>NC_073255.2:28751250-31310000 GCF_029289425.2 Pan paniscus | reverse complement strand
CTAGCAAATGTTTAATAATTGGCATGGGGAGGGGAAGAGGCAGGAAGAAAGAAGCTGTCTGTATGTAGAAGCTATAAATTTATGTGCACATAAGTTTATTATGAATTTTACTTATTTGAAGGATGTGTAGCACATAATTTACAAATAAAAATAAAATTAGCAGACTCTCTTTATTGCAATTCCATATAGCCAACTGAATCTCTTAAAAGGCTTTCGCAGATTTTTGGCAAACTCTTATATCCATACTAATCGTAGGCTGCGAGTGATAAACAAGTATAATTCTGACATGAATAGTGGTTGATATTTTCATTTACATTAATGAGTAGAACAAAAGTGAAAAACAAAGACATGTGTTAGAGCTACATTGTTTCATCAATGACATGAGTGACGTCTTTGCTGAATCAGATAATAGTTTCCATATACTGGAAGAATATTCCCTCAAATTTTTGTGCTACTCCTAATGTAACAGCTACAGACATGACACCCTTTTAAGCTTAATCTGCATCATTAAACATTTTCTCCATCGCCTTTTTAAGTCTAGTCAACAAAACAATAAATCAAGCACTGATTCGCAACATATGCTGATTTCAACAGTGTAAATACTCCTACCATGGTCCATCTCAAGTTGCCAAGGTGATGTCACTGAATGCAAAATTGGAATAAGACACATAGTAGCCCACTATTGTATATTTCCACTGTACAAATATGATAGATGTAAATAACCTCTGGACACAGATAAAAGTAACATACAGTACCATAAGTGGAATCAATGAGTCTGGGGTATTTATTACCTTTGTTTCTAATATAATTTATTTATTTGTAGGTGTTCCATGAGTTTTCTTCCCAGTTCCCATTGGGTCCTCATGGATCTGCCCTATTCTCTTCAGGGCCCACCTTTCAGTGGGTGTTACCCGAAAGCAAAGGGAGTCTGTGGAGCTGTGAACCAAGGGAAAGCGCTTCCCATGGCAGCATCTTCTTGCATCTGGCCCTCCCTGGGTGCCTCATGGCTTCTCCCCGTGTCCCAGCCTCACAGAGGTGAGTCTGTTGCTTCCTTGAAAACAGCATTTTCCTCAGGCCCTGGAGGGCTTTGTTACTGAACGATGGTTTGCATATAGTTTTATTCTAGAATATTTTTCTTATTCCTCCCCTCTCCGTCCTGTCTCTTCACCATAAAATTGTATTATGTGGCTAATTCTTTTGGAAGGAAGACAGCAGCATTAATATCATTTCTGATTTGGTCCTTTCTCCTAAGTGGTTATGTTCTCATCTGAAATACCTCTTGATAGCAGAGCCAAAAAGAGACAGTATGAGGGGAGAAAAGACTGGGCAAGGGAGGAGCCAGGAGACAGCCTGGAGGGAGGAGAGTGGAGCCTGGGTCAAGGAATACAGTCTGTGGCCTCCTGCCAGTTCCCTCATTGCCAAGCACCTGACTCTACCTTCACTCCCATCCCATGCCTTATCCTGAGCATCACCCAAGTGATTATTTAAAAGGCAGCTTCCTGGGCCCCAACCCTACACCTGCTACATTTCTGGGGTTGGGGCTCAGGAGTTTACCTTTCAACAAGCTCCTGAAGGTAATTCCCATGCACACTCAAATTAAAGCCACTAGCTTAAGACTCTATGTTCAGAGACCATCTGACTTCTTGTGACTTTGTAATTTGGGAGTTTTCATATGGCAAGTGAAGACAGGCTTGATTGGTTGGTTCACAAGGTATCAGGCACCTTCAAAAATTAATAGTACAGAATGATGGGGCAATTCTATTTGTAGGCCAAAATTGCAGATAAAAGTAAGAAAACCTGGCCTAAATGACAGGAGAAGGCAATAATCAATATACTAACATAAAACAATAATGCAGCTGGTACAATAAAGCAATCCCGTCGGGAGCCGTGGAGTGCATCATTAGTGTCCCGTCGTAATGAAGCCCGCAGAATGCAGCTCGCATTAGCCAGGGCAAAGCCTCTTCAACGCTGAATATTCTGCCATGCTGCAGGCACATTTATTTTATTTGAAAAAAGAATGGTCCTGTTGCCAAGCCATCAGAAGGTAAAAAGAGATATATTTGATGGATAATAAAAAAGGGTCTGCCACAGCCTCACAAAATACGTTTCTAGTGGAAATGTTTCTAGTACGTGGAATTCATACCCCTGGTGTGTAGATACCTGCAGACAAGGTAAGCAGAGGCAAGGAGAGCTGTGTAGGGTGAGTCAGGAATATGGCCACAAAGATGGGGGGACCGTTATTTTTAACAATAGCAAACAACAACAAAGAGCCCACTCGACAAACATCACTCACTCTTTCTCAACCTGTTCCCTTGATGCAGATTGACAGCCCTTTTAATATGAAATAAATCAGGCAGGAGAAGGAGTGTCTGGAAGAACATACAGATTGAGGGCTGACTGACACAACGCCTCCGAAACGCGCTCTATTTGCATTTGCCTTTGTAACAGCGAACTTGAAAGGATGTCAGACGCTTTGAAAGGCTGCAAGGATGCGCTTTGAACTTGGAGAGTGAATGTGCATTGCCTCATGATGCTGGAGCCCTGCTGTGTGCTGCCAGAAACAGGAGCAGGCTGACCCTGCAAATACTAGTGGCCCTTCCCATCTCCCTCCCAACCTTGGGGTAAAAAGATATTTTATCTAATAACTGGTTTCATACTTAGTTAGGGCCAACAAGTCCTCCTGAGGCAGTGGGCTCACACCAAAGCATTAGGATCAAGTCACTTCTCACCAAGAAAACCGGCTGGTAATGAGCCACGACACCTTTCAAGGAGGTGTGTGGTCAGTGGCCACCCCTGTCAAGTACACCCCCGCCTCAGTCCAGTCTTCCAGATGCTGAAGTCCCTTTGGTTAGCTGCCTTCTTGGATTTCCTGGACTGTCTGGTGTTCACAGTGACCCTGCAAAGCAAACGCCAGTCCCCATCAGTCCTGAGACAGCAAAAGTCAGTTTCAACATCTCTCCTGGCACTGAGGCAAGTATTTCCACTGCGAGCAAGAAAATGCTTGAGAGGCATAGGGTGCATCTAGAGTAAGCCCAGAGGAGAAATCAGAGAACAAGGCAGTAGACAAGCACAAAAAAAGCAAGCTCTATTGGAAAGGTGTCTTCCTTCTGAAGCCCACACTTATCCGCTTCAGCACCTTTGCTCCCTTCCACCTGGAGCCCACCCAGGCTACACACCTGCCAGGCACCCCATCAGCAGTTTTGTTCCTACTAGCTTGGCTCCTTGAACATTCAGCAGTCGTGGTGGAGCATCTATGAAGCATTGGTCACTGTCCTAGGTGCTTGAGCTAGAGTGATACTGAAGTCAAAGCTGTCCTCTAGGACTTACGTTCCAGTGGGAGATAAACAAAATGCTATTGCAAACAAGATAGTTATAGATTGTGAGAAACGCTATAAAGGAAGGAGATTTGACATAGTAAGTGGCACTAACCCAGCTAGCCAGGAGAGGAGGCCCACTTTCCAGGGAGTGATCAGGGACAGCCTGCCCAGAACGGTGGCATGTGAGCTGACATCTAACATGTTAAAAGAATCCAGCCACATGACAACAAGCAGGAAGAGTGGGCCAGGCAGAACAAAAAGCAAGTGCAAGGGCACTGAGCAGGGGAAGCCCCTTGGAAGGGTGGCAAATCAGCAAGAGGCTGTATGGCAGGGATATGGGGGAGAGGGAGAAGAGGGGGAAGGCCAGGTGGGAGAGGAAAATGAGGCAGCTGTTGCAGGGCCTCTGCTGGGCTTTGGAGCCAGTGTGTCTGCCTCCCAAACACCTATGTGGCCTTGGGCAATATAACTGACCTCTCCAGTGGTCTCCAACTAGGCCAGTAACACATGCCTCATAGTACCTGCCCCATGGGGCTGTCATGAAGATTACAGGAGCTGAGGCTGGTGAATGCAAACTGTTTTACACAGTGCCTGGCGGAGTCAGCATTCAAGACATGTTAACTGCTACCATTATTTTCCAAGATGGGTTCATGTGGGGTAGGATGGGAGTATTAAATCAGATTCTTGGGGCCCTACTGAGCCAGTGTACCTGAGTTCCCTATGATGTCAGGCCACCAAAAGCATTCGAGTGCAATTATAAAGAAATTACTTTCCCAGCAATTAATCACCAGTATAAGATTGCCAATACATATCATTGTGGCGTTATGACACATTGCATCACGTGATGAGAATGTAGAGTAGAAAGGGGACCATTTGTAGCTGACCTTATTCAAGTCAAATCAGCTCAATCAATTGAAAGTCAGTAGGAGTTTTGCCTGAAAAGGGTCAAGACCAATTATCAAAAGGCAAAATAAAACAAAAGGATGTTTTTAAAGATATTAGATCTTATAGTAATTTTTCACAGTTCAGGGATATGTTGAGATAGTGCATCTGTAATTCAGGAAATACGTTGTTCATAAAGGTTTTCTGTCTAGTCCTTTATTTCAAAAGAGTCTATCCGCATCTTTTTTCTTTTCTTTTTCGGATGGGATCTCGCTCTGTCACCCAGCCTGGAGTTCAGTGGCGTGAACTCGGCTCACTGCAACCTCCACCTCCTAAGCTCAAGCGATCCTCCCACCTCAGCCTCCTGAGTAGTTGGGACTACAGGCACATGCTACCATGTGCAGCTAGTTTTTTGTATTCTTGGTGGAGATGGGGGTTTGCCATGCTGCCCAAGCTGGTTTTGAACTCCTGAGCTCAAGTGATCCTCCTGCCTTGGCCTCCCAGAGTGCAGGGATTACAGCAGTGGCCACCACACCCAGCCCTGCATCTTCTTTTTATAGACTCAAAAATATGGTAAAAAAAAATAAAAAATGGCTGAGATGTGTACCTAAAACAGAAGACTTCTCGCCAACTACCAATTACACTACTAACTTGGATTATCTGTGCCTCTCTGGTAGTCAGATAGCAGGAAAATGCTGGAAAACGCTACAACCTAATTTTAGCCATCAGATTTCTCTTCCATCTTGCAAGTCCCTCTGTGCTTCAGAAACTGACTGTAATTTAATCGTAACATTGGCTTAAACAAGTTTTAAGATTCTAAGTATACCACTAAAAAACAATTATTCTGTATATTTCAGAGCCAACATTGTCTATGGATGGCTTGCCATTTTTGTATTGTGTGTGGCTCTGCCCCCTTCAAGTCTCCTTAAAATAACAGCCAGCCCCAAGAGAAAAAAGCTTCCTTAAACCTGCTGAGGTCTCTCACTGCCTCCAGCTACTGCCTCCTTCCTCCTCTGCAGTCTCCAAGCTTGGTTTGCATCTGCTGGCTCATCACTACCAAGATTTGTAATGGCGCCAACCAGAGCATTCGAATTTTGAACATGTGGCTCAATAGACCTTATAAAATTATTTCAAATGTTTAATTTGGTAAATATATTTTCAATTTGATGAGGGAACTGAAAGCAAAAATACTTGGTAGACTGTGAGCATTTTGAGAGCAGAAATTATGTCTTGTATACTTCATACCCCTCACCATGCCCTGAACTTACAAATTTTCCAATAAATAAGTGCTACGTAATTGGTCAGTTACAAAGTTAAATTGTTTTGTCTAGACAGAGAGGATTGATTTGGGCTACGTGAGTCAAACTGACAAAGTTAAAGTTCAGATTCAATGTACAAGTGGTAATAATAGTACCTGACACTGAAGCTCAGGACATAATATACAACTGGCTTTTAAAAGGTCAGAGGGAAGCAACTGAAACGTTGCAGTAAGAGGATCTTGAAATTATATGAGTGCAAAGTTGGGAGTGTGTATTTTGTACAATGGGATTCTGGCTGTTAATCAGATTTGAAAAGGGGTTTGCAGGCTGGGTGCAGTGGCTTATACCTGTAATCCCAGAACTTTCAGAGGCTGAGACAGGAGAATCACTTGATCCCAGGAGTTTGAGACCAGCCTGGGAAACAAAACAAGACCCCATCTCTACAAAAAAAAAAAAAAAAAAATTAAATAAAAATTATCTGGGCATGGTGGTGTATGCCTGTAATCCTAGCTACTTGGGAGACTGAGGTGGGAGGATCACTTGAGCCCCAGAGGTTGAGGTTACAGTAAGCCATGATCGTGCCACTGCACTCCAGCCTAGGGGACAGAGCAAGACCCTGTCTCAAAAGAGAAAAAAAAAGGGGGGAGGGGGTTGCTAGTTAATAAGATACAGTAGGCCAAGTTCCTAGAAAAATGAAGCCTGAGGCCAAAGTTTATGTACTGAAGCTTTGTAGCATCCCAGGGATGCAAAAGTGAGTGAAAGAAGGAGTGAGCCAGGGAAAAAGGGAAAAAAGAAAGGTGAGATATCAAGCTGGGCTCCATTTACATGCAAGCACAACCTCTTGCTCAATTGTGCAGGTGGTCTTCAGAGCGGCCATAGGAATTACTGCATTTCAGCCCATCCGGAGGGCAAGGGTGACTGGTGGGGTGGAGGACAGGGGAGGACAAGAAGGAATATCCACTAACTCCCATACCTTAATAGTGAAAATTTTGTTTCAAAGGGTATTAACCCCTTGTGATGGTTAATTTTATGTGTCAAATTAAAGGGTGCTTCTGGATGAGACTAATATTTGAATCAGTGACCCTCTGCCAGCCTTTACACTGTAACTGCACCATTGGCTCTCTTGGGTCTCAGCCTGTTCCACATTGCAGATTTTAGACTTGCCAGCCTCCATAATCACATAAGCCAATTCCCGAAAATAAACCAGACTGTACAGGTAAGAGGATCTCAGGTGATGCCTTGGGAGTGGATAATACAGACGGAAATGCCAAGACCAGGTCCTGACCTTAGAAAGGTATGTTTATTTATATATACCTTTTATTTTATAGAATAGTCTTATGAATAAAATGAAGAAATGTGTGCTTATTTTATAGTGAGATGAATTTTCAAATAACGAGACAACATATACTCAAAGAGCATTTGTGGTTTAATGCCACTATCTTGATGTATGACTTTGGGAAAGCGATTTGGCCTGGCTAGTTCTTAGTTTATTGATTTTTTTAAAAGAGAGCATTGGATTGGCAATGTGCAAGTTTTCTCCCAGCTCTGGAATTACTATTTTTCTCTATGATTTGGACAAAGGTACAGAAATTTAAAGAATATACAGTCTGACACATCAAATGTCAGGTTCAAACTTTTAAAATATTTTCATTAATAGAAATAATGGACCAAAATCACTCTGATGAAATTTAGCATCACTAAATAGTGGACCAAAATCACTTTGATGAAGTTTCATCACTCTGATGATATTTAACATCACTAAATGTCAGGTACTACATTTGTGTCCAAGCAATCCACTCCATAAGTACCGATTTTGGGAGACGTTTGGCTTGAGAGTCGTTCATATTACACAACGACAAAAACAACAACCAACTCTGGGGAATTCTGTTGATCTTAAAGTCAAAAGAATGAATCAACTCCTAAATAATCATGTCCTTTTTGGGGTTCCTTCACTGAGAGGGAGGCTGGAGAAGTCAGACCAGGTGGCCTCTGATGATCTACCTGTAGACTCCAAGTTTCACCCATTCTTATCCCTTCTCTCCAACCTTTGCCTGGGCACAGTCAGACAGGGAACAGGACATGATCACCACAAGGTCACAGTGACACAAGGTCACTCAGAGAGCCTCCTGGCTTTTACTTCTCCTCACCCTTACAGGACGATTGTTCTGGACTGTGGCTCCAATGCCTGATGTATAAAATTACCCAAACACAAAGCTCGTAGGCAGAAGGCAGCTTCAGGATCCTCACTCAGCTCTTCAAGAGTTATAGGCATTAAAAGGTAGCCTCTGGAGTGTGCCGCCACTCTGCTGACTGGAACCAAATCTATCTTAAAGTTAGAAATATTATCCAGTTGGAGACAGACTGTGATTTAATGCCATCCAAGTACTACAGGGTGCACTTCTTAGAGAAACCATTGTAAATTATTTGTGGCTAATTCTGCTGGTGGATGGAGGGCATGGGATATTCTCAAGTACAAGAGCCCAGCTTGTATCTAATAATTGTTATATCTTCTCTGAAATTTACTGCCGATGTCTCAATTTTAACAATTTAAATAACAAGCTTAACCAAGTGGAACGAGGCTCAGGGAGGCTGGCGCTCTTGATGAAAGCAGGACAACTCTTATGTCTGAGCACATTTTTACTTTGACATGAGCAGTGACACACAGAGATGAAATCTGGTTAAAGCGGCAGCCTTCTCAACCCCATGACAGCTTCTTAGGCTAAGCAAAACAATTTCAAGAGAGTGCACACATATACTTGTTAACTTTACTTAAGAAGACTGATTAGAGGCCACACTTATGAATATGATAATAAGAAGTGGGTGCTAGGAAGGTAAACCAAGGCAGCTGGGTAAATGGCACTGCTGTTGTCTTCACTTTTAATGGGCTGCTCAGTGGTCTGAATCTTTGGATCCATCAGTTTGTTCAGAAACTAGGTGGACCTCCTCCATGCTCCAAGGATCCACGATGATAGCACATTTTTATTTTACTTGCTGTTGCACTGACGTTGATACGGTGAGTGGTCAAATATGATTTCCTGTAGATTATACTTATTACCCTTTTGATTCTCTTTACTCCAGGTCTTGACAAATTCTCCAGTTTCAAAACATGTTTCATGCCCAAAGTTGTGTAACATGCAAGGTGAAATCTGTGCCCTTGTGGCCATAACACAGGGCTATGTTGGGAAATTGCAACATGACGGTAGCATTGCTCCCACATTGAAAGGTCTTATAGAAGAGTAAAGAGACTAGCCTTTAAGGTGAAAGACCTTGGAAAACTCACTTTGCTTCTGTGGATCACTGCTTCCTCTGTAGTAAAGCAAAGAACTGGATGTACACTCTCAAGTACATTCTAGATCCCCTGTCCTATGATCCTACGCTCTTAATCTAAGGGCACTTTAGACTAACGCAAATTCACTTGCATTATTTTAAATTAAATATCAAAACTTTTTTTTTTTCTTGATAGAGTCTCACTCTGTCACCCAGGCTGGAATGCAATGGCGTGATCTCCCCTCATTGCAAGCTCCATCTCCTGGGTTCATGCCATTCTCCTGCCCCAGCCTCCCGAGTAGCTGGGACTACAGGCGTGTGCCACCACCACACCCGGCTAATTTTTTATTTTTTATTTTTTATTTTTAGTAGAGTCGGGGTTTCACCGTGTTAGCCAGGATGGTCTTGATCTCCTGACCTCGTGATCCGCCTGCCTCGGCCTCCCAAAGTGCTGGGATTACAGGCGTGAACCACTGCCCCCGACCAATATCAAAACTTAATATGGTGCAATGCTTTATCTGCTTCGCAGTTTCTTAAGAAGTTAAACATACACCTTGCCATATGACCCAGCCATTGCACTTGTAGGTATTTACCCAAGAGAAATGAAAGCTGAAGTCTACACAAACTCTTGGACACAAACGTTCATAGCAGCTTTATTTCTAATCCTCTAAATCCAGAAATAACCCAAATAGCCATCAACAAGTGAGTGGATTAATAAATTGTGCTCTATTCATACAATTGTTGATAAACTCAACAACGTAGATGAATTTCAGAATAAGTATACTGGATGAAAGAAACCAGACGAACAATAGCACATACTGTGTAATTCCATCTATATAAAATTCCAGAAAATGCAAAGTCATCTATAGTGGCAGAAAGCAGATCTGTGATTGCTTCAGGACACAGTGGGTGGGCCAGGAGGAAGGAGGGATTACAGAGGGACACAAGGATGATGGGTATGTTCACTATCTTGATTGTGATGATGATTCCATGGATGCAAATATATGTTAAAACATATCACAGTGTACACTTTAACTATGTGCGATTTATTGTAGGCCAATTACATCTCAATAAAGCCTTTTAAAAAAAAAGTCTAAATATTATGCATATACCTTAATTCCAACTCTAAGATTTTATCACAAATAATCAGAGATGTATACTAAGGTCTAAAGTATAAGATCATTGATTGCAACACTATTTGTAACTTTTTTATAAACTGGAAACAGCCTAAATTGAAGAAGAGAACTGGTTAGGTAAAGTATAGCACATCTACATGTTGGGTTAATGCAGCCATTAGAAGTCATGCTGTAGACAAAATAGTTATTGTCATGAAAAAAGTGTTTGTGATTTATTTCTGTGTGAAAAAAGCAAGGTACAACACAACATGTGGTAGAATAATGCAATTCTTTAAAGTCTATGTTGGAGGTTGATAATTAATCACACTTCTTCATCTCAGAATTAGAAACCAGTTGAGACAGACTAAGGAGTTGGTCAGATGGAGAGCAACATGCTAGCTTTGTTACTAAGAGATCTGACTGGAAAATCGTAATTTGGAGCTAAGGCAAAGAAACATCTTGTTTCTAGAGGGTGCTGGAACAGAGCTGGGCTGTTCAAGTCAGTCCCTCCCTATCTCAGGATGTTCCATTCCCAGCACATTCAGCAGTTAAGCTTGAGAACTGTAAGCAAGAAAGGGAGGAGAGGACAGGCGCGGTGGCTCATACCTGTAATCCCAGCACTTTGGGAGGCCGAGGCAGGCAGATCACCTGATGTCAGGAATTCGAAACCAGCCTGGCCAACATGGTGAAACCCCATCTCTACTAAAAATACAAAAATTAGCTGGGTGTGGTGGCACACATCTATAATCCCAGCTACTCGGGAGGCCTAGGCAGGAGAAGCACTTGAACCGAAAGACAGAGAGTGCAGTGAGCCGAGATCACACCACTGCACTCCAGCCTGGGTGACAGAGCAAGACTCCGTCTAAAATTAAAAAAAAAAAAAAAGAGGGAGAAGAACTGACTCAGTCCAAGGACACCTGGAGAACTGTCCTGCACTCTGCCTGATAGTCCTGAAACACAGGGAGAAGAAAAGAATGATGCCCCTTTCAATCTACATGTCTCTGTAAAGATAAAGAGAAATAGACTGCAAGGGTGTGTGCCATGCCGCCACTGATGGCCGCCCTGCCTGGCTGGGTACTGGGACTGGCAGCCCCAGTCAGATAGAGAGAAAGGAAGGGTTGTGGGTGATTATTTTTTCTTTTTCTTTGGCTTTGAATTATTTTTAGATTTTCAAAGTTTTCTGAATATATGACTTAGAGTAGGAAAAGATTCTTTTTTAAAACAGATGAAGTAAAGTAAAAGGAGAAAGAATGTCTGAGCTTTCCAGTGCTGCTGTGGTGGGGGGTATTTGGCTTGAGGCTTCCCCTCCCCACCTCATTATTTCATATACTTCGTGAAATAATGTCATATACTTTGTGTCATATACTTTGGGAAGTGTCATATACTTTGTGAAGATGCCATCTGGGGACATGTTGCCCATCATCTGTTACAGTGCTACACTGAAAATGTCGGAAGCACTCGGTAAACAGAATTACATTTTGCTTTTACCTTTTCCTTAGCTGACGAAGAGAGTGGCGTGAAATGATTTTTCTAGAATAGCTTCCACTTAGCATTCTCATGGGATTGACATTCAGGCATACCCTGGATCCATCTTCTCAAACTGATCAAACCAAAGCCTCATTGGCCTCGGTCTATTACAAAACTAAAGTTACAAAAAATTATAGACATTTGACCATCTAAAGCTTTTAACACCAAAAAATAAAATGCAATATAACAGAGCTATTTATAATTACATAATTTTTAAGGTATTAATTTATAAAGACCTATCAGTAGCTTTGTTCTATAATAGGAAACAAAGTTATGTGCAAACCGTCTCCCTTCCATCCTATTATCTTGTAACCTCACTTTGAAGATAACACCAAACGTCTAAATTTGAGGCCCTCTTTGAACGGAAGGCTGGCTCCCATATCCCTTCACACTTTACTGCACCCCCAGTGTTATCTCAGATTCAAACTCCAGCTCTCCTCCAGACTCCATCCCTATGACAAGCCCAGCACTTGGAATGGCAAGGATCCCAAAGGAAACTTGGGAGACGCCGCTAAAAATCCAGCCAAGAAACACGGGGAAACTCTCCTGCAAGGTCCCCCGACACAGTCATCACCAATCCAGAATTTCTGAAGTCAGAAAAACAGAAGCTTTTTCGTGTTACTGCCTTTCCCATTTGTGACTGTAGTAAATGCCACAGAGACCATCTGAAACTATCCAAGGGCTAAAAACAGTCTTCATAAGTACTACTTTTAGAAATTCGGGCCGGCCCACCCCACAGAGGATCTCACTGATTCTGGGCACAAAAATGTCTTCCCCAGACAGAGACTTGTCTGAGTGAAGGGGTTCAAGCCCACCATCATTTGGCTTGGAGGTCCTGATGTTTGTGTGCTACCTGGGTCCCTGCCACCTAAGTCTGTGACTGCCTTCTCTTTGAGCCATATGCTTCCAGATGCCTAGCCCCAGCCTCTGTCCCCCAGGGAGAAGGGCAAAAAAAATCTTAAAAATCACATACGCTGAATCCTGCCCAGCAACCACAGGGCAACCAAGAGCACTGAAAGACCAGAGCTGAGAGCCTTGGAGCCAGAGTCAGTCTCAGGTCCTGGAGAGTGCTGGGAACGACACCTCAGATTATCCAAGATATTTTACATCCATCTACTTCAGAGATAGATTTTATAACTGTGATCCAGTAGACATGTACCTACAAGTGGACAGAAAAACATATCACTGAAACCAGCTCATTGAACTCAGTCTGCTACAGAATAGCTATTCAATAACTAGCTGTTCCATGAACAAAACAAAACAAAACTCCGTAGCAAAACAATACTTCCCTTCACCATGCACTCTGATATTTTCCCTTCTTGTCCCTTTCTTTTTCTTTCTTTCCTTCCTTCCTCTTTCTTTTTCCTTCCTTCCTTTCTTTCCTTCTCTTTCTTTCCCTTTCTTTCTTTCTTTCTTTCTTTCTTTCTTTCTTTTTCTTTCTTTCTTTCTTTTTCTTTCTCCTTCCTTCCTTACTTCTCCTTCTTTCTTTCTTTCTCTCTCTCTGTCTCTCTCTTCTGGTCTCCCTGTGTTGCCCAGGCTGGAGTGCAGTGGTGCTATCATGGTGCACTGCAGCCTTGACCTCCCGGGCTCCAGCAATCCTCCCACCTCAACCTCCTGAGTAGCTGGAATGACAGGCAAGTGCCACTATGCCCGGCTAATTTTTTAATTTTTTTATAGAGACACAGTCTCCTGTATTGCCCAGGCTGGTCTCAAACTCCTTGGCTAAAGGGCCCACCTGCTTCAGCCTCCCAAAGTGCTGGGATTACAGGTGGAAGCCACTATGCTCAGCTTCTTTTTCATTTCTTAAAAAAAAAAAAAAAAAAGAAGTCTTGAGTTGCAACCCACTAAAGTGGTGTCAGTACCACTAACATGTAGCAAACTTCAGCTTGAAAAGCCCTGGAACCAGGAACCCAGAAACACCCCATTCTGAAAGGAGTTATATGCACAGCCTATCCCTCATTGCAAATGACTGAAACTTGTTGAGTAGGAAGCAGGGATTTGGGGACATTGGGGGCAAGCATGCTAGCCCTGGGCAATAACTGGGTCAGGCAGAGGAGGACTGTGGAGTGGAGTGAGGCCACCACAGAGCAGAGGGGAGCAGTGTCATCAGCCAAGGGCAAGGGCACTGCTCTCGAGATGCAGGGCCACGTCTGTGTCTGGGCTCCAGTCCACACACTGGCCCACTGGCCCCCCACATGAACCCATTCTTCGAACTAGGAAGATTCTGCAAATGGAGTTGGAAGTCAGGCTGGCAATTGCTTTGCTCCTCTATCAGTCAAAGGATTGGGAAGGGGGAAGACAAGGGTTGTTTAAGCAGCTGTGAAAATCATGGAGAAATTTGGTAAATGAAGAATCCACTCAGGCCCACAAGGACCACAGAAGTGAGGAATTAAACAACTTTGTAAATAAAGGGATCATTACTCTCGTGCATTAATACACACTTAAGACCTACTGGAAACTTCCCATTTCAAGATAGATGAAGAGCATTATCAGCTCATTTCCCAAGCTGAATGGTCTGTTTTCACAGCCCAGCACTGGGGGGACTGAGTCTGGGTCAGCGGGGCTGGCTCACGTGGCATGCTGGTGGGCTTACGCTGGGGACCACAAGGCGACAGTCCCCGTATCTCTGCTATCAGGAAGACTGGAGTCACAGCCCAGTTTTTCACTGAGGGGGGTGCTTCATCAGTGCACACCTGATGAAGTTGGAAGGAAAGTTCTATGCCAGTGCATTTGCCTCCTCCAAGTTTCATCATCATTCACCAAATAAGCATAATTGCTCCGTGTTTAAGAGGTGCTGGGAACAGAGGCACTGCTGGTAATTGCCTAATGGGCCAGTGAAATGAGGTGTGAGGCACATCAGTGTGAAAAAAGCAATAGCCACAAGTTTATTAACATTGAAAATTAAAATAAGCTCGGCCCCAGCCAGGCAGTCCTTGCTGAAATGAATCCCATTATCCCTCTAATAACTGTGCGGGGCTCAATTTGATGCCACCTAGGGGGTAGAGAGACCTCAATACGGGTCACCTCTCTGCCAGCTTCGGGAAGCTGAAGATTCTCTGGTTCACCGATAACTATCACAGAGGAAATACAAACACCCCCGGCCTCCCTTGCAGCTCCTCCGATTCCGCTTAAATCCATCCAGTGTTTAAAGAGCTGCAAAAGGGGAAGGCTAGAGAGAATTATATGTTGCTCTGACCTGGGTGCCTTTTTTTAATAGCTGCTGAATGGAATTTGCAAAGGTGCAGTTGTGCAGTTCTGGCCTTGAACATTACCAGGTCCATGAGAAGGAAGCCCTGCCCAGGCCTCAGCAGCCAGCCTTGCCTTCTTTTTCTCACCTTGGTCAATTTGTCAAATATTTGTAGATGCCCAGTGCTAGGAGGAGAGCTGCCCTTGACCTCACGCTCATCCAATCTATGGAGGAAACGAGGCTGTCCCGGTAAAATAAACAGAAAATAATCCACTGTTCAGTGTGTGCTACACCTAAAGCATAATGAAAATGCAGAGACAGGAGAGCAGGGCAGTCAGGGGAAGATGGAGCTTAGATAAAGGAAAAACAAAGGAAACTGAGTGAATGGAAACTACAGACTTCAGAGGCGCTGGAGGACCCAGTGGAGACCGCCCAGGGCTGAGCTGGGAGCTGGTGGGCAGGAAGCAGGGGTGGGTAGAGAGAAGAGCAATGGGAACACCAGCTGCTTGGGTTTGGGTTTCATCATGGATTTAAAATGAATCAGTGGAAGTTTCAGAAAAGAGGAATCATGTCATTAAAGAATTTAAATCATTTTACAGTGAATTCACTTTACATTTCAAAATGTGTTTGAAGTTTACATTTTAATTCACTTTAAACTTTATAACTTTCCTTCATTTTACATAGACTGTCTCTTCCTTCACATGGGCACTCGCTACTTCCCAGAAACCCAACTGTCTTTCCTTGGCCCATTCACTTCCTTAGTTGTGAGATGACTGTTTTGTACCTTTTCCTCTCTTCTCAACCTTCCAGCACCTCTGCTTCTGTTCTGCTCTCCGCTGCTGGCCTGGACTCCAGTGCACACTCCTGGCGCTTCTGCCCCTGCCTACCTGTGCCTGTCCGCCCTGCCTCCCGCCGACTCTGCCAGCAGATCTCCCACTGCTATCCAGGCCGAGCCCCTCCTGTGCACCAGGGCTTCCCCCTCACCGCCCCCAGGATGCTGTTTCAGAACTTCTTCCCCTACCCCCTGACCTGTGAAGCATATATTCTTCATTGTTTGCCCCTCTGTCATATCAATCCCATCAGCATACAAACCTGCAGCAATTTCTCTCATCTTAAAAAAAAAAAAAGTCCTTGATTAATTGCATTTCTCAACTCCTGCCCCATTTCCCTCTCCTCTTTGCAGCACCCTTCTTCAATGGTGTCTATACTGGAAGACCCCATTGCCCCTTCTCTCATTCTCTCTTGAACCTGCTCCATTCAGGATTAGCCCCATCCCTCCCCAAAACCGCTCTAGTTGAGGCCACCAATGGCTGCTGTGTTGTAAATGCAGTGGCCAAGCTTCCATCCTCATATGGATTGAACTCTCAGTCTTTTCTTCACTGGGTTCCCTGGACTTTGCTCCTTCTCTATCTCCACCTGGTTCCTTCTCATTTTTTCAGCCTCTAAAAATTACAGTGCCCAGGGCTGAGTTCTCGGTCCTCTTTTCCCTCCAAATTATATCCCCAGTTGATCTCACCCAGTCTCATGGCTATAAACACCATCTATTTGCTAACAAGTCCCAAATTTATATCTCCAGCCTAGACCACTGCCCCAGATTCCAGAGAGATCACTACTTGGATGTCAATAGGCATCCCAAACTTAGTAGTTCCAAACCTGACCTCCTGATTCCAGCCCCACTTCCCATCCCAACATAAATACCCATGCACCCAGGCCTGCACCTGCAGCAGCCCTCTCAACCAATGTCAGCTCCTCCTACCCTTTGCTCAGAAATGCAAGCTTACTCCTTCTTGGCCCCTGGCATACTCCACATTGCAATCCACCAGCAAACCCAACTGACTCTATTTTCAAATTATCCAGACTCTGACCACTCCTCACCACCTCCACTGCCATCTCCCTGCTCCAAACGACCATCCCTCGCCAGGGTGGCTGCAACAGCCTCCTAACTGGCCTCTATGCCTCCACCCTTGTCCCAGTACAGGCTATTCTTAACACAGCAGCAGAGCAACTCTTTTAAAATAAAAGTCAGATCATGTCGTTGCTCCACTCAAATGCTCTACTTCTAATGATTTCCCTGACAACCTCAGCATAAAAGCCATCATTCTCACAAGGCCTAAAGCCCTATGGTCTCTGGCCCCAGCTACCGCTCTGACCCATTTCCTCCTGTCTTCTCCCTCTTTCCTTTTGCTCAGACGCACTGGCCCCTTGCTGTGCCTCAAACACACCATGCACACCCTGCCTTGTGATCTTTGCACTTACTGTTCCTTCTGCTGAAATACAATTTCCCAATAGTCACATGCCTTATTCCTTCTATTCCTTTAGATCCTGCTTGGTGTCGCCATATTAGTGAAGCCTTCCCTGACAACCCTATACAAAACACATCTGCATCAGCCCTCAAGCTCGCTTATTGTACTTTACTTTTCTCCATTCAGCTTATTGCTGTCTGTTAAACCAGGTTTTACTTGTTGATTTGTTCACTGTCTCCCCACTAGAATTTGGGGAGGGACTTTGTTTAGTTTGTTCCTGTGTCAGTGCCTAATAGGTAGTAGGAACTCAACAAATGCTTATTGAGTGAATAATATTTATTTGAACCCACTTTTTAAAGCACCTGCATGAACAAGAAAAACAAAATGTGTATCTGCTCTAGCCATTCATTGCCAGGTGGCTCAACATTAAAGGCCTTGATAATGCCCATGGTTAACAACAAAACAACTTTGAACACATGGTGTTGCTGGCATTCCCCTTTTGTCCATCCCCCTGCCTTCAGAATGACCAAGATGAGTTTATTTCTGCCCTCTATTCCCTTGCCTAGGAAAAGAATTTTCTCATGCCAGCCACTGCCTGGTTGCCTCTTTCCAGAACAAAAGTAATTGACGAAAGCCCACAGTTAACTTCCATCAACCTGAGAAAGCAGCAGCTCGGATGTCAAGTCTCAGCTCTTCCATTCGGTTACTGTGTGATCTTGGCCAAGTTTTTAAATCTCTCGAATCTCAGTTTTCTTAGGAATAGAATGGAAAAGTAAAATTGTCTTCTACAGTTATTGTGAGGGTTAAATGAAATGAAGAATGGATGGTGCTTGGAACGTAGTACTTGCTCACTAAATGTGGGTTTCCTTTCTTTTCCCACAAGAAGGTGACCCTAGAATCACTCTGAAATCACAACATTGTTTTTTAGACAGAGTCTCAATCTGTCACCCAGGCTGGAGTGCAGTGGTGCGATCTCGGCTCACTGCAAACTCTGCCTCCTGGGCTCAAGCAATTCTCCTGCCTTAGCCTATACAGTAGCTGGGATTACAGGTGCCCACCACCTTGCCCGACTAATTTTTACATTTTTTATAGAGATGGGATTTCACCATATTGGCCAGGCTGGTCTCAAACTCCTGACCTCAAGTGATCCACCCACCTCGGCCTCCCAAAGTACTGGGATTACTGGTGTGAGCCACCGCGCCCGGCCTGAAATCACAACTTTCAAGGTGACACTTGACCATGGCCCCCAGAGGTGCCTGGTCAGGGCTTAGTAGTAATGGAGACCAGCATAGGCTGTCTGGACCTGTGTAAGCCGTCCCCCATCCTCCCCTCCTCCTCCTTCACACAAGCCCACAGAGGGACAGGTTGCCCTTGGTACCCCTCTTGCATTTATGGCAGTCCTTCTCCGTCCTGCAAGGGTGGTGAACTGAATTCAGAAAAATGACAGGTCGTTACAAATATATTGCATGTTGTAAAATGAAAGAATGTCCTTGTTGGAAAGCCAAATGACTTACTTTGGGAGCAACTTTAAATGATAGGCATAGGATAGCGCAAACGCAGAATGCACGTGTCACACTTTGGTATAATACTTCAAATAGGTATGTGGCACTCTATTGATTGATACACATGGGCTCTGGCATTCACCCTTTAACTGGATGCTCTCTGACAGTAACTCTCTATGACTCTGCTCTCTATTGATTTGGATTCATCTCTAAAAGTTCAGATTTGGAGGATACTCAGGCCAGGTCTGCACTGAGAACAATGCCTTGGAGAGTTGGTTGTTATCCAATGAATTCCAGTAATTATGCAATGAATTACAAATTGTCTATACCAGTGTTTCCTGGAATGTTTAATTCAGCAAAATACCTGTGAACATTCCACGACACCTTTCTGGAAGGAGGTCAGGGAAGAGGGTAGAGTGTCCAGTGGGAGGGGGTCTTTGTCCAGTTACCACTATCCTAGTACTTGTCCATCTCTATCTCCTCACCCCAATAAATTCTTATAAACACATAAAATTTACATGACTTTTGGTTTCTGTCTGCCATCACCCACTTCTGCTTCTAAGGTTAAAAACTACTAAAAAGACTTTTAAGGAAGCCCTAACTGGCTATGTGACCTTGGGTAAGTCACAAGCTCCACTAGATAGTTCAAGTTCTCTGTGCATTTATTATCACTGCATTTATTATCTTTAATTTTTGTGAGTACATAGTAGGTGTATATATTTATGGGGTATATGAGATGTGTTGACACAGGCACACAATGTGTAATAATCACATCATAGAAAATGGGGTCTCCCCCAGCCATCCCATTACTGGGTATATACCCAAAGGATTATAAATCATGCTGCTATAAAGACACATGCACACGTATGTTTATTGCGGCACTATTCACAATAGCAAAGACTTGGAACCAACCCAAATGTCCAACAATGATAGACTGGATTAAGAAAATATGGCACATATACACCATGGAATACTATGCAGCCATAAAAAATGATAAGTTCATGTCCTTTGTAGGGACATGGATGAAGCTGGAAACCATCATTCTCAGCAAACTATCGCAAGGACAAAAAACCAAACACCACATGTTCTCACTCATAGGTTGGAACTGAACAATGAGACATTGTTCAGTGGACACAGGAAGGGGAACATCACACACCGGGGACTGTTGTGGGGTGGGGGGAGGGGGGAGGGATAGCATTAGGAGATATACCTAATGCTAAATGACGAGTTAATGGGTGCAGCACACCAACATGGCACATGTATACATTTGTAACAAACCTGCACATTGTGCATATGTACCCTAAAACTTAAAGTGTAATAATAATAAAATTAAAAATAAAAAGAAAATGGGGTCTCCATCCCGTCAAGCATTTATCCTTTGTGTTACTGGTTACTGCTTTTAAATCAGGATGCTGATTCAGGTCACAGACCTCTTCAAGAGTTCAGAAACGCCAGGCTCTACCTCCGGAGCTCAACTTAGTCTGTGTAGGTACCTCTGCCTCTCAAACCATCACAAGGGTGAGAAAGATACATAGTGGATGGAATTCTCCCAAAGATATATTGGATGTGGTTGTTCCCAGGCTCTTCCAAACCTATTGTCAATAAGCCCATGATCTGGCAGAGTTGAGCACAACATGAACTCTGCATCCTTTGTTGGAGAAGTAGTTTTCCTCATGTTCATTTTAAACTACAAATTTAACAAAGTAAGTGACTGTGAGAAGCTGTGTAGTTTTGATGATGAAAGAGTCTGGGAATGAAGAAGAAATCTCCAGATACTTCAGAAGACAAAGCATCTCTCCCAGTTTCCATAAAATGAAATAATGTCCTTGTTGGAAAGCCAAATGACTTACTTTGGGAGCAACTTTAAATGATGGGTATAGGATATAGCGAATAGAGAATGCACACGTCACACTTCAGTATAATATTTTAAATAGGCATGCGGTACTTTCCTTTGTACCATGAAAATGAAAGATATTCACTGCATTTTCTTCCAAGTTAGATTACGACACATGTTTATTGGGCGCCTGTTATGGACCAGCCCTGTGCTAGGACCTGGGGTGCAGCGGTTAATAAGGTACACATTGCTGCTGCCCTGAGAGTTGGCTTGGTGGTGAAGAGAGTCCTTGGCTGGTGGTTAGAAAGCCAGCTTTTGGATCTAGGCTCCCCCCTCGACCTCTTTACATCTCAATTTTCCTTCAGCAAAATGAAGGCAATAGCCCTGTCTACCCACCTACCAATCTACTTCACAGGACCAGATAAATATGTTACAGGCCTCACAAACCATAGCACACTATGAGAAGATCAAGTATTACTACTGCAGAGATTTAAAATTCTTTCTCTCATACTCAAAAGAATGGAAAGCAGGGACTTGAACAGGTATTTGTATACCCATATCACAGCAGCATTATTCACAACAATGAAAAGGTGGAAATAATCTAAGTGTCTATCAGCAAATAGATGAACAAAATGTGGTTTATACATTCAACAAAGCATTACTCAACCTTAAAACAGAGGGAAACTCTGACACATGCCACGACATGATGAACCATAAGACATTATGCGACATGAAATACACCCCACACGAACGGACAAACATTGTATGGTTTCACTTATATAAAGTACCCGGAATAGTCAAGTTCATAGAGGAAGTAGAATGGTGGCAACCAGAAGCTGTGGGGAGGGGACAACAAGGAGTTGTTGAATGGTGCAGGGTTTCCATTTGGGAGAATGTTCTGGAGAAAGAGGAAGTTCTGGAGATGGCTGGTGGTGACGGTTGCACAATAATGTGAATGTGCTTAATGCCGCTCAACTGGTCACTTAAAACTAGTTAAAATGGTAAGAAAAAACCGCTTTCAGGATAGCAACTGTGTCAAGGTATATGCTGAGGTGAAGCAGCGGCAGCTTTTCTGTGGGGAGCCTCCTTAGCAGGCACCAGCTTGCTGTGTTCCCACTGTCCAGGGCTGGCATTCAGCTCTAAGTCAAAGGCTTGGCACCCTGCACTTGTCAGCAGGGTGACAACTGGTAAGAATTGGCCCAGCTTTTCATGGGTACACCTCAGAAGCACAGCATGTATGTATAAGATCAAAACACAGCACTGACATTTTTAATAAGAAATCACTATCAGAGATGGTCTACAACAGTGTCAGCATCCTGTCTGCTTTCTGTTGGCAGATGTTCAGCAGCAACAAGGCAACCTGAAGACAAGGTTTGGTGAACATTGAATTTAGACAGGAAAACTAAGTGTTTAAGTGGCACCATGATAGGATGGGATGTTCTTCCCAAAGGGGACCTGAATCCTTGAAATCTGTTGATTACAGACTTGTGATATCTATGATTTCTGACACCATATTGGAGATGCATCTTTCAAGAGGCCTAGAAATTACCCAAGTCAATTGACTTCAGCTCCTCTTTTGCACAAGGTTTGGGCAGTCCCTGCTAACATTTGCCTTTGAGTCCCTTTTTTTGTCCTGCTTCCATGCTGAGTAAACCCTCTCCTTTCTGATCAAAGCATTATTTCTTTAGATTTGCTAATAAAATTGCTCAAACAAGTTGCAATCGAGGGTGTGGGCTTGGAAAATTTTCAGCTCCTTCGGATGACTTCCAGCACCTGCACTGTGATCCATTTTGTGCTAAATCTCAGAGAAACAGCCCCTCTTTATAGAGTTCTTAGGGACACCTTCTGGAGCCCCCAAGTACTTACAACAACCATGATTACCCATCTTTTTCAGTTTTCTCCACATATGCGTAACTAGGGAGAAGCTAGAATATCTCTTTTCTGTGCAGTTAGGCTGGGAACAGAAACCAGAGATGTCTCTAACAGTGACTGATGCAAAGATGATGATCTCACTAGAGAAGCAGGGCCTTCTCTCTCTTGCTTCTCCTTGGCTTCGTATGCCAGTAATTGCCCAGTGTCCATGAAAAATTGCAGCTAAATCCCAGGCTGAGAGCTCAAAATGGACTTTGGACATTTCTCTTCCTGGCAGACTTCTGTGGAAAGAGTTGAAGGATTGCTGGCAGTGAGAACGTCTCCATGAAAAGTCACCTGGTGGAGGTCAGGGGCGAGGGCCCAGGGTGAATTTTACCTTAAACAGGACAGATCTGCAGATAAACAAAGGGAACCGTGGTTTTGAGCCTGGTTAGTTTCTTAATCCTTTGTAAGCACATACATCATTCCCTGCAAATTCTTCCTCCAAACTGGAATTCACCGGAAGAAATCAATTTATAGAGGCAGCTGTTTCTTCTCTTGCATGTCTTCTGTTAAACAAAATAAACTGTACAACTAGCAAGATTGATGGTAATAATATTAAGTCCAAATAATCCAAATCGATTCCATCAAGACCTGGAAAGGTAAGCTGGGGATAACGTTACAGTAAAGGCATGGTTCTTGGGAGACAGTAAAAGTGTTACATTCTGTGCTACCTTTAACCTACAGAACATGTTCTTAGGAGTCAGGCCAACCTGCAATTAAACCCCAGCTTTGCTGTCAGGTCATTCTGAGTCAGGTTGGGCCATTTTCCAAATCATAAAGTAGGCTAAGGTTTGATGGAAGAATTCAATCAGAGAGCATGTATCAAGAGCCTGGGAGAGTGCTTGGCACAAAATGGGTGCCAAATAAGTGGTGGTTTCCAGCTCTCTTTCTTCCACTGTAAAACAAGCACAGCCTAGCCTGTGTATTTAACAAGTAACTCCTGCCACAAACCCACGTCCTTAGATGATACAGCAAATCCATACCCTTGATGAATGGCTTTACAATGGGCTACCCTTGTGCTGTATATCCTAAATGGACAGAGAAGCATCTAGGAAATCTAAAACAAGCAAACTACCTGTCTCCATAACTCCAGAGCAAATCACAGTACCAAGGGCTGATTTGATGGGAAATCCCCCATCCATCACCACAAGGAGCAAAGCTGTGCCTGGGTCAGCCCAATAAGTAGCCATCCAGGAAATCCAGGTGTGCAGGGGGTTGGGGGAGGAACCAAGAAGAAGAAGCTAGAGGTCATTGGCTTTTCCCTGACCTCTGGCTACATTTCAGGGCCACCTTTAGGATGCCCCAACCTCTCTTCACACCACAGAAAGAGGACTTTGAAGATGTAGGTGGTGTCCCAGCTCCAACAAGGCAAGTTGTTCAGGGACTAACCAAGAGAGGGAGGTTGGAAAGTATTGGGGGTGTCCCATTGCCTCCCTTGTCCTTTCTTGACAGCCCCAATACAATTATAGATCCCCTGAGACCAAATTGTTTCCTTTTTAAGCTGTCCTTACATTTGGAACTCCCATAAAGAAAGCAATAAAATGAGAGGTACCCTCACACTGCCATGTGCAGGTGTTCCAAGTCGCAGCGAGTCATT
Organism: Pan paniscus; assembly: GCF_029289425.2. Taxonomy (NCBI): domain Eukaryota; kingdom Metazoa; phylum Chordata; class Mammalia; order Primates; family Hominidae; genus Pan; species Pan paniscus. Next base: position 31,286,359 of record NC_073255.2, on the reverse strand, counting down.
TGAATCCCCACTTAGGCCAGCAGATTCACTCCATCTGTGCTTACAATTCAGTTGAGATCAGAATTTTCTGATGCACAGCTTTCCTGAAATGTCTGTTTCTCCATTGTTTTTCACATTCCAAAGGAGAAAAATCATCATTTCCATCCGCATTATTAGAAACAAAACTAGCCCCTTTTCTCCCCAGCCCATATTATTGCCTCATTACAAATATATTTTGTGCATCAACCTTAAAGGTTATGTTTCCCTCCTGCTTCCTCCTTTCATTATACAAGATTTCCAGTTATCCAGTATTTTGTTCTCATTAGAACACTGCTTGTCACATGTTTTCACCAGAGACATTCATCACCAAGGTCAAAGGGTGAATATCGTGATCTATTATGCTTAGAGGAATCTAATGAAAAGCCACATAATTATCCAATTTAAAGAGAAGCAAGTAAAAAAGAAGGGGAGCACTTGCTATAATTTAAATTGTTTTGTTTCCCTGAAGCAAAATTCAGCACCTGATTGACAGGACCTAATGATAATTCTTATTGATATGGTGATGTTAATTGTGGAGAGATATTTAATAAGTACCATATTCTGGAGGTAAATGCGTGCTCTTAACCTGCACCTGAACCTGATTTTTGATGCAGCGTGGGGATGAGGTACAGATACAGATAAGTGAGCACAAGTGGATTTTCAGTCTTGTGTGGCAGAATGGAAATTGGAATCTTCAGAATCTATTAGGAGAACAATTCCACAGTTGCTCACACTTTTATAAATTATACTGTATATTACAGAAAGACACAAAGTCAGGGGAGTTGCAAGAAGAGGATATTGTCATGACTTTACAGAGAAGTTTTTAGGGTAGCATTTGGTGACGGTGGTGGTGATGGTGTTTTCAACTAAAGACACACATCAAAGAACGTGATCTGTATTCATTTTTAAACAAAGTGCACTAATGAAATCCACATCCTGAATCATCTCTCTGCCACCCCCAGGTAAAGCTGACCTTGCAGAAAATGAGGCCAACTCTGAAACATAGGTAGATTCTTGGAAGAAAATGACTTCTTACACCGTGAACAAAACCATTTGAGAAGGCCTTCGTGGGTCTAAATTACAAAAGGAAGTGATCCGTGCGGGCTGAAAACATCAACTAGATCTGCATCCCATCATGAGATGGCTGGGAGGCAGGAAACAGCTGCTGGAGCTGTGGACAGGCCTGAGGTCATCTCTGACTTTGAGAGGCCATTTCAAAGCCACTATCTGGACAAGAAACGATGGGTGACCAGATCCAGCTCTGTGTGATTCAACTCTGTACACCAGTGAGCCATCCCTCACAGAGAAGCTGTGTGTTCCTGGTGTTTTTTATTATGTGCTAAATACCAGAACTTTAAAACTGCATCTGTGATTGTCATGAGACAATGCCATCATTTTGGAACTAATACTCACACAGCCATCTTTGTGCAAATAATACAAGGTTAAAAAAGAAAGAAAGAAAGAGAAACAGAAAAGAAAAGAAAAGAGAGCTGCTCTAAAGACAAATAGACTTGAAAAAAATGAGTCAACTTGGAAAAAAGAAGTAACCAAAGTGGCTTAAATCTGAGGGACGGCAAATTGTTCAAATTAATTTCTTTCAACTCCAAGTTAACTCAGTCTTCCATTTTTACTTATGAGAAAAGAATATTACATGGTGAGTATTCTAATATAACCTGCTTAATGTAATTATTCATGCCAAAGCGCATAATTAACTTCAAAATAATCAAGCCACAGATAGTTATAACCTGAGTCACAGTGGGTCACTGTTACTAGAAAAGAAAGCTCTCAATCTACAAATAGGAACGTGAGAGTAAAAATGTAATCATTAAAGGGTGTCGAGGAAAACAAGAGTAATTTTAATGAAGAGAATGTTTAAAATGTCCTAAACATTTCAAGATAAGATTCTTCTTGAGCTTAGTTAGCAGCTGGGGTCTGGCACATCGGGGGTGATCAGTAATGAGCAAAGACCAGACATTCTTTTTTGCTTCCTGAACTTGCTTCATTTTTTTTTTTTGCTTTTAATACACACACACATACATATATACATATCCTTGGAATAGTTCAGATATAAATTATATTGACTTTGAGCCATGAACTTACCTTCACTGAAAAAAAAAGTCAAGTTAATTGGAGACGACCAAATTGATCGCGGGTTATGATACCAATAGCAGCTGAAATTGCTGCTGTGATTTTCAACTGCCTAAGCCAAAGCATTACATCATGCACAGGAGATTATAATTTCTCTGAAGAACACTTCTGGTATCTCACCACCCGAAAAGCGATATGCCAGCAAACTGAAGAGAGTTCAGAGAAAAGCAATAAAAATAATTAAGGATTGACTGATGGAAAAAGATGAAAAGAATTGAATGTGGGCTGCCTGACCCAAAAATTACCTGGGTGGTTATAGGAACATTACCCAGGTATCTGGAGGGTCAAGATTCCTGTCTGTCCACACAGCAAAACAATGCAATAATAAACAGAACAATGCTGTTGGATAATTCACTCCATGATTTGCTCTGGAAGCTGGTGCTGCTCTGGGCCAAAAACCAGGGTCATGTCTACTCTGAGCAGTCACCAGCAGTCACTCTATGCTTCTGTGTGTCTCTTGGTGTGGGCTCAAGGCTGACATGGAGGCTGGGATGCCACTGAGGTTCCCCTATTTCCACTCTGGTGCTGTCTAACCATACACTCATCCTATGCCAGACACCTGGGTCCTTGAAATGGCCTGCAACCCAAAAGAGAAAAGGTAAAGGCTGGTTAACATCATGGTTGAGGGTCTGGGTTCAACTCTCAGCTCCAATACTTTCCAGCTGAGTGACCTTGGGAAAGTTACTCAACCTCTCTGAGATTCTGTTTCCTCACTTGTAAAATGGAGAGAAGAATAGTGCCTTCCTTCTAGGACTGTTGAATGAAATTTTTCACATAAAGCACTTCTCAGTGCCTGGTGTGTAGTAAGTGCTCAACACATGGTCGCTACTGTTCTTATTTATTATAATTAGCAGCAAGGGCCAGGAACACCTGAAGGGGCAACAAAGATCTGACTCTCCTAGTAGGGGTTCCAGGCCCCAAGACATTCACCACGAGTCACCTGGCCAGTGCCTGAACAGACACTACAAAACTAATGTTATCGATGTGCCTCTCCACCCCCCACCACCCAAACATGCCAGTTTCCTTTATATCTATTATAGGCTGGGGGACCAAATGTCCTAATTTGCCCAGGACAGTCTTTATGCCTGTTGACCTAGGGCAATTACTAATAGCACCCTCTTTCTGTCAAATCAGTTATGATGATTAATGATATGGTCAGCCTAGTTATGAATCTCTCAACATCTTTTTTTCTAAACCTTTTCTATCCTGCATCATCTCTTGACAATGAGTTTCTTAAGTATATTGAAGGTACTGTGAGAAAGTATTTTTACCAGTCCTGACCTTACCAAGGTCAACAGTTTTGCCATCTCAGGAGCTGGTGAATGGATCCACGGTCACCCTAGTCCCATATTGTCCACACTTTACTGTGCTCAGACTAAAGAGCCTAGCCAGTTAGTCTGTCCCACACTGATAAGCCTTCTGCATTCCCACTTTCATTTTAGTTGATTTGCTCTGGAAAATGTCCAGTGCCACTGGATCTTCTTTAAGAAGCATAACTGAAACTTTACTTTAGGTTTAAGTGAATGAAATAGTCCCTCTTTTTATTCCAGGGTTTGGAGTCAGGGGATCCAAGTTTGAGTGCTAGCGCCATCCTTTATGCCTGCGTGACCTCATGTAAATCACTTCATCTCTCTGAGCCTCACTTTCCTTATCTTCATAATGGCAATAATGTGTAGATAGTCATGCAATCTACAAATAATGATAGCTTTACTTCTTCCTTTCCAATCTGTGCGCCCTTTTTTTCTTGCCTTATTGCACTAGCTAAGACCTCCAGTACAATGTTGAATAGAAGTGGTGAGAGTCAACACCCTTGCCTTATTCCCACTCTTATAGGAAAAGAGTTTAACATTTTACCACTAAATATGTTACCTGTAGATTTTTCATAGCTGACCTCATATCAGGTTGAAGAAATCCCCATCTAGTCCTGGTTTACTGAGAGTGTTGAGTTTTGCCAAGTGCATTTTCTCTACATATTTAGATGATTACATATGTTCCCCCTATTCTGTAACTTATTAAATGATAGTAATTAAATTTCAAATGTTTAAAGAATCTTATATTCTTGGGATAAATCCCATCTATTGCTGGACTCAATTTGCTGTATTTTGTTAATAACTTATGTGTCTCTTATTGATGTGATGCTATAAGAAAAGTATCTTTTCTCTATTCCTGTATCTGAGAATCAAATGAGATTGTGAATGTTAACATGTTTTCTAGACTGTAAAGTTTTGTCTACATGTGGACTCCAAAGCTGCTGCAGCTGCTAACGATGATGGCAAGGAATAGCACAAAGATGACGCTTGCCAAGGCAGCAGCCCGCAGGCTGGTCAGGAATCAGCCTCCACAGCCCATTCCCACTCTTACAAATTCAGTCATAACCAATAACTCAGAACCCTCAGCCTGCGAGTCCAGCAAGGATGCCTCCTGGATTTTCCAACAAGGCCTCAATCTTAAATAATTCCTTCTATTGTCAACCTCATCAACCATGTGTCCTGATTTTAAGAGTATTTTTCCCTGAGTGCATTGACTTATTCTTGCCCACAGGAAGCTCATCTGCCACTTTCCTGATGACTCAAGTAGACTCAAAACATTTTCCCACAATCTGGCCAAACTCAGGAAATGGTAGGGCTTGTGATATGTGTATTGTTTTAATACATCTGTAAAGATTTTAGTCTCTACTTAGGAACTTAGGAAATTTAAAGTCAAGGAAGGTGTCTCAATTTTGACAAAAGTCACTGAAAATATCCGATGTTGTACATCTCTTGCATAATCCTGCATGTTCTCTCTTTCATTTATTGGCAAATCTGGGTCTAAGTGCAGGATACATAGCAGAAAGTAAGCTGGAAAAGGCACTGGCCCCCTCAGTCCAGTCTAGTTTTGTTCAGATTCTTTATTTGTTTGTTTGTTTTTAGAAACAAGGTTCTACTCTATTACCCAGCTAGAGCACAGTGCTTCTATCTTAGCTCACTGCAACCTCAAGCTCCTGAGCTCAAGTGATCCTCCTGCCTCAGCCTCCTGAGTAACTGGGACTACGGGCACATGACACCATGCCCGGCTAATTTTGTATTTTTTTATTTTTTATATTTTTAACGATGGAGACTCTCTATGTTGCCCATGCTGGTCTCGAACCCCTGGCCTCAAGCAATCCTCCCACCTCAGCCACCTAATGGCTTATGGATTACAGGTATGGGCCACTGTGCCCATCCCTGATATCTTCTTTTAAAATGCTACCTCTGGGAGGAGGTAAGAAATTAACTGAATAGCTTTACTAAATGTCTTTTGTCAAATATAGTAGAGCCGAAAAATATACCAGAACCTAAGTCAAAAAGTTCCTTGTAAAGGAGGAAATATTTTTCCCCAAAATTAAAGCCATAACTGGCAATTCTTAGAAAAATCATTACTCCCAGCTAATATACTCCCCAAAAGTTTAATAAACAAACAAAACCACCCATCATTGTGGACCAAGAGTTTCAGAAAAATTTATCTAACATTAGAAGTTCAGGTATGAAATGTCACAGACATTAACTTTGGAAGTAAGTATAGCACTATTAAGTGGGCAGAACTCTCTGCTATGATGTGGGTCACAAACTGCCACAGTCTATAAGATGGCATTTCTGTTTCACACAAGATCTTTCATAACAGAACAACTTAGAATCTTCACATGAAGAGTGTGACTTACATGCTGCATGCTTCGTGACATCCTTTCAAGTTTGGTTTCTTTGGGATGGCAGAGAAAAATCCATCAACAGTGCAGTGAGACATCACTTCAGGCCACAGGGAGCTTTCAGATGGGAAAAGTTGAAGACACCCAACCAGCACAGAAAAGTTCCTGGTGAATGTTTTCCGGTACGTGGCAGGTGCTCAGTAAATGATTCCCAGTGATGACCACCTCCCCTCTTAACCCTATGGTAGTGAAGGCACTGGGTAAAATTGGCGAGCCTCCGATGATTCAATCATTCATTCAATAACTATTGATTCAACTGTCTGGCTGAAAGTTAAGCCACATAACAAAGAGACCAAGTATAGTGGCTTAAAGACATGCAGGTTTATTCTGCACTCATGGAACATTTCAAGGCAAATGGTCCGGGCTGGGGGAAGCTCTGCCACATGTCGTCATTTAGGCCCATGTCTGTCCATCCAGTTGCTCTGCCACCCTCCAGAGTGTGTCCTTGTCTGCACAGTCAGGCTGATCATGGGCACCGCAACGCTCCTGTCCTCAGGAGGGAAAGGTGGGTACACATCTAGGGCTGGGGAATGCCTTCCGAGCAAATGAGGCAGAAGCTAAACACATCACTTCCTCTCCCACTCTTCAGGTGATGTCTTAGCACTCAGCAGCACAGCCGCAAGGGAAGCTGGGATGTGTGGCCTAGCTGGGCATCTAGCAAAGCCAGCAATACCAGCTTAGAGCAGGGCCTCCTGCAAGGCCCAGATGACTTAAGTACCTGCTCCCATGGAGTTTCTAGTCAGGTGGGGAAGCACAGAGATAGGTAAAGAAGTCATGACCAAATGTAAAGGCCCAGGAGAGAATGAAAATGGTGCTGTAATAAAGACTGATATGGAGTGAGACAATACAGAAGGGTTCGTGGGGAACAAGTGTAGACCAGGTGGTCAGGTGAGGGTTAAGCTGAGACCTAAAGGGGAGGAATGCATGGATGCATGCCAAAACAAACAAACAAACCGGAAAAAAAAGAATGCACTAGACAGAAATATCTGATGCACAAAGTCCCTGGAGGCTGAAAGTTGGGCATGTATGAGGCCAGACCAGAGAGCGGGGCTGGAGCAGAGCGAGGTTGGGAGGGGAAGAGCAAGGCTGGGAGGGGAAGAGTTTCAAGCCAGGCATGCAAAGGGAGCATGGCAGGATCCCAAACGCCCTCTAAGGCCTGGATGAGGAACCTGGATATCTGAAGTGCAATGGGAAGGCAGGTTATGGGACATGATTTACATTTTTAAAGATCCTGTGGCCGCTGTGGGGAGAATGCAGCCATCGGTGTAATCCACCTGTTATTCTGAGAAGGCAACTCTAGGGCCTAGAAAGTGAAGGTTTAAATCTTGTCTCTAAAGAATAATTTTAAGATGAGAAATGAATCCCCTGGTAGCCAAAGCTTCTTTGGGTTTTCAGAGGGTCTTCTGAGACCAGCCATCCAGGACAGTGGCCCGAGGCCATGATCAAAAGTCCACAGCCTTCAAACCAGCTTTGCTGGAAGAAAGATGAGGTAGGAAGCAGGTTGGGGGAGGGGTAGTGATGGGGTTTATGTCTAAGCCACTTCTTATCTCCAGCAGAGGTGCTGCTTACACTTTTGGATTCCAAGTTTGTTTACTTGACTTGAAAATGCAGGTAGCTGCGTTGCGAAAGTTTGTTTCTCTCCAGGATACGGGATACAAAAAGCAGAAATACAAAAAGTAGAAACACATTTTCTGGTTTTGTTTATCTTAATGTGAAAAATAATATACATCACAATAAAAATAATATACATCACACATCACACACTGGGGCCTGTTGTGGGGTGGGGGTGGGGGGAGGAATAGCATTAGGAGAAATACCTAATGTAAATGACAAGTTGATGGGTGCAGCAAACCAACATGGCACATGTATACCTATGTAACAAACCTGCACGTTGTGCACATGTATCCTAGAACTTAAAGTATAAGAAAAAAATTAATTAATTAAAAAAAAGAAAAAATATATATAGATTTACTTGTAACAGAATGGTAGGCAAATACATCTAGATTGTCTACATCTTTTAAAATGCAGTCTTGGATTTACAAATACGTGCAGATGTCAATAATACCCGACATAATTTTTACTAGTTTACGAAATCATTGCCTACATTACCTTATACAGGTACTTGGTTGAGTTGAATTTTCTATAAATGATTCTTAATAAGTAAATGAGATTAATGGACTAAAAATTGAAATTTGTAAATGCCTCCATTACCTATTCATGCATCATAAGCCTTTAGTCTTTAAAAAAAATTAGTAGGCCCTGATGATTCAAAAGGCCTTGATTTCTTGAGCCCTTTGTTTGTAAAATGGTGACAAATTTGGATGAAATGCTGCATGTTGGTAATGCTGAAACCTTGCAGATAAAGGGTTATTTCAAACCTTTCTTATGAGAATATACATGCAAACTGTGTTTGTGTTAACTCAAATTCTAAATTAGTTGCAGTGTGAACTAATCATTTCAAGCATTAAAGCTTGGCCTTGGGATGAAATTAAAGGAGAAACATTTAGGCAGCATCATTGGAGAATTACCCTCAAAGTAAGATCACTAAATCCATAAACATTTTCCTAAGGGAAAAAGTGGAAGTATCATCAGTTTCTAATTCTAAGTAGAAAAAAAAAAATTAGCCTGTGGACCAGAGGAAACAGCCTTGTGTCAGAACACTGAATTATGTTGTTTCTACCTCTCCTTTTCATTGTAACTAATGATTCCTAATATAGGCAATAAAGACATATAAAAGAGAAATCTACATTGTAGGTCTCTGATTTATCATCCACAGAACAACTGAAGTAACTGTTCTGGGATGGGGGTATTACCTGGGTATCTATGCCCCAAATATACAAACCCCTGCATGGCAGGTATTTCTAAAAATTTGTGCACAAAAAAATCGGCTGGGTGCAGTAGCTCATGCCTGTAATCCCAGAACTTTGGGAAGCCGAGGCAGGAGGATTCCTTAAGCCCAGTATTTTAAGATCAGCCTGGGCAAATTAGCAAGATCCCATCTTTATTTTTTTAATTATTAAAATTTTTTTTTAATTTTAGAAAGATGTATTTTAAAAATGAGTATAAGAGAAGCAATGAAGGAGGGAAAGAATGAAAGAAAAACAGCAGAAGACAAAGCAGTAGAGGATAGCACTTACAGATCACTCCTGACTCACCCCTGGAAAACATTCACTCAGGTGTTTGCTGGGGAGCACACCTCCCTTCCTCCCAGGCATCCATTCAATCATCTAAAACATTTACTGAACTGGACACAGAGCTGGGCCCTGAGACTACAGACATGAGTCAGACATGGTCCCTACCCTCCAGGAAATCACAGTCTTGCCAAAATACAAACACAAAAAGTGAACGTCTGAAAAGAGCTCTAAGAAGAAAGTGCCGAGTGCTGAGCGAGCCAAGAAGAGGAGGCTGTTCCTCTGCCTGTGAGGACAGGCGGGAATTGGCTGACCCTGAATGAGGAGTATGCTTTCCCTAAGCAGCAAAGAGGCAAGGACCTGGAGCTGCTGAGGAGAGTCACAGGAGAGGAAGCTCAGGCGAAGGTGAGGGCTGGGCTGTGAATAACCTGAGCAACGGACTGAGCAGTTAGGCTACATTCTGCAGCCAGAGAGGACCTGCAGCAGCTTTTAAATCAGAGGAGTGGCATGATGGTGTCTGGGTTTTGGAAAGGCCAGTGGCAGCAGCATGAATCGTATGACCTTGGGACATGCCCTGGGCAGATGATCCTCTTCCCCAGGGCAGCTGTCCTCAACGTGAAGGCTTTTCCCTGTTCTAGATCAGTGACTTCATCCTGGGATATAACAACTTCCTGTACTCACAGATTCTAGGAATCATTTAATGGGCGCAGTGAGGATGGCTCATCCAGGACCTCAGCAGGAAATACCCAAAGTATTTTGATATTTGACTGGAGTGACTCCATGACTAGGAGCTGGAATCATCTGCAGTCTGGCCTGGATGGCTCAAAGTCCAGGACTGCTGGCTGGAGTTCCTCACAAGGGCATGCTCAAAGCTCATGCCCAGTGCATCTCACAGGGAGTTGGGAGTCAAAAATATGGAAGCTCCGTGTCTTTTAGTATCTTATGTCTGAGAGAGGGATCTGTAAAAGGATTGCTTGCCATATTTACCTATTTTTGTTTTATTTCTTACTGTATCATTTAGCTGTGACCTCCATAAAAGAGGTCTCCAAGATGTGACCTGGTCATCCCTTTTCAACCTCAGCTCCCACCCACATACCCCAAACTCTGCAGCAACCAGTTGCTTGGAGTTGCCCATAAACATTCTCTCCTTTTTCCCGTCTTGCCTTTTCACAGACTGTTTCCCGCACCCGGAATGCCCCCTACATGCCTGGCAACCTCCTACTTCCCTTTCACGATTCAACCCTAACATCTTCTGGTCTCATAAGCCTTTGCTGAGTCCCCAGGCGCAGTTGTGCCTTCCTCCTCCCCACACCCCTACACCTGGTGTTCCGTTATAGTCTATACTTAGCACTCTGCTGCAATTAATTGTCTTCACAACCACCTCTCTCACTAGCCTATGAGCCCTCAAAACTCTTGAAGGGTAGAGAATCTGTTATTCTTCTTTGTCATCTCTCCAGCTCACAAACATAGTAAGCACATTGGAGATGTTTAACCAATGTGGACTTTTCATAGTGACTTTCAAGTTAACCTTCATGTTCTTACAGCATTTTATAAGGCTTATATTAAGAAAGCCCTCTTCAGCCTGGGCAACATAGTGAGACTTTATCTCTACAAAAAAATTTAAAAATTAGCCAGTCATGGTGGCACATACCTATAGTCCTAGCTACTTGGGAGGATAAGGCAGGAAAATTGGTTGAGCCCCAAGGGTTAGAGTCTGTAGTGATCTATGATCATACCACTCACTGCACTCCAGCCTGGGCAACAGAGCAAGACCCCATCTCTGGGGGTTAAAAGAAAAAAAAAAGGAAAGAAAAGCCCTCTTAACATCTCATCATCTACATGCAACAATCCTGCATGTATTGGCCCCATTTAGAGATGAGAAAACAGAGATTCAGAGGCATGTGGTGATTTGCCCAAAGACACTGACCAAGAAAGTGACAGAGCTAAGACTTCTCTTCCTCTGCCGTCTGATCTACTCAGAGCTTTTGGATAACATGGTGCCACAAAGTGCCCAATCTCAAGTTCAAAGACATACTTTGGACATAATTTCTTTCCAGTGTCTAGGGCTGTACCTGCTCCTCTGCATACTCCAGTCCCATTGGTTTCTGTCTGAGCACCATTTGTTGGGGCAAGCCCAAGGGCAGGACTCTCAGAACAAGGGCAAGGGGGAACTGCGGGAAGTCATTCAGGATGGCCTCGGGAAGCCTGACTTAAGTTCAAATTGTGAACAAGTCAGTGAGCTAAGGCTGCAGCCGGGACCGCAGTGGAAGGGGGAGGGATGAGATCTTGAATTATTTCTTTTGCAACCCTGTCCCTGGCATCACTTTGTGTAGCAAAGCTTACCTTAGAGTCCATGTCCTAGTGAAATCACCATAAGATCAGATCTATCAGAGCCCAAATTAATGAGATTTCTAGGTGTTTATGAGTTGTCTTCATTTTAATTTAATTTTTCGAACAGGAAATATATTTACAGAGTTTGAAATTCCAAAGGCACAAGAGGATATACAGTAAAAAGTTTCCTTCCCACTCTTGTCTCTCACCACCAATTTCCTTTCTACAAAGGTATTCCATGAATATTCAGCGAAATACAAGCATTTATATATGCATACATATATACACACATATATTCTTTTTCTCTCATTTTCATATGAAGGGCAGACTATTTATACACTGTTCTACATCTTGATTTCTTTTTCTGCTTAACAATATGTCTTGGGATTCCCTCCATACCAGCACACAAAGAGGTGTCTCCATCATTTTTACAGCTGTACTGGATCCCATTGTATGGCTGTGCCAAAATTTGTTTAACCAGTTCCCGGTTGAGGGGCATTTATTTTGTTTCCCATCTGTTGCTATTATAAACAATGTTGCAGTGAATAACCTTATAGATACATCATTTTGTTCACATGGGAGTATATCCATAAGCCAGATTCATAGACTTGGAACTGTTGGAACAAAGGGTGTGTGTGTTTGTAATTTCAATGGGGAGTGTTTCAAATGACTTTCCACAGACTTTGTACTAATTTAAAATCCTACCGGAGTTGTACAAGAGGGTCTTTTTTTTTTCCCACAGAAACCTCTTTTGTACATAAACCATCAGGGATAGTCTAAGGATTCAAAGAAGCCATGAAGACCAAACAACTCTTCTGAATTTGAAAAATAAAGGTGGGGTGGGGTGAAATGCAAATCAAAACCACAGTGAAAAAAGGGGAAAAAACATGCAATGAGATACCACTTCACACCCGCAAGGATGGCTATAATCAAAAATAAAAAAAAAGTAAGTGTTGGTGAGCATGGAGAAATTGGAATCCTTCACATTGCTGGTGAGAATGTACAATGGTACAGCTGCTTTTAAAATCAATTAGGTGGTTTCTCAAAAAGTTAAATATAAAATTACCATAGGACCCAACAATTCCATTCCTGGGTATATACTCAAAAGAATCAAAAGCACATACTTAAGCAAATACCTGTATACAAATGTTCATAGCAACATTATTCACAATCACCAAAAGGTGGAAACAATCCAAATATCTATCAAGGGATGAATAGATAAGCAAAAGTGGTAAGTACCTACAATAGAATATTACTCAGCCGTAAAAATGAATGAAATTCTGATAAATGCTACAAAATGGAAGAACCCCCCCCCAAACCAATTTCATTTACATGAAACATTCACAGCAGGTAAATCCACAGAGTCACATGCAGATTGATGGTTGCCAGGAGCTGAGGAGTCAGGGAAATGGGGAGGGATTGCTTAATGGGTGGACAGTTTCCTTTGGGGATGATGAAAATGTTTTGTAACAAGATACAAGCAGTGGCTGCACACACTGTGAATGTACTAAATGCCACTGAATTAGAGTTTAAAATGGTTAATTTGTGTCATGTAAATTTCACCTCAACCAAGAAGAAAAAAGGAAAAAATAAAAGTGAAGGTGTGTTTATGTCCTTGTTCCCAATATTCTTGGTTGCTGACTTTCTGAATCCCCCACTTTGTGATCCTCTCCCAGTTCAGTCTGTCTATAGAGGGCCCCCTAGGATGGTTACAGACATCCGCTAATAGCATATGCCAGGCAATGAGCCTGGGGCTTTTATGCATTTTCCGGTGAATTCTTCACCACAACCGAGCAAAGTATCATTATCTTCTTTTTTTTTTTTTTTTGAAACGGAGTCTTGCTCTGTTGCCCAGGCTGGAGTGCAATGGCATGATCTCAGCTCACCACAACGTCCACCTCCTGGGTTCAAGTGATTCTACTGCCTCAGCCTCCTGAGTAGCTGGGATTAGAGGCGCACGCCACCACTCCTAGCTAATTTTTGAATTTTTAGTAGAGATGGGGTCTCACCATGTTGGCCAGGCTGGTCTTGAACTCCTGATCTCAAGTGATCCGCCCGCCTCAGCCTCCCAAAGTGCTGGGTTTACAGGCGTGAGCCACCATGCCTGGCCCATTATCTTCATTTTATAGATGAGGAAACTGGGATTTGGAGAGTGCAAGTAGCTTGCCCAATGTTACTCAGCTGGAAAGTAGCAAAGGGTGACTGACTCCAAAGCCAAGCTCTTTCTATTAAGCAGCCAGCCTAAATGTTTTACCTACCTCAGCAAGAGTCAAGAGACAGCAGGCCCTTGCCACCCCCACAGGCCATTCCTAATAACTCAGTGACCTGGGCTCTGGGCCAGGCTACTCCTCTGGGAGGCACACAGCTTCTTCTCCTTCTGGGACCCTCTGTATCCAGCTCACTACAGGCATTTCCCCGAAGCCCAGCTCTGTCCCTTTCTTGCCCTCCTATTTAACATAGTGAATGAGTTCAAGGCATCCCGTAAATGCGACATGAATTAAATTGATCTCAGTAGGTTGGAGTCAGTGAAATAAAAAAAAATTCATAGTGCTCTGGCTTTGGCCTAATCTGAATTACATTGTTTGAATAAAGTAACTTCATTTATTTCTGCTGTGACAGAAAGAATGAGAGCTTTGGTGCTACACAGACCGAGCTGCAAATCCTGGGTCTGCCACTCCCCTGCTTTGTGTTCTTGGAGCCACAATTTACTCATCCACAAAATGGGGTTGCAAGCTTGTAAGGAGGGTTTGACAGCACACACTATAAGAAAATGCCTAGCATACTTCATTCAAAAAATATTCATTAAGGACCTACTATGTACAAGGCAGCATGCTCTGTTTTTCTTTTAAAGTAGTTTTTTAATGTGATTATGACAAACACAACCCCTGAATTCAAGAATCTTCCATTTTAATGGAAGAAACAGACATTACATCACTACATAACTAATTGTGAATGAGGGGCCTGACCTATCTGGAAGGGGGTTGTCCAGAGGCTTTTTGAGGAAGTGACATCAGAGCCGAGATTGAAGGGTAAGTAGGTGTAGGCTGGGGATGGGGGAGTTGTTCCAGCAAAGGGCACAGTGGGTGCAAAGGCGCTGAGGGAGAAACGAACTAACAGGGGACCAGTGTCCCTGGGCCTAGACATCCAAGGGGAGAGGGGGAGGAGATGGTTATCACTCATTGCCAAACAGAGTAGCCCACCTAGCTTTCCCCATCCCTGCAACCACCCTTCCATTTCTCAGTGACCTCCCAGCTGGTCCTCCTGCTTACTTCGGTGTGCCCCTGCAGCTCATCCTCAGGACACAGCCACATGGATTCTTTAAAGAAGCAATCCAGGAGCCAAGCGTGGTGGCTCATGCCTGTAATCCCAGCACTTTGGGAGGCCAAGGCGGGCAGATCACTTGAGGCCAGGAGTTCAAGACCAGCCTGGCCAACATGGTAAAACCCCGTCTCTACTAAAAATACAAAAATTAGCCGGGCATGGTGGCACATGCCTGTAATCCCAGCTACTCGGGAGGCTGAGGCACAAGAATCACTTGAATCCAGGAGGCAGAGGTTACAATGAGCCGAGATCACGCCACTGCACTCCAGCCTGGGTGATGGAGTGAGTCTCTGTCTCAAAAAAATAAAAAACTAAAAAATAAAGAAGCAACAAGGGGCAGGTCACCCTCCACTTAATGCCCTTCAAGGGCGCCTGTTATTTCTAGAAGACTCTCAGACCAGCATCCCTCATGTGGCTCTGCACGGAAGAGTACCTTCACTGCCAGCCCCAGGAAGGCTGCAGTACCTCAGGCTCTTCTAAGGAAACCTGCCCCACCCACAGGCGGAAGGGGAGGGAGACAGGCAGACTGGGGCAACAACTGTTCATACAGACCATTTATCTACAGGCAAATAGCCCTTAGCACTTGCTCAATCACTACATTTGGCTGATGATCATTAGCATATCACACATGGGATATGCACCTGGCTTGAGAGTCTACAATTTTCCTCTATTTGATTAGTGCTGTCCTTTCCTTAAATAAAACATTTTCAACTTTGCCTGAGGAAGGAACTTCCCACCATAATGTAGTTGTGCCCTTGTTTTCTTGCTAGGGCCTGATGCTCCATTTTTCTGGTTATTACTATTTTAACCACGTGAGCCCCAGTCACAGTGTACCCCTCTATTCTTGGAGCACCTCCAGCTTGGCAGCACCCTGACAGGGTCAAGCTATAACATTTTCAGATGGAGACAGGCAATAATCCCTGTGCCTTTGACTGTCATAGAAACAAAGCCTGAACAGTGGTCATGAAGCCCTCTGGGATCTTACCATTAACCAGAGACAGGGTTCCAGCCATGTAGGAAACAACCCACTGGCACGGCAAAAAAAAGAAAAAAGAAAATAAAAAGAGGAAAGGAAATGGTCTGGTTGTCATTTTCTTATTCTGCACAAATGACCAAAGGCCTTCTTCCCTGGGCATTCTCTCATGTTGAAATTCATGAGACAATATGCACATGGGGTAAGAAGCAGCGTACAAACAATTCGTGCTCACCAGATAGCCACATGCTCCGTTCATTTCCCAGCCTGCCTTGCTGTCAGGGGGTCAGGTGACTCATTCCAGCCTATCGGCTGTGGGAGAAGTTCTGTAGGTTATTTCTAGGCAGAGGCAGTCAAAATACAACCTGTTAGTGGATCTCATCTCTCTCTCTTCCCCCGCTGTGGTCTCTCTGAAAGCCACCCACTCCTGAGAGCATAGCTGCAAGATGCGACAGAGATGCCCAACACACATCCGACTTTACAGGAACAAGAAATGAACTTTTACTGCATAACGCTGCTGAGATTTCAAGGCTTATGTGTTACCACAACACAGTCTAGCCTAGCCCGATTCATTCCTACTCTGGGCCTCACGCTGCACAATTATAGGTTGGAAGCACTGAAAGGTAAGAAACAGTCCTGCTTTCAAGACGTTTACAGTCTGGATGGGGAGACCAGATAGGCAGAAATTCCATGCTAAATGCTAAAGTTCAGGCCACAGGCATAGACAGCATTCAAACAGAACCAGCCCCCAGTGCAAGGGAAATTTTACACGGGAGGTAAAAGCACAGGATGACAGGCAAACAGGTAAGACCTTCAGAAATACAATTTTATTGAACAAGAGGTATAAGTGTAGTGATCAGGCAATCCTGAGTAGACATGCTAACTTATTCTAACTTTGCAATAGAGTATTTAGAAATATAAAGAAAAATAGAGAGAATAACATACTGAACCCTTATTCCAGTGATGACCCAGCTTTTACAACTATCATTGCTTGCCAATGTGGTTTTTATTTACTCCCTGCCTTTCTTTCCTGTAATATTTTGTCAATTATCTGATAACCAGTGGTAGGCAAATGTCCCCAGTTATTTAAATATATATCACACATCTTTTCAGTTCGTTTTTTCAAATTAGGACCTAAACAAGTTCTGAACATTGAATCTTGTTGGTATGTCCTTAAAATCTGATTTTGGCTATAATAGTTTACACACACACATGTTTTTAAATGCCATTTATACACATTAACTTTATAAACACAAAGTAATCTGTTCTTAAGGCCCTGTCTATTCTGTTCTCACAAAAGGGCAAAAGAAATCTTGTAAAGATCAGCTGAAATATCAAGAGTCACAAAATCGTGTTGGGTTTGCAGAGGCCAGGCAATAAAATGTATTGTCAGACTACATGTGGCAAACAGACATGACATGTGGCCCGCTAGGGGAGTCAGACCTGAGCCCAGATGGGCCTTTTTAGAAAGTGCCTTCCCCAAAAGGAGAGGTCACACAGGACATGTGTCCATCTGCTTAGCCACGGGGATACCCGTAGGTGCCATCCCAAGAGGGAACTACAGGGAAGGTTGTGATCTATCAGATAAAGTAGAGACTGGCCTGTGACTCTGATCCCTATCTTTGACGTCTCACCAGGAAGACAGGGCTTCTGTGAGGCAGCAGCCAGGAAAGGTATTTATTTGGCCCATGAATCTGGAAAGGAGTGACTGCGCGCAGGCTTGAGCCTGTGCGTTTGGTATCACAACTGCCACACTCCCCCCCGGGGGAGCAGGCGCGTCCCAGAGGCCCCTCACACAAGACTGTCCACAGCCAGATTCCAAATTCAGATGATCACCATTTACTGTTTTTGTAGAACTGGGGAAGACTTTGGAATCTGAGAGCAAGAGAGAGACAAAGAGTGAGGGACAAACAGAGACAGAGACACAGAGGACAAGAGTCAGGAAACATCCATCCACCCTGACCCGCCCATCCTCACAGAAAAAAGGCAAAGGCGGCAGGAAGGAGCCAGAGGAAGGGCCAGGCACACAATGAGGACGCAGGAGACAGCAGAGCGAAGCAGAGGAGAGGCAAACGCCGCCTTTTCAAGTCTGACAGCTTTCTGAATGCCACCACTCCAAAAACAAGCCGCTCCAAAAGAAACTAACAGGTAAGCTGCAACCTCAGCCTTCGCTGTTACACAAAGAACACTTCCCAGCAGTGCTGCTGAACTGCCTGTGCGGCGCTCCCAGGATGGGTTTGAACAATCAGCCTTTGTTCTATTTTCCCCTGCTACAGTGGAAATGAACAGGAGCAACTGACACAACAGCATGTCAGATGTGGATTATTGGTTTAGAAGGAGACCCGGATTCCAGAAACCCCACCAAAGAGACAGTGGAAATGTCTGAGGAGACAACAGAAGGCTGCAGCCGGGTCACATGCCAATTAAGTGGGCTGTTTGGAGCGGCACGTAAATGATCAAAAGCATTTGGGACCTTCTCCCATCAGTCACAAAAGATGCTTAAGGCCAGTTCCTTTGAATGCTGTTTTAGTAGTGGTCTCATACAATACATCTTAAGGAACATTTATACTGTGTTCACTGTGCATTCAACTGTGGCCACTTCAAAGGTTTAGCCAAGTATTTTATGGCCATGGTAAAGGGTTCTTATTGATTTAAATTACAAGCTTGGCTCCTGTCAGCTCCACTTGAGGGCAAAAATGCAATAAAATATCCCACAGCACAAGAGACAGACATATCACATTGAAAATCTTAAGAGATCCTTTTCACTATAATCACTCTAAATGATATTTATTTATACAGGCAAGCTTATCAGAGAGATTTGTCTACAATCTTTAGGCTTTAAGGGGTTCTCTCGGTTTGGGCATTTGCTTTTTTAAAAATCTAATTCTGACCTGGGCCATGAAAAGGTCAGAAGTGCATGCTGCCTCCCCTCGCTTAGAGTCTCCCACCACTCCCCAGCTACTCACAAAATGGCTTGTTCCAAGAATAGTGACGTTGACATACTAGCCATCACAGCTGAAGGATTATGATTTTCAGTCCTCCTATCATTTGCATATCCAGCAGGCCAGACTCAGATGAATGAGAGGTGTCAAGGCATGAATGACAAGCCTATCAAGGCAATGGAAGGCTGTCTCAGGATTAACTGTCAGGGAGACAAACTTCACTCTGGAGACAGAGACAAGAACAAGCTTTCTATTGGAAGACTCTAAAATTGAGAGGGATTCAAAAGCTGTCGATATGAAACGTTGCTTATGCTACTTGCTAATCCCTGTGATGATCAGCACAAAAGAAGTTGCTTTATGCTAAGAAGAAGGGAGAAAACCAAAGCAGCAGGCTCTGGTCCGCTTCATTCCTGCTTTCTTCATAATAATTTGCCTGAAACATACTCAAGATGGAGCTAACCCCTAGACATACACAGAAAACAGCAAATGACTATTAGGTATCTGACATTTGAAATAACATGCTTCTGGAGGGTTGGCATTACAAGAGTCATTTCACTTCAAAATGTTATTCCTAAGGTAATTTTTTAAAATTCATAAGAGGCACTTGCTAGAATTCAGTGTAGTACTAAAGTCACTCAAAAGACAGAGGTCAAATTCATTTCATTTCTTTTATGTTTTCTTCTCTCTGCTAGATGAAATAAATGATTAAGCCTAGAACACTTGGCAGTTCAGCGAATGTGCTCCGTGGCACCATTACAAGATCGATTTTCTCAATACAGGAGTCTTTCTAGGGTGCACATTGCTTAGCTGACATCTGTCGCCGTTGTCATGGCAGCGCTCTCTCCAGCATAGTGAGAGGTCAGGCCTGACAGGGAAGGCCTCGCCAGCCCTACCCCAGTCACTTCAAGGTTAACAGCCAATGGACCAAAGAAATAGGCAATTATAGTACAGTCAATTCCGGTTAAGGAAATATCTGAGAAGTAAATATGTCTGATAAGTGAATGGAAATGAAGCAGCCAATGCTATTGATGCAATCCCATAATATCAATGCCTTTTTCTGGTTCAGTTTGGTTATTCCTTGTAAAATTCATGCTCAAAGAAATCTAGCAAGAGAGAGGATAAGCAAAACTTCATTATGCAGCCATTAGCCTCTGTACTTGAAGAATAGAATTCCCAGAGATGAGTAGATGAATGTCAGAAGAGCAGAACTTCTTCCCAGAAAAAATGCAAAGAAAATCCCCAGGGTCTCCATCCCCTGTTGGTTTAGTCCCTGCTATTTCCAGCTGCATGTCTGTCTAAAGAAGATTCTTAGGATTTCAAAGGAAGTTGACTTTAAAATAATATTTCTCATTGCCACCTCATCCTTACTAAATTCATTACTTATCAGAATGAAGGTCCTTTGTATAATTTCAACAACTCTGAAAAACAGCAAATTATTCCAAAAAATTCCAAATCACCAACATGTTGAAATTGCTAATTTCTAATGATACACCTTTCCTCTAAAGCATAACTTTTGATAGAAAAGATATTTTTATAACAGACATTCTTTGAATAGAATTTAAAAAATGACAGGTGGAACTAAAACATAGATTTTCAATTACAAGTTACATACCCTAGAAATTCAGTTACTGACAATGTCTGAAGGTAGTAAAACTTGAAATTCATTATGGTAGATACATTCATATTATCCACTCCTGATTAAATCTTGCAGTTAGTACAAAGAGAGCTTTAGATTTCATCAGATGCCTGAAAGAATGGCAATGACTTTTCTTCAACTGTAGGATTTTGTTACTCACAAAAAGGGATAAAAAATTAAGAGTTATATTTATATTAAAAAATTTATAATATATAATATGGGCATTTTATATATATATGTAACTCTTAATAATAACTCAATAATAAATATACGTAACTCTCAATTTTTTATTCTTCTTTGTGAGTAGAAGAATACATAGTCACTGTGTTTACTCACCTCAGCTCTTTGCCAAAACATTCTCAGCTGTGGTCAGCGTAGACCATAGTGACTGCTGAGTTCTATAGCCCATCATTGGTCATATTGAGAGGCAGAATCTCTTCCAACTTTGGTCAAGTTGTACTTGCTACCTTGTTTCCCAGAGTTCCCATTAATAAGCTGAAGCTATCCATGCCTCCCTCTTGCTTCATGAGTGGAAGTTGGTTTAGCACCCAAACTAATGAGCTGACATTACTCCCTTCAGCCCAACAGTCTCTTGAGAACCAATGGCTTCATTTGCAAACTCAGCATTACTTTAGAAAGGTCATGTGTGGATGCAAGAAAAAGTAAGCCACTCAAGTAAGCTTAAGTGTGGAAGATTTTACTGTAAAAATACAGCGGGAAATCCTGCAGAGGATTAGAAACAGACAGGAAACAAATTATATGCAGACCAAATTGGAACTAAAATTGGAATTGGAAAATGAGAAACCAGGGCGATTCTCTCTACGTGTATTTCACCTCTGCCATGCTTTTCTTCTTCTCTCTTCACCTCTGTCTTTCGACTAGCTTTCTCTGCATTCAGCGTGGGTTAATTTGGCATGACCTTTCAGTTCTAAAGCCATCTTCATCTTTCTCAGTTTCTCAGTGTCCAAATTCCCACAAGAGCGAGTCTGATTAGCTCAGCCCAGACAATGGATTGGCCCTCCCAAGGTCCGGTGCCAGTTGGATTTAATCATCCAGGGTGGGGATAAGAGTGGGTAAGGGGCTCTGACCAGGGTCATGCAGTATACATGTGACTTCCCAGCTACAGCCTTCAGCAAAGGCAAGGCACACATTAAAAATATGTCTTCCACAAAAATCAAAGATGATACATGAATTAAAAACTTCCCATGTGCCCAGAAACTTTACAGGTAAGCAAGAGCTCTTCAACAAAATGATGCTAAGATAGTTATTCAACAATATTATCATGACTTGTCAGCATGTCGTGACTTGCAGACATATCTGCAGCCTTGTCAGAATCATCTCCATCAGTATAAAATGACTACCCCAGCAAAAAAAAAAAAAAAAAAAAAACAAAAACGCAGAAACACTCCCTTCCTAATTACAGGGGATAAAACACAGAGAAAAAAAAAATGCCTTGTCCTTCACAATAGGCCATCGCCAGCCTTGCATCTCATGCCCCACTACACCCTGCATCTCCTGACCTGTAGTTAAACTGAACTATTTCCTGTTCCCTCTTGAAGCCCCACACTTTCTTTTCTCATGCCTCCCTCCACACAATGTTTGCATTCCTTCTTCAGTCTGCACCACACTGTAATTAAACAGAACTAACACACAGAGGCTCTCAAAGAATAACCAGGGAGTAATGAATGGCCTCTGGAAGCGGGGGATTTTTATCAAGCAGTTCCTTTAAGTGGACACTTGATAAGAGAAGGCACACAGGGTCTGTCCTTGAGGGCCATCTAAGATGCCAGCTCCCTCAGAAAGCCTTCCCTTGCTTGGCTCCCCAGATGAAATATCACTAATCCATCCTCCGAGGAAGCATTTCTTGTTTCTATCACTGTTTCCCAAATGTAAGAACTTGTAGATCCTTAAAATTACAAGCGCACACACCCCAATCTGAGAAATAGTGCATTACAAGTTAAACTCTGTCACTTAAGGGGCATGTGAGCCATGCTGAGTCATAAAGTCGAGACCCGAAATCACATGGCAGTTCTAAGTTTTTTGTCTGACCTCCAGATGACCCATAATATTCCTCTACTAATTATTTAGATGATCATCAAAATAAAAACACAAATCATCATCATCATCATCATTAAAACTCAATTTTAAATACCTAATTGTTCAGACCTGTGTAGCCTGGCATATCCAGAAGGCTCTCATTCCAATTTGCTGGGCCCACATGGAATTAATCAGATGCTACTTCCACCATTTTGATTTGACTGTATAGCTCTGGCCTCTGAAACCACCAAAAGCTCTCTACAGCTTGATAAATTATATACCTTCTGTTTACACTTGGTCAAAACCATAAATCCAAAGCTTGTTTTGGATAGTGATAGATTTCCACCTTGTTCACCTGTAAACCTAGTCAAAACACCCCTCCTACTCAGTTATAGACTCTGTTATTCTAGACACACCATCTGAGCAGGAATGCTTATCATTTGCTAAAACAAGAGTGCAAAGAACTGGTTTATATGTCAACATGTGGTGGAAAAATACAGCATTGACTCTATCTGAGTCATTTATAATCTCTGGTCAAAATTGAGAATTACTTTGGCAAAGATAGAGATGGCTATTTTTTATCCTTTGTCTGTCTTATTCTTCTCTGAGTGATTTTTACAACTTGTGCAGTAGCTATTTTTTTCATTCTTTATCCAATATGTAAGATGCCAAGGACTGTGCCAGACATCTGAGAATACAAATATCTCATAGTCTAATGGAGGAAAAAGATATGTAAATAGGTAATGCAGTGGAATAAATCCTGCAAACAAGGTACATATTAAGGGCAATAAAAAAGAAGAAAATTATTAACAGGCATTTCAGAAGACTATCATAGAAAAGAATCTCTTTGGTGGGTATCATATTGGTTATATATTGCTGCATATGAAATTACTACAAAACATAGCAACTTAAAACAACAAACTTTTTTTTCCCTCACAGTTTCTGTCGGTCAAGAATTCAAGAGCTGGCTCAAGGTTTCTCATGAGGTTGCAATCAAAATCACTCACATGGCTATTAGCAGGAGGGCTCAGTTCCTCTCATGTAGCCTTTTCCATGGAGCTGCTTGAGTATTCTCATGAAATGTCAACTGGCTTTCCCCAGAATGAGGAAACCCATAATGCTTAATGAATAAGAGAGAGACAGAGAGAGAGAGAGAGATGCCACAATCCCTTTTATAGCCTAATGTCCTCCAAATCTTGGACATCAGACACCATCACTTCCTGTACATTCAACTCATTAAAAGTTACTAAGTACAGCCCACACTTAAAGGGATGGCAATTTGGTCCCATCTGTTGAAGGAAGAAATATGGAAGAATAGATAGGAGCTTTGCAGAGAAGTAGAAAGAGAGAGCTAGCTAGCTAGCTAGGCAAAAAGGATAGCATGCCCATGTGTGGAAGACCATGGGTCCCAGGAAAAGTGAGGGGTTCACTATAGGTTTTCAACTTATTTCCACCTTTCAATTAGACAAAATCTTACAAGGAAGCCTAGTATACAACACAAATAAAAATAGCTCTGCTATGGCTGAAGCTATGTGAAGGAGAAGAGGCGGGAACTCCCACCCCAAGGTGGCCTTTATAAGAACCCACTGCAGGTCCTAGAACTTCACAGAGTCAGCTGAAAACCATTGCTATATGCAATAGCTATGAGTGCTTATCTATAGGTACAAGCCATACTCTCTGTTAAGCTTTATCTGATCATGTAACAAATTATGCTCTTATCTTAACTGTGGGCTGAAACCAAATAAAAAATACACAAAAATTCTCATTAAAAAGAGAGTAGGGATCTTGTTGAAATGCAAGAAAATCTCAACTTACCAACAGGTTATATTCCAAGAGTTCACTTGTAAGAGGGTTCTTTAGAACTCTGTGTATCAGTTAGTTAAGACCAAAAAGATGTTGTGTAACAAACGATCTCAAAAAACAGAGTGACTTAAAACAACTATCATTTGTTCTCACATATCTGCACATAGGCTGGAGATCAGCTTATTTAAGCTGGTGCTGGACTTCACAGCTCTGCTTCAAGTTGCAGGTCAGCTAAAGGGGTAACAGCTACCTATGGAAAGCTTAGCTCATGGAGATGGCAGAAACACAAAGGAGGACAAGAGGGCAAGCAGAGAAAGACAAAGCCTCTTAAGGCCTGAGATCAGGACTGGCACACTTTTGCCCACATGTGGTTGGCCAAAACAAGTTTCATAGATGGGCCAAAGACAAGGGTTAGGAAAATATACTTTGCTCAATTGAGGCTAAAGCAAAGGGGTAAAGAATTGGAGCCAATTATTCAATCTACTACATTCTGAATGCATTTTTCCATAAAAACAAATTTCAAGTCATAGTTGAATACCATATTAGCTCTCCAAAACCAACTTAATGTTAAGAGAAATAACAATAACAGCCTAGCATCAGGTGATGCTGGCACATTTTTAAGTAAGCCAAATTTGTCTTCCCAGCTCTCTTTCTTCACCCCCTTTCAACAATGCTCATATCTCTCTCCATGAGCTCAGCATCTTCATGGTTGCTCTAACCCCTCACCTCTGTGTCACTCATCCCTCACTTCCCTCCCCTCAATTGTTTCAGCCCCTAAATTCAGAACTCTGGATCCCTCAATGTAGACCCTCCCAGTTGGCTGCCAAAAGGAAAACCATCTGATTAAATCAACTTACGCTCACATGTAAATGGCCCAATGCTTCTTTACAGTCTCTAAAACAGTTGCCTTTTTAAAGGGGGCTGTCCCACAGCCCAGTAATCCTCCCACTGGTGAGATGTGAGATAGTAAATACATTGATGAAATCCTTAAAGTCAGGAATATTCTTAGAAAAGGGGAATATGTCTTAGGCAGGTCTGCCTGTTACTCTCATGTTGTGAAGAAAATGTCATTTATACATGTGAAGCCTGCTGTATTGACTTTATTACTCCCACTTCCAATATTTTCTTTCCCACTCTGTACTTCTGTGAGGAATTGAATTCACCAGGAGAAGACAACTGTCAGAGTTATGATTTACATCTCATTACAGGGCAAGTGTTGTTTCCCATTTTGGAATTTATTCTTCAGGCCAAATCTTTAAAGACTTTCTTTTTTTTCTTTCAACATTAAAATGGCATATTTCAGCATGAAATATGCCTACTCTGGCTTAGGAAGAGCTTAATGATTTGGCCTTTGTATTGAGTTTTCATGTAAATATTTCTGTTTTAAACAAACAAACATTATTATCCTGAGAACATTGCTATTAATCATAATAATGTGTTTACTTTTAAAGACAGATCATAAAGAAAGATTCCAAGTATTAAGTTTTAGTAACACCACTTTTCTACCCTGTTCAAATGTATGTCTACACAGACAAAAAGGGAAGAGGAAAATTGTGAATTAGAGATACCACGTAAATGACTAATCTCAAAAATATGGACCAAAAAATATAGTTTTATTGATCCTAAGGTATAAATATACGTATGGTTCTTCATTTCTGCTGATGTTTTCCATGACAAAAATAGCTATGCCTATATGCCTATGACAATATTATTATGTTATATTTTAGTCATTTTGAACAACCTTTGAAATAGTTAATATCCTCCCCCATCACTTTGCCCAAAAAACAATAGTACCTATCATTAGCTATGTGAAGATGAGCTGTTACGAACAGTTATTTCTCTTCCAGTCTTGTCAAGTGCCAGTAACCATAACATTGATTTCAGGTAGATTATGTTAAGTTAGGATTTGAGAAGCTTTGGTTTAAGAACACCTCACATTTTTTTTTTTTACATTAGCCAAAGTGGTCATCCAAATTCCATGCTATCCAAGAAAGAATGCTTTTCCCTTGCTTCTTAAGAATCAAATTGTGATGAAATCTAAATACAATCAAAACTCTCAGTGAAGAGAGCTGTAAAATAGAGTGTGTAATAAGGAGTATGATTAGAAAAGTAAGTCCCCCACTTCAAATGGCAGAGTGACCATTCATCCATCAGTCATGTAGCTGCTCTTATTACTGGTTCATTTAGCATGAACTCATAAGTGATTGGCTAAAATGAAGCAAGGACAATGTATAGGTGAATCAAAATACCACATTGTATGCCACAAATGTATTCAATTACCATTTGTCAATTAAAAAGAAAATAAAATTAAAAAATAAAGTCCATGAATGGTAATGCCAAGAAAAACTAAATTAAAAATTTTAACGAAGCATGTAGTTCAGAGCAACCACTCAAATTCCAGCTTCGACATTTATCAGCCATAACTTAAGCAAGTTTCTTAACCTCTCTGTGTTTCAGTTTCTTTACCTGCTAAGTGGAGATTACAGTACAAATCTCTTAGAGTAATTGTAAAGATTGAATGAGTCTTTACTATGTGCCAGGCACTGTACCAGATGTGTGAACTGTTCAGAACAGTGCCTGGCACATATTAAGCACTATGGGTTTGTTGTTCTTGTCCTGGTCATTGTTATTATGGTAATCATCATTATGTCATTGTGATTATGGTAATCATCACCACCATCATCATTGTCTGTGGATTTCTGTTAGCCATGCAGTCTCTCTTTCCTATTAACTTTTCCTCTTAGTTGCGAGGAGTTGAATTAGCTCATAGTTGATAAAAAATTCTTGAGTTCCTTCATGAACATTGCTGTTGGGAGTACAGATTGGACTAAGATCTTGGCAAGATCTAATAAAGTTGAAGACACTCCTTTCTTATAAGCTAGCAATGCTACTCTCAGGCAAATACAATGGAGAAACTCCTAGATCTGTGTACCAAAAGACATTTATATTAGAATATTCATGGCAATGTGGTTTGTAATTTAAAAAACGGAGACATCTAGATGATGATCAGTAAGAGAATGGATAAGTCTTAGAGTAATCATACAACAAAATAGCAAACCGTAGTGATAATAAAATAGGTTATAAGTATCAACTTGAACAAATCTCACAAACATAATATTAGGTGAAGAAAACCAATTCATAGAATATATCAGTATAATTCCAATTGCATATGGTTCAAATACACGCAAAATTTGTTTTTAAAAAGCGGAAGGACAATATGCACAAAATCATGATAGTGGTTACCTTGGGACTAAGAGGGGTATTACTGGAGTTTCAATGATAGGAATTATATATTTCTTTTTTTTTAGACAAAGTCTCACTCTGTCACCTAGGTTGGCATGCAATGGCACGAACTCGGCTCACTGCAACCTCTGCGTTCGGGGTTCAAGCAATTCTCCTGCCTCAGCCTCCTGAGTAGCTGGGATTACAGGTGCACACCACCACAGTCAGTTACTTTTTGTATTTTTAGTAGAGACGGGGTTTCACCATGTTGGTCAGGCTAGTTTCACCCTCCTTGGCCTCCCAAAGCACTGGAATTACAAGCGTGAGCCACCATACCTGGCCAGTAATTACATATTTCTTAATTTAGGTGGGTAGATACATAGACATTCATTTTATTGCAAAGTCTTAAAATTCACATATATTATGAGTTGGTAAGTATGTTAACATTTTATTCAAAAGTTATTCATTGAAGAAAAAAATGAATAAAAGCACCCCCATTTCTCTCAGGTGGCACTTGCAGCCCCAGTTTCTCATCTTCAGTGTGCCAGGGCACTATTCTGTGAGTATTTCTCTTCAGGGATATGCAGTGGGATTAGGTCATGAGATGTTCTGCCTCTATTGACATTTTTTTTTCTAAATTTAGGAATGCAATATCATGCCAAAATGATATGGATGCCTCTTCTCACAAACATTACTCTACCTGTTACCTCACACAGCAGGAGGTGGGTTTGCTTTCCCTATTTGACAAAAAAGAAATGGAAGCACAACCATGAGCCTATTACCCAACTGTTACGGCCACGCTGGTGCCTGGAAGCATCAACATGTCCTGCTTTCTTCAGATGGCTTCTCTTCTGTTTTCTCTCATTCACCACCTTTGCTGCTATAAAACATCAGCAAGTTCTTTTGGAAGTTGGAGAGCTATAAATCTTAAATTTAAAAAACAATAAGGGAACGACACCTCTGGGATTAAAACCCACCTCTCCTGATTACAGGTTCCGTAACTGAACATCCTGTAAATGGGATTTCAATCCATACGTGGTGTTCATTATGCACCAACATGCAAGATGAGTGCTGGGGAGCAAGAATTGAACCACTGAACGCTCCAGCCCAGGACCCGATGTAATAATGGAAGTGAGTCCTCAGTGAAGGCCATAGACACCCAGCCACTGGCCCCTCCCAGGGGCCACCCAGGGCTTTTCTTTGCATTATTTATTTATTTCTAAGACTTAGGGGTGGAGAGGAAAGAGGAAGAAAAGGAAGTGATTTTTCTTCTTAATAGGCTTGCTCTTCTTGCTCTGGGTAGAATCAATGCAAGTGGGATTGAACTCATTCCCTAATATCCCCTTCCCTCCAAACTGCTTCCTTCCATTGTAAATAATTCAGACAAAATAAAATAATCATGTGCTGGTAATTACCACTACCCCTACCCCAAAAACAAATGCTTGCTGAAATGCCGCCCTTCTGATGTTGCAGCGACCGTGCCTGGGACCACCGTGATGGTGAGTTGAAGCTGAGATGTGTGGTGTGCGAAGGTGAGGGCAGGAGGGCTGTTTGGTCGTCTTTCCTGAGCAGAACGGCACTGAAATGCTACCACTGTGCCTCCCTGGAAATGGCTGGCGCTCTGCTAAGGGGCCTGGAAACAGCACAAATTTTAAGAGGCTGCTCTAAACACAATTGCCCTTATTTTTCATTCTGATTTCCATATTTCTATCTTTGTGTATGACAGGAAAGCTTTGACAGGCAGCTCTAAGACACACGCAGGCACATACACACAAACACACAAGTATGCCTTTTCTCCTAGCTCATCTCTTCATTTAATTTTTATTTAATGGGTTTATTTCTTCATATAAACACCTTGCTCACCTATGCGCACCTCATTTACTGGAATCTTTAGGAGAGGAGTAAATGGTTGTTTTGCTTCAAAACATCAATAAAGTTCAGGGAGAGATGGCACAATGTACAATGTGAGAATTAACATTCTCGATCCTGTAGAACAAAATGGTGGCAACTCACCAAAAAAGCAGGGAAGAAGAGGCTCCCCCAACAAAACAACACATGTGAGCAGAATAGGCTGTGTGGTAAAAGGCATCTCATTTGGGTACTGGTAATTTACGCAGAGATCTCTGCTTTTTGTTCTTTGCAAAAAGATTCTCCACAGACTCATCATCTTCATGGAGAGTTAAAGAAGCTATAAACAATAATTTAGAAAACAGCATGTATAGGACTGTTATGATCCCAGCTTGTTATTGATACTTGGCATGTGGCCTTTAAATAAGATGCTGGAAATAAAGAGACTGAACTCACACACATGTAGACAGAATCTTGGCTCTTCCTTCTTGCCCTCAGTCACTCCTCTGAAGCCAGTGGGGAAGGCCCTGGGGAGCAGAGGGAAGTGGCCTTCGAAGCCCAAGTGTTCTCCAGGCTGCCCCAGTAGAATGGGAGAAGTCCATTCCTCTCTATGACTCATTCTTTTGTCATAGTCAACAGTGGCAGAAAGAAGAGGTTCTAAATTCGACCTGTCCAGTATGCTGGCCACTAGCTATGTGCGACTATTTACACTTAATTAAAGCTAAAAAAAAAATTCAGTTCCTCAGTCACACTGGCCACAATAGTAGTTGCTGTATTGAATGGTGCAGACGTAGAACATTCCATCACCTTAGAAAGCTCTATTGGACAAGGCTGCTCTAATGTCAACACACTGGAGAAATTTAGCAGGTGTGCTGAGCATCCAGGGAAAGTCTTTCTGAAGACAAGGTGTATTAGTCCATTTTCATACTGCTATAAAGAACTGCCCCAGACTGGGTAATTTATAAAGGAAAGAGGTTTAATTTACTCACAGTTCAGTATGGCAGGGGAGGCCTCAGGAAACTTACAATCATGGCGGAAGGTGAAGGGGGAAGCAAGGTCTCTTCTTCACAAGGCAGCAGGAATGAGAAGTGCCGAGTAAAGTGGGAAGAGCCCCTTATAAAACCATCAGATCTCGTGGGAACTCACTCACTATCACAAGAACAGCATGGAGGGTGCCCTCATGATCCAATTACTTCCACCTGGTCTCTCCCTTGACATGTGGGGATTATAATTCAAGATGAGATTTGGGTGAGGCACAATACCTAACCATATCAGAAGGGCATTAAAGGAATCCAACCCTAAGTCACTTCCACATTTGGAAGTGGAATTTATTTGACTGTAAAAATAAGTAAATACACATGAGAAATAGGTGCAACACCCAGGGTTTAAAAAATCCTGCTTCTACCCCTTAATAAGACTTAAGATATAACAGCAGGACATTTTCAAGTGTTTAGTAAATATATCTCTCAGTTTGGTTAATTTTCCCCTTCTATTTAATTGCTAACATGAGGAAGTTTTTGGAGAGAGAAAAAAGACCATATTCTGGGTGAAAATTTTTAATATTCTAAACAGAGAGTAGTAATTGCAATGAAAATATTTTAAAATTGTATTAAAATATTGCAAAATAGATTATGTGGAATAAATTCCAAAATATCAACATTTTATGAAAAGCCAAGATATGGTTCCTATGACTGTTCCACCAGCAAGAGGATCAGGGCCAGGCCTGAGGTTTTCTGTTCCCCACCTTCACCTCTGATTCTAAGGTGACTCCATCAGGGGCCAGAAACTGGGGCTGAATCTAGGGGTACAAATGACCCAGAAAGAAAATGCCAGCCTCACAATTAACCCCGGAAGTTGGAAGAAAACCACTGAATGTACTGGAAGGGCTTTCAGCAGGGAGGGTGTGAGCCCAGGTGAACTCTTAATGCCGTGTATAACTCACTGGATATATTTCAAGATATAAGCAATTCCTGGGCCAGGCATGGTGGCTCACACCTGTAATCCCAGCACTTTGGGAGGCCGAGGTGGGTGGATCACCTGAGGTCAGGAGCTTGAGACCAACCTGGCCAATATGGTGAAACCCCATCTCTACTAAAAATACAAAAACAAAATACCTGGGTGTAGTGGTGGGCTCCTGTAATCCCAGCTACTGGGGAGGCTGAGGCATAAGAATCACTTGAACCCAGGTGGTGGAGATTGCAGTGAGCTGAGATTGCACCACTGCACAGAGCAAGACTGCAAGACTTGCATCTCAAAAAATGACAGAGCAAGACTGCATCTCAAAACAAAAAGATATAAACAATTCTGGACCTCATATTTGTTAATGCCATACTTAAATATTAAAGTTACTGATATTTAAGTTATCAGTATCTTAAATATTTTAGATATTTAAATATCTAGTATTTTAGTTGTTTAGATACCTTAAATATCAGTATCTTAAATATTTAAGATACTGAAAAAATCAGTATTTTTACGTTAAAAATAGTATGGAATATAGAATATTAGTATATCTCATTTAGTATCACCATCACTAGGGGAAAAGAGGCATTCACGTTTCTTATATTTGAATAAGAGCAGAAATTTCAAAAGCTCTCATCAGACATCCAGAATGTTCTCATTGGTTTCAAATGCTATTTATCCAGAGTCCTTTTTTATTTTATTTTATTTTATTTTATTTATTTATTTATTTTTGAGATGGAGTCTCACTGTCACCAGGCTGGAGTGCAGCGATGTGATTTGGCTCACTGCAATCTCTGCCTCCTGGGTTCAAATGATTCTCCTGCCTCAGCTTCCCGAGTAGCAGGGATTACAAGCATGTGCCACCATGCCCAGCTAATTTTTATATTTTTAGTAGAGACGGGGTTTCACCATGTTGGTGAAGCTGGTCTCGAACTCCTGACCTCAGGTGATCCGCCTGCCTCTGCCTCCCAAGGTGCTAGGATTACAGGCGTGAGCCACCACGCCCAGCCCAGAGTCTCTTTTTAAAGAGACTCTTTTTAAAGAGACTCTGGTATCTGGCATGACTTGTGTTTACCTTGATTTTCCACCTCAGTATCCCAGACATTTGTTCAATCATTCTTTGTTCATCCACTCTTTATGCCTTTGTTCATCCACACAAGCTTTTTTTTCTTTCAACAGAGCCACACTGAGCACCTGCTATACATAGGGCACTAAGGGTGATGCTGTGGCGGACAAAAAGATCCGTCTGAAATCACCCCCACTAGCCAGGTAGGTGAGATGCTCCTTCCTGCGTTCATCAGTCACTTTCCCAGCGAGTGCTGACACTGAGAATTGCCATGTGCCAGCACTACGCTAGGGTCTGATAAACTTTCTTTTAAGGTTTTGCAGTCTCAAAGGAAAAGTAAAAAAGCATGATTATTACCATAAAGGCAGTGCATGGTGAGGGCCATCAGAGAAGTACAGAGAGAGAAAGTGCTTGTGGATTTAGAGGCAAGGGAGCCAGGTCCAGCTGGGAAAACAGGACAGCCTCACAGCAGGGGTGGCATTTGAGCTGGACCCTGGAAAGGAATGTCACTGGAGGTGTGCCAAGTCAGAGAGACAAGAAAAAGGGGGCTACGTTTGGAGAACAAAAACTGGGTACCCCCGTTTAGCTGGATGACAAAATGAGGAAAGGGAAGTGGTAGGGGAAAAGGCTACAAAGGCAGGTCATAGGGGTGGCAGAGGATCTGAATGCCAGTTGGGGCCAGAAATACTCACACTGTCCCAGTTAACAGTGGAAGGCGGACTCCAGCGCCTGCTTGAACTGATGAAGGGCAGTCACTTTATCCATACTTGTAAATACTTCAGAGCCTCTGTCTATTAAACCCACTCTGTGATTGGTGCTCCACGTTATGGGAAGTAATTACGCCATCAGTTATAATGCCAGGCATCTACTTACATTCCAACTTAGCTCCTCTACTTTCCTTAAATGTTTACCTGATGGTTCAATTCATCTTCAGAGTGATGGATCTTTTACAAAAGCCACATAATTACCCCAGGAAAATGAAACAAAGGATTCATCCTCAATGAGCAGAGAGTTGGAACATGTGGTGGAAAGAACCGTGGATTTGAAGCCAGAAGACAACTTAGGCCTGGTTCTGTCATTTAGCAGCTGGGGACACTGGGCAAAGCATATACATGCTCTGAACAGCAACTCCTTATCTTTCTACAAAATGGAGGGAGATAGTGATGTCTGCCCTCACTAAGCTACAAAACACTGGGAAAATAGAAACTACTATTATGCTTAGATAAGAGTTGAGAATAGTTAGCATTGATTCATCATCTGACAAAAATAAATCCAGGATTACTTTTTCTTTGTGAATAATGTACTTTTCCTCTTCAAAGTCCCAATATTCTTTCAAATATAAAGCTACTATTTCTTTGGTTAGCTTTTTAAAAAAAATATGAATACATAATAGTTGCACATATTTTAAAGCTACTATATGTTTAAGAACAGTTTATATGCACATAGAGATTATATCTTCTGCTTTTTTCTGATTATTTCCTTCCTAGTTTATTTGTTATTTAATTTGGGAAGTAGCAAATGATTTATTTTGTGATTTAAATTTTGAAACTGATTATGAATTTCTTGAGTACCTACTTACTGTGTGTTTAAAATCTTATTCCTGGCCAGGCAGTATACAGAAGCAATGTTGGACCTGGGCCCTAACCAGAAAGACATTACAATCTAATAAATTCCTTAAGGTAATTTATGTTGTTGCATTATGTATGGAGTTAGAAAAACAAAATAAAAGAATAACTGTAAGTACAATAGTAGTTGAGACTACCTATGCTTGGGAGTATAGAAAAAGAGAGAGTTCATCCAGGCAACCTACAGAATGGGAGAAAATTTTTACAATCTACCCATCTGACAAAGGGCTAATATCCAGAATCTACAAAGAACTTAAACAGATTTACAAGAAAAAAATCAAACAACCCCATCAAAAAGTGGGCGAAGGATATAAACAGATACTTCTCAAAAGAAGACATTTATGCAGCCAAGAGACACATGAAAAAATGCTCATCATCACTGACAATCAGAGAAATGCAAATCAAAACCACAATGAGATACCATCTCACACCAGTTAGAATGGCGATCATTAAAAAGTCAGGAAACAACAGGTGCTGGAGAGGATGTGGAGAAATAGGAACACTTCTACACTGTTGGTGGGACTGTAAACTAGTTCAACCATTGTGGAAGACAGTGTGGTGATTCCTCAAGGATCTAGAACTAGAAATACTGTTTGACCCAGCCATCCCATTACTGGGTATATACCCAAAGGATTATAAATCATGTTGCTATAAAGAGACATGTATATGTATCTTTATTGCAGCACTATTCACAATAGCAAAGACTTGGAACCAAATGTCCATCAATGATAGACTGGATTAAGAAAATGTGGCACATATATACCATGGAATACTATGCAGCCATAAAAAAGGGTGAGTTCATGTCCTTTGTAGGGACATGGATGAAACTGGAAACCATCATTCTCAGCAAACTATTGCAAGGACAGAAAACCAAACACCGCATGTTCTCACTCATAGGTGGGAATTGAACAATGAGAACACTTGGACAAAGGGCAGGGAACATTACACACTGGGGCCTGTTGTGGGGTGGGGGGAGGGGGAAGGCATAGCATTAGGAGATATACCTAATGTAAATGACCAGTTAATGGGTGCAGCACACCAATATGATACATGTATACATACATAAAAACCTGTACGTTGTGCACATGTGCCCTAGAACTTAAAGTATAATAAAAAATTTTTTTAAAAATAAAAATTAAAAAAATTAAAATTAGAAAAGAAAAAGAGAGAGTTCATCAAAGGCAGGAGTGGCTGGGAAGCCTTTCTGCAGTAAGTGAGTTTCAGGAAGGCTTCCTGCAGCAGGTGAGCTCCAGGTGAGCCCTGACAGCCGACCAGGGTTGAGTGGAGTGGAGGGCAACCAGGACACTGAGAAGTTGTGGCAATGGTTAGAAATGGTACGGGACTTGAGGGACAATGAGAAAAATGACAATGTCTAGTGGAGAGAAATGTTGGAGAGTCCAGGGAAATTAGACTGGGTCAGATTATGAAGGACTCAGAATTTTATCTCTGTTCAACAGATGCCTTTTGACAATGTATACTATTTGGGGCCACTCACTGCAGTGGATAGACCATAAGTAAGATACTCTCTCTACTTCAAGACACTAGTTGTCTGGAACAGAGGACTAAGTCTCTTGAGAATTAACTATTTACAGCCACCAATGTAAATAGGAACTGAGCTGAGGAACCTCCTGGGGAAAAACCAAACAAACAAGTCAATCAACTTGAACTTTGTTTTCATAGCTGTTGGTCAGACAATTGCATACATGTCTCAAGGCGCCAGAAGCCAGGTTGTGAGAGAGATGAGAGATGGTAGGAGAGAGTTCGCCATGTGGCATGGGGTCTGGCAGGACAAGCCACTCTTTGCAGAGGGCCTGAGAGCCAGACATGAGTGGTGATCTTGGAAAACTGGCAGGCCTGGTACCTGGAGCACCTGCCTCAGCTAAGCTGATGGTGTCTACATACCTGTGTAGGAACTGAGGGGGGGGTGTCTCAAAACAATTCTATAACACCTCAGTGTGCAAAATAGTGTTCTAAGACCCCACTTTTACTGTGGAGGGAGCATTCTCACTTTGGGAGACCACCAAGCAGTCATAGCCCTCGTGAAACTGAATCAGATCAGTTGGGGCAAGCCAATCTTTCAATATCTGCACTTAAGCAAGGAAAGAGGGCCCAGAAAGCAGGCCAGAGAGAGGCAACATAGGCCAGAAGTATTATGCTAGATTAGATATACCAACAAACAAATGTACCGCATCCCCACCGCCCTGACTTTAGGGCTTGGTCAAGTGAATTGCTTGGACTGACAGGATGTTAGCAGGCAGGACGCAAGCTTAGGCTACAATGTGCTTGTGTAGTGGCGCCTGCCCTCTTGAGTTTCTGTTCTCACCTTGAGAAGACTATGTCCCATTTAGCTCCTTGGTCTGAGAAAGAGCAGACCCAGACCTGCAGGATGAAGCAGAGACGACCCTGGCCAGCCTGCAGATGCATGAGAATAACTAACATAGTATAATTCACACAAACTGGGAATGCAAGTCACACAAACTGGAATCCCACATTCCACAAACTGGGATTGTCTCCGCCTGCCTTACTGAATGCACTTATCAATAAAGAAGTTATTCACAATAAGAAACTGTGAAGAAGGACCCCACACAAAGAAAAGTTGTTTTGTTTTGTTTTTCCATCAAAAGCTATGGTTTACTCAAGCTTTGGCCAAAATCAAGCATAACTGTGTAAGATAAAAAGTTCAAATTAACCCAGACTACACGCTTGGTTCTGCAGTAGAAGCTTCTGGAGCTTATGCAGTATTTTTTCTTTCAGTGCATCTTTCCCTTTGTTTAACTTTTTATCTTGAAATAACTTTAGGAAAGTTGCAAAAATAGTACAGACAGTTCTGTATTCCTTCACCCAGCTTCTCCCAAAGCTCATATCTTACACAATCATAGTTTCTGTATTAGGCCATTTTTGCATTGCTATTAAAAAAATACTCGAGGGTGGAAGCGGTGGCTCACGCCTGTAATCCCAACACTTCGGGAGGCTCAGGCAGGTGAATCACCTGAGGTCAGGAATTTGAGACCAGCCTGGTCAACATGGTGAAACCACATCTGTACTAAAAATACAAAAATTAGCCAGGCGTGGTGGTATGCGCCTGTAGTCCCAGTTACTCGGGAGGCTGAGGCAGGAGAATCACTCGAACCCGGGAGGCAGAGGTTGCAGTGAGCTGAGATTGGGCCATTGCACTCCAGTCTGGGCAAGAAGAGTGAAACTCCATCTCAAAAAAAAAAAAAAAAAAAATACTTGAGACTGGGTAATTTATAAAGAAAAGAGGTTTAATTGGCTCACAGTTCTGCAGGTTTTGCCAGAAGCATGGTGCTGGCATCTGCTTCTGGTGAGGCCTCAGGAAGTTTAAAATCATGGCGGAGTGAGGCAGGGAGCCAGTGTGTCACATGGCGAGAGTGGGAGCATGAAAAAAAGAAGACAAATGTCCCAGAGTCTTTTAAACAACCAGATCTCTCATGAATTAACTGAACAAGAACCTACTCATCATCCAGGGGATGGTGCTAAATCATTCATGAGGGATCCCCTCCCATGAGTCAATCGCCTCCCACCAGACCCCACCTCCAATACCGGGAATCATATTTCAACATGAGATTTGGAGGAGCCAAAGCATCCTGACTATATGAGTATCATTACCAAAGCCAGGAATTTAACTGGTACAGTACTACTGACTCAGCCTCAGACTTCATTTGCATTTCACCAGTTTTTCTACTAACTTCTTTCATCCAGCTTCCTACTAACTTCCTTTTTCTGTTGTAGGATTCAATCCAGAATCCCACACTATTTTGTCTCTTTAGTCTCTTCCAGTCTGTACCAGGTCTTTAGTCTTCCTTGACATTTATGACCTTGACACTTTGAAAGAGTACTGGCCAGTTAGTGTGTAGAACAGGTTTGTCTGCTGTTTATTCATGACTAGAGTGAGATTATACATCTTTAGTAAGAACGCCACAAAAATGATGTGTGCCCTTCTCAGTGCATCGTGTCTGGGGAAGGGGCCGGGGGTCTGGGGGACACCATCTGGTTACTAGTGAAGTTAACCTTGATCACTTGGTTAAGGGGCTATCTGTTGGGTTTCACCATTGTAATGGTAGTGTTTTTG
Source organism: Pan paniscus (assembly GCF_029289425.2). Lineage (NCBI taxonomy): Eukaryota > Metazoa > Chordata > Mammalia > Primates > Hominidae > Pan > Pan paniscus. The sequence continues at coordinate 31,248,488 of NC_073255.2, read as the reverse complement.
TTTTGTAATTAATACATATCTTGGGAAAGATACTTTGAAGCTATGCAAATATCCTGTTTCTCCTCAAACCTTCACCACTGATTTTAGCACTCATTGGTGGAATTTGCCTGCAACAATTATTACTGTGGCATCTGTCTAATAGTAGCTCACACATCTGAACCTAGAGGGAAGCAGCTAATGAGCCATCCCTTCGCTTCACAACCCCAACCTAACCAATAATGAGATGTGAACTAGTGCAAAGGGGTAAGAAATGTCCAGTTCCTGAAACTAAGGAGTCTTAGCCACTGTTTCTGGGCTGCTTTGCGGGGTTGAGTGAACAGCAGTTGACAGATTTTGCTTAGAAGGCAAAGAGGAGAACAGCTGGGGAGCACAACCAACTTCCATGCTAATCAAGGTGAATAAAGCCATGACGTAGAACAGAAAACCACAGGACTCTGTTTAACACAACGAGGGATTCAACTTTTTCAGCCAACTACCTTGTTTTCCATTTGTAATTAGAGTCACAAAGCAATAGCCTCCTCCTGTGCTACCCCACAAGCAGAGCCCCAGACAACATCCTCATTTTCAATAACTCTTCCCCTTTATCTCACTCTGCCTGATGCTTAATAAGCTGATTGCTATTTACTTTGGACCAACAGCTAATCTGTTAATGATTGATTTTAAATTTTTACAGTCATTTGTCTCTGGCAGGACCTGGGACCACGAAAAGCAGTCCTTTCCTACCTGATGAATTGGCTTTTTCTTTAGCAAAAAAAAGAAAGAAGAAAAGAAAAGAGAAAAATTTAAGTCAAAAGTCTTCATGGTTGCATTCTGCTGACAATTGGCATTCAATAAGAAATTTCAATGCAAAAAAAGAAATGGTAATGCTTCCTGTGAAATTTATCTGCCTGTGAAATCATCAGCAAATAATATAAGTGGACTTTTTCTAATGGTGGCATGGGGTAAAGACCCTCTTCAATATGAAGTAAATTGTAATTGTACTATAAATTTACAGAGCCTAAAATTCTTAATTAACAAAATTGATGCTCATTGCCTGACTGGAATGGGATATCTAAACTAATGCCATTACAGCCCTTTAAAATGATCTAAATTGCATACCATATGATATATGTATTTTTGTAGGCTATATGCAGAAAAGTGAATTTTGCTTTCCATTAAAAAAAAAGACAATTGAATCGACAATGGTTATTGTAATTGGTATTACACAGCAGTGCTCTGCAATTTAATCACTGCTTCTAAAAATGGAACCGTGGATAACTACTGTGTTCTGAAAAGTGGCGGCCACCCCGTGCATGAGAGTGCTGTGCGCATTTATAAACACCGCCTCTTCCACGAAGTTAAGCTTTCCTCAGAGATGCCATCTCTAATTTTGTAAATAAGAATGACCCCCCAAGGCTAGCATTCCCATCAAATATTTATTAAAACGCACCCCAAGACCTCTCATCTCAAACTGGAATTAAACTCCTCCAAATGTCTCTGAAAGATGAGCGTGATTTAAAACGTGAACCAGCACACTGACGAAGTGAAAAAGAGGGACTCTGGGCAAAGTGGTATTTTGGTATCCGTAAGTGGTGTCAGGTCTTCCTGGAGAGCCAGTATTATAAATTAACAGATGAGACATTGTGCAGAGCCTCTAAAAGGAAAGGCTAAACTGTTTGAAGGATAAAAGCCCTAATCTTATTAATATTTTAGATCCTGCAAGACATTGAGGCTCCATCTGCTGTCAGTAATACCTGAGAAAGAATCAAGGCAGCTGGAGGACAGAAACCACGGCCTCCCAATGGTCTGCTGACCTTCTTGAGAGGCAGATATCATGTGACAGCAATTGCCTGTCTCAGCAGACATGCTGGAAACAGGAGAAAGTGTTAAATATAACCAGGTAGACAGTGATGAATTGACATGCTGAAAAATCGAACGCTTCAGTAATCAGCCTAAGGATCTGATATCAACAACATTTTTCAGTTTTGTCCAAATTCATTGAAAGGTGTACTTTAGCAAGTTCACTTCTCATTGGTAAGACCTTTCATCTTTATGCTGCTTTTCTGATTGGATTCAGTGTCATCATCGGTTTGGGCGGCTCTGTGCGCAGAAAGCAGACAGGCTGCTTATGAGAGAAGGAGGGCTGGGATGAGCACAAATAAAAATGGGTTTTACCCCAACATTAATTTTAAAGCTATTAAATATCTATCAAAATGCTTATTTAGAAAGAATTATTGAAGCCATGGTATATGAAAATGCATCAGGTACTGTGCTCCAACAGCACAGTAAACCTGAAATATTGAAATATTACCCTCTATTTTGCAGCAAGAAGCTTCTATAACTATAATTCTAATTACAGAACTCTAATTAATGTCTATGTGGCTTCAGATAACTTCATTCAATCTTTAGAATATTTATATTCTCCAAAGACAATCTCTATCCATTAGAATAAAAAAATCCTATAAAATAACTTTTTTTAAACGCTGCTGATACGCCTTTCTTTTTATGAGACACGTAAGTCATAAAATTTACTTTAAGGTTTCATTCATCTCTGTAACAGTATTCCAAAAATGTGTTAACTCAAAAACGCTTTTTTTCCTGCTACAAATGTATAATACAGCTATCAGCTGAGATCACTCTCTGCTTTGAGGTTTAAACAAAAACTGGCTGAAGCCTCCTTCCCACATCCTGTGAAGGGCCAATGTCTTCCCCTAGATGTCTGAGAATTCCTGACAGCTTATATTCTCATGGTCACTTCCCTATCTCCAGTGGCTTCTTTTGGCTGGATTCTTGACCTCACTTGTCTCTCGTCTCCCATAGCTGCCCCATGCCAACCTAGATTTTGAATGTAACCCTTTTACTTGATTTATCCCTCCACCCCCAGAAAACCCCTCAGTTTTCGTGAAGCGCAGTCTTTCCATCTGCTTAAGGCTCTCATTAGGTCCCAGGGTCTGCCGCCATCTTGCCTTCTCACTCACTTCAACCCTCTCCTCTCTTATTTCTCTTCTGCTCTCCACCCGCCCCCAAATTCCTGTAAACATCTTCCACAGAGTAGTGTGCTCTCTCTCAGTCTAGCTCCAGACTGTCCAGGCTATCTCCTGAGGGCCTTATCTTCATAGCCAAATGCTTCCGTTAAGGTGGCAGGCAGTCTCCTCCCTGAAAGGAATTGTTGGCTGGCTCGTAAAGTAACACCATTTTCCTCCAGGCTCCCCATATATTACAAGCAAGATCTGACTCATTCCTGCAAATACTCAGGAAAAGAAACACAAAGGACAACTGATTTTGTGATAAGCACTATAGGAAAGCATGGAAAGTCTACAACAGATAGGAATATAAAGTCAGAAATTGGGTGCACTATAACTTGGGGCCAGGGCTTTGAAAGGATCCTGCTTTCAAATTCGCCCTGGTTGGGGTCAATAAAAGGATTGATTCATAGAAATGCCAGAGAGCCATGTTAAGCTGGTCATGAGCCTTCATCCTGATGTCTTCCTAGGAGTAAGCTCCTGGCTTTTCCCAGAAAGTTCAGGGTAGGGGCTCCATCAATAGTAGAACATAAATTGAGACAATGCCCTACTGCTTGCATGGGTAGAAAAAATTCCAGGAACTGACAGCAAGTAAGTTGCTTTCCCTTCACTCCCAGCTTGAATATAGGAGATAAAAAAAAGTACCTCTCCAATATCCATATGATTCACACTGCTCAGAACTATGTGGATAATAACACAACATGTGACACACACCTACATTAGAAGAACAGCCTTAGAGTGTTAAAGCCTGGAATCCATCAACACAAATAGAGTGTGACTCGATTCATTGGCAAACTCAGACACATCCGGACCTCTATAGGGATAATTCATGCAGAAGAATTGTATTTTAAAATGTCTAAATAGGTTGCTATTTAGTGCAATTTTTCCAGCTCTTAAAGCAAAGAAATGACAATTTCTAAACAAATGATAGAAGTTAAGTCAACTAGGTTCAAGCCTAAACAAACATTTTTATCTTAGTTCAATGCTATAAGTGTATATTCAATATCTGTTATGTTTAACACAGTGGGAGGCAGAAGTGAGAATGCCCTTCAGTATACATTGAAATAAAACCATTGCAAACTGCCTCAGAAGGAATTGAGTAGTTAATTAATAAGTTTTTATTTAAATGTTGCAACCCATAAAACAATGCCTCTGCTACAATATGGCTGCTGTATTAGAGGCAAGCTGGGCAAAACTTCCCTGGGCATTGAAAAAAATGTTGCATTTCTAGGGACCTGGAAAGAAAGTGACTTGCCACGGGCTTTTTTGGGTTTTTTTGGGTTTTCTTGACACGGAGTCTCACTCTGTCACCCAGGCTAGAGTGCAGTGGTGTGATCTTGGCTAACTGCAACCTCTGCCTCCCGGGTTCACACCATTCTCCTGCCTCAGCCTCCCGAGTAGCTGGGACTACAGGCGCCCACCACCACACCCGGCTAATTTTTTTATATTTTTTAGTAGAGACGGGGTTTCACCGTGTTAGCCAGGATGGTCTCGATCCTTGTGATCCACCCGCCTCAGCCTCCCAAAGTGCTGGGATTGAAGGCATGAGCCACTGTGCCCGGCCAACTTGCCACACACTTAATCATAACTGACTAAACAATTCCTTTGAATCATAATATGTATGATTCAATTTATTTATATCAAATTTATATATATGATATGTTATTAAAATAGTAAACATTTTTATAATATAATAAATACCAACCATGTTATATTACGGTACTGTCCACTGTTTCAGGAACTTAATGTATACTAATTCAAGTACTTATCACAACAACACTATAAGGTAGGTACTACTATTATTCCCATTTACAGATGGGAAACTGAGGCATGGAGAGATAGTATCTTACCCAAGGTTTACACAAATAACCACTGGCCAAGCTGGGGTGTGAACACAGGCAGTCTGGTTACCCAGGCTTCACGCTTGGCATCTGATGTGTCATATGCTGGTTCCACTAAATGTGGGCCCACAGCTGAACCTCAACAGTGTCATAGTAGCAGCACCAGAAACAAGGACAGGCTTCCTGTGGTCTGATTACCAAGTACCCTGAGGTCTGGAGATTCCAGAAAACCTCAGAAATTCAAACTAACTGCAGGAAGGGTAATGGCCAAATTAAGGGAATTTGCATTTCAAAGTATTTTAGACTATACTGGTGTGGTTAATTCCAAATGCATGTAGTGCCTTCAACCATAGGCCATTAAGTATGCCAAGGATAGGTTCCAGGGGCTAGATTAAATAAATAGATATGTTTTGCACATGAGGTTTGATAAGCCAGAATATTAAAAATCATTTAACCCATTCCCTGTACTCCTACTTGGACTATCTGTTTCCTTTGTAAACCATTTCTCCCTTGAAAAGACCAGAGTAAACAACTAGCCTGGTCAAGTGAACTAGTACATGCAATGAATTAGGAGATGCATTAATGAGATTATTCTGCAACTGTTATGGTGGGTCTGAATCCCCAACTTAATCCATAAGCTATTATAGCACTGCAAATATAACTTATGCTACGTCATCTTGCATTTAAGCACCCCCTTTTATTAGCCAGTTGTCAACTCTAAATACATTTGGGCTTGAATCAGGCAGCTGGGAAGGGTGTATTTTCTCCCCCAACTCCCAAAATGCAATTCCTTCTACACTTATTATTCCCAGTTCTTTATTTGCATATAACATAAACATTTACTTATTCACACACATACTTAATTAAGCAAGTTTAATTTTTGCTTAATCTTTTTTTTTTTTTTGAAACAGAGTCTTGCTCTCTTGCCCAGGCTGCAGTGCATGGCATGACCACGGTTCATTGCAGCCTCAACCTTCTGGGCTCAAGCAATCCTCCCACCTCAGCCTCCCAAGTAGCTGGGACCACAGGTTCACACCACCACACATGGCTAATTTTTTAATTTTTTTGTAGAGATGAGGTCTTGCTGTGTTGCCCAGGCTCATCTAAAACTTCTGGACTCAAGCAATCCTCCCGCCTTGGCCTCCCAAAATGCTAGGATTACAGGCCTGAGCCACCATTCCTGGCTCTTTCTTTTCTAAGACTCCAAAGAGTAGGTGGATCTGACATTCTTGGTTGCCCTCTCTTCTTCCTTTTTGACAAAGGCCAGAATCTTTTTAGGTATTAACTTTCCCACACGTAACTCAGGGTTAATCCTTACTGGGCCAAGCTTGTGATTGCCTAAACCAGGAATAGGCAAGCGAACAAAAATCAAGTAGAGGATTTTGGGAACAGATTTCTACATTCTTGAAAAGATACACAAGGAAGAGAGAGTCTCTCTCTGCTTCAACCTGATGTCACTGTCTATATGTGATGCCTGGAACTGCATCAACTGTTTATGACTCTGAGGGCAACCAGCCTGAGAAGGACAGGGTGGAAAGGTGGGAAGGACCTGGGCTAGAGATGATGCTTATGGGCCATCAAACTAACCACCCACAGAACCTCTCTACTTCCAGACTTCTCTGGTTTATGGAATAATCAATATCCTCTTTGGAGTCAGGGTTTTCTGTTGCTTAGAGCTGAAAATATCCTAAAGGAGACATCAAGAAATGTGAGTGTATAACTCATTTTAATTAATTTGTTCAACATATGTCAGTAAAGCATCTACTGTCACCAGGCATTATTCTAGAACTTGGGATAGAGCAACAAATAAAATGGACAAATCTCTGGCTTTATGGAACATATATTCTAGTGAGGAATTCCCTTTGTACAATGCCTTGTAGAGTAGTCCCCCTTATTCTCAGATGAAATGTTACAAGACCCTCCAGTGGATGCCTGAAACCTGGGATTGTAGCCAACCCTATATATACTATGTTTTTTCTGTATATATATATATATATGATAAAGTCTAATTTATAAATTAGGCACAGTAATTTATAAATTAAAGATAGTAAATTAACAACAATAAGTAAAATAAAATAGAACAACTACAAGAATATGCCAGCATCACTGCTCTGCACTCTGGGGACATTAGTAAGTAAAATAAGAGTTCCTTGAAATAAGGCAAAATGAGATTCAAGGAACCCTTATTTTACGGTCCCCCAATCATCTCTCCTGGACAAAGCGATGATTCCCATCGTGGGTAGGACAGAGTGTGACAGCTTGAGGTTTCATCATGCTACTCAGAATGAAGCATGATTTAAAACTTACGAATTATTTATTTCTGGAATTTGGACCAAGGTTGACCATGGGTAACTGAAACCATGGAAAGCGCTGATAAGGGAGGACTACTGCACACTCAGCACAGCACTAAGAGGCAGAGAGAAGATCAGTGCTGGCAGGATGGAAAGAAAGTTCCATGTGTTATGCACTAGAACACTTTTCAGCGGCTCTCATTCAGTCACCATACTCACAGTGAGGTTGGTGTTACAGTCCCCATTCTACAGATGAGGACACTGGGGCTGAGGGGCCATAAGCAGCAGAGCCAGGATAAGAATCCAGATCCTCAAACACCAGCTCTGACCCTCTTTCTGCTCTCCCCCTCCATCAAGCCTGCAAGGTAGGGAGTGGGTCAATAGGAGTAGCAGAATGGGGGTCCCAGTGTGCCAGGATGTTGACAGGACACGTCATGGATATACAGCTTCTCCCTGGGCTCAGGCCATTGTGTGCCCATGAGGACTGTAAACAGGACAGGGCAATAAAATTCAGGACAACCTCAAAAAGATAGACATCTGGCAACTGTGAGATAAACAGAGCTTTTGATGAGCTGGTGACAGTGCAGGAAGGAGTGGAGTGGGTGCTCCAAAGGGTCTGTGATTTCCTGGCCTGTCACCTCTAATCCAGGCTGCCCTGCAAGGGATGTGGTCCCAACCTCTGTAGAAGACAAACACAAGCTCCTGGATCACAAATAGGCTGATAAAAAGAGGGGAATGCTGCTTCACTCAAGAGCTTTGGGTTTTGCAATAATAACAAATAAAGGAACCCTTCCACAAACTGCTGCTTGCATGATGTTTAGTGACATAGTAATGGTAGCTTCTATTTACTGAGCACTTGATACATACCAGGCAATATGCCAAGTCCTTTCTCTGTAGGATCATATTATGAAGTTAATTCTATTGTTACTCCTGTTTTTGCAATTGAGGAAACCAATATACAGTGAGCTTTAGTAGTCTGGCAAAGGTCTCAAAGCAAATAAGAGGCAGCACTGGAGTTTCAACCATATCTGTCCCTTAACTACTATTTGCACTCTTTGCTCTGAAGGTTTTAGGAGTTTCGTGCATCCTCCACTCTTCTCAGTACATCTCGGGTGTAGAACCAGTTGTTTGTTTTCTACAATTTACATGGGCTGAATCAGAATCCTAAAATGCCCACAGAGTCCCACTATGTAAAACTCATGACCTGATCTGTTCTATACACTACAAGACCATCCCCTGACCACTTCTTGGATGCTACAGCAATGTCAAATTGCTATGAAGGGTTCTAAATATTTCCTCGTGATTTCTGTATTTGTCTCATTGTGGACCAGTAGCAAATTGTTCACAGACGGGCACTGGCCCAGAGACCAGAGACCACAGTTTGCACAGCCCTGATCTAGGATACTTAAACCTGCAGACCCCTCATCCTGAAAAGGCAAGAAGCCCCCTTAATAATGATGACTGTTTTTATGCACAGGCATATCTCAGAGAAGGAAAGCCCAACTTTCAAAAATCCAAAGGAAAAAAGGAAGCAAAGCCATCTATAAAAGGGTAGTTCACAGACCTAACAGTATCTTCCATGTTATAAACCAATAGCTGTCCAACAGTGGGAGAACAGAAAAATAATTCCAGTCAGGGCATTCATCAGAATAGTATGCAGCCATTGGAGGGTATATTGGTCAGCTCAGGCTACCATAACAAAATACCATAGACTGGTATTTATAAACAGAAATGTACTTTCTGACGATTCTGGAAGTCCCAGATCGAAGCTCAGCACGGGAAGTTTCTGGTGAAGAATCTCTTCCTACCTTGAAGATGCCTGTGTATTCTCACTCCAGCTGAGTGTCTCTCTAGTGTCTCTTCCTAGAAAGATACAAATCGTGTCGAATCAGGGCCCCATCTATATCACCTCCTTTAACCTTAATCACTTCCATAAAGGCACGATCTCCAAATACAGTCACATTTGTGCTTAGGGCTTCAACATATGGATTTTGGAGGGAACACAATTCAGTCCCTAACAGAGGGATAGTATCAAAGACTTTTTAATGAGAAAATACCTATGCTATAATGTTAAATACAAAACAAGATTAACATACAAAATTATATATCCAGTATGATCCCATCTCTAATACATCAAAATCTACTTTCAAGAAAAGACTTTATAAACCATCTTATCCTTAATCGTAAATTGGTAGATTATTTTAGCTAGCAGCCTGCATTTTTTTTTAGTACTTAATAATATCTCCTTTACTTACTTTAAGAAAGCTGTTATAAATTCATTCTTACTAAGGTGTAAATGGCCAGTAACCTTTACTACTTCCCAGGAAACAGTTGGAATTTAATGAGAGATGTAGTTAGCTGACAGGAATTAATTGTCAGATTTTAACTATCCACTATACAGTAGGCATAGTATTTTGAATCAGGCACAAGATGAGGCTTTTTGGAATCCCTGATATTATATAGCACAAGTCTCTCAAGCCTGGTCCCAGCTCTTCTTCCAAATGAAAAAACGAGAGTCCTCGCCTATACCAAGAATATAGATTAGCTATTTCACTCACCCACTTAGTAGGTGTATATGTGGAACCTTTTAGGATTTAAAACTCATCTACTTCCCAAAAGAATTTGAAAACGTTTAAGAAAATTAATTCAATTAAAAACAAAACAGAAGCAGCTAACAATGGCCAAAAGCTAGATACAAAGATACGCAGCCAGGCACAGTGGCTCATGCCTATAATCCCAGCACTTTGGGAGGCCGTGGCAGGAGGATCACTTGAGCTCAGGAGTTCGAGGCCAGCCTGGGCAACATGGTGAAACCCCATCTCTACAAAAAATACAAAAATTAACAAGGCATGGTGGCGTGCACCTGTGGTCCCAGCTATTCGGGAGGCTGAGGTGGGAGGATCGTTTAAGCCTGGGAGGCAGAGGTTGCAGTGAGCCTTGGGTGACAGAGTGAGACCCTACCTCAAAAAAAAAAAAAAAAAAAGATATTGCTATAGTGAAGCAACACATGTGATTTACATCACCCTCTGAGGGAACAGCATTATCTTTTACTCAGTAAAAGTGTGCTGACTGATTGTATCACCCATAGCACTTCCCATAGTAGGTGTTCAAAATGAACAAATTTAATCAACATGCATCAACTTCAAGGTTTAGCTATCCTTCCTAAGGAAACCAATACCCAAATAATGAAGTATTTCATAAATTCCAAAGCGATAGCTGATCCGGATCATTTTATTTTTCTGCTAAGCCATTTACAGCACTCCAGGCCTGAAGTATATTATGTGTTGTCGCTTTATAATGTATTTAGAAGTCAACAGACTCCCCTTCCCCTCACCTCACCATTATATGATCCACATAGGTCAAATTTTGTGTCAAGCAAATTAAAGTGTTATTTTATTATCCAAAGTAATTGTTTCTGGATTAAAAGGCTATTATGCTGAAATGGTTATGTTGGCGATTACGCCGTTAAAAGTGTGGGGCTAACTACTGGTTTAGCTGAATGCCCATGTTCCTGAACGTCTTCTTTCAGCTCTCCTGTACGTGGCAAATCATTCTTAACTGGGTACTCCAAATGGTCTGAGTGCCTCAGATGTACTTTACTAAGCCATTAACACATTGAAGTCCCTCCCCTAATTCCCCAGTCGACCATTAATTAACAGTGTAAGAAGAAAGAACCAGGCCCCCCATTGCGATGTGGCTGAGATGAAACCTTTCAGCAGTGATGGTGCTCAGAACAAGACAGTCATTGCATGAGCTCTCTTTGTCACATCAAATATGCCATCAGAGGAGGGGAGAGGGCACTATTAGAACAGTGCTTTTATTACAAGCATTTTTTAAAACTCTGCCAAGTATAAATACTTTTTTGAAAGCATCAAGGAATCTCAACATTGCAAGGAATTTTGAGACTGACTTGGCCTTCAAACTGCTCCCATATCTGATGACCCACTATTTGCTAAGCGCTATGTTAGACAATTCAATGCTTACAAATCCCTTCAAGATTTCCTATTGTACACATGTGGGAAAAGAAGCTTAGAAAGAAGAATCTATCCAAAGCCTCATGGCAACTTGTAAACTACGTTAAAGATCCATTTGGGTTTATCTCTAAAACACAGTCTTCTATCACATACCAATTCCCTAAAACCACAGCAATCTAGCTCCAGGCTTACATGTTAGGCCACACATAGGTCTACGCACATACCTTAGAACCATATGGTTAATCATAAGCCAACAAAACCCTGTAAAATTCCCAGAAATAAACTTTACAAGAAACAGGCAAAATCTATTTGTGATCACACACACACACACACACACACAGAGAGAGAGAGAGAGAGAAGGAGGTTTCAACAAAGTTTTGAGCTATTTGAGAAATCATGTCTCTTCTTATATTATCACATAAGGAGACTCAAAATTGCAAAAAAGCCAATTCTCCCCCAAGTTAATTTATAAATTTATGTAAACATATATTGTATAAGTTATGTAATTCTAATGAAAGTCCCAACAGGATCTTTCTTGAAACTTTGAAAAATAATTCTAAAGCTTATCTGGAAGAATAAACATTCAAGAATAGCTAGCCAAGAAAATTCTAAACATAAGAGTAATGAGATATTAAAATGTATGGTGCTGACACAGAAATACACAGACTGACCAAATTGCCATGGTAGGGCCAGACAGTATGTTTAGACATTTAGTACATAATCAAAGTAGCATTTTACATCAGTGGGAATAAGATAAATTATTCAAGAAATGGGAAATGGTCTTCATACATAACAAAAAGAAATCATCTTGAAAAAACTAGCTAGCCATTTGGACAAAATAAATAGAGCTGGATCCCAGCTTTATTATTTATACTGCGTTAAATTCCAGTGGGATCAACACTTTAAATATAAAGATTGGAAAAATGGAAAAGTATAGGAGAAAAACACATGAAGATTTTTATTACCCAGGGAAGTAACAGTCTTTCTTATCTTAAGTCAAAGGCCAGAAATGAAAAGAGAAAAATTTTATTTCATAAATTGTATTTCATAAAAATGTAAATTGATAAATTTTATTTCATAAAATTTTATTTCATAAAAACTATAGTTAAAAAAATAAGCAAATGACAATCTGAGAAAAATATTAGCAACAAATATGATTTTAAAGGGTTAATATCACTAATCTTAAAAAGAGTATATAAAATACTTTCTCATATATATATATATATATATTTATTTTTTATTATTATTTTTTTCAAGACGGAGTCTTGCTCTGTCACCCAGGCTGGAGTGCAACGGTGTGATCTCAGCCCGTTGCAACCTTCACCTCCCGGGTTCAAGCAATTCTTCTGTCTCAGCCTCCCAAGCAGCTGGACTTAACAGGCACGCATCAGCACGCCCAGCTAATTTTTGTATTTTTAGTAGAGATGGGTTTCACTATGTTGGCCAGGCTGGTCTCAAACTCCTGACCTCGTGATCTACCACCTCAGCCTCCCAAAGTGCTGGGATTACAGGCGTGAGCCACCGCACCCGGCCTCTTCTCTATATGCTAACATTTTTTATTTTTTTATAATGAGCATGTACCATTTTTCTATAGAGAAAAATAATAAGGCTGTTTTAATTTTTAAAAAGAAATATTTGTTTAACCATGCCTACTTCCTCCAGCATATAATTCCCAATATTTAAAGGAACTAACCAAGAACTTTAGATCTACAATCACAACCCTAATCAAAGTTCTAAAAGTTCTCGAAGTTGGATGTGCTTAAGAATCGCCCAGGGGGCCAGGAGCAGTGGCTCACGCCTGTAATCCCAGCACTTTGGGAGGCCGAGGCGGGCGAATCACGAGGCCAGGAAATCTAGACCATCCTGGCTAACATGGTGAAACCCCGTCTCTACTACAAATACAAAAAATTAGCCGGGCGTGGTGGCGGGCGCCTGTAGTCCCAGCTACTCAGGAGGCTGAGGCAGGAGAATGGCGTGAACCCGGGAGGCGGAGCTTGCAGTGAATTGAGATCGCGCCACTGCCCTCCAGCCTGGGCAACAGAGCGAGACTCTGTCTCAAAAAAAAAAAAAAAAAAAAAGAATCGCCCAGGGAGGTTTTACTGCTGATTTCAAGGGTAGAAAAATTTGTCTTTGAAATTGAACAAGCATCTTGATGTATCAAATCTGCTAACCTCACTTTGAAAATTATTGTAGTAGTATATTCAATCATGGGATATTTAAACCTGCAAAAAAAAAGTACACTGGGAGACTATCTCTGAATTTACCAGATACAGAAATACCCAGTGCTTCTGCAATATACCCATGTAACAAACCTGCACATGTACTCCCTGAATCTAAATTTTAAAAATAAGGAAGAAAGAAATGTCCAGTGCTTCTTAAAGAAGCTACATTGGCCACTTAATAGTTGCTTTCTCTGTCTTACAGTTTTGGGGGTCCCTTAAGATCGGATGCTAAAATGTTGATGCCAAATGAAACTTACTGTCTTGAAATTTCATCCTCAAGATGTCTTACATTTTGTGCTGAGAAAACAATTATTTGATATGACACTGAACTTTCTGCAGCTCCATGGTATAAAATATGTGGTTGTGTCTTTCCCAGTTAAGTGACTTTTACAGGAACTCAATCTTTCGTGTGCAGTTTTAATTTCATTTGCCAAAGATGTTATGTGTTTTATCAGGTAGAAAGAAAATCTGATTCTTTCTTGGAAACTTCCTGCTTCACTTCAACAATCTGATTTTTTCATAAACTTGGAATGACCTTTGCAAGTGTCTATTGGGCTCTTCTTCTCCATTCCCACCTCCATGTTAGGAGCTTCACAGGCTTTAAATATTGAGACACTAGTACAGTTCATTAGGTATATATGTGACATATTCAAAGCTATCTCTTTAGATTCAAAACTTATGATTTCAAGTTAATTGATAACATCTCCAGAATTAAATGCAGTTTACTTTGAGAGATCTTCCTATGACTGTGTTTTTCAAAGGACATGAAAGATTAGAAATTGATCATTTTTTTCTTTGTTTTCTCTTTTTACAACTTCTGGTGAAAAGTAGTTAAATCCTATCACCTACATGTTTAGGCTTACAATCATTTCTCTTCTTGTTTACAGGTACCATCAAACTAGATAAAAACAATTCTGGAGCCATTTTACTGTTTATATAATATTAGGTCATTCCTTTCTTCCTTCTTCACTCATTCATTTGATCGGTCCTTATTGAGCATCTGGATACGGTCCAGTTACTTTGCAAGATCATAAGCCTAGAAACACTTTTGGAACTCTAATTCTGATTGATCCAATATTTTCCTAAGTTTTTCCAAGAAGGAATCAAACTCCACAACTGCAGCATAGCTCCAGAAATATCAACTAAACAACTACTGTGATATTAGTTTCAATAATCTTGGTAAATGGCCAGGAAAATGTCTCGCCAGCTGGGGACTATCAACCATCATTACTTTCATCTGGTGCGTATGGCTCCACATGGGTACTTTTGGGTCTCCTGGTCTTTACTGACATAGAAATACTTAAGTTTCCTGACACCCAATGATATGTATGACATATTCTGCCAGTAGCTCTCTTGATACTGGTAGAGGGATATGCTCTTTCACAATGACCATTCTTCCAAAACAATCTTTACTCTGGGAGTATCTGGGAGTGAATCATGGATGAAGAATTCCACTGTCTGAACAAAGACGGCAGGTCCCCAAAATCCTGACAGTAATTTGGGATTGGCACCTGCTCACCCACACAGTAAGAGCCCTCTCTTGTCATACTATCAGTAACCCTGTGCTACCCTTGAATTTCCGAGGAAATCAGAAATTTGTTTTCACCGGCCAGTCCTTGCTCCATGCCAATGAAAATATCACATTTGGTTCCATCAGGAGTCCCCCTGGAGGTGTCTGCCATGGATTCCACATGCAAGGTGATCTCATAGGAAGCTATTTTGGAAATCCCCAATATCAATGTGGGACAGATGGCTTGACTCTCGGAGGTTTTAGCAGAGCCTCTTAGACCTCTCGCTTTCCTTTGTAAAATCCAAGACTCTAGTGACTGACAGGGCTGGCAAGGCATCCTTCTTCAATAATTCAATAAATTCAGCAAACTCCCTCATCTTAGGTGAGTCACTGGTCACAAGAGATGTTATGATGGCACATGTTTGGTCTTATGGGCTATCTGTTTGTGTTTCTTTTGTTTGCTTCTAGATAGCCTCAAATACCACTTGGAAAAGGCTGAGTCTAAAAATTGGGGGAACTATGTATAGTTCATCTGAAAGTCAGCACAAACTTTAAATAAGTCCTTCATTCTTTTGGGCAAGGTGGGCTTGGTAATAATTCTCAAACAGTACTGGTGTCAGCTTGAAGGGAGGTCTCTAATCAATAGGTCCCAGGGTTCTCTCTATCTTTAGACACTGCCTCAGTCAGAATGTTTCCCTTTGCCACAGAGGAGGACATGATGGCAAGCTTATCAAGTCCAATAAAATTCATTCAGCGTGTGAATCCCAAGAAAGAGGACACTTGACATCCAACTCTGCAATGTACTTCAGAGAAACCATTTAAGCAACGTCTGTTCAACTTCAAGAGTGGAGATAGGATTCAGCTGCATATAAAGAGTAATTACCAGAAGATTCCTATGTCCCGCTTTTCACTTTTCTTCATTTTTACTAGTATCCTCTTCTCTTCTTTTCTTTTATTTTCTTGTACTTCTTTTGCTGTTTTGCCAAAAGGCGTATAAAGTATTTGAGGTCAAGTAAGTGCCCCTGGTTGTTAGTTCCAGCAAATTATAAGCAGCCCCTTACTACCATAGTAAAGGAACACTCTTAGGTATCACACAATGCTCTGCAGTATGCAGATTGGAAGATAAAAACCTTTCAGGCAAGTTCAAGTCCTGTGGCTCAAAAGCCAAAAGATTTTTGAGCTGATAAAAATATTAGAAATGATCTAGCCATTTTACAAATGAGGCACATTAAAGCTATGGGATGTTCATGGCTTACCAGTGCCCCACTATAATTCAGATATAGAGCCTGAATGGGAACACCCACTCCTTCCCTATGTCTCTCCCTTACACTCCTGGCACCGTGTAAGTAGGAAGCACATGCCCTTCTGCTCTCCTTTCTCCCTGACACACAACCCCTGTGCCATTCACATGGGCATTCCACAAAGCTCCACCTCTTTCATCGTGGTTTCCTCTGTCTAAAAGTCCTTCCTTAATCTGGAAATCATTCCCTACTCATCTTCCAAGACCCGGCTCAAATATTGAACTTTGGGGAAATTTATGTACTCCGTGCAAGTCAGTTGCTCAATGTTTACTTTGCCTGTACTATGTGACTTTTCAGACTGGTTTACATCCCACTCTCTCCTACCCGGAGCTCCTGGAACCAAGAATAACATGTCAGCCATCTTGAATCCCCGGCTTTACACAGAGCCAGGCACATGGTACACAGGAAGTGGCCAATTAAGCAAACAAACAACACCAACAATAAAAACAACTCTCAACCAGGCCTCATTCTACAATTCTGTGGAGGCCAAAGCTCCTGCTTTCAAGGGGCTTATTCAGTGGAGGAGTTGCTTATAACCTCACAATAAATATTTGCTGAATCATGACTTAATGTGCTCTAATTCTGATTCTCCCAGGTTGATAGGTTATTACCAAAATTCATCTGCTCTCAGTGTGATTTGTAGCTCAACCATTGTTTTATCTTGGCTAACAGGACTTACTACTCTGTAGTCTGGCTTCTGCAGTTCACTGAACTTATCACTGTCCCCAGCACTGGACTCTCCCCATAAAGCTATGCAGAGAAATCGGCGGGAAATTCACTGTCACACTTTAGAAGTGTCTTCCACGATAAAACGTCATGTTAGCCTGGAGTGGGAAACTAAGCACACATACTGTTAGTCGGTGTGTAAGATGATCAGCTTGGCAATATATATCAACATTTTAAATGTACGTCTTTTTAGCTCCATTTCCACTGCTAAAAATTTATTTTATGAACATACTTGCACAAATTTCCAAATGTGACTTATAAGGATATTCATTGCAGTAATGATTGAAATAGCATACATCTAAACATTGTTATATCCATACCCTGGAATTCCATGCAGTTATTTAAAAGGACACCACAGATCTAAATGTGCTAAGAAGGAGTAAAGTTCAATAGTCATGCATCACTTAATGATAGGGATACTTTCTGACAGAGGTGTCGTTAGGTGATTTCATCATTGTGCAAACATCATAGAGTATACTTACACAAACTTAGATCATAGAGCCTATGACACACCTAGGCTAGATGGTGTAGCCTATTGCTCCTAGACTACAGACCTGTACAGCATGGTACTGTACTGAATACTGTAGCAATTGTAATACAATGATGAGTATTTGTGTATCTAAACATAGGAGATGTACAGTAAAAATACAGTATAAAAGATAAAAAATGCACTTTGGGAGGCCGAGTCTGGCAGATCACGAGGTCAGGAGATAGACGCCATCCTGGCTAACATGGTGAAACCCCGTTTCTACTAAAAATACAAAAAATTAGCTGGGCATGGTTGCACGCACCTGTAGTCCCAGTTACTCAGGAAGCTGAGGCAGGAAAATCGCTTGAACCTGGGAGGCAGAAGTTGCAGGGAGCCAAGATCGCGCCACTGTACTCCAGCCTGGGCGACAGAAAGAGACTCCACCTCAAAAAAAAAAAAAAAAAAGATTAAAAATGGTACACCTGTATAAAGCACTTACCATGAATGGAACTTTCAGGACTGAAAGTGTCTCTGAGTAAGTGAATGAGTAGACAGCAAATGTGAAGACCTAGGACATTATTGCACATTACTATAGACTTTATAAGCTCTATACTCTAGCCAGGAATGGTGATGCATGTCTGTAATCCCAGCTACTCAAGAGGCTGAGGCAGGAGGATCACTTGAGCCCAGGAGTTCTAATCCAGCCTGGGTAACATAGAAAGACCCCATCTCAAAAAAATAAAAAGTGAAAATAATAAATAAACTCTGTATACTTAGGCCACACTAAATTTATTAATTATTTTCTTTCTTCAATAATAAACTTAGCTTACTATAACTTTTTACTTTATAAAATTTTTAATTTTTTTAACCTTTTGATTCTTTTGTAATAATACGTACCTTAAAACACAGATTGTATAGCTGTACAAAATTATTTAATTCCTTTTTATTCTTATCAGCTGTTCTCTATTTTTTAAATTTTTATTTTTTATTGTTTTTACTTTTTAAATATTTTGTTGAAAACTAAGACACAAACAGATACATTAGCCTAGGCCTACACAGGATCAGGATCATTAATATCACTGTCTTCCATCCCCACATCTTGTCCCATTGTAAGGTTGTCAGTGCATGGAACTGCCATCTCATTTTTTTTTTTTTTTTTTTTTTTTTTTCTCTTATCACCCAGGCTGGAGTGCAATGGCATGATCTCCACTCACTGCAACCTCTGCCTCCTGGGTTCAAGCGATTCTCCTGCCTCAGCCTCCCAAGTAGCTGGGATTACAGGTGCCTGCCACCACACCCAGCTAATTTTTGTATTTTTAGTAGAGATAGAGTTTCACCATGTTGGCCAGGCTGGTCTTGAACTCCTGACCTCAGGTCATCCACCCACCTTGACATCTCAAAGTGCTGGGATTACAGGTGTGAGCCACCATGCCCGGCCCCATCTCCTCTATTAAAATTCCTTCTTCTAGAATCCTTCTGAAGGACCTGCCTGTGGCTGTTTTATAGTTAACTTTTATACATATATGTGTATATATGTGTGTATAAATATGTGTGTATGCATGTGTAGAAAGTATGGTCTAAAATAATAATAAATAGTATAGTAAATGCATGAACTAGTAACATAGTTGTTTATTGTTATTATCTAGGATTATGTACTTGATAATGTGGCATACTGTGGTATGTGGTATACTTTTAAATGACTGGCAACGCAGTAGGTTTGTTTACACTGACACCACCACAAGCACACAACTAATGTGTTGCATTAAGATGTTACAAGGGCTAAGGCATCACCAGGCGATAGGAATTTTTCAGCTCCACGGTAATCTTACAGGGCCACTATCGTATATGCGGTCCATTGCTGATCAAAACATCATTATGGGGCACATGACTGTATTATTAATTGAAAATATAAGATGTTGAAGAGTAACATTCAGCATTAACCCATTTGTGTAAACAAAGAGTATACACATGATATACAGTCATGCACCACATAATGACATTTCGGTCAACAATGGACCAAATATACAACAGTGGACCCATAAGATTAATATGGAGCTGAAAAATTCCTATAGCCTAGTGGCAATATAGCCATCACAATGTTGTAGAGCAATTACCTTTTTAAAAATAAATTTAGTGTACCCTAAGTGTACGGTGTTTATAAAGCCTACACTAGCATATAGAATGTCCTAGACCCTCACATTTACTCGCCACTCACTCCACTCACCCGAGCAACTTCTAGACCTGCAAACTCCATTCATGGTAAGTGCCCTATACAGGTGTATTTTTTCTTTTTTTTACCATTTATACTGTATTTTTACTGTACCTTTTCTACATTTAGATACACAAATACTCACCATTGTGTTACAGTTGCCTACAGTGTTCCTTTTTTTTTTTTTTTTGAGATGGAGTCTTGCTGTGTTGCCCAGGCTGGAGTGCAGTGGCACGATCTCTGCTCACTGCAAACTTTACCTCCCAGATTCAAGTGATTCTCCTGCTTCAGCCTCCTGAGTAGCTGGAACTACAGGTGTATGCCATCAAGCCCAGCTAATTTTGGGGTTTTTAGTAAAAACGGGGTTTCACCATGTTAGCCAGTCTGGTCTTGAAGGCCAGCCTTGGCCTCCCAGAGTGCAGGGATTTACAGGCGTGAGCCACAGTGCCTGGCCAATTGCCTTCAGTATTCTGTTACAGTACCATGCTGTACAGGTTTGTAGTCTAGGAGCAATAGGCTATACCATATAGCCTAGGTGTGTAGTAGGCTACACCATCTAGGTTTGTGTAAGTACATTCTCTGATATTCGTGCAATGATGAAATCGCCTAACGATGGATTTCTCAGAACATATTCCCATCATTAAGAGATGCATGACTGTATATATTTGCATGTGATTTTAAGTTACTGGAAGAATATACAAAAATATTAATAGTGCTTGTAACAGTGAACGGTATAGAAAGAAGGAAGGAAGGAGTGGGAGGATTCTGTTTTTTATTTCATACACTTCTACAGTGTTTGAATTATTTTTATTGAATATGTTACTTTCATTATTTTTAAAAACGTCTTCTTTCCACCTTCTCATCTTGTCTATTTCAGCCTAGCCAACTAGGTTTTCTCAGGACTGAGGTTATTTATTCCATATTAACTCTGTCTCAAGCTCATATGCATCTCCCACGATTATTCTTCCCAAAACACTTTAGGTTTAAGAATGACCTTTCCTAGGTCTTTAGCTTATGATTAACCAAATGAAACCATCACTAGATGGACTCCCTAATTCAGGTGTTGAATTACAAAAATGAATTTCCAGGGGGAAAAAATGCTAACTCAATTATGTTAGTTAAAATATCAGTAAACATTAGCGATGCCACAGTGTCATGAAGCAGAAGGTCAAAGACCCACACACCCTTTACTGGGCGCCATGGTGGGACTTAACTGGGGCAGTTCCGGTTCTGCCATTAGGACCATGAGCACTCCAATCTCAGTGAAATTGTATAAGACACTGCCATTATCCCCGGATCATTGCCACGATAGACCCAAACAACTCCAGTCTATCGTGTCAGTGTGTATTTGGGGAGTCTTTAACACACGGATCATTGGCGAGCTGCACCATAAAAGCCCTGTAGGAGCCGTGGCCGTGTGTGGAATCAATGCACACTCGGGGACTTCCCCAGGCCCGGATCATTTGCAGCCCATCGTGTCAATGCATACTCCGGGAGCCCTTACTCCGAAGCCTGTGAGTGCTGAGGAACAGTGTACACCAAAAATACTTATGGAATAGTTGTTACAGTGCGTACACAGTATTCACTTTTCTAAATGGCATGTCAGCAAGTTTAGTGTGCCACAAATAACTCCTAAAAGACACAAAACACTCCTAGAGGCTCACCTTCACACATGAATGGTTGGTCCATGGAATTGTGGCATGGCTGTGGGGGAGTGTAAGTTTTTCTTTACAGTGAACAAAGGGAAAAGAAAGAGACATCTGCTATTCAGTGTTGTCAGGGTTTTCAGCATAATCCCAAACACCTCCTAATTATTTTCCTGGGCATTAGATCCCTAAGATACAAGGACCTTCCCTCCATCCCTGCCCTGTTTCAAAGTACCTGTAGAGCAAGGTGAGAGGGCAGAGTTAGAGGATGGGTGGCGTTGGGTCTTAAGTGCAATCCCACAGAGATATAATGTGAACCACATGTGTAAATTTAAATGTTCTTTGTAGCCACATTTAAAAAAAAGATTTAATTCATGATACTTTATTTCACCCCATATACCCAAAATATTATCATTTCAATATGCAATCAATGTTTTTAAATGATGAATGAGCCAGTTCACATTCTTTTTTCCATACAGTCTTCTTTACAATGGGGTGTGTATTTCCCACTTGGAGAACATCCTGGTCTGGCCTGGCTACACTGCAAGCGCTCGGCAGCCTCTTGTGGTCAGTGGCTGCCCCAGTGAGCAGCACAGCTACAGAGGCCCAGGAAAACCAACCCCAGGAGCGTGGATGTTCACTGCCTTCCTTCAACCACTCCAGGCAGGTGCGTCCACCTTTCTGCCTCATTGCCTCACCAGGGCTGCAACTACCGAACAGCCTTTTCTCGGCAGCCTGACAGAATAGCTGTGTATTGGGTTTCTGCAACCATAAAAAATGACCACAAATATGCATTCGGAGAGAGGAACGAAAACTCCTCTAGGCCCAAACGGTAATGGCAGTACTAGGTCATCTTTCTTGGAGACGGAGGTGAAGGGAGGGCAAGGGGCCCCTGGGGAAGGAAAGAGGGGGCGGGCGTGGCGTCGAGTGCGAGGGCGGCGGCCTAGCTGCACCCGCGAACTTCCCCACACCTGCCACCAGCTCACCTCGCGGCGTGAGGGATCCCTGGCAGTCGGACGCGGCAGGGTGGCTGGTTTCTGGGGCTGAGTCTGGCCCGACACAAAAGAGGAGGGAAAGGAGAAGGAGACGGAAACAAAGGCGCGGGGGAGGACGAGGAGGCGCGCGCGGTCGCGGGGCAAAGCGGGGATGCGGTGCGGGCGCGCGCAGCCTGGGGCTCCCGGGACCGGCGGGCGGGAGCAGGCGGAGCGGGCAGGGCGATTTGAATATCAGGCTCTGCCACACTCGGGGCGCCGCTGACAACTTCATTACCTCCGCATATAAAAATGACTGCCGGGGAATGCAAATAGCTCGCCTGTCTCAGCCGCCTGCCCCCGTTCCGCCGCAGGCTGCAGGCGGAGGCCCCGGGAGCCGCGGCGGCCGGAGGCGCAGACGCGCCGTGTCCAACATAATGAACTGCCCGGCCGCGGCTCCGCCCACCCCCCAGCCGCCGAGCCGGGCGGGGAGGGGGAGCGGGCCCGGTGCGGGAGGAGGAAGGGGTGGGCGGCCGGGCGCAGCTCAGAGGCCACGCGTTGCTAGTCAGTGTCGGCGCAGGCCCTGCCTCTTGACTCTGTCATCCAATTACTGCCATGAAAATGCCAGGAAACTAGAGTGCTCAGTGGGTTCCACTCGTGACCGCGAACTCTGACGGAAAAGCGGGACCCCCGGCCTCCGTCCCGCGCGCCCTGGTGGTTAAATTGGACGCCAGCATCCCGGCGCCCCGCTCTCGTCTCGCCTGCAAGCGGGCGGCGGTTGTGCTGCGCCCTGCTCCCCAGGCCTGCGGCCACCGGGACAAGGCTGCGTCGCTGTGCAGGACCCGCCTCCCGAACCCTGGGCCTTGCTGAGCTCCCCGTGTGGCCACCGAGGCAAGCCGCGTGCGGGAGGGAACGCAGGCTTCACGGCGCCTCTCTTCTTGCCCTGGCTTGCGCCCTGGCAAGAAGTCACCTCCTGCCTTCTGATAGCTCTCCCTGTCACATTTGGGCCCCTTGTGAACTTCTCGAGGAGAGGAGCTAGGTCACTTTTATTAATAGCAACAACGACAGTAGTAAACATCTGCTGAGGACTATTCTATGCAAGGTACTATGCCAACTGCTTTACCTACATGTTTATCACAGCGATCTTACTGCACTTCTGGAAACCCAGGCTTAGCAAAGCCTTGCAAGGTGCCCAGCATAACCCAGCTAAGGTGGGAGGGAGCACAGATGAGAACCCAGGCCCCTCTACACTCTCAATCACTCTGCAGTATTTTCCGGGTCCTTCTTACAGCTCACACAACTGTCCAGCACTCCTTTGTCCCCCGACCGCATCACCCCCAGCCATCTTAGGCCGGGCCAGTCCCCCGCCCCCACCCCCACCCTCACCCCCTCCCTCACCCCCTCCCTCTCCTTGGCCCAGAAGTAAATCCTAAGTAGTCTAAATCGGTTACGACCAACCCCTTCCCTTGCCCAGGCACTGGCTTAGAAAAGAGCATGTGACCAGTCCTGGCCAAGGCCAAGCCAGGGGACATCTGTTGGGGTTTTCTGGGAAATGCTTCCTTGCCCTAAAAAAAGACACCTCTAGCGATTCCAGTTTCTTCTGTTGTAGAATGTGTATCCACCACCTGGCAACCACGGAGGAGCCAGGGAACAAAGTTAGTCTTTGCAGAGATTTACAGGATTAAGTGAGCTAACTCCAGGGTTAAAGTTTAGGAGAATCATGTTTTAGTCCTATCTCTACCTGCGATGGAGTCATGCTGCCTCGTGTTTATTCAGCGACATACTTAAAGTTAACTCCTTTTTGAAACGAGACAAGATATAAAGATGTAAACAAAGGAAAACTCCAGAAATTTGGTCTTGTCTCCATTAAAGAGTGTCTGTTTCTAGGCACTTCAGTGGAACCTCTCACTTCCAGCTTCTCTTCCTGGGCACTCACCTCTAACTCATTCAGCTTTTTTCCCTCAAAGTAGCTCTTTGCCTACACAGGCAAGGCATCTCTTCCCTCCAGGAACATCAGAACCCCCCTTCTAACCATCCTGCACCCACACACCCAGGCGTCTGAGCTTGACTGCCTTTGAAATGTTTACTGGCCTTCAAGTAGTCTCTTTGAAGAATTTGCATCTAATTTTGAACTTAGGGAAAATCGGGCATAACCAGTCACTTACTAGTTTCCTTGGCAACTACTTTAAAACAGAATCTAAATTGGAATGAAAATGGATTTTTATGGTTTCACTAAAATCATACACACTTTTCATGAAAATATACCAAAAAAACTACAAAAAATATATACATACTATATGCTTTATTCGTTTATCTGGAATCAATACACAGTAACTAACTCAAATATCTCTGTTCCCCACTGCTGAGGAAAGGCACTCCACACTCCCTTAGCAAGACATTTAAGACCCTCCACAATCTGCACCTAACCCACCTCCAGCCTTATTTGTCTACTACAGTACATCCCCAAATCATGCTATTGCATTTCCTTTCCCATGACATTCTCTAGAATGCCCTTGAACTTCATATCCAACTGTTCAAATATCACCAATCTTTCCAAGTCCAGATTAAATATCACCTCTTCCAAGAAGCTTTTCCCATTCCTCACATATAATGACACAAATTGAGTTACTTAGTGTTTATTTTCAGCAATATTTAGCATATTTTATTTACTGATACCCAGTATTGTTAAAATAATGCACATTTCCTAACAGTTGGGGGGCTTCAATATTACCATGCAAACAATTAAAATGAGTAATAAATATTATCAGCAGAATTGTATAAATCTTACTCCCAACTTAAGGCTGAGCTGTTCTGTCAGATGTGATAAAATAAAGCTTCATATGCTGCTTGTTTTTCTTAGGATAACTTTGATTTCAGTAATAGAAAACCTGTCTGTAGTAGCTTTAAAAATGAAGAAAATGTAGTATCTCATGTAGGAAGTCCCAAGGTAGCAGATGCTAAGTTTGGTTAATTTAGTGGGTCAAAAATGTTTAATGTTGTCAAGTTTTTCTCGTCTTTCTGAAACTCTGCCATCCTCAGCTTGCTGACCTTGTCCTTAGCTAGTTCTCCTCAAGGTCTCAAAATGGCTGCCATAGTTCCAGGCATCACTTTAAGACATGGCAAAGGCCAGCCAAAAAAGTTGACTGTTCTCAAATTTTTTAAGAGTGGAGAAATTATACCAAAGATCCCTCAGATCTTTTCTCATTGGCCAGAACCAGGGCACACGACTATCTCTAAACTACCACTGGCAAGAGAGGCAAGATTATCAGAATTGACAACTAATCAGGATTTAGCCTTGAATTATTTTGAGGGTAAGGGGAGCTGTGCAGGAGAGCAGGGAATTGACAGGACAGGCAATGCCAAAACAAAAGCTGAATTTTAGTCAGTTTCCCAGTCATCAATTTCTGTAGCCAAACTATCCCAAAGCTTAGTGGCTTAGAAAATTTTTTATTTTTTCTCTAGAATCTGGACAGGGCAGCTCCCAAGGAATAAGGAATAAGGGAGGATGGCTATTGAGTAGGCACTAAAAGTATCAGCAACTTTTCTTTTCTTTTTTTTTTTTTCTTGAGATGCAGTCTTACTCTGCTGCCCAGGCCAAGCTGGAGTGCAGTGGCATGATCTCAGCTCACTGGAACCTCTGCTTCCCTGGTTCAAGGAATTCTCCTGCCTCGGCCTCCCAAGTAGCTGGGATTAAAGGTGCATGCCACCACGCCTGGCTAATTTTTGTATTTCTAGTAGAGACAGGGTTTCACCATGTTGCCCAGGCTGGTCTCAAACACCCAACCTCAGGTGATCCTCCCACCTCGGCCTCCCAAAGTCCTGGGATTACAGGCGTGAGCCACCACGCCTGGCCAGTATCAGCGACTTATGATGGCTTTTTATTTGAAGATCGAAACCAATCACACTTTGATTATTCTTATATTGGTTCTTTCTACCAAAAAATAGTGTTTGAAAAAATGGTATATATTGATTTAGTCGATAGCAAACTGCTTGGCTGAATCCAATTGATATTTTCTTAGGGTGCAGTAAAATATTTGCTCTTTTGCTTTGCTTTCTCCCCACTAAATAACTGGCCATATTATGGATCCCACATAGGATTTTTCCTTTAACAATATGAATTCTTGACTGAATTAAGCCATTTTTGCCCTAAGTTCTTTAGTTTGTAGACATCTGAGAATTAAGTCAGGAGAATAGCAAATAATTATTTTAATTTAGCAAATAATGTAATAACTGGATTATTCACCATCAGAATATTCCTCTTTGAAAACGTGTAAATCATAGAAATGTTTGAAGATAAAATTATTAGTCATTCCCCTCTCGAAGGCAGATAGGAAAATTGTAACATGTAGTCTTTGTTTCGTAATGTCACTTCATTATCCTAAATAGGCCTTCTAGTTCTCTTTTAATTTATATATGTATTATAAATAATATTTTTATATATTTTATATATTTATATTATATAAAAATTATATAATATAAATAATATATATATTATTTATAATATATTATATATTTAAATTATATATATATAAAATATATATATATATGAGGTAAGAAAGTTCTTAAGTAGTGGCTAAGTCATGTCATTTATCTGGAGTCAATACACGGTAACTAACTCGAATGTCTCTGGTCCCCACTGCTGAGGAAAGGCAGCCCACACTCCCTTAGTAAGACATTTTTAGTCATGTCATTTACTAAAATACCACATGGACTTCCTTTTGTCATTGTATCTTCCATCTTCTAATAAATGTATAAGTGTCTCTGAACAATACCTGGTCAGATGATGAATGTTCGTACCATCATACTCTCCCTTTCTTTTCAAGACACTCATGGAACTGCTTGCACAAAATCTGATGTATTCCAATACCATCTCTGTGAATCATAGACCTTTAAAGCCAGAATGACAGTCCTCTAATTTGATAGGTGAAGAAACTAAGGCCCTAGAATTTAGAGAATTTTCTGGAAGTTACCAGACTAGTTAGTGACACAGTGGGATCTCATTATCTTGTTTCTGGTTGGTTGCCCCTTAGACCATACATTGGTATTAATGATTAACATGAAGTACAGACCTAACTCTAACCAGGTTATGAGTCAGATTCTTTAATATGGAGTTGGTGGCACCCACTCAACCAGGTCCCTGTAATCTCCACGCCAACATACCCAGAGATCCCATCAAGTCTCATTCCCAGGTACCTGAGGTCTCCTCAAATCCCTGTTTCATCACCTGTGCCAGCAGCCCAGGCAAACCTGGGGTTCACGGAAGGTACTTGACAAGGTGCTTCTTTCTGTCCCCATTGAGCTGGGGCAGGCGGGGGAAACAGAGGAGACAGCAGGTGATGCATCGCCTCCTGTCTATGCACCTTCACAGTGAATTTAAAGCTGAATCTTCAGATTCAAATCTGACAGTTTAATCATAAAAGAAGGTTTTTCTTCTCAAATGTTAATTGAATTTCCCCCCTTAAATAATTGTTTGGATTTAGAAACCCTGAGGTCTGTATTTTTTCAGTGTGGAATTACTCCATTGGCAGCATGCATTCGAATCCACAACTCCTGTTTCAAATCATACATTTCTAAAAAGAGAAACCAATGTGCTCCAATTCACTAATACTTTTAAACGATTAAAAGACAACTAAGAAAATGAAGCCTAACCATGACTATTTGTAGCCTTCTTTTTCTTCAGCCAACAATTGCTGTAATCCGCACTAATGAGTAGACTGTGTTAAGAATTTTCTTCACTTAACATTTCTCATTATTAATAAATTTTGCACTGACAACTATAAAGTGAACACTTTGGATTTATGCACCTAACCTAATTACATATGCTGCATGTACGCATTTCATTATTTACTTGACAGATTCATTCCTTGATATAATAAATAATTAAACAAGAATCAAATATTAACAATCAGATACATGTTAATTCTCCTCAAATCTGTAGAAACAAACTATATTTTTATCTTCAGTTCAACAAGCACTGATTAAAATTTCTTCATTAGGCAAATTTCGTAAGCAAAATTCTTGATCTACTTTTCTTACTTTCACTGAAAATTAAACTGGAACAAATTATTCCAGGATTACTTCATGGAAAGAAAAATGTAACAGTATTTCTAGCAAAGCCATTGGATTTGTAATCTTTCATGAGCACTGCTGTATCCTATATATGAAACATTAATCTAAGTGTTTGTTAGGAATTCTCAAAGATGGTCTTATTATAAACCAGAAGCCAATACCAAATTGGTTGCTAGTGGTATATTACCAGAGATGTCTTGTGGGATAATGGTTTTAACCAAACAATTATTTTATAACTTGTTTAAAAAATAATTCCATGACATTATGGATAACGGTAAAACTCAATTTGGGCTGAAAATTTACACTGAGGTCAAAGTATAGCTGTTGCTTTTTGCACTTTAATGAGCTAGCTTTAAATTTTTTTATTCACATATATCAACATCTTCATTGATCAAACTATTCTCACATTTTATCAAATTTGCTTTGGTAGAGGATACAATACAATTTCATCATTTAAAAAATATTAAAGATTCATAGATAGCCACATTATTCATAATGCAAGATTAATGCCAGGCTGACAGGTTTTTGTAAAGATCTGACTCTTTTTTTCTAAGTGCCTATATCATATCTATGTGAAATATACCTCTGATGTTGCATATTGATTACTCCCTTCTCTTCTCTTCTAATGCTAAAGAGAGAATATTATGAAATGATTGTCAGGGTTAGTGTGTCTCTGACCTACACATGTACTATTAATAATTTATGAGCTGATTTGAAATACAGCACCAAGAAATCAACTGAGGACCACAGCCGCTCCCAGGATGACATAGACTCTGGGTTGACAGCATATGCGCCCAGATTTTGAGGTTCTATTTGTTAAAATTCATAGAGAGACACAAATTCTTTGAGTGCCAGAGTTAACCGAATGGAAGGAAACCACGCTTCTTTGTTAGAAATTTCAAGTAGCTACATTTATCTCTTTTCATCCAATCCTTTCTGTGACATGAAATTTCCTTTTTAAATTATTTAATCAGGTTGTCAAGTTAACTCATAGTGTCCATAAACACTGGAGAAGCTAAATTCAAATAATATGGAGGTATATAAAGCAAAAGATCAGGTCTTTCGTCTTATTTCCCCCATGCCTTCACACTCAAAGGTTGTCCGGTGTGTATCCTTCCAGACTGTTTTCTGTGTTCCTATGAAGACAGAGGAGGTGGGGAGAGAGAGTTCCCACTATACTCAGAAATGGTCTCACACTCTACACACACTGCTGCAGGCTGCTTTTTCCACTCAACAACATATCAAAGACACCGCCCACATCAGCACATACATTTGTAGCTCAACTTTTAAACAACAATGTAGTGTTCCACTTTAGAGGTGTCCTTTGGCTCATTTATCCATTCCCTTATTAATATATTCGTAAGCTGTCTCAGATTTTTCATGATTTACAATGCCGCATATACTGAACATACATACTTATGCACTTCCTCAACTATTTCACTAATATAGAGTCCTAGAAGTGGAGTTGCTGGGTCAGTAACTGATCGTTAAATATCGTTAATCCATTAATTAGGCAAGGATAAATAAATATTCTTACTTAGGATTTAAATAATGTAACATTACATTAACATATATGCTCATGATGTTTAAGTTCATTTCTTTAAAAAAGTTGGCTGGGCTCGGCAGCTCACGCCTATAATCCCAGCATTTTAGGAGGTTGAGATGAAAGGATCACTTGAGCCAAGGAGCTCAAGACCAACCTGGGCAACATAGCAAGACCTGCCTCTATTTTAAAAATACAAAAATTAGCCAGGCGTGGTGACATTCGCCTGTGGTTCCAGCTACTTGGGAAGCTGAGGTGGGAGGATTGCTTAAGCCCAGGAGTCTGAGGCTATAGTGAGCTAAGATAGCACCACCACACTCCAGTCTGGGCAAGAGAGTGAGACCCCATCTCTTTGAAAAAAATAAAAGTACATTTTTGAAACTTTAATAAAATAGAGTAATTTTAAAAATTAGTTATATTAATTTCATGTTTGAGTAGCTTTATACAAAGCAAACTAAAGTCTAAGTTTTTTTAATGCTTTAGCAATATGTCATCAAGCCACACATCTATATATATTATTTTTAAATCATTGTCCAAAGCAGCCAGTCTTCATTTTAGCAATACTACAAATAACTAGCCCTTGAAAAGTGTGTTTATAGAGACTGACAACTGTTAAACTACTGAATGCTTTTCAAAATATATTTTAAAAATTTTATGTGTGAAAACATTTCATGTAAGAAATCTAATTATAAACAATGCTGTTATGTTTATTTCAAACCATCCCAGGCAAGTATATTTGTAAAATTCTCTTCTTTTCACCTAAATTGTTTCAAGCCTTCTACAGAAAGTGTAATGGTTACCCAGTGTGTCTGTCAAGTTCTATTATATGAACTAGAATATGCTTTCAGAAAAGATACCTCGCATCCGATGACAGGCACTTCCTATCTGCTAGGATTCATAAAAATTGGAACACTGATCATTTCTTGTAGAGATTTTCTTTAGCAAGAAGATAAAGGGAAACCTTGTTATGCCAAATGACTTACTAGTCAAAAGTAGCCAGGACATTGAAACCTGGAAACTAGTTAATGGTTTGTAACAAGTCAGAAATAAAGATGTTCAACCAAGAAAATGACATTAAGCAGCACTGGCTACAAGAGAAAAGAGCAGCCTGTCAGAATGATGCAAGGGCTGTGGTGACAGGTAGACAATAAAATGGGATGACACGGGTTCCTCTCAGCAGGGGGTTTTAGCTTTCTCTTGGGAGTTTCCATGCACTTCCTTTGTAGGAAACCTTCTCTCTAAAAATGGCAACAGGCCCCTTGGAGGTCTTATTAAAATTCTCTCCCTGTGTTATAAAGTGTGTTGGATAAGGCAGATGACAGTACCTGAACAGTTAATTCTTCATTGTATAAAGGAAAGTAGGAACAGCGGTCACACCAGGAAGGTAGCTAGGTGGCTGACATAGCCCAGTAATATTGCACAGTAGGCATTGTGGAACAGGAAATGAGTGAGAGGGGAAAATCCATCCACAATCCCACCTAGAATGGCAGACAGCAGGAATCCAAACAGAAGCAATATCATACATATGACTATTTCATATTTAGATTGGTATCCATTATATCTGTAAATGAATTTCATATGCTAGTTTAAATCTCCATAGTGGACAGTCCAACAGCATCATTAGGATGAATATTGTTCTCATTTTTAAGAGAAATTTTCTTTCATTCACTTTCTGCCACTAAACTGCAGCTATAACAATGTATCTCTACCTACCTCATTATGGGCCATAAAGGATATGCCAAGAAAGAATGAAAAGAAAGCAAAGAACCCAGTGATTGCCCAATGAGTTCCTTAATATCCGTAATTTCAAGGGTTTGATCTCTATCCACAATAATGCTATTTCAGTTTTTTACTTAACCTTGTTTCAACACAAAGTTATATCATTTCATATATGTTTATTTAAAGAGTTTTAATGTCACTAAACTAATTTCCAGTAAAGTAATAGCTGTTAGAACAGTCTTTTTTCTTGTAAACCATTTCTCTCTTTTTTATTCTATTCCCAACATATTTTAAGCTGTCTAACAAGATAAGCATTTCATAACCTTTTTCAGCTAAATTTTTTTTTCTACTAACATCTTTTCAACCGGGGGAGGTCTGTATTTTCCACACTGCACTTCTACATTTAAAATTATTTCTGCTATAGATTAGCTGTCCCTTAGTGAGCTATGAAAGACAAAATCCTAGCCTCTTTAAGCCCGTCTTGTTTGACAGCATGCGATATTTGCATGAAATAAAAAACAAATATTTGTTCTTTTTATACAAGCTGTCAGCACAAGCTTAAGTTGTTTAGAAACCTATTCAGACAAACAGAATTGGTGTTTACCACATGATATATGATGAAAGGTCAACAATAGGTAAAATCAAAACTATTTTAAAAGAAGAAAAGAATTGGCATGCTTTTTTTTAGACAAGGTCTTGTTATATTATCTAGGCTGAATTTGAATTCCCGGACTCAAGCGATCCTCCTACCTCAGCCTCCCAGGGAGCTGAGACTACAGGCATGCACTAGCGTGCCCAGCCGATATGCATTTCTTAAACCAAAGGTGATCGTGTTGTGCCATAAAGTACATAGTACACTGACAATTAAAACTTCTTTGTTTACTTGTTTGTTTAAGAAAGCATGGACTTAATTCGAATTGCTCACTTACCAATGTATTAACTTTAGGTCCACCACAGGGATAGGTATAAGAAAATGTTCTTTGTTACCCTAAAAAGTTGCCAATTAAAGTTGCATTTCAGCTCTTTTCTCCAGGGAGCTTTCTGATAGCTAATAGGAACATATTCTGAAGTCAGGCAAGCTGAGCATTCCTGATATCACTGCCACCTAATCAGAGCCACTGAGTTACCACCTCCAGTTGCCCAACAGAGTCACGCTTCTGCTTATGAAACTGATGACTTCTGAATATGCAAGAGCGGTGATTTACCACAGGATGCTTTCAGGGACAAATGCACTTTCACTCCACCTCTAGAATTTGCACTGTCATGGCTGCCCTGGGGAATGCCTCAAGCCTGGGGACAAATTTCACCTACCCCTAGATCCACTCTGTCCTGTAGCCACAAGGACAGAACTTGTTCTGCTTCCTGTGGACGGTGTCCCATCTGCTGAACACACATTTTAATACATAAACTCTATTTCCAGGAATAATACCTATTGGTATTAACAAGAAAATAGCATTTCTACAAGATTCTGTGAAAAGAAACCCTGTCAGTGCCACTCATTCTACCTTCAAAGACAAGTCCCTGTAATTACTTTCTCCTTATTTCCTTGTCTGGCTAAAGCAACAAGATCAAAAGAACCTATCCATTTTCCCCAGATACCTTCCAAAATGTGCATTTGCTTTGCAGTCTGGGATCAGAAATTTCATTATCTGTGTTTGTATTAGTAATTCACTGCACAAAGAGAACAGAGGGCAGAGAAAGAGAGCACAAGTGGAAGCAAACATCACAGACAATTGTATATATGCAAATGCTTGCAAATTTCTGCCAGCATCTCCCTATCTACAACCAAGCAACATGGAAGTCTATTCATCCCTCCAGCTTCTTTGCTGCCAAATATGGTTGTGGTTCTGGGGAAAACATTCAGAAAATGTTGAACTTTCAGCCACCAGGACTAAATCTAACTCAAAACCTACAACATAAAAGGCTAATGCATAAATAAAATCAGTGATTTTCTAGAAAGACTTGGGATATGCAACATTCTGATACAAAGGGTAAAAAATAAGATTGGCTTGCGAGGGGGGTGGAGGAAGGAAGGGAATGGTTGCATGCAGCTCTCCAACCTAATTGACAGAGAACTGAAATGTTGCCTCTTGTCTGTCTGGGATTGTGCATTTGCATAAATAGCCTAAGTAAGAAGGGGTATAAAAAAGCCGGAAACAGTCCTGATAAAGAAAATGCCCCAAATTCAAATTCATAAATGCAAATGCTCACTTTCAAATATATATGCATAGTGTTTGAAAATGACAGCGAGAATCATCATGTATTTTGTTTTGTCTTGAAATCAATTATTCCCAAACAATAATGGTTTATCAAAATTTTTCATGACTTCCTTTATTTGTAGATATTTATTCTACCCACTGCAAATCACTGATAATGGTAATAATTCACACATATACATGTCTTTCACATATAATAATTCAGTGCATCCTTAAAATTATGCTTTGAGGTAGGGTCAGTATTATACCCATTTTATAGGTAAACAGACCAAGCCTCCAAAGTTTAGAGAGTTACTCAAATTTACTAAACTAGTAAATTAGTAAATGGCAGGACTGAAATTCAAACCCTCATGCTTAACTCTGAATCCCAAGAGCCTCCACACCATGATGCTGTGTAACATTACCAAAGATGTAATGGCCTCGGCCATATTTTGCTCCTCAGCAACGTTTGACCCTGCTGGCTGTGCTGCTCTGGAAGCCCTCTGCTTTCCTTATTCTTGGGAATGGCTCTTTGATTTGTCTTCTGCCTCTTAGATTGTCTCAGTCACTTCCAGGGTCTCCTCTTCTGAGGTCTTCTGTCTACCCTTCTGTATCTCTGCCATCAGTGAGCAATCTCACTCACTTCCACTCCTTCATTTATTAATTCAACAAATATACTTTGAGCACCTCCTATGTGCCAGGCACTAGTCTAGGCATGTGGGATACCACCGTGAACAACAGCCTGTCTCCCTCCTCAAATAAAGCTTATATTGTCATGGGGATGCAGAGGACATAGATAAAAACAAACAGATATCTATTTAGATACAGGTGATTGATGCTATGAGAATACAAAGCAGGGAGGAGAGATGGGGAAGGTAAGGAAAAGGGAATGAAGAAGGAGATTGCAATTTGGGGTCCAGGAAGGCCTCACTGAGATAACATTTGTGGAAAGATGTCCTTCATCAATTCTCCTCTCAGAAAATTTCTAAATATTCCTCTCTACCTCTCGCCCTATTCCAACCTCACATTTTCACCTCTGGACATATCATCTCTTCCTGTACCCACATCCTGGCTGCACCTGAATTCATCCTCCCCTTCTCTTCCTCCTGCATCTCTTCCTGTGCTTCCCACTCTAAGTAACAGCACCACCATTCTTTACACCATGAATATGCACCCCGTCAAGAAATATATAAGGGGCCCCTTCTAAGTGAATACACTCTTGTATTCTAGGTGCTAAGAGAATACATTGGTTTTATAAGAGCTATTTTCTCCTTGAGAAACCATATAGGGTATTAGAAACAGATCTGATTCTGTGTTCAATCCCGCCTTTTCCATTAATTAGCAGTAGGTTCATCTATACAATGAGAATAATGGTACCCACTTTCTATTAATGTTAAAGTAGTCCCCCCTCATCCAGTGGGGTATATTCCAAGACCCTTAGTGGATGCCTGAAACCTCAGATAGTCTGAACCACGTATACACTATGTTTTTTCCTATATGTGCATACATACCTATAATAACATTTAACTTATAAATTAGGCACACTAAGAAATTAATAACAATAATAATAAAATAGAGTGGTTATAACGATATACTGTAATAAAAGTTATGTGAATGTGGTCTCTTTCTCAAAATATTTTATTGTACTGTACTCACTGATTTTTGGACCGCAGTGGATGGCCAGTAGCTGAGACCTCAGAAAGCAGCTGGGGAACTACCGTATAGGGATTAAATGCAACTGCGCAGGTAAAGTCAGCAAGTGAGCGAATGAATGAATAAAACAGTGAATGATATGCTTACTGCAGTGCTTGACATGGGAAATATCCGACAGTTTTAAAAGATGTCATCAGGACCCACTCATTTCATCTCTCAGCTCAATTACCTTTGGTGTGGGCTCCATTTTCAGGCAGTGGCAATAATGAGCTTCCCAGAGTTCCAGGCTTTCATCCTATCCAGCCATCCCAGAGGAGGAAAGAGTTTCTTTTCTCAGCAGTAGCACAAAGGTCATTGGTTTTGACTGGGCATGTGACCACTTATGAACGACTCATCACTTGGGCCAGGAAAATACAATTGCTCTGATTGACTAGACTTGGGTTACACCCCCCTGTGGGGATGAAGGTTGACTCAGCTCCACTCAAACCGCAGGGACTGAGAGTGGAGAGGGGTGGTCCCTGAGAAATACCAAGGGTCTTGTAGGAAGAGAATGGATATTGGGCAGGTAAGATAATGGATGTCCACTACACCCAACTATGGCACCTGATTCATTCTGTCTTGCATTATAGTTAGATGTTTTCATGTTTGTCTGCCCTCAGATTGAGAGCTTCCAAGAACAGGGGCTGAAGGTTTGTTATCATCTATCTGCTGGAGTACCCAGCTCAATCTTCTAAATATAGTACATGCTCAATAAATGTTTTTAACATGAATTGATTCATTACACTAGCGTAAACTATTTCTTCTTTTGCATATTTTAAGTTCTGTGATGTCTTGTTCTCTTCTTATTACAGGAAAATACATAAAGTCTAAAATACACATACACATTATAGCACCTTAAAAGACAGGTTTCCAACAGCAGAAGCAGATAAACCATCTTCATAATTTACACATATATTGACTTTCTCTCCTCTAAAATCATTAACTCAGCTAAGTTTACACAGGTGAGAAAAAGAGCAAGAGCAGTAGTGCCTTTCTAAGCCACTTCATCTTGCTATTCTGTTTTTGTCTGGCAAATGCTGAATTTGCTGAAAATGCGAGTGCATAAGATTTTCAAGACTTGCACTGCAGCCCTCACAAGGTGTCAGTATGCACTGGGCATCCGTTGGATTTGACTACAGTGTAGAAATGTCCTTGATCTTCCTCTGGGCCACGTGATTTCAACCTGTATGGCCTTTTTCAAGGCTACCTCCTCAAATCCTGTAATCCCAAGTGTGGCATTCTCTCCTTCTTCCTGGGTACACGGCTGCCCAGCTAGAGACATGTCCCAGCCTTGCTTGTGTCTGGTGCGATCATGTAACTGAGTTCTCACCAAGTGATGTGGTGATGTGTACAACTTCCAGATCATCTTCTTAAAGATGTCTAAGATTTGCTTTTAAATAATGCAGCGAAGCGGTGGGGGACATATTTGGGGGATATAAATGATACAAGTTTGACCATACAAAGGTAACTGTTTAAGCTCAGTGATAGGCGCATGGGAATATCTTATACTGCATTATCCCTACATTTGTGTATGTTTGAAAATTTCTATTGAAAAATAAATTACGCTGCCGGGCACGGTGGCTCACGCCTATAATCCCAGCACTTTGGGAGGCTGAGGTGGGCTGATCACAAGGTCAGGAGATCGAGATCATCCTGGCTAACACGGTGAAACCTCGCCTCTACTGAAAATACAAAAAGTTAGCCGGGCATGGTGGCAGGTGCCTGTAGTCCCAGCTTTTCGGGAGGCTGAGGCAGGAGAATAGTGTGAACCCGGGAGGCAGAGGTTGCAGTGAGCCAAGGTGCGCCACTGCACTCCAGCCTGGGCAACAGAGTGAGACTCCGTCTCAAAAAAAAAAAAAAAAAGAAAAAAGAAAAATAAATTATGCCAGGCATGATTGCTCACACCTATAATCCCAGTGCTTTGAGAGGCTAAGATGGGAGGAAGAATGCTTGAGCCCAGGAGTTTGAGACCACCCTGGGAAACATAGCAAGACCCCCATCTCTACAACAGACAAAATTAGCTAGGCATGGTGGTGTGCACCTGTAGTCCCAGGTACTTGGGAGGCTAAGATGGGAGGATTGCTTGAGCCCAGGAGGTCGAGGCTGCAATGAGCCAATATTGCACCACTGCACTCCTAGGTGACAGAGTGAGACCTTGTCTAAAAAAAAAAAATTAAAAGGTGCTTTCCCCAGTTATGTTCTCTCCTTTCCTATCCTGGTTAGAAAGAGGGCTGACTGGAGCAATCAGGGAAAGCACGTGTTGAGGATGGCAGAGCCACTCCTCCAGTCCAGGTCCCTGGGCGGCCCCCTGGAGCAGGGCTTGCTTACCTGCTTTGGAGAGTTACCTGAAAGAGAAATTGATTTCTCCCTCATTGGAGCCATTGCCATCTGGGGTGTCTTTGTTACAGCTACAGTGTTGTCCAGGTGACTCTAGCTCCTTATTTATTTCCATTTTATTTCAAACCGTCTCCTCTACTCTAACAGGCAGTAATAATCTTACCTGGCTTCACCAAACCTTTACTTATTTCTGGCTCTCTTATAGGTCAGCACAATGTTAGAGCTCGAGAAATGTTTGCTATGTTTACATTTTTTGTTGTTTTGAGGTCAGGCTGAACCACCAACTACAGAAACAAGTAGACTCCACTAAGACAACTTTAATTAAACTGCTCACAATACAACTCACTGTCAAAACCTTTACACCAATTTCACATTTGAGTTTGGAGGTCATTATTTAACACAGCTATGTACAAACCTTTGATTCAGAAAAGAACCATAAATTAAAGCAAAACTTAGGATGAAATGCTAATTCAACTAGAA
This sequence comes from Pan paniscus, assembly GCF_029289425.2. Classification (NCBI taxonomy): domain Eukaryota; kingdom Metazoa; phylum Chordata; class Mammalia; order Primates; family Hominidae; genus Pan; species Pan paniscus. Next base: position 31,210,291 of record NC_073255.2, on the reverse strand, counting down.
AATAAAAGGTTCAGGAAAACTTAATATTTTTCAAAAAATATAAAATACAGTTGTGTTATAAACCCTGCAGGCTGACTCCAACCCACAGACACATTTTATCTTCCCCTCTCCAAATGCGGCACAGTTCTACACAGCATTTCAGGAGTTTTGTATGTCAACGTGCTTAGAGGGCACCACTGCGTCCTCCCTCCCTGGTGGCCTTGCACAAGGCCTCCTTACACATTTATCCTGAGGCCTGTGATCTGCCCATAGACTGGACTTAATGGGAGCGTGAGGCATGTGGACAAAATGGTTTTCTAAAAAGAGTGGTTAATCCTCGTCATGGATTACCAAAGAAGGTCATAGACCTTAGAAATATTCTTAGAAATAAGGTTGGTTTTCACACAGTGGCTTTGGGGTGAGGTCCCCTGAAGGTCAGGGGATAAACTTGGTAGGTAGACCAACAAAGAGGAAAACAAAAATTGGATGCAAGCTGGTGTTCATTACTACTAAACAAAATCAGGAGTTTCAGGAAAACCTTTTACAGGGTTAGACTGCAGGCTTGTCTCTGATCACCACTGTGACAGCTGGTGTGCCCATCTGCTCCCACCCTCCACTCTCCCTCCCCTCCTCCACTCCCCTACCTCTCCCTCCCCCTACCTCCACCCCCTCTGCCCCAATGCCCCCCACCCCAGACTCCTCAGGAGAATCCCATCTTTGTCAGACTAGTTCCTAAGCTATGGCTGCAAAAGTTGGAATTCGAGTGAGGAGGAGCCGAGAGGGCCAGGGACTGCCGTGTCAGATTTACTCTGAGAGCTACTGGGAGAACAGTGAGGAACAGATCTGGAGGGTTAAAGAAAAGGGGGAGAAAGACAAGAGCCAGTGTGAGCTGGGTCTGGAAAATCAGAAAGAGGCTAAAGTCAGGAGTTTGAAAGAAGCTGAAGAGGAATGGGATAGAGAGAGATACGTTGTTATGTGCTGCAGAGTAACATCTCAGTCAACAACAGACTGCATGTGCGACTGTTGTCCCATGAGTATCATGGAGCTGCCCTCTACAGGTGTACCATTTTTTATCTTTTATACAGTATTTTAAATGTACCTTTTCTATGTTTAGACCACATATATTCACCATTGTGTTACAACTGCCTGCAACGTTCAGTACAGTAACATGCTATAGAGGTTTGTAGCCTAGGAGCACTAGGCTATAGCCAGAGTGTTTAGTAGGCTATGCCGTCTAGGTTTGTGTAAGTAAATTCTATGATGTTCACACAACAAAATTGCTTAACGACACATTTCTCAGAACATGTCCCCATTGTTAAGCAATGCATGACTGTATATGGTCCCCAACTTAGGGTGGTTTGACTCATGACTTTTTGACTTACAATGACATGATAGCAATATACATTCAGTAGAAATAGTACGTCAAGTTCACATACAACCATGCTGTTTCTCACTTTCAGTATCGTATTCAATAAATTACATGAGGTATTCAACACTAGATTATAAAATAGACTTTGTGTTAGATGTTCTTGCCCAACTGTAGGCTAAAGTAAATGTTCTGAATATGTTTAAGGTAAGCTAAGCTAGGATGTTCAGTAGGTCAGATATATTGAATGCATTTTTGATTTACAATATTTTCAACTTACCATAGATGTATTGGAACATAGCCCTATCATAAGTCAAGGAGCATCTGGTAGGGTGAGAAGAGAGAGTGAAAGAAACAGAGGCTTTTAAGTTTGAGAGGCCAGGCAAGGTGGCTCACGCCTGTAATCCCAGCACGATTGCCTGAGCTCAGGAGTTTGAGACCAGCCTTGGCAACATGACAAAACCCTGTCTCTGCCAAAAATATAAAAAAAATTAGCCAGGTGTGGTGGTGTACACCTGCAGTCCCAGCCACTTGGGAGGCTGAGGTGGGAGGATGGCTTGAGACTGGGAGGTTGAGGCTGCAGTGAACCATGATTGTGCCACTGCCCTCCAGCCTGGGCAACAGAGCAAGACCCTGTCTCAAAAATAAATAAATAAACAAACAAACAAACTTAGTACCATACTCCCTGCCTCTCTGTAGAAACTGTTCTCTGAAGGGGAATCGTTCTCATTTAATGATATCCCATGTTCCTTGCACCCTGGCCTCAAGAACACCTAGTGTGAATGCAAGTGCCCTTAATCATTTTCAGAAGGACTCCAAAGTACTATAGATTCAAGGGATCACTGTTCACCCTTTCTTTTTTGAATCAGTTTAGGAAAACTGTGCACAGTACCCCTACACAGAGATGCATACACACACACACACACACACACACACACACACTTAGAGATTCACAGTGAATTTTTTTTCTTGAGGGTCTTGCTATGTTGCCCAGACTGGAGTGCAGTGCCATGATCACGGCTCACTGCAGCCTTGACCTCCCAGGCTCGGGCGATCCTCCCACCTCAGCCCTCCAAGTAGCTGGGAACTTAGGCATGTGCCACCACACCCGGCTAATTTTTGTATTTTTTTTTTTTGTAGAGATGGGTTTTTGCCACCTTGCCCAGGCTGGTCTCAAACTCCTAGCCTCCAGCAATCCACCTGCCTCGGCCTCCCAGAGTGCTAGGATTACAGGTGTGAGCCACCGTGCTGACCTCACAGTGAATATTACCATATGAAAGTCACTGAGAAGTCCTGCAGAAAAATTAATATTAAACTTTATTTAGCCCAACGTGTCCAAAATGTAACTGGCCATGGAAACCTCCATCCTGGTTTTTTTTTTTTTTAACTTATTAGCATTTAGTAAACTTCTTAGCATTCCTCAGAACTAGCGCTGTAGGGAACACCTTTAGGATGTTCTGTATCCAGTCTTTTCATTGTACTGATGAGGAAATTGAGGTCCAGAGAGGTTGGGAACCGCCTTTGGGTACGTGCCAGCCACAGAGCCAGAACCTGATTCACCAGACATCCTTCCAAATCAACACTCTCTCCGGTAAATCACACTTCAGTATGTCTATTCCATACCTCTAATATATAAACAGTACACACAGCACATGAGTTGATAGCCTTGTAACTGCCAACTTACAAATCACCCTTTAAAAAAATACAAAGAAATCACTAGGTGAGAGCTGAGATCATGTATACAAACTTGAAGTGTGTTTATATACACTATTAATCGCCCTTGTCATGGTTTATACTAGTTATCCAAGTCTTGCTGGTATCAATTGTTTATCCTCATTGCCTTCTCACTGAAATAATACTACCAATAACAAATACTAGCTCCCTTTTTGCTCTCAGTGTGAAGGATAACATTAATATATTGATGCAAATTTCTAGCATTTATCTTTATGCATTCATTTAAATAGAGCCAAAACTAAAGAAATCACTTGTTAACAAGATAATCAAAAACAAATCCTTATACTGAGCACTTCATTGATAGGTCAAATCCCATTATCACTAACTAAAAGGAAAATTCTTTACTTTGGAATTTGGTTGAATTTAAGACAATTTTCAAAAAAGAAAAATAAGAATGAAGAGGGGGGCATGGAAATCTTTGTTTTTGCAAGAGTTATAACTATTTGTCATATTAAAAAGTAAATTACGTTTGACTGTAAACTTGAAAAGGTAGGTAACATACAAATTTTTTTTAGAAAATCATATTTTGAGAGCAGTCAGTACCCAACTTTAAAGAGTATTTATGAATAATAACATATTAGGAAAGATCAATTGGGATTTCTGTCTAAAAAGTTAAATATTCAGTGCCTGTGATCTGTATTTGTTACCTAAGGCTTCTTTATCAGCAGAAGAAGGCAAATGATACCCTGCAAATGTTTCCAGCATGCAACTTTGCTTATCTCCCGGTATTAATGATCTGTATGGCAGCTGTTATATTAACCTTATCACATAGTACAGCAATAAGGGAAAACTATTGTGAAGGAAGAAAAAAAAACCATTTTGTTTAATCTCTGGGACCTTTTTTGAACCTAGCAATTTTCTGATTGTCAAGGGTGGAAAAAAAATGAAAGTTAAACTTTTACTGAGTTTATTTACAATCTCAAAGAAGAAACTGGACATTTCCAAATGGGTGATTCAGTAAACATCATAAAATTTGAAGAGGACACAGATTAAATTATCAATTAAACGCTCATTATGTGAGTGCTGGGTTTCATGGGGTCCACTAGGGAGCTCCCACCAGGAGTCAGGAAGCGGCTCCTGAGAAAGGCAGTCTCTCCTTCAGGGCTCTGAACCGCTCATTTATGAATATGACATTACCAAAAAAACTCCCATTTGCCCCTCGTAAGACTTCTACTTCTTTCTTCATACAGTCTCTATGTGCACACAGATGAAATTCAGAGGCTCTGTCTTTTAATCCCTCTTTAACTTGGATAATATCAAACCTGACCCTGACACCATTCTACCTTCTCTTCTCTCAAGGTATTGAGAAATCACCTAACTCTATGATTGCAATTAATGTTTGGTTCAGCTACAAATGCTTGAGCTCAACCCACGTACTAGCAGAATGAACACAAGCCCCTTCCACTCCCCCAACTAGGCAATATGCTTTTTCCTTTTTTTTTTTTTTCTTTCATTATCCCTTTAATACAGAGCAGGGCTACTGATTAGCAAGAGGCAGTTTGACTCCAGCAATAGGTCTTCTTCACTAAGCCTCACTGTCATGGAAATTCCAGCTGCTACAAGAATAAGAGGCTCAATCCATATTTGCCAGCTCTAATATGAAATCTGTCAGAGCCCAAATTAATGAGTTCCAAATTCCTTACATCACGATAACAGGTTAAGACTGGTCAATTAATTACATAAATCCTTCCCGATTCATTGTGCGTTTGCAGCCCAGATTGTGTCTTACATTACTCCATGACACAAGGCCTTTTGGCTCCTGTTGTTCTGCAGAAAGGCCCCATTTAAGTGGAGGCTGCCTGCCACGGCAAAATGTTAAATGTCACACGTTAAATTTGCACTTTTCTGTAATTGCTTTTGTTTAAAAAAAATTTAAACGAAAGCACAGGGCTCCCAGTACACCGCTATGCAGAGAGCTGGGACTGTACTGCACGGATCCCAGGGCAGGTCAGCACCTGTGTTTTACCTCTAAAACACAGGTTTTAGAGCACATGCTCCCCAGTACCGGGTCCTCTATAAGCAGTGGAACCCAGAACGTGCATATTTGTGAAAATAAGCCAAGTTTCCCTAAGATCTAAGATTCTTGTGTTTATGAAAGGATTAAAATAGGATTCTCTACATAGCCGGCTTCTCTTGTCTACCAGTAAAAATATGGGGTATCTTAAACACTGCTGATCTAATCATCTTTCAGAAGCGTGTGCATATTATATTTGCATAGGCCTTGGCTTTAAAAAAAAAAAAAGGTATTCCAGATGGCTTTGCTATTTGTATTTGTCACTGTAACACACCTACAGAGAGTGGTCTGATTGAGGACCTCATAATCATCCAGGCCAAATCTTTTCCTTTTTATAACATCACAATGTGCCTGGAATCACAGCTAGTTAAAACTCGACCTGGATGTGTGACCTCCAGATTCCTAGCGTGGTCCCTCCACCCCATTACATGTCTCTGTGGACTTGTATGCACGTAGCTGCTGGGTACCGAATGGGACCGGTTCTGGTTGTGCTTCCTGAACCATCTTATTGCAGGCTATGGGTTCTGCGAATACACGAGCGACCAAATGATGCTCTTAAGTACAACCGACACCTACGTAGGGAACAGGTTCTTTCTACTTGGGAGCCCTAACACCACTCCACTACGCGGGCAGCTCGCCAGACCCAACCAAGGGCGCGTTCTGCAGTGGGCGGCTGCAGCCTCCGCACTGGCCCGGCAGCGCCCCCTTCTGTCCTCCGGCGGCCTGGCACCTGATGTGTCACAGGCCGCGCGCTTTTTCCGGGGACTAGAACACAGTCCCGCTTACGGGTCCTCTGCCTAAAGCGGGTGGAAAACTTGTATCACCCACCTACACACACACACACACACACACACACACACACACACACACACACACACACACACACACACACACACACACACACACACACACACAGAGCACCCTGATCCAGGCCCTTTTCTGGACCTGGAGACACGCACTTCTTCCCCAGTAGCCCAGTCCTACCACCAGGCGCGACCGCCCCCTCCCTCTCCAGACGGAAGGGGGCAGGTTAATGCAGCCGCGCGCCCGCCGGGCAGGTTAGGTTCTCAGGGGCCTAGAAGGGAAAGGGGTTAACTAATGTGTGCGATGCGTGTGCAGATGACAAAATTCAGGGCACGTAGAGTTTGCCCGGCCCCACCGCGTCCGCTCGCGGGGACCCTCGGGGGCCGGGCCCCACCGGGCCGGGGCAGCACGGTGTAGCCCCTCCTCCGGCCGGGGGCGAGCGTCTGCAGAACAAAGCCTGGAGTCCAGCCCCGGCCCCGGCGCGGCCGCCCCTCAACCAACCCCCAGGCGGCAAGGCCCTCTCCACGCGCGCTCTCCAGCCTGGCGGGGCCCTGGAAGCCGGGACACGCGGAGGCCGGGAGGGTCATCGGCGTTTAAGGCAGCCTCCCACACCCAAGTGCACCGCCCGGAGCCCCTCTGCACGAGGGCTTTCTGCTTATTGCTCTTTTCCCCAACAGCCAGAGTCGTCACGGTAGCGCGGGAAGGGGCCTCGCGGGCCGTCTGCAGCAGGTGCGGCCGGGAGCCGCAGGCCCGCGCGGTAAATCGCTGTCTCTTTGCGGTCGTTGTTCCCATTCACCGCCCGCCGCCCCCCCGCCCACCAGGGTTCTTTTTTTTCTTTCCGCCGCGCAGTTGCTATGGGTTACCAGGGCGGTTGCCATGGGTTACCGGACCGAGGCCGGTTGGCTCCCTACCTGTAGCCCAGTCGCCGCCGCCGGCGGAGCGGCCTGGGCGGGACGCGGCGGGAGCGCGCGTGTGCGGGACGCAGCGCGGGGGATGCGCGCGGGCCGCGGAGGCGCCGCAGCCAACAGGCGGCCGAGGGTGCAGCCGCGGGAGCGCCACCGCCAGTGGGGTGGGGGGCAAAGCTGTAAAGAAGGCCCAGAGGTAAGAAACTAGCAAAAAACACAACCACAAGTTATGCCCGTGCTGTGCCTCTAGCAGCAAAGACAAGCGGTGTGGGGTTGGATGAATCTACACTTCTCGTCGGGGGAGAAAGGGTATTTTCCTCTTTAGCATAAGCCATTTACATAGTGTCTTTAGACCAGAGTTTAAATTCAGCAGGAAATTGTAGCTTAATGGTTTTTTTTTTCTCTTTTCCTCTATATCTTTTGAAAAGAAGTCTTTGGAATTTTGGAGAAAGAGAAAGGGTCATTAACTACCAGAGTTTGCGCAGCTAAAATAAATTAGTGTCCAATGCACTGCTCATGATCTAGAAAAGTTTGCAGTAGGAGTGAAGTGCAATTGTGTCTGCTAAAAAGGGACAATGGTGACTCGTTTGTAAGATGCATATGGCAAAGAATAGAACCAAAGTCCTTTGTGTATATAGCAAATGTTAAAGAAGTTGTTGCTTATTTACATCCTTCTGAAATTTTTGAACTCCACTCTATTAAAATTATTAATTTCTTATGACCTTTATTTGCAAAGAAAATTCTATGCTTTGAATGTCAAATTGCAGTAACTAATTTCAGACAGTATTTTGTATTTGAAAATGTGTTTATATATAATTAACTAAGAAAAGGTCTATATTCCAAACAAAAACACAAAATTGTACTGAAATTGTTTCCTTCATTGAAAAGATGTTGCCTTGTATTCACAGGATACCAGCTAAGTAATTTAAATATTAAGAGGAAGACTATTTAGAAACAGAATAAGCTTTGTTATTTTCGTTTTAAAATGTTAAGGGGCCTCTAATGAAAAGGGGTTGTCTTTTATAGCTCAAATACTGAAAACCTTATTGGTACCACAGTAGCTCAATAATAATGAATCCTTAAGGCATCCAAAAAATACAAACCAAATTCAAAACAACGTCCAGTTTACTGTTGGATATAACGGTGATTGTGGCCAGGCTAAATGAAGTTGTTTAACTTCTTAATTGTCATAAAAGAAATTTTGTTCTTTTACTTTATACTGCATATCACTTGTTTGTATTTAATTATTCAATAAAATGTAGACTAGGTTTGAAAAACTGGCAAGATACTTAATATCTTAAGGAATAGTATCTGCTTAAAAATAAATACTTGTTTGTCCCTAGTAATTTTTAAAACTTGAAATTTTAACTAGAATTAAGTAACTTTCTTCTAAGTGAGACTTTATAAGAAGCCGAAGTAACAGGTTGTTGACGTTCAGTGCTGTTGACACCTTTGGGTTATATATAAATCTAGTTCTACAACAAAACACGTAAGTTGGCTTTATAGGTGAATAGTTTACCCTTTCAGAATTAGCCAGGGAAAATGCAGTTTTGCTGTATTGTAATCATAAAGAATCCAGGATTAGAATTCTTTACATTTAAGTCACATTAAAAATAGTGTTAAATAAACATCTATTCAAGTTAGCTACATCAGTAATTATTTTCTTTTTCCTAAAGAAAGCTTTATAAAAAATATGCCAGAGAAAAATAAGAGACAAAGCAAGAAAACCACTGGGAACTGAAGTTCATCTAAATATCTCAGCTGCAAGAAATCAGTTTTAAGAAGCCAGTGTGTGGACACTGAAACAACTAAACCAAGGCTAAAAGCCTCAAATATGTACAACTATAGCTAATATTAAACCATGTTTTACCAAATTTCCTCATAAAAAATAAAAAACACTGAGTTTGGGTCTAAGGCAGAATATATTCTCTTGTATAAAATAAGTGATCCGGCAAAGTTGATTTTTTTTCACGTTTAATGTAAAAATGATCTCATGACATTTACATACTAAGTATTAGGCATTACATAATATTAATTTTGATGGCTATGTTACATCATCTAAAAATAATATGACAATTGGTGGCATAGTATGTGTTTTTCAAAACTGCTGTAAAACAGAAATAGTATGAACTCAAATACATATTGCTGAAGGGATGAGGATCGCTCTTAAATGCCTGGATGGCATGAACTTTACATAGTAGCATGGTAAGAAATTACTAAATCTTTTCTTTTCCTGTATTAAAATAATGAGGATCTAAGACACATTAAATCAAAATATTTACAAAAATTTAATGATGTTTTAGACCAAAGAAAAAAAAGGACAAATTAAAGAAATCATTCTTATTCTAAATTTAATTTTTTTAATGTTAGTTCTTAGTTTTCTTAGCTTTTTTTTCTGTTGGTTCTTTGAAACAAGCATTGTAAAGACTTTTTAATAATACAATAGCTTTTAAACTCTTAGTGAAAATGAAAAGGTTGCTTTTTGTAGTAGCCTCTGCCACTCTTCAATTAGGCTGGGTAACAAAGCAACAAGTTATCCTAGTTATCTGAAAATATCTTCCTGTTAGTTTCACAGAAATATTTTGTACCATTCAACATGGATGAAACTTGGGTAATTATCTCAAGAAAATGTTGCCTCATCTGAAATCTGAACTTCAAAATAGTTTATCTAAGATATCTTTGGGACACTAAAAAAAAAGACATTTTATGAAAATTATACCAATCTTCAAGTAGATGCTTTAAAAGAAGGGGCTTTTTAAAAATGAATAATTATTTCTGAAATTAGCAAGTCGACATCCTTTTCTAAATTATGGGACTATTTATTGGTAAAATTAAATTTATTAATCTTTATAAAATCCTTCCTCTGATTTAAGTAATAAGTAACCACCACTGATACTGAAAGTTATCTAGTGATAAGAAATTGCACATTTAGTCAAAAAATAAATCATTAACCTGATTATACAATGATAATGAAAACAAATTATTTGTCTCCAGAAACCATTTGTTGAAGCTGATTTTGGACAATGAAAATGTATTTCTGAATCTATATATTGCAATTATAAGTAATATTACTAGCACTATCTATGTTTTTTCTAAGGTGTAAACATTATTTTAATATGTCTCTATTCATAAGATACATTTCCATCTAAGCGTGAAACAGAATACTGGAAAGGTTAAATACTCTTAAAATATTTCAGTCTAACACCCAAAAGCATAGTGTTTTGCCAGTGCAGGGGAGGTATCCACAAAATATCAGCCACATGTCTGAGAGAGGCAGTCTGGTCTACACTGTTACTCTTCATAGGGTTTAACAACATATACACCGTGTTTACGGTAACACTGCCCCACTGATACAAGAAGGAATGCTCTATCTTGATTTTAAATGCTACTTAGTTACCTATCTTTTTAAATTCAATAAAACCAACTAGGTTTTTTAAAACATGTAAGTCATTTCATTGGAGGGCAAGATCTTGTTTACCAATAATGTCTGCCTGTAAAGGATAGTATTGCATTCACAGGATTTTTAGCTTTACACAGAAGCTTACCTAAAATAAGACAACATAAAAATACCACTAATAAACAACCCAACATCTTTAAGAATTTAAATACCTAACATCATGACAGTGAGCTTTAGGTAAGAATGTATTATTATGAAGCTTTCTTCTCTATGACTGGACATAATTTGCTATTCCTAAGATAGTAACATTAGAATTATTTTTCAGGATTCCTGCGGAGCTGTATTTACTTTACATCCATGTGAACTGCTGTCATCACTACTGTGTCCAAGCCCAGAGGATGAACTGGAAAAGAAGAGAGGGGGAAAATAATAAAAAGAGGAAATTGGTTTTCACAACACACTCAAAGCCTGAGTAACAGAGGAGAACTTTAATTATCTCCAGTCACAAAGAGAGACAGGAAATTTGGACTTTTAATTAGCCATTTGGAGTGCAGTTGGATATTTTTTTAGCTAGATAATTTAAACGCGAATAATTCAAGTCTGACTAAATGAAAGTCACATAATCAGAATGCAAATAATTGAATTTCTACTGCATTCATTAATTCAGTGTGGAGGTGTGTGTGAAGACTACTATGATGAGCTGTCACAGCTCAATAAAATCTCAGTCAATTAATTTTTTCATTATCTTAGTATTACATCAACAAAAAAGTGAAGTGTGTATATATATCTATACACATGCATATGTGCATACTATGTATTATATAAATACATATACATTAAATCAAAATGCAAGGAAATACCTTTCTGAATCATAATCTATATCATTTTCTTTTTTTCCTTCTTCATCTTCTTCAGGGAAACGTCTGTTCATTAAGGCAAACTTGTGAATTGCTTCTTCCACAGAGTACTTAGTCTGCCCAGAAACACACGCCTCAATGTCTTCTGAATTCAGATGGCTCTGTAAGAAGAGGTGAAGGCTGCTATCTGAAAGCAAAAGTGCATTCTGTAGGACTCTATATTAAAAAAAAAAAAGGAAAAATAATTGGTGAACAGGATGGTCAGTGATAGGGTAGAAGAAAGAAAAACATTAGAAATGTACCACTGAAGGTAATTTCTCTACTCTGGTAAACTTTGTATCAATTATGGGCTCTGCCCATTAAGGGGAGGAAAGCATATGTTAACTTTTATTCAATTATTTGGAAATTTAGGTGGGTAAAAACATGAAGCTAATAGTTAAGAACATCTGTTAAAAGAATAACTTCAAGGACATTTCTTCAATTTACCCATCTGTTATTACCATGTGGGTTAATTATGGAAATATTTTGCTTATATAGTCATAGAAAGTTACTCTACTTTAAAAAATTTACTGCCAACAGCATGTCAATTCAGTGATCTTTATGGGATAGGCTGTCATGAAACATCAAAACTTTCAACTACTATTAAAAATTATATGAAGAAAATACAATTCTCAGCATATTTTACATTTTAAAACTTTACAAGTATAGTTATATACTTAAGGGCATGTTTACGACAGCTCATGAGAGAGATGGCTTTTTTTAATACTTAAGGTTAACTGTAAATTTCTCCAAAATCTTTAGGAGCACTGAATCTGTGTTGTCAAAATGAGCAACCAAATAAAATTGATCCCAGCCAACTTTACCATATATATAATTAAAATATGATAATTTTGTGATGAATACATACTGCTCTTCCCACATTTAAGATCAAAGTTTACAAAGACAGAACAGATTTCAACCAGGGCATCAGAACTACATGGAAGATTAAAAACTATCCTGTAGCAAAATCTATAGATGCTCAAATTCATATTAGTGAATGTGTTTTCTCTGAAATGCACATCTTAGAATACGAAATCAAATCAAAGTATACCTTTATATTTAAATAAAAACTGGTTTATCTTTTAGCAAAGATGTTGACATATGATCATTTAGTCTCTGCTAATAGTTCAATAATTATGTAAGAGGAGACACTAAGACCAGATACAGGGGACAAAACTAACACACTGAAACCCAAGTAGAATTTTGTCCAACATAAGATTTTTCCGATATTAACAATCTGTGAAAAATAGATCATGTATTTCAGACCAAATGAACCTTACCTTATATTCTGCTTGTTTAAACAAGTAATAAGGAAAGTAAATCTCTTTTGGCCATTAATATCAATTTAGTGAAAATCCAAGGTCATTATAATACCAAGTCCTTTTCTACAAAATAAAACAATTATTTCTTAACAAAGGCAAAAATGCCTAAAAATGCACAGTATTAAAACCAAAATCTAGCTGTCCCCTTTGCTTCAGCAGGTTTACAGTTTGAGAAAATATTCTTTACTGGCCTATTAGAAGGAAAAGTAAAACCTTTGTGCTTTTTAAAAGGCAAAACCTCAAGCAAAGCAGCTAAATCCTTCTTTTTCCCTCTGTGTCCTCCGCCCTGGGTCCTCCCAAAAGATGACCAAGTCACATGATAATGATTAATTTACCAAGTACAAGTAGCTAAGTAGTAAATCCCTCTTACTACTCTTTGAGATTTATTTTCTACATTTACAAATATTTACCATTCTTGTTTTTAAATACTTCAGATTAAGAGAAGAGTTATAGAGCAACAATCCATTAATATGAACTTGGATCATGAAGTCTGTGAAGTCTGAGCAGAGTGTTTCCTGTGGCCTTTGTCAGTGGTTTCCTGCCTGCCATAAGTACAAGGAACTGTTCATGGGATTGTACTCGTGGCTTTGTTTCTGTTGGAAATGTGTTTTATTTTCTTTATAAAATAATGGGTAATCTTTAAAATTGATTTTAGATGGTTTGAGGCATTACACCACAAAAGTAATGAGCACTAATGCCAATGATATTGGACACAAATTCATTTTAGCTTTATTTCATGTCTGAAGCAATTCTACTGAGCCTTGAACCACTCACGTGTTGTTATTAACTTGCTAGTAACTTAACACATGGGTACAGCAAACAAAAGTGATCAGAGTCCAGGTTGATCGGGACCTCAAGGCTACTGTCCTTTTTCTTGAGCTATAATTCAATTTCCAATTTTACTGTACATTAGACTCATTATTTCCCAGCGTTTTCTTTTTCTGCTCAATACTGCCATCTGGAGGACACACAGATGAAAAGAGAAGGAGCCAGGCTCACCCAGCTCACAATTCCAAAGAGCGAGAAAGATGTGGCTGGGGAGGGGACATCTGAACACTCCCCCAGGCCTAGAGTTCAAACCAGTGAGTCGGCTAGGTACAGTTTTGGTTTTTGGAATCTCCTCTGTTTCTCTGGCTAAATTCATGCCACCATACTCCATGAGTTTTAAATAAGCAAAAATAATTTTTAAATGTATTTATATGCTTATTTTAGTCAGATAGTTCATTCTGAAATTTAAAATGAAAATTTGTGAGAGTGTTTTCCCATCTGGTTAGGTGAGCATAATTAATTTATTTTGAGTACTATTTGGCTTACTATCAGAGAGGGCTGCGACTGCCACCATCATAATATTAAATACTATTTTTTCCTTAGTCATATTTGTGCCATATTTTCCACAAACAAATCTAATAGCCCGAAATCAATTTCAAACCTAATATAAAGAGTACTTTGTAAAACAGTCAATAAAATGTCATTTGTAGAAACCTCCATTTAAAAAGTATATGATTTTCAAACCTTTATAAAAGGAATAAAAAATAGCCTCTAGGATTTTAAAAGAATTTCTAGAAAGATATTTATAGTGCAAATCAGAAGTTATTCCTTTCCCCATAACAGTTTTAGACTAAACAAAGCAAAATCTATTTTTTTTTCCCTAAACTGGACACAGCTGAAAAGCAGTTTTCCTCAACATGATTTTATTAGATGTATTATATGCTGGTTTAGCTGAGAATATATAGCTATGCAAAATCATTTCATCCTAACTAAGGATGTCCTGGGTCTGCTGAACCCAATACAATGATATATATACATATCTGCATAGTACATGGAAGGTTAGCAGTTTGATGTAGAAAAAAAAAATTAACTCAGCCTGTTTAGCTCTTACTATAAGAAAAAATAAAACCTACAAATCTTCATTGAAGACATTCATGATCTATGCTGTGGTGCCCTCTATTGAACACAAAGACATAAAAATCATGTGTGTGTAAAACTAGCTGTCATGGTTCAATACTAGCCTTTTGTAAAAAATCTTTAATATTCCTTAATATTTGAAGAAATACAAAACCATGATACTAAAGTCTAAACTGTAGGGTAAATGTAGTTGTATTAATGGGATGAATTCAGTAAAGAAGGGAAGCGGCTCCCAGTCATGAACAAATCTATTCAAACCTAAATTGAAAATCCCATTCAAACCTAAAAATTAGTAGGAATTCCATTTTTCATAGTTAGAGACTTACTGAGTTTATATTTTTTAGCCTATAACTTTCTTTTCCTAACTATTAGAAGGGACTTTAAGTTTATAACTACTCAGGGGCAAGAATACAAAAGGGAGATTATAGTTAAGACTGAAGAAAAATGAATATATTTGAAAAATCTCACAATCATACCAAATTTAGCCAGCATTTAAGAGTACTGCTAATTTTAAATTTTCCAGGTTCTGGGATTCATATAGTACATCCATCTTTCCTATAATTTCTTTATCTATAAAACTGAGATAATACCCAACTCCTAAGATTTTTAGTACTGAGACTAAAACATGTAAAATGCCAAACACGTAGAAAGTGTTCGATAAATGGTAGAAATTATTTTTATTTGGCACCTAGTCAAAGAAACAATTTTCTAATTCCTCTACAAAGATCAGTACTTTCTTATTACATATGTATCATTTCACAAATGACCTTAAAGAAAAATAGGTATATATACACATATACAAAGACATTGTGGTTTCAAAAGGTTTGAACATATTTAGTGCTTCTGGTTCATAACTTCAAAACTCACATGAAAACCAGGCTTTAAAAATACACGCTGAAAACCTACAATACAAGCATGTTTCCATGTTTTAATGCTGTGGTTCCTAAAATTCCTCTACAAACAAGGTACAGGCTATTGATGGCTGGCCCTACTTAACAGGTAACCAGTGGGGGCTCAGAGGATGTCAAACTGGGGCCAAGACACAGTGCCAAGGTGCACATCACATCCAGTTCCCTAAAGTGGACCCGGGTTGGGTGAGGGGAGGGGGCACCAGGGGCAAAGACATGGAGGGTATTACCTTACACAACGCGGGCAAGCACAGATCTGAGGGACACAGAAGGGAGGCTGGGGAGGGTCAGCAGGGGCCGCAGAGCTCAGTTCAGGCGTGAAGCCAGCCCTGTGGTATTTGACTCCTCACTTCCTTCAGGTTTAGGCTGTGTGGAAGCACCAGCTTTCATTTTTAAAGTGAAATATTAACTTGTAGACAAATGTTCACATACCACAGTGGGACAAATGATATCACAAGAGAACCCCCTGCCAATTCCATGATTTGACAATCCAATCGGATGACAATCCAGATTCAGTGTTAATGAATCTAGCCGTAGCCCTGGATATGTACACAGTGCTCCCCCTAGAATGGAAGTGTCAGGACAAGGACTTGTTCATTCTGTGCAGTCCTATGTCCGTGGCACGCAGCCTGGCCCAAAGCATTCACTTAATAAACATCTATTGAATGAAGGATCGCTGCATGGTTTTTAGAATTTTTTTCAAGTCCTTTTCATCTGTAGGACACAACCACCCAGTGAGGTTGGCTATGTGTGGGTAATATTATCCCACTCTATAGCAAACAAAGGCTTAAAAGGAATGAAGTGACTGTTCCAAGGCTCACATGCAGCTAGAAAAAAAACCAGGAACCATGATTATGGGAGACCTAGAACCCGGCTCCTTGAGTTCCTGAACCAGGATACTTTCTACTATGACATCTGCATCAAATACAACCAGCAAACAGTCAAACCATGCACTATGCAAAAATAACCTGGCACAAGCATAACCCCACTATGGCTGAATGACACTCACGGGGTCATTAATTTGGGTAGATCAACTGTGGATAGAAAGGTTGTGTTCAAAACAACGAAGTAATTTCTGGTCAAAAACACATACCCTGCACTTAACCAGCAATATAATTCAGAGGTACGTGCTGTCTTCTGACCTGAAATAAGACTTCCCTACAGAAGACAAGATGCCACAGCTCCCCGAGGACAACATGTTCTACACTAGAGTGACAGGCAATTCTGTAGAATTGTGTGGCAGGAACCACATCTCAGGGGAGAGGCCATCAGCCACCTGGGCCTCATAGAGACAACAATTAAAATCAGAGGCCTCCTCTAGGGGAAAGGGCAGGAAAAACTTGGCCAGGTCTCTGTCCTGCCATGCCTGTGATACCCCCAAAAAATACAATGAAATGTTTTCAGAGGACTTGGCTCTGCTAATCAGTTCTTCTGGTCTCTTGCCATGTTTATTCCTCTGGCTTCTCTTCATTGGCCCACTCTCCCTCAATTTATAATCTTGGATCTTTCTGTATGCCTCTAGGACACCTTCAAAGAAAAGGCACTAAGTCAATCTAATAGAAATAAATATTAATATTAATGTGCATACTTAATATCCAAACCCTTTATGAGAGAGCCAAATGGGGAGGAGGCAGTATATTTATTTCAGGCTAGCTCTAAGGTCCTATTTAGTGAACCCCAAAGGAGATGACTTCAGATCCTGAAACTACTAGAAAAAGAAACAGTTCGGGAGACTGGGTCCTGTCAGTAACTAGTAGTCATATGACTCAGCCTGTTTCCTTATCTACAAAATTGGAAATTAGGAAAGCAAAAGCTGTCTCATGTCTAAGTGCATTAAGATAATAACAGCCAACACGAAGATAGCACACACTGCATGCCAGACACTGTCATGAGTGCTTTACAGTCACTAACTTGTCTAATCTTCTCAACAACCCTATGAGGTAGGTACTATGATTACCCCATTTTATAGATGGGAAGACACAGGCAGAGGAGGTAAATGATCTGCCCAAGCCCCCAGCTAGTAAGTGGCAGAGCGAGGAATCTGAACTCAGGTAGCCTGGCCTCGGAGTCTAGGTGTAAATCAGTGTGCTATATGGCCTCTAGCATTCTGGGTATTCCAGCATTCCAGAGAGTGGATCGGGGGAGGGAAATCACTGGTAGTGTGAACTCAGGCAGCTGTAACGGCAATACCCACCATCACAGAGTAATCCAGAGTTAATAACTCACTGAGACTGTTCACACGCCACCAAATACTCCTTTATAAACATTCCCTTCAAAGATCAGCGTTAAACCATTAGAGGAACCCAGAAGGATATTAGCAGCCCGTTACTGAGCTGATTTTGGTCTGTAAATTCTAAGCATTGTAAACAAAGACAGTTTTTAAGAAGTGCCTTTTGATAATTAGGCATATTTGTTTCCTGGCAAATTTTTACTTTTGTCAGCTAAACGCCCATGTCATTTAGATCTGCTTGACAGCTTAAAGGACCATATATTTGTTATTTAATTCAATTTGTTCACTGTTTTCTTTCTAGAAGACTTGGTCCCAAATATGTACGAGATGATGGGAGCCACAAGATGGTGCTCTAATATAGGAAATGGGCCACTGGGTTTTGCTCTAGTGCAGATTATTTGCATTTCAGAAACAGGAACACTCTTCCCCACACCACCATGCAGCTCTTGTAAAGCACTTGCTCACACCCCTTGTCTGGCCACAGAAGTTTCTGGACACTCACTTTCTGAGGAAATCTTCCAGACCCTGGCGACGCTGATCCACGTGCTGGCGATTGTTCATGTTGAAAAACAGGTTTTTAGATGGAAGTTCTGGCAGTTGTCTTAGGAGAAAGAAAAAAAAGGTTTTTAAATGATTAATTCAAGGTGCTTCTGTTACAGAAATCCCTCAAAGTGGAGGCAAATTATGTATGATGATTATTATCACACAGTTATTCTATAATTATGATTATACATTATATAGTTATATAATAAGGGTATGAGGAAGTCAGCTTAAAGAAAAACCCATCTTTAAACATTTCTGAGGCCTTTCATGGCCTATACCCATCAAAGTTGGTGAAATTTAAGTGATAAATTTTAAATCCGGATGCAGTAGCTAAGAAAGTAAAGCTACATATTGTAATCAAGGCAAAAGCCTATAAAAATCCTTCATATCTTATATATCTTAATGAACGTCAATTTTAAATATTGAATATAATGACAAAGTCTCCACAGTATACTCTAAATCACTTACACCAGCAACGCATTACTTTGGAGTCTCTGCCTCAGCCACACGAATTCTCTGTATCTTCTTCGTACACAGGATGTTTTCATTGTAAAACACATGCTATTAGTCTGTACAGAAAAAGTAGAAAAATGAGTCTTACCTGAGGAAAAAAATGCCTTTCTTGTATCTATAATTCACAATATGATCTCAATATTCACTCTAAATAGGATTTAAACCACCAAACAAATATTTATATTTATGCCAGTACTCTGAAATCTTGCACATAACCCAGGAACATAACAGCCCTGAAGACAGCCAGGATGATGGAAATAAGCAGTGTTGCCCCAGGGTGAGGTATGACCTGGCCACTCCCTGCATCCTGAAGGAGCCTCCTACTCACCTGTGAGCACTGCTTTCAAGAATAAATCATAAAAAATAAATCCTAACATATAAATGACAGGTAGGAGCTCAGGTTCATCCGTTGCATTTTACCACCATCCACGTAAGCTGGAGGAGCCTTTGGGGCTTAGAGACACCTCCTCATGACCCTTTATGAGACATTGCAGAAATCTTCATCTCCTTGACATGGCCACCCTGCAGATCATACAAATCACCAGAAATCCTAGAGAACAGCATTCCCTTCTCTACTGTATGTGAGAGGGAGCATGTCCATCCGAGCCAGAGAATGACCGTGGTACGTGGGGATAAGCATCTGGCATAGAGGACAGGCCGACCGGAATTCCAGTCCTGGTTCTGCTACAGGGCAAGTCACTCAAACTTCAGTTTCCTCAGTGCTAAAATGGGATGAACTAGTATATATCTAATTCACAGGGTGGTTGTGAGGATTGATAATAAGCACTTGACCAATGTTATCTATTAATAATACTGTTAGTTACTAAGTGTTGGTTTCCTTCCAGCTATCCTAAGGCAGACTTGGAAAAAGCCACCGATGGTGTCCCCATGCTAAGCTCAGCCACAATGCTTCTCCTTTGGGTAAACATAAGACGAGAGTAAATATTCTCCTTTGAGTAAACATAAGACGAGAGTAAATATTCTCCTTTGAGTAAACATAAGACGAGAGTAAATATTCTCCTTTGAGTAAAACAAGCGACTACCAAAATATTTGTTTCTCCTGATTTTTGAAAATATGAGTATCTCTAGTCTCTGTATTTCAAAATCCGATTTTCTAATCTAAATGAGAAACAATTTTTTACCCCCAAGATCAGTACTATTTCAAAAATTATTATTCTATCACTTAATATGCCCAGCGATTGTTTTCCTTGGGAAATCTAAGTAATTATTTGCATTAGCTCTCAAACTGTTCTCATGAAATATATGACATGGTTCCTGGTATGCTTATGCTTTGTAAAGTTCAGAAAACTTCAGAACAGGTTAAAAGGCTTATCCCCAAGGTAGCCACTGGTCTAAATCCCATTATCTTTAACGATATGGCAGCAAAACCCGCTGGAAGGAGTTTGTGGCAAATAACATCCTGTGGGTGGACTTATAACACACCAGGGCCTCACTCTACTGTGCTCCTTGGGGACTAGGTTTGCAGACCATGTTATACCAGAACTAGTCCCCTAACAAGGCTTGAGCAGGTTATCTTCCCAGTACCCTCTCCCTAAAGAATCCCAGACCACTACAGGGATTCCTGACATCTCACACACAGGCTGGGTCCATTTAAATTCCCTTTAATTTCTCTGCTCACAACCACCATGGTTGTCAATAACTAAAAATCCACCTGGTACCTACACCAGACTAAGGTCCATCCATAAGTCCTTCATTTGCAGGGCAGGTTCAGGGGAGTATTTATGATGGCTACCCAGCTCTAGGGTCTACTAATTTAAAATTCCAAGTAAACGTTAAGATCCCAGAGTTGTGTGACATCATCTCCCTTGAGGTTAATTTAAACAAGTTAAAGACCAGCTTCTCTACCTCCAAAGCTCTATGGGTTAACAACTAAGAGAAGCCAACCAGAACTCCCTAGCTCTGCCATCCACTTTTAATTGTATGACAAGTGGAAGTCTCTTCAAGATTAGAGGATACTGAGATCACTAACTGATTAAGTTCCTCTAATAAATCTATTTGCTTGTTTTTGCTGTCCCCCAAGCCAAGGCTTATCCATTGTCAATTTATTAGCATTTCAGAAAAGTGCCAGGACACCATCAAATAGTATTTGTGGAACCCATCATTTCTGGCTCCAGATGGAGATTTCTGAATTTACATCAGGCTATTTATAGAGCAGAGCAGAATCTATACTTTCATTAACTCCTGGGAATAATTAAATTTCATGCCTATCATGAAGTGTGTGATAAGGACGCACAATTTTTTTACAGAAAGTTAGAAGGCAACTAAAACTATTTCATTTTACTTCAAATGCTTATTCTTATATAGTCATAATTTTCCACACAGAATGCAAACTCTAGTGTGAGCTTATAAGTAAAACCAAAACAGAATCAAAATACATGGCATATCCTGGAATGGCTTTACAACACAATCAAAAAAGCAGTTCTGAGTTTTTCTTCTATTTTCAAAGTTGGGGAAACTTCAAAGAAAAAAGAGAAGAAAGGAGAATTTAAAAAAAGAAAAGTTCTACAGCTGGTGTTTGGGTGTCCAATATACCAAGTTAGCTATTTACAATGGGAAGATTAAATAATGGCTAAATTTTACTTCACTTGTGCTATGAAGTCACGGATACAATCTGGGTCAATTGCTATGCTCCCCAGTTGAACTAATTTAGTTTGCATCTGATGATATGCATCTGATTTAGATGCAAAGAGTATTATCCTCAAAATCGGGGCCAATAAACTACAGCCTGAGGGCCAAATCTGGTCTGACACCTGTCTTTGCACATAAAGTTTTATTGGAATACAATTATGCTCATTCATTTATGCACTGTCTGTGGCTGCTTTTCACCTGCAACAGCAGATATGAGTAGTCTCAACAGAAACTGTATGGCCCACAAACTGAAGATATTTACTACCTTTACAGAGAAGTTTGCTTACCCTTGTTTAAGATGGTCACAGAAGGCCACACACCACACAACATTTTCAAGAGATTGTGATACAGTAGGATCCACGCAAGGCACATCATTTCTAGTTGCTTACTCATTACATTAATTACTCAGATTCTAGATAAATTAATCACAATAATTGCACATATCCATTTCCCACCTTCTGATTCTATATATAAAACACCACACATCTCTTTTCCAAAGAACTCTATATCCTCTCAAACTTGAAGGTTATCAGGCATTATATTATCCAGAAATATGCTATAGCAGATCATAAGAAATGCCATTAATGAGCTATAAGTACTCTTTACCCATGCATTTTAGATGCGTGCACATCTTCACATGTGAAGGCAATAAACATTAAAATATTAATATTAACAAAGGAACAATAAGGGATTCACATAAGTAATTTTTCAACTTTAGGAACCGTCTTACTAGTTCATGTAAGATAAAAGCATTAGTTGTAATCATTCAAACTCAGTTCTTTGAATGAGAAAAACTTTTACAAGTGTCAACTTTATCCCATAAAATGTATCCCATAAAAGTCCCTCAAAATTACTATTTCTACTGACTACATACTTACATGAATACATATCTCATAGTCAATGTAAGAATGCCAGAAGTCCTCCTTCTGAATCCTAGGATCTCGAACCCAGACACTTACAAATTCCTGTAATGGCATCATAAACAAAGAAATATTCTTCAGAACTGCAAGTAGGACTGGAAAGAACTGAGCAAACGACTGCACTAAAACAAAACTGAAATGAGCTTTAACCAATGTGGTACTTGTAATCCTTTAAAAAACAAGAAGTAAAGTTAATGAATCAGGCACCACGAGCAAATCTAGAACACACTTTTGCCACATAATGGAATTTTTTAAATAATGCAAAACTGAGGTGGGAGCACTTCTGGATAGTTTTACTGGTTATCTGAAGACAAAGTATACTGTAAAACTGATTTTTAATTTTTAATCTTAATTGGTTCAGGTTTGTTTCAAATTTAAAAAGTGATCATTTCTTACTTTCTTCATCTCTCTAAACTGAAACAATGGGCCCTTCTGGGTAAGTTGCTTCCTAGGACACAAATAAGAAAGGCACCAGGCCAAGCAGGGTGGCTCACACCTATAATCCCAGCACTTTGGAAGGATCTCTCGAGCCCAGGAGTTTGAGACAAGCCTAGGCAACATGGCGAAACCCCATCTCTACAAAAAACACAAAATTAGCCAGGCGCAGTGGTGCATGCCTGTAGTCCCAGCTACTCAGGAGGCTGAGGACGGTGGATCACTTGAGCCCAGGAGGTCAAGGCTACAGTGACCCTTGATTGTGCCACTGCACTCCAGCCTGGGCAAAAGAGCGAGACCCTGTATCAAAAGAAGAAAAAGAAAGGATACCAAAGCTCATGGGAAAAGTAAGCAAAGAGGGTTGAAGTTGACTTTGTGCATGCATCCCAGCCACATGAGAATAAGCAATAATAACTTATTAATAGAAAGAGGAACACCTTCTTTTACATAAAACTTTTCTCTTTTTAAAATACATTTCCCCTACATTAAATCATTTCATCTTCATAATATCTTTGTGTTATACATAGAAGTCAGGGATATTAAAAATCATACACAGTAGATAATTTTGTTCTTTTATAAAGATAATAAGAATAGAAAACATGGGGCAAAATTTAAAACAATAGGCCGGGTGCAGTGGCTTACGCCTGTAATCCCAGCACTTTGGGAGGCCGAGGCGGGCAAATCACAAGGTCAAGAGATTGAGCCCATCCTGGCCAACATGGTGAAACACCGTCTCTACTAAAACTACAAAAATTAGCTGGGCGTGGTGGCGTGTGCCTGTAGTCCCAGCTACTTGTGAGGCAGGAGAATCACTTGAACTCAGGAAGCGTTGGTTGCAGTGAGCCGAGATTGCATCACTGCACTCCAGCCTGGCGACAGAGCAAGTCTCCGTCTCAAAAAAAAAAAAATTAAAACAATACTTTTTAACAGGTGCTCTTTACTAAATAGGTTTAGTTTAAAAATTTGAAAATGTACAGCAAAAAAGTATCATGTTTCACATAAGTTTTTAAGTAGAACTTATTTACTCAGTGATCATAAACTTGCTAACTGAGTTTGATTTTAAATATTAGAGCTTTTTGATAAGATTGGGAGTTCAATGCTGGAATTCAGGCATTTCTTATTGCTTGTTGGGGCACATCTGAGAGGCAGGCTATGAACGCTTGAGAGCAGAAGAAAAAGAGAGATCGGGGGCTTTCTGGACAAAGCACCTCCATTGAATCATGCAGATAATTAAATGAGACTCTTCATCACAGAGGATTTTTTTTAATCAAACAAATACACCACACTCTGAAAATAACTTTCGCCCCTATCAAGTTTCACCTTCTAGGGCAACACTTTGTCCTTGCACTGGAGACTTCTGTCCCACTGCTTGTCTTCAGTAGACAGGGATTATGAATTACTGTTCCAAAAAGTCTTATTTTAAAATATTTTCATTGTGTATTTTTAAAATCATTTAAGGGACAGAATAAGAACAAGATAGGCGAGGCTCACACCTGTAATCCCAGCACTTTGGGAGGCCGAGGCGGGTGGATCACCAGAGGTCAGGTGTTCGAGACCAGCCTGGCCAACATAGTGAAACCCCGTCTCTACTAAAAATACAAAAATTAGCTGGGCATGGTGGTGGGCGCCTGTAATTTCACCTGCTCAGGAGGCTGAGGCAGGAAAATTGCTGGAACCCAGGAGGCGGAGGTTGCAGCAAGATCACGCCATTAAATGCACTCCAGCCTGGGCCAACAACAGCAAGACTTGGCCAAAAAAAAAAAAAAAAACACAAGATAACACTATAGTGATGCTCTTTGGCCATTATTTCTTTTCTTTTTTCTGTTTTTTGAGATAGGGTCTCACTCTGTCACCCAGACTGGAGTGCAGTGGTACGATCTCAGCTCACTGCAGCCTCAAACTCCAGGGCTAAAATGATCCTCCTACCTTAGCCAACCCCGCCCCCAGTAGCTGGACTACAGGCGGGTGCCACCATGCCCAGCTAATTTTTTAATTTTTTGTAGAGACAGGGTCTTGCTATGTTGCCCAGGCTGATTCGGAACTCCTAGGCTCAAGCAACACCCCTGCCTCAGCCTCCCAAAGTGCTGGGATTATAGGCATGAGCCACTGTGCCCCAGCCATTATTTCTTCTTCTCTATTTATTTTTTTCATGCACATTAAGAGACAACCATCATTTCTTAAAAGCACATTCTAAATTATAAGAGGGATTAAAAAACCATTTTTAAACCAAATATCCATAATATCCCCTAATCACAGTGTGATAAAGCAGATTCTGCCCAGGGATGGAAACAGAAGCAAAAATCCAGGTACTCTGCTCTTGGTCTATGCTTTTCACCTCCATCTCTTGTCACCGTGTATGTGTGTGTGTCTCTTAAACTTTTAAATGCACACTCAAAATTCATTGCAGCACTAAGACTCCACATATTGTTTCAATCCTGAAAATCTTTAATTTGGTTGGAGTGCTAAATATCACTATTCTCTTGTGGATGGCAAACTTCTTCCCTCTCTGCATCCTGAAACATTTCTGTGCCTGAGAGCCATCCCAGGCTGTTGTTCTTTGCACACTATTGCAATTCTAGGGTGACCTCATCCCAACACATTCAACCCCCTCGCATGAGCTGATGGACCCCACCCAAAGCTCCATCCCAGTGCAGGCACCTCTCCCATGGATCCAGCCTCTAGCCTGATCCACCTAGAAGTCCCTTGAGCACGCCATGTCCATACCCTTCCCACAGCATCCTGCTCCCCTTCTCAGTGAAGAGCATCTCCCACCAACCCCAGCTAGAAACCCAGTTCTCCTAGACCCCTCTGTTTGACTCATTCCCCAAATCCACACAGACCAAGTCCTTCATAGTCATTCTTCTTGGAACCACTGACAACTATTCCCTCTGCTACTGCCTTGGTTCAAGGACCTCTTGCCCAACATTAATGCAAGAACTGCTAATTTATTTCTGGGCCCATATCCAGTGCATTCCCCATATGAAGACAAGAATGGCTCCAAAACACGTATCTGATGATGTTGCTTTCCTTCTGAAAATCCTTCAAAGGCTGCCCCATAACCTTCAAGTTCAAACTCCTCAGCTAGCACAATACAGCCTTTCATGATTTTCACTCTGCTTATCTTCAAAGGCTAAGAGTAGGTCCCCATAAGCAACATGCCACTTCACACTTCCATGCCTTCAACTAAGCTATTCTCTGCCTGGATTGCTAGGCCACCCTACTGCCTTTTTTTTTTTTTTTTTAATCTTCTCTTTTCTTCTACTATTTTTTGCCAACTCCAATTCATTTTTCAAATGCAACTTGGTCACCACTTTTTCTGGGAACCCTTCTCAGATTCACCCAGTATGACTTATTTGACCCTCCTCTGGGCCCCTAATGTCTCTGGGATTGCCTTGGGCATAGTCCCTACTCACCACGTCCTACTGTGCTGTATTGTCATTACCTGTAGGCCTCCTCTAGCAGACGCTAAGCTCCTGTAGGGCAGCTTAGGCTGTCTTGTAAGACTTGAATGCCTCATACAGCCAATGCCTTCCATTAGTATCATTTAATGAATAAATAAATGCCTGCAGGAATAAACAAACTGCCTTCAGGAAAGGAAAATCAAACTTCACTTGAAATTAAAACCTCATCTACTTGGGTTCTTGGGCTCCATGAATTAATGACAAGTTATTTAGCAGCTGGTCTAAAGTTTATCTTAATTTAACAAACCCCTTCCTCTAAGGATGTGCCAATTAATAGCATAAGGATACAAGAGCAATGTTTAAGATCTGGGAGAACAAACTGTTTTCTAGCACCCTAAAGAACTCCAGAAGCACCTATTTACGTAGAAATAATTGAAAATCCTTCTGATAGCTTCAGTAACTTAGTCCCCTAAGACTTGTACCAGGCAACAATTTGTTAGCCTAGTTGGAGTTAAAATATGTACTTGAAAGTAATAAAAGTACATTTATTTTAAAATATTCTATAATTCACATGGGTCTCCTCCTCCCCCACTCTGCAATTAGTAGGAATTAGTGAAGTTTCCCCATACTCTCAGCTACAAATAGCACACCCCAGAAGCCAAGGTTCACCTCTAATCTCTTAATTAGACGCATCCCTCACGACACTGCCCGCCATCCTTCAAAGGAATGTTGACAGGCTGTCAGCCACAGAGGACAGTTCCACAGCCCCTTACCTAGAATCATATGGATTTCCTAGGAAAATTGCTTCAGCAGCTGCAGTTAGTCAATTTAATAACCTTATTAAACACTTTAATGACTTCTTGGGCCTAATGACTATATGTAGTATGAGAAAGCCAGGCAGAGTGGAATTAAAAATTTAGACTAACTGTCCCTGCTGTTCTCCATGTGAAAACAGACTTCTAAAGGAAGACTCCTAGACTCTTTGAAGATCTAATTCCTGTGTTATCCTATAATAATCAGCCTTTGATTTCAATGTTCCCTGTTTTTCCCCCATCCCCACACCCCAGGTTTGACCATTATCCACTTCTACCCTATCTTTTTTTTTCCTTAGCCCTTAAGTGAGATGAAACTAATAATAAAAATAACTGTATTGTATTATACCAGGGCACTTGACATGTGGCACGCATTATACCGTTTCACAAATGTTTTCTTCAATCTTTACAACAACCCTCAGAGCTCAGTATATTCTCATCCTACTTTACAGTTTTTTAAAATGAGGCTTCTAAAGCTTAAGCAACTGGCCCAAAGTCAAATGACCAGTCTGAGCTAAGTTTCAAACTCAGATCTGCCTTGTTCCAAAGACTGTACTCTCAAACATGTTCTATCTCGTGATTCTTTTACTAATAATAAATATTAGGCAATTTCCAATTTCACTGTAATTGTATTGTTTTGGAGGGGGAAGTTTTTTCTGCTTTTATTAGCTAAAATGCCAGTTCAGACAACATGCTCTTCTCAAACTCTGTCCTTCTGGCTTCTTAAAGCTTTGTATTTCATTTTTGTATTTCTAGCACCAAGCATGGTACTAGCACATAGTAAGTGCATATTAAATGTTTCAGAATTAACCAACTGATTGACAAAATTTTTTAAAAAGCAGAGGTCCTCTATGCTGAAAATCTAAGATGCTATTGAAAGGAATCAAAGCAGAGACACACTATGTTCATATATTGGAAGACCCAACATAGTAAAGAGAGAAATTCTCCCCAAATTGATCTGTAGGTTTAACACAATTCCTATAAAAAATCTCAGCAAGACTTTTTTTGAAGACATAGATGGGCTTATTCTAAAATTTATATGGAAAGGGAAATGTCTTAGAATAGCCAAAAAATTTTTGAAAAAGAATAAAGTGGGAGGAAGCCTTCTTCCCAATGTTAAGGCTACAGCAGCAAGACAATGGAGTCCTAGAGAGGGATAGACACAGAAGATCAGTGAAAGAGAACAGAAAACCCAGAGAGAGACCTACACAAATACGCCCACCTGATTTTTGACAAAGGTGCAAAAACAATTCAAAGGAGAAGGAAAAGCCTCTCAACAAATGATTATGGAACAACTGGACATCCACAGGCCAAGAGATGAACCTCAACCTAAAGCGTGCACCTTATACAAAAATCAACACTAACCAAACCACAGATGTAAATGTCAAACACAAAACATCAGAGAAAACTTTTAGAAAAACTTTTAGAAAAAAAAAATCAAAGAAAATCTTTCGGCCCAGGACTAGGAGAAGAGTTCTTCAACTTATCTCAAAAGGGCAATCCACATAAGGAAAAAGTGATCAATTAGGCTTCACCAAACTAAAAATCTTTGCTTTGCAAAAGATGCCGTGAATAAGGTTAAAAGGGCAAATTAAAGATTGAAGAAATATTTGCAAACTACACATTCCATAAAGGACTTGCATCTAGAATATATTAAAAAAAAAAAAAAACTATCAGACAGGTGAGGTGGCTCTCTCCTGTAATCCCAGCTTGGGAGGCCAAGGTGGGAGGATCACTTGAGCTCAGGAGTTCAAGACCAGCCTGGGAAACATGGTGAAACCCCATCTCTACAAAACATTTAAAAACTAATTAAAAATTAGCTGAGTGTACTGGCTCACACTTGTAGTCCCAGCTACTCAGGAAGCTGAGGTGGGAGGATTGCTTGAGCCTGGTGGGTGGGTGGGAGGTTGCAGTGAGCTGAGATCACACCACTGCACTCCAGCCTCAACAAGAGAGACCCTGTCTCAAAACACTCATTCACTCACTCTTATTTAAAAAATAGAATTCAATTAGAAAACAGGCAAAAGATATGAAGAGACATTTCACCCAAATAGGGCATACAGATGGCAAACAAGCACGTAGATGTTCGACATCGTTAACCACTAGGGAAATACAATTAACCCCACAATGATATAACATACATACCTATTACAGTTTCCAGGGGGGGTTATCACTATTTTTTATTTTAGCCATTGTGATAGGTGTGTTTTTTTAAATTGTCCATCATAGCATAGTTTGAATCTTTGTAGCACAGTAAAGATGAGTAGGTGTTAACTGTCAAAATATTTACTTAGATTATAGAAAGATCACAAAAGACGAAAGCTAATAAAGCAGAATATCTAGGTGTTAAGTGAATACTAATTTTTCATAGCTTTGATGAGAATTTTCTAACATAAAAATGTAAACTTGTCTCAGTTTGTTCTTTTTCTTGGGACATTTTTTTTCCTATTTCAAAGTAGTGTTTTACATGTTCATGTATTTACACTGGAGACTCATTCATTCACTTAAAATATATTGTGCAACAACAATGCACTAGGTACTTTTCCATACAACTAATGATTATAGAATTTACCAGTGTGGGCTGGGCGTGGTGGCTCAAGCCTATAATCCCAGCACTTTGAGAGGCCAAGGCAGGCAGATTACCTGAGGTGAGGAGTTTGAGACCAGCCTGGCCAACATGGTGAAACCCCGTCTCTGCTAAAAATATAAAAATTAGCCAGGTGTGGTGGCACACACTTGTAATTCCAGCTACTCGGGAGGCTGAGGCAGGAGAATTGCTTGAGTCTGGGAGGCGGAGGTTGCAGTGAGCAGCTGAGATTGTGCCACTGCACTCCAGCCTGGCCGACAGACCAAGACTCTGTCTCCCCCCACAAAAAAAAAAAAAAAAAAAAAGCATTTACCAGTGTGTTAATCACCAGAGTGCTATTCAGGACCCCCATATAACAATTTCACAACTAAAATCTAGCACATTTCATATACTATATTCTTTACAAATAACAAAATAGAAGGGCAAAAGGAATATATCAAGCAACCTTCCTTTATTTCCTAATAACAGCTGTAACAAATAAGAGACATATGACAAGGGATATTACTTGCCACTCTACAGCATGGAGTATGTTTAAATACCATCCTCTGGTGGTACTGAATGATGATTTTTTGAAAAGCTTTTATTACTTCAGGATAAACAACTGTGAATGAGATTTAGCTAGACCTGCCTTTTACATGACTTATAATAGCTCACAATGTTTCAAGTTTCTTTACACAAGTAGTATCCCAAATCAGCGAGTTACCTTTTCATATCTTGTAACACATCAGGAAAAGTGCAGAAAAAAAAACCCTCCTCTTCTGCAATAAGAAATAATTGGCATCCACAAGGATGCAATCAGCAAAATCTAGAATGTGAAAACCTCCATAAGGCAAAAGATGCAATTTCTTCCACAAATAAATTGCAAAAGGGGGAAAAGAGAGAATTAAAGACTTTAAACAATGTATCAACCAAATGCAATGTGTGGTCCTTATCTGAATCCTAATTAAATAGAGAATTAGAACAACCAAGTATATAATTTTTTTCAAAATAATCAAGGTAATTTGCACATTGAATATTTGATGATATGAAGGAATTGTTTAATTATTTAACATGTGATAATGTGGTTCATTTTTTAAAAAGGTCATTTGTTAGAAATGCATACTGAAATATTTACAGATGAAATTATATAATATCTAGAATTTGTTTCCAAATAATTGACTGTGGTAGCAGGAGGAAATAGGTGGGGTGGGGATATAGCTCGGCTATGAGTTAATAATGAGTTAGTAAATTGTTGAAGCTGGTTGGTAGGTACACATATGGGGGTTCATTTTATTATCATCTCTACCTTGTGTATTTTTTTGTTTTGGGGGTTGAAGAGGCAAGGTCTTACTCCATTGCATAGGGTGGAATGCTGTGGCTATTGATGATCGCTCAATGCAGCCTTGAACTCCTGGACTCAAGTGATCTCGCCTTGGCCAAGTAGCTGGAATTACATGCATGCACCAACACACCCAGCTTTATGCAATTTTTTAACACAAACAGGAGCATAACCTACATTTATAAATACTATTTTGTTTATTGGTTTATTCACTGTACAATCTTTCAGAATCTTTTTATGTGAGCATATATATGTCAATGATATTTGTTTTAAAATAAACTTTTTATTTTAAACAGTTTTAGATATAGAGAAATTATGAAGATAGTACAGAGTGGTCCTACATATCCCACACCCAGCTTCCCCTATTATTAACATTTTATATTAGCATGCTGCCTTTGTAACAATTCATTAATCAATATTGACATGTTATTATTAACTGAAGTCCATACTTCATTAAGATTGCTGGTCGGGCACAGTGGCTCACACCTGTAATCCCAGCACTTTGGGAGGCCGAGGCAGGCAGATCACGAGGTCAGGAGATCTAGACCATCCTGGCTAACATGGTGAAACCCCGCCTCTACTAAAAATACAAAAAATTAGCTGGGCGTGGTGGCAGGCACCTGTAGTCCCAGCTACTCAGGAGGCTGAGGCAGGAGAATGGTGTGAACCCGGGAGGTGGAGTTTGCAGTGAGTCGAGATCGCACCACTGCACTCCAGCCTGGGCGACAGAGTGAGACTCGGTCTCAAAAAAAAAAAAAAAAAAAAAAACAGATTGCTTGATTGCTTTAGTTTTCACCTAATGTCATTAATCTGTTGTTCCAGGATCCCACTCGAGATACATTATATTTGGTCATTGTGTTTCCTTGGGCTCCTCTTGGCTGTGACAGCTTCTCAGGCATTCCTTGTTTTTCATGACCTTGACAATTTGAGGAGCCCTCGCAGGTATTCTGCAGATTTGTCTGATGTTTGTCTCATGATTAGATTGGTGTTATAGGTTTTTGGAAGGAAGGCTACCTATTTCAGAGGGTAAAGTGCCATTTTTATCACTTCCAGGTGATATCACTTCCACATGCTAGCAACATAACATCACTGTGGGTATTAACAGTGATCACCTGGCTGAGGAAGTGTTTGTCAGATTTCTCCACTGTAAAGTTATTCTTTGTTCATTTCTTAACAATTCGAAGATGAATTTATGTTTACTAATTCTTTCTTTTCCTAAGCCACTTCTAATTTAATCAGAGCTGGTGAAGTATTTCTTGAAATGTGTTAGAACACTAAGCTGGAAGAGTGAGATATTAAACTATAAATTCTGTATGATCTCAGTTTTCTAAAAATGACATATACATATATATAGAAAAAGACTAGAAAGAAATAGCTCAAAGTTTTATTTTTTCCTGTATACTTTTCCAAAAATGTTCTGCAGTGAACAATTATTTTAAAATCTGGAAGAAGGGTTAAGAAAAAAAAAAGGAAGGAAGATCTTTCTCTGGGACAAGCTCAGAAAAAAATATCAGAGTCCTCACAGTACCTGTAACACAAATGTAGCGCTCAGAATGATAACAGCCTTCTCTGAAACCTGGTGTGTATGTGTGAAGACAATATTCCCAGCTGCCTTTCTTTGCTTACAGAAGACTGTAAATTGCCTCTTATGGAAACTTAACTATTTTTTCAAACAGGAACACTTAATAACTGAGTATAACAGAGACTGAGAAAAATGGAGGATGGGAGGGGAAAAAGGGAAGAAGAAGAAAGGAGGGAGAGAGGAACAACAAATTTAGGTTTTGGGGAGTGAGAAAATGTTTTGTCTTGTTGCTTCCCATCAAAGTACCCGGCATCACAGGATCCTAGCTAATATTATTTATTTGTTAAAGATATTCATCAGTTCCAGACCAGTCAGTTTCCAGTCAGTTTCCGAATATCAAAAGCATACTTTCCTAGAGGAAGTCCAAAATATTACCATGGGTCAGCATAAGCATATCTTAGACATATTAATATTAACCTTAGGGGCTGCTCATCCAAAATGGCAACACATCCCTCCCTGCCAGCTCTCCCCATAGTGCCCCATCTCCTCCCTCAGTGGTGGGGTCCTCATGGTTTGTGCAACTCTCTGGGGCCCACTTCGGCCTGTCCTACTCAGGATATTCCCTGCCAAAGAAGTGATGGATATATCATCGCTAAGGTGTCAATAACTGGAGTTGCCTAGAAGCTGCTGTTATACCTAGTATGAAGCATGTGCATTTGGGAAGGGGAAAAGCACTTATCGTAAAGGGATGAATCTCTAAAAGTAGAATGCAGCCATCATGATCCAGGAGAGCAGGGGAGATATGCACGCATGCACACGTACATTCAAAAGGGGTTTCAGCCCACACTTCAGGTCACATCACACAGGGAGGAACAGTCTAGTTACACCAAGTGAGCCCTGTGCCAAGGAAAGAGCCCAGTGCCCTTATGGAGGAGGGAGCGGGCACTTGGGCAAGAATGTCCGACTCTGTGAAAGGGACTGTGTGCAGCTGGAGCAAATGCTCACTCATACACCCCACAAGATGAGTTCAGCAAGGCTGAGGCAAGCATCCTGAGTAGTGTAGAAAAATCAAACAGCTCACTCTGGACATTCGAATATAAAAAGAATAAAAATGCCTAGCTCCACAAAAGACACTGTCTGAAATGCGCTTCCTGTCACAGCCACCTGCCTTTCCATTTGGAGTCTGGGTTCTGTCTCATTAAACAGAAGAGTTGATTCAGTTGGGTCCATCTAATTATTCTTATTAAAATATGTAACCATAATATTTTAATTGTAAATTAAAGTTGCATGCATGAATGACTCTGAATTCATTTTAATTTCACAATGGCCCAATGCCAAGGCCTTTTTATGGAGAAGATCCATCAGCTCGGATACTGCTCTCCTGGGAATTCAAACCAATGTGCAAATGGAACATGCTTAACTAACAAGGGAGATTCTCACTCCCTTTTCTCCTCTTTCTAGATTTATTACAGTCATAAAGCTGTTTTAACAAGAGAGACTACATTTGATTCCTCACCCCCAAAATGTAAAAAAAAAAAAAATTACTAAATTTTAAGGTCAGTACTACCATTTAGACAGAACCAAGATGTCACTCCCAGGCTGTATGAATCTTGTTACGAGGATGGTAAATAAATCTCAATTCACGTGCCAACCTCATGATTAATTAGTAATGTTTGCTGTGGGTACTGAGAGAAAAGTGCTTCCATACTCAGTGTACCCTTGGTCTAGATTCCAAAACAATCAGTCATACTGCATTTGGTCCTTACATATTCGATTAGGTGGAACCTGAATTACTTTCCACTAAACAACCAGACACTAGGATATGAAAGGCTTGACCTAAACCTTCTCTATTTCTAACTGGCATTGACTACAGGGTGCTGCTGAGGAGCTGATTAGATAAAAATATCTTTTATATAGTTAAAGGTTTAGAAAGCTTCTTCTTGACTTCTAAGCCGATGCCTGAAGGATAAGTAGAAGTTAGCCAGTCAACACAGTACGAAGGCTAGGGGAAGAGATTATTCCAGGCAGTGGAAAAAAACATCTGTAAAAGTCCATGGGGGTCGGAGTGCATGGAGCATTCAAGGCTCTAAAATAAGCTCTGAAATAAGGAACAAGAAGTGCACTGGAGTGGTAGGTGGGGCACAGGAAAGAAGTCTGGAGAAAGAAGGAGGTTTGGATCCTGCAGAGTGCTAGAGACCACGTGAGGTGTTTTGACTTTGTTCTAAGAGCAATGGATTTGAAGCCAGGCGATCATTCCAGCTACACCAAGTGACTCTGTACACTGCCACACATGGGTGCTGGGAGGATAACTCCGCCCATGGCTCCTTTGGGAGGACGACCAGAAACTCTGCCCTTGGACCCCACCTGACTGCCCATGCGTCCAGCTCTTGCTTTGGCTGGTTCTCGTTTGCGTTCTTTCTCTATAAAAAGCAGCATCTGTGAGGATAATAGCTCTGAGTTCTGTGAGTTTTTCTTGTGAATTATTAAACTTGAAGGTGGTTCAGGAAAGCCCCAAGCTTGCAATTGGTGTTGGAGACAAGGGCAGTCCTGTGGGAACTATGCCCTTAACTTTGCAGTTTCATTAACTTCATGGGCGGGTATTTCCCGGAACAAGCAGCTTGGTCTCAGTATTACTTAAAATGAGATGGAAAAAAGCATGCCTGGTATACGTATTGTGTAAGGTCACCTCTAGGGGTGGAAGTGAGGGGGACTGACTGGAAAAGGGCACACAGTACCTTCTGGGGAGCCAGAAACATCTATACTTTGATCTGAGTGGTAGTTACACAGGTATATAAAAATCCATTTAGGCCATGATCAGTGGCTCATGTCTGCAATCCCAGCTCTTTGGGAGGCTGAGGCAGGAGGATTGCTTGAAGCCAGAAGTTTGAGAACAATCTAGGCAACAAAGAGAGACCCTGTCTCTACTAAAACAAAAAGACAAAAATCCATTGAGCTACATACATAAGATTGGAACACTTTATGCATTTTACTATACATAATATAGCCCAATTTTTTTGTTTTTTGTGGGTTTTTTTCTGAGACAGAGTCTCGCTTTGTCACCCAGGCTGGAGTGCAGTGGCATGATCTCAGCCCACTGCAACCTCCACCTCCCAGGTTCAAGAGATTCTTGTGCCTCAGCCTCCCAAGTAGCTGGAACTACAGACGCATGCCACTACGCCCAGCTAATTTTGGTATTTTTAGTAGAGATGGGGTTTCCCCATGTTGGACAGGCTGGTCTCGAACTCCTGACCTCAAGTAATCCAACCACCTCGGTCTCCCAAAGTGCTGGGATTACAGGCATGAGTCATGGTGCCCAGCCAATTATTTTGGTTTTTGGTTTTTCGTTTGAGACAGGGTCTTGCTCTGTCGCCGGGGCTGAAGTGTGGTGGCGTAATCTTGGCTCACTGCAACCTCTGGCTCCCAGGCTCAAGCAATCCTCCCACCTCGGCCTCCCGAGTACGTAGGACCACAGGCACAGGCCACCATGCCCGTCTAGCCCAATTTTTAAAAGTTAAAAAACAAACCAAAACACTGCCTTTGAAAATGGGGAAGCCCAGCCTAGAGTTAAGGGATGCAAGCAAGGCTGGACTGCTGAGAAGAACGTGAAGCCAAGGATAGGGCTGAAATTAAAGATGTGAGAGCTAGCAAAGGACTTTCTGGAAAGATTCTCTGAAATAAATGGTTTCATGCTTTCAACTTGTGCAGGGTGAGCTGGGACCATGTGACTGTATGAATGTGTGACTCGTGTGCATGTGTGTGCACGTGTGTGTGCACACTCCCTAGACAGGCCCCTGTGCTGCTTCTCCACTTCATCAGCCTCACCAAGTGATGATGTGCACTGCACCACAGCAGGCAGGGCAATGCGTACTGCCAAAGGAGGGACACTCAGCCGGGGCTGGCATGAGGGCTGTCCTACGCTCCTCCCAGTCAGGGAGAGGCTCAGGGGGCGGGCATGGAGGCCTGGGAAGCCAGGCTGCAGGCAGAAGGGCCAGTTTTGCCAGTGTTGTATGAAACCAAGCCCAGGC
This sequence comes from Pan paniscus, assembly GCF_029289425.2. Lineage (NCBI taxonomy): Eukaryota > Metazoa > Chordata > Mammalia > Primates > Hominidae > Pan > Pan paniscus. The sequence goes on along the minus strand of NC_073255.2, from coordinate 31,174,106 downwards.
AACAAGTGGGGTAAACCTGAAACTAATGGCAGAAATTCCCCTGGGCTGCTACCTGAAGGAAGGAGAATTCAGGGATGAGTCAATGGAGTAAAAAAGCAGGAAGGCAGACTGGATGGATACTGCTCCAAGCCAAGGGGTGGGAGGCAGAGCCTGGGAGAATTCTGAGTCACGAGCTGTGGGTGGGAATGTGCTCCACAGCTGAGTCACTGGAACCCAAAATGAAGGCTATGCAGGCACCAATGGTGGGAGTAGAGGAGCAGGTACAGGAGGGTGGGCCTTTGGTCTTTCATGAAACCTCCTCAAGCAACCCATGGGTTTATGGTTCGCGAATGAAGAACTAACCTGTGTGAATCAAAATATGTGGGTTATTTATTTTTGGATTTGTGATGACATACCTCTTTCTGTTGTTCCGGAAACATCTTCAGCACAGGACACGATCAATCTGAAAAATAAGATATCCACACTGGGTGATTTGGAACCTCCAAACTGGAGTGGATACACCACTCATGGCCTCCAACCCAAATCCCCTGACAGAGCCCCCCCGGCCCCACAGTCCCTGACATGTGAGCCTCTGCTCCTCCCACACTGCCCTCTCCTGCTGGCAGGACCAAGGTGAACATCAGTCCACACCAGGGGTTAGGAGTCTGGACCCCAATGAGTCCAAGGCAGCTGGATGATGACAGACCTTCAAACTGCAAGGCCAGCCAGTCAGGCTGGGGCTGGAGGCTTAGTGAATTGGGGAGGAAGCTGGAGATGCCGGGGAGCAGAAGCCATGTGCGGGGGGATGCTGGCTGGAAAAGACGCGCAGAGAGATCCACCACCAGAGGCAGCCCTGACGCTTTTACCGGAAACTCAAACCTTCTGGGATCAGGCCCTTCCTGTGACACTTAAATTACTCCAGAGGTCACATAAGAGATGGTGTGGCCCTCAGCAGGAGAAAGTCAGGACCTTGACTCTGACCTTCTGAGTAGTGCAGCCAGCCTGTTGTTTGATTCCAGGCCCTGCATGTCTCTGGGGTTGTCAATTGTTCTTTAAACCCACTTGGTATGTAAGCTCATTAGATTTAACACCTGCTCCCTGCCAAAAACAAAAAGCAAATTTAAATTCCCTGCCTATATCCACACATATGTATTCTTACAACTGAGGGTGACTATGACTGCAGGTCTGCTATTTGCCTTCACTTTGATAATATCAGTATGTGTCTGAGCCCACCTTCCGGGTCCATATTATCCCCCACACGTATTCCCAGAGTCTCTATACTCATGTCACTGGCACCACAGGGAACACAGGGAAGCAGGAACACAGGCTCCGCTTCCAGGGCCGTGTGGAGGTGCAGACGAGAGACCCCACAGGGCCTCTGGAAGGGGCAAGCGAGCTGCACCCGAGCAGCAGCAGGAAGCTTTCCAAGAGGAAGGGAGTCCCTCTCCCCTGGAGCAGTCAGAGGACCCATGGAGAGGGAATGGGAGAGCAGGGGATCTCAGTGTTCAAGGAAAAAAAGCAGGACCTCCAGGGGAGCGGAGGAGCAACAACAACACCCACAGAGCCTGGTGAAAAGCGTGCCCTATGGTCCAGAGATCGTGACCAGGCCAGATCAGCTGGGGGACAGGGTTCTCAGAGGGTGTAGTGGGGTGGAATTGTGGCTGCCATAAAGATATGTCCATGTCCTGATCCACAGAACCTGTGAATGTGACTTTATTTGAAAAAAGAGTCTTTGGAGACATAATTAAGAATCTCAAGATAAAATCATCCTGGATGACTGGAGTGAACCCTAAATCTGATGGCAAGTGCCCATATAAGAGAAAGAGAGGAGAACACAGAGAAGAACATGTGAAGACGAAGACGGAGGAGGGGGAGGGATGCAGCCCCCAGCCATGGAGCCCCTGGGGCTGGAAGAAGCAAGGCGGGGATTCTTCCCTAGGGCCTCTGCAGGGGAGCACGGCCCTGCTGCCACCTGGATTTTGGACTTCCAGCATCCCAAATTGTAACAGAATAAATTTCTGCTGTTCTAAATATCAAGCTTGTGGTAATTTATTGCAGCAGCTATAAGAAGCTAGTCAAGAGGGGACCAGTCGAGATTAGGTTGGAAAGACAGACTGGGGTTGGAACTGGAGATTCTGTTCAGTCACTCTTTGTGGAGCTCCTGCTATGTGCCATGGGCTGAGGTGGAAGCAGGACACACGGTGGAGTACACAGCAGGCTCAGAGCTTTGGAGGCGACTTCCTAATTATAACGTGGAACTGATAGGAAAGGACACCGTGTGATAGGAATGGAAAAACACACAACAGGGATAAACCTGGAGGACATAGGCCAAATGAAATAAGCCAGTCACAAAAAGACAGACACCGTATGATTCCACTTGTATGAAGTACCAAGGGCAGTCACATGCAGAGGCAGAGGCCAGGTGTGGTGGCTCACACCTGTAATCCCAGCACTTTGGGAGGCCAAGGCAAGCAGATCACCTGAGGTCAGGAGTTAGAGACCAGCCTGGCCAACAGGGCAAAACCCCAACTCTACCAAAAACAAAAACTTATCCAGGAGTCGTGGCACGCCCGTGGTCTCAGCTACTCAGCAGGCTGAGGTAGGAGGATCACTTGAGCCTGGGAAGCAAAAGTTGCAGTGAGCTGAGACTGTGCTGCTGCACTCCAGCTTGAGTGAGAGACCTCATCTCAAAAAAAAAAAAAAAAAAAAATTCAGAGACAGAAAGTAGAATGGTGGCTGCCAAGTATGGGAGGGAGAGGGGGTGGGGGGCAGCTGAGTGGGTACAGAGTTTCAGTTGTGCAAGATGAAAAGAGTTCAGAAGATCAATGGCACAACAATGTGAACGTCCTTCACACCACTGAACTGTACACCTAGAAATGGATCAGATGGTACATTTTAGGTTGTGTGTTTTTTACCATTTAAAACAAAATTTTAAAGAATGGAGGGACTAAGTGGGGGTGGAGAGGGTTTACTGAGAAAATGGCACTTCCGCTGAGGCCTAAAGGATGGTGTGAGATAGCCAGGAAAGCAAAAGGAAGAAGGCCCTCTACACAGAAGGCCTGGGTCATGCCAAGGGGAGGAGGCCAGGAGGAGGAGCGGCTCAAGTCCGGTTATCATGGGATTCCTGCACCAGAGCCAAGTTAGCCGGTGGGTTCCACAATCTCAGGATCTGGCCATGCTCCCCACACACATCACGTGCTCCACACGGCTGAACCTCTACCCTCATACTTTCACCCTTTCCAGGCACCAGCAAACTCTGCCAGGATTCTGCACAGAAATCACTTCCCCGGCTCTCTGCCCCATTACACAACCACGTGCTGTGCAGTCCCCTGGTGCCATTAACTTCGCTTGCATCATGATGTTTAGATACCCTCTGTCTCTCCCATTTGACTGAATTTCTCCAACAGGGCATAGCTGTGTTTCCTTGTGTAATTAAACTTCACAACTGTCCTGTGAGGATTTGAATATCCCCACTTCACAAGTAAGAAAGCGGAAGATCAGAGGGGTTAAGGGGTTAAGTTGCCCAAGGTCACACTATGAAAGAGCGCAAGTGCTCAAGTTCCACTGCAACCAAAGCCAGTCTGCTTCCCTAGGGTGGCCTTCCAATGCCACAGGCTACCTCCATGACTCTGTAATGTGAACAAATGGTTCAAAGTTGGGGTCTTAATTTTCCCCAGAGGGCTTGAGCTTTTCCCAGCCAGGCAGAACTCTGCAGTTCTATCTAATAGGAGTCTGATAATTGGCCACCTTAAGATGCTACAGACCAAGTCCAACTATGAAGTAGGAAACTGGCCCCGGGGGCTCACACCTGTAATCTCAGCACTTTGGGAGGTTGAGGCGGGCAGATCACTTAGGAGTTCAAGACCAGCCTGGATAACATGGCGAAACCCCATCTCTACAAAAAATACAAAAATTAGCTGGGCATGGTAGCATGCGCCTGTGGTCCCAGCTACTTGGGAGGCTGAGGTGGGAGGACTGCTTGAGCCTGGGAGGTCAAGGCTGCGGTGAGCCATGATCATGCCACTGCACTCCAGCCTGGGTTACAGTGAGACCCTGTCTCAAAATATAAAAGTAAAAGAAAATAAAAAAGAAAACAGGAAACTTGGGAAAGTTGAAAGCAGTTTCAACCAGTTGTTCCAAAACATCAAGTGAACTATCATGGTCAACCTCTAATACTGTAAATCTGTACAGTGAAAATGGTGATCATTTCATTTTCTAAGCTCTATACACTTCCACATTGTCTGAATTTTCCTAGTAACATTAATTTTAAACTTTTTAAAGTAATAATTATTTTAAATACAGTAAATAGCATAATGCTCTCAGAATAGTAATTTTAACATAAATTATTTTTATTTCATGTAAAATAAATAGCAAATTCAAATGTATTAAGAGATGCTACCTTTATAACACAAGAGAAAGTATCATTTGGTACTAGAACTTGCCATGGCATTTACTGGTGGGGAGAAGGAAATTCAACGACAGCACAATTGTATGGTTTGAGATAAAAGGTCAACTGTCTATAATTTAGCAAACCAAAGCTGCCAATCAGAAATTGCTCCCTGAGGCCAGGCGCAGTGGCTCACGCCTGTAATCCCAACACTTTGGGAGGCCTAGGCAGCCAGATCACCTGAGGTCAGGAGTTTGAGACCAGCCTGGCAAACATGGTGAAACCCCGTCTCTACTAAAAATACAAAAATCAGCCGGGTATGGTGGCACATGCCTATAATCCCAGCTACTTGGGAGGCTGAGGCAGGAGAATCACTTGAACTTGGGAGGTGCAGGTTGCAGTGAGCCAAGATCGTGCCACTGCGCTCCAGCCTGGGCAACAAGAGCAAGACTGCACCTAAAAAAAAAAAAAGAAAGAAGAAAGGAAAGAAGGAAAGAAAGAAAGAGAGAGAGAGAGAAAGAAAGAAGAGAAACAGAGAAAGAGGGGAGGGGAGGGGAGGGAAGGGGAGGGAAGGGAAGGGAAGGGAAGGGAAGGGAAGGGAAGGGAAGGGAAGGGAAGGGAAGGGAGAAGGACAGAAAGAGAAAGAGAGAGAAAAAGAAATTGCTCCCTGACAAAACTAAGCCCTTTAGGTGAGTTGGAAAATTTTAGATTTGTATAGATTTCCAAACTCCCCAGGCTACCTTATGTGTCTGTCATAATAATGCACATAGAGGTCTGGGTGTGGTGGCTCATGCCTGTAATCCCAGCACTTTGGGAGGCTGAAGCAGATAGATCACTTGAGGTCAGGAGTTCAAGACCAGCCTGACCAATATGGTGAAACCCTGTCTCTACTGAAAATACAAAAATTAGCCGGGCATGGTGGCATACACAGCTACTTGGGAGGCTGAGACAGGAGAACTGCTTGAACCCGGGAAGCCAAGGTTGCAGTGAGTCAAGATCACACCACTGCACTCCAGCCTGGACAACAGAGCGAGACTCCATCTCAAAAAAAAAAAAAAATGCACATAGAGAATTCTTGTCTCACTGAAAGATTGTTATGCCAAATATGGATATCTGTCTCCCAGTGACCTCTGCTAGGCTGTCTCTAGAGTATTCTCTCTCTCTTCCACCAATGAAGAACCCCCATCACACCTGAATGGCCACCCATTCTCCTTCTCTCTTACCTTCATTGTAAGAATTATTATTTTTATTTTATTCATTTTAGAGACAGGGTCTCATTGTCACCCAGGCTAGAATGCAGTGGCACAATTATAGCTCACTGTTGCCTCAGATTCCTAGGCTCAAGTGATCATCCCACCTCAGCCTCCCTAGCAGCCGAGACTACAGGAACAAGCCACCATGCCTGAGTAATTTTTTAAATTTTTGTAGAGATGGTATATCCCTATGTTGCCCAGGCTGGTCTCAAACTCCTGGCCTCAAGCCATCCTCCTGCCTCAGCCTCCCAAAGTGCTCAATAACAGGTGTGAGTCATCGCACCCAGCCCATTCCAAGAATTATTAAATCTCACAATCAAGCTGGGCGTGGCTTGGTTTCCACATTGTTTGAATTTTTCATTTTAAAACAAAAAATCAGCCAGGGATGGTGGTGCACACCTGTATTCCTAACTACTCAGGAGGCTGAGGTGGGAGGATCCCTTCAGCCCAGGAGGTTAGGCTGCAGTGAGCTATTTGCACCACTACACTCCAGCCTAGACAACAGAGCGAGACTCTGTCTCTAAAATAAACAAATGAAAAAAGATAAACTCACACAACCACATCAAACAACAGGAATGATTTCTCAAACCTGCTGGCGACATTACAGCTGGATACACACAGGCAGCAGACACATGGGTTATCCCCTTCCTGGGAAACATGGCAGTCCTGAAGACTCATCTGAGAGACTCATGTATCTCTTCACAACCCCACTGCCCTGAGAGCATGGTACACAGATCTGCCCAAACCGAAAACTCGAGGAGAAAGCTTCCTCTATTTTCTACCTTGGAATACCTTTTCTATAAAATGCAAAATATCTATGAAGCAAAGATAAAATTCTATAAAGTACCACTTGGCAATCTTTTTCTGTAGAGGGTCAGATAGTAAATATTTGAGGTTTTGTAGGCCACAGGGTCTCTGCATCTCCTACTCAAGTCTGTAGTGCATAGTGAAAAGGCACTCACAGATGCCTAACTGAATGAACATGGCTGGGTTCCAGTTAAACTTTATCTACAAAAAATGGTGGCAGTAGTTTGCAGACCCCTACTACAGAGCAAGCCATTACTGTGCCTTCAGTACTTATATATACTATACCTTAATAATACCTTTCTGAGGTCAACAGGCCAAAACATTTGCAATGCTAGGCTTGGTCTATATGCCTACGGGAGATCTCACTGACAAGTAAACTACTGACCAAAAGTTTGTGGACTATACATGTAAGGAATGAGAAAGGATCACATATTTTTTCAAATGATGAAATAAGGAATAACAAGTACGGTTTATATCATTATTTAAAATAAAAACGGCAAAGACTTTTTCTAAATCTTTAGATCAGGTGCTCCCTGATTCATGAATCACTAATAAAAGCCAATTTAATTTTTAAACAAAATTTTTTGTAACTTTTTCTTTTGACAAGATCAAAGTCTCAGAACCAACTATTTAAAAAAAAAAAAAAAAAGATCGGCGAGGTGGGGTGACTCACGCCTGTAATCCCAGCACTTTGGGAGGCCAAGGCAGGTGGATCACAAGGTCAGGAGTTCGAGACCCCACCCTGGCCAATATGGTGAAACCCTGTCTCTACTAAAAATAGAAAAATTAGCCAGGCATGGTGGCAGGCGCCTGTAATCCCAGCTACCCTGTAATTCCAGCTACTCGGGAGGCTGAGGCAGGAGAATCGCTTAAACTTGGGAGGCAGAGGTTACAGTGAGCCGAGATCATGCCACTGCACTCCAACCTGGGTGAGTGAGACTCTGTCAAAAAAAAAAAAAAAAAAAAAAGATCAAGCTCAACAACAACAAACAAAAACAAAGAAAAAAACCCTAAATGCCTGACTTCACCACTGTGCAACCTGGCATGTAAGAAAATTGCACTTGAACCCCATAAATTTATACAAATAAAAAATCCGATTTAAAAAATATGCAAGACCGGGCACATGCCTGTAATCCCAGCACTTTGGGATGCTGAGGTGGGAGGATCACTTGACCTCAAAGTTTGAGACCAGTCTGGGCAGCATGGCGAAATCCTGAAACCGCCTTTGCAAAATTATAACTGAGGAAATTATGGCAGTGAAAGAAATCAGACCTAACCGACTCCATCTTGCTTCTAACCCTTAAGATGTCCTTATTCATTCCTGGGCATAAGCTGAACTAACTTCGGGAAGGAATTCAGTTCATGGTTTGACTCTGAAACAAAACTGGTAACAGCCCTTTCCCGAAAAGACCCCTTTCTTGCCTGGGGTCCAGTCTGCCTTTGCAGAACTAACAAATTAGCTACAAGATTAGAAATTACAATTTAGGGGCCATGTAGTCTCTGGCTCCAAGGGTCTCAACCTTCCTAAATTGCTCCTGGGGATAACATCGTTATTGTAAAACCTAAGATCCATGCTTTAGATATTTTGCAGACCCTGCAACTGCACTGGAAGGATCAGCTGATATCACCCAGAGTGGTAATCTGGCTCAACCAGTTCTGCCATCCCACCCAAGCACAGAGGACAGGAAGAAAACCTCATTTTGACCCCCCTATGATTCCATCTCCAACCTGACCAATCAGCACTCCCTACTTCCTAAGCTCCTACCTGCCAAATTGTCTTTAAAAACTCTAATCCGGCCGGGCCCAGTGGCTCACACCTGTAATCCCAGCACTTTGGGAGGCCGAGGTGGGCGGATCACGAGGTCAGGAGATCGAGACCATCCTGGCTAACAACACGGTGAAACCCCGTCTCTACTAAAAATACAAAATATTAGCCAGGTGTGGTGGCGGGCGCCTGTAGTCCCAGCTACTTGGGAGGCTGAGGTAGGAGAATGGCGTGAACCAAGATCACGCCACTGCACTCCAGGCCTGGGCAACAGAGCGAGATGCAGTCTCAAAACAACAACAGCAACGCTGGTCTCTCACACAGCGGGGTCTGCGTAAATTACTCTCTCGCCGTTGCAATTCCCGTCTTTATAAATTGGCTCTGTCTAGGCAGCGGGCAAGGTGAACTCATTGGGAAGTTACTACCCCACCTCTACAAAATACACAAAAATTAGCCAGACATGGTGGCACGTGTCTGAAATCCAGGCCACTCGGGAGGCTGGTGTTGTAGGGCTGCTTGAGCCAGGGAGGCAGAGGCTGCAGTGAGCCAAGACCATGCCACTGCACTCCAGCCTGGGTGACAGAGTGAGACTCTGTCTCACAAAAAAAAAAAAAAAAAAAAGGACAAAGGAATTGATAGACATTTCTCCAAAGATGACGTGCAAAGGGCCAATAAACATATGAAAACATGCTCAACATCACTAATCCACAATGAGAAATCAACTCACACCCATTAGGATAGATCCAAGAAACAAAAAAACAAAAAAGCATTGAGGAGGATATGGAGAAGTCGGAACCCTTCTGTTGGCAGCAATGTAAAATGGTGCAGCTGCTATTGAAAACAGTATAGCAGTTCCTCAAAAAATTACAGAAAACTACCACATGATCCAGGAATTCCACTTCCAGATATCCATCCAAAAGAGCTGAAAGCAGGCTCTCAAAGAGCTATTTGTGGGTCCACATCCACGGCAGTATTATTCACAATAGCCAAGAGGTGGAAGTAACCTAAGTGTCCATCAATGAAATGTAATGGATGAGCAAAATGTGGTCTCTCCATACAATGGGTACCATTCAACCTTAAAAAGGAAGGAAATTCTGCCACATGCTACAAAGGAGGATGAACCTTAAGGACATTATGCTAAATGAAATAATCCAATCATAAAAAGACAAATCCTTTATTATTCCACTTACATGAGGTTTTCAAGGAAATTAAATTGATAAAGACAAAGTAGAATGGTGGTTGTCAAGGGCTAGAGGAAAGGGTAAATGGAGCATTTAAGGGGGAAATGGAACATTCTTGTTTACTGATACAGAGTTTCAGTTTTGTGAATGAAAAAGATCTAGAGATCTATTGTACAACAACGTGAATACACTTAACGCTACTGAAGTATACATTTAAAAAGTGGTAAGGTCTATACACTAGTACGGTGTAGACCATGTGAAAAAAAATAATAAAAATGGGTAAGATTGCAAATTTCATGTGTTTCTTACCACAATTAAAAATAAAGTTTTTGAAAGAAGGTCAATAATCTACTTAAATGTTTAATCTTGCTATTAACAGAAGTGTAAATAAAAACAAGTACCATATTTTTTTCTTTAAAATTAGAAATTTCTGTAATAATATCCACTGCTGGCAAGGATCATGAGAAATGGGAACTAAATACTGTTGGTAGGAATGTGAGCTATTTCAATATTTCTGAAAGATAATTTGGCCATATATTTCAAAAGCAACAATATAAATTGTTTATATTCTTTAACTCGATAATTTGACCTCTGGGAACTCAATCTAAAAAAATATCAGTGCTACATGTGCAAAATATTTGTACAGGAAAGAATGTTCAAAATGCAGTGTTTTTAAGAAACAATCAAAGAAAATGGAAACCTAAACGTCCGTAAGCGGAGTAGAAAAAAAATGAATTATGTTCCATCTGCATGACAGACTACCTCATAGCCATTATAAATTGTTATAAAAGAATATTAAATGATCGGGGCTGTTCAAACAGTATTGTTGATTTTTTGTTGTTATTTTTTGAGACAGTCTCGCTCTGTCACCCAGGCTGGAGTGCGGTGGCACGATCTCAGCTCACTGCAACCTCCGCCTCCTGGGTTCAAGGGATTTTCGTGCCTCAGCCTCCCCAGTAGGTGGGACTACAGGTGTGCACACCAAGCCCGGCTAATTTTTTTGTATTTTTAGTAGAGATGGGGTTTCACCATGTTGGCCAGGCTGGTCTTGAACTCCTGACCTCAAGTCATCCACCCACTTCAGCCTCTCAAAGTGTTGGGATTACAGGCATGAGCCACAATGCCCGGCCTCAAACAGTATTATTAAGTGATTTTTTAAAAGCACTTTTTTTTTTTTTACATATTTACATAAGAACTGGAGCTTATGCACAATAAAGTTAAAAATTAACAGTAGTCATTTCTGAGTGGTAGGATTATGACTGATTTTTACTTCCTTTTTTTCTGTATTTCCCCAAAAGATTACAGTGCATTTGTTAAAGTTTAAGAACAAAACATGTTTTTTAAAAGAAAGTAAAACCTAATGTGCTCAGTTACTTTTATTATTCCTTCCCCACAAAAAACAAACAGCAGTCAAGTTAATTTCACTCTGTGTTTCATTTCCTCCCACAGTGTTCAGCTATTTTTCTATTTAAATAAAAAAATCACTGACTCCTTACTTTCATCTCTTAAGAATATTCCATCTGCGAGGTTATTTTAAATTCAATGTTTAGTTCTGTGCCAAGTTTTCCCGTATCTGCTCCCGATACTACCTATGCCCTTGGCTCTGCACTGGACACATCTGTGGTGGTGCCAGGGCCCTCCCAGATTTGCTGGGGAAGAGCCTACCAAGGTCCTGCTCCTAGGGCAGATCTACAGGCGGCTGGCTGTCACGACCCTCCCCAGACACAGTAGGGAGGATCAGGGATGGATGTCTGACTCGAAAGAAGTCAGTCCACAGGCTAGAGGGTACCTAGGGCACAGCCTGGCACAAAAAGAAGAAAGGGCTGGGCAATGGCTCCCTCCTGGTACTTGAACCTAGGAAATATTACTACATTTGGTGGTTCTTTAAGAATGGAGGCTGGAAAGTGATGAAAGAGAAACTGGAGAGATAATGACATCACAGCTGGGGTTCTGAGGGACCAGAGGTTCTTGTGTTATACTCGTATAACACAAGTATATATGAGCCATGATGTAGACAAAAGACACTAAAGGCCACAGAAATTGGCCACCAGACAAGCTGAATCAGAGGAGCCAGCTTTGGTTGCTGAAGTGTGCAGGCCTGCCTGGGGCCACTTTCCCAGTGGCTTCAGTGTCCAGCATCTCTGAGGTTCCCTGTGCACAGTGTCCTTAACATAAGCATCCCTTTACTCAAGGTGGCTTGAAGGTGACCCCAGTTTGGGCAATCAAAGGAACTCAAACAAAAAGAAAAAGAAATTAGAGCTGCACCAAAACATGAAAGCTGGGCTGAAGGCAGGCAGCCGTACACTTTTGGGGAGGGCCTGCAGAGCAAGCAGAACCATCTGCAAACCAGGCCCAAATTGTCTCCCTCAGTCCCAGATTAGAACTAGAAAAGGCAAACCAAGATGGAAAAACAGCAGAACTCTGATATTCAGTTAAAGTTAGAAACACAAATAAAATTGCATTTAAGTTTTTCCACCATTCATCACAAAAGAAAAAAAGAGGATATGACAGCACATCTTTTTTTAAAGTTTATAGCAATCTAAAAAAATACTGGTTCATAGGACATAAATCAAAGAAACCACTAACTTGCTAATCTCTATGACATACAAGTTCCATTTACGGTCATGAACTTGATAGTAGGCCAAATTTAGGGTTTAAAATCCAAGAAACAAAAAAAATTATAGAATTTTAACCTCACAATTATTTGAACGTCATTTTGAAAAAGTGCTACCTGAGATGCAGACACTGAGAACATACCTGCATGTGCATGTTGGCCCTGACCTCCACCTCCCTTTGTACTCACTCACACTAAGAAGCAACCCAGTTACTAAACAGAATAAAAGGAAAGAAGCTGTGAAAAATTGCATATGAGAGAGAGGAAATGACCACTGGCACAGGTGCTTCCTAACTCGTACTGTGACATTCTCTCTCCTCAAAAACTGTCCTTAAATGCTTGAGGTGATGGATATCCCAGTTACCCTGATCTGATCATTATACATTGTACATATGTATCAAAATGTCACATGTACCTCAAAAATACATATAACTATGATACAGCAAGTTTAAAAAGACAAAAAACAAAAAACTACCTTGACCTCCCAGGCCAAATCCAAAAGCATTTTTCCCACCTCCCACTTTGCTTATGCTACCAAGGTTCTTTTAATTAGTGATTTGTTTGTGCTAATAATTTTCATCTTTTGGAACAGCAGATAAATCTCAGAAGCCGGGGGAGTGGTATTAGTGATTTAAATATTAGTGTTAATTAGTCCAATCAGATTGCCTTTGTATTAACCAGGCGCTATCTTCAGCTACTCACTCATCAGTCATCCCTTACCACCACACAGGGTTTTGATTATGATGGGAAAAGGGGGAAATCATTGGTAGCTGGGTGCATGAAATTCTTTGAAGGCTGATGTATTCCTTGATGCCTTGCCCAAGGATTGTGAAAAACCTGAGAACACAACCTCCTGAAGAACAGCAGAAAATGCCCTGCCCTCTCTCCTGCCAACAAAACATTTTTTCAATTCTACTCACTCTACCCCTTCACCTGGTAAGAGTAAGAAGTACTATCACAACTTCCCATCAAAGTACTACCTAAATATAGCATCAAAAGAATAAAATAGTCGGGTGCGGTGGCTCACGCCTGTAATCCCAGCACTTTGGGAGGCCGAGACAGGCGGATCATGAGGTCAGGAGATCAAGACCATCCTGGCTAACATGGTGAAACCCCATCTCTACTAAAAATACAAAAAAAATTAGCCGGGCGCAGTGGCGGGCACCTGTAGTCCCAGCTACTCGGAGGCTGAGGCAGGAGAATGGTGTGAACCTGGGAGGCGGAGCTTGCAGTGAGCGGAGATCACGCCACTGCACTCCAGCCTGGGTGACAGAGCCAGACTCTGTCTCAAAGAAAAAAAAAAAAGAATAAAATACCTAGGATTACATTTAACAAAAGAAGTACAAAATGTATACTCTGAAAACCACAAAACATTGTTGGAAAAAATTAAGAGATCAAAATAAACGGAAAAACATACCATGTTCATGAACTGGAAGACAATTTAACATCTTAAAATGGCAATACTGCCCAAAGTGATCTATGGATTCAAGCACGATCACTATTAGAATCCCAGATGTCTTCTTTGTACAAACTGACAAGCTGATTTTAAAATTCACAGGAATTGCAAGAGACTCCAAATAGCCAAAACAATCCTGAAAAAGAAGAATAAAGCAGGAGGATTCCCACTTCCCAATTTCAACTTACTACAAAGCAACAGCACTCAAGGCATTGTGGTATTGGCACAAGTACAAACAAACAGATCAAAGGAACAGAATTGAGAAATAAACCCATAGGTTTATTTCTGTCTAGTCAATTGATTTCCCCAACAAGGGCACCGAAACCACTCAATGGGGAAAGAATCATCCTTTCAACAAATGGTGCTGGGACAAGTAGATAGCCACACGCAAAAGAATGAAGTTGAGCTCCTACCTTATACCACATACAAAAATTGACTGAAAATGGATCAAATACCATTTTGTAAGAGCAAAAAACTATAAAACTCATAGAAGAAAACACAGCAGTTAGTCTCTATGGCCTTGGATTTGGCAAAGGATTCTTTGATATGGCACCAAAAGCATGAGCAACAACAACAAAAAAATTGGTAAATTAGACTTCATAAAAATGTAAAACTTTTGTGCTTCAAATGCCACCATCAGAGACAACCCACAGAATGAGAAAATATTTGCATATCATATATCTAAGGGACTGTGTCTAAACTATATCAAGAACTCTTACAACTTAATAAGAAAAACACAAATTACCCCACTCAATAACAAGCAAAGGATCCTGAGCAATTTCTCCAAGGAAGAAATACAAATGGTGAATAAGCAAATGAAAAGATGCTTGATATCATTAGTTACCAGAGAAATGCAAATCTAAACCATGGTAAGATACCACTCTACTCCTATTAGTCTGGTTACAATTAAAAAGTCAAATAATAACAAATGCTGCCAAGGAGGTAAAGAAATCAGAACCTTCATACACTACTGGTGGAAATAAAAAATTGTGCAGCCCCTTGGGAAAAGTCTGGCAGTTTCTCAAACAATTAAATATACAGTCACCATTTGACTTGGCAATTCTACTCCGGGGTATATATATCCAAGAGAAACAAAAACTTGTATATGACTATTCACAGCAGCATAATTAATAACAGTGAAAAGTAGAAACAATCCAAATGCCTATCAACAGGCAAACAAAATGTGGTATATCTACTCAATGGAGTATTATTCAACAATATAAAGGAATGAAGTTCTGATACATGTTACAACTTGGATAAACCCTGAAAGCATTACAATAAGTGAAAGAAACCGGTCACAACAGTCTACATATCATATGACTCCATTCACATGAAAGTCCAGAATAGAAACGTCTACAGAGATGGAACATAGACTACTGGGTGCTTGCAGCTGGGACTGGGACTGGGACTGGGACTGGGAGAAGAACTTGGTGGGTAGGGGAGAGATAGCCAAAAGGTACAGAGTTGCTGCTTTTTGAGGTCATGAAAATACTCTAAAAGCGACTTTGGTGATAAGTGCACGTATCTGTGAATATACCAAACACCAGTGAGCTGTATGCATTTTATTTATATTTTATTTTATTTATTTATTTTTTGAGACAGGGTCTAGCTTTGTCACCCAGGCTGGAGTGCAGTGACACGAACACAGTTCACAACAGCCTTGACCTCCCAGGCCCAAGTGATCCACCTACCACAGCCCCTCAAGTTGCAGGGGCTACAGGCATGGGCCACCATGCCCAGCTAATTTTTATATTTTTTGTAGAGACAGGGTTTCACCATGTGGCCCACACTGGTCTGGAACTCCTGGGCCTAAGTGATGTATCTGCCTTGGCCTTGCGAAGAGCTGGGATTACAGGAGTGAGCCACCACGCCCGGCCTGTATGCACATTTTAAATGGGTGAATGTACTATATGTGGATCATGTATCAATAAAGCTGTTTTAAAAACATGCTACCTGAAACCCGAAGCCTAACCCATTTCTTTATGTTAATACATCTAATTTTTTTTTTTTTTTTTTTTAGTTCTCTTTTTTTATTAGAGACAGGTCTCACTCTGCCACCCAGGCTGGAGTGCAGTGGTGTGATCACAGCTCACTGCAGCCTCAACCTCCCAGGCTCAAGCAATCCTCCCACCTCAGCCTTCCAGGTAGCTGGGACTACAAGTGCATGCCACCATGACCAGATAATTCTTAAGTTTTTTTGTAGAGATGAGGTTTTGCCATGTTGTCCAGGCTGGTCTTGAATTCCAGGGCTCAAGTGATCCTCCTGTCTTGACCTACCAAAGTATCGGGATTATAGGCGTGAGCCACCGCACTCAGCTTAGTTCTGTTTTTTTGAGAAAGGTCTTGCTATGTTGCCCGGCCTGGTCTCAAACTCCAGGGCTCGAGCGATTCTCCTGCCTCAGCCTCCCGAGTAGCTGCGACTACAGGTGCATGCCACTATGCCTGGCCTCACCCATTTTATTCACAACCCTCATGTCCAAAACACCCTCCTTCTATGAGCCACAATGTCTGCCCAGGCTGAAGGGCCTCCAAGCAACATCCATCCTCTGGGGTTCTCTCATCTCTACCTGGATCTGACTCCGTCCTTCCTCCGCCCTCTCCTCTTCTAACCCTTCCTTCCACTATGCCTCGGGAACTCATGCCAGGGCTGCAAATGCCCCAATTCACACCCATCTCAGCAGCTTCATCTTAGCTGCACCCCGGCTTCTCCACCTGCCCCTCCCTGGTAACTCTCCCAAGTACCGGCTGCTCAACCCTCATGTGCTCCCCTCTATCCCAGGACCAGGAGAACCCAAATTGTCCTGGTCACTGTTATCTCCAGACAATAACCTACCAAGAAGTACCTAGAACCTAGGAATGTGACCAACCTCCTCCCCCTCATTTCCTAGCAAGACCTGCTTCTCTCCAGCTTCCTGCTCCTCATGCCTGTGGCTTTGCTGACCCCTCCACACTGACTTCCCCACTTTTTCCTGACCTCCTACAAGGAGGGCCTTGATCATGAGTAAAGCCCTAACATTCCGGGATCTTGCCTTAGCCTACCTCCTTCATTCCTGTTACCTAACCCTCTGCTTACCAACCCCCATGTGGCCACAGCCCTGGCCATGAAATGTAAGGCTAGAAGTTCCCTCTGACCACCAGGGCCTGCCCTTCCTGATCGCACTTCCTCATTCTCACCCAATCGGCTGTTCCACTTGAATGAAACCACTAGAGCCCTGACCCACCCTTCCCATCTCCCTGTGGACCTCCCGTCCTTCCACTGTGTCACATGCCCTCCCTCTGCACCCTCAGCTCCCTGTCCCACTGCCACACTCTCAGGGCCCTGAACCTGGATCAACCTAACATTTGTCTCCCCTATTTTCTCTCCTGTGCCGCCCACCACTGAAGAAAAATCCTGCCATGTCTGTGACTGGCTCCATGACCAGGTTACTAGTTTGCATCCTCCTCCCTTTGTAACGCTGTGATTATTGCCTGATGCCTTGTTCCTCAAGCAGGTTCCTCAAGCAGGTACAAGGTATCAGCAACAAACACCACATTACAAAGGGAGGAGGATGCAAACTAAGCAAACTAACGCTTGTTGAGTGGGAATCCAGGGTTCAGGAGAGAAGATCCCAGCAGACTCATCACTTACATAATAGTGAGAGAACACAAAGTAAACATCTAAGCAAATAAATGAACAAGATAATGAACAAGCTTAATGAGAAAAACAAAACTGGGTGATGTTTTTGAGAGTGACTACCAGGACTTGGTGAGGACTACTTCATATGTGGGTGGTCAGGGAAGGCTTCTCAGAGGAGGTGACATTTGAGCTGAAACCTGACAGAAGAAAGGAAACCAGGGACAAAACAGTCTGGGGAAGGAACACTGCAGGAAGAGTGGGCAGTGTGTGCCAAAGCCAAGGCCAAAAGAGCCTGGTATATCTGGAGAACAGAAGGAAACCAGTGTGCTGGAGTATGGGGGATGAGGGAGAGGATCTCAGAAAGAGAGACGTGGGCCTGGTCACGCCGGGTCTGTGGACCACAGTGAGGAATCTGGAAGCCACTGGGGCACTTTCAGCAGGTGCATGACCTAACCTGACTTATGTTTTAACAGGATCCCTCTGGCTGCTGGGTGTAGAACAGACTGCAGGGGGCCAAAGCAGAAGCAGGGAGACCTGTTTGGAGATGACTAATGGTGCAGGCCAGACGTGATGGTGGTCCAGACATAGAAGCAGCAGTGGAGGTGTGTACAAGGGGAAGGAGGTATTGGCGTGTTTCCTCACTTATGCTTATCCAGTGGAGGGAAGAAAAATGAGGATGGGCAGCTACAAGGAGAGAGGAACCATAGCATGCATTCAAGAAGAATTCTCTGTGAGACATGTTGCAGGAGAAGGAGACAGACATTCCATGCAGCCTGGGGCCTGCAGCGAGGCCCATGATGGGAAAGAAGGCATTCTCCCCACTTCTGTACTGCCTACCCAAGGGCTGGCCTTGAAGTGCACAGGCAGTGGCATATTCTTGGTGGGGCACATGGGCAGTTTCAGTGGTGAGGCATCACATGTGGCTTCCTAGCAGAAGCTACAGACTCCCTGTCGCCTTCCACTTTAATCAGGGCACTTCCCCAGTGGGCCACTGGCAGCCCTCTTCCCTTCCACTCTACACTCATTCTCTGGTTTGGCTACTTCCACTCCCATATCATGTACAAAGGTGTCCAGAATCAGAACTGCCTTTGAGGGTGAACTAGACACCTCCTAGCGGTCTCTTCATGCGGACATTCTGCACACACCTCAAACTTACTGTGTCCAAACCAGGCTGGTGGACACATGATAACTTCTCCCTGCCCATCCACACCCTAGACAATTCTACTATCTTTTATGTTGCCCATTTTAATTAATGATGTCAGCATCCACACGGTGGCTCAAGCAAGAATCCTGGAAACTGTCATTGATTCCTTTCCAAACCCAACTGGTCAGCCAGCCCTTACAGTCCTCTCTCTAAATACCTCCTAAGTCCATTCCTGTCTCTCAGCCTCCAGTGTCACTGGCCTAGTTCAAGCTCTCATCAGTTCTACTCTTGACTCTAGCTGGAAGAAGGGTACATTCCATTGGTAGGGCCCAACATACTTAGCAAGTGGCTCAGTAAATGATTTTTGAATAAACAAGAAAAAGAATGTGGCCGGGTGCCTCACGCCTGTAATCCCAGCACTTTGGGAGGCTGAGGTGGGTGGATCATGAAGTCAGGAGATCTAAACCATCCTGGCTAACACAGTGAAACCCTGTCTCTACTAAAAATACAAAAAAATAGCTGGGTGTGGTGGCAGGTGCCTGTAGTCCCAGCTACTCAGGAGGCTGAGGCAGGAGAATGGCGTGAACCCAGGAGGCGGAGCTTGCAGTGAGCCGAGATCGTACCACTGTACTCCAGCCTGGGGCATAGAGTGAGATTCTGTCTCAAAATAAAAAAAAACAAAAAAGAATGCATGAATGAATACAATGAACAAATGAGTGATGAAATCAATGAATAAACCAAAAAAATTTTTATGTGCAGAGACAAAGAAAATTAAAACATATTCAACCTAATGGAGGAGATGCAACCAAGCAGGTACAAGCATCAGGCAACAAACACCGTGTTACAAAGGGAGGCAAATGCAAACCAAAGAAACTAACATTTGCTGAGCATCTACCAGTTGTCAAGTGCTAAACCAGGCACTTCATAAACAGTGCACTTCACACAGCATCACAAATGACATGCCCAGCAAGCAGGTGATATATTGCACTCCAGATGAAGACACTAACGTTCAAAGAAGTTGAATAACTGTCCCACGTCATCTAACACAAAGTAGCAGGGTTCAGACTCAAACCTAGGTCAGTAGGCCACAAATCCTGTGTTGGCTAGTGGATATATGCTTACTGGAAGGGCTGCACTTCAAAAGATAATTAACAAGACCTGGGCGCAGTGGTTCACGCCTGTAATCCCAGCACTTTGGGAAGCTAAGGCAGGTGGATCATCTGAGGTAAGGAGTTTGAGACAAGCCTAGCCAACATGGCAAAACCCCATCTCTACTAAAAATACAAAAATTAGCCAGGGATGGTGGCGCACACCTGTAATCCCAGCTACTCTGGAGGCTGAGGCACAAGAACCGCTTGAACCCAGGAGGCAGAGGTTGCAGTGAGCTGCGATCACACCTTTGCACTCCAGCCTGGGTGACAGAGTGAGACTCCGTCTCAAAAAAAAAAAAAAAAAAAAAAAAGATAATTAACACAGAGACAGTGCTTCTAAAGGATAATCGCTGTTCTAAGCATTTTACATATATCCTCATAAAAATGGTCAGTTCATCTGGGCGCAGTGGCTCACACCTGTAATCCCAGAACTTTGGGAGGCTGAGGCAGGAGGATCACTTAAACCGAAGAGTTCAAGACCAGCCTGGGTAACACAGCAAGACCCCATCTCTTTCAAAAAATATGCAAAAATAAAATTATATTTAAAAAACAAAAACAAAAATGATAGGTACTAATATTATTCCCATTTCACAGTGAAGCAAACAGAGAAATGGAAAAGTTAACAGGTAATGTGTCAAAGGTCATATAGCTTTAAGCGACAGAATTGGGACTTGAACCCAGGCAGCCTTGCTCTGGTGTCCCAGTTGGCCATCACTAAAACCTTTCATTGCATTAATGAAGGAGGTAATATGGGAGGCATGGGTTCCAGGTGCAGAGTACAATATGATCCATGTAGGGAGGCAAGAAGGTGCAAGCCATGTGTGGGATCAGGAAGTGATTCACTGGACTCGGATGGGGAGGTTAGAGGAAAATGAGGCTCTAGAGAAACGATAGACTCAGACATGAGGCTTTGTGCACCTAGTCCAGGACCACATGATTGTCTTATTTGAGATTTAAAGTGCCTGTATCTTTCACAAGGTAGTGAACAGTTACAAGGAAGTGTTCACTGTTTTCTTAGCCAAGGTATTTAGTTCTCTCCTTTTTGTAGGTAGAAAAACTAAAAAAGCAAGGGAAGAAATAATTTGTTCGATGTTTTATCGTTAACGAAATGGCATAACCTCCCCAACAGTCCATGGAGATAAATATCGGCACCCTGACCCCTTGGTATTTACTTTTAATACAGTTTTAGTTGTAAAAGACTATTCATAACGTATTTTTAAAATCTCTAATTTTGGCCAGGCACAGTGGCTCATGCCTGCAATCTCATCACTTTGGGGCACCAGGGCTGGTAGATCACCTGAGGTCAGGAGTTCGAGACCAGCTTGGCCAACATGGCAAACCCTGTCTCTACTAAAAATACAAAAATTAGCCAGGTGTGGTGGTGCACACCTGTAGTACCAGCTACTCGGGAGGCTGAGGCAGGAGAATCGCTGGAACCCAGGAGGTAGAGGTTGCAGTGAGCTGAGATCACACCACTGCACTCCAGCCTGGGCAACAGAGTGAGACTCCATCTCAAAAAAAAAAAAAATCTCTAATTTTGTTTCGTATACTTCAAATGTGAGCCAATAAAACTATCACTTGTATGCCCCATTACCATGAAGCTACACACAAATCCGTCAAACAAATTTATATTTGATGGCTGGGTGCAGTGGCTCACACCTATAATCCCAGCACTTTGGGAGGCTGAGGCAGGTGGATCACTTGAAGTCAG
Source organism: Pan paniscus (assembly GCF_029289425.2). Lineage (NCBI taxonomy): Eukaryota > Metazoa > Chordata > Mammalia > Primates > Hominidae > Pan > Pan paniscus. The sequence continues at coordinate 31,153,042 of NC_073255.2, read as the reverse complement.
GAGTTCGAGACCAGCCTGGCCAACATGGTGAAACCCCGTCACTACCAAAAATATAAAAAATTAGCGGGTGTGGTGGTGTGCACCTGTAGTCCCAGCTACTCAGTAGGCTGAGGCAGGAGAATTGCTTGAACCTGGGAGGCGGAGGTTGCAGTGATCCAAGATCGTGCCACTGCACTTCTGGCCTGGGCAACACAGTGAGACTCCATCTCAAAAAAAAAAAAAAAAAAAAAATATATATATATATATATATATAGCAAACTTCAGTAGAAAAAAATTCAAATCCAGATCCCACAAACTAACCTTCAACTGTAACATTGCTTTGGGAAAGGCAAAGGAGAACAGGCCTGTCAAGTGATCTAAGCAAATCCTTAGGACATTTTGAACCTACTAGGATCCTAATCTTATTAGTCACAGAAAAAGGTCATCTTGGAGTCTGTAGGTGCTATGCTAGCCCCTTCTTTCATGAGAATGGTAGAGAGCAGAGGGGGATGATCACAGCTTCAAAGCCTCCCAGCTGGATTATCCCCAACCTCTGACACCACCCATCCTCTGAGACCAATGTCTCCACGGTATCCCTACCACTTTAAAAGGCAGGAGACATTTAAGTGCTTGGTGAAAGAGCCAAAGAAATGTTCTGTGACCTCTGAAAGCAAGTATTCTAAAGCAAGATCATTCTTTTTACGTATTCTTAAATTTAAATTAATGTTTAAATAATATAATTCAGGAAATTTGAAAAACAGAGAAGTAAAATATTGCCCATAACTAGGGTGACCACATGGCCTGGGTTGTTCAGGACAGTCTTGGTTTTCTCTTGTCATCACAGTATGTATAATTATTCATAGCACCTTCATTCCCCACTCAGTCATTTGAACGGTGCTTGGAAGTGCTATGATTGAGGCCAGGCACGGTGGCTCACACCTGTAATCCCAGGATGTTGGGAGGCCGAGACAGGAGGATCACTTGAGGCCAGGAGTTCAAGACCAGCCTGGGCACCACAGTGAGGCCTCATCTCTACAAAAACAATTAAAAAATTATCCAGGTGTGGTATGTGCACCTGTAGTCCCAGTTACTTGGGAGGCTGAGGTGGGAAGATCACGTGAGACAGAATGATTGAGGCTACAGTGAGCCATGATCACACCACTGCATTCTAGCCTGGGTGACAGTGCAAGACCCTGCCTCAGAAACAAACGAAGTGTCATTATTTCCATAATAAATTATTCCTGGTCACCTTAACCATAAACCACCACAATAAACAATCATTATCACAATTTTACTTCCTTACAGTTTTTTTCTCACACACATTTTTTTATTGATATAATCATAAGTGTTTTCACAAGCCTACATTTTCTCTTCTTCAATCTCATTACAACAAAAATATCCATGTTTCTGGATAAGGGGTTATCTTATTCAACTGAGTGGATGTTACCTGTATTGTTGAGCATTCAGGTTGCTTCAGGATCATTTTAAAGAAAGTGTATTTGTGAGGTACCTATAGGAGCAGTATATAAACTTCAAGAGAAATTTCAACCTAAGTGAGGGTGTGACAAAAATATAATTACTATTAGGAGGAAATTTTACAAATTCCTTTCATGAACATGGCAGTCCTCTGTTGCATTCTAAACCAACTGGATTCCCTCATTCAGCCCTTATTTATGGAGCACTCATTTGCTTCAGGCACCATGGCAGGTGCTATCTGGAGATACATGTCCTGTTGGCACTACTTCCAAATGTATCCTAAATCTCATCACCAACTTTATTGCGGAAACCCTACTCCTGGTTACCACCATGCATCAGCCAGACTGCTAAGATAGTCTCCTAATGACTCTGCAGTCTTGCCCCACACGATCCATTCTCCATGCACTCAGAGTGATCTTCTCAAGGTAAAATTCAGATCAAACCCCTTTTCTACGTAAAGCCCTCCAATGGCTTCCCACTGCAAAAGAAATAAACGGTAAATACCTTGCCATGACTAACAAGGCCCCTCTTCCCCAACCACCCCTGCCGCCTCCTGGGCGCCTCCTTCCACTCTTCCTCTCCTCTGTGTTCCGCTGCCTCGTCTTCTCTCTGTCCCTTTTTATATAAAGAGCAAAAAGCTGTCCCACACGCCAAGTGCATCTCATCCCAGGGCCTTCGCATCTACTATGCCCTCTTCTTGGAATGCTTTTTCCCTAGACTGTTTTTTAGCTGTGTCCTCAGCTCATGTTTCCAAAGTCATCTTTGCTGCAATACCATAACTCGTTTTTCCCCTAAGTTTTTCCCCTAAGTTTTACACTATTTTATTTATTTTTGTTTTGTTTTGTTTGGTTTTGAGACAGGATCTCACTCTGTCACCCAGGCTGGAGTGCAGTGGCGTGATCCTGGCTCACTGCAACCTCCACCTCCCAGGCTCAAGTGATCCTCCCACCTCAGCCTCCCAAGTAGCTGGCACTACAGGCTCACACCACCACACTTGGCTAATTTTTGTTATTTTTTTGTAGATACAATATCTCACTATGTTGCCCAGGCTAGTCTTGAACTCCTGGGCCCAAGTGATCCTTCTGCCTCGAACTCCCAAAGTGCTGAGATTACAGTCATAAGCCACCGTACCCGGTCCACTATTTTATCTTCTTAGCAGCACTTAACACAACCTGAATCTATACTATTTATTTGTTTTTAATTATTTTTCCTGTATTGTGAGCTCCAAGAGGGTAGAGACATTTGCTTTTCACTGCAGTGCCCCAGTGCTCGGCACATAATCGCAGGTGGGCAATAAATAACTGCAGAATGAATGCGCCAACACTGGACAAGAGAGCCACTAAGAGAACAGATCTTTATTCCAACCTCCAAGAATACAAAACCTTTTTTGTTTATTCTGCAAAATGACCATTTTGTACTATTAAGTGGAAATAATAAAATAAAATGTTCATCTGAGTACACAACATCAACACCAATAAGCAGTATCACCTGGATTCAAGGAATTAAATTTTGGCTTTGTAAAAATATAAAGAAAAAAATCTCTGGCAGTCTGAAACTTACGACACAGGTTCCTAAACAGTACTTAGGTCTATGACCAAGTTTTTAATAACAAATTGGGGAAAAGAAAGACAATGCACTGGACTTTTTATGTAGCTAGAATCTCTCAATTTAAAGGACTCCCCTTTATTTTGAGATTATGTCTTTCTTATTTTGGGAGGGTGACAAAATATTCTTTCTTTTATAAAATGTCAGAGAGTAGATCTGATAGGTTTGGGGAGGTGTTAATGCCTTTCATATAAAGAGCAAAAAGTTAGCAATCCTGTGCAAGACTCCCAATGTTCTTTTTTACATTTTAGTAATCCAAGAATTCCACAAATCTGGGTACCACTCAGCATTCCCCAAAACCCCTCTCAAGTATGAATCCTGAAACGGTTTTCCTGGGCCCTTAGTTGTACCAACTCCAATCTGGTAGGACGGGCTGCCTGGGGTATCAAGAAAGATCCCAAGGGCTTGTCTGGCTCACTGGATCATGTTCAAAAGAACAGGATCAATTAGTGATGTCTGCCATCATGGGAAGGAGGGTAGTAAGGACTTGGGGAATAAAGGCATGGGAGAGTGGCATGAGCAATGCAGCTGACAAAGGTAAGCTGTGGCCTAATATGTATCATAGCCCAATATTAAAACCATTTGGGAGCCAGGCACAGTGGCATGTGTGTGTAGTTCCAGCTACTCAGGATGTGAGACTCAAGAGGATATCTTGAGGCCAGGAGTTCGAGGCCAGCCTGGGCAACACAGCAAGACCCCATCTCTTAAGGAAAAAAAAAAACTGGTAAAGTGAAAAAATTTAATGATTTGCTCAGCCCCTGATGGAGAAGATAATGAAGTAAGGAGGGTGTCCAGCAGTCAGCAGGGTTCACTCACTCCCTCCTGGTATGTGATTCATTTCCTGCCTGAACAAAACCTTGGGAAGCTGTCAGTGCTCAAGCCATTACATCCAGAGTCTGCAGTGCACCTGACCTGGAAAGGAACACGTGGCCAAGGCAGGCAGGCCAGGAAAGAGCTCAGTGGGAAGGGCTCAACACTGACCAAATTAAACAAAGCCAGCAGGAGTCTTCTTCAAAGAAAGCTAATCTTGTGATCCTGTCAGTAAATCAAAGTCCAAAGATGAACAAAATATCCAGAAGGAAAACAAATGCACTTGGGGAGTGGGAAAGAAAACCAAGACTGGCTTTATTCCAGGAGCAGACTTAACATATTAGAGTTCTCTGTGAGTACATCTGGAATGAAGCAAGATTCAAGAGGAAAAAGCTTTTACCTTCATAAATTTCAAAAGGATGAAATAGGCAGAAATTGTCATCCCCATCAAATAACTCTGCCTACACACCGGGCTGTGAACTCCATGCTACTCGGCCTGCCTTATGGAAACAGAAAATGGCCACAAGAAGAAATGGCTCCATCTGAAACAGGCCAATGTTCACACTTTCAGCCTGATCCGAACGCAGGGCTACTGACAAGTCCAGAGTTCACATAACCTTTGGCTCAGCATCCCTACCTCTAGGCAGGTATCCTTCAGAAAGATCAGCACCCAGAGGTAAAGCCACATGTGTCAGCTGCTCACTGAGCCATGTTTATAACTGGAAGAGTTAAGATAACCCAAATGCCCCTTGGTAAGGAAACGATTAAATAAAGCAGGATGTAGTCATGGAATACCTTGTAATTCAAAGGAAAGAGGTGAATCTGTAAATCCTGGGATAGACAGATGTCCATGCTGCACAAACAGGAAACAGCAAATGGCTGAACAATATGCAGCATGATTCCATTAAGTGTGTACATATGTGTATACATGCTTGTATGCATAGAAGATGATTCCAGGCTGGGTGCGGTGGCTCACACCTGTAATCCCAGCACTTCGGGAGGCCGAAGCAGGCGGATCAAAAGGTCAGGAGTTCAAGACCAGCCTGGCCAATATGGTGAAACCCCCGTCTCTAGTAAAAATACAAAAATTAGCTGGGCGTGGTGGCGGGCGCCTGTAGTCCCAGCTACTCGGGAGGCTGAGGCAGGAGAAATCACTTGGACCTGGGAAGCAGAGATTGCAGTGAGCCGAGATCGCACCACTGCACTCCAGCCCGGGCAACAGAGTGAGACTCCATCTCAAAAAATAAAAATAAAATAAAATAAATTAAAAAAAGAAGATTCCAGAAAATATATGCCAAGGTAAACAGAAGTGGGATGGGTGAGGGGGCTTTCATTTTTTTTACTTTGTACATTCCAGGATTAACAACCTTTTTTTATATATTATTTTTGTGATTTAAAAATATAGGCCAGGAGCAGGGGCTCACACCTGTAATCTCAATACTTTGGGAGGGCGAGGCAGGCAGATCACTTGAGGTCAAGAGTTGGGGACCAGCCTGGCCAACAAGGTGAAACCGTGTCTCTACTAAAAATATGAAAACTAGCCGGTTGTGCTGGTGGGCACCTGTAATCCCAGCTACTCGAGAGTCTGAGGCAGAAGAATCGCTTGAACCCGGGAGGTGGAGGTTGCAGTGAGCCGAGATTGCACCACTGCACTCTGGCCTGGGCAACAGAGTGAGACTCTGTCTCAAAATAAAGTAATTAATTAATTAAAAATATAAACAAATATATAAATACAAGTAACATATATATACATATAGATATATAAAATAAAGAAGAGCCCCACACTTCTTTCTTCCTCTTTTGCTGAATTAGGAAAAACCAGTACTAGGGAAGGAAACGTCCTGGAGAAGTGAACACTTGGCTCCTGCTCTCTGAGGCTTTTGTCATTTCCCCCTGCCTTAGCTAGCACATCAGGTTATATTTTTGTTTTATTATCATCAGTCAAAATCAACACTTAATTTTTGAAGCAGGGTTTGCGTTAGAAGAAAAACAAAATAAGAACTGCAGAGCAAATCCAAATGGGTTTTTTTTTTCTTTTTTCCTGGGTCTAGCTCAGCTGAAGATAAATCCAGATGGTCTAGAAGCAAGCTAAGCCCAGACCAACATGTTTGTAGTGGTATCAGATGCTGATAGACAAAAGCTTTACTGGCCTTCGGTCTCACTGAAATGTCTTTCCAACTCTGCCCATCTCTGAACATATCATTTATTTATAATGTATCCTCCCCTTGCTTCCAAATGGATTTGAAGCAGCTCCCAGATAGATTTAAGGCAACAAACAGTAGTTGACCTGAAAATGGCAAAGCAGTTAACATAGAAACTGAAGAACAGAAATGGCAAGAATGAGCAAGAAGTAAAAATGCTATTTTAAACATAAACTCCTAACATTTCATAAGTATATTTAATTTTCAGTTGTTATATACCAGAGTTCCTCAAGGAGGAGATAATAGCCTAGAAAGATACTGCTACAATATCTATGTCTACTGATTCAGTGAATAAATCTAAATTCAACAAGCTTCCCAATGCTTTTCAGACACGACATTGTTCACAAGCCACTCTTATGACCACAGAAGTATAATAAATCTCTTGACACAGACCTCCCTTCCTCCACTGACACATGGGTTTGATCATCTTCAATAACTAGCTTGAAAGGCAGCATCAAAGTTTAGAGTTCAGGTTTGGAGTCATTCATATCTGGGTTCAAATCCCCAACTATGCCACTCATGGCTGTGTGACCTTGAACAAGTTACTTAACCTCTCCGAGAAAGCCTCAATATTCTCTTGGAGAAAAAGGGATCTCATGTGGAGAAACAGTGCCTCTTTCATACAGCTACTAGAAGGATTAAATCAGATAATGTACTTAAAGCACTTAGGAAGTATACAAGAAAAATTAAGTATGGGCTGGGTGTAGTGGCTCATGCCTGTAATCCCAGCAATTTGGGAGGCCAAGGCAAACAGATCACTTGAGTCTGAAGTTCGAAAGCAGCCTGGGCAACATGGCAAAACCCCATGTCTACAATAACACAAAAATTAGCCAAGCATTTTTTTGGCAGGCACCTATAATCCCAGCTACCCCGGAGGCTAAGATGGGAAGACTGCTTGAGCCCAGGAGGCAGAGATTGCAGTGAGCCATGATCTCGCCATTGCACTCCAACCTGGGCAACAGAGTGAAACCCTGTCTCAAATAATAATAATAACAATAATAAATAAGTATGACCGCTGGCTGAATTATTGGTACTTTTTTCTTCAAAATATAAGAACAATGGAAGGTGTAAAAAACGATATTATTCCAATAAAAAAGCTGGATTGGATATCTGCATATACATGTACATCTTCACAGACCAGAGAGACAAAAGCAAGACTCGCCTTTCTCAAAGGATGCACAAGGATCCCTGCACACTTAGCTATAAGAAATAACCACATATACCGGCAAACACTGTGGAAAAAAAAAATCACTGGGCAAATAGTGTACGGCTATTGGTACAGGAAATATGTGTTAGCCTGGCTATTCAAGATTGACTACCATCAGAAATGTAGGCGATGTGATCTAACATTTGCGTCTTAAAATTCTAGTATATTCTGGGCATACTCCAATTTCTTTCAAGTAAGCTCCATTCTGAATGTGTCTGCAAACCAACAGTCCCATAAAGGCCTTTCCCATATCCTAGATGCCGAGGACATTTGGCCTATTAGAAGATCACCATGAAAGCCTGGCGTGGTGGCTCACGTCTGTAATCCCAGCACTTTGAGAGGCCGAGGCAGGCAGATTATGAAGTCAGGAGTTCAAGACCAGCCTGGCCAATATGGTGAAACCCCATCTCTACTAAAAATACAAAAATTAGCTGGGCATGGTAGTATGTGCCTTTAATCTCAGCTATGCAGGAGGCTGAGGCAGGAGAATCGCTTGAACCCGAGAGGCAGAGGTTCCAGTGAGCCGAGATCGTGCCACTGCACTCCAGCCTGGGCAACAGAGTGAGACTCTGTCTCAAAAAAAAAAAAAAAAAAAAAAAAGAAGATCAAAGAAGATCACCATTAAATATTCAATATTCATTCAGGCTTCCATTTTTCCAAGTTAATTATTCCCAGGTATTTGGTGGCCCTTGCTACAGAGTAAGAGACTTAAATAAGTGTCTCTTCTAAGTTCCCAGTAAAATGAACAGAAAACGCCAACAGTAATAAAAACTGCCACTACTGATGACTACGTATCGGCCTTGTGCTGAGTATGTTTTATGTTGTTAATTCTCACAATCACCCATTTTACAGATGAAGATACTAAGGCTTAGAGAGGTAAAGTAACTTGTTCAAGGTCATCACCACAAAGTGACCAACGTGCTCAAGGGCAATGCTGGAATTCAAATCCATCTGTCACTAGTTAACCCTACTCACTTTTCAAATCTTGGTTACAATCTCACTACCCAGGGCGCTTGCTCTCACTCCCTCCGACAAGGTCAGCTCTCCCTAGGTAGCTTCCCTTGTACCATCATCTTCCTCTGTAACTCTTATCATAAGAATAAAAGATTGTTCTGAGAATAAAAATATCATTACCCTTATTTGGGTAAATGCTGAATTAATGTCTGTGCCCCACCAAACCGTAAATTACAAATGGCATGGCTCCTCACTATTCTTGTTTATTTAGCATCTCCAGCCTCGATCTTAGTAGTATCAGGTATGTAATGGGTTTTCCATACACATTTGCACAGACAGCATGAATAAATGGAGAAAAAAAGTGCCCAGAAATACTCAGCAGCTTAGGGCACTGCACTGATGAAGCATGGGCTGCCCAGTGTTCATCCTCCCTGGGCTCAAATCCTGCTAAGTGACCCCGGTCCACCTGCTTACCCTCTGTGCGCCTCAGTATCCTCATCTATAAAACAGTGATCAACAACAGAACCTAATTCTATATAATTATTACAAGGTACAAAGAAGTTAATATGTATAAAACACCTGGCCTAGAGCCTGGCTCATAACAAGCACATAGTAATTGCTGCCATTAATTATTATTATTAGGCTTAAAACCAAAAACCAGAACTACAGTTTGTCATTTGTTTTCCCCACTAGCACAAGCTCAGTGAAGATGAGTGTGGAAATGCCACAAGAGTTAAGGAACAGGTGCTTTCTTTCCCTCTGGTCACTTAATGCAAGGCAAACCCATTACGGTTAAAGGATAATGTAATCACACCAATGATTCATTGTTCCCATCCATAACCTTGGGTTTCTGGAAAATCCTGGGTTGCTGTCAGGTCTGAAATCATGTGATTCTAAGGCAATTTACTAATTAAGCTAGACCAAGAATCCAAAGTTGTCATCTGCTGCAAGGAAATGAGATCCCATTTTTTTTACTCTAGGTTTTTTTTTTTTTTTTTTTTTGAGACAGAGTCTCACTCTGTCTCCCAGGCTGGAGTGCAGTGGTGCGATCTCGGCTCACTGCAAGCTCTGCCTCTGGGGTTCACGCCATTCTCCTGCCTCGGCCTCTCAAGTAGCTGGGACTACAGGCGCCTGCCACCACGCCTGGCTAGTTTTTGTATTTTGTTTAGTAGAGACGGGGTTTCACCATGTTGGCCAGGATGGTCTCGATCTCCTGACCTCGTGATCCATCCACCTTAGCCTCCCAAAGTGCTGGGATTACAGGAGTGAGCCATCGCGCCCAGCCAACTCTAGGTATAATTTAAAGCAAATAAGTTGCAAAAGATACCTTCTAAATACAAATTTGATAAAAATATAAAATCTCAAATTTGTCAGCTTCAATTTTATTTACATAAAAGAAAGCACCCCCTTTAAAACTGCTTTTCTAATAGAAAATATAAATTCACTTCATTTTGTATTATATTCACTATCTTGCAGTTTTAAAACCCTATCAAGTATTTTGCAATTTTTTTTTTTTTTTTTGAGATGGAGTCTCACTCTGTCGCCCAGGCTGGAAGAGCAGTGGCGAAACCTCAGCTCACTGCAACCTCCGCCTCCTGGGTTCATGCCATTCTCCTGCCTCAGCCTCCCGAGTAGCTGGGATTACAGGCTCCCCCCACCAGGCCCTGCTAATTTTTTGTATTTTTAGTAGAGACGGGGTTTCACCATGTTAGCCAGGATGGTCTCTATCTCCTGACCTTGTGATCCGCCCACCTCAGCCTTCCAAAGTGCTGGGATTACAGGCATGAGCCACCGCACCCAGCCATATTTTGTGATTTTTAAAAAGCTATGACACTTTTGGGACAAATGGGGATAGATTAATGTGACCCTGTTTATTAGATAATGTACTGTATAAAGTTAAATTTCCAGGATATGATAATGGCATTATAGTTATCTAGAAAAATGCCTTTCTTCCTAGGTTCAACTCTTGTAAACAAATATTTCTATGGTCACATCTATAGGGTTTTCTGTGCACCCAAACATACAAATTCATTATTTACTCCTGACCAATCCAATTAATACATTTTGTTTAAATTGCTTTTCTGATTCATTTTGGTGGACTCTTTTCACTACATATGGCTTCTGTTTTGATTCTTTTTCCTGCTATTTTAATCTGCTTTCTAGTCCCTTCCTTGGTTGTTTTTTTGTTTTGTTTTGTTTTGTTTTGTTTTGAGACAGTCTCACTTGGTCACCCAGGCTGGAGTACAGTGGCGCAATCTCAGTTCACTGCAACCTCTGCCTTTCGGGTTCAAGTGATTCTCATGCCTCAGCCTCCTGAGTAGCTGGGACTACAGGTGTGTGCCACTACACACAGCTAATCTTTGTATTTTCAGTAAAGACAGGGTTTCACCTGTTGGCCAGGCTGGTCTCAAACTCTGACCTCAAGTGATCCGCCCGCCTCAGCCTCCCAAAGTGCTGGGATTACAGGCATGAGCCACCACGCCTGGCCTGTTCTTTTTTCTTAAAATACTTTATGCAGAATCCCATGCAGTTCACAGGCTATATTCTTGATACTCAACTATGAAACTGAAAGCCACTAGAAAAAAAGGGAACTGCATATACTACGGAAATAGTTGCTAAATCTCAGCAAATTCACAAGTCAATATAACAACTAAAAGCCCAAGGGTTTCAGAGCAATGTATTTTAAACAAGCCACACAGGACCCATATTATACTTAGTCATAATATAAAAATATTGCCAGTCTGGCTAACATGGTAAAACTCCATCTACTAAAAATTCAAAAAATTAGCCAGGCATGGTGACACATGCCTGTAATCCCAGCTACTCGGGAGGCTGAGGCAGGAGAATCGTTTGAATGGAGGCAGAGGTTGCAGTGAGCTGAGATACCACCACTGCACTCCAGCCTGGGCAACAGAGTGAGACTCCATCTCAAAAAAAAAAATTGAACAGTAGGCACATTATGTCCTTTACAAGAATGGACTACCCTTTGAAAATATATTGACAGACAAGCCATTTCAGTCTAACAAGATTAAAAAGGAATAACTTTTTTAAAAAGAAAATGGTATTTGTTACCTGTCAGAAATTCAGGTTCTTGGGCCAGGCGTGGCGGCTCACACCTGTAATCCCAGCACTTTGAAAGGAGACTGAGGTGGGAGGATCACCTGAGGTCAGGAGTTCGAGATCAGCCTGGCCAACATGGGGAAACCCCGTCTCTACTAAAAATACAAAAATTAGGTGGGGTAGTGGCATGTGCCTGTAGCCTCCCCAGCTACCCGGGAGGCTGAGACAGGAGAATCACTTGAACCCAGGAAGCGGAGGTTGCAGTGAGCCGAGATCGCGCCTCCACTGCACTCCAGCCTGGCGATAGAGTGAGTCTCCGTCTCAGAAAAAGAAAAGAAAAAGAAAAAAGAAATTCAGGTTCTTCAGCACTCAGGATTTCATTACCAGTCTGATGACGGCTCAATTTCACATTTTTTTTTTAAATTATTATGCCACAAGGGAACAATGATCCTTAGGAGGAGAGAGAATGTGGGGACAAACAGGGGGTGGGGTTTTCTTACATGAATGTTCAGGAAAAGGACAGACTTTAGCCACACTCATTTGGCAGGGCCCCCAATTCGTCTAATGCCTAAATTATTTAACCCTTTGTTAACAGGCAGCCTTTAAAGGCATATCATTCCTCTGAATATTCTTTGCATGGAGTCCCAGATATAGTAGGTCCTCCCATGCTGGCAAGACAATCACAAAAAGCTCAGTTAAGCAAACTCAGCCAAAAAACGTGCATCAGGTAGTGAAGCAACAGCATCGGGAAGAAAGACTTCAGTTTACAGGTTCTAACAAGATCAGGAGTCCACTAGATTAATTAAGCAGCTCTAAAGATCTGCTGTACAACATTGCGCCTATGGCTAACAATACTGTATTATACACTGGAAAGTTTGTTAAGAGGGTAGGTGTCCTGGTGAGTATTCTAATCACAATAAAATGTTCTTTTTTTAAAAAGTGGGGGCAGGTATCTGCTAAATGGTTTTTAGTTAGCCTCGTTCTCTTTCTGTGGCTGTGTACTATTCCATGATGTGAATGCAACACACTTCATTTCACCAGCACCCACTGATAAGACATTCTCGTGCTACTATGAACAGTACGCAGTGAATACCTGCATGAGTAAATTTCTGTAAGTGGAATTGCTGGATGAAGCCAGATCATCTGAATCATCAAGATATTGGCAAAGCAACGTATTTACAAATGAGTGGGTTGTTTTCCTGTATCTTCCCTAACATGATCCGTTTGCAAAATGTTTTATCTTTGTCAATCCTAGATAGGCAAAAAATGGCTTATTTCAATGTGATTTAATTAGCATTTTTTTCAATTATGCATAAGAGCAAGCATTTTTCATGTGTTTAGGTGCCACTATTTTCTTTTTTTTGAGATGGAGTCTCACTCTGTCACCCAGGCTGGAGTGCAGTGGCGTGATCTTGGCTCACTGCAACCTCCGCCTCCCGGGTTCAAGCGATTCTTTTGCCTCAGCCTCTTGAGTAGCTGGAATTACAGGCAAGCACCACCACACCTGGCTAATTTTTGTATTTTTAGTAGCGATGGGGTTTCACCATGTTGGCCAGGCTGGTCTTGAACGCCTGACCTTGTGATCTGACAGCCTCGGCCTCCCAAAGTGCTGGGATTACAGGCTTGAGCCACCATGCCCGGCACCACTATTTTCTTTTATACAAATTGTTTATGTCTTTCAATCATTTTCTTATAGAGTTCCTGTTCTTTTCCTTATTGGTTCATAGGAGTTCTTTTTGTATTAGGGAAGTTAATCCTTAATACGTAACATAAAGTTCAAGTATATTTTTCTGGTTTGTAATCTGTTTGTTTTGCTTATGGTGGTTGCTATGCCAATACTTTTTATTAGATAATGAATTTTATGAAGGTTTTCCTTATGGCTTCCAGGCTTTGCACCATCCTTACAAAGACCACTCCTACTCCAAAGTTATAAAAATATTCTCCTTTAGATTTTTCTAGAGACCAGTCATCTGTGAACAGTGAAAAGTTCTGTTCCATGGTCATGAATTACATCCTCGCCATAATGTGCTATGGGCCATAATGTACAGAAACTAAATTTAATTTTTTGAAGTAACCTTTGTCTTCTGATATTGTGTAATTTATGGCTGTAATGTGCTATGGGCCATAATATACAGAAACTAAATTTAATTTTTTTGAAGTAACTTTCGTTTTCTGATATTGTGTAATTTATAAAGCACTGTTCCATGACAGCTGACGAGGCAGGCAGTGCAAGACTTATTTGTCCTACTTTACCAGAGAAGTTAAATCACTGCCCAAAGCCACAGAGCCTGGTGCAGACACAAATGCAATGCCAGCTGTTCTCTTATCTCCTCGACACTGCCTCTCTCAACAAAAGGGCAACATCCACGTGCGTGAAAATCTTAAAGGATGTCTCCAAAGTCTTGTTCATACAATTTCAAAATAAAATAACTTTTCTATTCCAAAACAGTATTTATTTAAGTGGGCCACACAGTAATCCAATTAAACAGTGACTCAGCCTCAGAGGGCTGAGCCAATGTTCTCATCAATTGACAGAATTCCATGTTCCTATAGTGTGCCTCTATAACCCTTCAAAATTTAATTGAAAAGTAAGAGATGTAAATGTTCCCAGATGCCCATGGATTCTGTGAAGAGCTGTGTTTCTCAATTTGAAGAGATGGAAGGCAAGGTATGTCCAAATCACCAGGGGCTCTTTTCAACCCCACACACCCTGACAATTCCCTCCCCACAGTGCAACAGCCCCACACTACAAGAGTATCTTATGCCTTCTCAAGTATGTCAATGATAGAAAAAAATTTTAAGCCACTGGCCAGGTGCAGTGGCACTTTTGGAGGCCGAGGCGGGAGAATCGCTTGAGGCCAGGGGTTCCAGACCAGCCTGGGCAATACAGTGAAACCCCGTCTCTACTAAAAATATAAAAATTAGCCAGGCCTAGTGGCGCATGCCTGTAGTCCCAGCTACTTGGGAGGCTGAGGCATGAGAATCCTTGAACCCGAGAGGCGGAGGTTGTACTGAGCTGAGATCCTGCCACTGCATTCCAGCCTGGGCGACAGAGCGAGACCCTGTCTCAAAAATAAAAATAAAAAGAATTTAATTTAAAAATGTTAGACCACTGTTCCAGATAACGGGGTACGCACTTACACAATCCCTATAAGCCTCGCCCCTTCGGTTCCCTGGCCACCCCCTCAGCCAAGCTCTTCTGCACACTCCAGGTGTCTTTTCACAGAGACCAGACTATTAATAGTTCCCCGGCTTGGCCAGGCGCGGTGGCTCACGCCTGTAATCCCAGCACTTTGGGAGGCCGAGGTGGGCGGATCACGAGGTCCGGAGATTGAGACCATCCTGGCTAACACGGTGAAACCCCATCTCTACTAAAAATACAAAAAAATTAGCCAGCCGTGGTGGCGGGCGCCTGTAGTTGCAGCTACTCGGGAGGCTGAGACAGGAGAATGGCGTGAACCCCAGGAGGCGGAGCTTGCAGTGAGCCGAGATGGCGCCACTGCACTCCAGCCTGGGAGACACAGCGAGACTCTGTCTCAAAAAAAAAAAAAAAAAAAAAAGTTCCTCGCCAGATCCTTCCTTAGGCCCCTCGTGCTGCTGTTCTCTCGACATTCTCCCCTTTCCAGCTCCCCACCCCCAACTCACCAAGGTGGCTCCTTCCCAGCTTCAGATCTTGGTTTAAAGGCCACCTCCCCAAAGAGGGTTCCCTAACCACCCACTAAAGCAGACTCCCCTAGGAACTCTATCCTTTCATTTTCTCCTCGGACTTTGTCGCAGTCCATATTAATTTATTATTTATCTATTAATCTATTTTCTTGAGGATTATATGTCCTCTGAAAAGTCCCTTGAGGGCAGGGACCTTGCCCAAATTATTTATGCTTTATAACTTTAGCACTTAGCACAGTGCCTGGCATATTGTCAGTGCCCAGAAAATATGCAGTAAATTAAATTTGATTGAATGAGTTCCAGCTGGTTTTCTCCATTTCTGCATCTCCATCAAGTTTCTAAGCAGCCCAACCACCTGGGAAGGGAAGATGGGTTGACAGTCGCCCGCCTCTCGGGCCAGCTCACCTGTGAGCCCACTCATGGTTAATCATTCGTCTTGTGAGGAAAGAAAGCATTTAGCCAGCAACAACGCAGAGTGAAGTGGCCTCTGTTTTCTATCTTTCCTCCTAAACTAACTCCACTGGACTGTGGAGGATGAGACTGGGGAATAATGTTAAAATTATGCCATTAAAAATCCAAAATAGCAATAAGACCAAAAAAAATTGTTTACTATGTCCCAGACACCGTGCAAAGCTTGCAACATGAATTATCTCATCTAATCCTGGTAAGGGCCCCAGAAGCCAGGTATCATTATTACTTCAATTTTGCAAATAAGGAAAAGGCACCTAAGGCTGTGCAGCTGATCAAGTGAAGAAGCCAGGATCGCGGCCCAGGCAGCCAGACTCAGAGGAGCCCTCACCCTCACCACAAGGTACCCCTACATCCAACAGGGCACCCAAGCATCCCCCTTAGAAATAAATGCTTAAAAGACCGCAGTGAGTGAAAAATACCAACCCAAACTGAGTTACTAACGGCTCAAATGCTTTAGGGATGAAGGTTGGGGGTAGAGTTCTTCCCACATACATGAACCCGGGAGAAGCCAACAGCCGGATACCTGAAGACGTAATACTTATCTTCCGAAAAGAGGTAATACTGAGAAAAGTGCAGTGCACTCACTCGGCAGACCTGGTTAGGGTCACTAGCTATGAAGGGCCACCTAAGGCTAAGCAGAGGACAGTGGCAAGTCAGTCCAATACATAATCACTGAGAACCGACTGGGTGAGCGTTCCAGGTTTGGTCCTGGTGAGGGATTTTTTTTTTTTTTGGATGATTAAGTAACACTCCTTGAGTTCTAATACCTAAAGATGTCAAACTCAGATATGAAACAGGCCACTTCTAACGCAATGCTCACTGTGATGTGCCAGAAGAACTGCACTGATAGCAGGGCTAACGGGAAGAATGGAGGGGGAGGCTTCATGGAGAAGGCAAGGCTTGACTAGGTCTTGATGCTCGCATTAGGACAGGCAGAGAAAACAGGACCAGCCTGTGGTGATTAAGAGGCAGTAATGAGTTTGGGAGAAGTGAGGGGCCCAGTCCCCCATGAATGGAGGGCTGTGCTGGCAGAGTATCACAAGGAGGTTTGTCTGAAGAGCTGTCTGAGAAACTCAAACTCAAAGCATTTTTTTTAATTCTCTTACTCAAAGACAATCGATCAACATAGAAGACTGTTGTGACCAAGTGTGTGGGGACTTCTTCCCAACAACAAGCAAGCAATCAATTCTGCGGTAGATACCAGCTGGGTGTCCTCCAACCCAGTTCAATTCTGACCCTACCTACCTGGGGACATTATCAGATCCCAGAGGTTGAGGCTCAGACCCAAATGACTGCCCCCACTTAAAGTGCCCATCTCAAGCCCCAGGCTGTTTCGCTTGTGCTTCTGACTCACTGGCTATAAACTGGGGATCCCATGACCTCCTCCTTGGGTTTGATTAATTTGCTAGAGCGGCTCACAAAACTTATTACTGGTTTATTATAAAGGATAGTACAAAGGACACAGATGGAGACGCACAGGACAAGGTATGGGTATGGAGCTCCCATACCTCCCCAGGTGCACCACCACCAAGGAACCTCCACGTGTTCAGCCTTCCAGAAGCCCTCCAAACCCTGTCCTCTTGGGCCTTTTACACAGACTTCATTGAACAGGGATGACTGAAGCAGGGGCAACCATGCAGAAATATGATCAGACAAAAAGGGCAAGACCCAATACTAACAGACTGAGTGGGGAACCCAGAAAGGCCTGTCTGTTCAGATTCTTCTGGGCCGCTTGGTGCAACATTGCTTCCCCCAGGGTAAAGGGCAGAACCCCTCCTGAAATGAGGGTCTTATGATCTACAATCAGACAAGGTAAGTCAGAATTTCTTTACGGAAACACAGGGGAAGATTAGCCTTGGGGAGAAAAAGGAGCAGGTTGAAGGGAGAACAGGAGAAAGTCAGCAAGAGGTACTGCTTTCTGAGGCCTAAAACACCCAAACACTGTAACAAGGGCTATGGGATTTATGGGCCAGGAACTGTGGGCAAAACCAACATATATAGCATAATATCACAGGCTGTGGTAAGCATTTTAGGATTGGGAAGTCCCTGAAGAACAAAAGGAGGAATTTGGACTTCTATCCTGTTGGAAGGCAGGGATGGAGTAAGTGGAAGCTTGACATGATGGCAGTGATTCATCTGGGATGGGTGTTGGAAGGATTGCCAGGGAGAGAAATTACAAGCCATGAGCTTCATCAAAAGACTGATGAAGGTAAACTACAGACTGTCCACTTTGGGTGATGATAATGTATCAGTGCAGGTTCATCAACTGTTACCAATGTACCCCCACGGTGCTGATGTTGATAATGGGAGAGGTGGGTTATGGGGAGCAGGGAAGCTCTGTACTTTCATTTTTGCTGTGAACCTAAAACTGCTCTAAAAAATAAAGACTATTAAAAAAAAAAAAGAATGCTAGCCTGGGCAACATGGCAAAACCCCATCTCTGGAACAAAAACAAAAAAAAAAATGCAAAAATTAGCTGGGTTTCATGGCATGCACCCATAGTCCCAGCTACTCAGGAGGCTGAGGTTGGAGGATGGCTTGAGCCTGGGAGGCAGAGGTTGCAGCGAGCTGAGATCGTGCCACTACACTCCAGTCTGGGTGACAGAGTGAGATCCTGTCTCAAAGAATACAAATAAATGAATAAACAACAAGAAAAACTTGGACACAGGGCATGATTGAGAAAAGGGAGTCAAGGATGACTCACAGGCCGGGTGACTGGAAGAAGACTGGTGTTCCCAGAATGGGGAAGTTGGAAAAGGGGGGCTGTTTTGAGAGGTAAGAAAGAAACTGGAACATGTTAGGGTGTTGGGGACATCCAGACGGGAGAGACAGTCTTTAGGCGTCTGGAGAGCAGCTTGGGGCTGAGATAAGGAAAGGATACAGGGATGCAGATGAGAGAAAAAAATTCAACATTTAATGTTCTGCCTTTAAACAGAGAGAGAAATTCTCTTTTCTAAAGGAAAAGCATCGCAACTCACTGGAAATAACCCTCTTTCCTTCACGGTGCCTCCGTCATGAAGATCCACTGCTGAGGAGCAGTTTAGAGGGGAATGCCCCCCTAAAGTGAGCAGGATGAGCACAGTGAGTGGTAAAAGTAGTGTGAGGCATTTGACTCCAGACCACCTGGTTGTGAATTCACATTCTGCCCTTTCCCAAATTACTTCATCTCTGTACTTCATTGTTCTCATCTGTAAGAGGAGATAACTGCCTGCTTCATGATCTACTGTAAAGATCAAATGAGCAAGCATGGAGGCCTGTGCCTGGCTCCGACTGTGCCAGCTGCAGTCACTGTTCATTCTCAGACTTTCCCAGGACCCCCAATATGAAAAATGCTGAGGTGCCTTCCTCATGATCACAGAGCATTTGTTCCTTTACAAAAATTTTCTGTCTGGGCACGGTGGCTCATGCCTGTAATCCCAGTGCTTTGGGAGGCTGAGGCGGGTGGATCACTTGAGCCCAGGAGTTCGAGACCTGGGCAACATGACGAAACCCATCTCTACAAAAATACAAAAACATTAGCCAGGCATGGTGGTGTGTGCCTGTAGTCTCAGCCACTCAGGAGGCTGAGGTAGGAGATCACCTGAGCTCAGGAAGCTGCAGTGAGCCATGATCATATCACTACACTCCAGCCTGAGTGACAAAACAAGACCCTGTCTCAAAAAAAAAAAAAAAAAAATTCTCTTCAAGCATCTTTTTTGTCAGATAGGATAATAATATTTAGGGAGCAGAATATTTTAAATCTAAATGCTCTGAAACTCAGCCACACTGTGGCCACTCCCTGCAAGAGTTGGATCATTTACTCACGGATGTCCAATGCCTGGCCTTGATCTAAGAAGCCTAAGATAAGTAACACAAGAAAGTCCTTTTAAAAAGTGGGTGAAATGTGGCCGGGTGCAGTGGGTCACGTCTGCAATCCCAGCACTTTGGGAGGCCAACGCGGGTGGATCGCTTCAGCTCAGGAGTTCGAGACCAGCCTGGCCAACCTGGCGAAACCCCATCTCTACATAAAAAAAAAAATACAAAAAATTTAGCCAGGTGTGGTGGCTCATGCCTGTAGTCCCAACTACTCCGGAGGCTGAGGCACAAGAATCGTTTAACCCTGGGAGGCAGAGGTTGCAGTGACCCACGATTGCGCCACTGCACTCCAGCTTGGGCGAGAGAGAGAGAGATTCTGTCTAAAATAAATAAATAATTTTTAAAATAACAGAAGTGGGTGAAATGCCAAAGTTATTATTCTTAAACTCTTACTTGCTGGCAATAATGACTGTAATCCAAGGGCATTTGACATGTGTCTGTCTACAGACTCAGTTTGGCAAAGTCCTCAAAATAGACGCCACTGTTTTTCAAGGTTTCCCAACCACTAGTGAAGCAAGGTGACTAGCAAATCGCAGCATCCGGTCTGTGCCTGGTTGTAAATCTTTAAGCTGATTTCCCAACATAGGAAGTTTCCTGTGTGTTTAGACAGAAAGAGCTCAGTTTCTCAGGGTCTGATCATCTGCAGACAAGCTGATGAAGAGACCCCAAGTTGTTTGCTGTGAGATTCCAGAGCCCAGAGCTACAGTAACACTGCCGGCCCCCTAACCCAGACAGTGACCTTCGGGGGCAGCAGGAAGAGCACATCTTCTCCCCAGCTCTTCCAAACGCCACTCTACAATAAGAGCTGCTACATCAGTGAGAAAGGGGAAGATAATTACAGTGTGATAGAAAACTCTTTTGTGTGTGTTTGTATTTATAACTTCTAAGGAGTGTTGGTTCCCTACATATAAAGCCCTTTGTTC
The DNA here is from genome assembly GCF_029289425.2 of Pan paniscus. Taxonomy (NCBI): domain Eukaryota; kingdom Metazoa; phylum Chordata; class Mammalia; order Primates; family Hominidae; genus Pan; species Pan paniscus. Next base: position 31,132,835 of record NC_073255.2, on the reverse strand, counting down.
TGCCCTGTACTTTGACTTGGGTTTGTAAGTTGAAGAGAGGAACTGGGGAGTACCCATAGTTACAGAGGAAGAAGACTGGAGCTCACGGACAAGTGAGGGGGATGGAGTGAGGGGTAGGGATGAGAGGAGGAAAGAGGGACCCAGGAGACTATGCAAGGTCAGGAGCCCCACAGGGGACTCCAGTGAGGTCCACTCAACTAACAAAACACATGGTAGTAGTGGTGGTGGATTTCTCCATCCATGAGGGAAGGGGCTGAGTTTGTGTGGGGGCTGACACCAAGGTAAAAAAGAAAGCACATGAGGCCTCCCCCATCCACCCCCTCCTCCAGGGAATTCGCAGAAAACCTGGGCAGGGCTTTGGATTTCCCTGGGCCATGGACCTGTGGGTTCTCACCAAGCTTAATCAGCTCTCTAAGGAGATTAAGGAACCCGGCGTTAAAAGATGACACCGGGGTTAAAAAAGAATGTGTGATTCTTCCCCAAAAGTAATTAAACAGTTTGATTGCACTATTTAGCATCAAATGCCACAGGAATGCACTGAAAAGCAAAGAATTAGGGAGTACCCATCCCCATTTGTGTTCACAGGCCTTATACAGCTCAAGTTCTTCCAATGAAATGTGGTACAGTGGGACTGAAACAAACAAGTGCAGTTGATAATTCTTGCATACCTCCCCAGACACACCCCCACTTCTTTCAAGGTTCCAGGACGGTCAAGCTTGTGCGGTGTAATCCCCCCTGACCCTCTCCCATCTGCCCACACCCCTGGCCCTGCCACCAGACTCAGCCATTTCTATGGACACGTGGCAGGACTGGAGTGACACGTTCTGATGTACTTTAAAAGACTGCTCTGTCTGCCTCTGGAAATTGGATTGGAGGGGAACAAAGTGGAACCAGAGAGACTCGATCAGAAGCTAATAGGAATGTAACAATGGCAACCTGAGATTCGGGGCAAGGGGGTACTGAATTGGAGAATCAAGCAAGACCTTCAGAGGGCTCAGAAGTGGGCTGAAGATGAGAAACGGCTCCTAGGTTTCTGGTCTAAACAAACAAATGGAAGGCATAGGCCTTCATTCAGATGGGGAAGGCTGGAGGAGACGGTGTTGGGGTGAGTAGGCAAGCCGAGGAGGAATGACCCAAGGCTACAGAAGCCAAGTTTCCAAGCCCTAATCTGCACAGTGCACCACCACGTTCCCACATCTCGCTTTGTATTCTCAATTCTATGTTCCTTTTCTTACAGAGGACCCCAAACTATGTAAGTGTTAGGCCCTTACAAAACTGGGGAGAGGATCAAGTATTGGGCAAGTTAATATGAAATGTCTGTGACAAACCCAAGAAGCCACAGTCAAATTCAATGTTAAATATCTAAACCTGGAGCTCTCAAGAGAGCTAGATATCCACACCAGGGAATTAGTAGTTTATTAACAACACTTAAAGTCATAGAATGAAACCAGCTTGTCCTGAGTGTGTCATAGCCTCTGGATCACCCAGGAATAAGATACAAGTTCCTAGGTCTCATCCTAGAACTACTGAATTGGAATACTGAGACCCAGAAATCTGCCTTAACAAGTTTTCCAGATAATTCCTATGCACAGAAATGTTGGAAAACCAGATCTAGGGAGAAAACATAGAGAAAAGAAGAGGGCTCAGAACAGGCCCCAAGGAGCTGTCAATTGGAGGAATCAGAGAAACCAGAGAAACAAGCAAGGGAATGGAGCAGAGTGGCCAGATGAGTAGAGGAAAGGTGAGGAGTTCAGCATGATGAAGACAAAAATGTACAAAGAGGGTCGGAGGAGCCTGAAAGACTGCATCAGAGGGCAATGAGCCCTTGGATGGGAAGCCGTGTGCAGGCAGGGCCAGGCAGGCCACACTGAACCATGTGCAAGTAGAGAAGCCCCAGCCAGAGAAACAGCGAGGGGGAGTTAGAGGCCTTGGGCCTTGGGAGAGGAGTGAAAGTGCAACTTCAGTTTTTGACTTTGCAGTTCCAAGCAGTTGCCTTTGAGTTGTCTGCAGTATCCTTACATTAAGCCCCCAACTCCAATGCTAACTTAGGAAAGTTTCTCTTCTTTAAAACCAGCAACAGCTGAAGCACAAAGGGATGAATTTGCAAGAATACTGTAAATCTTGAAAGAATCATGACAAAGCCTTTCAAAGACTTTAGGGGATCTGCCACCAACAGAGTTGAAGCTAACGCATTCTAATTCTTAGTAGCTGATTTTAGCTGAGGAGGATTCTTAATCAATGTGTTACCTCTGATCTCCCTTCCTTTAGGGTCCTCTCATTCTCTCTCTCATTTCTGAGACCATCAGAAACAGGTTTTTTTTTTTTGTTTTTTTTTTGTTTTGAGATGGAGTCTCACTCTGTCGCCCAGGCTGGAGTGCAGTGTGATTTCGGCTCACTGCAACCTCCGTCGCCCTCCCATCATGTTGGCCATGCTGGTCTCAAACTCCTGGCCTCAGGTGATCCACCCGCCTCGGCCTCCCAAAGTGCTGGGATTAGAGGTATGAACCACCCTGCCAGGCCAGAAATAGATTTTGCCTAGAGATGGCAAAACTGGGGTCAGAACTCCAAGCCCAGCCTTTGTGGGTATGCAGCAAAAGTGGTCACCAGGGAGCAGGCAGTACCAGAAACCGAGGGTGCACCCCGCAGAAAGCAGCCGCGCTGGTGAAAACAAAGAATAAGAGTGCACAACACACAAGACGAGTAAGGTATTACCCGAGGGTCCTGGGCAATACGTAGGCCAGGCTGAGGTGTACTGTGCTTAAGAGAGAAGCTGTACAAAAATGTGAAAGAGGAGGCTTGCTGCACACAGAGGGAGACCATGTGAATGGAAACACAGTGCTGAGGTGGGGTTGTCTTGGGGCTGCAGAGGTGGCCCCCATTGTCACTGCTGGTGCCAGCCTGCGTAGAGTCCATCTCCTGCCTGCAAAGGAGTTGGCTCTCAAGGTCACGTCAGGGCAAGTGCCCTACACTGATGAGAGCTGTGTAAGATTCTGGGCCCACACAGCTTGAGATGGGTCTTTCTGTTTCTCTGATACCCAGAGAACTTTGGCCACATGCTAAAGGGACCTTTGCAGAATCAAGGAAGCATAAAAAGGCACGAAGAAGGAAAATGTACACCTGAGATGGAAAATGGGAAAGGAGATTGGAAAAAAAGGAGATGAAAATAACCTCACACCACTGATGTCAAAGTTAAAATGCTCTGAGGTATTTTACAAAGCCCTGGTTGTCTATGGTATAAGGGAAAAAACGTATGACCCAGTCCCCAAGTTACAGCCTTTTATAATCTACATGGATTACGTTTGAGGATCAGAAGTGGTAACCTCAGAGTCCTATGCCTAATGATGTACCCAGTATGACTTTTAAATTTTTCCCTTAATAAAAAACTTTTAAATCAGAGAGAGTGCATTTTGGCTCTAAAAGCAAACTCAATGGTGGGACTCTTAAAATAAAGTACTGGGAAAAAAAATGGGTATGGGAACAGCTGTGGCTCAAATCCTGTCTCCTCCATTTGTTCAAGTCATGAAATATCTCTGAATTGTCGAAAATGTCTGTAGCATCTCCTATATCACAGGAATAATGAGATAATGTAAACTGAAGTACCCAGGACAGTGTGTGGTACATGGTTGAGTACTAAATAGATGTTTCCATCTCCTTCCTAAAACATGCCATGCCAAATAAACACAAAATGTTCCTGGAAGCATGTCAGAAAGCCTTGTCACACTCCTTGGACACAGGACTTGTCCTGGGTGAAGTCTGTCTTTGGCCTTTGGTGCCCCCTTTGGTTCCCCCTCACCCTCTTTTTTGTTCTCTCATCCCCAGGAATCCAAGGCTTAAGGCACAGCACCTTGGAAGCTATTAGGAATTTAGTAGGCATTTCCAGCCTGAATCTAAAAAGGGGCTCAAGACTTCCCTTTCCTATCTTCCTAAGGGATTCGGACCGCATAGGGAAAAGAAAAAATCAAGGACATGACATCTGTAGTTCATTATAAATTCTGCCTTGCCAGCCACCTTTCTTGAGCACAAGAGAATATACACATTTAACTATACCAATGAGTAACATAAGATCTGGCCTTGTTAATGCCAGAAAGCCTGGTTAGACATACACTCTGTGTGTGGTTTTTGGGGGGATTTGGGAAGGGATAGTGATGCTGAGAAAACACCAATGAATACCAATGATGAAGTAACATAACTAGTTTTAAGCTATACTCAGAAAACACAACTAAACTGAGAGATGATAGCTTTTTTTTTTTTTTTTTTTTTTTGAGACAGAGTATCACTCTGTCACCCAGGCTGGAGTGCAGTGGTACAATCTCGGCTCACTGCCACCTCCACCTCCCAGGCTCAAGTGATTCTCCCATCGCAGCCTCCCAAGTAGCTGGGACTACAGGTGCTCGCCACCACACCTGGCTAATTTTTGTATTTTTAGTAGAGATGGGGTTTCGCCATGTTGGCCAGGCTGGTCTCGAACTCCTGAGCTCCAGTGATTCACCCACCTTAGCATCCCAAAATGCTGAGATTACAGTGAGAGACACGATGCTCGGCCTAATTCTTTTAAAGCACTTAAAGACTACGAAATCCAGGGTGAATCACCCTTCTGAATTAAGCAATACTCTTGCTGCATACAACTCCTGCCTTCAGAGATGGAGGCTAGGATAAACCTTTTAAAATAAGTAGCAGAAAAGGCAACTAGGAACACTCACCTGGAAATTCAGAGGACCAGGTCTTCCACTCTAGCAGAGACCACCCCCTCCCCAGGCAGTTCAGCTGGGAGGCTCTAGGCAGGAGGGCCCTGTTAATACTTCAAATCATTTTGTTATTTTTTCCCACAGGTTTTAAGTATTATTTTATTTCAGGATAACAGACTTATTATCTTTAAAAATAAAAGATTTAGGGCTAGATGTAGTGGCTCATGCCTGTAATCCTAAGCCCTTTGGGAGCCAAGGCAGGAGGATCCCTTGAGGCCAGGAGTTTGAGACCAGCCTGGGCAACACAGCAAGACACAGTCTCTACTCCCCTAAGCCAAAAAAAAAAAAATTATTATTTTGGCACTTTGTTTTATTTTTATTTATTTATTTTTGAGACAGAGTCTCGCTCTGTTGCCCAGGCTAGAGTGCAGTGGCATAATCTCTGCTCACTGCAACCTCTGCCTCCCAGGTTTAAGCAATTCTCCTGCCTCAGCCTCCCGAGTGGCTGAGATTACAGGCATGCACCACCATGCCCAGCTAATTTTTGTATTTTTAGTAGAGATAGGGTTTCACCATGTTGGCCAGCCTGGTCTTGAACTCCTGACCTCAGGAGATCCACTCGCCTCGGCCTCCCAAAGTGCTGGGATTACAGGCGTGAGCCACCATGCCCGGCTTTTCTATTCTTTTTAAAAGTTTTTTTGAAAACAGAGACAGGGTCTCACTATGTTGCCCAGGCTGATCTCAAATTCCCAGGCTCAAGCAATCCTCCCACCTCAGCCTCCCAAAGGGCTGGGATTACAGGTGTGAGCCACTGCACACAGCCTGCACTTTTTATACGTTAAAATTATTTCAAAGTTTGGGGAAAAAAATAGAAATATAGGCCAGATGCGGTGGCTCATACCTGTAATCCCAGCAGTTTGGGAGGCCAAGGCGGGCAGATCACGAGGTCAGGAGTTCGAGACCAGCCAACACGGTGAAACGCTGTCTCTACTAAAAATATAAAAATTATCTGGGTATGGTGGTGCTCACCTGTAATCCCAGCTACTGGGGAGGCTAAGGCAGAAGAACTGCTTGAACTTGGGAGGCAGAGGTCGCAGTGAGCTGGAAAAAAAAATTGGAGGCCAGGCACAGTGGCTCACACCTGTAATCCCAGCACTTTGGGAGGCCGAGGCAGGTGGATCACAAGGTCCACCAGCCTGACCAACATGGTGAAACCCCGTCTCTACTAAAAATACAAAAATTAGCTGAGTGTGGTGGCGCATGCCTGTAATCCCAGCTACTCAGGAGGCTGAGGCAGAAGAATCGCTTGAACCCGGGAGGCAGAAGTTGCAGTGAGCCGAGATCGCACCACCGCACTCCAGCCTGGGCAACAGAGCGAGACTCCATCTCAAAAAAAAAAAAATTGCTGAAATCCTCCATAATGCCATTCCCTTTCCCTTTCTAATCTCACTCTCCATAGGTAATGACTGTCTACAATTAGGGGCATATCATCCTTCCAGATTTTTTCAAAAAATAAGATTGTATTTCTCCCACTGTTCTTCCACTTTGCTTTCGTTACTTAATATACAGTACAGGTTGAATTGTGTCCTGCCAAAATGCATATAGTAAAGCCCTAACCCCCAGTGTGTTGGTATTTGGAAACAGGGCCTCTGATGGGGTGATTAGGTTTAGATGAGGTTAAAAGGGTGGGGCCCTCGTGATGGGACTGGTGAGACACCAAGCAGAGATACCAAGAGCTTGTTCTCTTTCTCTCCTTTTCCACCATGTGAGGACGCAGCAGGAAGGCGGCTGTCTGCAAGCCAGGGAGAGAACTCTCAGTAGGAAACAAATCAGCCTGCATTTCCCAGCCTCCAAAACCCTAAGAAATAAACTTCTGTTGTTTAAGCCACCCAGTCTATGGCATTTTGTTATGGCAGCCCAAACTGACTAACATAATGCATAATGAACATTTTCCATTTTGGCTCATTTGGAGCAACTTCCTTTTTTCAAGTAGGCAAGTATTTCAGAGGGACAAGGTCCTAGAAGTGGAAGTACTGATCAGAAAGTATGCAAACTTTAAAATGTTATAAATACTGCTAACGTGCCTTTCCAAGAGATGGTACCAATTTACGCTCTCCGCCATATATAGTGACAATCTATTTTCCCACACCTTCGTCAACACTGGATATTACAAACCTAAGCAAAAAGGTTTCATGGTTTTTAATCCACACTTATCTGATTATTAATAAGATTAAGCATTTTTCCATATATATGTGAATTACCTATGAATAGCCTTTGCCCATATTCCTGCTGGATTGTTTTTCCTAGTGATTTCTAAGAGTTCATGCCTGTTATAGATATTGCAACTATTTGCTTTACTCCTTTGTCATCTGCCCTTTTTTTTTTTTTTGAGACTGAGTCTTGCTCTGTTGCCCAAGCTGGAGTGCAACGGCACGATCTCGGCTCATGCAACCTCCACCTCCCGAGTTCAAGTGATTCTCTTGCCTCAGTAACTCGGATTACAGGCACCTGCCACCATGCCCAGCTAATTTTTGTATTTTCAGTAAAGATGGGCTTTCACCATGTTGGCCAGGCTGGTCTCGAACTCCTGACCTCAAGTGATCCACCTGCCTCGGCCTCCCAAAGTGCTGGGATTACAGGCGTGAGCCACCGCGTCCAGCCCTGTCATCTGCCTTTTAACTTTGTTTATGGTATTAATATATTCTTCCTTACTTTTTAAAAAATGTGTTACATATATATCTATAATATGTATAATATCCATAAGCATATACTAAGACACGTAAAGCAACATATAGAGCCAGCTTTATGAAATAAGAGGTGAGAGAGAGGTGGCAGAGGTGCAGCCATTGTTTCTTGATATTTTACATGTATTTCTAAAAATATTACATATAACTAAGGAGAGACAAACAAAGGGGCAGGTATGGAAGGCCCTGAAAAATCTGTTTCCTGCAGAGGAAGAAAGATGTGAGGAAAGAAGGAAGGAGGGTGACCTGGGGGAAATCCCACCTGCCAGTCTGCAGTGGGGAAGGACAGATTGGGGGTGCCTGAGCTGTGAAGATGGGAAATGTAGCCAAAGTTCATGTTCAAATAAACTACTAGACATGAAGTATAATCTTTCATGAAATTAGGTCTATCAATATTTTCCTTTATGGTCTCTGAATTTTATTAAACTTGAGGTCTTTCCTACACCAAAGTTATTTCTAAAAACCATCTTCTGGCCAGCTGCAGTGCCTTATTCCTGTAATCCCAGCACTTTGGGAGGCCGAGACGGGCGGGTCACGAGGTCAGGAGTTCAAGACCAGCCTGGCCAAGACGGTGAAACCCTGTCTCTACTAAAAGTAAGAAAATTAGCCAGGCGTGATGATGGGTGCCTATAACCCCAGTTACTTGGGAGGCTGATGCAGAGAACTTATTGAACCCAGGAGGCAGAGGTTGCAGTGAGCTGAGATTGTGCCACTGCACTCCAGCTTGGGTGACAGAGCGAGACTCCGTCTCAAAACAACAACAAAAAGCTCTTTAAAACCATCTTCTATATTTACATATATTTTAATATTTATAATTTTGGTTTTGACATTTAATCTTTAAATGGAATTTACTTTTGTGAATGGTATGAGTCAGGGATCTAATCTTTTCCAAATTGAGAGGCAATTTTCCCAAGACTTAGTAACAGTCCATTTTATCATACACTCAATTCCTGTCTTTACAATGGAACCATTTCTCGACTTTCTATTCATAGTCCCAAATGATATATACTTTCTAAAATTTTTTTTAGACATGGGGTCTATGTTGCCCAGGCTTGTCTTGAACTCCTGGCCTCAAGCAATCCTCAGCTTCAGCCTCCCAAAGCACTAAGATTACAGGCGTGAGCCACCACGTCCTACCTACCTGATATATTTTGATAGCTGGCTGAACAAGCCTCTCCTCAATATTCTTTTTCAAAAATGTATTGCCTACAAGTACAAATCTATTTTCCAGGTAAGCTTTATTATTATCAGTTTGTAAAATTTAAGTCGTGTTAAAAGTCTGGCCTAAACTATTAAAGGTCTCATTACCTCTTAGGCTTTTCTTATTTTTCTTATTATTATTATTTCTTTTTAGAGTTGGGGTCTCACTGTGTCACCGAGGCTAGAGTATAGTGGTGAGATCATGGCTCACTGCAGCCTCCAGCTCCTAGGCCCAAGTGATCCTCCTACCTCGACCTCCCAAGAAGCTAGGGCTACAGGTGTGTGCCACCACACCCAGCTTTTGCCCAAGCTGGTCTCAAAGTCTTGACCTCAAGCAATCCTCCCACCTCAGCCTCCTCAGTCACTGAAATTACAGGTGTGAGCCACCAGAACCCAACTCTTTTAGTGTTCTTTTGTCGTTGGAGCATCAACCTTCAGCCAGGAGATGGCTTACTTCCCAGTGAGCCACATACTATGCAAAAATCTCAGACTTCAGGGAATTTGGGGGTTATTTGTATTTATTTATTTATGAGACAGAGTCTAATTCTGTTGTGCAGGCTGCAGTACAATGGTGCAATCACAGCTCACTGCAGCCTCAACCTCCTGGGCTCAAGCGATCCTCCCACCTCAGCCTCTTAAGTAACTGGGACTACAGGCATGCGCCACCACACCCGGCCCAGGGAATTTTGTTTGAATTTCTAAATCTCTTAGCAAAAACTTTCCAATACGACAATTCTACCAAGAGGTCTGAATGGCTGCCTGTGCCTCAACCAATGCATGTCTGCAACATTCCTCTTCTTCTCCCCAAACAGCTTTTCTTTTCCTGGCTCACATCTCTCCGAGTTGTAGATTCCCATACCAAATCAGAGTAAAGTGGCTCAGCTAACAGGATCACATGCCAAACGATGTCATATTTTGACAGGCACTTCCAGGCAGCTTTGCTGGCCTCATGCATTGGACAGCTTGGTGAGAGAGCTGGGGGTCTCTGGCAATTCATAATTGATTGATCTGGCACCACTTAATCCACAGGGAACTATCAGGCTATAATGGAAAGAATATGAGACTGGAAGTTCAGGAACCTGAGTTTGAGTCCCGTTTTTACCTCTAATTAGCTGTGTAGTTCAGATTAAGTTATTCTGCCTCTCCATTGGGCCTTGGTAGCCTCATTTGTAAAATGAGATTATTAGAATAAAATGGTGAATAATGACTTTCTTTCCACCATGGGTGACCACGTAAGAATCTGAAGAAAGCTACAGATTCTCTCCCCCAGAATAATGCACTTTGGCAGATGAATATGAAATCAGGCTGGCCACAGTAGCTCACACCTGTAATCCCAGCACTTTGGGAGGCTGAGGTGGGTGGATCACTTGAGCTCAGGAGTTCAAAACCAGCCTGGGCAACATGGCAAAACCCCATCTCTACAAAAGCATCAAAAAAAAAAGTAAAAATGACATCATATATTTGAAAGGGGTTCACAGATCTGATAAAGACTATTTCCCTGTCCCCAGAGGCAAGATCACTGAGGCCTAGCACAAGATTTTAAAAATAACAGAGACTACAATAGAAATACATACTGAATCACAAAGCCTTGAGTAAAGTTGAATCACTTATAGAACTAAAAGCATCTCTTCTGCAGAAACTGGGAGCAAGGAGTAGTTACTTAGGGAAAAATAAATGTAAGTATCAATAGGAGTTGCCCTTGACTGAAGCCTGGCTAAGCCCTTTACGTTCGCAGGTGGGTGGCTGAGAGTTACTACTGATTCCAGACCCAGGCTCCTAGTTCAAATTTTGGCTCTCGCATTACTAGTTGTTTGACCTTGGGCTTTGTGCCTCAGTTTCCACATCTGTAAAAAGAAGAAGGGGAGAAAAACAATACCTATTCTCAAGGGTTGTTAACGTACTTAGGACACTTGTAACAGGGCCTACCACACAGTAAGCCCTAGATAACTATTAGCTTATAACAGAAATCTGACACACATTTGTTGGGTAGTTAACACTGTAAGCTGAGTTTAGAGAAATCATAAATACTCTGATCCCTTAGTTTCCCCAGAGGTAAACTGAAGACAGTTAACAGAATCTGCTTCATAAGTCTGTTGTGATGCTTAATGAGACTGCCACATAAAAACTCTTTCACAATGCCTGGCCCATAATTAAGTGCTCGATAATGTCACGATGCCTGGAATATAGTAAGCGCTCGATAAATGTCAGCTGTTGTATTAACAGTTCTGGGAGGCAAAGATTACCATCGCCCTTTTTTATTTCTGAATAAGGCAACTCAGAGAGTGTTAAGTGCCCTGCAACAAAACTATACTTAGAAAATTATTACACCAAGATTTCAACTCAGATGGGTCTGGAATCACAAGTTCTAACCACTACACTATATACCTTCCTCTTTGAACGGGGCTTAGAGAACAGAAGAGCTAATTCATACCTACTAGATTACGAAGAAAAAGATGTTTGGAGATAACAATGCTAAATTTGGGGGATTCCCCACAGAGTCAACCATGAGCTTGGCCAAAAGCCCTTCTCCGCCATGCTAGGAAATGAAAATCTGCATAGACTGGCCCCTGTTCTCAACCAGTTGTCTGCCTTTCACCAAGTGGTTGTGAAACCACAGCCCTGTCACTAAAAACGGAAAAAAGAAGTCATTTTCCCCAGTAACTTAACGAGCAAAATGAAGCCTTAAAATGAAAGTAGTGATCCTAGGGCTGAGAAAAGATATCCACTGCTCCAAAGCCCAGCAGAATTGCTGTAGAACACCAACGTTACTCTTTGATTAACATACTTTTTTTTTTTTAATGAACGTGTTTATTTCTATTACTTTAGGTTACCTAACTCAGGGGTCCTTCCCATTAGTAAAATAAGAGGAAGTGTGTACCAGCCTGGAGGGCAGACTCCCTGGTGGGGCACAGTGTCAGCCTGAGCAAGTCCCACTGTCAACACTGATGTCCTCCCCAGTTAAATGGTAATCAAAAGTGAGAATGAAACGGACTGGCAGAAGAAACAGGACGACCAGTTGAGTCCATGCTAATCACTGATATTTCACATCTTCACACAGTTTCTTCTAAATGTATTTTATTTTTGTATTTTTATTAAAAACTGCCCTATCAGTCAATCTCAAGTCTACCCTTCGTTTAAAAAATAGTAATAAAAGGCCGAGCGCAGTGGCTCACCCCTGTAATCCTAGCACTTTGGGAGGCCGAGGCAGGTGGATTGCTTGAGCTCAGGAGTTCCAGACCTGCCTGGGGCAACATGGCAAAACCCTGTCTCTACAAAAAAAATACCGAAGTTAGCCAGGGGTGTGGTGGCCCGCATCTGTGGTCTCAGCTACTAGGGAGGCTGAGGTGGGAGGATCACTGAAGCCTGGGAGGTGGAGTTTGCAGTGAGCCAAGATCGCACCACTGCAATCCAGCCTGGGTGACAGAATAGGACCTTGTCTCAAAAGAAAAAGAAAAAAGTAAATAATATTAAGAATAATGAAGGTCCAGCTATGTACCTACCTTAGGAATAGGCATCACTGGAAGTGATGGCAGAGGCAAGGCAGGAGTCCCTGACCTCACCTCCATTCTCTCACTGAGGAGCCCCTGCAGAAGCTGGTCAACTATCCAAGCAGTCCCTGCTTCTACCGGGCGAAGGCCTCAGCCTCCAGCCCAGCCCCCTCCCGGTAGAGGAGGGGGAGCTTATGCAATCCAAACCCAGTTCCCAGGCCCCAGAGGTGGACATAACTCCGGGGTGGAAGTCAGAAGCCTGCCAGGTTGTAGGCCTGGTTCTGCTCGCATCTGGCTGAATGATCCTGGTCCCAACACTCAGCGTCCCTCGGCCTTAGCCTCCCTGTCTGTAAAATGAAAGGTTTGATGGAGATCATGTGCAAGCCTCCTCCCCGTTCTAATTTTCTGATACCATCATTTTTAACGTGTCTTGTAGAGATAGAAGCCCTTCCTTTCAGCAGGACATGTTGCTCCCCATTCCGTGACGATCCCCCTCAATAATCCGTGTAATTTGAGAAAAGTATGATGCATCGGAACTGAAAAACAGGCTGTTGCTTTCCTGGTCACCAAATCTGATAATCAGTCAATTATATGGATTTTCCCCTGGGCCTTCTCCCTCAATCCCACAATCCCACGAATAAACCTGCCTACCCCTCCCAATTCCTTAACTCAAGGCTACACGTTAATGAATGAATTAAAAAAAAAAAAAAACCACCTCCCCACCCCCTTCTACCCGGCCTGGTGTGAGGTGCCACAGCACTTCTTCCGTAATCTAGAATCCACCTCTGCCCCACCCTCTCCCCGGGGTGTCTTTTTAGCCAAGAATCCCTGGATCGACGCGCTCCATCTCCCCGCTCTACCGCGCCAGCTGATCATTTCTCCCTGCCCGGCACACCTCGGCTGAAAAGGAGGCGGCTCCTCTGCTCCAAGCCCAAGGGACCCAAACCTCTTTCCAGCCCGCAAGGGTGCGGGCACCTAGGAACAGCGGGAAGGGCCCGCGCCTCTGGAAAGAAGGGCCGCCGTCCCCACCTGGGCGGTGCAGGGAAGGCCCCCTCAGCGGGTCTCTTGTCACTTACGGGCGGCTTCTCCGGGCAGAACAGAGCAGGGCCGGGCCGAGCCGGGATTGCGGGCCGCGGAGTTTGCTGACTCAAAGGCGCGCGGCGGCAGCGGCGGCGGCGAGCGCCCAGGAGCGCACACGAGCGCAGCCCCGCGCTCCCCGCGCACGTAGCGGCCCCGCGCCCGCGCTCCGCGCCAGCAGTCCGCCTGTGGGCGCCGCGCCTAGTGCTTCCGCCGCCTCCGCGCAGCCCAGCCCAGGTGCGCCCCCACCCTGCAGAGCTAGCCTCCTGCTTCCTGAAATTGAGTTACGGAGGAAATGCCCCCATTAGTCCGGACGTTGAGGCTGGAGATGCTCCAGCAGCACCCTTCGGAATTCGCCACCTGAGTCACCTTAAGCTTCCTAACCCCGACCCCACAGTTATGGGGAGGATTGCCGATGGGGAGGAGGACGGATAAATAACGTGATAAACAAGAATGGCAGAATGTTCATAGCATCTAGGTGGTGGGCTATGGGTGTTTATATAAAATTATTTCAGTTTTTGTCTATGTTTGAAATGTCTCTTAATAAAACATTTGGGGGGAAAGCTAATGAGATCTGCCAAGGGACCTGACTGAGGAAAGCATTTCCCAAATGGCACCTGAGGCTGGGTCCCCACACCTGTTTGCATGGGAAACCACAATCATCACTTAAACTGCTAAGTGACTGAATGACACAGAATAATAAGCATAGCCTAATATTTCATTTTTCAAGCATGAATTTTCCCATTAGACACAGCTTGTCGCTGATCATCCTCCAGGGACCATTCCAGGCCCACCTGAAAATGCATCTGTTCACCACACCTACATTAACTCCCTAACAAAACGTATAAATATACAATGTTGTGTCTTAACATCTTGGATCTTGAAGTTGTATTGCTGAACCCTCAATCACTGGTATTTAATTTCCTAAAATTGCACCCAAGTCATGACACACAAGTGAATGCAACCATGATCACTTTTGAAAATCAAATTAAGCTGGTGTGGTGGCTCACGCTTCTAATCCCAGCACTCTGGGAGGCCGAGGCGGGTGGATTACAAGGTCAGGAGATGGAGACCATCCTGGCTGACATGGTGAAATGCCATCTCTACTAAAAATACAAAAACTTAGCTGGGCGTGGTGGCGCGCGCCTGTAATCCCAGCTACTCGGGAGGCTGAGGCAGGAGAATAGCTTGAACCCGGGAGGCAGAGGTTGCAGTGAGCCGAGATCATGCCATTGCACTCCAGCCTGGGCGACAGAGCAAGATTCTGTCTCAAAAAAAAAAAGAAAGAAAATCAAATTAAAGTGTATTTTTTATATTCTTGTCCCTATGCTCCGCAAAGAAAAACACTGAGTAGAAAACAAAATGCGGCATGTATCTAAGATCCTAAGAGATTCTGTAAAATTAAAATCTTTCTGAACTTATTGTCAAGAGCATGACTTTACAGCTGTAGACAAAGCAGCAACAAACCCTTGGAGAGTCTACTGAAAGTCATTTGAATATCTGTTAGAATTTTGACCCTATTAAGACTGGTAACTTGCAACCTGAATCCAGGAAACTTAAGTGATGGTCACCTTTTTTAGGTTGTGGCATTTTTGTTATACCATCAATGGGACTGGGTAAAAACTGGGACTCTACAGTGGTTAAGAAACCTTGCCTACTGGCTGGGCTGGTGGCTCACGCCTGTAATCCCAGCACTTTGGGAGGCCGAGGCAGGTGGATCATCAGGAGCTTGAGACCCGCCTGGCCAACATGGTGAAACCCCCATCTCTACTAAAATACAAAAATTAGCCGGATATGGTGGTGCATGCCTGTAATCCCAGCTTCTTGGGAGGCTGAGACAGGAGAATCACTTGCACTGGGAGGCAGAGGTTGCAGTGAGCCAGGATCCCGCTACTGCACTCCAGCCTGGGTGACAGAGTGAGACTCTCTCTCTCAAACAAAAAAAAAAAAAGAAAGAAACCCTGCCTACTGAGAAGATCACCATAAACATTGCTTTTAAAAACAAACATCAAAATTCTTAATAGATGAGCATTTTAATCCTGGGAAGACTGAAAATTGAGTATGAGATGTGTAAAAGATTCAAGCCTGAAATATTAATATTTTGTTTTAAGGAATCTGGGCACATTTGGAATTCTATGTGTATGTTAATGTGTAAGACAACTTGGCCTACTGGAGTAACCATTTGCCTTGTACTTTAAGTTTTAAAATGTGTAATTTAATAGCTGGATACTAATGAGTTGAAGATAGTCTTATTAACTTAATAAAGTGTTGGAACACTCACTACAATTTAAGATTTACCACATTTATAAATTTAATTTATTAGATGTTGAGTTACTTGTTAATCAGACAATTAAAGACCTTTACGAGGGAAACAAATATATTAAATTCACGAATGAAGTTTAAAATGTTTAGAGGTGATTAAGTTAATGGGATCAAACATTAATCAAATGCCTTTTTGGTTGTTAAAGTTTGCTAGAGTTATAAATGGAATAAGATCAAGTGTGATATTGTAAAATATGTATTTGGTCATCATCCCCATTTCCTGGTATAAAATTCTTAAAATCCTTAGAATCTCCAAAGTGATTTTTTTGTATGCTAATGAGTTGACTGGTGGCTGGCAGCCCCTAGGTAGTTTCAGGAAGGGGCTAGTCACTGGAAAGACCACACCCTGATTAGAAGGTCAGTACTTCCAGCCCCATTCCCCAATTTCTGTGGGGTGGGGAAGGGCTGAAGATTGAGTTGATCACCAATGAACAATGGTTTAATCAATCATGCCTACATAATGAAGCCTCCATAAACACACAAGAGGACAGGGTTCAGAGAGCTTCAGGATAGCTGAACATTTACAGGTGTATGGAGGGTGGTCCACCTGAGAAGGGCATGGAAGCTCCATGCCCCTTCCCCCATGCCTTGCTTTATGCATCACTTCATCTGTATCCTTTTACCATCTTTCTGATAAACGTATGTGTTTCCCACAGTTCTGTGAGCCACTCTAGCAAATTATTTGAACCTAAGGAGGGGGTCATGGGATCCCCAATTTATAGCTGATCAGTCAGAAACACAGGTAAAACCGCCTGGGCGGAGCTTGCAATTGTCATCAGAAGTGGGAGGAGGCAATCTTTTGGGATTGAGCCCTCAACCTGTTGGCTCTGACACTGTCTCCAGGTAGGTGGTGTCAGAATTGAACCGGGGCCGGGCGCAGTGGTTCATGTCTGTGATCCCAGCACTTTGGGAGGCCAAGGAGGTTGGATCACTTGAGGTCAGGAGTTCGAGACCAATCTGGCCAACATGGTGAAACCCCGTCTCTACTTAAAATACAAAATTAGCTGGGCGTGGTGGCTCATGCCTGTAATCCCAGCTACTCGGGAGGCAGAGGTGGCAGTGAGCCAAGACTGTGCCACTGCACTCCAGCCTGGGCAACAGTGAGACTCCATCTCAAAAAAAAAAAAAAAGAGGAATTGAACTGTGGTGGAGAACACCCAGCTGGTGACAGCTGCAGAATTAACTGGTTGCTTGGTGTGTGGGGAGAAACTTCCACACCTTTGGTCACAGAAGCCTTCCATGTTGACTATGGAGTGAGAGCAGAAGAAAAATTTTTTCCACAGAGTTAGGAAAACTTTAAAAACTAAGGAATAATTATACTCTTAAACTTGTAACTTTAACAAATCAAATATTCTAAAAATACCATCAAAACAATATTTTCTGTGCACAAGAACTACTCTTGGAGGCGCACACACACACACAAACCACATAAACAATTATGACCAGGCCAGGCATGGTGGCTCACGCCTGTAATCCTAGCACTTTGGGAGGCCAAGGCGGGCAGATCACCTGAGGTCAGGAGTCCCAAGACCAACCTGGCCAACATGGTGAAAACCCATCTCTACTACAAATACAAAAAATTAACCAGGCATGGTGGCACATACCTGTAATCCAGCTACTCGGGAGGCTGAGGCAAAAGAATTGCTTGAACCTAGAGGGGGAAGTTGCAGTGAGCCGAGATTGCACCACTGCACTCCAGCCTGGGCAACAGAGCGAGACTCCATCTCAAAAAAAAAGAAAAAAATATATATAATCATTTCTGCCTCTCTTGGTATAATGTCCTTATGCTGGGGAAAGATATTTTATTCTTGTCTCATGGACTATCTTCTCAGTTCTTTGTATTTAGGGCTGTAACGGGAGCATGTCAGGAACATTTTACTTTCTTGTATTTGTGGTAGATGTACTACTACACCAGTTTCATAGGGCTGTTGTGGAGTTTAAATGAAATAACCCGGGTAAAGCTCTTGTGCTGGGTAAACAGTAAGTGTTCAGTAAATTGTAGCTATTATTATAACTTGATCCTTTTCTCCAATCTCTCCTGTCTCGAAGCTAAGTGCACTTAGTTACATACGTTAAGGAAAGCCACCTCCACCCCCTGTCCTTCCTCCATCTCTTGGGAAAATTGCAAAATCCACAGAGAGTAAAAATGGAAGTTGCCTGGACTTGATGTTCAGAAATTATAATTAACTGATAATATACATAACATTGTGTTCAAAAACACTTTACCTTTACATTTACATGAATGGTTCTGCCTTCTTGGGAAACCTGTCACAGGAAATATTTGCAATGTAGGGAAGATAGTTTTTATCTTTCGTCAAGCAACTAATAATCGGAGGTAAGAAAAAATCTAAACAAATGACAATTTGGATTTTGATTTCTGATTTTGTGATTATAATTACTGTTTCTTCAAAAGAATGAAATATAGATTAATGATGAATAAAATAACCACTCTTGAATATCAATCTTATATAGTTTTTCAAAATATTTAACCTATGCACGCCTCTCCAAAAAAGACTAGAAAAACGTTTTGAGCGACCTTACCTGTTTGTAAGACGAAAGGGTTTAACTTCTCATCCATCCACCCACCTCCTTATTCTTGTTAGTGGACTACTGTTCTCCCAGTTAACACCCCAAACACGCTAACTTCGGCACTTCCTTTGACCCAATCCCTTCCTTTGATCCACTCAGGTCCAAGATCCATACATTTCATCTTGGCCAGATCATGGTGGAACTCACCTTCTGTGTTCTATTCTCCTGCAGACACTCTCAACTCTCAGAATCCTATAGTAGCCTCTCTACAGTGATCCAATTTACTGGTTTTTCAAACGCCTTTAGCATCAGAACACTTTCTTCAAATGAACCCCATTTATAAAACAAAGAAAAACACAATTCCATTACTATACGTTTATCTGATGAATTCAATTTTGTAGCATTTGCTAATTATAGAGAAATCAATGACCATCGGAAACTGTTTTGTTGAACACCAAGATTGGAAATCAGGGATTTGTGAAAGATCGTTGGAATCTCCTATCAGTTTCAACATCCCATTTTTTTCCTTCTATTTGATTGCTCAATATTAACAAGATTCCAATCTACTCAGAGAAATATTTGCAAATGGTAACAATTCAGACATTTGAAAAAGGAGTAGTTGAAATTTTTGTTTCAAAGTTGAAGCACTAAGGGCATCTCACATCCTCACATTTTATCACTTACAGAAGTTGCAAGTAAGAAGACCAATCCTCACTGTAAATGCTAAAGTGTCTATAATGGGAATTATCACCACATGACTTGCTACATGTTCATTTGGCTTTACACGACTGACAGGTGCACACACCCAAGCAGAGGTAGGCACCTTGCCCAATATTCCCCAGGACCACCAAGGGATGCTCTGCAGTGATGTCCTGCTCATTCTGCTCTACCAAAGTAACCTCATTCCTGGGAAAGAGAAAACAAAAACAAAAAAGCCCTTGCATTATCAAAAGCTACATTTTAAGGCCTAACGTGGTGGCTCATGCCTGTAATCCCAGCACTTTGGGAGGCCGAGGCGGGCAGATCACTTGAGGTCAGGAGTTCAAGACCAGCCTGGCCAACATGGTGAAACCCCATCTTTACTAAAAAATACAAAAATTAGCCAGGCGTGGTGGTGCACACTTGTAGTCCCAGCTACTGGGGCAGTTGAGGGAAGAGACTCACTTGAACCTGGGAGGCAGAGGTTGCAGTGAGCTGAGATCAGCCACTGCATTTCAGCCTGGATGACATAGTGAGACTCTGTCTCAAAAAAAAAAAAAAAGAAAGAAAGAAAAAAGAAAAAGAAAAAGAAAAAAAAAGCTGCATTTTAAAAGCATTGGTTTCAATGGTGAATTTTATTTTATTAACTAAAAATAAATTGGTTGATTAAAACTGACAAAAACAAAACAAACCTTAGCCATTACTGAGCATATCAAACATAAACCCATTCCCAATCATCTAATTTCTAAGCCTTTGATATAAATTGCAGTATGGTATAATTGGCACCAACACTCAACCAAAGAAAAAGAGACCAGCAGAGAAGCCATCTTCTTGCATGGAGAAGCTGGGATTTTTTTGTCTTGGGTGGGTTTGGTTTTCTTTAGTGCTCTGCATATAGCCTTTACTACCTGTACATGTGGTACTAGTTCTGGATATTGGGTGCATTATAGTCTATAACCATGTGGAGGTAGTAGAGTACAGTGGTTAAGGCTCAGGCTCCAGCGCTGAAAAGCTTCTGTCTAATCCCCAAATTCTTTAGGCAAGTCACTTCATGTCTCTAAGCCTCAGTTTTCTTATCTGTGAAACAGTACCTATCCAACAGGGTTGTCATTAGGAAATAATAGATATAAATTACTGAGTCCAGGACTGCAGCAGAGTAGGAAAGAGCTTCATAAACATGATTTTGATGTCGTTGTTTTTAGTGCACAGCTCATCTTTCCTAAATAAATGGTTGCATAATATCCAAATCTCTTTATGACAACTTTTGCAGAAGAAAGTATACTTATACTCATTTATACAATTTTCTGTGAATGGACATACACAAGACTAAGTTTTTTTTTTTAACAACCAACCTATGTATATGTATGAAGTTTCTCTGAAAGGATGAACTTTGGTGAGGAGAAATAAGGAGGTAAGGGCAAACATGAGAGGAAGATTGCTTTTTAATGCATATCCTTTTGAACCATTCAAATGTTACGTAGAGTGCATTCAACAATGTATAAACAGGCCAGGCGCGGTGACTCATGCCTGTAATTCCAGTATGTTGGGAGGCCAAGGCCAGAGGCCTGAACCCAGGAATTCAAGACTAGCTTGGGCAACATAGTGAGACCTTATCTCTGCAAAAAATAAATTAAAAAAAAAAAAATAGCCAAGCACAGTGGTGCACACCTGTGGTCCTAGCTTCTCAGCAGGCTGAGTTGAGAGGACTGCTTGAACCCAGGAGGTGGAGGCTGCAGTGAGCTGTTATCGTGCCACTGCACTCCAGCCTGGGTGACAGAGTAAGACCCTGTCAAAAAAAAAAATATATATATATATATATTTATATATATATACACACACACAGACTATATATATATACTATATATTTCTCTATATACACTATATAATATATAAATATATTTATGTATATATTTATAAGATATACAAATATATGTATGTATATATTTATAAGATATACAAATATATGTATGTATATATTTATAAGATATACAAATATATGTATGTATATATTTATAAGATATACAAATATGTGTATATATTTATAAGATACACAAATATGTGTATATATTTATAAGATATACAAATATATGTATGTATATATTTATAAGATATACAAATATATGTATGTATATATTTATAAGGTATACAAATATATGTATATATTTATAAGGTATACAAATATATGTATGTATATATTTATAAGATATAAATATATGTATGTATATATTTATAAGATATAAATATATGTATGTATATATTTATAAGATATAAATATATGTATGTATATATTTATGATATAAATATATGTATGTATATATTTATGATATAAATATATGTATGTATATATTTATGATATAAATATATGTATGTATATATTTATAAGATATAAATATATGTATGTATATATTTATAAGATATAAATATATGTATGTATATATTTATAAGATATAAATATATGTATGTATATATTTATAAGATATAAATATATGTATGTATATATTTATAAGATATAAATATATGTATGTATATATTTATAAGATATAAATATATGTATGTATATATTTATAAGATATAAATATATGTATGTATATATTTATAAGATATAAATATATGTATGTATATATTTATAAGATATAAATATATGTATGTATATATTTATAAGATATAAATATATGTATGTATATATTTATAAGATATAAATATATGTATGTATATATTTATAAGATATAAATATATGTATGTATATATTTATAAGACATATTTATATATTTTCTATATATTTATACAGAAAATAGAGTATAGTACATAAATAAATATTTATAAATATTTTATTTATATACACAAATATATATATATATCTATATACACAAAGAGACAAGCCCTGAAGGTATTGTAGGGGCAGCAAAACTCCACCTCTGTCCTCTTTTAGGCTGCGCTGGAGAATTAAATTGACATAAGACAGATTAACAGGATAAAAGCATGCAAGTTTATTTAATACAAGTTTTACATGGCATGGGAACCCCCATAAGGAAATGAAGACCCAGAAGCAGTTAAAGTTATTTTAACAAGGTCTGTACAGAAGTTTCTCAGTCTCAACTTTCCATCCTTGATAAGAATGCTGTGGGGGTGGCCAGGTGCAGTGGCTCATGCCTGTGGTCCCAGCACTTTGGGAGGTCCCAGCCGAGGCAGGAGGATCATGAGGTCAGGAGATCAAGACCATCCTGGCTAACACGGTGAAACCTCGTCTCTACTAAAAAATACAAAGAAAAATTAGCCAGGCCTGGTGGTGCACACCTGTAGTCCCAGCTACTTGGGAGGCTGAGGCAGGAGAATGGCGTGAACCTGGGAGGCGGAGCTTGCAGTGAGCCGAGATCGCGCCGCTGCACTCCAGCCTGGGTGACAGAGCGAGACTCTGTCTCAAAAAAAAAAAAAAAAAAAAAAAATGCTGTGGGGGTTTTGGGGGGTTTTGTTTGTTTGTTTGTTTAGAGACAAGATCTTGCTATGTTCCCCAGGCTGGACTCAAACGATCCTCTCACCTCAGCCTCCCAAAAAAAATGCTGCATCTTTCACATGAGAATTTCATCTCCTGCTTTTAAGAAACTGAATGAAGGTCGTATTCTTTTTTTTTTTTTCTTTGAGACAGGGTCTTTCTCTGTCACTCAGACTAGAGTGCAGTGGCACAATAATGGCTCACTGCAACCTTGACCTCCCAGGCTCAAGTGATCCTCCCACCTTAGCCTCCCAAGTTGCTGAGACTACAGGCACAAACCACCATGCCCGGATAATTTTTGTTTGTTTGTTTTGTTTTGAGACAGAGTCTTGATCTGTTGCCAAGGCTGGAGTGCAATGGTGCAATCTCAGTTCACTGCAACCTCTGCCTCCCAGGTTCAAGCAATTCTCCTGGCTCAGCCTCCAGAGTAGCTGGGATTACACGTGCCCACCACCACACCTGGCTAATTTTTGTATTTTTAGTAGAGATGGGGTTTCACCATGTTGGCCAGGCTGGTCTTGAACTCCTGACCTCAGGTGATCGTCCCGCCTTGGCCTCCCAAAGTGCTGGGATTGAAGGCGTGTGCCATCATGCCCAGCCTTTTTTTTTTTTTTTTTTTTTGTAGAGATCGTGTCTTGCCACGTTGCCCAGGCTGGTCTTGAACTCCTGAGTTCAAATGATCCTCCAACCTCGGCCTCCCAAAGTGCTTGGATTTGCATGAGCCACCACGCCCAGCCAGGGGTGTCATATTCTTAACCCATTCAATATAAACAGACAGCTCACAAAAGAGGAAGTACCAATAACTAATAAACATAAAAGGAGAATCCATTTCCCAACAGTTTAGTAAAAAAAAAATTTGAGACAGGGTCTCACTCTGTCTCTGTTGCCCAGGCTGTAGTGCAGTGGTGTGATGATGGCTCACTGCAACCTCAACCTCCCAGGTTCAGGTGACTCTCCCATGTGTCTCCTGGGTAGCTGGAACTACAGGTGCACACCACTACACTTGGCTATTTTTTGGATTTTTCATAGAGATGGGGTTTTACCATGTTGCACAGGCTGATCTCAAACTCCTGGGCTCAAGCAATCTACTCACTTCAGCCTTCCAAAATGCCAATATTACAGTGTGAGCCACTGACTCCAGCCCAAAAAATTTTTTTAATTTTTATTTTTTATTTTTTTATAGAGACAGGGTCTCACTATATTGCCCAGGCTGGTCTCGAACCCCTGGCTTCAAGCAATCCTCCCACTTCAGCCTCCCAAAGCACTGGCATTACAGGCATGAGCCACCACAACCAGCCAAGTCAAAAAATTTTTGCATTGAGAATATCATATATTGACAACAGATAGTTTCATGCTTTGCTCGTGAGAGTATAAATTGGAAAAGCAATTTTTAAAATTTATTTATTATTATTTTATTTTTGAGACAAAGTCTCGCTCTGCACCCAGGCTGGAGTGCAGTGGCGCGATCTCGGCTCACTGCAACCTCCACCTTCCAGGTTCAAGCGATTCTCCTGCCTCAGCCACCCAAGTAGCTGGGATTACAGGCATGGGCCACCATGCCCAGCTAATTTTTGAATTTTTAGTAAAGACAGGGATTTGCCATGTAGGCCAGGCTGGTCTTGAACACCTGACCTCAGGTGATCTGCCTGCCTCAGCCTCCCAAAGTGCTGGGATTTCAGATGTGAGCCACTGCGCCCAGCCTGGAAAAGCAATTCTAGAGAGCAATTTAGCAATGTCCTATTGAAAGGACAGGCAAGCTCCAAAATTGCAGCTTAGCCTGGGAGGGTTCTTGGCTTCACCCAGGAAAAATTCAAGGGTGAGCTGGTAGTGTTAAACAGCAACTTTTATTGAAGCAGCAGTGTACAACCGCAACTGTGGAGCAGGGCTACCCCATAGGCAGTGTGTACAGAATAGCAGCTCAGAGGTAGTTCAGCAGGCATAGTTATACCCACTTTTAATTACATGCAAATTAAGGGGGAGTTGATGCAGAAATTTCTAGGAAAAGCATGGTAACTTCCAGGTCATCGAGTCATTGCTATGGAAAGGGAAGGTAACTTCTGAGTGTTGCCATAGCAATGGTAAACTGCAATGGCACACCGGTGGGTATGTCTTATGGAAAGCTGCTTCCACCCTGGCCCTGTTTAAGCTAGTCCTCAATTTGGTCTGGTGTCCAAGCCCTTCCTCCAGAGTTGAGTCCCACCTCCTACCTCACTATCAAAACTAAACTCATATGTGCCTTATGGCCCGGCAATACTACCTCTCAGTATCTCTCCTACAGAAGCCCTCACGCATGTGCCTGAGAAGATATGTACAAGAGTGGACACTGCAGCATGGTTGGTAACAGCAAAAAACTGGAAGCAAGTTAAATGTTCACCAATACAGAAATGTTTAAATAATCCATAGTATATTCATAGTGTGGAATATTATACATCAGATTTTAAAATTAGCAAGGGCTAGCTGCTCAACACACATAGAAGCCGATATGGCGTTGACTTTTGAGAAAAGAAAAGCTTCATTGCAACTTGACTGGCAAGGAGACAGGAGGCACTTCTCAAATCTGTCTCTCAAGCAGGGGTCTGGGGCAGGTTTTATGGGCAAAGGGGAACAATGGAGGATATAGGAAGATGAGATAAAGGTGTGACCTGATTAGGTTCATGCAAAGAAGCAGTGATCTGATGAGATCATGCAATGGGGTCATGTTGGGTCCTCGACTTTTAGAAAAGTCCATACTCCAACAAAACAGGGCAACCCTTGCTTTTTAATGTGGTATCTGTTGCTTGGTCCAAAGCACTTAGATTCTGCCTGTGGTTGGTTTTTTCATTCCAGCTGGCTCTGAGGTCAGGACCTGGGCCTGCTTGATTCTTCTGGCCATACTCAGGTTAGGTGACTTGCAACCTGGGTGTCCTTAGGAGCTGAGAAACAACTCATCATTTTGTTACATTTTGTTGCTGACAAAGTTGAACCAGATTGGTCTAGTTCCAGGGTTACATATGGTTACATTGAAAGATCTTTAAGGCATACTGAGAAAGGCAAGATAGAAAATATAGTGCGCTACTTGTTAAAGGTGCAGGGTCTTGACTGCAAATTGTCAGATTCTTGGCGTTTTGAACAGAGAATTAGACAAAATGCACAGCAAAGCAAGGAAAGAATTAAGCAAGGAAAGCAGAGATTTATTGGAAATGAAAGTACACTCCACAGGGTAGGAGTACCTGGAGCAGTGACTCAAGGGCCCTGATTGCAGGATCTTCTGGGGTCCAAATATCCTCTAGAGGTTTTCCATTGGCCATTTGGTGGATACATCATGCAAATAAAGTAGTGGCCCACGATCAGTCTGATTGGTTGCAGAAAGCAACCAATCAGAGGCTAAAGTGAAATTACAAAGTTACACTCCTATGCAAACATCAGATTGGTTGCTCAAAGCAACCAATCAGAGGTACTTTCAGTTTTCCATCTGCCAAGCAGAAAGTCGGGGACAGGGGTGGTTTGCAAAGGGAGTAGCGTTTGGTCATTTTGATACTTAGGTGTTGAAAGTTGGGGTTTTCCTTTTGATTTAGTTCTAGGAAGTCAGTATGAATCGGCCTTAGGTTCCCTGCCTCCAGACCCTATTCTGCCTCACTACTGTTTATATTTTAAAAGTTTTTTTCAGTTATTTATTTACTTATTGTTTTTTGTTTTTAATTTTTTTTTTTTTTTTTTTGGTAGAGACGGTGGCATCTCACTACATCGCCCTGGCTGGTCTCGACCTCCTGGCCTCGTGATCTTCCTGCCAAAGCCTCTCAAAAAGTTTTAAAATAATAAAACTTCTATTTTTCTATGTACATATATTTATGTATGTGAATATATGGTCTAGAAGGACAAATTCAAACTTTTATAAGAGATTACCTCTGGGGAGAGAAATGATCCAACATAGCAGCTAGCCTATATAATACCTTTGTGAGAATTTTTTAAATGTTACCTTTCTTCCAGACAATTTACTGCCATCTGCTGGAAAATTATCATTTAAAAATGTCAAATATACTACCCTGTGAATAGTGACCCCTAGGGTTGCTCATGGAACAACTTGCACATAGTCTGTGGCCTTAGAGGACATTCCTTGAGACTGAGATCAAGTTTTATTCTGAGGTCTATACAAAATAAGTCAATTTGACCACATGGATAAACACTAGCTTTCAATGTGTTAAAATTTATTTTGTAACGTTTCCATGTACAAAAGCACCTAAGTTTTGGAGAGGTGAGGTTTGTGGGTTAAATTGTGGGTTATGTCACTGACAAAATCAGAGACTCACTGCTTCCAAGTTCAGGGAGGATTTGAGCAGCAGCAACTGGGTACTAAACAAGAAGAGTTACCTCTCAGGTCCTTCCTTTCGAATAGCAGGAATGCAGTATATTCTTGCATAATAAAGTATTTCTCAGTACCAGGTGTCCATTTTCTTCCCTTCCTGTTTCAAATCATGTTTTGGAGGCAGGAAGAATTCGTAAAGTAGTTGCAGCAATTGCTTCTGGCAGTTTACAGTATTTTTGCAATATTAAGCAATTCAAATTACCATTAAATTTCTATGTGTGTGAGTTTAGACATAACACCAGTGAAATGTAATACTGATTTTTATATTGTTTTGTTTTTGTTTTTGTTTTTGAGACGGAGTCTCGCTCTTTCACCCAGTCCGGACTGCAGTGGAGCGATCTCGGCTCACTGCAAGCTCTGCCTCCCGGGTTCGCGCCATTCTCCTGCCTCAGCGCCACCCCACCCCCGCCCCGCCTCCCCCGAGTAGCTGGGACTACAGGCACCCGCCACCGCGCCCGGCTAATTTTTTGTATTTTTTAGTAGAAATGGGGTTTCACCGTGTTAGCCAGGATGGTCTCGATCTCCCGACCTCGTGATCCGCCCGTCTCGGCCTCCCAAAGTGCTGGGATTACAGGCGAGCCACCGCGCCTGGCCTGATTTCTATATTGTTAAAGCAAACTAAACATGGCCTGAGGACTCTGTACTTCTTTTTTTTTTTTCGAGACACAAAAAAATTTTTTGAGACAGGGTAGGAGTAGCTGGAGCAGTGACTCAAGAGTTTTGCCCTTCTCACCCAGGCTGGAGTGCAGTGGTGCGATCCCAGCACACTGCAACCTCCACCTCCCAGGTTCAAGCAATTGTACAGAAACAGCTGAATTGGCCGGGCGTGGTGGCTCACGCCTGTAATCCCAGCACTTTGGGAGGCCAAGGCGGGCAGATCACGAGGTCAGGAGATCGAGACCATCCTGGCTAAGACGGTGAAACCCCGTCTCCACTAAACATACAAAAAAAAATTAGCTGGGCGTGGTGGCGGGCGCCTGTAGTTCCAGCGGCTCGGGAGGCTGAGGCAGGAGAATGGCGTGAACCTGGGAGGCGGAGCTTGCAATGAGCCGAGATTGCGCCACTGCACTCCAGCCTGGGGGACAGAGTGAGACCCTGCCTCAAAAAAAAAGAAAAAGAAACAGCTGAATTGGTTACAGCTTGGCGTTTGCCTTATGTGAACACAGTTTGAACACACAACAGTGTATGAGTAGTTAAAGGCGTGAGCCACTGTGCCCGGCCCTAAATAATTTATTTTCAATATTTCATGTTTAGGCTGGGCTCGGTGGCTCTTGCCTGTAATCCTAGCACTTTGGGAGGCCGAGGTGGGCAGATCACCTGAAGTCAGTAGTTTGAGACTGGCCTGGCCAACATGATAAAACCCCATCTCTACTAAAAATACAAAAAAATTAGCCGGGTTGGTGGTGTGCGCCTGTAGTTCCAGCTACTCGGGAGGCTGAGACAGGAGAATCGCTTGAACCTGGGAGGCGGAGGTTGCAAGAGCCGGGATCTGCACTCCAGCCTGGGCTGCAAGAGCAAAACTTAGTCTCAAAAAAAAAAAAAGAAAAGAAAAGAAAAAAGAAATCTGGCTGGGCGTGGTGGGTCACTCCTGTAATCCCAGCACTTTGGGAGGCTGAGGCTGGTGGATCACCTGAGGTATGGAGTTCAAGACCAGCCTGGCCAACATGATGAAACCCCGTCTCTACAAAAATTAGCCAGGCATGATGGCGGGTGCCTCTAATCCCAGCTACTCTGGAGGCTGAGGCAGGAGAATCGCTTGAATCCAGGAGGCAGATGTTGCAGTGAGCCGAGATCACACCACTGCACTCCAGCCGAGGCAACAGAGCAAGACTCCGTCTCACAAATAAAAAAAAAAAAAAAGAAAGAAAGAAAGAAAAAAAGTCTATTAAATAAGATTTATTTTTGCTTTTTAATTTTTTGTCAAGAAACACACCTCTGCTTAATGTTTTAATTAAATTTATTTATTTATTTATTTATTTTTGAGGGGGCAGAGGACAAATACTTTTTAACGGGTTTTACGATTTTTTTTTACAAATATACCAGACAATCATGCAATGCTGCCAGTATTGAACGCAATCCGGGGCCACAAGTCTGCACACTCCTTTGCTACTGGTCCTGTAATGGCAGAACCTTTCATCTCGTCTTTGTTTTTTATTATGACCCCTGCATTACCTTCAAAATAAAGAAACACACCGTCTTTTCTCCATATGACTTTTGTTGTCAAGTGACCACTGCTGGATGTACCTTTTTTCTGAGCTCTGGTTTGTCTTTCTTGACTGTGGCCATCCCCATGTCACCCACACTGGCAGGGAAGTCTGTTCAGCCGTCCCTGATCCTCTTCACGGAGATGATATACAGATTTTTGGCTCCTGTATTGTCAGCATTGTTGATCAGGGATCCTACCAGAAGACCCAAGGAAATCCAGAATTTTGCACCAGAGGACTCACCACATCCTTGCTTCGACATCTTGAACGCCAGAAAGAAGGAAAAAAGCAATTGACTTCTTTTTTTTAGAAACAGGGTCTTGCTTTGTCGCCCAGGCTGGAGTGCAGTAGCTAGAACACAGTTCACTGCAGCCTTCACCTCCTGGGCTCAAGCAATCCTTCCACCTCAGCCTCTTGAGTAGCTGGGACCACAGATATGCACCACCACACCAGACTAATTTAAATTTTTTTTTTTTTTTTTTTTTTTTTGTAGAGATGAAGGTATCACCATGTTGCCAGGCTGGTCTCAAACTCCTGGGCTCATGCAATCATCCCACTTCGACCTCCCGAAGCACTGGGATTACAGGTGTGAGACTCCGTGCTCAACCTAGTTTTTAAATTTTGATAGGTGATATGGAATGTGTTAGAAGATGAATAACTTGGATAACACATATGGAACTTTCGATTAAAATATATTCAAATTTTGTTCATTTGACTATAGCTTCATCTTATTTTTCTTTAGATACTGTTGATAGAAGACAAATTATGTCAAAATCTTGATGATAACAAAATTAATGATTTAGATAAAATAAAATTAAGAAAAATAACTTTATGGAATAAATATATAATAATTTTGAATTTACCACTCATGTGAAAACACCAGTCCATCAACAGAACACCCAGACATGCCCAATAATAAAGAAATTCTGTAATCTTTGATATTTTTCCAAATGTCAATCACAGAAAAACATGACTATGAATGTATTTTTCAATTTTGACATTGTGAAGGTAGATCTGTCAAAGTAGGGGAATGGAATATATTTCACTTCACAGTTTGTCAGTTTGATTTATATCTTGTAAATATTTAGTCATTTGAAATACAACTCTCATGCCAGGTGTAGTGGCTCATGCCTATAACCCCAGCACTTGGGGAGGCCGAGGTAGGTGGGTCACTTGAGGCCAGGAGTTCGAGATTAGCCTCACCAACATAGCAAAACCTTGTCTCTATGAAAAATCAAAAAATTAGCCCAGTGTGGTGGCATGTGACTGTAGGCCCAGCTACTCAGGAGACTGAGGCAGGAGAATTGCTTGAACCCGGGAGGTGGAGGTTGCAGCAAGCCAAGATGGTGCCACTGCACTCCAGCCTGGGTGACAGATTGAGACTCCATCTCAAAAAAAAAAAAAGAAAAGAAAAAGAAATGCATCTCTCCATTTTACATTTGGCCCAGGACCTATAAATGTTAGGGACACATTTATGAATATATACATATGTATTTTTTAATATCACATGATAAATATCATTTCAATATACATCATAGATCTAAATATGAAAGGTAAAACTTTTAGTTGAGAAATTAGAATGCTGTTTGCTGAATATAGGCAAAAAGTTCTTAAAACTGCATACAAAGCATTAAACATCAGGAAAATTTGATAAATTGGACTACATTAAAAGTAAGTAGTTCTGTTCATCAGGACACAATAAGAGAGTGAAAAAATTAAGAGTAGGAGAAATATTTTCAATATATACATCTGACAAACTACCTGTATCTAGAACATATAAACAACTCCTTAAAATCAATTTTTTTAAAAAGCCAGAAAACTCAATAGAAAAATGGGCCAAGTCTTGAATTTCCCGTAAGATATCCAAATGAACAAGAAATATATAAACATATAAAACAATGTTCAATCTTGTTAGTTATCAGTGAAATATACATTAAAACCACTAACACAGCCGGGTACTGTGGCTCAAACCTATAATCTCAGCACTTTGGGAGGCTGAAGCGAGATTACTTAAGCCCAGGATTTTGAGACCAGCCTGGCCAAGATGAAGAGACCCCCTCTCTACAAAAAAGTTAAAAAATTAGCTGGGCATGGTGGTGCACACCTATGATCCCAGCTACTCAAGAAGCTGACGTGGGAGGATTGGTTGAGCCCAGGGGGCCAAGGCAGCAGTGAGCTGTATTCGCACCACTGCACTCCAGCCATGGTGACAAAGAAACTGTCTCAAGAAACAAAAAACAAACAAACAAAAAACACTGACCAAAATAAGACTAATAATACTAAATTTTGCTGAGGATGTGGAGCAACTAGAACTGTCATAATTCACTTTTGGGTTTTTTGTTTGTTTATTTATTTGTTTTGTTTTGTTTTGTTTTTGAGACAGAATTTCACTCTTTCTGCCCAGGCTGGAGTGCAGTGGCGTGATCTCGGCTCACTGCAACCTCCACCTCCCAGATTCAAGCAATTCTCCTGTCTCAGCCTCCTGAGTAGCTGGGATTACAGCTGCCCGCCACCACGCCTGGCTAATTTTTTGTATTTTTAGTAGAAATGGGGTTTCATTATGTTGGCTAGGCTAGTCTTGAACTCCTGACCTCAGGTGATCCACCTGCCTCGGCCTCCCAAAGTGTTGGGATTACAGGCATGAGCCACCGTGCCCGGCCTCATAATTCACTTTGGAAAATCATTTGGTATTATTTACTACAGTTGAACATACACATCCCCTATGGGCCAGTGAATGCACTTCTGGATGTATAACCAGGAGAAATGCACCTGCACTCATATATTTCTAAATAACATATATAAGAATGTTCCTAGCAAAAATATGCATAATATCCCCAAAATATCAATGATGCAAATGACCATCAACATCAGGAGAGATAAGTAAACTGTGGAATATTCACACAACACTAGGAGTGAACTTATACCAACTGCTGTACACAACAATATGGATGACTCATAAGCATGATGTTTAGTGAAAGAAGCCAAACACCAAAGAGTATATAAAATACAAAACAGGCAGAACGCCCTAGAATCACCACTGAGGTTCAGTCTGTGGTTCTGCTGGACCTGACGATGGTCTTGGCCTCCCCGTGTGAGATTACGTTTTCATTGCTTCACTTTTTGGCAAATTTCTTTTCACTGCCTCTCAAGTATCACTGGAAAATACACATGGAGCTTCAAGGATTTCCCTGCTCAACATTTACATCAGCATGAACTACAGCAAAAATTTGAGCAATATGACTTCCATGAGGATCTTCATTCACCGCAGGTGGACTTTTCCCTGGGCCAGAATGAACTGACTTTACAGCCCTGTAAAGCATGCTTGAGCCAACAATACATGATTTTATTTGACTGACTCCGTCAAAGTGGAACAAATGGCCTTCATGAGCAAATTTTCTGCCATCCCAACTAGATGCGACTGTTACATTAATTACTGCGCAGTGCATTTTTCTCATTGAACACCATCTCGTATGCAGTTTCTTCAGCTGCTGCCAAGCCACCCTGGCCTCTGATCCAGAGATACAATTGACGATATACCCTACTGTGGGTTATGGAGTCATCATCATTATTATTCATTTATTATTACTAGGGGCAGCAGTGGGAGCACCTTTTTGAAACTGGTCAAAAGGAAAATAACGTAGAATGGAACAAGACTTGGGAATTGGGTGGGATATAGTGAGAATGTCTTTTGTGTATATGACTCAGTCCTTTTTAAAAAAAGGAAATTCAAATGTAATCGTTTGATATTTTGTCTGTATAAAAATATGTCACGTTGAAACCTCAATATCAGCTGCAACTAGCTGGGATCAAAAAAATTGTCATCTTTGGGTCACATACTGTAGTAACAGGTCACGTATAGTCTTTTTTTCATGTTTGGCTGCTGATAGCTTTTAAGTCTCACACCTTCCTCTTCCCCTCTGTCTCACCCCTGGGCAAGCTGATAAAAGCTAGTTATCCACCCTTTGGCACCATCAGGAAGTCCAAACACACATGGAACCCTCACCTGGCCCTACCTCCAAATATCCTGATACTCCCAGGCCAGTCTCTTTTTGCTCCTCTCTCAAGCTATTTTTGGACCTGCTTGGGAGCCACCCTACTCTCCACAGAAAGTCTCATTATATAAATAATAAACCTTTTCATGCCCTTGTAGGGTGTGTGTGGCATTTTCAGTCTCAACATCCCACTCATGTTTTTTTTTTTTTTTGGAAACAGAGTCTCACTCTCTTGCCTAGGCTGGAGTGCAGTGGCGGGATCTTGGCTCACTGCAACCTCCACTTCCTGGGTTCAAGCAATTCTCCTGCCTCAGCCTCCCAAGTAGCTGGGATTACAAGTGCCTGCCACCACGTCCAGCTAATTTTTGTATTCTTTTTTTTTTTTTTTGAGACAGAGTCTCGCTCTGTCGCCCAGGCTGGAGTGCAGTGGCTCGGTCTCCGCTCACTGCAAGCTCTGCCTCCCAGGTTCAGGCCATTCTCCTGCCTCAGCCTCCCGAGTAGCTGGGACTACAGGTGCCCGCCACCTCCCCCAGCTAATTTTTTGTGTTTTTAGTAGAGACAAGGTTTCATCATGTTAGCCAGGATGGTCTCGATTTCCTGAGCTCGTGATCCGCCCGCCTCGGCCTCCCAAAGTGCTGGGATTACAGGCATGAGCCACCGCGCCCGGCCTATCATTAGTTCTTATAGGTTTTGGGATAGGCGGTGGAGTTAGGAGCAATATTTTGCAGGCAGGGGGTGGATCTCACAAAGTACATTCTCAAGGGTGGGGAGAATTACAAAGAACCTTCTTAAGGGTGGGGGAGATTACAAAGTACATTGATCAGTTAGGGTGGGGCAGAAACAAATTACAATGGTGGAATGTCATCAGTTAAGGCTACTTTCACTTCTTTTGTGGATCTTCAGTTGCTTCCGGTGATCTGGATGTATATTTGCAGGTCACAGGGGATATGATGGCTTAGCTTGGGCTCAGAGGCCTGACACGAGCTGTACAAGGAGATTAATGTCTTATGTTTATGAACCCAACATCCATTCTGCAGCCCATGGATCAACGAGTCATTCTGAATTTCAAGTCTTATTATTTAAGAAATACTGGCCGGGCATGGTGGCTCACGCCTGTAATTCCAGCACTTTAGGAGGCCGAGGAGGGTAGATTACCTGAGGTCAGGAGATCGAGACCAGCCTGGCCAACATGGTGAAACCCTGTCTCTACTAAAAATACAAAAATTAGCCGGGCATGGTGGTGGGCGCTTCTAATACCAGCTACTCAGAAGGCTGAGGCAGGAGAATCGCTTGAACCCAGGAGGTGGAGGTTGCAGTGAGCCAAGATTGCACCATTGCACCCCAGCCTGGGTGACAAGAGTGAAACTGTCTCAAAAAAAAGAAAAAGAAAAAGAAATACTGGCCAGGCACAGTATTTCTGTGGCTCACACCTGTAATCCTAGCACTTTGGGAGGCCGAGGAGGGCAGATCACCTGAGGTCAGGAGCTTGAAACCAGCCTGGCCAACAAGGTGCAACCCCATCTCTACTAGAAATACAAAAAAAAAAAATTAGCCTGGCATGGTGGTGCACACCCATAATCCCAGCTACTTGGGAGGCTGAGGCAAGAGAATTGCTTGAACCTGGGAGGCGGAGGTTGCAGTTAGCCTAGGTCGTGCCACTGCACTCTGGCCTGGGCAACAGAGCAACACTCTCTCTCAAAAAAAAGAAAAGAAAGAGAAATACACTTTGTAAAGCTGTAGCTGCTGTAGATGGTTCCTCTGATGGATCTGGGCAAAATACATTGAAAACCTTCTGGAAAGGATTCACCATTCTGGATGCCATTAAGAACATTTGTGGGAGGAAGTAAAAATGACAACATTCACAGGAGTTTGGAATAAGTTGATTCCAATGCTCATGGATGACTTGGAAGGGCTCAAGACCAGTGAGGAAGTCACTGCAGATGTGGTGGAAATAGCAAGAGAACTAGAATTAGAAATGGAGCCTGGAGAAGTGATTGAATTGCTGCAATCTCATGATCAAACTTGAATGGATGTGCAGTTCCTTCTTATGGATGAGCAAAGAAAGTGGTGTTTTGAGAAACCAGGAATGTACTCCTGGTGAAGGTGCTGTGAATATTGCTGAAATGACAACAAAGGATTTAGAATATTCCATCAACGTGATAAAGCAGTAGCAAGGTTTGAAAGAATTGACTCCTATTAAAAAAAAAATTCTTCCTTCTTGAGGATTTCTAACTGGTATGAAAAAAAATTAAAAGAAAAATATGAACAAAAAGTTATTAAAATATAGTAAAAAGGAAAAAATTCTATTGTGGTAATATGCTAACACATAGCATTGCATGCTACAGATAAATCTTTCATAAAAGAGTCAATGTGGTGAACTTCACTGTTGTCTTATTTTAAGAAATTTCCACAGCCACCCCAGCCTTTAGCAACCATCACCCTGATCAGTCAGCAGCCTTCAACATCAAGGCAAGACCCTCCACTAGCAATAAGATTAAGACTCACTGAAGTCTCAGGTGATCATTATTAGCATTTTAGGCCATAAAGCATTTTATGTATATATTTACTTATTTATTTATTTATTTATTTGAGATGGAGTCTTGCTCTGTCGCCCAGGCTGGAGTGCCGTGGTGTGATCTCAGCTCACTGCAACCTCTGCCTCCCGGGTTCAAGCAATTTTCTCGCCTCAGCCTCCAAAGTAGCTAGGACTACAGGTGCATGCCACCACGCCTGGCTAATTTTTATTATCTATTTATTTATTTATTTATTTTTGAGATGGAGTCTTGCTCTGTTGCCCAGGCTGGAGTACAGTGGCATGATCGTGGCTCACTGCAACCTCTGCCTCCTGGGTTCAAGCGATTCTCCTGCCTCAGCCTCCCAAGTAGCTGGGACTACAGGCACGTGCCACCACGCCCAGCTAATTTTTTGTATTTTTAGTAGAGATGGGATTTCACCATGTTGGCCAGGCTGGTCTTGAACTCCTGACCTCAAGTGATCTGCCTGCCTCAGCCTCCCAAAGTGCTGAGATTACAGGCATGAGCCACCATGCCCAGCCAATAAAGCATTTTAAAATTAAGGTATACGCATTGTTTTCTTAGACATAATGCCATTTGCACACTTAATAGACTGCAGTATTATATAAACATAACTTCTATCTGTACTGGGAAACCAAAAAAATTGTGTGACTCACTTATTGTGATATTAGCTTTATTGCAGTGGTCTAAAACCAAACCTCCAATATCTCCAATGTATGCCTGTATAAAAATGGCCAATAAACGTATGAAAAGATATGCAAAAGTAGTTATTAGGGAAATGCAAAAAGCCACAAAGAGCCACTTCACACCCAATAGCGTGGCTAAAATTAAAATGACACATAATAACAAATATTGGTTAGGTGAAGAAACTGGAAGTTTCCTACACTGCTGGCGGGAATGTAAAATGGCGTAGTCTGGCAGTTCCTCAAAAGGGTAAACTTACAGTTACCATATGACCCCTTGGGTATACACCAAAGAGAAATAAAAACATATGTCTACATAAAAACTTGTTCACAGCAGTATTATTTGTAACAGCCAAAAAGTAAAAACAACCCAAATGTCCATCAGCTGATGAACGAATAAACAATATGTGGTATATCTATACAATCGAATATTATTCAACAATACAGGAGACTTAAGTACTAAATGTGTTAAAACATGAACAAACCTTTAAAACATTATGCTAAATGAAAGAAGTCAGTCACAAAGACCACATATTATATGATTCCATCTATATAAAATGTCTAGAAAAGGCAAATGCATAGAGATATTATCAGGTGCAAAGCTTTTCTTCCCATGTTTTTCACAATGACATTAGTTGAATTTGTGTAGCATGTATATTCAAAGGATAAAAACCAGAAATCTGCCAGCATGGGCACCATAGTGAGACTCTGTCCCTACAAAATATTTTTAAAATTAGCCAAGTGTGGTGTTGCGTGCCTGTAGTCCCAGCTACTCAGGAGGTTGAGACAGAAGGATCGTTTGAGCCCAGGAGTTTGAGGCTGAAGTAAGCTCTGATGGCCACTGCACTCCAGCCTGGGGACAGAGCCAGACCCAGTCTCTACAAACAAACAGAAAAACAAATGAACCCAGAAATCTGGTAAAGCAGGAACCATAAAAATCTGAAAACTGGGAGCAACAAGTTCCTCTCAAAGGATTCCATTTATTTATTTAATTATTTAGAG
The DNA here is from genome assembly GCF_029289425.2 of Pan paniscus. Taxonomy (NCBI): domain Eukaryota; kingdom Metazoa; phylum Chordata; class Mammalia; order Primates; family Hominidae; genus Pan; species Pan paniscus. The sequence goes on along the minus strand of NC_073255.2, from coordinate 31,095,844 downwards.
ACAGGGTCTCGCTTTTTTGCCCAGGTTGGAGGGCAGTGGTACAATCATAGCTCACGGCAGCCTCAAATTCCTGGGCTCAAGCAATCCTCCTACCTCAGCCTCCCAAGTAGCTGGGACCACAGGTGTGTGCCCCTACGCCCAGCTAAATTTGTATCTTTTTTTTTTTTGGTAGAGACGGGGTCTCACTATGTTGCCCAAACTGACCTCAAAAACCTGGGCTCAAGCAATCCTCCCACCTCAGCCTCCCAGAGTGTTGGGATTACAGGCATGAGCCACCGCACCCAGCCTCAGAGGATTCTTCAGGTAGCCACTGGTCTGGCCCACAGTGAGAGCAGGTGTTGCTGAGAAAATGCATCAGTTCTAATAATAGCTGCCATAAATCGGTGCCCCATGTCCCAGGCATTCTTGTTATCATCTTACTTAATCCTTCAATACCCCTGCCATGCAAGTGGCCAAAGTACAAAATATTTAATAGAGGAAAATATAGGCATTCCTTGTTATATGTTACTTTACCCCTGCAATAACCCATTTGTTTGACATCACTGGAGAATAAAATGTTACACATTTTTAGATAAGATTAAAAAAAAAAAAGAATTACGCTCCTGCTCACCTAGAGGATTCTGGCCAGTATGACTGTCTGTGACAAAGTTCATAGTCATGATTATTATAAGACCCCACACTAAAACCCATTACTAAAACCCAACACTTCACATGTAGGAAAACCCTTAAAACTCATAGTTAGACCTCTTTTCCTCTTATTTACTGCAATTCTGGACTCTCTGATAGCCCATAAAACAGAAGAGGACAAGAAATGTTCAGGGTAGGCATCATGATATCAGAAAGGAAAGAGAAAAACTTTTTGAAAAGTAAGTCTGAAAAGATCCCCTAAATCCCAACACCACTGCAAAGCTGATATCCATCTTCCTCATCAGACTATGGGCTTCCTGAAGGCAGGAACTGTGCTGCCTGTAGACTCCAGAAGTTCCAGATATGGACCCGAACACAGGCTCTAGGTCCTCAATAAAGTAATAAGGATGAGAGGGGAAGGAAAGCGAGCAGAAAGCAAACTGAAAAGAACATTCTTGAAAAAAACTGGGCCAGTGCGGTGGCTCACACCTGTAATCCCAGCACTTTGGGAGGCCAAGGCGGGCAGATCACGAGGTCAGGAGATCGAGACCATCCTGGCTAACACAGTGAAACTCTGTCTCTACTAAAAATACAAAAACTTAGCGGGTGTGGTGGTGGGCGCCTGCAGTCCCAGCTACTCGGGAGGCTGAGGCAGGAGAATGGCCTGAACCGGGGAGGCGGAGCTTGCAGTGAGCCGACTGCACACCAGCCTGGGCAACAGAGTGAGACTCCATCTCAAAAAAAAAAAAAAAACCTTGCTAAAAATGCCCCTATTGGCTAATCCTAAGGGCAACTTTTTTTCTTGTTCTTTCTTTTTTTTTAAGACAGGGTCTTGCCCTGTTGCCCAGGCTGGAGTGCAGTGGCCCAATCACAGCTCACTGAAGCCTTGACCTCCTGGGCTCAAGCAATTCTCCCACCTCAGCCTCACTAGTAGCTGGGACTACAGGTACATGCCACCACATCCAGCTAATTTTCATATTTTTTGTAGAGACAGAGTTTCACCATGTTGCCCAGGCTGATTTCCAACTCCTGGGCTCAAGTGATCTGCCTGCCTCAGCCTCCCAAAGTGCTGGGATTACAAGTGTGAGCCACCACACCTGGCTCCAACTTTTTTTCTGTAGAAATAAATCCCTAACAAAATAACAAAATTGTGTGGAGAAGAGAAAGAGGATATGTAGATCTCCCCTGTAATATCTATTTCATAAAGCAAAAGGAAACTTGCAAAGAAAAAGACAAATATTAGGAGAAGAAAACAGCCCATATCTTTGCTTCAAATATTCAGATAGAGGTATCTCTTCTTTTCTTCCCCAGGTACACCTTGGTGAAGCCCTAAAGAGACTATACCTTGATTCTGAAATGTTTTTAAATATTACTATCAAGAGAGACTGTTTCAGTTTCCAGTTGACAATGAAATTAACAATAGAAACATTCCATTCCTAGGCTAGGTGTGGTGGCTTACACCTGCAATCCCAGCACTCTGGGAGGCTGAGGCAGATGGATCACTTGAGCCCAGGAGTTTGAGAGTGACAGAGCAGGAGCATTGCCATTTTGGATAAGCACCGCCATTTAAAAGTTCCCCTTGATCAAAAACTGCCTAAATCCAAATGGTATCAGCCTAATTAATAGCTAATGCCAGCATGAGCATAAACCACAAATGACATCTCTGACCAGAAACATTCCAACCCTAAGATAAACCCCTCCCCAACCAGAGACATGCCAGCCCTGAGATAACCTCCCCTCCGACCAGAGACATTCCAATCCCACAATAAACTTCTCCTCCACACAGAAACATTCCAAGCCTGTAATAAGCTCTCTCGCCCTAAAACCCTTAAATACTCTTACTCTGTAAGAGAGAGTGCTCCGGACTGAAATCAGCCAGAAACCCCTCTCAGGTTTATCCTCCAAAATAAACCTGTCTTTGACTGTTGAGCTGCTTTTCACGTTTCTTTCCTCTTTCTTTAACCCTCACAGAGACCTGTCTGGGCAACATGGCGAAACCCTATCTCTACAAAAAATACAAAAATTAGTTGGGTGTGGTGTCGTGTGCTTGTAATCCCAGCTACTCAGGAGACTGAGGTGGGAGGGGTGGGAGGATCACTTGGGCCAACAAGGGGGCTCAAGGCTACAGTGAGCCATGTTCACACCACTGCATTCCAATCTGCATGACAAAGGGAGACCCTGTCTCAAAAACAAAAACAGCAATAATAACAACAAAAAGGAAACATTCCATTCCTTTGTAATCAATACCAAGTAGCATTTAATTGTGTGAGGCAACAATAAGACAAAGTGAATTACAGTCTGTCCTGTTCCTGTGGCTCATCTGGACAGTCTCACCGTCTGTGATTCACTTTTCTTGGAAGTTAGTGTGAATCAAACGAAGCCAGTCATGAGCTGCCCTGGAGTATGTTTCCTGTACAGAAATTAATGTACTTCAGCTGTGTAATGAAACCTACTTGTTTTTAAAGCATTCATACCTACTTGTTTTTAAATCAATATTGAAATGACTTGTTATTTTTTCTCCACAATTATTTCTGTGTAAGAAAAGCCATCAAAGTGTAAACCAAAAATAAAATTCTTTTTTTTTTTTGAGACGGAGTCTTGCTCTGTCACCCAGGCTGGAGTGCAGTGGCATGATCTTGGCTCACTGCAAGTTCCACCTCCCGGGTTCATGCCATTCTCCTGCCTCAGCCTCCTGAGTAGCTGGGACTACAGGCGCCCGCCACCACGCCTGGCTAATATTTTGTATTTTTTTAGTAGAGACAGGGTTTCACCGTGCTAGCCAGGATGGTCTGGATCTCCTGACCTCGTGATCTGCCCACCTCGGCCTCCCAAAGTGCTGGGATTACAGGCGTGAGCCACCGCGCCTGGCCCCAAAAATAAAATTCTAAGGCCCCCCAACCATCTAAACGAACTTGCTCCTCAGCCAGGGCTGTTAAAGTATAACATGAAGGACTGGTTCAGGCCACGAAGGGAAGTGGGGGTTGGACATGCCTTATTATACCTCTCCATCATTAACATCAACACAGACTTTCAGTCTGATAAGAAGCATTTTGCAGCCTGTTCTCGCTGAAGCCTGCTAGCTAAAAGCTTCATCTGCATGATAAAACTTCCGTCTCCACAACTTCTTATCGTAACCCAAACATTTATTTCTGTTGATCCCAGGTCTATTGTCCATTGATCCCCGGTCTTTACACAAACTCAACTAATTGTCAACCAGAAAATGTTGAAATTCACCTATAGCCTGGAAGCCCCCCCACCCCACTTTGAGTTGTCCTGCCTTTCTGGACCAAACCAATGTATTTCTTAAATGTACTTGATTGATGACTCATGTCTCCCAAAAATGTATAAAACAAGCTGCACGCCAACCACCCTGGGCACATGTCGTCAGGACCTCCTGAGGCTGTGTCACAGGCGCATCCTCAACCTTGGCAAAATAAACTTTCTAAATTAACTGAGACCTATCTCAGATTTTCTGAGGTTCACAAAAGTAAATCCAGAACCATAGACCATCATAATCTCTCCTTAGCCCCTGCTTTCATTTATGTTTATCTTCTTAAGGTTTGTTCATTCATTCAACAGGTACTTACTGAGCATCTATTTTGTGTCAGCCCACAAGCCAGCTTTTTCAATAGACATTATCCCTGTCCTCATGAAGCTAACAATCTATTAGGAAAGATGAATTTTAATCCAGTAAACACAAAATAATTAAGTATAATCTGCTTTAAGTGCTATGAAGAAAAAGTACTAAGTGTTATAAAAGTAAAAACTGACAGAACTGACCTTGTCTAGAGGAATCAGGAAAGGTTTCACTGAGAAAAGAGATTTGACATGACATCTGATGTTTCTGGCATTTGGAATCACATGTTCAGAGGCCCTGTGGCTGAAGCACAGTGCCCAGGAGGACCACTGGAGATAAAATTGCAAAGGTAGTTATAAGAAATGAAGCTGCAAAAATGTTCACAAGGACTTATAGCCAGGTTAGGGATTTTGGACTAAATCCTAAAACATCATGAAGCCAGTAAGGAGTTTTAGATAGAACAGGAATGTGACCAGATTTCCATTTTGAGAAGATCACTCAGAAGAGTAGTTGTTACAGAGTCTCCCTATATTGCCCAGACTAGTCCTGACTCCTGGGCTCAACCAATCCTCCTGCCTCAACCTCCCAAAGTGCTGGGATTACACTGAGCCACTGCACTCAGCTTTGAATAAGATTTAGAAGAATGAATACAAGGAGACTAGAGAGCAATAACAAATACTTGAGTGAGAGATGAGGATAACTGGCCTAGGGTGTTGGCATTGAGTATGAAGAACACTGAAAGTTTTAACAAGTATTTAGAAGGCAAAATTGATGGTTGTGGTTAACTGTAAGTGGTTTACTTGACAGTAATTTTATTTATTTATTTATTTATTTATTTTCCTCCGTCAGGTGCTCATAGTGAATTGGCAGTAATCTCAGAGAAGAAGGAGATTATTCTCATAATGCTTAAGAGGTAGCAAGTTAGAATGGGAAAAGCCTGGGTGGTAGAAGCAAAAGTATATTCAATTTTCATCTCTGCTCCCCGTTAGCTGTGTAGTCTTGGACTTGTTATTTAACTTCTCTGATCTTTTTAAGTAACCCATGTTAATGTCACTCTCTAAACTCAGATGTGCAAGAAATATCTTGACTTAAAAAAAAGTCAACAAACTAGCTTTTAGCTGAGCGTGGTGGTTCACACCTGTAAGTCCGGCACTTTGGGAGGCTGAGGCTGGTGGATCACTTGAGGTCAGGAGTTCCAGACCAGCCTGGCCAACATGGTGAAACTACATCTTTCCTAAAAAATACAAAAATTAGCCAGGTGTAGTGTCGCATGCTTGTAGTCCCGGCTACTCAGGGGGCTGAAACAGGAGAATCGCTTGAACCCGGGAGACAGAGGTTGCAGTGAGCTAAGATCGTACCACTGCACTCCAGCCTGGGGTGACAGAGTGAGACTCCATTTCAAAAAAAAAAAAAAAAAAGAAAGTAAAGAAGTAAAAGAATGGCTACTCTATAGACACAGTAAAAGAGTGAGACTCCATTTAAAAAAAAAAAAAAAGGCCAGGCACGGTGGCTCACGGCTGTAATCCCAGCACTTTGGGAGGCTGAGGCGGGTGTATCATGAGGTCAGGAGATCAAGACCATCCTGGCTAACACGGTGAAACCCCATCTCTACTAAAAATACCAAAAAAAAAATTAGCCGGGCATGGTGGCGGGCACCTGTAGTCCCAGCTACTCGGGAGGCTGAGGCAGGAGAATGGCATGAACCCGGGAGGCAGAGCTTGCAGTGAGCCGAGATCATGCCACTGCACTCCAGCCTGGACAACAGAGCAAGACTCCGTCTTAAAAAAAAAATAAAAAAACTTTAGGGACAAAATTCTTAATTTTATGTTATGTTATTTATTTATTTTTTTATTCTGAGACAGTCTTGCTCTTGTCGCCCAGGCTGGAATGCAATGGCACAATCTTGGCTCACTGCAACCTCCGCCTCCCAGGTTCAAGCGAGTCTACTGCCTCAGGCTCCGGAGTAGCTGGGATTACAGGCATGCGCCACCATGCCCGGCTAATTTTTGTATTTTTAGTAGAGATGGGGTTTCACCATGTCGGCCAGGCTGGTCTGGAACTCCTGACCTCAAGGTCTGCCTGCCTCGGCCTCCCAAAGTGCTGGGATTACAGGTGTGAGCCACCCCGCCAGGCCACAAAATTCTTAATTTTAAATGCTGCAGAATTTAAGAGCTTGTTTGGATTAATGCAGAACCCACAGCTCATTACTGAACAATCACTGAGTATTTGTGATCCAAATGCACAGGGAGTTATTCCTGAAAAAGCAATCAGCCTAGTGGGCGAGATTATGCCATGATAAGGTCTGTTTTGCCCTGAGAAGGGGACTGCCTAACTCTCCCTAATAAAATACCAAGCGAAGTACCCCAGATGAAGCAGCTAATATGTTTCTTATGCAAACTTTGTTGGACTAGCTTTATGATAGCTCTGATATCCTCCCACCTAATATGTCTATCACCCAGGTCATGGTAAATTTGGAGGTTAAGGAGCCCTTTTTCATGGTGCCCCTCCCACAGAATTATAGGTCTGTTTGCCTTATCAAATCTGCTGCCCTCATAGGTCTTACAGATGCAACTCCCTGCTGGGAAACCAAACCCTTTTCACCAGAAAAGGTAAGATGGTCTGGGGATTAAAAAAGGCTTCCTGGGACCAGAACATAAACACATACAGGTTAATGGAATTATAAAATGTAAGATGTAAGATGTTTAAACAAGCTTTATGTAAGGTAGTTGTAACCTCTTTTACCTAAATGTCTTATGAAAGTGGGTGCTATACTTAACTGAGGGATGTTCTCCTTTCTAGTATTATAAAACTGAAGACAGCCAGGCGCGGTGGCTCACGTCTGTAATCCCAGCACTTTGGGAGGCTGAGGCGGGCGGATCACAAAGTCAGGAGATAGATACCATCTTGGCAAACACGGCGAAACCCTGTCTCTACTAAAAATACAAAAAATTAGCCAGGCATGGCAGCATGCACCTGTAATCCCAGCTACTGAGAGGCTGAGGCAGGAGAATCGTTTGAACCTGGGAGGTGGAGGTTGCAGTGAGCTGAGATTGCACCACTGCACTCTAGCCTGGGCGACAGAGTGAGACTCTGTCTCAAAAAACAAACAAACAAAACTGAAGACATGTAAATCTGCTTGTGTAAATTCTCCACTGCACAGCCTTTTGTGTGGAGCATTTATTAGGACTCATGGCAAAAACTGTGAGTACTTTTCAATAACAACAACTGAGCTAGAGAAGTTCTACTTGATGGGGCATTTGGGCCTTGCTATGGAATATTAACTGAAGCTGCCCCTGTACTAATAGAAGTAATGTTTCCCAACAAGTTCCATGATAAATAAAAATGGTTTACGTGAAATTTTGCTACCTAATAAGCCAAGAGCCTTTGTCCTAAGGACTAATTGTGAGAAGCTGATAAATTCTATAGTGCCAAATAGCTCCTGTGAGTGTTTGTTTGAAAATGGCATTTCCAAGGTAAACAAACATCTTGTTTTAAAAGCTGATGCTCTAGTTAAAGGAGGGTCAGGAACATCTTTTCCTTTTAAGTTATTTGGGTAAAGTATGTTTAGGTAAGCAAATTCACCTTTCTGAGTTCTCCAAAATTCAGATTGTAATTTTATAACAGTATAGTTGTCTGCATGAGTTCAATAATAGTTAATTGTTTTAAGGGAAAAGTGTAATACTTAATACTAGATTTCAGCCCTAACTTTTTAAGTGTAGGTTAAATCATTATTTCTTGGATACAATAACTCTTTAGAAAGTACCAAATTATAATTTTTTCTTCAGATTTTTAGTTGGTTCCCTAATGGAATAGTTTCCTTTTTCTGTTTTAACATGCGAATTACTCTCATAACTGTCAAAACTATAAATGTTATTTATCCCTCCTTGTTTTACTTCCAAGGAAACCAAAATCATGGTATTCTGAAGACCAGAGATATGAGTCTCCCTCATTTGGCATCCCACTGGACCCCGATCTGTTTCGCTCCCAATTCTCCGCTGCTAAAACTATACAAGCTGCCTCCCTCTAGGCCCAGGACTATCGTGGAAGAGGTGGGCACATAAGATTTAAGAGCCAGTTTTGAGGGATAAAATTAGGAGAAGATCAAACTTCCAAATTAAGAAGGGGGTACAAAAAATGCCTAAACAGCTGGTAAAACAAGTTTAGTTGCCTTCTAAACTGTTATGTGTCACTTTTGCATACACCCCTACCACACAAAAATTTTCTGCTTACTATAAAATTTTAAAAATATATTTATTAATGGGGTAAAATACCTTTTAACAAAGCCTCCTGGTCATAATACTCCCAATTATAAGTTGTGAAGATAAATATATCTATACATATATACACATTTTTAATAATTTTTCAGAACAATGCTTATGTTTTGTATTGCTAATTGCTATAAGTCTGTAACAGAAACCAAGCTTACAGTAGCTCAACACATAGAAATTTAAAATAAGTTAGTCTTCTAACTTTGCATTTTGGTTTTATTGCTGGCTTTTTGTTTTTTTTTTGGGAGAGGGATGGAGTCTCATTCTGTCACCCAGGCTGGAGTGCAATGGCGCACTCTCAGCTCACTGCAACCTCCGCCTCCTGGGTTCAAGTGATTCTCCTGCCTTGGCCTCCCGAGTAGCTGGGATTAGAGGCACCTGCTACCGCACCTGCCAAATTTTTTTTTTTTTTTTTTTGAGATGGAGTCTCGCTCTGTCACCCAGGCTGGAGTGCAGTAGTGGCATGATCTCGACTCACTGCAAGCTCACCTGGGTTCACGCCATTCTCCTGCCTCAGCCTCCCAAGTAGCTGGGACTACAGGCGCCTGCCACCATGCCCAGCTAATTTTTTGTACTTTTAGTAGAGACAGGGTTTCACCGTGTTAGCCAGAATGGTCTCGATCTCCTGACCTTGTGAGCCGCCCGCCTTGGCCTCCCAAAATGGTGGGATTATAGGGGTGAGCCACTGCACCCGGCCTAATTTTTGTATTTTTAATAGAGATGGGGTTTCACCATCTTGGCCAGGCTGGTCTCAAACTCCTGACCTCGTGATCCACCCACCTCGGCCTCCCAAAGTACTGGGATTTTTTAACTTAAAATAATATTAGGAAGTAATGAATGCCTGTCCACATTCATTCCTATCTGGCCTGGAACAATTAATTGGCTGTAAGACTTTTGACTCTTTTTTTTTTTTAGTCTTTTGACTCTTAAAGCCCTCAGCCATAGGGAATCCTGCAGAGGAAAAACTGACACTGTGGAATTATGTGACTTCTATGACAAAACCTTTTCTCTCCCAAATACCAGTATATGTTGCAATACAAAAGTGGTGGGAAAAAGAGATTTGTCTACTGTTAACAAGTTTGTAACAATTTAGACACCAAGGACCAGGCATTTTTTGCATTTAATTTATACCCTCCTCAGGATGCTATACCTATGGAGATAAATTGGCCGGAAGAGAGATTAAACTTATTAAATTATAATTTAATTTTGGTCCCACGATTTTCAAGTAAGAGTTATCACAAGGTCCAAATAATCCTTGATAAGGACAATAAACACATTGTGAGTCTGATCAAAGAATATGATGATGCACAGGGGTTTTCTTCTGGCTGACTGGATTGTTTACTGCCCTCTGATTCTACCTATAACCTTGAATGTCCAAATCTTCACTATCTTTATGATATTTGTTACTGTATTAACATTAGACATTTCTTGTAAATGTTATGGCAGATACAGTGGAAGGAAAAGGCAAATTTAAAGACCTGAATCATGATCGCTCAGAAAATTGATCTGATCCAGAATTTTTTTAGACTAAACCCTAAGCCTGACTCCATCTCACTCCTTAAACAATTGGCTATTACATCGGGTTAGGCCATATCCTCCCACCATGATCCAAATCACTAATATTTAAAACTATTACCATCAAATCAGAGAACTCTAGGAACAAGCCTTTGTAGCACTGTGGGTCCCTGCCAGATTGCCAAATCAGACACTAATTTAGCCGGGCATGGCAGTGTGCACCTGTAATCCCAGCTACTTGGGAGGCTGAGACAGGAGAATCGCTTGAACCCGGGAGGCGGAGGTTTCAGTGAGCCAAGATGGCACCACTGCACTCCAGCCTGGGTGACAGAGCGAGACTCCGTCTCAGAAAAAAAAAAGAAACATTTTACAACCTGCTCTCTCTCTGAAGTCTGCTATCTGAGAGCTTCCCCTGCACAATAAAACTTGGTCTCCACAATATCTTAACCTGAACATTACTATCAATCCCAGGTCTTTAGACAAACTCAAGCAATTGTCAACCAGAAAATGTTTAAATTTAGCTATAGCCTGGAGGCCCCCTGCTTTGAGTGGTCCCGCCTTTGTGAACAAAACCAATGTATTTCTTGAGTATTTGATTGATGTCTCATGCCTCCTTGAAATGTATAAAACCAAGCTGTGCCCGACCACGTTGGGAACATGTTCTCAGGACCTCTTAAGGACTGTGTCATGGGCCATGCCATTCATATTTGACTCAGAATAAATCTCTTAAAATATTTTACAGAGTTTGACTCTTTTCGTCGAGAAGGACCACCCACCAAAGTGAGAGCTGGGGCTGGCGAATTCATTTAGAGGCAGGAACTTGCCTCCCCACTCTAAGTTCGAGGCGGAATGAACTACTGTGACAGGGTAATTTTTTAAAGGATCAATTCATATTCTTTTTTCCTTCCCCTTTGTCTTTTTCTCCCCTTCCTTTTTCTCCCATTCAAGCAAAAATCAGAAATATTGCATCTCCTAGCTTTGGCTTCCAAAACCCTCCATTGAGATTAAGCTAGGTGTGAAACATTAAGAGGAAGTATGACCCTTAAGAATGCATTTGGGGCCAGGCATGGTGGCTCATGCCTGTAATCCCAGCACTTTGGGAGGTGGAGGTGGGAGGATCACAACGTCAGGAGTTTGAGACCGGCCTGGCCAACATAGTGAAACCCCATTTCTACTAAAAATACAAAAATGAGCTGGGTGTGGTGGCACACGCCTGTGGTCCCAGCTACTCGGGAGGCCGAGGGAGGAGAATAGCTTGAACCCAGGAGGCAGAGGTTGCAGTGAGCTGACACTACGCCATTGCACTCCAGCCTGGGTGACAGAATGAGAGTCCGTCTCCAAAAAAAAAAAAAAAAAAAAAAAAGAATGCATTTGGAGGCCAGGTGTGGTGGCTCACGCCTGTAATCCCAGCACTTTAGCAGGCCAAGGCAGGCGGATCACTTGAGGTCAGGAGTTCGAGACCAGCCTGGCCAACATGTTGAAACACTGTCTCTATTAAAAATACAAAAATTAGCCAGGCATAGTGGCGGGTGCCTGTAATCCCAGCTACCGGGGAGGCTGAGGTGGGAGAATTGCTTGAACCCGGGAGGTGGAGGTTGCAATCTCTGTCCAAGATTGTGCCACTGCACTCCAGCCTGGGCAACAAATCAAGACTCCGTCTCCAAAGAAAAAAAAAAAAGCATTTGGGCCGGGCTGGGCGTGGTGGCTTATGCCTATAATCCCAGCATTTTGGGAGGCCAAGGCGAGAAGATCACTGGAGCCCAGGAGCTCAAGACCAGGCAACATAAGGAGACTCCGTCGCTACGAGAAAATACAAAATTTAGCCAGAGAGCATGGTGCATGCGTGTAGTCCCAGCTACTTGGGAGGCTTAGGTGGGAGGATCCCTTGAGCCAAGGAGTTTCAGACTGCAGTGATCATACCACTGCACTCTAGTCTGGGCAACAGAGAAAGACCCTGTCTTAAAAAAAAAAAGTGTATTTCACTCTCACTTAAAAACTGAGAGGTGGTCACTGCAGTGTTGTTTCAGGGAACCAGGATTTTATTTTTTTGCTCTGCTGTGTGTGGCTTCTGATTTCAAGATCACTGCATGGTGCAAGACAACTTTCCTACATGGCAGGCATCGTTCTAATCCCTCTTGTATGCATTATCTTGTAATACTCATAACAGCCCTGTGAGGTAAGTGCTATTATTACCTCCATTTTGCAGATAAGTCAGATAAATAACTTGTCAACCATCAAGTTTATGCTCTTAAACCATATTTTTAGAGATTATATCTCCCTATCCAGGAACCTGGCTCATGACTTACTCTGCATTTATTTAGGTCTCCTTTAATTTCTTGCACATCTTTTATTAAATTTATTAGTAGGTTCTCTATTTTGCTCTTGTTACTGGTATCATTTGGGATATTATATTTTCTTTGAGGCTGATGAATCTAAGTGTAATTGAATTTTGTGTATTGACTTTATATCCAGCTATCTTACTAAGCTTATTAACTATAATAATTTGTCTAAAGGATTTTGAGTTTTCTATGTAAACATTTATATCATCTCTGAATAAAACCAGTTTTGTTTCTTCCTTTTCACTCCTAATACCTGCCCACCTCCCTTTTCTCCTTCTCCTCTCCTTCCTCCCTCCCTTTCTTGTCTTACTGCATTGGTTACAAGCTCTAGAAATGAGAACAGTGAGCATCCTCTTCTTGATCCTGGTTTTTAAAGAGAAAGTTTCTAATGTTTTACTAAGAATGATGTTTACTATAGGTTTTTGTAGATAGTCTTTATTTGGCTAACAAGAATTGCTCTCTAGTCTTGGTTTGCTAAGGATTTTTCCATAAACGCTTTTCCTACAACTATTGAGAATATGTGTTTTTTTCTTTAATCTATTCATGTAATAAATTACATTTACAAAAATTTTTAGTGTCAGATGAAATATATTTCAGGGATAAAGTGAACTTAAGTTGTAGTATCTTTTCTATGTTTTATTGCATTCAGTTTTGAAACTAAACAAAAACTAATATTTTGTTTAGTTTCACACCTATGTTTATGAGTGGGATTAGTCTGTAATTTTCATTTTTTATATTATCCATATCTAGTTTAGGTATCAAGATCACACTAGCCTCATAGACTAAATTGAGGACTGTTTCTTCTTTTTATATCCTTTGGAAGCCTTGTATTAAATTGGAATTATCTGTTCCTTGAAAGGTTAGAAACATTTTCTTGTAGGCATGGTGATTTATTTTTAAACATTATCTTAATTTTTTATTTTTAAATAATTTCAGCTTATAGAAAACTTACAAGTACACTACAAAGAACTCCCATAAAATTTTCATTCAGATGACCCAATTATTGACGTTCTATCACATTTGTCTTATTATTCTCTCTCTCTCTCAAGACACATACACACACAAATGCTTTTTTTTTTTTTTTTTTGAGATGGAGTTTCGCTCTTGTTGCCCAGGCTGGAGTGCAATGGCGTGCTCTTGGCTCACCACAACCTCCGCTTCCCGGGTTCAAGTGAATCTCCTGCCTCAGCCTCCCAAGTAGCTGGGATTACAGGCATGTGCCACCATGCCCGGCTAATTTTGTATTTTTAGTAGAAACCAGGTTTCTCCATGTTGGTCAGGCTGGTCTTGAACTCCCGACCTCAGGTGATCCGCCCATCTCGGCCTCCCAAAGTGCTGGGATTACAGGCGTGAGCCACTGCGCCTGGCCACACAGTTTTTTTTCTCTCTCTCTCTCTTTTTAAATAGAGATGGGGTCTCACTATGTTACCCAGGATGGTCTTGAACTTCTGGGCTCAAGCTATCCTCCCACCTTGGCCTCTCAAAGTACTAGGATTACAGGCATGAGCCACTGAGCCCAGACTCTATTTTTCTGAACACTTTTAGAATAAATCGAGGATATGAAGTTCCATTACCCCGTAATACTTTCAGTGCATATTTCCTAAAATGAAAACCACTCTCCTATGTAACCACGTAATACTCACAAAATAAAGAAATAAACATATATATACACATATATATATATGTGTGTATATATATATATATATATATATATATTTTTAAGACGGAGTCTCGCTGTCACCCAGGCTGGAGTGCAGTAGCGCGATATCGACTCACTGCAGGCTCCAACCCCTGGGGTTCACACCATTCTCTTGCCTCAGCCTCCGGAGTAGCTGGGACTACAGGCGCCCGCCACCTCGCCCGGCTAATTTTTGTATTTTTAGTAGAGACGGGGTTTCACCGTGTTAGCCAGGATGGTCTCGATTTCCTGACCTCGTGATCCGCCCGCCTCGGCCTCCCAAAGTGCTGGGATTACAGGCGTGAGCCACCGCGCCCGGCCAGATATTATATTTTCATTTATCCACAGAGCTCATTCAATTTCACCAGTCATCCTAATGATGTCATTTATAGGTCTGGGGTCCAATCCAAGGTTGAATTGCACGTACTTATTCTGCCTCTTTAGTCTTTCCAATTTGGCACAGTTCCTCAGGCTTTCATGTCTTTCATGACCTTGACATTTTTAAAAAGAACAGTTTAGTTATATTGTAGATTGTTCTGAAATTTAGGCTTACCTGATAATTTCTTATGATTAGATTCAATCTATGCATTTTTGGTGAAAAACACAGTGATAGGTTTTCCTGCCACACATCAGAAAGCACATAGTGATTTGTCCCATTACTGTTTTTTTGTTTTTGTTTTTGTTTTTGTTTTTGTTTTTTTTTGAGACTGAGTTTCACTCTTATTGCCCAGGCTGGAGTTCAATGGCATGATCTTGGCTCACTGCAATCTCCGCCTCCGGGGTTCAAGTGATTCTCCTGCCTCAGCGGCATGAGTAGCTGGGATTACAGGCACCTGCCGCCAAGCCTGGCTAATTTTTGTATTTTTAGTAGAGATGGGGTTTCACCATGTTGGCCAGGCTGGTCTCGAACTCCTGACCTTAGGTGATCTCCCCACCTCAGCCTCCCAGAGTGCTGGGATTACAGGCATGAGCCACTGCGCCCAGCTGTGACGTTAACTTTTATCCATTGGTTTAGATAATGTCTCTCTTTTTTCATCACTGTAAGTGAAACAGTATTTTGTACTATTAATAATAAATGATTATTTTTGTGATACTTTAGACTACATAAATGTCCTGTTCCTCATCCAATTTATATCCACAAATTTCAGGATTTATTGGTGATTCCTGTCTGAATCATTTATTATTATTATGGTGGTTGCCAATTGGTGATTTTTTTTTCTATTCTTTTCTTTTTCTAGAGACAGGGTCTCACTCTCTTGCACAGGCCGAAGTGCAGTGGTGTGATTATAGCTCACTGCGGCCTCCAATCTCTGGGCTCAAGCAATGCTCCCACCTCAGTCTCCCAAGTAGCTGGGAGAACAGTCGTGCACCATTGCCATGATCTCTTCTTATAAAGCCACTAGGTCCCTTCCCATGATAATCCATTAATCTGTGAATGAACTAATCCATTCATGAGGGCAGAGCTCTCATGATCCAATCATCTCTTAAAGGCCCCACCTCTAAATACTGCCAATACTGCCACATTGAGGACTTTTCTTTTTTCTTTCTCTTTCTTTCTCTCTCTTTCTTTCCTTTCCTTTTTTTGTTTCTTTTTTTTTTGAGAACAGGACCTCACTGTCGCCCAAGCTGGAATGCAGTGGTGCGATCTCGGGTCACTGCAACCTCCGCCTCCCAGGTTCAAGTAATTCTCCCACCTCAGCCTCCCCAGTAGCTGGGAATACAGGCTACTGTATAATTTTTTATATTTTTGGTAGAGATGGGGTTTCACCATATTGGCTAGGCTGGTCTCGAACTCCTGACCGTAAGGTTCTTGTATTGGTTCGAACCCTGAAAGTATGCCAATAGACAACACGAGGCGGTGTGGAGCAACATGCTGTTTTAATGAGTGCCTGGGTGCAGGCAGGCTGAGGCCTAAAATGGCGTCATCCTGAGGTGAGGTTTTATAGTCTCCTGTAAACAGGAAGTGTCCTAGTCTGACGTTACTGCTACGTTGTACACAGATGGCCTCTTTCTGGATCTTCAGGGGTACGTGTCTTCCTGCCGGCTTTCTTCCTGCTTCTGCTACCTTGCTGGCGCACGCTGCTGGCACAAGTAGCCTTGCACCTTGGGACTGGGCCTGAGAAGGGAGGAGTCATTCATCTCCTTTAGCTTTCAGGCCCCAGGGAGAATCTTACATTCCTATTTGGTTATAGAAAAGGGAAAAGGGACGACTTTCTCAATAACTACTTCAGGTGTGACATAGGGGTGGAGTGGGCACCTTGGAAAAAGAAAAACCTCATTTTTGGGGTATCTTGAGAGACGGGTTGTTATCCATCGTGTCGTTGTAGCAGGAGCATCGTCTGGATTGTCTGGCGGTTAACTGTACTTTCAACAAGAGTTTTAATGGCTTTTAGCTTTTATTATCAGTGGGATAACACAGGGGAGAAACAGAAGGAGCCCAATGATGAAGATTACTGTCCCTACCAGCGCTTTAAATCCTCCTAAATGAGAGAACCAGCCTCCTAGAAGGTTTGTTGGGTCTCATCCCTTCCAGGTTTGGACTGGTACATGGGCTACTTTTCTGATGTTTGAAGCGATTTCTAGAACCGCTTTTCTATTATCGCCTATGTTAAGACAGCAGTTAGAGATATTAAATTTACCACAGACTCCACTGTCTGGAGTTTTTGTATTTTTAGTGGAGATGGGGTTCCACCATGTTGGCTAGGGTGGTCTTGATCTCCTGACCTTGTGATCTGCTAATAAGTAGTTTAGTGCTAGCCCATTTTAATAAATTGCCATGCACATTTGGTTTTGTTGTTGCGCGAGCATTTCCAGGGCTGAGGCGGTTTGGTATTTCTAGAACAGCCTGTAGTCTAATTATTCTATTTAGCATATATAGGAGTGTGATAACCCCATGAACCCTTCTCAGCCCAAGTGGCAGGACCATAATATTCGATGATCTGTTGCGGAGGCCATTTGTTCCCTTGTCATTTTTGGCTTCCTCCTACCTTTAAGGATTGTTTTTCTTTGTTTAGGTTATTATATACAAGGACTCTGAGGGTGTTGCCCGCTGTTAATGTTTTGGAGGAAGGAGTACCCTTGCGGGGTGAGCTTGACCCTGGTGCGATGGACCCAGTGGGGGAGTCCTTGGACTGTCACTGCAGTTGGCGTGCTGAGTATCACAGTGTAGGGGCCTCTCCTCTTTGGCTGTAGCGTTTGATGAGGGTCGGATTGACAGATAAACACATCTGTGCCTGCAAGACAGTTATGTTGAGAGGACAAGGTAGTGCCAACAGGGAGAGGCATGGCCTCATTTGCTGCTTCACGAATGAAAGACCGTGTCTGGACTAAGGAGGGGAGGTAATTCCTGAGTGGCTCAGAGTCTGGTAAGGGTGGAGGCCCCAAGACAAAAGTTTGGCCATACATGATTTCAAAGGGGCTATAGAAAGAGGATGACTTTAGTGGTGTGTGGAGTCTTACCAGGGCAAAAGGGAGATTTTTTGTCCACAGCTGGCAGGTTTCTAGAGCCAGCTTGATGAGTTGGGCTTTAAGGACAGAGTTAATTTTTTTTAACTTTGCCTGAAGATTGAGGCCTGTAGGGTGTGTGGAGAACCCACTTTATTCCTAAGGATATAGAGATGCCTTGGGTAATTTGGCTGATGAAGGCAGGCCTGTTATTGGACTGGATGGATGTTGGGAGTCCAAAACGGGGAATTTCGTGCATGATGAGAGTTTGTGTGAGGATATTTGCACCTTCTGAAGTTCTTGGGAACATTTTTACCCACCCAGAGAAAGTACAAAGACTAGAATATAGCAGAGCTGTTTATTAGGCGGCATGTGAGTGAAGTCTACTTGCCAATCTTGCCCGGGCAACTGGCCCTGGGCTTGGTGGGTAGGAAAAGGCAGTGGCCGGAGGGAGCCCTGGGGTGACGTTGAGTGGCAGATAGAGCAGGACTGAGTAATTTCTTGAACCAGCTGGAAAGATGAGGAAAGTGAGAATAGGACGGAGAAGTTGCAAGAGAGTTTTGTAACCAACATGGAAAGAGTTGTGGAGGCTTTGGATAAAGATTGTTTGAGAGTGAGGAAGAATGAAGCACCTTTCCTTGACATACCATGGTCCTTGCTTTTGAAGGTTGGGGGCTCAGAAGTCCTCCTTTTCTTCTGAGGAGTAAAGAGGAGAGGACAGGGACAGGGACAGAAACTGGTCTTGCACGGGTTGTAGAGCTACTTCTTTGGCTACCTGATCTGCTAGCGCATTTCCAGCTATTATAGGATTGTCTGGGGTTTGGTGGCCTCTGCAATGAATGATGGCAACTTTCTGCAGGAGCATGGCAGCTTGAAGGAGTTTGCTGGTGAGACAGCCATTTATGACAGGAGTGTTTTTTTGCAGTTAGGAAACCCCATTCTTTCCAGATGGACAAGTGTGAGTGCACTATGTGGAATGCATAACGAGGATTTGCATATATGGTTTTTTTTTTTTTTTGAGATGGAGTCTCGCTCTGTCACCCAGGCTGGGGTGCAATGGTGCGATCTCAGCTCACTGCAACCTCCGCCTCCTGGGTTCAAGTGATTCTACTGCCTCAGCATGCCAAGTAGCTGGGACTACAGGCGCGTGCTACCACGCCCAGCTAATTTTTGTATTTTTAGTGGAGACAGGGTTTCACCATGTTAGCCAGGGTGGTCTTGATCTCCTGACCTTGTGATCTGCCCACCCTGGCCTCCCAAAGTGCTGGGATTACGGGTGTGAGCCACAGCACCCGGCCAAGATTTGCATATATGTTGATCTGTTGTCTGGCTGCTACAGTGAGAGCTCGAGTGAGGGCGATGAGTTCAGCTTTTTGGGAGGTGGTGCCTAGGGAGAGCACATTGGCTTCAGTAGTGTGGAGAGGTGACACTATAGCATAGCCAGCATGCCAGTGTCCTTGATGTAGGAAGAAGTTACCATCTACAAACCAAGTAAAGGAGGCATCTGGAAGGGGTTGGTTAGGTTTGGAAAAGGTATAATAAAGGTTTGAACAGTGTTCACACAGATATGTGTAGGGTCTTGGGCGGTCGTAGCTTTATGTAAGAGCATGGCCGGGTTTAGACGGGAGCTGGTTCGCATGGGATTTGGGGGGTTTCTATGAACAGAGCATACAGTTGGAGGAGCCGTGGGGCAGAGATGAGACTTAGTACACTGCGGTGAGCTAGCATATCTTTGATGTTATGGGTTGAATAAACTGTTAGGTTGGCATGGAGAGATAGTTTTAGGCTTTCAAGGGTGAGGACAGCAGCTGCCACCAATGCTTGGAGGCAGGCAGGCCATCCGAGAACTGTGGCTTCAAGCTGTTTAGAGAGGTAGGCAACAACCTGGAGGGTGGATCCCTTAGACTGGGTTAGAACACCTACTGCAACTCTACGCCGTTTGTCAGTATAGAGGGAGAGAGGTTTGGTGAGGTCTAGAGAGTGAGGACGGGGACTGAGATGAGAGCTTTTTGGAGTAGACAGAAAGGTTGGGTAATAGGCTGTGTAGGTTTTAAAGGCTCATGGAGAGGGCCTTTAGCAGTTTGGTATAACGATTTGGCAAGTAGAGCGAAGGAGGGAACCTAGAGCCTAAAGTATCCCATTAGTCCTAGAAAAGAGAGAATTTCTTGCTTAGTTTGTGGAGGCGGGAGGGACTGGAGGAGGGATACGCGGTCGGTTGTGAGTCCTCAGGTTCGCGGGGTAAGAGCTAGGCCTAGATAGGTGACTTGAGGGGGTGTATATTTGTGCTTTTTAAGGGGAGACCTGATACCCCCGTTCTGCCAAGAAGTTTAAAAGAGATGGTATGGGCGTTGCAGTCTGTTTGAGAGGGGCTACACAGCAGTAGATTATTAACATATTGAAGGAGAGTGGACTGTTTAGAAATAAGGTACAGAGGTTGCGAGCAAGGGCCTGTCCAAAAAGGTGGGGGCTGTCTCTGAAACCTTGAGGTAGTATGCACCAGGTGAGCTGACGTGAAAGGTGGGTGTCGGGGTTTTCCCACACAAAGGCAAAGAGGTTTTGGGAATTAGGGTGTAAAGGAATTGTGAAAAAAAGCATCCTTTAGGTTTAGAACAGAAACATGGGTAGTATTGGAGGGAATTGTGGAAAGTAAAGTATATGGGTTCGACATACTGGGAGTACAGCTTGGTTAATGAGCCTGAGGTCCTGGACTAAGCGATAAGTTCCATTTGGCTTTTTAACAGGTAGAATTGGTGTGTTAAAAGGAGAGTCTGTTGGGCGGAGTAGGTGACTGGCGAGGAGGTGAGAAATGATAGGCCATAGGCCTATGAGAGCTGCTTGGAGGATGGGATACTGCTTCTGTGATAGGAACTGGGTGGGCTCTTTAAGGGTAATGCGGATGGGGGTGTGGTGTTCTGCGACTGAGGGTGTGGAAGTATCCCAAACAGCAGGGTTAACTATGGATGGAGGACAAGGAAAGGCTGCACATTTTAGGGTGGGAGGTTGAAAGGGTAGAAGAAAGCTAGAAGTACTGGGGGGGTCTGGGTGGATGCATTGGGTACTGTGGGGAATGTGGAAGTGGAGAGTAGTGTGGAGTTTTGAAAGGATATTTCTGCCTAGGAGCGGAGTTGGGCATGAGGGCAGGACTAAGAAAGAGTGAGTGAAGGAAAAAGTGTGCAGGGAGCAGAAAAGTGGAGGGGTGGGGCTCGGGGTTTGGAGACTTGTCGGTCAATTTCCACAACAGAGACGTGGGAGGATTGGGTGGGTCCTGAAAAATTAGGTAAAGCAGAGTAGGTTGCCCAGGATTAATTAAAAAAGAAATACTGGCCTACCTGCCACCATCAGGGTTACCCTTGGCTTGGATGAAGCGATGGTAGTTGCTGGGGCATCCGTTCCAGGGCACCGTCAGTCTTCAGCAGCAAGGCCAATGAGATCCAAGTAGGCCAGCTCAGGAAGGGATGGGGGCGGTCCTCGCAGGGGCTGCTCACAGTCCGACTTCCAGTGGGGTCCTCCGCAGAGGGGGCATGGCCTGGTGGGCTTACCTGGGTTTGAGCATTGTCTGGACCAGTGGCCTTCATTGCCGCACTTGAAACAGGCACCAGGTGGAGGTGGAGTGTTAGGAGGCTTCCGTGCGGAGCTGCCGCCCCGTGGGCCTGCAGGGCTCCTGATGGCGGAGGCAAGCATTTGAAACTCTGCGGGTTTTTGCCTTTTACTTTTCTCATCACGATTGTTAAAGACTTTGATGGCTAAATTAAGAAGGTCTGTTTGTGGGGTTTGAGGGCCGTCATCAAGCTTCTGAAGCTTGCGCCGAATATCGGGGTGGATTGGGGGATGAACCGAAGGTTTAAGATAGTGTTTCCTGCTGAGGGTTTGAAGGGAGAAGGGGGGTTGTGTTAACAGGCAGTGGAGGATAGATAGGGGCGTAAGGTGGCGGGATGGGTTTACAAGCCTCAGGAGAGGGCAGTTGTGGACGAGAATAGGTACAAGCAATACTAGAATTGTCCTGAGGGGGGATGGTGTAGGAAAAGAAGTGGATACAGCTGACTGGGAAGATGGCGGCTGGGAAGATGGCAACTGAGAAGACAATGAGGAGGCTTTGGCGGTTAAAGAAGACAGTTGAGAGGAAAAGGTAGGGGCTGGGAGGGGTGGACAGCAGTCAGCTGGATTAAACGAGGAAAAAGAGGTAGGCTTGGGAGGAGAAAGGCGATCTGGGCCATGGGAATGAAGGAGGAGGATTTGAACAGTTGAGCAAGAACCGCAGAGGTCGGGTTGTGATCTGAGTGCAAAAAGGCCTGGACATAAGGAATTTCTTCCCATTTCTCCAGTCGTCGGCAATAATTACTTAAATCAGTTAAAATTGTAAGGTTGAATGTTCTATTTACGGGCTATTTGGACCTGTTATTTAATTGGTACTGCTGCCAGGCTGTATTGCAAAAAAAAAAAAAGGGCGCTTAGGGTGGATATTTTGCCTGAGGCCTAAGGTTTGCAGGTTTTTTATGAGGCAGCCTAGAGTACTGTTTTTTGGAATGGAAGACCAGGAGTTTCCTATAACAGAGGGTAGGCTCAGGAGAACAGGGAAAAAGGAGACCGTCCTGGACAGCCGGAGGGAGACCATAAAAGGAGCAACCGTCACCGCTGCCATTTTCGTTCCCGGAACGGGATCAAATGGCTTAGAGGCGTCCCCGTAAGACCAGATGATCAGTGAGTGCCTGGCACACACCAGAGCCTTCTTGGACCAACGTTGGATTTTCGGACCGAAGAAACCGAGAGGCCATGCGAATTTTTCCCTGTTAACTGGGCTCCCGGAGAAACCATTAGTCGAGACCAGTGACCGAGGTGCATGCACAGAGAGGCGACTGGAGGCTGAGGAGCTTCCGTTGTCCGGCTGCCTATAATCCCAGCATTTTGGGAGGCTAAGGCAGGCGGGTCGTTTGAGCCCAGGAGTTCCAACCTGAGCAACACGGCAAAACCCCATATCTATTAAAATACAAAAAAATTAGCCGGGTGTAGTGGCACATGCCTGTAGTCCCAGCTACTCAGGGGGCTTAGGTGGGAGGATCACCTGAGCCTGGGGAGGTCGAGGCTGTGGTGAGCCTCACACCACTGCACTCCAGCCTGGGTGACAGAGTGAGATCCTCGTATCAAAAAAAAAAAAGTACAGTCTGTTAAATTTTAAAATGCATATAACTTTTCATGTAACAATTTCACTGTTAGGAATATGGTGTAGCTTTTACTTATGCATAAATCCTTTATGCAGAAGATTTATATCCAAAGAGATTCACTATAGCGTTGTTTGGAAACAATATAAATGTCCATCACCAGAGGATTGGTTAAATAAATAGAATATTAGCGAATAAAAAATGAGTTAGTTACAAACTGAAAAGAAATGACTTTCAAGGTGAATTTTGACTACTTGGTTTATAATTATATAGAGAGACTATCCCTGTGCTTACACAACCCAGGAAAGACATAGGAGAAATGATGATAGTTGGCAGCTGTGGGCAAACCACTTGGGAATCACACCAGCTCAGGGACCAGGTAGATAAGATCTGCTTAGTATCACCTATGATAGGGAATCATGCAAAACCTTTTGACCCCTGTCTCTTTGTATCCAGAAATTCCCACCCCACTACAATGAAAATAATTTAGGATAATGTGGATTAAATTAAGCAAACAGGCTGGGGAACCAGACCATCTGGGTTTGAATTCCAGCTCCATTGCTTATAAGTTGTGCAACTTCGGGCAAGTTATTTAACTTCTTTGTGATACAATATTCTTATCTGAAAAAATTAGGATCATAAACAGTACATATTCATATTCAGAAAGTTGTAGGGAATTTGAATGAATTACTAAGTCTAGGAAATTTTGTTTCTGGCACATAGTAACTCAAAAAATGTGAGTTAGTAGTAGTAGTAGTAGTAATATTAGACCTAGAGAGAGGGAGGGAAGACAGGGTCTAAGTCTGGCAATCTTTTTTTTTTTTTTTTTTGGAGGCAGGGTCTTGCTCTGTCGCCCAGGCTAGAGTACAGTGGCATGATCTTGGCTCACTGCAACCTCCACCTCCTGGGTTCAAGCGAGTCTCCTGCCTCGGCCTCCTGAGTAGCTGGGATTACAGGCGTGTGCCACCACGCTTGGCTAATTTTTGTATTTTAACAGAGATAGGGTTTTGCCATGTTGGCCAGGCTGGTCTCAACTCCTGACCTCAGGTGATCCGCCTGCCTCGGCCTCCCAAAGTGCTGGGATTATAGGCATGAGCCACTGCCCCTGGTTCTGGCAGTCTTAAGACAAGGACACTTGATTTTTACTATGTAAACATGAGTAATGTTTGATTTTTTTTTTTTAAACCATGTACATGATTTTCTTTAGGGGAAAAGGAATTATTCTACAGAATTTAAAAAAAAAAAAAAAAGCCAGGTCATGGTAGATGTGAATGAACTATCCCACTCCATCCCAGGGTATACTTGGCAGATCATTCATTCATTCATGAGCATCAGGGCCAGTTTCCCTCTCCTGGTCTTTCTGTCTCTCAGTCTCCTCCCTCAACTCCAGCCCTCACGCTGGTCAGCAAAGTTTTATTGGCTCTCTCAAATGCATATAGAATAAAGTAGTAATTAAAAAACAAAATAAAATGAGGAACTGGGGCTTTTGTTTGTTAGTTTGACCTATCTGTTTGGCAACAATTAAAAAGACAAAAAGTGCCTATTTTGGTAAATACGTTGGTGGGCGGATCTCCTGAGCCCAGGAATTTGAGACCAGCCTGGCCAACATGGCAAAACCCAGTTTCTACTAAAAATACAAAAATTAACTAGGTGTGGTGGCATCCGCTTGTGGTCCCAGCTACTCAGGAGGCTCACTTGAGCCCAGGAGGTGGAGGTTGCAGTGAGCCCAGATAGCGCCAGTGCACTCCAGCCTAAGCAACAAAGCCAGACTCTGTCTCAAAAAATAAAATAATAATAAAAGTAAAAAGCAGTTATGAAATAACATATATGTTTTTATTTTTGTTCTAAAAAACCAATATATGTATCTTTTTGTCTACTGCACTTTCTTGCAAGTGTGTGCTCTTTTTTTTTTTAATCCATCTATCATCTATCTATCTCTACGTTATTATCTGAAAAAGTCCTAGAAAGATATTGACAAAAAATTAGGGAGTAGGGTTGGGAGAAGCAGGGCTTTTACTCTACTGGTTTTCACTTTGGTACAGCTTGATTACTTTTCTTTCTTTTTTTTTTTTTTAACAATTAACATACATATATCAATTTTATGATTTCTTATTTCTATTTTGAAATAACAAAAATATATTGTTTGGAGCTTATAAATAGGAGTTTACATTGATGATGGAAGTGTAAATTCCAACAATATGTACAAACATAATTTGGCATTATGTTCCAAAATCCTTAAAAATGTGCATACTACATGATGGTAGCAATTTTACTTGAAGGAATTTATACTAAAGAAGCAAATAAAAATGCCCATCAAGATGCCTAATAATAGCCTGGGCAATATGGTGAAGCCCCACCTCTACAAAAAGATATGCATGCCTGTAGTCTCAGCTACTAGGGAGGCTGAGGTAGAAGGACTGATTGAGCCCAGGGAGGTTGAGGGTGCAGTGAGCCTTGATCATGCCATTGCACTCCAGCCTGAGCAAAAAAGTGAGATCCTGTTTCAAAAAAAAAAAAGTCCAGGCATGGTGGCTCACGCCTGTAATTCCAGCTACTCAGGACGCTGAGGCACGAGAATTGCTTGAACCAGGAGATGTAGGCTGCAGTGGGCCAAAGTTGCACAGCTGCACCCCAGCTTGGGCAACACAGAGAGACACACACACACAAAAGCTGCCTAATAGAAGGGTTTTGTTTTGTTTTTGAGGCATGGTCTCACTCTGTTGTCCAGGCTGGAGTGCAGTGGCCCAATCAGCTCACTGTAGCCTCTGCCTCCCAGGTTCATGTGATCCTCCCACCTCAGCCTACCAAGTAGCTGGGATTACAGGCACACACCACCATACCCAGCTAAGTTTTTGTATTTTTTATAGGGATGAGGTTTCGCCACACTGCCCAAGCTGGTCTCAAATTTCTGGGCTTAAGCAATCCACCCACCTTTGCCTCCCAAAGTGCTAGGATTATAGGCATAAGCCACTGTGCCCGGCCAAGAGCAGGGCTTTGCCATGTTGGCCAGGCTGGTCTTGAATTCCTGACCTCAAGTGATCCTCCCCTCTCAGCCTCCCAAAGTGCTGGGATTATAGGCATGAGCAACCATGCCCGGCCATAAAAAATACTTTTTCTTTTTTTATGTGTGAGACAGGGTCTTGCTCTGTCACCAAGGCTAGAATGCAGTGGCGCGATCTCAGCTCACTGCAGCCTTGACCTCCTGAGCTCAAGCAACTCTCCTACCTCTGCCTCCAGAGTAGAAGGTATATGCCACTACACTTGGCTAATTTTTAAATTGTTTGTAGAGACAGGGTCTCCCTATGTTGGTCAGGCTGGTCTTGAACTCCTTGGCTCAAGTGATTCTCCGACCTCAGCCTCCCAAAGTGCTGGGATTACAGGCAACAGCCACTGCACCTGGCTGAAAAAAAGTTGTTAGTAATATTTCTGAGTACAACATTTCCTGCTTTGCTTTTAATAATATACTGTAAATACTCAGTCTCCACTCTGCAGCTGACTATGAAGGTGTTTATAATAACAGCTAATGACTGTGCGAAGCTTACCTTTTTTACTTTGTATTAAATCCAGCTTTCTGGGTTTTTTTCTCTCAGTTATGCTTGTGTTTTTCCATATTCCTATGGTGAAGTCAAGAGTAGGCACTGGAGCCTGTTGTCATGGATATAGATGACACTAAGTTGATGAAAAGTATTCAGTGACGAGAAAATATGATTATTTAGTCTCTGATATGAAGTAGTCCTTTTCTTAAAAAAAAAAATTGGGCCAATGAAAGAAAATTTGACAATGGCTTCTGTAGATTATTTTAGGCTTTTATTTTTCTTTATTTAATTATATGGCTAAGAGAGAAGTCTGGTGTGTGAAGGTCAAACCTGGAGGTGATACAAAGCCATACCCTAAATTCTGATCTTAGCTCTATCACTAGTTAGGTATGTCTGAGGCCTCTAAGTCCCTCTTTCCAAAAGCTTTAAAAACAATGACTTAGCCAAGTCTCCTACCGTTCAGCATAGTGCCCTAGATCCGGAGAATGCTATTTAATAGCTCTTTTAAAATCTTTTTGCATGCAGGTTCTTATGTCCTCAGAGTATTATATATTTTGTTTTTTATTTTGATTTTTTCTTTATTTATCTTTTTGAGATGGAGTCTCGCTCTGTCACCCAGGCTGGAGTGCAATGGTGTGATCTTGGCTCACTCTGCTTCCTGGGTTCAAGTGATTCTCCTGCCTTAGCCTCCCAAGTAGCTGGGATTACAAACACGCACCACCATGCCTGGCTAATTTTTGTATTTTTAGTAGAGATGGGGTTTCGCCATGTTGGCCAGGCTGGTCTTGAACTCCTAACATCAGGTGATCAACTCTCCTCGGCCTCCCAAAGTCCTGGGATTATAGGCATGAGCCACCAGCGTGGCTGGAGTATTATATATTCTGAAAATAGCAAGGTTATGTCATTTACAGATGATGAAACTGAGAAAGAGATAGATTAAAAGTTGGCCAATGTTTGACTAGATTGTGAGACAAGAGATCCAAAACCTGAACTTTCCAGCCCCTGAAACACTTACTGTCACAGGAAAAATATATAAGGGACAAATGTTTGTGAAGTGTCTCTCATCAGCAATGTCTACATCTGGAACAGTATCGTTTATCAACTTGTAACACTATCTTTTCCAATTTCTATGTTCTTCATCAAAATTCTTTCAAATGGCTGCATTAAGAGTTCATACTGGCCGTGTGTGGTGGCTCACGCCTGTAATCCCAGCACTTTGGGAGGCCAAGGTGGGAGGATTGCTTGAGATCAGGAGTTTGAGACCAACCTGGGCAACATGGTGAAACTCCATCTTTACAAAAAATACAAAAATTAGCTGGGCGTGGTGGCGTGCCTCTATAGTCCCAGATACTTGGGAGGTGGAGGTGGGAGGATCACTTGAGCTTGGGAGGTGGAGTTTGCAGTGAGTGAGTGGAGATCGCACCATTGCACTCCAGCCTAGGCGACAGAGCCAGACCTTGTTTCCAAAAAAAAAAGAAAGAAAAAAAAAAACCAACCAAACAAACAAAAAACAGTTCGTACTATAGCTGTGCCATAGTTTACCATTTTCCTGGTGTTGAGTATTTTGCTGGGTGTGTGCCATTTGGACTTTATTTTTATACATCATTTATAGTTTTGGAGAAGTAGGAGTTCAATAGACAGTTATTGACCAAGACATCAACCCCCGAAGACAGTTGAGAGGAGTTGCTTAAGGGTTTTCTCTCTTCTCTGTCTCAGCAGACACCCTAAACCTCTCAGAGTTTCAGGGGTATAATTAGAATCTTTTGAAGACTGACATGGATGTTAATTCCTCATTAGTAAAGGGATAAGCACTATAGGAGCCATCTAATGAGGTACCAGCTCTCCTTGGAGAATTATTCATTTGCTTGCTTTTCTCTCCTGTTTCTCCCACCCCCATGCTGATGGTCCGTTAGATTAACAAAACTAGCTGCATCCAGTTTTTTTTAAAGCATTTTCTCTCTGAAAGACAAGGAAATTGTCTTAGTCCATTCAGTCTGCTATAACAAAATACCATAAACTGGGTGATTTATAAACAACAGAAATTTATTTCTCACAGTTGCGGAGGTGGGAATTCAAGGCAGATTTGGTGTCTGGTAAGGGCTGGCTTCCTGGTTCATGGATGGCCATCCTGTGGCTGTAACCTCACATGGGGGAAGCAGCTAATGAGCTATCTGGGGCCTCTTGTATAAGGGCATTAATCCCTTCATAAGGGCTCTGCCCCACCGTGAACATTATAATCATCTCTCAAAGACCCACATCCTAATATCATCACCTTGAAGGTTAGAATTTCAACATAGGAGTTTTGGGAGTGGGGACAGAAACATTCACTGCATTGCAGAAGGTATATGTATTAGTTACCTATTGCTACATAATAAATTACCCCCAAATTTAGCAGATTAAAACAACAAACTTCTATTATTTCACACAGTTTCTGAGAGTGTCAAGAATCCAGGGGTGGCTTAGCTGAGTGGTTCTGAGTGTCTTTCATGAGGCTATAGTCAAGCTATTGGCTGGAGCTGCCATCATCTCAAGACTTGACTGGGGCTGGGGAATCAGCTTCTAGGCTCACACACACAGTTGCTGGCAGGCATGGTTTGTTCACTGCCTGTTGGCTGGAGCCTTCAGTTCTTCAACAGGTAGTTCTCTCCATAAGACTGCTTAGCACATGGCAGCTTGCCTCCCTGAGAGCAAGTGATCTGAGGTTGGGAGTGGAAGCAGGGAGAGCACGCAAGACAGAAGCTGCAATCTTTTATAACCTACTCTTGCAGAAGTGACATACCATCTTTTCTGCTGCACGTCTTTGGTCACACAGACCAAGGCTGGTACAATGTGAGAAAGGAATACCCACGGCTGTGAATACCTAGAGGAGGAATCATTGAGGGAGATCTTGGAAGCTGGCTATCACAGCATCCAGCCAAGCCCTATTGCCTCTACAAACCACTCTTACCTCCTGAGGATCAGTAGAAACAGGGAAACACAATTTCACGCTTTAACAATGAGCATCCCGCTTAGTCACTCTGGAAACTGGAAACTTACCCATGGTTTGCCAAGTCCTGTGTGGTTTGTAGAGGCATATGTTGGAGGGAGTGGAAACTTCTTTGCTCTCTCAATGATATTTAATTAGCATTTTGCCACATTTTCTGTTATGTTTGTCTGGTCTTCATAATAGGTCTTCATTTCCCCACTGAAGTAACTAACTTTATATAAAATTCCACCAGCTCTCTATTTATAAAATTACTGGGCTTTTTACATTAAATATTGTTTTCCCTGAGGGTTGCCAACTTAAATATGGTAACTTTTCATAGAGTCTTTGTGTTAGTTTGGGCTTAAATTCACATACTTCAGCATGTATGAGAAAAGACATACACATATGTATTAATCCATTCTCATAATGCTATAAGAAATACCTGGGACTGGGTAATTTATAAGGAAAAAAGGTTTAGGCCAGGCACGGTGGTTCACGTCTGTAATCCTAGCATAATCCTAGCACTTTGGGAGGCCAAGGCAGGCAGATTCCTTGAGGTCAAGAGTTTGAGAACAGCCTGGCCAACATGGCAAAACCCCACTTCTACTAAAAATACAAAAATTAGCCAGGCGTGGGGGCATGAGCCTGTGGTCCCAGCTACTCTGAGGCTAGGAAGTGGAGGTTGCAGTGAGCCAATATTGCACCACTGCACTCTAGTCTGGGTGACAGAGTGAGATTCCATCTCAAAAAAAAAAAAAAAAAAAAAAAGGTTTAATTGGCTCATGATTCTGCAGGCTGAACAAGAAGCGTAGCAGTTTCTGCTGCTAGGGAAGCCTCAGGAAACTGACAATCATGGCGGAAGGCAAAGGTGGGGCAGCACTTCACATGGCCAAAGAAGGAACAAGAGGCTAGGGAGATGTGCCATGCACTTTTTTTAAAAATTATTTTTATTTATTATTATTATTTTCTGAGATGGAGTCTTGCTCTGTCACCCACGCTGAAATGCAGTGGCGCAATCTCAGCTCACTGAAACCTCTGCTTCCCGGGTTCAAGCGATTCTCCTGTCTCATCCTCTTGAGTAGCTGGGACTACAGGCGCCCACCACCACGCCCGGCTAATTTTTGTATTTTTAGTGGAGATGGGATTTCACCATATTGGTCAGGCTGGTCTCAAACTCCTGACCTTGTGATCTGCCCACCTTGGCCTCCCAAAGTGCTGGGATTACATGCATGAGTCACCGCATCCGGCCTACTTATTATTTTTTCTTATACTTATTTCACATTCTCAAGTGTCACACACCTTTAAACAACCAGATCTCACAATAACTCACTCACTATCATGAGAACAGCACTGGGGGGATGGTGCCAACCCATTCATCAGAACTATGCCCACATGATCCAGTCACCTCCCACCAGGCCCCACCTCTAATACGGGGGATTACAATTCGACATGAGATTTGGTGGGGACACAGATCCAAACCGTATCAGCAAACTATTGTGGGCATTTCAGTGAATATTAGAATACAGGCCAGCCACAGTGGCTCATGCCTATAATCCCAGTACTTTGGGAGGCCAAGGCAGGAGGATCCTTTGAGCCCAGGGGTTTGAGACCAGCTTGGGCAACATGGTGAAATTCTGTCTCTACAGAAAAATACAAAAATTAGCCGTGTGTGGTGGCATGCATCTGCAGTCCCAGCTGCTCAGGAGGCTGAGGTGGGAGATTGCTTGAGCCCAGAAGATGGAGGTTGCATTGAGCCATGATCGTGTCACTGCACTCCAGCCTGGGTGACACAGCAAGATCCTGTCTCAAAATTAGTAAATAAGTAAAAAATAAAAAAGAATGCAGATATATATATATATGTATATAATTTATTCTTAAATTCACTTATGCCTAAATAAAAGCTGCTATTAGCTAACTCACAATGTAAATTAAAAATCTGGATAAGAATCATTTACAACCAATATTCTACAAAAAGTGATATAAAATCCCGAAAAAAATAACACTTCTGTTTCCACATTGTAGCATATGGTCCCAGGCATTCTGTTTCTCAATAAAGGATATGAATGCCCAATGAAGGATATTATCTGTGATGTTAATAATGCAATCTTGGGTAATTGCTCTTTCCAATTAAAAAAGAACTATACAAGGCCAGGTGCGGTGGCTCATGCCTGTAATCCCAGCACTTTGGGAGGCTGAGGCATGTGGATCATCTGACATCAGGAGTTCAAGACAAGCCTGGCCAACATGGTGAAAACCTGTCTCTGCTCAAAATATAAAAAATTAGCCAGGCGTGGTGGCGGGCACCTGTAATCCCAGCTACTCAAGAGGCTGAGGCAGGAGAATCACTTGAACCCGGGAGGCAGAGGTTGCGGTGAGCTGAGATCGTGCCATTGCACTCCAACCTGGGCAACAAGAGCAAAACTCCATCTCAAAAAATAAATAATAAAGTAAAAAAGAACTATACATAAAAATAATTTTTGATTTATGGTTTAGTTTGCTCATCTTTTCCTCACCAATATTTTTGCACAATTCAAGTACTACTGCATACTCTTTAAGGAAATACACCCACTGTTGCAGGACTCAAGAGATTCCTTTCTCTGCCTTTATGCAGATGGAGAAATGACTTCTGATATCCTTTGAAACCATGAGCTGTGTCCTAGGTCTGGAGTTCTGCCTTCTAGCCAGGAGTGTGTCACTTTCTGCACCTGGCACACTTATCAACTTTTAGCCTTTCTTCTGCTACCTCATTTCTACTGTCCCCATTCACATTGTGTCCTTGCCCCTCTGTGCCACCAAGTCGTCCAAGTAGGGACGCTTGCTGGACTTTTGCTCTAGTCTCTTTCACCTTCTACGTGCAGTCATCAGCAGGCCCTGCTTCTGCTTACCCATTCCTATCTCCAACAATCAGAGTCTAAGCCAGCTCTTCATTTCCTCTTCCCACAGCCCCCATTGTAACGCACCTTCCTGCATACAGTGTTCTTGCTGCGTCATGTTCCTCCAGCTCCAGACTTATCTGGCCCCTAAAGATGGCCACTGCTGACAAAGTGTATGCCTATCATTCAGCCATTACAGTGTTCATGTCCTCACTTATGATGGTGGACACACAGCTTGGCACTATGCTTCTTGTATGTCCTCTCCCATAGACTGAATTCTAGTTTCTTCAAAGTAAGAAGCATTAGGGTAATAACAGTGGCCAAGGACTGTGGCAGATGCTTTACAGATACCAGTGACTCTTAATCTGGGGTGATTTTTGTCTACCAGGGGAGATTTGGCAATGTCAGGAGATGGTTTTCATTGTCACAACTGGAGGGGGCGCTACTGGCATCTAGTGGGTAGAGTCCAGGAATACTGTTTAACATTCTGCAATCCACAGGACAGTCTCCACAACAAAACATTCTCCAACTCAAAATGTCAATAGTTCCGAAGTTGAGAAACCCTGATTATATGCTCATTTAGTTTTTTATTTTTAGGAGACGGAGTCTTGCTCTGTCACCCAGGCTGGAGTGCAGTGGCTCAGTCTTGGCTCACTGCAACCCTGCAACCTCTGCCTACAGGGTTCAAGCAATTCTCCTGCCTCAGCCTCCCTAGTAGCTGGGATTACAGGCAAGTGTCACCACGCCTGGTTAATTTTTGTATTTTTAGTACAGACAGGGTTTCACCATGTTGGTGAGGCTGGTCTCAAACTCCTGACCTCGTGATCCACCAGCCTCGGCCTCTCAAAGTGCTGGGATTATAGGCATGAGCCACTGTGTCCAGCCTTCTTCTTCTTCTTCTTTTTTTTTTTTTTTTTTTTTGAGATGGAGTCTCGCTCTGTCGCCCAGGCTGGAGTTGCAGTGGTACGATCTCGGCTCACTGCAACCTCTGCCTCCCCAGTTCAAGCCATCCTCCTGCCAGCCTCCTGAGTAGTTGGGACCACAGGCATGCACCACCACTCCTGTTTAATTTTTTGTATTTTTAGTAGAGATGGGGTTTCACCATGTTGGCCAGGCTGGTCTCAAACTCCTGACCTCAAGCAATCTGCCTGCCTCGGCCTTCCAATGTGCTGGGATTACAGGCATGAGCCACTGCGATCAGTGTTATTTAGTCTTTATAAAAGCCCCACAAGGATCTGATAACCTCCTTTCCCAGATAAAGAGGCTGTTGCTTTCCTCAGTTTCCTTTTCCAGAAAACTGAGACTATTTTCCCTAGCTCCCTGGGTGGAACTAGTATTTGCATTCAAGACTCTGCCTAGAGAGTCTGCTCTTTTTTCCACCACCTCCATCTTGGTGGAAGCATCTACTGACTGCCAATCAGGAGCAGCTAGGGTAGGACTGAGGCTGCTGCATGACTGTGTTGTTCAAACTGTAGCTTCTGATTTATTCGTGGGTTATGCGTGAAATTAGTGGTGATCTGTGACCAGCAAAAATAACAACAGCCACAGCAATTGTAATAATACAAGATAAGAAAGACTAGAAAACATATAGAAATATCGTTTGGTAAAACTTTAGTTTCAGATATACGTGTGGTAGAGTATATGCTCTATGTTAATGTAAAATAAATTTATTTATTTTATTTGAGAGTGGGTCTCACTCTGTGGTCCAGGCTGGAGTGCAGTGGTGCCATCTTGCAACCTCTGCCTCCTGGGTTCAAGTGATCCTCCCACTTCAGCCTGCTGAGTAGCTGAGATTACAGGCGCACGCCACCACGCCCAGCTAATTTTTGTGTTTTAGTAGAGACAGGGTTTTGCCTTCTTGCCCAGGCTGGTCTTGAACTCCTGGGCTCAAGCGATCCACCTGCCTCGACCTCCCAAAGTGCTGGGATTACAGGTGTGAGCCACTGTGACTGGCCAGCAGAATTTATTTCTTCTTAATATTTGCCATCAAAATGTTTGATAAACATGTTCTATGCACTAAGAAACCCTTACTCCAATCCCTGAGGATAGATGATTTTTTGTACCTTGAATCCAACTTGATCCAACTCATGGGAGATAGGAAGGAAAAGGTGAAACTGGGTTAATTATATACTGGAGACGTCATCTCCCCAGTAATTATATTTACTAAGCATCTGCTCTACTTGGGTCTATTCTAGGCGGCAAAGATACAGTGGAGAACAAAACAGTGAAACTCTATTGGAGTTTACATTCTGGTGGGGGCTAGCAGTCAACAGTCAGGTAGATAGAGGGAGAGAAGAAAGTATCCACCTAATAAAGACTGCAGTCACTTTCAGAGCTGTGATCTGCATAGACACCTCCTCCCCTGACATCCAAACAGTCATCCCATTCACAGGCTGCATCTTGGTTTCTCTCTTTCTTTCTTTTTTTTTTTTTTTGAGACAGTCTCCCTCTGTCACCCAGGCTGGAGTTCAGTGGCATGATCTCAGCGCTGCAACCTCTGCCTCCCGGGTTCCAGTGATTCTCCTGCCTCAGCTTCCCAAGTAGCTGGGATTACAGGTACCTGCCACCACGCCTGGCTAATTTTTATGTTTTTAGTAGAGATGGGGCTTCACCATGTTGGTCAGGCTGGTCTCAAACTCCTAGCCTTAAGTGATCCACCCACCTCGGCCTCCCAAAGTGCTGGGATTACAGACATGAGCCACTGTGTCTGGCCTGCATCTTGGTTTCTGATGACTCAAATTCATATCTCCCTCCAGAATCAGTGCAGTAATCAACCTCAGCAAGCACAGAATTTAAAGAAAGGAAAAATTAAGAAAAGAAAGGGGCTGAGAACGATTGGGATATCGGATAATGTAGTCCCGAAACTACTTGAGCTTTAAAAATAC
Source organism: Pan paniscus (assembly GCF_029289425.2). NCBI lineage: Eukaryota > Metazoa > Chordata > Mammalia > Primates > Hominidae > Pan > Pan paniscus. The sequence goes on along the minus strand of NC_073255.2, from coordinate 31,060,981 downwards.
TATTAATGTGCTCCAGAAATGCCATGAAGAAATAAGAATGTCATGGGGCTTTTAGCCATTTTGTTAAAAATATTACACATTTAAACAATTTTCCCTGCCTTCCAATTTATTTTATTGAAGAGTGGATTTTTTAAAAAAAGCTTTTTTGGAGTCCATCTCGTTTTTATAGATGATGACTCTACTTGAACAATGGATTCTGTATGTAGGAGCAAGAGGTTTATGAATTATTGATATGAAGTCAATAAATAATCAGACTAGTGCTTCTTTGTTGCTGTGGTACAGTAATACTGTATGATACAGATAAACCATTCATTAGAGATACTTCTACTTTCATGAGATGTCATATACACATATTAACTGCATCTGTCTAGGACTGGAAGTGTCTGGTTTGTGAAGTTAGTTGAATTTTTGGTGAATGGCAGGTAAGGACATTGCAAAGAATGAACCTGTGAGCTTAGGTGAACCTGTGAGCTTAGGTGAAAATGGCCCTTAGGGTCTGGGAGCACATGGATGTGTGGGGTACTTAGATACGTGACTGGTTGAGATTTTTTTTTTGAGATGGAGTCTTGCCCTGTCGCCCAGACTGGAGTGCAATGGTGCGATCTCGGCTCACTGCAACCTCCGCTTCCTGAGTTCAAGCGATTCTCCCACCTCAGCCTCCTGAGTATCTGGGATTACAGGCACCTGCCATCAAGCCTGGCTCATTTCTGTATTTTTAGGAGAGACGGGCTTTCTCCATGTTGGCCAGGCTGGTCTTGAACTCCTGACCTCAGGTGATTCAGCCACCTCAGCCTCCCAAAGGGCTGGGATTACAGGTGTTAACCAGTGTGCCTGGCCAACTGGTTGAGATTTTATACATATCCTCATAGAACAGTTAATCTAAACTAGCTGCATGTATGCTAGGCACAGAGGCTAAAACAGTGAACAAAACATAGTGCCTGCTCCTAGGAACTTGTCAGGGAAGTCAGGCCAATTAGCTAGCAATCACAATACCACAAGAGAAGAGGTGGTGGGGTAGAGACAGAAGCTCCTGGGAGGAGGCCTAACTCATAAACTTCTTTTGGGGGAAAAATGTAAATTAGCAAGTAGAGGGTAATTGAAAGCAATAGGAGGTTGGTAGGAGGTTGGAAGGGGTAGGTAAAAGAAAGGAGAGATCATAGAATGGCGGGGCATGTCAAAGGACTGTACATGAGCATTCTGAGGGGCACCAGGAAAACTTCAGCTTACCAGAACGCCTGTAATTCCAACAGTGAAACTTTGTGTTTGAGCATCATTTTTAGGACACTGTTAGAGTGCACATATATTAAAAGGATGGGGAAGGAAGGAGGGCAAAGTAATTTCTTAGCTTACTGATTTTACCTTGGAAAGCAGAATCCATGGTTGTGAGGGGTGGGAAACAGGACAGATGGGTTTAAAGAATACTACAGAACGCTGGGTGCGGTGGCTCACGCCTGTAATCCCAGCACTTTGGGAGGCTGAGGCGGGCGGATCACAAGGTCAGGAGTTTGAGACCAGCCTGGCCAACATGGTGAAACCCTGTCTCTACAAAAAATACAAAAATTAGCCAGGCATGGTGGCAGGTGCATGTAATCCCAGCTACTTGGGAGGCTGAGGCATGAGAATCACTTGAACCCAGGAGGTAGAGGTTGCAGTGAGCCAAGATTGCCCCACTGCACTCCAGCCTGGTGACAAAGTGAGACTCCATCTCCAAAAAAAATAAATAAATAAAAAATAAAAACTGCAGAAAAGACCTAAAGTAGGTCTTTAGTTTTAAGTCAATTTTTTTTTGTGATGAATTAATTATTTGAGAATATGTTGCAATTTTGGACCATTTGGCTTGAAATTTCTCCCCCGAACTATTGCATTAAATTCATGCAGCCTCTTGCATCAGGTTAAGAACTCCTGTTTTGAAGTATAGGTGTGGACAATCTCCAGTGGAATGCCATGTGAGGAGACCCTAGACAGCTGTAGGGAAACCAGAGAGGGGAAAGGAAATCTCTGGAAGAGAGGAGGAACTAAAAAAGAAATTTCACAATTTTTTCAATGATCGGCCCTGGAAGGTAATGGTGCGTACTATGATAAAAAGTAGGTATGCCATTGTGAATATTGCTGCAATGAACATACACAAAGACATGGAATCAACCTAAATGCCCATCAGTGATAGACTGGATAAAGAAAATGTGGTACATATACACCATGGGATACTATGCAGCTATAAAAAGGAATAAAATCATGTCCTTTGCAGGGACATGGATGGAGTTGGAAGCCAGACTAACTCAGCAGACTAATTCGGGAACAGAAAACCAAACACTCACTTATAAGGGGGAGCTGAATGATGAGAACACATGGACACGTTGGGGGAACAACACAAAACTGGGGCCTGTCGAAGGGAGAGCATCAGGAAGAATAGCTAATGATTGCTGGGCTTAATATGTAGGTGATGGGATGATCTGTGCAGCAAACCACCATGGCACACATTTCTCTATGTAACAAACCTGCACATCCTGCACATGTACCCCTGAACTTAAAAGTTGAAGGAAAAAAAAAGAACAAAACCAAACCAAAAAAGTAGATATGCCATGTTGTAGAGAAGGGGGGGGGGGTCTCACCATGTTGCCCAGGCTGATCTCGAACTCCTAGACACAAGTGAGCTGCCCACCTCCTCCCCGCAAAATGCTAAGATTACAGGTATGAGCCACCACACCCAGCCAGGTAGAGATTCTTTTAGAGGAAAGGTTTACCTACACACCTTAATCCTGTAGAACAGTGGTCCCCAAACATTTGGCACCAGGGACTGGTTTCGTGGAAGATAATTTTTCCATGGACATGGAATTGGGGGACGGGGAGAAAGGTTTTGGGATGAAACTGTTCATCAGTTCATCAGGCATTAGATTCTCATAAGGAGCTCACACCTAGATCCCTTGCATGTTCAGTTCCCAATAGGGTTCTTGATCCCATGAGAATCTAATGCTTCTGCTGATCTGACAGGAGGCAGAGCTCAGGCAGTAATGCTCGTTCCCCTGCTGCTCACCTCCTGCTGTGCAGCTCAGTTCATAACAGGCCACAGACTGAGGCCCTGGGTTTGGTGGGGGGGTCCTCTGCTGTGGAATAATGTCAAACTTTAGTTTTCAGGCCGAATCAGCCCTCTGCCTATTTCTATATGACCAGCTCCCTGTTTTATTGTGATCCAAAAACTAAGGAGGATCTTTAAATTTTTAAGTGGCTGAAAAATATAAACAACAGAATAATATTCCATGACATATGAAAATTGTATGAAATTTCAATTTCAGTGTCAGTAAAGTTTTATTAGAACACCAGCCACGCTCATTCATCTGTGGTGTTTTTGTGCTAGTGGCAGAGTTGGTAGTTACAACAGAAGCCATAATGCCCATGAAAACCTAAAATATCACCATGTGGTCCTTCAAAGTTTGCCAACCGCTGTGTTAGGATAAAGCTAGTAGGCATCAAAAGACCTAAGTGATAGTGTTGGTTATTTGGGGCTAATATCAAAGAATAACTATTTTCATAAAAACAGATCAGTTCATTTCTTATACATCACTTAGAGGAGAGAAAAATTTTTAAAAAGATCTCACCTACAGTATGATGTATATATTAATCCTTAGGAAGCCAGCCTGAGCAACATAGCAAGACCTCTTCTCTACAAAAATTGAAAAATAAAAAAAAATTAGCTGGCGTATTAGGGTTCTCTAGAGGGACAGAACTAATGGAATGAATATATATCTGTATATATATATATAAATAACTTACTAAAATAATGGAATATATATATATATATATGGGAGTTTAATGAGTATTAACTCACACGATCACAAGGTCCCACAATAGGCCATCTGCAGGCTGAGGAGCAAGGAGAGCCAGTCTGAATCCCAAAGCTGAAGAACTTGGAGTCTGATGTTCGAGGGCAGGAAGCATCCAGCATGGGAGAAAGATGTAGGCTGGGGGCTAGGCCTGTCTCTCTTTTCACGTTTTTCTGCCTGCTTTATATTCTAACTATGCTGGCAGCTGATTAGATTGTGCCACCCAGATTAAGGGTGGGTCAGCCTTTCCCAGCCCACTGACTCAAATGTTAATGTCCTTTGGCAACACCCTCACAGACACACCCAGGATCAATACTTTGTATCCTTCAATCCAATCAATTTGACACTCAGTATTAACCATCAAAGCTGGGCGTGGTTGCATGCTCCTGTAATCCCAGCTACTCAGGAGGCTGAGGTGGGAGGACCACTTGAGCCCAGGAATTCAAGGTTACAGTGAGCTACGATGTCACCACTGCAATCTAGCCTAAGTGGCACAGAAAGACCCTAGTTTAAAAAAGAAGAAAGAGAGAGAGAAAGCAAGCAAGCAAGCAAGAAATATTCTTAGGAAGCATATCACTAAAGCTAAGATAACTTAAAGTATGTAATAAGTCTGCACATAAATTATTAATCTAGGGTGATACCTTATTTAAAGTACAGGGGACAAATGATATGAAAATCGAGATATAATTTTATTATATTTTTCGTATCCTATCTTTTACACCCTTAGTGTAATTGTCTGTTCACTGGTGGGGACGTATAGCCATTCTGCTATACAACCAGGGTAGTTATTTATTTAAGCATCTTTGTATCTTTTATGCTACAAATGAAAGCACTGTGATGATTATATAAGGTTTTGTTTTTCTCCTAATATTTAGTTGACCACTATAGTCCAAGAGTCCTTTCTATGAGCATGAAATGTGAGGCTTCTCAGGAAAACTTCTATCCAATTCTAAAGAGTCTTTTTTTTTTTTCTGATACAGGGTCTTGCTGTGCCGCTCAGGCTTGAGTACGCTGGTGTGATCTCAGCTCACTGCAGCCTTGACCTCTGGGTTCAAGTGATCCTCCCATCTTGGCCTCCCAATGTGCTGGAATTACAGGCAGGAGACACTGATTTACAATCTTCTAATAAGAGTCTTTATCTTAAAGATATTTGTTTCCTGTGTTTGAGAATTAAAATGCTGGCTTTTTGCTGAATAAAAACAAGTTGGCAATAATAGTTAAATTGACATGGTAGGAGAAATTATTCTAAAAACCCACCAGTTCTTTAGTAATTTATTTTAGAAGTTTTCACTTGGGTTACCTTACAGATTTCTTTGCATTTTTATTTTGGAATTTAGCAAGTATTCTTTATTTTCTGGGGGGCAGGGACAAACCAATAAGAATCAACCAGTAAGCAAATAGTAAAAAAAAAACAAAAACAAAACAGTTATAACTGCTTTCTGTCAAAAAGTTGGAGAGTCAGCCAAAGTTCAGGAATTGTTTGGAAGGTACATTTCATCCTGATTAGTTTCTCTTGACTGACACTTGGGTTCCTAGTCTGGAGGAGAATCATTGCAACCCCCGTAAGGTCAGAACAATGTATGCGGGACCCCCAAAAGACTTAACATGGAAGTCATAGTAATGAATTCCAGGGGCAATAGCTGAGGATGTGGCAGATTATGAAACAAAATTCAGAGTCTGCTGGCCAGTACTTATACATTGCATCTGGGTTCTCTGTGGTATAAGCCACCACACAGCGCAAAATACATTTCCCCAATAGTTTTTCCTTTTCTTTTCTTTTGTTTTTGAGATGGGTGTGATATGGTTTGGCTGTGTCCCCACCCAAATCTCACATTGAATTGTTGCTCCCACAATCCCCACGTGTCATGGGAGGGACCCAACGGGAGGTAATTGAATCATGAGGGTGGGTTTTTCCATGCTATTCTGGTGGTAGTGAATAAGTCTCATGAGATCTGATGGTTTATAAAGGATAGTTCCTCTGCACATGCTGTCTTGCCTGTTGCCATGTAAGATATGACTTTATTCCTCCTTCACCTTCTGCTATGACAGAGAGACCTCCCCAGCCATGTGGAACTGTACGTCCATTAAACCTCTTTTTCTTTATAAATTACCCAGTCTCAGGTATGTTTGTATTAGCAGCGTGAGAATGTACTAATATAGGGTGTCACTATGTTGCCTAGGCTGGTCTATAACTCCTGGGCTCAAGGGATCCTCCGGCATCAGCCTCTCAATAGCTGGGATTACAGGCACACACCACCATGCTCGGCTAATTTCCCTACTAGTTGACTGGGAAATCTACCTGTAAGAAGCCCCAGCCCAGCTTTGTGGGTGTACAGGGCATTCCAGGATTTAGGCGTTTACCCAATTCAGGCCACTATATACCAACACTTTCGTAATTTCCCTGTTAACACTGTAAGATGCATAATATGAGTTTTTAAAATTGATGTCACACCATAGAAGTGTGAGCAAAGGAAGATATGAAGGTAAAAGTAGGAGAGAAAGTTTCAAGGTGACAGAAAATGATGGCATGATCAAATCAAAGAGTCTATGAAGGAGAAAATTAATAAGCATGACATTTTAAAAATTTAGTTTAATTTTATTTTTTAATTCCCCCAGCTTTATAAGGCATAAGTGACAAAAAGTGTATGTATTTACAAAGTTCAACGTGATTTTTTTTTTTTTTTGAGACAGGGTCTCACTCTGTCACCCACGCTAGAGTGCAGTGGTGGGATCATAGTTTACTGCAGCCTTGACCCCCCAGACTCAATACATTTTCCCACCTCAGTCTCCCAAGTAGCTGAGACTACAGGCATGCACCACCATTCCTGGCTAATGTTTTTGTATTTTTTGTAGAGACAAGGTCTTACCATGTTGCCCAGGCTGGTCTTGAACTCCTGGGCTCAGGCTATCCACTCCCCTGGGCCTCCCAGATTGCTGGGATCATAGGCGTGAGGCTTCAATGTAATGTTTTGATATAACCACCTTACCCCCATTCTACTCTCTGCTTTTACTTTTTTTTGTCTTTAGAGACAGAGTCTTGCTATGTTGCCCAGGCTGGAGTGCAGTGGCCACAGGGCACTATAGCCCCAAAATCCTGGGCTCAAGTGATGCTCTTGCCTCAGCCTCTCGAGTAACTGGGATTACAGGCACATGCCATCGCACCCAGCTCTACTCTCTGCAAGGTCAACCTTTGCAGATTCCACGTATGAGTGAGACATGCAGTATTTATCTTTCTGTGCCTGGCTTTTTTCACTTTTTTCACTTAGCATAATGTCCTCCATGTTGTCACAAATGATGGTATTTCCTTCTTTTTAAAGGCTGAAGAGTATTCCACTGTGTGTGTGTGTATGTATATATTTTCTTTGCCCATTCATCTGACAGACACTTAGGTTGATTTCATATCTTGGCTATTGTGAATAATCCTGCGATAAACATGGGAGTGCAGATATCTCTTCAACACACTGACTTCATTTCCTTTACATATATATATATATCCAGAAATAGGATTGCTGGATCATATGGTGATTTTATTTTTAGTTTTCTGAGGAACCACCATTCTGTTTTCCATAATAGCTGTACTAATTTACATTCCCGCTAACAGTGTGCAAGGCTTTCTTTTTCTCCACATCCTTGCCAACACTACGTTCTTTTGTTTTTGTGCTAATAGCCATCGTTAACAAGTATGCAGTGATAGCTGATTGTGGCTTTAATTTGCATTTCCCTGATGATTAATTATGTTAAGCATTTTATTATATAACTCTTGTCTCTTTGATATGGGAGAAAATATTTGCAAACCATACATCTGATAAGGGGTTAATATCCAAAATACCGAAGAAACTCAAAACAACTCAATAGCAAGAAAAATAATAACCAGATTAAAAAATGATTTTTTTTTTTTAGACGGAGTCTCGCTCTATTGTCCAGGCTGGAGTGCAGTGGCACGATCTTGGCTCACTGCAAGCTCCGCCTTCCGGGTTCACACCATTCTCCTGCCTCAGCCTCCCGAGTGGCTGGGACTACAGGCGCCCGCCACCATGCCCGGCTAATTTTTCGTATTTTTAGTAGAGACGGGGTTTCATGGTGTTAGCCAGGATGGTCTCGATCTCCTGACCTAGTTATCCACCTGCCTCAGCCTCCCAAAGTGCTGGGATTACAGGCATGAGCCACCGCACCTGGCCTAAAAAATGATTTTTAAAAGTATTTTATCAGCTAACTGCTTTCTCATACTGCAGCTTTTTCTCTTTTTTTGTTTTTGAGATGGAGCCTTGCTCTGTCGCCCAGGCTGGAGTACAGTGGTGCGATCTCGGCTCACTGCAACCTCCGCCTCCCAGGTTCAAGCGATTCTCTTGCCTCAGCCTCCCGAGTAGCTGGGATTACAGGCACAGACCACTATGCCAGGCTAATTTTTTTGTATTTTTAATAGAGACGGGGTTTCGCCATGTTGGCCAGGCTGGTCTCGAACTTCTGACCTTAGGTGTTCCACCCGCCTTGGTCTCCCAAAGTGCTGGGATTATAGGCGTGAGCCACCACGCCCAGCCAGCTTTTTCTTTAAGCATTGAATTATTGAAATATAATTCACATAACATACTATTTACACATTTATAATGTACAATTAAATATCTTAGTATAAAGCTTGTTCAACCAGAGGCATGATTCATATGTGGCATGTTCTTTCTTTTGGCTGGCTGAACAAGGTGTCCCAATTGCATATGTCTGCTTTACTCACTCCTGTATTTCAATCCAGTTTGATTGAGTGTTCTCACCAGCATCCATGTTAAAATGTAAATGCCACCAGGAAAAGAAATATGGCTGTGTAGAATAGACCTGGGTCCAAACCTAGTACAGTACCAGCTCAGTATAGAGCGAATGGTTAAAACTTGTTTTATAATAATAGTACCATTTTAAATTTAAGCTGCTTGTTTGAAGAATAGTAATTTTCATCATGGATTTAATTCATCCTTGAAAATGACCATGTACTCGAAATCCCTGAACTTCTCACTTCCCCTTGTTCTTCCCTCTTTTCTCATAGCAAAATGATAGGGTATGGGACCATATTAGTCCACTGTTCTGCTACCGAAGAAAAATACTTATGCTTTTAGTTAGATAAATGAGAATAGAAGGAGAAATTATTAACAGTATAGAAGACAATGATCCAGCATGGCCAAAAAGGTGAAACCCCATCTCTACTAAAAATGCAAAAATTAGCAGGGTGTGGTGGCTTGCGCCTGTAATCCCAGCTACTCGGGAGACTGAGGTGGGAGAATCACTGGAACCCGAGAGGCAGAGGTTGCAGTGAGCCAACATCGCGCCACTGCACTCCAGCCTGGGTGACAGAGCAAGACTCTGTCTCAAAAAAAAAAAAAAAAAAAAAAAGACAATGATAAACACAAGGAAGGCCATTGTAGATTATGTGGGGTCAATTAAAGCAGGCTTCGTGATTTAGAGAGGGAAAAAAAAATAGTGTTCATTGCTAGGACTATCTTATTAATTCGGGCATTCAGGCACTTGACTCACCCAAACTATAGCACTTTTTTTTTCTTTTTTGAGACAGAGTCTCGCTCTATCACTCAGGCTAAAGTGCAATGGTGCAATCTCAGCTCACTGTAACCTCTGCCTCCCACATTCAAGCGATTCTCCCGCCTCGGCCTCCCAAGTAGCTGGGATTACAGGCACCCGCCATTATGCCCAGCTGATTTTTGTATTTTTGTAGAGACGAGGTTTCACCATGTTGGCCAGGATGGTCTCGAACTCCTGACCTCGTGATCCGCCCGCCTCAGCCTCCCAAACTTCTGGGATTACAGGCACGAGCCACCGCACCTGGCAGCACTTTTAAGTTTAAAAAAAAATATATATATATATATATATATATATATATATATATATATATATATATAAAATTCTGTGCTGTCTAGCCTTAATATGTAATCCATATGTCGAGTTTGCTGTATTGCATTTTTAAATGGTAGAACTGGCCGAGTGCAGTGGCTCACGCCTGTAATCCCAGCACTTTGGGAGGCTGAGGCGGGAGGATCACTTGAGGTCAGGAGTTTGAGACCAGCCTGGCCAACATGGTGAAACCCCATCTCTACTAAAAATACAAAAATTAGCCAGGCACGGTGGCGGGCACCTGTAATCCCAGCTACTCAGGAGGCTGAGGCAGGAGAATTGCTTGAACCTGGGAGGTGGAGGTTGCAGTGAGCCGAGATTACGCCACTGCACTCCAACGTGGGTAAGAGAGCAAGACTCCGTCTCAAAAAAAAAAAAAGGTAGAACCACTATACTTCCAGCCCAAATTTAAATCTTGGGCCCTTCCTCCAACACTCCTTTCCCCAAATAGATGCTAGGTCCTCTCTTGCAGGTGCTAGGCATACAGCAGTGAAAAAGACAAGTACTTATTCCCATGTTCTAGAAGAGGGGAAAGCAAAAGATTCAGTCCTCCTCTGCCCTGGTTTGCCTAACAACCACCTGTGGAAAGATCAGTATCTTATTTCTTCATGATACTACAAAGGAGCAGTATAATTTGCTTTAAGAATTCTGTCCTACTAGATGTCATGTTTTGGTGCTAGAAAATGGTTGACTATGGCTTTCTGTGGTGAACAACTGGGATTTCAGAGTAAATCTGAGTTTTTCATTGTATTGCCACTCTATGTAACAAACTGCAAGAAAGCTACAGCATTCTCTCTGCAAAATGTCCCAATTTTTATCGTTTTCATCAGGTCAGAGATAGCTTTCTATAATATTACTTAGAAAGTTTTCTTGGGGCAAAGAAATCAGATATTCATGAAAGCTAAACAAAGAGACTAGAGAATTAAGAGGAAGGAAATCCACTGCAACACTGTTTTAATTTCCCTTTAAAATGTGTCCATCTTGGGGTCTATCCAAAAGTGTTCAGTTACTGAAATACCAAAAAGGCCTTGTTAAGTGATGGCATGGATATTGAATATGTATCTTCTTTGGTTTCTTAATTTCATTCTTAAACTTCCCAATGCCCATTCTCACCTACACTTTTCACCTTGATGTCTGCCCCTCATTTTTCTTGATTCATTTCACTTGATTCTCTCCTACTTTCATCAAAATGAATAAGAGCATACAGACACTAAAAGTGACTTTAGAGCACTAAAAATATTAGCTTAATATGTAAGAATGACCAATTCAGGATATTAAATTAGGGTGTTGTTAGTGTCTAATAAAATGCATCAGGGAAATAGGTAGTTGTTGGATACCATTGAGCTTGACTGATCCTTATAGTAGAAGTTGAAATATGGCCAGGTGCGGTGGCTCATGCCTGTAATCCCAGCACTTCGGGAGGCTGAGGCAGGCAGGTCACAAGGTCAGAAGTTCGAGACCAGCCTGGGCCAACATGATGAAAACCCTGTCTCTACTAAAAATACAAAAATTAGCTGGGGCATGGTGGCATATGTCTGTAATCCCAGCTACCTGGGAGGCTGAGACAGGAGAATCATTTGAACCCGGGAGGTGGAGGTTGCAGTGAGCCGGGATCGCGCCACTGCACTCCAGCCTGGGCGACAAGAGTGAAACTCCGTCTCAAAAAAAAAAAAAAAAGAAATTGACATATAAGGAAAAAGGTTGGTATGAAAGATTATTTAATATTAGTTTTAGTGTCATATTATTTTCTCCTTTAAGGAGCTAAAATGCAAAACTTCTAGAATAAGGATAAAAGGGAGTCTACGGGCAGGGCGCGGTGGTTCACGCCTGTAATCCCAGCACTTTGGGAGGCGGGCGGATCACGAGTTCAGGAGATCAAGTCCATCCTGGCTAACACGGTGAAACCCCTTCTCTACTAAAAATACAAAAAATTAGCCGGGCGTGGTGGCAGGCGCCTGTAGTCCCAGCTACTCGCAAGGCTGAGGCAGGAGAATGGCGTGAACTCAGGAGGCGGAGCTTGCAGTGAGCAGAGATCGCACCACTGCACTGCCTGGGCGACAGAGCGAGACTCTGTCTCAAAAACATAAAAAATAAATAAAATAATAATAAAAAAAGGGAGACTATGGTCTTAAGTTTTCTAAAAAGTGGCCGGGTGCAGTGGCTCACCCCTGTAATCCCAGCACTCTACTCTGGGAATGCCAAGGCGGGAGGATTGCTTAAGCCCAGGAGTTTGCGACTAGGCTAGGCAACATAGTGAGACCTCGTTCTACAAAATAAACAAAATTAGCCAGATGTGGTGGTGTGTGCCTGTAGTCCCAGCTACTTGGGAGGCTGAGATGGGAGGATTGCTTGAGCCTGGGAAGTTGAGGCTGCAGTGAGCTGTGATCATGCCACTGCACTCCACTCTGGTGACAGAGCAAGACCATCTCAAAATTAAAAAAAAAAAAAAAAAAGATCTAAAAAGCAAGAACAAAAGGTATTTTAAGAAGGCATTTTCGGCCAGGCGTAGTGGCTAACGCCTATAATCCCAGCACTCAGGTGGAACACCTGAGGTCAAGAGATCGAGACCATCCTGGCTAACATGGTGAAACCCTGTCTCTACTAAAAATACAAAAAATTAGCCGGGCATGGTGGCAGGCGCCTGTAGTCCCAGCTACATGGGAGGCTGAGGCAGGAGAATTGCTTGAACCCGGGAGGTGGAGGTTGCAGTGGGCTGAGATCACGCCACTGCACTCCAGCCTGGGTGACAGAGCGAGACTCCATCTCAAAAAATAAATAAATAGATAAATAAGAAAGCATTTGCAAATTGGCTGAAATTCCATACGTTAGTTATACATTTTGTTTATATAGGGCAAATATCCACCTTTTCCTGGAAAGCACTCTTCTGCTGATTGATGTAATCATAGTACTCCACACATCTCCTTATGCTTGATAGTTCCAGGGAGGACATCTGATGCAAGCCAGGACAATCAGAGATCTTTCAGAGGAATTTTTTTTTTTTTTTTGAGATGGAGTCTCGCCCTATTGCCCAGGCTAGAGTACAGTGGCCTGATCTCGGCTCACTGCAACCTCTGCCTCCCAGGTTCAGGCAATTCTCCTGCCTCAGCCTCTCAAGTAGCTGGGATTGAAGGCACCCGCCACCACACCCAGTTAATTTTTTGTATTTTTAGTAGAGACAGGGTTTCATCGTGTTGGCCAGGCTGGACTCGAACTCCTGACCTCAGGTGATCCACCCGCCTGGGCCTCCCAAAGTGCTGGGATTACAGGCGTGAGCCAAGGCATCCGTCTAGAAGATTTTATTTATTTATTTATTTTTAGACAGTTTCACTCTGTCGCCCAGGCTGGAGTGCAGTGGTGCGATCTCTGCTCACTTCAAGCTCCGCCTCCCAGGTTCATGCCATTCTCCTGCCTCAGCCTCCCGAGCAGCTGGGACTACAGGCACCATCACCACCGCCCGGCTAAGTTTTTGTATTTTTAGTAGAGACGGGGTTTCACCGTGTTAGCCAGGATGGTCTCGATCTCCTGACCTCGTGATCCACCCACCTCGGCCTCCCAAAGTATTGGGATTACAGGCTTGAGCCACCGTGCCCAGCCAGAAGATTTTTAAACTGGACACTAGAGTGAGTCTCAGTCTCCTTAGAACAAACCTGGGGATATGGGAGTTGCTAGCAGCTCTGTTTTCGGTTTGTGGAAATCAGTCCCAAAGAAGAGAGCTAACGTAAGGAAAGCAGCAGAAACCAGGGATGGCGAGTCTTGGGGTTGTGCTGGGTCAAGGTTCCAGACATCTGAGGCACACAGTGGAGGCTGGCAATAACACTGATCTGGTTCTTCTTATTATATACCAGATATTCAACTCTAGGTGTTTTTCACATTTCACATTTAATCCTGAAAACCTCATGAGATAAGTACCATCATTATCCTGCCTGTTTTACAGATGAAAATATTGAGGCGTAAGAAAGTTAAGTAACTTGCCTAAATTCATACAATAAATAGCGAGTTCGGATTTAAACTGAAGAGTTCAAGCTCCAGAGCCAGTGCTCTGAACTACTTTGTTATTGTCTCTAGGCCAGGAATTTCCTTTATCTTTTTTTTTTTTTTTTTTTTGAGAAAGAGTCTCACTCTGTAGCTCAGGCTGGAGTGCAGTAGCGCAATCTTAGCTCACTGCAAACTCTGCCTCCCGGGTTCCAGCAATTCTCCTGCCTCAGCCTCCCAAGTAGCTGGGATTACAGGCAGATCGACTATTGGAGCTCTTAAGTTGTTAAAATTGCTCCTCTTGTTCAGTGAATATTCAAGGCATAAATTCACTTGATTCAACAAAGGATAAAAGGGTCTCTATTGTATAGGTAACATACAAATACAGACACAAAATATTCACATTTCACTTCATATTAGAGATTGTTTTATTGTTGTTGTTTTGAGATGAGGCCTCGCTCTGTTGCCCAGGCTGGAGTACAGTGGCAAAATCATAGCTCACTGCAGCATCAAACTTCTGGGCTCAAGGGATCCTCCCGCCTTAGCCTCCCAAAGTGCTGGGATTACAGGTATGAGCCACCACACCCGGTCTCTTTTTTTCTTGATATTCAATGTCCATATTGGCTTAATAAAACAAAAAGGGCCAGGTATGGTGGTTCACACCTGTAATCTGAGACAGGAGGATCACTTGAGATCAGGAGTTTGAGATCAGCGTAGGCAACATAGTAAGACCTGGCTCTAAAAAGTAGCCAGGCATGGTGGCATGTGCCTGTAGTCCCAGCTACTCAGGAGGCTGACGTGGGAGGATCACTTGCCCTCAGGAGTTTGAGGCTGCAGTGAGTTGATTGTCCCACCGCTCTCCAGTGCAGATGACAGACGAGGACCCCCATCTCTGGAGGGGAGAAAAAAGCCTACTGTAAGGATCAAATGTAAGATAGCCTATGAGTTTTTCCCATTAAAACACATTTGTCTTCATTAGTCTTCTGGGGGAATAGAGCCATACATATGAGTCCAGCTAGGAGCCTGAGGGTCGTGTGGTTAAGATAAAATAAACTGGGCTGTTTTTTGTGTGACAGAAATAGAAAAGGAAGATCTAGTAATAATCAAACTCAAATGCATGATTTCCTGTCATGCATTGCTTAATGACAGGGATGTTCTGAGAAATGCATCATTAGGCAATTTCATTACTGTGTGAACATCACAGAATGTACTTAGGCAAATCTAGATGGTACAGCCTACTCCACACCTAGGCCAGATATTGCTCCTAGGCTACAAACCCATACAGCATGTTACTATATTGAACACTGTAGGCAACTGTAACACAACAGTAAGCATTCATGGATCTAAACATAAAAAAGGTAGTGTAAAAATACTGATATTATAATCTTATGGGATCCACTATCGTATATGCTGTCCATCATTGATCAAAGCCTTGTTATGCAGAGCATGACTAATCTACATATGAGGAAATGCAAAGTTAAATATGAAAAGAATTCTCAACAAAATCAAACATGCAAAATTAAACCAAGATGCCATCAGATTGACTAAAAATTAGTAAAATCGGCCTGGCAAGTGGATCATGCCTGTAATCCCAGCACTTTGGGTGGCTGAGGTGGAAGGATCACTTGAGCCCCGGAGTTTGAAACTGGCCTGGGCAACATAGTGAGGCCCCATCCCTAAAAAAGATTAAAAATTAGTAAGATCAATGTTGTTAATTTGTAGTCCTAGTGAGGAAATGGGGTAATGGTTATTGATAGAAGAGTAAATCACTGCAATCTTGACTTCTCTGATGACTTCTGAGAATCCATCTGCTAAGTGTTACTATATGTAAGAATGTGCACTACATTAATCCTTTTTTCGAGACAGAGTCTCGCTCTGTCACTCTGTCACCAGGCTGGAGTGCAGTGACATGATCTCAGCTCACTGCAACCTCTTCCTCCAGTGTTCCAAAGTGATTCTCTTGCCTCAGCCTCCTGAGTAGCTGGGACTACAGGTGCGCGCCACCATGCCCTGCTCATTTTTGTATTTTTGGTAGAGACAGGGTTTCTCCATGTTGGCCAGGCTGGTCTCCAACTCCTAACCTCCTGATCTGCCTGCCTTGGCCTCCCAAAGAGCTGGGATTACAGGCGTGAGCCACCTCGCCCGGCCTCACTACATTAGTCTAATAGTAGGAAACTACCAACCACCTGAGTACTCATACCCAGCAATTGGTTAAGTTGGGGAGCTGCCATATGATACCCTACTATGTCCCTATTAAAAAAGATATAAAATATCTTGATTACTAAACAAACACAAGGCACTGTTCTGTCTCACATGCATACATTTCACCCTTATAGGAGCCCATGAATAACAGATGAGGAAACTCAGACACAGAGAGGTGAAGTACATTAATTTGTTCAGAATCAAATAACAGATTCCAACCCAGGTAACCTCTCTGGAGTGGCTAGCAGCTATGCTAGAATAGAGTATATTTTAGTGTATTTATTAAGTAAGATGACCCAAGGTAAGAATTGGGTGAAATATAAGTTGCAAATACATTTTTTGTTAAAAACTATTTTTTTTGAGAGAGTTTCACTCGTCGCCCAGGATGGAGTGCAATGGTGCAATCTTGTCTCACTGCAACCCCCGCTCCCCGGGTTCAAGCAATTCTCCTGCCTCAGCCTCCACAGCAGCTGAGATTACAGGCACACACCCCATGCCTGGCTAATTTTTGTATTTTTAGTAGAGAGGGGGTTTTGTTATGTTGGCCAGGCTGGTCTTGAAATCCAGAGATATGGGTATCAATTGAACTTTGGGTTTGAAGCAAGGAAATTGATGAGGTGGCCTTACTTCTGTAGCATCTGAGTTGTTACAAGAAGCCTATTACATAAACATCAGAGGGTAGAAATGACAGAAAAAGGGTTTTCTCCTCAGCTAAAGATCTAAGCTCCAGGAATTCAAGAACTTGAATGAATGGTTTGGCTCAATCCTTCCATAATACACCGTGGTAGACAGGAGAGATGGAAAGAGGAAGAGAGGAAGGGGGAGAAAGATGATGCAAGATGCTCCACTGCTTGCTGATTCTGAAGATGGAAAGGGCCAGGAACCAAAGAATACACGTGGCCTTTTGAAATGGAAGAGAGAAGGAAAGATTCTGCCATCAAAGCCTCCAGAAGGAATTCCCCTGATAACCTGACTTCAGCTCGCTTAATTTTGGACTTCTGACCTACAGAACTATTTTCAGCCATAAATGGGTTAAATTTGTGGTAATTTGTTAAAGCACCAATAAGACTAATACAAACACTAGAGAATATAAAAAAACAGTATTTTTCAAATTTTTTGAGAAACAGTCTGTCATCCAGGCTGGAGCACAGTGGCATGGACATAGAGCTCACTGTAACCTTAAACTCCTAGGCTTAAGGGACCTTCCCAAGTAGCAAGGACTGCAGGTGCAAGCCACCACACCCAGCTAATTTTAAAATTTCTCGTAGAGGTGGGGGGTCTCACTGTTGCCCGAGCTGATCTCAAACTCCTGGGATTCAAGTAATCTTCCTGCGTTGGCCTCCCCAAATTTTGGGATTACAGGTGTGTGCCACCATGCATGGCCAAAGGACAATATATTGTTTTCAGAAATGCCCTTAGTAAAGTTGAATGTAGGGCCACCAACTACTAATATGAATAGAAGGTTCTCTATCATCTGTGAACCCACCGCTGAGAGCAGTGGTAGGTATATATATATATATATGGAGGTACTTAATAAACATCAGTTATTTCCCTTTTTCTGTATGGATTTTGGAAATCAATTAAAATGTGTCTATCATCACACTGAGCCCTATCAGAATACTTTACGTTCTTTAGAAGACAGTTACAACAAACCAGATTTTAAAACCTCATTTTAATGAGACAATTGACCCTAGGGATCACATGAAACTTTTATTTCCCAACTGTGGAAACATTCCTGTGGAAATACATATTCAAGTTTAAAACTCATAAGCTCAAAAGATCTAGGATATGTACTGTAATGCCTTACTGGTATCATCTAACTTATAAACAAAGACAATCCAATGAGTGTGGGCATTTCTATTTCTACTGTAAAGGCATATCGAATAAAGAAAAAAGTCTAATAATTGCATAAAGGAATATAAAACTATTTATTAACCACTGTTCACCAGTATTTACAATAAAGTAAACAATATACAGTTGGATAACATTTTGATTACTACAAAGTTGATCTTCCTGGCTTTTGCTGAACCAGTAAAGCAAACTCAAGATTGAGCCTCCATGTAATGAATTGGGGTAAAGAAAAAACATGCAGGTCAATAGGTTAGGTTACAAAAGGTTGTTCACACATTTATGACAGCAGGTCCTAAACTGCCAACACCTCTAACCATCTGATTAGGTTTCTATGAGCCAAGTCTTACATATTCCATTCATCATGACCTTTTAGTCAATGTAGCAACAGGGATTCCAACATTTTGCTAAGGAATGGCCCGCTAGGGAAACTTTTAAATGTTCATTTAACTTAGTTTTGTTTAGCTAGTTAAAACACACTAGCATTTGTCTAGTTTCCTCATCTGGATGAGGAAACCTGCTGTGATGGCAGTGATAAAATTTTTCCTTTTAGGAATTTTGCAAATAAACCACTGCAATTATAGACACTTTAAAATTATCCAATTTAAATTGCCCTATCTAGGATTACTTATTTCACTTGAAATATATGGCTTCAGGAAAATTTTCAATTTAACTTGAAGGGATTATCTCTTGCTTGGAATAATGGCATCTCAGAAACATGGGTTTACCTGTGATTTTTTTGTTTGGGTGAATGCTTAAAAACAAAAAAAAATTTACATATGCATTTTATGGATACACACACACACACAAAAAAACACGTAATAAATCTAGAATGGTCCTTAGGCTTATGAGAACACAAGTTTTGACTGAGTAATGACTATGGACATTTCCCAAAACATTTAGAAAAGCTGTTCTTTAATGAAGAGGAAATGATATACCATGGTATCAAATGTTCTTTTCTGATAAAGGAAGCAACTACAGAAAGCTTTTATTTATTTGTTCAAAGTAACCAGTGCTATGGATGCAAAAAATCCCCAACAACTCTTCCAACGCTACTTTCAAAACAAACATATCAAACTTGATTTTCATTAGGATGTAGTTATTTTGTCACACTAGTAAATCAAAATCTAAGACCCAATTTTTATATATATATATATAAATATATATAAAAAAATGTGAGTAATTATTGAGCTTCATCTTCTGGACAAGAATGCCAAGTTAGTCTCTCTTCATAAAAAGCAATTACAATTTGAGGACACTTCATATTTGCCTCTTTCGCCAGCACCAAGTCTGCCTCATCTGAATCTTTCCTGTTTTAAGAAAAAGAAAAATTCAGTTACAAGTCTAAGTTGTTCATGTCAACTGACAGCCATTCATTTAAGAAATAATAGTCCAAACAAAAGGTATTGAAGTGCTCCAGAAGAGTTATGTTACTTGTTGCTATGTTCTAATAAACTTCATTTTCAAAACAGGCCACAGTTTGCTGACCCTTGCTTTAAAACACTACTAGTAAAAGTAACCAGAATCATCCTCTCAGCAGATAGTTTTTCCCTACCTAATGATGAAAAACCATTTCACAAATTAAAAAAAAAAAGCTACTCTTACTTTCAAATGTAACAATCTCTGCATACTCACCATTTCATGAGAAACATCAATTCTCCACTGCTGTCTGTGGCACCAATTATTCTTTCAGGATCAAGACCTCTGGCAAATCCTCTTGGTTTGTCAGCCTGTTTAGAAGACATTTTTTCATACAGCAAACTCAGAGTATTAAATTGTTTTCATGGCGTATTTTAAATAAAAACATTCCAATAGTGAGATGGAAATGACTAGAGCAAGAACCCATATTTGGTAATTAAAAACATCTGATTTCCAGTAACTTTACAAGCACAAAAACCTGAGTTTGATACTCAACGTAGAATACTTAAAATTTCTGAAAACATTCAGAATAAAAAGTCAAGAAAATTACTGCGTTCAATGATACCAAAGTCAGAGTGGGCATACAGAAAAACTAACCTCTTTATTTCTGGTAATAATAAAGTCTTGAAAGTTAATATATTTCAAATTACTTCCAGGAATTAGGCTGAATTACTGACACATTTTAAAAGCATAAACAAAACACAAACAGTAAGAAATATTAAAAATGTTAAAACTCATACCAACTATCTGTAATCATTCTAAATGATAGGAAATGTTAGAACAAACTTGTGTAACCTGTGGCCCAGGATGGCTTTGAAGGAGGCCCAACACAAATTTGTAAACTTTCTTAAAACATTGAAACTTTCTTGCGATTTTTTTTTTTTTTTTAGCTCATCAGCTATGGTTGGTGTTAAGTCTATTTTATGTGTAGCCCTCGACAATTCTCCTAATGTGGCCCAGGGCTGCCAAAAGATTGGACCCCCTGCACTAGAAAGTACTTAATATAAACCAGTGGCTCTCAAAATGTGGTCTACGGATTCACTGGGGATTCCAGAGTCCTTTTTGGGAGGGGGTTGTGTAAGGCCCCCTTTTTAAATCTATTTGTGACTTTGGATTGTCTTCATATACCTCCACCAAAATGGTAAGCCACAGCAATCAAATGTGTTTAAGTAAAATTGCCTTAAGACACGTGTTGAATATCTGTAAAAATGTAAAATGCTACTCTTCTCAGCTTTTTTAGAAAAGTCATTTTAGAAATTTGTTTTAATTTCTACTGTTAGTATTGATAGTTATAACCCATATAAACAAAAGCTCTCTGGGGATCCTCAATAATTTTTTTAGAGTATAAAGAGGCCCTGAGACCAAAAAAAGTTTGAGAACCAATGATATCAATAAATCCTTTATTCCTGTCAGAGTTTTACATCAATGTCACAAGCTCTGGAGTCACACTGCCTGGGTGAGAATGATGGACCTACCCCACTTACGAGCTGTGTGGCTTTGGGCAAGTTAATTAACCTCTTTGTGGTTTAGGTTAATAAAACAGAATTTTAGTATCTACTGCACAGATATTTCACAGCACATTAAAAGCAAATAATTTGGCACACAGTATAGCACATGCTAAGGGCTCAATAAGTGTTGTTAAAGTTGTGCCTGATTTATTATTTATTTTTTGAGACAAGGTCTTGCTCCGCTGCCTAGGCCAAAGTGCACTGGCATGATCACAGCTCACTGCACCTTGAACTCCCAGGCTCAAGCAATCCTTCTGCCTCAGCTTCCCAAGTAGCTGAGACTACAGGAGGTGTCCACGTCTTGCTGATTCTTTTTTTTTTCTTTGTAGAGATGGGGTCTCACTATGTTGCCCAAACTGGCCTCCAACTCCTGGGCTCAAGCGATGTTCCTGCTTTGGTCTCCCAAGGTGCTGGGATTATAGGCGCGAGCCACCGTGCCTGGCCAAAACTGCTTCTGTTGAGCATGTGATTTATTTTCAAAACCAAATTTGTAGTCAATCTCGTTTCCTCATCTGTAAAATAGTGATTATACCTATGACCTTATACAGAGTTGTCTTGAAGGTTGTACTTCTTGGCTTCTAGTTCAAATGATCAAGTTTTAAATCATGTTTAGTGCCTGAGCCTAGAACCTAATTCAGCACCAAGATGTTTCCCCAAATTGTCACACTAGGTCAGTAGGCAAGACAAGTATAATCTGTTTTACAATCAAGGGTGTAAGTAAGAAGTTACCTGATTTGCCTGACGCCACAGAGACATAAGTAAAGCAAAGACTGGACCAAAACACATGTATAGTGAATGAACTGAATGTCTCAATTCATGCCGAGAAAAGTGTTTAACTATTATCAAAGATTACAGACTTCAAAATCAAGGTATTGTTTGGCAATACAAAGATGACATGCAAGTACTTTTTGGTGGTCAATGCCATTGATGGACTATAATCAGAAAGTTCTATTTGCGTTGTTCTTACTGTAGTGCAAAGGCTTTCAATAATCCAATCTTAGTATTGTTTGTACTTAAGATTGCTAGCCTTGGATCACAGGTAATTGGTCTGATCAGGGATCAAATCCATGAAACTAAGAAAAATTGCACTAGCACAACCTAAGTGGCATAAGCACTTACTGCACATTTACACAAAGTAGGCTAAACCACGCCCATCCTTATTGTCCTAAGTATTAAAATATTTAAAATACGATTAAGAGGCCTTTTATAAAAGTATCTGAATTTTAAAAAAGCAAGTTGTCAAAGGTGGGCTTGGTGTGGTGGCTCACGCCTGTAATCCCAGCACTCTGGGAGGCCGAGGCGGGTGGATCACCTGATGTCAGGAGTTTGAGATCAGTCTGGCCAACATGGTGAAACCCCGTCTCTACTAAATATACAAAAACCAGCTGGGTGTGGTGGTACACGCTTGTAATCCCAGCTACTCTGGAGGCGGAGGTTGCAGTGAGCCGAGACTGCACCACTACACTCCAGCCTGGGCGACAGAGGGAGACTCTGTCTCCCAGGAAAAAAAAAAAAAAAAAAAAAAAAAAAGGCCGGGCGTGGTGGCTCATGCCTACAATCCCAACACTTTGGGAGGCCGAGGCGGGAGGATCATGAGGTCAGGAGTTCAAGACCAGCCTGGCCAACATGGCAAAACCCCATCTCTACTAAAAGTACCAAAATTAGCTGGGCGTGGTGGTGGGCACCTATAATCCCAGCTACTTGGGAGGCTCAGGCAGGAGAATCGCTTGAACCCAGGAGGCGGCAGTTGCAGTGACCAAGATCATGCCATTGCACTCCAGCCTGGGCGACAAGAGCAAGACTCCATCTCAAAAAAACAAACAAACAAAAAAGAAATCAAGCCATCAACCTTTTACAAAAGGACAAGCTGGTGGGCAATATTTTATACTTACAGCATCTCTTTTCTTCTTTGATTTGCTGTCATCAGATTCACTGTCAGATAAAGATTTTCTTTTTGTACCATCTTTTTCTTTGCCAGCTTTCTGAGAGTTAAGAAACGCTTCAATCAATTCTGGACAATCTAAATTTTCTTCAGGTTCCCAAGTATTGTCAGCACTGTGTTTAGTTTATTAAAAAAAAAAAAGGTGATTAAATTAAATATGATTCATCACCATTATCCACATCTATTTTAATAGACACCTGGGGGAATAAAAAGTCCTCTGTACTGCAGATACTAATCATTTCCTCCTTCCCTACATTACCCCACCCCCCAGCCTGCCTCCGCCAGAGACAGGGTCTTGCTTTGTTGCCCAGACGAGAGTGCAGTAGTGGAATCATAGCTCACTGAAGATTCCAACTCCCGACTCCAGCGATCCTCCACCTCAGCCCAAGTAGCTGGGACTACAGGTATGCACCACCATGCCCAGCTAACTTAAAACACACACACTTTTTTTTTTTTTAATAGAGAAGGGGTCTCATTTTGTTGGCCAGGCTGGTCTTGAATTCCTGGTGTCAAGTGATCGTCCAGCCTTGGAGCCCCAAAGTGCTGGAATTACAGGTGTGAGCCATTGCACCCAGGCCCTATATTCTAATTTGCTACCCTGAGACTCCAAATTAGTAAACCCAAATTACTGGGTAGAGGACAATAAAAGAGTCTCTGCTCTGTAGTATTATTTTCATTAAAGTCTTCTTTGGCCTGGCACGGTGGCTCACACCTGTAATCCCAGCACTTTGGGAGGCCAAGGCAGGTGGATCACTTGAGGTCAGGAGTTTGGGATCAGCCTGACCAACATGGTGAAACCCGGTCTTTGCTAAAATACAAAAATTAACCGGGCATAGTGGCAGGCGCCTGTAGTCCCCGCTACTCAGGAGGCTGAGGCAGGAAAATCGCCTGAACTCGGAAGGCAGAGGTTGCAGTGAGCTGAGATCATGCCATTGCACTCCAGCCTGGGCAACAGGGTGAGACTCCATCTCAAAACAAACAAACAAAAAAGTCTTTTACATTACCTGTTACACTGCACATGGCAAGTACGCTATAATCATGCTAGTGGCCTTAAGTTTTGGGAGAAGAGGGAGGAGCCCATTCATTTCCTAATGTTTTGATGGGTAAAAATAATTTTTCATGTTTCATGGGCTTAATAAAGAAGGGCCTTACGACACATACTTAATTTAAACTAAGAATACTGAAGGATAAAACAGGCAAACGTAAATCTCCCATTCAATTCATAATTCCCAAACTGCTATGAATTAAATGTGAAGAGCAGGGGAAGTAGGAGATTACAGATAGGTGAAGCCCAATCATTCGACTATCATATGCTCCATCTCCAGCGTGCTCAGGAAATTGATCTCCACCTATCCATTTTTAATTGTCACTGCCTATGGAGCTTTGTGGTGTAAGGGGGAAGAATCAAAGCAGATAAGCCCAACAAACCCCAAGCGTTAAAGTATGTAATTGTTGCATGTTCAAGTTATTCACATTTTGTGAATAACATTATCAAGAATAATGAGAGCAATCCATATCAAAGAACACAAGGAACCAGAGAGCTTAAAACATGCCCAGGCTCTACTTCTTAGGTATAAGGATATAATAAACCCAGTATAAAGCCTAGATTATATGTAATCCTGTATGAGACCCACTAGTCTATATTGTAAAGCTTCAATGTTTTTAGCACCCTCTGTGTGGAGGAAAATAATGCAGATTATTCTAATTAGTACAATATCTAACCACATTAAAATATATTACATAGTAAACTACACTCCATAATTTTATAAATTTGACTCCCCAGGGTAATAAACTAGTCTCTAGTCTGCTCAGCTTCAACTGTACAATAAAGTCTTTTGAAATAGACCTCAAATGAGACACCTAAAATTCAAGGTGTCTTTACATTTAAAGACACCTACAGGAAAGCAGGTAAAAGAGCCAGGTTAAAAACAAATTCTAAAACCACTTAGCTGCAGTTAAACATATAGTAAAGATGCACTAAAGTTTCTTACTCTGTAAATCCCTTCCACTTCAGGAAATATTCCACTTTCCCATTCACTACACGTCGATCTAGTACTTTTTCCACGACAAATTCTTCAGGCTCTGCCTCTTCAACTTTTTTACTCTTTCCATTCTGTTTTTTTCCCATTTTTTGCTAAAATAAAACAAAAGAGAAATTAAGAAATATTCCTCTTGAATTTTGAGCACATTTTCAAGGCTCAATTGCTTATATTATCATCACATTCGACATAAATTTTTACTTCTATATCCCAGGGCAGACACCTTCTGGAAAGATTAAAAGTCAACAGACAATAAAATAAAAGAATGCTTTATCTTGTTGATTTAGTTCAAACTTACGACCCACCACCAAAATAATACAATAAAAAAACACTATCTGGAAACAGTTATTTTTTTCCAGTCTTTTTTTTTGAGACAGGGTCTCACACTCTTGTCGCCCAGGCTGGAGTGCAGTGGCGTGATCTCAGCTCACTGCAACCTCCGCCTCCCCAGGTTCAAGCAGTTCTCATGCCTCAGCCTCCGGAGTAGCTGGGATTATAGGGGGATGCCACCATGCCAGGCTAATTTTTTTTGTATTTTTATTAGAAACAGGGTTTCACCATGTTGACCAGGCTGGTCTCAAACTCCTGACCTCAAGTGATTCACCAGCCTGGGCCTCCCAAAGTGCTGGCATTACGGGCGTGAGCCACTGTGCCCGGCCCTGTAGTCTTAAAAGACCAAGTTTACTAATTTTCACTCATTTTAACAACACCGCAACAAACAACTATGCAGGAAGTACTTAAAGGGTGATACAGAGAAGCAAGTAGTAGTGACATGTCTTAGGTGAACCTATGACAGACCTTGTATCCACCCCCAGATGGTAAAAGCCCCAGCCCCCTTCTCAATTCAAATATTAATGTCAAAAGCATCAATGATACAGAGAAAAGATAAATGCAGAATGAAAACATGGTTCAAAATCCTGATACCAACTGCAGGGTCAACTATAGAGACCACTAGGAGGTTCAATTAAAGGACAAGATTCTTCTTCCATAACCTCTGTAGATAATATTTCCTACCACTTAGAACAAAACTATAAAGCTATCACTTCAAGAGACCAACATGGCAAATTTATTTTAATTCCCTAAGGTGAAAAAAATCCTTCCTTCCTGGTTTCTCAAGAGAAAGTCTATACTGGTAACCAAATTCACTTTAAACAGGCATTTTCTTTGGTATGACACTATTTAAGAGAAGCAGGAAACCAACGTGAACCAGCTCTTTCCAATGGCTCAAGATTTGCTATGAGAGGACTAAAAATGGGGAAAATTTTTATGAGAGGATTAAAAATGGGAAAAAAACCCTGAAATGGTTAATCGGAAGATCCTATGGGCTGAGAAGGAATCCATCTTAACATTTCATCTTAAAGCAAATGCTATTGCCGGGCGCGGTGGCTCATGCCTGTAATCCCAGCACTTTGGGAGGCCGAGGTGGGCAGATCACCTGAGGTCAGGAGTTTGAGACCAGCCTGACCAACAGGAAACCCCGTTTCTACTAAAAATACAAAATTAGCCAGGCATAGTGGTGCATGCCTGTAATCCCAGCTACTTGGGAGGCTGAGGCAGGAGAATTGCTTGAACCCAGGAGGCTGAAGTTGCGGTGAGCCAAGATCACGCCATTGCACTCTAGCCTGGACAACAAGAGAAAAACTCTGTCTCAAAAAAACACAAAAACAGAAAACCCAAATACTATTTAAAAAAGATAAACCTTAATTGCCCAGTCATTAAAGCCATCCCACAAGTAAAGCAGCAAGCAGAAAAAAGTTAACAACACCTCAAGGCTACAGAAGGACATTTCAAGCTATGCAGGCATATGAAGTGTGCAGACAGATATGTAAGAAAGGCCTCAAGACTGCAAAACGACATTTCAAGCTATGCAAGCATATAGGTAACACACACACACACAAAATAAAAATCCCCTGAAATACAAAAACATGCAGCAAACACCTGACGTTTTTGGATACCATTTCTAAGTCAGGTGTTATGATTCTCATTAGTCAAGATACTTGAGTACTGGGCCCAAATAGCTTTCTGCCACTGTACAGTACAAGAAGGTAGGAATAATGGTGGGAGGAGCAAAGACAAACTGTAATAGACAGAAGTGTATCAGATACCTATACTACATGAAAAACAAAACAGCTACTGCCACAAAGGGAGAAGGCTAACAAAATGAAGTCAACAATAAATACAGAAAATGAAAAGGATACACACTAAGGTTTACAAAAAAAAAAAAAAGGCAGACAAAATGCCATACAGTATTCATTCACTACTATGGCATTCATAAGCTAGTTTCAAATGCTCGCTATTTTCTTTTATAGTATATATTTGCCTTAACCCAGCACTTTTTTCCAAAAGTGGATGAGTCAAAATAAATTTCCCATTATTTAAGTGAAATTAACAGCACACATATCTCACAACACTAATGAATTTTTAAAATGGAAAGTTAAAAACTTTTAAAGTGGCCAACCTGTGATCCTTCACAAAATAAACTAAATACAATAACAGACCCCAAAGACTATCAATTGCGTGCAAAAACAACTTCTGTTTTCCAGGGTAAACAGAATCTAATGCAGAATCTAATGCAGGGTAAACAGACTTAATGCAGAATCTAATGATGGCACAAATTAAAAATCACCAACGTGCCCGTTTTAGTGTGAAACCCAGAGAGAGCACATACAAGCCAAAAACAAATGCTTTATTTTACCTAGGAGACATTAACATTCACCTTTACATGCTTAAGATTAATGCAATGTTAAATATTGTGAAAACTGTAACTTTGAATTTCATGATTTTTATGTGAATATTCCAGGGTTTAAAAAAACTTGTAACATGACATGGCTGAATAAGATACAAAAAATCTAGCCTTTTCTCCCTTCTGGCTCATATTTGCGATTTCGATCACTTTGTTTAAAAAACAAAACATTGCAATGAATTAAACTTAATATTCTTCTATGTTTTAGAGTAAGTTAAAACAAGATAAAGTGACCAAAGTAATTTGAAAGATTCAATGACTTTTGCTCCAACCTAGGTGCACAAGGTACCTTGTTCTTTAAATTGGGCTTTAATGAAAATACTTCTCCAGAATTCTGGGGATTTAAGAAAAATTATGCCAACCAACAAGGGCTTTACCATTTTATGTAACATTTTTCAACGCTGCAAAAATGTGTGTATTTCTATTTGAAGATAAAAATCCTCAGCAAAATCCACATTGCACTGTCCTTCAAAGATTAGCCTTCTTTGAACTAGTTAAGACACTATTAAGCCAAGCCAGTATCTCCCTGTAATGAATTCGTTTTGCTCTTAATTTTCCCCTGTAATTTACACTGGGAGAGCTGGGAAATATGTGGATGTAAATTTCTCAGCCACAGAGATGCAAAGTTATACTGTGGGGAAAAAAAACTTGAGTTAAATCCTTACATATTTTAGGTTTTCATTAACTTACCAATGTAGTTTTATTGGAGGCCATTTTTTATTGCAGACTTGAAGAGCTATTACTAGAAAAATGCATGACAGTTAAGGTAAGTTTGCATGACACAAAAAAGGTAACTAAATACAAATTCTGTTTGGATTCCAACCCCCAAGTAGGGAGCGCACATTTCAAACGTGAATACAAATCCAGAGTAGATCTGCGCTCCTACCTACATTGCTTATGATGCACAGAAGTACGTGTCCTAACCATGTGAGTCTAGAAAGACTTTACTGGGGATCCTGGTACCTAAAACAGCTTCACATGGCTTAAAATAGGGGACCAATGTCTTTTCCAATCTAAGTCCCATTTATAATAAAAAGTCCATGTTCCATTTTTAAAGGACAATCCTTTCGGTTTAAAACCAGGCACGATTACCCAAACAACTCACAACGGTAAACCACTGTGAATCTTCTCTGTTCTGCAATCCCAACTTGGTTTCTGCTCAGAAACCCTCCCTCTTTCCAATCGGTAATTAAATAACAAAAGGAAAAAACTTAAGATGCTTCAATCCCGTTTCGTGACACTTTGAAAAAAGAATCACCTCTTGCAAACACCCGCTCCCGACCCCCGCCGCTGAAGCCCGGCGTCCAGAGGCCTAAGCGCGGGTGCCCGCCCCCACCCGAGAGCGCGGGCCTCGTGGTCGGCGCATCCGCGGGGAGAAACAAAGGCCGCGGCACGGGGGCTCAAGGGCACTGCGCCACACCGCACGCGCCTACCCCCGCGGCGGCCACGTTAACTGGGCGGTCGCCGCAGCCTCGGGACAGCGGGCCGCGCGCCGCCAGGCCTCGCGGACGCGGGACCACGCGCTGCCCTCCGGGAGGCCCAAGTCTCGACCCAGCCCCGCGTGGCGGCTGGGGGAGGGGGCGCCTCCGCCGGAACGCGGGTGGGGGAGGGGAGGGGGAATGCGCTTTGTCTCGAAATGGGGTAACCGTCGCCACAGCTCCCTACCCCCTCGAGGGCAGAGCAGTCCCCCCACTAACTACCGGCGCTGGCCCCGCGCCAGGCCAGCCGCGAGGCCACCGCCCGACCCTCCACTCCTTCCCGCAGCTCCCGGCGCGGGGTCCGGCGAGGAAGGGAGGGGAGGGGAGCGGAGAACCGGGACCCCGGGACGCGTGTGGCATCTGAAGCACCATCAGCGAGCGAGAGCTAGACAGAAGGAAAGCCACCGACTTCACCGCCTCCGAGCTGCTCCGGGTCGCGGGTCTGCAGCGTCTCCGGCCCTGCGCCTACAGCTCGAGCCACATCCGAAGGGGGAGGGAGCCGGGAGCTGCGCGCGGGGCCGCCGGGGGGAGGGGTGGCACCGCCCACGCCGGGCGGCCACGAAGGGCGGGGCAGCGGGCGCGCACCCGGCGGGGGGAGGGGCCGCGCGCCGCGCCCGCTGGGAATTGGGGCCCTAGGGGGAGGGCGGAGGCGCTGACGACCGCGGCACTTACCGTTCGCGGCGTGGCGCCCGGTGGTCCCCAAGGGGAGGGAAGGGGGAGGCGGGGCGAGGACAGTGACCGGAGTCTCCTCAGCGGTGGCTTTTCTGCTTGGCAGCCTCAGCGGCTGGCGCCAAAACCGGACTCCGCCCACTTCCTCGCCCCTGCGGTGCGAGGGTGTGGAATCCTCCGGACGCTGGGGGAGGGGGAGTTGGGAGCTTAAAAACTAGTACCCCTTTGGGACCACTTTCAGCAGCGAACTCTCCTGTACGCCAGGCGTCAGTTCCACAGACGCGGGCCAGGGTTGGGTCATTGCGGCGTGAACAATAATTTGACTAGAACTTGATTCGGGTGTTTCCGGAAGGGGCCGAGTCAATCCGCCGAGTTGGGGCACGGAAAACAAAAAGGGAAGGCTAAGATTTTTCTGGCGGGGGTTATCATTGGCGTAACTGCAGGGACCACCTCCCGGGTTGAGGGGGCTGGATCTCCGGGCTGCGGATTAAGCTCCTCCCGTCGGCGTTAATTTCAAACTGCGCGACCGTTTCTCACCTGCCTTGCGCCAAGCCGGGGGGCGGGACCCTATTCCGAGAGGTAGTAACTAGCAGGACTCGAGCCTTCCGCAATTCATTGAGCGCATTTACGGAAGTAACGTCGGGTACTGTCTCTGGCCGCAAGGGTGGGAGGAGTACGCATTTGGCGTAAGGTGGGGCGTAGAGCCTTCCCGCCATTGGCGGCGGATAGGGCGTTTACGCGACGGCCTGACGTAAGGAAGACGCGTCAGTGGGGGGAAGGTTCTAGAAAAGCGGCGGCAGCGGCTCTAGCGGCAGTAGCAGCAGCGCCGGGTCCCGTGCGGAGGTGCTCCTCGCAGAGTTGTTTCTCGAGCAGCGGCAGTTCTCACTACAGCGCCAGGACGAGTCCGGTTCGTGTTCGTCCGCGGAGATCTCTCTCATCTCGCTCGGCTGCGGGAAATCGGGCTGAAGCGACTGAGTCCGCGATGGAGGTAACGGGTTTGAAATCAATGAGTTATTGAAAAGGGCATGGCGAGGCCGTTGGCGCCTCAGTGGAAGTCGGCCAGCCGCCTCCGTGGGAGAGAGGCAGGAAATCCGACCGCTTCAGTAGCAGTGGGGCTTAAGGTTTACGAACGGGGTCTTGAGCGGAGGCCTGAGCGTACAAACAGCTTCCCCACCCTCAGCCTCCCGGCGCCATTTCCCTTCACTGGGGGTGGGGGATGGGGAGCTTTCACATGGCGGACGCTGCCCCGCTGGAGTGAAAGTGGGGCGCGGAGGCGGGAATTCTTATTCCCTTTCTAAAGCACGCTGCTTCGGGGGCCACGGCGTCTCCTCGGCGAGCGTTTCGGCGGGCAGCGGGTCCTCGTGAGCGAGGCTGCGGAGCTTCCCCTCCCCCTCTTTCCCGGGAACCGGATTTGGCGGCCGCCATTTTCATGGCTCGCCTTCCTCTCAGCGTTTCTCTTATAACTCTTTTATTTCCTTAGTGTGCTTTCTCTATCAAGAAATAGAAGCGGTTAACTATTTTTCTTTCTTCTCGGGCTGTTTTCATATCGTTTCGAGGTGGATTTGGAGTGTTTTGTGAGCTTGGATCTTTACAGTCCTGCGCACCTCATTAAAGGCGCTCAGCCTTCCCCTCGATGAAATGGCGCCATTGCGTTCGGAAGCCACACCGAAGAGCGGGGAGGGGGGGTGCTCCGGGTTTGCGGGCCCGGTTTCAGAGAAGATCTCACCACCCAGGGCGTCGGGCCGGGTTCAATGCGAGCCATAGGACAAAGAAACCATTTTATGTTTTTCCTGTCTTTTTTTTCTTTGAGTAACGGTTTTATCTGGGTCTGCAGTCAGTAAAACGGCAGATGAACCGCAGCAAAATAAACATAAATTGGAAGCCATCGGCCACGAGGGGCAGGGACGAAGGTGGTTTTCTGGGCGGGGGAGGGATATTCGCGTCAGAATCCTTCACTGTTCTCAAGGATTCCGTTTAAGTTGTAGAGCTGACTCATTTTAAGTAATGTTGTTACTGAGAAGTTTAATCCTTACGGGACAGATCCATGGACCTTTATAGATAATTAGATGATTACGAGGAAAGTGAAATAACGATTTTGTCCTTAGTTATACTTCGATTAAAACATGGCTTCAGAGGCTCCTTCCTGTAATGCGTATGGATTGATGTGCAAAACTGTTTTGGGCCTGGGCCGCTCTGTATTTGAACTTTGTTACTTTTCTCATTTTGTTTGCAATCTTGGTTGAACATTACATTGATAAGCGTAAGGTCTCAAGCGAAGGGGGTCTACCTGGTTATTTTCTTTGACCCTAAGCACGTTTATAAAATAACATTGTTTAAAATCGATAGTGGACATCGGGTAAGTTTGGATAAATTGTGAGGTAAGTAATGAGTTTTTGCTTTTTGTTAGTGATTTGTAAGACTTGTTATAAATGTACATTATCCGTAATTTCAGTTTAGAGACACCTATGTGCTGACAATTAAGAATAAAAACTAGCTGAAAAAATGAAAATACCTATCGTGACAAGTAACCATTTCAAAAGACTGCTTTGTGTCTCATAGGAGCTAGTTTGATCATTTCAGTTAATTTTTTCTTTAATTTTTACGAGTCATGAAAACTACAGGAAAAAAATCTGAACTGGCTTTTATCACTACTTTTTAGGAGTTGGGAGCATGCGAATGGAGGGAGAGCTCCGTAGAACTGGGATGAGAGCAGCAATTAATGCTGCTTGCTAGGAACAAAAAATAATTGAAAATTACGTGTGACGTTTTAGTTTGCATTATGCGTTCGTAGCAGTTCGTCCTGGATATCACTTCCTCTCGTTTGAGGTTTTTTAACCTAGTTAACTTTTAAGACAGGTTTCCTTAACATTCTTAAGTGACCAAAATACAGCTGTGTAGTACAGCATATAAAGATTTCAGCTCTGAGGTTTTTCCTATTGACTTGGAAAATTGTTTTGTGCCTGTCGCTTGCCACATGGCCAATCAAGTAAGCTTCAGCTTTCAGTAACTGTTATCTTAGAGATTATGCCACGTGAATGTATTTTATTGTACATATGGTTAAGCTGAGTAATTTATATTCTGTATTGTCATATATCAAATATAGACATGTCCACCAAAAATTAGTTAAACTTTTTAAGCTTCGAGTGCTGCTGGTCATAAAAATTAATTTGTCCTGGTTATAAGAGTAATTTTTAAGGTTATTTCTAATGCATATCTTTAAATATTTTCGTAACTGAGAGTCATATGGAGAAACTTAGTGTTTGTTGTAAAAAGTTTTGTTTTTTTGGCTGAGATACTTAGAATCACCACCAGAGGGGGCAGTTAACGGAAAATAAATGATACTTTTCAGATACTGAATCGTGAAATAAAAACTTTGGGTCATAAGTAACGAACCAAGAGTTATTTTCTGATGTTTAAAAATAGAAATCTGCGTTTTTAGGTTGTAGGGTTGAAATTTTTGGTAAAGATTCTTTAATCTTTGATAATCACGGTCTACATTTGTTTATTTTTCCTTAGAAAGTTTTTTTAATTAATAATTTGTTTAAGATAATTTAATGTTGAGTAAATTTAGATCAAGCATTAATGACTTTGAAACTTGTGTAGATCAGCTGAGGCAATTTTTTTGGTGTAACACAACTAATATGCAGTTTAACATATGGTTTAAATTTGATGTAAGTTTTTTTTTTCCCCCCCAGAAAACTTTAGAAACTGTTCCTTTGGAGAGGAAAAAGGTACTCTGCCAGCAGGTCACCTCATATTTAAGAATTTAATTTCCTGCATACAAAGAGGAAAATGTAAATAAAAATTGAAATGGTATTTTCCTTTGCAGAGAGAAAAGGAACAGTTCCGTAAGCTCTTTATTGGTGGCTTAAGCTTTGAAACCACAGAAGAAAGTTTGAGGAACTACTACGAACAATGGGGAAAGCTTACAGACTGTGTGGTACGTAAATTACTGAATTGTTACTGGATATTAGTCTTTTAGCTGTATGTTAAGTGAATCATGGAGGAAATAACTATCAGCATAGTAAAAAATTCTGTTATGACTTCACTTATAAGCTATAATGAGATTAAATGCTAAAGTTTACCTTTTGGTTTGAAAGGTAATGAGGGATCCTGCAAGCAAAAGATCAAGAGGATTTGGTTTTGTAACTTTTTCATCCATGGCTGAGGTTGATGCTGCCATGGCTGCAAGACCTCATTCAATTGATGGGAGAGTAGTTGAGCCAAAACGTGCTGTAGCAAGAGAGGTAAGCAAACGATGACTGTCTTGTGCGTTAACATGAAGAACCGTGCCCTGCTGAACATCAGAAAGTATTTCTGAATTTAGTTTTAACTCAAGATTTTTTCCCTTATTAAAGGTGTGTTGGGTTTCTGGACCATTTTCTTAAGCTAGCTTATTTTTCAAAAGTTAGGTCCCTAAAAGCTATTTTATATCTGGTAGTTTTAAGGTGGATACAAGCGAAGTATGGTACTACGGTCGGGTGCTTTGAATCATGCTTGTGTTTTTTTCTGTTTGGATGACTTTTACCCCACCACTATTTTAGGAATCTGGAAAACCAGGGGCTCATGTAACTGTGAAGAAGCTGTTTGTTGGCGGAATTAAAGAAGATACTGAGGAACATCACCTTAGAGATTACTTTGAGGAATATGGAAAAATTGATACCATTGAGATAATTACTGATAGGCAGTCTGGAAAGAAAAGAGGCTTTGGCTTTGTTACTTTTGATGACCATGATCCTGTGGATAAAATCGTATGTAAGTGTCTAACCACAAATGTACTGTTTTTTATCATGTATTCAATTTTGTGTATGTTAACATCTGTAACTTTATTGAAAGGTAAACTTTTAAAGCTGCTTAATGTTGATTTAATTTAAAAGGAGTCTGAATTTTTCATTCCAGTGCAGAAATACCATACCATCAATGGTCATAATGCAGAAGTAAGAAAGGCTTTGTCTAGACAAGAAATGCAGGAAGTTCAGAGTTCTAGGAGTGGAAGAGGAGGTAATTTTAATTCTGTTTCTTCTTTATTTTTGTTCATATATAAGGGCTTGCTTCTAACTGGGGCATTTATTGTAGGCAACTTCGGCTTTGGGGATTCACGTGGTGGCGGTGGAAATTTCGGACCAGGACCAGGAAGTAACTTTAGAGGAGGATCTGGTGAGTTTCAAGTTCTACGTGTTTAAAGGATGAGTGTGCTTTTATTTTAAATATGCTTAGGTTTTCATTAGTAGAATCAAGAAATCCAACCTAAGTCAATTTTCCTAAGACTTCAAATAGATTGTATCCTGGCAAGCTCTTGTGATTTGGCCAGACAAGAAGTTAATAGGGTTGTATTAATAACAGTTGTATTTATCTGGATTAATAATGTAACATGAAGTGTCATCCGAAAAGCTTTGACCCCCATCAAGTGTCATTCTTATGTATAAATAGGATGGAATCTCTAAGATTGAGACTTAAGAGTCCAAAATTTAGGCGGTAGATTTAATTATATGCTTTCATGTTTTGTGGGTAAACTGGTAGCACTGGTGTGTCCTTTTCTGCGGTTCTTAATTACTGTGCTGAGGTAGTAAGAGAACTGAAAAAATGAATATTAGCAATAATGCTGAACAGTTTATAGTAAACGTAATCTTTTTTTGGCCCCTAACAGATGGATATGGCAGTGGACGTGGATTTGGGGATGGCTATAATGGGTATGGTGGAGGACCTGGAGGTCAGTTTTCCTCTACGTTTTGGTTTGTTTATGTGACTAATACTTAACTATATCGTATATTTACTTCATTTATATTTTGAGTTTTTAAACATTTTTTATTAGTCTCTATAAATGGCTTGGGTGATAGTGGTCTAGTTATTTCTTTTATAAGTAGTTTGTCATCTTAGCTGTTATAGCCTAAGGAATAGAGTGCCTAAGGGGGTGGTATATATAGGAAAAAATGTGAAATATGCCTAAACCCGTAACTAGATGGGAAGCATCCCAGGACAACTTTCAAAAAGCGTAACCTACGGAAATTTTCCAAAATGTTTAGTGTGCTCCTGGCTGCAGATAAGGTTGTGAACTACCATTAAACATGAAGTGTGATATATTAAATATATCATTGGCGTACAGAAAAGGCTGATACACACTGACAGATTTTGTAACAAGGGACATTTAAAACTGAGCTGGTAATAGACTTGATTTCTGGTGTTGCCAGTCAATAGGCATGACTAAATAGTGTATCTCACTGTTCTACCTTTTATAATTAAAATTTTAGAGGAAGCTGAATTCTCGTATTTAACTACAAGTTAGAGACTCAGCCCACAAGCTTTTTTTTTTTTTTAATATGGTTTCTTTTTTTTTTTTTTTTTTGAGACGGAGCCTTGCTCTGTCACCCAGGCTGGAGTGTAGTGGCGCGTCTCTGCTCACTGCAATCTCTGCCTTCCCGGTCCAAGTGATTCTCCTGCCTCAGCCTCCTGAGTAGCTGGGATTACCGGCGTGCACCACCATGCCCAGCTAATTTTAGTATTTTTAGTAGAGACGGGGTTTCCCCATGTTGGTCAGGCTGGTCTTGAACTCCTGACCTCGTGAACTGCCCACTTTGGCCTCCCAAAAACGCTGGGGTTACAGGCGTGAGCAACCATGCCCAGCCTTTTTTTTGTTTTTGTTTTTGTTTTGCAGTATGTGAAAGTGTAAATTTTTGTTTATGTCCCCCACTTCTATTTACAGTAAAGAGCATACTGTGTGGAGTGTTGGGTCTGTTTTTTTTCTTTGAAATGGGGTCTGGCTTTGTTGCTCAGACTGGAGTGCAGTGGTGTGATCTTGGCTTACTGCAATCTTAGCCTCAAGCCATCCTCCCACCTCAGCCTCCTGGGTAGTTGGAACTACGGGGTGTGCCACCATGACCGGCTAATTTTGTGTTTTTTTTTATAAAGGTGTGGGGGTTTTGCTGTGTTGCCCTGGCTGGTCTTGAATTCCTGGGCTCAAGCAGTCCACCCACCTCAACTTCCCGTACTGCTGGGATTACAGGTGTGAGCTGCTGCGCCCAGCCAAGAACATTGTTTTGTTTTTTTGAGAGGGAGTCTCCCTCTGTCGCCCAGGCTGGAGTGCAGTGGTGTGATCTCAGCTCACTGCAACCTCTGCTTCCCAGGTTCACGCCATTCTCCTGCCTCAGCTTCCCGAGTAGCTAGGACTACAGGTGCCTGCCACCATGCCTGGCTAATGTTTTGTATTTTTAGTAGAGATGGGGTTTCACCGTGTTAGCCAGGGTGGTCTCAATCTCTTGACCTCGTGATCTGCCCGCCTCGGCCTCCCAAAGTGCTGGGATTACAGGCATGAGCCACTGTGCCCAACCGAGAACATTGTTTTAAGATACGTAATTCGTAGAGAGACATAATAGAAACTTTATCTTTTGGGCCAGTAGGAGGAAGTGCTCTTTTACTTTCCCTCTAGCCCACACCACTAGTCTAGCCTCGCAGTCCTTACCCACAGTATACATGAAGTATTTCAAGATACTTAAGATTTTTAGTTTTGAGGGAAAGCTGTGGAATTACAGGTATTTAACTGCGTGCACATGGTGTTATCCATTTGGCTAAGTAACCCCAGCCACCAAATGTTTACCAAGGATAGTTATTCAGTCCTTGAAGCTATTTTAGAGGAATTTCATTAAATATTTCACATGGAAACTTGGAAAGCTGGAAATGGATGTGAGGAGACAGTTCAAAATGGTATTGAAAATATTAAGTGATTACTTAAAGGCTTATTTTATAATAGGTGGCAATTTTGGAGGTAGCCCCGGTTATGGAGGAGGAAGAGGAGGATATGGTGGTGGAGGACCTGGATATGGCAACCAGGGTGGGGGCTACGGAGGTGGTTATGACAACTATGGAGGAGGTAATAAATTCACCTGCAACCTTTGTGGGAATTTGGAATTAATGTCTTTGTAACACTTGATCTTTTGTTTCCATGTTTGTCACTAGATGCCCTTAAAATTTGTGGATAAATGTTTGCTTTTATTTGTTTTTATGGGAGCTTTGTCCTAAGTCCTTGGTTTAATGTTTGTATTCTGAGTATTCCAATTTTTTAATAGGAAATTATGGAAGTGGAAATTACAATGATTTTGGAAATTATAACCAGCAACCTTCTAACTACGGTCCAATGAAGAGTGGAAACTTTGGTGGTAGCAGGAACATGGGGGGACCATATGGTGGAGGTAATTTATAAAAATTGAGGTTATTCAGATTTTTGTGATTAAAGGATTAGCCTTTTGTGACTTAAAGGGAAGATAACATACTAAGTAGTTTGTACTGTGGGCAGTGCTCCATGTACGGTCTTAGTGAAAATAAAGAAATTTTGCATAAATCTCCACGGAAGTACTCAGCAAGCAGTTATGACATCAAATTGGGATTAGGGGTGTTGGAGGTGGGGATGTTCAGTAGTTTAATTTCTGGTGGGGACTCATAAACAGCTAAATACAGTTGCAACCCACATTGCAAGTGGTATACATTGGAATGAGGGTCTTTGAAGTTAAATATTTAAACCATGATTCAAACCATTGCTTAGCTTATTTTTGAGGTTTTTAGCTAGGAGTAAACTAGCTTTGTCTTGGGCTTGATGTACTTTTAAAAAAATCCCTTAGTCAGTCCAAATGAGGATGAGAGGGTGAAAGGACCCTTTATTTAAAAGAATAGGGTCAGCCACGAAATAAAAATGTCTATGAACCCGAGTAATTTATCTCCTGAGTAATTGTGCTAACTGGCTGCAAAGGATTAGGATCTGCTTGTTTAAAAGACTGGATGGATATAAAATAGAATCAACTGTAGTGTTAGGCTGATCATGGGAAATCAAAGTAAGTTTGTTTTCTCTTGCTGTTCCAACAATTATAGGAAACTATGGTCCAGGAGGCAGTGGAGGAAGTGGGGGTTACGGTGGGAGGAGCCGATACTGAGCTTCTTCCTATTTGCCATGGGTAAGTAGCTTTTGAGTTTTACAATTATTATTATCTTGGGAGACATAGCTGCAGGAGTAAAAGCTTTTTAGGATCATGTTATCTTTCCTTAAAATCTGGTTAGATGGATAATTTCATAACCTATTTTTTTTTTACTCTTTACTTCTGTTGAAACAGGCTTCACTGTATAAATAGGAGAGGATGAGAGCCCAGAGGTAACAGAACAGCTTCAGGTTATCGAAATAACAATGTTAAGGAAACTCTTATCTCAGTCATGCATAAATATGCAGTGATATGGCAGAAGACACCAGAGCAGATGCAGAGAGCCATTTTGTGAATGGATTGGATTATTTAATAACATTACCTTACTGTGGAGGAAGGATTGTAAAAAAAAAATGCCTTTGAGACAGTTTCTTAGCTTTTTAATTGTTGTTTCTTTCTAGTGGTCTTTGTAAGAGTGTAGAAGCATTCCTTCTTTGATAATGTTAAATTTGTAAGTTTCAGGTGACATGTGAAACCTTTTTTAAGATTTTTCTCAAAGTTTTGAAAAGCTATTAGCCAGGATCATGGTGTAATAAGACATAACGTTTTTCCTTTAAAAAATTTAAGTGCGTGTGTAGAGTTAAGAAGCTGTTGTACATTTATGATTTAATAAAATAATTCTAAAGGAAATTGTGTAATTATAGACTTTTTATTTTAAATAAGTTAAGGAGTGGGTAGTATAATTAAGGTCCGTTGCAAAGCTGTTGTTATATTTGTATAAGATAAATGCTGGTCAGATGTAAGTGTGTTGTCTGCAATTCATCAGGATTAAATTATGTAGATAACTTAAGGGATATCTCTGCAAGGAGAAACACCTTTTTAGATCTTTTAGATGCTGCTTCTTCAATGCAAGGAAAGGAAATAACCCCAGCGAGGTACTCTTCAGGGACACAGGTCTAGTACAAGAGAACTCTTGACGGCTACTAAGTTCAGCCAGTCTTAAAAAACTGTGCTGTTTCTACAAAACTTTAACTACAGTAGTTTATAAGGATGCCAACGAAAGCTGAGGGTGTAGAGCAAAATAGTTCTAAGCTTCAGTTAAACTTCTTTAGGTAAGATCTTATTTACTTTTCCTTTCTTAATTTTCCTCCCTAAAAGATAAACTAATACTCTTAAATGGTCTTTCAGTATAGTGGTTCTTACGTAGTTTAACATAGCTATAAATTGAGTTTAACAATTTATAAACTCAAGAGAATAATTTTTATAAACCCTGTTTTCCAATCTGTCATTTACTTAAATTATTTTGGTTGTTGTTCCCTTTTTTTCCTTCTTTTCCCACCCCCTCCCCCTCCGTGTGAAGATTTGGGTGCTTAACATATCATTTTTTTCCCTGCCGGAATTTTAGCATTGATATGAACCATGGACAAGTATATTCTGCTGCCACAAAGACTAAAGTGCTTCATTTCAACAGCTGAGGCAAGCCAAGTGATCATTAATAAAGCTTTTCTTGGTTCCTTCAGTGGTGTTGGTAGTAAAATGGTAGGTAAAAGTTAGGCTGCAAGTTCAATAAATCATGAGATTTCCCATCGTTACACCCTTGTGTATTCACATTTCTTGGATCAAACATTTTGAGTGAACTAGGGGTTTTTATTAAAGACATTTGTTGTTGTATTTATGGTTGTAACTGTACATGCTTATCAGGATGAGACTGAAAGAAGGTAGG
The DNA here is from genome assembly GCF_029289425.2 of Pan paniscus. Lineage (NCBI taxonomy): Eukaryota > Metazoa > Chordata > Mammalia > Primates > Hominidae > Pan > Pan paniscus. The sequence continues at coordinate 31,020,834 of NC_073255.2, read as the reverse complement.
GCAAAAATGGTTGAATCTATTTTCAGATAGTAGTTCATACTTGAGTGAAGTGTCTTGTCTACATTATGAAGCCTGGTATGTATCCAGTACTAAATAGGTGGGTTAAATGTGGTAATTCTAGTTCAGTGTCTTACCCTGAAGAGAAAGTTGTAGGTTGGCTGTTGAAATTCATTCCTTAGATATGATGAGTTTGATTGCCCGGCTTTATTGCCTTTACAGGAATGTGATACTCAGGGCTTACTCTATACACCAATGAGTCTTCTTTGATCCTAAGACCACCACTGAAGTTGTTTAGGTTCTTTTGGACAAACATGATAAACTTCTTCAGATACTTTTTTTTTCCTTTGGCAGGAAGGTGTCTTGCTGCAGGTAACTAATGAAGAAGTGGTCAACCACAGAGTCTTCAAGAAATAAGAAATTCTGTACCATCTGAAAGTAGTTCTTGTTGGTGCCTTCATTTAAAAAGCACTCTTTAAAATAAAAGGGAAATGTTTTCTGATAAAACAAACATTTAGTTGAGGTTCTTGATATAAAACAATTACAAAATGAGTGTTGTTTGTAAAACAGTAACATCAAATTGGCTAGAGAGATAAATGTATCATGTTTTAAATTAGGTTTTGTGAGTAGACAGATTACAATTCTATTTTAAATATAAAGTTTATAAAATAAATACTTTTTGTATCCAAATACTTGGTGTAATGTTTACACATAAAATGTGTGAATCTTGTTCTATAAACATTTGGTTGTCTAAAAGATCACCATCCCCTAAATTTTTAAAAGCAGTTTCACAAAGCTATGCATATTTTAATATTAACAGATAAATGAGAAGAGCATTGTGGACGTTATTGGCTGTCCCCAATAAAATGCTGTTCATTATGCACTGTATATTCAGCGTTTGAGTACTCCTAAAGTTTCTGGCTTTACCTTTTATGTTTAGCAATACTGGTGGCATTTTGAAAATCATGGATTTTAAAGGTTAACCGGCTGGAGTGGTCCAGATTAAGTGGCTTTGCAGAAGCACTGAGGTTTACAATATGTACTAGATTGTCAAATGTCAATTAGTTTTATTGTGGTTTACACTGAGTAAATGAATATCAGTGTTGTTTTTTAAATGTGTTTATTTGGACATTTATCTGAATTAAGAAAACCAAAAAAAAGGACCAGGTTAATTTGTTTCTATGATAATATGTTTTGGTTTTGATAATGTGAGGTATCTAACAGGTAAGTCAAATTTAACAGCAGGTAACACATAGCAGCTTTCTGTTTGAAATAGCTGAGTTCGTCAATTATAGACGTACAAATATCCCAACTTTAAGAAAATTTTGAAAGTTTAAAAATGTGTGGATGTACAAAGACGTTGAACTTTGAAATACATCAGGTTGATATGCATAACCTCAAAATACCAACTCCTATCCAGCAAGGTCAAGGGAATATCACAAATAGGGGAGAATTAGGTAATTGCACAATAGACTGAAATGAACTGATTGAAGGAGGGTTTACTGAAGCATGGGGTAATGTTGGATATTCAACATAGGCTTATTTCCTGTGTGTATATGTTGTGTTGAGCTGTTTCTCTTGTAGAAATTGAAGTTTAAGGTAGTTCTTGTGTAGCTTTGAGACAGTGCCCTAAATGAAGAAAGGCTGCTTTTTGGCCAAGGCTTTATATTGTTGCCATGTAACAACTTGCCTCAATACTTAGAGCAGTTCAGAGAAACAAACCAGCATCTATGGGTCAGCAATTGGGAGCAACTTAACTGATTCTGGGTAAAGCTCAAGGTTCCAATCACAGAAAACTAGGATTGGAGAATTTTTTTTAAATATCCAGAGTGGCATACTAACAGCTGTAAAGTTAATCCTGGTTGTCATCTTCCCTCGGTGAGTGATTTGAGCAAGAAAAGCTGTAAAATGAACACACTCTACGAAGTAGTCGTGCTATCTTGCATCCTTTATGGTCACAGAATGTGGTGGGAGGGTTCTTTTCCCTGGTACAATTACCAAGCAGGCAGGGAGCATTGGGAACTGTCTTAGATGCCAGCTGTCACACTCAAGGGGGTGCCCTTACTCAGTTTATTCACTAGTGTGAAATCAGATTTCTGTATGTGTAAGCTTTTCCATGTAGCCCAATTTGGTAGATGCCAAATTGCTTGACCTAATAAATACTAGTTAGGTATTGGGAGCTAACAATGTAAGGCAACAAGTCTCAGTTTGTCACTGATGGTTGAAAAGTGCAAAAGTAGAAAACATATATCAGGACACCTGGACTGCATGTTACTTAAATTCGCTCTCTTTAAGGTTTGGAACTAATATACTGAGACGTTGACAGGCCCTACATAATTTTTGACATTTCCACTATTTAGTAATGTACTAACACTGGCTTGTTTTGGGGTAGTGGAGGGGAATTGGTAACAAATCAGTTGAGTTGCATGGACTTAACAGAGAACAAATCGTTCAAAGACTGAGATGGGGAATGATTTAGCTACTTGAGTGCGTTTAAAAGACGTTAATATTACCATACAAAACCCTGTATACTGGTTCTGAAGCTCTGCTGAACCGAAGCCTGCCTTGAGACCAGGGGACCACTAGAAATCTAGGTCTTTTTTTGCTTGGAGTTTCCATACAATTGGCCTAAAATCTGATCACACTTGTGAAGATGCTCAAGTGAGAGTTTTAATTGGAAAAGGAGATGTCCAACCCACTTGGGTTGTCTTTGTTCTTGTCTTCCTCATTCTGATTAAGACGTTAGATGATGCAATCAAGACTGCTCAACTAGGTAGGTAATGTGGAGGGTCCTAGGCAATGGTCAGCTTTCGGGCATTGGCTTTGTAATCTAGTTGGTTTGCACTGGAAACCGAATGTGGAATTCCCTTCTGCCTCTAAAACTGGACTGTCAGAAAAGCAGTTCCAGTTTATATACCTTGAATCCAGCATGTTAAGATGGAGGCAGGGTTATGTCAGGAAGCCAGCCCATAGCCAATTAGAGCTTGTGACGCTGGCTGCTTAATGCGCCGATTAAAAGTCCCTTGATGGGAGAGGGGCCCATCAGTTTCAGGAACCTCCACAATACCAAAATGTGGATGCTCTAGCCCCCTTGTATGAAACGTGTATTTGCACATGACCTAAGCACATCTCATACACTTGAGTTGTCTAGGTTACCCAATATTTAATCCAAGGTAGAAGCTAGGTAAATGGTATGCTCCATTATGTATGGGGAATAAAGTTCAGTACAGACACTACCATCTTTAACTCAGTTTGCAGTTAACTAGATCTGTGTGTGCTATATTTAACGGTTTTTAGAGTTTAAACTTCAGGCCAGGCATGGCGGTGCATAATCTGAGCAGCTCGGGAGGCTGAGGCAGTCCAGGAGTTTGAGGCTGGATCTTTTATTGGGGCCACTGCACTTCAGCCTGGGTAACGAGTCACCATGATTACCGATTCTGCTCTCCACTGTCTTTCCCTTTATTTTTAGAGGTTTGAAAAGAATGCTATCTGATAAGCAGGCACTCTTTTGAGTGTACTTAGTAGGATTTCTTACTGAAATGTTTTATGTGTGTTCTTAAATTATAATTACCAAAGCTTAAGACATTTGAAATACTCCCTTGTAAAAAGCAACAGACTAAAATGATCATCTGAACACCATGAGTCACTGAAGGGGCAATAATTTTACCTAGAAGCATACTAGAAGCATTTCTGGCAAAATAACAGGTCTTGGGAAACTTTATTATAAAAATCCAACGGTATATATAAACTGCATTTCTCTAGCCCAAGATATTTATGTGATACTCTACACTGTAGCTCCTATGGCAGAAATAATATCAGAGAGAAACTTCATTTTGAAAATTTGGACATATTAAGCATTATAGTACCCGTCAAAATCTTGATGTTCCCCAAACTTGAGTCATCTAGGTGAGGTCATTGCTGTCTTCAGAAAATTCAGCAATCTCCTGTTTACTGTTCTAGTGAGCTTAAGTGAGGTTTTCATTTCAAATGCTATTATTTCTAGAATTTACCTTACCCTGGTTTATTTTCAAATTCACCTGTTTTTTTCCCCCTAATCGCTTTTGCCCATTTTAAACAGATGGTTTTACTGTTGCTGACTCTTTCCCTACTGGTTTCACTGTTGCTGACTCTTTCCCTACTGTTTATATGGCTTACAATGTTCTGGTGAGATCTCAGTATTCTAAGATGGTGAGGCCATCCCTTCAGGCTGGCTTTACTGCCAGAGATTTTATGGATTTAATATACACACAAGGAGTTACGTTTTTGCAAGTAGCCCATTCTGTCTCTGGTTACATGAAGAAGGCCTGTGGCTTAAACTACCAGTGACCGTAGGTCTTCAATGCATTCTATATCACATAGTATTCTGTGTGTTAAGTAAAGTATTGGGGTAGGGGGGTGGATTTGCCTTACTATGAATTTGGCATACTATGTTGACCTCAATTTGGCTTGAGTCTGAGCAGTTTGCTATGCTGCCTTATTTGTTATTCACCTATATTCCTGAATGTGGATATTTTGGAAGGAAAGTAAGGTAAATTTGGTTCAGATTCTGTATAAAAGGGAAAAGTTAATTTTTAATACAAATACAAAATTTATTTCCATAGAAAGCAAAATTTATAAGTTAAATATAAAGATTAAAATAGTGTTTGAAAAGCTCACTATAGTGCTAACAAACTAAATGAAAATAAGGCTATTTTGCATTTAAAACTGAAATACCTCTTAAAATTGATCCCCAGTGTTATGCTCTTTTTGAAGTAACCAACTTACTCTTAAAAAGGATGGCTGCCAAGATGGAAAGTCTTACTGGGTTTTCATGTTTAACCTATTCTTTGGACATAACTATGAATTTTGTATACAATGCACTTCATGAAAAGTTGTGGCTCCCCCAGATTGCCCACAAGTGTGATCTTGACGTCCTAAACATTTGTCCATGTAAGCTTCAAAATAGAGCGTTAACTGAGTTATTCAAGTAGCAGTACTTAAAGATACAATTCTTGAAGCAGTTTCAATGCCTCTGATCCAAATAATCAGTTTCTGAACATTACTACTTCACATAATAGAGTCCATCTTCAGTTTCTTCTCACTTTCTCTTTCCCTTTTGGGTTTCCTTTTTGTGGCCTGAAGCCACCAGTTCTTTGGGTACTATCAAGATACTTCCATCATGGGTACACTGGAGAGCATAGTGGTTGGGATTGACTGGCCTACCTTGGTCATCTCTTAATCTACTAAAAATATCATGATAAAGGTCATGCAGTTTCTGTTTCATTATGTTAATAGCTTTGTTACATTGTGCTTGCTCTCTCTTAAGAGTTTCCTTCTTTGCTTGCAAGTTACATACATCATCTTCTAAATTCAAAATTATGTCCAATTTGCGTTTACGACAGTTCTGCGCAGCAACTTTATTTTTCCCTCTTCGTCTGATGTCACGGATAAGTGAGACTTGTAGGTCTGTCAGATAATATCTACTTAACATGCTATTGAAAGAATCAACAGGCATGCCGACAATTTCATCTACAGAAAAAGGGATATGCAAAGCTTTAGCACGCTGTTCATCACGGCTCAAGTTTCTATCTGTGTCTTCAGGGTATCTACTCCTTATCTTCTGTGACTTCCCAGGCCAAGGAAAAGGTTCAGAAGTAGATTCTGGTGCACTTGGCTGTAAGTGGTAAGTGTGGTTATGAAATACGTGTTGAAATGTAAGATCTCCATGGAAATCAGAATCACTTTGATCCAAGTGACAAAGCTTACTGGGTTCTGGGTGGTAGCCGCCTACAGCACCTTCTAAGTCATGATGGGAACTAGATTCATGGTCAGTACAATAACCTATAGCACCATCATCACACACAGAGTGAGAGGAATTAGACTTGATGACAGAGGTACTATTGTGACTTGAATCTAAAGAAAGGCCAGAATCAGAATCTGGTTCATCAAAAAGCTGAGAAACATCGATTGGATCAAAGTTGTCTTCTGTGGCCAATGACATTAAGTTTATCTCATCAAATATATTTATGTCAAGGTCATACAGTAGGTCTTGGCTTGTTAGATTCCTCATATGATTGTCAACCGGTGAAAGAAATCCTGTCAAATTAGTTCCAGGAAGGGTTTGCTCAGGATTGGTGGTATGAGAATTTAACTGCAGAAATGGTTCTTGTGACTGTGAAGTCCTTGCTGTTGGATCTCTTCTAAATGTATTGTTGGGACAAAGCAAGATGGCCTCATGAAGATTCACATCCTGACTTATAGCCTGGCTGAAGTTTACGTGATAATGTGCTGAAGAATTCATGCCATCACTGATACTGCCTGGAAGAGGAATATCTCCCAATGAGATGCCCTGAAAAACGAAGGAGAAACACTTTAAACATGAATAGCCCTATTTCTGAAGCAGTTCTATTATCTAACAACTTTTCTTTCCCCTCTTTTGTCAATTCCTCTACATTTAATAGAGAGAGATGCTGTTGGCAGTAACTTCCCAGTTAAAATACAGGCAATACAATATGAGATGTGAGTCCAAATCAGAATACCTGGAATTCTGAGTAACCTAGAAATTAAGATGGATTAGTATAAAAGCTGAACTGGATTTTCTTAAAAAGTCTAATGTTACAATCTTGTAATTTGCTACTTTATAATAAGATGCAACTCATCCTAGCGGTTGGTAATCACATTGTGGAGGGTCAGGGATAATAAACTACAGTGAAGTAGTCTGGAGGATAGAGGCTGTTTAAATGCCTCTAAGCGCTAAAACTACAAGGCTATTGTGAATATTGCTGCAATAAGCATGGGGGTGCAGGTGTCCCTTTGATACACTGATTTCCTTTCCTTTGGATAAATACCTGATAATTCTTTTAGTTTTTTGAGAAATCTCCACGCTGTTTTCCATGACCAGTCTAAATTTGATTATACCTTTGGGATTATTTGGAAAGAGGAATGCTATACATATTTGGTTAATTCTAAGCTGAAGTGCTTCTGTAAAAATAAGCATTACTTTAAACTGCTGTGTCATCCAAGTAAAGGAGTTGTATTTATTCACCAAAAGGTCAGTGCAGATATGTTCTGCAAGGATAAAAGCCAAAGTTCCAATTACCTCCAGTAAATTTTCAGGCTGTGATGAAAGCAACTGGAATAAGTCTTCCAGAGAGAAAGAGGTATCTGTCCCATTCAGATGTCTCTGTAGAGAAACACAAAAGGTGCATCCTTCACATAAAAGACTGAACTGGTTGGGGCTTTAGGCTTTATCTTTAAAGGATCACCAGGTCTTATTTCCACACTGGATTTTTATGCTATTATGTTCCTTGGTTGGAAGTTCTACTTTTTATTATATTTTGAGACGGATCTCACTCTGGCCCAGAATGGAGTGCAGTGGTGCAATCTCGGCTCACTACAACCTCTGCCTCCCAGGTTCAAAGGATTCTCCTGCCTTAGCCTCCGGAGTAGCTGGGATTACAGCTGTGCACCACCACGTCTGGCTAATTTTTGTATTCTTAGTAGAGACAGGGTTTCACCATGTTGGCCAAGTTGGTCTCGAACAAGTGCTGGGATTACAGATGTGAGCCACTGCAGCTGACCTATTTCTCTTCTTATGGTACTCAGTATTTCAACATGCATACTTAAAAGTCCAAAGCTAATCAGTATTTCTATTCCTACCATAAACAACTTCCATGTAATTTTTGGCTAATTGTTAGTTTCAGCTTATTTTGCCCCTCCATAGCCAGCCCTCCCAGTTGGTTACACAATTAGATAATTTTGGCCAGGTGTGGTGGCTCACGCTTGTAATCCCAGCACTTTGGGAGGCCAAAGCAGGCAGATCGCCTGAGCCCAGGAGTTAGAGACCAGCTTGGGCAACATAACAAGACCGTTCCTACAAATTAAATTAGCTGGGTGTGGTGGTGTGCACCTGTGGTCCCAGCTACTCCGGGATGGTGATGAGGCAGGAGGACTGCCTGAGTCCAGGAGGTTGAGGCTGCAGTGAGTCGTGACAGCGCTGCCACACTCCAGCCTAACAGAATGAGATCTCGTCTCAAAAAATAATTTTTACAGTCAATACTTATTTACATTTACTCCAATTTGTTTTTTTAAAACCAATTTATCGATGCTTCATCTCACTCCTGGCCTTTATGCTTTAGCCTCTTTCTAGTTGAAAGAACTCTTCAGAGTTCTTTTTAGAGAGGACCTGTAATTCCATTTTTGTTACATGGAATTATTTTGAGACAGTCTTGCCCTGTCGCCCAGGCTGGAGAGCACTGGTGAGATCTCAGCTCACTGCAATCTCCGCCTCCTGGGTTCAAGTGATTGATTCTTGTGTCTCAGCCTCCCGAATAGCTGGGACTACAGGCATGTGTCACTGCACCTGGCCAATTTTTATATTTTTAGTAGAGATGGGGTTTTGCCATGTTGGCCAGGCTTGTCTTGAACTACTGACCACAGGTGATCCACCCGCCTTGGCCTCACAAAGAGTTGGGATTACAGGCATGAGACACCATGCCCGGCCTACATGGAATTATTTTGCCTTCATGCTTAAATGATGAGTTAACTGGTAAAAATATAAGGTTTAATGTTTTCCCTCAGTACTCTGTCTTATGGCATTTATTACTACTGGTAAGTTTGCTCTCAGTGTTATTTATAATGAAACTTTTCTATCTCAGGTAATTTAAAAAATGTTTCTTCTTAGTTCTTGATGTTCTGTTTCAATCTGGTATGTCTAGGACTTAATTTGTTTTCGTTAGGAGCTCTGTGTAGTCCTTTAATCTGAGGACTTTTCTGGAAATATTTTGCCATAAACTCATTTTAAATATTGCTTCTCTTTCATATTTTATAGTTTCTTCTGGGACTCCTATTAGAAGTAACTTAGATTTTTCTCTTCTATCATTGTCTCAACTTTGCTTTTATATTTTGCATCTTCTCTGTGGTATATTCTAGATAATTTTCTTAGATCTTTCTTCCAACTTACCCTTTTCTTTAGCTGTTCACATCACTTCCACTGAATTTTCAATGAAAATGACTTTTTTCATATCTAGAATTTCATTTGGGCTCTTTTCTAGATCTTTTTCTTTTTTCATGATAGTCTGTTCTTGCCTTATAGATTCTGTTCCTATGAACAATTTAAACACTGATTTAGAGTCTTTTTCAGAGGACTAGGAATCCTGACTTTTGCATATGCTGACTCATGGCTATTTATGTCATTTTTAATTCTTAAAAGGTGAGCATTTTGGGAAGCAGTTTTGCATTTTTCTTTTCAAGAACCAGTGTTTATATCATTTTCCAGACTGTACTTCTCTTGGCCGAGGATTCTTGATGGTGATGGTAGTGTGCATTCAGATCTTATATCTAGCTTTGGGGCCCCCACTGGGGTTCTGATTTCTAAAGGGTAGCTAGAATTGTACCAGTCCCCATTTCCTAGATATTCTTCTAGAGTTGTCATCTGGAAGAATGGAAATGCCAGTGATTCACTGGTCTAACTCATTTCTGTTTTATTTCAACAAGCTTTAAAAGCACCTACTAAGTAATAGCCCAATAAAAGAACAGAAATATCTTGTCAGAGCTACTATAAGAAATGTGGCTGGGTGCAGTGGCTCACACCTGTAATCCCAGCACTTTGGGAGGCCAAAGTGGGCAGATTGCTTGAGCCCAGGAATTTGAGACCAGCCTGAGCAACATGGTGAAACCCCACTTCTACTGAAAATACAAAAAATTAGCTGGGCATGGTGGTGTGCACCTATAGCCCCAGTTACTTGGGAGGCTGAAGTGGGAGATCACCTGAGCCCGGGAGGTTTAGGCTGCAGTGCGCGCCACTGCACTTTAGCCTGGGTGACAGAGTGAGATCCTGTCTCCCCCGCCGCCTTCCTCAAAAAAAAAAAAAGTGTTAAGTACACGAAGATGTGACGTAAATGCTCAGGCTAGGAACATGGAGGTAACACAATGAGGAACCAAGCCTGATAAGAATTAGGCACAAATGCCTGGCTTTGAATGATTAATATGTTTCTGAAAAGTTTTGTCCAAATTGATGTTTGTCCTATGTCAAATTACATTTTAAATTCTCTCCAAGGAAGCTCCCTACTTCATTTGTCTCCTCATTAATATTTAGTAAGTGCCTAGTCTGTGCCTAGCAGTGAATTAGTTTGTTACAGGTAGAAGTAAACAGTTCTTGCTTTTCTGGGAAGCCCAGTGAGGGAGTAAAGACGAAGACATACCTGGGAGAAAGGCAATATACAATTCAGTGTTAAATAAGTGAAAGACTAGTGAAAACATCTTTTCCCTCAAACAGAGCTGTGAATACTCAGGGAAGTGGGCAGAAATGTTGTCCCCTTCAACATATATATGGTTCTGTCAGTATTTTAATATAATATAAAAGTCCATGGGTAATGATTTGACAATACACTATGTATGCTGTGGGGAGAGTGGTAAAACCATACAATGCATCCATGAATTAGGAAATAGATAAGTCAGAGGAGCTGGGGAGATACCAGCTGGGAAAAAAGAACAGGCAGTTGCCAAATGCCAGGCTGCAATTGAGGGTTACAAAAGGGTTAAAGCTCCACTGGTCAGAGTGAAAATGGGAGGGTTCCTTGGGGTGTGCTCTCTACCCCCTCCCCTTCATCTGAAGAATGTCAAAAAGGGCCTCAAGGAGACCACTTAGAACTTAGTGTGTATTTTCCCCAGTTTGGGGACACAGAAGCTTAGTGTCCCACTTTTGCCTGAGAAATATAAACGATGAGAAACCATGCAAGAGCCATAGTTAGGGAACTGAAAAAGGGTCTAAGGGCATGTTTCCAGGTGCTAGGCGGCCAGCAAATGGTTGAGAGGGCCACCTGGAGAGGTGAGATGCATGTATACCACAGAACATTCAGGGAAGAGTCCTAAAGGACCAGCTGCAGTGGAGATGCATTTGCCCCTGTCAAGAGGAAGACTCCCAGCTGTGGGGCCAGGGGTCTCCAAAGAACCTATACACGAAAAGGTGCCCACGTGACAAAGAGTTGTATAATATTTAAATGTATCGCGTGGTCAAGAGAAACAATTTCCTATGTTCTTAGCACCCCACACCCTCAACCCCAGAGAAATCAGCAGGGCAGGCCACACAAAACTGAGGGAAGATGCCGAATTTTAGCCCAGTGTGTTTTGTTTTGGATTTTTCTTTTTTGAGACAGGGTCCTGCTCTGTCACCCCGTCTGAAGTGCAGTGGCGTGATGACGGATCACTGCAGCCTCAACTTCCCAGGCTCAAGTGATCCTCCCACCTCAGCCTGCCAAACAGCTGGGACCACAGGCACACACCACTACGCCCAGCTAACTTTTGGTTCAGCGTTCTTGAAAATTACATTGGGTTATACTTTTTTTTTTTTTTTGAGACAGGGTCTCACTCTCTTGCCCAGGTTGGAGTGCACTGGTGTGATCACAGCTCACTGCAGCCTCGACCTCCCAGGCTCAGGTGATCCTCCCACCTCAGCCTTCTGGATAGCTAGGAGTACATGAACACAACACCACACCAACTAATTTTTGTAATTTTTGTGGAGATGGGGTTTTGCCATGTTGCCCAGGCTGATCTCCAACTCCTGGGCTCAAGCGATCTGCCTGCTTTGGCTTCCCAAAGTGCTGGGATTATAGGTGTGAGCAACTGTACATGGACACACTGGGTTATTCTTATCAATTGCTGCAGTGGGATGGCCAGAGCGATTTTCATTAGTATCTAGAATTTATGGGACCTGCCCTAGATTTCACCAAGGGGCTCTAGGTGGAAGCTGGAGGGGCAAGGGAGTGGTAGGCAGGCAAAGAGAACAAACCTGTTTTCTGATTTCATGCAAAATAATCAAGTAATGTTCCATGTAATATTACATGGCCAGGGCTACCATGATGACAGCTGTCTGAGAAGGGTCAGGGCATGGTACTCTCCATCCTCCAAGGTATTCAAAACACAGCCCTAAACTCCACATTCTGGGAAGGGGACATGCTAAAGCAGGTGATGCCTAAGAAAACCATCAGGGCAAGACCTGTGAGGGTATGCCTTCCAGGTGGAAGTGCCACGTGGTTATTAAATATCTCTAGAGTGCGTGTTTGCCATGCTTGTGGGCAGGACCTCAGCAGGGCTGAAGAGAAATCAGAGTACAGCCCAAATGAAAGGAGGAGGAAGCACAGATCGCAGAAAGCATCCATCCCTTCAGCCTGGCTCTGGGAGTTCATCTTTGTACACCTCTTCTCACAGCCAAAGAGTAAGGTTAGGCAATGAGGAGTTAAGGAGGTGGTCCCACTGGACCATGGATGCCCAACGGTTCAGCCAGGCCTGCCAGGAGACTGAACAAAGATTTCAGCCCAAGCCTTAGCTGACATCATGGGTGACTGGCTGTAGGGTTGGTCCTCGGCTTGCTCTCCTGGACTAGGCCAGCCTGGCTACCTGTTCATGTGGCTGGTTGAGGACTCCTAGGTTCACCATTTCTTCATCACTTGCCTTGGCAAACATAACTAGCAAAACCTGCTAGCAAGATCCTGGAAGGGGGCATGTGCACATACACACAAAATCTTGAGTTTAACCAGAGAAAACAATTGTATGGGCTAATTCATTTATAAATCAAATTACTACTCCCATAACTTAAAGACATAGGTATTTTCATATATTTGTTAATAGGAGAGCATACTGTTTTACATGCTCATTCTTGACACAAACTGTCAATGCCACAAAATCTACATTAAAACCAAAATGGCAAGGCTTGAATATTCTGACAGGCTTACCTCATTTCTACATTCAGTGGTCTTTTCTGCCTCGCAGTCAGGTTTCTCTGCTATTTTGTTTTCATCATCATTATTCTGCTGAAGTGAGTTCTCCTTCTGGGCCGACACCCTTTCTTCATTTTCCTCATGCTGGGAACTATGATCCACAGCTTCGTGCTTTTCTGTTAGTACCTCATTCTCCTATAAAAGTACGAAATTTCATCAAATAAGCAAACAGTCTTTAAAACTGCATTGTGCTTGTTGTTCAGGGACCATGAAAACCCACAAGTCAAAAGCTAAGACTGGCATTTCATTATTTCAGTATCAAAGAAACATTTAATTCAGAAACAAAGGTCAGTTTTACATCCTGTCCTGAGACAGGCTGTTCTAATCTGTGCAATTTAAATTAACATGCACTTATAAAGCCCCTGAATTTAAAATACTCATGAGTTAGATTAGATTTGGAAATTAATGTTGCCAGCAGGCAGTTTTAGTTTTCTGTTGAAAATTGATTCCTTCCTTCCTTCCTCCCTCCTTCCCTCCTTTCGACGGTCTCCCTCCATTGCTGAGCCTGGACTCTACTGCCGTGATCTCGGCTCGCTGCAACCTCCCTGCCTCGGGCTCCGGTGATTGTACTGCCTCGGCCCGCCCAGTGCCTGGGATTGCAGGCACGCGCCGCCATGCCTGACTGGTTTTTGTATTTTTGGTGGAGACGGGGTTTCGCCGTGTTGGCCGGGCTGGTCTCCAGCTCCTGACCTCGAGTGATCTGCCCGCCTCGGCCTCCCGAGGTGCTGGGATTGCAGAGGGAGTCTCACTCACTCAATGCTCAATGTTGCCCAGGCTGGAGTGCAGTGGCATGATCTCGGCTCGCTACAACCTCCACCTCCCAGCTGCCTGCCTTGGCCTCCCAAAGTGCTAAAATTACAGCTTCTGCCCGGCCGCCACCCCGTCTAGGAAGTGAGGAGCATCTCTGCCTGGCCACCCATCATCTGGGATGTAAGGAGCCCCTCTGCCCGGCCGCCCCGTCTGGGATGTGAGGAGCGCCTCTGCCCGGCCGCCCATCGTCTGGGATGTGAGGAGCGTCTCTGCCCGGCCGCCCATCGTCTGGGATGTGAGGAGCGTCTCTGCCCGGCCGCCCATCGTCTGGGATGTGAGGAGCGCCTCTGCCTGGCCGCCCATCGTCTGGGATGTGAGGAGCACCTCTGCCCGGCCGCCCATCGTCTGGGATGTGAGGAGCGCCTCTGCCCGGCCGCCCATCGTCTGGGATGTGAGGAGCCCCTCTGCCCAGCTGCCACCCCGTCTAGGAAGTGAGGAGCATCTCTGCCTGGCCGCCCATCATCTGGGATGTGAGGAGCACCTCTGCCCGGCTGCCCCGTCTGGGAGGTGAGGAGTGCCTCTGCCCGGCTGCCCATTGTCTGGGATGTAAGGAGCGCCTCTGCCCGGCCGCCCATCATCTGGGATGTGAGGAGCGCCTCTGCCTGGCCACCCCGTCTGGGATGTGAGGAGCGCCTCTGCCCGGCCGCCCCGTCTGGGATGTGAGGAGCGCCCTCTGCCCGGCCGCCCCGTCTGGGAAGTGAGGAGCGTCTCTGCCTGGCCACCCCGTCTAGGAAGTGAGGAGTGCCTCTGCTGGCTGCCCCGTCTGGGAAGTGAGGAGCGCCTCTGCCTGGCTGCTGTGCAATCTTCCAAGTGTGAAGTGACAGCCTTTCTGCAGGTGTACCCAACAGCTCCGAAGAGACAGTGACCATCGAGAACGGGCCATGATGATGATGGCGGTTTTGTCAAAAAGAAAAGGGGGAAATGTGGGGAAAAGAACGAGAGATCAGATTGTTACTGTGTCTGTGTAGAAAGAAGTAGACACAGGAGACTCCATTTTGTTCTGTACTAAGAAAAATTCTTCTGCCTTGGGATGCTGTTAATCTATAACCTTACTTCCAACCCCCTGCTCTCTGAAACATGTGCTGTGTCAACTCAGGGTTAAATGGATTAAGGGCGGTGCAAGATGTGCTTTGTTAAACAGATGCTTGAAGGCAGCATGCTCATTAAGAGTCATCACCGCTCCCTAATCTCAAGTACCCAGGGACACAAACACTGCAGAAGGCCCCAGGGACCTCTGCCTAGGAAAACCAGAGACCTTTGTTCACGTGTTTATCTGCTGACCTTCTCTCCACTATTATCCTATGACCCTGCCACATCCCCCTCTCCAAGAAACACCCAAGAATGATCAATAAATACTAAAAAAAAAAAAAAAGAAAAAATTGATCAAACAGCTAAGTTGGAAGCAAACACTGATCAAATATGGAAACTTATTTTTTTTTTTTTTGACAGAGTCTTGCTCTGTCGCCCAGGCTGGAGTGCAGTGGCATGATCTTGGCTCACTACAAGCTCGGCCTCCCGGGTTCACGCCATTCTCCTGCCTCAGCCTCCCCAGTAACTGGGACTACAGGCGCCCGGCACCACACCCAGCTAATTTTTATTGTATTTTTAGTAGACACAGGGTTTCACCATGTTAGCCAGGATGGTCTCGATCTCCTGACCTCGTGATCCGCCCGCCTCGGCCTCCCAAAGTGCTGGGATTACAGGCATGAGCCACCGCACCTGGCGGAAACTATTATTATAAACTATTAATTCTGGTTCTCTCTGAAGGTTGGCAACAGGGTGGGAAAGAGTTTACTTCACTTTATACGTGTCTATAACTGTGAATATTTTACAACAAACACATATTGCTTTATTTATTTATTTTTTTGAGTCTCACTCTGTCGCCCAGGGTGGAGGGCAGTGGCGAGATCTCGGCTCACGGCAGGCTCCGCCTCCCGGGTTCACACCATTCTCCTGCCTCAGCCTCCCGAGTAGCTGGGACTACAGGCGCCTGCCACCACGCCCAGCTATTTTTTTTTTTTTTTTTTTTTGGTATTTTTAGTAGAGACGGGGTTTCACCGTGTTAGCCAGGATGGTCTCAATCTCCTGACCTCATGATCCGTCTGCCTCAGCCTCCCAAAGTGCTGGGATTACAGGCATGAGCCACCACGCCCCGCCATATTCCTTTTATAATCAGGAAAATGATAAATGTAAAACATCTCCACAGATCTATACTTATTTACCCAGATAAGTCCTTCTACCTTAATTTACTTTATAAATAAGGAGACCTAAATAATTAAAAGGCTAGAGAATTCTTCTAAGCATTCAAATATGGTTACCATTAGAGTGTACTGCATATTCAGATAGTTTCAACTATCATGTTAAAAGCTCTCTGGATGTATTTTTTCCCTATAACATTAAAGCTTGTCAAACTTTTTCACAATTTCTGTTTCTTCCAGGAACAGGACACACTGGCACATCCTTTTCCCACCAAACCACAGAAAAACATTTTTAAGTGAAGGTTGAAGAAATGGAAATTTACAGATGCCAGAAGAAAGGATAAAAATCAAGGCAAGATAAGAAAAAAGGAGGCTGATGTTCTGCTGGTCCACTTGGTTTACTGGCTTCTCTGTCTGATTGTGCCTAACTCTGACACTGTGCCTTCCCTCTAGACACTGTAGATGATGTTTAGTCCTAGCTCAATCAGTCTCTCCCTTTGCACATTCCGTTACAACCCTGCTCATGTGCTCAAGATATTGCTCCCGCTACTCTCCCCTCTCTTCTGCATCAACAGTTCTTTCTCATCTACTGGACAATTCCCATCAGCCTACTATCATACACGAATACCCCCACCTTTAAAAACCCCTCCCTTGGTCCCACACTGGTCTTCAGATTCCATCCCATTTTTTGCTCCCCTTGACAGCAAAAACCTCCAAAGAGTATCTGTACTCAGTGTATTTTCTCTTCACCCATCAGCAAAATTTGACTTCGTTACCATCTCCTCCTGGAAACAGCTTCTTCACCTGGCATCCAAGTACCTCTCTATTCTCCTACCTCATCAAGAACTTCTTCTGCTTTGCTGATTCTTCATCCCCTTGATATCTAAACATAGCAATGTCCCAAGGCTCAGTTCTCAGGTCCACCAAGCACTCTCCCACTTCACAGCCCTTGTATTTGCAGCCCTTTCTGCCTGTAAGCTCTCTCAACCCTCTTATCCTCCTGACCCCAGGTCTCTTCAAATATTTAGCATCTCAGTTTTCTTTCTTAATCTCTCTATATAAAAAACTACATCAAAATCTTTTTCCCTTATCTTGCTTTATTTTTTCTCCATAGCATTTAGCACCAGCTGATATATTACCATGTTTATTTGTTTGCTGTTTGTCCTACTAGAATGCTAGTTTTTTGAAGGCAAGGGCTCTGTCTGCTTGGTTCCTGCTGTTGGCCACTTCGTAACCCAGATTCTGGCACATAACAGACCCTTGCTACATATTTGTTGAATAGCTGAACTCTTAGACACAATATCCTAAGACTTTGATAGAGATCTTACTTCTGATAGATTGTTCTTTCCTGCAACAATACTGATTCCTGTATAAATCTGGGGAAGGAAGAAAAGGTGACTGATCACTTTTTACCTCTCATCTTTTGCCAAGGTAAGGTTTTTTGTGGTTGTTAAATCTGAATATAATTAAATTAAAAACTTTGGATACCCGAGGCAGCTAACTTTGTTTAAAAACTTGCTAGTGGTAGAGAGAGAAACTTCTAATCTCGAAATCAAATGATGTATTTTAGAACCATGAAGCAAAGTCCCCTCAATCTGTAATATGTGCATTAATACAACACACATGGACACACACAAACATGCAAACACAAGAATATCACCTATATTACACAAATAATAACGGGGAAACAAGTGGTTGATATAGATCAAGCCCATAGAGAAATTGATCAAGCAAACTTTAGTCTGGGAAGGCTTTTTTTGTAGGGGAAACTTTTTGAGCGTAATGAATTGGTAACAAAGGTATGTAAGATGTCTTGTCTGAAAACTCAGGAAGAGAAGGACTGGAGGCAGAGAAATTCTATATGATCAAAATTCACACTACAGGAAGCCAAAATTAGGTATAATATAATAATGGATCATAACTCATTGAATAAAATGAGTTGAATAAAAGAATCAAGGAGTGCACTCAAATATAAACAAATAAATGAAGGAAAAAGGAAATCTTTCTTATAGTAGAATACAAATAATAGAATACAAAAAGGAGAATGATGAATTAGAAAACCATCAATGGATGCTTAATTTAAGGAGTGAAAATTTTATGAGAAATAAGATACTTAAATAGTCTCAAAGTATCGCTCTGCAGATTACTTGTTAATTACAAAAAGAAAAATAATAACACTACAGGAGAAATCTGGCAGACACCATCTAAATCAAATGGTCAACTCTATCATCAAAATACGAAGTTAAACCAACATCGTGGTCTCCTGATATGGAGGACACAATACCATTTCTGTGATTTTCTCACCAAAAATTCATAATCTCAATCTAATCATTGAGGAAACATCAGATAAATCAACATTGGGGGTCATTTTTACAAACTAACTGATTGATGCCCTTCAACAATCTAAAGGTGAAGAAACACTGAGAGAGGAGTGTTTCCACATTACAGGTGACTAAAGAGACTCGGCAAATACATACTGACAGATTCTGAAAATGGACTGTAGATTAGATAGTAGCCTTACATTCAGATTAAATGTCCTGATTTGATAACTGGGTATAGAAAAGAAAATCACTGTTCTTAGGAAATATACACTAATAAGTATCTGGGTGATGAGGGATGCAATGGTTTCAATTCACATATGTATACAGAGAGACATCGTTATTAATATAGCTAAATGAGGCAAGACATAAATAGGTAAATCTGGGTAAAGGGTATATATATGCCATTTTTAAAAGTTTGAAATTATATTTAGCTAAAAGGTTCACCTAAAAATGCCTACATAGCAAAATCACTTTGGCTAAGGCAACAGCAAAGGGTTAGCCCAGAATTTCTCCCATTAAATTTTCTGTTTATTTGTATTTTGCCCCCAAGGGTATAGACATATAAACTTTAATATTTTCAACTCTTCTAACATTTAAATTTCTTATTTCATTTTCTTATCTAATTGCTTTAGCTATGCTTCCCAAATAATGCTAAATAATAATGGTGATACCTGATATTGTTGCTGATGAATTTAATGAGAATGCTTCACCAATAAGGATGACTTGTATTTGAGATACAGTCAGTCATTTTAAATTGAGTATCAAATACAACACTAGTGCTGGGAATACGACAGTAAAAAATACAATCAGACCCTGCCCCCTTCACATCTTACATTCTATTTTTGTTTTTTCTGTAGAGATGGGGTCTTGCTATGTTGCCCAGGCTAGTCAAACAATTCTTCCTCCTTGGCCTCCCAAAACACTGGGATTATAGGTGTGGGTCATCACTCCTGGCCAGATCTCACATTCTAAAGAGAGAGGGAACCAAAAATACAAGTGAGCTAATGAAATAACTGCAAGTTATGGTAAGTGAAAGAGCTAGCTAGCTATGTGAAAAAAGGTCGAGACAAAGGAATTCAAGGCATAGATAATATCCAAACGGTATACTCATTTGCCTCTTACCATAGTTTATTTAACTGGCTTTTTTTTTTTCTTTTCAGAAGGAGTTTTGATCTTGTTGCCCAGGCTGGAGTGCAATGGCGCGATCTCAGCTCACCGCAACCTCCACCTGCAGGGTTCCAGCGATTCTCCTGCCTCAGCCTCCCGAGTAGCTGGGATTACAGGTGCCTGCCACCACACCCAGATAATTTTTGTATTTTTAGTAGAAACGAGGTTTCACCATGTTGAACAAGTTGGTCTCAAACTCCTGACTTCAGGTGATCCACCTGCCAGCCTCCCAAAGTACTGGGATTACAGGCATGAACCACCACGCCCAGCCTAACTGGCTTCTTAATGGTGCATAGTTGTTTCTAATCTTTTCTTAGATATTAAAATCTCCTCATCCATACTTCTTTGCACACGTGTGCAAGTAGGATACATTCCTGGAATTTATGCTGGGTCAATGGATATGTGTGTTTTTTATTTGATGGATTCTACTGAAAAGCCCTTCAAAAAAGTTTGTGCCAATTATAATTCCTACCAACAATGGATAAAAGTGCCAATCTGATAGATGAAAACTGGTGATCATGGCTTACTGCAGCCTCAAACTCTTGGGCTCAAGTGATCCTCTCACCTCTCAGCTTCCCCAGTAGCTGGGACTACAGAAACATGCCACCATGCCTGGCTAATGTTTACTTTTTGTAGAGATAAGGGTCTTGCTGTTTTGCCCAGGCTGGTTTCAAAACTTCTAGGCTCAAGTGATCCTCTCCACTCAGCCTTCCAAAAGGACTGAGTCATGCAGGCCAAGAGCGAGTCAGGGTCTTCTTTGATGTGCTTTTTTAGGCCTTGGTATCATTGTTATCCTGGTTTTGAAAAAAGAATTGGGAAGTTTTATTTAACAATGGAATTCCTTATACTTGGAATATTTGAAAGAAATCCCCTTGAATTCTGTCTGTGCCAGGAGTTTTTTGTTTTTCTGAAGAAACTATTCTGACAACTTTTTAAACTTATTTCATGGGATATACCAACAGACATCCAAAAAGGGTGTTCCAACCTACACTGCCATCTGGTATGTGAGCAAACCCATTTCCTCACACCCCACCTACCTTGGGTTTGTTTCTTAATATTTGCTAATTAAAAGGTGAGAAACACAGCTCATTAGCAGGACAGTCTTGCAGGTATCAGCGTACATAGGAAACGAGGGGTGAATATGAAGATAGTAGGGGCACAACTCTGGACTGAGGTGGGGACAGATTCGAAATGTTAGAGTGCCTGCCTGCTCTTAAAGATGAGCAACTGAAAGAGCCAAGGGAAGGAAGGTAGTGGCTACAGTGGATATTTCTTCTTTAGCCGGGTAGGGAGAGGAAGACACCAAGACCTGGGGGCCATGTCACATCAGTCTTGAAAACCTGGTTTCCTTAGAGGGCCCCTTCCAGCTCTGACACTCCAAAGGTCTATGAATAAGTGACCGTATAATTTATCACCAAACCCATCCACTTTTGAGAGGGTAAGAGGGTACTATTAACAATTAGGCTGGGCAACAAGCATAAACCAGGACTATCCCATATGGTGACCCACCTGAGGCCACAGGGGAAGAAGAGACTGCATAGCTCTTAAGAAGGGGAAGAAGAGACTGCATAGCTCTTAAGAAGCATTTTTTTTTTTTTTTTTTTTTTTTGGTAGAGACGGGGTCTCGCCATGTTGCCCAGGCTGGTCTTGAACTTCTGGGCTCAAGCAGTCCTCCCACCTCAGCCTCCCAAAGGGCTGGGATTACAGGCGTGAGCCACCACGCCCGGCCACTCTCAAGAATCTGGATGGCAGACTGAATTCCACAGACTGAGGGAAGAAAAATACTTCAACCTGCACAGACTTAGGTATTGAATAAGTATCTTCTTAGATGGTCCTTCCTGTATTCATTCAACTTTTCTTTCTTGAGAGCCTATTGTGAAGCAAATATAATAAACACAACAAGCATTGTAAGTGATAAATTAGAGGAAGCATTTCCTCCAGGGCTAGTGGGATGCATGTGGAGATGTGCAGCCCAGGTCCCCTTCAAAGGAGGACTTGTGGCTATTCCCACATACCTGTGGGCAGCCAGCCTCCAGCAGCCAAGAGTCGCCTCCCCTAAGGTCACACCCATCCCAGTGTGCCCACATCCCATGACCTGTCAGGCGAGGGTAAACAGACAAGGCCATCTTGGCCCAATGTGGGACAAGTCTGATGCATCCATGTCAGCCCAGGTGCTGGGTTCTGCCAGCCTGCATCACAGTTCGACTTCTGCTTCTGTCTAATCCTGCCTGTCTCCAGTTATTGATCCCAATGGCTCCCCCTAATAAACCTCCTTCACACTAAAGGCAGTCTCAGAGTCTGCTTCCCAGAGAACCCAACTTGTAACAGTTAGCAATTATTCTACCTTGAGGGAGAGAGAGGGAGAATCTCAAGGCAGGGAGGAGTGGAGGATTTACTACTGTAATATTTACAAAGTAAAAAAGGCCTATGGAATTTGTAATATAATTTGCAATTGCTTCTTGGCCTTTTGGCTAGAATCAAGTGTAATATAATGTGCAGTCTGCAAAGCCCAAAATAGCCTAGTGGCTAGGAGGTCCCAAGTTCAAAACAGCTGAGTAAAAAGACCTATCCTACCCAGTAGCTGGGTAACATTGGGCCAGTTGCTAAACCTCTTTGACCCTCAGTTTCCCCATGTGTGAAATGAGAAGATAATATCTAATTCATATTTTAAGGAATTAGTTGAAAACAGCCCCTTCAGGAACACTTCTCCCCTGCTGGTGGGAATGTAAACCACTATGGAAAACAGTACGGAGATTCCTTAAAGAACTAAGAGTAGAACTACCATTTGATCCAGCAATCCCACTACTGGGTATCTACCCAGAGGAAATGAAGTCATTATACAAAAAAGATACTTGCATACGCATGTTTATAGCAGCACAATTCGCAATTCCAAAAATGTAGTATCAGCACAAATGCCCATCAATGAGTGGATAAAGAAATTGTGAGATAGAAATATATCTATAATCTCTCTATATATAGATTATATATATTATATATAATCTCTATATTATATGTATATAATCATATAATATATATATGATGGAATACTACTCAGCCATAAAAAAGAACGAATTAATGGCATTCACAGCAACCTGGATGGAAATGGAGACTATTATTCTAAGTGAAGTAACTCAGGAAGAGAAAACCAAACATGTTTGGTATGTTCTCACTCATAAATGGGAGCTAAGCTATGAGGATACAAAGGCATAAGAATGACAAGAATGTCCGGGCACAGTGGCTCACGCCTATAATCCCACCATTTTGGGAGGCTGAGGCAGGTGGATCACCTGAGGTCAGGAGTTTGAGACCAGCCTGGGCAACATGGTGAAACCCTGTCTCTACTTAAAATACAAAAATTAGCCAGGTGTGGTGGCGTGTGCCTGTAGTCCCAGCTATTTGGGAGGCTGAGGCAGGAAAATAACTTGAACCCAGGAGGTGGAGGTTGCAGTGAGCCGAGATCACACCATTGCACTCCAGTCTGGGTGACAGAGTATGACTCTGTCTCAAAAAAAAAAAGAAAAAAAAAGACAAGAATGACACAATGGATTTCAAGGACTTGGGGGGAGGCAGGAAGGGAGAGAGGGGGGTGAGGGATAAAAGACTACAAATTGGGTTCAGTGTATACTACTTGGGTGACGGGTGCACCAAAATCTCACAAATCGCCACTAAAGAACTCACTCATGTAAGCACACACCACCTGTTTGGAAATAAAAAATTAAAAATAATTAAAAAATTAAAAAATCAGATATTCATTTTAAAAATAGCCCCTTCATATGTGTAAGCTGCTATATAAACATGAATTACTCCTTGCTACTGCTTTTTGATTCTGAAGATTTGCAATTAATGATTAACTGCCAATAACTCAATCCGGATTTCAAGAGAAAGCAAAACCAGCTAGCCCTAGTAGCCAGTAATTATTATCTCTGCTTTCTTTTTCTGTTTTTCTTCTCAACTCAATGACATGGAGCTGAGATACAGAGTATGTTTTACTAGTTCTGTTGCGTAGTCTTGAGGTTTATAGTTCATGCTCTTTATTTAAAGAATAGACAAGTTAAACCCATCATTAAGTTACTTTTCATTTGTGAGCAGGTGACTTTTACCCTTGTGGGGCTGGGACAATTAAAAAAAAAAAAGTACATTTTCACACCTGCCACACAGGAAGCTATCGTAAACTTGTGAGCTGGGGCCCTTAGTCACAACTAAACACCTACTGACTTGTACAGAACTGGCACCTGCTGGAAAGGCCTGCCCTACCACATCCCTCTGGCTGGTAACTGACCCATCTGTGCTCTGTGAGGATCCAGAATGTTCTCAGTTTGGGCCCTTTAACCAAAACTGGGTGCTCCTGTCTCTAAAATCCCATGTCTTCTAGGTTTTCTCTTATGGCACTTATCCTGTTCTATCTAAAATCACAAATTATATGGGTCTTTTCTTTCCTACTGGCTGTAAACATGATACCTGCCCTCCAGCCATTCACCTTTGCCACCCGGGTAAGGAGCAGAGCAGAAGAGTCTTGCGCAAAGGTTTTCTGAATCAGTAATGTAGTGGAAAGGGGAAGAAAGGAGCAAAGCTGGCCTTTTCTTTTCTCCTTGCAAAGTCTCTGAAGCCCATGTCTACTGGCAAGTGTGCCGCTTATGCTGTACTGGGATCTGAGTCATGTGGTAGAGGGTTTGCCCCTGAAAATACCCTTTGTGAACAGCCTCGACTGCTTTAGCTAGGCCTTTCATTTATTCATCTGGAGGAGGAGGGATGGAGACCTGCTTTTACCTCTAGGGTTGGAAGAACCTTCAAAGACAAAGAACAGTGTGGTGCCTATGAGAAGGATGACGTCAGAGGGAGAGTGGTAAGGCCAAAGCACTCTGAGGCCTGTCTCTAGGCTGAAGGCAAGCTAGAGTCATCAGGGCTAGAGAGAAACATGGAGCCAGATAAAGAGAGACTGTGTCCTGTTTGGCCTGGGTGGTTTTTAATAGTGGTTTGTAATAATTCCAGCTTGTGTTGATTGAGCACTGGCTGTAGGCCAGGCCCTATGTACATTATCTCATTGAAGCTGCTCGGCATCCCTGTAAGGTAGGTATTGTTATTACAGAGGAGGAAACTGAGACACAGAGAGGTTAAACAGCTTGCCTTAAGTCACACAGCTAGTAAATGACAGAACCAGGATTTGGCGGCAGGCATTTTTATTTCACAGCCAGCTCTTGGCCACAGTACTGGTTCTTGTTTGCCCCTCCAGGTCCATGTGTGTCCCTGAGAAACTCTAGGGCTCCTGTGCTGGCTGGCTTCCAGCTGGGTTCACCAGGGGAAGGCTAGAGCAGAACACAGGTATAGCCAAGGGGGAGGTCAGAGCATTTCCTCCATGATCCACGATGACAGCCCCTCATCCTGGGTTCCAGCAATTCCTTCCATCCCTTCTCACCGGGAGCCTCTGGGCACTCCAACGTCCCTGTCTGCCCCTGACCACATGGCTGTAAGAAGTCATTCATTTAAGTCTCTTCCTTTGAGCCATCCAGGGTGAATTCTTTCCCCCCGCCCCACCCACTTGCTTCACACTGCATCACACAGATTACAACAGCAGTGCTGGCAGAAGCTGACTGCATACAAATCCAGTAAAGCACCTGTCTGCTTGAATATTACTTTATCATGCAAAAACAGCTGGATACAATGCAAGGTATGGATCTTGTCGGATTGTGATTCAAACAAACCAACTATGAAAAATTATTCATGAGATAACAGGAAATTTGAACAGTGACTAGATATGTGATGATTATTAAAGAATCCTAGCCAGCTTTGACAAAATTCAACAACACTTCATGCTAAAAACTCTCAATAAATTAGGTATTGATGGGACGTATCTCAAACTAATAAAAGCTATCTATGACAAACCCACAGCCAATATCATACTGAATGGGCAAAAACTGGAAGCATTCCCTTTGAAAACTGGCACAAGACAGGTATGCCTTCTCTCACCACTCCTATTCAACATAGTGTTGGAAGTTCTGGCCAGGGCAATTAGGCAGGAGAAGGAAATAAAGGGTATTCAATTAGGAAAAGAGGAAGTCAAATTGTCCCTGTTTGCAGACGACATGATTGTATATCTAGAAAACCCCATTGTCTCAGCCCAAAATCTCCTTAAGCTGATAAGCAACTTCAGCAAAGTCTCAGGATACAAAATCAATGTGCAAAAATCACAAGCATTCTTATACACCAATAACAGACAAACAGAGAGCCAAATCATGAGTGAACTCCCATTCACAGTTGCTTCAAAGAGAATAAAATACATAGGAATCCAACTTACAAGGGATGTGAAGGACCTCTTCAAGGAGAACTACAAACCACTGCTCAACGAAATAAAAGAGGATACAAACAAATGGAAGAACATTCCATGCTCATGGGTAGGAAGAATCAATATCGTGAAAATGGCCATATTGCCCAAGGTAATGTATAGATTCAATGCCATCCCCATCAAGCTACCAATGACTTTCTTCACAGAATTGGAAAAAACTACTTTAAAGTTCATATGGAACCAAAAAAGAGCCCGCATTACCAAGTCAATCCTAAGCCAAAGGAACAAAGCTGGAGGCATCACGCTACCTGACTTCAAACTATACTACAAGGCTACAGTAACCAAAACAGCATGGTACTGGTACCAAAACAGAGATATAGACCAATGGAACAGAACAGAGCCCTCAGAAATAATGCCACATATCTGCAACTATCTGATCTTTGACAAACCTGGCAAAAACAAGCAATGGGGAAAGGATTCCCTATTTAATAAATGGTGCTGGGAAAACTGGCTAGCCATATGTAGAAAGCTGAAACTGTATCCTTTCCTTACACCTTATACAAAAATTAATTCAAGATGGATTAAAGACTTAAATGTTAGACCTAAAACCATAAAAACCCTAGAAGAAAACCTAGGCAATACCATTCAGGACATAGGCATGGGCAAGGACTTCATGTCTAAAACACCAAAAGCAATGGCAACAAAAGCCAGAATTGACAAATGGGATCTAATTGAACTAAAGAGCTTCTGCACAGCAAAAGAAACTACCATCAGAGTGAACAGGCAACCTACAAAATGGGGGAAAATTTTTGCAATCTACTCATCTGACAAAGGGCTAATATCCAGAATCTACAAAGAACTCCAACAAATTTACAAGAAAAAAACAAACAACCCCATCAACAAGTGGGCAAAGGATATGAACAGACACTTCTTAAAAGAAGACATTTATGCAGCCAAAAAACACATGAAAAAATGCTCATCATCACTGGCCATCAGAGAAATACAAATCAAAACCACAATGAGATACCATCTCACACCAGTTAGAATGGTGATCATTAAAAAGTCAGGAAACAACAGGTGCTGGAGAGGATGTGGAGAAATAGGAACACTTTTACACTGTTGATGGGACTGTAAACTATTTCAACCATTGTGGAAGTCAGTGTGGCAATTCCTCAGGGATCTAGAACTAGAAATACCATTTGACCTAGCCATCCCATTACTGGGTATATACCCAAAGGATTATACATCATGCTGCTATAAAGACACATGCACACGTATGTTTATTGTGGCACTATTCACAATAGCAAAGACTTGGAACCAACCCAAATGTCCAACAATGATAGACTGGATTAAGAAAATGTGGCACATATACAACATGCAATACTACGCAGCCATAAAAAATGATGAGTTCATGTCCTTTGTAGGGACATGGATGAAGCTGCAAACCATCATTCTCAGCAAACTAACACAAGAACAGAAAACCACACACTGCATGTTCTCACTCATAAGTGGGAGTTGAACAATGAGAACACATGGACACAGGAAGGGGAACATCACACACTGGGGCCTGTTGTGGGGTCGGGGGAGGAGGAAGGGATAGCATTAGGAGATATACCTAATGTAAATGACAAGTTAATGGGTGCAGCACACCAACATGGCACATGTATACATATGTAACAAACCTGCAAGTTGTGCACATGTACCCTAAAACTTAAAGTATAATTAAATAAATAAATAAAGAATCCTGGCTGGGTGTGGTAGCTCACGCCTGTAATCCCAGCACTTTGGGAGGCTGAGGCGGGCAGATCACCTGAGGTCAGGAGTTCAAGACCAGCCTGGTCAACGTGGTGAAATCCCGTCTCTACTAAAAATACAAAAATTAGCTGGGCTTGGTAGCGCACGCTTGTAATCTTAGCTACTTGGGAGGCTGAGGCAGGAGAATTGCTTGAACCCGGGAGGTGGAGGTTGCAGTGAGCTGAGATCGTGCCATCGCACCCCAGCCTGGGCAACAAGAGCAAAACTCCGTTTCAAAAAAACAAAAAAGAATCCTTGTGAATTTCTTTTAGGTGTGCTAACGGCATTGTGGTTATGTTTAGAAGAGTCCTTATGATTTGGGGATATATACTGAAATAGTTACAGAAGGTTTTGAGTTAATGGAGGTAGTGGAAGAGTAAGAAAGGAACAATGCTTGGTTTTTCTCTTCTCCTTGCTAAGAAATGTCTGGGATTTGTTTCAAAAGAATAGAGGGGCGGACAGAGAGGGCAGGAGTTAAAGATGAAACACGACCGGCCATGAATTGGTAACTGTTGAAGCAACATGATGGGGAGGGGGGCATTATCCACCTCCAGTTTCTCCACTAGTAATAAATGCTTGATATTTTCCATAATAAAATGTGATATGGACCTATAATCCCAGCACTTTGGGAGGCCAAGGCAGGTGGATCATTTGAGCCCAGGAGTTTGAGACCACCCTGGGCAACATGGTGAAACCCATCACTACAAAAATACCAGAAATCAGCCAGGTGTAGTGGTGCGCACCTGTAATCCCAGGTACTCAGTAGGCTGAGGTGGGAGGATCACCTGAGCCTGGGAGGTCAAGGCTGCAGTGAGCCCTGATTATGGCACTGCACTCCAGCCTGGGCAACAGAGTTAGACCCTGTCTCAAAAAAAAAAAAAAAAAAAAAAAAGAAATAGTCTAAACGTACTTCTAAAGTCCCCTGGAGAAGGCAGAGAAACAGCTGAAAAACTTGGCAGATATCCACTAGGTAGCTGAAGCTAAGACATAAGAGGCCCATGTTCCATGGGGGCGGCAGTAAAGAGTATCATTTATGATTCATTTATTTAGTGTTAAATTATCCCAGCAGGCAGAATAGGCCAACTGGTCCTCAAAATACATGATGTTTTTTGTATTTTTCCTTATTATGGAAAATTTCAAACATACGTAAACAGAATACAGAATCACTGTATGATTATACAGTGCACTTTCCATGTAACTATTACCCAGTTTCAACAATGATCAGCACTCTTATCATCAATACCTTCACCCCTCCCCACTCAATTCTTCTTTAACAGTTTTTAGGTAGGATTTATACACGCAGAAATGCAGAAACCTTAGGTGCACACTTTGACAAATGGAGGCACCCATGTAAACTGACACCCCAACCACGATACAGAACTTTTCAGAAAGTTCTCCCCGCTAATATTTTTAGCTCAGCTTTGCCTGTTCTAGAACTGAAGAACGAATTTTTTTTTTTTTTTTGAGATGGAGTCCAGCTCTGTCACCCAGGCTGGAGTGCAGTGGCGTGATCTCGGCTCACTGCAACCTCCACCTCCCGGGTTCAAGCGATTCTCGTGCCTCAGCCTCCCAAGTAGCTGGGATTACATGTGTGTGCCAACATGCCCAGCTAATTTTTGTATTTTTAGTAGAGACGGGGTTTTGCCATGTTGGCCAGGCTGGTCTCAAACTCCTGACCTCAAGTGATCTTCCTGTCTTGGCCTCCCAAAGTGCTGGGATTACAGGCAAGAGCCACTGCGCCTGGCATTAAGCATGAATTTTAAACTGCACTTATGTGCAAGCTAATTCTGCATTCATTGTTTTTGCATGCTAGATCCCCATTCCCCAACCTACCTCCACCCCCATCCAGAGAGATGTTCTTTAGAATATATTAGAAAATAATAAAAGGAGCTAGGGAAATTGGGCTTTGACTTTTAAGTACCTGGTCACTTTGGCCCAGTTGTTTAACTGCTCTGAGCCTTAAATTCATAGAAGGGCTTTCAGCCAGACACTCCTTCCATTCAGGTATTGCTGGACACTGAGGAGCCCTGCGGGAGGAGCGTCAAGGCAGAGGACCTTAAGCTTGGGATGGCACAAGAACCACCTGGGGGTCTGGAAAACTCCAGAGGTATTCATTCAGCCTGGTGGTAGATGGGTGGGCCTGGCAATCTGCATTTTAACTAGTGCCCCAGGAGGCTCTCATTTTGTCACTGGATTGCCCTTAGACCCTTGGAGAAACTCTAAAGAAAGGTAAGGACAAAAAAAAGAAAGAGAGAGAGAAGCTAAGAAATTAAGTTCTTCCTGCGGTTGAGCTTTAGCAGAACTTCAGTTGGCATTTAGAGTTCTGCCTCCTCAACAAGTCCAAGGCCTCTTTCACATAACAGCTCTTCAAATATTTGAAGTTGGTGATCATGATCCTTCCTCAGTCTGATCTTCTCAACATGGAACTGCCCCAATTCATTCAACCATTTCCAGTATGACCTCCCCCTTGGGGAGGTAAGGGTTCCTTTCATGCTGAAGTGGATTCCAGTCTTTGGCAATTTCCTCTGGAAGACAAGGGGTGTCCTGGAGGTTTGACCTGGAGCTCAGAAGCAATAAAAGCGAATCATCTGTTGACGATCTATTATTATGCCAGGAACTGTACCAGCCCTTAAACATACAGTGTCATTTAATCCTCACAAGAACTCTTCAAGAAAGATGTTAATTTTCTCCGTTTACCAATTTGGAAATCATGGTTTCCCAGGAAGAGGTGGAGCTGGATGGCGTGATGGTCAGTTTTAAATGTCAAGGAGCTAGGCTATTGTTCTTAAGTCATTCTATTAAGTGCTAACCTGTGTGTTGCTCTGAAGGTATTCTGTACATGTGGTTAGCATCTACAATCAACCAGCTGACTTTAAGTAAAGGAGATTATCTTCAATAATCTGGGTGGGTCTCATCCAATTAATTGGAGAGCTTTAAGAGCAAAACTGAGGTTTCCTTGATAAACAAGAAATTCTCCCTGAAGCCTGTAGCATCGCAGCTCCTGCGGAGCTTCCAGAGTTTCTGGGTGCCCTAGAGAGTTTGAATTTGCCAGCCTTCCCAATTATATCATCCAATTCCTTGAAATAAATCTGTGTGTATATGTGTATTTATTTATTCACATTCTACTCATTCTGTTTTTCTGGAGAACTCTGACAGATAAAGACAGGAACCCAGTTCTCCCCAATTTCAAAAGATCACGTCTTGCCTCTGTGACTTGCCCACATTCTGCCAACCACCATCTGCAACTCCACCAAAAACAACTCAGGGATGCACCTCAGCCTAGGCAGGCTTCAGCTGCCTGGAATTGTATTTGAATATTAACATAGATCCAGCCGGGTGCGGTGGCTCACACCTGTAATCCCAGCACTTTAGGAGGAGAGGCAGGAGGATAGCTTGAGCCCAGGAGTTTGAGAGCAGCCTAAGCAGCATGGCAAGACCTTGTCTCTGCAAACAAATTTTTAAAAAATTAGCCAGGTGCAGTGGTGCATGCTTGTGGTCCCAGCCACTTGGGAGACTAAGGCAGGAGGATGGCTTGTGCCCAGAAGGTTGAGGCTGCAGTAAGATATGACTGCACCACTGCACTCCAGCCTGGGTGACAGAGCAAGACCCTATATCTCAAAAAAAAAAAAAAAAAGCAACAAGATTTTAAGAATAAACTCTTCCTATCACAAGGCTGCCATGAACGAGACAGACTTTTGTTTCTACCTTTGAAGTTTTATAGTGAGCAGAAGGTATGGTTTACTCAGTGCTTAAGAACAGTGACCTGTTCTATTCCTAGCAAGGTCACTAACTTGCTATATTAGGCAATCCCAAGTTTCGCCATTTGATTAATTATAATGCTAGCCTGAAAGTCTGCTTTCCACTGCCCTCATCCACTCAGACAGTTGGCATTAAATAGTCAGATGGCCCATCAGGATTTCAGATCTGACCTACTTTCTAGTTGAGACTCGGGCCTTGAAGGACCCAAGACACCTTCACACCCGTGGTATCTTTGAAGTTCTGCAAACACAATGTCATGAATGGTAAGTGCTCAACAGACAGACACTGGCTGAACTGACCTCTGCTCCTAACCCTGTCCCTGGGTGCTATTTCAGGTGAAAGCCAAGACCCAGTCTCCACATTCCAGCCACTGCAGCTCAAAGGAGAGGATGCCAAGTCCTATAGAAGAAATGTTACAGAGTGCAATAGGGCTCAAAGGGAAGAACAGGAAATGTTTTATGGATGAGGTGATGGTTGAGCTGAGTTTGAGAATTTAACCATAAAAGACTTGAGAGGAATGAAAGGAAGGCATTCCGGGCAAAGGTAAGAACAGACTAAAGGGCAGGAGATCATAGGGTTGTTGGGGAAAGGGATGAAGAAAGTTTTCTCCTGGAAAGAAGGCTACATGGAGAGGCCCAGCAAGAGCAGCTGGGGGCTGGGTCACATAAGCCACAAGGGCAGCCCTGAATGACAAAATACTGAATAAGTAGGCAATGGCGAGCTAGAGGAGGCATCCCACAAAACGCAGAGAGACGAACCAAGGTGTGCTTTGGAAACCTGCACCTGACAACACAATGGACGGGAGTAAATTGGGGAAGAAGCGGTACAAGCCCCACCTGAATTATTAATAGTGTATCAACCCTGCTCAACTTGCACTATTTCATTCAATCCTCACCACCACTTCCCTAAGGTGCTCTTACTATTCCATTTTACGGATAAGGGAACCAAGGCTCAGAGCACTTAAGAAGTGTGCCCCAGATCACACAGCCAGTGTGGCACTGGGATCTTCCCCAGCTGGTCTGACTCCAGGGCCAGCACACAAGACCCCTAGACCAGCCTGCCTCAAGTCAGGGCTTGGGCCCTGCATGCTCATTTCCCACTGTGGGTTGAGAAGTAGGGGTCATGGAAAGAAGGAGAATGATACAAGAGACTTGGCAAAGATGATTTCTCTGTAACCTACTAATGGAGGGGAAATACTGACTGGAAAAAGATGGTTTGAGCCAAGCTTCCCCAGGGTTGCACATCAAGCCAGCAAAACCCCAGATTTTCTCAGGAGCACACACCAAGTCCTGTGCAAATGATCCTCCATATAGACCAGCTGCTTTCAGAAACAGCTCAGTTAGCTTTTAATCATAAGCAAGCTGAACACCCCAAGAATTGATGGAAGGAAGATGGTGATTGTTATAGATTGAACTGTGTCCCCAAAATTCATGTTGAACTCCTAACCCCCATACTTTGGAAACTGGGTCCATTGCAGATGTAACTAGGTAAGTTAAGATAGGAAGGAAGGTAGACCCTTATCCAATGACTGACTGATGTCCTTATAAAAAGGGAAATCTGGCCAGCCTGGGTAACATGGCAAAACCCTCGTCTCTACAAAAATTAAAAAATTAGCTGGGCGTGGTGGCAGGCGCCTGTAATCTCAGCTACTTGGGAGGCTGAGGCAGGAGAATCGCTGGATCCTGGGAGGCAGAAGTTGCAGTGAGCCGAGATTGCGCCATTGAATTCCAGCCTGGGAGACAGAGCAAGATTCCATCTCAAAAATAAAAAACAAAACAAAACAAAAAAACCCCAACAACAAAAAAGGGAAATTTGGATACAGACATGCACATAGGGAGAATGCCATGTGAAGATGAAGGCAGAGCTCAGGTGATGGAGAAGAAACCAAGGAATGCCAAAGATTGCCAGCAAACCACCAAAAGGCAGGAGAGAGCTGTAGAACACTTTCTCCCTCACAGCCCGCTGAAGGGCCAATCTGCTGACACCGTGATCTTGGACTTCTTGCCTCCAGAAGTGTTAGAGAATAAATTTCTGTTTAAGCCACCCAGTCTGTGGTATTTGTTATGGCAGCCCTAGCAAATTCATACAGTAACTTATGACATCCTTTCCCATACAAAGACAATAGTGCACCTTTACAACTTCCTTTAGTAAACAAAATGAAAATCCCACTGTGAACGCTTGTCATAAACGCAATGTAAGTAATTATAAGACTATTTCCATAACATAGCTGTGAGTTAAAAACAGGCAAATGTCTGAAATTTCATCTCTTGTCCAATTGCCCAGGAGTTAGGGACTATTTTTTATTCTGAAATGAAAAACAATTTTTACTTTAACAATCGAGGACCTTCTTTCTCTTTCCTTTACTCTTAGAATTAAATATTGAGGCCGGGTGCAGTAGCTCATGCCTGTACTTGAGCCCAGGAGTTTGAGACCAGCCTGGGCAACACAGAGAGACCTTATTTCTATTAAAAAAAAAAAAAAAAATTAGCCAGAAGCAGTGGTGCGCGTCTGTAGTCCCAGCTACTTGGGAGGCTGAGGTGGGAGAATCGTTTGAGCCCAGGAGGTTGAGGCAGCAGTGAGCTGTGATGGTACTACTATACTCCAGCCTGGGAGGCAAAGTGACCCTGTCTCAAAAAAAATTAAATATTGACTGGATCAGATTCTCTCTGTGCCCTGAAGAAACCAGCCCAACAGTTTCTTTTCTTTTTTTTTCTTTTGAGATAGAGTCTCGCTTTGTCACCCAGGCTGGAGTGCAGTAGAGCAATCTCGGCTCACTGCAACCTCCGCCTCCCAGGTTCAAGCGAGTCTCTTGCCTCAGGCTCCCGAGTAGCTGGGACTACAGGCACGTGCCACCGTGCCCGGCTAATTTTTAGTATTTTTAGTAGAGACGGGGTTTCACCGTGTTAGCTAGGATGGTCTCGATGTCTTGACCTCGTAATCCTCCTGCCTCGGCCTCCCACAGTGTTGGGATTACAGGTGTGAGCCACCACACCCGGCCCAGCCCAACAGTTTCTTCAGGCAGTTAATCAAGAGGTCTTACCAGACCCCTCACCCAGCAGAGGGTCTCTGTACCAGGATAGGAAACCACATCAAAATGACTACAAGCCCTCTCAGTTTCAAAGTGGCAACAGCTCTCTGAAATACTGAAGCTGGCTGTAGGCAGCTGTTCCATACGTTTACACATTCAATTCTACAAAAACTGTTCATTTCTTTGTTTAACCTGTGTGTTACTTGGAAGAATGCATGCTTCATCCGTTGTGAATGACTGTGGTTATGAAGGGAAGCGTGTCAGCCCTGGGGAATTCCAGAGTCAGTTTTCAGATCATGATAAGCCCCAGTAAGAAGTGAAACCAAAACAGTACTCCTTTTGATACTTGGAAAATCCCCTACTCCAAAATATTTTTGCATATGTACATAAATTATGGAAAATTATACTATAAAACTCCTGCAACTCAAATGTAAGCCACCGGAATTATCTATTTTTTAAAATTAAAAATTATGTTCCTATGGGACAAAGCACTTCGTCTCTTTGAAGTTAACAGTAGCTAACATTTACTAAGCACTTAAGTGACAGGCAAGTTCTAAGCCCTTTACATGGAATGAACTTTTTAATTCTCACATCAACCCTCTGAGGTAAGCCCCTTCTGATTCCCATTGTGCATGGGAATGCACACAGAATGAAGCACAGAAAGGATAAGCAACTTGTCCAAGGTCACAGATGTGGTAGAGCTGGGATTCAAAACCAGGCAGTCTGGGTCTAGCATATCCCACTTCTTCAATAACCAACCAAACTAGATATGCAGACAAGCCAAAAGGAATCCAGTGAGTGGGGACAGGTGAAGGAGGGTGGGTTAAGGACGGAGGGCAGAAGAGCGCAGGTACAATCCAGGCACCATGCTGCTCTTCCCATGGGCTTTTCCCACTTAATCAGCACACCTCCCTCTGGACTACACATTCCTCTCCCACTTGACATGAGACACTGAGGCTTGGAGTGATTCAAGCAGCTTATGGGAGGGCATACTAGCAGTTGATACTCCCAAACCCAGGTCTAGCTGACTGCAAAGACCAGTGTTGTTTTTCCAGCCCATTTTCTCCCCAAAGTCATGGTTCCAAATTGCAACCTCTTCATTATGAATGGCACAATCTAGCACTGGAGAGTGATTAGCCTGGGCAGTGGGAGGCTGAGTCACCCCATCCCAGATGCACTGAGATGTCCCAAGAGCTTGAGTACAGTGTAGGTACTTAATTAATGTGCCAGTCTGAGAGTCAAGAGACTCAGGCTCTGGTCTCTCTTTTGGCACTGACATGTGGCTTTAGCCAAATCCCTAACCTAGGCTTCTAGTTTTCTTCTTCTTCTTCTTCATTTTTTTTCTTTTGGAGACAGAGTCTCACTCTGTCACCCAGGCTGGAGTTCAGTGGCACAATCTCGGCTCACTGCAACCTCCGCCTCCCAGATTCAAGTGATTCTCGTGCCTCAGCCTCCCGAGTAGCTGGGACTACAGGCATGTGTAATCACGCCCAACTAATTTTTGTATTTTTAGTAAAGATGGGGTTCACCATGTTGCCCAGTCTGGTCTCGAACTCCTGACCTCAAGTGATCTGCCTGCCTCAGCCTCCCAAAGTGCTGAGATAACAGGTGTGAGCCACCACACTCAGCCCTATTTTTCTTAAGTACAAATTGTATATAAGGGTGCCTGGCCAGTGCACCACACAAGGTTGATGTAAAAGGCAACAAAAGTGAACTGGCCGTGACAACTGTAAGGAGCTGGACAGCTGATTTTTGCCAGATTGATTGAATGTAACCAGGTCATCCCAGCAGTGAACATGGTGCACACATGCCAGCCCAGCCAGGAAGGCACTGCCAGGAGAATGGTTCTCGGGGAACTTCACTCTCTCCCCTAGGAAAGCTGGATTCAGAGCCTCCACAGTGGTTTGCCTGGCCTAGGCTCAAAAAATGCCTCCAAGGCAGGCCTGCCAGTCTAGGCCACCCATGGTGGCTCATGCCTGTAAACCCAGCACTTTGGGAGGCTGAGATGGGATGGGTACTTGAGCCAAGGAGTTCGAGACCAGCCTAGGCAACATAGCGAGACCTGTCTCTACAAAAAATCAGCCAGTATGGTGGTGCACGCCAGTTCTCCTAGCTACCTGGGAGACTGAAGTGGAAGGATTGCTGGAGCCGGGGAGGTTGAGGCTGCAGTGAGTCGTCATTGCACCTTTGCACTCCAGCCTGGGCAACAGAGCAAGACCCTGTCTTTAAAACAAAACAAACAAAAAAACAGCCAAGGGAAGGCCACTTTGTCTCCCAGGTGATGCCGGGAGGGAAGTTTCCGAGGACTGAACAGCTTCCTCTCTTCTCCCTCCAGGTCCCTGTGCACTTTGCACACAGGTTGGCATTCGGGTGTGGGTGGCAGAGTGCCATCTGGTACAGCATCCAGCACTAGGTTTCAACTCTGTGTTACAGAACCAGGAATGGTGGTAGTGCAGCAAGTACTCACTTATTAGAGGGCAGAGCACTTAGGTGAGACAGACCCCATGGGGTCCAGATTGGATGAGTGAGCGGGGAAGAACCTCCCACAGTATATCCTGAACACAGAAGGATCCCTCCAAGACTCTCACCGGCCCCCACCCCATTGGTTCCGGTCCCCAGGAAGAGGAAGGACTCAGATCTGCATAACAGTGAATCACCGAGCACTTCCACACAATGACCCCTCCAGGAGGGTGGAGAAGCTTGTCTGGCAACTGCCTACACAAACGGCAATTCTGAAGAGCAACAAACAAACCAGTTTAACCCCAATTCCCATTTTGCATAAGAATGCGCCCCACAAAAACAACACCCGAAGAACATTAGTTGATCACCACTGGTTGATCGATACCAGTAGCAAACACTAAAGTTTGAGCCAAGACAGAATTTTAAAAGTCCCCTGGAAGGAACTTTGGGTAAAGTGGTTTTGTGGAAACTGGTGTTAAAGTGTCGTTAGACTGAACTCAAACGTTCCACGGGGAGCACCAGATATTTCAAGCAACAGATCTTGGTAAACTTGGTTTCAGAAAGAAGTTAAGCCAGAGAAGGGTTTGGACCCATAAACCAAAGGGAACTTGTTAGTCACTAAGTGACTGTCAAGGTACCTGTTTTCTTTATGCTAATAAGAGGTTACACAAATTCCAGGAAGGAGGATTGCTAGGTGCAGGGGATGGTTAGGTCACAGGGGGACCGCCTGCCGGCTGGCCTCTGAATAGACCCTGACCATGGCTCCTTAATCCAGGGAAGCAGCAAAAACGAACAGCAATTGGGTTGACATGAGGGCGAAGGCCCTTGCGTTAGGCCGGGAGAGTCGTTCTTAAAAACGTGCATCCTCCCAGAGGTCACGGCCTCCTTCACATCGTCCAGGTCGGGCACGGGTCCCAGAGAACGACATCCCAGTGTACATGAGGTACTGAGCGAAGACAGTGGGCATTGCTTCTCCCCTCCCCATCCCCGAACTACTCTTGCCAGCCATCAAACACAGGGAAAGGTGTTCTCTATAACCAAACGGATGATTTTGTCCACTTCTTCCTTAAACACCTAAAAACCACAGCGACAGCACTAGCAGCCCTTCATTCGGAATCAGAGCAGCAGCATCTGCGAACCCGCAAAGCCCAGGGGCTAAGGGTGCCAGGACACAGCGAGAGTGGCCCCTGCCCAGATCCGACACAAGCCTCGGGGGCTCCGGGCGGCGTAGACGCCGCACTTCGCTCGCTTCCCGCTCTGCACCTACCTCGCTCGCACATCCGCCAGCGTCCGGCACCTGAGCCGTCGGTTCCGCGGGTGCCTTCTCCTCTTCCCCGGCGTCCAAGGGGCCACTCCGAGCCGCTCGGGGGTCCCCGCCGCCCCCCTGCACAGCCTGGCTACCGCCGTCCACGCTGGCGCCGGCTCCTCCGGTGGACGAGGCGGCGGCGGCGCCGAGCAGCCCGTGGGCCTCGTCCGCGCTCCCGGCAGCCACGCTGTGCACCAGCCACGCATCCACGCTGGTGCGAGGGACGAAGGGGACCCCGAGCGCGCGCACCTCCCGGAGCAGCTGGCCCTCGGGCGGCGCGGCAGGGTCCAGCTCCCGGCCCTTGGGGTGCAAGTGGCCCGCGCGCCCCCACCCTCCCGAGGCCGAGAAGGGGCTGAGCGCGTAGGCGGAGCTGGCCGGGCCGCCCAGGAATAGCAGCTCGTCCTGGAGCAGGCTGGGCGGCGGCAGCAGCAGGTAAAGATCTAGGTCTACGCGGAGCCCCGCCAAGCTCAGCAGGAGGGTGAGGTGCAGGAGGCCGCCGCCGGCCGACCACCACCGCTTCAGGTGCTTCATCGCCGCCGCGCGCCCGGGAACGCCCCTGCCGGCGCCCGCGGGTCCCGGCGCAGCAGCCGCCGGGGTGACACGTGCGGACCCCGCGCGCCGCCCGCACCTGCCTGGAACCCAGATAAGCGAAACAATGGACCGGGGCGCGCGGCGGCCGTCGCGGGTTCCCAGCACCGGGCACAAAGGCGTTCCCTCGGCAGCCAGCACCGTGCCTGGCACCGCCGGGGATCGGGAGAAGCGAAAGAGGAGCCACCTGAGCGCCGAGCCCGTTCGCCCAGCCGCCCGCAGCCCGGCGCGGTGGCCAAACTCCGCCCCCGGCCGCGGGCGCAGCCGACGGGAACACGCCCCCTGCCGCCCGGGGCCCGCGCCCGTGGGAGGGGCCGCGCGGGGCGGGACTCCCCGAGCTCAAAGCCTCTTTATGTCCGGGGAACGCAAGGTTTTCTGGGAGCAGAAGTTGTTCTGGGCACCAAGTGGCCCCTTGCCACCCTGTGGCCGTGAGCTGGGCCATCCTTGCTGAAAGCCAAGGGCGGGAGTTGGGGTGGAGGGCTAGGTGGTGGGTAGCTGGGTGGGAAGGGACAGGATGTGTAGACTGGGCGGAGAGTGACTGGGCAGCTACGAGGGGCCTGGCAGCTTGCAACGGGCTTCCACCCCAACGTGAGGACACTTGGCGGGCAGAGTGGGCAAGAGTAACCTCTCTGTCTCAGTTCCGCTGTCTGTAAAATGGGGATCATAGAGCCTGTCAAACAGGGATGTGTTGAGGTCAGATGAAATATTTCGTGTAAAGTTCGGAGTTTCACATATAAATTCCACCGTTGCCATTGGGATCAGTCATCCCACCACTCTCCACACCCCAGTCCCAGCCTCACAGACCCCTCTCTCTTCTCTGGGCGTGCTCTGCATAGTGCTAGACCTCCTCTCGGTATCCTTTGCTCCTTATCCGTTGTTTCCTTGAGGGTTGACAGCACAAGCTCTACAGTTACCCTGAGTGAGTTCAAGTCCCCCCTCCACTTGAGGGGCGACCTTGGACAAATCTCTCCTTTTTCTCTGTGCCTCAGTTTTCTCACTGTAAAATGAGACTAATAATAGCACCTCCCCAGCAGACCTTTTGTGAGCCCCAAATGAGATAACGCATGTAAACCACCGACCACAGCACTGCATAGGTAGGAAGTGCTCCCTGCTACCCATTGTTTGTATTACTCACCCTCAAGGCTTAGCTCCAAAGCTACATCCTCTGAATTTTCACCAGTTGGCATTAATCTCTCCCCCATCTGTTCCACCGTGCTTTCTCCGTTTGCCAACATTGTAACAGTTGGCCCATTCAACTCTGTGTTGTAGATGAGAATCGGTCTGATTTGCCCATTGTAAATTCTTGAGGACAAGGAACCTGTTTGGTTCACCTTTGTCCATGCACAGTACCCAGCACTGGGCCTTGCAAGGGTAGGTTTTACTAACCTTAGCTCCCTTCCTTGGAAGAAAAGGGGACAGGAGGGGATGCCCAACTGAGAATGGCAGTTGTGTAAAAAGTTGAGCAAGAGTTGTTTTAAAAGGCCCCTCCCTCCACCTGGCTTTCTCGTCTCTCTCCTGGGCTAGTGTAGTAAGAAGAGAAAAGAATGGGGACCAGGGGAGCAGAAACAGGGGAGCAGAGGAAAGTTGCTTCCTCTGTGTTAAGCCTTGGAAGATGGGTTGGGGTGGCAAAGAGGATGAAGAAAGGTGATTGCCAGGTTATCAAGACCCCGTTCACAGCATTTAGTCTCTGAACAGCGGATTTAGAGTCTCAGCTTAGTAAATGCTGCCTTCAGCTTTTTACTGAGAACCTACTAACTGCCTGAGGCTGTGCTGGAGGCATGAAGGATATGAAATGGAGTTCTTTCCTTCCGTAAGCTTATGGTTTTACTAGGGAGATGAGATAAAAATTTGTGGGACACTAAGAAACAAGAGAAATAATGTACTCAATTGCCAAAATACTTAGATGTAAATTACTTCAAGGTTTATATAGGGAGCTCTAAAACTATTGAGAGTAGAGGCGGTGCCTTCTTCAAGGTGGTGCCCTCCAGAATCTTACACACAGTTGATGCTCAAAAAAAATATTTATTAGTTGAATTGAGGAGGTTACACTTGAGATGTATTTTGAGAAATCTGAATAGACTGGGAACAGGAAGCACATACAAACTTCTAACATTTGTTGGGAAGTGGGCTAACCCCTCACCATTTTACAATGTGAATTGGTAATCATAGTGTTAAATATCTTTCAGACTATACACTTCAAAAGCATAGCTTAACTCTGGCTCTTGACTGGTGGGAACAAGGGTACCTAAAAGACCTTGCAGTAAAGTGTTAACCAGGAGACAATCCTACATACCCTTGACTTTACTCACAATAAAAAGTCCCACTTTTAGGAGCATGAGGAGAATGGAATGAAATTAGAAGGAAAAACTTCTCTTTAGGTTTATTTCTAGAATCCTCCATCTAGGAATAGCCAAGTGAAAAGTCCAAACCATTGTCTTGTAAAAGCCTTGAAAAGTCATCTGCATTCATAAAACCCTGAAATCAGTGCTACTCAAAGGTTGACCTGAAACTGATGCTCATGTGTAAACGATTTGCTTCTGATCCAAATGAGATAAGTAATAGCATTGAGAATTTAAAGAAAAAAAATTTTTTTTTGTAGAGATGGAGTCTTGCTGTGTTGCCCAGGCCTGTCTTGAACTCCTGGGCTCAAGCGATCCTCCTGCCTCAGCCTCCCTAACTGCTGCAATTACAGGTGTGAGCCACCATGCCTGGCCTAAAGAAATTTTTATAGCAATTTGACATCATTACAAAATCAACAGACGAGCTGAGGTTTTGGGTTTTTTAAATGCCTTTGTAATTTCATTTTTCTAGAAATGAATTTCTATTTTATTTGACAAAAGTGCTGACTTGCAAAAAATTGAAAAATTTTTTTTAAAGTTGATTCTTCAAAGGGTTAGTTTGAGAAGCACCACCTTAAATGGCATCCTGGCAGGGTAGGCAACTCCCAAGATAATGTCCAGTGATTATTCCCTTCCCTCGAGTGTGGGCTAGACCTGGTGATGT
Source organism: Pan paniscus (assembly GCF_029289425.2). Taxonomy (NCBI): domain Eukaryota; kingdom Metazoa; phylum Chordata; class Mammalia; order Primates; family Hominidae; genus Pan; species Pan paniscus. The sequence continues at coordinate 30,979,368 of NC_073255.2, read as the reverse complement.
ACTTCTAATAAACAAAATATGGCAAAAATGGTGGGCTTTCATATCTGAGTTTAGATTATAAAAAGATGGAGTGGCTTTTATCTTGCTTACCCTCTCTCCCACTTTCTCCCTCTTGGAGCCCTCACTCTGGGGGAAGGAAGCTACCATGGTTGTTGTTTTTTTTTGTTTTTTCTTTTTTTTTTTTTTGAGATGAGGTTTTGCTCTTGTTGCCCAGGCTGGAGTGCAATGGCACGATCTTGGCTCACTGCAGCCTCTGCCTCCCAGGTTCAAGCAATTCTCCTGCCTCAGCCTCCTGAGTAGATGGGATTACAGGCGCCCACCAACACGCCCAGCCCAGCTGTTTTGTATTTTTTTAATTTTATTTTACTTTATTTTATTTTATTTTATTTTTTATTGATCATTCTTGGGTGTTTCTCGCAGATGGGGATTTGGCAGGGTCATAGGACAATAGTGGAGGGAAGGTCAGCAGATAAACACGTGAACAAAGGTCTCTGGTTTTCCTAGGCAGAGGACCCTGCGGCCTTCCGCAGTGTTTGTGTCCCTGGGTACTTGAGATTAGGGAGTGGTGATGACTCTTAACGAGCATGCTGCCTTCAAGCATCTGTTTAACAAAGCACATCTTGCACCGCCCTTAATCCATTTAACCCTGAGTGGACACAGCACATGTTTCAGAGAGCACAGGGTTAGGGGTAAGGTCATAGATCAACAGGATCCCAAGGCAGAAGAATTTTTCTTAGTACAGAACAAAATGAAAAGTCTCCCACGTCTACTTCTTTCTACACAGACACAGCAACCATCCGATTTCTCAGTCTTTTCCCCACCTTTCCCCCTTTTCTATTCCACAAAACCGCCATTGTCATCATGGCCCGTTCTCAATGAGCTGTTGGGTACACCTCCCAGACGGGGTGGTGGCTGGGCAGAGGGGCTCCTCACTTCCCAGAAGGGGCGGCCGGGCAGAGGCGCCCCCGCTCCCGGACGGGGCGGCCGGCCGGGCGGGGGCTGACCCCCAACCTCCCTCCCGGATGGGGCGGCTGGCCGGGCAGGGGCTGACCCCCCACCTCTCTCCCGGACAGGGCGGCTGCCAGGCAGAGACGCTCCTCACTTCCCAGACGGGGTGGCTGCCGGGCGGAGGGGCTTCTCACTTCTCAGACGGGGCAGCTGCTGGGCGGAGGGGCTCCTCACTTCTCAGACGGGGTGGCTGCCGGGCAGAGGGGCTCCTCACTTCTCAGACGGGGCGGCCGGGCAGAGGCGCTCCCCACATCTCAGACGATGGGTGGCCGGGCAGAGACGCTCCTCACTTCCTAGATGAGATGGCGGCTGGGAAGAGGCGCTCCTCACTTCCCAGACTGGGCAGCCAGGCAGAGGGGCTCCTCACATCCCAGACAATGGGTGGCCAGGCAGAGACGCTCCTCACTTCCCAGACGGGGTGGCGGCCGGGCAGAGGCTGCAATCTCGGCACTTTGGGAGGCCAAGGCAGGCGGCTGGGAGGTGGAGGTTGTAGCGAGCCGAGATCACGCCACTGCACTCCAGCCTGGGCACCATTGAGCACTGAGTGAACGAGACTCCGTCTGCAATCCCGGCACCTCGGGAGGCCGAGGCTGGCGGATCACTCGCGGTTAGGAGCTGGAGACCAGCCCGGCCAACACAGCGAAACCCCGTCTCCACCAAAAAAATACGAAAACCAGTCAGGCGTGGCGGCGCACGCCTGCAATCGCAGGCACTCGGCAGGCTGAGGTGGGAGAATCAGGCAGGGAGGTTGCAGTGAGCCGAGATGGCAGCAGTACAGTCCAGCTTCGGCTCGGCATCAGAGGGAGACCATGGAAAGAGAGGGAGAGGGAGACTGTGGGGAGAGGGAGGGAGAGGGGGAGGGGGAGGGAGAGGGCTGTTTTGTATTTTTAGTAGAGACGGGGTTTCACCATGTTGGCCAACCTGGTCTTGAACTCTTGACCTCAGGTGATCCACCCACCTTGGCCTCCCAAAGTCCTGGGATTGCAGGCATGAGCCACCATGCCCAGCAGGGAAGTTACCATGTTTTAAGGAGTCCTATGTAGAGGCTCATGTGGCAAGGCCAATATCCAGTGAGAGAGAAGCTGAGGCCTGCCAGCAGCCACTTGAGTAGGCTTAGAAGCTGATCCTTCTCCAGTTGAGGCTTGAAGTGACTAAGTTGGCTTCTAGCCCATGCCAACTCTTTGATTGCAGCTTTGTGAAAGGCCCCGAGCAAGAGGACTACACTGCACATGGATTCCTGACCCAGAAATAAACCTAAGATAATAAATGTTGTTTGAAGTCACTACATTTTTGAGTAATTTGCTACATAGTCATAGATAACTTGTATACCTTGTGTAAGAGGTGGACCTCGCCCGGCGCAGTGGCTCACGCCTGTAATCCTAGCACTTTGGGAGGCTGAGGCGGGTGGATTGCCTGAGCTCAGGAGTTCGAGACTAGCCTGGGCAACACGGTGAAACCCCGTCTCTACTAAAATACAAAAAATTAGCTGGGTGTGGTGGCATGTGCCTGTAGTCCCAGCTACTCTGGAGGCTGAGGCAGGAGAATTGCTTGAACCCGGGAGGTAGAGGTTGCAGTAAGCCAAGATTGCACCACTGCACTCCAGCCTGGGTGACAGAGCGAGACTCCGTCTTGAAAAAAAAAAAAGAGGTGGACCTCCAGTCTTGAGTCCAGGAGTTCAAGACCAGCCTGGGCAATATAGTGAGATCCTGTTTCTATTTAAAAAAGAAAAAGAGGTAGACATCAGTCAAGTAGAAGGAAAAGCTGAAAATGTAACTGCAGTTGTGCCATACAGTTAATGATATAGTCAATGAATAATTTATAACTAGGAAGTAACTTTACAGTAGTACATTCTAGTCCCTAGATGTATTTAAAGGGCTTAACCCTTTAAACGTGAAATTATAACTTGCCATGAAAGATAGTAACCACTAAAACATGGCCACCCCTACCTGGTATGAGATGAACAAAACATGGCAATTTCTTGTAGACCTCTAAACAGAAAATTTTTTTTCCTCCTTTCTATACTCTCACACAACACTTGTAACAACCAATGTGTGGGTTTTCGATACCAAGCAATTCTTTGATTCCAGTTATCTGGGGTCATCAACAGGGTGTCCTCCAACTCAATTCAATTCTGACACTATCTGCCTGGGGTTAGCATCAGACCTCACTTCAGATGCCAATCTCATCTGTGCCTTCTGAACTTCTGACTGATGGGCTATACACTGGGGGTTCCCACAACCCCCTTCTCAGGTTCAATAATTTGCTAGAATGGCTCACAATACTTGGAAACATTTACTCATGTTTACAGGTTTGTTATAAAAGATACAATACGTGGAAGAGACACATAGGGCAAGGTATGGGGAAGGGGCACAGAGCTTCCATAACTTCTCCAGGTGCACCACCCTCCCAGCATCCCTATGAGTGCGTCAACCCAGATGGTCTCCAAACCCTGTCCTTTTATTTATCTGTTTATTTATTTTTTATGAAGTCTTCATTGTGTAGGCATGATTTTTTTTTTTTTTTTAAACAGAGTCTTGCTCTATTGCCCAGGCTGGAGTGCAGTGGCACAATCTTGGCTCACTGTAACCTCCACCTCCTGGGTTGAAGTGATTCTCTCATGCCTCAGCCTCCCCTAGTAGCTGGAACTACAGGCATGTACCACCATGCCAGGCTAAATTTTTTTTTTTTTTTTTGTATTTTTAGTAGAGATAGGGTTCCGCCACATTGGCAAGGCTGGTCTCGAACTCCTGGCCTCAAGTGATTTGCTTGTCTCGGCCTCCAGAAGTGCTGGGATTAGAGGCATGAGCCACCACACCAGTCTTGCAGGCATGACTGATTAATTCATTAGTCTTTGGGGACTGAACTCAATCTCTAGCCCCTTTCCTCTCCCACTCTTATCACATTGTAAGTTATAAGGGTTTTAGGCGCTCTGGCCGGGAGCCAGAGACAAAGACCAAAGACCTATGTATATATGGTGGGTTTGGAGTTTTTCTTTTTTCTTTTCTTTCTTTTTTTTTTTTTTTTTCTGAGACAGAGTCTCTCTCTGTCACTCAGGCTGGAGTGCAGTGGTGCAGTCTTGACTCACTGCACCCCCTGCTTCCCAGGCTGAAGACACCCTCCCAAAGAGATCCTCCCACCTCAGTCTCCTGAGTAGCTGGGACCACATGAGGCTAATTTTTGTAATTTTTGTAGAGACGGGGTCTCTCCGTGTTGCCAAGATTGGTCTTGAACTCCTAGACTCAAGCGATCCACCCACCTCAGCCTCCCAAAGTGCAGGGATTATGGGCTTGAGCCATGGCACCCAGCCAAAGATATATTTCTCATTATATCACAAGATCACAGCATCTATCCAAATCAGCAAGAAAGAAAACAGGTCAAAACCTTGACATCCTTCTTTTAGAAAGTGTCTGTTAATATTAGCCACAGGAAATTTAAATTTGTGGTAGAAATTCCATGATTAATCAAAATAGCCTGTTAAATTCCAAGACATAAATTAAGATATACATTGTATCATCTAGGAGGGAGAATTAAGTATAGCTAATTTTAAAACAGGCATAGTCACTAGAATTAAAATTCTTGGGACATTTTGCCAAAGGCTTTTGCAAGAGAATAGCTTTATGAATGAAGTGATTTGCTGTGTAATACCGATCTTGGTGATGAAGAATCAACTGATACTTAATGCAGAGGATGAGTTTATGCTTTTTTCTGGTTAGTTTATAATCTTCCGAAAGTTTGACTTTAAAGTTGCTTTGGACATTATGATGATGATGATCACTAAGTGCTTGCACATAGTATTCACAATAGCAGCTACGATGTACTGAACCCTGCTCTGCGCTGGCCCCTTTTTGTGCATTTATTCCTTACAGCATCTTTGTGAAGTAGGGTAGCCAGGGATAAAAACCAAATATCATAACAAAAGATGCTTTTATCACTTTATTTATTTATTTATTTATTTATTTATTTATTTATTTATTTTAAGACAGAGTTTTGCTCTGTCGCCCAGGCTGGAGTGCAGTGGCACAATCTCAGCTCACTGCAACCTCTGCCTCCTGGGTTCAAGCGATTCTTCTGCGTCAGCCTCCTGAGTAGCTGAGACTACAGGCGCCTGCCACCATGCCTGGCTAATTTTTGTATTTTTGGTAGAGACAGGGTTTCACCATATTGACCAGGCTGGTCTCAAACTCCTGACCTCGTGATCCACCCACCTCAGCCTCCCAAAGTGCTGGGATTACAGGCATGAACCACCGCGCCTGGCCGCTTTTATCACTCTTATCACTTAGGAAGTTACAAGGGTTTTAGGAGCTCTGGCCAGAGTTCCTAAAATTATCTCCATTTCATATAGTCTAGATGAGGACACTGAGGCTCAGGGACACGCCACCCTCTGCCTAAGGAAATGCCCTCAATAAATGGCAGAGTCAGAATTGAAATTCACAATCCGTCAACTTTCTGCTGCCGTCCGCCACTCCTCTGCACTGTTTTGCTTGTTTGTTCATGACTCAGCCTCCTCCTTTTGCAAGAGGGAATGCCCTTCTTCAACCAAGCATTCTTTCCACAGCTTTGGAAAGTGTAAAATCTGCCAAAATCTCTTCTCTGCAAAGTGTCAGAAGAAATGAAGTATTGGATTTTGCCCCTTCATACGATGCCTTTCTTGATCTTTTACACAAAAACAACTAACTGTATTTAAAGCACTTTATCTTGTTGCTTGGCTCTTTGGTGATTCCTGCATGCTTTTGATTCCTATTGATTCATGCCAGCCTTGTTTACTCTCAAAGACATATTTTAAGCATCCATTGGTGACAGTCCCTGGGATACAAAGACTGTCAAGGCAAGAGCTTGTGGTCTTATTAGGGAAGCAGGATGTGTAGAGGGTGAAATGTATGCCACTGATTGAGGAGTCTGGGACTCCTCATATGAGAAACATATTTAGGACCAGGCTTGTCCCAGGGAAATCACAAACTAAGTAGGTTTGCTGACTCCCACCTAGTCTCTTTGGTGTGAACTGGAATTCTTACACTCAGGTTAAGGTTCCAGGGTTTGTGATTGCACTCTCTCTCTCTCTGTGTGTGTTTGTGTGTGTGTGTGTGTGTGTGCAGAGGATGGAAAAGGAATAAAGAAAAGGGGTCTAGGGGACCTCGGAGTCAGGCTGATCAGTGGGGGTTACAGCATACATCATGTGGAAGCAAAGGGGAACTACCATTGGCAACTTTTGTCCTGTCCATCAGATCCAAAGTGCTGGATCTGGTTCTGTTTAACAACCCACACAAGCGTAGTGCACTAATCAGGACGGGATAGCCACTATAACAATCCCCAAATCTCAGTGCTTTAACCCAACAGGGTCTGGCTTTGTCACCCAGGCTGGAAAGCAGTGGCACGATCTTGGCTCATTCTAACCTCTGCCTTGCAGGCTCAAGCCATGCCCCCCAACCTTAGCCTCCCGAGTAGCTGGGACTATAGGCACACACCACCGCACCCAGCTAATTTTTGTATTTTTCAATAGACACAAGGTCTTGCTGTGTTGCCCTGGCTGGTCTTGAACTCCTGGGCTCAAGTGATCCTCCAGCCTTGGCCTCCCAAAAGTGCTGGGTTTACAAGCTCACGTGAGCCACCGCACCTGGCCTCTTGCTTATTTTATGCTTCAGAAAAAGGGTGTAAAATAAAGGGAGACCGTGTCCTTTAAAGTCGTTTGAGGACAGAGCCTCTTTTTTTATTGTGGCTCTGGGCTCCTCTGGATCCTCAGAGTCCTGTCCATTCAGCCAGTGGATGGAGCGAGTGAAAATCAAGCTCGGGAGGTTTGTATGGGCCAGGCTGGGAAGTGGTGTTCATGACTTCCACTTCATACTTCATTGGCCAGAACCAGGCCACAGGGCCACACCTAAGTGACGAGGTGTTATAGTAGGTAGCTAGTCAGACATGAACAGGGCAGGAGAGGGCTTCCCTTTCCCCACGAGGAATGTCAGGTGGCCATCAGGTGATGGTTAACTGTTTCTCTAAAATAATAATTGGTCACAGCCGACACCAGGGAAAGGCCGTCTCCCAACAGATAGGAAAACCTGAAACCGGTGATCAGCAGCTTCCCAATACGATCTCAGGAGTTGAGTGAGTGGGCTCACGCATGTGCGCTAAGAGGCAAAATGGCAGCATTTAACTGCTATATGATCTTCCTCTAGGAAGGCCTCAAGTGAGCACGCATACAACTTCAGTAAACACACTGCTCCCGCAGCCCCTCCCAAGTGCTGGCAGACCACTGCGCATGCTGACAGCCCACCTCAAGGGCATAATCAGGGGAGAAGTACCAGCAAGACCTCAGAAGTATGCCAACACAGAAAACTTGAAGTCAAAGATCAAACCATGCACTTGATCTCTCAAGTTGTCTGCTTGGCCCTCTTCCAAGTATACTTTATGTCCTTGCATTCCTTTCCCAAAACTTTTAAATAAACTTTCATTCCTTCTCTAAAACTTGCCTCAGTCTCTCACTCTGTCTTATTCCCCCTTGTTTGCATTCTTTCTTCTGAGGAGGCAAGAATTGAGGTTGCTGCAGACCCTTATGGATTCACTGCTAGTAACAAAGGGAGGCTGCAAGGAAGCCCTAACTCTGCTCAAGACCAAGAAGAGAGCATAGATGGCTATCTTTGCCACATGTGATAAGTTACTGTCCTTGGATTTTATTCTGTATTCCATTCATTTGAAAACCACTTATTCAACACCTACTGGGTATCTTGCTTTTTTTTTTTGACTAAACATATTCTTTTAGCCGCTCATAGTGAATTAATACACTAACACAAACCTCAATGACTTGTTCATGGTAGAGCAGCACTTTGCCCTGACAGTCTAGGTGTTTAGGAAATGCTGCCTGGTGAGAATGGTCAAAGTGGGGCATATTGTGGAAAGAGCTTGGGGTTTAGGTCTCATCATATTTTGGCACAAGCAAGTCATTTTAGAAGGAACACCTACTACATCTCTGGACCTCAGAGCCGCTCACCTTCACAGTGAGGACTTGAACTGGACAGATTTCTAAGTTCCCTTTGCACCTTGAGCGTCTCTGAAAGCCCTGGCAACAAGTGAGGAATTACGCTAGATAATGACCAAACTCTGGTGTTCTTGCTTAACTCTGTGGCTTTCAGCCCTAAAAGCACCACCACATAGATTTGGAAAAGAAAGCAGAAGATATTTTGCTGTACTCTTGATTAAATCTCCAGATGGAGGAAGAATTTGAAAGGCCTCTCTCTGGCTTTGGGATGCATCTTACTCTTTTTGTCAGTACATGTATCTGCCGGATGACGTTGTGAACGTGTGACACTCATATTGATCTTCATTCCCTAATTGCACACTACTTGATAGTAGGAAAGCTGCACATAAGTAAGTTGGACTGTGGGCAAAGTCGCTGATTATTTACAAGGTAGAAAACCAAGCACCCATAACTGAAAATTAACAGAAGCACAGTTGGCAGAGGGCCTAATTATTGCTCCTTTGCTAGAAAAAAACTTAAGTTTTGAGGCCAGTGACCCTGATCAGTATTTAATAAAGTTGATGGGTTTTTATATTTGAATTGACCATTAATTTAGCACCTGAATTCTCTCAATTGTTTAATCATCTCCCTTAAGCGCATTTATATTTTTGGTAGCAGCTATAATACTCTCTTTAGTAATTCACATCATTAAACAATTCCTTTTCAACTGTTTCTTTGTCCTTGCTGGCTTTATCTAATTCCTAGTTTTATGATCAGCTCTGTGGAATCTCTATCTGATCTTAACCAGGCAGCAGCCTTCTGATTGTCAGAAGGCAGGAACAGAACAGAAGGTGAGACTCCCCAGCCATCTAGGCCCACTTCTGAGCCCCCTCAACCTCTGCCTGCCTTCTATCTGCTTTCTAAAAAGATAAATGCTAGTTATAATTTTAGTTTGCTGAACAAATGTGTCTATGCTATTGTAGTGGGTTGAATATACCTCCCATCCTCAAATTCACATTCACCTCAACCTCAAAATATGACCTTATTTGGAAATAGAGTCTTTGCAGACATAACCCTAAGGTAAGGATGGAGATAAAATCATACTGGATTAGTATGGGTCACAAATCTAATGAGAGTGCCTTATAAGAGACAGAAAAACTCACACAAAGACACAGAGAAGCAGGTGATATGAAGACAGAGGCAGAGATTGGAGTGATGCTGTCCCAAGCCAAGGAATGCCAGGAGCCACCAGACGCTGGAAGAAGCAAGCAAGGATCCTTCCTTAGAGCCTTCAGCCCTGCTGGCACCTTAATTTCAGACTTCTGGGCCCTGGAACTATGAGAGAATACATTTATGTTGTCTTTTTTTTTTTTTTTTTTTTTTTTTCTGAGACAGAGTCTTGCTCTGTTGCCCAGGCTGGAGTGCAGTGGCACTATCTCAGCCCACTGCAACCTCTACTTCTCTGGTTCAGGCAATTCTTCTGTCTCAGCCTTCCAAGTAGCTGGGATTACAGGTGCATGCCACCATGCCCAGCTAATTTTTGTATTTTTAATAGAGACAGGATTTCACCATGTTGGCCAGGCTGGCCTGGAACTCCTGACCTCAGGTGATCCACCCGCCTTGGCGTCCCACAGTGCTTGGATTACAGGCGTGGGCCACCACACCCGGCCCATTTCTGTTATCTTAAGCAACCAAGTTTGTGGTCATTTGTTATGGCATTCCAGGGAAACTAATACAGATATGTTTTTTATTTTCCTTCCCTTTTTGTTTTGTTCTTGTTATTACATAAGAACTATTTCTTTTTTTTTTTTTTTTTTTTTTTTTTTTTTATTGAGACGGAGTCTTGTTCTGTCACCCAGGCTGGAGTGCAGTGGTGCTATCTCGGCTCACTGCAACCTCTGCCTCCTGGGTTCAAGCGATTTTCCAGCCTCAGCCTCCCGAGTAGCTGGGATTATAGGCGCGTGCCACCATGCCCGGCTAATTTTTTTGTATGTTTAGTAGAGATGGGGTTTCACCATGTTAGCTAGGCTGGTCTCAAACTTCTGACCTCGTGATTCGCCCACCTCGGCCTCCCAAAGTGCTGGGATTACAGGCGTGAGCCACTGTGCCCAGCCTACATAAGAACTATTTCTATGGAATATATATATGTGTGTGTGTGTGTATGTGTGTGTGTGTGTGTGTGTGTGTGTATCTATACATACATATATTTTTTCTTTCGAGACAGGTTCTGGCTCTGTCGCCCAGGCTGGAGTGCAATGGAGCAATCTCCATTGTTCACAGTAACCTCTGCCTCCTGGGCCCACCTCAGCCTCCCAAGTAGCTGGGACTATAGGTGCACACCACTATGCCTGGCTAATTTTTGTATTTTTGGTAGAGACAAAGTTTTGCCATATTGCCCAGGCTGGTCTCCAATCCTGGGCTCAAGCGATCCTCCTGCCTCAGCTTCCCAAAGTGCTAGGATTACAGGCATGAGCCACCATGTCCAGTCTTGGAATATTCTTCAGCCATAAAAAAGAAGGAACTCCCGTTATTTGGCACAACATGGATGAATCTGGAGGACATTATGCCAAATGAAATAAGCCAAACACAGAAAGACAGATACTGTATGATTTCACTTATGTGTAGAATCTTTAAAATTTTTTTAATTAAAAAAATTTTTTTGAGTGACAGGGTCTTACTCTGTTGCCCAGTCTGGAGTGCAGTGGTGCAGTCATAGCTTACTGCAGCCTCAAATGCCTGGGCCCAAAGCGATCCTCCTGCCTCAGCTTCCTGAGTAGCTAGGACTACAGGCGTACACCACCACACCCAGCTAAATGTGTTGAATCGTTAAAAAAAAAAAAGTCAAACTCATAGAAGCAGAGAGTGGATTGGTGGTTTCCAGGGGCTAGGAGGTTGGTTAAAGGGTACAAACGTTGTTATAGGATGAGTAAGTTCTGAGAATCTAATGTACAGCATGATGATAATAGTTAATAATACTGTATTGTTTACTTGAAATTTGCATTGAGAATAGATTTGAAGTGTCTTCACTACACTCACACACGTAAATGGTAACTAATTGCGTTAGTTAGGTGATGGATGTGTTTATTCATTTGATGTGGTAATCATCTCACAATGTATATCATATATCAAGACATCATATTGTATACCTTCAATATATAGAATTTTAATTTGTCAATTACACCTCAATAAAGCTGGGAAAAAAATGAACTCTTTCCCTGAGTAAAAACTGGGGGACTCTGGGTGCCGCTGAGTTCAAGGTAGCCTTGGAGCAAAGGTACAGGAGGGAGTACTGCTGAAGCAGGGCATTGAGATACTGCCACTCTGGGCCAGCACTTGTCCAGCATGATGGAGCATGAACACAGGAGACGGTTTGGCACTGACAGTGGGTTCTTGTCTGAGAAAACCACTTGAATCCTTTCTTCTGTCCCTGTCTCACCTTCAAGGTTGATCTGTGCCATCTTCGTTTTATCCTTCTCCTCCCACTCCCAACAAGGCTGCAGCAAAACACAAACCTAAGGCTTTTATAACAGAAGTTATTGGGTCAGGCATGGTGGGTCACACCTGTAATCTCAGCACTCTAGGAGGTTGAGGCAGGCGGATCACTTGAGGTCAGGATTTGAGACCAGCCTGACCAACATGGTGAAACCCCGTCTCTACTAAAACTACAAACATTAGCTGGGGTGGTGGCACACGCCTGTAATCCCAGCTACTCAGGAGGCTGAGTCAGGAGAATCACTTGAACCCAGGAAGCGGACATTGCAGTGAGCCGAGATTGCATCACTGCACTCCAGCCTAGGCGACAAGGCAAGACTCCATCTCAAAAACAAACAGACAAGAAAAACAGTACATGCGAATTTTGAATTACAGTAAATATTCCCTGATTTTCTAGGCACACTACCGTTACCTTGCTATTACTAACATCTAGGTTGAAAAGGGTCTTTTAAAAAAAAGTTTCAGGCTGGGGGCAGTGGCGCACGCCTGTAATCCCAGCACTTTGGGAGGCTGAGGTGGGCAGATCATTTGAGTCCAGGAGTTCAAGACCAGTCTGGGCAATATGGCAAAACCCCATCTCTACAAAAAATACAAAAATTAGCTGGGTGTGGTGGCGCGCACCTGTAGTTCCAGCTACTCAGAAGGCTGAGGTGGCAGGATCACTTAAGCCCTGGAGGCAGAGGTTGCAGTGAGCTGAGATTGCACCACTGCACTCCCGCCTGGGTGACAGAGCCGATCTTGTCGCAAAAACAATAAAAATAAAAATTTAAAAAGTTTCATATAGCAATTTGAATTTTTAGGAAGCATTTTTCTTCTGTCCTCTCCTCTCTCCCTTTCTTTCCTGTCTCATTTCCGCTTGAAAGTGCTTTGTGATCACAGTGTCCCAGTATTATTTATTACTTTGTGAGTTTTACAAGCAGCAGTTAACCAAGAACATTATTCTTCAAGACGTATGTCTTTTTATAATTCAATGGTAAGTGCATTTTCACAATTCTATTGAACTACACCTCTTCAAACCTTCAAGATTGCCAAGATGAGTTAGGAAGAAACAGGATCTGGATCAGTTTCCTACAAAAGTGTCAATATTTGTTAAAACAAAGAGTACCCCCAATAGAATGCCGTCTGTCCTTGTCTTTGAGGACCTGCCGAAAAATCTTTTCCCAGCCAAGAGATGATTATTTGGCATAACTGACACACATTCAGCAAGATGGTTTACAGATCAGAAACTGGCTTATATAGGCCGGGTGCAGTGGCTCACGTCTGTAATCCCAGCACTTTGGGAGGCTGAGGCGGGTGGATCACCTGAGGTCAGGAGTTCGAGACCAGTGTGGGCAACATGGTGAAACCCCGTCTCTACAAAAGATACAAATAATTAGCCAGGCGTGGTGGCGGATGCCTGTAATCCCAGCTACTCGGAAGGCTGAGGCAGAAGAATCGCTTGAACTTGGGAGGTGGATGTTGCAATGAGCCAAGATTACAACACAGCACTCCAGCCTGGGTGACGGAGCGAGACTCCATCTAAAATAAATAAATAAATAAAGAGTTGCTTTGTTATGTGAAAACTGAAAGTATGGTAATGTGTTTCATTTTTGAAAGTATAAATTAGAGATTGTTTACCAAAGTATTTCCCATAGGAAGCTTTTAAACAGCAGGATACCTAATTGATTTAAACATTCAATTCACTAACAAGTTATTTTGTTGTACAACATTTTAGAAAGTAAGCAATTGATAGGTAAAACACAAGGCCCTTCTCATGGTTTTATTGTTTCAACTATGCTGTCTCTGAAGCAAATAAACTCACTCTTTCTCCTATTACAGATGGAAACACAGTTTTGTTGCAGTTTTCAGGCTGAAGTATAACACACAAAGCCTAGCACCTCAGAGTGTTGCAGTTCCCAGGTCTATGCTGGTACCTCACCCCCATCATCAATAGCCTTTCTTTTTAGGAGGCAAGCGTGTTCAACATGCTTTTGAGTATGGTCAGTTATCTGACTTGAGTTCCAAAGGAGGGTCTTAGCTACCTGAATTCCTTTGGAGAAAACTCAAGATTCCTTCAAATAGTAACCTGAAGAGTAATTCAAAAGGTCATCTCAGGTAGGAGTTGTGAAAGTTGATCAATAAATTGGGTCATCTTTGTTCTACCCAACTAAAACGAGAGGCCACAGGGAGAAGGCCCTCAGGGCACATAACATTGCTCCAAGAATGTAATTCTCTGCAAGCCCTGCTGCTGAAACTGCCTGCTGTAGCCTAAAGCCAGTTTTATCTACTAGCTACCGAAACTACCTCCTGTGACTCTAAGAATTATTTTACCCATTGCCATCATTTACCAAGCAAAACTTGCCAGCTTCCTAAAACCTTACTAGTGCCAATGAACTTTCTCAAAGAGCAATATGTAATATTTCTCCTTTTAAAGAAAACTTCTGACCTTCTCTTTGTTCTTCAGACATACTGAAGACCACCTGGTCTGTGTGTATGGCCCAAATTGCAATTCTTCCTTCCCAAATAAAACATTTTAATTTCAGAGATTTGTCTGTATATTTCATTTGAGTTCAACAGAGTGAAATTCTTCAAAATGCATTAGACAGTTTTCAGGGCCCATTTCTCCTACAGTGGATTGCTCAGTGGGATGTTTGCCACTCAGAATTTCTGTCCATCTGTGTCTCTTCTAACTCTCCCTGAAAATGAATTAATTTGGAAACCTCAAACCATCTGTAGAGTCTGACTCCACAGCATTCTTGCAGCCCCCAAACACTCCATCCAGCTATGCCATTCCTTCCCAATTTATTTTCTACAGGTACTGCCACCCTTTATTTAGACCTTCATTGAATCTCACTTTTCCCAAGAAAAGAACAGTCATCCCAGCCTCAGCCAGGCCCTAGGCCAGTTGTCCCTCCCTTAGGTTGGTATAGGCCAGGAGTGTGGTCTTCTTCCACTGCAAGGCATTCAGCTGCTCTGCAGACATCTTAGCACAGTTTAACTAGACACAGCTAATCTAGAGGACCTTGGCCACCATGGAAACACATAATTCCAGCCTCCAAAGATACATGGGCATGTTTACCAAATAGGTTTTTGTATGTGCTAAGTTAATTAATTAATTCAATAAATATCTCATAAGCACCTGCTATATTTAAGGCATTGATCTGAGAACATTGTTCCATGAATAAAACAAAGCCCCAGATCTAATGGAGCTTGCAATCCACTTGGGAGAGACAGACAACAGATTTTTTTTTTAGTGGATACTAAGTGCTAAGAAGAAAAATAAAACAGGGGCAAAAGAATGAAGGGGAGGAGAGTGATGGTATGTAGATGGGATCATCTACCTGTGTTACATAAGGAGGTGGGCAGGGAAAGTCTGACCTGAAAGAGGGAGAAAGCCACACAGTTATTGGTGGTTGGGAAAGAGTATTTCAAGCAGTGTGAATAGCAAGTACAAAGATCCTGAGGCAGGAGAGTACTAACCATGTTTGAGGAATGGAAAGAGGCCAATGTAGGAGGAAGGCAAAGCTGTATTATGTACCAAGTCATATTGAACATCACAGGCTATGGTGAAGAATTTGTATTTCACTCTGAGAAGGGTGGGAAGCTATTAGAGGGTTTTGATTTTATTTATTTATTTTTATTGAGATGCAGTCTTGCTCTGCCACCCAGGCTGGAGTGCAGTGGCGTGATCTCAGCTTACTGCAAACTCCGCCTTCTGGGTTCAAGTGATTCTCCTGCCTCAGTCTCTTGAGTGTCTGGGACTACAGATGTGTACCACCACAATTGGCTAATTTTATTTTTTATTTTTAGTAGGGACAGGGTTTCACCATGTTGGCCAGGCTGGTCTCAAATTCCTGACCTCAAGTGATCCTCCTGCCTGGGCCTCCCAAAATGCTGGGATTATAGGCGTAAGCCTCTGTTCCCAGCCTATTAGAGGATTTTGAACAGGAAATTAATACATACAAAACACAATATGTCACACATAGTGAGTACTGAAAAAAGCCTATCTTTAATTTTTATTTTTCCTTGACTCTAAAGGAGCTCTCTATTCTGCTTTATGAAAATGGTATTGTTGTTTTCTAATGGTATCGTCTTTTCTAAAACTGACAGAAAAGATGGAAAGCAAATATAAAAATCCTGGTCTTATAATCTCTAGGTGAAATTTCCACATCCTACATCTACAAAAGGTTGGATTATTAGAAAATTAAGACCCCATGTCCAAGGCTTTAGGTCCTTCTCTACATTTTGCTGCTTAGCAATGTATTTTTTTAAAAAAACTTCTTCTTATGGAAAATTTCAAATTCAATATAAAATTAGATAGAACAGCCATCTCCAAGCAATTATGAATTCAAGGCTATTCTTGTTTCTTCTATTCTGCCATCCATTTTCTTTCCCTTCCTTACACTGAATTATTTTGAGGCAAATCCCAGACATATCTTTTCATCCATGAATGCTTCAGTATGTATCTCTAAAAATAAAATCTTTTCTTTTTGCATTGCCACAATACCATAATCACACCTAAAAGTTTAACTATAATTTCTTAATACAATCAAAAATCCAGCCAGTTATGACATTTCCCTGGTTGTTTCATTAATGTGTTTTTAAAAATAGTCGATTTGTTTAAATCAAGATTCAAATACTGCATTTGGTTGATAGGCCTTATAAATCTAAAAAGACTAAATCTGATTATTTACCCTACCGTCCTTTTTGTTTGTTTGTTTTGAGGCAAGGTCTCACTCTGTCACCTAGGCTGGAGTGCAATGGTACGATCTTGGCTCACTGCAACCTCCATCTCCTGGGTTCAAGCAATTCTTGTGTCTCAGCCTCCCGAGTAGCTGGGACTACAGGCACACACCAGCACACCCAGCTAATTTTTGTATTTTTTGGTAGAGAAAGGGTTTCACCATGTTGGCCAGGCTGCCTTTTTTTGTTTTCTTTCTTTCTTGTCATTTATTTGTTGAAGAAACTTGGCCATTTGTTCCTTAGATGTCCCTGATTTTGGATTTTGTTGAATGCATTCCCATGACATTGGTGAATATATTTCACTTCCCTCTGTATTTCTTAGAGATAGTAGTCAGCTCTAGAGGCATAATCAGGTGGGATTTTTTGGCAAGAAAACCTCATAGGAGGTGCTAGGAACTTCCCATTGCATCCCATCAGGAGGCATCCTGCCTCGCTGCCTCTCTTTTTGTGATGTTAGGATTGATGGGTTGGTTCAGTTGGCATCAGCCTGATTCATTTATGATTAAGTTCCCTGTGAGACTTTTCATCTAACAGCTTTAGCTGCCATTGACAGTCACTGCCTACTGCAGTAGGGTTCCTATAGTGTGCTTTTCATAGAGGTGAGGTGTTCTGACCATTTTGCTTTTAGTTAACGTTAAAGCTGCTCTGTTTTGGGCAACCAAGTTCATGGGACTCTCTGAGGGGAAAAAATGGGGATGGAAGTGAAGGAGGGATTGGTGACCAAAAAGTGAGGAAAAAGCTGCTTCTGATGGCCTCCTCTTGCCACAGACTCCAATGCCACTTCCCCTGGGAAGTTCTGCAGGAAAGCCCATTTAGCTTTGTTTGATTCTGTATTTTCCAAGTTCACTTGACTACGAACATTTTATTCTATGTGGAGTCCTAATAAGGGAAGGGGAGTTAGGCTGGTGGGAGCAGGGGAAAGTAAAAAGAAAAAGAAGATAAGCTTTAAGGCTGCCTTTCTTCATGGTCCAGGACACGTAGCCCTCCTGCACAAATAACTCACAATCTTCCTGCACTGACTTATCACCAGATCCTCGGCTGATAGAAAAATGCAAGTTAGCTCACTGCAATCTTGGTGTTATCAGTACAGCACATAGCCCTCTCTAGCACAAGCACCCTCTTATAAAATCCCCAGCAAACTTTTGTCTCCTTGCAGTCAGCTCCTCTCTTGCTGATCTGCCCATTGCACCCTTGCAATGTATTTTCATACTTTCTCCTATAATTCTGCCTTTTTTTTTACTTACAATTGTCTTGGTAAATTCCTTTACCCATGTGCCACCAGCCCCAGCTAGTTGCTACCTGCAACATTCTTTATCATATTTTTTACTACCCATTGGAGTAAGCTTTGGAGAATACTATTTCAGTGTCCAGGTTACTTAAAATAATGCCACTTATTAATATATGCATGTGTTCCTTAGCTGTCTGGAACCAATCTGACAGTCTTCTGAAGGCTGTGTTCACTAGTGGCCATAAGCTAAATGCGTTCTTATAAAAGCCCAGGATGGCAGCATTGGCAATATTTCTGGCAAAGCTTCACCTGGAAACTCCGAATTGACATTGTATCCCTGGGAATGAATGCCCGAGGCAAAGAAGAAAATATCAATTTCACGTATCACCTCAATCTTACAGTGCTTGCCGGTAGCCCCTGTGATAAACTTTCAAGAAATGCCACATTGGGGTGCACCCAGGGACGCTAGTACTAGATATAGTTACTCTCTGTCTTCATTGCTTTCCTCCACACAATCTCCAAACCATACCTAGCAGACCATTCCCCTTCTGTTTCCCTAAGTAACACTGCTGTCAACTCTGTCACCGCTTGCACAGTGTGGTTAGCTGATAGCAAATGAGATATTGGAGAGGTGATATAGCGGAGGCCTTGACTGACTTTTATTTATTTATTTATTTATTTATTTATTTATTTATTTATTTATTTATTTTTTAGAAGGCGTCTCGCCCTGTCCCCCAAGCTGGGATGCAATTGCACAATCTCTGCTCACTGAAACCTCCGCCTTCCACGTTCAAACGATTCTCCAGCCTCAGCCTCCTGAGTAGCTGGGATTATATGCGCGCCACCACACCCAACTAATTTTTGTATTTTTAGTAGAGATGGGGTTTCACCATGTTGGCCAGGCTGGTCTCGAACTCCTGACCTCGTGATCTGCCTGCCTCGGCCTCCCAAAGTGCTGGGATTACAGGCGTGAGTCACCGCGTCTGGCCCTTGACTGACTTTCTGAAGGCAGGGATTTCATAGTGCTCCTTTCATGTGGCCTTTAGTAAGAAGCATCCACTCTCATTGTGTTTTATTTACCAGCTTGCTTTTAAAGAGCCAGGACCAGTCCACTAGCTGTGCAGAGTGCTGACCTCTTGGATGAGAGCCCTGCCCTTATAGGACATCTGAGCTTGTCATAATTCAGGTGGGTTCTGTAGGGAAGCAGGGGCTCGTGGGGAGTGGGAGGAAGCTGGGGAGAAGATGAGTTGAGAGCAGTCCAGTGTGAGGGAAAGTGGGGATCCTGGGCCAACTTACCATTAAGAGGGTCCAGTCCTGTGACTGCTGTGAAGTAACCAGGATTCCACATAGAGATGGGACTCAAAGTCAGCCCAGGAGCAGCACTGTGGTCCCAGGTAAGAGGTTTGCTTTGATAGGACCCCAGCCAGGAGCTGGAGATACAGAGTTATGGCCAAGCCCCTGGGGAAGGGACCTGGTAAGAGCTGGGTAGGGTGCCAGGATCCCAGCCATGAACTGCCTTGGTTCTGATGGGCTCAGAAGTTAGGCAGGGTTGAGTATACTTGTGGGAGGCTTCTCTGGCTAAAATAGTAGGACCCGGCCTGGCGTGGTGGCTCACGCCTGTAATCCCAGCACTTTGGGAGGCCCAGATGGGTGGATCACATGAGGTCAGGAGTTCGAGACCAGCGTGGCCAAGATGGCGAAACCCCGTCTTTACTAAAAATACAAAAATTAACGTGATGGCGGGCGCCTATAATCCCAGCTACTTGGGAGGCTGAGGCAGGAAAATTGTTTGAACCTGGGAGACAGAAGTTGCAGTGACCCAAGATCACGCCACTGCATTCCAGCCTGGGCGACAGAGTGAGACGCTGTCTTAAAAAGAAAAAAAAGAAAAAATAGCAGGGCCTAAACATTAACTGTCACATCCTAATATCTAACACTATAGGACAGGTTGGAATTGAGAGTCAGGATAATGGAGTGATTAAAACTATAGACGCTGATGCCAGCCTTCCAGGGTTCAAATCCTAGCCCAGTTGTGTGACCTCAGGCAAGTCACTCCACCTCCCTGTATCCCAGGCTCCCCATCTATAAAGTGAAGGCAAATACTTCCCTCATAGTGTTGTTATGAGGATTAAAGGAGCTGAGATATGTAAAAGCACTTAGAACAGTGCCTGGCACAAGGTCAAATGCTGAGTGTCACCTGTTATTATTAAATTGTGGGCGTAGAAGACAGATCAGTGATGTTAGCCTGGTGCACTCTGAGGAAAGGACCCTAACTTAAATAAGGTGTCTGAGAGCTGAATGCAAGCTGGATAAGCTGTGGTAAGGAGGGGGTGCTCCAGGGCAGGTGGACAGGACCCGAGGCAGGGAGGGAGCAGACATAGCCGCCAGTGAGACAGTGAGGGAAAGCTGTGGTCCTTGTCCCCAGACACAGCTATTTCGAGGATAAGGAGGATCATAGGCCCCCTTCCCAGGCTCATGGGCCCAGGTCATGGTTTGCTGCTCTCTCCCGGGTAAGAAGGGGGTGATGGCCAGGCTCATATCTGTGTCCCTAGGTTACTTGATTTCCCCTGGTGGCCTCCTTTCTAGAGGCCCTCATGTATCTCCCAACCTGTTCTCTTCAGGTCACTCACAAAAGTTTCAAACTTAATGTCAGGTTATAATTTTTCATTTTCTGATCACTCAGCTTGCTTTTGCTTTTTCTTTTTTACACAAGAAAAGAAGATTTGGCTCATTCTGGAGTTTTCTTGGGATTCGGAAATACATTTTTCCTTCCTCTTGATAATAGTTCGATGAAAGTGGGGTGGGGAGAGTGCCAAGTGCCTCAAAGTCGCAGGGGTTCAGAAGCTTCTGTGGCAGCCAGCTGCCTGGCCTGTCTGCACCAGGGGCTCTGTGCAGTCACTCCCCCAACTTTTCAGGGCAGGAATCCGGCCTTCTCTGCCAGCCCCATGCCAGCTGCCTAGCGCAGTGTCTCCAGCCCCACTTTCCTTCCCTCCCATGGTGATCTGGGGCTCTAATGCCAGGCCAAGCAACTACTATTGCCCCCCTCCTGACACCACTCATTTTCATTTTTGTCTTGGAAAAATCTGGCCCCTTACACGTGTGGCTCTAGAAATATACTGATGATTTTTGTTTAAAAAAATTTTTTTTTAGCTGAGCGTTGTAACTCATGCCTGTAATCCCAGCAGTTTGGGAGGCCAAGGTGGGAGGATCACTTGAGCCCAGGAGTTTGAGACCTCATCTCTCAAAAAATTAAAAAAAAAATCAGCTGGACATGGTGGTGTGCACCTGTGGTCCCAGCTACTTATGAGGCTGAGGCGGCAGAATGGCTTGAGGCCAGGAGTTCAAGGCTGCAGTGAGCTACGATTGTGCCTCTGCACTCCTTATTTTATTTTTATTTTTAGAGACAGGGTCTCACATCCTCTGGGTCATTCCCCAGCTCTATGCTTCTGCACAAAATCATCATGGTTATTGGGCTTCTAGTTCTTCCCACCTCTCACTTCTATGTCCCTCTGTCTTCTCTCAGCAGCACCTCTGGGCCAGTCCAGCCAGGTGTAGAGTGAAGCTGAGCCCTTGATTCACCCTTGATTCCACTGTGAAGTCACACAGCAGCTTGGTGTGTTAAAGGCAAACCTCATGGGTGTCTAGTAAGCCTTGATTGTTTCTAACAGGCTGCTTTGGCATTCTCTAATTAGCAGCCTCAGTCCCTGTGTCAGTCTGAGAGCTACCTCCCAATTCATAATCATTGTTAACCTTAAAAAGTAGGTACAAGTCAGACAAAGTGGTGGCACATGTCTGTGGACCCAGCTACTTGAGAGGCTGAGGCAGAAGAATTGCTTGAGCCCAGGAATTCGAGGCTGCAGTGAGCTATGACTGCACCACTCCACTCCAGCCTGGGCAACATAGCAAGACCCCTGTCTCTAAAAACAAAAAAAGTGGTATAGTATCTACTTGGTCCTGCCCATTTAGCAAGCATGAGATGCTAAAGCTCTCATTATTTGTTGCTAAGTTCTTGGTGAATCTGAGTCAGCTGGTTATTTTCCCTCTTCACAGAGGAGGTATGTGCTTCTCTGTGCTTGGCAGTCTGGGTGAGGAGCAAGGTGGCAAGGTGCTACTAAGGCCAAATACAAGGTCTGCCTCCCTTCCATGACAGTCTGCAGACATGGTTTCAGGGCCAGGTCTGGGCACTGCTTGAAACAGTACTTTCTGAAGGAAAGTATCACAGAAGGAAATTGCCTTGTAAGAATAATAGGAGAACTTCAAACATGCTGTCAATATTTGATGAAGCAGCCAGTTCAGGTCACGCTGGGTAGTCAACTGCTCTTGGGTTGAGAAAACCATGGCTAATGAGAGGAGGAAGCACACCTGAGCCAACTTGCTCATGAGCTGAGTTATTCAAATGTGGGCACAAAGCAGTTACCTAAGTCTTGCACCTGCTGTGACTCAGCGCACACCAGTGTCAAATTGAGATTTAACAGGATGCCAGTACCAGCGGCAGAAAGAGCATTTCACAATGATGCCACCCAAATGGTGCCAGGGAAGGGAGGAGAGAGCCCACTGCATCCTGCCATCAGCTATGCAAGACTTTCTGGAGCCTTCCATCTAACAGCAGGAGACGGGCTGATATCTGGCTTCCTTGGAGTAGCTTGCAAAACAAATTAGCATGGATCTGACATTTCAAATTTGCCAATTGTAGGTTTTTAAAGTGTATTGAGCGGTGGGGGGTGGGGCGGGGGTTGGTTTCATGATTGCTGCTAAAAATTTTTGCCACTCACATGACTATATACAATTTTCACTGATTTAATTACTGCTTAGAAAAGAAGTTGCCAGATTGAGGTGCCCAGGA
This sequence comes from Pan paniscus, assembly GCF_029289425.2. NCBI lineage: Eukaryota > Metazoa > Chordata > Mammalia > Primates > Hominidae > Pan > Pan paniscus. The sequence goes on along the minus strand of NC_073255.2, from coordinate 30,957,129 downwards.
AAAGACATGAGCAGCGTGCATCACATTACTCATGGTGTCCAAGGCAGAGTCAGTATTGATCAAAACCTTTCAGCAGCCTTTAGTCTACATCCAGTGGTTTTAAAGTGACATGCAATTAGCTGACTTATTTTGTGGTCCCTTCCTCATGATTTTGCCTTGGACAAGTTCAAAAGAGATTTGCCTGCAGGTGTTTATATAAATCTTTCAATTCAGTGTCTTGGGGGCTTACAGAAGTGCTTTCAAGTGCTTATGGGAGAAAATCTTGAAAAGATGGTAGACCCATTTATAGGAGAGGTGGCAAACTATGAACAGTTTAGAATATAGAAAAAAAGATGTATGTATCTGCTTTAAGCATCGTTTTATTAGAACTCAAGGCTTACTCCGTAAGTGGTAAAACCTAAGGCGTGGCAGCATTTTTAATACTCCAGGGACTGCAGCTAATGTGAAAAGGGCTAATTTGGTTCATGGCAAGATCCAAATGAGTTCTAGAATAATCAGAAAATCCAACTCAAAATAAGTGTTGACTGAGTGGTTTCAAGACTGACAGCTGTTCCTGGCAGGTGGGGTGTCTACCACCTGGATGCATTTGAATCATTGTCACAGAGCAGGCGAGGACCTTAGCTGGCATCTCCTCCAGCTTCCCCTGCTTCCAGTCCTGCAATTGATTCTTTGACAATCTAGATGGTTGAACATGTCCAGGACCTCACAGGCAGCCTAGCTCTTGGGCACTTGCCCTGCCCAAAGTTTGTAAAGTCCTCCTGTAGCTTCTAACCATGAGGCCTGATCTCTGGAACTTCTCACAGTGAATCTCACTTCTATAAAACAGGCTTTCTAAGATTTGAAGTTAGGTCTTATGTTTCCCATACTCTCCCTTTTCCTTTTCCAGGCTAGTTCTGTAGATTGGGGTGCTTCTGAAGTGGCTCACTTATTCAAAGAGGGTGAACTTCCCATAGAGCAGTGCTTCAGCCAAGCAATAGCAGTAGCCATGCTTCTGAACCAGGCTCTCCAAAAGGCCCACATGTACTTTTCCAGACCAGCACCCCTTCCTCCCTGGCAGAGTTTCCAGACCTTTCACCATCCTGCGGGACAGTTCTCTGGGTGGCCTTGGACTGGCCCAGTTCTCTCCCTCTTTCTTGCTTGCAGTTCTCAAGAATAACTGTAGAATGTGCTGGGAGTGCAACATCCTGAGATAGGGAGGGACTGACTGGAACAACCTGAATTCTCTCCAGCTCCCCCCTAGAAACAGGATGTCCTTCAATGCTTTATCCCAGCAACTCATGTTCCCTGGGGTTTAAAACCCAGGTAGGTCACTTTTTGGGGGACCTTCAGCTGCTGTGCAAGTGAAGCACTTGTGGAAGACTCCATCCACCTGGGCAGCTTTCCTGAGCCCTGGGAAACCAGCTCACCATGAATCCTGGGCTTCTGTTGTCTCTTGTTGCCTGTCTGAAGTAATAAATCCCCTTCATATATATATATATATATATGTTATTAAGTATTAACTCTCATGACCACAAGGTCCCACAATAGGCCATCTGCAAGCTGAGGAGCAAGGAGAGCCAGTCCGAGTACGAAAACTGAAGAACTTGAAGTCCAATGTTTGAGGGGAGGAAGCATCCAGCATGGGAGAAAGATGTGGTCTGGGAGGCTAGGCTAGTCTAGTCTTTTCATATTTTTCTGCCTGCTTTATATTCTAGCCGTGCTGGCAGCTGATTAGATGGTGCCCACCCAGATTAAGGGTGGGTCTGCCTTTCCCAGCCCACTGACTCGAATGTTAATCTCCTTGGCAACACCGTCACAGACACACCCAGGATCAATACTTTGTATCCTTTCAATCCAATCAAGTTGACACTCAGTATTAACCATCACAAGTCCACCCCTTGTCAGCTTGAACCCACACACATCTCCTGAGATCATACATAGTCTTCAAATAAAGACAATAATAAGGTCATAGTTATGCCTAACATAATACAACTATCCTTCATACAACCAGAAACACACCAATCATCAACCCAAATATTATTACATAAAATTAACAATACTTAAATTCTGATATGAGGTCAACAAATCTTATGTCACATGGTAAAGAAAATAGGAAATAAAGTGAAATAAAATTAGTATAAGTGTATACATGCACAAACATGTTTTTAACAAAAGAAGGAGGAAATACTCATGACAATTACAGTCCTTGTTCCTGCAGCTGATCACGTGGTCATAGCTGGTATTGATGACTACCTTCTTCTACTACTCATTCTGTATTCCCTTTGCCTTCAGCAAGCATCTCGGCAGGTCGTGTTTTTTTTTTTTTTTTTTTTCCTGGTGGAGTGAACCAAACCTTCATTCCTGAAGGGTCTAGGCCATTTGTAGCCCTACCTGGCTTGGGCTGTTGTAGTTTCCCGTTGACCTTAATCACAGGGCGTGGTAATACTAACAGACATCCTAATGGATCTCCTGTATCCATGCATACTCTTCCTTACCTTTGCTGTGGAGTAGTAGACTGATTTCATCTTGATAATCGGGGTCAATCACCCCAGCCAACACTAACTCCCTTAGCCTGTTGACTTAAAGACAGGAGGATCCCAAAGTGTCCAGGTGGCACTTGTAACTTTCCAGTTTAATGGAATCGTTGTTGTATCTCCTGGTGGCAGCGTTCCTCCCTCTGGAACTAAGACCTCTAGGCCAGCAGAATGTCATGTTGTGGGAACAGGAGGCACAAATTTTGCTAGTGGATCACTTGAGGTAATGGTGAGTGGTGCCACTTCCACTTCCACCCCTTGATTCCTGGATCCATGAATCCTGGCTATGGGAGAAGCAGTACAGTATACTGGACGTTGATTCAGGGCATACACAGCCTTCTGAAGAACTTTGCCCCAGCCCTGCAAAGTATTGTCATGTAGTTGGCATTGTAATTGTGACTTCAAAAGGCCATTCCATCGTTCTATCATTCCAGCTGCTTCAGGATGACGGGGAACATGGTAAGACCGGTAAATTCCACGAGCATGAGCACGTTGCTGTACTTCTTTAGCCATAAAGTGAGTGCCTCGGTCAGAGGCAATGCTGTGTGGAACACCATGATGGTGGATAAGGCATTCTGTGAGTCCATGGAAGGTAGTCTTGGCAGAAGCATTGCGTGCAGAATAGGCAAACCCATATCTGGGGTAAGTGTCTATTCCAGTGAAGACAAACCTCTGCCCTTTCCATGATGGAAGAGGTCCAATATAATTAACCTGCCACCAGGTAGCTGGCTGATTACCCCGAGGAATGGTGCCATATCGAGGGCTCAGTGTTGGTCTCTGCTGCTGGCAAATTGGGCAGTCAGCAGTGGGCATAGCCAGATAAGTCTTGGTAAGTGGAAGTCCATGTTGCTGAGCCCATGCTTAACCTCCATCCCTGCCACTATGGCCACTTTGTTCATGGGCCCATTGGGCAATGACAGGGGTGGCTGGGGAAAGCGGCTGAATGGTGTTCACAGAACGGTCATCAATTCACTTGATTATTAAAATCCTCCTCTGCTGAGGTCACCCGTTGGTGGGCACTTACATGGGATACAAATATCTTCACAGTTTTTGACCACTCGATAAGTCCATCCACACCTCTTCCCCAAATTTCTTTGTCACCAACTTTCCAATCATGTTTCTTCCAAGTCCATGACCATCCAGCCAAACCATTGGCTACAGCCCATGAATCAGTATATAAATCACACATCTGGTCATTTCTCCTTCCATGCAAAGTGCACAGTCAGATGCACTGCTCAAAATTCTGCCCACTGGGAAGAATTCCCTTCACCGCTGTCCTTCAGGGATGTCCTAGAAAGGGGTTGTAGTGCTGCAGCTGTCCCCTTTCAGGTGGTGCTTGCATATCATGCAGAACCATCTGTGAACCAGGCCCTAGTCTTCTCTTCCTCTGTCAACTGATCATAGGGAATTCCCCATGAGGCCATCGGTGCACGCTGAGGGAGAGAAGGCAGGGTGGCAGGAGTGGAGACCATGGGCATTTGAGCCACTTCCTTATGTAACTTACTTGTGCCATCAGGACCTGCTCGAGCCCGGTTACGTATATACCACTTCCATTTGTTGATGGAATGCTGCTGTGCACCACCCACTTTATGGCTAGATGGGTCAGAAAGCACCCAGTTCATGACAGGCAGTTCAGGTTTACATGGTGACTTGATGACCCATAGCGAATGTTCAGTTTCCACCCAGGCCCAGTAACAGGCCAAGAGCTGTCACTCAAAAGGAGAGTAGTTATCTGCAGAAGAAAACTCTCCATTCTCCTCTTCCCCCAGCCCCTGGCAACATCTATTCTACTTTCTGTCTCTATGAATTTGCCTATTCTAGGTACCTCATAGAAAATACTTGTCCTTTTGTGACTGACCTATCTTACTTAGCATAATGTCCTCAGGTCCATCCATTTAACTTAAGGCTGAATAATATTCCATTATACACACACACACACACACACACACACACACACACACACCACAACACATTTCGTTTATCCATTCATCCATTGATGGACACTTGGTTTGCTCCCACCTTATGGCTATTGTGAATAATGCTGTGACATAAGTGTACAAATATACGTTCTTATCCCTGCTTTCACTTCTTTTGGGTATATACCCAGATGTGGAATTGTATGGTAATTCTATGTTTAAAATTTTGAAGAATCATACTATTTTCTACAGCAGCTGTACCTGTTAATTCATTTTTTGCTACATATATTTTATAGTATAAATATAATTCTTTAGATATTGCCAAACTTTTTTCTAAAGTGGTTTGCTAATATATATATAACCATCAACAGTGGATTAAGAATTCCTAGTGATCCATATTTTTGCCAATACTGAGTATTATCAGATTTCTTTATTTTTGCCAATTCAGTGGCTTTAAAATGAATATCTTATGATAGCCTTGATTTTAATTTCCTTGATTATCATTGTGATTACTCCTCATTTTATACATTTGAAAGTTTTATTTTTCACATGGAAGTCTTTGGTCCATTTAGAATTATTATTTTTGAGATGGAGTTTCCCTCTTGTAGCCTAGGCTGGAGTGCAATGGTGCAATCTGGGCTCACTGCAACCTCCTCCTCCTGGGTTCAAGTGATTCTCCTGCCTCAGCCTTCCGAGTAGCTGGGATTACAGGCGCCAGCCACCACACCCTGCTAATTTTGTATTTTTAGTAGAGATGGGTTTCACCATGTAGGTCTCGAATTCCTGACCTCAAGTGATCTGCCCGCCTCAGCCTCCCAGAGTGCTGGGGTCACAGGCATAAACCGCAGCGCCCAGCCCATTTAGAATTATTTTTTATGTATCATGTATGATACGGGGTCTACTTTCATTCCTTTGTTACACGGACCACTGAGTGTGCTGGCTCCATCCTTTTCCCAGTGCACCTCTTACATGCCAGGTTTCTGTATCTGGTGGGTCTGCCTCTGAGCTGTCCATCTGTTCCCTTAGTCAATTTGTCCACTTAGGTTAATGGCATCTCCCTCTATAGTGATGGATCAAGAGGGACTGATGCTGGGTTAATCAAGCACTTATCCCGTACTGTAATCGCACCTGCATATGAACTGTGTGGTTAGAATTGGCCCGCTGGCTTAATAAAACATGGTCCATGCACTCATGGAGCTCCCAGACACATATTTAAATCCTGATGCAATGTAATAGTGTGGCAATGGAAGAATATTTGAAATGTTATGAGAAAAAAACAGTGAAGGAAACAATTAATTCTAGGAAGAGGGTGTCCAAGAAGGTAACAGTTATGGAAGCTGACTATGTCAAACAGTAGGTGTATAACATCATGGGTGAGAGCTGAGATCTAGAGGTAGACAAACTCATATTTGAATCCAAGCACCCACACTCATTAGCTGTGTGACCCTGACAAATCCCTGAGACCTCGATGAGCCTTGACATCCTTACCTATCCCACAGGGGTAATAATAGTGCCTACCTCAGAAGATTGTTGGGAAAATTAAAATACATCATGTGTCAGGAGCACATAGCAGTACGTGACGTATTGTTAAGTGCTCAGTAAACATAAACCTCTGAATTCATCCAATAATACTGAGTACCTGCTATGTGCCAGACATGGTAATAGGCATAAATACAAGTCTGAGCAAAGCAAATGGTCTCAGCACTCATGTAGTTTTCAGTGGGATAGATAGGTGCTCATCAAATAATGACACAATTAGATCATGAAAGACTTTGATGAGAACTATAAAGGGAAATTATATAGTAAGCTAAGACAGAGGTGAATAGGGAAATGTGATTTATGATTATTATTTTCACTACTTCTGAGCCAAAACTTGAAGGATGATTAGGGGGAGTTTCTGGGGGAGTGGCAGGAGGGGAAGGTCATTCAGGCATTCTGAACTTCAGAGGAAAAGGCCTGGAATGGGGAAAGCTCTTCCCAAAGTCAGGGGCAAGGGCAAAGTACTCCTCACTGCCCAGAGGCTTCAGGGGGATTTTTCTTACCCACCTTTCCCAGGAGACAGGCAAGAAAAGGAAGCCGAGTGACTGCCTGTGGCTCCCAAAACATGTCTTGGCACTCAGTGAACCCCAGTTTTTGGTCAGTGTGAAAAATTCTCAGTGCCATTGGTCAGCTCCTTGGTAATAATAGGCTGAACATGAATGGCGAAAATGGCTCAAATTGAATTGCAATGAAGTCTTTTTGATGTAAGTGTTGATTAGGAAAGGATTTAGGACTGACTTTAATTCGGTGCTCCAAAACTCAAAGATTAGAAAAAAAGCGCTCAGAGAAAAGAAAGTTGTGATTAAAGGTTTTCCTAAGACATATGTGAAGTATTTTTACAGGCTGACAGTGAACACTATTTCTCATTTAGAGTAAATGTGATTAAGAGTTATATTTGCAAGAAGGGAAAACTAGGTGAGTATGAGGGATTTTGTTCTGGAACAAGTACAATCCAATAGCTCTCAAATTTTAGTGGAGCCTGCTAGCAAATTTAGGCTCCTTGGCCATCCCCTAGACTCCGTGGGAGTGCTGTGGGCCCAGGGCTCTGCATTTTTAACAAGTGCCCCATGCCACCCCACCCCTAACCTGCCCAAGGGAATTCTGATGCTGGAGAATTCACTGTGAAAAACCTTACAGCCTTAAGTCTTTAACTCTTTCCTTTCTTTGTCTTTGCTTTCAAATTCCTTTTTTAGAAGGATCTCAGGAATGGGCTCTGGCAGGGTATGGTGGCTTATGCCTGTAATCCCAGCACTTTGGGAGGCCGAGGCCGGTGGATTACCTGAGGTCAGGAGTTTGAGACCAGCCTGACCAACATAGTGAAAACCCATCTCTACTAAAAAATTATAAAAATTAGCCAGGTGTGGTGGCGGCCACCTGTAATTGCAGCTACTTGGGAGACTGAGGCAGGAGAATTGCTTGAACCTGGGAGGCGGAGGTTGCAGTGAGCCAAGGTCGTGCCACTGCATTCCAGCCTGGGCAACAGAATGAGACTCTGTCTCAAAAAAAAAAGAATGGGCTCTTCTTTTCCATTTCTCCTCACCTCCCTCAGTGTCAGCTGGGCACCTTAGGCAGGATTTCTTGGACAGTTAGCATGAGCATGTGAAACTGGGAGGGTGGGAAACAGGAATTAAGCTGATTGGGCAGCCAGCCTATCCCAGCCAAGTCAATCTGCTTTTCTACACATTGTTCTGGCCAAAAACCTATCTTTAAGCTTTATGCTGCTCACTGCTGCCAACTGGCCACCCAACCATGGATTCATATAAAAGTGTTGGAGTTAACAGCATAGGCTCTGGACTTGGGTGACTTCAGTTAGAGTCCCAGCTCTGCCACTTACTAACATGCAACCTTGGACAAATTACTGAACCCTTCTCAGCCCTTCCTTCCCTTCTGGTGTGGAAAGGCTTCTGTGAGGATGTAACAGGGTAATAAGTGAGTGTGTCTGGCACAGGCGCTGGCATATAGTGAGCAGGCAACATGGGGCATGCTCCTACCCATCGCATGGAAGGTGGACAGCACGCTCCTACCCATCGCATGGAAGGTGGACAGCACCAGGCAGACATCTGGTCCTGCACACAGTCCCTCTTGTTCTGACTGCTGAACTTTTGCTGTTACTTCTTCTCGGATAAACTTCCATCTCATTCTCATATTCATTTTATTTATTTATTTATTTTTTTGAGACAGGGTCTCACTCTGTCACCCAAGCTGGAGTGCAGTGGTGTGATCACAGCTCACTGCAGCCTTGACCTCCCAGGCTCAAGCAATCCTCCCACCTCAGCCTCTGCCTCCCACATTGCTGGGATCACAGGCATAAACTACTGTACCCAGCCATAGTTCCCATATACATTTAACTAAATTATTTTCAGAGCTCAACTGAAGTCCCATTTCTATGAAATCTTTCACTGTAGCAGTAGCTTTAGCTTCCAGAGATGTTTTCTTTCTCTAGATTACTGTTATGGCTTTAATCCACACCTGCCCCATTTAGGTTCTGGTTACATTCTGCTTTATACTGATTTTTAATCATTACATAGGCATTTTGTCATCTCATCTAAAATAAAACTCTTGGAGGTCAGGGTCAATATTTTGCTTCTAGTAACTGCAGGAAAAACCTGTATACATGAAAAGGAGGTAGAAGTTTGCATTGCCAAGCTGGGCGTGGTGGGTCACGCCTGTAATCCCAGCACTTTGGGAGGCCGAGGTGGACAGATTTCTTGAGCCCTAGAGTTTGAGACCAGCCTGGGTAGCGTGGTGAAACTCTACAAAAACTACAAAAAATAAATCAGGCATGGTGGTAGGTGCCTGTAGTGCCAGCTACTTCAGGAAGATGAGCCCAGGAAGTTGAGGCTACAATGAGCTGTGATCGAGCCATTGCACTCCAGCCTGGATGACAGAGTGAGACCTGTCTCAAAAAACAACAACAACAACAAAAGGAGTTTGCATTGACTAGCTTGAGGTACTCTCTTTCTCTTTCGAGATGGGGTCTTGCTCTGTTGCCCAGGTTGGAGTGCAGCGTCATGATTATACTTCACTGCAGCTGTGATCTCCTGGACTCACGCAAACCTCCCACCTCAACCTCCTGAGTAGCTGAGACTACAGTTGTGCGCTACCTACCATGCCTGGCTAATTTTATTTTTATTTGTTATTATTATTTTTTTAGAGACAGGGTCTCACTATGTTGCCCAGGCTGGTCTTGAATTCCTGGGCTCAAGCGATTGTTCTGCCTCAGCCTCCTGAGTATCTGAGAGTACAGTCTCGAGCCACCATGCCCAGCTGATGTAATTTTTCTTGCTTAGGGAAGAGCGAAGGCTCTGAATTTTCATAATTCTCATATATGAATTCTTAAATAATTTTCAAAGAATCATGCATTCTTTATATTCGATTTCACATTTCACATATACAGAAATATGTGAAATTCATTTGCAAACTATATCTACCCCTTTCTCCTCAACACACGCACACTCCAAAGGAGGGACAATTGGAAGCCAAGATTATCATAAAAAAGCTGTTGGTACTGGGATGCTAATCTCCGCAGTTTCCACTGGGGGCTGGTGTCCTCTCCTCTTATGTGCACACGTGCTGATGGGAGGGGGGGTTGTCATCTTCAGTCCCAACCCCTTCCTTGTTGGTTGTGAATGGGTCTGGAGGCTTCTGGTGGCTGTCCCTGTCACTGCCCCACTGTGGCTGTACTCTGAGGCAGAGGCTCTGCATTACTGCTCTTCAAATGTTTTGCTTAGACACTGTTCTCTTCCCATCCCCAAAAAGGACACCCTCTTCAAGCAAAATGCCCTCAGCCAGCAGTTGACAGTCTGCAATGAATATTATCACAGCTGCTCAGAAGCAAGTTGGCAGTTCCTGGGAGGCTGGGCTGGGGGCATTTGCATGACACATCCCTGTGTGGCAGTCTTCACTTTCGGTCTTGAAATAAAGCATGCAACTTTTGAATTTCCTCTACCTTAGTTTTCTGTCTTCTGGGGACATTGTTTCCAAAAGGGCAGCTTTCAGAGGTCTCAACCTCATGGTCTGGGAGCTTGATCTTTCATCCCCAGCCCTTTCCCTTTTCCTCCTGGGAAGCCCAACGTCTTTCCTGCAATGTGACTTCTACAGGCCTGCTGTGGCATCCCAATGACATCCAGGAAAGGCCCCCCCTTCATCTTGACACCAAATGTAAGCATCCAAGGTAAGCATCCTGCCACGAAGTGGGTCTGGAAATGGGTGAAAGAATCTTTTTAAAAAGTTACCATTTCTCTTAGACGAAAAATCTCAGTTTAAACTCTGACAACCAGTTTCTCTGGTCAACTCCCGTTTCTCTAGTACATTTTCACATGAAGTTGGGCAGACTTGTCCTTCCACTTTTGAGAACAGAGAACACCTAATTTTCACAGTCCAGATTCCCTATTTGTATTAAAAGAATCTCTCCGTATGTTTGTCAAACCCTGAAGGCTTTCTTGGCTTGTATGATTTTATCCTTTACAAAACATCTTACTCAATTTAGGATGAGAAAACAAACCCATGACAAACTTTCACTGCCCATGGGTGTTTACCATAAACTCCCCTACCGCCTGCAGAGACTTTTTGTTGTGGTCCTGTAAGTTGACGAATGAAAAAAACCTACTTTTCCAACTTTCTTTGGCTTACTTTGTAGTGAGGTTTTGCAAGGTTCTCAGCAGGAGGAAATTAAGGAGGACCAGGACCAGACATCTATAGATCTGTCCGTTTCTAGAGAACAAGTACATTTTACAGGACTCTACAAAAGACAGTTCGCAGCACTGTACTTCAGAGCAGAGTCAAAAGACCAAGTCACGTGAAGTGGCTTACAGTGAGGAGAAAAAATGACCTGGTGTCTTTTAGTTATGAAGTTGCCAATACTCATCTTGAGGGAGAAATTCACATGAGTTTCACCAACACTATAAGCTTCCAATTCAATTCAAAAACCCTGATGTTGCCAAATAGAAACGTACGCCCTTATTCATTCTCAAGTAGAATGAAATAAAATTGATTGTCTATAAAATATTTATCAGCTCTAGGCTAGTGTTTGAATTATAATATCTCCTGCAGGCTTTAAAATGTCCTCTCTCTGCTTATTTCATTATTGAGTAGGCAGACAAAATTTTTTACTTAATGCAGTGACTATAATGTGTTTACTGGGATTAATTTACACACCCTTGAGGATTAATTTAATTCCTTTATGATAGCAATTTTTCCTGGGATATTTTTCCCCCAAGGGGTCACATCCAAATTTATTAGACTGTTATATGGGCCACAATTATTTGGGTGTAACTGAATAATTTATGTCCATGTTTGCCAAGCCTGGCTGCCCATCAGAGTTACCTGGGGAATGTCTTAAAAATATAGATTTCCAGGTCCTTCCCCAGATTCAGTGAAGCAGAGTACAACCCGAGAATTCTTGCATTTAAAGATGCTCCCTAGTGGTTTAGGTGTAGCAGCCTAGTTAGTGGACGAGGGTTTGGGAACTGATCAATATAGTTTAGTTTCGTGTGATTTTAGGGTAAAATGTTATTGCTATTAGCTGTAGAATTTTCTGTTGCTAACACCACATGCCCTTGTCTCTTTTCCTCCTGCCACTCACCAGAATTGCCCAAGCTTCCCTCTCTATATTAGAAGTAGAAATAAGAGGAGGAGAACACGTGAGATGAGAAAGGTTTGGAGTGGAACCGTGTTGTCACTGATGGTGGTCACTGTGACCAGAGGAGCCAGCAGGAGCAAACAGAACAGACCCCAGATAAGGTTCTCACTCTCCTTCCTGCTGGCCTAGCCTGTCCCAAACTTTTTGAGTCAGTGTTGCCCTATTCGACTGGGTCACTGTAAGCCCTCAAAAAAGTGAGGTTGGTCCTGGGTTACATCCCAACCTGAATTCACCTTGCTCAGTGACGTGAATTGTTATCTGGGCACAGGACTTGAAAAACACTGACCAGTAAAGTTGATTGATGAGTAGACACAGTTACACCATTTCAAAGCCATCAAGTCTAAAACAACCACAACAAAAACTCTTAAAAAATCCTTAGGTGTTGTTTCTGTCTTCTTAATGCCAATGAGAGGCTTTCCTGTATTGCACGAAGGACATCCATCTATTTTATTTATTTATTTATTTATTTATTTATTTATTTATTTATGAGATGGAGTCTTGCTCTGTCGCTCAGGCTGGAGTGCAGTGACACGATCTCGGCTCACTGCAGCCTCTGCCTCCCGGGTTCAAGCGATTCTCGTGCCTCAGCCTCCCGAGTAGCTGGGATTACAGGTGCCCACCACTAAGCCTGGTTAATTTTTGTATTTTTAGTAGAGACAGGGTTTTGCCATGTTGGCCAGGCTGGTCTTGAACTCCTGACCTCAGGTGATCCCCCCGTCTCCGCCTCCCAAAGTGCCCGGGGTTACAGGCGTGAGTCACCACTCCCAGTCTAGATCCATCTATTTTGAACTAAAAGTTAATCTTCTGGTTTAATCTAGGATTTTATGAAAATAAATTTATCTGTTAGAAAAGTCTTACCTGCGCTACGAAAACATTTTAAGGCATGCGTTTTGGGAGCACATGGCTAGTTCCAACCACACAAAAGGCATATGGTAAAAAACAAGCTCCTTCTCATCCTTTCTAGGTTTTATTCCTTAGAGACACTCACTGATACCACTTTCTTGGCTATTCTTTGAAAAATGTTTTGTACTCATATCAAATACTAGCTCATACATATATAGGCATCCCCTTATAAAACCAGTTGTTTCCAGCCTTTTTGCTGTTATAAAAAATGCTCTAATGAACATGTATACATATACATACCTGTATCTGTGTCTCTGAACCATGGGGCAGTATATCTGAAGGAGAAATTTTGGGAAGTAAGATTACAGGCTCAATGAGTTTTGATAGATAGTCCAAATTGCCCCCAAGGGCTTGTGCCAGTTTACCACTCATCAATGGTGTGAGTCATTTTGCTGTATGTTCTTATTGTTTCTAAAAGCATTTTGTTTTTTGAGATGGAGTTTTGCACTGTTGCCCAGCTGGAGTGCAGTGGTGTGATCTTGGGCCACTGCAACCTCCCCCTCCCAGGTTCAAGTGGTTCTCCTGCCTCAGCCTCCCAAGTAGCTGGGATTACAGGTGTGTGCTACCACGCCTGGCTAATTTTTGTATTTTTGGTGGAGAAGGGGTTTCACTGTGTTGGCCAGGCTGGTCTCAAACTCCTGACCGCAGGTGATCCTCCCGCCTTGGCCTCCCAAAGTGCTGGGATTACAGGCATGAGCCACTGCGCCAGACCCCCCTTTTTTTTTTTTGAGTCAGGGTCTCGCTCTGACACCCAGGATGGAGTGCAATGGTGTGATCAAGGCTCACTGTAGCCTTGAACTTCTGGGCTCAAGCAATCCTCCTACCTCAGCCTCCCAGGTAGCTGGGACTACATGTGCATGCCACCACACCCAGCTAATTTCTAAATTATTTTTAGAGATAGGGGTCTCACTAGGTTGCCCAGGCTGGTCTCCAACTCCTGTCTGGAACTCCTGGGCTCAAATGATCCTCCTATTTTAGCTTCCCGAAGTGCTGGGATTACAGGCATGAGCCACCACACCTGGCCCTCTAAAAGCTTTTCTGTTGATTTTGCGTGTTTTTCATGATATATAATAGTCATCTGCAGATCAAGATAATTTTACCTCCTTATTTTCCATTTTAATACCTCTGTTTCTTTCTTTTGCATTAGTAATTCTAGAGCAATTTAACCAATAATGGTGAGAATGGGTATCTTTGTCTTTTTCCTGCCTCTAATGGAAAAGCTTCCATTATTTCCCCATTAAGCATAAAAATTAAAAAAAGAATTTTTTCTTAACTGAAATTTCTTTTTAAAAAATCAGGAATAAAATGTTAAGTTTTATCAAATGCCTTTTTGGAATCTATATAAATTATTCTATTAAAAATCATTTATGACATTAATTTAAGACTGTTCAGGAAATCTAGGACTTTCGATTGCCTTGAATCTGTCAAAAAATGTTACGGTTACAACATTATTTTTAATATGAAGAAACCCTAGAAACTATGAAAATGTCTCACACTAGGGAAATGGTTATAGCACTTTCATGTAGTGAAAAACTATGCAGCTCTTACAACAAATAATGAAGTAGATTATCTATGCCAAGATGAACCAATCTGAGACCTGAGGTCAAATAAAAATGGCAAGTGCAATACAGTGTGTGTTCTTATTTGTGTAAACAGAAAGGGACATCCCATGTAAATATACATATATATACAAAGAAAAATTCCAGAAGGATAGAGGTCAAGATCTGAGACAATATACTGTGTCTGGATTTTTAAAAATCTTGTGCATTTATTCCTTTTTCCAGTGAAAAAAAGAACAGCAAAAAAAGTAACGTAATCATTATGTGGGTGCGGTGGCTCACACCCATAATCCCAGCACTTTGGGAGGCCGAGGCAAGAAGATCGCTTGAGCCCAGGAGTTCGAGACCAGCCCGGGCAACATGGCAAAACCTGATCTCCACTAAAAATACAAAGATTAGCTGGGCATGGTGTTGTGAGCATGTAATAACAGCTACTCAGGAGGCTGAGATAGGAGGATCACATGAGTCTGGGAGGTTGAGGCCGCAGTGAGCTGCGATCAGATTTGGTGACAGAATGAGACCCTGCCTCAAAAAAAAAAAAAAAAAAAAAGTAATGATTAAAGTTTTTTTTGTTGTTGTTCATGTTAAAAGTTTGTACACCAGTAACTAAAAGGTGAAAAACAAGCAATATTCAACACAACTAATTATGGGTAAAATTTTCGTTCTTTGATGTGGCTTTCTTGTTTTGTTTTTCATTTTGTCCCTGAGGTGGCAACCTCATCCTTTCATGCTAGTGCTGGCTCTATGATGAACCACCAGATTCTGGAATTTTCCCCCTGCTTTTCTGTAGTAGGAGCTTATCCCAGCTGAGCTGGCCTCACTCTTGCATCCGAAGGAGTCACGTAGAGCTTTCGGAGCAATTGTTCTCCGAATAGAGTTCCCAACTCAAAACTTAATAGCAAATGGAAGCTTCTTTGGTCTTGTGCTGATAAAGACTCTTTCAGCCTGGATGAACAATAGGGAAATGATTTACTAAATTAGGGCCAACAATATGCTGATATACCCTTTGTAAAAAATTGTGATTATGAAACTTATAGGAGAAAATACCTGCCATAATCATAAATGAAAGCAGCAGATGAACAGATCACATATACATCATGAATCTAATTTTGCAGAAACAAAAGGGGGACATATTGATCAGCCAGCTTTTAGAGTGATTTGGTAAATTGGGTATTTGGGTTTTTCCCAAACATTATCTTAATTTTGGCATTACATGAATGTATTGTATTAAAAAGTTAAAAAGGAAGCGGTAAAAATTGTGAGATCCTAATATGAAAAAAGAAAATATATTTTCTTGTTTCCCTTTAATGTCCTGATATGAAGAAGGGAAGTGCCCAGGCTCAAGGTCACGCATAGCTAAGAAATTCAAGACAGGATCATAGTGCAGGGATGACTCTTTGATTGCACTTCTGGGCACACAAATGGGGATTCTGCCATGGCAAGGTTGGGCACAACTATGAGTATAAAATTCCATTATGGAGGGATTCCAGGAACTTCCTAATGGATGGTGGCCACCATGGTTTGAGTTTATATCAGCGTGACTGGCCCTGCTGCTCATTCATCATTTACAAGTGCCCTGCCTCACCGTGTCTTGATACAAGGCCCAGTTATTCTCTAGGTTGATATAAATTATTTGTTATTGGGGGACAATGGTTTAGCAACTTAGGGAAAGCTTTAGAAAATTCTCCTTGAATGTCCAGAGAGCTTGGACTCTGGGAAATCTGATTGGTGACCATTGTTGGGAGCAGATTTGCCTCCTTTCATTCCCTTACACATTTTATCTCTCAGCTAATATGGTAACCAGCACTGCTCTCTGCTCATTAATTGCCAGGCATATCAGGTAAGGCCCAGTCTTCCTCAATTTCTTTCTTCCTATTCTAAAATAAATAATGCCCAGGGGTTATTCTATTTCTGCCTCTTTCCAGGTGTGACTTTGTCTACGTAGGTAGGTATAGCACTATCATCCGTTTGGCTAGTGCTAAACCACTCTGCTGCTTTGCTGACTGCTGCAGAAGCCTTGCCTCGACTAGAACACATCCTCTTGTCTCACCTGTACAGTGTCCTTTGGGAAAAGTGGGTCTTCATAAGATGATACTTGAAACCTTCCTACTTTGGTCAGTTCAGAGAATGACTAGATGGGGAGAGAAGTCACCAACTCTGAGGTTTTGTGAATTAGCAGCTGAGAGATTACTTATATTGCAGGGAAAAGTAAAACCATGAAGGTTGAATTGGAAAAAGAGCAGAACTTTGGGAAAATGTGATATGTAGGGACATTTTTTGCAACCAACTTTTAGTCACATAATCAACCTTCAGCAAAAAGCTGAGACTAGCAATGAAAGGCATCAATGGAGAAATTCCAGGAAATGATTGGCAAGGAAAAATCTCAGTAAAAGCAGTAAAGAGCACTTGTCTGAAATTTGAAAAATCTGAATTTTCTTTTCTTTTTTTTTTTTCCTCGGGAGAAAGGGATTATAAAATTAAACCAGTTAGGCAGGGCTCGGTGGCTCATGCCTGTAATCCCAGCACTTTGGGAGGCCGAGGTGGGCAGATCACATGAGGTCAGGAGTTCGAGACCAGCCTGACCAACATAGAGAAACCCTGTCTACACTAAAAATACAAAAATTAGCCAGGCATGGTGGTATGTGCCTGTATAGTCCCAGCTATTTGGGAGGCTGAGGCATGAGAATGGCTTGAACCCAGGAGATGGAGATTGCAGTGACCCAAGATTGTACCACTGCACTCCAGCCTGGGAGACAGAGCTGACTCTGTCTCCAAAAAAAAAAAAAAAAAAAGTTCGTAGAAAAGTGGTATTAAAAGATGAAAAATATAAACTTTATAAACTTTATTTCTCAACGTAAACTCCATCAAATTCAAGACACCTTTGTAAGTGATGACACCAGCCATTTAGTCCATTTCTAAAGAACTGAGGGTCCTGGGAATTTAACCATTTCAATGCTGTTTTTTTTGTTTTTGTTTTTTTTTACATTATCAACTGAAGAAAAATGGATGCCCTTTACATTGTTATTTATTTATTATTTTTTGAGACAGGGTCTCACTCTGTCACCCAGGCTGGAGTGCTGTGGCATGATCTCTGCTCACTGCAACCTCTGCCCCCCGGGCTCAGGTGATCCTCCCACTTCAGTCTCCTGAATAGCTGGGACTATAGGCTCCCACCACCACACCCAGCTAATGTTTTTGGTATTTTTTGTAGAGTTGGGGTTTCACCACATTGCCCAAGCTAGTCTCGAACTCCTGGACTCAAGCAATCCACCTGCCTTGGTCTCCCAAAGTGCTGGGATTACAGCATGAGCCACCACACCTGGCCTAAATTTTTTCTTAAGATTAGAAAATTAAGAAGGTCAGAAGGAGCCAAATCAGGACTGTAAGATGGATGCCTAATGATTTCCCATTGAAACTCTAGAAAAATTGCCCTTGTTTGATGGGAGGAATGAGCAGGAGCACTGTTTTGGTGGAGAAGGACTCTCTGGTGACACTTTTCTGGGTGTTTTTCTGTGGAAGCTTTGGCTAACTTTCTCAAAATACTCTCATAATAAGCAGATGTTATCATTCTTTGGCCCTCCAGAAAGTCAACAAGCAAAATGCCTTGAGCATCCCAAAAAACTGTTGCCATGACCTCTGCTCTTGACTGGTCTGCTTTTGCTTAGACTGGACTTTTATCTCTTGGTAGTCATTGCTTTGATCGTACTTTGTCTTCAAGATCATACTGGTAAAGCCATGTTTCATCTCCTATTACAATTCTTCAAAGAAATTCTTCAGGATCTTGGTCCCACTTGTTTAAATTTCTGTTGAAAGCTCTGCTCTTGTCTGCAGCTGATCTGGGTGCAATGGTTTTGGCATCCATTGAATGGAAAGTTTGCTCAACTTTAAGTTTTCGTTTAGAATTTTCTAGTTGAGAACCAGTTGAGATGTCTATAGTGTTGATTATTGTTTCTGCAGTTAATTGTCAGTCCTCTTTAAATAGGCACAAGCAAGATGAATTTTTTTTTTTTTCCAAATTGAGATGGATGGTCTGCTGCTGCGGGCTACATCTTCAACATCATCTCATCCCTTCTTAAAACAAGGCTGGGTGTGGTGGCTTGTGTTTGTAATCTCAGCACTTTGGGAGGCTGAGGCAGGAGGATTGCTTGAGCCCAGGGGTTGGAGACCAGCCTGGCCAACATAGCGAGACCCCCCTCTCTACAAATTGAAAAACAAACAGACAAACAAAAAAACTAAGTTATCTATTTGCAAACTGCTGATTTCTTTGGAGGCATTATTTCCATAAACTTTTTGTAAAGCATCATTGATCTCACCATTCTTCCACCCAAGCTTCACCATAAATTTGATATTTGTCCTTGCTTCAGTTTTAGCAGAATTCATGTTGCTCTGACAGAGGCTCTTTTCAAACTTATGTCTCATCATTTTAGTGCCTTAAACTAGATCCTGCTCAGACACATAACGTTAGTCCAGTTTATTTTTGAAATCTATGCATAGTTTTTTCATAATATGCATTTTCCATGAACTTTTTGCGGGGGGTAGACAGGATCTTGCTCTGTCATCCAGGCTAGAGTGCAGTGGCATGATCATAGTTCACTGTAGCCTCAAGCTCCTTGGTTCAAGGGATCCCCCGGCCTCAGCTTCCCAAGTAGCTGAGACTACAGGAACATACCACCATGCCAGGCTAAGTTTTATATTTTTGTAGAGACAGGCCCTCCCTATGTTGCCCAGACTAGTCTCAAACTTCTGGGCTCAAGCGATCCTCCTGCCTTGACCTCCCAAACTGCTGGGATTACAGACGTGCACCACCGTGCCTGGCCTCTATGAACTTTTTGAAGACCCTTTGTGTGTGTGTGTGTGTGTGTGTGTGTGGTAGAGAGAGAAGAGGTATTTTTTATTTCATTCTGGAAAAAAATATTTAAACAAAAACTTAAAATCATTAGATAAGGAGTTGAAACCACTCAAGTGCACATGAATTATACCCCTGAAATCAATTTACCGGTCTCCAGGAAACGGAAGAATCCACCAGGTGCCCAGGGATAAATTGTGATTTGGGGTTTTGACCATCAGGTTTCTCATTTGTCCAAGCAGCAGGCTGTTTCTGGGCATCTCTAAGGCCTTCTCAATTCTAGCCCAAGGACATTAGTTAGTTATGGTGCCAGTATGTGGCAGAAATGCCGTCACCAAGCTTTGCCGGGGTTTCAACCAGTGCTCCAAGTGGTCCTCATGGAGTGGGTGGGGGTGAGAGGCTGGCTGAGCGCAGCACCCAGTCATGCTCCTCAGTGTCTTCTCTTTCCTACCTTCCCTTCCAGAGTGCCTGGCTTCCCCCATGGCAGCTTTGAGGCTACGCCCACATTTTACAAAAGTCTTCACATTTCATGAGCCATCTTCAAGGTCCATATAAGACAATTTCGTTACTGAAGAGAGGCAAGTTTCCACTTAACATCTGGGCATTTTTCATTTGTCTATTTGTCCCATGATGCTTTTGAGCAATGGCCAGACTCAGACGAGTTTTGGTAATTGTGGTGGACATCTGTTTTGGTCTGACCAACATCCCTTTCCCTGCCATTGGAAAACAGCTGCCAGCTTTTCCTTTCGGGGAACTACCCTGACTCCACTGCCTACAGTCTTGAGGGAACTGTCAATCAAGGAGCCTTGGGTAGGTGAGATCTGAGACCCATGGCAAGCCAGTCAGACTCTTCAGGGAATTTGATCATGAGTGGAATGACATCAGATTGGAAAAATAATTCAAGTTCAACAAAGCATCATTAATTCCTGTTACGTCAAGTAGCACAGTGAAGAGACTGCAATGAACTGAATGCGTCCTTCTCAAATTTGTATGTTGAAAGACTAACCCACGGTGTGATGGTGTTAGGGTGGGGGCTTTGGGAGGTTATTAAGTTGTTAAGGTGGAGACCTCTTTTTTTGTTTGTTTTTTTGAGACGGAGTCTCATTCCTGTCACGCAGGCTGGAGTGCAGTGGCATGATCTCGGCTCACTGCAACCTCCACCTCCCAGGTTTAAGTGATTTTCCTGCCTCAGCCTCCCCAGTAGCTGGGATTACAGGCGTGCACCACCACATCTGGCTAATTTTTGTATTTTTAGTAGAGACGGGGTTTCGCCATGTTATCCAGGCGGGTCTCGAACTCCTATACTCAGGTGATAGACGGAGCCGTCTTGAATGGGATTAGTGCTGTTACAAAGGGACCCCAGAGATCTCTCTTGCTCTTTTCTGCCATGTGAAGACTCGAGAATTAACCTGGATTCTCAACCCAGAAGAGGGTCTTTGCCAGAACCTGATCATGCTGGCACCCTCATCTTGGACTTCCAGCGTCTGGAGCTATAAGAAATAAATTTCTGTTGTTTCTAAGCCACCTCGCCTATGGTACTTTGTTAGAGCAGCCCCAGCTAAGACAGAGGCAGTGAAGCCTTTGGAGTGTGGCCTGTGGAGCTGGACTGGGATGGATTGAGCCAGAGACCCACTTACTAAAGAAACCGCCACTTACTAAGTAAGCCCTGGGGCAACCTTATTAACCTCCTGTGCCACTTTCCTCAGAATGTAAAAGGGAATACTAGTCCTTCCTTCATAGGGTTCTTGTGACATGATTAGTGCAGGTGTATTAGCCAGGGCTCTTAAATAGGATCCATTCAGAGTATTTTAAGCAGAACCAAATTGATGCATGGAACTAGGAACATAAAAACCAATGGAAGGCTAGAGAAGTGGGTCCCAGGCTGCAGGAATGGGTTCTGGAGCACGCTTCCCAACTGGCCTGCTGGGAGCTGCCTCCTTTGCCATCATCGGGAAGGAAGATTGTATGTAGACCATCACAGGACGATTGACTTCAAGAATGCAATGCCACAGCTGTGATCCAGGGACCAGGAAGCCACTTGGCTTCTACTTAACCACCTCTCATCACTCAAGAAGTTGGAGACTGGGCCGGGCGCAGTGGCTCACCCCTGTGATCCCAGCACTTTGGGAGGCCGAGGCGGGATCACGTGAGGTCGGGAGCTTAAGACTAGCCTGACCGACATGGAGAAATCCCATCTGTATTAAAAATACAAAATTAGCCAGGCATGGTGGTACATGCCTGTAATCCCAGCTACTTACGAGGTTGAGGCAGAAGAACTGGTTGAACCCAGGAGGTGGAAGTTGAGGTGAGCTGAGATTGCGCCATTGTGCTCCAGCCTGGGCAACAAGAGCGAAACTCTGTCTCAAAAAAAAAAAAAAAGAAGTTGGAGACTGGACAGTGGACAGTACTCTTCCCAAAAGCATGAAGATTATGGGGGCTCATTTGTTAGTGCTGAAACAATGGTAAGAGTGCTTTTTACCACTGTGCTACAAAAAAGCATTTGTAAACAAGTGATGCAACTTGCAGGGAGTGATCTAACTCTGAGGACCCTGTCAGCTTTATAATTTTATAATTCCCAAGTCACATGCAAAAGTCAGTTCCATTAACTTGTAATTATGCATCATATCTTTTGTGATTATAAAGAGGGAGGATTGCAATTCATGGGCCTTCCAGCAGACCAGAAGCATTTATTACCTGCATCTTACTGACACTCTTTCAAGGAGTTACTGCCTCATTTTGATGCAGTTATAATAGTGTGATTCACTTTTGTCATACTGGCCTGGTGAACTGGAGTTGGCACCAGGCAGTTGTCAGTGTGATCACATATGCTGTTGAGGCTGTCACTGAGCCAAAGGAGAAGCATCTGAACATGAGTCTGGCAGGGAGAAGGGAAAGAAGGAGGATGAGGAAGCTGGTGCTGATTGGGACCTCACAGTCAGGTGTCAGCTGTGACAGAGAGTTGGGAAACTCACATGCCCTGCAGAAGGCTGGAGGTCGGAGTGGGGTGGGATGAGGAATACTTTGGGTTCAAAGATGGCAATGTCAGCTGCAACTCCAGCTTGCATTCCTAGCAGGAGAGCTGACCTAACGGCAGAACACTTCACAGGAAAACTAGGCATTGGGAATGCTCAGGGGCTTGACAAGTGGAGATGAGTTCAGGAGTCTCAGTTCTTACCCAGTAGGCCTTCCCTAGTGAGGAGGGCTTGCTGGGCTGTGAGGAGAGGATCAGAAAGGCTTACAGAGCTAAGCCAGGCATTGGAGCCACTTCCTACTTCATGTCACCACTGGGATTTACAATGGGTCCCAGCCGGGCATGGTGGTTTATGCCTGAAATCCCAGCAATTTGGGATGCCAAGGTGGGTGGATTGCTTGAGACCAGGAGTTTGAGACCAGCCTGGCCACCATGGTGAAACCCCATTTCTACAAAAAATACAAAAATTAGCAGGGCTTGGTGGTGCGCACCTGTAGTCCCAGCTACTCGGGAGGCTGAGGTGGGAAGGACTGCTTGAGATCAAAGCTGCAGTGAGCGGTGATTGCACCACTGCATTCTAGCCTGGCAACAAGAGCGAGACCCTGTCTCAAAAACAAACAAACAAAAACAAAACAAAACAAAACAAAACAACAACATCAAAACAAAGAACAGGTCCCAGTTACTCTGAGCAGAAATTCTCCTAAAACAGCATTTCTTTCACTTGAATAGTACATAGACCTTTCTTTTTCTTAAATCAGAAAAGAAATTTTTACAAGCTAAATATTGGATTAAGCAGTTTTTATAACTACTCAAATATGTAAAAAAATATGTAAAAAATATAAAATGAAATCATGAAATCATTTAATATATAAAGTGATATATAATCATATATATATAAAATGATATAATGATAAACAGTATAGCATTGCATTAAGAACACAATTTCTGGAGCAAGACCCACTTGGGTTTAAATCCTAGACCTGTCACTTACATGGTGTGTAACCTCAGGTAAGTTAATTTCTCTGTGCCTCAGTTTACTGACTGGTAAGACGCAGGAAATAGTATCTATCTCATAGGATTGTTCTGAGGATTAAAGAGTCAATCCATGAAAAAGGTTTAGCACAGTGCCTGGCATGTGGCAAGCACTAATTAGTACTAGCTATTATTATAAAAACAAAGCTGATGTATGAATGAAGCCCAAACACCATTGCAAAACCAGTATTTTATAAGTAAAACAACATTAGTTTAATATGACAGATGATGCTCTTGTCCTGAAACTAATAGTATTGTTATTGTCTTTGGCCTTTGGGTTCAGTGCTAATGCAGAGAATACCTGTTAGCTTTGCCTTGTATGCTAGCTCGGAATAATCCGACCTCATAGTTAATTAAAACTCTGCCCCTGAGCATTCCTGAAATGCCGATTTTAATGAAAGGCCACTTGATCACTCTGAGGAACTGTCTTGTTCACTCAAAAGTAAAGTTAGCATTGCCACATGCTGGAAATCTGCCTTTAAGAAGTGTCTAATTGCATAATTGCTAGAATGAGGAACAGAAAGATTTTTCATTGTTCATTCACTGCCATATTCATAACAAACTTTTAGAAGATGGTAGGTACAAAATGGGGTCCATGAACACGAGAATGTTGCTTTGATTGCTACAAGTTTCCTTTGAGCTTGGATAACAAAATGTTGGGCACTTTATTTAAATGATTTTGGATTCTTCATGGTTCATCACCACATGATATCATTTGGCCTTCACTTGAAGAGAATGTTTATGAATATAAATACAGACTGTAAATTATATGGCAGAGGCTGGGTGTGGTGGTTCATGCCTGTAATCCTAGCACTTTGGGAGGCCGAGGCAGGCAGATCACCTGAGGTCAGGAGTTTGAGACAGGCTTGGCCAACATGGTGAAATCCCATCTCTACTAAAAATATAAAAAATTAGCCAGGTGTGGTGGTGGGCACGTGTAATCCCAGCTACTCGGGAGGCTGAGGCAGGGAGAATTATTTGAACCTGGGAGGCAGAGGTTGCAGTGAGCCAAGATTGTGCCACTGCACTCCAGCCTGGGCAACAGAGTGAGACTCCATCTCAAAAATTAAAAAAAAATTATATGGCAGAATATCAATTTTTTTTTAAAAAAGATTACCATCAGGCTGGGCGCGGTGGCTCATGCCTGTAATCCCAGCACTCTGGGAGGGCGAGGCAGGTGGATCACGAGGTCAGGAGATCGAGATCATCCTGGCTAACATGGTGAAACCCCGTCTCTACTAAAAATACAAAAAATTAGCCAGGTGTGGTGGTGGGTGCATGCAGTCCCAGCTACTCGGCAGGCTGAGGCAGGAGAACGGTGTGAACCCGGGAGGCGGAGCTTGCAGTGAGCCGAGATCATGCCACTGCACTCCAGCCTGGGCAACAGAGCGAGACTCCATCTCAAAAAAAAAAAAAAAAAGATTACCATCAAAATGGAAAAACCAAACCAAACCAATACTCTTGTGGAGAAATGGAGACCCCCAGGAATTCAAATCCTCTCTCACTTTGGTAACCCAGTGCCTGGCATATATACAGTGGGTGCTCAGTACATATTTGTTTCTGAATTAGGGAAAGACTCGAATGAGGGAAGTGAAGGCAGTCACCCACTCCTGTGTGTTAGGTCAGTATGGTGGGGGCAGGTGAGATGCTGGGATCTAGACGTATTGTGGACCCCCAGGGCTCACCGTGGTACTCCAGCTCTGGGGCACCTTCAGGGAACAATTAGGAGCAGGGATGGTTGGGCCTGGGATGTCAAGTCTGGAAAGGATGACCTAATTATCAGCACAGTGGGTAGAGGGTAGGGCCGAGATTCCTGCCATTGGGATTGCACCAGAAACTGGGACTGCCCAGCCCTGCAGCTGGCCCTGTAGGTAAAAACAGATCTGGGCAAACCGGTCCAGTGTGGAGACAGGGAATGAGATAAACTCCACCTGAAAAATGGGACGAATCCCACCAGATACATTCATATGAATACTGTCACTGCCTCTATTTTGCTCAATTGGGGGAAAAATTAATTTTAACCTGAAATTTAAGGCAAACAGTACCCAATACAATAACAAGTTTCTCCAATAGAACAAGGCGACCCACAGGTACAGCCATGTAGCCCAGTGGTATACAGATTCCTGGGCCCCAGGCCCAGGAGGTTAGGATTAAGTCTCTTTCAGAGCCCTGGTATCTGTATTTTCAACAAGCCCCAATCCCCCACCCCCACCGGGTGATTCTGATGCAGGAGGGCTGCAGCCCTGCCTTAACACTGATCCAGTTTCTTTAAAGACTCAACAGACCTGGCTGAGCTGAATAAGCTGCTGAGTTAATTAACGAAACAGCCAATCTTTATTGATTTCCTCCCACGTGCAGGACTCTGTGCTAGGTCTTAGCAAGAGAGGCAATTGTTTCCCATCCTCCCTCACTTTCTGCCCCACATTCAGTACCTGCTATCTTTTTCCGGTAATTAAACCTTCCTCTTGTGCCCCAGTTTTACTCACTGGGCACCTGTATTGTTCCCCTCTGCCAGAATCCATGTTGGTATTTGTCTCTTTGTTCGTCTGGAATCAGACTTCCAGGCTGCACCCAGGACTTGGGTCTCATCTGAGCTCTGCCCGTTTCCTGCTGTCGTACTTCCTGAAACTGCAGGGGTCACGCAGACTGGTGGCCCCTGCCTACCCTCAGCCCCGCTGTCTAAGCAGCCACGCTGGGTCCCTGGGGCACCATTTCTCTCCCTACCCTCGGCTGATTGGATAAGTTTGACCCCAAAACATTCCGCCCTGGTCAGGCTAGCGGCGTGTGTTGCTGGGAGAGAGGAGCTGGTTCCTTCATTGGGAATTTGGGAATTTGGAAATTTGGAGTCCAGCGATGGGTACTGAAAAAGCATGAGGAACTTAGGTGTTAGTTTCATAGTTTTGTTGGATTTATTACATAGTTGTTAAAAATTAAGTTCCCGTAACAAGTAGTTTAAGGGAACATAATAAAAAGTACAGACAGCAGAAAAGAGAACGGCCAGTTCTCAACTGCATCAGTTCCTCTTTCCTGAGATCGAGCTGTTTAGCTTAGCCTGGGATTCTGAGCCTGTGGTCGTTTCCTTAGGTCTTGTTTTTCAAAGGCGGCAGGTCCTGGCTAGAACAGCTCAACTGCCTGTCTCCACACACTGTGTCCCTCCGCACCCGCCTGGACGACCCCTCGCCCCTGCCAGCAAAGTCCATATCACGTCATTTCTCTTACTGGGATGGAGTTTCCTCCCCTGTGTGGGATGTGGCCCCAGGGGCTTGGGCACCCTCATTTGGGCATGAGCCCATCCCATGGCCAGCCATGCTCATGATGTGGCCTAATTTTATGCTTGTAAAAAGTTAAGTTTTAATGTCTTAATTTTAAAAATACATTTTAAATGTCATTTTGAAGAGATTGCGGTGGTGGGGGGGGGGGGGTCTCACTATATTGCCCAGGCTGGTGTTGAACTCCTGGACTCAAGTGATCCTCCCGCCTCCACCTCCCAAAGTGCGGGGATTACAGGCGTGAACCACTGCAGTGGGCCTCTTAAGTTTTAATTTCTGATCTGTTCTTATATTTTGGAAAAGCAATTTCACTTCCTAATTTTTTAAAAGACTGGGAACCATAAATATGAACCTTCTCCATTTCTGTCCTTTTAACAAACTTCAGAATTACCCATGGAAATAAGTGTGATTTAAGAGGAAATGACATTTTTCCTTTTCAGGATGCAGAAATTTTTACTTGAAGTCCTGATTATATGGAAATTCCTGCATAACTTTTGGTGGCGGGGCAGAGTAGAAAACAAAAGGGTTCCCTAATAGATTTGTTATGTAAAAATTGCTAACCTTTATTCTTTCTATACCCTGC
Organism: Pan paniscus; assembly: GCF_029289425.2. NCBI lineage: Eukaryota > Metazoa > Chordata > Mammalia > Primates > Hominidae > Pan > Pan paniscus. The sequence goes on along the minus strand of NC_073255.2, from coordinate 30,930,357 downwards.
CATTATAGAGTGACAATCCATAAAATCATACTTCCTGTCAATGTGCAGGCAGTGCCTGTCATATTTCACCCTCCTAGAAGTCATTAGCCGGGTGCAGTGGCTCATGCCTGTAATCCCAGCACTTTGGGAGGCCAAGGCAGGTGGATCACGAGGTCAGGAGTTCGAGACCAGTCTGGCCAATATGGTGAAACCCTGTTTCTACTAAAAATACAAAAATTAGCCAGGTATGGTGGTAGGTGCCTGTAGTCCCAGCTACTCAGGAGGCTGAGGCAGGAGAATCACTTGAACCCGGGAGGCAGAGCTTGAAGTGAGCTGAGATTGTGCCACTGCACTCCAGCCTGGGTGACAGAGTGAGACTCAGTCTCAAAAACAAAAACAAAAACAGGAAGTCATCGTTGGTGTGTGATTAGTGCGTACCTGTTTTTCATTCTAGATCTATCTTTTCCTTCTTTTTTCTCCTTTGCTTTTCCCTTGTGTGTTCATCTCTTCAGCAGTTGAACCAGGTTGTTCTTGAAAAGAGTCTTTTTTTTTTTCTTTTTTTTTTGAGACAGAGTCTCACTCTGTAGCCCAGGCTGGAGTGCAGTGGTGCGACCTCAGCTCACTGCAACCTCTGCCTCCCCGGGTTCAAGCGATTCTCCTACCTCAGCCTCCTGAGTAGCTGGGACTATAGGCGCGCACCATCATGCCCAGCTATTTTTTTTTTTTTGTATTTTTTAGTAGACATGGGGTTTCACCATATTAGTCAGGCTGGTCTCGAACTCCTGACCTTGTGATCCGCCCACCTCAGCCTCCCGAAGTGCTGGGATTACAGGCCTGAGCCATCGCACCTGGCTGAAACAGCATCTTACCTCAGGGTCAGACTTGCGTCTGCAGTGGCTGCTGTTGCATCACTGTGGCCTTTACTGGGCCGAGTTCTCTCCAGTTGAAAGGCAAAATTGTTCAAGAGCCCATGCTCTTGCTGTCTGGGACAACCATCCAGCCCTGGGACTTCTGCTTTTGCTGGAGCTGGAAGATGGCACCAATGATGATGTTTGAGTGTGTTCTTGTTGGTATGTTGGAATATAAGACACATTTCTTGGCTGGGCATTTGGCTCATGCCTGTAATCCTAGCACTTTAGAAGGCTGAGGCAGGAGGATCGCTTGAGGCCAGGAGTTTGAGACCAGCCTGGGCAACATAGGGAGACCCTGTCTCTACAAAAAATAAAAATTATTAGCTGGGCATGGTGGCACACACCTGTAGTCCCAGCTACTTGGGAGGCTGAGGCAGGCACATTGATTTAGCCTGGGAGGTCGAGGCTGCAGAGAGCTGTAATTGTGCCACAGCACTCCAGCCTGAGTGACAAGTGAGACTGTCTCAAAAAAAAAAAAAAAAAAAAAGAGATAAGAACCATTTATTGACAGTGACCTAACTGTAAGACTCCGTGCTGGGTGCTATAAATAGGTGAAGGACAACTTTTCCTTACAATAATAAAAGAGAAAAAGTTTATAAAAATAATATAACCCAATGCCCAGTGAAGGAAGTCCCACGCACTCTAGTTACCAAATCTCGTGACACGTATAAGAGAAGAAATTATTAGGATGACTTCTGTAGGATACAAAATTCTGGAGCTGGTAGAAAGTTTGGAGATTGTTCCATATATGGACTTTGCAACCCGCACTAAGCACTAGATTTTACACTGAGACCCAGTACACATGGACATAGATATGTAGCTGAAACATATTTTACAAACAATATTTCCTTGCCACGTGCAATGCCCTCTCACATATTCCATTTTATTCTATTATTTTAAAATGCTGTTTGCAAGCCACTACATTGATTTCCTGGCCCATGAAAATCAAACTGTTGTCTGGAGTTTGAAAACACTGATTTGGTGCAGCTCCTCACCTACGCATTATAGCTCTGAGGCCCAGGAAGGCAGTGTGGCATAGCTCAAGCTTCACACCACAGTGGGGGCCCAGAGCTTACTGTCATTTTCTTCTCTTACCATGTTGGGTCACAAGCTTGGGAAAGTTCTTGGAGGTGAACACCAGCCAGGTAGAACAAAATGACCTAATGGCTGATGTCAGGATTGCTGGCTTCCATTCTCGATGGGCAGCTGAAATATATCTTATGGCCTCATGTGGGCTTCCTTTTCCTCTGACCAATGGTTTGTTCTGGTTTGCCTTGAACTGAGCAGTTTCCTGGGACGTGGGGCTGCCAGTGCTAAAACCGTGACAGTTCCATGCAAACTGGGACAGTTAGAGGACATTTATGCCCTACTACCCATGGTAAATGAGGGAACACCATTTGACCTCCATGTGCAAACAGCCACAGGCACAAACAGCTATGATTTTGATCTTTGGTATGTTATTTTGACAACCACTGGGGAATGAATTATCTCTGCAAGACAATACAAGCCCAGTGACATAGACTCTTTCCTGTGTGTACCACTATTCCCTGTGCTACCAGAAAACCCCACTTCGACCCTTCTCTATGATATTTTCCAGAATTGGCTTAGAAGTATTGGCCTAGGAATCCTTGTGGTTGCTTCTGGTTGTCTTAATAGGTTGTAGATATTCTCCCTCCTCCTCTCAACCCCAAGGTTGTAGATATTCTCCCTCTTCCCCTACCCAGGTTCAGTAATTTGCCCAAGGTTGTAGATATTCTGATGCAATGAATGAGTCTAGTGAAAAGGACTGGTTGTAAGAAATGTTAAGAAATGATGACTCAGCCAGGCACGGTGGCTCACGTCTGTAATCCCAGCACTTTAGGAGGCTGAGGTGGGTGGATCACGAGGTCAGGAGTTGGAGACCAGCCTGGCCAACATGATGAAACCCCATCTCCACTAAAAAATACAAAAATTAGCTGGGTGTGGTGACAGGTGCCTGTAATCCCAGCTACTCGGGAGGCTGAGGCAGGAGAATTGCCTGAACCTGGGAGGCAGAGGTTGCAGTGAGCTGAGATCGCACCATTGCACTCCAGCCTGGGTGACAGAGCAAGACTCTGTCTCAAAAATAAAAAAAATAAAAAAAAAATAAATGACTCTAAGGGTAACAACAAAGAACAAAGATATTTGATTTGGATTTAAGATCTCACATTTCTCGTGGCCTTTTAACTTCCTGTTTTCCTCCTTTGCTCTGCTGGTTTAGCCTTTGTATATGATGAGGAGGTTTCACTCACTACAATGTCACCTAGTTGAAAGATGACTTCTCTGTTCCTGATACAATAGAGGAATATTGATACATTTTTATTATTGACTATTTAAAAATATATCAATTATAGAGGGCTACAAAAAAACTGTATTTTTTTTTTTTTTTTGAGACAAAGGCTTGCTCTGTTGCCCATGTTGGAGTGCAGTGGCACAATCTTGGCTCATTGCAAACTCTGCCTTGTAGGTTCAAGCATTTTCTCTGCCTCAGCCTCCTGAATGGCTGGGATTACAGGTGTGCACCACCATGCCTGGCTAATTTTTGTATTTTTAGTAGAGAGGGAGTTTCACCATGTTGGCCAGGCTGGTTTCCCAAAATGCTGGGATTACAGGTGTGAGCCACCATGCCCGGCCCTCAGTATTGTATTTTGTAGATACCTTTGAGGTTATTTGAACCATGGGTCAGGCCAAGGTGGGGGCAGATGCGAACGTAAATGAGGCACTATTATGCTAGATACATTGTAAATGCAGACGCTAATGTACAGATGTTAGATGTAATGATGCTTATGATGCGTTCTTCTTGCTTGTTTTGTCCCTTCTGTGGAGTGGATAGATTTACTAAATCAACCCTCAAAAATCATTTCTGGAACTATTTCTCTGGATTTGCCTTTAGAGCCAGTGTAAAAGCCATGTAAGAAAATAAATTCTTATTACATGGCAATCACATTTCCCTTTTGGTTTATAATCTAGGATTCTCAATCACCAACCAATTCCTAATGCCCTTTTGTTATCTACAAGAATCAAATTTACCCTCCAAATATGAAGATTTGCCACTACAGCCGATATTAAAAAGAACAGGCCGCTGGCTCTGTGTAGTGTTTCTAAAGAGGAATTTTAAAATGCGTTGAACAGTGATATCATTGTTGGAATAAAGATGTAGCCTCCTGAGGTTTGTACTAATGAGGATGTGTAAGTTCTGATGTTTTGTTTAAAAATCTGTCACAGAACTTTAGAGTTTCTCTCTCTATGGACGCAATACTGCAAATAACTTGAACTGTGTGTCAGTTTGCTGTTGTTTGCATGCATAGCCTGTGGAAATATGTGAGTGGCTTTCTAAATGATTCTTAATGGAGCATGAATATTTTTCATAACTCAAAATCATCATGTCATGTGTTTCATTGGATTCTTCATCTTTTTTTGATATGAAAGTGTTATGTCAATCTTTTTCTTTCTTTTTTTGATATGAAAGTGTTATGTCAATCTTTTTCTTTCTTTCTTTTTTTTTTTTTTTGAGATGCAGTCTTGCTCTGTCACCCAGGCTGGAGTGCAGTGATGTGATTTCGGCTCACTAGAACCTCTGCCTCCTGGGTTCAAGCGATTCTCCTGCCTCAGCCTCCCGAGTAGCTGGGACTACAGGCGCACACCATCAGGCCCAGCTAATTTTTGTATTTTTGGTAGAGACAGGGTTTCACCATGTTGGCCAGGATTGTCTCGATCTCTTGACCTCATGATCTGCCCGCCTGGGCTTCCCAAAATGCTGGGATTACAGGTGTGGCCAGCGCGCCCAGCTATGTCAATCTTTGGGCCTGTTTCTGGACATTGGGCCAGATTTGAGCAAATAATTTATTGGGCCATGGAATAAATCTTTACTGAGCACTTACTATGTGCTTGGCTATATGGAAAAAATGATTTGAATGTTGCCATGGTTCTAATGAGTTAGATTTTCCTTCGTGTTCGAGGATTTCCTCTAACGTCAAGCATGGAAAGAAATTCCAGCATTGTGAACACCATTCAAAAGAGAACAAAAAAATCCCCACAAGTCCTCTGTAAAGTGAAACCTTGCTTCTCCCAGCCAGCAGGATCATTCTCAGATGACATGGATATACTTTTCTTCCTTGAACTCCACTAATCAAAGCATTAACTCATCTTGAACAAGCTTTACCTGGTTCAAATGCCTTTCATCTCAGATGCCGAGGCTCTCCATAAACAGCAATTATGTTTCACAATGTCCTTGTTAGTCCCATTTGATGGAGAAGAAAAGCGAGGTGGAGCAAGAGTCCATGACTTCCAGAGGAGCCACCAAGGAGGAATGATGCCCATGGCCTGCTGAGCCAAGTTGCTCAGTTGGCTGTAGTGTAACAGCTTGGTGAATACAATACTCTAGTTTCTTGATTTGATTTTCTGGCCACCTGGGTTCACAAAGTGAGCTTTTTAACAACCATCTTAGAGAACAGTAGGGAACTGTTATGAGGTCCTGGAAATCTTTCCCTAAACATTCCCTTTCTCTTTGTATGTAAGATATTGAAAAATTGCTCTGGCCTCTTTTGAAATGAGAATAGAAAGACACATAGACCATATTTTCAGAACCCCAAATTGGGACACCTAGTGTGAAAAATTATAAGTTAATTTATAGGAACAATGAAAGAGAAAGTCAAGATTAATATTGTAATGGAGAATCCTGAATACTCAGCAACCCTGGGCACAGGAGTATAGGTGTCTTTAAGAGGGTTATAATAATAGATAATATTTTAGATCTACTGATGTGAACAATACTGCATCCAGCAAAAGTTGGTGGTGATATGGGACGGGGAATAGAAACATGGTGACCTTCAAAGTTTAGACAAAGAGAAGGAATTCAAATACAAATTCATGATACTCAATGATGGAAACGAGAGGGAGGTTGGATAATCAGTCTACATATGCAAGGACTTTAAGCAAGTATACATAGTAAGCTCATTTTTTGCTGTGGATGATTAAAGATTTTCTGAGTTTCAGGTATCATCAAAGCTCAAACATAATTTAAGCATCACTTTTTCTTCAGTTTTGGGTGTTCTGGAAGCCGCTGTGATCATACAGACATACATGCTTTTGGAAACAGCATTTCATTTGGCTCCCCTTTCTTGGAGGCCCTCTGGTTTCTTCTTTAATTGAGGTGGTCTCGCTGTAGACTACCACATTTCCCAGAAGAAAACAGCCAAGATGCTTTGAGGCGAGGAGTTGGGGGGAATGGGTAAAGAAAGGTGGAGGATGAAAGGCAGAGAAGGAAAGGGGGATGGTGAAGAGGGGGTCTAGGGGAGAACTGTAGGATCAGCACAGCCATCATTAATTGCTCCTTTAGGGGAAGCAACTACAGATCCTCCTAAGAATATGTTGGGAGGTGCTCTCCTAATATGCCCAAGAGAACAGAGCTGCTTTGGGTTATCTGAGTTATTGTAGTCGTAACAATGATGATGGTAAGGTAATAACTCTCATAGTAATATCTACCTTTTTTTTTTTTTTGGGATGGAGTGTCACTCTGTCTCCCAGGCTGGAATGCAGTGGCTTGAACCTGGGAGGCAGAGGTGGCAGTGACCCGAGATCGTGCCACTGCACTCCAGCCTGGGCGACAGAGGTGGCAGTGACCCGAGATCGTGCCACTGCACTCCAGCCTGGGCGACAGAGCAAGACTCCAAAAACAAACAAACAAACAACACACCCACACATACACACAACAAAACAAAAAAACACAGTACTTGGCCTTGGAGGAAGTAGACTGAAGGGAATATTATTTAAATAGACTTTAAAAAAAAATACAATGGAATATATATACATATACCATGGTATATATTTTTAAAAAAACATACAATGGAATATATATATATACATATACAATGGTATATATTTTTTAAAAGACATACAATGGAATATTGTATAACAATAAGTAGGAATAATCTATTGCTTCTCACAACAACACGGATATTTCTTAGAGAAAATATCATGCTGGATAAAAAAAGCCAGACACAAGGAGTACATACTGTAAGATTCCATTTAGATCAAGTTCAAAATGAGGCAAAACTAGTCTATCGTGTTAAGTGTCAGGATGTGTTACTCTTAGGAGGGAATGAGGTGCTGGTTACATTTTCTTAATCTGGGTATGTTTGCTGTGAAAATCTATAGTTAGTTTATAATTTGTATACATATATATAGACAAGATATTTAGTAAAAAATGCATGCATTTACTATTTGTAGAAAAGTATCCCCATTATACCAGCATGATGGATTTTGTTTTTGCCATTTGATAAATGAAGAAACTGAGATCTAAGAGTTTAAGTGACTTGTTGAAGGCCACATGGTAACAGGTGACAGAGCCAGGCTCTAAGTAGGCCTGTCTGGCCACCAGGACCATGGCTTCACACTCTCCCCCTGGGCTCTGACAACTCCTCCCTGCCAGGTCTCCAATTCCTCTTCTCTTTGGCCACAAGTGGAGTTTTCCATGGAGAAACTTTTGTTTTTTGATAGGACAGCTACAGAGCTAGAAGGCCTTTCTCCCACCTAGATTACACCTGGGGAGGATCTGCGGTGCAAAGTTTTCATAGGCCTGGTCTAACACTGTGAGCAGCTCTATCGCGTTAGCTGTGGCCCTCTCTGTTGCTGGCAACTTCAGCTCCAAATTCCTCTGAAAGCTTCTGTAAGGGGAGCAACATTTGAATAGTTGGATGGTGTTCACCTGACAGAATCTAGCTAAAAATAAAAAAGAGGTTTTAATGAGATGCCACTGGTGGCATAATATTAGCTGATTGACACGTTCTGGTTATTTCGGTGAAAAGAAACATTTAAAGCATAGCTGGCCCTGTTGTCCAACGTGGCAGTAAATTCTGGTCACTCATTAGTACAGTTCGAGCTAGAACAGGGGGTTATGCAAGGAAATAACACTGATGGCAGCTTCTACCCTGAATACAAAGGAAAGTGATATACAGTGATTACGTGAAATCGAGACATGCTTAGCACAGGAGAATTGGATCAACGCTGCATCAAGGCTGATGCTCTCTCTCATACACAGGAGAGGTTAGTATGAGAGTCAGGCCAACATTCAGCTGGAAAAACACCAGAGCTATGTTTGGGCTGAGATCCCTAATGTGCCCTCCATTTGAAAATGCATTTTTCAATGTAAGTTGATTCGTTGAACTGAAATAGAATTTTAAGTGCAATATTGAGATTTTCTGAATAAATTTACTGGAAGTTCTTAGGTTTTATTTCTCTTAGGGTCAGTCTATTCCTAAAGTGCTCCTTTTCATGTGTACATGTGTTTTTGAGTGTGAAATAGAAATCGATGAGTTTGGCTTAGTGGTCAGGATGTAAAAAGGTGTGGCCATAGAAACCTGAATCTTGACAAGAACACTTTGCCTGGGGCAAGGTTTTAGTTTTTGGCACTTCCTGTTTGGAGGTTCTAGACAAGAAGGTTTCCCTGTCTCCTGAGGGTCCTGCTGGCTGAAAAGGGTTCCTACAGGACTAGGCATGCTTTGACACAGGGGAGGCATTTCTCAAGGGTCACATGGATTGACTGAAAACGGGGCTCTAATTTGCTCAGGGAGAAAAAAACTCAGCAAATATTAATTAGTATTTTCTACTTAATTTTTAAATTTAGAGTTATTGAGGGGAAAAGGCATAACAGGAAGAAAGTAACAGAGCCTCTGGATCATACACGGTAGAGATACTTTAAATGAAAAATGACTTCCATCACAAGGTTAAATTCTTTTTCAGCATCTCTTCTATCACAAAATCTTCCAAAAGGAGATGTTCCATCTCCACTCAAGATGGACTTATTTATTCACAAAAGGTGGTCCATTAATAAACTTTTACTTTGAGAGCACAGAATTTAAACTTTTATCGAAATCTACTTTCCTTAAGCAATTTTGCCAATTCATGAGTGGAATTTACAGTAAGGACTAAAGTTGAGGGTAATATATTCTTTGGTATAAGGTTGGCTTTTTTCTCCCTCAATTTTTTTTTATTGTGATAAAATACACAAACGTAAAATTTACCATCTTATCCATTTCTAGTGTACGGTTAGTGGTAGTAAATACATTTATAATATTGTGCAACTGTCACCACCATCAATCTCTACTCTTTTCATCTTATAAAACGGAAACTCCATATCCATTAAATAATAACTCTCCATTCCTTTCTTCCTCCAGCCCCTGGTAACTACCAGTATAAGCTTGGTTTTATAAGATTTACAAGAAATGGGTATATGAGACTTGAATGCTGATTTTTAGGAGAATGAGAAACTATTCCATTACATTTCTCCATTTTAAAAATTAAGGAGGAAGAAAATTCTTTGCTTTTAAGCATGTTGGGATCTCTGGGGACAATCGGAGAAAGGGTTTTGTTTAATTGGATCTGAAATGGAGTGGCTGAGAACAGAGGGAGCCCTATTCATTTAGGCAAAACAGAGACATCTGCTGGTGGATTGGCAGACTTACTTTTCCACAACTTTCAAAGACCCCTGAAAGGATAGTATTTGCAACACAGGGACAAATCTGTCACCGTTTTTGCTGTCTTGATTTTTAAAGAGCTGTTGTCTAATCATGGAATAAGGATGTTCATAAAAGAGAAGAAAATGTACATATGCAATTTACTAAGCTATGTTGCTTTGGTAAGACTTTTCTTGACTACTTTCTTTTCTTGACTATACCTGCATTGAAGAGCCAGAATTCTTTCAGAAAAGGATCACCAAGCTGTGGATTAAAAGGTGAACTTTTGCCTACACCTTTCAATCCACAGCTTGTGGCAAAAGGGCCCTCAGCTCAAGAGCAGTTCCGTGAGAAGGGCTCACTTATTCCTAGACGAGCCAAACCGCACCCTGCTGTGTATGGCTTCTCGGGTAGGAAGTATCTGGCTGGGGTCTAGCCCAGTTTCTCTGTGGGCTAGCTACTTAATGCTCAGCATGTTACTTTTTTTTTTTTTTCTTGAGATGGAGTCTCGCTTTGTCACCCAGGCTGGAGTGCAATGGTACAATCTCGGCTCACTGCAACCTCTGCCTCCCGGGTTCAAGTGATTCTCCTGCCTCAGCCTCTCGAGTAGCTGGGATTACAGGCACCCACCACAACACCCAGCTAATTTTTGTATTTTCAGTAGAGACAGGGTTTTGCCATGTTGGTCAGGCTGGTCTCAAACTCCTGACCTCAGGTAACTGATCTGCCTCGGCCTCCCAAAGTGCTGGGATTACAGGCGTGAGCCACCGTGCCCGGCCCAGCATGTTAGCTTTCAAAGGGCCTAAGCAATACCCATTTTATATGGATTAAATGAGATTTGAGATGCAAAGGTCAAGGATGGTCGATAAGGGCCAGTTTCTTCCCTTCTCACAGAGCCTTCCTAGCCACAGTCACTATCTCTCAGTTGGGCAGGCTCCTCTAATCTCAGAGATGATGCTGTGAGAATGCTGGCTAGGATTCTCAACTCCCTGAACCAGCGTGTCCTTCTGTGAGCTCAGACACAACAAACACCAAACAGAATTCCTCACCTCTATATCAGTTCGTTTTTGCGCTGCTGATAAAGGCACACCTGAAACTGGGAATAAAAAGAGGTTTAATTGTGCTTATAGTTCCACATGGCTGGGGAGGCCTCAGAATCATGGTGCAGGTGAAAGTCACTTTTTACATGGTGGCAGCAAGAGAAAAATGAGGAAGAAGCCAAAGCGGAAACCCTGATAAACCCATCAGATCTCGTGAGACTTACTCACTATCACAAGAACAGCACAGGAAAGACCAGCCCCCATGATTCAGTTACTTCCCCCTGGGTCCCTCCCACAACACGTGGGAATTCTGGGAGAAACAATTCGAGTTGAGATTTGGGCAGGGACACGCCAAACCATATCAACCTCCAACTACCTCCCTGACCTCAAATGGCTTTGAAGAAGCAAAAAGGAGCTATTCTTGATAAGAAATTGAGGCATCCAATGCATTGCCAGAGCCTGTTTATGTCATTGGAAGCATAGGTGGTGAAGTTGGGGCCTTGGTTTTCTTTTCTTTAGGATGGGGACAATAACACCCCTTCTCCCAGGTTTGCGGTGAGGATGCAGCGAGGTAAGCTCACAGGCTTGGTCTCGAGGTTACCTCGTAGGTACGCTTACCTCATAGCCCCAGCTGGTGAGCTCATAGCCCCAACTGGCCTGGCCCAGAGGAGGTACTCAGCATGGCTACTGAATTTTTAACAACATATTCTCACAGCTGTGTCTTTTCTCCATTTCTGTTGTCTCCAGGCCTGGATTAATGCAGCCTCTGCCATATTGGTCTCCAGGCCTTCAAGCCGCTGCCCTCTCCCACTGTTCTTACAGGCTGTTGGCCAAGCGAATGCCCCTTCAGTTCACTTCTTGTTGGGCTATTTCCTAGTCAAGAAACCAGACAGGCTTCTTAAACAACCAGCCAAGCTCCCTAGCCTGTGTCTAAGTCCTCTGTACTCCGACTCTACCCCACAGTATCCAAATTTACGTCTTGCTAATCCCTGAGGCACAGTTTCCATTCCAGGCAGAAGGTCTGGGCACACCTTCTATATTTTGGCCCCAGGCCTTTGTTTATGTCGTTTCCCTTATCCTTCAGTCTTGCCTCTATCTTCAGAAGTAGCTCAAATCCCACCTCCACTGTGATCTTTTCTCTAATTCTACAGCCTAGGATGATTTTTCCCACAGGCTAATTCCTATTGCTTTAATACAACCAAATTCCTATTTGGATAATAAATCCCATGCTGCACCCATCAGTTAGAATTTAATTGTCCTAGAATTTTTCTTATAAGCATTGTGAAGTAAGGCTCTGTGCTGCTTTACCTCTCTGTGCCTCAGTTTCCTCTTCTGTGAAATGGTGATGATCATAGTTCCTGTTTCATAGGATTGTTATAAAGATTAAGTCAACATGTGTAAAGCAAGTGCCTGGCCCCTAGTAAGTGTTTAACAGTGTTAGCTATTATTATTGTTCTGGGAACATAAAAAAGGGATCGATGCAGCTTGTTTGATTATTAGGCATGTTTGTGGGAAAGCCATCAGGTGCTGGACGAAGGTTTTCACAGCCGTCTGACCCAATATTGTGTATCTTTTAAATGGCACATTAATTCATCTGACAAATATTTATTGAGTGCCTACCATGTTCCAGGTAATACTGTACTGTAGGTGCTGGTCTTAGCTTTGTTTATTTTTGTATATGTGACCAGCTAGCAATTCATATCTTGAAAAAACAGTGTAGGTCAAATATGGTCATCAAAGGGGCTTTAAGTTCAAGTCTTGGCTCCATCTGTGTGGCCTTGAGCACATAATTGACCACATCTGGGCTTTAATCTCTGCTGCATAATGAGCGCTGAAGTTCAGTTCTCCATCTTAATATTTGTCAAAAGAACTAACGATGCTTTAAGTCACACATTAGCCAGGCAGAGATGGGTCCTCTCTCTGTTCTTGTTCCCAGCAGGCCTGGGTATGGGATCTGCTTGTCTGGACCTGCACTCCACATGCTTGTTCTGTGACTATTAGTTAATCACCTTCTGTTTAAGAAAGGGCCTCTGAGGAACTCCCTGGCCTCATTCACGTCACTATCCTTTTTGTTATTTTAGATGAATAGAAGAGAACATGATTTTGCTCCCCAAATGTTATGAGAGAAGAAGGGACGTGTGTACCTTTATCTATTTGTCATCTCCCCCTTTTATTTCCCTATTTTCCTGCCCTTTCGTAATTAAATTACACACATGCAAGCATATCACACAGCTCACTTATATGCTCCTTAACAGAAGGCCCTAAGATATATTTTCAAAAAATCCAAAACATGCCTGGCAGCGCCTAGCACACTCCTAGTCCCATATGCTTGCCTAATACGTACATGCTGAGAGATGGAAACTGCCCTAGTTGCCATCATGGAAATGGAATGCTTTGTTTTTTTTCAGTGATTTCCAAGTGTGGGTTGGTTGTGAACTCTACCATCTCCTTCTCTCCCCTTCCCAACTGAGTCAGAATTTCTGGAGCCAGGACCAGGAACCCAGATGTTTGACAAGTATCCAGGTGAAGTATCCAGCATACTGAAGTCGGAGGCCCGGGGAGGCTGGCCCACCTGTGTCAAACTCAAATCAACTACAGCTGCCCGTGAGCTAGATGAGGCCCCATTGACTGTTGGCTCAGAACTGCAGCTTCACAGAAAGAGGCAGCAGATGCCATTTAGCTCTGGCTTGTCTAGCCTGGGTTGCCAGTGCCTGCTCCCACTTGCTCAGTCCTGAAGCCTGGTGTTCCCATGCACTCCCTCAGTGGCCTCAGTCACCAATGGCTCCTTTCCCTTCAATTGTCAGCCTTCGTCATGTGTGGCTTCCTGAATGAAGTTCAGTTTCCCTTGAATATGTGATTTGCAAACCTGGGCATGATCTAGTTGCTTGGATTTTTCAGGACTAGATTGCTATATTCTGGGGAGTAACATATTCTAGAGCAGCAAATTTAAAACTTTCTGGACCATGACTTAGTTTAAGAATTCCATTTTACTCTGAGACTTGAGCTATATACAGATACACACACACACACACACACACACACACATACACACACACACACACACATAAATATGCCCAGTGGCCAGGCATGGTGGCTCACGCTTGTAATCCCAGCACTTTGGGAGGCCAAGGCAGGCGGATCACTTGAGGTCAGGAGTTTGAGACCAGTTTGGCCAACATGATGAAACCCCATCTCTACTAAAAATACAAAAAAATTAGCTGGGTATGGTGGCACATGCCTGTAATCCCAACTACTCAGGAGGCTGAGGTAGGAGAATTGCTTGAACCCAAGGCAGAGGTTGCAGTGAGCTGAAATCACACCACTGCACTCCAGCCTGGGTGACAGAGCGAGACTCCGCCTCAATAAATAAATATATATGCCCAGTGAACAAATATATCCATCATATGTTTGTGCTTTGACATTTTCTATTTCATCAAGAAGACAGTCTTTAGGTGCAAAATCCAAATCTACAGTCTCTGTAGAGAATGTGATGGAAGCTGTAGGTCTACCCCTCATCATTTTCAAATGACTTCAGGGTCTTCCATTGTTGTGCCAAACCCCTATTAACCTCAGTAGGGAAGGCACCAGGCTCAAGAGGCCAAAGAAGAGACCCAGAGCCAGCAAATGAGACCCGGGGTTTTATTAAGGGATTACATACAGGGGAGAGAGTCCAGTGGCAGCGGGCTGTGCAGGAAAACCACTGCCGCTTGCAAACAGCTTGCAGCGTATATACCATTTCACTCAACACCCTACCCCCGAGGACCTCCACCTGGCAACCTTCATCTAACCCAAAACTCAGGGCTTCAGTCCCTGCACAGCCGGTGTTCCATGGGAGAGGCTGAAGGCTCAGATGTTCCTCAAAGACAAGGAATGAATCTCTGGCTTGGCCACGCCCGGATTCCCTAGTTCAGAGCACACATTCAGGTGCGTCTGCAATACAGGGTCATCCTCAGGGTATGCTGAAATTATTGCTCTCAGGTGCGTTTACCATACAGCATCTTCCTAATCCATCTATAGAATCCAGCTGATAATGTACTTTCTTGTCCACTCTGGAAAGCACACCACCCTGCTAGTGAAGAAGGGTGACATTAGGATAGACTTTTTAGAAGTAGATGTGGAATTATTTTCAAAATATGCTGCTTCCCGTCTCATACACTTTCAGAATGCCTGGGACAGGGTGGGGGTTCTCAGCCCCTGGAAGAGTAGTTGAAAGCGTTTCAAGTGGATTTTCTAACCTCCCCACTGGCCCTGGGGGTGGGCGAGGCACAAATCCTCTGAAAATACCTGTAGCTGGGGCCTACTTCCCTAATAGCGGCAGAGCCACCCTTAACATTTTAAAAGTGGACAAAAAGCTGAGAATCTTTCTGCTATTTGTAGCAAAGTACTTGTAATATATTCCACAACCAACAGTGTGTGGTCACACCATGGCTCCTTCAACCCTTAATAAGATTTTTTTTTTTTTTTTTTTTGAGACGAAGTCTCGTTCTTGTCCCCTAGTCTGGAGTGCAATGGCACAGTCTCGGCTCACTGCAACCTCTGCCTCCCGGGTTCAAGCAATTCTCCTGCCTCAGCCTCCTGAGTACCTGGGATTACAGGTGCATACCACCACACCCAGCTGATTTATTTTATTTTATTTTAAGTAGAGATGGGGTTTCACCATGTTGGCCAGGCTGGTCTCGAACTCCTGACCTCAGGTGGTTTGCCCATCTCGGCCTCCCAAAGTGCTGGGATTACAGGCATGAGCCACCACGCCCGGCCCTTAATAAAATTTTTAGAGACCTTTCTGCATCCGCATATGTAAAGCTGAAACTTGAATCAGACTACCCAGTGTCATCTGAAGTGTCTTTGAGGGACGCCTGCAAAGCTGGTTCCACTTGACCTGGCTGCATCTTCCTCATGGGCCTTCCAAACACATCTCCCAGCTACTGGCTTTCCTTTCCTTATGCCATTCCTTTTCCACCCGGGCTTCCCAACTTCCTTTCTGAACAGTTCTCACCTTCCAAGATTTCTTTCCCTGAACCCCATGGACACGGTACTGTGCAACTCTCTGCTTGCATGATTGAAATTAGGCCTACGCGTCTTAACTCCAAATGAATGGAGGGGAAGGACTAGGTCTCGTCCCTCTTTGGGTTTACCTCCATGCCCTAAGAAGAGCAGCAGCTCAATGAGAACTCCCCCTTGAAGCTCATACCCTGAGTTTAGCACCAGTGCCTTCTGTTAACCTCCCCACAGGCGTCCAGAGGCGATGTAGCAAAAAGGTTGGGGGTGCCCGGAGGTGATATAGCAAAATGGTTATCAGCACAGTTTTGGTGCTGGGTAGTCTGAATCAAGTTTCAGCTTTACATATGCAGACGCAGAAAGGTCTCTTAAAAATCTTACTAAAGTTTGAGGGGGAGAAACAAGTTACAGGACAGTGTATTTTGCTACCACTTGTGAGTGAAAGAACATGTACACACATGTTTGTTAATGCATGGAATTTCTTTGGATGAATCCAAGAGAAACTAGTAGTAGCGACTTCCTCCATGGAGAGAGAAAAGGAGATTTGCTTATTTTTCACTAGAGACCTTTTGAGTTTAGTAATGTGTGCATGTATTGTCTAGTTTAAAACTTTACATTTTAAAAATTCCAGCTTTTGGCAGCCGGGCGTGGTGGCTCATGCCTGTCATCCCAGCATTTTGGGAGGCCGAGGTGGGCAGATCACCTGAGGTCAGGAGTTCTAGACCAGCTTGGCTAACATGGCAAAACCCCATTTCTGCTAAAAATATAAAAATTAGACGGGCGCGGTGGCGGGGGCCTGTAATCCCAGCTACTCGGGAGGCTGAAGCAGGATAATCGCTGGAACCCGGGAGGCAGATGTTGCAGTGAGCCGAGATCACCCCACTTCACTCCAGGCTGGGCGACAGAGCAAGACTCCATCTCAAAAATAATAATAAAATAAATAAATAAAAAATTACAGCTTTTATGCTCACTAGCTGTGTAAGTTGTAGAAAGTTATTTGATTTTCCTAATCCTCAATTTCCCATCTGTAAAATGGAGCTAAGAAACCCTATGTAACTGGATTGGGTAATGCACACAAATTATTTAGCAGACTGCCTGGCTCATTTATTGTATGAATTCATGAGATGGTAGCTATTATTATTTTGTTGGCTGACCCAGGTACTTAGAATTCTGTTTCTTGCCTTCTTATTTTAACCCAAAGCCTAGAAGCTTGGAAAACAAGGATCATTACCTTGTGTTTCTCACATGTCGTAGCATTTGGTGATCTGCGCCAGGTCAGCATCTGGTTGAGGGCAGTATAACCACGCCGCCTGTGCTGGGAGCTGACCCTTCCCTTCATTTCTTCCCCTCCACCATCCTCCCTTTCTCTTTTTACCCTTAAGGCACTCTAATCTTTGTTCCTTCCAGTGATTATTCTGTAACTTAATCCCTCAAAGACGCCTCAGATGACACTAATGAGCACCTTAAAAAACTGGAAATTCTTGAATCAAAGCACAAGATTCTACCCAAGGTACTTAACTTCCAGTTGGTTGCTTTCGCCACAGTGAGGGAGCTCTACAAGCCGTGATTCATTTCAGCTCCTGTTGCCTGAGCCTATGTAACTTTATCAGAATTATTGTGAGTCACATCAACTCTCTGCCTTAATGAACTTTTTCTGCTAAAGTGGTTTTAAGATAATGTACTTGCTTTTACTTAAATCATGGGAAATAGACCTTCTAGAGGTTAGAGCTTGATGCAAAATGATTGTCAACTCTTGCTATTTAATATTTTTCTGAAATCTTTTGGTAGTCATGGCCATACCAAAGTGGATTACTTTCCAGTCTTATTCAGGAACAAGATGTATTATTCTAACTTGTAATGGGGGACAGGGAAATGTGGAAGAATAAGATTATGCGTCAGTGTCTAATCACATTAAAACATAATAACAGCTAATATTTATTGAACACTTACTATGCACCAGACCCTGTGCCGAACATTTATTTATTCAAACACTTATTTAGTTCTTACCCTAATTCTACAAGGACTTGTCCTCATTTTACAGATGAAGAAATTAAGGGACTTGCCTGAGGAGTTAAGTGGCACAGCTTCCACCCAGAACACTGGCCACAAAGCACATCTTCTTAACCAATATCTAGATCATGGATTCAGATGCTTTTTCTGTAAAGGGCCAGGCAGTAAATATTTTAGGCTTTGTGGAAATATCTTACAGCAGAAGGCAACTATAGACAACATGTAAAAGAATGGGCATGACTCTGTTCCAATAAAACTTTGCTTATGGGCAGTAAGATGTGAATTTCACATAATTTTTTTGTCATGAAATATTATTTTTATTTTGATTTCCCATCATTTAAAAAGGTAAAAACCATTTTTAGCTTATAGGTACAAAACAGATGCTGGACCAGACTTGGCTGCAGGCCATAGATTGCCAAGCCCTGATCTAGATCATTGAAAATAGGACAAATTATGCGAGAATGAAATGATCACTGTAAGAGGACTCCCCATCCTATTCTAGATCCTTCTGGACGTTAGCCAGGGTCTAAGTCTCATGCTGGATGTTCCTTTTTTAAGAAATCACTTTCCACTGAATCTCCCCTTCAACCTCAGAGTCAGCCTGCTCTCCTGGGTTGCTCAGTGCCTCTCCTGGACCCCTACTTAGACTGCCCCTTCCTAGGCAGTTTTCCTTCCTGCCTCTTCCCCCAGCCTCCTATCTCCTTAGAGAACTGGTATAAGCTAAAGTGCTTTTTCAAAATCTCTATTATGTGTATTTGCATTTTAAAGGAGGTTTCTGGACAGGGCAATTCAAAGATAGAACTCTGGAGCATTTAGCCTGGGAAGATGGGTGTGGTGCATTTGGGGGGTGTGGAAGAAGGAACTTTTGCGCAGAGAGATTCTTATCACTCTTACAGTCATACTGAACAGAGCCTGGGAGGCTGGCCCTGACCAAGAGCCCCAGGGCCTCCAAGACCTTTGGACTAGGCTTGGCTGTAGGTAGGGAAAGGCTATTGCTATACTGTGGGAACCCCTAGGGGCTCTTTACCTAACAGCTGTGATTAATGAGTTGAATGGAGGAGGGGATGACTTCCTTCCTTGGCCCACTCAGAGTTCCCTGGAGGTGACAGCCACTCCAGGCACTCATCTCTGTGGCAGGCACCCCGTGGGAAGAGGTTGCATCAGCTCCAGGGTCTTTTCAGTTGTATCAGGTGGTCCTTAAGAACTGTATGTGGTTGAGACTCTGAACTCCTGGACACAGCAGAGAAGCAGAAAGTTGCCTTCTCAAAGGGGCACGTGCTCCCTGAGCTGTTTTATATCCCTGAGCTTTCCTGTGTCTTATGATTGTTTTCCCTCTGCCCCCTCCCCAAATATCCATTACAGACACTTAATCTTGTGTTAATTATGTATATGTTTCTGAGCCTACCAAATTCATCTGCATGTAGAAGTTTACTTTTATCCCATGTCATAGTTGTGGGGGCCAAGGCTCTTTGTCCTGTAAAGGTTTGCTGAAAATCACTGAGATGAGGCAGGTTGATTAATTGGAGAAAAGGCATATACACTTATTTAACGTGTGTTCACCGGAGCCTTCAGCATGAAGACTCATAGATACAGGGGAAATTGTCCACTTTTATGCTTAGGTTCAACAAAGTATGGACAGCCATATGGGAATATGATTGGAGGAAAAGCATAGATCTAAGGCTAATAGAATGAGTGGGGAAGCCCAGCAAGAGCTGTCTGTCTAGATTCTCCCTGGCCTCTCTGAGCACACATTTCTTCCTTCTGGGTGTGGGGCAGGACCCTCTCTGGAATGGGGGTCTTATGACCTACTATCAAACAGGGTAGGTCAGATAATTTATTTATGGCCAGTTTTAATTTTTATTATTTATTTATTTGAAACAGAGCCTTGCTCTATTGCCCAGCCTGGAGTGCAGTGGTACGATCTCAGCTCACTGCAACCTCCGCCTCCCGGGCTGAAGCAATTCTCCTGCCTCAAACTCTTCAGTAGCTGGGACTACAGGCGTGAGCCACAACGCCTGGCTAATTTTTGTATTTTTAGTAGAGATGGGGTTTCACCATGTTGGCCAGGCTGGTCTTGAACTCCTGACCTCAAGTGATCCTCCCGCCTTGGCCTCCCAAAGTGCTGAGATCACAGGCATGAGCCAAAGTGCCCAGCCCATATGGCCAGTTTTTATACAGATAGGGTGGAGGGAAAGTTAAACTAATATTTTAAGGTTTTATGGCTGGCTTTGGAAAAGGCTTCTGGTTTCTATGGCTAGCCTCCGAGGAGAATGGGACTAAGAGACAGGAGGGCAAGAGAAGGTCAGAGAAAATCATTTGCTTCTGAGGCTGCTGCTGAGGGCTTCATTTTGGGGTGTTGTTTTCTGAGCCCCAGCACAGTCTTTCTGGGAAGGTGGGAGGGTACCTGACTCCGTTTATTGTAGATCCAGCTAAGACTCCATGGCTGTCCAGAGCTTTCTCTGTGGTTTTCTCATGGTAACTGCAAATGGTGAAAGGAGGATATTTGGCAGGACTGTGCTCAAGGAATAGCAAGATAGAAGAAATGCCTGACCACTGTCCTCCCAGAGGTAGAATATTCCCAGGGAAATGCCTTTCTTTGTCAAAGTCTCTTTTTTCTTTTCCTTTCTTTTCTTTCCCTCCTTTCCTTCCTTCCTTCCTTTCTTTTTTTCTTTCGCCAGCTAAGTATATGCATGTACTTTTGGACCTGGAGAAACAATAGAATGTACTGTTGTATTTTTATTCTCTTTGATTTTTTAAATTCCAGAATTTTCCTTTTCCTTTTTTGGGGAGGAAAAAAAGTAAAATAAATAGTTAAACTGTGATATGATTTGACATTCCCCTGTAGCTTCAGAAAGGAAATTTATATAATACATATCTGTCTTTCGCTGTTTTCTCCCTCCAAGGTCAAGTTTGGTTTTTAGATGTGGCTTATAATATCTTTATATTGTTAGAGGGTTTGAAACTCATCAATATTTGAACAACATCCTGAATTGGGTGGTGTGTGGGTTGTGTTATATTTGGCCTCTGTGTCTGCCTCAGAGGTGGGGGTTTTAGGATGGATTGATTAACACAGAATGTTAAGCCTAATAATGAAATTGTGGATGGTTCTGAGCTTGGAGCTGTCTATTCAGACTTTCTGCCACTGAACAGTGTGGTGGCTCCATTCACCCCATGCTGCTTTTTCTAGACTCGTCTTCACTTACTACACTCACAGATTCCAATTTCTATTCTTGGCTGAACAGAGGAAGGGAGCCTTGAATACACAGGCAGGATTAGGCACATGAGTGGATAACCCACTTACAGTAGCCCACTTCCAGACAGCCCAAATTCTAGAAGAGCATCTAAAGAGGGATGGGTATTATTTCAATTTATTTCCATTTAATTCTCTGCATCCTTGGTCTAAGCACAGCTGTGTCACTGTGGTGATGTCCCTTGCCTATTGGGGATGATGATTGGAGCTGGGATGGCATATGGTAATAACAGATACCATTTATTATTGAGCATCGACAGCAGAACTAAGAAGATGTATATGGGTTATCTCTTTAGTCCTCACAGTAACTCTGCAAGGTGGCATTTTCTTCATGCGGCAGATGGGAAAACCGAGGCTAAGAAGGATTACTCAACTTGCCCCAAACCACACAGCTTGAGTAGCAGGGCTACTCCAGCTAACTCCAGCTGTCTGTGCGCTTTCAACTCTGTTACCCCGCTACACCTGATCCCGCGGGCACAGGGCATGCGCGGGCGGTGTGGGCGCGTCGGGTCCTTCTCCCTTTGTCTGCAGTGAGTGATCCGCGCGCCCCCTGCCTGAGCCATCCCCGCTTTGCTTTGTCTGTTGCATTGTTGGCGAGACCTCTACTGCCTGAGTAGTTTGTTCAGTGCACAGTAAAGAGCTCTTTAGTTTTATTGAAATTATGTTTATGTTAAAATTATGTTATCCAAAATCTTGGATTACAGAGCAGCAGAACTGTTTGCAAGGACTACTGTTTAGTGAGTTGTTACAGAAACACCTTGTAAAATAATGAGTTATGTGAGCTGGAAGAATCAAAGATGTGGAACTGGGCAATGTAAACAATTTATTCCTGCCAGTAACAGCTGTAAAATGATGATAGCGCAAGTCTCTTGACTTTATTCCCTTACTCTGATTTTTATTTTACAGTACATTCACTTCTAGATCTTGTTGCTAGTTTTTAAAAAAAATTTAATTTTTTTTTTTTGAGACAGGATCTTGCTCTGTTGCCCTGGCTGGAGTGCAATGGTGAGATCACAGATCACTGCAGCCTGGAACTCCCTGGCTCCAGCAAGCCTCCCACCGTAGCCTCCCAAGTAACTAGGACTGCAGGTGTGTGTGCCACCATGCCCGGCTACTTTTTTTTTTAGTTGAGATGGGGGGTAGGTGGGGAGGGTCTGCCTATGTTGCCCAGGCTGGTCTTGAGCTCCTGATCGCAATGGATCCTCCCACCTCAGCCTCCTGATGTTAGAACTATAGGTGTGAGCCACTGCTCCTGGCCATAGATCTTTTTTTTTTTTTTAATACCTCACTCAATTTTTTAGAATTTTTTTTTTGTATCAAACATAATGGATTTCACATTGTTTTAAAAAGTAATCGGGAAGGAATACTGTTTCAGAGGACAGCTTACAGAAATCTCTACTATATGACACAGTTTCTTGTTGGTAAACACCATTAAAAAAGTTCAGAAGATTCCATAAGAACTTATAAATTACCTATGGTCTATTTAGAATCCTAAACAAATACACAGTGATTTACAGTGAACTGAGAGAGGAAGATCTAGGAAGAAGAAATTTTAAATTTGCTTGGCTCTTTTCTTTTCTTTTCTGAGACAGAGTCTCACTCTGTCACCCAGGCTGGAATGCAGTGGTGCTACCTCGGTTCACTGCAACCTCTGCCTCCCAGGCTCAAGCAATCCTCATGCCACAGCCTCCCAAGTAGCTGGGATTACAGGCGTGCATCACTACGCCCAGCTAATTTTCTTTGTATTTTTTGTAGAGACGAGGTTTTACCCTGTTGTCCAGGCTGGTCTCAAACTCTTGGGCTCCAGTGATCTGCCTGCCTCGGCCTCTCAAAGGGCTGGGATTACAGCTCTGAGCCATCGTGCCCGGCCCCCGATTTTATTTTAAAAAATACATTTAGTGACAAAACATCGCTTTCTACCTACATACTTAATTTTGGTTTCTCTCAGTTTTATTTTGTTTTTGACACATTTAAATTCCCTAAATACTGTAATAAAAACATTCTAAATACATTCTAAATATTTTAAGCCATTTTTTCCCTCTCTCCCTCCTTCCCTCCCTTCCTCCTTCCTTCCCTTCCTTCCTTTCTTCTTCCTGTGTTCCATCTTTCCTTCTCCCTTTCCCTCTCTTCTTCTTCCTTTTAATCACAAGGTGCCTTCCCCTGTTAGGAATGAGACAATCATTTTGTAAAAATATTAATTTAAAAAATTTGTTTAGAGATGTCCTTTGAAATGAAGCTTCCATACTTTTCATACTTTGGAATTTTTCAAAAATATTCGTCTTGAAGGAAGTCTTGTTAAAATCTAAAGGACCGAGAAACATATTTTAGTTCTAAGGTGTTTTTATAGAGACTCTGATAGCAAATGAATGGAAAGAAATACTGCTTTATGCACTACGGAAATGCAATGATTATCCTGCTGCCAACGTAACCTGGAGTGATATATAACCACCTCTCCCTGGCCTGGGAGATTAATGAAATGACTCTAATTTTGGCAACCCTTCACACCAACAGTGGGTAACATAACTCTAAGTTGATTTGAGCAAAGGGCAGAGCAAACTTTAAACAGAGCATCATGGCTTCTACTCACTTTGGTGACATTCGGAGTGCTATTTCAGCCCTATTTGATGAAGGTTGTCTGGGACCTCCTCAGCCTCTGTTTCCATGCCTGTACCAAGATGACACTGACTGCAGTCCAACTTGCCTCCTCTGTCAGATGACATGAACTTCAGATGATTGCGTTTGCCAGTTAATAAACAGTCACTTTTTGAAATGGAATCTCTCTCTGTTGCCCAGGCTGGAGTGGTATTATCTTGGCTCACTGCAACCTTTGCCTTCCAGGTTCAAGCAATTCTTCTGCCTCAGCCTCCTAAGTAGCTGGGACTACAGGCACCTGCCACCACACCCAGCTAATTTTTGTAATTTTAGTGGAGACGGGGTTAAGCTGTGTTGGCCAAGCTGGTCTCCAACTCCTGACCACAGGTGATGCACCTGCCTCGGCCTCCCAAAGTGCTGGGATTACAAGCATGAGCCACCGTGTCTGGTCCACTTGGTGTTTTGATCAGTCTTATAGGAATGTATACCTTGTGTTTTAAGATTCAACCATTTTTTTGGTTACTGCTTCACTTCTACCTCTTTCAGTTATTCATGCTACCTAAGTCAAAAGGGGCTTCTCCTTTGCAGCCGGCCCATAAGATAAGACTCTCAAGGCGATCTGCTTCTGTGGTAGCTAAGAGAATGAGCTTTGGAGGCTCACTGGCTGGGTTCAAATCTGCTCCCATCAGCACCTCATGAGGGTGTTATAATGATTAAATGAGGTGCTATGTGCAGGAAAACACAGTGCCTACCACAGAGAAAAAGGATTTCAGTGTTTTTTTTTTTTAAACAAAACCTTCTGAATGTTTTGGTTCAATGGTTTTCTTCTAACAGCTTATATTATATTATCAGAGCCCATTGATCATAATGGCCAATAACATCATGAAAGGAGACATGGCACTTCTGGTGGAGGAACATGACCCCTCCAATAAAGCTGTCCTGTCAAAACATCAAGCCCATATCTATTCAAGCCTCCGTGTAACTACCACTTCTCAGAAAATAATAGGGCACAGGCGGCACAGCCCAGAACATGGGAACCCCTAGAACAAATGACTCAATGTCTTCAATAAGGGAATAGCCAGAAAAAGTGTGTGGGGAGGGAACCTCAGATTAAAATAATGTCAATGGGATGGCAGCCAACTGCCACATGTGGACAGGTCCATTTAGGAGACAACTGGGAAAAGTAAACATTGACTGGACACTTGATACAATTAAAGACTTATGGTTAATTTTTAGTAGTTTTTTTTTTTTTTTTTTTTTTCGAGACAGGACCTCACTCTGTTGCCCAGGATGGTCTTTTCTCAGGCAATCTGCTTGCCATGGCCTCCCAAAGTGCGGGGATTACAGGCATGAGCCACCACACCTGGTCAATTTTTTTAGTAGTGATAATGGTTTTGGATTGGTTTTTAAAAGGTCTTTATTTTTAGAAATGTGTATGTAAATATTTTAGAAATATGCACTTAAATATTTATTTCAAATTTACGGATGAGATGATATGATGTCTGAGTATAGAGGGAACGAGAGTGGCACCACTGCCTTGGTAATTGTTGGAGCTGCCTGGTCGGTAGATGGTGGCTTATCATGCTGTTCTGTCTACTTTTATGTATGTTGAGATTTTTCAGGAGATGAACTAAAAATGATCAAAACAAAGCAAAATAACTACAACAAAAACAACCGTGCCAAAATCTAGCGGACCCTCAATATAAAGCAGCACATTCCCGCAGTTCCTCCACCTGCTTTCTGCTCAAATCATGGTGCCCGTTTCTAGGTCATTGATTACAAGAGGCTTCCTTACTAGGGCAGGTGATTTCCCCCATCATGGTTTATTATCCTTAACAGAATTTGAGAAAATGGCTGTTTCAGGTTGGTTGCTGTCACCTGCCTCTGAGGTCAAATACTGCTATCAGGAGTTGACAGTTGCTATTTGGCTCAAAGTACTTGAGGTCATGGTCATTCCATTATCTTTCTAAGACTGCAATTTTTGAACCTGCCTTTACTGGATATCAGGTGCTCTGTTGGTTGTCTTTTTATAGATGGCATCAATATCAGGTGGCATATAAAAGCTTTCCCAAACCATGATTGCCTTATTAATCAATTCATAAAACTGATCAGGAAAGTGTTAGGGTATCTATTAATGTAGTAGTTAGGAAATAAATCTAAACCCTACCTTTCTCTGATAAGTAGGTTTTAAAAAAGGAATGAGGATGAAGTTCAAACAAACAAATGCATCTTATTATTTAATTTGCTCTTCTCTCTTTTGACCTATAATTTTTGCTCCATGCAATGTCTTCAGTTGGCAACTAAAAATATTTCTCTTTTCTGAGTGCAGATAGCCATAATTTGACAGTGTGGGTTCCTTTTGTTATTGCCTTCATCTTGGAGAAACTGGACATAGATTTTGGGGTTATTAAAATAAATTTTGAGCTAACAGACTGGATATTTTTGAATTTAAAAAAATCAATTCAAATGGCCAGGTGCAGTGGCTCATGCCTCTAATCTCAGCACTTTGGGAGGCTGAGGCAGGCAGATCACATGAGCCCAGGAGTTCAAGATCAGCCTGGCCAACATGGTAAAATCTCATCTCTACTAAAAATACAAAAATTATCCGGGCATGGTGGTGTGCGCTTGTAATCCCAGTTATTGGGGAGGCTGAGGCATCAGAGTCACTTGAACCCAAGAGGTGGAGGTTGTAGTCCTGGGTGATGGAATGAGACTGTGTCTCAAAAACAACACAAAACAAAACAAAACAACAATTCATTTGGCTTAAATAAAATTCTGTCTTCATGCTATCACATTTAATGAAGATGGGCAGCATGCATCTTTCAGAAATACTAACCAGTTTATCAGGACTCTGGACCAAAACATTTACTGTTTAAGTCAAATAAAATACTTATCTTATTAAAATCACTATGTTGGCTGGGCACAGTGGCTCACTCCTGTAAACCCAGTGTTTTTGGAGGCTGAGGAGGGAGGATCGCTTGAGGCCAGGAATTTGAGACCATCCTGGGCACACAGTGAGACCCCATGTCTACAAACAATTTTTAAACATTAGCCAAGTGTGGTGGCACATGCCTATACTAGCTACTTGGGAGGCAGAGGTGGGAAGGTCACTTGAGCCCAGCAGTTCAAGGCTATGATTGCACCACTGCACTCCAGCCTGGGTGACAGAAGGAGACCCTGTTTTTATAAAATAGATAAGTAAATAAAAATAAAATCACTATATTGGGGATTATTTATTAAAGCTCATGGGCATGCTAAAAGTTAATATTATATTTGATTAGTAAATTACACATTCTATCAGAGAAAGAAGTATAATTGTTATAATTCATTAACAATTTCGCATATTTTATGATGGATACTAAATTTCAAGAATTTAAGAGTTTCTGATCCCTACCGGCCTTGGAAGTTTCTAGACCCGCAGAACATTCTGTCACTCTCCTCCACAAGCTTGAATGTATGTGTGTTTCCGGTTCCTGATATCAAACCGAATGCATGCTGGTAATTTTCCTCTCCTTCTCACGGTGGGCTCAGGGGCAGTTTGGTTCTACATCTGGGTGGACTAGAAGCTTCTTTTTGTTTCTCTAATTCTTCCACATTCTGTAAGAGCTGGTTTAAATGTTATTTCTTCTGTGAAGTTTTGTACTTTGTTACCACAGCCCCCACCCCCCAGCTGAATTAAGCTCACCCTCAGCACTTAATCTGTTGTGTAAACACTGCAGATTTAGAGTTTAGATCATCCTCACACTCAGCCCTGGGAGTCCCAGAGCTTGGTGGCTTGCCCCTCTTGGCAACCCTAGGCCCTAGCAGGGTTCCAGGGCCGCCATAAATGTCTGTTGAATGACGGTGTTTCCTGCTTCTGCTTTGACCTCCATTTTGTCTTCTGAAGCTTTACCCTATGCTTTCGAAAGGGCTCTCCTTTCATTTATCCCCTTAACCCCTCCTACCAGCCCTGAGATGTGGCTAAAGGAGTTCTAACAACTCTGAGTTTAAAGAGGCAGGCAATTTACCTTACCAAGTCCTACACTCAGTTTCTGGAAGAAATCTGACTACTACCAGGTCTCTCTACTCTCCTAAGACAGGTGCTTTGTTCTGTTTTTTGTTTGTACCAAGCAGTTGTCAAAATAACTTAAATATTAACATTGCTTACATATTCTCCACTCCTGAGAGATAGATAAGAACTGAACCATCGCTCATTCCTCTATGGCAATCCTAGGGCTGACTTTGGGACTATATGCAAAACCTCAGGGAGGCGCCTGGTCTCAACTCTCTCCACAGGATTCTGAGGCTCTGGAAAGGGGGCAGCAACCTGACCTGAGTTGGGTGAATCACCCTGGGCTCTCTGAGTTTTCAGGTACTATGTGCTACCTTGATGAGGGGAGTATTTGAACTGAGGAAAGGAAACTATGTCACAATGTCTTACATTTCTTTTTCTGACTGCTGTCGTTTTTCCCTAAAGTGTATCACTAAAATATGACAGATGGAGCATCTCCATTTCATAAGTTGAAGTGCTGAGACCTGGGCATGGTGGCCATGCCCTTTATGAAGGAGAGCATTGCTCAAAGCCTGACAGTCACTGATGCAGGTCTGAAATCCCCAGTCTGCCCTGCCTTTTGGGGTACCAATGGGACTGATGTTTCAAGGCTGAAGTTTTAGATGCATTTCCTATGAACATGCTCCCATCCAGCCAAAAAGAATTAGAGCAAGGACTCTGTGTGTAATTCACACATGACTCTGCATACCAGTTTATAATAATTGTGTAATAAAAATGGCTTAGCCGAGAGTTGCTATGCAGCACTGTTTAGCAGCTTGCTTCCAATATTGCATTTACAAAAATTACATATTTCATATAATCAGGCCTGTCTCTTACTTAATCATCCCACACATCATATAAATCTTTAAAATGGACAGGTCTATAAATCACTAGCATTTTTCATTTACCACTTATTCTAAGCCAGGCAGTTTCTTATTTAAATTGCCATACGAATAAATCTAATAATCCTTATTCACTTACATCATCTCAAACTTTAAATCTTATTCCAGCTGAGGTCATAAGTGAAATCAGTATTGAGGGCAGAACTAGCAGCTGTAACAACTATAATAGCTTGCCAAATTATATTAAAGGGCCTAAATAACATTAAAAAAATGAGGAAAAATTGAATTACATGATTAAAGTGTGATGTGCTGAATCAGGCAAACGTGGGGCCTAAACAGAGCTTCTGCCTGGTGTGTCGCTTCCATGCGGGATTGGTGCCAACTGGAAGAGAGAGCCACTTGCCTAAACCCTCTCCTCAATTAAAATCTAGATCAGGGTTTCTCAACTTTGGCATTACTGACTTTTTAAAAAGAGATGGAGTCTTGCTTTGTTACCCAGGGTAGCCCCAAACTCTCTGGGCTAAAGTGATCCTCTTACTACTTCAGCCTCCCAAGTAGCTGGGACTATAGGCGCCCCAGCACTATTCACATTTGGGGTCAGACAGTTCTTTGTTATGGGGCCTGTTCTGTGCATAGTAGGATGTTTAGCAGAATCCCTGGTTTCCATCCGCTAGATGCCAGTAATGCCCTTTACCCCCAGTTGTAGCAGCTAAAAATGTCTTCAGACATTGCAAATGTTTCCTGAAGGACCGTCACCCCCACTGATAACTACTGGTCTGGATAATGAGACAAGATTGGATTTAGGCCTCTCCCAGGGATGTTGGGACATCTCTGGGTCTTCCAGGGAGACATGTTCTGCACTGTGCCCCTTTCTTTAGCCTTGGTTTTGTGGCGTTAGAGGACAAACAAGGAGTTCAGTGTGTATCTCATTCAAACAGTGGTCCAGGAGAAGAAGCAAAGGAGAAGGAACCATGATAAGGAGAGTAGGGAGAACATTCAGTGGACAGGACAACTCTGAACTCAGGGCAAAGCGTCTCTGATGTTGAGGACAGATAATTTCCTTACCCTTTCCCATTGAATTCTCAGCCCACTCTATGCCCTTTATGAGAATACAGAGGCATCCCAGACCTGACATTCACAGCAGCTCACAGCATGACTGTAGAGTAAAAATGATTTTTGTATGCACCATAAGTAGTTCAGAAAGGTGATGTGATTTTTGTAGGATCAAAGGAAAATGGTGAATGTATAGGGGACATTTAAATCTCAATAATTGGCTTTTGAGAAACTTAGCATTATCAGGCATGTACCAATGTTGAGAATGAGGGATCTGGTTTCCTCTCTTCTTATGGCTGGTAGATTGTATCTTATGATAGCTGGCAGAGATGCCAATAGTTCACCTCCAAGCTGGGGAAGGAACTGGCTGCAATTAGTTTCCCAGAAAGATTCTGCCAGGTCTTTGACAGACTAAGGAGTTATTCCCCATATAAATCATTCTTGCTCTGCCATCTTAAATGCACATGCTATTTAGAAGGGCATCCATCCTACATCACCTAAGACCAAATAAAGCAAATAGTGCCATTACAATTTGGAGATGAAACTCACTGACAGCTCAATGTAACAGAATGCCGGGGGGAGGCATTTGTAATTATGGGTTGGCAGTACCTCATGCCTAACTAATGGGAATGGTGACATCATTTATACCGAGGATCAGAAAGACAGAACCAGGAAACAAAATTCGAATGAAATGTGTTGTGTCCAGGAAATCTGCTTTTTGAAAGGTTTTTGATCAGCATTGAGAATGGCAAAGTCGTTCCATTGTCTTAAACCTATGGTGACTTCTGACTCATTGAGCTGTGAAACAAATTCACTTTGTATAGGAAAGAGACCATTAATCCAGCTCAATTTTATGTGTAATTTTTGGGATCTCACTCCATCTTTCCCCTTTATTTCTCCATATAAAATATTATTTTCATTCATGTTCTTTAAAGATGAACTTAAAGCTCCCAGCTATTTCATTTAGTCGTCCTACAGAAGATACAGATGATGCCTTCTGGTATCTTCCCACCTAATTAAAATGCTCCAGGATGCTTGATATTTAAGATAGCATTATTACTCCAACAGTAAAGAGTATAATTTTTCCTCACAGCCAATTTTCTGTATCTCCTTGAGTAGATAGAGACAGGATGAGAAGCCAAGGAATAGCCAATGCTTTCCTGGTGTAGCTGGGCCCAACTGCCAGAGTGAAGTCACTATGTCAATTTCCACTTTATCTTTCTATTAGCTATGAATATTAGCAGTAATTGGCATTGGTGGTTTGGAGTAATTTCTACATGTTAGGCACGCGAATGTGTTTTTTGGATTCCAGAACTAATATTTGGCGACTCCAAGGCCAGGGATAAAAATGAAGAGACGGAGAGACAAGATTTCCTGGCCTCTAATTGGCAGCACCCGTGGACTCTGCTCGTGACCAGACTCATGAACGCTTCATCCAAGGTTTCATGTCATCCGTGTGAGGAACCTCTCTGATTTGAGAAAATCTTTCTTAAAATGGGCTTCTAGTTGTAAAGCCATTGTCTTTTTAGGAAATCATCAAATACCTTAAAGCTAGACACGCAATCAGCTGCATAAATGACACACTCACTAAATCAATCCTTTATCAGGTAAGATGATGGAATCAGTGCCTGTTTTATTGACAGATCATTTTGTATCTTACATAAAATATTTTGCATTTTTAAGGACCCCTTTTATTCTGGGAGAGTAAACACTTATAGGCCAATGTTAGCCTGTTTTTCTTGGTCACCATTGATGCTGATGGTTGATATGCATACTCCGAAGTTGGTCACCTGTATCAATATGGGGGGATAAAGACTGCTGGAAGGTTCACACTAGAGGCCCACGGAATGGGTCATTGCTAAAAAACAAATGGGCTACAGTGAGTTGACTACTTGGTAGTAGAGTCTACGTCTTTTCTGTTACCCATGTCCAGCCCAGGGCCTGTTACATATAATAACAATAATAACTTTCATTAAGCACCATGACGTGCCGGCGGGGAGTGCTCAGCACATGTGTAACCCATTTAAATCTCATGACAGCCCAGTGAGGTCTTGAGCTGGTGAATTGCTCATTTGCTCTCAGGTCCATCTCTGCCCTTTTCCTGCTCTGCTCTGTACCACAGCCATCACATTTCCCAGGCTCCCTGGCTTCTCATTAGGTTCAGCCAATAAGAGGCACTGGCAGAGGCTGGAGGGCAGGAAGAGGGAAGATGTGAGGGCATTTATCCCTTTCCTGTGCTGATGCCAGTGCTGACTCCAGGAGCAGCTGTGTCTCCCCTATGGACCCAGTGCCCAGTAGCCCTGGCTTTTGGGCTCTGCTGTCACCACCTGCTCTGTCTGGTTGTCCCTGCAGCCCTACGGATGGTGGTGGCTTCCTGCTGCAGCTCGTATCCAGGTCATCTCACCATCCCATTTAGCTTCCCCACTCTTCCCTCACCTAGGGAACCAGTTCCACATATTAAATGCCCTCTTTGAAATGCCTAGAGTGGTTTCTTTTTTCCTGGTTGGAGCCTAACTGATATAGATGTTAATAAATTACCTAAATTCTACATATGAGAAAACTAAGGCTCAGAGAGGTTAAGAAACATACACAGGCCTGGTCATTCAGCCCATGCCTCTTAACCATGAAGCAATCTTGCCTCAAAATACAAATAAAGGCTTGGTGCGGTGGCTCACACCTGTAATCCCAGCACTTTGGGAGGCCGAGGTGGGAGGAGTGCTTGAGCCCAGGAGTTCGAGACCAGCCTAACCAATTTTTTTGTAGGTACATGGTGAAACCCTCTCTCTGCGAAAAATACAAAAATTAGCTGGGCGTGGTTTTGCGCACCTGTAGTCTCAGCTACTCAGGATGCTGAGGTTGGAGGATCACTTGAGACTGCGAGGTGGAGGGTGCAGTGAGCAGAGATTGTGCCACTGCACTGCAGCCTGGGCAACAGAGGAAGACTGTCTCAAAAAACAAACACACAAACAAACCAAAACAACCCCAAAAAACAAAAAAAAGTTGTCAAGTTGTCAAGTAATTAATGAAGCAACTCAAATTTGGACACATCAGACTCGGACACATTGTGCTAAGAAAACTTTTACTATACTTGCATCTTTGCTAGAAGACATGTTTTAGCAAGTTGTGTGTGTGTCCTTCCCTCCCTCCCTCCCTCCCTTCCTTCTTTCCTTCATTTCCCACCCCCCATCTCTCTCTCTCTCTTTCTTTTCTTTCTTTCTTTTTTGAGACAGAGTCTCCCTCTGTTGCCCAGGCTGGAGTGCAGTAGCACGATCTCAGCTCACCTGCAACCTCTGTCTCATGGGTTCAAGTGATTCTCCTGCCTCAGCCTCCTGAGTAGGTGGGATTACAAGAGTGTGCTACCATGCCTGGCTCATTTTTTTTTTTTTTTTTTTGCATTTTTACTAGAGACGGGGTTTCACCATGTTGGCCAAGTTGGTTTTGAACTCCTGACCTCAAGTGATCCACCCACCTCGGCCTCCCAAAGTGCTGGGATTACAGGTGTGAGCCACCGTACCTGGCCAAGTTGTGTGTCTTTGTTTAACCATCATAAAACTGCGTTAATTACCTCACAGGATGATTCTAATATAAAATACAAGGCAAATAACAAGGCAAGACTTAGCCACTTGGGTTCTCCCAAGAAACCATGCCCTGGAGGTGGAGTCTCAATTGTGCCATAAAGTTTATGTGGGAGTACCCATATAGGGGATTCTGTATATCTCGTTTTGGTTCAACCACAAGTTTGACAAATATTTTTGAAAGCTTGCCATGTGCTAGGCACTATTCTAGGCCCACGGATTTAGCTGTGAACAAAATAGACCAAAAAAAAAAAAAAATTACCCTCAGATGCAGCCCACTTTCTGTATTGTTTTGTTTTAAACATCTATATTATTAAAAATGCTATTTCTTAGGAATCTCAATGTAGACATAGAGTCTTAAATATCAATTGCACTTTAAAAAGTGTCATATGGTTGTTCTTCAAGAGCATTCTTTCTAGAGTTTAAAAACCAGGAAATACAGAACTTACCTGTGGGTTGAAGAGGGGAAAAGAAGGTGGAATGTTTGTCCTTGCAGGAGGTGATACAGTGAACAGGTTAAGAGCATGGCCTTGGAGTCAGACTGTCCAGGTTCGAAGACCCATGGCTGCACTTACCAGATGTGCCACCTTGGGCAAGTCACTTAAGTTCTCTAGACCTCAGTTTCCTCATCTGTAAAATGGGGATGGCAGTACTGGCAAACTTAACACACAGAGTTCTTGAGAGGATCAAATGAGGATACATGTAAAGTCCTTAGAATGGTGAGAACAGCTAACATGTATTATTTTCCCTTTGCAAGGATTAATTGAGATAGCAAATTTCATGGTGGTCCCTCAGGCCAATTCTTGAAGCTTTAAACCGAATAGTTCCATTAATGTGGATGATCGATCATTTTCCTTAGACTCCCCACCTTTGGATTCCTTTCTTCTCATTGTTAAAAATTGTCCCTGTCTTTCTCTTCCTTGTCACTCTCATATCCTTGTGCTGAATAATGAATAATGTCCCTTCTTCTGAAGTATTTGCACCAATGAATATGCTTTTTTATTTGGGCTTCCACCAATGAGGTTTTATTGTAGTTTAATTCAGTCCAAAGAGCTTTTCTTAAGTATCTACCATGGGCAACTGGATCACTGAGACATTCACTGAGGTGATAGGAAGAGGACTCCAACTTAGTCATAATTTACACGGAGCCAAACTGTCTCTAGCCATCTTTATCATTTATATTTACTGATTGTTTCGTCTACTTCATTCGTGATCCACCTTGCACCAGTTTTTAGATCATTTATTCAACAATCAAGCACTTTCTTTGGTTCAGCCATTTTGCTGGTTTCTTGGGGTACAGAGGTAAACAAACAGGCATGATCCCTGCCTTTCCAAGCATCTGAGGGGTTGGATAGTACATTTGGTTGCATGAAAGGACATTCTTTTTCTTAAGCAGTGAATTTCCCCTGCCCCACCCCCATAGGCTATGGGAAGGTCCACTGGGCGTATGGAGAGATATTTCGACACTGGGAAGGCTAGAAAGACAGCACAATGTGAAAGTGAACTTTGCAAGCGTCATCTCCACAGTGTCTCGGGATCCTCAGAGCTGCTTCTTTCTTGGGAGAAGTGGGATGGGCTTTTGCACCCTGGCCATGGACAGTGCTGATGGGTTAGAGAATGGTATCCCTCCGTGTGCTGGAATCCAATCAGATACATTAATCTCCTTGGGGGACAAATCAAATTAATCCTCTCTCCAGATGGCAGCAAAGTGACAAGAGTGCAGAGATTAAAAGAGATTGTGAGGTTATACGGTGACAGCACCATCAGTCGGGTTAGGAAACCCAGCACTCTATTTTCACCGAAGGTAAATGGCACCATCTCATTTTTTGCAAGTCTGATAGGTTTGGGGTCCTGGAGAAAAGCCCATTCCTATTCACTTCCCTCAATTCGACCCTTTCAATTTCAGAATTTCTATTTCTAAGGAACTATTTTCATTTATCTGTTAAATACTATTTCTTTGTGTTTTCTTTCTCCCTTCCCTCCTTCCTCCCTTCCTCCCTCCCTCCCTCCCTCCCTCCCTCTCTCTCTTTCTCTCTTTCTTTTTTTTTTTTTCCACAGTGTTTCTCTGTTGCCCAGGCTGGAGTGCAGTGGGCGATCTCAGCTCACCGTAACCTTTGCCTCCTGGGTTCAAGTGATCCTTGTGCCTCAGTCTCCCAAGTAGCTAGGATTACAGGCATGCACCACCACTCCTGGCTAATTTTTGTAATTTAGTAGAGATGGGGGTTTCACCATGTTGGCCAGGCTGGTCTCGAACTTCTGAACTCAAGTGATCCACGTGCCTCGGCCTCCCAAATTGCTAGGATTACAAGCATGAACCACTGCACCTGGCCTGTTAAATGCTATATTGATCTCTTTGTGCCAAAACTCTTCCCTGATGTTATCATTTTTATTTGTATTGAATTTTCTAATACATTGTGGCCTCTGGGTTCCTGGGGAAGCAGACCCCGACTCAGAGATTGGCATTGCTGCTTAAAGTGTCCTGGGGGTCTTTTCTTCTCACTGGCATCAACGCTGTGTGGGGAAGGGGAGGCTGGCGGCAGTGCAGTCACAGTGTGTTGTGACTCAGCCCTAGCTGACTCCATGGCTCGAAACCTGGAATGGCCCTTTTGAGTTGTCCCTTTTTGGGAAGTAACTGGGCTTTTATACCCTGAAGTCAACCAGCCATTGCTGCAGGCTGCCCCAGGATGCGGGCACGACCTTGGGCAAGATGGCTTTCCTCAGCTGAGCAGCTGGGAGCTGTCAGCTTACAACCCTCCCCGGGGGGACAGCACCTTGGGTCCTGATGGAGAAATCTGGGTGGCACAGCACAGCATTCATGACAAACATTTAGCAGAGACCCTTAGGATAAGCTGCACTTGAGAAACTCTTTCTTGATGCCATCAATGACTTTTTTTTTTTTTCCTTGAGACAGAGTCTGGCTCTGTCACCCAGGCTGGAGTGCAGTAACTTGACCTCAGCTCACTGCAACCTCTGCCTCCCGGGTTCAAGAGATTCTCCTGCCTCAGCCTCCCAAGTAGCTGGCATTATAGGCAGGCACCATCACACTCTGCTAATTTTTATAGTTTTAGTAGAGACAGCATTTCACCATATTGGCCAGGCTGGTCTCGAACTCTTGACCTCAGGTGATCCACCCGCCTCGGCCTCGCAAAGTGCTGGGATGGATTACAGGCATGAGCCACCTGCCTGGCCCATCAATGACTTCTTAATGATCTTCTCCAAAGGCATCCTTTGTTGTCCTTTATCTCTTAGTAGTGTTTGACAGTAGCTTTTCCATCTTTCTCAATATTTTTGCTAAAATAACATGTCTCTTCCTGATGTTCTGATGCTTTCCTCTCTTTGGCCTCTTTTCCTTTTTCTTTTTTTTTTTTTGAGATAGAATCTCACTCTGTTGCCCAGGCTGGAGTACAGTGGCGTGATCTTGGCTCGCCACAATGTCCGCTTCCCAGGCTCAAGCAATTCTCCTGCCTCTGCCTCCCTAGTAGCTGGGATTACAGGCACCTGCCACCGTACCTGGCTAATTTTTGTATTTTTTTTTTTTTTTTAGTAGAGATGGAGTTTCATCATGTTGGCCAGGCTGATCTTGAACTCTTCACCTTAGGTGACCCGCCTGCCTAGGCCTCCCAAAGTGCTGGGATTACAGGCATGTGCCACCATGCCCGGCCTCTTCAGCCTCTTTTCTAATCCATAACTATGGTCATGTCTCCTGAATTTCATTCTTAGAGCTCTTTTTTTCAGCCACTTCTGTCGTAGTTATCTGTCATCTCCATGGCTTCAAAGAGAGCCCCCAAAGGAAGAGGTTCCAATCCATAAGGATACCCTTGATCTCTCTTCTGAGCCCTAGTC
This sequence comes from Pan paniscus, assembly GCF_029289425.2. Lineage (NCBI taxonomy): Eukaryota > Metazoa > Chordata > Mammalia > Primates > Hominidae > Pan > Pan paniscus. Next base: position 30,893,763 of record NC_073255.2, on the reverse strand, counting down.
TGACATTTCTAATCACTTGTCCACTTCAAACTCAGTATGCCTGAAATCCAACCTGCCCTGCCTCTCAAACCAATTTCCCATCCTGAATTCTCTTTTTCTCTCCTTTTTACTGTTTTCCTAATCATTATGCTTGAGATCTCACGTTCATCTTGAACCCCTTTGTATGCTTCATTTACCATCTTGTCATCAAACCTTCTAAGTTAACCTTCCAGAAATACTGCCCCTTTTATTTTGTTTCCACAACTGATATTTAAGTCACTATCACACCACATCTGACCTACTGCAGTAATAATGATTTTGGAGACATTTCTTCCTTTTGAGTAGTTTTGGTAAATTACCTAACACTGATGTAAACACCTTCTACACAACATTGACACACATTTATTCCTCATACCAACCCTATAAGGAAGGTCCTATTATTAGATCCATTCTACAGGTCATAAAACTGAGGCACAGAGAAAACCAAGGCACATGCCAGAGGTCACACAGCTAGTAAATGACACCAGAATTATGAACCCCAGCAGCCTGGCTCTAGCGCTTGTGCTCTTAACCATGAAGCTAAACTGCCTCCAGCTGGTGCTTGGCTGCTGGTGACACCACCTTTTTCATCTTCATTATTATTGCTCTTGTGTACAAGCCAGAACAATCCTTCACTGTCTCTTGTAAGTTTAATTTGAAGTGTGCCTATCTTATTTTCCCAAGTTGATTGAAAGCTCTCTGAGGGCAGAGACCAAGATATCTTATTCTTCTCTGAACCTTGTTGTAAACAGCAGGAATTTCAGTTTGGTGAAATTCATTGATTGAATTGTTTGAAATATGATGGCAGTAGCCTCCAAAATGGGCCTCTCAGATTTCACACTCGCAGTTAATTCTTGTTGCATACAGAATGGTCTATTTAGAATGGAAAGCAAATTTAGTTAATTCTCTGTTCAAGCCTCTCCAGTGGATTACTGTAAAATCCAAAATTCTTACCATGTAAGGCTCTTCATCATTGGGCTCGGCTCATTTTTAAGTTTTGGTTCATCGCTCAGCTACCGGGGCCTTCTGCACTGCTAACTGCTCCGTGCACTCCCTGACCCCCGCCCAGCTCTCACACTCGCTCCGCCCCTTTCCTGGAAGCCCCTCCTACCAATTTCTCCCTCTTCTTATTTATTCAGTTCAATGTTCAGTCTTCTGTCTAAAAATACATCATCCTCCCATCACTCTTTACTTCCTCTCCCTGCTCTGCTGTGATTCATAGCTTAGATGTTAGTATCAATTTCTATGTGACATTACAGTTTATGGTTATTTGGTTTTCTTTTTCTTTTTTTTTTTAGATGAAGTCTTGCTCTGTCGCCCAGGGTGCAATGGCGTGATCTTGGCTCACTGCAACCTCTGCCTCCTGGGGTTCAAGTGACTCTCCTGCTTCAGCCTCCCGTGTAGCTGGGACTAAAGGTGTGCACCATCACGCCGGGCTAATTTTTTGTATTTTTAGTAGAGATGGGGTTTTGCAATGCTAGCCAGTCTGGTCTCGAGCTCCTGACCCCAGGTGATCCATCCGCCTCGGCCTCCCAAAGTGTTGGGATTACAGGTGTGAGCCACCGCGTCTGGCCATTTGAATTCTTTTTTTGCAGTGTAAACTCCAGTAAGGCAAAGACCTGTATGTTTTGTTGAACAGATTATCCCCAGAGCCTAGAACAGTGCCTGGCACAGAGCAAGCCTCAACGAATATTTGCTGCATGAATGAATGACTTGGGGGGAAAATGAGGAGTTTGAAATGATGGCCATCGGGTCCATTCAGGTCTCTTCCTCCTTCAGCCAGCAGGGGGCTCTAGGCTCTAGAATTCAGAGGCGTAGACAGGCACCTTCACAGTGGTTTACCTGAAATCCCGCCTCCTAAAGCCAGAAAAATCCGCCTCCTTTTTCCCCTCCAAGTAGGATTGTGCCAACCTAGGCAAATATTGAACCTTGTGTTAACAAAGTTTTTTTTTTATAGGTGGTCCTTCAAGGATTTCTTGGTTTTGGATTTTGAAATGTGTAAGGTTTGCTGCTAGCAACTCCACATTTTTTTATTCACTCACAAAGACACATGGTCATAAATAAAATGCATGGAACCAGCGAGACAATAGCACAGCAGTAATGTCATTTTATGTAAGTACTTAAACACCACAAATTAAACGGCTGACTGAATGAAGCCCATCAATTATATTTTGTGTTTAATCCTGTTGAAAGGAATACATCTCTCTCTGTTTTTGTTTGTTTGTTTTATGTTTGTTTTGTTCTGACACCTTCTCAATTACCTGGCACTATAATATTTCTTGTTGCGAACAGATGTCAGAAATACATTGGTAAATATAACATCTTCTTTTGGATAATAAACCTCCCACTCCCTACTTAAAATAGGTGGTTTTAAAATTTGTATCAACTTAGAAATTGAAAAATCCCTGCTGGAAGAAATCGCTAGTGCATTTGAATGGACTTATTGTCTCTGGTTCATTTCCTTTAGAGTAGATTCTGGCAGGAGTGCCAGCCTTATTGCCAAGACAAAAAGAACTATATATTACAGCTCCTGTCCTGCCAACACTAAGCAAAGCTAGTTTGGCAACACTTAACCATTGTTGAGAAGGCCCAAGTATAGTCATAAAAACATTAATATGGCTTATATTCTGTTACTTATGTCTGTTTCTGCACAAATGGTCCTCAATTTTGTACACAGAAAATTTGCCTCCCTCATCAGGCAGCAGTTTCCTGGAAAAACCACAGTAACCTTCTGTACATGAACCAGAGTAGATGGATTCCTGTAGAGGAAGGAGCAAAGAGGAGCCCATGGGAAAGGACGGCTCACCTCTGTGGAGAAGGCTGCCTATCAGTGTTTGTAACAAATAGACCCCTCACTGCATTAGTTTCCAAAAAGGGAAATCTATTTCAGTCCAGACACTTTTATTTCTTTCTAGAAAAGAAATAATTGAAATTGCCAACTCTAGGCAGGAGAGAATGCATTGTATGGCTCATAGGGACTGAAGAAGCAGATAAGAAAAGGTGTGTGCTGAGTCTGGTGACCTAACTCAGCAGCTTTTGGCTAAAGGGATTCCTTGGAATTCAGGGCTTCCTAATTGTGTTAAAATAAAATGATACGCTTAGTCAATAGTTAATGTTTGCCCAGTGTGGGCAGACTTCCTTACAAGGTAGTGTGTGTGGGTAACAATAACATCAACAGAATAGACAGAAGTCCTGCCCTCAGAGAGCTTATGAAACTGTGCATATATTAGGTTGATGCAAAAGTAATTGCGGTTTTTGCCTTTAAAAAAAAAAAAAAAGAATGGCAAAAACCGCAATTACTTTTGCATCAACCTAATAGAATATCACACACTTGAAAGAGGCTTAAGGTCATTATGAAGCATGATACTAATGACTGTGACCCCAGACTCAACTTCTTCAGGAAGGCGTGAGTCTTGATCCTGTTTTTTTTTTTTTTTTTGAAACAGAGTCTCACTCTGTCACCCAGGCTGGAGTTCAGTGGTAAAATCTCGGCTCAATGCAACCTCTGCCTCCCAGGTTGAAGCCACTCTTGTGCCTCAGCCTCTTGAGTAGCTGTGATTACAGGTGTGCACCACCACACCCAGCTAATTTTTGTATTTTTAGTAGAGATGGGGTTTCACCATTTTGGACAGGCTGGTTTCGAACTCCTGACCTCAGGTGATCTGCCCTCCAAGGCCTCTCAAAATGCTGGGATCACAGGCATGTGCCACCACATCTGGCCCTCTTGATCCTGTTTTTAAAAACTGAAATTGGGCTGAAGCTTGGGTATATCTGGTCTCTAGAAAGCATACCAGAATTCTGTGTATTCCAAAGTATTTAGGAACATGGCAGCCCTCCTGAGCACAAAGGCACTGCTCCCCAGGTGAGATCTGGAGGTGCGAGTGTAGGTTTGGTCTCTGTATTTTAATAGGTATTAAACAGCCATTCACTCATTTTCCAAGGTGTTTACTGAGTACTTAGTATATACGAGCCAAAATGCGAGGGCCCTCGAGTTACTTCTGATTGAAAAGAGGATATGACGTGTACATAAACTGCTAAAATTGAATGGACACAGGGATGAGGGTCTCGAGGGAGGCATGTATAAATGGTGAGGAGTTTGGGGAGGGTGGACGACTCATAGATGAGAAGCCTGGGGAGGTTGTCAACGGCAGGTGCATCTTTTTTTTTTTTTTTTTTGAGGTGGAGTCTCGCTCTGTCACCCAGGCTGGAGTGCAGTGGTACGATCTCAGCTTACTGCAACCTCTGCCTCCCAGGTTCAAGCGATTCTCCTGCCTCAGCCTCCCAAGTAGCTGGGATTACAGGCTCCCACCACCACGCCCAGCTAATTTTCATATTTTTAGTAGAGACAGGGTTTCACTGTGTTGGCCAGGCTGGTCTCAAACTCCTGACCTCGTGATCTGTCTGCCTTGGCCCCCCAAAGTGCTGGGATTACAAGTGTGAGCCACTGCTCCTGGCCAGCAGGTGCTTCTTATAGGACAAATAGGGCTTGACCGCTTTGGAGATGGGCATGAGCCTGGGCCAAGTCCAAAGCTGTAACAGGCTGTGAAGCTTTGTTCCCTTGTCTTTGAGTATCAGATGCCCAGCTAGAACTCCATATTAATAAATTAAACACAGAACATCGGTTGAACCTTCAGTCAAGCATCTTCCCACATTCCTAATCCTCTGCCTATCTAACTTCAGGAATATTTCTTCACATTATTTTAGTTGAAGGGCTCAAAACTCATTTCTTCTAGTAGGAGCTGGTGAATAAATGGTGTCTATTTCTGAGATTCTTTTGTATCCTCCTTATAGACCATGACCACTCATGCTCACATGATCACGGGCCTTTCCCCAGATGCAGCATGGCCCTGTTGTGAATGGAATGATTGTGAACGGAATGATGGCCAAGGAGCTTTATGCTTCTGCACCGCCAGCTCACACGATGGTCCGTGTATTGCCCCGTGGAAAACCGGGGGTGGAAAGCTGTCTCCACGTTCTGCTGCCAAAGCAGCAAGCTGATTCACACATCTTGAAGGCACAGTGGAACATGGAAGGGTGCATATGAGACTTGATTTTGAGGATGAAACTTACTGTCTGAATCGCTAAGTCTCCCAGCAGGGGTGTTAATGTCCCTGTGAGATGCAGGCTTCCCAGAGACACACCCAGGTTGCGAGTGGGTTCAACATGGTCACAGGAGCTTCAAATGGTAAGATGGCAAGATCTGGTAGCATACTGAGACCACCAACCAGGAATGGAGGCTTGCTCCCAAGTAACTAAACATGGACTTGTCTCTGACATGGAAACAATGTGAAACACAGAGGGCTTTTGAGACTCAGAGGCACTCCAACAATGATACTTGAAAACCAGAACAGGGTTTGACACAGATGGATGCTTTCCAAATGTCATGTCATTTTTTCATATGTCAAGGGCAACCCAATGTTTGCTTCCTGTTCCCTAGGTGGGTTTTCCATGGGGACTGCTTCTAACCCCCAATCCCCCCACACTCCACCTGGGCTGAAACTGCTGCCTCTTTTCCAATATATAGAAAGAAATGTGGCTCCACCCTGCATTTCCGTAAGACTCAGCTAGTTACAAATTTAGAACCTTGGAAACAATGATAAAACATTCTTCAAGAGAAAATAATCTCCAGGTTTTGTTTCATTATCTGTGAGACTATTCAGTGCTACATCTGCTGAAGGGCATAAAATCCGTATTTTTGTTTTAAAAATGGGTCTACTTTGTTGCAGCACCCAAATTTAATTACTCTTAAAGCCTTTTAGGATCCCAGATGAAAGATGCTACTGCAGTGTAAAGTTCTAATATTATTTATTTCTGTAGTCATCAACATTAGTTGGTTTCTCCTTTCTTGAAACCTATTTATCATTTGTATAAATATAGTATTTGGGGAGCTTCCTGCATTAGATCATCTCCTGTCCTTTCAGTGCCCTTGATGTTCATTACGCTTTCCTGGTGAGGCTTGCTGAGACATTAATGCAGTGACCTCTCCCATTTTAATATTGCTAGAAGGGCTTTAATGTTACTTATTGCTATTGAGATGAGATTTGACAATTATTTTTCTCGTTTTTGCCTCATGTAAAATACAATCTTCTTTCCTATCCGGGTGACCAGACTTTTCTCCCGAAGTCAATATTGTCATTCACAAACATTTGTTCTTTCCTCCTATAACGCTAAACATTGACTAGGTTCTGGGGCTGCCAAGCAATTCCGGGGCTCTTAACCTTCTTCAAAAGCCAGCTCAGATTGTGTCTCCTCTGAGAAGTCACATCTGGCAGGTCCTCCCCAGCCACCCACCTTGCCTAGTATAGTGGACAGTCTCTAAGGCACTCCCATGACCCTGTCTCCTGGCATTCACCCTTCATCTCCTCCCCTTAAGTGTAAGCAGCATGTGTGACTTGCTTCACATTAATAAAACATGGCAAAGGAGATGTCACTTCCATGGTTACATTACATAAGACTCTAATATCTATCTTGCTGAGGAACTCCCTTGCTGGCTTTGATGAGCAAGCAGTCATGTTGGGGAGGCCCACGTGGCAGGGAACTTGACACCAGCAAGAAGAAACTGAGGCTCTCAGTCCACCACCACCAAGGAATTAAATGCATCCAACAACCTTGTAAGCTTAGAAGCAGATTCTTCCACAGTTAAGCCTTCAGATAAGGACCCAGCCCTGGCCAATACCTTGATTGAAGCCTTACAGAGGACCCAGCTACATGGATACCTACCCCCCATGGATACCTACTCCCCGTGGGTACCTGCAACTGTGGATAGTACTGTACCCCGTATATACTATGCTTTTTTGACCTGATAACCAAGACAGCTACTAAGTGCCTAGCAGATGGGAAGTATATATGGTGTGGATACACTGGAAAAAGGAATGATTCATGTCCTGGGCAGGAGGCAGTGGCATGGTGCAAGATTTCATTATGCTATTCAGTATGATGCATAATTTAAAACTTATGAATTATTTCTGAAATTTTCCATTTAATATTTTTGAACCACAGTTGACTATGAGTAACTGAAACCATGGAAAGTAAAACTGTGGATAAGTAAAACTGTATTGGTTTAAGCTGCTAAGTTTGTGGTAATATTGTTATACAGCAATATAAAACTAATATATGTAGCTAATTTTTGCCTTTTCTATGGGCTCTATGTATATTGTATATAGCTCAGTTACTGTATTTAGATTGTACTATAATCTTTTTTTGCATGTTCAGACTTCCCATATACAATGAGGACCATAATAATAACTATTGAAGCGGAGTAGAGATGTACATAGAATCTCTCAAATATGCAAAAAGAAAAAGGTAGTTTGCTTTTATTTTCTCTAACTACTCTCATCTTAGTCTCAAGGCCGAATTTTCATGAGGGCTGTGTGTGTGGGGAGGAGCTGTTTCTCTTCTTCGAAAGCCTTTCTCTTATCCTTTCTCTAGAGGCATAGGGAAGGTTTACCCATCCTCATGGCAGTAGGGGAGGATGGCTGGTTCAGGTGATGGTCCTTGTGCTGTTGTCTGTGTTCATGCTGACCTCCTCAGAATTGTGAATTAATCATCTCATTTCCAGGCATCCTGCTGGCATCTGCTGTTGAAGGCTGCAGCTGACATAACTCATGGCCTATCCTTTGGCCTGATCAGGAGCTGGTAGGCTTCTTTTCACTGATTGAGCTCCACATTGACCCTTGCTGGCTGTGCAGATGCTCTAATCCTCTTCCATATTCTCCATCCAATTCTGGCCTGGAATGTCCATTCTGTGGTCTTTGCTACGGATCACTTTCACACTAGCCTTGCCAGCCATGTGGCAGTTCTCTTGGCCCTCAGTGGTCAACTAGCTTCTGTGTCACTCAGTGGGAGAGCCCACTGGACCATCTGAATCCCCTTCATTCTACAAAGGAACTGGGAGAGACGTGGAACACTTTGTGTCACATCTTGACAAAGGAATACCCTGTGAGGTGGTCTTGTTCCACAGTTTCAGAGAAGTGGCACAAGCCCCATTCACTTTCAGCTTCTCTCTTATTTTGGATTATGTTCTTCTGGCCAGTGTAAGGCCCAAGGTGGAGGCAGTGCTTAGTCTCTGAGAGACTCAGGTAGCGTCTTCTCTTTGCCTCCTTCTCTGCAAATCTCTCTCTATTACCACCACTTCTCCTGGAAGGGCTTCAGATTCCTCATTCTCCCTGGTGGGAACTCACCCTTACGTCATTTCCTTCTGCTTTCTTTCCCTACCCTAGACGGGACTTGCCCTTTCTTCCCTGGGAGACTAAGCCTCATGGCTTAGCCTTGATGATATGCAGGCTTCAGCAAAAAAATTGCTTAACAATTAAGAGAGATGCATCAGAAGTGAATTGAAAAATATTTTCTTTAAAAAATTATGTCATAAAGGAAAAGATGAATATATTTTACTCCACTGACTTTAAGAACTTATGTTCATCAAAAGATTCCATAAAGAGATTGAAAAGACGGGCCCCAAATTGGGAAAAGGTACTTGCACATGTACAGCTGACAAAAGGTTAGTTTCCAGAATACACAGAGTATGCCTTAGAATAGAGCCGAAAAAGACAAATGACCCAATAGAAAATTAGTTACGGGACACAAATAGGAATTCTCCAAAAGCATGAATGGCCAATAGACATATAAGATGATTTTCAACCTTATTAGTAATCAGGGAGATGGAAGTTAAAATCACAGTGAGATACTATTTATACCCATCAAATTGGCAAAAAATGTAGTCTGATATTTAGTGTTGGGCACAATGCAGACTCTCATATATGGGATTTGGAGTACAAATTAGAACAACCACATCAGAAAACAAGTTGTCATTACTTAGGCAAAGTTGAATGTGTGCACATACAGTAATTCTGGTCAGAGATCCTGAGAAACTCTTGCATCGAAACACCAGGAGACCTGCAGAATAATGTTCACAGCAAAGATTTGGAAACAATTGATATGACCATCAACATGAGAATGAATTAATAATTAAGTTGTGGTATATTTATGCCATACAATGCCATTCACCAGTGAAACGAAATGAATGAACTACAGCTGCACAGTCAATATGGATGAATCTCAAAAGCGCTTTGAGTGAACAAAGGAAAGTCACAGCATGAGGCAGAAAAAGCAAGCATGAGTCCTTTTATCTAAAGATTGAAAGCAGGCAAAACCAAGCAATATTTTCTTCCTTTCTTTCTTTCTTTTTTTTTTTTTTAAACTGAGACAGGGTCTCGTTCTGTTGCCCTGGTTGGAGTGTAGTGACATGATCTCAGCTCACTGCAACCTCTGCCTCCTGGGCTCAAACCATCCTCCCACCTCAGCTTCCTGAGTAGCTAGGACCACAGGCACCTACCACCACACCCGGCTAATTTTTTGTATTTTTCATACAAAATGAGGTTTCATACAAAATGGGGTTTCACTATGATCACCAGGCTGATCTAGAACTCCTGGGCTCAAGCTATCCACCTGCCTTGGCCTCCCAGAGTGCTGGGATTACAGGCATGAGCCACCATGCCTGGCCCAAGCAATATTTTCTTTAGGATACAAGAAAAAGAACATAATAAGACACGATAAAGATTACCTCTTTGTGGGAGAGAAATTTGGGGGAGAGGCAATTAGGAATGGGCAACCCAAGGCTTCAAAGGTCATGGTAACTTTCCATTTCTTAAGTCAGTTTATTTTATGTCTTCATTGTACAAGGCGCCATAGTGGTGCTGTACATAATTATTTTTAATTTCAGCAATATTCATGAAAGCTAGGCTCTTTTTATTTCTCTGATGAGATCAGGTGCATTCAGGGTGGTATGGCTATAGACTTTTTAAATTCCTTTGAGATGATGAAACTAAGCTGCATGAGGGTTAAGTGATTTGAACAACGGCCCACAGGAAGTAAGAGCAGACTAGAGAGGTTGAACCCAGGTCTGTCCCAAGCCCACATTCTATACATTTGATCATTCTGTGTCTCTGAAATACAACCTATATTTTACTAATCTCTGCACTCCTGTGCCCAGCTCAGAGTCTGGCATGTAGAAGGCATTCCTTAAACATTAGCAATATGCTGTTTCCTCATCCCTTGTTTTCTCTTTTAGATAATTTTAACCATTTTACTTAGGTAGAAATTATTATAAATGAGTGTCTTAGTCCAGTTGTGTTGCTATAACAGAATACTACAAGGTAGATAATTTATAAAGAAAAGAAATGTATTTGGCTCACAGCTCTGGAGGCTGGGAAGTCCAAGGACATGGTGCCATAATCTGCTTGGCATCTGCTGAGGCTCTTGTTGCTGTGACATTCCATGGTGGAAGGCAGAAGGGCAAGAGAGCTCAAGAGGGGGCCAAACTTGCTTTTATAGCAAAGCCACTCTCATGATGACTAACCCACTCTCACCATAATGACATCAATCCACTCCTGAGAGCAGATCCCTCATGGCCTAATCACCTCTTGATGGTTCCACCTCCCAATACTACTACAATGACAATTTAAATTAAATTTAACAATTAAATTTCAACATGAGTTTTTGAAGGGATATTCAAACCATAGCAATAAGACTGGGCTTTTGGTATTTTTTTTTCCCTGCATGTCTCAGTGGAGTTCTGGTTGTCAGATACCCAAATGTCTCTGGCTAATTCAAGAAAAAAGGAATTTTTGCAAACATGTTGAAAACCTGTGCAGATAGAGTTGAATCATCAGGTCTTGGGTAGAAGCAGGCAGCAGGAATGAAAGAACATTCTCTTTGTGGCTCTTTCATTAGAGTGACTCATTCCTATTATTTTTGCCCCTGTGTTTCCTTGTTTCTGGGAGGGTGAATGGTTGGCCTCTCTGGGTTACATGCTCATCCTTTGGATGAGAAGAGACAATGTGACTGGCCATCCTACCAAGACCACATGGGATGGGGGAAGGACTAGTATCTCCAGAGGTAAGGTAGTTGCTTATTACCCCTGAAAAGAGATACTCCTATTTCCCTGCTCACAGGACAGGCCATTGAGAGTTAGAAGAAGAAACATTAATTCTTCACCATCACTCTTGGAGGAGGGGCTTAGAGCATTGGCAGCAGCATCTTCATGCTGGAAAAACACTTAGAAAGTTTTTTTTTTTTTTTTTTAATTAATAGACTTTATTTTTTAGGACAGATTTAGATTCAAGAAAAAATTGAGCAGATAGTACAGACAGATCCCATGAAGCCCCACTATCCACTACTTTCCCCTGTTATTAACATCTCACATTAGTGTGGTACATTTGTTAAAATTGATGAACCAGTATTAACTATTAACACATTATTATTAATTAAAATCCATAGTTTACATAAAGTTTTGCTCTTTGTGTTGAACAATTCTACAGGTTTTGACAAAAGCATAATTCTTGTATCCTACAAAATAGTTTCATACCCTAAAAATCCTCTGTGCTTCACCTATTCATCTCTTTCCCTATCCCATTGAGTACATTCAGACAATGGAATATTATTCAGTGCTAAAAAGAAATGAGCTACTAAGGAGGTAAAAGATCTTCTCTATGATGAAAACTAAAAAGCACTGATGAAAGAAATCAAAGAGGGCACCAAAAATGAAAAGATATCTCATGCTTGTGGATTAAAATAAATAATATTGTTAAGATGGCCCTACTACTCAAAGCAATATACAGATTTAATGTAATCCCTATCAAAATACCAATACCAATGACATTTTTTCATAGAAATAGAAAAAAAATTCTAAAATTTATATGGAACCACAAAAGATCCCAAATAGCCAAAGCAATCTGAGCAAAAAGAAAGCTGGAAGCATCACACTGCTTGTCTTCAAAAATATACTACAAAGCTATAGTAACCAAAATAGCATGGTATTGGCATAAAAGCAGGCAGATAGAGCAGTAGAACAGAATAGAGAATCTAGAAATAAATGCATCTATTTACAGATCACAGATTTTTGACAAAGGAGTCAAGAGCATACACTGGGGGAAAGAAAATCCTCTTCAATTAATGGTGCTGGGAAAACTATATATCTATATGCAGAAGAATGAAACGAGACCCCTATCTGTCACCATGTACAAAAATCAATTCAAAATGGATTAAAGACGTAAATGTAAGACCTAAAACTATAAAATGACTAGAAGAAAACATGGGGGAAATGTTTCAGGACATTGATCTAAGCAAAGATTTTATGGGTGACACTTCATAAGCACAGGTAACAAAAACAAATATAGACAAATGGGATTATGTCAAGCTAAAAAGCTTCTGTACAGCATAGGAAACAATTGATAGAAAGAAGAAACAAACCTGTAGAGTGGGAGAAAATATTTGCAAACTATTAAGCTCACAAGGTACTAATATCCAGAATATACAAGGAAATGAAACAACTCAACAGGAAAAAAAAAACCAAATAATTCAATTTAAAAAGTGGGCAAAGGATCTGAACAGACATTTTGCAAAAGACTTACAAATGGCCAACTAGTGTGTGAAAAACTTGCTCAACATCACTACTCATTAGGGAAATGCAAACCAAAACCACAATGAGATGTCATTTCACCCCAGTTAGAATGGCTACTATCAAAAAGACAAAAATAACAAATGCTGGTGAGGATGCAGAGAAAAGGGAACTTTTATACACTGTTGGTGGGAATGTAAATTAGTACAGCTATTATGGAAAACAGTATGGAGATTTCTCAAAAAATTGAAAATAGAACTACCATATGATTCAGTAATCCCATTGCTGGGAATTTATCCAAAGGAAAGGAAATCAGTACACCAAAGAGATATCTACACCCCATGTTTATAGTACAACTATTCGTAATAGCCAAGATACGGAATCGACCTAAATGTCTATCAGCAGATGAATAAGTAGGGAGAATGTGGTATATATACACAATGGAATACTATTTAGCCATAAACATGAATAAAATCCTGTCATTTGAGGCAACATGGATAAACCTGGAGGACATTATGTTAAGTGAAATAAGTCAGGCACAGAAATATAAATAATGCATGTTCTCACTTATATATGGGAGCTAAAAAAGTTGAGCTCATGGAAGTAGAGTAGAATTGTGATTATTAGAGGTTGGAACAGGTAGTGGGGAGGGGAGGATAGGGAGAGGTTGGTTAATGAATACAAAATTACAGCTAGATAGGAGAAATAAGTTCTAGCATTCTGTAGCCCTGTAGGATGAATATAGCTAACAGTAATTTATTGTATATTTTCAAAACACTGGCAGAGAAGGTTTTGAATGTTCCCAACACAAATAAATGATACATATTTGAGGTGATGTATATGTGAATTACCTGGATTTGATCATTACACATTGTATACATGTATTGGAGTATCACTTTGTATCCCATAAATACATACAAATACATGTGTCAACTAAAAATAAAAGGAAAAAAGTTAATAAAAAAAGAACAGAAAAAAAGAGAATGAGCTATCAAACCATAAAAATACATGGAAAAGCCTTAAATGGATATTGCTAAGTGAAAGAAGCCAATCTGAAGAGGCTATGTACTGTATGAGTCCAACTGTATGGCATCAGGAAAAGGCACAACTATAGAACAGTAAAAGATCAGTGGTTGCTAGGGGTTGGGGGGAGAGGGATGAATGGGTGGAGCACCGGGCATGTGTAGGGCAGCAAAGTCGCTCTGTACAAGTAGTTTGTGCATTTGTCAAAATTGCATGTGGAGAATTTGGAAAGAATCAGAGTGAAAAAGAAAATAAATCTTAAAGTGCACCACAGTATTTTGCTTCATTTGTATATGCTGAGGAAGACAGAAAGAACATTCTGAAGGGTCGTGGGGAGAGAGATTAGTGACATGCTTGTGCCTTCTTCATGACCTCACCAATTATATCTCTGTATCTCAAGGTAGTTTACTAATATCACCTATTATATTACACTAATATAATTATATTCTAGTATATAACTTATTAGTAAATGATATAATGATTTAGTACATGAAAATTTCAGACATAGATTTGGGGATACATAGATTTGACAAAGACTAGATTATGTTTAAATAAACAAGAGCTGGGTATAAAATGGAGAGTAGCCTGAATCTTTAGGATAATGATATTGTTAACTCTAATACATTCAATATTGAGAGTAATTTTTGAAAATACAATACATATAATAAACAAAAATATCCAAGAGAAGAATAACTGAAGGTCACAAGATTTGCTGAATGCCAAATAGGAGAGGGTCTGGGTACAATAATGTACAATAATAATGGGTTCAATAAGGTGTTGTCTTCAGCAACAATACAAAAGCAAATTCAAATAGCTGAAAATGATCTACTTTGAAAAAAGAAACCTAAACCCAAAGCACATGATTTAAAATATTAGAAATCTTACTGCTCTCAAGGAATGGAAAAGGAAGAAAAAGTTAATCATAAATGTGGCACTGATTCATGCTGGTGGCCCACAGCCTGAAATTCTGTCCCTGCAGTGACTCTGAGGGGTGTTTTGTGTCAGGTCAAGCCTGGCCCTGGGCTCCCAGATTACACAGTTATCGACTTATTATTTATGAAGTGATATAAATGTCAATTATTTATATTTTCACCTTGTGTCAGCTTTGGTCTAATACTTTCTACTGATAATATCTTATATGTACCCAAAGCTAGTATTTTCAAACTTTAAATAATGTCTTCTCATTTTAGAGTCCTGGAACTTAAAGAACAGATCTCTGTTCCATGCATCTGTTTCTTCCATGGTTTTGAGATTAAAGAGTAAACTTTAGTCTTAAATACTCTCAACTTTAAAATCCAAGCCCTCTCTCTCTGTCCCATGTATAGAAATCGCACCACCCATTTAGACTGTTGCGGTTTCTTCTCCCTGAATCTTTTCCATGCCTTTTGCATCTTTCTTGAGGTCTAACCACAGAACTCATACAGTTTGTCAGGTAAAGATGCATCATGACTTTGAATAAGGGTGGGCTAATGCTACTGTTAAAAGTTTAATTCAGGGACTTAGTGTTCTGCAGCACTAACTGCGGGTCAGATGTATTGGACTCTGTTACCGACGTGGTCTTTGACAGCAGGGTGACCTTGGGCAAGTCATTTGACCTCCTTTGAGCCTCAGTTTCTTCTCCTGTTTTACATACCTCCCAGGGTAATCACAGGACCAAATGAGACAAAGTATAGACCAGAGTAAAGATACATATCTTTATTTTTTTCTGATTTAAAATTAATATGTGTGCCAGGTGTCGTGGTTCACGCCTATAATTCCAGCGCTTTGGGAGGCCAAGGCAGAAGGATCACTTGAGCCCGGGAGTTAGAGACTAGCCTGGGGAACACAGGGAGATTTTCTCTACAAAAAAAATTAAAAAAACTAGCCAGGCATGGTGACACATGCCTGTAGTCTTAGCTACTTTGGAGGCCGAGGTGGGGGGATCACTTGAGCCTGCGAGGTTGAGGCTGCAGTGAGTCATGATCGCCTCGCTGCACTCTAGCTTGGACAACAGAATGAGAGCCTGTCTCAATTTTTCTTAAATTAATATGTGCTTGTAAAAAAACAAAGTATAAAAGGAATATGAAATGAAAGAAAAATTTCTAAAGATAATGAGTAGGGGGCCGGGTACAGTGGCTCACAACTATAATCCCAGCACATTGGGAGGCCAAGGTAGGTGGATCACTTGAGCCCAGGAGCTCGAGACCAGCCTGCACAACATGGTGAAACCGCATCTCTACTAAAAATACAAAAATTAGCTGGGCGTGATAGCTTGTGCCTGTAGTCCCAGCTACTCATGTGGCTGAGGAACGAGAATTGCCTAAACCTGGGAGGTGGAGGTTGCAGTGAGCCGAGATCACACCATTGCACTCCAGCCTGGGTGACAAAGTAAGACTCTGTCTCAAAAAAAGAAAAGAAATAATAATGACTAGGACTAGCTTGGTTATACACAGATTTTTTTCTCCCAGACTAATAACATGTAATGTGATTATTATTTATTTCTTACAAAAACAAGGTCATTCAATTTTTTTCTTCTTTCATTTCATACATTGTGACGTCTTTCCAGGTCAGTGCATAGAGAGCTACACATTATTTCCATGCCTCCATAGGACCCTAATTTGCATGGGTGCCCCATAAATTATTTAACCAATTTCATGGTGGTAGCTATTTGAGCTTGTCTCCAATTTTTTTTTTAATTTTTTTTTTTTTCAACCAATGTGGACCAGGTTGGCCTCGAACTCGTAGCCTCGCCTACCCTGAGAGCCTGCGCAACCGGCCGGAGCCACAATGGCTCCCTCTTGTCTCCAATTTTTTAGCACTGGAAACAAGGCTGCAACAAACAGTGTTGTGCTACAATATTTTTATATACTTGAGTGATTATTTCTATATATTCCTAGGAAAGAAATTGCTAGGTCAAATGTATGTGCAATTTAAATTTTGAAGGATATTGCTAACTTGGACAAGTGTTTTAAAGCCGTGGGGGCTCTCCGGAAATACTAATTATTCAACTGGATTCCAGAAAGCAAGCAGTGAGTACAGGTGAGAGAATGAGACTCACAACAGAGACTGGGAACAGAGTAGGTGCAGGCACAAGTCACTTATCCTATCTGTGACTCAGTTTCTTTATCTGTAAAGTAGAGATAAAAATAGTTTGCATCTGGTAGGATTGTTGTGAGGATTAAATGAGATAATATATGGTAAGTGCTAAGAATCCTGAGCAGCATAGAGAAAGCACTATATAATGAGAGATGTTATTAGGATTACTTTGGGCCAGAACTGTAACCCTGACATGGGCTGTTCATTGCCTCCCAGAGCAGGGCTGAACTCAGCAGGTAGCCAGGCACCCTGGGGAGTCCTCCTGGCATGAACTCTCCACCTACCTTCTTTATTATTATTTATTTTGTTTTATTTATTTAATTTTTTTGAGACAGAGTCTTGCTCTGTTGCCCAAGCTGGAGTGCAGTGGCGTGATCTCAGCTCACTGCAACCTCTGCCTCTAGGGTTCAAAAGATTCTCATGCTTCAACCCCCCAAGTCACCTGTCTTCTTTAGACATGATCTGATTCGTTTCTTCCTCTTCCATGACCCTCTGAAATCATTTTACAGTTTATCTGTGAGCTTGGCATGTGGGGAGCCAGAAAACCTTCTGTCATTGGCCTCTTTCAGGCCCTTTAAAGATGAGTCCAGCTCTGATCCCCATGAAGGGAGAAGCAAACTACTTTTTACTGAACCCCTGCCAGGTACTAGACTTTATCACACTTACAAAAATATATATATACATGACTTCCTTGAATCCTCTCTACCCCACGATGTCAGTATGACTATCACCATTTTAGAGAGGAGTAATTGGAGGTATAATGATCTTAAGGAACTTGCCAAAGCCACACAGTTAATAAGTGGCAGAACTGGAATTTGGCCCAGAACTGGCCTCAAAGTCCCTACTTGTTCCATGGTGCCTACGAACTCTGAGCCCAGAGATGTTCTTAGCCATATCCATACTCTGTATCCTGACTCAGAACCACTTCTGTGTCTATAACTTTTAATAGCCTTTGGTGGAGAATCTTGTTTCATATCCTTTAAAGTTGAAATGACCTTCATAGCTGGCTTGGGGTTGTTAACAAATCTATTTATTCCAGAGAATCACAGAAGCCTTAGTGTGATTGGCCCAATGGGCCCTTTCTTTTTCTTGTCTTTTTTTTTTGAGATGGAGTCTTGCTCTGTAGCCCAGGCTGGAGTGCAGTGGCGCAATCTCGGCTCACTGCAACCTCTGCCTCCCGGGTTCAAGCGATTCTCCTGCGTCAGCCTCCTGAGTAGCTTGGACTACAGGTGTGCGGCACCATGCCTGGCTAATGTATTTTTAGTAGAGACGGAGTTTCCCCACGTTGGCCAGGCTAGTCACGATCCCCTTGCCTCGGCCTCCCAAAGTGCTGGGATTACAGGCGTGAGCCACCGCGCCTGCCCCCAGTGGGCTCTTTCATAAGCATTCAAGGGTCTCAACTGTTTTCATGTACAGCACCATGCAGAAGGGAATGGTAGTGTGGCTGCTCCAGTCTTCTCTGGACAAATGACCTTTGTCCTTTGTCATGGTGATCATTGTTGGAATTGTTTACATCCGCCTATTTGGATATAGGACTGTTCCACTTTCTTCTTAAGATCAAAGCAGAAAATTCAGAATCCACTCTCCTTTATGTTACCCTGGGCAATTTTTTTACATTGTGATGATCAAATGGCATCGATGCATATCTCAGCTGTTAGATGTCTTTGATGCATTTAAAGGATTATTTTGTATCTTCTTCAATTCTCCTTTGCCCTTGAAGGAGCACACTTCCCCTTGCTTCCTCGGGATGAATTTCAATTGTTAAGCTGTCTGCCCCCTGGTCTTAGCAGCCTAATATAACTCTTTAGTCAAATGAGTCATGACTGGTCTTTGCATTGGGGAGTTTGGGTCTGATGATCTGCACAACTCTCTTTTCAGATCTTTTAATAAGTAATGTTAATATAAGCTCAAAATTTTCTGACGATTCTTTTTCAAACTCCTTCTTTTGGAGTATCTAAAGAAGTACTTGGATATTCTTGATATTTCTCTCAAATGGAGTGAGGGCCTGGTGGTTTTTTTCCCTTTCTTTTTCTATCCTGAATGGTGACTCCAATGTTCCTTTCATACTGAACTTCCTGCAGGCTTTCCTGTCTGTTACTTGGAACTGTGTCTAGGGTATTTTCTTTCTTTGTCGTTTCTAAAGCTACCTGTAATTGGAAGCTATCATTTATATCTTTCTTTTACATAGGACTGGCTGGCCTTGCCCATTGAGGGAAATGGCTGCAGTGATAGGTATAATTTGAAAGGGGCTGAGAAGGATTTCTCCCCCAAACCTTCTATCTTGGGTTTTCATTCATTCGATAAATATTAATTAAGCATGTTCTGTGTGCTTAATATAAACTGAGATGTAATAATGAACAAGACAGATCAGATCCTCGCTTGCAGGGAGCCTCCATTCCCGAGGATGTTTATTGGAGGGTGGGGAATGCGGGGAGATGGATAAGCAAGCAAGGGGGTCTAAAGGGTGCCAAGTGTGATGAAGTCAATGAAAAGGGAGCTGTGGCAGGGCATGATGGGGAGGAAAAGCCTCTCTGAGGAGGTGATCTTTGGCTGACATTTAAATGATACAAAGAAGCCAGAACTTTTGGCAAGCCCAGGCAAAGGAAACAGCAAGTGCAAATGCCCTGAGGCAGGACAAGTTTGGTTGATTCAGAGAGCTGAAAGGAAAATAGCGTGGCTGGAGCAGAGTCAGCAAGGGCAGGAAAGACAAGAAATGAGAGCAGGGAGGTTGGGGGGCCAGACTGTGTAGCCGCCTTGGGGTCAAGACGAGAAGTTCAGATTTTACGTCCACCATGCAATGCAGTCATTAGAGGAGAGTGCCATGATTTAATTTATGTTTTTGAGAGGCTTCTCTGGCTGCTGTGTAGAGAATAGATTATAAAAGGACAAGCTGGAAATCAGAGCCCAGTTGGGAGGATATTTCCATTCCTAATGTGAGATGATGGTGGCTTAGACTAGGAGATGGAGCGAGGCGTCTGGGTTTGGGAGATATTTTGGAGGTAGAGCAGACAGTCTTACTGATGGATTAGACATGGAGGGGAAGTCGAGGGAAGAATCATAACCATCACTTTGGCTTTTGGTTTGAGGCTGAATGGATAGTGGATTTTACTTACTGAAATGGGGCACACGGTAGGAGGAACTGGTTGTATGTGTGTGGGGAGGGTGAGAGCTTTGTTTAGGTCAGAAGTCTCAAGCAGGCATCAGGCTGGAAGAGCCTGCAGCTGAGAAGAGAAGCTCTGTGGATGCCTCACTTTACATTCCCCCATACTGGGAGTAGGACTCTATTTAGAGTCTGCAGCAAGAGAGGAGGGATCATGGTGGATGGGAAGCAGGACTAGATTGCAGCTCCCACATGGATGGACAGAGCAGTGTGTGGAGACTCGCATCGTGGTTTTTTGCTCCAGAACTACTGCAGGAATAAACCAGGAAGGCTGAGAGGACCCACAAACTCTCTGAAGGAAGTGGATTACTCCTGCAGGACCTGGGAGACACCCCAAATACTGTGCTGATATCCACGGCTGAGAGACCTGCAGACAGTTCACATCACAGGACTCTGTGCACACAACTCCCAGTGCCAGCCCCTGGAGCCTGGTAGACCTGCTGGGTGGCTAGTTCCAGAAGAGAGCTAGCAATCACTACAGCTCCCAGGAAGCCACATCCTTAGGGAAAGGGGGAAAGTGCTACACCAAGGGAATACTCTGTGGGACAAAATAATCTGAACCGCAGCCTTGAGCCTTAGCTCTTCCCTCTGACATAAAGTCCGCAGCAGGAACACAAGGCCTGGACATGGAGATACTTCCTAAGTGCTTAATGGATTGAGTTGTTCTCATTAAAACGTAAATATGCTCCCAAAGTGATAACTCATTGCATGTCTTTAGTCATCTCAATTAGTATGAATTTATGTGTTTATTTTATGACAGCTATTTGAAAGCTGATGTTTGAGGAGGGGTAACAGAAAGACTTTAGCAGCACTGGGCTCCTTTGAGAGACAAGCTGAGCCTTATGAGTATTCCAGGAAGGAGAGGAAGAATGATAAAGGGGAGTCAAGAAAAAACTGCGGCAAGTGTAACTTTGCCTAGGGCTACTGTAATTCCTTCATTTCCAGGAATTATACATTTTTCAAATGTATACATTGAAATTATACATTTTTCAAATGTATACATTGAAATTATACATTTTTCAAATGTATAATTACTGCCTGCCTTGTTTTTTAAAAAACAAAGACTGAAAACAACAACAAATGACTAATTTTGCAGAACATTTCCAGTTCATTTTCTTTATTCTAGTAAGGCGTTCTATTGCATAAGTTGTATTATGACGTGTTTATAATGTATAGAATTTCTACCTACAGACAGATTCATAAAATGCTTTGCTACTTGGGGACATTTTTGTATAATACTACAGTTAAAACCTGACGAACTAGTCTTCTGTGAGCTGGCAGTATATCCCATTTTTTGAGAAAATAATCTTTGATAAGCACCAAATACTCACTCTGTGACAGATGTTGCATTCAGCACTCATTTCTGAGTTCCTTGGGAATAGCAACTGACTTGGATCTCAAAGTCTGTCTGGGCTGGCCTTGTGGAGACTCAATGAAGTTTTGAATGAAAAAAATATATTTAAATTAAGGCCAATAACAATGAATGAAACTGTTCTTTGTAGTTTTGTTCTTTTGAATCAAAACGAAATAAAACAGCCTATAATTCCAGCACACTAGGAGGCCGAGGTGGGAGGATCACTTGAGCTCAAGAGTTCAAGATCAGCCTGGACAGCATAGTGAGACCTTGTCTCTACTAAAAATAAAAAAAAATTAGCCAGGCGTGGTGGCGCGTGCCTGCAGTCCCAGCCACTCTGGAGGTTGAGGCAGGAGGATTGCTTGAACCCGGTAGATTGAGGCTGCAGTGAGCTATGATTGCACCACTGCATTCCAGCCTGGGTGACAGAGCAAGACTATCTCAAAAACAAACAAACAAACAGAAAAATAAAATAAAACAAACCAGAGGCTTCCACGTTAGGCTTTTGGGTAATTCTACCCATTGCGCTGACTTCTCCCTGTGGTGGGAGTGAGTTTTCCTTCTCTACGTTGGGTGCAATCATTGTTACATTGCTTTGATTTTCTAAGTAGAATGAAATCCAACTCTGTGTTTCTGTGATAAGGACGTAAAGAGAAGGAAGTTTAATTTTGATGATGTTTTGAGGAGCCCTTTGATTTGTTTAAGGACAATTTAAAAATAAATGTAAAATCATGACTTTCAAATAAATATAAAAATGAACAATGTGAAAGATTTTACTTAACTCATTAATGAGGAAACAGGAAGATGTCACTACTGGCTCAAAGGAGAATTCAAACCATACACTATATCGGCCATCAGGAATGCTGAAATGAACTTACAAATAGGCGCAAATCTGGTCAATATCCACAGGTCAATAATCAACTGTGTTCCACCAGACAAAATTCGTTTGCATTTCAGTGGGCAAGAATCATCCACATTACTACCTGTATCAGTTTCCTAGGGCTGCTGTAACCAAGTACCACAAACTGGGGGGCTTAAACAACAGAGAAGAATTGTCTCCTGGTTCTGGATGCTGGAAGTTCGAAATCAAGGTGTTACCAGGGCCATGCTCCCTGTGCAATCTGGGGAGGATCCTTCCTTGTCTCTTCTGGCTTCTGGTGGTTGCCTGTAAACCCTGGTGTTCCTTGGTGTGCAGTTGTGGCACTTTCGCCCCTGCCTCCATTGTCACATGGTGCTCTCCTGTCATGTCTCTGTATCTCTTCTTCTTCTTCCTTTTTTTTTTTTTTTTTGAGACGGAGTCTCACTCTGTAACCCAGGCTGGAGTGCAGTGGCACGGTCTCGGCTCACTGAAACCTCCACCTCCTGAGTTCAAGCAATTCTCCTCTCTCAGCCTCCTAAGTAGCTGGGATTACAGGCACCTGCCACCATGCCTGGCTAATTTTTGTATTTTTGGTAGAGACGGGGTTTCACCTTGTTGACCAGGCTAATCTTGAACTCCTGACCTCAAGTGATCTGCCTGCCTTGGCCTCCCAAAGTGCTGTGATTACAGGCATGAGCCACCACACCCGGCCTTCTTCTCTTCTTATAAGGACACCAGTCATGTTGAATTAAGGGTCCACTGTATTCCAGTATGCCCTCCTCTTAACTAATTATACCTGCAATGACCCTATTTTCAAATAAGGTCACTTTCTGAAGTACTGGGTGTTAGGACTTGCACATATCTTTTGGGGACACAATTCAACTCACAACACTACCTATTTTCTTTTTCTTTTTCTTTTTTTCTTTTTTTTGAGACAGAGTCTTGCTCTGTCGCCCAGGCTGGAGTGCAGTGGTGCAATCTCAGCTCACTGCAATCTCCGCCTCCCGGGTTTAAGCGATTCTCCTGCCTCAGCCTCCCAAGTAGCTGGGACTACAGGCGCACACCATCATGCACAGCTAATTTTTTGTATTTTAGTAGAGATGGGGTTTCACCGTGTTGCCCAGGCTGGTCGCAAACTCCTGAGCTCAGGCAATCCGCCAGCCTCGACCTCCCAAAGTGCTGGGATTATAGGTGTGAGCCACCACACCCGGCCAACACTACCTATTTTCTACAACTACAAAATATTAATAGTAAAATAGCTCAAAGGTCAGGAAAGATGTGATAGACAAGATACCCAGTACCATTTTTTTTTCCCGTTTCAGTCTTTTAACATTTTTCCTGACATTCTTCCTAGGGTTACCCCCAAATTTGGCAATCTTTAGTCCACACTGCTCCCCATTGATATGCTTGCGAAAAGGCAAGAAGGTTTACTGCTCTGGGCTAGCTGGGCATGGAGATTTGGCCAAGGCTCAAGGCCCCTGTGTTAAATTCAGGTGCTGACTCAAACTTGCCAGGTAACCAGGCACATGTTTCTGAGGTGCTGCCCCAGCCCAGGGTGCTATGTGGGTAAAGCAAGTGTTTGGTCTTCTCTAAATGGCCAAATTTCGCTCCCGTCTCAGCCTCAGGGGCATCTACTGCCTGCTCCGCCCTTCCAAAGCTCCGAGCATTCCTCACCACTCCCTTCCAATCTCCCAGGGTGCCTGTGGAAACTCCCTGTCTTTCTCCTCTGAGTTTCTCCTCCTCATGCATCTCTGCTACATATATTCAGGGCACCTGCACAGTGCAATTGTGGGATGGCTTTTGCCATTGGAAGAGTCAACAGCAGCATGCACTTGGAGAGTGGAGAACAGACTGATGAATTCAAGGAAGGTTGATGTGGAAAGGAACAGGAGTTTCCAGTACCCTTTGAGTCGGGAGCAGAGGACCCTCTTCCCTGCACATTCTGATGATGACAGTTTTATGATATTGCTGCTTAAATTGCTCCCCTCATATTAAACTACCTCCCCTTCTCTCTGCTCTGCTTCTCTTCCATCTGAGGAGCAATGGAGTCCAGTTGGTAAGCATGGGAGTCCGGTTCCACCAATTCGGATGTTTTTTCAGACTTCTGTAGGAACACCTCTGGGCTCTGGCCATGGGTAGGGGCCAGTGATGCTGCGAAACATCTTGCGGTGCACCAGACAGGTGCATGTTTTGCCCATTTCAGTCTTTTAATATAGAAATCAAGGTGTCAGCAGGGCCTCCCGAACACCCACCCCCTGCCGCCCAGCCCCAACAAAGCATCATCAAGTCCAGAATGTCAATAGTGCTCAGGTTGAGAAACCTTAGTTTAAAAGGAAGAAAAAATGACAACTACATTTTAAAATGACAAAATAATACATGCTCCTTATCGAAAAAATTGGAAATACAGATAAGCTAAAAAGAAAAATGCAAGCCTCCTGAATTCCCAGAAAAATCACATTTTTTACTAAGTTAAATAATTTTTTTCTTAAAGATATAGTAAGAGTAAATTGAATCCTTTCTCATTCTTGGTAAAACTCAGAAGCAAAATATTTATTTCTGTTCATTTATAAAATTCAATGGACTGAAGCAAGTTGGCTCAAGTTTTTATAGGATATCAGGAAGAAAAAGCAAAGTTACAAATAAGGACTAACTCTTTAATACACTGGACTGATTCCAGATGTATTTCTAGACATGAAAATGCACCCAAAGTGCAGAGAAGAGGACCTTGTCAGAGGTATAGGGAACTTTTGAGCCTCCTCCCTTTCTGGCACCTCGCTGGAGGGTGAACACATTTTAGACAACGGTGCTTCAGTAGAAGGAGCTGGCGATCGTTGCTATTTTTAAAATAGAAGGCTTCTAAAATAGTAAGATGTTAAAATAATGATCTGTGAAAGGGGAGAAGCCCTTTTGTGGAGTTGAAAGCTGGAGACAATGTGGCACCAACCTGGGAGTGTCTCTGAGT
Organism: Pan paniscus; assembly: GCF_029289425.2. Taxonomy (NCBI): domain Eukaryota; kingdom Metazoa; phylum Chordata; class Mammalia; order Primates; family Hominidae; genus Pan; species Pan paniscus. The sequence continues at coordinate 30,868,918 of NC_073255.2, read as the reverse complement.
GACATTTTGGCTGTGTGGGATACAGGAAAGTGGGTGGCTTCATATGCATGGGGGTGTGGACTTCAGTAGGACTCTGTGCCTGGCGGCAGCTGAAAACTCTAGATGAGTGTGAGCTGACGAGTGTGGTTACAGTGAGAAGCAAGCCCCTGTTAACTCGCTTCTGCTCTGGAGTATCTTTGAAAAAGTGGAGTGTTGAGGGAACCGGACACATGCCCTCCACAAGAACTTCTCGAGCTCCCAGTCTGTGGAAGGCTTTGTGCCGGGTTGGATGTCAGGGGACACAGAGATGAATCAGGTCTTTGTCTAAATTGAAGAAGACAGAATTCGTTGGGTCTGGGGCTACCTCTTTCTTTTCCTAAACAGGATGTTGCCTACTCTTGAAATCTAGGGCTGGTGCAGAACTTTTAGAGCTGCTTTTGTCTGAGTAGGTTGTACCAACATAATTAGTTCTGAGTGAATCTAAGCAGGAGCTGCAGAAATTAATCAAAAGGGCTTTTTGCTTGTAAGTGGGAAGCAGGATAGGAGGAGTCAGGGCTCCTTAGCGAGTTACAATCTGTCGGCTGAAAAGTATCTCAAGCCCTATGAATGGAAATGGCTGCAGAGAACAATAAATAAAATATAAAAGCAAGTCAGCACAGAAGGGGTGAGTCGCTGAGGGCTGAGACAAGGGTGGGTGGAGCTACAGCAATAGCGTGTTTAAGTTAAAAATTTAGGTGGCATCCTGTTGGTGGGAGTGTAAATTAGTTCAACCATTGTGGAAGACAGTGTAGCGATTGCTCAAGGATCTAGAACCAGAAATACCATTTGACCCAGCAATCCCATTACTGGGTATATACCCAAAGAATTACAAATCATTCTACTATAAAGACACATGCACACGTATGTTTATTGCAGCTCTATTTGCAATAGCAAAGATTTGGAACCAACCCAAATGCCCATCAATGATAGACTGGATAAAGAAAATGTGGCACATATACACCATGGAATACTATGCAGCCATAAAAAGGATGAGTTCATGTCCTTTGCAGGGACATGGATGAAGCTGGAAACCATCATTCTCAGCAAACTAACACAAGAACAGAAAACCAAACACTGCATGTTCTCACTCATAAGTGGGAGTTGAACAATGAGAACACATGGACACAGGGAGGGGAACATCACACACCGGGGCCTGTTGTGGGGTGGGAGCCTAGGGGAGGGATAGCATTAGGAGAAATGCCTAATGTAGATGATGGGTTGATGGGTGCAGCAAACCACCATGGCATGTGTATACCTATGGAACAAATCTGCACGTTCTGCACTTGTATCCCACAACTTAAAGTATATAAAAAAAATTTAGGTGGCATTAGTGTGGTTTGTAACAAGACACTCTATACTTGCAACCCATCTAATTGTTGTGTAATTTAAAAAGACTATGGAAAGTTTCAAACATAAATAAAAGTAAAAAGAATAGTAGAAAGAACCTGACGTATTTGTCAGCCAGTTTCACCAATTTTTAATAAATACTGATTTTGTTTCAGCTGTACCCCTACCTACCTAATTCCCCAGTAATTTTGAATTCCAGACATTGTAACTTTTTGTTTGTAACTATTTCAGCATCTTTTAAAAGAAATAAAATGTAATTTGAATTTTAGGTCTTCATATAGTACATAGCTATGCTTTATTATTTATTTATTTATTTTGAGACGTTGTCTTGCTCTGTCGCCCAGGCTGGAGTGCAGTGGTGCAATCTCGGCTCACTGAAACCTCTGCCTCCAAGGTTCAAGTGATTCTCCTGCCTCAGCCTCCCAAGCAGCTGGGATTATAGGTGTGGTGCCACCATACCTGGCTAATTTTTTTGTTTTGTTTTTTTTTGAGATGCAGTCTCTCTCTGTCGCCCAGGCTGGAGTGCAGTGGCACGATCTTGGCTCACTGCAAGCTCTGCCTCCTAGGTTCACGCTATTCTCCTGCCTCAGCCTCCCGAGTAGCTGGGACTACAGGCACCTGCCACCACGCCCCACTAATTTTTTTGTATTTTTAGTACAGACGGGGTTTCACCGTGTTAGCCAGGATGGTCTTGATTTCCTGACCTCGTGATCCGCCTACCTTGGCCTCCCAAAGTGCTGGGATTACAGGCGTGAGCCACTGCGCCTGGCCAATTTTTGTATTTTTAGTAGAGATGGGGTTTCACCATGTTGCCCAGTCTGGTCTTGAACTCCTGACCTTAGGTGATCTACCCACCTTGGCCTCCCAAACTATTGGGATTACAGGTGTGAGCCACCACACTCAGCCCAGAGAGCTCTCTTTTACGTGTTTCCTGAAACCTTATTCTAAGAAGCATATCTTACATTATTGCTTCTCTTTATCTATAGACACATATATAAAACTAAGATTTATAGGCTGGGCATTGTGGTTCATGTCTGTAATCCAAATACTTTGGGAGGCCAAAGCAGGTGGATCCCTTGAGCCCAGGAGTTTGAGACCTGCCTGGGCAACATAACGAGACCCCCTCTCTACAAAAAATAAAAAAATAAAAAAATTTAGCCAGGTGTGGTGGTGCACACCTGTTGCCCTAGCCACTTGGGAGGCTGAGGTGGGAGGATCACTTGAGCCTGGAGGTAAAGCCTGCAGGGAGCTGTGATCATGTCACTGCTCTCCAGCCTGGGCAACAGAATGAGGCCCTGTCTCAAAAAAAAAAAACAAAACAACAACAACAGCAACAACAAAACCAAAAAATAAACAAACAAAACAAAACAAAAAAAAACAGAAACCACCCCCAAACAATTAAAAAACCCCTAAGATTTATGAACAAGTGGGCAATCAGCTCTGCATTTCTAGATTTGGGAACTTCCTTGCACCTTCTTGTACCCATTGACATCACCCCCTTCAGCCCTTCCTTTTTCTCTCTTGTACCCAGCCTCACTGTGTGCCTCCTCCATGCCAGGCACTGTTTCCTGGTGCCATGGATACAGCAGGGAGCAAGAAAGAGCACCATTCTTGTCCTGGAGTAAACAGCCAGTGAGAAGACAGTTTCCATACAGTGTAGCAAGTGCTGTGGGTACATCCTGGAGGGCCCTCATCTAGTCTAGGGATAAGAGGAAGTGCTGCCTAGAGAGAGTATCTCCAGCAGATCCTGGAATGTAAGTTAGTCAGGGAAGGGGTTGTATCTTTAGTATCTTCTTGATTGTATCTTTAGTATCATGTTACCTCATTTCAGCCTTGGACTCTTCTTAGGTTTTTTTCCATGGTGCTTTGTGAACTTCCTCCTGCACTTGCAGGGAAACAGATGATCATCCAAAGTATATTTGAGAAAAAGCTCACAGTCTAGTTCCTACCATTAGGGAAAGGTCTCTGGGAGACACACCCTGCAGAGTCTTGCAACATATGTAATATCAATAGCAATCCATGTGCAATTCTGACAATTTCACTCTGAAGCACATTCAATGAACCAAATGTCAAATATATTACCCTTGTTCCTGGACAGAGAATCACTGGGAGATGAGAAGGGAGGAAGTTTTCATTACCACCACTTTGTCATTTTCATCTCTCATCTTAATATGTGTTTCACCAAAAATTTAGCAATAATAAAATTTCCTGATCTTCTTATAGATCCACCTAGAAAAGATGACCATATGGCTGCAGAGAATGCAACTGTGTGCAGGGAGAACTGCAGTTAACATTCTGAAATCAACTTCGGCTGTTACCTAGCTAGGTTTGGGGCTAGGGGAGAGTTAAAATTTTTTTACAAAGTGCAACGTGGTTTACAAAAATTCTGCAGTTCCCATTTAGTTTTAGCCAGACCGCTTCGGTATGTGAAGATAAGTCTAACCAGTTGGGAACCTCATCCCAGACTGGGCCTCAAAGGGTCTGACACCAGGCTGGGCTCCACCCAATGGAATTGAACTTTGTTTTCTTCTAAATTGGCCCATTCCCTTGGCTAAAGGTTGAGACTTGACCTTAGCAACATGCCAGGAGTTATGCTAACCATTACAAGAAACTATCCCTGGTTAGCCTTGGCAGAAATGGGAACATTTCTAAAGAACACTCTTTTGCAGTTGGCCCACGTTTGGGAGAAGAGGCTTAATAGGTTGAGTGATGTGAGGGAAATTGCTGCTTGGTGCCTCCTTTGCTCTTCTTTAAATTCGTGGTGCTTTAAAGGAGACCAGCTTTATTCCCCAACAGAGTGGATTTTCAGAAGGAAGGACACCTACTTCTTCTATTAAAATGCCTATAACTGTGACGCTACTTCTGCCCACAACAGCCCAGAGCAGTTGTGAACACTCAGCGGGAAAGACAAAAACGTGAGTCATTTTCCTCTTTTCAAAAGTGGTTTTTTTTCTAGCTACCCATTTCTACAATATAGAATAGGACTTAGAGATGTAATGGAGTTATTTCTAGATGAGAAGCAAAGGTAATTCATCTTTAATGTCAATATATTTTTATTTAAAGAGCATATTATTATGTAATCTATTCTACAGAAATAAAATGCCCCAGCCAATAAGGCTAGATGTATGGGAAATAGCAAAATTGAAAATAAAATATTAACGCTTATTGATGGAGGACAGTTGAACAAATTATGATTTATTCACACATTGGAATATTATGCAACTGTCAAGAAAGAGAGTTCAATCTATACATATTAACTGGGAAGATGTTTAAGACATACTGTTACAAGAAAAAAATTTTTTTGTAGAGTACCTTGTATGTCATAATCCAATCATTTTAAAGAGACAAATCCCACATATGTATATATGGGATTATATATATATGTATTATCTTATATATGTTTGTATAAACCTAGAGAAATTTAAAGAATACATTCCAGGCTGTTAACTTGGTTTTCTTTTGTGGTTATGGTAGAAACAGAGCTGGGAAGAAAAGTCTATTTTTCTACAAACCACTTTTGTATTGATTGATTTGTTTCAATGGAGATGGAGCAAAAAATAATCACAGAAAAGTTTAAGCTAAAATTAGAATACAAGTATGAGCAAATGGGTTGAGCTAAAAATGCAGCATTAATCTTCCATTTCTTATACATTATTGCTTACAAATAATTTTTATTCCATTAGCTTGTGGATGTGAAGTTCACAAGTATAAATCTAAGATGGAGACTTTCAGTGATAGGACAAACCATGTGAAGTTAGAGGCTTTAATTTACAGAGAAGGAGAAACAGCTGGGAAGGGATATGATGTGGGGGCATTTAAGGTGAGGGCACGCATTATCAACGAGGGGAAGTGATGTGTAGGATTATGGCCAATGTGGATACATGGAAATTGTCACTGACCAGAAAAGCCAAAAACAGGGCCAATCATGCTACTTTCATGTTGAAAGAAAACTTGTCTGATTGGTTCCAAGGACCAATAGATAAGTCTTACAGACACAGTTTCTGAAACCAGAGCATTTATTGAGAGACACAGCAAGGAACAAACATGGGGAGGACTTGGGGAAGAGGGTGGGCAAAAGGTGGCTCCCTGATTTCTAACATGAAGAGATATGAAGAGAACAATATAGAAATAAAATCTTTACTCCAAAGTGCAGCATTCAATGCCCTTCTCTTCACTTCACTACCTCTGTGATCCCTGTCTAGAGTGGCAAGAAGCAGAAGCCCATTCAAACCATCTCAGGTGAAAAGAGGATTCATTATAAAATATAGGACAATTGCATAAAACCTGGTTGTAGAAAGTACACCTGGACCTCCCAGGTGCTAAAATATAGAGAATGGCTCCCTCTGTCTCTTACTCTTTCTCCATGTGGGTTACCCTGGCCTTTCTCATGATTGCTTCTGCTTTTCTTTCTTTCAAAATCCCTCTCCCTACTTTGACTTGAACGTGATTACTCCACATTGCATTTCAATTCAGAGGTCACCACCAGCATCTTTAAGATGTATCTAGTCTCTGTGTCTTTTATGTGAGACCTGAGGTGAAGCACCTGATTGGCTGATGGTCAGCTAATTAAATAGTTGGCTCTGAGGAAGGTACCCACCCTTCATGTTGCCTGTTCTGTCCTTGGCAGAGGCAATGGGACCCAGCAGAGCTTCAGAGAATGGGTATGGGCAGGTAGACAGGGCATGTGCAACGTGTCTGCTGCTTCTTATGTCTCTTTCCCAACACCTGCTTTCACCTATTTTATGTTTGGACCTTGGTCATCCCACTCAAGAAAACACTCAGTTTATTCTCATGCCTCTGCTTGTGCCCAAGGTGTTCCCACAGCCTTGCATATTCTTCCTACATTCTTTGCTCATCAAGCTTTTTCATATTTTCATACCTAATTTAAATATTATCTGTAATTTGTAATATCCCCTGATATCTCAAGATTTAATGATTTATTTCATTGTAGCTGCCACAACTTGTATTTCTACTTTACACCTCCTGTTTTTGTGTGTTTATGTTTCCATCTTTGCCTTCTTCTCCTCGAATGGGAGCATACACTGTTCACCTTTGTCCCTCCAAGCCTTTCCCAGCACAAGGAGCAGGTTCTCATAAGTGTTTCCTGCATTTAGGGGCCCTATCGCTCATTGATCATCAGTGTCTGCATGTATGCCCTCATGGCATCATCATAAAACTGACAGAAAATATTTTACTATTCTCTATTAAATCCAGAGATGTCATCCTGTATATCTGAGGTGATTTTTCCTTATTAAGGCATAAAAAACTAGGAAACCATGTGTTTACATTTTTGTTTTCCAGAGAAAAGGATAAGTACAAAAAAGATAGGGTTTTAAATGATTTCTCAATAAATCGAAATTATTTAAAAAATAGCATCCTAATGCCCAATCAGAGGGCCTAGGGTTGCTTAGTGCTTCACTTGGGCAGTGTAAACAATGGTGGTTTACTTATTCAGTGTCTGTAATGTGTTGTTGGTTTGTTTCATGCTGCTTGAATGATCCAAGTGCCAAGTCCCCTAAGTTGAGCTGCTCTCTGGTTATGTTACCCTCCACGCATGTCAGTCATTCTTGACCCTTTTTCTCTCCTCACACTCCACATTCAACCCATCAGCAAATCCTACCTTTGAAATCCATGGGGAATCCAACCATCTCTTGTCCCTGTTACCATGGCCACGGTCACCTCTGACCAGGATTACTGCAAACGCCTCCTACCTGGCCTCCTTGCAACTGTCTAATTTATCCTCAGTGCAGTGGCAGTGAGAGACATTTTGGAACACCAGTCAGATCTTACCACTCCCTTGCTCACAAATCCATTTCACTAGAAAAAGATTCAAGTCCTTACCTTGGCCAACTGGATCCCTCATGGGCCCTCAACTTCCTCCCAAAGGCTTCCTGCTCCACTCCTCACTTCACCCCTGCCACTCTCCTCCAGGCCACATGGACTCCTTCTGTGTCCTGAACACCGGATTAGTCTCTAAGACCGTCATAACAAAGTCCCCAAACTAGGTGCCTGAACATGACAGAAATGGATTTTCTCACAGTTCTGGAAGCCAGAAGTTGGAAGTCAAGGTGTTGGCAGGCCACGTGCCCTCTGAAGCCTCTGTGGGAGGACCCTGCCCTGCTTCTCCCAGCTTCTGGAAGCCCAGGTGTTCCTTGGCTGAGGCAGCATCACTCCAGTCTCTGTATCCATCTTCCCATGGCCTCTTCCCTCTGTGTGTCTTTGCATCTCCACACGGCCTTCTCCCTGGGTATCTGTGTCCAGATTTCCCTCTTCTCAGAAGGACGCCAGCCATTGGATTAGGGCCCACACTCATGACCTCGTCTTGACTACATCTGCAAAGTCCTTGTTTCCAAATAAGGTTGCATTCACAGGTGCTGGAGGTTAGGACTTCAACATATCTTTTTTGAGGGATGGCACAACTCAACTCATAGCCAACACTGAGGCAGCGTCCTCTGCCCCAGGTATCTACTTGGCCCGCTCCCTCACCTTCTTCAGGACTTTGCTTAAATGTGCCTTCTGCTAAGTTTATGTTCTCAATGAAGCCTATTCCAAATTCCCCCATCTTAATACTACAATCTGCCCCATTCCTCCGCACCAACTCCTACGCCCCTTAAAGCTGCTCCTTTTTTTTCTTTTTGAAAAGTACATATTATTTGAACATAGGCAAAACCTATTTATTTTGCCTGTCAACCAAAAATAAATTCTAAGGCCCCCCACCCAGTCATCTCAGCGGACTTCCTCCTAGGCCAGGGCACTCTTAAAATGTAACCTGAAAGACTGGTTCAGGCCACGATGGGAAATGGGGCTCGGACATGCCTCATTATGCCTCTCCAGCATTAATGTCTACACAGACCTTAAGTCTGATAAGACGCATTTACAATCTATTCTCTCTGGAGCCTGCTACCTGAAGGCTTTCTCTGCAAAATAAGAACTTTGATCTCCACGATCCTTTACCTTAACCCAGACATTTCCTGTCTATTGATCCCAGGACTTTAGATGAACTCAACCAATTATCAACCAGGAAAATTTTAAACCTACTTGTAACCTGGAAGCCACCCCCCACCCCTTCAAGTTGACCCACCTTTCTGAACCAAACCAATGTATTTCTTAAATGTATTTGGCTGAAGTCTCATGTCTCCCTAAAATGTATAAAACCAAGCTGTATCCTGACCACTTTGGGCACATGTTCTCAGGACCTCCTGAGGGGTCCTGAGACCCCCTCAGGACATGAGACCTCATAGGCCTTGGTCACTTATATTTGGCTCAGAATAAATCTCTTCATATATTTTACAGAGTTTAACTCTTTTTATTGACATGCTTGTAGTCAACTGTCTGTCCCAATACCTGACCTTCAGGAATAGTGTAGACCTTTGGCTATTGTTCACTGATATCTCCCATCTCCTACTGCAGTACCTGGCACAGAGACACTCAGTACTTCATAGAACTAATTGATTGTTTTTTTCAAACAAACAAGCCCATCAAAAAGTGGCCTAAGGACATGAATAGATAATTCTCAAAAGAAGCTATACAAATGACCAATAATCATAAGAAGAAATGCTCAGCATCTCTAATGATCAGGGAAATGCAAATCAAAACTACAATGCGATACCACCTTACTCCTGCAAGAATGGCCATAATCAAAAAATCAAAAAACAGTAGATGTTGGTGTCAGGCCTCTGAGCCCAGGCCAGGCTATCGCATCCCCTGTGACTTGCACGTATACATCCAGATGGCCTAAAGTAACTGAAGATCCACAAAAGAAGTAAAAACAGCCTTAACTGATGACATTCCACCATTGTGATTTGTTCCTGCCCCACCCTAACTGATCAATGTACTTTGTAATCTCCCCCACGCTTAAGAAGTTTCTTTGTAATTCTCCCCACCCTTGAGAATGTACTTTGTGAGATCCACCCCTGCCCACCAGAGGACAACCCCCTTTGACTGTAATTTTCCATTACCTTCCCAAATCCTATAAAACAGCCCCACCCGTATCTCCCTTCGCTGACTCTCTTTTTGGACTCAGCCCACCTGCACCCAGGTGAAATAAATAGCCACGTTGCTCACACAAAGCCTGTTTGGTGGTCTCTTCACACGGACGCATATGAAATTTGGTGCCGTGGCTCGGATTGGGGGACCTCCCTTGGGAGATCAATCCCCTGTCCTGCTGCTCTTTGCTCCGTGAGAAAGATCCACCTATGACCTCAGGTCCTCAGACCGACCAACCCAAGAAACATCGCACCAATTTCAAATCCGGTAAGCGGCCTCTTTTTACTCTCTTCTCCAACTTCCCTCACTATCCCTCAACCTCTTTCTCCTTTCAATCTTGGCGCTACACTTCAATCTCTCCCTTCTCTTAATTTCAATTCATTTTCTGGTAGACACAAAAGAGACACGTTTTATCCGTGGACCCAAAACTCCGGCGCCGGTCACGGACTGGGAAGGCAGCCTTCCCTTGGTGTTTAATCAATGCAGGGACGCCTCTCTGGTTATATACCCACGTTTCAAGGGTGTCAGACCACGCGGCAAGTCCCGCTTTCCTGGGGCAGGGGCAAGTACCCCTCAACCCCTTCTCCTTCACCCTTAGCGGCAAGTTCCACTTTCCTGGGGCAGGGGCAAGTACCCCTCAACCCCTTTTCCTTCACCCTTAGCGGCAAGTCCTGCTTTTCTAGGGGGCAAGAACCCCCAAACCACTTCCCTCCGTGTCTCTACGCTCTCTTTTCTCTGGGCTTGCCTCCTTCACTATGGGCAAGCTTCCACCTTCCATTCCTCCTTCTCCCTTAGCCTGTGTTCTTAAGAACTTAAAACCTCTTCAACTCTCACCTGACCTAAAATCTAAGCATCTTATTTTCTTCTGCAATGCCGCTTGACCCCAATACAAACTCGACAGTAGTTCCAAATAGCCAGAAAATGGCACTTTCAATTTTTCCGTCCTACAAGATCTAAATAATTCCTGTCATAAAATGGACAAATTGTCTGAGGTGCCTGACGTCCAGGCATTCTTTTACACATCAGTCCCTTCCTAGTCTCTGTGCCCAATGCAACTCGTCCCAAATCTCCCGCCTGTCCCCTCAGTCCCAACGCCAAGCATCGCTGAGTCTTTCTAATCTTCCTTTTCTACAGACCCATCTGACCCCTCCCCTCCTCGCCAGGCCAAGCTAGGTCCCAATTCTTCCTCAGCCTCCACTCCTCCACCCTATAATCTTTTTATCGCCTCCCCTCCTCACACCTGGTCCGGCTTACAGTTTCGTTCCATGACTAGCCCTCCCCACCTGCCCAGCAATTTATTCTTAAAAAGGTGGCTGGAGCTAAAGGCATAGTCAAGGTTAATGCTCCTTTTTCTTTATCCCAAATCAGATAGCGTTTAGGCTTTTTCATCAAATATAAAAACCCAGCCCAGTTCATGGCTCGTTCGGCAGCAACCCTGAGACGCTTTACAGCCCTAGACCCTAAAAGGCAAAAGGCCATCTTAATATACATTGTATTACCCAATCTGCTCCCGACATTAAATAAAACTCCAAAAATTAAATTCTGGCCCTCAAACCCCACAACAGGATTTAATTAACCTTGCCTTCAAGGTGTACAATAATAGAAAAAAGTTGCAATTCCTTGCCTCCACTGTGAGACAAACCCCAGCCACATCTCCAGCACACAAGGACTTCCAAACGCCTGAACGGCAGCGGCCAGGCGTTCCTCCAGAACCTCCTCCCCCAGGAGCTTGCTACAAGTGCCAGAAATCTGACCACCAGGCCAAGGAATGCCTGCAGCCCAGGATCCCTCCTAAGCCATGTCCCATCTGTGCGGGACCCCACTGGAAATTGGACTGTTCAACTCACCTGGCAGCCACTCCCAGAGCCCCTGGAACGCTGGCCCAAGGCTCTCTGACTGACTCCTTCTCGGCTTAGCGGCTGAAGACTGATGCTGCCTGATCGCCTCGGAAGCCCCGTAGACCATCACGGACGCCGAGCTTTGGGTAACTCTCACAATGGAAGGTAAGTCCGTCCCCTTCTTAATCAATATGGAGGCTACCCACTCCACATTACCTTCTTTTCAAGGGCCTGTTTCCCTTGCCTCCATAACTGTTGTGGGTATTGACAGCCAGGCTTCTAAACCTCTTAAAACTCCCCAGCTCTGGTGCCAACTTAGACAATACTCTTTTAAGCACTCCTTTTTAGTTATCCCCACCTGCCCAGTTCCCTTATTAGGCTGAGACACTTTAACTAAATTATCTGCTTCCCTGACTATTCCTGGATTACAGCTACATCTCATTGCCGCCCTTCTTCCCAATCCAAAGCCTCCTTTGTGTCCTCCTGTTATATCCCCCCACCTTAACCCACAAGTATAAGATACCTCTACTCCCTCCTTGGCGACCAATCATGCACCCCTTACCATCTCATTAAAACCTAATCACCCTTACCCCGCTCAATGTCAAGATCCCATCCCACAGCACGCTTTAAAAGGATTAAAGCCTGTTATCACTCGCCTGCTACAGCATGACCTTTTAAAGCCTTTAAACTCTCCTTACCATTCCCCCGTTTTACCTGTCCTAAAACCAGACAAGGCTTACAAGTTAGTTTAGAATCTGCGCCTTATCAACCAAATTGTTTTGCCTATCCACCCCGTGGTGCCAAATCCATATACTCTCCTATCCTCAATACCTCTCTCTACTACCCATTATTCTGTTCTAGATCTCAAACATGCTTTCTTTACTATTCCTTTGCACCCTTCATCCCAGCCTCTCTTTGCTTTCACTTAGACTGACCCTGATACCCATTAAGCTCAGCAAATTACCTAGGCTGTACTGCCGCAAGGCTTCACAGACAGCCCCCATTACTTCAGTCAAGCCCAAATTTCATCCTCATCTGTTACCTATCTCGGCATAATTCTCATAAAAACACACGTGCTTTCCCTGCTGATCGTGTCGGATTAATCTCCCAAACCTCAATCCCTTTCAAAACAACAACTCCTTTCCTTCCTAGGCATGGTTAGTGCGGTCAGAATTCTTACACAAGAGCCAGGACCGCACCCTGTAGCCTTTCTGTCCAAACAACTGACCTTACTATTTTAGCCTAGCCCTCATGTCTGCGTGCAGCGGCTGCCGCTGCTTTAATACTTTTAGAGGCCCTAAAAATCACAAACTATGCTCAACTCACTCTCTACATTTCTCATAACTTCCAAAATCTATTTTCTTCCTCATACCTGATGCATATACTTTCTGCTCCCCAGCTCCTTCAGCTGTACTCACTCTTTAAGTCCCACAATTATCATTGTTTCTGGCCCCGACTTCAATCCGGCCTCCCACATTATTCCTGATACCACACCTGACACCCATGACTGTATCTCTCTGATCCACCTGATATTCACCCCATTTCCCCATATTTCCTTCTTTCCTGTTCCTCACCCTGATCACTCTTGATTTATTGATGGCAGTTTCACCAGGCCTAATCGCCGCATACCAGCAAAGGCAGGCTATGCTATAGTACAAGCCACTAGCCCGCCTCTCAGAACCTCTCATTTCCTTTCCATCGTGGAAACCTGTCCTCAAGGAAATAACTTCTCAGTGTTCCATCTGCTATTCTACTACTCCTCAGGGATTATTCAGGCCCCCTCCATTCCCTACACATCAAGTTCGAGGATTTGCCCCTACCCAGGACTGGCAAATTAGCTTTATTCAACATGCCTGAGTCAGGAAACTAAAATACCTCTTAGTCCAAATAGACACTTTCACTGAATAAGTAAAGGCCTTTCCTACAGGGTCTGAGAAGGCCACCGCAGTCATTTCTTTCCTTCTGTCAGACATAATTCCTCAGTTTAGCCTTCCCACCTCTATACAGTCTGATAACGGACCAGCCTTTATTAGTCAAATCAGCCAAGCAGTTTTTCAGGCTCTTAGTATTCAGTGAAACCTTTATATCCCTTACGGTCCTCCGTCTTCAAGAAAAGTAGAACGGACTAAAGGTCTTTTAAAAACACACCTCACCAAGCTCAGCCACCAACTTAAAAAGGAATAGACAATACTTTTACCACTTTCGCTTCTCAGAATTCAGGCCTGTCCTCAGAATGCTACAAGGTACAGCCCATTTAAGCTCCTGTATAGACGCTCCTTTTTATTAGGCCCCAGTCTCATCCCAGACACCAGACCAACTTAGACTGTGCCCCCAAAAAACTTGTCATCCCTACTATCTTCTGTCTAGTCATACTCCTATTCACCGTTCTCAACTACTCATACATGCCCTGCTCTTGTTTACGCTGCCGGTTTACACTGTTTTTCCAAGCCATCACAGCTGATATCTGCTGGTGCTATCCCCAAACTGCCACTCTAAACTCTTGAAGTAAATAAATAATCTTTGCTGGCAGGACGATGCTGAATCTCCTTAGGCATTCTCTAATCAGATGTCCTAGGTCCTCCCAATTCTTAGGCCTTTTATACCTCTTTTTCTCCTTCTCTTATTCCATTTAGTTTCTCAATTCATCCAAAACCGTATCCAGGCCATCACCAATCATTCTATACAACAAATGTTTCTTCTTACATCCCCACAATATCACCCCTTACCACAAGACCTCCCTTCAGCTTAATCTCTCCCACTCTAGGTTCCCACGCCACCCCTAATCCTGCTTGAAGCAGCCCTAAGAAACATTGCCCATTCTCTCTTCATACCACCCCCCCCAAAAATTTTCGCCGCCCCAACACTTCAACACTATTTTGTTTTCTCTTATTAATATAAGAAGGCAGGAATGTCAGGCCTCTGAGCCCAGGCCAGGCTATCGCATCCCCTGTGACTTGCACGTATACATCCAGATGGCCTAAAGTAACTGAAGATCCACAAAAGAAGTAAAAACAGCCTTAACTGATGACATTCCACCATTGTGATTTGTTCCTGCCCCACCCTAACTGATCAATGTACTTTGTAATCTCCCCCACCCTTAAGAAGGTTCTTTGTAATTCTCCCCACCCTTGAGAATGTACTTTGTGAGATCCACCCCTGCCCACCAGAGAACAACCCCCTTTGACTGTAATTTTCCATTACCTTCCCAAATCCTATAAAACGGCCCCACCCGTATCTCCCTTCGCTGACTCTCTTTTTGGACTCAGCCCACCTGCACCCAGATGAAACAAACAGCCATGTTGCTCACACAAACCCTGTTTGGTGGTCTCTTCACACGGACATGTATGAAAGTTGGCATGGATGTGGTGAACAGGGAACACTTCTGCACTGCTGGTGGGAATGTAAACTAGTACAACCACCATGGAAAACAGTGTGGAGATTCCTTAAAGAACTAAGAGTAGAACTACCATTTGATCCAGCAATCCCACTACTGAGTATCTACCCAGAGGAAAAGAAGTCATTATTTGAAAAAGACACTTGCACATGCATATTTATAGCAGCACAATTCACAATTGCAAAATCTTGGTACCAATCCAAATGCCCATCAATCAATGAGTGGATAAACCATGGTATATATATACCATGGAACACTATGCAGCCATAAAAAGGAATGAAGTAACAGCATTTGTAGTGACCTGGTTGAGATTGGAGACTATTATTCTAAGTGAAGTAACTCCGGAATGGAAAACCAAACATCGTATGTTCTCACTGATATGTGGGAGCTAAGCTACGAGGACACAAAGGCATAAGAATGATACAATGGACTTTGGGGACTTGGGGGCAAGTGTGGGAGGGGGCGAGGGATAAAAGACTACAAATATGGTGCAGTATATACTGCTTAGGTGATGGGTGCACCAAAATCTCACAAATCGCCACTAATGAACTTACTCATGTAACCAAATACCACCTGTACCCCAATAACTTATGGAAAAAAAGTAACTTTCTCAAGGTCAAAAAAATAAAATAAAATATAAAATTCTAAAAAAAAGAGAACTAATTGATTGGTTTTTTTCAAAGGAAAAGGTAAATCTGTAGTTTTGGCATTCACTATTTTCTAACAATATTTTATGTTTAAAAAAAGAAAGTATAATTTCAGGCTTATGCCATATCCTTAATCACATATGGCATGTGATTAAGACTTATTTTAAACCTTTTCTTAGGCCATATTTCCATACATTTATTATTTGTTCTGGGTGCTTTAAGAAATGGCAACCCACGTAGTTACATTTCTCAATCCCATACTTAGGACAAAGTATATAATAGTCTTGGGATGTGGTTTCAATTAGCATAGCAAACCTCGTACATACTTTCTTCCTGGCATCCAGATTAAAGAAGCCGTTTTCACTTTCTAGCCCAGTTTTTATTTCTGCTTTCTCTTTTTCTCCCTAAAAAATCTATGGTATCCACAATATGTTGGTAGGTTTAAAAAATAAGTCACCAAAGAGAATCTACATTATTACTCAATTTTTTAGATTAAAAAGCAGTGTAGATGTATATCCTATATGTTTTTATATGAAAAGGCGAATCTGTAACCATAGGATGGAGAAAGACTATGTATTTTGATATTGTTTGGATTTTTTTTTTTTAATGAACAGGCAAGTAAAAACTAAAAAAGCCTTCCTTGAGAGAGTAGGTTTTCCATGGCACAAGGAACAAAAGCTGTTGGATGCTGAAAGCCACGTGCTCTGCTGAGAGGAACCTGAAGAAACTGTGCTTTTCTGTTTACTGTCCTGGAAACTAGTCATTAACATGAAAACAGATCTCAGGCTTGTTTTTAAAATGTGTAGAGAGGCTAGGCATAGTGGCTCACGCCTGTAATCTCAGCACTTTGGGGGGCTGAGGTGGGTGGATCACTTGAGGCCAGGAGTTTGACACCAGCTTGGCCAACATGGTGAAACCCTGTCTCTACTAAAAAAAAAAAAGAAAACATTAGCTGGGTGTGGTGGCACATGCCTGTAATCCCAGCTACTCAGGAGGTTGAGGCACAAGAATCATTTGAATCGGGAGGTGGAAGTTGCAGTGAGCTGAGATTGCATCACTGCACTCCAGCCTAGGCGACAGAGTGAGCCTCTGTCTCAAAATAAAATTAAAATAAAATAAAACAAAATAAAATGTGTAGAGAAAGACTGGAAGTAAATGCAAATACAGGACCAACCGTGGTTGTCATTGTGTGGTAGGATTGCGGACGATTTTTTTGTGTATTTTGCTTTTATTTTTATTCCCTACTGTATTAAAAAACATCCATCTGGGTGCATGTTGTTGACCAAAGACAGAAATATTTTTACTCTGTGTCCCTGCTCTTCAGGCTTGTAGAGGCTTCTGGGCCTGAGGAATGCCCTCTCCTGCCTGAGTGGAGATGGGGGTGTTCATGGACTTTCCACACTTTTCTTTGGGTATTCCCCCCTCCCCAACATGAGCAGACACAGCCTTAAAGCCTCTAGAGATATGGAAGCCTTGCAGGCTGATGAGGGGCTTCCTAAACTGGAGAGGGTTTATTAATAGGAAAGAGCTAACCTGAGGCATACACCCCTCCCTTTTGGCTCCACAGAATTCCTCCAAAGGGGTCATGTAGAAAGAAGCCAGGTGGGAAGGACTGATGAAGATGCTTCTTGAAATAGTGGGACGCAAATGCTAGAAGTGTCTATGGTTCAGTCTGTCCAATTCCACAGGAGAAGTACCATTGGCAAGCTGGTTCATTGCCAGGGTTCTGAGCTTAGTGCCTCTGGCAGGATAGACTCTGGGTTTGATATGGAAATTGCCAAAGCAGAAGCTATGATAGTGGTTCTCAAAACCTGATGTGCCTCTGAATCACCTGGGCAGCTTCCCTGGTCCTACCTACAGTCTGATTCAGCAGTTTGTCCTGTGGGCTTAGGAATCTGAATTGCAATAAATACCCCTATGCTGTTTTCGAAGAGTAATTCTCTGACACCAGTGCTATTCTGACACTATCTGGAGTTAGCATCAGACTCCACAGGTTGAAGGGCTCCAGCCCATACAACTGTCCTCACTTCAGATGCCAGCCACAAGTCTCAGCACCCCAGGCTTCCTGGGCTTCTGCTTAACTTGGCTACAAATTCAAAGGTTCCTCAGGCCCCCCAGCCTGCTCAGGTGTGACAATTTACTAGAATGATTCAAAGAACTCAGGAAAACCCTATACTTATAATTGCTGCCTTATTACAAAGGGTATAATTTAGGAACAGCCAAATAGAAGAGATCTGCAGGGCTAGGAAGGGGTGGGGGCACAGGGCTTCCATGCCCTCTCTGTTGCATCCCTCTCAAGGCATATCAGTGTGTTCACCAAACTAGAAGTTCCCCCAACCTCATCATTTAAGAGTTTTCATTTTGTAGGCATGATCTCCAGTCCCTCTCCCTTTCCTGGAAGTTGGGAGTTGGGGCTGAAAGTTCTAACCCGCTAATCACATGCCTGGTCTTTCTGTTGTGGCCAGCCTTTCCCATAAAACTATGGGCCCACTGTCTCAGTCCATTTGTGCTGCTATAACCAAGTACCTCAGGCTGTGTAATTTATAAATAATAGAGTTTTTTTTTTTTTTTTGAGACAGAGTTTCGCTCTTGTTGCCCAAGCTGGAGTGCAATGGTGTGATCTCGGCTCACTGCAACCTCTGCCTCCCGGGTTCAAGCGATTCTCCTGCCTCAGCCTCCTCAGTAGCTGGGATTAGAGGCACCCGCCCATGCCTGGCTAATTTTTGTATTTTTAGTAGACACAGGGTTTCACCATATTGGCCAGGCTGGTCTCGAACTCCTGACCTCAGGTGATCCGCCCACCTCGGCCTCCCAGTAGAAATTTTTTTTTTTTTTTTTTTTTTGAGATGGAGTCTCGCTTTGTTGTACAGGCTGGAGTGCAGTGGCGCAGTCTCAGCTCACTGCAACGTCTGCCTCCCAGGTTCACGGCATTCTCCTGCCTCAGCCTCCCAAGTAGCTGGGACTACAGGTGCCTGCCATCACACCTGGCTAATTTTTTGTATTTTTAGTAGAGACGGGGTTTCACCGTGTTAGCCAGGATGGTCTCAATCTCCTGACCTCGTGATCCGCCTGCCTCGGCCTCCCAAAGTGCTGGGATTATAGGTGTGAGCCACCATGCCCGGTCGAAATTAATTTTTTTATAATTGTGGAGGTTGGAAAGTCTAAGATCAAGGTGCTGGCAGATTCAGTGTGTGATGAGGGCTGCGCTCTGCAGATAATGCCTTGTAGCTGCATCCTCCAGAGGGGACCAACACTGTGTCCTCACATGGCAGAAGGTGGAAGGGCAAAAGGCCTAGCTGGTTCCCTTGAGCTCTTTCACACAGGTGCCCATCCCATTCACGAGGGTGGAATCCACATGATTTAATTGCCTCCTAGACCCTCCACCTCTTTTTAAATTTAATTTAATTAATTAATTTATTTTTTAAGATGGAGTCTCGCTCTGTTGCCCAGCCTGGAGTGCAGTGGCGCAATCTCGGCTCACTGCAACCTCCGCCTCCCGGGTTCAAGTGATTCTCCTGCCTCAGCCTCCTGAGTAGCTGGGATTACAAGCGCCTGCCACCACGACTGGCTAATTTTTGTATTTTTAGTAGAGACAGGGTTTCACTATATTGGCCAGGCTGGTCTTGAACTCCTGACCTTAGGTGACCCGCCTGCCTCGGCCTCCCAAAGTGCTGGGATTACAGGCGTGAGCCACCACGCCCGGCTTGCCCCCACCTCTTACTACTATCATGTCAAGTCTTAGATTCCAACATATGAATTTTGGAAAGACACATACGTCCAAACCATAAGAGTCACCTTATTAGCATAAACTCACATATGGCTTGAAAGGAGCTCCTTATGTATAAAAAAGATGCTCCTATCACTCACGGTATTTCAAGAGTTTTAGGAGCTTTGTGCTGGGAACCAGAGACAAAGACCAAATATATTTTTTGTTGTACCACAACCCGCAGGTGATCCTGATGCTCATAGCCATGCATTGAGAACAACTGTGTAAGAAGATATGGATAATGCTTGAAAACTACTAGTATTAGCACCATTTTGGTGAGTAGAGAATTCTATTTTTGATGTAGACTGTTCCCTGCACTCAGCAGGGTACCTGAGAGAAGAACATTATAGTTCAGGGAACAGTCTAAATCTTCCCCTTCAGGAAAACCCTTCAAGATAGAGTTGTAGCTCATCTCCCAGTCCCCATCAAGCCCCCTCTTCTCGGTGTTCCACGGTGCATTCTCATTTGAGGAATTCTCTTTGACTCTTTGCATAATGTTTGTGCTGCTCCTCAACTCTTGTGTGTGCCTGTCTCATCTTCCCAGATGCCTAAGGACCCTGCCTTGTATTTCTGTAATGAAAGATTACAGATGCAAGATTTATTATCTTTACAGCATATACTCCAAGGAAGATCTCAATAAATGCTTAATGGAAATATGTAAAGGTATGAATGCTGGACCTAATACAGGAGGAAGACCCAGGTGATTTGTGTACAATTTGGACACAAGCTCTTGCCAACCACCTGAGAGATTCCAACATTGAGATGAGATTCCTTACCTTGAACCAGATAATTTGGAATGAATGTCTAGGCAGAACTTCTGCTTCAGAATGACCACAATTAACTACCAGACAACCAACTTTGGGGACATATCAGTAGGTACGATAACAGGGGAATGAGCCCTAGACTTAAAATCAGAGGATCTCAGTTTGCATCCTGGCTCTGTGCCTTGCTAATTGAGATGCTTGGGGTAAGTTGCTTGCTTGATGGTTTTATGCACTTAGCCATTCATTCAATGCCTTTCACTGAGAAACTACTGTGTGCCTAGTACTGTGCTGTACGTTTTACACATTATCTCACTTAATTAATACAACACCTCTAGTAGATAATCATCTTCCCTATACATAATTTTAGAGAGGAAGAAAAATCACATGTTGGGGCTCTCCTAGCAATTGTACACTTAAGTCTCCAGACTTTATTTCCAGGGTCCTGACCTTTAATTCCTGGGGCACAGTTATTATTAATTTTCCTGCATGACCTCTGAGACCTCATGGGCCCATAAAGGGAATCAAGCTTGGATGAAATTTTAGAGTTGGAAAGAACATGAGAGATGGTCTAATTCACCTGCATTCAAATGAGGATTCAGAGTCAAGACCCCAAATTAGGGAATGGGAGGTGACATTTCCAGAATACCTCCTTCCCTCACTCTGGGCCTCTCCAGCTTTGGCTTCTCCTGGGTCAACAGGTGGTCCGTCAGAGAGGCAACATTCATGGTGAGTGGTGTCCGATCCAAGATGTCTGCAGAGGCTGGCCATCCTGAAGAGTTCATTTAGATACTAAGGACCGATGGTCCCTGCCTCTTGCCTTCATCTGAACCTGACACTCCAAATCGATGCCTAACGGATCTTTCCATTTCTACATCAGACTAACCAATTAAAAACAACCAAACAAACCTATGTGTACTGGTGGGAGGGAAGGGGAATGGAAAGTACTATGCATTTGTTAGAAGAAACCCTCAAATGTAACTGAACTGGATGAAAGTTATGAAGTTCTCTATGCACACAAACTAGAAAACCTAGAAGAAATGGATAAATTTCTGGACACATACACTTTTTCAAGTCTGAACCAGGAAGAAATTGATTCCCTGAACAGACCAATAATGGTCTCTCTAGTTGAATTAGTAATAAATAGCCTACCAACCAAAAAAGCCCAGGACCAGATAGATTCACAGCCAAATTCTACCAAATGTGCAGAGAAGAGATGGTACAATTCCTACTGAAACCATTCCAAAAAATTGATGAGGAGGGACTCCTCCCCAGCTCATTCTTTTTTTTTTTTTTTTTTTTTTGAGATGGAATCTTACTCTGTCACCAGGCTGGAGTGCAGTGGCACGATCTCAGCTCACTGCAACCTCCACTTCCCAGGTTCAAGCGATTCTCCTGCCTCAGCCTCCCGAGTAGCTGGGACTACAGGTGCACACCACCACACCCAGCTAATTTTTATGTTTTTAGTAGAGACAGGGTTTCACCATGTTGGCCAGGATGGTCTTGATCTCTTGACCTCGTGATCCACCCGCCTCAGCCTCCCAAAGTGCTGGGATTACAGGCGTGAGCCACCGTGCCTGGCCCTCTCCACCTCATTCTATGAGGCCAGCATCATCCTGATACCAAAACCTGGCAGAGACCCAACAAAAACAGAAAACTTCAGGCCAATATCCTTGATGAACATCATTGCAAAAATCTTCAACAAAATACTTGGAAACCAAATCCAGTATCACATCAAAAAGCTAATCCACCATGGTCAGATAGACATCATCGTGAGTATGCAAGGTTAGCTTAACATACACAAATCAATAAATGTGATTAATCACATAAACAGAACTAAAGACAAAAACCACATGATTATCTCAATAGATGCAGAAAAAAGCTTTTGATACAATTCAACACCACTTCATGTTAAAGACTCTCAATAGCTAGGTATTGAAGGAACATACCTCAAAATAATAGGAGCCATATGTAACAAACCCACAGCCAGCAGCATAATGAATGGGTAAAAGCTCAAGCATTTCCCTTGAAAACTGGCACAAAACAATGATGCCCTCTCTTACCACTCCTATTCAACACAGTATTGGAAGTCCTAGCCAGAGTAATCAGGCAAGAGAGAGAAATAAAGGGCATCCAATAGGAAGAGAGGAAGTCAATGTATCCCTGTTTGCAGATGACATGATTCTACATCTAAAAAACTCCACAGTCTTGTCCCAAAAGCTTCTTAAGCTGATAAACAACTTTAGCAAAGTTTCAGGATACAAAATCAATGTACAAAAATCACTTGCATTCCTATACACCAATAGCAGCCAAGCCAAGAGCCAAATGAGGAAGGCAATCCCATTCACAATTGCCACATGAAGAATAAAACACCTAGTAATACAGCTAACCAAGGATGTGAAAGATCTCTACAATGAGAACTACAAAACACTGTTTAAAGAAATCAGTGAAGACACAAACTAATAGAAAAACATTCCATGCTCATGGATAGGAAGAATCAATATCATTAAAATGGCCATACTGCCCAAAGCAATTTACAGATTAAATGCTATTCGTATCAAATTATCAATGACATTCTTTACAGAATTAGAAAAAACTATTTTAAAATTCATGTGGAACCAAAAAAGAGCCCAAAATGCTAAGGCAATTCTGAGCAAAAAGAGCAAAGCTGGAGATATCACACTCTCTGACTTCAAACTATACTCCAGGGCTACAATAACTCAAACAGCATGGCACTGAAACAGACACATAGACCAATGAAACAGAATAGACAGCCCAGAAATAAGGCCGCACACCTACAACAATCTGATCTTTGACAAAGCTGACAAAAGCAATGGAGAAAAGACTACCTATTCAATAAATGGTGTTGGGATAACTGGCTAGCCATATGCAGAAGATTGAAGCTGGACACCTTCCTTACACCATATACAAAAATCAACTCAAGATGGATCAGAGACTTAAGTGTAAAACCCAAAACTAAAAGAACTCTGGAAGAAAACCTAGATAATACCCTACTGGACATAGGAATGGGCAAGGTTTCATGACAAATATACCAAAAGCAATTGCAACAAAAGCAAAAATTGACAAATGGGATCTAATTGAACTAAAGAGCTTCTGCACAGCAAAAGAAACTATCAACAGAGTAAACAGACAACCTACAGAATAGAAGAAAACATTTGCAAACTATGCATCTGAGAGAGGTCTAATAGCCTGCATCTATAAGGAAATTAAAGAAATTTACAAGAGAAAAACAACCCCATTAAGAAGTGGGCAAAGAACTTGAACAGATACTTTTCAAAAGAAGACATACATGCAGCCAACAAGCATATGAAGAAAAAGCTCAATATCACTGATTATTAAAGAAATGCAAATGAAAACCACAATGAGATACCATCTCACACCAGTAAGAATGGCTATCATTAGAAAGTCAAAAAATAACAGATGCTGGTGAGGCTGTGGAGAAAAGAGAACACTTATACACTGTTGTTGGGAGTGTAAATTAGTTTAACCATTGTGAAAAGCGGTATGGCAGTTCCTCCAACAGCTGAAAGCAGAACTACCATTTGTCCCAGCAAGCCCATTACTGGGTATATACCCAGAGGAATACAAATCATTCTACCATAAAGATACACACTCATGAATGTTCATTGCAGCACTATTCACAATAGCAAAGACATAGAATCAACCTAAATGCCCATCAATGACAGATTGGATAAAGAAAATGTGGTACATATACACCATGGAATACCATGCAACCATAAAAAAGAATAAGATCTTGTCTTTTGTGAGAACATGGATGGAACTGGAAGTTATTATCCTTAGCAAACTAACGCAGGAACAGAAAACCAAATACTGCATATTTTCACTTATAAGTGGGAGCTAAATGATGAGAACTTATGAACACAAAGAAGAGGACAATAGACACTGGGGCCTCCTTAAGCGGGGAGGGTGGGAGGAGGAAGAGGAGCAGAAAAAAATAACTATTGGGTACTGGGCTTAATACCTGAGTGATGAAATCATCTGTACAACAAACCCCTGTGACATGAGTTTACCTATAGAACAAACCTGCACATGGACTCCTGAACCTAAAATAAAAGTTAAAAAAAAGTTATGAGGTTCCCAGTGAAAACTAAGGGTTTTTCTTCAACTCTTGCCACTGGTGAGGTTAGAAAACCAGAGTGGAAAAAAGTCAGGGTTAAACTACTGGATGGCTAATCAAAATAAAGACACACTGTTTAACTCTCACTTTTAAGTGTATAAGCATTTGTTGTTATGTTAAAAAAGCAAATCCTGTGGGAAGTGTAGTTACATGCGGCAAGTTTGGATAGACTGCACCCCTTCCCCCCATCCCCAGAACAAAGCCGGCCAACAACAATATGAATCCTACAGCTGGAATGCATTCTGGATTTCTAATCTGATTATTTATCCATGATTATATGTTTTTTTTCCCACAGCATTCCCATATCCATAAACATACATTTAAAATCAAGACCCCAAATCCCTTAAATAAAACCTATTTCATGAGTCACACTCTTCATCTAATTCAAGCTTAGTGGCTTAAAGAAAAAACAACCACTAACTACAATCTGAATTCACAAGTGAAGCCCTCGACTCCTGTTGACTCACCAAAGCCTTATTTTATGAATATCAAGATGCGATCTTTTGCGTGTGGGCTCTCCCAGAAGAGTGCTCTGATAATGCAAAGGATTGCTCGGTTTGACTTTGGAAGTAATCAAGTGGCCTTTCCGTTGTGTGGTTGTTAGCAGCAGATTTGCCCTCCAGATTAAGTTTGCTATAAGATGATGTTAAAAATCATTCTGCTTTCTCAGGGTTACTCATGTCACAAGCAGTAGAGAGGAATTTATGGGACAAGAGAAAACACCACTGCACAGTGGGATCGAGAGCCCAATGCACAGTAGGATCCTACAGGTTTGGAAAAGCATGGTTCTTGCGTTGAACCGAATTTTGCCTCTGGCTTGGTCCTGTTGCTAAGAAATAAGAGACTATCTGCAACAGGCACTGGAGAAATATAAACTGTACATTTGCTTCAGGGCTTTTCCTCAATTATCTGTGCCCGGACAAACAGAAAACGGCATTTCTTGGATTCCTGCCCATTTGGAGTGGGGAAGCATCCTGCTACATTGGCAAGACATCAACCAGAGTCTACAGGAGAATGAACAAAAAGAATGGCCTCTTATCCACGTCTGGAGAAAAATCGCTCAAAGGATTTGAGGTCCGCTGCACACCACCAAGAGAACGCCCCATCAGAAAGCGTAAGAGAGCCTTCCCTGCCCTTTTTGGAGCGTTACCTCCACAGCCCAAATGTCACCCACGCTTTAGAAACCCAAAGCCTTGGCTAAGAGCCAAGAAGAAGGCTGACAAGCAAGTCCTCATTTTTGACCAAAGCAGTAGAACTTGTAAAGAATCCTGATTGTGTTACAATCTGACACCAAGAGGTTTCCCACCACTGAATGGGCACATCTGGGTGTTTAGTGAGGCGAGGGGTTGCCAGACATCCAAAGGCTTCAGAGCAAGGCAGGAGGACAGCTGCTGGGCGAGGCAGTCAGAGAACACAGGTAGGTCCTCGGAGGTCCTTGGAGAACACAGCTAGGTCCTCCTCCACATGCATTCACATTCAATTCAAATGAAACCACTGTGGCAGCAGCAGCAGTGACAACAAAACATTGTTCCAGCCCTTCCATATGTGGCCTCTGCTCTGAATTCAGACATCTGTGTCTTCCCTGTCACTGAGGCTGATGCTGTTGGAGGTGGGCAGGGCAAATCTGGTCACTGGAGGATTGCCACATATTTTTGTCTTAAAATGTCATTAGGCTGGGCACGGTGGCTGTAATCCAAGCACTTTGGGAGGCCGAGGCAGGTGGATCACAAGGTCAGGAGTTCGAGATCAGCCTGACAAACATGGTGAAACCCCATCTCTACTAAAAATACAAAAATTAGCTGGGTGTGGTGGCACATGCCTGTAATCCCAGCTACTCAGGAGGCTGAGGCAGGAGAATGCTTGAACCTGGGAGGCAGAAATTGCAGTGAGCCAAGATTGTGCCATTGTACTGCAGCCTGGGTGACAGAGTGAGATTCCGTCTCAAAAAAAAAAAAAAAAAAAAGAAGAAAATGTCATTAGCTCCATGTCCTGCTCATACCAGTGATCAACCACCCACAGATGCTGCTCGTTACCCTGTGCTGAAATAGAATCAATAACCAACACAACAGTGAGCATGGCCTGGCCATGCATTTTGTGCCAGGCCCTATAATATGTGTGAGGATTCAGCGAACTTTCCTGATAAGCCTGTGAGGTTGGCACTTTGACTGAACCAACCTTACAGATGAGGAGGCCAAGGCTCATGGAGGTGAGGTGACCTGTCCAAGATCACATAGCCAGTGCCTGGCAGGGCTGTGATTTCACTCCCACCTGGCTGGCCCCAGGCCTTGTGTTCTGAACCATGGGTGTGAGGATGAGTTTCCTGCTCATCACATCATTCCCAGTGATGTCCCCTGGTTAGCCCATGCTGGGTATTTCTGATATGCAGGCAGCTCTGAGGGGATGGCTCCATGTGTACAGTGTGGTCCCACAGCTAGACCTCCTGCGAGAGCCTTTTAATGTCCTCTCCAGGGGAAAGGCTAACCTGCTGCAGCGTTTTAGAGCCACTGCATGGTGGATCTTTGAAGGCAGGGTGCAGGCAGGTAGCAGATGCTTAAAAAATACTTGTCAAATGACAGAACTGCTTTTCCACCACGTGAGACCTCCCCAGTCCCCAAACTCCACCTCTGGAAATAGGGGTCATTGCTGGTGTTCTGGGGGAGTCATAGGATGCTCTCTGGAACTTTCACCGATAAGTTGAAGTACGTGAAGATGGCAGTGCCAGAATCATATTGGCAGAGGAAGAGATGAGCTCCCAAGATGAACTATCAAGCTGCACTTTCACCCAAAAGCCAACTTCACCTGAGCAGGAATCTGGGTCAAAAACTGGGGAGAGACGCTAAAGGGCCTGAAAATCTGGGATTATTCCTCCATTTTCTTCAAAGCCCAGAGGAAGAGGCGTTAGGCGTTTTTAACTTTAGAGGCATGGCTGAATTGAATGAATTCCGAATAATCTAAGAATGATAATCCATTGAGCACAAAACAGTGGGAAATACAAAGTGGGTTTTCATGCACATTCTTCAGTCTCAGCTTTGTAGCTATAAGTGATCTGTGTAAACAAGGACCAAGTGGACCTTTTTTCAAAAACCTTCAGAAATATTTGTTTCCTTTAGCAGGCAAAGCCCTTCATATCAGTATTTTAACAAAGACCATCAAAATTTCACAAAAGAATCCAGTTTTAAAATTAATAAAACATTTTGTAACTAAAACAATAGCAGAGGAAATTGCTTCAGGAAACAAGAAAATGCAAAGAAGCACTTGTGGTGACTTCTATGGCAAAAAATACAATACAAATGTAAAATACTTCCTATGTGGTTTCGTGAAACTATTTTTTTTTTTTTTTTTTTTTTTTTGAGACGGAGTCTCGGCTCTGTGGCCCAGGCTGGAGTGCAGTGGCGCGATCTCGGCTCACTGCAAGCTCCGCCTCCCGGGTTCACGCCATTCTCCTGCCTCAGCCTCCCGAGTAGCTGGGACTACAGGCGCCCGCTACCACGCCCGGCTAATTTTTTGTATTTTTAGTAGAGACGGGGTTTCACCGTGTTAGCCAGGATGGTCTCGATCTCCTGACCTCGTGATCCACCCGCCTCGGCCTCCCAAAGTGCTGGGATTACAGGCGTGAGCCACCGCGCCCGGCCGAAACTATTAATATACATTAGAAATCTAGTTAAAGCAATCTGTTAGAACAGAGTGGATTTCTTCAGTACTTACAAATGGCTAGAGAAAGACATCTTATGGGGAACCAAGGCATTTCACATGAGGACAGGAATCATCTGGGGAAGGACTGGCCAAAATCCTAATCCCTATGGAAAGATTCCCGGACAGTATAAAGACAAAGCTGATGGCTTACACGGGGGGCAGCAGGTCAAAGAGACTGCGGTTTCAGTATTGCAGGTGTTAATGCTTTGTTTGCCTGCAATGTGGTCCCGGTGGCGGGACACTCTTTTTCGTAACCAGTGGATCTGTGTGTCTGATTCTTCATTTTGTGGCCATTTGCACAGTACACGATGGTGTGTCCCATTTTCTCCAACATTGGTCTCCCTTGTGCTGTCTCTTCATGAGGATTTGCTTCGGTTGACTCTGACCCCATCAGTTACTCCTCAGCTCTGGAACGGCATTGGGCAGGCACTACAGTGGGGGGAAATATGACTACCTTGGCTTTAGCCACCACCGTCTCCCTCTTGGATTACTGCACTAGCTCACCCTTGCCTGTTACAGGCTATTCTTATGTAGAGCCTGTTACAGGCTATTCTTATGTAGAGCCTGTTACAGGCTATTCTTATGTAGAGCCTGTTACAGGCTATTCTTATGTAGAGCCTGTTACAGGCTATTCTTATGTAGAGCCTGTTACAGGCTATTCTTATGTAGAGCCTGTTACAGGCTATTCTTATGTAGAGCCTGTTACAGGCTATTCTTATGTAGAGCCTGTTACAGGCTATTCTTATGTAGAGCCTGTTACAGGCTATTCTTATGTAGAGCCTGTTACAGGCTATTCTTATGTAGAGCCTGTTACAGGCTATTCTTATGTAGAGCCTGTTACAGGCTATTCTTATGTAGAGCCTGTTACAGGCTATTCTATTATGACTAAGAAAGATCATGTCAGCTGGAGTGCAATGGTGTGGTCTTGGCTCACTGCAACCCCTGCCTTCCGGTTTAAGTGATTCTCCTGCCTCAGCCTCCTGAGTAGCTGGGACTAGAGGTGCTTGCCACCACACTTCGCTAATTTTTGTATTTTTAGTAGAGATGGGGTTTCACCATGTTGGCCAGGCTGGTCTTGAACTCCAGTGATTCACTTGCCTCGGCCTCCCAAAGGGCTGGGATTACAGATGTGAGCCACCACGCCTGTCCCACCCCTGTCTTTGACCTGGCAGGGGCTCCCCGTCTTACTGACAGTAAAGGGCCCAAGCCCTTCCAATAGCCCTTTGTGATGTGACTCTCCAGCCTCTCATGTACTGACCTCGTGTTCTACCATGCCCTCAGCCTGAGCTTCCTCCACTCCAGCCACACTGACCTCCTTGCTGTGCCTTGAGCTCCAGGCTTCCTCCCCATATCTACATGGCTTTCTCACTCACCTTCTTCAGTCTTGGCTCAAGTGTCATCTTTTCTGGTTATCCCATGTAATACTACAAACTGCCCCACTCCTCCCCTCTCCCATCCTGATCTCTCTTATATCTTCCTTTGTTTTCTATTTTTTCCAAGACAGGAATTATCCTCCAACACCCTATATAAATTACTTACTTGTCTCCCTGAAAATGCCAGCTCTATGAGGGAAGGGATCTTTGTGTGTTGTATTCATGATGTGTCCCAAGCCCCTAGAACAGTGCCTGGCTAGCCAAGGGTGGTGGCTCACACCTGTAATCCCAGCACTTTGGGAGGCTGAGGCAGGTAGAGTGCTTAAGTCCAAGAGTTTAAGACCAGCCTGGGCAACATGGCAAAACTCCATCTCTAAAAAAATTTTAAAAATTAAAAAATAAATATAAAAGAACAGTGCCTGGTGCATAGTAGGTGCTCAATAAGTACTTGTTGAATGAATGAATGAAACACACATACAAATAAGCCCCCTCCTAATACCCCACACATGAGTCAGTTGCCCTCACCAGCGAGGATGTGGATTGCATTTCCTAAGAACCAGAATTTTTGCTGGCTACACGTTTTTACAGTCAGTGGCCACCGGATTCCATTGTCAAGGTACTCACTGAGGGTGGTGCTGAGCTGAGCTTTTATCAAGGAAGGGAATAATACAATTGCGTTCCCCATCTCCTTAGTGGTATTAAATGTAAGATGAGGCCAGGGGCAGTGACTCACGCCTGTAATCCCAGCACTTTGGGAGGCAGAGGCGGGTGGATCACCTGAGGTCAGGAGTTTGAGACCAGCCTGGCCAACATGGTGAAACCCTGTCTCTACTAAAAATATAAAAAAATTAGCCGAGCGTGGTGGCGGGTGCCTGTAATCCCAGCTACTTGGGAGGCTGAGATAGGAGAATCACTTGAACCTGGGAGGCAGAGGCTGCAGTGAGCTGTGATTGTGCCACTGCACTCTAGCCTGGGTGACCAAGCAAGACTCCATCTCAAAAAACAAACAAACAAAAAAAACAGATGAATACGCTAACGTGATACAGATTACCAAGGACAAAACCAAGGAACAAAGAGGGTTAATATATAGTCAACTTTAAAGCGACTGCATCTTACACACACCAGAGACAGTCATTTAGCAAATAGCTCTTAAGTTCTAGCTTTTGCTACAACATATCCTGAATCTCCCAACCCGCCACGGCCTAAGCCCTACCCTGAGTTGACTATTATGCAGATTAAGGGTATGAAGAAGGAACCCTGGTGCCTTCATCTCCTTTTTAGTGTTGTGCTTATGTCACTTTGATCACATCACATGCCAGGAAGGGATAGGGGCTGGCAGCGAACAGCATGGTTCTTGGGGCATGCAGTAGCCTGGTTTCCCATCCTGTCCCGTCACTTAGGAGTCATGTGGCCTGAGTACCTTCCTTAAGGCCTCAGGGATGCTGAGCTCCCCCAGGTTTCCTCAGCTGGGAAATCAGCCTTCCACGAATGAGGTAATCCCTGCATAGCGCTTAGAGCAGCTCCTGCTTATGGTAAACCCTCAATCAATGTTAAAGTCTGTTGTTACTCAGGAATCCACTGCATAACCTGAATGTCTTGCCTGACCTTCATGTTCCTCATCAGTGGCACCTCCACCCCACGCCTGCCCTCCACCCTGCCCCGATCTTGCCATCTTGTTTCCCAGTACCAGCTCCTTTTTTTTTTTTTTTTGCTCTGTTGCTCAGGCTGGAGTGCAGTGGCGCGATCTCGGCTCATTGCAGCCTCTGCCTTCTGGGTTCAAGCGATTCTCGTGCCTCAGCCTCCCGAGTAGCTGGGATTGTAGGTGCACACCACAATGCCTGGGTAATTTTTGTATTCTTTGTAGAGATGGGGTTTCACCATGTTGGTCAGGCTGGTCTCAAACTCCTGGCCTAAAGCAGTTCACCCATCTCAGCCTCCCAAAGTGTTGGGATTACAGGTGCCTGCCACCACGCCCAGCTAATTTTTGTATTTTTAGTATAGACAGGGTTTTGCCATGTTGGCTAGGCTGGTCTCAAACTCTGGACCTCAGGTGATCTGCCCCCACCTCAGCCTCCCAAAGTGCTGGGATTACAGGTGGGAGCCACTGCGCCTGGCTGCTCTTACTTCTTGTGCCAACTCAACTCTGGAGTGGTCTTCCCCACTAATTTTCTGGTCCTTCCAAATTGAGCCCAAGTCACTGCTCCGGGTCCCTCATCTCCTGCCTGGCTCCTACTGCTCCCTCTCATCTCTCCCTCCTCTGCAAGCTCATTGAGCTTATCTCTTGACTCACGCATTAGTGCTGTTGATTGGAAGCCAGCTGTACATTATTTTTGCCTCGCTCAAGGATCTCTGAGAAGGAACATTGGTCCTGCAATTGTTAGCCTTTGCTTTATCTTCATTCTTGTTTTTTCAGGTGCAGTGAGGCCTTGGGAAACAGCCTGCTTAGCCCAGAGGTAGAGGAGAGGGTTTCATCCATTCACTCATTCAGCAAATATTTATGGAGCACAAATGACATGCTTGGCATAGAGGCATATATCATTCCTTCCCAACGGGAGCTCCGTCTTTGACACTGCAATACACATGAAGTTCTAACTTGGCACTCTGTGTGAAAGGGAGTTGTATAGGAATGAGCATGGTTTTGGAGGGATCCTCGCTGGCATTGAATGCTGGCTCAGCCACTAACTGGTTGTGTGACCTTGGATGGTTAGCTTAACCTCTTAGAAACTCAGTTTCCTCATCTGTAAAATTGAGTGATGACCTGCTCTTCCCAGAGTTGTTATTTTCTATTGCTCTTGGGCACCCACTTGGCTGGGTAGCCTAAGGATGGGTGGGTGGAGGTGGAGGGGTCAGGTCCCTCAACTTGCCACTGATGGGATCTTACTTTCTTCAGGCCTTGAGATCTCAGTGTGAAATAGCTGTCTCTGGGATAGGTGCTCAGTTTTCCAGCCTCTTCCCTTGCCATCCTCTCCAAGCGGTGTCTAGGGCTGATGCAGTAGTTCTCAACCTACTACAGTGTTTGTCTTCAGGGGACATTTGGTGTCCCGAGGTGTTTTTGATGATCACTACTGAAGAGGGGAGGGGAGTGCTACTGGCATCTGGTGGGTAGGGGGCAGAGATGCTGCTAAACATTCTACAATGTGCAGGCAGCCTCCCTCAGTGAAGAATTATCTGGTCCAAACGTCAATAGTGCTGAGGTGACCACAGAGTAGTAGATCTCATGACGGGGATCTTCTTGCTGCAGTCCATGGAGCTGGTGCAGCTTCTCTCCCGTTTACCTGGCTCTCCACCTTAGCTCTCCCTAGCAATGCAGACCTTTTTGAATTTCAGCTTTGACCTGTAACTGACCTGTCTGGTAGAGTTGCCTCACCCCTTAGCACCTTATCTCCTGGACTCTCCACTCCCCTTTGCTCCATAGGAACCAGTGTTGGTGAGGGAC
Source organism: Pan paniscus (assembly GCF_029289425.2). Classification (NCBI taxonomy): domain Eukaryota; kingdom Metazoa; phylum Chordata; class Mammalia; order Primates; family Hominidae; genus Pan; species Pan paniscus. Next base: position 30,836,500 of record NC_073255.2, on the reverse strand, counting down.
ACTTACTCAGGACTCTTCCCTACCTGACTTACACTGGGCTGCCACTTCCACCCCGCTGTGCCTACCCTGTACTGGCAGGGTGACGCCCAGGACTGGAGTCACCTCCTGCAGTTCCCAATGAAGAGCAGAGTATCAAGATCCCTCACCTTCCAGCCTTCCCCCAATCCAGCTGAAGCCCGGCTCCACCCCGTACCAGGATTCCCATCCAGAGGTGGATGAGGGGGCAGGATTCAGGGTCCAACTGTCTTCTGCCATCCATCAGCCCATGCTTCATCAGCTCCATCCTCTTCCTCTTGGACCCGGGAGGCTTGCTTTGACTTCCCATCCTGCCTGGCTCGTATTCTTGTCCGTCCAGAATGGCATTTCTTCTCCCTCTTCCCTGGAGCTATGGAATGTGTGCAGGGAATGTGACTAGGGCGTGGGATGAAAAAACACACCACTCATAGTTTCCAAATATTATTCCTGTTACACAGTCTACGTGGCATATATTCTCCCAGGCTTCCTAGCACAGGCGAGACCATGAGACCGTGGAGTGCCTTCGGTGAGAATTATCATTTCTCTCACTCTGGGAACACAGCAAAGGAAGTGATAGAGAGATAGGATGGCAGCTTCTCAACATATGTCTGTGAATGTATCGTTCCTCAGTTTCTCCAGGAAACTCTTCACTTCCCTGAGTTAGGGCGGTGCCCCTGATGACGTCACGTGGGCCTTTCCAAGACTTTGAGCAGCAGCAGGTCAGGTCAGCACCTGTGCACTGTTTGCCTGGTTTATCTTGTTTTCTATGGGAAAAGCTGCAGCTGTTAACTCTTAATAAAGAGTTAACAGCAGTCACCTCATGACAGAGGTTGAGACTTTGGCCATGTGTTTTATTTAATAACAGTGCTCTACTCTGCTTCTGCCAAGCTATCTTCGGGAAACGTGTCTCAAGCATTGTGCTAATCTTACTGTGAACTCTTGAAATCTTAAAATAAGAAAAGATATACACATATATATCTCTTAAGAAAACATTATTTCATTACACTATAATTTCTGATTTCAGTAATTATGATTTGGCAAATTTATTTTTATCTTGCAAGTGGCAAAATGCAATTAAATGATATCAAGTGTAAAAGAGAAATAATGACGTTTTCTTTCCATAAATCATTTGAAAAAAACTGTAGGACTTTATATTCTTTTAATGGTTTTTGCAATTTAAGCCTCGTGTTTATACCACTTTATGAAGGTGATTTTTTTAAAAGCATAAGTTTGTTTTACTATAAATTATAATTCTGTAAACATCAGAAATGCAAACTTGTGGACTTCTGTTCATGTTTATATGTCAACATACTTAAGTGCCAGCAGATGTTCTGTGATCAATAAGACACAATTTATATGCATTATTTTGAAGCGTCCTTGGCTGGAAATGTTGGTTGGCAATATCCAAATTATGGCTGAATATGAACGATGATAATCAATAAGAAGGGTAACATCAATATGGCCGTGGTGGCAAGCTCTGTTTCAGCAGGGGAAGTAAAGCAGCTATTGATTTGAATGAAGCAGATAAACCTAACCATAATTTTAAGTAGACTGGTGGGTCCAATTGAGAGTTTTATGATGCTAAAATTAACCCTTGTGTTGCTAGGGGCACGTAATTGCTGCTAGCAGTCTTGCGTGATTTTGTGTAAAGTTTGCCCCTACAGTAAATTTAGACCCAATGAAATAGCTGAAGTATTTCATTTGCATTTGGAGTTAACAAATAAAATATACCAGACTTTTATTCTGATATCTAGTAATGTCAATCAAGAAGATAAACCAATGCAATTTATTAAATATCTTGAATTTAGGTTGCGTTTTAATCTTAGGTCAATGATTTCCATCTCTGACTGCTATTACCTGGAGAACTTAAAAAACAAAACTAAGCAGCAGACCAATTGAATCAGTCTCTCTGGGTCCTGGGCATGGGTATTTTAAAAAATAAACGATGATTTTGATATGCATCAGGGATTAGAACTTCTGACAGATAATCTTGTGAAGGAAAGCTTTAAGTAGTTCAACTAGTTTGCAATCCAATTAGTTTCTATTATAGTTTGATTTTAGCTAAAGTACAGGTAGTCTTTTTTATTTTTTTTTTAAAAAAGCAATCTGTGTAAGATCAAAGGCGGGTGTAACTTAGATATCCTCAGGGTGTCTGTGGCATTCACAACAATAGGTGAGCCTCATGATGGTCACCTGGAAATATTTCAGTTGATCAATCCATCAAGATGGTGAGGATCCGTGTTCTCAGCGAGCCCTTTCCTCCTCATGAGGTTGGAGTCGCTTCTGAGGGATTCCCTGAAAGAGCTAAAAGACTGTGAGTATAAGGTATTAAAAAAAAAAAAAAGAAAGAAAGAAAAAAGGAAAGACTGTGAGTATAATGAGTCAGGTTTTGCATCTCATTCCTGCCACCTCCTTGTCCTGCCCCAGGGCTGTGGTCTGTAGATCCCCAGCATCACCAGGTGCAGGGTAGAAATGCAGAGTAGCAATGCAGAGTAGCAATGCAGAGTCTCGGGCCCTACCCAGAACCATGAACCCAACTCTGCTTTGTAAATCCCCTCTGTTTCCTGGCAGGGTGTTTGGGAGGATCAAGTGCATGATATAAAAGTATCTTTGTATTTTTTATTGTAGTAAAATACACATAAAATTTTACCATTTTAACCGTTTTAGGTGTGCAGTGCATTATTCACATTGTTGTGCAACCATCACCACCATCTAGCTCCAGAACTTTTTTTTTTTCTTTTTTTTTTGAGACAGAGTCTTGCACTGTCGCCAGGCTGGAGTGCAGTGGTGTGATCTCAGTTCACTGCAACCTCCGCCTCCCTGGTTCAAGCAATTCTCCTGCCTCAGCCTCCTGAGTAGCTGGGACTACAGGCGTGCGCCACCACACCCAGCTAAGTTTTGTATTTTTAGTAGAGACAGTGTTTCACCATGTTGGCCAGGATGGTCTCGATCTCTTGACCTCGTGATCCATCTGCCTCAGCCTCCCAAAGTGCTGGGATTACAGGCGTGAGCCACCGTGCCCAGCCCAGAACTTTTTATCTTCCCAAAGTGAAGCTGTGTGCCGTGGAACACGAACTTTAAATTCCCTTTTCCCCTCGGCCCCTTGCAACTACTATTCTACTTGTGAGTTTGACTATTCCAGCTGGCACATCTATGTGGAATCATATAACATCTGTCCTTTGGTGACTGGTTTATTTCACTTAGCGTTATGTCTTCAAGGTTTATTCGTGTCGTAGCATGTGCCAGAATTTCATTGCTTTTTAAAGCTGAATAATATTTCAATAAATGTGTAGACCACATTTTGTTTATCCATTCATCTTTGACATTTGGTTTATTTCTATATTTTGGTTATTGTGAATAATGCTGCTATGAACACAGGTGTACAAATATCTGAGTCTTTGCTTTCAACGCTAGAAGAGGAATTGCTGAATCATATGGTAATTCAATGTTTAATTTTTTGAGGAATTACCAAATATTTTCCACAGCAGCTGCACCTTGTATATTCCCACCAGCAAATGCCCAAGGGTTTCAATTTCTCCCTATTTTCACCCATACTTATTTTCTTTCTTTCTTTTTTTTAATCGTAGCCATCCTAATGGGCGTGTAGGGGTATCTCATTGTGGCTTTGATTTTTCCTTTCTCTAATGATGATATTGAGCATCTTTACATGTGTAAAGTATTTATTTATTTATTTTGAGACAGAGTCTTGCTCTGTTGCCTAGGCTGGAGTGCAGTGGCGCGATCTTGGCTCACTGCAAGCTCCGCCCCTCCAGGTTCACGCCATTCTCCTGCCTCAGCCTCCCGAGTAGCTGGGACTACAGGCACCCGCCACCACACCCGGCTAATTTTGTGCATTTTTAGTAGAGACAGGGTTTCACCGTGTTAGCCAGGATGGTCTCGATCTCCTGACCTTGTGATCCGCCCGCCTCAGCCTCCCAAAGTGCTGGGATTACAGGTGTGAGCCACTGCGCCTGGCCTACATGTGTAAAGTATTTTTAAATACCATATATGCTGTTGCAATTTTGAGATTATTATACTGAATTTTGAAAGCACTCACTGCTTTGTTTAAGAAATCTTATAGATGTCCATCAGCTGTCTTAGGAGTAAATTAGCCAGATTTTCTTCTGGAGCATAAGTGAGCTATAAATATTATCTGAGACTTGAATTACACAGTCTGAAAATATTAGGGTGTTTGCCTCAGTTTCCTCATCCATAAAATGGAGGAAATAATCCTACCTTATAATTTTGAGAAGTGAGATAATACATGAAAAGTGCTTAATGAGTATGTAAGAAGTGTCAACTGTACAAGGTGGCAGGAAAGGGTCATTGCATGATGGTTCTGAGAATAGGAGGGACCTGAGCTGGCTGATGCAGAATGCACTGGATGGGGAGGGGCAGGGGAAAGAAAAGGGAGTATTTGGAGACCAGGAAGCCAGTCAGTGCAGTCATGAGTTGTTCATGGAGTGTTTGGTGAGCTTGTTCATGGTAGTGAAAGGCATTGGAAGATAAGGCAGGGAGGGTGGGCTGAGACCAGGTGGTAGGGGCACAGAGGAGTTTGCCAAGAAGTGTGGGCTTTTGAAGGCAGTGAGGAACCACTGAAGGTTCTGTGTTCAGAGTGAGATGATCAAAGCCAGGCTGCGTTTATTGTTCTTCCAGGCAGCCATGACCCTCGAGCCATAACAGTTGCATTCCATACCCAACGCTTTGATCTTGACCATTGCCGCTGTTTATCTTTTGGGGAGTACCTTAGATATTTACAAAGTGCCATGTAATCAGTTTCATTAGTCCAGAGATAAGATTAATTAGATGTTTAAGGCAAGTCAGGACTGGACTTGGCTTTGAAAACCTCAGGCATTAAAGGAAGGCTCAAATGGTGATTCTCTTTGCAAATCTGTGATCTTGTGATTTCCTCAGTGATATTTTTACTATGCAGAACACCATACCAAGAGTTCCTCCAGTTGGTAAAGCCTGGTTCCTGTCTTCAAGAAGCTTACAACCTTATCAAGGAGGGGTGGAGTGCTGCTTTAATACAAAATGGAGTGCAGACATATCTTGTTTTGTTGCACATTGCTTTAACACACTCCACAGATGTTGCACTTTCTACAAATTGAAGCAACCCAAATTTGTGGCAACTCTGCATTCAGCAAGTCTGTCTATGCTATTTTCCAACAGCATGTGCTCACCTCATGTTTCTGTGTCACATTTTGATAATTCTCACATTATTTCAAACTTTTTCATCATTACTATATTTGTTACCATACTGTTGGTGATCAGCTATCTTTGATATTGTTATTTTAATTGTTTTTGGGCACCATGAACTGCACCCATATAAGACAGTGAACTTAATTGTTAAACGATGTGTGTATGTGACTGCTCCGTGCATCAGCCACTCCCCTATGTCTCTCCCTTTCCTACGGCCTCCCTATTTCTTGAGACACAACAATATTGAAATTAGGCCAATTAATAACAATGGCCTTTAAGTGTTCAAGTGAAAAGAAGCGTTGCACATGTCACTTCAAATCAAAATCCGGAAATGATTAAGCTTAGTGAGAAAAACATGTTGAAAACTGACATAGTCCAAAAGCTAGGCCTCTTGCACCAGTTAGCCAAGTTGTGAATGTGAAGGAAAAGTTACTGAAGAAAATTAAAAATGCTATAGTGCTATTCTAGTGAACACATGAATGATAAGAAAGCCTTATTGCAGGCTGGGCGCAGTGGGTCACACCTGTAATCCCAGCACTTTGGGAGGCCGAGGCGGGTGGATCACGAGGTCAGGAGATCTAGACCATCCTAGCTAACACGGTGAAACCCCGTCTCTACTAAAAATACAAAAAATTAGTCAGGTGTGGTGTGGGCGCCTGTAGTCCCAGCTACTCGGGAGGCTGAGGCAGGAGAATAGCGTGAACCCGGGAGGTGGAGCTTGCAGTGAGCGAGACTCCGTCTCAAAAAAAAAAAAAAAAAAAAAAAAAGGAAAGCCTTATTGCTGATATGGAGAAAGTCTGAGTGGTCTGGATAGAAGACTAAATCAGCTACAACACTCCCTTAAAACCAGAACCTAATTTAGTGCAAGGCCCTAACTTTCTCCAATTCTGGGAAGGCTGAGAGAGGTGAGGAAGCTGCAGAAGAAAAGTTGGAAGCTAGCAGAGACTGGTTCACGAGATTTAAGGAAAAAAGCCATCTCCATAACATGAAAGTACAAAGCAAAACAGCAAGGGCTGGTGTAGAAGCTGCAGCAAGTTCCCCCGAAGATCTATCTACAACCATTGATGAAGGTGGCCACACCAAACAGCAGATTTTCCGTATAGGTAAAACAGCCTTCTATTGGAAGAAAATGCCATCTAGGACTTTTATAGCTAGAGAGAAGTCAATGTCTACCTTTAAAGGACAGGCTGACTCTCTTGTTAGGGTCTAATGAAGCTGGTGACTCTAAGTTGAAGCCAGTGCTCACTTACCATTCTGAAAATCTTAGGGGCTTTAAGAATTTATTCTTATTTATTTATTTATTTATTTTTAAATTTATTTTTATTTATTTATTTTTTGAGACGGAATCTCGCTCCCTCGCCCAGGCTGGAGTGCAGTGGCGTGATCTTGGCTCACTGCAAGCTCCGTCTCCTGGGTTCACGCCATTCTCCTGTCTCAGCCTCCCGAGTAGCTGGGACTACAGGCGCCCGCCACAGCGCCCGGCTAATTTTTTTGTATTTTTAGTAGAGATGGGGTTTCACCGTGTTAGCCAGGTTGGTCTCGATCTCCTGACCTCGTGATCTGCCTGCCTCGGCCTCCCAAAGTGCTGGGATTACAGACTGAGCCACCGTGCCCGGCCAAGAATTATTAATATACTCTGCTTGTGCTCTAAATGGAACAAATCCTGGATGATAGCATATCTGTTTACAGCATGGTTTACTGAATTTTTAAAGCCCACTTGTAAGACCTACTGCTCAGAAAAAAAGATTCTTTTCAAAATATTACTCATTTACCTGGTTCAGCCTATATTTTATATAAGTCTATAAATAAGGTGTTTGTAATGGTCACGTGAACCGAATAAACGGATTTTAAATCAAAGTGCCATTAGGATGATTAACATAGTTGTTAACTTATCTTCATTGCCTTGGAGAATTCTGAAGTCTTCAGTTTTATAGAAGAATCCATAACAGTTATGCACATGATGAAGGACCTCCACAGTAGTGATTAATTCAAGGATCATTTCTATAAAAGGTACTTTTGGGGTATAAAACTTAGTACACTCTGGTAGATCTCATTCAGGGTTCAGTTAGAAAAACCTAAACCAGCTGGGCATGGTGGCTCATGCCTGTAATGCTAGCACTTTGGGACATTGAGGTGGGTGGATCGCTTGAGCCTAGGAGTTTGAGACCAGCCTGGGCAATATGGTGGACCCCTGTCTCTACAAAAAATACAAAATATTAGCTGGGCATGGTGGCATGCGCCTGTAGTCCGTGCTACTCAGGAGGCTGAGGTGGGAGGATCACCTGAGTGGGGGGAGGTTGAGGCTGCAGTGGGCAGTGATTGTGCCACTACACTCCATCCTGGGTCATAGAGCGAGACCCTGTCTCAAAATAAAAGAAAAGACCCTAGATATTTCATGTAGGAAGAAGTTTAATGGAAGGAATTAGAAGTTCATTAAAATAAAAAAGTTTAAAAGGCTGAAGGAGCAAAAGTCACGGGAGGCACCGTGAGCTTTTAGGTTCACCCATACAGTCTTACTCTAAGAAACTGCTGCCACCACTGAGATGAGGAAAACAACAGGAAACTGCTGCCCATGGTCACCGCTGGTCATAGCCGTCCTGAAGCACCCAGGCTGATAACTAGGAAGCGAAAACTTAGAAGTTGCTGTGAAGCTCACATCTGCTAAAGCTTGAACTTCCGAAACTTGCACAGGGGCATATCATTGGCAGAATGTATTTATATACGGTTTTAAGAACCGTGAAGGAAATGGAGATGGACATGTAGCAGTTGCCAGACTTCCGGTCCTGAGTTATAGGAAAAAGTATTGGAAGGGGTAGGGGGTGAATGTGGTGGCCAAAAATAATAGCCACCAATAAAAAAAAAGAAGCACGGAATAATATTCTCATTTTACAGATGAGGAAACTGAGGCATGGGATGCAAGTAATTTGCCCAAAGTCACATAGTATAAGATTCAAAACCAGTTCTATCTGATTTCAGAACTAGAGGTTTTTAACCCTTAATTATACTGGGGGCTATCTGTTACAGGGCAGATAGCCCAAAAACTTAGTTTGCTTCCTTGGCTTTGACCAACTCTCATAAGCTCACATTCTACTAGACTACATAATTTAAAACAGAACTGTTAAAAAAGGATTATTTTGGCAACTTCTTATTTGGTGGTATTTCCAAATTTGCTAACCTTTTCAAGTCCTTCCAGAAAATGTGATGTGGTTAGCTCTTGCAATTATGGTAAAATTCCTAGATAAGAAGTCTTGGTTTGATGATATTTTAGAGAGTAGGTGAAGGATATTTGTGCCAGAACTCCTAAGTCCAGGCTTTAAGCCAAATTATACCACAGATAACATCTATGAAATCTCTAAAACATGCCCAATTTTTCTTCTCTGTTTTACTCTTTGAGTGCTGATATTGTTTGGCTGTGTCCCCGCCCAAATCTCATCTTGAACTGTAGTTCCCATAATTCCCACATGTGGTGGGAGGGTCCCGGTGGGAGGTAATTGAATCATGGAGGTGGTTACCTCCGTGCTGTTCTCATGATAGTGAGTGAGTTCTCACGAGATCTGATGATTTTATAAGGGGCTTTTCCCCCTTTTGCTCGGCACTTCTTGCAGCCGCCATGTGGAGAAGGAAGTGTTTGCTTCTCCTTCTGCCGTGATTTAAGTTTCCTAAGGCCTCCCCAGCTCTACGGAACTGTGAGTCAATTAAACCTCTTTCCTTTATAAATTATCCAGGTTCGGATATGTCTTTATTAGTGATGTGAGAATGGACTAATATCAGTGCCTTGTCTATCTTGGCTGAAATAAAGTTTTAAGCAAAGGAACAAAGTTGACATTTACTGATTATGATCCCCCTGCCCCCCGCAAAGCCAATATGCTAAGTAGAGATAATGCATATTCAGTATAACTCATTTATTCATTCCTTAGCAAATACTATAACCTTGCTGAAGACCAGTGGGGATTCATTCATTCATTCAACCAATATTCCTTGTGCTGTGTACTGGTTATTCTTCACTTATCATCCCATTTCCCCATGTTCACACAGATCCAGTCTCCTCCCTTCTCTGCCCTTCGCTGGCCCCCAGCAGACTGCTTCCGGCATTATTGGGGTCTGCTTGCTTGCTGGCTTCCATTTGGGTTTGTCTAATGGGAGGAACCAGCAGGCAACTGAAGGGCAAGAGAAGCAGGCCGGGCGCGGTGGCTCACGCCTGTAATCCCAGCACTTTGGGAGGCCGAGGCGGGCGGATCACGAGGTCAGGAGATCGAGACCATCCTGGCTAACACGGTGAAACCCCGTCTCTACTAAAAATACAAAAAATTAGCCGGGCGTGGTAGCGGGCGCCTGTAGTCCCAGCTACTCGGGAGGCTGAGGCAGGAGAATGGCGTGAACCCGGGAGGCGGAGCTTGCAGTGAGCCGAGATCGCGCCACTGCACTCCAGCCTGGGCGACAGAGCGAGACTCCGTCTCAAAAAAAAAAAAAAAAAGAGAGAAGCAGAGGCAGTGTTCCCTCCCTGCTCCCCCTGATTTGTGATGGTGGGTGTGGGCCTTCATGACTTCCGCTTTAGCTGGGCAGCCATGACTCTATAGTCTCCACTCTTGCTGGGTTCCACTGACACTAATTCCTCCCCTTGTCCCTTCAGCCCTAGGGGTGGCAATGGCTTCCCACTCTTGCTGGTCCCTGGACACCTCACTATCCCTCGTGTATCGCAGTAATCTTGCCTTCACTTCTGAAAGGAGCTGCTTCATTACATTTCCTTCATTTAATCCATCTGGAGTATCTGACGCTCCTGAAAGACCATCAGAATAATCAGCTGATCAAACAAAGCTGAGTTTATTATTTACTATAATAAGGGAAAGTATCACCTTGGTGGAGACTTAGTAGTGTGTCAGAAGAAAAATAGTCATTGAGTTTTGGGGCCTGAGTTCAAGTGGTTTAATTTTAATCAGTAATCTGATTAGAATTAGGCAAAGTTTATGATAAAATTGTTTAGAGTTGATGGATGCAACAAAGAAGAGAGTTTTAAGGTGAGACTTCATGAATAACTGTTTGATAGGCAAGTAGATTTGCCCAGGTGAGTGACCTACTGTCTTGGGAAGGGGACTGTTTACCTGTATGAATAACCTATTGTCCTGAGAAGATGGCTGGTTGAGCAGTCTATTTTTGATAAATGAGTATTGGAGGTATCTTATTGGTTTATGGCCTTATCTTCCTGAGCCAGAATTTCTTTGAACAAATAGTAAAGTCACATTGATATAGAGGCTGTAATCTTAGTGCTAATAATTAAGCCGTGGGGCTTCAGACATCTGACAGGCAATTTAGTGCCCACTTGTGGTCATTCTTCAGCCTGAGTTGGAGGCTAGACCATTACCGTCTGGGAGTGTGAGCATTGTGGATCCCCACTGCTGCTTGAGTTATGATTGTGTATCGGGCTTCTGGGGACGGTTATTTCGATCTCTGTAGGTGCCAGGTTTTCAGGTTCTTATTGATGGGTGATCATTTGTTAGCTCACTTGATGAGACAATGGCTGCAGAGCAGCATTAATGATTCTGAAGATCACAAATGTAAATATTGCAACACAAACAAACACTAAGAGAAGGATTATGGTCAGAGCTTATAGTGCATTTCCGTACTAGGAATCAAGAGCGCTCAAATTAAACCGAAAGAACAGATCTCATTCCTAGTCTGAATAGTCCTCAGAACCAGATAGGAGGATATTAGCTAAATCACCTAATTTTATATTATCTTTTTCTTCTGATCTTTTCTAGTAATAGCAAAGAACCCAGAGAGTTCTGCAGGGATGTAAGGACATTCTTCTACTAATGCAGCCCCTGCTCCCCATCAAGAGGCTGGTATTAGATCTAAAGTGGCCCTATTTGACAGATGATGGGAGAAAACAGCTTGGAATAAAACATTATATTGGCTTAAGAGGAAAACAGAAAGGGCTGTGGTTCAGCCTGGAAATAAAAGCTGGATTTGATTAAGAAGCTGTTTTCATTATGGGTGGCTTAAGGATGCCAAAATTAGCAGGGAAATGTTCTTTCTTTTTACTTCTAATATTTGCTCCTTTAGTCCTAGTACTTGTAATCTGCTCCATGGTGAGACTGTTTCTGTATCCACATTTTTAAGGCATTTTATACTCGCCTCTCGTATGGCCCTTCTAACAGTAATGTGACAGTGTTTAATTGTAATTATTTGCTTCCTGGTCTGTCTTCCAGCTGGACCTGTGAGGTCATCAAGGGCAGAAAGTGTGTCTTAATCATTGGGCTCCTGCAGCCCTTAGCCCAATGCCTGGCATGTGGGAGGTGCTCAGGAAGGCAGTTAGTGACCACTGCGGTCCTCTATCTCTGTAACCCACTGTTACCTAGGGCTCAAGGGCAGGCTGGGTCCTCAGCCTCTACCTACCATGGAGAAGGAATTTGTCACTTTTCTTGATTCCTCAAATTAAAAGGTACCAGTGAGAAATGAATGTTTTTCCCGAGCTTATTGCTCTTGCTGGTGGTGAGAGTTCAGTGCACAGCATTCTGAATGTCACTTCCATGAGGCAGGTCACCTCTTCTAGCATTCCCTCCTCACAGCAAGTGCACCCCACACTCTGCCCCAGCCGCTGTGCTGGAGAAACCACCTCTCCAGAGGCAGCCTCACCTCCTCCACACCTTCAGCAAACAAAGGCCCTCCTGATTACCAGGGCCTGCCCTCCTGAAAATGAGGCTAAAGGCCTGTAAATAACTAATGAGTTTCCCCTTTCACAGTTTTTTCCCTGTCTCACTTAGATGTCCAAGTGGCCTTTGCTCTGCTCCAATTCCCTTCCCCTTTCTTCTTCTCTTGTTAAATTGCTGCTTATCCTTAGAGACGGATGTGGGTTATCACACCTCCTTAGTGGGAGAGTGAAAACAATCTACATTCATGCCCTGCCTACCATGTGCCAGGCACTTTCTCTAAGCACTTGAGATGTATTTACTCATTAAATCCTCATAACGACCTTATAAAGTAGGTGCCATTTTACAGGTAAGAGAACTGAGGCATAAAGAGCCTTCTCCATATCCTCACCAACACTTGACGTGGTCAGTCTTTTTAATTGTAGCCATTCTAATAGATGTGTAGTAGTATCTTGTGATTTTTATTTTGTATTTCTTTAGTGACTAATGATGTTGAGCATCTTTTCCTGAGCTTATTTGCAGATCCTTTGTGAAGTGTTCTTGATTTTCTTTGTAAAGGATCTGATCAAATCTTTTGTTCGTCTTTTATTGGGTTGTCTTTTTTCTTATCGTTGAGTTTGGAGTGTTCTTTATATATTCTAGGTATAAATTCTTTATCCGATAGATGCTGTGCAAATATTTTCTTCCAGTTGGTGGAGTACCTTTTTATTCTTTTAGTAGAAAAGCAAAAGTCTTTAATTTTGATGAAGTCCAATCAATCTATTTGTTCTTTTATTGGTTGTGCTTTTGTCGTCCTAAAAAGCCTTTGCCTAACCCAAGGTCTCAAAAATTTTCTCCTGTTTTATTCTAGAAATTTTATAGGTTTAGGCTTTCTATTAAGTCTATGATAAATTTCCAGTTAATTTTTTAATACAGTGCAAGATATAAATCCAAATTCACCTTTATTTTTGCATATAGATAGCCAATTGTTCCAACACCATTTGTTTAAAAGGCCATACTTTCTCCATAGGATTACCTTTTTGTGCCTGCCCAAATCAGTTGTCCATATATGTGTGGATTTATTTCCAGACTCTCTGTTCTTTCCCATTGATCTGTCTCTCTCTACATCAAACACACCATTTTGATTACTGTAGCTTCATAATAATTTTTGCAATCAGTGAGTGTTGTCCTTTTAATATTGTTCTTCTGGTTGGACAGGATGGCCTACGCCTGTAATCCTAGCACTTTGGAAGTTCGAGATGGGCAGATCGCTTGAACAATATCGATTCAAAAAAAATTTTTTGTTCTTCTTCACACTTATTTTGGCTAAGTCATTTGCATTTTCATATGAACTTAAAGTCAATTTGTCAGTTCCTACATAAAAAGATTGCTGGACCAGACACAGTGGCTCACGCCTGTAATCTCAGCACTTTGGGAGGCTGAGGTAGGTGTATTGCTTGAACCAAGGAGCTCAAGACTCACCTGGGCAACATGGAAAAACCCTGTCTCTACCAAAAAATACAAAAATTAGCCAGGCGTGGTAGTGCATGCCTGTGGTCCCAGCTCCTTGGGAGGCTGAGGTGGGAGGATTGCCTGAGCCCAGGGAAGTCAAAGCAGCAGTGAGCCATGATCATGCCACTGTACTCCAGCCTGGGTGGCACAGTAAGACCCTGTTTAAAAAAAAAAAAAAAAAAAAAGCTTGCTAGGATTTTAATAGCAATTACACTGAATCTATAGATCAATTTGAAGAATATTGACATGTCAACAATATTGATTCTTCTAATTCATTTGCTATTTATTTAGGTTTTTAAAAATTTCTTTCAGACATGTTTTATGGTTTTCAGTGTATGGGTCTTACATGTCTTTTGTCAGATGTATCCTTAAATATTTTATATTTTTATGCTATTGTGAATTGTATTTTTTTCAATTTTAATATCTGATTGTTGCTGGCGTATACATATACAGTAGATTTTTATATATTGCTCTTGTATCCTGCAACCTTGCTAAATTTACTTACTGGTTCTAGCAGGTTTTGTTTTGTTTTTTTTTTTGTAGATACATTGGGTTTTCTATATAGATGATTATCTGATGTTTTATTTCTTCCATTCTAATCTGGATGAATTTTTGTTTTATTTTCTTTTTTCTTCACCTGATTGCACTGATCAGAACCTCCACACAGTGTTGAACAGAAGTGAGGAGAGTGAACATAACAGTCTTGTTCTTAATCTTAGAGGGGATGCATTCAATTTTTCAGCATTAAGTGTAGTGTTTTAATTAAGTAGATAGTTTTTTAATAGATGTCCTTAACAGGCTGAGAAAGTTTCCATCTCTTCCTAGTTTGCTGAGAGCTTTGATCAGGAATGAATGTTAGATTTTGTTAAATGCTTTTCCTGTATCTACTGAGATGATCATATGTTTTTATTTTTAAATTTATTAATCTCATAAATTACATTGAATTAATTTTCAATGTTAAGCCAGCCCTGCATTCTCAGGATAAACCCCACTTGGTTAGGATGTATTATCCTTTTAATATATTGTTGGATTAGATTTCAGAATAATGCTGACCTCAGAGAATGAGTTGAGAAGTATTTCTTCCTGTTCAATTCTTTTGGTAGAGTTTGTGTAGAATTGATATTATTTTTTCCTTAAGCGTTTGGTAGAATTCACCAATGAAGCCATCTAGGCCTGGAGTTTTCTTTTTGGGAAGATTGTAAACTACAATTTCAGTTTTTAAAATAGATACAGGGCAGCCAGGCATGGTGGCTCATGCCTGCAGTCCCAGCACTTTGGGAGGCCAAGGTGGGCAGATCACTTGAGATCAGGAGCTCAAGACCAGCCTGGCCAACATGGTAAAACCCTGTCTCTACTAAAAATAGAAAAATTAGCTGAGTGTGGTGGCGCTCACCTGTAATTCCAGCTACTCTGGAGGCTGAGGCAGGAGAACCACTTGAATTTGGGAGGTGGAGGTTGCAGTGAGCCAAGATCACACCACTACACTCCAGCCTGAATGACACAGTGAGTGAGACTCCATCTAAATAAATAAATAGGTAAAATAGATACAGGGAGAATCAAGTTATCTATTTTTCTTGAGTAAGCTTTTGTAATATATCTTTCAAGGAATTTTCTATTTTATCCAAATTGTTGAGTTTATAGGCATAAAGTTGCTTTAAATATTCCTTTATTGTTCTTTTAATGTCATAGAATATATAGTTGTGCCACCTCTTTCATTCCTGATATTGATCATTTGTGTCTTCTCTTTTATGGTCCTCATCACTTCTGGCCATAGGTTTGCCAGTTTTATTGATCTTCTCAAAGAAGCAGCTTTTGACTTTACTGATTTTCTCTATTATTTTTCTGGGTTTTTTTTGACAAATGAATATTTTTTTTAGAGGCAGAGATAAGGGACAGAATGAAAAAAAATCTTGATAGTTTCCAACAGATTCTGTCCTTGGTTCTGATATAGTCTTCTTTTTTGCTTAAACTAATTGTATTAGTCTGTTTTCACACTGCTATACAGATACTACCTGAGACTGGGTAATTCATAAAGAACAGAATTTTAATTGACTCACAATTCTGCATGGCTGGGGAGGCCTCAGGAAACTTATAATCATGGCAGAAGGCGAAGGGGAAGCAATCACCTTCTTACATGGTGGCAGGAGAGAGCGAGTTCAGGGAAAACTGCCACTTTTAAACCACCAGATCTTATGAGAACTCCCTCACTATCACCAGAACAGCATGGGGGAAACTGACCCCATGATCCAATCACCTCCCACCAGATCCCACCCTCATTTACTCCCTTGACCTCTTATTTTTCTCTCTCTTTTTTAAAAATTAGAGACAAGGTCTTAATATGTTGCCCAGGCTGGACTGGAACTCTTGGGCTCAAGGGATTCTCTCACCTCAGCCTCCCAATTAATTTGGACTACAGGCATGTGCCACTGTGCCCAGCTGATTTTTCTTAGTTTTAAAAGATGAGAGAGCTAGGAATTTTTTTAGCGTTTCTCAAACTGTGGGTTGCGATCCACTAATGAATCATGAAATCAATAAGGTGAGTCACAGCCAACTTTTGAGAAATGAAATAGAATAGAATAACAGCATCAAATCGTCTTACAAATAGTAACTATTATCTTGTGAATGTATTTATGGTAGGTCAGGAGAAACAAGTTTACAAAACACTGGATTAGATAATCTCTAATGATCTTTCATTTGTTTGATTCTCTAATTCCCATAATGAATATGTTTCACACTCTCATTGCATGGTATACATTTCTACATATTTCTGAACAATGTTTTGCACTAAAATAAACAAGAGAAATAGCCCCGTGATTTGGAAGGTTCGGGTCTTGAGGAATTTGGAGTACTTCATCAGACTGGCCTTTCTAGGTTTTCACCACAAAACTTCTACTTTAAAATATTTGGTGTGATTAAAAACCTCTAAAACCATTATATATGTGAGCAATTTTATTTTTTTAAATTTCTGCGTTTGAAACACATTTTACTCTTCTGAATTCTCTTCTGATTGTTGTTCATGTGTATTTATACATCTTGCCTGGTCGTTCTTTAAAAAAACCTATATTTCTGTTTGGGCCAAACATTGTCTTATGAAGATTTCTATGTAGTAAAAGTCAACAGAATTTAGGATTGTTGCAGCTATGTAGTACTTAATTGTGTTAACATGTAAATAGCTTGATTTAATACAGGACAATAATTTACACTACAGGAACTTTTGGAATGACCATCTCTGACAAGGTGAGTTTTTGCTTGGTCAAGCACTTTGCAAATGTTAAAAGCTGACAATTTATGAAGTTAGACAGTTGAGGAAAATGTTTAGAAGAGCAAGGATTGGCTATCCTACCCTTGGAGCCATACTAAGTGGTTTCTGTCAAAAAGCTGAGTATCAGACTGGGACATAGGCACTCTTACGTCCTGAAGGGAGGCTCAGATGAAGGCTGTGGCCAGGAGGATTGAAGTCAAGGGGAGGAGTCTGGAGCCACATTATGTCAGAGCTAGGAACAATCTTGAGTATCTCCTAACAGAATTCAACACCCATTTTACAAATTGAGGAGACTGAGGCTCAGGTGGTGACTTTCGCTGTTTACATGAAACAAGTTACAAAACTTGGATCTTCTGATGAAACATTCTTAGCTTGATTTGGAAATTTTAGGAGGTAAAGCCCTGAGGGCACCAGAAATGCAGAAGAGGCAAGAGAATACAGAAAGTATGCACTCTAGAAAGTTCAGATTTAAGTCAGGGAGTGGGCCATTTTTTATGGTCAAAGTGAGAGAGGAAGTTTGAAATACAGAGATCCTTCAACCTGAAAAGTTGACGCAGTCGATGTAAGATAACCACAAGTGGGGCAAAGAGTTTTGGGCCTAGATGACCCCTTATACCGATGGAGCTGGGATCAAGTCATGAGCTCGCCCAAATTTGCAGGGAAGCCTTGGCTGAGGAAGGAAAGGTGAATCCTTCCGCTTCGTGGTTCTGACACAGAGACAAGAGCAAAGAAAGCTCTGGATTGGTGGGGACAGAGGGGGGAACAAATTTATTCTATCACATAGGACTGCCAGATAAAATACAAGATGCCCCGTTAGATTTGAGTTTCAGACAAGCCATGAATAATGTTTTAGTGTAAGTACGCCCCATGTAATGCTATAATCATAAAATACTATGTAATATATAGTACAATAAATAATAATAAAATAACCATTATGTGCGGTTTATCTGAAATTCATATTTAACTGGGTATCTAGTTTCTTTACGTCCTAAATCTTACAACTCTACTATTATAGCCAGAGAAATATGATCACTTTCTGTGGTGGTATATGTTCAAAATAAGGATTTTTGGAGCCCTGTAGCTCTTTCTGGCATCTTGACACCCTACGTGCTTGCACTCATCAAATATACAAACATTTGCTGGAGTTTCACCTTTGGGGTTGAATAAGTAGGTTGCAGTTTTATAAAGGACTCCGTTGCTCAGATGGCTTTCAGGCTGAATGTTCATACTTTTATACAACTCTGTAAGTTTACAGAAGAGTGAAAGTTCACAAACCGGTTACGGAGCCTGCAGATGGTTAAAAAATTGTTCCCAGTGTGGAAAGGCTACGAGATGATCAAAGGCCTGCAGGACAAACACTTCCTGCCTCCAGCAAGGAGCAGCTGCTGCTCTAGTTATACAGAAAGCTGGCTCGGGGTTCACTGGCACTCAGCTCAATTGATGTAAAAACATGCATTAAAAAGAGAGAGAGAAAGAGCAAGAGAGAGAGATGGTGGTTTACTCCAACAGATATCTATTCTCTATTAATTTACAGATGAGGAAACTGAGGCACAGGCGATGACTTTTCCTGTTTATATAATGCAGGCTACAAAACTTGGATCTTCTGATGACACAGTCTTAGCTTCTAATTCTTTCAAGGAGAATTAGTATGCAAAAATCTAAACTTTGAAAGTCAGCACAAGAGTCATTGGTCCTCCAGGCAAGGCGGTACCAGCATGCTGCTTGCAGCTTGGTTTGTGGCAGGAAAAACAAAGAAAAAGAAAAATATGGAACATCCATCTAAAGGGGCATGGTTAGCAAATCATTATATAGTTACACTATGTAAATATTTGATAACCATGGCTGTTACTAAACAGTGAGATGGAACCATATGTAATGATCTGAGGGATATCTGTTCTACCTTGCTAAGTGACAGAAAAAATAAAGGATAATGTGTATAATCTAATTGGTTATAATAAGAATGAAAACAAGAGCTGCAATTCCATCAAAAACTCAGTGAGTATATGTGTATGTCTGTATATATTTTTGTGAGAAGAGTGTAGAAGAATCTGCCTCCAACCATCAATATTAATCACATGAGGGAAAATAGGAGCTGAAATATTAGGGAGTTGGTAAGAAGATTATTAGCTCTTTTTTTGAGACAGGGTCTTCTTGCTCTGTCACCCGAACTGGAGCACATTGTCGCAATGACGCTTCACTGCAGCCTCAACCTCCCAGGCTCAAGCAATCCTCCCACCTTAGCTTCCTGAGTAGCTGAGACCACAGGCACATGCTACTATGCCCAGCTAATTTTCATTTTTTTTTGTAGAGATGAGGTCTTGTTATGTTGTTCAGGCTAGTCTCTAACTCCTGGGCTCAAGTAACCCTCCTGCCTCAGCCTCCCAAAGTGCTGGGATTACAGGTGTGAGCTGGGATTACAGCTGATTATTAGCTTTTTGTTGGTACCTCTCTGTATTATTTGGCTTATTTAAATAAGTGTGCATTATTATTACTTATGAATTTAAAAAATCAAAGAAAATATAAAAAGTTATATGACATGTAGGTTTAAAAAATTTATTGCTGGGCTTTTTAAAACAGTAGACTCCCCACCAAACTCCTTATTTTTCATTTCACTTTAGCCATTTAAAATATGGTTTAATTCACAAAATTTTAGTTGATAAACAATTCTTTTCCAGGAATAGACTTCAGCACTGTAGTATGCTTATACCTTTTATCTGGAAGCTAACCAGAAATAGGATTTTGGCTTACTGGAGAAAATGCTGGATGATATGAGAATGCTGAGATGGGTTAATGGTAACAAAATGAGCTGTCACAGGAATCCCAGTACAAATGCTGAGGCTCAACACTGTGAAGTTGCCGAGCAGGAGCTCTGGACATCTTCCATGCAGTGAAAAGATAGTATACGTTGGCATATATTAGGTTGGTGCAAAAGTAATTGTGGTTCTTGCCATTAAAAGTAATGGCAATAACAATGACTTGTAAGCTTTGCTTTTAGTGATGGGTCTAATCTCTGTTTGCATCATCCCTTCATTCAGCCAGCATCTGTAAGCTCAGTTTTTGAGGTCCCTATTCTCAATACTAATCAGCATGCTCATTTGTTTTATAGGTTGATCCTATAAGCCTATAAAACAAATTAAGCCTCTGCTCTAGAAAGTTCTATGTTGTTAGATTCAAGAACAAAAAGCACTGCATGCTTTTTTATATATGTAAATATTTTATATATTTAGTTGAACATTTATATATTTTTTTCTTTGTGTTTTCTACAATCATCACAGATTCTTTGGAAATATATATATTGTTACACATATAAAATGTGTAACAATGTGGCTAATGGGAAAAGGGTGGATGTTTGATATGGTTGGTAGGTAAGTACAATGAATGTTATTACCTTTGTATCTCCTTTAATTGCCAGCTGAAGTATTGAGTTGGTTTTGGGTAAGAGAAGACTTTCTGCTTCTAATTTATTGCAGATTACTAAATTTTTTAGGCACCTGCCCAGTCCATAAAATTTCAAGGAGAGGATGTCAATACCAAAACCCAACCTACCTAGACAGTTACTGTGAATAAAATGGGATAAAATGTATAAATTGCTCTGAGATCCTTGGAAATGGCTATATCAATCCAAGGAAAAATTGCTGTTGCTAATTAGTAGCGCTGTTGGCCTCAAAAACAAAACAAGTAAAACAACCGAGGTATATATTTAACAATATTCTATTTTGCATTCATCAAAGGTATTTGTCATTTATGTGAAATTTGACAGGACACATAAGGACTCTGGGCTTTCTCTGGAGGAAGTGCCAGGGCTCTAGGGATGAACTTGACCCACTGCAGCCTTTTAAAGAGTGCAACACAGAGCATCTCATACTTTGCTTTCCTTCAGTGTGGTGGGACTGGACCTGACCTGTTTGATATGCAAAAGTCCCTTTCCCCTGAGGGCCTTTCCACAACTTCCTGGAGGTTGTGCTTCTGGACCAGACCACTTCTCAGTACATCTGCATGATTTCTAGAATCAGATTTTGAATCCATGGCTTAAGAAAAGAAAATTCCTTTGACTAAACTTTTGGAGGAAATTGAAATATATACTGCTTTTAAAAGCACTTTACACATGTGAACCCATTTTATGGACATAACAAGGTAACACTGGAATGTACGTAACTTTGTTTACTTATAAAGTTGCTAGATTTGGTATTTTTGAGACTAAAAGAACTGCAGATATTTTTGTGAGAATGTGGGCTTTCTTTCAATCGCAAAGTCCAAGTAAAAATTTAATTTATTTAATTATTCAATTTTTGCCAACATTTATGGTCAAGCCTCCTTTTTCTCCTGTGCAATGAGAAAGGGTTTGAGCAGGGACAGCTCTTCCTTGGCAGAGGGGCTGCCTGGGGTGGTTGTGTCATTCTGAAACAAGTCCTGCCTTCCTGTGGCTGTGTGTGCTCCCTCGCTCTTGTGTTCACTGCACTCTATTCCATTCTGTACTCTTAGCGGTAGGAGAGAGGGGTGGTAAACCCATTAACAAAACCACCTTAGTATAGCTGAACATGCACATGCATGAAGTCCAGAAGAAAGAACAAAACAGCTCTTTACATCAGTTCATGTCTGTTCCAACCCATAAGGGTCTATGAGGCAAAGAACTGGGAGGGTCGTGTTTGCTCTGTTTAACTCACACCAGCTCCTTAATAGGTCTTGATAGAATACAGGACATCCAGTTATCTTTGAATTTCAGATAAGCAATGAATGCATGCAGTATTTGAGGCATATACTTATTTAGCATTGCATGCATACATTATTTATCCAAAATTCAAATATAACTGGGTGCACTGTGTTTTTATGTGTAAAATGGCAAACCTGCTCTGGGGTCTTCATTCTGGACTCCTGGGGCAACCCCACATCTCTTCATTTACTCACTCATTCTTTCAACAAAACATTTATGGAGCATTTACTCTTGTGCCAGGCTCTGTGGATACAGTCTCAAACAAGATAGGCACAATCTCTGTGCTGTGCTAGAACTTTCAGTCTTGTTGAAAAACAGACTTAAAAAAAAAAAGTAAGAAAAAAGAATTGGCAAGATAACTTCAAATAGCTGTGAGTGGTATAAAGGTGAAGAGTGAGGCTGGCCCAGGGTGGTCAGAAAAGGCTGCCTGGAGGCGTTTACGCTGAACTAATTTGAGGGATGTGAAGGAGACAGTCATGGCAGGAGCTGTAGGGAGAGCATTCCAGGCAGAGAGAACAGGAAGCTCGAAGGCCTTAGGGCAAGAATGTGATTAGCTGTGCAAAGAACAGAAAGAAGGCCAGTGTGGCTGTATGAGTGAGCTGGGGGACAAGTGGAAACATCTAAGGTCAGGGAAGAACTTTGAGTTCAGATCACACAGGCATTGTTGGTGCTGTGGAAAAGCTGCTGGGGGTTCTTATGATCTGATTTATGGTTTAAAAGACCATTCTGGCTGCTTGTTGAAGAGTGAATTTTCTGGAGAAAAGAGTGGAAGTCAGGAAACCATTTAGGAGGCAAGGGCCCTAAAATGGGTGATGGGGGTGCACTGGACAGGGTGGAGGGAGGAAGTGATGGGTTTGGAATATGTTGAAGAGCACACAGATCTGGCTGGTGGGTACAATGTGGTGGTGGGTGAGGCACACAGAAGATCCAGGTTGATGCCCCCACTGCCTCTGTAGGGAAAACATTTCTTTTCACTCTTTTTTTTGAGACGGAGTTTCACTCTTGTTGCCCAGGCTGGAGTGCAATGGCACAATCTTGGCTCACTGCAACCTCTGTCTCCCGGGTTCAAACGATTCTCCTGCCTCAACCTCCCAAGTAGCTGGGATTACAGGTGCCCACAACCATACCCAGCTAATTTTTTGTATTTTTAGTAGAGACGGGGTTTCACCATGTTTGCCTCGACCTCGAACTCCTGACCTCAGGTGATCCACCCGCCTCGGCCTCCCAAAGTGCTGGGATTACAGGCATAAGCCACTGCACCCGGCCTTCACTCTTTCTCTTCTTCTCCCCTTCCCTATTGATCCTGCCATCCTCCTTTCGTCACTGGCCACTCCTGCCTCAGATGTGCCAGCCCTGTCCAACTCTCCTGGGCCAGGGTTTCAGTGCTTTAGTCTCAGACCTGCTTTTTGTGGCGGGTCGGGGCTGGGACTCAGGGAGAAGGGACTGTGGAATGTAAGGCCAGGGGAGGAGAGGGGAGAGAGAGTCCTCCCTGACAGCTGACCTCCCTTTTTTTTTTTTTTTTGAGATGGGGTCTCTTTCTGTCACCCAGGCTGCAACTTCTGCCTCCCAGGTTCAAGGGATCCTCCCACCTCAGCCTCCCGAATAGCTGGGACTACAGGTGTCCACCACCATGCCCAGCTAGTTTTTTTTTGTTTTTTGTTTTTGTTTGTATTTTTAGTAGAGATGGGGTTTCACCATGTTGCCCAGGCTGGTCTCAGACTCCTTGGCTCAAGCAATCCACCTGCCTCAGCCTCCCAAAGTGCTGGGATTACAGGCGTGAGCCACCGTGCCCAGGGCCATCTCTGGATATCATTCTAAATGTGTTGGGTCTTTCTCCCCTTCAGCCATTCTAACTTAAGTGTATTAATCCAGGCTCCAGGTGGGGCAAAGGATGCCAATTTGCCCTATTTCCTATTTCTCTAAAGGATAGCTACATTGCAAGTCAACATTTCAGAGAAATATGAGAACAGGGGTGGTGCATGGCACTTACTTCTTGAATCCTAGGCTTGCAATAGTTCTGTCTGGATTGTGATTCCAACCAAGAAATGTCTTCGTTGGTTCCAAGGTCAATGTGAGGAAGAATCATAAATCTACACAGGGAAATAATATGTGCTGGAAGGAAGGAAGAAGAAAGGAAAGGAGGCAAGGAAGGAAGGAGGGAGAGAGAGAGGGAGAGAGAAAGACCTTAGAATAACATCTGAGCAAAGTTTTACCACTTTATTTTCTTAATCTAATAGTGAGCAAACCCCACAAGCACAGATATAAAGCAGAACTAGTGTGAGAGCCAGTACCGATTAATATCTGGGATAGAGAAGGGCAGTGATTTTGCAGGAAAAACAAACAAAACAAAAAAATCCCTAACTTGGGTTTGATCTTGACTCTGTACCAGCTCGTGTTGAGAGCCCTAGGAGGGCAGGAGCATGGTTATCTTCCTATCCTCATAGCCCTGTGTTTGGCAGAGAAAGGTTCATGGCTGGCATTCAGTGCATGTGGAAGGAAGGAGCCAAGAGTCCCGCTCTGGCCCCATTACCTCATGTTTAAGGGAAGGGGCTGGACCATGGGACCTCAAAGGTCCCTTCAACACCATGCTCCCACACTTTTTCTGTTTTCTCTCTACTTCCATGCTCCCAAATTTCTCTGTAGCCAATGCTGCTTTAAAAGTTTTCTTCCTTTTCCTTGCCTCTCTTATATGCTTTAGATATTGGCCAGAGTTCCCAGTGTTTCTCACTTCTGAGGGTGGCTGCTTATTATATTTAGACCTTTGGGAGGACAGATGAATAAAGCTGTTGATTGGTGGGTCAAGGTCGTATACACCAAAATTTTCATATTAGTATATAATCAAGCACCAGAGAAAAGATCTATGAAATTGATATTTTTAATATGGGTTCCACAAATGGAGTAGACTGTGATTATCACATCAAGCTCCTGTCTCCATGAAGCCACATAAAGCTGCCTTCAAAGACACTGACAACCAAGTTCAGCATGGTTTGGAGACTGGCAGCTGGCCAGAAAAATGGCTTCCTTCCCACTGTTTATAGAACTCAAGAGAACTACATGTGTGTTACTACAGGAATGAATCAATCCTCTATTTCCTGACCCAGGCCCAATCCTTATTTACAGATTGGGAACAAAAAGTAGAGTATTAATCAGAAAAAGTATTATCCTACCAAGGCCATTGCAGCCACTGACGATTTTTTTCCTCACAGGCATGAAAGAGGGTGGCATTTTAGAATCAATTACAAAAGAATTACCCAAATATTTCTCCAATTTTCTCCTCATTTTTCAGAGAAAAACTTGAATATCGGTGAAGTAGAGGAATAACACACACTCATTTAACAGGCTTCTGACACTGCTTTCTCAAGAAGGGCCAGGTATGATGCTTTTTGTCACAAGTAACAGGAAATCCAACAAATTCAGTTTTAACAATAGATTAATTTATTTAACACAAAAACATAAGTTTAACACAAAAATCCATGGATTCCATTTTGTTGTCAAGGACACAGTTTTTCTCCATCTTTTTTGTGGTTCATTTTCTTAAGCCAGCTATTCTCAAGGCCTCAAAATAGCTGCCATTGCTCCAGGAAGTGCAATGGGATAACAAAACCCATAGCAGAAAAAGGAATGTCCCTCCCTATCTCATATTTCATTTTAAGAAAAAGGAAAGCCCTCCCAGAAACTTGTTGCCAACCCCCCATTTTCATTGGCCAGAATGGCATCGTGCTCACACCCTTACCTAAACCCTTTACTTGGTGAAGGAATGGGGCTGGGAACTCTGGCCAATGTCTAAAGCATGTAAGAGAGGCAAGGAAAAGGAAGAAAACTTTTACTACACCTGTGCTGTCTAGTAGAAATGTAATAGGAGCCAGATATATAATTAACATTTTTCTAACAGCTATATTTTAAGAAAAAAAAAGAAACAGATATTAGTTCTAATAATGTATTTTATTGACCCCAATATATCCAAAACGTTAGTTTAACATATAACTAAATAAGAAATTATTAATTTTATATTTACATTCTTCCCCCCTCAACCATACTTTGGAATCCAGTGTGTATTTAACACTCACAGCATATCTCAGTTTGAATTAGCTGCTAGACGGTGTGGGCAATAGCCACAAGTGGCCAGTGGCTGCCATATTGGATAGTGCAGGTCTAGGCCTAGTGAGATTGTCTACCTGGGTGCAGAGAGAGGGTCCAGCCTCCCCTGATGTCGTCGCCCCCCACCCCCAGAGGACAGCAAACAAAATTGGGGCTGTCTTAGCAAAGGGAAAGAGGGGCAATGGCTGCTGGGCTGACAAGTGATCTGATCTTCCTCCCAACCTGTAGCTTTTCCCATATCCCCTTGCTTGGGGAAAGTTACCACCACCTCCTTAGTCAACAGGAGAAATGGGAATCATTCTAGACTCCTCTCTTTTCCTCAATTCTCCAATACAGCCACTCATCAAGTTCTGTCAATTCTGCCTCCTAAGTATCTCTGGAACGCATCTCCTCTGCCATGGCCATGATGCAGGACCCTCTGCCTCAGTCCTGCCTGAATCCAATCATGTTGCTGACTTCCATCAGGCTCCTCAGCAGCTGCCCCAGCCTTTGGGATACAGTTCAGACCTTTCTGCAGGGCACACACTAGCACATTACACCTCATTCCCATGACCGCTTGGCTCTGGCCACATGGAACTGCGAGTAGTTCTTAGAATGTCCTTGCTCTTTTATGACTCCATGTGAGTCCCTGTCTTCAGACCACCCTCTCCCTTCTCCTTCTTCCACCCCCTCTTCCATGTTTCTCTTCTTGGGACCTTCCTTACCTCTCTCAGGAAGAGATTAAGTGTTTCTCCTGTGAGCACCCCACAGTCTGTGTGTCCTGGGCTCTAGCATGTGGCAAACCACATTACACCTGCTGTACCCTCTTTCCCTTCGATGGCGAGCTCTCTGAGGGCAGGGGCTGTGCTTTGATCTCTGTAACCTCACTGCATAGCACATAGGGCCTGCCTGGCACCTGGTGACTGTGTAGTGCCACACCTGGCAAAGTAAAGGCTCTGTGTCTATTGAATGGATGGATGGACGCATGCATGGATGAATTTTGTGCTCCTCTCAGTCCTTTTCCATCCATGACTGGAAAGCAACCCTTCCCAGCATCTTGCCTTTGGGAACTGTATTAGTTGCTTGGGTTTGGCGAAACAAAGTGCCACAGACTGGGTGGCTTAAACAACAGAAATGATTGCCTTGCAGTTCTGAAGGCTAGGTCTAAAACCAAAGTGTTGGAAAGGTTGGTGCCTTCTGAGTGCTGTGAGAATTTGCCCCATGCCTCTCTTAGCTTCTGGAAGCTGCAGGTGTCCTGTGGCTTGGAGACGGTGTTCTCCTTAGGCCTTCTCATCATTCTCCTTCTGATGTATCTCTCTGTGTCCAAATTTCCCCTTCTTATAAGGGAATCAGTCAAATTGGATTAGGGCCCACCCTAATGACCTTATCTTAATTTGATCATCTGTAATAGGATTCCAATTTCCAAATAAGGTCCAATTCACAGGCACTGGGGCTTACAACAGCAACATCTTTTGGGGAACCTATCCAACCCATAACAGGAACCATAGTTGAAGGCAGGTGTATTCATTTTCTACTGCTGTGCAGCAAGTTGTCACACATTTAGCAACTTAAGAGGCACTTTGATTATCTCATAGTTTCTGTGGGCCAGGAGTCCAGGCGTGGCTTAACAGGGTCCCCTACTCGGTCTCACAAGACCACAATCAAAGTGTGGCCTTGAATGTGTTCTCATCTGGAGGGTCTAGGGAAGAATCTGCTTCTAAGCTCATGCAAGTTGTTGGAAAAATTCAGCTTCTTGGTACTGCTTGATGGACGGTCCTGGCTTCGTCCTGGCTGTCAGTGGGAGGAGCCCACAGGTCCCTGCCTCCAGGCCCTCTCCATGGGTGGCTCACAATGTGCAAGTTTGCTTCTTCAAGGCTCAGGAGAGAGTCTCTCTCTCTCTGACTCCAGATGGAGTTGCTCATACGCTCTTTCTCTTGCTCTCTTTCTTGCTTACTCTCTCTCTCTTTCCAATGATGGCAGTGACATATAGTCACAGGTTCTTCCCATCCTGAAGAGGAGGAGCTTATACATGGTGTGACTCATTGGAGGTCACCTTAGGGTGTGTCTGCCACAGTAGGTATGTTGCTTCCTTGGCCTCCCCAACTTACATATAGCAGCTGTGTTCTATTTCTGTCTTTCAGATTCCATGAAATCCACCAAGGAAAGGGTTGGGTGGTGGTGGTGGTGTTGTATGCTCAAGAGACTTAGTGGCCCCACAGGAGAGCATCATTTAAAAAATTAAACTCTAATGATTTTAACTTAATATTCAACTGTGTGAAGCATTCAAATGCAATACTTAGATTGTATTTTTTCAAAAGCAACATTTGATGTTGAAATAACTATACAGGAATTGTAATAATAATAGCTGATATTATTAAGTGCTGACCACATGCCAAGCACCATTCTAATACACTTAGGTTATGGTATCTCATTTCATCCCCACAACTAGCCTATGTGATGGGAACTATTATTATTCCTATTTTACAGATGATGATACTGAGGTATAGAGGGGCCAATAAAAGCCCCACCATAGGTAGCAGTTTGAAGATGGGAGGTTCAAATCTCTAACCCCCGCAGATTACTTGATGGCAAAACCCACATACTGAAATATGAAGGTCGGCTGGCTGCCCTTGGGTAGCTGTTTCTCAAAGGGTTAGGATGAACACCCCTAGCATTTGTCTCTGGGATTCTCTTTTCTTCAAACTTTCCTGCTGATTGATCTATTCTTTATGAATGATTAAGTCATTCAAATGACAGAAAGAGGTATAAAACTAACTTAGAAGGCAAAAGCTGCTCATTCATACTTAGGTATTTTTCATCTGGCATTGGAGAGATTCCAGTGATTCTCTATATTGAAGCATCTTTAGTTTTACTTTATCCAACTTCGACTCTCCTGGCTTGTTTTGCTTGTGTCTACTCAAGTTTGGCAATATTTGAGAGTACTGTCAGCAGTCTCGCTCAGTAGTTTAAATGTCTGCAAATATAGAATAATATTTTATTTTATAAAAATGATGGCAATAAGCAAGAATTGAAAGTTATAATTTCCACAAAAATGTTTGCAACCACAGAATTTTTTGAGAGTATTTTTGTATTTGTGAAGTGTATGATAGTGATCATACTAGTGACCTAAGATTCATTGATCCTCAGAAGATCCGTGTCATAAAGTTGGCCACCTCCCTGCTGGCTGACATCCCCGGACATCTGTGCTTTGACTCAGATCCTAGTTTGTCATCCATTTTTGGTGTGAAATCTCAATGAGAAAGAGCCAACCATTAAAATTTTATGTCAAATTCTAGTATTTTTTATTACATACATACCGTTTCTCTGGGTAACATTTTCTGATTCACAAAATTTGAGAATGGGCTTGTTAGTCTCTTACATATATGGTTATAATGAATTAATTCAGGATATGCTTACAGACCTGAAAGTTTTGCAAGACAAAAGCAACAAAGTTTTTGTTTTTCTGTAAATAATGACTGGAGACAATATATTTTCAAATTAGTAAAATGTCATTTCAGGTGCTGCAAGTTTTCCATGATCATTTATACATCTGCTAATTAAGCCTCAGCTACATAATATATTTTTTAAAAGAAGAAATTAAAATTCTTATGGTATTTATACACCACCAAAAAAAAAACAAAAACCTGCTTCTTGGTGCTGAGAGACACAGGTTTTATTACTAGGCATCAAATGCCTAAAAATTAATCTCACTATTGCCTTTATTACCCAATCAAAATTGTATCATCCTCCCTTTTTCTTTCCCTGCCCACTTATCATTTCAAGGAGAAGGAAAATAGAAAATAGTTTGCAGTTGTCAGCTGCCATGTTCTTTAAGTCCAAGTCCGTGGTCCGAGCCTGCCCATCTGACACTGGCTTCTCTCTTCTCCCACCTCCTCTCCCTATTCTTTTTTTCCCCTTTCTGGATTCTTGAAGATTTAAAGGGTAGAATAGTTTCTCGGATTCTAAAATTGCATCCTGTGGTAAGTAAAAATAATTAATCTTTTATGCAGGATATTGTTAAGAGAAGTACTTACTTTTCTTTAAAAAGTTTACCATAAACAGGCCGGGCATGGTGGCTCATGCCTGTAATCCCAGCACTTTGGGAGGCTGAGGCGGGCAGATCATGAGGCCAGGAGATCGAGACCATCCTGGTTAGCATGGTGAAACCCCGTGTCTACTAAAAATACAAAAAAATTAGCCAGGCGCGGTGGCAGGCACCTGTAGTTCGAGCTACTTGGGAGGCTGAGGCAGGAGAATGGCGTGAACCCAGGAGGCAGAGCTTGCAGTGAGCAGAGATAGGGCCATTGCACTCCAGCCTGGGTGACAGAGCAAGACTCTGTCTAAAAAAAAAAAAAAAAGTTTACCATAAACCAAATCAAATCTTTGTAAATTTGGGAGATGAAACATAAGAAAGATGTATGGGAATTAATCAAAACACAAGGCTGATTTTTTTTTTATTTTTTATACTTTTTCTGAATGTCAGCTTTGACAAACCATTACTGCTAAGGGCCTGAATAAATGCTAATGATTCAAAAGAAAGAAGAAACGGTTGACACATTGATTAATTAGGTTGTATTTGTAGTTCTACTGTGAAAAACACTTGTTCACTTAAATGAGATCCTTGACTTGTCATAATTTTTCCTCTCAAAACGCAAATATCTTCTTTTTCTGTTTAAATGGTATTGCGCACTGGTTCTCAGCCCTCTCCTCCCCAAGCTTCAGAATCACCTGTTGAACTAGTAAATCTGCAGATTACTAGTCCCACAGTTTCTGATTCAGTAGGTCTGAGATGGGACCAGAGATTCCAGATTTGTTATCAGACAGAATGATACAGCTGCAAATGATAGCAATCATAAAGGAAAAGGTTAGGGATCACTTGAAATGCTATCCCCAGAGACAAGCCCTGTTAACTATTTGGGGTACCTTCTTTTAGCCTTCAATGCACTCATGAGACAGACACTGCCAAATACCTGCCCACACTCAAGCTTGCATTCAAGGCAGCATGTGCTCAACAGAGAAATTAAAGTGTGCAGGCTCTCTTGCAGCTAGGAGCCATCATGTGACACAGTGTTGGCCAATGAAAGGTAAGCAGAAGTCTATTGGGGGAAGGCCTTCTGAAAATGCTATCATTTTCCTCATTAAAAAAGGGGCAGGGGGTAGCTGGTCTGTGCCTTTTTGTGCTTTGCCCTTCCCCTTTTGCCCTGCCTGAAGTGTGGGTGTGAATCCTGGAATGGCAGCTGCCATCTTGTGACCAGACATGGAGGATAGTAGTCTGGGAAAATAGAGGGTAATTGTTCGTTGAGCAGCTGCACCAGCTCTCCCCCGCCTTCTTTTTTCATATGAGAAAAATAACCTGAGGTGTTTAAGCCACTGCAGTTGTTCTCTGTTACATAGTGCCAAACACAATCCTAACAGAAATAATTATATACATAACATATATGCACATATGTATTCAGGTAGTCTCAAGGCAAATGTTATTTTATCGAGTAGTCAGAAAGGCCTCTGACTACTTGGTCTACACCAGCAATCTCGAAAATATCTATCTCAGTGGCCTGCCCCATTTTTCTTTACGAACGTGATATATTTATTTGTTTCTTGTTTGTTTCTCTCCACTACAAAGTACACTCCATGAGAACAGGAACTTTGGTTGGTTTGCTGTTGTATTTCTAACCCATTGAAATGCTTAAGAAATACTTAAGAAATACTTGTTGAATGAATGAACAAATGAACATAAAAATGGGTTATACTCTCATCTAGTGTTGTATAACCAATTTTCCTACACTTAACCATATGTGACTTTCCAAATCAGTTCATATATACCTTTTATATTTGTTTTTGTTGTTGTCGTTTTCAGTTCATATATACCTTTTATATTTGTTTTTGTTGTTGTCGTTTTTTTTTTTTTTTTTTTTTTTTTTTTTTTTTTTTGATGGAGTCTCACTCTGTCGCCCAAGCTGGAGTGCAGTGGTATGATCTAGGCTCACTGCAACCTCTGCCTCCTGGGTTCAAGCAATTCTCCTGTCTCAGGTTCCCGAGTAGCTGGGATTACAGGCACCTGTCATCACACCCGGCTAATTTTTGTATTTTTAATAGAGACGGGGATTCACCATGTTGGCCCTGCTGGTCTTGAACTCCTGACGTCAGGTGATCCGCCTGCCTTGGCCTCCCAAAGTGCTAGGATTACAGGCGTGAGCCACTGTGCCCGGCCTCTATATTCTTTTTAATGTCTACATGGTATTTCATTGTTTGGATATACTGTGCTATAATTGTTGTTTTTCCCCCAATCCTTCATTAATAGACATTCAAGTTCACATTTTTCCTTTACATATGAAAAATCCACAATTCCTGAGTTTTGCTCTGGGAAGGCGAAACTTGATCTTTTCTGTCCCTTCTGCTCACAGACTGTACCAGAATGATTAACAATAGGAACAAGGAAATCCACACCTGTAGTGTTTGGTCTGGCTTTGCCAGCTTGAAGAAGGGAATTTCAGTAATTGCTAGTATATTTCCCCAAACTGGATTATTTTTAAAAACACTGTGTACGTGGCTCCTATAATTCAGTTCAGACAAATTTAGCCCCCTTTCACAGTCTAGCATAAGAGAGCTCAGATTTTCATAGGCTTTTTGGGAAATCCAGTCTTCTCTCTCTTAGGAGCAAATACTTGTTCAAAAAGACACATATCTCCCCCAAAAAACTAATTTGCAGAGATGTTTTAGTCTAAATCCCTATAGAAAATAATTAAGAAGAATTAAAAAGAAAACAACTCTCCAAGAACATGATATTACTTAAAATAAACCCAATTTCCTGTACTAAACACATCGTTTAACCTAACTGCATTTGAGTTAATGGCATCCTCATAGGGTTTTCTAAGAGCAACAGGTGGGTATTGCTCTATATTTGTATAAATAAAGGGATCATTTTGGTAATTTTCCCCCAAATAAAGGAAGCTGGCTATAGAGGTACATTGATCTCTTTTTACCTCTAGAGAAAAAAATTACAAGCAATTTAAAATGAAATGAAACTTTTTCAGCTTCAAAGTATTTTAAACCCCACTGGGCACTCCAATAAATTTATAACTAGTTTCCCTTTTTGCTTTTGCTTCTAGGAATTCAAACTAAACTTGCTTCCCACTATTGAATAACCAGCAGGACTTTAAGACACAAGATTGCATTAACTCATTAGCCCTTAACTATACATAAGGAGAAATTTAAGACATTCAAATGGACAAAAATCTTTACTGGGTATCCTTTCAAGGGAGCCTCTGGGGAATTATCTGATCCTATAGGAGTGTGCAACCCTGTTGATTTTACAACTCCCTGGAAAAGTTACAGAGAACTGATAGCAACGCAAGTAATTGTTGTCCATCGAAACATACATAGTTTGTCTGCAGAATGCAACTAATTATTGCTTTATGGATAAACTAGTTTTTGCAAATTCATTTCAACATTTCTTTACTGTATGCAAATTTGTAGTTCTTTGACTTCTTTGAATAAGCTGTAATATCTCATTGATTCTCTCAATTTATCTTTGATGTGTGTTCATTTTATATTTTTGTGTGAATCATAATTTTGCCTTTTCTGAAAATCACTTTTTAACCTGCGTCAAACTATATAATCTTTCTTTTTTTCTCTTCATCCTGATTGTATTTAAAAAATAAAATGTACTTTTTGAATTGTAAAATTAACACATAATATTTTTTAAAAAGTGGACAATACAAAAAAGAATATAGAGTGAATTCACATCACTGGTAATCACACTATCCACATATACCCACTACTAATATTTTGAATTACCTCCCATGATATTTTAAGTAATATCATGTTCTTGGAGAGTTGTTTTCTTTTTAATTCTTCTTAATTATTTTCTATCGGGATTTAGACTAAAACATCTCTGCAAATTAGTTTTTTGGGGGAGATATGTGTCTTTTTGAACAGGAGTTTCCTGCCCCAGCCTTCCCCAACCCCAACAGTCCCACTGTAACTCTTTGGCTGCATCCCCAGGTGTTCATGTCCATGTCTTGAAATTATATGCTTATCTTGCTTTTTTGTTGTTGTTGTTGTTGTTTTTTGAGACGGAGTCTTGCACTGTTGCCCAGTCTGGAGTGCAGTGGCGTGATCTGGGCTCACTGCAAGCTTCACCTCCTGGGTTCATGCCATTCTCCTGCCTCAGCCTCCAGAGTAGCTGGGACTACAGGTGCCCGCCACCATGCCCGGCTAATTTTTTGTACTTTTAGTAGAGACGGGGTTTCACTGTGTTAGCCAGGATGGTCTTAATCTCCTGACCTCGTGATCCGCCAGCCTTAGCCTCCCAAAGTGCTGGGATTACAGGTGTGAGCCACCGTGCCCGGCCCATCTTGCTATTTTTTAAATTTCAGTTTTAGATATTAACTATTGACTTCCCATTTTGGTAAATGAGGACTGAGCTCTCTCCACTGCCTTTTTACCATTTCCCCACTCCCCATTTCCCTAACTCAGTTATATCACAGTTTTTAGTTAAATCAAGCAACTCAAAAGTTAGCATTTACATGATTTTGACTACACAAATATTATTTGCTTCTGAGCAAACAATGAATAAACCATGTTCTTGTCCACCCTTTGTTTTTCCTGGAGTTAAAACCTGCTTAATTTTTTAATCAGTCTAATTTGCTGTGTCATTACAATTTTCCTTGAGTGCTCTATATCTCTGTCACTTGCCTATCTATAATATTTTTTTCAAATTTTTTGAGACAGGGTCTCACTCTGTCACCCAGGCTGGAGTGCAGTGGCATGATGATGGCTTGCAGTAGCCTCCATCTCCTGGGCTCCAGCAGTCCTCCCACCTTAGCCTCCTAAGTATCTGGGACTACAGGTGCATGCCACCACACCCAGCTAATTTTTAAGTTTTTTTTTTTTTTGTAGAGATGGGGGTCTCGTTATATTGCCTAGGTCGATCTCAAACTCCTGGGTGCAAACGATCTTCCCATCTTGGCCTCCCAAAGTGCTGGGATTACAATCATGCACCACTATACCTGGCCAGTAATATTTTTTATATATTCACATATATCTACTCAATTTTTTCCCCTGGAGGTCTGTCTTCTGGAGCCCTCGGTCCTCCATTTTTGAGACTGCATACTTGAAGCATAGTTGTTATCCTGGGACCTCCCTTTACTATCAGCTAATGAATTCGTCTCTTTTTGAGTCCTCTCTTTTCTGCATTCCATGTCTTCAACTTGCCTGGTTTTATTTAAACCAGCAGTATCTTCCTGAGAAGGAATATAAGGGAAATCAAGCTCTAAATGCCTTGTATGTTTGAAAATGTCTTTATTCTACCCTCACATTTGATTTGTAGCTTAGTTGTTATACAATACTAGATTTGAAAATATTTCCTCTAAATAAATGTGAAGCTATTACTCCATGGGTTCTAGCTTCCAATGTTACTGTTGAGAAGTCTGAGGAAAAAAGTCAGCATTTTTATAACATGAGCTATGGGCCAGGCTCTATTTTATGTGTTTTATATCCATTATGCCAGATAAGTGGGAGGTAGTCTTATTATTTCTGTTTTAGAGATGAAGAAACTGAAGCAAGAGAGGTTCAGTAACTTACCCAAAATCACACAACTAGTATTTGAGTTACAAGCCCAGGTAGTTGGCTCCAGAATCCATGTTCTTAACCACTATGCTATCTTACCTGTCACGTCATTCTCTTTCCCAGTACTTTCTATGTGACTTGTGTTATCTTTCTGGGAGCATTTAGGTCTTCCATTTGTCATGTTAGGTACTCAGTGGACCTTTACAATCTGGAGGCATGTTTCCTTCCATTCTGGAAAATTTTCTCTTATTATTGATTATTATTATTTGATAATTTTCTTCCCTCTGTTTCTCCTATCTCTATTTTGCAACTCCTATTATTCAGATATTGGACTTCCCAGGTTGATTTTTAAATGTTCTTGTCTCTTCTTTCCTATTTTCTGACTCTTAAACATTTTGTATTACTTTCTAAAAGATTTTATTGCCTTTATCTTCTAATATTCTGAATGAGTTTCAATTTTTATCATATTCGTAATTGTCAAGAGTCCTTTCATGTTCTCCAGTTGTTCTCTTTTTATTGAATTCTGTTCTTCCTTATCTTTCTGAGAATACTAGTTAAAAATATTTTTTAAAATGTTCTTTGATTCCTTTCATTTTCTCTTTCCTCCTGGTCCCCTTGTTTGCTCAGTCTGTGTCTTCAGGTCACAGGCTTTCACCAAGTGTCTAGTTGTTCTTTCATATTTAAGAATAAGATGCTAAAAGCTCACTTGACGTTCTGTAAACAAGGGCAAGAATTGTTGATTGGTAGGAAGAGGATAACCAGGTGGGTGCCAGCTTTTTGTTGGGAGAACCTTAAATATGCGCATCACAGGATATACCTCTGGACTGTTTGGGTCTGCAGTGCGGGTCTTCCAGTCCTCCTGTCTGTACTCACATTCCCTGTTGCTGATGTTCTGAGACCTAGATAGGAGAAGGGGCCCACAGCTCATGGCTCTGTGGGCTTTCATTTCATATTCCTGGCTTTAGCTTCATGCCTACCCCCTACTCCAGTGCTCTTATAAGGCTGGTGTCTTCTAGGTTGAGTCTCTCCTTTCAACCCATCCAAAAATAAATCTCCTGAGTCTTTTAGGAGGCTGTTTGGGAAACCCTGTCCTCTGGCTGTATGTGGTGGGGAGGAGGTCCAATGCTTCTGAATAAAGCCTGTGAAACCCATGTCTGTGTCCGGCTTCCTGCCTGACATCTGCCTCCCCTAGCATCTGGCGTCTCCCAGTGCAGGGTCTCCAGGGCTCTGAGGAGTCAGTTGGCTTACATTTTATTGGGCCTGGGTTGTAACTTTGTTCTTTTCTGCCAGGTCAGTTACCGCTCCTCTCTTGGCTACCCATCCACCATCTCCTGTTTACTACTGTCTTCCCTGGAGCCTCTTTCTGCATGTGGAGTAGTAACTTTTTATTGTAGTCTTAGTGAGGTCTTAGGAGAGTGACTAGATGAACATATGTGTTCAGTTTGCTGGGAGCCCCATGCTTCCTTGATTTTTACTTTTTGTTGTGGGTTGAATTGTATCCCTTCAAAATTCATATGCTGAAGTCCCACCCCCTAGTGCCTCAGAATATGACCTTATTTGGAAAGAGGGATGTGGCAGATATAATCAGTTAAGATAAGGCCACACTGGAGGTGGGTGGACCCCCTAATCCAATGTGATTGGTATCCTTATAAAAAGAAGAAATCTGGACACGGACATGTGCACAGGGAGAATGCCATGTGAAGACTGGAATTATGCTATCACAAGCCAAAAACAAGGAAAGAGGTTGGGAACAGATCCTTCCTTAGCTCATCCAGAAGGAACCAACCCTTCCATAGCCTTGATGGCGGACTTTGGCCTCCAGAGCTAGGAGATAATTCATTTCTGTTGTTAAGCTACCCAGCCTCTGGCACTTTGTTATAGCAGTCCCGGGACACTTATGTGGGTTGAGCATCCCTTATTTGAAGTGCTTGGGGCCAGAAGTGTTTCGGATTTTAGGGTTTTTATTTTTTATTGTTTTGAATTTTGGAATATTTGCATATACATAATGAGATATGTTAGGAATATGACCCGAGCCTAAACATGATATTTATTTATGTTTAATATACACGTATGCACATAGCCTGAAGGTAATTTTATATAGTATTTTAAATAATTTCATGCATAAAACAAAGTTTTGACTGCATTTTGACTGTGACCCATCACATGAGGTTAGGTGTGGAATTTTCCACTTGTGGCATTGTGTCAGCATTCAAAAAATGTCAGATTTTCAGACTAGGGATACTCGACCTGTACACACAAAAAAACCTTATTTTGATGTATGTATTCTTGCAGATCACCTCAAGTCTTTGGGAGAAGGTGCAGAATAAATAAATATAAATAACATTGAACCAACAGCAGTTTCTGAGTGTGGACTGAATTACCACAGGGTGTGCAAGGGGAGTGTGTCCACCGTTTTGTAGCTTAGCATGGTTTCTGGAACTTAGTTCATGTTCAACACATGTTAGTAGTAGTAGTAGCAGTAGTTGTTGTTATTAGTATTATTATTATACCTACATGAACCGGGCACTTTAAATTTTATTTCAATATTTAATTTAGAGAAATACATGTATATATATTTTGGAGACAGAGTCTCACTGTATCTTGAGTCTGGAGTGCAGTGGCATGATCTCACTCAGCTCACTGCAACCTCCACCTCCCAGGTTCAAGCAATTCTCGTTCCTCAGCTTCCCGAGTAGATGGGACTACACGCACCCACCACCACGCCTGGCTAATTTTTTTATTTTTAGTAGAGACAGGGTCTCACCACATTGGCCAGACTGGTCTCGAACTCCTGACCTCAAGTGATCTGCCCGCCTCAGCCTCCCAAAGTGTTAGGATTACAGGCGTGAGCCACTGTGCCCGGCCCTTGGCAAGGCTATGTTAAAACAAAGGATGTTATGGGTTACCTAATAACTTGACAGAGTGTATTTTTTTGTTGTTGTTTTGTTTTTGTTTTTGTTTTTTTTTGAGACTGAGTTTTACTCTTGTCGCCTGGGCTGGAGTGCAATGGTGTGATCTTGGCTCACTGCAACCTCTGCCTCCTGGGGCCAACCAATTCTCCTGCCTCAGCCTCCGAGTAGCTGGGATTACAGGTGTGCGCCACAACGCCTAGCTAATTTTTGTACTTTTAGTAGAGACGGGGTTACACCATATTGGCCAGGCTGGTCTCAAACTCCTGACCTCAGGTGATCCATCCGCCTTGGCTTCCCAGAGTGCTGGGATTACAGGCATGAACCACCGTGCCCAGCCCATAGTGGTAATTTCTTAATGCCTTTGTGGAACCAGCTCAGTGGTTGGGACACTTTTACAGGTGAGTGGGCTTTGAAGCATAAGGCTTTTCAGGGCAAGTCCCTTAGGAGCAGCCTTATAAAGACGTAAGGCAATGCTGACCTCTCTCGTGGCATGGGTCTCCCCTCTGGGCAGCAGCCCCTGCTGATGGCGGGGATAGTTCAGAAGGAATTTGGTGGCCAGGAACGTCCTCTGTGCTGAGCGCACCCTCTAGTCCTTTGCCATGCAGCTGTGGCGATTTGCATAGCCTGTGCTATTTATAACTGCATATTTGCTCAGAAAGAACCATCTCATTTTCTGACTGCAGCTGCCCACACGGGTCTGGCCACCGCTGGGGTTTTCCAGCAGGCCACCACGCCGCCACATCACTTGAGAGCATCTTCCGTGGGTTCTGCCTGGTTCTCCTGCCCTCATGACGTTCTGTGGTTTCACTTTGGCTCACTCATTCTTCTCACAGCCATGCATTGAGTACCTACTATGGGCCAGACACTGTCCAAGGCCCTCAGAAAACTGAGTGAGACACATGTGCTGCAAATCCCTCCCTCAAGTAGCTTGCAGGCTATGAGGAAGACTGATAGGCAATTTACTGTGCAGGTTCTTAGCCTTTGGTGTTAGTTTCTACCTTCTCTTCCTCTGTTTTCAAACCAGATCCTTGGCGGGAACCTGCCATGCTACAAGCTTGTTTTTGTCTTTCCATTCACTGTCAAATTCTACCACGTGATTGCACCCACTCATTAAATGCCCTGCAGCCTGGCTTCCTGCCTAGATCACCAGTCACTCATACCGGCTACCCTCCCTTTACCCTCACGTTTCAGTTCTCTTTTGACTGTGAAGACCTAGTGTTGGACCCGGTGGAACACCTGTGTGTCTCCGCACATGGCGCCCGCGCTGGATAGCCTCACTCCTTTGCTCTGCTCCCTCTGACATGGATTCTGTCACCTCCTCTTCCCTTGGGCCCCAGGACCCCTGACTTCAACCTGATCTTCCTTCTCTCCAGTTCCCAAACCCAGCCAGTCCCAGGCCGTCGTGTTCCCTCCCATCTCTGGAGGACTCATTTGGCAAGTGTCATAATTTACCTTGTGGTTTATCAAGGGGTACTGTTGATTGGTAGTTATTTTTGTCATCTCATAATTTGAGTTTTCATGCAGATTATGAAGGGTCCTTGTTCACAGAGCTAATAAGCAGTCCCTTCTGGCTGAATCTGCTGAGGACTGGCAATAGATATTTTCCCTTCTCTTTAGCTAGTTAGCTAGTGTGCCAGGCCTGGCCTGTGAGGCCATCCCTTCCCAGCTGTGCTGTGTAATGCAGGAGGCTGGCCCTTGTGGGCTATTTCTTAGGATCCGGTGTCAGCTGCTTTCTGGCTGGGTTTGGCCAATGGAAGGCACCAATGGGAACTGCATGGTGAGAAGAAGAGAGAAGCCACAATGTTTCTCCTTGCCCTTCCCTGTCTTGAATGGCATCTACGGCTCCAGCCCCTACCAATCAGGCCCCTGTGGTTCCAGCTTCTGCAGGGTGACCTGGCTTCTTCTGGCTTCTGGTAACACTGCTTCCTCCTTTGACCCTCCACTTTAGGGGCAGTATAGCTTCCTGTCCCTGCTCATCTCTGGGTTGTGTCACCGTCTCCTAGTAACTGCTCAGCTTTGTTGTCTCCTGAACAACCAAAATACTCAGAGTGGTTTCTGTTCCCTGGCTAGATTATGGCAGACATGGTTATTCCTGCCTTCTTCCCTTCCTTCCCTCTCTTCTTCCCTTGTTCCCTCCCTTTTTCCTTCCTTCCTTCCAATTAGTTATCTATTGCTGCATAACAAATTACTCTAAAACCTAGGCAATAAGCATTTAAGAGCTCACAGGTCCTGTAAGTAAGGAATCTGGGCACAGCCTAGCTGGGCACCTCTGGCTCAAGTTGTCTCATGCAGTCAAGCTGTTGGTAAGGGTTTTGGTCTTATCTGAAAGCATGACTTGTGAGGGGGCTTCATCCCCAAGATCACTTGCTTGGTGGTCCTCGGCCCCTTGCTATGTGGCCTCTCTGCAGGACACCCCTGTGATGTGGCAGCTAGCTTCCACCAAGGCAAGCGGTTATAGAAAGGGAGAATGGGAGAGAAAGCCCGAGACAGAAACCACTGCCTTTTTATAGCCTAATCTTGGAAGTGGCATCTGATCTCTTTTTCTGTATTCTATTTGCTACAAGTGAAGTTAATAATAAGGCCAGCCCATATTCAAGAAGACACTACACAAGGGTATGAATACCAGGAGGTGTTGATAATTGGAGGTCATCTTAGAGACTTCTTGTCTTTCTTTCCTCCTTCTCAACCTACCTCCATCCCTTTCTTCTTCCTTCTGTTCCTTCCTTCTTCCCTCCCTCTCTTCCCTCCCTCCCACTCTTCCCTTTGTTCTTCTCTCCTTCCTCCATCCTTCCTATCCTCCTTCCCTCTCTCCCTCACTCCCCCTTCCTTCCCTTTCTTTCTTTTTTCCTTCCTTCCTCCCTTCCTCCCTCTCTTGCCTCCTTCCCTCCTTCCCTTCTTGCTCCCCTCTCTCCCTCCCTCCCTTCCTCCTTTCTTTCCCCCTTCCTTCCTCCTTTCTGGAACTGGTAGAAATTATAAGGAGATTGTTTTGGGATCTTGTGCCACAGATTGTCTTTCCAAAGCCAACTCTACCTTTTGAATCCTGCATACTTCTTTGTCTTCTCCAACACCATCAGCAAGATATAAATGAAATGGGTGTCTATGGGCTGGTTTGGGAATACCATTTGTAATACTGCATACATGGGAACTTGTACTTGACACTCTATATTCCAAATATATAAGTGAATTTTTTTTGGACACAACCTATTTGTAAATTGCCAATTCGCTGGAATAACAACAATCACAAAAGATTGTTGTTTTTGAGACACCATTTGACTATTAATATCAGAGAGATTGTCATGCGCTTCCTGATTGGTTTAATTTCACCTGGGACTGATATTAAAGGAAGTATATTGTTCACATTACGGATACAGGTTCCTCAGTGCACCTTATCTGTTAGGGATGAACTGAAGCATGGAAGTTAAAATAAGGGCAATATTATTTCTTCAAAGGTACTCATCCCTTTTGGAAATGGTACTCAATTCTTTTTCTTTAAATGTCACAGAATTGCTGATGTCATCAGTAGGAATTCTAGTTTATGGACCTTCCTTCCCAATGATAGCAGTCATTCCTGTGAAATGACACCTCCTTGCTAATATTGAATTGTGGGGTGCTACATTGAGTCACTCAAAGAGGAGCTGAGAAATGAAACAAAGATTACATAGACCAGCCATCTACCGAGCTGTAAGATTTGGTATTCTATTTTCTACTGAGGATTGATTATTCTCCATTTCATGGCAATTTCTGTGTCAGTCTTTGAAAAGAAGTAAAACAATATAATAAAGAGAGAGACGATAACTTGTAATTGTTGATTCCTTCACAGACACTGGGATGGATTAAATGCTGACATATTTGCCATAAATACGGATATGGATGTCTGCCAATGCGAGAGTCACCCACGTATCTGCCAAAACAAACATAGTTAGGCACTATTTAAGATATCTGTCTTCAGAAAGCACAGAACTATACCAATTTTTAAAATTGATTTTTAAAGGTTATAATCAAACCCTCTGATGTATTCTTCCTATTTCCCCAAAAGGAGCTGTCCCAGGAATTAGGTCATTCACTGTGCTTTGCTGAGGTAGGGTGGACCTAGGGGAGGGAGGCAGTGCTGCCTAGGGGTTTCTGGAAAGGAATTGCATAGCTTGGAAAATGAGCCAGAAACCTATACTCCAAGGTGATTTCCAAATGATCACAGCAGGAAGTTTTGTGGCAATTTTGCATATATGACTTTCATACCTAATTTTCAGTGCTTCTGCACATGTGGTTCATATGTTTACCCCAAAGCATTTCTTGCCTCCAGCTGGAATATGCTCAGAAATGACCTGTGACATTTTTACATTCACAAACTAAAAGTACCAATATCTATCCCTCAGTGTATCCACAAATGTTGTCTCTTTCCCTTTGTGCCATTTTCTGTTCAGTTGCCATTTCACAGGAATGGGTTGAAAGATGCCCCCAAGGTGATCTTCATGAATCCCAGTAAAGCAAAGACAGCCAATGTAAAGACAGAGGCCAATTGTTGTAAAAGGTCACAGCTGCTTTCATCAGCTGACACGTGAACTGCTGGAAAGGTACCATATCAATGAAAAGAATAACACGACAGCAAAATCAGGCACACTGCCTCCTCAGTTCTATATCCTGTGC
The DNA here is from genome assembly GCF_029289425.2 of Pan paniscus. NCBI lineage: Eukaryota > Metazoa > Chordata > Mammalia > Primates > Hominidae > Pan > Pan paniscus. The sequence goes on along the minus strand of NC_073255.2, from coordinate 30,793,972 downwards.
AGGTTTGCAACCCGCCTTGCTGCTGGTGAGGCAGAGAGTGAGAGAGTATTTGCATTGGCTGGAAGGGACTTTTTTTTTTTTCTACAGGATAAAAATAGGTGGAACAGGAAAGCACCCATGCTTTTATTGAAAGAAAGTATGCTGGTTGCCGAGATTTAGGGCTATATTTTTAAAGACGAACTTCTCTTACTGGAATTATTACTCTTACAGGGGTGGTGAGGTCAGAGTCAACTGTAGTCAACTGTAGTTACTATGGGTGTAGTTATTTGATGGGGAGACATCCAAGAATGATGGGCTGTGATGTGGTTGAGGTTTGCAGAGGACGTTCTAGCCTCACACTATTGCTACTTGGCTTTTTCTGTCCGATGCATCCCACTTCTTATTCATACCTCAATGGAGTCCCCTCTTGTGTAACTGAGAGGCCCCTTTGAATCCCAGAGCTGCTCACTGCCCTTCTTTGACCATGCAGGCTTAACTAAAGATCTTTGGAAGGACTGGTTGCTCAGGTTTTTTTTCTATTGCATTGGAAACATCAGTAAAGAGAAGTTTACATGAGCCAGCACATTAGAGCCAAATTACAGATGTAATTTAAAACAAACATATATACATATCTACACACATACACACATATACATATACACATATATATGGACTTAGCCCTCTAGACACTGGAATTTGAAACTGAAAATATGTATACGGGGATTTGGGGAATGACATTCTATTTAATTCTAATTTGAAAGACTTTAACTTTCTACCATTAAAAAAAACTACATGTTTTTGTAACAGCATGCACTGTTCACAGTACTAGCACAGCATTTTGCAAGAAGAGTGTTTATTATTAATAATTAGCTAAGTTAGATGATTTTGCTACCAGAGTTTTAGTCTTGGCTCTGCCACCGGGCAGTAACTGTGTGTGTGACCTTGGCCGGATCACTTAACCTTCTTGGCTTTGGTTTCCTGCTCTATAACACATGAGGATTAAAATAGATCAGTAAGTCTCAAACTGTAGGCCTCAATCCACTAGTGAATCATGAAACCAATTTAGTGAGTTTGATCAGCATTAAAAATTAAAAAAAAAAAAAGGCTGGGCGCGGTGGCTTATGCCTGTAATCCCAACACTTTGGGAGACTGAGGTGGGCGGATCACAAGGTTAGGAGATCAAGACTATCCTGGCCAACATAGTGAAATCCCGTCTCTACTAAAAATACAAAAATTAGCCGGGCGTGGCAGTGCACACCTGTAGTCCCAGCTACTCGGGAGGCTAAGGCAGGAGAATTGCTTGAACCCGGGAGGCTGAGGCTGCAGTGAGCCAAGATCACATCACAGCACTCCAGCCTGGGCGACAGAGTGAGACTCTTCTCAAAATAATAATAATAATAATAATAATAAATAAAAATAAAGAAAATGTTGGAATGCATTACATGTCATATGACATATTATTGTTGCCAAAAGTTGTCATTTCCATTAAATCTCTGTTTATATGTTTATGTGTACATAGGGTTGCAATGTGAAATGTTTTTTCTACTATGGGGTATAATAAAAGAGTTTGAAAACACCGAAATAGATGATCTTTAGGGTCCATTCAGGCTGAAAATCCAAGACTTCCTGAAATGAGCACTCCTAGCCATACGCATCAGTAACTACCATCAAAGTGCTCAGAGCATGGTTGAGAAAGTAGGAGCGGAGGAGTCTGTGTAGCTCCAGTCTCATGGGGAGGCACCATTAACCTACTGAGAAGGACCCTTGAGAGAGAGAGTATGTACTCCATCCCCTTGGTGGCCAAGGCCAGGGAGAAAAGCACCTCGGGCTCCAGTGCATCCTGATTGTGTCCGACGGATACTGCTGAGATCCCAGTGGCAGCCACCTCTCAGCCCTTCCCACACCTTTTTTCCCTCTCCCTTCGATTCTCTCCCTGCTACCCAAAAAAGCATGCAAGAGGGAGACATGATTAAGGTTATTGTTGCAGTGATCTCAGGCACAAGAAAAAAGCACCACTGCATTTTTCCTCTTGTTCTCATTGAAAACCCAGAATCTGAGACCATCTCTAAAAATGTCAGAGATCATTGAATGGCTGACAACCTGCAAAGCGTGCATTTGAAGATCCTGTGACTTGTCTCTAAAAAAATCTTCCTTGCACAAAATGTTGACCTGGTTCCATTTATTCTGAAAGAGATTTGGTCTTGACAGGACAACTCTCATTATTGTTAGCAGGAACCATCTTCACAATCGAACTAAAAGGCGAAAAAATTTGTGGGTGGCAAATCCCTCTCTTGTTTCATGATGGAGGACTGGGTCTGGGAGGAAGGAAGAAGATGAGTGTACTCCCCTTCCCTAATTTTCTCCCTAAACTTCATAAAAATAGGTAGTTGGTGTTATCCCATCTTTCTCTGACTCACCCATAGGAAGGGGTGTCTTTTTGTAATTTACACAAAGGTGCCATATGGGCCAACAACAGTTCTGGGTATAAATTATTGATTGCAAAACTCTGTGATAGGTGTCAGAGGGAGATTTGTTGAAAGCATAAAGGGGAAAGCAACTGAATGCTGCCTGGTAACTCAAAAGAAAGTTCGAATTCCAGGCAGAAGGAGCAGAACACTGGAACATCTCGGGTTCTGTATCATGCAATCAGTGGGTTTTTCTCCACTGATTGGAGAGCCAATGTCATGGAGAGTTGCAATCAAAACCTGTCAGTGAGCAGAAATAAACCCGAGGATCAGCACCAACTTCAATAATGCAACTCATATTTAATAGGCAAAATTGAATCCAGAGCAGAGCTATCCCTACTATCGTTTGGCAAACTTGAACTGAATTGCGTTGAGAATGCATTCATCGGCTTTTGATTTAACAAGAGATTCCTTGATCCTGAGTAAATCAAATACTTTACTGTGACATTCACGATAGATGAAGAAATAAAATTATTAAAGGCGAATCTTATTGGAAGATTAAATGAGTTTATAAGCCATTCTCTTCCCTTTCCCTCTTCTTTCATTATTTTAGCGAAACACACTTTCTGACTTGTTCAGATTTTTGAAAGTACCATATGATTTTGTAGTCTATATTTAAAAGGATACTGCTTAAAAAGGCATATGTGTTTCTGATATAGATTTTTGGTGAAGGTGACTTTTCTCCAAAAAGATAATCAAATTAAGAAGTAGATCATGTTGGTGGTGGCTGAGGAATATAAAGAAAGGAAAACATTGAGTTTGATGATATGACTCAATATTTTACATGCTTTAAATAAGAAGATTTCACACAGGTGCCTAACAGATTGCTTCTTTACAAAATAAAAATCCCCACAATAAATGTCAGGCTACAACGGACATCTGAAAGCAAAAGTAGGTTTTATTTTTTTACTAGAGGGCAGCATTAGGATGTCATTGACTGTGTTAACACCCCTTGGGTAATTCCATAACCCTTTACAGAACAATTATTGGTTACATGACAAAGGCTTAGGCAAGTTATTTGATGCATGTCTGGTCTTCACTCCCTTTGTTTACATCTTCCACTCTAAGCACATTTATCCATTCAACAACTATTTATAGAATGCCTACAATGTGTATGTGCTGCTGTCTGGGGACAACAGGGGTGAAAGACAAAGTTCCTGCCCTCAGGGAGCTTACAGTCTTGGGGAGAAAAAAGCATTCGGTAAGCATATACTATGTTAGATGGGAAGAAGGCAGGGGAGGGGGCTGGGGAGCTCTGAGCACTGGGGTTGGTGTGTCATTCCATATAGTTCCAGGCACTGTTCCCAAAATGGTGGCTATATCATTATTTTACTGCTAAAGATGAAGAAAAAGCTTTGTTGCTAATGAAGAGAAACAAGAGGGTGGGCAGAGAAGCTATAAAGGCCAAGAAAATGGCACTTGTCTGCACGCTTTAGCCCAATGGAGATTGGAGCAGGAAAGAAGGCACCAAGTAGGAAATAGAGTGAACTGAAAACCAGGGATAAGCATACTAAGAGCTTGGAAACCGGCCTTTCCTTTCAGAGAACGGCGCTATGTCTTCCTTAAAGAGTTCATAGGGTTTTGATGTCTCCTGGCAAGAGGGGCTGAAGGAGACACAGGCTCTGCCTCATGTTAGGGCAGGAGGAACGAAAAGGAGGAAAGGCAGTGAGATCAAGAGTAAGCAACTGGGGTGCTAGGCAGAGGTCTCATGTTTAGTAGGATTGCCAGCAGCCAGAGGGAGGGCCCTGCAGACATTCCAGCTTTGAGAGTCGATCTTCCAAATCTCTCTTCCCTTGTAAAGAAAAATCTGAGATTAGAACAGAACCTGGAATAAAGATGAACAATTCTCAGGAATGTACTGTTATTTCCACAGGACCTCAAATTGAGATTTTTAGAGAGATTGAGGATGCTGGTACATGTGGTTGTGTGGTTTGCTGGAGGGGGCTGGTATTGGTAGACTTATCTTCAAAAGTTGCTGTCAAGGGGGCTTGTAATTTTTTTTTTTTTTTTTGAGAGTCTCGCTCTGTCACCTAGGCTGGAGTGTAGTAGCATGATCTTGGCTCACTGCAGCCTCCACCTCTGAGGTTCACATGATTCTCCTGCCTCAGCCTCCTGAATAGCTGGGATTACAAGCACGCGCTATCACTCCTGGCTAACTTTTTGTATTTTTAGTACAGACGGGGTTTCACCATGTTGGCCAGGCTGGTCTTGAACTCCTGACATCAAGTGATCCACCTGCCTCAGCCTCCCAAAGTGCTGGGATTACAGGCATGAACCACCATGCCTGGCCCACTTGTACATTTTTAACAGAGTATTAGTAAACTACACTATAGATTCCATCTATAAGATCAGCATCTAGAGGGTAAAACGAATATTGATTATTAAGTTTAAAGGTTAGAAGCTATAGTTTTTCTGAATATGATGTTAGAAAAATTAAACAGCTTGGAATTTGTAACAGAATTCCCCAGTTATTTGTAAATTAAGATACAAGTAATGCCAGTTGATGAATATTTTTTTCATGTAGGTGGGAAGTTTTGCACTTAATTTATTCTTACCTTCAGACTTCGAAGCAAGCACCTTTTGTGTGCAAACTGAAAGCCATATGATTTACATCTCTAACCCAGCTCCTTTACTTCCTCTAGCTTGGAAACAATGATCTCTTTTGAATATTTAGTTTAAAGCACTCTATTTGGAAAAGGATCTTTAGGAAAATATTTTCCCATTAGTAGGTCTGTTTCAGGAGAGTCCACAAACAAATAGGTCTAAGCTGCTTTCAGGAACAGTCTTTTACAATCTCCCGTTCAGTTAAACTAAACAAACACACTGACTAAAGACAAGCTCACTGGGCAGGATTTTGAGTTAGGCTTCAATCTACTGTAGATTCTCAGTCTCCTTGAGCTGTGATTCTTACACGTGTAGACTCCTCTCTGGAAGTTTGAGGGTGGCTGGTCAACGTGCTACATTCTTGACTTACGCTGTCTGGGGCAGTAGTTCCCTTCTTTTGGCTAAGCTGCACAGATGATGGCCTCCCTTGGGGGTTCAGCTTTGACTCTTAACTCTCCGTGGAACCAGCTATGAGCTCAGTGAGAGGGTTTATGTGGGCCTGGGGAGATGTGGACAGGTCTCTTGCCTTAGGAGTGACATTAACATCAGATTGTCTTCTTCCTTTGATGGATGGCATCATCTCTAACATGACACCTACCCAAATTTTTAAAATTTCCTGACTTCTTGGTAGAAGAAGGCTAAAGAATAACCCTTTCTCTCCCACTAAGAAATAATCCTTTATGAAACACTATTCTACTGTCAACTATTGGATAAAGTTTATCCAATTTTCTTGTTTCTCTTTCTCTTCCTTCATATATGATCTACTATGTTGGGCTTTACCTCAAGTTTATAAACCTTATTTGAATATCATGGATATCTCCTGGCTTAAAGCTTCATCACATAGTCGGTTTTTCCATCATGACTAGCCCCATCCTAGGTCATCTCCTTATCATAACTCAGGTGGGGCTCGGGACCCATCACGAATAACCAAGGCACTCCTATCTCTCAGAAAATTCTAAGGCTTTAGAAGATCCCAGGAGCCCAGGCAAAGACCAAATTCTTTATTACAGAATAGGAGACCGGGTGCCATGGCTCACACCTGTAATCCCAGTACTTTGGGAGGGTGAGGCGGGCAGATCACTTGAGGTCAGGGGTTCGAGACCAGCCTGACCAACGTGGCAAAACCCTGTCTCTACTAAAAATATAATAATTAACTTGGCGTGGTGGAATGTGCCTGTAATCCCAGCTACTAGGGAGGTTGAGGCAGGAGAATCACTTGAACCTGGGAGGCAGAGGTTGCAGTGAGTTGAGACTGTACCACTGCACTCCAGCCTGGGTGACAGAGCAAGACCCTGTCTTAAAAAACAAAAACAAAAACAGAATAGGAGGCACATCTCCATATCTGATTCATCTTTTAATTATCTCCAGGGCTTAGTACGATGCTTTGTACATAATAGGCACTCACATTTATTAAAACAATGGGAAAAGGTGAGCTAGAGGAAAATAATGCTAGCAATTTATGTAGGATGGATCATAGAGACCAGTTAAGACTACTGTAATAGACTGATGTTATTTCATGGACTCTCTCAATATTTCATTGATGGTGAGACTGAGGAATTATAAACTTTTAAAAAGTTAAATTGTTCTATTGCTCCCCTTCTTCCCAACTATAAAGTCCTGCAGTAATTTTCCATATGTTAAGTTTATCCAAGAAAACCTTCTACTGGGAAGTTAAAGCGAGTCTCAACTGCAAAGAACTTTGGTCTTCTCATTTATTTAATTAATTAGAATGAATAGCATGTAATAATGTTGCAAAGAGAGGCCTCCTACTCAGTGTTGCCATTCCTAATATCCTATCTGGAGCTTTGAGAATACTTGTCATGAAGATCCATTCACAACATTTACACCCCATGATATTGAGGATTTGCTTCAAAATAATCCTGGGGAGCATGGGGGAAGTACAAATGAAACACAAATGGTCCTGAGTTAATAATTATTGAAACTGGTGGTGGGTGACAGATTTCTTTATACTTTTCCTGTAATTTTTATATCTATTTTTGTGGGATATATTTATACTACATTCTTTATCCTTTGGTATATTTTTGGCAATTTTTCATGACAAAAAGTTTTTTTTTTTTTTGAATCTGTGTCTCCAAAGCTGAAGACCTCACACAAAGTGTACAGGACTGGGGGCCATTCCACCTTAGGTAGCAGGTCTTAAAAAATGGTACTCCAGGCCAGGTGCGGTGGCTCACATCTGTAATCCCAGTACTTTGGGAGGATGAAACGGGAAGATCACCTGAGGTCAGGAGTTGGAGACCAGCCTGGCCAACATGGTGAAACCCCGTCTCTACTAAAAATACAAAAAATTAGCCAGGCATGGTGGCAGGCACCTGTAATCCCAGCTACTCAGGAGGCCGAGGCAGGAGAATCGCTTGATCCCGGGAGGTGGGGGTTGCAGTGAGCCGAGATCGTGCCACTGCACTCCAGCCTGGGGGACAAGAGTGGAACTCTTTCTCAAAAAAAAAAAAAAGCCAAAAAAAAACAAAAAAGGTACTCAACCCAACTGATGTGTGTCTGTAGCATCCAACATCCAAAGGTGGATGTAAGCGGCAATGTTTGGGTGCCAAATATTACTGCTGCCCTAAGACCACCTTCATCCCTCCTCCATGTGCTAAGCATCCGCTTCATTTGGTGAACCCTATGTAAGCCAATCCTTTCAGTGGAAACAATGATATTTAAAGTACCTGTGAGTTCTGATAATTACTTCCAAATGCTGCGTTTAGAGTCAAGGAAGTAGAAAACTACATCAAACAAAACTGGCTTATTCTTTGGGAGACTATGGAATCAAAGATGGAATCAAAGTCAAAAATAACACTAATGCCAGATTGTTGCAGGACTGTGAGACCAAGCCACTCTAGTTGATGTCTTGGCCAGATGCACAAACCTTATAAAACAACAGAAGACAAGTCAGGAGCACACAGAATGTGATTTTTCAGCATTAAAATCAAAACTGTAATGAATCAGAGTAGAGACAATTTCACATGGGCTAAGTGGGATATTTATGAACTGTATAGCTCAGCCCTAGCTGCAGAAGCTGCCCAAATGGCTAGCTGCAGGCAAGATGAAGGAAGGCTCCAGAGGCACACAGAGGGCACGCTCCAAGAGACTTTTGGAGGTACTGCTCCTGCTGGTATACCCCCCAACTCTGGGAGTGCGGTGTAGTTCTCAGAGAAAATGAGGCTCATTTGGAGCATAAACTGAAAACATTTTTTGCACAAGCCCAGATGTGGGTGGCTGTTATGAAGTCTGTTTAACTAGAGGGATTACAAATAGCAAATTGCCAATAAAGAGTTGGCTTTTATGAGTTTGAAGGGAAACTTAGTGATTAGCCTCAACTCCAAGAAGTAAAGCATCTTAGATTAGAATACAGAAGCCCCTAAACAGAATTCTTAAAAAAAAATTTAAATCTAATATTTGGTACATACAAAATATATATCTCTCTCACATATGCAAATCACGAAACATAATATACTGAACACTTACTAGCCTAAGTGTTATGTCCAATTTAAGAACAGGAACATTGCCAATTGCATCCACCTTTGGGCTGCCTTCTCACCCTCCTTCCCTCCACGTCCTACCAGCAACCACTAACCCGAATTTTCTATTTATCATTTTCTTGCTTTTTATCACTTTATAAATTTCTTAAAATTATATTGTTTGGCTGTGTTTGAGCTTTATAAAAATGGCATCGTTATATCTGTAGTCTCCTGGGACTTGCTTTTTTCCATCTTCTTTTTTTTTTTTGCTCAACATTATGTTTCCAAGCTTCATCCATAGCTTTGTGAGGAGCTGTAGTTCATTCATTTTCAGTGCTGTATAATAACCCGTTGTGTGAAAAGACCCCAAATGCCACTGGTTTACATCATCTCCATCTATTGATGTTGTCAGGCTTGTGAATTTTTGCCAACTTAGTGGGTATAAAATGATATCTCACTGAAGTCTTAAATTGCGTTTCCTTGTTTCCAATGAGGCTTAACATCTTTACCTATGCTTATTTGCCATTTGCTTTTCTTTTTCTGTGCAATGCTTGTTTATGCCTTTTTCCACTCTTTTTTCTATAGTGCTGTCTTTTTTCTTACTGATGTTGTGGAGTTCTTTTTTTTTTTTTTTTTTAAGTGAAAGCAAGTTTATTAAGAAAGTAAAGGAATAAAAAAATGGCTACTCCATAGGCAAAGCAGCCGGGATTCTTTATGTACTAAGCAGCATGGGTTTTGAAAATCCATTTATCAATCTGTTGATCTTTAACATGTTAGGTGCAGAGCATTTAGAACTGGAAGGACCATTTGAAATACATAGTTCATCTCTCTCATGTTACTGAGGAGGAAAACTGAAGTGCACGGAGGTAAAGTAACTCGCCCAGTATCACAATTTGTGTTTGTACCATTGCTGAGGTGAGCACCTGGGCCTTCTAACCCCAAATTAAATTATTCTCCTATGTGACAACCTCCTTTAATGGTTTTTTCTCATTTATATTTAAAATTTTTAAAGTACCCAAGTAATAATACACGTTCATGGTAGAAAAAGAAAAAAAATTAGCAAAATGAGGAAAATAGAAATCAGTTTTAATCCTACCTTCAGATGCAACTATTCTCTGTTTTGTATTTCCTTTCTAGATAATAACTATAACGGATCATTATTATGAAATGCTTACTCTGTGCTAGTTATTATGGAGTGCTTCTTACAAAATGCTAGGCATTTTGTAAACACTCTTCATGTGTGGATGCTTTAATCTTCTGCACAACCCTATGATGTAGATTATCACCATCAGTGATAGGCAGTGTGGCAGGCAGAATGACAGCCTCCCTGAAATGTCCACATACTAATCCCAGGAACCTGTGAATGCGTTATGTTACATGGCAAAGGAGAATTAAGATAGCAGACAAAATTAAGGTTGGTAATTGGCTGATCCTGAAATAGCAAGAATATCCTAGATTACCCAGGTAGGCCCAACGCAATCAGAAGGGAAGAGGGAGACACAAGAGGCGGCATGAGAGTGACGCGATGTGAGAATGATTCAACCAGCCTTTGCTGGCTTTGAAGGTGGAGGAGGAGGCCAGAGCCAAGGAATGCGGGAAACCTTTAGAAACTGAAAAACCAAAAAATGGATTTCTCCTTTTGGTACTCCAGAAAGGAATGCACCCCTGCTGACACCTTGACTTTAGCCCAACATGGTAGACAGAATAATGGCCCCAAAATATCCACATTCCAATCCCTGGAATGTGTGACTGTGTTACCTTACATGTCAAAAGGAAGTTTACAGATGTGATTAAGACTTTTGAGAAGGGGAGATTATCTTGGATTATCTAGGTGGACCCAATGTAATCATAAGGATCTTTAAAAGAAGCAGGCAGGAGGATGAGAGTCAGAGAGAAGATGTGATGACAAAAGCAGGGAATGGAGTGCTGTGCTTTTAAGACAGAGGAAGGGGCCAAAAGCCAAGGAACACAAGAGGCCTCTAAAAGAGGTAAGGAAACAGAATCTTCCCTTGAGTCTCTGGAAGAGTATGGCCCTGTTGACACCTTGATTTTGGCCCAGCAAAACCTATTTTGGACTGACCACCAGTACCGTAAGATAATAAATGCATGTTATTTTAAGCCACTAAGTTTGTGGGAATTTCTTACAGCAGCAATAGGAAACTGGTACACCTAGTTTACAACTGGCTAGGGCCACAGAGTTGGCCAGTGGCAGAGACAGGATGTGGTTTCAAGCCATCTGGCTTCAGAGCCCATATCCGTTACCATTATGACATAAACATACATGGACACATAGAGATTTAAATAGTACATACATCTCAATGAATGCAAACCTTCCATATTATTTTGATAGTCATTCAGCACCACCATATTAAATAGTTGTAGTCCACTCAATAAATATACCACTCCCCATATTTTATATAATAAATCCCTTATTATTCAATACATACGTTGTTTCTAATGTTTCGATATTGTACTACTGGCAGTGATAAACATCTTTCTAGTGCTATTAATTATTTCTTTAGGAAAAACTCTTAAAATTAGAAACGCCAGGTCAAGTTACCCCTAAAAAAGACTGCATTGGAATATAACGGAAAATAAAACATGCAACTGGAAGTCGGAGCATCTCTGCCTTCTTTTTCTGTAACACCTTTGGTATTAAGCTATTTTTCTTATCCATGGTACACACTCAATCGTATTTTTGTTTTTGAAGGTTTTAGCTATAACACTATTTCTTCTGTAGACTCATAGGTGTTAGAGCAAGAAGGTATTTAGAGGTGATTTAGTCTAATCCTTTAAATCACAGGTAAATTCCCTGAGGCCCAGAGTGGTGAACTGACTCACTAAAAGCTCTCCTTACAGGGGTGCTTGGTGAGAACGCACCTTCCTGACTCCAAGGCCAGCTATCTTTCCACATCTGCTGCAAATGTCATGAGGCTAGCCCCCAAGTTGGGACCATTATTAATTTTTCCCCTCAAGTCATGCGAAACATCTCTTGTCCTTTTAATCAGAAGCATATTTTAGGGGCTGCGGAATAATAAGCACCCACATATCCAGTATTAAAAGATAAACTCTAGCCCTTTCCTGGAGTGAGCCTATTTTCATTTTATCATTGTGAAATGTGGTAGGATTGATGGCAGACAATAACTCCCCACCTCCCCCAGTATTTTATTAAGATCCGTTCTTACAAAGGATAACCGGAGGTTTTCCATCATCACCTCGTTGTCTTTTTTCTAACTTGGTTCGTCTGCTACCCAACAGTAGTAAGGTTACCTCATCCTGGAATCTGATGTACACAACGGTATGCAAACTCTTTCCTTCTCTCCGAAGCAAACAATGAAATGGGAAAACACTGCCATTTTCTGGCTGACCTCAATCGCTGAGGGTGGACCCCGCACGTTACATCAGCAGGCTGGCTCCATTACACTGACCTGCGCTGTGCTCGAGCTACTGAAATATTGATTTTTACAGAGCCGGCGCACACACACTGAAAAATCAATATTCCAGTGCACACAACAGAACAGGCAGCAGAGCGGGGACCAACTCCGAGGCCCAGCAAGCACTGCTGCCGGGCCTTGACCGAGGAGGGGGTGGGGGGCTGGAGGAGACAATGCCTGGGGAGAGGCCCCTGCAAACCCGGGAATGGTCAGATAAACAAACAAGTGTGGAGAGGGAAGAGAAAGGAGAGTGGAGAGAAAGATCCTTGAGGATAAAACAGTTGGAAGGAGCAATGATTTATCTTTCCATAGGGGGAAATGGGGAGAAGGAAAGTAAATTAAGAAGAGTGGATGGGAAGAATTTTCCAGGTAAGAATCTTCCCATAAAAATGTATGTTTTTCTGTATCACTAGGTCAGACTTAAGATGCAACCATTATAAAGATGATACACATACTTTGTTACCTGAGGGAAAAAATAACTAGGCCAGTTCTCAGAAATATTTATATTTTTTAAAATGCAGTCCCCTTCCTTTTCCTTGGTGACTACAGGCCGGCATCAGAGAGTCCGATTTATAACATGGGCTCTACCTTTGCAATGCAGTTACTTTCTTTTCCTTGGGGAGAGGGAAGGAAGGAAGACATCCTGGTCACGTGGCCATTCATCAATTTCCCTTTCTTTCTAGAACAGCATCTTCTTTGGCGTGCTTGGGGAACCACGTTAAAATTGATTCTACGTGCCCGTGACCTCTTCTCAGGGAATTCTGAGCTCCCCCGAGTCACACCCCCATCTAGATGAGGAGAGGAGGACGTGTCCCCTGGTTCAGTCTCGGGTGCCCAGTACCCAGCAGACGTCAGGGTGGAGGCAAACCGGCCTTTCGGTTAGTCCTTGTAGACGTGTTAAAAAAAAATTCAGAACTGGCATTTTTACTACTTTTAGTTAGCTCTTTGGCCTCTTTTTATTTGGGGATGGGTGGTGGGCAGTTTATTAAAAGAAACGACTTTTAACCTTGATGAATTCTTGATTTTGCTTTGTCCTAGAATTCCCTTACCGGGAATCTCGCATTTAGTTCTCAACTCCCTGCCAGGGGAGGAAACTGTCCTCCCGAGGTTTCCATTTCGCACTCTGCCCTGCAGCAGCTTCGCCGCCGCCTCCTCCCCAGCCAGGAGACACCGGGCCCAGGCAGGGCTCCGGCTGGGTTTGGAGGAGGGGGCTCCGGGGAAAGCGGGCATTCAGGGGCATCTTGCAAAACGCGGGCTCCTTGGGCCCAGCGGGGCTGGCCGGGGACAGCGCCCGGCCCGAGTGTCGCGGGAAGCGGAACAGGCAGCCTGGCAGAGGCTGGTGGGCAGAAGGGCGGGGCGGGACGTCGAGCCAGGTGGCCACCTGGAGCGCCCCGCCCTCCCAGCGCCGGCCGCGCCCCCGCCCCCGCCCCCACGCGCCACCGCCCACCCCGCCCCCGCCCCCGCCCCCAGCCCCGCGCTGCCGCTCTATTTGCATAAGGAGGCGTCTCCCGGGCCCGCCCGGGGCGCACGTGACCCCGGGGGAGGCGGAGGGAACCTGCTGACTTGACACGAGCCGCCGTGCGGCTCCCCTTGGCGCGGAATAGCGAGAGCAGCCGTGACCTCCGACCCCGCCCGCCGGCAGCCAATAAGAGCGCAGGTCGTCTCCAAACCCAAAATTTCCACGTCGGCAAAAGTCAAGATGGAAGGGAGCGGAGCGGAGCGCGAGGGGGGAGCCGGCCCGGGAATGCCTGGCGGCCGGCGCTGGAGGGGCAGGCTGGGGAGCCTGCGGCGGGCGCACGAGGGGCCACTTGCGAAGGTGTCCCGGCCCAGCGCGACCACCGCCCCCAACCCCGGGAGCCTCTGGGCGCCCCGCACTCCGCCAGCCGCCCGTGCACCCCGGCCCGGGGGACGCAGCCCACTGCCCCTCCGGCCTTGTCTCTTAGGGGTGGCGGGGGATGGAACGGTGGCGAGGGGTTTGGGGGAAGATGGGAAAGCACTTTCCAGACCTGTTGCACGCGCGCAACAGCTGTTCAGGTGCGGTATGTGGGGGGAGGGGGTCTGCTAGGATGGGGGACAGAGTGGTCGCTTCTGCTGCAGGGAAAAGGGGGTGCCGGGAGGGGGAGAAGAGCAGTTTTGGGGACTGTGTGCAAGGTTGTGCGCGAACGGGGTCCGCGGGAAGCACTGCCTAATGGGGCAGGGAGAATCCCAAAGAGTGGGTGGGTGGAACGGAGGGGATGGGACGACTTCGACCCGAGTTCCCGGGGCTGGGCGCGGGCGGCTGGAAGACCGGGAATAGAGTACTGGGAATGCCTGGGGAAGGGGGTCTCAGGGGAGGCCCCGCAAAGCGGGTCTTTCTTGGGTCGTCCCATCTGAGGGGCTTTTCCCGGGCCTGTGTTTGTTCCCCACCGTTTAACTCTTTCAGCTCCGAATATTCGTCCTCGTGCAGCGCCCCCGCCCCCAGCTTTCCAGATAGGAAGGTAAAAAGTTGCCACAAGTTAGAGTGAGTTAGCTGCTGGCAAAAGTTTAAATAACTACCGAGGAGGTGAGGGTTCGACCAGGAATGGGTTCTAATCTGAGGACGGGTAGGAAGGAAGGAGATTGTGCGATTCTTGCAGCCCCTTTGCTGTGACATTGCGACCAGAATTTGTCGAATCGGGCTGTTAAAACACCATTTCTGTTGGGCATTTGCTCCTGCTGACTGCGGCAGTAACTTTCCATAATTAATGACCCGTTCCATTATCGGTCGCATCCTGAACTAAATTGCTTTTAACGAGTTATTCTTCTTTGTCTTAGCTGGGGGGTGGGGGAACACACCTGCAGGAAGAAACTTCTGGAGGAAGACAGCACGTTTGGTCTTTTGAGGCAAAGTTCTGAGACACTCCGACTCTGAGTATGATAGAAGTCAGTGCACTACAGAACTTTGTCTCTAGAGGCTGTGGTCGCCGCTGCCGCCAGTGCTCCAGACGCCAGGCCCAGTGGCCCTGGTGGCCACGTCGCTGCGCCTTTCCCTTGGGGGAGGGGCGAGACCAGAGGGGGTCCAAGTGCAGCACGAGGAACTTGACCAATTCCCTTGAAGCGGGTGGGTTAAACCCTGTAAATGGGAACAAAATCCCCCCAAATCTCTTCATCTTACCCTGGTGGACTCCTGACTGTAGAATTTTTTGGTTTAAAGAAGAAAAAAATAAAGCTTTGGACTTTTCAAGGTTGCTTAACAGGTACTGAAAGACTGGCCTCACTTAAACTGAGCCAGGAGAGGAGAGCTGCAGATTTATTAATGGGTGTGTTAGTGTGCAGTGCCTTGCAGGAATTTAAACTCTCTACCCTTAAAGAAGGAAATGTGTTTGTACAAAAGCCACAGATAATGGTCCTTTTACTCAAGCGACCTGCTGGATAAATGACAGCCTGCAGGGATTGAGTTTGGAGATCTAGTCTCAATTCTGCTTCCGATTTAGATGCAGTTCACTTTTGTTTTTTAAAGTAAGTTTTATTAATGGAAAGGAGGAACTTTTTCCAGAAAGCATTTTGAAAGCCACTGGGGGAGGGGGACATTTATGCTTTTGGGCTGTGGAGATACTTTAGGTGGAGAGACTGCTCTCTCATCCCTAGTGGAATGGAGGTTTGGGTTGGTGAGTTTCTATCAATAGCCTGCTCTCTATAGTGGGTCAGTGACTGGCACCAAATTGTAGTCCTGTTCCATGGACATTGCCCTGTTTTGGTTTTATGAGCTTTTGGCCAGGCACAGGACGCAGGGTGGTAGGGAAAAAAGGAAATGGTTCCTGTGCCCGTGGTGCTGACAGGTAAAGGAAGGGCCTTCTGATGTATTTTATGGGATGCTTCAGAAGCCTGGGGGTTGTTTGTTTGTGTCTCTGGGAAGCCCTTGGTAAAGAAAGCCACCATTTTTTTTACTTAGGTATATTCCAGTGGTTTATCATCGGGAGAGGGATGATAATGGAGGAAGGCTCAATGAGGGAGAAAGTATTCAGCTGCTTGATGTTAGAGCTTAATGGCAGGACCTACCAATTGCTTTTCACAGAAATGCTGTGTATTGATCCTAAGGCAGCATGTGTTCTCTTTTGTGTGGCGATTATCCATTCTCCCACTTTTCCATCAGTGACTGTTTTGCTTTTGTTCCTCAATCCTTTACCCAAAAATGGCTGAATTATTTCTGTGCAGTTAAATAAAGTGATCCAAACTCAAGTACGTCTTGTGTTCATTTGAGATGTAAGGTATGCTTACTTGAGGAAGAGGATTCTCTTTCCTAGTTCTTATGTCTGTACATCTCCACAAGATAGTCTGAATATACTGAATTTTAAGAAAACTTAAATCAACTTTGTAAGAGAATGGGAGGTATAGAGTGGAGCGGTTGACTGGGAGAGTAGTCATCCATACAAAGGAATTAGGTCAGGATCTCTCACCTCCAGAGAAAGGCAAGGTTTGGAGTCCCTGACATGATTCAGTCTGGTTTGACTTCTATGCTTAAGTGATTTGCGTTTCTCCTGTTTGTGACCACAAGTGAGTTAAGGACTAACCAAGCAGGAGGGCTGTGGTTTACTCTGGTGCTAAGGATGCCAGGAATAGGAACTGGGAAAATCGGCAGTCTTGGGGTGCTTACTGTAAACCTGGCATGGTCTCATAGACCTCAGTCGTTTAGCAATCTGTATTTTAACCTCCCGAGCATCAGGTGTTACTCTAGACGTTATGAATGCAACAGTGAACAAAATAGGCCCCGAACCCTGCCCTCTTGGAGGTCTTTCTCATGCAGGAGGTAGACAATACAAATATAAAATAATCAGAAGGGTGATAAACGTCAGGGAAGGAAGAACAAGGAACGCTGGGGAGGCCGTGGTGTTCATTTAACCCAGATCGCTGGGCAAAGGAAACCATCACTAGCAACCTACTTTGCATGGCCTTGGCACTCCTGTCTTTATTTTAGATACTTTATGTGAATGAACCAAACAGGTGCAGCTGAAACTTTAGTCATGCATCGCTTAATGATGAGGATAAGTTCTGAGAAACGTGGTGTTAGGCGATTTCATTGTTTTTGCAAACATCACAGAGTGAGTGTTCTTAAACCTGGATGGTAGAGACTACCACACACTTAAGCTGTATGCCACAGCCTAGTGCTCCTGGGCTACAAACCTGTGCAGGATGGTACTGTACTGAGTGCTGTAGGCAAATGTAACACAATGGTAAGGATTTATTTAACCGTACAAAAGGTACAGTAAAAATGCAATATAAAATGTAAAAAATGTTACACCCACATGGGACACTTAGCATGCATGGAGCTTGTGGGACTAGAAGTTGCTCTGGGTGAGTCAATGAGTGAGTGGTGAGTGAATGTGAAGGCCTAGGACGTTACACTATTGTAGACTTTATAAATATTATAAACTTAGGCTACACTATATTTTAAAAAAGTGCTATGACATGACAGCTGTGACATCATTAGGCTGTAGGAATTTTTCAGCTTCATTATAATCTTATGCGACTACTGTCATATATTTGGTCCATTGTTGACTGAAATATGCAGTGCGTGACTATCACTCAACACTGAAAGCCTTTAACTTTTTAAAGAACATTTTAAATTTCAAATGCAAGGGTTGGGAAATATGGGGGGGTGCAGAGGAGCTGGGAAGCCATGGTGCTGGGTCACTGATTCCCCATTTTATATAATCTCCCACCACATCTTCCAGAAGTAAAATTCTAGGATTCGACATAACTTGCATTTCAAAGAGTGTTTATGCCAAAGAATTCGAGTGCTTTCAAATATTCTTTAAATAGTTGGGAGTGGGGTGGACGACATATTTGTTGGGATCCCACAAGAGTGCTATAATCTAGTCTGCAGGTGATGTTCAGGAAGCACTTCTTCCCCTAAGCTTGTCTCTTGTTAATTGATATAAAATTTTCTTGTTCATGGGGCCGTATATACAGGGAGATCTGGGATAATCACTACAGACACAGGAGCAACCTTAAATATGAAAGCAGTGGACAGGGAAAAAAAGGCAGAACTCATTGTTCCCACAGCTATAGTTGATGTGTAAGGAATGAACAACCCATGTTGCTTTGGCTGTGTTGGAGGAGCCCGCTGGAAGGAGGACAATGTCTCTTTGCAGACCCCTGGCAATATTAGACATAGGTCTTGCAATTCGGATCTGTGAATTAATTAAGTGGGCACTAGGAGAGCCAGGAGTGTCTCCACACAGCAAAGAGACACCCTAAAATTACCTCTGATTTGCTTCTTAGATATTCCTCTCTCTCTGTGTTTGCCAGTTAATAGAAGAAATACAAAAAATAGCTGGTTAAGTAGTACTTAATTTGTGCAAAGCACTGTTGTAACCATTCACATATGTTACATCATTTATTCTATGAGGTCAGTACTGTTAATATTGTTCCCATCTTACAAATAAGCAAACTGAGGCATAAAGGGATTAACTAACTTGCCCAAGACACACAGCTAGACAGTGGCTGAAGCAAGGTACAGACCCGGGCAGTTTGGATTAGTCTGTGATCTTAGCAGCTGTGCTGTACCGGTCATCATTTAGTTGCCCAATTGGTTACAGCATAGTACAAAGCCTGGGAGTCTAGATTCAAAGTTAAGAACACTGAACATAATTAGGGCTTAGCTCAATGCAAATCTTCAGTCTGTCTTTAGTATGTGAGGTTGGTTTCCAGGGCCTAGTGGTAGCACTACTTTGGGGATTATTTGTACTACTTTGAATCTCCTGATCACCTTTGCCACTGGACAGAATTGAATGCTGAGAAGAATTGCAGTTTCTTCAAAAAGTGTCCTAGTTGGTATACTACAAGAAAAACAATAGAAGCAGAAAATAAGTTGCATTAATGCATTCTTTCAAGAAACTTTGAATTCTTTACCATGTGTCAGCTCCTGGATGTAGGCCATTTCAGTGTGATACACACAGCATGCTGCTAAATCAACCTGGAATATCCAGGAAGTCTTCCCAGAGGAGGTGCCAGCTGGATATTGGAGGATGAGTAGGTGGTACCTGAATGAAGGGAGGAAAGGGCATTTTAGTTCAAGGGAACAGCAAGTACAGACTCATGGAAATATGCAACAGTATGATGTGTTTGGGAATTAGCAAGTCTTTATGTGTGGCAGGCAGATGAGCAACAGGAAATGAGGCTAGGAGATTGGCAGGGGTAAACCAGGAAGGGTCTTGTGTGGTACCTATAAACATTTGAACTGCACCCTGGAAGCCATGGGGAGCAACAAAAGCCCGTAAGCGGGAAAATGGCCTGATCAGCTCTGCTTTTGTAGAAAATGTATTCTGGCAGCAGAAGGCAGGGTGAGTTGTTGGGAGGCAAAGTAGCCAGTTATGAAGCTGTTAGAGTCATGCAGAGAAGACCTGCTGAAAGCCAGTGGCATGGACAGGAGGGGTGTGGGTGGGCGTAGGATGAGAGCAGGAAGACCCACTGACCTGGAGCAACACACAGGAACATTCAGGGCAGTCTGTTCCTGAGGCCCTTACGTACATTTTGCTGATTAGTACTAACCCAGGGAATAAAATTGGCGCTCAGCTGCATTGTGTATGATATTTCGAAACATTAAACTTGCTTGGCTGTAATCCCAAATTAATTCTGGAAGTGTAATATTGGAAACATCTCTTTAACTCTTTATGGCATATTGAAAATTTCACCCTCATTCATCAAATCTAAGAAATTAACCATTGCCAAAGCACGCTCCAAAGGGAAGGGGGCACTGAAGAGAGGTTGCTGAAAGGAATATTACACAGGGTGTGGGCAGGGTTGAGGGAAGCCAACCAGGAAGAGGGAAGTACTCTGGTGCTGGCAGCAGTGGGAAGCTGTGACCACTCCCAGCCATCAAGGGGTGACTGGAGAGAACGGCTCCTGGGGGGAGCTGAGGCTGTAGGAGAGGGCTGCCCGCCAGGAGCTGGGGCATTTGATGGAGGAAACCAAATGCCATTGCCAATGCACAGCTCAGCAAGGAGGGAACCAAGGGAGTGAATACCCTGATATGGTCCAAGGAGGGTGGCCTCCAGGGGTTAAGACGGTGGAGTGTGGACATGGACGATCAAATGGGAAATTGCCGGCATAGTTTTTTTTTGTTTTGTTTTGTTTTTTGGTCGCATGTCACATCTATGAATACATTTTAAAAAACCTATAAGAGAAATAAGTTGGTTGAAGAATTCCTAAAACGTCTTCATATTCAGGGTCCTCATGTCTGTATATATTTTTTTCGCATAGTGTCATCTTCTGTGCCATCAAGAACACAAGCCAAGATGCAGTGTTTCTTAAAAGAGTGTTCCACTATCGTCTCTGCATCCAAGCCACTGATGCTCTTTCTGCAAAGTTTAATGCTGGGCCTTTTCCCTCCTGCTTTTAATTGTGGTGAAATATACATAACATATAATTTACTATTTTGACCACTTTTAAGTGTGCGTTCCTGTGGTATTAAGTACATTCCCATTGTTTGTTGTGCAACAATCATCACCATCCACCTCCAGAAGTTTTTCATCATGTCACACTGAAACTCTGTACTCATTAAACAGTAACTCACCGTAATGCTGGGGTCTCCTCGGCCCTACCAGAAGGGACCAACAGAAGATCGTTAGTCTGAATTTGAACAAAGGTAGAAAATGTTAGTGATATCATGCCTGCCGCCTGGCTGAGAGCACTTTTAAGATGTTATTGGTTGTCAAATGCATCCTAATTTCAGAGACGTTAAAATGTAGAAAAAAATAATGTTGCTTGGAATCAACATATGATGAATCCTTCTAGAGCAAACCTCACAACCAGTGTTCCATGACTGGCTTTCAAGTGGAACTGGCTTTCAAATTTGTTCTCTCCTCCAGGGAGGCCAGGCAGGGCCTACTAGGGCAGCAGGAATCCTTAGGTGAAAAACCCTTGGCTTTGAATAGCACTATCCATTTACCCCAGTGTGCCCTAAAATGTTATCCTTTTCTATGTGTAACATGATATGAAAAAGGGTAGGAAGTATAGCTCTGGAAGATCTTTATCTTTAGTCTGGCCAGATTTCTGGAGAGAGATATATATATACATATATGTATATATTTTTTTGAGACACAGTCTCTCTCTGTCTCCCAGGCTGGAGCACATTGGCGTGATCTCGGCTCACTGCAACGTCTGCCTCCCAGGTTCAAGCGATTCTCCTGTCTCAGCCTCCTGAGTAGCTGGGACTACAGGCGTGCCACCATGCCTGGCTAATTTTTGTATTTTTAGTAGAGACAGGGTTTCACTTTGTTGGTCAGGCTGGTCTCGAACTCCTGAACTCAAGCAATCTGCCCACCTCGGCCTCCCAAAGTGCTGGGATTACAGGCATGAGCCACCGTGCCCAGTCGTGGTTGTATATTTAATTCAATATCATCTGTGTGCATCAGGCAGGGGATGCTGATGGGAGGGCTGTTCAAATAAGCTTGGACCGATGTAACAGAATGCTGCCATTCTAGAGGATGAAGAATGATCCATGCCATTGAGACATTTTCTGCATTCATGCTATGAAGAGGTTAAACAGAAGTGACTATAGGGTACCCATCAGAATAAAATCTGTGCATCTGCTTTGAACCACCACTTGCATTTGTATTGGTTAGGTAGTTTTGGTTCTAATTAATGTAGACCCAAACTCAACTGGCTGAAAGGAAAAAATAACTTACTTTACAGGAAGCCCAGAGGTAAGGAGGCTCCAGTTTGGTTAATTCAGCAGCTCAACACTGCATTAAAGATCTGGCTTCTTCCCATCTTTTTCCTCTGCCATCCTCGGCTTCTTTGTCTTATTCTCAGACTAGGTTCTCTTGTGGCAATGTGATGGCTGCAGACCTCACAGAAGAATGTCCCTGAGCACCTTGTTTTTTCAAGACCTCCAGCCATTTTCTGCTATTTGCTGAGGGGCAGAATTGAGTTGGATGCCCAGGCATTAACCAATCACTGCTGACGAAAATGGGATCACTTAAGTGGCCTAGACCAATCAGGACCTAAGTCTGAGTCATGAGGAACTGGGGTGGACCCTGAACCAGGTCAATTCTGATAGCAAAGAAGAGGTGGAGGGGTGTCTTTTGGGTAGACAAACAACAATGTCTGCTGAACCATGTATAGGGAGTGGTCTTAAAAAGCTGCAACTCCATGGTGGTTGTACACTCATTGCAGTATTATTTTTAAAGACAAAATTGAGAATTAATTAAGATTTCCATTAATAGAAGACCAATTAAATAAATTGGGATAAAGCCATCAACAAAATATTTACTAGGAAAGAATGAGGTAGATATGTATGCAATCAACATGGAAGGTGAATGAGATGTAATTTTATGTAAAGAAAATGTTGTAGAACAGTTAAGTGGGATTGGATCCCATTTTTATTCCTCTGTGTGCACTCATGTACATATAGACTCAAATAGATACAGAATTTGTGTGCTCTGGTCTGAAGGGGATCAGGATGGGGGCGGTGGAAGTGGTGCTGGAGAAAGGAAGTTTTGCTTAATAGGTTATACACTTTTGATCATTTGACTTTTTAAAAATAATAGATTTTTTTTACTGAAAAAATAAGTTTGTCACATAGGTAGAAGGCAAATAGGAAATAATATGGCAATATTATTAGCAATGAGATATGTTTGTCTCCCGCATTACAGTCACATGTATAGACACATTAGTCCCAATTTTATTAGTGTCATTTTTGAAGTCTCCTGCCTACACTGGATGTACCTGAGCTTTGGAAGTTAACAGTGGGACCTCTTGAGCTGTGATGTCTGATATGGTAGCAGCTAGCCACATGTGGCTTTTTACATTGAAATTCATTAAAATTAAATAAAATTCAAAATTTATTTCCTCAGTTGCACCAGCCACATTAAAGTGTTCAACAGCTGCATAGGGCTAGTGGCTGCTGTGCCAGAAATCACAGATTATAGAACATTTTCCATCATTGCAGAAAGGTCCATTGGACTGTCCTGCTCTAAGCCTGGCTGCTCGAGGCCAAGCGTAGGCTTAGTCTCTTGGTAGCAAGGTGGCTTTAGGCAAGATATTTAACCTTTGTTTCTTAGCTTTCTAGTCATTAAAACAAGAATAATGATAGTATGCAGCTCACAGAATTGTTGAACAGATTAAAATTGTTAGTGCTGGCCAGGCGCGGTGGCTGACGCCTGTAATCCCAGCATTTTGGGAGTCCAAGGCCGGCAGATCACTTGAGGTCGGGTGTTCGAGATCAGCCTGACCAACATGGAGAAACCCCATCTCTACTAAAAATACGAAATTAGCTGGGTGTGGTGACGCACCTGTAATCTCAGCTACTTGAGAGCCTGGAGCAGGAGAATCACTTGAACCCAGGAGACGGAGGTTGTGGTGAGCCGAGATTGTGCCATTGCACTCCAGCCTGGGCAACAAGAGTGAAACTCTGTGTCAAAAAAAAAAAAAAAATTGTTAGTGCCTCACACCTGGTAAATCGTCATTAAAGTTACCTAGTACTATTATAATTGTTATTAGGAACCTTTCCACCAATATTGATTGAGCACTTACTAAATGCTGGGCATTTTCCTCATGTCGCCACTTTATGGATAAAATTGAGGTATGATAAGGGAACTGGAGCTTCCCTGTCACACTACAAGGGGCGGGGCAGAGGGTCAGAGCCAGGTCTGGTTCCAACGCTTGTGTTCCTTGGTGTTTAATCTGTTAGGAGGGTAGGACTGAGTCACTAACCCTCCCTCTGGCGCCAATAGCCACTCCTGCCCTTCCTCTTCCTTTCTGAACAAGAACTGACTGGTTCAAACGAACTACAAGGTTTCAGACTTCAGATTCATTCTCTGTCTCTCTTTCTCTTTCCTTCTGTGTCTTTCTGTTGGTGGAGAGGCTGGAGATAAAAGGACAATGAAATTTAGTAGCAGCCGTGTACCCAGTTTTCTGTGGTGTGTGAATTCTCTCAGTTTCTTCTTGTCGGTTTTCCAAAAGCTGAATAGTTCTTTTAAAAGAAAACCACTCTGTGACCAAATGAAGGAAGGGGAGCTCTTGCCAGAGGACAAAACAGGAAGAGATTATCTTGAAAAGCTTCTAATCAAAGTTAAAAATCATCTTATGTCTCTACTTGAAGGTTCAGTTGCACATACGCCTTGCCTGGAGGTGGGAGGTGCGTGGATAACTGGAGACGTTATTAAAGAGGCTCATGAGAAGAGGATGGAGGAGCTGTTTTCACTTAATGCATTTGGGAGGGGATTTGTGTCCTTCAGATACGTCTTGGGCTGGACCTGCGTTCATCTTCATTGGTTGAAATGGCACCCTTAATTAGGGCTCCATTAGAATTGTTTTCCCAACTCTGCTGCATGCTGTCAAAAAGATATGCTCCGTCTCCTCAGTGATGAATGAGGCTGACCCCCTGCTGCAGCATAGAGACAGAACTGGTATCTGCGGATTAGGTCTTGCTGTGTGCTTCATTTCTTAAGCTGCACTTTCAGTTGGCTACTGTTTTCCTATGAGTCAACATTTATATTGAAGTTATTACCATGAGCTGAAGTGCTATAGAAAATACGCCTTCAGATTTTTCAGTCTTCCTAAGCTGTGAGAGAGTGTGTGTGTTAGGGAAGAGGAAAGGCAACCAATGCAGCTTTTGAAAGGCCATCAGAGAACTGGTTTGTTAGGGTGTTGAGATGTATCTGGGGATTAGACAAAAGGAAGAGGATGGTTAAGTGATTCAGCAAGACCAGCCTGGGCTGTTAAGTCATTTGATGTTAACAGTTGATGGATCAGGATTTATCTGTACCCCGTGAAAACGGAAAATTGAATTCAGTTTTTCTTTTTAGCTTTGAAGTAGTGGATTTCAAACGATTTTAGACATTTTATAATGGATTATGGATAATTTACCTTGAAAAACTGTACTTCACCAGGAAAAACAGGAAAGAATAGGAAGCTTATTCTCTCATATCTTTTCTTCCTTGATTCTCTCATATCTTTTCTTCCTCCCCAAGCTAAATCATTAGGTTTGTTTTTCTGTTTCTGAAACAGAATTTGTTGAAACTAAATTGTCATACAATGCCTAGAACATTGGTCACATTGGCTTCAATTCTAGTCTCCATGAGGGCAGGTCCATTTGTGCATAATTTGTTGCTATAGCGCAACACCCAGCACTGTGCATGGCATATGGTGGCCATTCCGTAAATCACTGAATGAGTGAATGAGTTTGTGGGTTCTAATCTGTGTGTGCATGTGCCTGTGTGTATCTTGACTATGAGAGTTAACATAATTTCAATTTCATTTCACTAATGTTGGCTCCTCTAATGTTTAATGTGAAGTTGAGATAACTATGTCCTTCCATATACCTGCTTTCCAAGTTTTTCTCTTGTGGGATTGAATTAAAGCCTACATTTATCTTCCATCATTTCTTTTTAGGTTGATCCTGGTTTGGGAAGCTTCCAGCTTGGAATGATTACAATAGAAAGAAGCTGTTCTCCTGATTCTTCCTGATGCTGACACACCTTCTCTTTTTAAAAACAATAGCATGGCACCTTTGATTACTGTTATAAAGTCCAGAGGTCTTCAGACTGGGGCACGCCCACCCAGGGGGGTATATAAAGACTTTGTAAGGGGCACTTGGGCATCGAAGTGTTGGATTATGTGTCCTCAACTTTCCTATCGTCGAGTTCCTAAAACAGACTTGCATCAGAACCTCTGGGCTGGGAGTTATTTACCCTCTCCTACATCTCTTCCTTTCTATCATCCTTCTGCTACTCTACAAAGGAAAGGCACCACCCTCCCCCATCCCAAATCTTACTAAAGTATATTGCCTGGGTATAGAAACATTTATGATAGCAAAGGGACAATTTCATTTCATAATACATATTTATTAAATATCTAGTATATACCAGGCACAGTTCTGGATGATGAGTTACTGCAGTGAACATAACAGTAAAACATTTCTGTCCTCATGGGGCTTCAATTTTATCAGGAAGAGATGGGCAAGAAGCAAAAAAGATATTATCCATGCTGCTTCTTTCAATTAAGGCCCTAAAATTTTCTCATTAACCTGATGAAGAAATACATTTCTGAAAAATTTTCCTTCTTATGTTTAGTAATTATCAAAACTTACAAAGTTACATTATTTTGATCAGTTGTATACTAGTAATAATTATAATGAAGACTCAATCTAGCAAAATTAATACTTGGAAAATCATGGCAATGGGAAATTAAATTTAAATCACAATTTATATATGTATTTTGATTATAGAGAAGTATAATAATCAGTAAAAAGGCTTTAAGTATAAAAAATTACATCATAAGGCCGGGTGCAGTGGCTCACGCCTGTAATCCTAGCACTTTGGGAGGCCGAGGCAGGCGGATCACGAGGTCAGTAGTTTGAGACCAGCCTGAACAACATGGTGAAACCCTGTCTCTACTAAAAATACAAAAATTAGCCAGGCGTGGTGTCATGCACCTGTAATCTCAGCTACTCAGGAGGCTGAGGCAGGAGAATCGCTTGAACCTGGGAGGCAGAAGTTGCAGTGAGCCAAGATTGCGCCACTGCACTGCAACCTGGCGACAGAGCAAGACTCCGTCTCAAAAAAAAAAAAATTATGTCATAATACTTCTGTAGGGAAAGTAGAATGCATTATAGTTTCAAGAAATAAGAAAACATCGATACTCTGATTATTAAATAAGAGCTTATTTGTATATTTTAAAATGAATAATTGTTGGAATCAAATTGCCATGACGTTTAAGCTTCATTGGAGATATATAAAAGAATAATGTTGCTATTTTATTTTAACATTTGAATTTTTAAAATGTTTATTTTAAGTTCAGGAGTTCATGTGCAGGTTTGTTATATAGGTAAAGTCGTGTCATGGGAGTTTGTTGTACAGATTATTTCATCACCCAGGTATTAAGCCTATTACCCATTAGTTATTTTTTATGATCCTCTCCTTTCTGTCACTGTCCACCCTCAAGTAGACACCAGTGTGTGTTGTTCCCTTCTATGTGTCCATATGTTCTCATCATTTAGCTCCCACTTATAAGTGAGAACATGCAGTATTTGGTTTTCTGTTCCTACATTAGTTTGCTAAGGATAATGCCCCCAGCTCCAAACATGTTTCTGCAAAGGACGTGATGTAGTTCTTTTTTTATGGTTGCATAGTTTTCCATGGTGTATGTAGACCACATTATCTTTATTCAGTTTACCATTGATGGGCATTTAGGTTGATTCCATGTCTTTGCTATTGTGAATAGTGCTGCAGGAGACATACACATGCATGTGTCTTTATGATAGGATGATTTATATTCCTTTGGGTATATACCCAGTAATAGGATTGCTGGGTCTAATGGCAGTTCTGTTTTTAGGTCTTTGAGGAATGGCCTCACTGTTTTCCACAATGGTTGAACTAATTTATACTCCTTCCAACAGTGTATAAGCATTCCTTTTTCTCTGCAACCTTGACAGCACCTGTTATTTTTTCACTTTTTAATAGTAGCCATTCTGACTGGTGTGAGATGGTATCTCATTGAGGTTTTGATTTACATTTCTCTAATCATCAGTAATGTTGAGCTTTTAAAAATATGCTTGTTGGCCACATGTATGTTTTCTTTTGAAAAGTGACTGTTCATGTTCTTTGACTACTTTTTAATGGGGTTGTTTGTTTTTTTCCTGTAGATTTGTTTAAGATCCTTATAGATGCTGGATATTAGACATTTGTCAGATGCATAGTTTCCAAATATTTTCTCCCATTCTTTAGGCTATCTGTTTACTCTGTTGATAGGTTTGTTTTTGTTTTGCTGTGCAGAAGCTCTTTAGTTTAATTAGATACCATTTGTTAATTTTTACTTTCATTACAATTGCTTTTGGAGTCTTTGTCATGAAATCCTTGCCCATTCCTATGTCCAGAATAGTATTCCTAGGCTACCTTCCAGGGTTTTCTATAGTTTTGGGTTTTATATTTAAGTCTTTGATCCATCTTGACTTAATTTTTGTATAAGGTATAAGGAAGGGGTCCAGTTTCAATCTTCTTCATACTGTTAGCCAGTTATCCCAGCACCATTAATTGAATAGAGTCCTTTTTCCATTGCTTGTTTTTGTCAGCTTTGTGAAAGATCAGAGGTTGTAGGTGTGTGGCCTTATTTCTAGGCTCTCTATTGGTTTATATGTCTGTTCTTGTACCAGTACCATGCTGTTTTGGTTACTGTAACCCTGTAATATAGTTTGAAGTTGGATAATGTGATGCCTCCAGCATTGTTCTTTTTGCTTAGGATTGCATAGGCTTTCAGGCTCTTTTTTGGTTCCACCTGAATTTTGAAATTCTTTTTCTAGTTCTGTGAAGAATATCACTGGTAATTTGATAGGAATAACATTAAATCTATAAACTGCTTAGGGTGGTGTGGCCATTTTAACAATATCAATTATTCCCATACATGAGTATGGGATGTTTTTCCATTTGTTTGTATCTTCTCTGAGTTATTTGAGTAGCGTTTTGTAGTTCTCATTGTAGAGATCTTTCACCTCCCTGGTTAGCTATATTACTAGGTATTTTATTCTTTCTGTGGCAATTATGAATGGGATTGTGCTCCTGATGTGGCTCTCAGCTTCGTGGTTGTTGTATAAGAATGCTAGTGATTTTTGTACGTTGATTTTGTATCCTGAAACTTTGCTGAAGTTATTTATCAGGTGAAGGAGCTTTTGGGCCAAGACTGCAGTTTTCTAGATATAGAATCATATTGTCTGCAAACAGGGATAATTTGGCTTTCTCTCTGTTTATTTGGATGCCTTTTATTTCTCTTACCTAATTGCTCTAGCCAGGACTTCCAATACTATGTTAAATAGGAGTGGTGAGAGAGGGCATCTTTGTCTTGTGACAGTTTTCAAGGGGAATGCTTCCAGCTTTTGCCCATTCAGTATGATGTTGGCTATGGGTTTGTCATAGATAGCTCTTATTATTTTGGGATCTGTTCCTTCAATACCTAGTTTATTGGGGTTTTTTAACATGAAGAGGTGTTGAATTTTACCAAAAGCCTTTTCTGCATCTGTTGAGATGACCATGTATGTGGTTTTTGTCTTTAGTTATGTTTATGTGATGAATCACATTTATTGATGTGTGTAGGTTGAAACAACCTTGCATCCCAGGGATGAAGCCCACTTGATTGTGGTGGATTAGCTTTTTGATGTGCTACTGGATTCAGTTTGCCAATATTTTGTTGAGGATTTTTGCATCAATGTTCATTAAGGATATTGACCTGAAATTTTCTTTTTATGTTGTGTCTCTGCCAGTTTTTGGTATAGGATGATTCTGGCCTCATAGAATGAGTTAGGGAGGAGTACCCCCTCCTCAATTTTTTGGAATAATTTCAGTAGGGATGTCATCAGCTCTTCTTTGCACATCTGGTAGAATTTGTTTGTGAATCCGTCTGGTACTGGGATTATTTTTTTGGTTGGCAGGCTATTTATTACTGATTGAATTTTGTAGCTCATTATTGGTCTGTTCAGGGTTTAAATTTCTTCCTGGTTCAGTCTTGGGAGAGTGTATATATGCAGGAATTTGTCAGTTTCTTCTAGATTTTCTAGTCTGTGTGCATAAGGTGTTCATAATACTCTCTGGTGGTTATTTGTATTTCTCTGGGGTCAGTGGTAATATTCCCGTTGTTGTTTCTAAAATGTGCTTATTTGGATCTTCTCTCTTTCATCATTAGTCTAGCTAGTGGTCTATCAATTTTAGTTATTTTTTCAAAAAACCAACTCCTGGATTCATTGATCTTTTAAATGGTGTTTTTTTGTGTCTCAGTCTCCTTCACCTCAGCTCTGTTTTTGGTTATTTCATTTCATTTCTGCTAGCTCTGGTATTGGTTTGCTCTTAGCTCTCTAGTTCTTTTAGTTGTGATGGTAGGTAGTTAAATTGATATTTTTTTCTAATTTTTTATGTGGGTGTTTAGTGCTATAAATTTTCCCCTTGACACTGCCTTAGCTGTGTCCCAGAGATTCTGGTATGTTGTCTGGTATGTTCTCGTTGGTTTCAAAGAACTTCTTGATTATGTCTTAATTTTATTATTTATCTAAAAGTCATTCAAGAGAAGTTTATCCAATTTCTATACAATTGTATGGTTTTGAGTGATTTTCTCAGTCTTGATTTCTGATTTTATTGTGCTGTAGTCTGAGAGAGTGGTTGTTATGATTTCAGTTCTTTTTCATTTGGTGAGGAGTGTTTTATGTTGGATTATTTGTTTGATTTTAGAGTATGTGCCCTGTGGCAATGCAAAAATATTATGTTGTTTTTGGGTGGAGAGTTCTGTGGATGTCTATCCAGTTCCTTTGATCCAGTGCTGAGTTTATGTTCTGAATATCTTTGTTTATTTTCTGCCTCTGTGATCTGTCTAATACTGTCAGTGGGATGTTAAAGTCTCCCACTATTATCGTGTGGGAGTCTAAGTTTCTTTGAAGGTCTCTAAGAACTTGATTTATGAATCTGGGTGCTCCTGTGTTGGATACATATATATTTAGGATAGTTAGGTCTTCTTGTTGAACCCTTTGCCATTACATAATGCCCTTCTTTGTGTTTTTTGGTTTTTGTTGGTTAAGTCTGTTTTGTCAGAAGCTATGATTGCAACCCCTGCTTTTTTCTGTTTTCCATTTGCTTGGTGGATTTTTCTCCATTCCTTTATTTTGAGCCCAGGGGTGTCATTGCATGTGTGATGAGTCTCTTAAAGACAGCATATCATTGGGTCTGGGTTCTCTATCCAGCTTGCCACTCTGTGCCTTTTAATTGGGGCATTTAGCCCATTTACATTCAAGGTTAGTATTGATATGTGTAGATTTGACCCTGTCATCATGATATTAGCTGGTTATTATGTAGACTTGTTTGTTTGGTTGCTTTATAGTGTCACTGGTCTGTGTACATATGAAGCTTAGTTTGGCTGGATATGAAATTCTTGGTTGGAGTTTTTTCTTTAAGAATATTGAATACTGGCCCCTAATCTCTTCTGGCTTTTAAGGTTTCTGTTGAGACATCCACTATTAGTCTGATGGGCTTCCCTTTGTAGGTGACCCTGACCTTTTTGTCTAGCTGCCTTTAACATTTTTTCTTTCATTTTGACCTTGGAGAATCTGATGATGATGTGTCTTAGGGATGACCTTCTTGTGAAGTATCTTACTGGGGTTCTCTGCATTTCCTGAATGTTGACCTCTGTAGCTAGGGTGGGAATTTCTCATGGATGATATCCTGAATTATGTTTTCCAACTTGGTTATACTCTCCCCATCTCTTTCAGGGACACCAATGGGTTGTAGATTTGGTTTCTTTACATAATCCCATATTTCTCAGAGATTTTCTTCATTCCTTTTCATTCTTTTTTTCTCTATTCTTGTCTGACTCTCTTATTTCAGAAAGCCAGTCTTCAAGCTCTGAGATTCTTTCCTCAGTCTGGTCTATTCTGCTATTAATACTTGCGATTCCATTATGAAGTTCTTATAGTGTGTTTTTCAGCTCTATCAGGTCAGTTATATTCTTTTGCATACTGGCTATTTTGTGTGTCAGCTGCTGTATCATTTTATTGTGATTCTTTACTTCCTTGGATTGGGTTTCAATGTACTCCTGAATCTCAATGATCTGTGTTCCTATCTTTATTCTGAATTCTATTTTTGTCACTTCAGCCATTTTGGCCTGGATCAGAACCCTTGCTTGAATGGTAGTGTGGTCATTTGGAGGAAAGAGGCATTCTGGATTTTTGAGTTGTCAGAGTTCTTGCACTGGTTCTTTCCTCATCTTTGTGGCCTGGTGTTCCTTCAGTCTTTGAAGTTGCTGTCCTTTGGATGGGTTTTAATTTTTTTGGCCATGCTCCACTACAGACACCCCCTCACCAAACCCTCTGGGCTCTACATCGACTGGTGTGCTTCCCCTACCACTTCTCTAAGAAGCTCTTCTGCCAACTCAATTGTCTGTAGTGGTTGAGGGTTCTCCTCCTGTTGGGATTCTAGAGGCCCATGGTGGGAGTGAGTTGGTCCTTTCCTGTTCAACTCACCCATTCCCCTGGAGTCACTGGGGGCCAGGGATGAGTCAAGTGCACAGCAGCCCCATGCAGGATTCCCAGCTCCCTTCTCTTCAGCCCAGCTTCTGTTCAATGTTTTCAATTACCAGAAATAACATCCTTTGCAACTATTTAGACTTATGAAAAATATTAAGTATCTACTTAAGTATGTGCTGGGGGCACATAGTTTTTCAAAGTTCTTACAGGGGAAAGGGAGTGGCTATGTAAACAAACAGTTGAAATCCAAACTACACGTTATGTTAGAAAGAAAGGCAATAGATGGAGTGACACAATAAATATATGACAATATTGCCTGGCTGTAATTGACATTCAGCAGAGTCATACTGACACTTTTTCTGGAGGGATAGAAAAAAAAGTGTGAAGATCACTTATAAAATATTGACTAATCACTGCTTTTTAAATGATCAATATGTAAATATTAGTGTGGTAATGCAAATTTGCAGTTATTTTGGATTGTCAACACTAGAGGCCAGGAAGTCATGCTACCATAATTAAGATACAGTTATAGGTTTATGAACCACTCTGCAGCTGTAATCCTGAAATAATTCACACTCAGGCACTAGCATAGATTACTGTGGCAGCTTCATCATAGGGAGTTTGTAGGAACACTGCTGAAGTTTGGTAGAACCTTGCTCTAGGAACAGGCTAGAGCACCACATATACCGCATCCTAAGTTGTGCAACATGGCAGCCCTGTTGTACTTCATATCTGCAACAAATATTTGTTGAGCACTACTATATGCCAGCTGGGTTTGGGCAAAATTCTGAAAGACACAATCCCGAATGCCATCATCCTGAATGTTGGAATCTTGAAAAATCAAAATCCCAAAAATAGTTCTGGAAAAAATATTTTTAAATCATTTAAAAGACATTTATTTACATTTTAAAAGGAGATTTATTTGAGAAGCATAAAAACATGACAGAACACTCCATAGGCCACTTTCCACAATAAAACAGGCAATAATAACATACATATTTTTACAAGAGTAGACACTCAGCTATACCAATGGCAGGCATAACAGTTATGGGCAGACAAACCATATTCATAAAAAAATAGGTCAAAAAGCAAAATGTATTGACACATAACACTATGGTTGGTAATTGCATGCACTCATTTTTATAACTGTGGTCATCTAAAATATGGTGACAGACAACCTAAGTTTTGACAAGATTGAGCAAAAACCGTGATGGGTCACCAATACCCACATAGTCACCCAAAGAGCCAAGATCTCAAGAAATTTTATCTTTCACAAGTGCAGATGTACAAAAAAGACATCTTGCCATTTACTGAGGAAGTTTTTACATTTTTATGTACACACATAATGCTTCCACATTAAGTCAACGTTGTGATAATGCCCTTTCATGGTGTCAAATTTGCAAAAAATGCATAAAATGAACTAGAACTCTCTAAAAGTTTTCACCAATTTATACAAGTCCAGTGTTGGAAATGATGTGAAGATGAAATACATAGCTTATCAAATTAAAAAAAAATTATGCTGACAAGTTAAAATTGTGGAAAAAAATGAAAAAAAAAATCATGAAAAGTCAAAAAAAATTGACACATGAAAAGGTATATTACAGGGCTAGGTTATGGGCAATTGCAAAGAGGTAGTCCATCAAAGCTGGCCAACTTTCATGATCATTCACTATATTTTTGAAGTCTTGAGTCATAAATGAATAGCTGCTTCTTTTCTTGAAGGTCATGGCTCTCCTCAAAGAATATTTTCATCTTCATTTTCTATGCAACACTGCTCTTCAAATTCTATGATTTTATATACACTGACATGAGCATTCCCTATTACATTTTCTCATTTTCTGTACAATGCTTCTGTGTTGTTTTGGGTACATGGAAATCCATTCTGCATGCACTCGTATATAAACCACACATTTGGCAGAAACAATACTGGTGATCAAAGGCAACACTGTTGCATGTCTTCCTACCCTGCTTTGCACGTAATTATTTTCAAACCAGTCAAAAATTGCTGGCTTCTTCAGACAAATGAAGCTTTAATTTATTCAAAGCTCAGAATTTCATCGACTGGAAGTAATGCCATTGCAGGCAAATGACACATTTTTAAACTGAAGTTTTCCCTAACGCCTTATTGAATGGCCCATCCACTCATCTGAATTTTCTGCCAAATGCACATATAGACAATACCAAGATAATAGTTCCACCCAACATGATGCAACTAACATGATGCAACTATCCTGCATGTCACTAAAGATGCACTAATCCCTTCCCCAGAATTCTGCTTTTGGGATTTCAATATTTGGGATTTAAATTTTTCAAGATTGTGATTTTTGGGATATTAGATGTTAGGGATTTTGACTTTTTTAGATTTCAGTATTATGGACTGTGTTTTTTGGGATTATGACCAGACTGATGCTAAGCATTGTGTGAAAGGATAGATATATACTATTAAATCAAAGGACATGACCAGCCCTTGGCTGGGTCCAGTGTCAACCTCATGGGGAAAATCAGGTGAGCTTTGTGGGAGTCGGGGAGGGAGGCAGGTAAGGAGAAACTTCCACATATGCTTGTGTGTGGCATAGAATATGCATGCAATATATGGAAGCTGTTACTAATTGGTAAAGTAATGCTGCTGCTTACTAGTACTATTAGTATTAACTCTAACCCTAGTTACTGCTGCCAGTGTATCTGCCAATATACCCAGATCCTGTATATCTTATTCAAAGGCACATTGGAAAGTGCACCGATCAGGAGGCTCCCTTTTTAAATGCACCAGGTACTGTTTTAAGTACTTTATATACCTCGTCTCAGTGGTTCCTCAGAATAACCTAATATTAGCTTTGTTTTACAGATGAGGTAACTGGGGCGCAGAGAAACTAAATAATTTGTTCAAGGACACACAGCTGGGAAATGATGGAGCCAAGATTCAATCCCAGCGAGTCTGGGTCCATAATAATACTGATTCTTTTCTTAATCACAATGGAATTAATCTTTAACGTTTATGGAGCACTTAATCGAGATCAGGCTTTGTGCTAGCCACTTTACATAAATTATCTAATTTAATTTTTACAGTCAAGTAACTCTGGTGTACTTCTCCAATTTACAAGGAAATGGAGGCATAAAGCAGCCGAGTAACTCTTCAAGCATTACAAAGCTGGCAGATGGCAAAGCCAGGATGTGGAGTTAGGATCCCAATCTGGATCCCTCCCCCACGCCCAACCACCCCGGCAAAGACCATTTTGCAGAGTTCTGCAGCAGGCTTGGAAGGGGGCCCCACCTGATGGTGTTATCACAAGCAGGGACCCTTCCTTAGGGTCTCCTGGGCCACCTTTCATTCCATGGTTCACTCACCGTCAGAAGCTGCCACGGCATCTCAATTCACCATTTAATTTACTTCAAACTGCCTCATGCTAAAAATCTCTAGTGTCACAGTCACTGAATGGATTAAAAAAGTGCCAAAGTTGCTTTAATGAGTGGGGTATGGGTTGCAGAATCCGCATAGAATCTGAATCTTAACAACAGACAGTGCAAACTTTGGTGGGTTGATGTCTTCACAACGGTACATTTTAGGATAGGGTCACCATCAAAGTATATTGTAAAAATTAAGGCTGGTTCTGTCATCCAAAAGGGTCATAATTTGACTTTGAAATATTTGATATACAATGGTGGCTTTTGGCCTGCTTGTTTTACAAACGAACACTCACAGGTACATGGACGTGCCTCCAAACAGCTGTCACTGGAATGACCCCTGGCCAAGTAGTGCATAGCACAGTTCACAGTTGAGATTCTGGCCGGTGACACCAGCCAACTGCTACTCAAGAGTGAAGGGACATGCAACTGTGGACATGCCAGTGTGCTGTAGGAGCTCCAAGCTCAGACAGCATCTCCCCATCAGCAAAGGGTCTGTTTATTTAATGAACATTTACTAGGGACCTGTTTCTCAACAGATACTGTTGAGTATTAGTTCTACAAAGATAAGTAAGATGCAATTCTTATCTTGCAGAAACAGAACTTGATATGATAAATAAATGTGTCAATAAATCACTGTACCATATTGTGGCCAGTGGGTATATATAAGGCTTGGGGGTTGGCACCCAGGAAGCAGTACCTGTCTGGTACCAGGAGTGGGAGTCAATGAATACTTCCCAAAGATGGATAACCTAGGCCTAGGGGAGACCCAGAAATCCCTAGATGGAAAGAGCAGAGAAAAGCATTCCAAATAACACAGCATGCACAAATGGATGGAGTCTCTAAATTGCATGGTGGGTTTGAGATCTTGTAGGGCTGTTATAGTATGTGCAGGAGTCGGAGGATGAAGTGAGAGAGACAGATGGGGACCACACATCATGGAGGGTCTCATATACAATGCCAGTGGATTTGAATTTTAAGCTGAAGGCCACGAGGCACCCCTGCAGGACTCTAGGCAGGAAGAAACATGCCTATATTTTGACTAGGAATAGGAATCGGAATGGTCCGATGAGCATTCTGAAAGTGGCTCCTGCTGTAGAGTACAGCATGATCTGGAATGGGTGTGGGGGTATCAGGCAAGGTGAAGGGGCAGTAAGTCTGGAGGATGGTGGACCAGTTAGAAGGTGACAGCAAGACCCTCTTGTGAAATTGCTCAAAAGAGACTTGGAGGTAGAAAAGTCAGACTTCGTTTTGGCCTGACTGTGGAGAGTGAGAGAAAAAGTGAAGTTTAAGATGACAGATTTCTGGTTTGAAAAGTGTCTAGCTGACCACTTTTGGAGGTGTTGGGGGTGGCATAAAAGAGAAGAGAATATAGAAGGGAAGGAATGGAAGCTCAAAACAGAATGCTGTGACAGGGACCATTAGTTGTCTCCCAAAGTCAATCATAAAAGTCTTTGATTTTTAGTTGAGCTATATAACAAATACGTTTTTCAGGGTTTTTTGGCATCTAGGTATGACCATGTGACTAAGTTCTGCCTAATGGGAGAAAACTAAAATGTCATGTGATAACTCCGGGAACCATAAAAGACAGCTGGTATGTGCCTTTTACTCTCTTATCCTTTGTTTCTTCCTCCATCCTGTTGCCTGGAACATAATTGCCTCCATCTTGGATCATGGGGACCAAAAGAAAATCTAGGGGTAGCTTGGCCCCAGCTCATAGGAGCCTGGATCCCTGAGGACTTAGTGGAACAGAACGCTATACCTACCCTTGACTGCCTGCTTCCAGACTTTATTTACATGAAAAAGACAAAGATTTATATGGTTTTAGCCACTGTTACAAATTTGATTTTCAGTCACATGTAGCTGAAACTAACTCTAATTGACGACATTACTTACGGGCTTGATACATATCCTAAGTTGAGGACTTCCCAGTATTATCAGCTCGAAAAACTTGTTTTATGGTTATTCAATGAAAAGTCTTAGACAACCTATTTCCGTAACTCAAATTTGTATTGCTACCACATTCTCAGAGTCTTCCTGAGAAAACTCCTGGTCAGAAGTGAGGGGTGTGGTAAAGTGCATGTTTTGATCTAATCCCTGACTTCCTGTATCATTTCAGAGAACTACAGTGGGTATGTCTATTAATCATGTCTTTTCATTCTGTATTTCGGATGTTTTGACATCTTGGGGCCTTGATAACCCTGGAAGGACTGCCCCTCCAGAGACAGCTCATTCCTGGAGAGAGCGAACAACTCACCTCCAAGCACATCTTTCATATGCGAACCAACCAATCCAGAGCCCCTACTCCCAACCACAACCTCTACTGGGCTATTGCACTATGGGCCACTATTTACCTTCCCTAATCATCCCAGGGCCAAACACCAGACAGCTAGGGACAGCCCTTAAGCCCCAGAGCCTGATGAAATTATTCAAACTAGCCTAAGACTGCTTACCCTGCCTTGCTAATTTCTTCCTGTGGAAACCACAATGAAGGCTCTTGTCCATGTTTCCCCTTCACTCTGTCTGTCTCCTGACAGCCCTGGTGCTTTTCC
Source organism: Pan paniscus (assembly GCF_029289425.2). Taxonomy (NCBI): domain Eukaryota; kingdom Metazoa; phylum Chordata; class Mammalia; order Primates; family Hominidae; genus Pan; species Pan paniscus. The sequence continues at coordinate 30,756,100 of NC_073255.2, read as the reverse complement.
GTGTGGCCCTGCACAGCATGCCATGCCTCCGGTTTCCAGGGACCTGTAAGTATAAAGTAGACTTTTTTCATTATGACACTCATTTCTACGTTTGCATATCTTACCATCTCTGATTAAAACAATCCCAGGTACTCTTAAAACAGTGTGTTCCTCAATTTTTCTGGCTGAAAGACCAGTGTACAACTCATTAGCAAGACATGCTGAGAAAGTATTCTGGGAGAGAGAAAGACGCAAGAGGGAGAGGACCCAGCGATATTCATTCATATTCATGACATTTGATTTACCAAAGTGATGACTCAGGACTGCTGAGATTCCTGTTTTAGATTTGATGCATAATTAGTTAATAAAGGAATGTTATTTAATCCTTAGAGTAAGTATCTAATCCTCTAGGTGCTTACTGTTTCTTTTCTCTGAATATTTGTTTTATTAATTCATGTCTAGGTAGCACTTATAAACTGCATGTGGTACTTTAACACAGGTAAATTATATGCTTAATAAGAAATAAAATATCTGCCCCTAGGAGCTTGTAGTTAAGAAAACTATATTGTCGAGAGTTAATACAATATGCTAGCTGGTTATGACTAAGACTGCCTTTCATTGAGAAGAGGAGAAATCCTCTTCCTGAATGCCACAATAGCGTGTGTTTGAGTCCTGAATGAGTCATCCCCACGCACGGTGCTGGAGACCCAATCCATCGCCTTCCTTCTTGTTTCCCAGTACTGCTGCTGAAGCAATCGTGCACCAAGAACAGCAGTTTGTTAGTTGAAGTTGAGAAATAAATGACTCCTGGGGCCCATTCAGCTCAAGTGTATATATAGTTCAAACAAACCCAGGATATAAAAATCTGTATTTACACAGCAGATAGAATGAGAATAATTCACGTGCCAAAGGATTCACCACTGCATGCCCTTTCAAAGTGAACTAACCTCATATATTTAAAATATGATTTGATTTTAAAGACATCCCCTTCATAGGCATTTTTAAGGGAGGGGGAATCCATGGTAAAAATGAAGTCAGTAGAGATAAGGCTCATAGACATGGAATGTGGCAGTTTACTTTTTAGTTCATTTGTGACTTTACCTCCACATTCTCTCAACTTCTAAGTTGAGACATTCTTTAGAAAGTGTCATGGTGTACAGAGATGGAGGCTTGATTGCAAGAGATTAAAGGATTAATTGAATATATAAAGCTCTAGTATTCCTTAATGTAATGTAAATGCTAACAGCCTTTGCAAGGGTCTAAATAACTTTGCCTTTGATAGAGAAGTTTATGGCTTTCTGAGCATATTATATGCATTACTGCATTTGCTCTTCATAACAATTGTATGGAGTAGGAGGCAAGGAAATGTTTTCATTTCCATTTTACTGATCAGAGTCAAAGCCACATGGATTACAAGAGGTGGAGCTAGGGCTAGAACACAAGACCCCTTCTCCCAGGCCTTCACATGTGACATTACCTTGAGAGTGCCCATTCTAGCTGCAGCTGGTTTTAGAGTGTACCAGTGACCCCAGATTTATCGTTTTGACTCCCTAAATTTCATCTAATATTCATATCTCTGCAAGAAAGCCACTCTTCCTTACAACTTCATTGGTGTGTTTTAATCAGCTTTGGCATGAGGATTTAGCAATTCCTGGATTTCAGCTGTGACTGTAGATCTTGACATTGGAAAATATTTACACTTGAAGCCCTAAGGGGCAGTAACATGAGTTGTGTTGCATCCCTGCCAAATACACATTAACTTATTCAGAGTAAGTAGGAGAAAATATTGAAGGATGCATTCATCTATTTGTGGTGATGAATGTTTATATAGAAAGGGAATTTTAAAAATACTTGGATAATAATTTAAAACTTTACAGAAATTGTATTAATGGTGCCCTCTTTAGTAGTACATAACAAATAGTGTTTTAGGAATTGAAAATACAATGCAAGCATTATGAAATAATTCTGCCATAATAAAACATATCTTTAAAAGAAATACTTGAAAAAGACAGATACAGTTTTTGTCCAACAAAGACACAAGTTAGGATAGATACTTCGGGATAGTCAACTTTTGCCTAGAGTGAGACCTCAGGGAAGAACTATCTTCACGTTCTCCACCCAGAGGGGAATTCTCCCCTGAGTAATGGACAGGCCCTGAACCCAAATCAAGTTGATTCAAGTATAGGTAATAGCAATTACCCTTGGGTAGCAAGAGCCTTCTGTGGTATATCTTTTTAGACAACAAGAGGTCCCGTGGGATAAACTGAAATGCTGTTGAATGCCTAATGCTAGAAAGAGCATCATGTCCTACCTGTCTGGGTACAGAGAAAAAAAAATGTGGGTAATGGCGAATGCCTGATTCTTAGAGCAAGATGGAAATCCGTAACTTTTCTGAACCTATCATAAGCTTTCAAGACCAGTGATGAAGTGTCATGTGAGACCTTCATACTGACTGAACTTTGTTCAGTTTATGCATAGATTTCTTAGAATTTGCAGCCAATATCCCTTTGACCTCTATTTTTTGACTTTGTGAATATTCTTCATTTTTGAGTAATTTCTTGACTTCTCAACAATATCCGTGCTAAATGCAAAATGTGATGATACAAGTAATACCTAAAATGTAATTAATTAGCACAATATGGTGGCAATATGGTACAGTTGGTCATAAGTGTTCAAATCTTCACTTTGCTTCTTTCTAAACTTATTTTCTTGGATAGATTACTTAGATATTTGTGTCACACTTTTCTCATCTTCAACGGGAATAAAGATGCCTCATTTGCTAGGTTGTTGTGAATAGTCCATGCGGTAAAATACATATGGTATGTACTAGGTCCTTGGCACATGAAAGATACTTAAAAATATGAGTTTGCAAAAGCTGGAAGTAAGCTTCAGCATGAGAAGATTTGTCCTTGATCTACCCATGTATTCTAACTTTCAACCATAAATTCCTTACTGCTGACAAGTGGTCAAGGTTTTGTTTGCTGTATATTCAACATGGGTCAGCCAAAGCATGCTACTCTTTGGGATATGGATGTTAAACAGGTTTTATCTCCTGTGCCATCCTGATTCATTTGTTCTGCCTGCCTGAATGCTGTGTTGAGGATACAAGACTGTGTGTAGCCTTGAAGACAAAGAGCACAATTATTTATTAGTCAGGTCTGCTGTGGAGTTGGGAGATAACTCATTACTCATGCCTGCTGTGGAACTGGGAGAAGGGAGTGATGGTGGCATGCATGCAGGCATTTGCCTTCCTTGGCCTAAGATACTCATCCTCGTTTCTTTCCCCAGGACCACAGAGACTTATAGGTACCTAATTCTACTACTATTGGAACGCATGCAAGGTGCCTAGAGGTAACTCTATTATTGGAAAGGCAGCTTATGTGAGAAGAACGCAGGGCAGAGAGCTGGAAGCTTGTTCTCCCTGGCTTCATGTCTCCACTCATGCCTTCTTGTCTCCCATTTCCTAGGATGGACCTTCCCCTTTCACAATTACATGCCTTCGCACACACTCTTTCAGCTTCTGAGAATGCAGTTCCCTACGTTTTGTCACTTGGCAAATTCTATTTATCCTGCAAGATCTAGCTCAAGTGTAGATTCTCAACATAAGGAGGCCTGATAGATTCAAGGCCAGGACTTCCTAGTATTCTTGGTGCCTAGCTCACAGTAGGCCCTCAATAAATTTTGGTTGAACAAAGTACATAGATATAAAGAGGGGGATATTGATGAGTTGAAGGTGAAAATTTTCCTGGGAAAATAATCCAGATGTGAATACTATATTGCTTCTCTCTGGATTTGTAAAACCATCTTGTTTGGGGTCCTTTATATTTTAAAGGGGTGGCAGCCCTGATTATATGTTAAGATAAAAATCAAAGTTTTAATACTATATTTGAAATGGACTTCTTGAATTATGATGATTGAGTCTCATGGGCACCAAGACAAGCAAGACTTGAACTTTTAAAAAATGTAAAATACACATGACACAAAATTTACTATTTTCACCATTTTAAAGTGTATAATTTAGTGGCATTAACTACATTCACATTGTTGTGCAACCATCACTACCATCCATCTACAGAACTCTTTATCTTGCAGAACTGAAACTCTGTACCTATTAAACAGTAACTCCCTGGTCTCCCACCCCACTGCCCTGGACAACCACCATTCTACTTTCTGTCTCTGTGAATTTGACTACTCTAAGAACCTCATATATGTGGGATCATATAGTATCCTTTGTGGCTGGCTTATTTCACTTAACATCATAGTGTCCTCAAGGTTCATTCATGTTGTAGCATGAATCAGAATTTCCTTATTTTTAAGACTGAATAATATTCCATTATTTATATACAGCACAATTTGTTTATCCATTCATCTGCTAATGAACATAGGTTGCTTCCACCCTTTGGCTATTGTGAATAATGCTGCTATGAACATGGGTATACAAATATCTCTTCAAGTCCCAGCTTTCAATTCTTTTGGGTGTATAACCAGATATGGAATTGCTGGGTTATATGGCAATTCTATTTTTAATTTTTTGAGGAACTACCATAATGTTCCATAGTGGCTGCATCATTTTACATTCCCACCAACAGTGCACAAGGGTTCCAATTTCTGCGTATTTTTGCCACTTGTTATTTTCTGTTTTTTTTGTTAGTAGCCACTTGAATGGGTGTGAGGTGGCATTTTCTTGTGGTTTTGATTTGCATATTTCCTAATGATTTGTGTCTTAGTCCATTTGGGCTACTATAACATAATACTGTACACTGGGTAGCTTATAACCAAGAGAAATTTGTTTCTCACAGTTCTGGGGGCTGGGAAGTCCAAGATCAAGCAGCCACATTTGGTATCTGATGAAGGCACACTTTCTCATAGATAGTGCCTTTCACTGTGTCCTCACATGATGGGAGAGATTTAAGAGCTGCCTTGGGCCTATTTTATAAGGGGCACTGATTTTATTCATTAGGGCTCTGCCTTCATGACCTAATGGGCTCCCCCAAAAGGCCCACCTCCTAATATAATTACCTTGGGGATTCAAATTTTAACGTATGAGTTTTGGGAAGATACAAACATCACTAGCAATTAGTGATGTTGAGCATCTTTTCATTGTTTATCGGCCATTTGTATATCTTCTTTGGAGAAATATCTATTCAAGTCCCTCACTCATTTTTAAATGAGGTTGTTGGGCTTCTTGTTGTTGAGTTGTGAGTTGTAGGAGTTCTTTATGTATTCAGAATATTAGCCCTTTATCAGATGTATGATTTGCAAATATTTTTTTCCCATTCCCTGTGGTGTCTTTTCACTCTTTTGATTCTATCATTTAATACACAGAAGTTTTTTAATTTGATGGAGTTTGATTTATCTATTATTTTCTTTTTTTGCCTGTGTTTTTTGCATCATATTCAAGAAATCATTGACAAATCCAATGTCATCATGCTTCTTCCCTGTGTTTTATTCTAAGAGTTTTATAGTTTTAGTTCTTAAATTTAGGTCTTTGATCCATTTTTAGTTAATTTTTGTTCATGGTATAAGGTAAGAGTCCAACTTGATTCTTTTGCATGTGAGTATCCAGTTTTACCAACACTGTTTGTTGAAAAGACTTCCCTTTTCCCATTGAATGTTCTTGGGGCTCTTGTCAAAAATCATTCCACTATATATGTGAAGGTTTATTTTTGGGCCGTTTATCTTATTCCATTGGTCTATATGTCTGTCATTATACCAATACCTCACTCATAATATAGTTGTTATTACTATAGGTGTGTATTATGTTTTGAAATCAGGAAGTGTGAGAACTCCAACTTTGTTCTTCATTTTCAAAATTGTTTTGGCTATTTGGTGTCCCTTGAAATTCCATATAAATTTTAGGAGGGATTTTTCTATTTCTAAAAAAAAAGTCATTAGGATTTTGATAGGGATTGTATTGAATCTATAGATTACTTTTAATAGTACTGATATCTTAATAGTGTTAACTCTTCTAATCTGTGAACGCAGGATGCCTTTCCATTCATTGGTGTCTTCTTTCAGCAATGTTTTGTAGTTTTCAGTGTACAAGTATTTTGCCTCCTTGGATAAGCTTATTCCTAAGTATTTTATTCTTTTTGATACTATCATAAATGGAATTATTTTCTTAATTTCCTTTTCTAATTGTTCATTGTTAGTGTATAGAAATCTAGCTGAGTTTTGTTCGTTGATTTTGTATCCTAAAACTTCACTTTTCTAACTGACTCTTTTGGTGGAATCTTTAGGGTTTTCTAAATATCAGATTATGTCATCTATAAACAGAGTTAACTTCACTTCTTCCTTTCTAATTTAGATGCTTTTTACTTATATATTTTTTCTTGCCTAATTTTTCTGGCTAAGACTTCCAGTATAGAATAGAAGTGACAATAGTGGGCATCCTTGTCTTCTTTCTGATCTTAGAGAAAGAGCTTCAGTCTTTCACCATTGAGTACAATTTTAGCTATGCGATTTTCATATGTGGTTTTTATTATGTTGAGGTAGTTATTTTTTATTTGTAGTTGGTTGACTGTTTCTATCATTAAAAAGTGTTGAAATGTGTCAAATGCTTTTACTGCATCAATTGAGATAGAGGTTTTTCTTTTTACTTTATTCTGTTAATGCGATATATTATATTGATTGACTTTTATACATTGAGCCATCCTTGCATTGCAGGAATAAATCCCATATAGCCATGTTAGTATAATCCTTTTATGTGCTATTGAATTCTGTTTGCTGGTATTTTGTTGAAGATTTGTTTGTACCAATGTTTATTAGGGGTAATGGTTTGCAGTTTTTTTCGTTTTTGTTTTTTGTTTTTGTTTTGGAGTGTCTTTGTTTAGCTTTGGTATCAAGGTAATACTGGCCTCATAGAATGAGTTTGGATGTTTTCTCCCCTATTCAATTTTTTTGGAAGAGTTTAGAATGACCGGTGTTACTTCTTTTTTAAATATTTGGTAGAAATTCCTCAGTGAAGCCATCTGGGCCTGGGCTTTTCTTTGTTGGGAGGTTTTTCATTACTCATTCAATTGCCCTAGTAGTTATGGGTTTATTGAGATTTTCTGTTTCTTCATGATTCAGAAACAGAGAATTTCTGTTCCTTCCTGATTCGGTACAATAAGTTGTGTACTTCTGGGAATTTATTCATTTCGTATAAGTTATCCAATTTGTTGCTGCACAATTGTTTGTAGTACTCTCTTATAATTCTTTTTATTTCTGTAAAATCAGTTATAATGTTCACTCTTTCATTTCTGATTTTGGTTATGAATATTACTTCCTTTTTTTCTTAGTCAATCTAGCTAAAGCTTTGTCAATTTTGTTGAATTTTTCAAAGCACCAACTCTTGGTTTTGTTGATTTTCTATACTGGCTTTCTATTCTTTATTTTGTTTATCTCTGCTCTAATCTTTATTATTATCTTCCTTCTGCTAACTTTGAGGTTAGTCCTTTATCTAGTTCCTTAGGGTGTAAATTTGGGTTGTTGATTTGAGATCTTTCCTCGTTTTTAATGTAAGTGCTTTAGAGCTTTCTAAATAGGGCCATCTACATGCATTTATCCTGGTAACTTTACAGGAAGAATCAGTGAGCAGTTGGCAACATTCCACTCCAGGTAAGGGACCCTCATTAGATACTTGCCTACTGCAAAATACAATCAGTATTTTGTATTTGGACTCAAATAATTTTGTTTTATTGTGATTAGGTCTATATCCAAGACCTAATCATTTTGTTTGAAACACAGTACTTAAAGGAAATCACTCTACTCTTTTGCTTCTAAAATATCTAATATAAAGTACTGCCTTAACTTCATTAAGAGTAGATCCACTGCCGTAGGATTCAAACAAAGGTGAAGACAGTAGTAACTGTTCAAGGAAATAGGAGACTTAGAGTTTCACTGGTTCTCTCAATTTGTAGCCTGGGTGAGAAACGTGTTTGGCTGGTGTCTACTTATTTGATATAACAAGCAAACTCATCACAAGGGCTGGAAATACTTCTTTGTGGCTACAATATGGATGGGAGGGCTATGTAGATTAGCACATTTTCTGATGCGTTTAACAGAAAGTCAGACTCAAAATGGCTTAAACTATAGAGAAATGATTCATGTCTTATCACTGGGAGTTCAGAGGCAAGCAGACTCTGGAGTAGCAAAGCTTAGTTATGTGATCAAGGACCCAGGATCCAGTCTGGATCACTTCATGGTCATAAGATGGCTGTAAGCAGCTGTGGAGCAATATGCTTCCTCATTCATAGCTTAAAAAAAGAGGGGGAAAAGAAAGAATGCTCTTTTCCTCACTCTAAAACATAGAATTAAAGTCCTACACTGTCAGTTATGGCCGTATGTGGTTATCAAGGACTTGAAATGTGCCTATTCCAAATTGAGGTGTTCTGTAAGTATAAACAACACAACTAAATTTTGAAGACTTAGTATGAAAAAAGGAATGTAAAATATCTCAATAATTTTTTTATTGATTCTGTGTTTACATAACATTTTGGGTATATGGTATTGAATTACCTAAATATATTTCTAAAATTAATTTTACCTGTTTCTTTGTACTTTTAAAAATGTGGCTACTAGAAAATTTTAAATTGCATATGTGGCTTGCATTATATTTCTACTGGGGCTGGGCGTTGGACACAGTTTGGACAGAGACCAGACAGGTCCCATGGGCTGATTGGCCTCAGCCAATCATGGGGGTGAGTGGCTGTTGGGGGGTCAATTACAATGCCCATCACAAAGCAAGAGGAGTGGAGGAGAGCTGTGCATCACTGTACTCGTTCGGGACTGATAGAGATAAAAAATGACTTCAATACATTTAATCTACTCTGGGATTTGGAATAACGCAAATCCTCCCAAACCCACTCCTTTTTTCCTTCTCTCAGGCCTGTTTTCTCAAGCCCATTCTTTACTCTAGGAGTGGACAAGATAGATTGAAGAGTGCCAGGAAGAGGAGCGTGGGATGAGGGTGTGGCCGTGGAGGGCTAGCGGCACAAATAGCTAAGGTTTTAGCGCAAGGTGAAAAGACGTATAGAAATGCCAGGTCCGAACTGCTTGGTATTAAACTGGTTATTTCCCCCTTCATAGGATGGAGCATCCCAGTGGATATTACTTTTCTGCTTGCCGTATTTGGGCAGCTTGGTCAATTAAGAACATGGTGAATGGGAAAAGGTAGCTGGGGGATTCTTTCCTGGAGCCCGTATCTTTGGGTGGAAAGAGGCTAAGAGGGGTGGTGTAGTGTTGATTTCCTGTGCAGTCCCTAGATTGTGATTCCTCACAACCTATTGCTATTCTAATGTTTTACATGTTTTTCGTATTCTCTTAGCCCTGTATGTAATAGCCATTTTTACTGGCCACATTGTTTATTATGGAGTTTCCCCAAATGTTCTCTGGCTCCTCTCTTTATAAAACCGAATGTGTGTTACTCCTCATTATGTGGTCTCTTCCCACTTTTTTCAAGGTGTCATCCAGACTACCTGCTTCAGAATCATCTAGGAACTCGTTTCAAAGCAGATTCCCTGGCCCTTCATCAAAACTACTGAATCAGGATCTCTAGGGGTGGGATGTAGGGATCTCCCTTTCTAACGAGCTCCCAGGCCACTCCCATCCTCACTAAAGTCCCGGGGCTTCAGAGACTTGTATAGAGAGAGTGGGTGCAGGAAGACGTGAAAGGGGTTGTTTCTCAATGTGGATCTTTGCAAGGGGTAAGTCCTAAGTGGGAGAAGTGGGCATCTCTCGGTTTCCGCAAGGAAAGCAGGGCTAGTATCTCAGCGTCTGGTGGACTGAAGAGTGATGGTGATGCCTGTCATGCCCGATAGCATGGCAGAGAGAGTGTTCTTATCAGGGCCACAGCAGCTGAGACCAAGATGTGACGCCTCTCTCTGGGGGCTCACAGGCTCCTGCAAGGAGGCCACACCCTGGAGAACGCAGTTGGATTTGTTTCTAGCAAATGTGGCACTCATAATAGATTTCCAGAAATAACCGTGGAGACGGGAGGATATGAGGTCCTTCGGTGGGCAGGTGAAGCCTAACAGGTCTCCCGGGCTCAGCATTAATGTTAACCTTCAGTTAAGCTGCTGCGGCTTCAGGGCAGTTAAGTTACAAAAAATTTGCAAAACCCAGGAGAGCATCACTTCTGACTAAGCAGCTTGAAGGCATCATAATGCCTCTACCCCAGCACTTCTGTGGCTTTGATTGACACATTTGGAGCCACATCTGTCTGGTAGACATGGGTAGAGACATTCTTGCTTGTTTTTCTAGTGCAGTCCAGATTTGTGTGGCTCCACTATAAATTCAAGAACCCACCCTTTTCCCTTAATGGAAGGGCCAGAGCTTCTTCAGGCTGGCAGAGCAGTTGGTGTTGACCCAAAGTAGGGGTGCCCTGGTGTTTTCTGCCATCCAGGTAGTGCTGAAGATGTGGAGTGGGCATCTGAGTCAGCTCCCTGTCACAGGCCAAATAACTCTCCACTTCTCCACTGCAACACTGTAGAATGGGGAGGGTGGGTATGTGTTTGAAGGAGACCCAGAAGGAGTGGGGAGCCGTAGGCCACACTGTGAAACTTCCACCGTTCCCAGAGAGCCCAAGATCTGAGTCTATTTCTTGGGGTGGAATTGAACAGTGAAAGACTGGATCAGCAATTTCCTTTCCATGTACAGAAAGCAACCTCTTCCTCTTCAGCAGGATTCAGCTTCTTTCCTGCAGGTTTCCTCCCTCCAGTTCCCTCCACTGAAGAATCCTTTGAGATTGGCTGCAGTACCATGCAGAAAACTGGAGTATTAAAGCTTCAGACTTCTAGAAAGTTGGAAGCTCCTGATGGCGGTGGAAGTCCACAGATGGCAGGGAGGAGGGCGAATGGAAGGTGTTTGTGGAGCAGAGAGCACCATGAGCTCTGGACCTCAGAATGACCCAGAACAGGTCTTCTCCTTTGAAGAAACATCTCTCTCTAATCTAAATGGTCAGCTCTCTCTGGATACATACGCTTATTTTGGCCTGTGACAACATGAATTGTTAGACATATCCCTGCCGACCCTTTTTTGTTGTTACCTATGAATAACACTTTTCTATTGTACTAACATTCAATTGCCAGGGAACACCTTAGTATTCTCTATAAATGCAGGAGCAGCTTCCGTTAGGGCATTCAAGGCAGTTTGGGGTTCCCATTATATGCAGGCTGTGTCCGACGGAAGGGATTTATTCTGCAGCTGAAATGTCTAAGAGTTATTATTTTTCCCACGGAGTATATTTATTTCTTTTTGACAGTGTTTGAGGTTATGGACTCTATTTCTAGCTGACAAAAGAAAACAGCATACAATAAAATCTGTGACATTAGACTGGGTAAAACCAAATGCACTCATTTGCTTTCAGACAAGGACACCCGTTTCAATAACTGAAAGAACTGAGAATGTTTAATGTTCTGAGAACATGCTAAGCTGAATTTAAGTGAAAGATGATCCCTGGTTCTTTCATTCTTGCTTTAAAAATAAACTACGTAATTAAATGGCTACAGATACTTCTTTTGTGGGGAGGAAAACAGCAGTCAGATTCTTTGCAATCGTGCCAACAGGGCAGTAGGTTTCCTAACCCTTTGGCAAAATTGAGAATCAATACCAATAAGAAAAAAAATAGTAACAAAAGGGGAAATCTCACAGGAGTCACAGGCGATAAAAGATTTACAATGTGAATAAAACATTACAGGTCAGCATTAAAACAGATGATACGTCTCTCTGACAAGACAAAGCGGCCAGCCTCTAACCAGAGGTGCAAAACCGCACCCAGGGGCCAATGAGAAAGCCCCAGACCAGCCACTTCCCTTCCCCTCAAGGAAAGGAGCCTCCTTCTCGGGGAGACATTCACTCCACAAGCTGCATTCACAGTTTGACAGTTCACCTTGTTTGAAAGTAAAATTCTCTGAAAGTACAAATCTTGCCCATGCATAATTTCTAGGACTAGTATATTTGGAATTTGTGAACAAAGAGACCAGACTTGCTTTTGAAAAGGAAAAGATGCTTATCTGTTGGTTCATTTTGTAGGTGAATAAGACTTTTAAAAATACAACCTGGAGAAATTATGAAGTCAAAAAAGGTCCATAAAGACAGGCTGAATTCTGACTAAAAGGCAGTGGAAGCCATCGCCAACTGGAGGGGTTTTATGAACATGGTGGAGGGGAACTCTCGGAGGGTGATCATTATTCAGGGCTCATTAGTTCTTGCTAAGTGGACTCTCAATCATGGGAATTTCCATATTCCAAAGCCAAATTCTTGAAAAGAAAACTCAGAAAACGATATTTTGGTGTCCAGCCATTATCAAGGGAATACATTTGACAAATATAAATCAAATTTTATTATTTTCTGCCAAATCATGGAGAGTAGGTCTATATGCTCACCACTCGAAAGAATGCAGTTCACCTCCAATCAGAGACAGCATAACTGGATGCCCAGGCAGCCTGATCTCACATCCCTTAAAGTTGCCAGTGGACACACAGCCATGGCCAATAGTCTCAGTTTGGCAATATGTCTTGTCATGATAAATTAAATATCTGTTTCAGTAACTAGACTCTATACTGGAAACTTGCACACCGATTTTATAACACATTACATTTAAAATTTAGAGCACTTTATCTTATTTATTATTATTATTATTATTTTGAGACAAGGTCTCTCTCTGTCACCCAGGCTGGCGTGCAGTGGCATCCTCACAGGTCACTGTAGCCCAGACCTCCTGGGCTCAGGTGATTCTCTCACCTCAGCCTCCCAAGTAGCTGGGACCACAGGTGCACACCACCATGCCCGGCTAATTTTTGTATTTTTTGTAGAGATGGGTTTTCACCATGTTGCCCAGGCTGGTCTTGAACTCCTAGGCTCAAGCCACCTGCCCGCCTCGGCCTCCCAGAGTGCTGGGATTATAAGCATGAGCCACCACGCCTGGCCTAGAGCCTTTTAAAAATGGTTCATAGAAGCAAATTTTTGTGTGTGTTTTTTTTTGTGTGTGTGTGTTAACATGAACTACAGAGTTTATCACAGAGGATTAGTAACAATATCTAATTCCTGTTCCTGTTTCTCAACTGGCCATCTGGCTTTTCTTAATCTTTTGAAGTTCACTTACTATTGCTAACGATTAATGAGCACATACAAATGTACTAGACACTGGGCTAGGCCCCTTATTTACTTTGGTTTTTTTGCATTTCATCCTCATAACATCCTTATGAGGTAGAAGCTGGCTACCTTAGTGATAAGAAAATCAGGGCTTGGAAAATTTGGCCAAGGCCACCCACTGCTACCACCAAAATCCAGCCAAGGCAGTTTGAAGCCAGTCAGAGCTCTTAACAGGCACTCCCTGTGGCCTCCCTCCGAGTGCAGGCAATGTAGACTTGTGGCAATTTCTCTCACCTTATTGCTCAGCTAATACCTCTACCCTGAAACTGCCAATATTTTTAGTCCTGATGAATTTCATCCAATTTTCTTCCTTTTCATTTTGCCTCACCCATTTATTTCCCGTTTCTAGAATTGTTTGTCTTGCATGATATGTAGTTATCTAGAAACGCTTGTTTTCTCAGTGTTAAATGAACTCATATCATTGTTTGACTTATAATCTGTGTTGTTCTAGCTTGCCTGGCTTTAGTAATACAGTTTTTACTTCAATTTAGAGGCAACCTGCGGAGGAAATAGCTTGGCCTCTGTTATTTACATATTGATGTGTGAGATCCACAAATTATAATGGTGGCGTCTGATAACGCAGTGTCTGTACTGCCCTTTTCTTTATTCTTTTTGAAATGGTGACACAAACCTTTATCACCTGGTTTGGTCTTTTCCTGGAGCAACTTGCTATTTCTAGGAAGATCTAAAATGCAGGGTTTCTTCTTATTTTTTTTCTCTTTTTATGGCTCTTCTTCCTTTAGAATGAAGTATTGTACAACTGTTTTCCAATTGGGAACATTCTAATTAAGAAACAGAAAGAACTTAATGATGTAAAATACATTTGTGTACGATGAAGTAAAAATATTACTTCTTTCTTTTTTTGTGAGACAGAGTCTGTCTCTGTCACCCAGGCTGGAGTGCAGTTGCATGATCTCGGCTCACTGTAACCTCTGCCTCCCAGGTTCAAGCCATGCTCCCACCTCAGCCTGTTGAGTAGCTGGGATTACAGGCACCTGCCATCATGCCCGGATAATTTTTGTATTTTTAGTAGAGATGCGGTTTCACCATGTTGGCCAGGCTGGTCTCGAACTCCTGACCTCAAGTGATCCACCTTCCTTGGCCTCCTAAGGTGCAGGGATTACAGGTGTGAGCCACTGCACCTGGCCTCATCTTTATTATAGCATTATGATAATAGCAAAAAGTTGGGAATAATATAAATGTGCCCAAATAAGGAACTGGTTAAATAAATTATATGACATCCATATGTTGGAATATCATGCTACTCTAAAAGTTACATTGTAGAACAGTTTTTAAAGATATAAGAGAAATGTTTAAGATAGATTAAGTGACAAAAACAATTAATAAAATAGTATGAGTTTCTTAATCCATGAATTATTTATATGTGTATTTTTTCATTTCCAAAAAATTAAAAAATTTTTTGCTCTCATTTATACTGTTGGATTATAATTTTTATATTACTGTGAATGGAGAACATAGTCTGTATGATAATCAGTTCTTTGGAACTGGTTAAAATTTCCTTCTGATTTGGGAAAGGTTCATATTTTATAAATGTAAATTCCTCATGAGTGGAATTTTTTGGTACCTGATTCTATCTCTGTAAAACATACATATGATATTATATATTATATAACAAGCTACATATGTGTGTATATGTATAAAATCTATAGACCATCATTTTTATATGTATGCACACATTATATGCATGTGTATATACATATATATATGAAATATATGTATACCCACAAATATTTATACGTGTGTGTGTATAGACTAAGCCTGTCAATAGTGTTATTCATATGATTGATTCTGGTTTTTTTTGTTTTGTTTTTTGTTTTTTTGTTTTTGAGATGGAGTCTTGCTCTTGTCACCCAGGCTGCAGTGCAGTGGTGTGATCTTGGCTCAGTGCAACCTCCACCTCCCAGGTTCAAGCGATTCTCCTGCCTCAGCTGCCTGAGTAGCTGGGATTACAGGCATGTGCCACCACGCCTGCCTAATTTTTGTACATTTAGTAGAAACGGGGTTTCGCCATGTTGGCCAGACTGGTCTGGATCTCCTGACCTCAGGTGATCCATCCACCTCGGCCTCCCAAAGTGCTGGGATTACAGGCGTGAGCCACCATGCCTGGCCCATATCATTTACTCTTTACACAGCTTCTGGCTGCTTAATCACTCAGATTTTAAGAGAAGCATATTAGAATCTCCCAGTCCTACTGTAGTTTTGTCAATTTCTCCTGGTAACTCTATTTTCATTTTATATATTTCAAGTACATTTATTAAGTAAATAAAAGTAATTGTTGGTAGAATTTTTTTGTGATGGGTTGCTCCTATCAGTAATGTCTCTCCATTCCCATTTATTTTCACCTTGAATTATATTTTTATTAATATTAATATTCCACACTAGTTTTCTGTTGATTATTATTTGCCTAGGATTTCTTTTTTCGTTCTTTTTGTTTCAGCCTTTCTGGATCATTTTAGGAGTATCTTTCTTATAAATAGCACATGGCCAAATTTTGGTTTTAAATCAAATCTGAGAATCTTTGTGTTCTGATAGTTAACAAATACAGTTATTTAATCTATCCTTCATGTCTTTTAATTTTTGTTTTATATTTTTGATGTCTTCATCTCTCTGGGCTATACTCAAGGTAATTTCTTCAGATTCTCTCCTAATTCACTAAGTTTATCTTTAATATGATCTGACCTGCTATTTTAACTCATCTATTGAATTTATTCTTTCAATGACTATTCTTAAATGGTAGAATCTTTGTTTTTCAAATCTACCTGTTCTGATTTCATAATACCACGTTATTTTTATAATATAACTTTTTATCTCTGTAAACGCTTTAAAATACTTATTTAATTTTTTTAAAGTTACAGACATTGTTCTTTTAGCTTTAGTTCCTTAGGTATGAATTTTCCAGTTTGTTGAGGCTATAGAGTGTCTTTCTTGGCATTGCCTACCTCATATGTTTTAAAAATGCAGTCTTATCTTGCATAGGACTTAGCCTCTGTAGAACCTCCATGTGTGCTCTGTGCTGGGGAGCTCTCCCTGTGGTAAAGTTCCAGGCCTTAGGGGGCAGCCAATTTTTATACCAGCATATTGACTACATTTTCCTTTCATGTGATAGCTCAAAAGTAATTCCCATACACAAGATTGGGCTTGGCGTCTCAATCTTTGTCAGAAATCTCTCAACCTAAGGTATGTGGTATTAGTCTTAGTGCAAAATTTTCTTCTGGATTTTGCAATGTAAATAACATATCTTTGGCTAGTTCTAGTATGCAGTTTACTATCAGCTGCTATGGGATTAACCATTTTCTTTTATTAATTTGATGTTTTATGATGTAAATATCAATAAACAAATGATGATCTATTGGTTGACCTTGTCTGTATAGATCAGGATTTCTCAAGATCACCACCACTGGCATTTTGAGCTGTGTACTTTTTTTGGGGGTTGGGTAGGAGAGCTGTCCTGGACATTACAGAATGTTTAGCAGCATCCTTGGTTTTACTGACTAGATGGCAGTAGCAAAAACTCCCCAAGTTGTGATAATGAAAAATGACTCCAGACATTGCCAAATGTCTTGCGGGGAGCTGGTGGTGGGCAAAATTACCCCCAGTTCTGCTATATAGGGAAATGGCATATCTTCTTTTAAAATGAGTGAATAAGTGTGAGTTTCACTGAGTCAATAAGCACATTTATTTAGCCTTTAATGTGTATAAGACACCATTCTTTTGTGGAAGCAGTTTTATTTAGGCACAGAGAAAGAAAGTTGTAGTCTACTGCATTCTCATGAAGCCATTTGTGGCACATGACAACATTATAATATAGTGTAAGCATTTTAACAACCAAACATAACAGTGGGCTTCAATCTGTACAATAGAGACAATCACTCTGTCCTTTTAGAGCTCTTGGGAGAATGTATGCAAAAAGGTCAAACACTGCTGAAACACAGCTGGCACTCAATAAATTGCAGCTTTTACTATTATTATTATCCAATCAGAGCTCATGCATATAAACCAGGGCCCACCAACCAGCTTGACTTGTCTGCCTCTGGCTACATGACACATGTCACACCCACACATCTTCCTGAAATGTTTTTATCGGAACAACCTCAGAGTCCATGACCAAACAATCAAGCCAACAAATGAGTTAAAGAAAATCACATACAGCAAACCAGTGCTTGGCCAATAGTTAAAGTTCATGTTCCATGGTCTCTCCATGTGTCTGGGGAGCAGTGACCTCTGCATCTGTGTATGGCCCACACATGTTATTCATATCTTGGGTGGCACATAGATTCTACTGCTGGAGGAATGAATGATTGTTCGATTTATTCAGCCTGGTTCATGATCTGTTTTAACATACCAGAGCTCCATCTGAGCAGGCCAACAGGAAGCCTGCTTTTGATTTAACAGTGCTCTGAACAAGCTCCTTCTATGGCTTTCCAAGAATTAATTACAGAGCTTAGTAAAGGCGCCTGCCACAGAGTCCCATGGATAGCTTTATGAGCAATAACAGCAGCCGCATTGATGCCAGCAGAATTAGAATTTTCTTGGAGAACTGCTTAGAAAGAGAGGACTGGCTTGTGGAAGTGTAGGACACATGGGTCTCCTATCTATACTTATGGGGGAATTTCAAGTCTGGAAGCAAGAAGAGATTGGTTCACTGTCAGACAATATCTGTATTTTTGAGTCTTACACACCTAGGCTTGTGTGATTTGGCTAAAAAAGGAGAAATCATTCTGATACTTAGCAACTGAAGCACTGTGGAGGGAAGGAAGCAGCCAAGTGCCCGCTGAGGAAGGGTGCAAAGTTGAAGACCATGGGGATCTAATTGCGTGGCCGTGCAGCGCAGCATCCTTCACACTGCAGTGCCTGTGACTCGGGGGGATGAAGCAAATGCATACAGTAGCTGTCCCCAACTGCAGCAACAGAGCGAGTTCCTGAGAGCACATTTCATGTCTTGCCAGAAAGTTTCAATTGGTTGTGTGAGCAGGTTGCAGAGGTGGCCAGTGGGAGGCAAAAGAGAGAAGGGGACTCCCTGCTGAGCAAAGATGCGGGAGCCTTCCCCAAAACAGACAGCAGCTGCTTCTTGGCAGGGCAGGCTCACTGCCCACTTTGTGTGTGGATGGAGCTGCAATGGCTTTCCATAGCTACTCATTGAAAGAATAAAGTAATGAAAGACACAGCACTGGTAACCTCACAAATCAAACGTTTGTACAATTTTGAGATTATAGTAGCAGGAGGGCCTCTGCCTCCCAATTCCTGATGGTAAAGATGGTAGATTCCAAAAGGATAGCCATTTTTATGTAAATATCTGCCAGTGCAATTGAGCTTACATAAGGAATACCTGGGAGTCTCTTTCACCGAGGAGCCCTGTATCTCCCTCTGTCCTTACGTCCAGGGCTGCTGGAGGCCGGGCCAGCTCTGTGGGCATGAACTACTCTCCCAGGGGCGGGAATAAAGAGCGTGGCCTCTGGGTTTCTGCTGCACCTTCTGGTTTTGTCTGTGTGCATATTTTCATGCACATGAGAAATTCCATTCTTGCTTTTTACCCAAACATTTGTGAATTTTCTGTACAGAGGCCTGCGGCCTCTGGTCAAAAGCTATAACTGTGATAGAGAAAAATTAATTTAAAAATGGAAGTTTCTACCCTGATTTTTTTTCTTTCTGTGGTCCTTTAAAAATAAATGTGGTTGTCCCTCTGTATCCATGGTTCTGCATCTCTGAACTCAACCAAATCCACAATCTGTGGATTGAAAATATTCAGAAAAAAAATCCATAGAATTCCAAAAAGCAAAACGTGTATTTGGCCCACACCGAGTACTACCTTTAATCTATGTGAATGAAGTGAAATCTAGGTCTTGTATTAAGTAATATAAGTAATGTAGAGTTTATTTAAAGTGTACACGAGTGTGTGTGTAGGTGACATGCCAATACTACACCATTTATATCAGGGACTTGAGCATCCATGGATTTTGGTATCGTTGGGCATCCTGGAACCTCTACAGATTCTGAGGGATGACTGTAATTGTCAAACGATCTTTTGTTCTTAGTCATTTCACTTGTTTGGGAAAATGAAATTCTCCAATTGAATGAGCAGTTGGTTTTCACCAGCTTTTGCCAGACATCACAAGCCCCATTGTGGTTTTGTTCAGCCTCATGGCTTTCAGAGGGAGCTACCTCCCAAATTCACACCTGCAGTTCAGGCCCCCCTCCTAGCCTCCAGGCCCACGTCTCTACCTACTCAACCCCTCCACTTCAAGGGCTAATTAGACATCTCAAATTAAACCTGACCACACCCGAACTCCTGAATTCAGCACTGCAAATTAGCTGCACCCACATTCTCCCTGTCTCAGTAAATGGCAACTTCAGCCTTCCAGCTGCTTAGAATAAAACCTTGGCATCCTCCAGACCTTTTCTCTTTTGTCATGTTTCCCCCATCCAATCTGCCAGGAAAACCCATGGTATCCAGAATCCAGCCATTTCCCTACCCGCTTGCTCCCACACTGGTCTGGGCTAGTGTGGTCTCTTACCTGGAGGACTTCAGTCAGATGCTTTAATGTCTCCTAGTTGGTCTCTTGGCCTCTACTCTTGCCCCCTGAAGTATGTTCTCAACACAGCAACCTGAGGGCTCCTTTTAAAATCCAAGCCTTGTTATATCACTTCTCTGCCCACAAGCCTCCAGGCACTCTCCATTTCACACTGAGTAAAGCTGGAGTTCTTACAGTGGACTCCCAGGCCCTACGTGATCTGCACACCCTGCCCCAACTTCCCTGCTTCTCTTTCTGACTCGTTTCCTCCTGTTTTCCCTTTTGCTCACTCAGCTCAGCAACAGTGGCCTCCTTTCTGCTCCCACCTTAGGGCCGGGCACCAGCTGTCCACCCTGCTGAAAGGTTCTTCCATCTGAAAAAGTGCTCACAGATCCTCAGTGAGGCCTGCTCTGCCCATCCTATTTAAATTGACAACCTGTCCCTCTTCCCTTCTGAACTCCAAATCCCACTTACCCTTGGCTATTTCATTTTTCTCTAACCCACATTACCTTTTAACATAATATATAATTTACTATCTCATTATGGTTATTGTTTACTGCCTGCCTCCATCAGTTAAGAACGTAATCTCCATGAGGGTAGAAATTTTTGTCGATTTTGTTCAGGGATGCATCCCATGTGCCCAGAAGCTTCCTTGTACATAGTTGTTGTGCAACAAGAATTTGCAATGAATAAAACACTTTCCTTCAGCATAACTAAAAGCGTTTTGGGTATTACAGAAATGGATAAAATATTTGAATATAGAAAGGATATTATTGAAAAAATCATTTCGAATCACCTTCACTTTTTCTTTTTTTGCCTCTTGATGGGTGGCATATGATAGAAGAGTCAATTTCTTTCTTTTTTTTTTTTTTGAGATGGAGTTTCGCTCTTGTCACCCAGGCTGGAGTGTAATGGTGTGAACTCGGCTCATGGCAACCTCAGCTTCCCGGGTTCAAGTGATTCTCCTGCCTCAGCTTCCAGAGAAGCTGGGATTACAGGTGCCTCTCACCATGCCCGGCTAATTTTTTGTATTTTTAGTAGAGACAGGTTTTCACCATGTTGGCCAGGCTGGTCTGGAACTCCTGACCTCAGGTGATCCACCTGCCTCGGCCTCTCAAAGTGCTGGGATTACAGGCATGAGCCACCGCGCCTGGCCAAGAGTCAGTGTCATTAAACCATTAGATTCGTTTGTCTGGAAACTCCTCAATGCAGGAAGAGACCAATCAGAAAATTTGGACACTATATGCTGACCCTTGACACAGAGCCCTGCCCAAGGTAGATGCTCTGAAATGTTAGTTAAATGAACAATGAAGAAATTTAAGGGTTGGTCTTACCATTCATACGCACTGCTATCTAGGCCACTAAAACAATTGGAATTATTTACGTATTTTTTAATAAGATGTAAATTCACTCATAGAAGTTATTTTTAAAAATTAGGGGTGGAGGTAGGTGGGAGGTCTGTGGTGGATAGAGTATATATGGGAGTTGGAAATCTTGGACACTGACTCTGGACCCACCATACTGTGTAGAATCTGTATTTTTTTTTTCCTCTAAAAACCATAGAAGTAGCTGGAAAATCTGCAATTGTTTCCAGCTCTAAACATTCTTTCTAAGAAAAAAAGCCACAGTAACCTTCGTTTCCTTCTCTTCCCTTCCCTTCCTTGCCCCATCTTCCCCATTCCCTTCCTCAACCATGTGGGGCTCAGGCTAGGTGAAAAGGCACATTAGTGTTGAGGTTAATAGCTCAGACTGGGGAGGCAGCTAGCCTGGGTCTGAATTCAGGGTCTGCTTCTTACAGCTGTTTGACTTAGGATAAATTACGGAACTTCACTGCGCATAATTTTCTCATCTGATAAATGGGTTAAAAAATTCCTACCCTACAGGACTATGGTATGAACTACATAAGATCACGTTAATGGCACGTTAAAAGTCTGGCATAAGGTAAGCATTAGGTAAATGGGAGCTGTTATGAGAAGATGAGTGGGAAGGGGAGGGGCCACATCTAACATCTGAGAGTTGGAATAATTCAGAGGTGGAACATCTATGTGAATAGAGTTTTCTCTATTGATATTTGCAAGAGGTTTGCAAATGGACCAGTAGGGTGGAACTTCTCAACTCATTGATTTTAGGATACACATAGAAAATAATAAATGGTTATATAACTGCATTTTTGAAACAAAAAGTGTCAAAGACCATTACCTCCAAAGAATTGTCCCTGCCTGTTCCCTTCTTATTCTTTACAGAGAAGAATGGGGCCTCTTCATGGATACGGTTGACTAAATGCTGTCATTCATGGTCTAGAGAACAAAATGCCCACCTTCACTGGAAAGTAAATGCCTGCCTCTTGAGACTGATTTGGGCTCTGTATAATATAAGGCTATGATTTTCTAAATAAGAGTAAGTTAAGAAAAAAAAGGCCAACTGAGTGTTTTTCCTTCAGAGCAGAATTCATGAACAAAACTGATGGCCTTAAGACTGTATCATTCACGGCAGCCGACAAACTCCCCTCTCTTTATATGGACTATCATTAGCCTACTCTGAGATCTGAGTCATCTGAGTCTTGCATGTGTTTAATTAGGTAATTTTTGTAGATGAAGGAGAAATGATTAAATTATCTGGACTCCAGAAAAAAACCAAAAGATCCTTATTTCAACCATCCATCAGGCCTTGACATCTAGAGTATTACATGCTATAACTCAAATGAAAATATTTCACTTAAAAGTACGGTGCCCCTGTCCATGATATCATTAAAGGAAATCATTAAGCATTTATGCAGCACTTGGTGCCGGAAAAGTGGTTTTATAGTTATTTTTATTGCTCACCAAAACCCTCTGAGGCAGGTCCTTCTCTACATCTTAAAACCAAAACAGAGAAAAGAGATGAAATTACTTAGGATCTCAGAGAAAATAAATGACTGGATCACAATGAGAACTTTGAGTGCCAAAGCCAATTGTTTTAATCCACTGAGCCATTAGGTTAGATGTTTATTCACTGTGTACAGTGTTATCTGATTTGGAACTGACTTTTTAAGACTACTTAGATTATTGACTGTATAGACCTGGTACAAAAGCTGCACAATTGACAATCACTTCCATTCATCGTGAGCATCTCCAAAGAGCACTAAGTTCCTAAAGAAATTTAATTAAAAAGAAAAAGTCAATGTACTTTAAAAGATAGGCTTTATTATGCTATGGCATTCAATAAACATTGAAATCTCTGTTTTGTGCCTTCATACTGCATTTTGCATTCTAAGTAGGAGGGCACTTCTGCATCCGGTGACCCAGGAATCCAGGTTCGTGCCATCTCAATATGTGGTTTCCAGGATCACTGAAGCAGAGGTGAGCGAGTGTGGAGGGACCCATTTCTGTTCCTACATACTCTGGACCAAAGTGATACATAGTCCATCAGCCCTTTTTCTCATGGTCTTTTGGCCAGAGGTAGTCACATGGCCCCCAGCCCAACTGTAACCAAGGCTGGAAATGTTGCCAAGCAGAAGGCCCAGTTGGAAAATACTTTTGCCCCTTCCACAGACTGATTTTAGCTTGATTTTGATTTGGACTTGGTTGTTTTTTTTTTTTTTTTTTTGAGATGGAGACTCACTCTGTCACCCAGACTGGAGTGCAGTGGCATGATCTCGGCTCACTGCAACCTGCATCTCTCAGGTTCCAGCGATTTTCCTGTCTCAGCCTCCCAAGTAGCTGGGACTACAGGCATGTGCCACCATGCCGGGCTAATGTGTATATTTTTTAGTAGAGACAGGGTCTCACCATGTTGGCCAGGCTGGGCTCAAACTCCTGGCCTCGTGTGATCTGCCCGCCTCGGCCTCCCAAAGTGTTTGGATTACAGGCATGAGCCACTATGCCCAGCCTCTGATTTGAACTTTGAATTCAAAATGGTAACGAGAGTATTTATTCAACTTCTGCCTGAAATAGGTGACATGATATCCCTTATATTTCTTTTATGGGCTCCCATTTCCTTAGTGCTTTATTATTTTCAACACCCTTCCACATGACTCATCTCATGTGATACTAGCAGAAAGAGAAATTCTGATAGTCCAGAAGACTGCTGTATTTCCCTTTTGTTTCCTCCAGTTCAGCAGCTGTGGTACCTGTGAAGCAAGTTTATGGAAGATATATCCTGTTAGCTCAACCCCTGAAAGTGGTCTTTTACAAAAGATTGAAGTCAGATATAGTATTTATTTCATCATTGGAACTAAACCTTGGTAAACTATGACCACATCTTTTGTTGACAATTAACAACATCAGTGACAGACTCAGCTTCATTGTGACTGAGTTTGTGGAAGCTGAGAATATTCTAGTTTGAAAGGAGGTAGGTAGGAGGGGCCTGGCATGACTGAGTTTGGGGTCCAGGGCAAAGCTAGAACATTCCCAAAACTGCTGAAAGACTGGTGTTGGAGGCTTTACCTGCTAGCTTTTTAAAATTAGCCATCAGATGATTCTAAAATGAAAAAGAAGGTAAGATGGAAGTGAAATGTGAAATGGCATGGAAACAAATGGGTAGTTGAAAGTTCTGGATCATGGGATCATTTCCTTTGGTGGTGGTGAGCACAAACTTAGATTTCAACTTTTCTCCCTAATGTATGTTCTGAAGACATGATTGCCAATAGGGCAGATAAATCCCATGGAGTGGTTTCCGAAGGAGGCCAGTGATGAATTTGTTTACAAATTAATTGGTCAGGGCTCTGACTTTAGCCTTTAAGTCCTCAGCAACTGCTGACAACTTTGGCCTAATTTTGGGAGGAGATTATATTTGGCTGGGTTGCTGAGCTCTTTCTCAGAACCTCTTCTCAGGACAGTTGCCAAATGCTCTTTTTGAAACTGTGTTCTGAAATCTGAGGAAAGTTGTTTTGGGTCGTCGCCTGGGGCCTGATGCCCCAATTGGAGACACACATGTTACAATCTTTATATTCCATTAGAGTTGAAAGCAGATATCATCAACCTCCCATAGTTCCCAATAACTAGAAAGATTCTCTGAAACTTACCAGTTGCCTGATGGGAAGCAAGGAATCTTACCTCTCTATTGTTGGGCAATTTCTTAGTCCAACACAGTCCTTCTCAATGCTTTTAAAACCAGGGCTCCCTTTGAGAAATCATGAAAGATTTCAAGCCTAGTGTGCTGGAAAGACTGGTATACCTCCCTGAACCTCGATTCTATTCTTTGACTTGAATAATTTGGGTAGGTTTCTGTTTCTTGCAATCACACATGCCCTAATTAAGCCTCTAGAAATGGGAACATATCTAGAAGGGTCACTAAAATATAGCTGAGTTTCAGCCCTCCAAAATGTGAATAAGACATTATTGCCCTCATAACTTCAATGTTTCTCTAGGAATCATGAAGATATGAAAATGCAGCCTCTTTTTTTTAAAAACAGTGCTGTTTAATAAGAAAAAAGATATATATCTAGCCAAGGGGTGGGAGGGTGACGCAAGAGGAGTTGGGTGAGAAAAAAAAAGGAGAAAATAGCAAAATTGTCCACGTTAGCCTTTGCCGCTGGCTTTTGAGCTATTCTTAATCCTGTCAGCACAATTAATGAGGGAAAAATAGTTCCCAGAAGAAAAGTAGCTGGAGGCACTGACCTGCCCTCCAACCCCCTCATGCCAAGAGGGGCAAAGTCTAGAGAAAGTTTCCCCGGTGAGAGTTACTGGGAAAATGACTCTCGGTCCTGGGTAAAACTTTCTTTCTTTGTCAGCCTCAACGGCAAGTTAGTTTATGGCCAAGAATATACACGGTGCTTCAAATGCAAAGGAAGAAACTCTCTCTTCAAATGGTTTACGGCTTAGATGGGGAAGAAATGTCTACACTCTAGAAATGAAATGATGAAAGGACCTTACAGAGCAGGGGTACTCCTGAGCGAGCCAGGGGATTCACAGGTAAGCATTCTTGGAAAGTAAAGCTTTCACACTGGAGTAGTTGGGAAAGACTTCAGGAGAAGGTGGGTCCTGGTAAACCTTAGAGGAAATATGGCTCCATGTGGATGAGGAGAAGCAGGAAAGAATGTGGATAGAGTATCCTGTGTTGGAACGGCAGGAACGGAGTGGCCTGATCCGAGGGAAGGCTTTGTATTCAGTTGCAACAGTGAAAATAGAAAAAATGTCTTGAGTTAATATTGCCTCCATCTAAATGCCAATTAGACTCAAATCCACCCTCCGTAAGCGTGTTAATGGCTGGGTGCAGTGGCTCATGCCTGTTATCCCAGCACTTTGGGAGATCAAGGTGGGAGGATTGCTTGAGCCCAGGAGTTGTCGACCAGCCTGGGCAACATAATAAGATCCTGTCTCTACAAAAAATAAAAGATTAGCCAGATTTTGTGGTGCATGCCTGTAGTCCCAGCTATTCGGGAGGCTGAGGCAGAAGGATGACGTTAGCCGGGGAGGTTGAGGCTGCAGTGAGTCATGATCATGCAGCTGCACTCCAGCCTGAGTGACAGAGCAAGACCCTGTCTCTAAAACACAAAAATAAAAAATAAAAAAAACCACTTTTCATTACCAGCTTAGTTTGCATAATCCAAGACAATATACAACTTTATTTCACATATTAAAGTTAGGCAGGCTCACCTGGGATTCAGATGCTGCAGAATTTTTTTGGGGTAAGCTCAGAAAGAGATGGGAGAAAGTGTGCTAATAAGAAAGTCACCTATCTCTTATTTTTAAGAAGGAAACCTTAAGTCAATATTTCCATAAAATTTTATTTTTTGTTTATAATTTACATTATAAACCCAGTTTCTAATTTTAGCATGGAAATTTAGGTACCAGTAGCAACAGATAGGTGCCTTGCCATAATAAGTCCTCACATTTTGCATTTACAGAGCATTTTCACGTTCATTACCTTATTTTGGTAGTCTGTTCCCAATTTTTATTCTTGCTGCTAAGGGTTTTCTGCGATGTCACAGAGCTACATAATAGGAGAATCCAAATTCAAGGCCAGGTCTCCTGACTCCCAGTCTAAGCCCTTCCCAAACCTGGGCCACACCACCTGTTTCAGTGGAGGTGTCTATTGTGTAGGCCCAGAGGCAAACACAGCTATCCTGGATGTGGATGAGGGCACAGCAAGCCAGCCAGTCTCACTCACTGTGGTGGGAGCACAAACTGATATGCATCCTTTGGAAAAAGCAATTTGGCAAAATGTATTGAGAACCTTAATACTGTTTCTACACTTTGACCCAGTAATTCTACTTAAAGGAATCTATCCTAAGAAATTAATGTGATATTGGCCGAAGGTTTACATAGAAATATGTTTACTGGAATGCTACTTATAATTCCAACAATAAAAGGTTAGTTAAGAACATTGTGGTTCTGGGTGCAGTGGCTCATGCCTGTAATCCCAGCACTTTGGGAGGCTGAGGTGGGTGGATTGCTTGAGCCCAGGAGTTTGAGACCAACCTGGGCAACATGGCAAAACCCTGTCTCTACCAAATAATACAAAAATTAGCTGGCGTGTTGGCGCACACCTGTGGTCTCAGCTACTCAGCAGGCTGAGGTGAGAGGATCACCTCAAGGGTGTAGTGAGCCATGATCATGCCACAGCACTCTAGCCTGGGTGACAGAGTGAGACCCTGTCTTAAAAAAAAAAAAAATTATGGAAATAATGTGAAAATATTTATTATATAAGATCAAATGAAAAAAGTCATCATCCAGATAGAATAACTAGCAGAGAAACAAGATGTATACCAAAATGTTAAGGCCTAACTGTGACTAATGAGATTACAAATACAATTTTTTACATTTAATACCCATTTCCCATGTTTTCTGTAAATAAGGTGTAATTTTATAATCAGAAAAAAAGATTATATTTAAAAAATTTTAAATTATAAAAGCAGCCAGTGAGACTAAACACTAAAAATAAAGAGTGATTTGGGGATTAAAAATGGTCATTTTATCTAGATTGGTTCATAAACTGTATGGCTCATGTTCAGGAAAAACTAACAAACAAAAATATGGTGCTAATTTGTTACATTTCCAAGGAGAAGATTAAGGATGTATGATTTAAAGATGAAAACCACAATTGCAATAGAGCATGTGGCAAATATTTCAAGCTAGCAAAGTTTGACTAGGTAGTGGAATCACTTTCATGACTAAAGAAAGCTATACTGAATGTGTAGGAGTGAGGCTCTAGGGAGCCCTCACTAGGAGAAGCTCTTGCAAGATCCCTGCATCATGTGGTAAGCTGGTTTCTTCCTCCATGGTCTTTGGCCCTGGCTTGTTTTGTGTGATAAAAAGGAAGAGTCATCGGAGAGCTTCATATACAGCAAACACAACCTCAGAGATACTTTGGAGCTTTCTGGGTGGGGGAGAAAGACGTGGCAAAAGCAGCCGAAGGATTCAGGGTTAACACTTTGCCTTTTGAAGAGACTTCAGTTCTTGGAGGGCTTCCAGTCTGAATTTGGGGAATTCATCAACAGGAAAACAAATCGCTGGCAGGCTCTGTATTTACTCTGCCCTTCTCAAGGTTGCAACATAAATCTCCC
Source organism: Pan paniscus (assembly GCF_029289425.2). Classification (NCBI taxonomy): domain Eukaryota; kingdom Metazoa; phylum Chordata; class Mammalia; order Primates; family Hominidae; genus Pan; species Pan paniscus. The sequence continues at coordinate 30,727,972 of NC_073255.2, read as the reverse complement.
AACTTGGAAAGCATTAAGGCCGAGGAGACATTTTGTGAGTTCAGGGACTCTCCTCCAGTCTGCATGAACCACGTCTACCCTCATTTCGGGAAAACACAGGCACCAGCCCTCAAGGTGCTGCGGGAGACAGTACTGACACTGTTTGACTCGCTTGGGGCAGACTGGGGAAATGAGAGCTGGAAAACTTGAGTTCTCAAGTGAGAGCTGTTGGTCTGCTTTGGAAAAAACCCACTTACGCCAGGAGAATGAAAGCCCTGAGAAGTTCTCACTGGGTGAGTTTATGGCAGGCTTGCCATGAAAAATACCCAATGGTTCTTTGATGGTGCCCGAATTGTAATATAGCTAGATCAATTCTGGAAGCAACCTTCTTCAACACCACTGGAATATGTATGCTCCCATTCCCAACGTTTCCAGTTAGCAGAGAAGCTAATGCTGGAAACCATTACATATAATCCAGAAAAACTGTCTATGTAACATTATAAAAATTGAATATGTGTCAGAAGTGGATTTAGATTCTTTGGGTTAATATTATTTTTGCAATTAAGTAAGGAACTGACATTAATTTACTTGCTCTGTGTGATTAGGTTAATTTACTCCAGAATAATCTTGCATTTTAAAAATTAAAAATGGTAGCTGTATCTTCTCATTATCAATCAAACTAGCAGTGGCACTACAGAAACATCGTCATTTTGTACTCAACTGTGCTCTTATAGACAGTCAAATAAGAACTAAAAATGACAAATTACCATGCTCTGATAGATCTTCACGTTTAAGTACCTACAAATAACTGTCCATTTGTGAATGGTTAAGCTTAATCCATTATTTTTCCTATAAGCAAGATAACCTCTTTCATAAATAGATATCTACAAATAATACTTAGAGCAGTTTAACTCTTAGATATAATAATGCCACAGTATGTAGAAAACGAAATAGGCTTAGAAAAATAAAGCTAAATAGTTTATCCTTTTTTTGACCTTCACAAATGTAAGTGTTCTATCTATGGCTCTATAAATTGTTTAAATCCTTTAATGATGCAAATGCGCTGATAATGTTCCTATACTTGCTGGAACTATGGTTCTGTTAATATTTTGAAAATTACTTTAATTAACCTTATCTCATTTTGTAGTAGTTATAGAACACTTTTATATTTTTTAACTGTGCACTAATTTGTTTCATCATTAACCTTGGGTTTTACCCTTGGTAATTATGGTAATTCATAATTTGGGTTGTGTCAGGTGCTAGTGGATTCAAACAATACATATTGTGGGAACCATCAATAGCTTTGGTAGTCAGGATTCTTTAGTTTGCAGGGGACAGAAAAAAGGCTTGGCAGGCTGGAGGGTAGAGGGGCAGGGTTCCGCAGAAGATTCCCAGGAATGGTTTTTAGTTGGCCAAGGACTGGTGGAGGAAGGGGGATGCTGAGTGGCCTAGGTCAGGCACTTACCCGACCCTCCCTAACTCCTCCTTCTGAAATCAGAGAAGGAGGAATCTGTGATAGAAGAAGGAGGAAAAGGAATGGATAGCCCCAAACACTGCGCACTATAATAGTTAATCATATTGATAGCGCGCGGTCTCTCTCTCTCTTTCTCTCCAGGCAGCCAAAGACTGCCACCATATGCAACTGGGTCCTGCATTTTTCATCTGCATCCCCAATTTGTCACTCGAAAACCCAGGTCTCAATCCTCCCTGATTTTTCCAGAAACACCACTAGTATCCAATTCAGCAGGTCCCTATCATGGGCAGTGCGGGGGCGCCGGGCGTGGGCGATGTTCGTGTGTGACTCGCAGCTGGGCAGCCATCTCCGCGGGCGTCCTGGCTCCCCTTCCCTCTGAAAGCGCCGCGGCGGGCCAGCAGGGGGCGAGTTTCATTTCCGCACCGGAGACCCAGCCGGAATCACAAATGCCGCGAACTACACCCTCCTTTCCTGATCTGGCCAGGAGTCTGTGTCATTAAAACTCTCAGTTCTGCTTTTCCCTATATTAACATTATCTTCATTTTGAGCACATCACGTTCAGTGACAGAAAAGGAGATCCCATGAGTCACTGGAGGTAGACTTAAAATAGATTAAGGATGATATTTCATGGATGTTAGTGACATCAGTCGAAGAAGCAGTGCTTTCAAAGAGCAGAATTCCTCATATTCACTCTTCGGATACCCAGCAGTTTTCCAGGTCTTGGTCTATACCCAGCCTTTTTCTTGGAGGAAGGTGCTCATCTTCCCACACAGGCTACACAGGGGGCAGGGAAAGTTGGGACAGGTGGCACAGGGCCATGTGAAGCCCCCCGTCCTCCTGCCGGGGCATCTTACATATTGCTGCCACTGCCGAGGGGGCATATCTGTGTATAGCTGCCCAGCAGAGTACAGGGAAGGTGTTATGTGGGAAGGAAGACTCCTGGGTGGGTAAGAGTTTGGGCTAAGTCTCTCCTGGTCCAGGTAACTTAGCTGGCCCCTGCAGATATGAGTGGTGGGAGACGGGATCCGGCGGGTGAGAGAGGGGAACCACAGAACCACAGGCTTTTCTCAGGTGGGGGAAAGACCTTAGAGATCACTTAGCTCAATGTCTTCTTTTCCTGATGCCCAGGGAAATTGTGAACGAATTCACCACCACAGAACTAGGCAAGTCCCCTGGTGGGCAAATGGACACCTTCATAGAAGCCATTATCTTTCCTTGTGTATTATGTATCAAAGGCTAACTGTTTAACAAGCAACCCCGTGTCACAGTGGCTTAACACAAAACAAGTTATTTCTTGCTCTTGGACCACTGAAAGCGTTTCTTGGACAGCTTCCATGCAGTGATTCAGGGACCCAGGCACCTTTCATTCTGTGGCCCCACCATCCCTAAGGGCCTTAATGTTTGCTGCTGAGTACTCTGCATCTGGCTGTGACAGGTAGAGAGAGAGAATGAAGGACTGTGCAGGAGGTGGGCAGGCCTCACTGCCACTCACATTCCACTAGCTAGACGCCACTCACAGGGCCAACCTTCCCCCCAAGGGGGGCTGGGAAATGTAGTCCAGCTGTGTGCACAGGAAGCAGATAGGATGGCTCGGGGCAAGCACACAGCAGTGTCTGCCTCACCTATCTTCAAAGGAAACAGTCTTTGAGTTCTTTTGGGTTATTTACACTGGGTAGCAGAAGGCACATGATCTTTGGAGGTGGACAGACTTAGGTTTGGATATTGGCAGTGTGACCTTGGGCAAAGAAGTAACCTTTAGCCTCAGTTTGCTCAGCTGGTAAATGGGGCTATCTTGTGGGTATTACCTGAGGTAAGGAATGTAACTTGTCTATGTTACCACGTGGTCTCACATGTTTGTTTGTACAAACCAATGGGGCTGGGAGTATTGTTGGGGGAGGAGGAAACAGACTTCCTGTGTCCCATTTCCCCAACTCTGGATGGCAGCACTGCCCAACAGCTTCGTTAGACGCCAAGAGTGGTGGCACTTTCTTCTGTCACTCGTTAAATTTCGATGTAGTTCATTCTAATCAATATGGGACTTTGGAAGGAAAACAAGCATTCCCCAAACCCACAAGCAACCATTTTATTTGATTCATAAAAATTCAGTCACTGAGAAGGCAGTTCCAGCAAGAGAGTTTTGATCCTTCTTGCTCAGGCTGAGATGGTCACATCTAGAAAGCAGTGATTTTAAAATCCTATTTTCTTCTGAAAAAAAAAAAAATTTCTGAAGGGCAGTGAAAAGAGAAATAATCTAAGCTGAAGTGTCACTTTTCACTTATGGATATTGATGCTCCAAGACTAAATCTGGCTGACAGGAGTAAAGAGAACTGCCTTCTCATCATGGGTGAGACCCTGCAGGGTGAGATGTGGCTCAGGTATCATGGTGTGCCCAGGGACTGGCACATTAGGGGCTTCAATAAATATTTGCTGGTTAAATTAATAGGTGATCGAAGACAGTTACAGAAGTAATAACAATGAAAACAATTTTTTGGCCTGAAACGTCACTTTTTTTTTTTGCGGGGTGGGTGGGGGGGAGGCAGTGGAATCCTGCATTTTAGTTTTTGGATTCCCTGAATGGTTTCTTCAATCATAAATGTTTGCTAAACACACACACACACGCTCATACACATGCCGACATTCTATAGGAAGGTAAAATAAAGAGGAAGCCCAATTGTGTCTGCCTTTTTAGGGCATTGTCCTTTAAAATAACCTTCCAAGCCTAGCTAGTTAAGCTTAGTGGCGATAAGATATTGAAAGCAATAAATAAATCCACATACGGATCTCAGAAGGTTAACAGTTTTTTGAGAAATTATTGTTCAAATCCAAGGGTAAAATGGCACCTGAAATTACAAAACGTGGTCCTGTAGTGCCCTCTGGTGTCTTTTGCCTGGAATTGTCAAAGCCTGCCATTGCACCGAGCTCTAGTTATTAGCATAATCTTGATTTATTTGAGTCCGGGACTTTGGGGCCCTGGTTGATTTGGAGGGCAAGTGGGGGACGCAGGAAGCTGGGACTACTTTTTTTCAGGCCTTTTTTCAAATGGGTTACCAGCACAATGTAAAAATAATTTTATATTAACCCTGGTATAAGATTTAAAAATTGAAACGAATCATTATCTTGAAAAGAAGTCTTTTAGCTCCAAAAAATTATTGGCTTTTTTTCCAGAAGGCATATTATGCAGTTTCTTTTGTCCATTAAGCTATTCTTTGCAAATCAATTGGACAGAGGACATTTTTTAATTTCAGAAATTAATGATCACATGTAATAACTGAGCCATTCTTTATTTTTTTCTTGATACCCATTCAGTTAAATAAAAGACATGTGAGCTAGTCTATGAAATAGAATAAAGATTATGAATAAAATTAAAATATTCTAAAAGACAGTATTTTTTATGTTAAAAAAGTGTTGTTGAAATTTATTCCATAAGGATGTTCATATTTTGAGGAAGGGGAAACTAGTCAAATTATACATATTTGGCAAGTGAAAATGGTGAAAGGCAATCACTGAGAGTTTTAAATTGTTAGTATTTGTTAATGAATCTGGCTTAACTCTAAATGCTGCAGCCAACATGGTAAAGTGCTATGAAAAAAGAAGGGTCTTCTTTCACCACCTTCTGTGAAGATGAAAGTCAATTTAATTCAATTTGTAGGTATTTAATGGGTGGCTCTGAGCACCAGGGACTGGGCTTAGGCCTGGCCTGGGTGGAATCCCTGACCCTCAGGAGCTCCGGGCCCAGGAGGGGGACATGTTGGCAACACCCGCCATTTGCAGTCCAGGGGATGCAGGCTGTGCTGGAAAGAGAGCATGCAGGAAGAAGCCTGTGAGATTGAAGGAATCAGGGGAGGCCTCCCTGGAGGACATGACCTTGGAAGATAGGAGTCAGCCAGGTGGGCAAGAGATGCAGGGCATCACAGACACAGGAAGGGCCAGCAGAGCACTTCTTTGGAGCAGGGATATGGAGGGGAGGAGAGGTCAACCTAGAGAGGGTCCCCAACATGCTCTACTGAGCCGAACAGTTTTATAACAAGAGCCTGGAATGCTCTGCAGGGTTTAGGCCAGAGAGGGATATGTGCAGCCCAGTAGCCCAGAGAACATGGGTTGGAGGGGAGCCAGCTGAGGTTGACCACAGATTCTCAGTGGAAGGACAGTGCATGTCTCAAATTCTTCTTGCTTTGTGACAATAGTCACCAACGTTTATGAAGACCCTTGCAGGCAGGAGTGCAGAGCAGAGAAGAGACTGGAGCTTCGGCACTTGGCAAGACCTCCCTGAAAGCCTGGCTTGTCCACTGCCAACTTTGGGCGGGTTTCCTGACCTCTTGAAGCCTCAGTGTTTTCCCCAGTGAACTGGGCATGATGAAACTACCTTCCGGGATTGGAGAAGGTGTATAGGATGTGATTGGCAGAGGGGCTGGCACATTGCAAGTGCCCGGTAAATGATACTTGACTTTTATTAAAGGGAAAATGATTCACATCATAAAAGCTCGAGATCAAGCCAGGCCCCTGCATATAATCTCATGGCAACTCCAAACCATCTTATAGCATCTGGTTATGTATATTTTTATATGATTATACGATTAATGTCTGCTCCTTCTTCTAGCTCCACAAAGGCAGGACTGTGTCCCGCTGACAGCCCATGTGAAACTTGTCACCATGGTTCATGTGCATGGAAGGTGCTAGAAAATAGCCATCAAATGAAGGACAAGGAGAATGGCTGGGGACAGCTCTGCCAACATCTTCTTGCTTTGGTGATGACAAAACTAAAAAATGGTAAAGGAACCCAAATATTTCCCATAATACTGTGATTCTGGGACTGAAAACTTGTTTTGTCACGTACAGTTGAATTAGGGGCATTAGTGTCCTCATTCTAGCCAAGTGGGAGGACAGAACTGGCCTCTGAGTCAGAAAGACCTGGATTAGAGTTCCAGTTTCATCACCTGCGCCTGCATTTGCTCATCTGCAGAAGGGATGAGATGCTTTGTTTGCAGAGTCCTGAGGACTAAACAAGGCAACCTACTTAACACCCTTAGCACAAACTCAACTCCTGTTTTTAGGTGGTATTGATTATTGACTTTATGGATGAAAAATGTCTTTCAGATTCTGGTTCGCTGTTCTGTAGCACGGGAAAGACAAATAGTGGTTTCCATGTTTATTCTCTGCAGTAAAGAAAAATTATCCTGTATTCAGTTTTAAAGGTTTAAAAATCTCAAAAACAACAACTTCTCTGCATCTCTAAATTCACATCAAAATTTTTCAGTGTATTGACAGAAATTGTATATAGCTGTAATTAGTTAATACTATGTGCTGTTTCCAGGTTTTAGCATTGTTTGAATATATATGTGTGTATGTGTTTATGTATTTTTAGGAAGTAAATTAATTCATTCCTCTTTATATATAAATATAAAAATATTCATTTTTATACAAACATGGAAACAGTGAGAGACTGAATGAGTTTGACTTCATTCCCATGCCAACCTAGTACTGGGTGCTGGGACTAAAATCCTGGTCTCTGGAGGGTTTTATGAGTAAGTTTGGTGTCGTTTAATTCTTTGTACAACGTCTTCCTGTTGCTTGTTTGTTCCTTCCTTCCCCCACTCATCAGCATGGGTCGAGGGCTCACCACCTGCAGGCAGAGGACTGCGTCAGGACTGTAGATACAAGGAGGTCCATGCACCGAAGGAGCTTGGGGCACGGGCAGAGCTTCTCAGAGGGGTGTGGGTATCAACCCTATGGTGTTTTGGAAATTTGGACTGACGTTTTTGTCATCATAAAATTGAGTGGGCAATGAAGATATTCCGTGGGCAGAGGCCAGTGTTGCTGGAAATCCCAGAATGCCTAAGAGTAATGCCTGGAGGAATGCCACCGTGCTCCTCTCCACACTGTCCTCTGACAGCCAAAGGCTGTCCTGCCTCCTGCACGTCTGTCAGATGTCCCACCAGACAGTCACTGATAAGTGAGGAAGCTGGTTATAATTATCTAAGCCTTGTTCCCGAGTCTGTTTTATAATTAAGCACAAAGGCACGTGTATGTGTGTGTTTATATGTTTCGTTTTATATTCATATAAGTATGTAAATGTTTAGTTTTTGGCTCTGAATTTTCCACCATGCAAATCAAGAGAAGATTGTATTTCATTGTGGTCAGGGTTTCATTAAGAGTTTTTCTTCCGTATGGGATGAATGTCATCCATGGTATCTGAGTCACCTGAACAGGATGCTCTGTGGGGCCACACTGTGGGGCTCCTGCAGCACCCATGGGGTTCCACACAGGGGGCAAGTGCTGACCGTGGCTGTGTGCCTTCTGGTAGTCAGTTGGAACATTTGCTTGTTGATACATGTATATATTTTTATCACAAATTACTTTTGTTTTTCCTTTCTGTTACAGATAGGGCATTGTATTGATGGTGTTGTCATTGTTGAAATTATGTGCTTAGGTAGATTATCTCCGAATTTCATTTCTGGGAAGAAAAAAAGACGCATTACAGAATATCTGTTATAAGAAGGGGCTGGAGGGTAAGGCATAGGGACTGCTGATATAGGGGACGGAGACAGGAAAACAGGTGGGTATCGTGCTGGAGAAATGGGTTGGAGGGCCCCTGCCTGGGAATGGAAGCAGAGACCCTGAATACAAATAGACTAAAGCAATTTAATATATTATTTTTATTTTAGTTTTTGAGACAGGATCTTGTGGTGTCACCCAGGCTGGCATACAGTGGCATGATCTCAGCTCACCTGTAACTTTCACCCCCTGGGCTCAGGAGATCCTCCTATCTCAGCCTCTCTAGGAGATGGGACTATAAACACATATTGCGATGCCTGGCTAATTTTTACTTTTTTTTTGGTTTCACCATGTTGCCCAGGCTGGTCTCAAACTCCTGAGCTCAAGCAATCCTCCTGCCTTGGCCTCACAAAGTGCTGGGATTAAGGTGTGAGCCTCCGTGCCCAGCCAAAAGCACATTTACTTTAAAATGCTATTAGCATACATATTAACTAGAAAGAAAAATATCATAAGCATTCAAATCAAAATATCTTCCAGCTTTCATCGGGAAGTGGAAAGAGTTGTGTGTTCTGAAGTTGATGGTTCCTTAACTTCCACCCTGACTCTGAACCGTAGTTTCCACACCTGTAAAATAACTGGGTTGGGTTCAATCTTCTCTGGTGTCTTTCTTTGCTAAAATTTTATGAGTCATCGACAGCAGCTGTCTGATAGTAAATCTGTCTCATTTTTCTTATCATGAACTTCATAAAGAGGCATGGATTTTTTTCATGTTATTTTTCAGTAAAAAATTTAAAGACTACTTTTAAAATAAAAATTGGGCAGAAGGTGAAATAAAACCCTGTAATTCTATAAATCTGCAAGTTTGTGGAAATTTTACTTAGCGTATAACTGCTAGGTAGAGTTTAATGAAGATGTATGAGTTTCAAATCCATCTCTACCAATCATTAGCTGCATGACCTTGCTTAACTTCTTGTCTCAAAATGGGAACAATAATTATCCCTACCTCTAGTACTATGAGATTTAAATGAGATAATGCTTCCAAAACACTTAGAACCTACCATGCCATTCCGTTCTGAAAGATGAAAAAGTTTTAGAGATTGAATGCATAACAGTGGGAATATACTTAGCACTAGTCAACTGTATACTTAAAAATGCTTAAGATAGTACATTTTGTGCCATTTGTTTTTTACTACAATTAAAAAAAAATGAATTGGCCAGGCATGGTGGCTCATGCCTAAAATCCCAGCACTTTGGGAGGCCAAGGCAGGAGGATCACTTGAGCCCTGGAGTTGAATGCCAGCCTGGGCAACACAGTGAGACCTCATCTCTACAACAAATTTAAAAATTAGCTGGGCATGCTGGTGCATGCCTGTGGTCTCAGCTACTTGGGAGGTTGAGTTAGGAGGATCGCTGAAGCCTGGGGGGTCAAGGCTGCAGTGAGCTGTTGTTATGCCACTGCACTCCAGGCTGGGTGACAGAGTGAGATGCTGTCTCAAAAATAAATACATAAAATAAATATAAAAATTGGATTGCAATACATGTATACAAATATATGTACTAAGTGCTTAATAAATATACTGCACCTATTATTTTACTACTTGTTTTTGTTTTCTGGTGGGCTCTCATGTCGCCCATACATTCCACAGACAAGGACCAAGTACTGGGCTAGGCTGGGGAAGTTAGAGAAGAACATCATTGCTGACCTCAGGAAGCTAAGGCTCTAGAAGGGGAGATAGGGGAGTAAACAGCTGCCATGGAAGGTGCCAAGTGCTACGGCAGGTATGTGACAGGCAGGATACGAGGATTCACCTTCAGCTGTCTGTGTGCCTATTGTGGGGAGAACCCAAGGTGAAGGGTAAAGACAAAGCGGGGGAACTGCCAGGGGAGGCTTTCTACAGTGCCTGGGGCCTGAGCTCAGGCATGGAGGACACCGTGGAGCTGGCCAGGCTGAGATGGCACAATCTGGATTCTCTGACTTGATGATTGGGGAATGCTGGTTCCACATCTGCACTGAGATACTTATGTATGGGTAAACAAAAATCCCTAAACAGGGGATGAGATGGTACCAGGAGTGAAAATGCACAACCTTGCTTGCCCAAGAAAGACCAAACCCCAATAATTGGAAAAACACATTCCTTCCCCTAAAGCCAAGGCTCCTCCATGCGAAGGGGAGGATGGTAAGGCCCCCTGTGTGCACTACACATGGTCCAGGCAGAGTGCTGTGTCCACCGCTTGCCCATCCCCTGGGCCTGGCCTTCACACTGTCCAGGATCTGTTTAGAGGGGCAGCCCCATCTACTTGCAGTTCACCAGTCACATGCGGCAGCACAGACCCGTTCCCCTCCACCTGCCTGCCACCCACAGTGACAGGAGATGAGATGGGAAATAATGGGCCTTCCTCTTGCCTCCCACATGAGCATTTGAGTTAATTCGTATCTGGGCCTCATGACTCAACATATTATTTTGTGCATTTGCTTTATCACAGACTAGTGGTTCTAATAAAATTAGTGCTATTCCACATTATTGGTTCAAAATTAGAATTACATGAACAAAACAGATACAATCTCACCCAGTCTTCTAGGGCTAAACCATGGAACTGACCGCAAAATTTCTTCTTTTTTTTTCACCTCTGTAGTTTCATTTTCAGGTTTTTTTTCAGCCCTTAAAAGAACAAGACCTATTTCAAATGGATTTTCCTACAGTTCTTAGGTAGGATGAGTGTCTAATTCAGCACACAAACTGGGACAATCATGAGAGTGAAAGGCAGGCTATTAATAGTTAAGTAAGGACAATAGCATATGCCAGAGCTGCCACAGGCAAACTGTGACAGGTGGTCACCCTATTTTTAGGGGCAGGCTGACCCTCTTCAATAGTCATGAATTAGTCTTACTAAGCAATGCTGCTTTTTCTGATGGCTTTAAAAAAAAAAAAAACACGTTAATTTGGGGCAATCATCTCAACACATTTGAGAAATTAAAAGGAGAAGCAAAGATATATTTACATCCAGACATATGTGATTGCTTGGGACTTCCTTTGATGTGAAACTTGCAAAGTATAAGGGGAAATCTGGGCTGGCATTTCTTTATGCTTGTGACCTGGATCAAAATATGAAAATGTACTTATTTTAACCCAAGGCACTGGAAATGTTGTACAAGTAGCACTAGAGTCTCTCTCCATTCCACAAAAGTCAGATTTGAGCAAAGGGAAAGTTCACCCTTTGGCTTGAAGACGGAATGTACATCAGTAAATATGAGACTGTTTTTCTAGGAAATAATGCTTATTTAGGAACATCCAGGTATTATCCAGAGAACCTGACCTTGACTCCAGGTTGATTCAAGTGAAACTGGCTGTCTAGTATTCCTGCCTTCAACGCTGCCATCTGCCATCCATCCGTTCCGTAATCTCCTCTAGCCAAAGAATGGTTTTCCATATGAAAACTTGAGATATTATGCTTTTGGTTTTGCCGGTGATCCTGAAACACGTGAACCTGAGGCAAAAAAAGTAAAGTGCTGTACCTGTGGTCCTTAAAGCAGCAATGATTTCTCCAAATGCGAGGGCTGCATCTAAAAGCATGCCACCACCTCCCCCCTACCATGGCACAGGTTTGCGTGAAGACCCACTGTGATAATATACAGGACGGGATAGACTTTGCTAACTGTAAAACACCACAACAATATGAGTTATTTTTCTTGTTTGAGTGTTTCCTGGATGGAGTTGAAATATTTTGACAATCACAGATTGAACTGTAGATATCTCAACCCGTGGATGATGAATTGTGTTTTAAAAAGGTGATGCTCCACTGAGTTGTAGGTTACATATTTCTCTGTCAGAAGCAGCCCACACTGAGCAAGGTAGAGAGTGGTCTCGAGTTAGGACATGTGTGGAGTCCTGGTGAGCTCTAGAGAATAAACGACTGCTAAGAAGGTAGACAACGAGACGGTGGGAAGGAAAAAAAAAGGAGGGAGGGAGTGGTGGGGGAAGAAGGGAGGTACAGGGAGGGAGGGGAAAAAGAAAGGAAGAAAAAGAAAAAGAAAAAGAAAGAAATGAAAGGTTCAGCAAGAACTCATGATGATTTCAACAGCACAATTTGCAATTCACCCTAAGGCAGCTGGGGCACCCACTCATCCATGACCATCCAAGGGAAAATCTTATTAGAATGAGGTCGTCTTTCCCCTCAAAACAACCAAGACAGAAAATGGCAGGTGAATTGGAATTGCACTCCCACCTTGCAATGTGTGGATGAGATTTGATTTCTCTCCACCGTGTGTGGTGGGCCTCGGGCACCCAAGGCTGGTGTCCACACTGATGTAGACTGAAGACCCCAATAGGAAGATGGTTGAGGCCTGGGAACTGGGCACCTCCTACAAGGAACTGCTGATAAAACAAACCTTCGTTAGGGCACAGGTGATCATCTTTTATCAAAATTGTTCTCCCTCCTATCTCATAACAAGCCTGTCTGTGTTGTGTGTGCGTGCATGTGGAGGGTGGGTGCGTGCTGCTGAGTGGGTGCATGCCTCCGTGTGTGTTTGATGTCTCATCTGGTGTGATTAAGGGAGAAAAGGGGTGGGGGGGGCTGTTCTTTGTTTATTTTGCAGATAAATCTCATCTTTAATCTGGATGCACAGAAATGTCTCATGCAAAGGAAAGGAAGCCCCCTACGCCACCCCATGACATCCATATAAATCACAGGTTTTATTTCTCTGCTGTGAGGGGGCACTGCAGAATGGAGCAACGTTGCAGACTCTCATTGGGTGATGCTTCATTACTTGGTGGAAAATCCCCAGGGCCAAAACGTTATTTAAATGTGCTATGAAAATAAATGTGATTTATATATGTGTCGTCTGCTGAGACGTTCTTCTCTGTTACTGCAGGTGATGTCGTGCATCAGGATTAGCACCTCAATTTATCGCCGGCTCAAGCTCCACACATACTCCATGACAGGGTGTTGTCCGCATCCCCGAAAGTTCCAGGAAGGAGACAGTGTTTGCTGAGTGGTGGGCTTTAGATATTCAGCAGTGTGGTTGGCTTTTATGGGCTGAGAATGTGTGTGCGTGTGAGCGCATGCGTGCTCGTGCATGCTGGTGTTGGGCCTGGGGCACGGTGTTGTTTGAAAGGCGCAGGGAACAGACACTTTGTACTCAGATGCACCAATTTCCAATGGCAGCAGAATGCTGTTTCTGGTTGAAAGAGAAAGAAGAAAGCGAAATCTTCATTTCATCTTAGGAATGGGGCCCACATGTTTAGCTCAAAGTGAGTGGAAATCTCTGAAAAGCAGGTTTGGGCTAATGAATGTCAGCAGGCCTTCAATGTAAATGGGATTTGATTAGCAGGAAGGAGTGTGGTTGGGATGTTTCCATTACCAAAGAATGATATAGAGGGGCAAGGCTTGTCTTAAGGGGATGAAGAAGGTCCCTCCAGTTGCCCAAGTAGATCCTTTTCCAGTAGGCTTTCAGACGCTCAGAAAACATGGGGCTGACCTTGGCTTCTACCACATGCCACGGGGCACGAGACCATTGCTCCAGACAAGTAAACCTGAGGTGGGGGGAGGTGGCAGAGCTGCGACTGGACACCACGAATGAAATATTCTACAAGACAAAACATGCCACATCAGTCCTCAACATTGCCTTGCCTCTATGCCCCTCATTTTAAAGATGACAAAACTGAGGACCACAGAGGTCAATATCCCAGAGTCTGGAACTCTTCATCCTTGGAGAATCCAGGTCTTCTGCTTCTGGAATCCTTCTTCTTTGGGCATTCTTTTAACTGGTAGCAACTCGTGTCTTGCCAGTCTTGTCTCTGGCTCCCCTACTCTGTTTTTCTTCAAGATTAAGGGTTTAAATGATATCTAAAGTAGGACCTACCTAGAAAAAATACCTACATAAAATTCCTTTTAGATTGATGTGGGGAAGCAAACAAAGGAACTTATAAATATACTCTCTTAGGCTATTATTTTAAATAAGCAACGGTTGCTCTGGAGCACTAATGGGAAACCTTAAAAAAACCTTTTTATTTTGAAATCAATTCAAATCCACATAGAAATTTCAAAAATAGTGCCAAGAGTTCCTGTAAACTTTTCTTCAGCTTCCCTCACTTTACTGTGTTTGCTTTATCATTCTCTCTCTCTCTCTCTGTGTGTGTGTTTGTGTTATTTCTTTTCTGAATGGCTTGGGAGTACACTGTACATATTCTACCGCTTTATCCCTAAATACATCAGTACACATTTCCTAAATTCATTTACACAACCACAGTACGGTTATGAAATCCAAGAAATTAACATTGCTATAGTATTATTCTCTAATTTGTAGACCTTGTTTGAACTTCAGTAAATGTCCTGCTAATGTCCTTTCTAGCAAAAAAAAAAAAAAAATTGTTTTCCACTTACTTTGGGATTGTGTGAAACTTGTGTCTCATTTATGGGGACTTACGTGAGAGGGTTGAGTGTGCTAAAGTTTTAGGCTGTTAAACTAAAAACTAAACATTACCTTAAAAATATGTATATGTTATATCTATAGTATCTTCACCTTGATAATTCTTCTTTGATAATTATGATTAAATGTCATAATGGGAAAATTCAAAACCTTTATATCTGTGAACCAAAAAATAAAACCAGATTCTGCATTCCTCGTGCATTTCAATTTGGTGTAAGTCTCTTCAATATCTGCTTGGTTGCTAGCTGTGCCTTTCTACTTGCCTGCTCACAAGATTTCTGAAAGTCTTGGTGATGGTTTTGGCTCTGAATCCAGACTGAGTAAAACAAAAGTCCAAAGCGTGTTTTGGCAAAGTGTGGTGAGCAAGGGTGATTGGTCTACAAGTGTATTTCAGTGATGCTCAGTTCCTGGAGGAATGTGATGCTGGAGGCGCCCCTCGTTATAGCCGCGAGGAGGTCATTGACTCCTGTGATCACATTGTGTGTCCCAAGACCCAGGTAGAGCCAAGTCACGAAATGAGAAGACAACATTGCTGGAGGAGTTGATGTTTTCCACCGAGGAGGATTAGTGAAACACCTTTATAATGCTGGTGTTGACAGACAGGACTAACGTGGCTTTTATAGGCTATCAACTGAGTTATATCAGGCTTCTCCTGTGGGTAGCAGTTATGTTTCAGCCGACATGATTTGACCTGTAGTTTATCCAAATCGGTGTAATAATAAGCTAGGTTATAAGGGCGTTTACTTTGCCATATATGCTCAAATATAGTAAACTTGTTATAAAACCAAGCAAATAAGGGCTTCTGTTTCTCCCACTGGAGCCCAGTGAGGGTGTGAGAGTAATCGACTTGTTCCCCTCCAAGACATATCCATCCAGAAGGTCTGTAAAAGCTCTTTATTCCTCATAGGGAAATGATTTTAGTCTTAGGAAGGAAACACATGGCTTTCTTCTTACAGCTTCAAGCTCCGTCTTGCCAGCTGCATTTATTTCTCTTGGCCTGGCACTAATGAAAGGAGACTTTGATGAGCTGTTTGAGTGCTCACTCCAGAGAGAGGGATGCAGAAAGTCTCGACTTTTTGGAAGGCGCTCCTTTCGAGAACGTTTCTGCCTTATCTCTAACACACATCCCAGAGAGACATCCTTGGCTTTTGATGAAAAGCTCGTGGGGCCCGATTTACCTGCCAGAATGGTTTTCTGTGGTTTGGGCTTCTCGGAAAAGTGATCTTGGGAAGGTAAAGTAGCTCCCTCCTTCAGCCGCCTTGTGTATCTCCCAGTCCCTGCTGGGCTTGGTATACTTTAAAGAAAATTCCTGACTTTTTTATTTAAACTTTTTTTTTTAAGGTGTTAGCAATCTGTCTTACGTTCTCCCACCCCTGCTGGGATTTATGATCCAGTTCGTATTTTACTACACGATCTTGGCAGGCTCCCCTCATTGAAATTCAAACCGAAGCAACTCAATGGGGGAACAGACATAAAAATATTAATTTGGTAGATATTAAAAAAAATCACACTGGTTATAAATCAGGGGCTGTCCACTGGTTCCTTTCATCATCTAAATGGTCCTTCTAACCAGACTACAAATCTTACTGGAAAGGAGGAGGGGGTTTGGAAGGCGGGGGTCCCCTTCCTGAGGCTTTGGAGACAGCTTACATCCAACACTTCCTCAAACCTGGCTTTGTTTTCTAAAGGTAATAAAAAGTGAGTACTTCTGGTATAGGCAGGCTAATTAGCTGGCCTCACAGAACAGACTTGGGGCTTATAAGAAAGTTGGCTTGGTCTGAAAGAAATCAGGTTGTGGAAATGTTAAATGTTGATTTAAAATAAAGTTGGGGAGACATAAGATGTGTGCTATGCTGTGGAGAAGGACTCACCTGCACTCATCGGCAGCAGAGCACTCAGTGATGCTCTGCAGTGGAGCGCAAAAGAGGCAGGGGGCCCACTATGTTAGGAGGTGGTGTATGGAGAAGTGCTGATGCAGGGTCAAGGTGGTAAAGGCCATGGGTAGCAGACCATGGCATGTGTGTACCCATGACCGAACCTGAGGATGGGACAGTGTGCCTATGTCTCTACTGACACCTCCCGTGCCAGCCTCAGATTTTCACAGGGAGCCATAACTAGATAGAACCAGGGGAGGGAGGGCAGTTACATTCCTGTTGGGTAGAATTAAGAAAAAGTGGCAGAGAATTTCTCTTCCTGTAATGATATTTTAATGGACTCTTTCATTTCCATCTTACGGCTGATCTTTACCATTAAAAGACTCTTGATAGGTACTTTAAAGTTTCATGAAAACTTCAGGAATTGGTTTTAAAAAACTGTGGATGGCTGGAAGGCTAAATACTTCTATAGAGAGATGCTAATAAAAATAGAAAGCTGTCCTCATTATAAATAGCCTTATATGTAGCCATGATGGAAAATTCATTAGTATTCTAGAAGTCCAAAGCTCCTTTTAGTGGCAAACATTTTAATAAAGCAACTGAACCCCAAATTCAACCCCACTAGGCTATTGTTAAAATGCATGATATCATGAAGCTCCAAGCACATCTACATCTTGAGATTTAAGGAGAAAGAAAATTCAGGAGCTGGAAAAGGGGCAACAAGTTTTCTGCAAAAATCAAAGCAAGTTCTTGATTCAGAATATTAGCGTGACAGCAGGAAGAAAAAAGGCTGTAAACCAATGCTGTTTTTTTTTTAAGGGAAAATATTTCTAACTAACAATCGGTTCATATTACTTATCTGCCCTCTTCATAACAGCATTAAAGCAGGGGTCTCATTTCTGCCTGAACAGTATAATGATGAAAATTATTTCATCTTAAACAGAGATTTTTCTACTTGGTTACCATGCAATCTAATACTGACAGTGCCTTGGACTTGAAAAATGATATTCTCATCTCTGAGAAATAGAAAGCGGAAGAAGGCACAGTCATTCTGAGCTTTACTCTAAAGCAATTATGAGCTCTTCACAACTCTCAGACAAGAATTGATTTCTATTTTTAGATTATTAAGCTGTGGGTGCAAGGAAGTCAGAATATGTGACCTAGTTTTGACCTTCTAGATTGAATTCCTCTTGAATTGATTCAATATTGAAAAGGAAAACTTTTAAAATGCATTTCTGCCTTATATTCTCCCCCAAATTCCCTTTATTTCTTTCCCATCTTTACCAAAACCTTCATGTTCATAAAGACAGATGAATAAGTAGGATAGTGAGGATAGTGAATGTGGGGTATTCAAATAAAACATAAATACATCTGAATTAATGAATTAGTTGTCGTGTCCTAAAGAAACTCAGAAATAAGGAAAACCTCCAAAAGTTGATGATGTTATGTTTGATGTTTTTGTTGCCATCATCAATGTGCTCCCTTTCATGCATCCAGAGGGGTCTAGCAACTCACACGGTTGGCAGTCATATCACTAGTTGTTTTTGGAAATAGTGTTTACATATGCATTTATGTCCTAAATTGGATTGCCCCAGGAAGCCTAGAAGGGTCCTCTGACTAGATTAAGGGCCCTTCCGAAGAGGTAGAAAGACCACTGCTTCCTTCTCTGACCCCTTCAAATAGCTCAGACGTGGTCAAATTGGGCCAACTTCCAATTTTAGTACTGTCTGGAGTGTAGACTTTGGAGCCCAGCAGCTTTCTCCCACCCCAACCTGGGCCATTGGTAAGGCCAACACCCTCACTGTGCCTCAAGAACATGTATTCATCCCTGCCTTCCTTCACTTGGATTCTTCTATAGGATGTTCTCTCCTGCTGCTCCAGCTCTCAACTCTTCCCAGAATCTTCCATGTGCTTCCCCTGACCATCCACCTAAGCTTTTGCTCATGCTGCTCTCTTTGCAATCTCTCTTGCGTTTCTGGAAGGGCCTTTCTGGTTTGGCACTCAATAATAATGAGGCACTCTCTTCAACTGCGCCCATTTCAACCAGAGATAACCTCACTTCTTTGAGTCTCAGGTTTGCCGTTTCAAAACGATCACATATGCAGGGTTGTTGTGAAGATGAAATGGGACAGAGCACAAGGCCTGGCCCACAGCATGTACTTAATAAACAGCCCTGGCTTCTCCTTTCTTCCCAGGGGACCATGTTTCTCCTGTCTTTCTTTGCATCTAACGGTATTGTTATTGTTGAGTGGTTAAGCAAAAATTGAGCTGCTCTGCATTATTATACTTTATAATAGGCAGATGATACTTTTCATTAGTTTTTCAGAATGGAATGGTCAAAATGCTTGGGTAGGGACAAGCCTGGTCTGATGTAGACTGGCTAAGAGAAGCCATGCCTGAAAGAGAAGTAATGGAAAGTTAGCTACTCATGGCAGAACACTTCACAGTCTTGAATGCCAGGGTTAGAGGAACCTTGGAGAAGGGCCAATCCAAACTTCTCCTCTTCCTGGGTGCCTCCATTCTCTAGGATGAGCTGTGGCAGGGATCGGCCTCAGTAGTTGGATTTAAGCAATCACATATGCAGTAAGTAGGGAAATGAGATTAAGATAAGAACAAGGCCCCCTGGAGATGTTAATGCCTCCTCCTGGCAAAAATGAGGGGACTCTGGAGCAGATTAATTTTCTGAAAAGTGCTGTGACATTTCCACTGGAACTACTGAGCTGATTATTAACCCTAAACAAGAGTGGCAACTCCTCCCTGTGAAACGCTGGTCCTGAAGGGGTCTTCTGGGAGAGCAAAGCTTTAGAAAGAGATATCCCTACCAGCCTGTGAAGTGGGCACACGGCCAGCCCTGTGATGACACAAGAAAGAACCATCTCAGCTAAGCAGACCTCTTGCCAAAAGCAAAGACCAGAAACTTCAACTCATGTTTAATGTTTGTTGTGTTTGGTTTTAAGTGAAAGCAGACTAAAGTACGATATGTGTGCATACATAAAGCCTATAACATTAGTACAGACAGCTGGCAAATCATTAATTAACAGCAGTGATGATCTTCAAATAGTGCTCTGGAGAGGCCAGAAAAAGAGGAAATTCCCTGGACCTGGTTGCAGTTTTGCCCATGACCTGAATTCATCCTCATTAAAAAAAAAAAAAAAAAAAAGAGAGAGATGGGATGGAGAAAGGAGAAACAGCCACGTAGATGCCACCTTAACACCTTCTACCCCTCTTCTCTCCTCACCGAGAGAGAACAGTGAACGAGCCACACCACCCCTCTGTGTGCAAGGCGTCCCCCAAACCAGACAGACGCCAAATGAGCTGTGGGCACATGAGGCTGTGCCCAGCACAGGATAATTGTGCCATAAATATAATTAAAGTCAGCAGGAGGACCATTACGGAGAAAACCAAACTTAAAAAAAAAATTAGTACTACTGAAGAAAATATCATACATTCTTTTTATTTCAGTCTAATTTTGTTTACATGATTCATACAGTTTCCAAGAGTATCCCTGGAGAACATTAGGCTGGCACCACATGCATAAACATTCATATATAACATGTAAATTAGAAACAATCTCAGGATTTATATAGAAATTACAGCCACTTCTAGCAAATTAATTCAATGACAGAAAAAGGGTTACTGTCTCTCTTCAAATCAAGAGGGGGAAGTATTGGGCAAAGCAGATTTATTTATTCCAGGGGCTTGTTCCTTGCCAGGAGCTGATGTCCCCTTGGCCTGGAGATTTCCATTTTTTTTGTTGGATATGTATTGGTGATTGAATTTACTTTGAATATAGGAGCAGTCAGTGAGGACCATAATGGGCTGTTTTAAGTTATAGCATAGCTAATACAGTCATAAAGTCAATTGGGCTAGAAGAGTTTGCAATAGGGAAATGATGGAAGAAGGCAAGTTAAAATATTCAAGATTATTGAATCTTAGAGCTGCAAAGCCCCAAGAGCGCAAACTTACCATTTCATAGATGAAAATACTGAGCCCCAGAGAAGATGTAGTCCACCCAAGAAAACAAAGAACATGATTGATAAAGTCAAACCAGAAACTGAGTCTTCTCCCCTGTAGTTAAGTGCCCTGAACACTTCATGAAGTCCCTCATCTTTGATATTAAAATAGAATGGGCAAGTGACATTTTCTTGGAGAATTCTGTGCTGAGCTCTTTTGTTGGTGATTTTGCTACTAGGAACTGTGGCAGACTGTCAAAAAGGCCCCAATTCTTCAACTTCCCTGTGTGTCCTTCTCAATGTGACTTTGTAGTCCTTGAATCTGGGCTGGGCAAAGTCACAAACTTGCTTTGGCCAACAGAAGGCAATGAAGTACCAGCCAAGTCTAGACTCCAGAGAACCAAGCAAGTTCCACTGTGCTTCCCCTGCCGGCCATGGAGCTGTGCCTGTGCTAACCTGCTAGAGGGATGGGGAGACTCACAGGTAGGCTTGCCAGATTCAGCAAACATTTGGGATATACTTACACTAAAAAAGTATTTATTGTTTATCTGTAATTCCAATTTAACTGGGTGTCCTGCATTTTATCTGTCAACTGTACACATAGAAGAGCTCCCAGAGACATGGTTCTGTATTAGTCAGCCAAGCCTAACCCCCAAACATATGAGTGAGCCTGGCCAAAATCAGCAGATACATCTTCCCAATCCCTGGTTGATGACAAGTGCACAAGTGAACCCAGTTGACACCATCAGAACCGGCCTTAGACTCAATAACAAAAAATCAGTATTGACTGACATATAGACACTGAGGTTTGGTGGCTGTTTGTTACACAGTATTATTGTGGCAGTAGCTGACTAATACAAGGACCGTCAGTGTAAAAAATGTTCTGGGAAAATAAATTAGATTGGAGTGATCTAATTGGTCACTTCAGATGCGAGTGACCTAATTGTTGTGATATCTCCTATGTATTCTATACAGAAATAGCAGGAAAGCAATATCTTGACATGCATTCCAATACTACAATATCCAGCGTAAGTACACATTAATAGATGTATCTTGTGCGTATTTCTGCCTTTGTGGGGCCTTGCAATTGTTCTGGCATTTTGTTTTAAATGACCCAGTTTGAGGTTTTACGTCTTTGTTACAGAAGAAAATGCCAGAATGAGACAATGTAGCCTTTTCAACTTCCTCTAGCCCTTTGATACGTTCTCTCTGGATTAGTGTTTCTTCTGCTGTTTCTTTTCTGCCTTTATATGACCCCTTTCTCACCCTTCAGGGAGGTGGATGATTTAAGTGAAGGTTGGTTCTCCCTGCCCTGTAATTGTGCTTCATCTCCACTCATGGTTACATTTCCAAAGCTCAGATTCATCTATCAGAGGCCCTGAACTATGTATCTTGTCGTTGTATTAGGTTGGTGCAAAAGGAATAGCAAAAACACAATTTCTTTTGCACTGAGGTTGGTGCAAACCAAGGTTGGTGCAAAACTTTTCAAAGCACATTCACATTTATTACTTCACTGATTCCCCATAATCTCCCCATGAGAACAATTGGGCCAGGCATTGGTATCTCCCTTTGCAGATGAGGAAGCTGAGTCTCGAGAGTTCAAGTGATTTTCCCAAGGTCACACAGCCTATCTAATGGAAGAATTAAAACTAGAACCCAGATTCTTGTTTCCTAACCTGGGACTCTGTCTGGTATCCTCTGCTGACTCCTTCATTCTGGGGCTTTGGCTAATTGATGTCATAGCCAGGTGTTTGATGGGTACCTGAATATTATTTCTGTCTAGGAGTGATTTGAGTGGAAACAGTGCATTCTTAAAGAGGCCATTAGAAATCCCCAGACCTCCACTAAAGCAGGTTTTGGTGCAGATGACTGACGACTGTATAAATGCCTTCACCTTGTAACAGCCGGTCTCAGCCTCCAGAACAGAGTCCTACATTGTGGATTAATCACTCCATATCTCTGTTTTAAAATCATGTTATGGTCTTTTAAAGGTATGTTTTAAGATGTAATGTTCTGCAAGGAGACATGGTCCATTTAAAAGCAGTGCTGCTTGAAGGTTGCTGGTTGAGGAGAACAATTGAATGCAGATGAAGGGAAAAGTACCAGGAAACGTCTTTTTCTCTGAATCTATAAAGCAAAGGCATAAGCCACCCACCAAATGTTAGACTTGCCTTGATTCTTTTTTTTCTTTTTAGAGATGACCTCTTGCTAGGTTACCCGGGCTGGACTTGAACTCCTGGGCTCAAGTGATTGACCTGTTTCAGCCTCCTGAGTAGCTGGGAGTACAGGTGCATATCACCATGGCTGGCAACTTGCCTTGATTCTTTGCTTCATCTGAATTTTGGAAGATTGGTGACATTATCATTGGTATCAGTGGAACAACTATCCTGATTTGCCTCGGATTGAGAGATTTCTTGGCATGGGGGCGTTGAGTGCTAAAACTGAGTCAGTCCCAGGTAAGGCTTGGTCACCCCATCCCATCCCTGCACAGCCCTTTGAGGCAAGCTGATGAACACACCTTTCTCCTCCACCAAGAGGCAGCTCATGTCTCCCACCCTGTCCATCCTAAACAAAAGAATCCTTATACAGGGAAAATACACAATATGGATGTGCTGAAGTAATACAAGAAAGAATGACATGCCCTGGTCTTCCAAAACTGGTCTGTACCCAACTAGAAAAGAGGACTGGCTTGGGAATTAGCAGACAAGCTCAACTATTAACTTTTGTGTTAACTTTTGCCAAGCGACTAATTTACTGCCACTGAGTTTTCCTGTCTGTAAAGAGGGGCAGCAACTAGAGGTCTCTAAGCTTTCTTCTCCATTATACACTCCAAAGCTTGATTGTATAGGAACCAATACAGTGCCTCCACCCTGCCCGAACTCATTGTATCCATAAGTCCCAGAAATTGCACACCAAGCCATCTTGGAGGCCTCTCTTTTAGCTCAGCCCAAATAATGAACCCCAGCTCAGGGTCAGACATGGGGTAGAGTCTCAGGGCTTTTGCTCAGGGGTAGACCCTTTAGCTTAGTGCTGTCTGATAAAATTTTCTGCAGTAATGAAAATATTCTGCATTTGAACTGTCCAATATGGTAGCCATGAGTCACATGACTATATTTTAAATTTATTAAAATGAAATTTAAATTTTAGTTCCTGAGTCAGAATAATCACATTTCAAGGGCTCACTAGCCACATATAGCTAATGGCTACAATATTGGACAGTGCCAACTGAGAACACTTCCATCATTGCGAGTTGTTCTATTGAGCACCATAGTTTTAGAGGACCATTTTGAGCATTTTCTCAGTAGCTGGGGAAGTATCCAGAGTAGAAAAATGAGGAGAAAGACAGGAAATGGGAGGGAAAGTGGCCATCATCAGCAATAAACTTCATGTATTGGCATGGAATTGTGGGAACAATGTAGCCAGCTTATTGGAAATGGGACATCTTAAATCTTATTATAGGCAACAATCTTCCAAAAGACAATTAAAATGCATGAAAATATATCCTTCAGTGACACCAAGGTGGAAGTTCAGGCATGGAAACTTTCTTTTCATGAACACCCCTAACTGGGCTAACTCTTTGTTTAACAATAGAAAGCACCAGGCAGTACCATTAATCAGCTAAATGTAAATGTGGAAAATTACTTTTTTTGCAAGAATCATGATAGGAGATTTTTTTCCCCCAAGCATTTTGTAGAATAAAAAAAAATACATGGAAAGTGTTTTGTTTATTATTGAAATAAAGCAAAAATCAAAATTCATGGTTAAGTGTTCAACTCTTGAAAGCAGCATTACTGTCCTTGCTTAGGGAGTAAATGAAGAATATTTTGTAGAATTGGAGCCCCAGTAAGGATGTTGGCAACAAAGCATTGCAATTCCAGCAGTAGATTCTTAGTTCCAACTCTGGCACTGGAATCTGTGTGACCTAGGGCAACTGACTTAATCTCCCTGGCCTCAGTTTTCATCTTGAGTTGGAGAAAGATGGCATTGGACAGGGTCCCTGGCATCATTAACATTCTAGGATCACTTTTGTGACCACATTCCTGAGTTCTGCCATAGACCTTTAACGCTTACATCTTTTATCATAGCCATAAATATTGTTTCTTTTAACACTCACAGATGATCAGTGTTGTCAGTTGCCCTCACTGAAGGCTCCCATAATCAAACCTCTAAGCACTGTAGGCCTGGCAAACCTTCAGGTTTTCTGAAACCCTCATACAGGGGGATACTCAGCATTAAACTACTCTGCTCAGAGTGAGGAGTGAACACCTCTCAGAGAAATAGGAGCCCCAGCAACCGTAGATCTACCCAGAGGTGAGAGCAGAGGCTCCACCCTACTCGTAAGTGCAGCTGTAGTGTTACAGACATGAGAGAACTGGGAGCCATTTCCAACTTGGCCATTCATCAATGACATGACTTGGAACAAGTCCTTTCACTTCTCCAAACCCCAGTTTCCTAATCTGTAAAGGAATCATAATACTGTGGTTGCAGGCAAGGTAAGTTAGGAAGCTAATGAAGCTTAGGTTTCAGGGTCTCTCACTTGCATGGGTCCCTTTCAAGGCCCTGTGCATTGTTATTATTATTTTTTTTAGAGACAGACTCTTGCTCTGTCACCCAGGCTTCAGTGCAGCCATGCAATCATAGCTCACTGCAGCCTGTAACTCCTGGGCTCAAGTGATCTTCCTGCTTCAGCCTCCTGAGTAGCCAGGACTATAGGCGTGAGCCACAGTGCCTGGCCATTTTGACATTTGTGTAATTTCATAATCTTTTCCTCAAAGAAGGGCCCCCAAATTATATACGATTCAGGCCCTACAAAACCTTGTAGCAAGACGGCACTTGGATACACTGCTGTCTCCTGAAAGAGATTACTCAACAAACAAGATCTGGTGAAGCCAGCCTGGTCTGCAGCTTTTCTGTTTCTTCCAGATGCCATCCTCTCTCACATCTCAGCACACCTGTGAGCAGTGCTGGCCTGTGCCTCTGGACACCACAGGAAAGGTGACACTTATCAGTCACCAGCCCTTCTTGGGCCACTACAGTGTGTGTTCTTAGAGGCCACAGAATTATGGAATCTGAGAGCCAAAAAGAACCTCCAGGGACCTTTTACTTTACTCACTCCTTCCAACAGGTGTTCCTTCCTCCCCTTTCTTTCAAATTCTCCCCAAATAGAGATTTCACAGTCTCCTTTAAAAGCCTGGTCTGGTATTACATCATCAATATTCTTAGGGATATTTTCCTTAGGACTAACCCTATTTTCTATTCTAATTCGGATATGACAATGCTTTGAACCTTCTTTTTAGTTTTGTTTTATGCAGATTACTGGACACTTTCACAGACATACTTATGTGTTTTCCTGAACCTACTGAATTAACATCCTTCTTTTAGAAAGAGGTAACTGAGGTTCAAGGTGATACGAGATTTGGCCAACGTAATAGATGGTGGGGTCAAGACCCTGGGAGGAAAGTTCTATTTATTATGGCCATTGTCTCCAGAGGGGGATTCTTGACCTTGGAGATGTCACACAATCTTTGAGACAGCCAAAGTTTATAAACAGCTTGCTTGATTCCCAGGGGCTGTTGTTTCTGTTATAGGATGGCTGTCTCCATTTCTGTCAGCTGCCACTGGCTTTGTCACTAAAGCCTCTTTCCTGGGTCACTGGGCTCAGAATTCTGTTTTTCTCCTTGGTGAAAATCCAAACTTTCAGCGGGGTGCTAAAGGAGGTACTCGTGCCTCAACTCTTCACACACACTACCCCCTCTCCCACCACCATCCCCATTCATTATTTAAAAATGAAATCACAGTCTATTCTTTCTTCATTCATTCATTCCAAAATTATTTATTGGGTGCCTGTTTTGGGCATGACAGTAATCCCATAACCTCCCCCAGAATGCAAGAAAGCAAGCGTTTAAGGAGGCCTAGATATGGCAAGCGACATCAGCAAGGTGGCAGAAGAGGAAACCCCAGGCCCTCATGTCCCCACAGAGACATTGACTTATCAATAATATGTGGACCAAATTGCTTTTGTGAGAATGCCTCAAGAGGCCTAAATAGTCTGCTTTCTAGAAAAAAGGAATTTCTAGTTATTTAGGCAAACAGTGCACTTAGTAAAAAAAATTTTTTGTTGCTTTCTGTGTGTCAGGCACTAAGACCTTTACGAATATTACTGTAATTTTCACCCAATTCCCATGAGGTGGTGGATTCTATAATTATTTTTGTCCCGATGAGGGAAGTAGAGACACAGAAAGGTTACAAACTTGCCTCAGGCAACACAGGTGGCCAATGCCTGCCACAGAAAATCCAGCAGCACTGTTCCCGGGGCATCGCCCCAGACTGTATTTAAAATTGGAAGCTGGCACAATCTGGGGATGTTTCTGAGCTGTTCAGATGAACAGATGCTTGAGTTATGCTGGTTTTAGGGATCTGCCTTTCAAAACAAAAATGTGTTCCTCAAAGGAGTAATCGAATTCACCTGGTTTTAACTCTTGATTCAATAAGCAGAAGATAGAGGAAAAGAGCTGGTTTAGGTTTTAGGTCTCTATCTTTCATCCTAACTCTTGCTGGATTTTACCAGACAAAAGAAGAGAATGACCAATTAAAGAGGGGAAAAGGTGATGATCGGGTGAGATCTTTAAGAATAAATGTTTATCACAAATGCAACTGAATAGGACTTGAATTTCACCATACTTACACATGGAAGCAGAAACTACCACTGCAAACATTTCCGTATCAGTAATCCATACACTCTGACACACAAATAAACATTCTATAGATAGACATAGGTATAGATACAATTATAGCTTCTTAGATTTCTCTACAGCTCAGAAAAAAAGGAAGGTTTGGAAAATATTGTGTTGGTGTGAAACTAATTGAGATTTTTGCTATTACTTTTACAAAAATGGCAAAGACCACAATTACTTTTGCATCAACCTAGTAGTTAATGCATAAAATTGGGGAAGAAATTAGAAAAACCTGGGTGGCTTTTTGTTGAGAGCAGGGATTTCTCTGATTCAGCACACTATTGCTCACATTAACCGGAAAGATGATAAATGTCTCCCTCCTCCTGTGCCATGGAGGTAGACCTGGAGAAGAATGCACGTGTGAAGATTTGGTTTGCTTGGAAACAATGTGGCATCAATTCTGATGCCAGAGCCTAGAAGTTCTTTTATGGATTTTTTTTTTTCAAATGCCTTGATGCCTTTGCAAAAGAGGCTGAAGAAGAGTCAGATGTTTTTGAAAGATCAAATGTGTGTCAGCACTTCTAGTAAAGCAATAATAATTAATTTCCCCACTGCAATAAAATTGTATAATTAGAATGGGTTGGGTGTGGGTAAAAATAATTTTTCAAACATGGGACGAGCAAATGGAAATGCTTTCTTTTTTTCCAGGCTCTTCCTTTATTTTTGGAGTTTGTGTGAAATATAGAGAGGAAGGGAGCCCATCTGTTTCTGATACTCCTGGGTTTGATGTATCAGAATGTTTTGAAGCAGTAATTTGATGTCTACTAAGTATGCTTCTAAAGTATTTCCCATAAGTTTGAAGCTTATTCCTTTATTGACAGGAAGTTTGTTTTTATGGCATTTTAGGGTTGGTTTGACACTCAGAAATGAAAAAAAAAGAGTAATTGGTCAATTTCTAAGTTGCACTACGTTTTAGGTAGGTTTACTTTTGTTGATTAATCTACTGGGAGAAAATTTGAGAAGAAACAAAAATGAATGGAGCTGTAAATTATTATTTTTTTGCATTGCGGTTCATCTTCCCTTCTTCTTAATCCTCCATTGCCACCCTCAATCCCCTACAATATCCCTCCTTTATATTAGGAAAGCATCACCCCCGGGGAGATGGAAAACAGTTCACAATGTTTTCTATATGGAAACACTTCAGAATGAAACGCAGAGAGTTAGAGGCTCATCCCTGGTACAAAGATCAGGAGGAAGGAGAACCAGGTGCCACCAGGATGACACCACTGTCTCCTGTACTATCCTCATGACACATTGCTTATCGTTGGGAATATATGTGTGGGCAGTGTGAGGGAGTTGTGGGAAGGAGAGGCAGTGCTCAGGGGATCATGCTATACCTGCAAGAAGCACTTCAACGTGGTAAGCCCTCTTCCCTGAGTGCTTCAACTGCAACTTACCTGCTTCACAAGTCTTACACTCCTGCTTCTCTCTGCCATCCCTGAAACTAGGAAAAGGGAGCAGAAAATTTGAAATTCAGTTCTGTCACTTCTTTCTGAGCACTTTGGTACTTTCTGAGGGAATTCTATTCTATTTAGCTCTAAAATTGCTTATCAATACAGAAAAAGCTCCAGTTTGGTGTACATTTTCTACAAATCTTTTGGACATTTCCTAAGGTAATTTTTGAAGGTGCTGAATGGCGTACACAACTGCACAGCAGGACTAAGGGATTTGATTCCAGAAGGAGTAATGACTGCTTGGCAGTCCAGGGGGCTTCTCATCACCTCTGTCTGTGGAATGAACTGTGGGCTGACATCGCAGTAGGATCACAATTTTTGGATCATGATTTTTAATTTTTTTAAAATGCTAAGCAGGCTTCTCCAGTCATGGAAGAAGACACTACCTTCTTTAGCTTAGCTCATATCATCACTTCACTTGATTATCATGCCTTTCATTTCTCTCTCACTTTCCTTCAGCTCAATTGTATGCCCATCACTGAGAATCAATGCAATTTGAGTTATTATAAAAGTATTTAAGACTATGCAGCCATATGATATATTTTCTACATATACATATATGTTACCTGTAAATAGATAGAGAGAGGATTCAAAAACTATGCAGCAAACTGAGGAGGAGGAAGTGGGAATGTGGGAACTTCAGCCTTTTAAATGTTTTAATATTTTGGCTTCTAAAAGCAAGATTGCACTTTTGGATCACTTTTAGTTGGTTAACAAAGAAGCAACCAATCTGAAGACAAAACAAAATAAAGCAATACAAACACACCAAAGAAAAGGGAAAAAAAGAAAAAAAAAGCAGAAAGAAAAGAAAAAAATGAAAAAAGAAATGAACAAAAAACAACATCTCTCATAGAAATGCGCCCTACAAAGATAGTTACAGCCGCTGACAGAGGTGTAAGAATTATGCATTGCAGCACTGTTTCCAATGCTGAAAAATTAGACACAATTTAAACATCTCATAATATGGAATGTGTTGAATGAATCCAGTTATGATCATTGAAAGTAGCCCTGTTGGCCAATCTAAATCACCTTATAGAAGAATCTTGGACCACGGGAAGATTTCCATCATCTACCAAGACTAATAAAACACCCCAACAGTTTACAAAACAGAATGTGCAATATTTAACTTTTTGAAATGCAAATACATACACAGAAAAAAGATGTCAAGAATATATATCATCGAATATATATCAAATATATATCAAGATCTGAGTAGTGGTTTTCTTTCGTAGGGAGTGAATTTTTCTTCCCTGCTTTCTTTATGCTTTTAAATTTTACTACAATGCACATATATTATTTTAATATTTCAAAATATGTATTTAGTTTGGAAAATGCACTAGCCCATAGATGACAATTTTTAATATTGATGACTCTTTTAAAAATCAGGACAAGCTGATACCAGATGCAGTGAATTCTCTGACAACTTTATATTTGAATTTTGTCATCAATCTACTGTTCATTTACCTCTAATATCCCTTGGAATATTCTTATCAATGATACTGACATTTTGTATATGTTGTGGAAGGCAAACTAAAAAGGGAGAGAAAAAACTATCATTATTAAATATATTTTTTCTAGGAGTGATTTTTTTTTTCTTCAAAAATATGTCCCAAACCACCTCTGGAAGTCACAGTACTATTTCAAATTGGCAATTTTACAAAGAAATGTAATTTTGCCTGGCATACTGTTGCTCACCATCATAGTAAATACAAATAACACTCAGATGCTGAGGCATCAAGGACTCTGGAGCCTGTGAACTTATGTAGTAAATATTTTATAATTTTTTCTATACAAAATTCATTTTACAATCAAACTTAAATACATAAGATTGTTTAGTTTTTTGGGGGGTTGAATACGACTTTGAAAAGTCACTTGAACTTTATCTGTATGATGTGAAGAGAAAAAATTGAGGCAATTTTCAACATAATCCAAACTTAAAAGAAAAAAAAAAACCTTGTTCATTTTACATTTTGGAGACAGACTGTTTCTTTCTCCCTTTAGATACATTTTTGTATTTGTATGGGAAGCTGGTATTCTGGCACTATTTTGTTTTTATTTTTGTATATGACATTTTTATAGCGAATGAAAGTTAAAGTTTTCATAACTGCTTTGCCGTCTTTCAGAAACAGCCACAGAATATAACATCCCTAAATACAGTAACTGTTAATAAAGCTGCCACTTATTTTTTCAAGTCTGTTTTCATTACTTGATTATGGCACTCTGGGTACAAAACATAGCTTGTTTTCATGAAAAAAAATGATAGACATATAATTATCTTTCTCTCTCTCTCTCTCTATATATATCTCAAATAGTGAATTCATGGTTTTTCTTTTTTTTTTTTTTTTGAGACAGAGTCTCGCTGTCACTAGGCTGGAGTGCAGTGGTGCGATTTCTGCTCCCTGCAAACTCCGTCTTCGGGTTCAAGCGATTCTCCTGCCTCAGCCTCCCGAATAGTTTAACTTCTGCTACTACAGGCGCGCACCACCATGCCCAGCTAATTTTTGTATTTTTAGTAGAGACAGGGTTGCACCATGTTGGCCAGAATGGTCTCGATCTCTTGATCTTATGATCTGCCCTCCTCGGCCTCACAAAGTTTTGGGATTACAGGCGTGAGTCACCGCGCCCGGCCCATGGTATTAAATTTTTAAAAAATACCCATAATGAAAGGAACCTGAAACAAACAAAATACCTCTTTCATGTTCTTAATTTCCTTTCTTGGGGATAGTGTTTGTCCACAAAGGCAAATGCAATCTTTTGAAAAGTATATGGAAACAAACACCTTCCAGCTGTGAGCATGTAATTGGTCAATCAGTTCTTATTCAGAGATGTTTTTAAATGTCACTGTGTATTCTTATTTAATTCTTGGATCCCTGCATCCATAAAAATAGTGGCCTAAACTGTTGCTGTTCTACGGAGATATCAATTTCCATGTCTTTTTCTTATAAAACCATACTGGAAAAATGGATGGAATTACCCATTTCACATAATTCATAAATTTAAATAAAATAACATGGAACACAGATTTCGACTTTCTCACAGTTGGCAATGTAATTTATATATTTGGAACGTGGTTCATTTCTATTATTTGAATACTCACTTAAATATGTTAGAGTTAGTTATTACTGTAAGCTGAGAGAACCAACATGTAAAAACAGATTGATTTCCACAACCATCTGCCACCACAATGAAATAATTTGGCTTAGAAACTTACAGGATATGTGATATATTATAAACAGTGTATTGTTATGAGTTTACAATTTAATGATAAACAGGGCTATTTGTTTTGTTACTGAAACCATAATATCAAGATGGGGAACAACTAAATAGAGACTGTAAAATGAAACGGTGAGATATGTACTTTTGCTCAATTTAGAGGCCACAAACATAGCTAATCATGCATTTTGTTAAATACTTGTTTGATGATATTCTTAATTACATGTCCTTTGTGGTTTGCTGCTATTTTCAGGTGCTATTAATAAAAATCAGTATTCCTAAAAGTGCAAATAGATTGGAAGCAGATGCTGTTAGTAAAACATAATTGGGCTAAAGAAAAAATGTTGCAATTTGAAAACAGACCAATGTCTTTTATGTGTTGGTTTGCCGTGATTATGCATTCATGCAGGATTTGAAAGAGGGGTAATCAACAAATGCATCTTAAGAAGAATAGAAAATTAAAGAAGAAGCATTTTTGTAAAGCTCAGATAAAATGTTTATTTTATGTGAACAATATTGGAATTGCTGGCATAGGTTACAGAAGTTAAGCTGAACAAGAAAACTTAAATTAGTCTTTGCTACATTAGAATGTTAAAATGCAACTTTTAAATCTTTGAAACATATGCAAAAAGGTAAATTACTTTTGAAAATATTGTTTTAACCCAAAAGATTTATGATTTATATTTATAAATGATAATACTGTGTTTTTAAAAAATGCAAACTGGGAATTTTTTATGGCCAGATCATTATGATATTTTACTTCTACTTTTCAGTAGTTCTGAGTGGTTACTTTATGAATGTGTATTTCTTATAATAAAAAGAAGTTAAAAATATGAATGTAATAAAACTGTGAATTCTTACAAAGTCAAATTATAGTCCAAGCAGAAAATAAGAACAAAATAAATCTGAGCTTTGAGAAGCAAGTTCTTAATATAGAACCCAACTGGAATTTCGTACTAAAGCAAAACAAAAAAATGACCTCACTACTAATACATAGAAAAAGATAGGAAGAAAATATAGGAAACAGATTTACTTACTGACTGTGAGAATACATATAAACATTTTGGGTTTTTCTTGTTATGCCTTTCGGCATTTCTCAGATTTTTTCAGGAACATATATACTTCCTAACCAGAAAAACCTTATTCATTAAAGAAAAATGAAAAATAACATGATAGTCTGGTTTAAATAATAAATAGTTTGGGTTTAATGCTTAGTTATATTACTTAAATTATAATAGTACTTTATTCATTATCCCAAAGCTTATTAAAACAGCACTAACACAGTCATATAAAGCTAACGCCTAAAATTAACACTAAAATGTAATTATTTCCTATTAGATTGTAAAATTAACTTTTTATAATTACTAAGAACCAGGTATATAAAAGTGCTAATGTTTTATTACTCTACCTTACCTAGAGTTCAATTTCAAATAACAATTTGACAAATTATCAACTGACAATGTTTTTGGCTTTAAGATGGATATACATTATTGTAATTGCTTGGAATATCATAGGAATTAACATTTATTTTTAACACTGAATCACTTGTTAGCAATGGAATAATGTCTCTGGATATAATTTCATGGAGGAGGCATAAAATAATGCCTCAAGTTATTTACTTTTAAGACTACAAAATTGAATATGAATTGAGTTAAATGTAATCAACATACTGATGTAAATTTAAAAAGACAGTAATTAAGCAAATTTTCCTACCTTTGTTACATGTCAAAAAGTATTTAGAAGAATAAACGTTACACCATACTGACCTAACAAGAAAACTTTTCCATTCCCCTTGATCTTATAATTTTCCACAAACCATTATTCTCCACTGAGAGCACTCTTAACTTCTTACTAATACAGAAATTCTTCGGAATCCTCTATCGTTTCTGTGCTGGAGGCACAGAAATTGCAGAATCGGAAAGGTGTAATTTGTTTTCCAGTGGAGAGAGAAAGAATTTTGGCTGTGAATTTTAATTTCTGTTTAAATAAAGGCCCATAGCCTGCCAAAAGAAGTAATTCTTTCTTACTTTTTTTTTTCTTGAAACGGCCTTGTTGACAACTCAGATTTGAAAATGTAATCCAAATTAAGGAACAAAGACTTCCAAATTTAATTTGGAGCAAACAAACTACCATAATAACTTTTCTGAAAACTGTAAAAATGTTACCCAGTATAAACACGCAGACAATATGTTTTAAAACTAAGGTTCCTGAAGATCGTGTTCATCCTTTCATTTTCCAGTTATTTGTCACTTGACATCTTATTTCATAAATCGTGAAAAGGTACGTCTATGTTCAGTTCGACCTAAAACAGAGGGAAAATTTTTGTAAAAAAAAAAAAAAAAGAGGAAAAAAGAAAAAAAAAGATCAAATCAATCACAAGAAGAATTCTCTTATTAAAAAACTGTCAACCGAGTATCCCTGGGGCATTTTACTGTTGGAAACAATTTTAACACATGCTTCATTCATAAGCAATTCATAAATGCTTAGCTCGAAAGAACTTTCCATCCTTTCTCTGCTTCAGTGCAACTCGGCTCTCCCTAGCTCTGCTAGTGGAAAATTAGGAAGACAGGGAATTCATAGCAAAGGAAAAAATGAATTCTAGTGCAGGAATAATTTTTATTACACAAAAATTTTCCTTCACACACGGCCAGCCAGGAGCAGTGGCCCTTACACAGATTAAAAGAAAATTAATTTGGGGGCGGATAGATTGGTGATCTCTACTTATTTCATGATACAACTCTTAACGACTTGTAAGAACCAACGAAAAAAATGCATTTAGAAACAGAATTCTCTCAAAAGGGCGAATTAAGACGAATTTTTTCAGAAAGCCATTTGTTTCCTTCAGGCCCTTGGCTCAGTCTGGCGAGGCTGGCGGGAGACCCGCCCATACCCCCCGGGAGACAGGCGGGACACCCGGTTCTCGAGTTACAAAGCAGCCCTGGGTGCCCGCCCACTATTTATGCAAAATAAACACGCCCTCTTTATTAAACCAGCCAATGATCAAACGGCATCCCGCCCGGCGGGAGGTGGGGCCGAGGAAGGAAGCACGCAGCAAACCCAGCTCCGCGCGCCTCTGCACGCTCCGCCTCTTCCTCGTGCCCTTCCTCCTCCGTGCTCCGCCCGCAGCTAGGCCTCTCCCACTCAGCTGGCGTCTGTGCGCTCCGGAAAGAGGTGGGAAATTGGGCGGAGCCGGGGGCGGGGGGAGATGCTCGCGGTTTCTCATTTACATGCAGCCACACTATTGGCTTAGGCTGGTGGTGAAAGGACAAATTAGGGGCGGGTAGCTTGTCAAAGTGCACTTCACGGATTGGCTTAGGCTTACGATGACGTAAGAGGCCCATTTAAGCAAATGAGCGCGCAGGGCTAATGCGCCTCCTCCCTTTCGCCCCACCTCTGTGTGAGCGACCCAGTGAAAGATGAGCCCTTGAGGCACATTCCCTAGTAGATTTAAATGACAAATCTAGAAAGAAGCGGTTTAAATATTTATGAAGAGGCGGAGAGGTGTAGAGTGTCTTCCGGAAACGCTTCTGATTGGCTGGTGTTTTCAAGCAAGTGTTAGCATCATGAAATGAGTGAGTACCCCCAGATCAATTCAATGATTATGTTTCGTGCTTCGGTTTTTCTTCTTCCAAAAGCGCCACACCATATACATCTATTTATTTTCTCAGTAATTGGTTGCATGTGTGGCCCGAGGGGCTCACTTTTGTCACATTTTCACTCTCAATATATTTTCTTTTTTGTAACTCATGTCTTATTTTCATCAATTTTAAAATGCAAAGATCTGGGACAGATGGAAACAATTAGAACCTCCGCTCTGCTGATGTGTATAATCTTATTAGTTTAATGGGTCACAGGGTGCAGGACCTATTTCCTATAGATCAAAGTGAAAACAAACACGGTTAATATCCCATTTTGTTTTAGAACCACATCGGATCGGGTTCCCTCTCTGGGCCGTGGTAATGACAATATTAAGAGAGCTTGGGTTGCCTTGAAGTTTAAAGGGAAAATTGAGTCATGAAGCATTTTGGTTTAAAAACGCATTGATATTAACACCAGGTAGCCGGTTGCCAGGTCCCTGAGCTCTCTTGAGTTTATCACAACAGCATGGCTTTTTAAAGGATTTCAGTAATGCTCATTTTGATCTTTTGCCTTAAAGCAAGTGAAAAATCATGCCTATTTGGTTGTTAATTATACCAGTTCTCAGGTTTCCTCTATTCAGGCTCAGCGCAAAACTTCCGAGCCCTTGGTGTAATTTTCAACTATGACTTCTTAATGATTTTTTTTCTTCATCTGTGGATGGTAGTCACAGACTCTTTTCAGAATTTAATTAAAAAAAAAGTTTAGGAGCCACATGAACGCCACCCAAAATTCGGCATTTCATTTCAGGGAGTTCCTGACCGCCTAAGGCCACTCCATAGACTCCTAAATATCTGTGAACTCCGGTATCAGAACCCACACCTTAAGGAAATGTCTTTCATATTTTGAGTTGTGTTCGGTTATGTTATTCCGAGGCCAAAATATAATCTTCTAAGCACCTACGGGGTTGGACCAGAGCCTCTCTCTTCGTGACAAAGACCCCCTTTGGAAACCTCCCGCAGCAACTTCTCATCCCAATAAATTAAATGCAGCCGCAGTGTGGTCCATTACACTGGAGTGTGAGGTGACGGCCTCTGTCAAAGGTGGCCGGCCCAGTACAGCCCCTTAAATATTCCTACAGATAATAAATATCTGTGCAAGGAACGGATGTAAAAGGTTCCTATTCGTTTGGAAAGCTCGGTACTACAACAATGAACAAACATTGCAGACTTGATGAATGCCCCCAAGTCCCTCCACAGAGGAGGCGGGGAGAGAACCAGATCTTAAAAAATTTTTCACTCTGGGCCTGGAGGCCGGGTGCTGCGGCCATCCGTGCCTCGACGTGTTCCTCCGCACGGGCTCTAGGAATGTAAATACCACGAGTTGAGACAGGTCTGGGCCCCGGACAGAGCGGGCAGTGGTTTTAGCAATTCATTTTAATTCCGAAGCGGTCCAGTGCATTTGCTTTCACTTGGTTGCGCGGGGCTGGAATTGATAAGAGAGAAAACCATGTACTTGTCCTTGTGGGTTGGGAAACAGGGTCACTGAATCCTGGGCTGGCTCTCACAGCTTCCTGGCAGAGTTCACACACGCACTCAGAGGCTGCGCCAGCCCTGTACCGCAGGACTGCGGGCGCTCCCTTGCCGGCACTCCTCCTTCGGTTCAGAAACCAAAGTGGAAACGCATGGATCAAGTTGCAGGGAAGTCTGACATCTGGGACAGATGTTGCTCCTCTGCCCGTGGCGGTTCCTCAGATAAATCCTCATTGCTTTATTTTAATTTGCCTTGAATTTCGTTATTTTTGCCTCAATGCAACACATAGTCTTTTTTTTTTTTTCTGCTTTATTTAACTCTCACGGTCCTCTGCGCTATTTTTATCAATGGTATAACTTTATTTTGGGAAAGGGATTATTTCCCCCTCAGAAATGGGGGGAAATAATCAAATCTCCAGTCAATTATGTCTTGAAATTTAACTCTGTTTTTACTGGTCCATCATAAAACATTTAAACCGTTAAAAACATGTCCCTCACTGATCAACTTTAGTTGTTTTGTGTTTTAAAACATGGAAATATAACCCCTGTGTGTATGTCACATTACGGACAGACCATATTAATCTCTTTCTCACAGAAAAAACATCTGCGTGTGTGAGTCTAAGTAATTATTCATCTAGGGTAACAAATTCTAGAAGGCTTGACCTACCTTCCTTCCTTCCTTCCTCCCTTCCTTCCTTCCTTCCTTCCTTCTTTCCTTCCTTCCTTTATCTTTTTCTTTCTCTTTTTCTTTTTTTTGTGCTTCTTTGTATCTAATACCCAGGGGCATTAACAACATCTCCTTTGCCTCGTCTTCCCGTGTGTAGAGGGACCCGTCTGACGTCCAACAATAGATACCCCTTTTATTATATATTTTTCCTTTTGTTTTTCTTGACCAACAATTTCCCTTCAGTTATTTATTTTAGCTGGGTAACCCCAAGCTATATGCTCCGTGTAAACCAGAATGGTGTGGTCGGTTTTGTGACAGGTAGTGGCTTCCTGAGCTGGCTCTGATGCGCACCTCTGAGGCGAGTCAAGGCGGAAACTGTCATTCCTAGAGGAAAGCAATGCCCGTCTGGGAAGAATCTGGGAAACCCCAGCATTCCTATGAGCTGCGGCCCACTAAGCGCCCCTGACCGCAGTGATCACTGTCTCCTAGATTTTTGACAATGTTGTTTTGCTTTGTTTTAAAATATTATCGTTACTGCTGAGAAACGTGGACCCTTATGATGAAGACCTGCCGGGCCTTCCCCAGCCATTTCACTCCCTGGCCTCCTCCAAGATGGCTTTCATTTAGGGAGGGTCAGACTTATCTAGGTGACATTTCCCCGCGCCTTTCAGTCAAGTTGGTCTACAAATTCACCAAATTAGTGCTTGGTCTACATCTAGGGCTTCCTGCACGGAAAGGCCAATAGAAAGGTCCACGACTTGACTTTTACGCCACATGACTACAGCCACAAAACGGGGACCTCCTCGGGACTGGAGGCGGATCCTCCACGGGTCCCCGGCCAGGCCCATCCTCCTCGCAGCGCGCCTGGTGCGGCCGTACCAATTCCGCGCCGTGCAGCCTGCAGTTACAGGCCCCGACCCAGCCAAGATCTGAGGCTGCCGGGCCCGCCCTGTTTACTGGCGGCTCTGCTACCGGAAGTCATTTGACAAATCTCAGGCAGGCCTTTCTAATCTTTACTGCTCGGCAGAGCTTTGCAAATCTCTAAACACGCTGTAACCTTCTTCAAACAGCACGCCAGACACACTTGAAGGTTTTTTTTTTGAGGTCGGACGGAATGGAAACTGCATCTGCACGGGATCTCTCCACAGTCTGGCCCGCAACACTCCCAGCACCTTCCCTAGACCCTCGCCTCCCCGCGTCCCCCGCACGCGGATTCTCGCGCATCCGTGCGCCCACCCAGCCCCGGGAGCCCTCCTGCCCCGGGAGGCCTCAGACGGTCTTGGGCTGGAGACTCACCCTGCGCCCCTGCAGCGGGCTGCGGGGAGAGAACCTTGGGGAACTAGGCAGGACCGGCAAGAGTGGACCGAGTGATTTATGACCCTGATCAAACTTTTTAGGAAGCAGAAATTAACCTGAGGGGGATTAGGCCTGAGCTTTGAAGTTCACGGTTTTGTTTTCCTTCAGCCCTGTTCTGCCATCAGATGGTTCTTGGTTCCTTCTACCCCTCTCCTCCTCCCCCTCCTTCGGTCTCTCGTCACCCCACTTTATCCTCCAGCAACCCCTCCTGCGTTGATTTTCTTAATTTCAAATACAAATATCTGAACACCAGAGACTGAAGTTCCTGATAGTGACCTATTGAACAGAGGCATCGCATACTCCGTACATCCCAGTCTTCTTGGAATTGCGTTTTACGTTTGAAAGTGCGATTTTGGTTTGGAGGTCGGGAGTAGAAAATTTGTATCCGTTCTTTTCTTTGGCTGTTTCCTACTTGCCTTTCAATACCCATACTTATTCCGCCCTCGGAGACTGGCCCTTCCCGGCAGAGCAGAAGCGCACGAGGGTTGAGTAACTGCAGGTGAGAGCTAATTTTTCAGCGCATCCACCAGATACCGCA
Organism: Pan paniscus; assembly: GCF_029289425.2. NCBI lineage: Eukaryota > Metazoa > Chordata > Mammalia > Primates > Hominidae > Pan > Pan paniscus. Next base: position 30,688,703 of record NC_073255.2, on the reverse strand, counting down.
GGTTTGTGGATTTTCCCCCTAGTTGGCCAGAAAACTCACACCCAAACATGCAAGTCCTCTGTGGCCTCTCCGTACTCTTACCTTGGCCCTCTTTATTTCCATATCTCCCTCCTCCCCATGCAGGTCTCTAAAGGGAATCTGTCTCCTGCGGTTCTTTCCCGCAGGCGCCTGCTGAAAAGGCAATTTCCTTGGGGGTGTGCCTGGGGAGAGAGGAAAACAGAAACCAGGATTGTTTGGGGGCCTGAAACCATCCAAATTTTATTGCATCCGCTACAAAGTCAACTAACTCTTAATGAGCATCCAAGCGGAAAAAGGCCAAAGTTTACTCCGTGTTAAGGTGGGGAATGGGGGTGGGGGTGATGGGAGTTTGCTTATTTCCTTCTGGTACAACCAAAGGTTGCAACACCTTCCTGAGAGGCTCCTCCCAACGCCAAGAGTACGGACGCGAAAGTCAGAAGTCATCGGGTTTCAGCTCCCTGAATGATCCAAGATCACTCCGCCACGAAGACCTTCGAAGTTGGCCCTGTCTACAGCTTGTAATTAAAAGGATAATGTGTCTTGTAATAAAAAACAGGACCCACACAAACAAACCCAGCGTCCAACGGCCCTCCACCTCGCCACACTCTTCCCTATTAAGGGCCAGTGACAAACATTGCCATCCAGTTTCACCCAAAAGGAGGAAGCGGTAGATCTTCCTTTTAATAACTTCCCAAAGTGTTACAAATAATAAAAAGGACGCATAAATCATCGCGGGGGCGGCAGAACGCGGACGACAGATGGATTTACTCCTCTCTAGCCCTGGCTTCCAACCGCGCTCTCATTGGCTACTTCCTTGTGGCCCGCCCCCGAATCCGCTCTCTTATTGGTCCGTCTGGACCCAGACGCAGAGACAGGGCGTAGGATCGGTGGGGGCCGGAGTCCACCAGCGCGCATGCGCCCTATGGCGCGCATGTATGATTGACAGCAGGGAGAGGTGTTTGTGTGTGTGTGTGTGTGTGTGCGCGCGCGTGTGTCTCAGGGTTGAGGCAGCGAAGGTGGTGGTGGAGGGGCGACGGTGAAAGTGGTGGCTGTGAGTGCTGGAGCTGAGGCCGCTTTTGCCGCCGCGGTGAGGTGTAGTCCTCTTTGCCGGCGTTTTCCGCTGAGTCAGAAGCGCTGGTGGTCACAGACTGCGCTCTCACCCACACTGAAGTCGATCTGGAAGGAATTTACTGAGGGGGCTCTCCAGCAGCTGGCTAACCGGGGAGGAAGTAGAACTAGAAGATATGCTTTACTCTTCCTGAAGAAGATACTTAAGCCCCTCAAGAAGAGATTTAATTTGAGCGCTGTGTTGATTTGTGCATTCCTTGTAAAGCACACACTAAATTAGCTTCACATCCCAGCCGTACCTTCATCTGCAGCACACATCTCTCCCCCACCTCCTCTCAGCACTCACTTAGCCCTGTTCAGTTCCCCTGTAGGCACAGGTACACATATATCAGCCTCTTGTAATCATGAAGACGAGGGACGAACTTACAAAGACAGCCGGCACACTGTGACAATCCTTAACTGGGAGAAAAAAAAAAGAGAGAGAGAAAGCAAAGAAAGGTAGAATAAGAGCAAGAAAAAAAGAAAAGGAAAGAAAACTAGAAAGATGCAGCAACCAGTAAAACGATGGTGGCAAAGATAAAATGCCGATGGAAAAAATCCGTTAAATGCAAAGTTTGAAAAAAACTTCCTAACTCGGTTAATGCTGTGGAAATAATTCCAGTTCATCTCAGTGCTAGTGAACGCCTGGTACAAAATTCTTCAGAGGCGAGGGCTGGCTTAGTGCAGAGGAGAAACGTCGCTCCGTTGCCCTGTTGCATCCAAATTCTCCTTTCAGACAAGTTTCCGCGGCGTGATGGAGGTGGGCAGAAGGCTGGAGAGTGCTTTCCTATTATAAGCTGTTAACTTTTGGTTTGTACTCACATATATTTTAAGGAAATAATAAACATCTTATAGTTCTGCACATATTCTAAATTACAGTGGTTCTAGAAGAATTTTGTAACTGACAAATTAGAGCTTCGGTTTTACGAATTCTGAATTTTAAAACCGGTAATGACTTCTCAGTCCCTGAGATCCTCTTCTTTGTTTTTTTATTTTGGGGTGTGTGGATACGTGTAAGATGAGAAATGTACAAACACAAGTATTGCAGAAACTCCAAGTAATATTCTGTCTGTGAGTTCACGGTAAATAAATAAAAAGGGCAAAGTGACAGAAATACAGGATTATTAAAAGCAAAATAATGTTCTTTGAAATCCCCCCCTTGGTGTATTTTTTATCTTAGGATGCAGCACTTTCAGCATGCCCAAGTATTGAAAGCAGTGTTTTTACGCTACCACGGTAATTTTATTTAGAAGCCCCATGTTCACTTTTAGTTTTAAAATGGTCATTTATGACATAAAATTATCAGCATTCATATTTTTGTGTTTTAATATTCCTTTGGCTACTTATTGAAACAGCAAACATTACGAAAATTAGTAAACAAATCTTTGATAGTTGCTTATTTTTGTTTAATTGAATGTTTATTTTATTAGGTAAATATACAATCAAATTTATTTAAAAATAATGAGGAAAAGAATACTTTTCTTTCGCTTTGCGAAAGCAAAGTGACTTTTCATTCTTCTCCGTCCGATTCCTTCTCTTCCAGCTGCCACAGCCGACTGACAGGCTCCCGGCGGCCTGAGGAGTAGTATGCAAATTTTCGATGATTGACATCTACAGTAGAAGCCAATCACGTCAAAGTAGGATGCTGATTGGTTGACAACAATTTGTCGTAAACCTTGACGTTTTAAAAACCTGACACCCAATCCAGGCGATTCATGCAAATAAAGGAAGGGAGTCACATTACCAGGGGCCAGAGAGACTTGAGTACGACCTCACGTGTTCAGTGGTGGATATTACACAGACGTCTGCAAGGTCTAAATAAACGCTACATAATGTTCAACTCAATTGCTTGCCTTGGCCTTTCCCAAACTTGTCACTGGAATATAAATTATCCCTTTTTTAAAAATAAAAAAATAAGAATTATGTAGTGCACATACATGATGGTTCATGTAGAAATCTAAATGGACTTCCAACGCACGGAATTTCCCTATTTCCCCCTTTCTTTAAATTAATCCTCAGTGAAGGAGGCTGTTTTCCCCTAGATTTCAAAAGGACGAGATTTACAGAGCCTTTCCCTGGAGAAACCCGCTCTAGGCACAGATGGTCAGTAAATTTAGCTTCTTCAGCGAAGTTCCACATGGCACCGCCAGATGGCATAAGGATCCCCTTCTCACCATCTCCACCCCCACCTTGTACCCTGCAAGTAATTTAGAAAAATTGAAAACCAAACACTTTTATATTTTATAACTAAATGAAGTGAGAACATACTGGCACTGTTAGCCACATATTACAAAAATAAGCTTTGTTGGTTGTTGCTTTAATGTGAAACTTCCTCCGGAGATTTTGCCCAGGAAAGTTTGCGAGTAAAATATTCATCCAGTGAAAGTGTTTGCAAAAATATTTCCTTAAGCGAAGTGCTCACCTTAAGCACGCTTTAAAAAGGTAAGAGTAAGAGGCCGCTGCGTTTCTGAGCGTGTTGTTTGCAGGGCCGGGCGAACTTTTTAGGGATTAAACTGAAATTGAGGGGGAAACTCAGTTTCCCAGCGTGTGGTCTCACTGGAGCAGAGCCTGGCCGGAGCCACAGGGCCGAGGTTGCATCTCTGCTTTCCGATCCAGTTGCTGTTAGAGCAGTGTTGCTTTTTTAGGAATTCATTTTGGGGTCCCTATGACAGATAGGCAAGACCTTCTTTCCACTCACAAGTCACTGTAGTAGGGGGCAGAATCTTTGTTTTGCCAACCTCGGCGGGGGATTTGAGGGTGGAACCCTGGAAAGTGTAGACCTCCACTTCTCATCTGCCTTTCCTTTTATATCTGCTTTTCTGTTTGGGTTTATCAGGAAGAGAAGGGTTCGTGCTGTCCCCACATCAAGGCCAGAATAAGAACTTACGGTATTTGCAGAGGGAGACGGGAGGAAAGAAGAAAATACTGTACTCAAGTAAGAAGTTTCACAGCTTTAGATGTACATTTTTACATTTTACAGGTCGACAGCTCTCTAGCTGGGAAACTTCATGATTTCTTCTCCCATTTATACAAGCAGAATAATTGCACACTCACTTTTGATTACTCTACCCTATAATTATGCATTTTAAAATTGCAACCGGCCTTTAAAAATAAGTCTACCTAAAAAAATCTTTCAGAATACAGCCATTAGCCCTCATTTTACAAGAAGGTGGATTCATTGGATCTGTTGTTTTGTGCTCTGTCGGTTGACTTTTATTTAGCCAGAAACTAATGAGTTGGGTGCCGACGTTTACTTATATCTCCCTCTGACATCCTAACTGTGGGTGAATTTTCTAGCCCAGCACCAGATCCTTAGTGTCTGCAGGGCAAGAATCTGCACATTTTCACCAGCCCCTGTTTCCAGTGACCAACTTCGCAGGCTGTAGGAAAACTCATCCTACCCAGTCACATATAAGCAAAAAAAGTAGTAACATTTTTTAGTTTAGAATCAACACTTCGGATTCGTTAGTTCAAGTTGAAACCATACCTTTCTTATTTTATTTCACTATCTGCGCCTTTTTTTCCTCTTGAAAAAGATCGAAGCGTATCAATAGTAAAAGTAAAGTAAGAATTGCTAAAAGTAAAGCAAGAATTTTAGGGGGTACTTTTTTCCCTTAGGTGGTAAGAAGGAAGACCTGAAGGAAGGAGTCTTTTAAAAGAGAACCTTAAGTTTCTAAGCACAATCTTGCTCTCTTAATATTTGTCTTCTGCCCTGCAGAAAACGGGGCAAAAAGTGTTTAAACAAATGGAGATGGGACCTGTGGGCTGTCCAGGCGTGGCCTAGGACTCGGGAGCTAGCAGCTCCCCTCCCGAATCTCTGCTTCTAAGTCTCTTTTGCATCCCCCCAGTAAAGGCGGGCCCCAGGTGGGAATTTGGCGATCCCGGCGCGTGGGGACGACTGCGCTGGGGCGCAGGGCCCTCCGGGTGCAAAGGCCCAGGCACAGGGCGGCGGGCGCAGGGGCAACGGTCCCAGGGCGAGGGATGCCGCTGTCCCCAGCTCTCCTGAAACCCACTCCCGGGCGAAAATGTGGGCAGAAGGCGGGAAAACGCCTCAGCCGGCGCTCAGAGCAAGCTTCCAGCAGACGCGGGAAGTTGAGGCTCGGCGCCCCCGCCCCCACCCCGCTCCCCTTCAGGGCCTCTTCCGGGCTGAGTCCTGGGAGTGGGTTTCCCCGGCCGCAGTGATTTTGCAAGAGTGCGGCCGGCCGGCCGTAAATCAGCCTTTCTCCACTCCCGGGGGGCAGCCCTCCCGAGCCGGGGCGGGGGCGCGGAGGACGCGGGGGCCGGGCCCGTGGCCACCCTAGGCCCTCGGCCGCAGCTGGATCGGCCGCCTCCGGCGAGGCGGCGGGGGTTAAACGCCGTGAATCCATCAATCAAGCGCACCGCCGCCCTCGCGAAACCCGGAGCACCGCCCGCGGGGCCTGCTTTGTGTCTCGCCCGCCCGCCTGCCCGGGGCCTGGGAAGCGGGGTCGGGCCGCTCCAGAGTCCGGGGGGCGCGGCGCATTCCCACGAGGGGCCGGGGCGGCCTGAAGGCTGCTCCACCCAGTCCCACCCTGTAACGGGTTCATTGGGGCCTGGAACACAAATCTCCCAGGCTGCTGGTTTCCTTATTTGATCACTCCTTTGCGTCTTCAACAGAATAAGGCCAACTCATCACACTTTCCCGGCCGCTTGGAGCCCCGAACCCTGTCATCCCCCAAAAGCAGCATGACCAGGGTTGGTGAGATTAGCCATAAACAACCAGTTGATGTGACTGGGCAAGTCACATCATCTCTCTGTGCCTCAGTTTCTCGTCTGTAGAAAGAGGGTGCTGTTTTAGGATCTCCGCATTTTTTTGTACAGCTCTAATGTTCTTTTGTTTTAGGTGGAGAAGCCTGAACCCTTTTTGCCGGACAAATGTCCCCAAGTTCCCTTTTCTTCCACGTTTATTTTCGTACTGCCCGTTCCTTCCCTCCCCACCCCCCAGTCCGCCCCACTGCGTCCCAGAGAGCAGCTCCAGCCCGCAGGGCAGGACACCTGAGCCTCGGAGCTGAGCCCTGGCCGCGTTTGTCTCGGAGAAACCACCAGGGGGCAATAGAGCCCAAGGATAGAGGAGCAAGGCTCCACAAGGCCTTTCCAAAAGTTTGTCCAATTTGGCGTGAATTCCTTTTTCCAGTTTGTGTGATTTGTAAATTGCGCAGAGTGATTTCAAGATCCCCCGTTTGATCATTAGCGCTAAGGTAGATGGATGCAGCCCGGGGTTCATAAAGAATGAGGCACAAAAGCACTAATGAAGAGCGGGCTAGCGCACCCCCAAGACCTAATGGCAGAACAAAATGGGGCGAACGTGCACAAAGCTCACTTGAAGTGCAAAACTTTGGTTCTAAGGCCATGCATACAGTGGATTCTCAGGCCATGGGGCAAAAGGCATGGAAACAGTGGGCCGCACGCCGGTGTGTCTTTTCCTAAGTTTTGCAAATATCGGGTTCGTTTTGCGATGGTGAAGTGGGAGGTAGCCCGGGAGGTGAGAGAATGCAGAGGAAATCAGTTAAGAGAGATTCTCCTGATAGGAAGAGGAGGTGGCGAAGGTTTAGGTTAGAGAACCCCAGTTCTTCATGCAGCAGCCACCTTCGCCCGTCCTGGGAAGTTTCTGTCTGCCTGTAGAGCAGAGCCGCATCCCTGCCGCTGTCTCCGAGGGCAGTGTCGGATGGTTCTTTCATTTGTTTCCTGAGAATGGTTTACAATATAGATTAGCGGGGCCCCAGAGGAAACTGGGGTTTGCTCACTGCAAACAGCCAAAAGATCTTCAAGAGAGAACGTGTTAGGCTGGAATATCATCTTTTCCCACATGTGCAAGACTCTTGGATTGTGTTTGCTTTCAAAATCCATAAATGTTTTTATTAAACTATATCTTTCTTGTAGCCCCTGCGCACACAAAGTACTTGCAGCGTATGTAAACGCTTCCATTTTGGTTCTCCTTCAGGAAAATTTTGTAACTCCGCAGTAAATATTTGCTCTGGGGTGAACCTTGGCAAGCGATAAACTCCAAAATCTGGTTTCACTGTACGTGTTTGTGTGCACATGTGTATGTTTTAACAGTATGTATATATTGGAAAATTTGCGGGAGAGCTTGATATTTTTACTTCTTTGCTGCGCCGCAGGGAGGTATAATGACTGTAATTACTTGGATAACATTTTAAAATTAACCAAATTCTCTTTCACATTCGATTCTTCCTTGTGTGCTGCCAGCCCTTCCTCCCAAATCATGTCAATTAAATATTCTTACAATGTCACCCTTTATAATGCCCTTTAGTGTAGTGATTTTGGGGGTATATTTTAAAGTGATAAAGTGCAGTTTTGCTTCCTAAATTCTGTCTTAATAATAAGAATGTAAAAATTAAACAAATCATGATCTTTATTGTTCTTTTATGTTTATAGTTTCATTTCCTCTAATGCTTTAATCTGTAAGCCAAAAAATTTCAGAGAGATAAATGGAGACAGCTCAGTAGCGTGGCAGGCAGAGTCAGGATTTTGGATTCTCATCCCTGAAGAAAAACTTGAAGTTATTCCTCTGTGATGAAAAATACTTTATTTTTATGAAGAAATGGAATCTGCTGAGGTTGAATAAATTAGAAAACTCTATGGAAGATTATTAAAATATGAAAACTGTTAGCATTGGGCTGTGTGTTAGTCATCTTTAAGAGAATAATCGGGAATTATTAACTGACTTTGACCTCATGAGCCTTGACATAATAACTGTGGCATTCGCGGTGTCCCTGGTATTTTAAAAACCACCCTCCTCCCCCGCGTGCATTACAAAAATATGTCCTCTGCCTCTCATGTTGATTATATGGGTTTTATTTATTCTAATGACTGCTGTAGAGAGAGAAAATGCAGCTCTGAGCAGGGAGAAACAAGAACCCTTGTACACGTTTGCTGTGGGGTGGGCTGGCCACATAAGTTGAGTAGCCTTTGGCCAGATAAGCAAATGCACACTTCGCCTCCCAGTGAAAACATCATCCCCAACAAACATCATGTGGGCCTGAGTCACTCTCTGGAGAATCTGCTTCTCAGAGTTTGGTTTGGCAGTTCAGGCAGATATAATCCTTCCTTTCATTTTCCCCTGCCCTTTTGAAGAGCAATAATTTTCAGTCCCCTCACACCAAGGGCACTTTGAGAGATGGCCTACAGCTACACGGAGGAAGTTTCTTTGGCACAGCCTTTTGGGAGCTGTGAATATTTGAGGCTGTCTCAAATGGGGACTGTGTCTTTGAATGAAGTGTTACACAGATGTGTGAGTGAATCCATGGGAACAGAGGCAGATGTTAGGGAGTTAGAGAATTCTGAGCTCTGTGGGCCGTGTCAGTCTGAAGAAAGGCAAGACGGCTGTTAGGTGCAACCTGTAAGTGCTGTTCATCGAACTGGCCTCAATTCGTCTGCGCTTGGAAATGACTGAAATTGTCTGACCACTAAAAATGTGATACAACTTGGAAGAGGGGCAGGAGAATACATTTTACTGGGGGCCATAGATCTGGCTTGGGCAAGCAATCTGTGTGTATTCAGATCCTGCATGTTTCTGAAAGATGATAGATGGATAATCGAAGCACACTTCTGCAGAATTTTTTTCTAGAGTATTTCAGTCCAAAAGAGCTCTAATGTGAGTTACATAGCTCATTTTACATATGACATTATATTACACATTAAAAAAAGGTGAAATTATTTAATAGTATTTTTCATTAAATGCAATATCTCAAAAATATCACTTCAACATGTAATCAATATAAAGTTAGTATTGAGATATTTTACATTTTTTGCCCCTTCCCATATATTCGATAGCTGGTGTGTATTTCATTCTCAGAGCTCATCTCAGCTTGGACCAGACACATTTCGAGTGCTTGGTAGCCACAGTGGCCAGTGGCTGCTTCACTGGAGAGTACCAGTTCCAGATCGTCTGGGTGCGTGTACAAAGTCACTAACAGATTTCCTCCCACATTTCTGTGAAGGTCTATGAAATTTTAAGTATCATAGGAAAGATTGAAGAAAATAGGTTCTAAAGCAGATGTATATTTTGAACAGTGCCATTTTAGCTCTGAGGCTTCAAGCCATGATTAAGGAATATGTGACCTTTGAAAGAAGTAGGTGATGCCTTTTATAGATTTTATTCCATTTAAAAATATATTTTTAATTATAAAAATGAATCCATACTTACTATAGAATACTCAATACAAGGTCTAGAAAATAACAAAAATCATCTAGAATCCCACCATCTATAGATAATCACCTTTTGAAGTTTTGGAGTATTGCTGTTCTCGTATGTGGATTGGTTTCATAGTTGTCATTATACTGCAAATGCCCTTGTATATCTTGCTTTTGTTCACAGTGTTATATCACAAGTATCTGTATTTGTTGTTAAAAGCTCTTCATAAGAATAATTTTGATCATCTGGATGATTCATCATATGGCTGAGCCATGGTTTACTGAAGTCGGTGACTTTGATAGGGTAGTAGTTGCAGTAAGCTCACTAAATGTGACAAGAACAAAAAAGTTATTTTATTGAAAAGTCACCCTACTGTGTGGCCATCCTCATCCCTCATATTGGCGGCCTTCCTTCCATGACTCTAGACAGCTCCGGGAAACCAGAGCCCTTCTACTCTTAAGCTTATTTTTTAGAGAAAATATCTTAGAAAATAATCTCCCTTCTCCCACCTAATCAATCCAGATGTTTAATTACCACGTTGACACAATTGGATTATGACTTCAGGGTAAAAAGCAACTTTACTAAAGAGATTTTGAATGGAAAACAAGAGCATTTTAAAGATCCTCATACAGCAGTTTATTTCTCTTGTTAAATTCATGTCCCTCAAGATATCACAGCACCCACTAGGTACAGGTACTGGGCCGCCCTTTGTTAAATCGTAGTTGGATTTATTTTTGCTTCCCTTTTTGGCTCTCTTTCTCACCATTTGTCATTTTCACAGGCTTTAGTGACATAAATCTTGTGGAATGTTGGCTATGCACATAGCATGAAGGATTCAACCTCTCCCATTTCAGGCTGGTTGGCCAATGTAAGCAACTGAGGGTGGCAGAGATCAGGGACAGATAAGACAGGGAGAAGAAGGGGTAGAGGGACTTTGGAAAGAATACCTGAAGTACGAAAATGACACCTTTAAGGTTAAGGGTGATGGCAATTGACTGATGATTACCAGGTAACAATGGAGTCCATTGGAAGCTGCACAACCATGAACTGTTATGATTATTTTTTCCTATCTATATGGAAAGGCCTGGTTTGCTTCTCTGCACACAGTCCTGATTCAATGTGGTGCCCGCATATTGTAAATGTCTTATCCAAGAATCCAAGGACCTGGCCCTGAAGGAAAAGCTGAGGACAGAGTATTTCTGCAACAGGCCTAGGCTCTTGCAAACTTGCCTTCCCAAAGCTCCAAGCCCAACTGGCCTGCAGGGGAGGCGGTCTCGCTGACAACCTGCTCTTTGGCCTTATACCTTCTGTCACAAAAGAGCCATTTTTCCTGACTTGAAGAATTTGATGGCACACTAGTGCTGGGGGGATTTTATTAAGCTGATAAATATGACTACAATTTACTTAAAACCAGTGGCTCTTCTCACTGTCAATGTTGTGGAGTTTATGCCTTTTTCTCTCAAGCTCTCTTTGGCCCAAGCAATTCAGGGAAGAGAGTTTGAAGGGTATTTTGTTTCTGATGTGGGCAGTCTGAAAAATAGTGGACCTTTTAACATTGCACTGACAGACACTCTCAGGGCTAATATAATTGATGTATTCATAGGAGCTTAAGCAAAATAGCTTTCCAAAAGGGAGAAAAACTTGTCTTTTCACCTAAGCACTGACCGATTTGTGGTTTGGATGCTTACACGAGATATTAAACAGACCCGATGGAAAAGGCTTGTTCGCCTCAAGTCTGACTTTCCCTCCTCTTGTAATTTTTGGCCTTGAGTCAAATTTTTGTCCATTCCCCTGCACTCCTTGGGTTGAGGCCAGCACCACGGGCTTGCACTCTCCATGGTGTTGACAGAGTGTTTTTCAGCTGTACCAAAGGCCACAGATTTTCTGTCAGACTTCAAGATACACAGCTTGATAAACATGTCTGCCTCTGGCGATTGGCAGCATTCTTTCTGGAAAAGAAAACAAAAATTGTTTTATATCAATAAGGAAAGTGGTATGAATAGCATAGAATAACACAACTTGGAAGGTGTGCCTGAGGCCTGAGCTTTTTTGCAGTATGTTTAGCTCTTCAGTTCAATTTATTTTTGAGTTCTGTCTTCACCCCACCAGCATCTGATTACTTTCATCAGCCATATGTGTCTGGTTGTGTAACAAATAAACAAATCAACAACCGATTTGTTTGGAAGGTTGGTTGGTGGTAAATGACTCCAGAATGGTGTTTGGAAAAAGTATTTTGGCTTTCTGTAGATATTTTATTTTATTTTTCATATGGGATGAAATGGCTGATTTTTGTTAATTCTCTTGTTCACTACAATTTAAAGAAACTGCATGATGTTACTTCTCTCTGATATTTTCTAGTTGAGTTTTTTTCCCATCACTTTATTCTCTTGGCCATGTGTCAGGTCACCAAATTGGGAAATCAGCCCATGTGGATGACACAAAACTCAACTCTGTGTTACCTGGAAATCTCATCTTTGTAGAGCTGTAGCCAGCTTGGTGCAGATTCCCACAATCATAGGACTGGATAGCTTCTTCTGACAATTTCTTGCAATCAGAGGGGGTTCTTGCTTTGCCATCTTGACTTCAACGTTGACTGTTGGAAAGGAAGAGGGAGGAACACATCCTCAGAGTCAGCACCCTCTTTCTAAAGCTGCTTTGCCATTGAGCAGATGCCCTGGAAGCCTGAAGGGAAGGCTGACTTCTTCAGGTTGAACTTCCCTTTGGAAGATTGATTAAATGCTGATGATCTCTTCAGCAAGCCCATGTGGACCCAATGGCTCAAAGCCAGCCTCAGAACCTCTCCAGTGCAGGCTGCTGGCCGGATTGTACCACCTCACCTGGATGCCGGCTGCTCAGAGGCAGACGAGGCTCATGATGCCTGCTCTCGGGAATTCCTCAGTGGCACTCAACATTAATTACCTCTCCCCCAGGCCCTTCTGCAAAGTCCAGTGCCAGATCTCTGATGTCACTGCAGGACTATGATTAAACACCAGCTCCAGATCAGACCAGTGACAGGGAGGGTCATCAGTAATGGATTTGAAAGGGGCTTCAAGGCCCAGGGTAATATGTTATTCATTACCAATGTCGGCTGAGGAGCTGTGAACCTGTCTGTTGGTTGGTAGCGCTTTATATGACACCTCCCCAGGGTCAGTGCTAGAGAACGCAGTTTCTGTTTGATGAGTGGGGGTGTGGTGTAAACATGTGATGTTAGTATCTTATCAGGTAGCAGAGCTGAGTAGAGATGAAATAGTTCAGCAGTCTTAAGCAGCTTTAGAGAGCTGCCTCAGAAATAAAAATGGTTCCTTCATAGACATAGTAATTCATACATACATACTTATACACACATATATGCATGTGTATACATACATACATATGCATATTGTATGTTTGGGGATGAGCTCTGAATTTAGGACATCTTGACAAGCTTTTCTGTGCAGCTATTCTGTTTGCAGAGGGCAGGTTTCCTAACCTGGGGTGCATGTTTGATGGCCCATGGATGGGCCTGGACAAGGTCTGAGAACCTCTATGATTGTAAGTAAATTTTTGCATGGAAGGCTAAGTTACTTACCCTCTCCAAGCTTTTTCAGTCATCTATAAGATGGGGAAAATAATATCTGTCGCATTGGGTTAGGGTGAGGACTAAATAAGAAAATGCACTTAAAGCACTTAACACAACCTGTGGCCCCAAAGTGCTCTCTCAATATTAGATGTTATTATTATACTTGTTGTGTTAATAAGATATACCTTTGTGAATTTTAATTGGATCTGGGAGCCACAGATTTTTACCAGATTTGCAGAGGAAACTTTGAACCAAACAGGTTAGGAACTGCTGTCTTTGATAGCTAGAATCACTGGAGAATAAATCTTTTGCAGAGTCAAACTCACTTTGTCAGAAATGGAAGATGAAGACATGTGATTTGTGAGGTTGACCAATCTGGGGAAATTCCTATGGTCCCCAGGAAGCTGGAAGACCCTGCCAAGTTTTATGTCACTGCTGTTTTTCTTCTACCTTCTATTAGTTGAAAAAAAGTCTTTTCTCACTCTCTTCACATTTTTTTTCTCTGAATAAAGCCTATGGGGTATAGCCATCTCATCTGTACACACACAAAGCCTGTATTCCCACGTTTCACATTCTTTTGGTGTTTTGGTTATTGTTATAATAACAATACCCTGTTACCACTCAGTCTCAGTTTATAATTATAAGATAAAAATTTCAATTGAAACCTGCAGCTCTTCGTGTGACATAAGTAAACATTGCTATTTCCACTTTACAGATTTGTAAACTGATCCAGAGAAGGGCAAACTTTTAATACACATACCAATTCAGAAATAATAACTCTCAATTCAGATTATGCCAAACCCATGCACCGCAGAAAACATCACAAAGACTTCCTGCAGTCCAGTGGCCCCTGGAATCGATTTACCACAAACCCTGTTGGGAAGGAAGTATCTTCCTCCTGTCATAAATCCTCAGACCCTGTAGATATGACTGAATGACTGAAACTACATGCCTGATAATCGCCATGATTTTTCACATAGCAATGAAGAGCAATAGCTGTGAAAGTTACAGAACACCGAATTACATATAGTAAAAATAGACAGTCAAGCCCTTCATCTAAAAATTAACTTAACTGCTTGAGGAAAGAGATGGCTATAAAGTTAAATGGTGTAATTTCATGTATGGAAATGGCTGTCCTTTCTTATATTTAAAATTTACCTTAGGACATAATTACCTCTGCACAAAGCCAGTTTCCAAATGGGAAACATTCCTCCAACAGGATGTTCTTTCCATCTCTTGGGGGCCCCCATGGAATAGCGCTACTCAGCGATCCGGGGGAGAAAGTGTCAGTGCTCAGAAGCAAACTTCCTCAATGAAAGTCTCACTGGAAACTGGCTTCATCCATCATTATCTGTTCTCATCCCAAGGCAGCATGCCGGCTTTCCATCCTATGGAATTTGGTGGGAAATCTCCTCTGAGAGGATGCTGTATGGGGTGAGAAAATGACCCAGTGTGCAGAGGGCCCTCTGCTGGAGCTGCCGAGGAGACCAGAGGAACTGTTGTTTGCCCATCTTCTAGCTGACTTTAGAGCCATGGCTGCTCTGAACGTAGGAACCTGTTGTGTACAAGCAAGATGATAATTCAAGATCATTGTGCAAATGGCGTTCTGTTTTCCTATCTGCAGTAACATAGTTTCTCCCCAGAATTCAGCTCATTAAGGCTTTCTTTGATCTACTCCTGTTCATAAACTCCATAGAAAAGTCCAACATTGAATTTTTGTCTGAATTTTTCTTTTTATCAAGGAAGCCAAGGCCTTTTGCATTCTTCTAATTGTAATTACAGGGCAAACCCATGCAATAATGTCATGACTTATAATGCCAAATATTTTTGCTTTTGATGGTCCCCTGAGTCTCAGAGACAGAAGCAGGAGCTACTTTGTTTATTCATGATGCATTTATTGAGCCCTTACATCATTTGAGGCACTGTCCCGGACCCTGTGGAGACTGAAGATGAACGGGACCTGGATCCTGCTCTCGAGGGGTGGGGATGAAGTGGTGAGGCTGAGGCATGCGCATATCAAGGCACGAAGGCATGTCTGAAAATGCGGGTGTTGCAGAGGTGCAGGAAATTCCTATGGAAGGTCAGAGTCAAGAGAGATTGTATGTACCTTGTACATGAGATGAGGCTTCTTGGAGGAGGTGGCATTTAACTAGGTGAATAGTATGGGCAAATCCAGAAAAGGTGATATCAAGTGGGAATGGTATTTTTACTCCATTTTCCTTGAAAAAAATGACTGTAGGTACATGTATTTTTTATGGAAATTAGGGTCAGAAAATGATCTGAGTGGATTTTACTTCAACTTCCAGCTCTAGATTTTTTTGTACAAGGCATGTGACTTTAAAGCAAGAAAAGTGTAAAAATTAAAAATGCAAGACAGAAGAGCAAGTCAATATGGGCGTTGTGGGTCACAAAGGGCATTTCTTCCACATTAGAGTAATTCATCAGGTCATTGTGCCAGATAAATATAATATCTGAAATCAAAAAGCATGAGCAAAGTTTGAAAACTCTCCATTTCCACATGTGACCTTTACCTATTTATAGAAGGAATCACAGTGGAATAAGGCAATCATCCTTTCTCGGAAAGCAAGAAGGATGCATTTCCTGGCACCGTAAATAGAATGTCTGTGAGTCTCTGGCCACCCCCTCTCCTTAGCAGACAGCAGACAGTGGACGGTAACAGCCCCTGTCTTTTGGGTAGGAATAATTAATGGGGCAAGCGTATGTCTGTGGCTTTTGAGCAGCTAAGGTGAAACTGCTTGTCCATTTCAGCTTTCACTTAAACCACTGGGACACTTACTTCCTGAGTCAATGGTGAGTCTGCAGTGCTAACAAAAGACTCCCATTGATTATTGCCATGTAGTAATTGCTGCCAGTGTGAGGCTGTCCCTCACAATTTGTTGACATCTCTTGACAATTTAAATATGGCCCATGCTAAAGGCCTGAAGCCATCAGAATGCAGGGTGAGGAATGAAAAGGCAAATATGAACTTTTCCAGCAAACTCAAGTGCAGGGTGCAAAAAAGCCTCTCCAGTGATGACATTTTAATTGTACATTAGGAGTCTTTTCAGTGGAGCCTCCTGGCTCTGCTTATGCTGAGAGGTTGCTAGTAAGCTAAATCCCAGTAGTCCCCACAATACTTTGTAAATAAGAGGAGGCAGTGATGTATCCATTAGTACATGAACATCCCCTCGGATTTTAAAACAAAGGCATGTTAGGAACCACCAGAAGGAAAGGTTTCATATCATGGGTGAGGTGGAAGTTGGCAGCTGCATCTGGAAAACCAGTTTGCAACTCAGCTGCGCTTGATGCTCCGCAAACTGACCAGGGTTCAGCAAACTGTGGCCGTGGCCCAAATCCAGCTCCATGCCTGCTTGTTGTAAATAAAGTTTTATTGGAACACAGCCATGTTCACTTGTTTATATATTGTATGTGGGTGCTTTCCTTCTACAACAGCAGAGTTGCTGTTGGACAGACTGTATGGCCTGCAAAGCTGAAAATAATCTGCTATCTGGCCCTTTACAGAAAGAGTTTGCAGATCCCTACCCTAGATTAATGTATGCTGAAGGATGATTTTCATATTAAGCCACCAAATTAAATGTTTTGTAGGAGATTCTGTAGTCCTAGAGAAGCTGTACAAATATGTGTGGGCTTTGAGGCCTAGAAATCTGGGCTTGAGAGAAACAGGGCTATACCCTTCCCTTATTATAAAAACTTTTAAAACTTTTCTGCATCATTCTCATTCTACTTCTCTAAGATACTCATGTTCTTAGCTAAAAGTTCCCGCCTGCTGTGACTTTAGGGATCATGGGAAAACTGGTGGAATTTTATTTCCCTTGGAGCCCTCACAATCTAAACTGCTAATTCTTAAATGGCGGTGTAAACGCTTTTGATTGACATTTGGTTTAAGTATGACCATTAAAAACTCCCAGTGCCACAGGTAGATTTAGTAAAAGTTAACCATGCTTGTTCTGGCATTCCATAGTTAAATTTAAGTTTTATGGACTGCTTAGAGAAAGAATTCTTTATAGCTGGGAAGGAATTAACCTTTAAGGCACCAGTTTGCTGTAATTGTTAAAATTAGCATAGTTACTTGGGTGAAAAACTCTAAAATGTTCTATACTCTTGCTTGCTTTGGCAGCACATATACCAAAATGTTCTCTACTCTTATTGTAAAGGTCCCTAGTTTAGGTCTGTCACCAACATGGATGCTGAATTGAGACCCAGCACTAGAGGCCACTTCCTACCCTCAATGTTATAAAACTCTTATACATATGGAGAAGATGTCCTTTGCCTTGGATGAAAAGCCAGCGGATTGTAGGGTTGAGAAAGATCCTGAGGATGCATCCAGGAGCAGTAGGGAAAAACTCCACGATCGATATCAACGGTTGATATCTGTGATGCTTCAAGACAGAAAGTGATGGCAACTCATGCTGCGTAATTGTTTTTCTTGCTCTGTGGTTTCAAGGGCTGTGGAATTGCAGAACTGTCTTCTGTTTCTTTGTTATGAGCTCCCTGCTCTGTTGTCAGCAGGTCTGGGACTCCATGTTCCTGTCACTGGGTCTTATCACCACTTCTTATTCTGTTACTCCACTGCTCTATTTTTATGTCTTTCTATATTTATTTATTTATTTTTGGCTCCTCTAACTGGAAAAAGTTCTCTTGAGAAGTCTTTCTTTTTTAGACACTTCTGGTTGATAAGCGTGCTTCTTTCCACTCCCCAGGGCCGGTGCATACAAGTGTGCAGACCATGACCTGGACAAGGTGGCCTGGAGAAAAGGTGTGAGGGAGGCTTAGATCCAGAGTGCACCCATTCCTTTCAGCTTTATTGGTCTGTATCCATTTTTAAGGATGGATTTTCTTTTTTTCTCCTTTTCTTTGTTTTGAAATAATTCACTCTTAGATTACTATTTTATTAAATTAATTTTAATCAATTTGTTTTTTATTTATTTATTTTTTGAGCCAGTGTCTTGCTCTGTTGCCCAGGCTGGAGTGCAGTGGTGCGATCTTGGCTCACTGCAACCTCTGCCTCCTTGGTTGAGGCGATTCTTGTGTCTTAGCCTCCCTAGTGGCTGGGATTACAGGCGTGTGCCACCATGCGCAGCTACTTTTTGTAATTTTAGCAGAGATGAGGTTTCGCCATGTTGGCCAGGCTGGTCTTGAACTCCTGACCTCAGGTGATCTGCCAGCCTCAGCCTCCCAAAATGCTGGGATTACAGGCATGAGCCACCATGCCTGGCCTAATCCTTTTGTTTTGATGCTTAAATTGCCCCACATTTGGCCAGTGGGAACCCTTTCAGGTTGACTTCTGTGTTCTATTGACATATTGCTATCATTTTTGTGGGCACCTTTTTAACTTTCTTGCAAGGCAAAATGTTCCAGACTCATCTTTACCTTCACCAACCCAGCCCTGGAATCAACCATTTCTCCAAAGATCCCTGGCTCCTTTCAGTTAGCAATGGTATTTATAAACTAAGACTGGGGTGCCAGGTGTGCTCACAGCTAAATGGAATGTCATTGCTTTTAGGATGCAAAAAAAATAAAAAAATTTTAATGACGTCATGAGTTTATATTGACACTTCCAAGTCCAATCTAATCACATAAAGCCCTCCCTTGCTGTCCCCACTCCTTTTTTAATTCTTTTCTTTACAGTTAGAACCAACCCTGGCTCCCAACAATATCAATCCACCTATTATGTCAGAACTATAACATTTGCATACTGATTCATGTTCTCACCCTTAGTTTAATCCTAGCTCTACAATCATATATATTAAATACTCACCATCAGTCCTTTTGCCAAAGTTTCCCCACTTATCTCTCGGTTGGATGGCTGGATGAGTCTCATCCTCTAGTGGACTCCTCAGGAATAGCAGGTGTTTCATTATCTTTCAGATGGGAAAGCTTCTCCTGACATTACTTCTGGTTTCCAGTTCTGTAGGTCAGCTCTGGCTTGCTTTGGGCTCTGCTGAGCTCCACATTTCTTTCCATCCCAGGATGTAGGCTGGAGGAGCAGCCCCTCTCTGGAACACTCTTCTCATAGCAGAGGGTAGGAACAAAGAGGTTGACCCAAACGATTCAAGTACATTTAAAGCTTCTGCTTAGATGTGGTGTACATTTGCTCTCATTCCATTGGCTAAGGCGAGTCCCTTGGCCAAGCTTCCCGATGGGCCAGGAAGTACACTCCTCCCACATGGAAGCATGGCAAAGGTGAGGAGTGGCTGATACTTTCACAGAAAAGAGAGATGTTAAAATGCTGAAGTGTAAAGTACATCTTCAAGTGGGCGATTTTGTTTAGCAGAATTTCCCAACTTAATTGACCACAGAAATTTTTTTTTTTCTTTGAGGTACATCTTTTAGCACTCAAATTCCCTGGAGGACACTTTGGGAAATGCTGCTCTGGTCCATCTGGAGGTGTTATAATTGACCTTAGAAAAGACTTTTTTTGGAGGTCTGGGTAAATGGAATATATGGAGTTCTGAAACTCATGTTTCATTGAGTGAGAACCAGACGTTAAAACCTTCCCACATCAGCAAGTCTAATGTTACTTTACTAGCTAACACTTCTTCAGCCTTAAAGAGCTGTCAAAAATAGATTTGGATAATAAACCTTAAATTCACATGCTTTCTGATCTTTGTGGATCATCAATGATCTCTTTAGGAATCATCCATGCCCCTAATCATCTTTTTTATTTTCTAATAATCCGTTGCTAAGGAATTATCATTTTCTATGTATTTCATCAAATAGCAAAATCAAGAATCTCCATCTGGTTGTTTTTATGTCTCTCTCTAGATGATTACTGTCTTTCTTGGTAACAGATATGTGAGTAATAAATTGCTTTTAATGATGATGAAAAATTGCTTACTGAGCATTTGATATGTGCATGGCAGGGTGCCTTCATTCTGTGGACTTTGGCTACATGGAAAGCAGAGAAATAAAATTTAAATTAGGAACACATATTCTTTCTTTATAGCATAAGGTAAGTGTCTCATAACCTTGAAGTTAGGGGATACAGGTCATTGGCTAAAAGGATGGAAACCAGGGCATCCACATTCTAGTGCCAATCTGGGGGTACACTTGAACAATTTATTACGAGTCTTAGTCTTCTTATTTGCAAAATAAGAGATACTATGTGGAGTCTTCAAGAGGTTCTGCTAATGAAGACAGAAAAGATGAAGAAAGTATTGCAGAAGGATAGAAGTGTGCTACACAGTATAGTTTAAGTTGCAGTTCTTTTTATCCCAAATGTTTGATCTTTCAAGCCTTATTTTTCTAATTTTTAATTATAAAATATATATAACATAAAATTGGCCATTTTAGCCATTTTTAAGTGTACATTCATAATGTTATACAACCATCACCACTATAAATTTCCAGAATTTTTTATTTCAAACTGGAGCTCTGTACCCATTAATAAAAACTCTCCATTCCCCCTTACCCTCAGACCCTGGTAGCCTTTATTCTACTTTCTGTCTTTATGAATTTGCCTAGTCTAGGTATCTTATATAAGCAGAATCATACAATATTGTCCTTTTGTGTCTTGTTTATTTCTCTTAACCTAATGTCTTCAAGCTTCATCCATGTTATTGCACTTAAAAAGGTGGGAATGTGAGTTTTGGCTCTGCACTTAGCTTAGATCTGAATCAAATTAAGCCTCATCCAGGATGCTTCAACAATTTATAATTTAGTGAGGTTAGACTTGTCTTGGGCTCATAGGTGGTTTAAATTGGGCTTAAAAAGATTTATGCAAAATTCCAGTGCAATATTAATAAGATCCAAAAAAGTCAGAACTTCGTTCCTTTTTAAGACTGAGTAATGTTTCACTGGGATAGTATTCCATTGTATGAACGTGCCAGGTTTTGCTTATCCATTCATCTGTTGATCTATGTCCACTTGGATTGTTTTCACGTTTTGGGTATTGTGAATAGTGCTGCTGTGGACATGGTGTACAGACCAAGTCTCATATTGAAGGGTTCCAGTTCACCTCTGCAGTCTTAAAGACTTGACACTCAACTGGGCAGAGGTACAGTATCTGGCGAGTAAAAGAAGGCAATTGGCAAATGGTTACACTTCTGGCTTGAAATGTTATAGGGTTAGTTTCTTTCCCCTTTTTTTCAGGGCAGATCTTTTCCTGGAATCAAGTTTGGCTCCTAAAACCACCTTGGTGTGGTGGTGGAGCCCCAGGCGGATAAGAGCAGAAAGCCATTTGAATCCTGCTGCTTTACTTATTAATGGAGCCATTTGCTGTTGCGGAATTGAAAGTATTACAACTGAGTGACAGTTGTTTAATATTCTGATTACATGAACTTTGTGTGTTATGGTTTTGCCATTTGACATATTAGATTTCATAATGCGATTGAATTTGTGTGCTGGAACCATGTTTATTAACAGAGACTGACATGGTTCTCCTAAGAATTTACGTTAAGCTGACTGCAGTGATGTGGGAAGTCTATGGTGATAGTTGGGGGAGGCTGGAGCCCGTATGGACTAGAATCTTTTCTGTTTAAGTTTCACAAGAAAACTTCTTGGAGATGAAATCCATGTTTTCACTCATTTTGACATATTTTACAATGATGGATGTGAGATGGGGGAAGACTGGCTCAAAAATAGGAGATTGCAGAGGTCAAAAGTCAAAGGAATTGCTGTTTTTAAAGAGATTGTCCAAGGGGGAGCCACAGAAAAGCACTCAAACTGTCTGATTTTATTATTGTTTTCTCTCATAATGCCTTCCTGGCTGTGGGTATAAATCCATACTAGTTAACAAAAGTTTTGGTCGTATACAGCATTTTTTCAGGAGAATAAGATCTGCTCATTCCAAGATAGGCAACTGGGTCTAGAGCTATTTTTCAGTACAGTCATGGCCTAAAAAGGTGGCAACATGATTTTTGCCTCGGCCCTCAGCTTACATTTGAATCAAACAAGGCCTCACCCATGAGGCTTTAATAATTATTAACTTAGTGAAATTGGGCAGGTCCTGGTCTTTAAAGTAGTTTAAATTGATTCTAAACAGATTTATGTAAAATTCCAGTGTAATATTAGTAAGATCCAAATAAATAAAAACTTCATTTCGTATTCTGGGAAATTATGGTTTTAAACTAGCAGAGAGAGTCTGTATGGTTAAAAATTATACAGCAAACAGACGGGCTATACCCATATCCAGGTTTTAATTTTTAAAATTATTATATATTAATTTTTTAAACTTACGAATATAATTAATTATGAAGGTAATATTACAGCAAATATATAAAAGAAAATACTGCTTACCCATAATCTAACATCCTAAAGCAGCTGCTAATGTGTTTTGGCACAATTCTTTATAGTCTTTTTCCTCGTTGTAACTATTTAGCTATTTTTCTTTACATATTTATAATAATAATTTAAGGACAGTGTTTTATCTTGTTCTTTTCATTTAATATTGCATTAAAATATTCCGCATGTTTCTACATTGTCTTCATAGCCATAATTTTAAGTGGCTTAATGAAAGGGAAGTGTGTAATGTAGAGCTTTCTGCCTATTTCCAGTTTTAAACTAAACCAGACTATAAGCATATGCAGATTTATCGTTCAAGATTTCAGGTATTCTCAGGCAATCCAGAGGTCCATGGAATGTGGTAATTAGTAATTTTACTGAAGCATTGGGGGAATGTGAGTCGCAAGACTGGAACTCAGGAGCTCACCAGCTAGAACACCAACTGCTTACTCAATATAAAGATATTAACATAGTTTGCCTATTCTCAATTTGTCCCACAAGCATTTTACAGGGGGAAATTATTATATTAGTTAATTTTTGCTGCATAACAAACCATCCACATTTTAGAGGCTTAAAACCACAAACATTTATTATTTAGTGTGTTATTCTGTGGCTGGCTGAGATGGCTGGGAGAGTTCTGGCCCGGGCAGACTCGGCTGGAGCTAGATGGTCTAGCATGGACTCAATCACATAGTTGGGTTGGCAGGCTGTTGGCCAGTGCCTTGGCTTTTCAGTATGTTTCCTCTCTAGCATCATAGCCCTATCTTGGGCTTATTTGCCTTAAGGTCTCATGGTTTCAGGTGCAGAAAGAGAAAACAAGATTTATGTGCAAGCGTTTTTCAAGCCTTTTTTGCTTGCATCATATTTGCTAATATTCTGCAGGCCAAAGCAAGTCATATGGCCAAACCCAGATCAAAGGATGAAAAAAGAGACTCTATTTCTTGATGGGTGTGGCAGAAATATCACAGGGCAGAGGGGCATGCAGACAGGAATGGAAAGAATTATTGGAACCATTTTTGCAAATAAACCAACACAATTTCATATATAGATGTACAGTCAAATTTGGGAATCTTTAAAAGTCCCTGGCAGATTCCTCCACAAACCCAAGGCCCACACAACTTGTAATTCATGGGAAGGGGGAGCTTCCAGTTATGGGCAAGTATTGTAAATAATACTTTAATGTACTTCTTTGTGTATATAGTTTTTAAAATATTTTGAGTTATTTGGTCAGGATAGAGTCCCAGAAGAATTCTTGGGGTAATGAAAACGAGTATTTTTATGTCTTTTAATATTTGCTTTCCAAAAAGTTGTGTTGAATCATGTCCTGTCAGCAATGTATGTTTGATTACCTATTTCACTATACTTCAGTGTTAGACTGAATGTTAACATTAAGAAAATTTTATAGTGAAAAGTTAAAAAATGGTATCTAATTTCTAGGGGTGTGGATTCTGCCATAAGAGAATTCTGCAGACTGGGTGGCTTAAACAATAGAAATTGATTGTCTGCTAGTTCGGGAGGCTTGAAGTCCGAGATTGAGGTGTAGGCAGGTTTAATTTCTTCTGAGACCTCACTCCTCGGCTTGCAGATGGCGGCTTTTCTCTGCGTGCATGAAGCCCTAGTGTCTCTTCCTCTTTTTATAAGGATAACAGTCATATTGGATGAGGGTTCCACCCTTATGACCTCATTTAACTTCAGTTAACTCTTTAAAGGCCCTATTTTTCCAAATATAGTTACATTGGTAGTTAAGTCTTCAACATAGGAATTTTTGGGGAACACAATTCAGTCCCTAACAGGGTGGATCTAAAAGCTGTATGTGGCCTGAAGCTTATACAATTTTGGGGCCTTCTTTAAAAAGAATGTAAAATCACACATACAAAATTGCTAGGTCCCTTGCCTAGGGTTTGGGAAGGGGCCTGTGTAAGCGAAGGGCCCCGAGACTTAAGGTTCATGGCTTACAATGAGCCCACCTCTGCTCATTGTTGTTTTTGTGCTTTACTTAACAGAGGGCATGATTGCTACTTGCTTGTATTTGCCAGATATAGAGTTAAGGCTATTGGTTTGATTATAGAGCAACAGGAGAGCAGTGTTATCATTTAGGGTGGAAGGGTCTCAGGTTTAAAGCTTTGAGTTTAAACAGACACTTAGGGTTTTTAGGAGGCCTTTCTTGTTCTAGTGGAGCAGAAAAGCACTTGCGTGGTATGTTTTTGTGACAATAAAGTCATGAAAGAGTGTGTCTTATTGTCGAAAGTGCCATCTCTCCCATCTGAGCACCGACGGCTAAAACATGATCAAGAGGGGACACATCTTCATTCTTTAGTTAGATACAGGGCTTAGAATTGAGGTACCCTTGGGAGAAGGAACACACCAACTTAAATTTGCATTAAGTTATACATGCCTGACGCTAGATTTTCTGGGAGCAGATTTTCATATGGGGAAGCAAGATGGTATTAAGTACATAAACACGTGTGTTTGAAGAGAAGGTACTGAGAAATGGAGATTGAAGTGCAAATGACAAGCTTCACTTTAAAAAAATTTAGATAGGGCAGTGCTGCTTTCAGAGGACTTGGTTGATGTGTCTTAGTAGAGACCTTGTTCGCGTGGGGAGTCTGTTCAGAAATGTGTTTCTGCTGCTATTTCTGCTTCCAAGAATGTCAGATAAAGGGGCCTGAACACAACTGGGGACATGGGGGAAGGGGGAGCCTCTAGTCATGGGCAGGGGTGGGGCTGTGATGTAACAGGCATTGGCTTAGACCAATGGGAATGCAGAAACAGATGGATGGGGCAGAGATCCTTGGGTATAATGACTAATTAAGCATGATCTTTAAGTAGAGGTTGCAGGAAGTTTGGGGAGTTGATTGGTAGGACTGAGTAGAAAGCAGAAGTAACACAGGAGGTGGAGGTAAAGAGAAGAGAAATTAAGAAGGAAAAGTCTCATCAAATGACATATTTAAAGATAATTAAATACAGAAAAGGTAAATATAATTTTGTTTTCTTCTGGCTAAGTAATATAGATACTTCACATAGCTATGGAGATGATTATTCAAAATCACCCTGAACCTCTTGGCTTCTGGAAGATAGCCAATGTGATTCCCAGAGCTTAGAGGGGCCTGTCTTAACCACCAAACTGAGTTTCCACTGACACCGATACGAAACATGTAGAAAAATATTAGCATTTCCTATTCAAACAAATACGATATAGTCTGGGGACATAAGGTTATCTAATTTTCTTCCAAAAAGATAACATTTAAGAAAGCACATAGTTTAAACAGGAAAAACACTTTGCACAACGTGACCCACTGATCCAAGCCCGGGTAGTTCTCATTGCCCGGGGAGAACAAGCAGAGCATTGTTTCAGCGATGAAAAGAAAAACATCCTCTGATTTTCCAAGTTTGTTCTGAACCAAATTTTTGGTTGAAATAGAAAGATGTATTTTTTTTCCTTTTCTTGCCACCCTTCTTTATTTTTTAACCCATTTTTTAATGAAGCTATCTAAGTGGATGTTGAAACAGTGAATGTTAAGAAAGAGTACATTTCCTATGTAAACAAACACAACCCGGCTTAGAGAGAAAGGAAAGCAGTCTTGTCAACCCGAAAGGAACCCAGCACATGGTAATTTTTGTAATTGAAGTATCCCAGGGATTCCAGGGTACATGAACAATCCATAAAACAGGAATGAGACCACACAAAAACACAACCATGGCTCCAGGCGGGCACGTTGAAAAGAAGCAGACTTTTAGCAGTAGGAAGAAGGGAGCTTGCATCAGAGGATCTTTGTAAATGCCCCTCTAAAATTAAAGTCCTCTCTAAGCTCCTTCCAGGTAAAAATGTTGTTTACTGGGGCTGAAGCCTGTGAAACACGAGCAATACAGAGAGGAAGACAAAAAGACTGGTGAGGTCATGACCTTGAGCCTTTTTGTTTTCTTTCTCAAGGTCTTTTACATGCATCGTTGGATTGCAGTCTCAAGCCTGGGATTCCAATGGAATTAACGTCCATTGAAAACTTACTGTGCTCAAGGCACAGAACGGGGTAGTTTTATACACATTCTCCCATTTGGATTTTTCAAAGACAACATCTAATCATCCCCAGAGAAATTTCAGCTGAGAAGACAGGATGGTGAGACAGTTCCTAAGTCTGTCCTAGACACAATTGTCTTTGCAAGTCCTCTGCCACAGTCAAAGGTGCTTTCTTGCCTACCTACTGGTAAAAATCCTTGACTGTCCGATTTCTCTAAATAACTATAATTGGAGCAATCAGATCATTAAAAAAAAAACCAGCAGGAGAGATGTTAATGTTCTAAAATACAGTTTCCATTCTAATTGCAGATGAAGTGCCCTGGGGGCCAGAGTCCAGACAAGTATTTTGGCACCTCCAAGGACTGGCAGAACACAGAGAGGAAAAGAGAGACCCTGTTATCTTTCCGCAGGGGTGGCCGTTCAAACTCTCAGAGATGGAAGTTAAGATTTCCTTTGGTATAAGTGGCAGTTTGACTGGCTGCAAGGAGAGCCTCAGTTTGTTTAATTTGGAGTAAAATTTTATGAGTTAATCTCTAGTGAAGGAAAGCAGCAGTAAACACAGAACATACTGGTCATTATTCTAAGTATTTCTACATTCTTTCTCATGCATGAAAGGAGAAAAAAATGTCACAAAAATGAGGAGGCATGGTGCTCAAACATGTGTGCGTGTGCGTGTGTGTGTGTGTGTGTATGATTTTGTTTTGATCAAACCATCTGGTGTGCAGCATACCCCAGGATGTGAAGGCAAACATTTACCAAGAGATTCACATGATTTCTGCTGTGTATACTCATATTTGTAGAAGACGCTTATGTTTTCAGAAAGTGGAGATAAACATAGATCTCTCTGCATTTATTAATGCAGCCCCAGTTCTTTGCAGACCAAACCGTTATTTATTTTAGTGGGCCTTAGAAACTCAGGTGTGTTAAAAAGCCAGAGAGACATGCACAATCTGGAAATGATCAGTGTCATGCCTGAGGAAAACGTTACCGTGCTCCTCAAGTCTAATAATATGGGCAAAAAATTCAGGGATATTGCGATACGATGGTGTGCTGAAAAGTGGATTAAATCTCGATTAAATCACAACATAAATAATGCCTTAACTAAAAATGTTAAAGGCGAACTTGAAATGGTCTTAAAAACAAAAGAGGTAATTTACCTGATTTATTAGGGGAGAGAAAAAGTAGCTTGGTGTGTGTTCTGTGGATTTCATGTTTAATGGGATGGACTTTTAGGGAAATGGCTGGGGATTTGAGGAAGCTAAATGAAAAACCCCTATATGCTGGCTGGAGTTTTAAGAAGATAGAGGGAGGGAAAAATCACCCATCAACCAACCAACCAAACCAAACCAAGAGTCTGAGTGCCCCAGCACTGGAAGCAAGACAATTGTTTCCTAGGGGACTCCTGGCTACCAGGAGGCTGCTCAATAAGGGAGCGCTTAAACTTCAAAAAGGAAAAAGCAGATTTATTAGGAGGCACACATGAGGCTTTAAGGGAATGCTCCTGGTAAGTGGGACTCCTGATGTTCTCATTCTTGTGCCTTTGTATTGCTGAAAACCCTTCTGCAAGATCCAAATATGCCTTTGGTTTTTTTTTTTTTTCCCCACATGTGTTGTCACTTGAACATTTTGCACCACCCATCTCTCTGAAAAGTTCAGGATGTAGGGTACTTCCTTTTGAAGGTCTCTCAATTCCTCATAAGGAACTGATCATATTCAGCTTCACTATGGGGGGGCAGTCCTGGGGTGGGCTGGGGGTGCTGGGACACATGATCCTAGTGGGTCGTGTGTCCCCGTGGGCAAAGGATAACACCTCTTGGGGCTCAGTTTCCTCATCAGTAAATAGAGAATCTGCTCTTTAAGGGCCTTGCCAGGTCTAAGATCCTGTGATTCTCAGTAGGCCAGAAAACACAACTTCTGAGCAATCAAACCTCTGAGTGACAGGATGGAATATTTTGCCAAAGGTCATGCAGCAAATGCTTGTCAGTCCTAAAAAGAACTTGAGACTGTACCTGTCTTGTGACAGCTGGACTCTGACATCTGACAAGGCAGGGGACTTTGCAGGGCAATGGCCACTGTTGTCTTGCTGACCATTGTCTGCCTAGAGCATGTGCCATGTAGTAGGCAGAAGATATTTGTGAAATCAATCAATGAAAGTTTAAATAGAGAAATAAGGGATTTCCTAGGAGCAACTCAGTTTTGAGAGTCGAGTTCTCTCAGCTGTCTGGCGGGGAACCCCATGCAAGCAGTTAGCATGAATTTGGTGTGGAGGAGGGTAGATGCCCCAGCATGCTAGAAAAAGACTTGGCAGAATGATAGTTTGAGAGATTAAAACATTTCTGTCATTGAGACTGATGGCAGAGCCTGGACTACTGTGTCACCGATCCAGACACAAAGTGTGATAATTCTGGAGGCAGTACAAGGAAAATTGGATGATAGTTTTGACTCTGGACATTGATGAGTAAATTGACAAACCTTGAACTGTCTAGGGTTGTGCAAGAGTCACCAAGACTGATCAGACAGATGAAGAAAGTATGTTGCTTGCTTGAGACTCTTCATAAAACACAAGTCACGTGTCTTTGAATTAGCACGTTGTGACACACTAGACACACACCAACAGGAAAGGAAAGCTTTGGGAGATGATACTTATCTTTATTCTGTGCAATACAATCTGATATTTTATGTTCTATTTTGTTTTTATTTCAGTTTTTTCTTTATGAAAAATTTTAATTTTTAATTTTTATGGGTATATAATAGGTGTATACATTTATGGGGTACATGACATATTTTGCTACAGGTATAAAATGTTTAATCACATCAGGGTAAATGGGGATATTCATCATCTCAAAAATCCATCATTTGTATGTGTTATGAACATTCCAGTTGTACTCCCTTAGTTATTCTAAACTGTACAGCAAATATTGCTGACTGTAGTCGCTCTGTTATGCTATCAAGTATTAGATCTTATTCATTATATATAACCATATTTTTGTGCCCAATAACCATCCCCATTTTCCATCTCCCCACACTACCCTTCCCAGCCTCTGGTAACTATCATTCTAGTCTCTATTTTGATGGGTTCAATTGTTTTAACTGCCCCAAAATGAGTGAGAACATGCAAAGTTTGTCTTTCTGTGTCTGGCTTATTTCACTTAACATAATGCCCTCTAGTTCCATCCATGTTACAAGTGACAGGATCTTATTCATTTTCATGGCTGAATAGTACTCCATTGTGTATATGGACCACAGTTTTATTATTCATTCGTCTGTTGGCAGACACTTAGGTTGCTTCCAAATCTTGGCTATTGTGAATAACATAGGAATGCAGATATCTCTTTGATATACTGATTTCCTTCTTTTTGGGTATATACCTAGCAATGGGATTGCTGGATCCTATGGTAGCTCTATTCTTAGTGTTTGAGGAACCTCCATACAGTTCTCCATAGTGGCTGTACCAATTTACATTCCCACCAACAGTGTGCGAGTGTTCCCCTTACTCCACATACTTGCCGGCATTCATTATTGCCTGTCTTTTGGATAAAAGCCATTTTAACTGGGATGAGATGATATCTCATTGTAGTTTTGATTTTCATTTCTCTCTCAGATGATCAATGATGTTGAGGATCTTTTCATATGCCTGTTTGTTATTTGTATGTCTATGTCCTATTTGGGGAACTGCCTATTTAGACCTTTTGCACATTTAAAAATCAGATTGTTAGATTTTTTTTTTTCCTGTAGACTTGTTTGAGCTCCTTATATATTCTGGTTACTAATCCTTTGTCAGATGGATAGTCTGCAAATATTCTCTCCCATTCTGTGGGCTGTCTCTTCACTTTGTTGATTGTTTCCTTTGTTATGCAGAAGCTTTTGAACTTCATGTGATTTCATTTGTCCATTTTTGCTTTGGTTGCCTATGCTTTGGTTGCCTATGTAGTATTACTCAAGAAATGTTTGTCCAGACCAAGGTCCTGGAGAGTTTCCCCAATGTTTTCTTGTAGTAGTTTTATAGTTTGAGGTCTTATAGTTAAGTATTTAATCCATTTTGATTTGATTTTTGCATATGATTTCTGCATTTAATTTTGCATGTAGTTTGAGGTCTTATAGTTAAGTATTTAATCCATTTTGATTTGATTTTTGCATATGATGAGAAATAAGGATCTAGTTTCATTCTTCTGCATATGAATAACCAGTGTTTCCCAGGACCATTTATTGAAGAGACTGTCCTTTTCCCAGTGTGTTTCTGGCACCTTTGTCAAAAATGAGTTTACTGTAGGTGTATAGATTTATATCTGGGTTCTCTCTTCTCTTCCCCTGGTCTATGTGTCTGTTTTAATGCCAGCACTATGCTGTTTTGGTTACTATAGTTTTGTAGTATGACTTGAAGTCAGGTAATGTGATTCCTCTGTTTTGTTCTTTTTGCTCAGTATGGCTTTGGCAATTTTGGGTCTTTTGTGATGCCATATAAATTTTAGGATTTTTTTTTTCTATTTCTGTGAAGAGTGTCATTGGTATTTTGATAGGGATTGCATTGACTCTGTACATTGCTTTGGATAGTATGGACATTTTAACAATATTGATTCTTCCAATGCATGAACATGGAATATCTTTCCATTTTTTGGTGTCCTCTTCAACTTCTTACATCAGTGTTTTATAGTTTTAATATAGAGATCTTTTACTTCTTTGGTTAAGTTTATTCCTAGGTATTTTATTTTATCTGTGGTTATTGTACACGTGACTTATTTTCTTTCTTTCTTTCGCCTGCCTGCCTGCCTTTCTTTCTTTCTTTCTTTCTTTCTTTCTTTCTTTCTTTCTTTCTTTCTTTCTTTCTTTCCTTCCTTCCTTCCTTCCTTCCTTCCTTCCTTCCTTCCTTTCTTCCTTCCTTCCTTCCTTCCTTCCTTCTTTCTTTCGAGAGTCTTGCTCTGTTGCCCAGGCTGGAATGCAATGGTGCGATGTCGGCTCACTGCAATCTCCACCTCCTGGGTTCAAGCGATTCTCCTGCCTTAGCCTCCTGAGTGGCTGAGATTACAGGCACATGCCACCGCACCTGGCTAATTTTTTTTGTTGTTGTTGTATTTTTAGTAGAGATGGAGTTTCACCATGTTGGTTAGGCTTGTCTTGAACTCCTGACCTCATGATCTGCCCACCTCGGCCTCCCAAAGTGCTGGGATTACAGGCATGAGCCACCGCATCTGGCTGATTTCTTTTTTAGATTGTTCACTGTTGGCATATAGGAATGCTACTGATTTTTGTATCTTGATTTTATATCCTGCAACTTTACTGAATTCATTTATCAGTTCTAACAGTTTTTTGGTAGAGTCTTTAGGTTTTCCAAATATAAGATCGTGTCATTTGCAAACAAGGATAATTTGACTTCTTCCTTTTTCCAATTTGGATGCCCTTTCTTTCTTTCTTTTGTCTGATTGCTCTAGGTAGGACTTCCAGCACTATGTTGAATAATAGTAGTGAAAGTGGGCATCCTTGTCTTGTTCCAGATCTTAGAGGAAAGGCTTTCAGTTTTTTTCCCATTCACTATGATACTAACTGTAGGTCTGTCTATTTTAGTTTTTAAAAATGTTTGATGCAGTGCACTAAGTTGATTCCATGACCAATGCACAATTTGAAAACAATACTCTGAGATGCATTTTAAGATGATTATGGCAGGTCCAGACTAGGAATTTCATCTTGTTTTGCTTTAAAAAAATAGCTTTATTGAGATATAGTTTGTATACCATAGAATTCACCCATTTAAAGCATACAATTTAGGCTGGGCACTGTGGCTCATGGCTGTAATCCCAGCACTTTGGGAGGGCCAAGGAGGGTGGATAACTTGAGGCCAGGAGTTCGAGACCAGCCTGACCAACATGGCGAAATCCCGTCTCCACTAAAAATACAAAAAATTAGCCAAGTGTGGTGGTACATGCCTGTAATCCCAGCTACTCCAGAGACTGAGGCAGGAGAATCACCTGAACCTGTGAGACAGAGGTTGCAGTGAGCCAAGATTGCACCATTGCACTGCAGTGTGGGTGACAGAGCGAGGCTCCATCTAAAAAAAAATTAATTAATAAAGTGTACAATTTAATGGTTTTTAGTGCATTCACAGATCTGTGCAACAATCTTCACAGTCAATTTTAGAATGTTTCATTACCCCAGAAAGAAACCCCCTATCCTTTACTTGTCACACCTCATCCCTTCATCTTCTTGGCCCCCCAGCCACAGGCAACCACTAATCTACTTTCTGTCTCTATAGATTTGCCTATTCTGGACATTTCATATAAATGAAATCATACAATAGGCTGTCTTTTGTGACTGCCTTCTTTCACCTAGCATAGTGTTTTCACCACGTTGCAGTGTGTATCAGTACTTCACTCCTTTTTGTGGCTGAATAATACTCCACTGAATGGGATATACCAAGTTTTGTTTATTCATTCATATAGGCATTTTACCTTCATTTATAATTTAGGCTATCAGATCGCCCTAAACTTACTAATTCTTAATATCCAAGAAGATGTGTGCATGGCAGGAACCCGGGACACCTATCTTGGTGAGAATGTTTCCTAGCCCCATCTATAACCTCATGTTTCACTCTCTGAAAAGTCTGCCTGTTTTCTCTTTGTTCTCATCATTGGCAGGAATCACAGAAAGGATCAGGTGTGTAGGGAAGAACTAGTTCTGATGGAAGTGAGGGCCACAGAGCACTTGCTTCTCCCTTCATTGGCAAATGGACAATTGCAGGAGCAGTGAACATATTGATTCATTGGTCAGGATCATGAAAAGTGCTCTTTGGAACATCCTGTTCTGTCCTTAGAAGAATGCACAATGCAATGAGCCTCCTGGCATGAAGAAGACCTCGATCTGCCCCACAACAATTTCAGATAAAACTCTTTACTCAGAAGAAAGTTATTCCTAGCTGAATTTTATCACCCCTAATTCTTTACATTTGCTACTTTAAGGCTCTTTAGACCCACCAAAATCACAGAGGCAAACTACTAAGCTGCAATTTCAGTCACTTTTAGGGTCAATGTTATTATTTTTCTAAAGTCTCATTTCATGCTTTTAAATGAAAACATAAGTGGTACGTATACCAATCCCCAGAGAGGAGACAGTGGGTATTATACCCTTGTCCTCCAAGGACCTTACAGTACTTGACAGAGGATTTGATTTAATGTTCACTGAAAAGCCATCTTTGGCTTGACCTGATTTCTGGAATTTTCTCGGTTATTGAATCTGTGCAGTTTTTCATCTTCTTGGCCTTGTCTCTGACATTCCATGCTGACATGGCTGTGTCTGCCTCCACCATGTCTGAAATGTTCTTTGCATTTTCGTTGAGTGTTTGCTAATCCATTGTTCTGCGTGATGGATTCAGAGAAGAAACGCTGTAATGCAGAGCCAGGCCAGAGGGGAGATGGTGCCACTCGGAGGGAACTGTCAGGCTTCCATACAGTGAGAGGTAACCGGAGCAGGATGACAGTGGTGCTGTGCAGCCTTAGCTGATGTCTCAGCCTCACCCCGAAGTGGCAGATGGCGGTTCCAGACCGTGGCTGTATATATGTGTATTGAGGGGCTGGGGGTGCAGAGAAAGAGGACTCTCTTTCTCAAGCAGCAGGCCCTTAGAATAAGTCATATGGATTGTTCCCATGAAGGGAGAATAGAGTAGGAGTTTTATACTCAGAGGGACTTGTGTTTGGACTACTCTCCTCATGAAATTTATTCAACAGATGCTTATTGAATGCTCAATGTGTACCAGGCACCATTTTAGGCATTGAGGATGTATTTCAGGACAAACTAGAGAATGTTTCTGTCTTTATGGAGTTTTCCTTCTTTTGTCAGGGGAGACATCAATATAGCAAATATCTATGTATAATTTTGTATTGCATAGAGATACAGCTTTTGAAGAAAAATAGAGCAGGTGATGGATGTAGAGTGAGGTGCTATGATAGATGAAGGGGCCAGGGAAGATGCGTTTTAAGGAGGTGATACTTAAGCAGAGGTCTGAATGAAACAAGAGACTGAGCAGGTGACTTTCTGGGATGTCTATTCCTGGCTGAGGGAGCAGCATATACAACTGCCCTGTGAATAGTGATTGCTTGGCACATTAGAGGGGCAGCAAGAGGGACAGTGACTGGCACAAGGTGACTAAGGCTGTTCACTAAGGGAGAGTGGTAGGAAGTAGGGTCACAGGATAGCCAGGGGCCCAAACAGGTGGGCCTCACAGAGAGTATGAGTCCTGACATGATGAGCCCCACTCTGTGCCTCACTCTCCCCATTTTCTGCAGCCATGAAGTGATAGGATACAAGGAATGTTAAATGCACTTGGTAAAATGTGAGTCATCTTCTTCCTCTTCTAAGAGATGACAACAGGTCCATTTTTCATGCGCTTATCCTCACTTGACTTTCTCAGTCCACCGGGATTGACACACAGTGAGGTTGGTCTTGGTTGGGGCATTTGGAAAGTCTTGATCATCTCTACTTTTAAATATCACTATGTCTCCTGGGCACTGACTTCAATGTGGTGGAGAAAGGGAGGGCAAAGCTTACACCATGAGAATGTTTTCCCTGGAGGGCCAGTAGGGACGGCATTTAGAGTTTGTCATCAGGTTTGGTGCCCATTTCCTCTTTGGCTGGGCATGAAGCTGGCAATGGCCCCGGGGTGCCAGACAACCCCTCGGCTCCCATGTGGATCTTCTGTGATTCTAAGACTATATTGTGAATGGTCACTTTAGTCCTTGGCACCTTTTTTTTTTCCCCTTAATCAGCATCTGTTTGTTTTCCTGACAACACAGGACAAAGCTCTTCAGAGAATAAATAATAACATGAATGTAAGCAAAGTATAATGGTGCTCAGGAATGTAGCCAGAAGATGGTGAGAACATTGGTTCACACCTAGACAAGCAGTTATGACATGGAAACTTATTTATGCCATCAAAGGTACTGAATCACCCTGATTACACTGAATACTAGGGATCAGCTGCAGAATCTGTAGCTCTCAAGCCCCCCCAGAGGGTTTTCTACCAGCTTCCAAGGAAGTAACATTTAGGTTAATGGTTTCCAACCTGGTATGGGGAGGAGGTAGGAGCCCCTGGGAGTGTGCAAGATGATACATTTTGGGGGTTGGAAGAAGAAGAAAATTTAAAAGAAAATTTTCTAATTTTCTTTAAAAAAAATCTCATCAGTTGGTGATTTTTTTCATTCCTTTTTTCCCTTTCACTTCCGTTTCACCTTCTTTCTCTTTCTGTTCTATCATGTACTAATCTACTACTTAAGAGATAGACTCTGGAACGAAATGGCCAGGGTTTGAATTTTGGCTCTGCCCCTTCCTAATGGCATTCCCATTCCTTTGGGTAAGTAACTATCCATCTGTGTGCACTAGCTTCTTCATTGGCAAAATGAAAAAATAACATTACCCATCTGATAGAGTTCTTATAAAGATGGAAACATTCATATATGTAAAGTGCTTAGAAGAGGGCATAGCACACTGTTATATATTTTGACACTATTTTCCTATTATTTCAATAGGGCTATAATTTATAATAAATAATTGAATAATTTATATTCAATTAAATTATTCAAATAAATTAAATTATTCAAATAAGTATGAAAATATGAGGTGTGGCCAGCCAGTTTTCCCAGCATCATTTATCAGATAGGGTTTCCTTTCCCCAACTTATATGTTCGTATACATTGTTAAAGATCAAGTGTATATGTATGTGTATACAGTTTCTATAATTTTTCACTGATGGGGTGGATGATTTAAAAAATCTGGAGATCTCTCTTTGAGGCGATGAGAATCATTTTTATCTAACGACCGTGACATTGGGTTGTGTAAGGACACAGTTTGTTGACGTCTCTGATTTTATACAAATGGAGCAGGTTTTAGTATCAACACTACAGAGAAAACATTCAAGATACAAAGAAACAAAGCCTCAGAAAGGCACCCAGCTCCTTTCTAATTATTAACATTTTCTGAGGCTGGTCTAATGGAGAGCTGAGCTGCAATGAGAACACGGAGACTTTCCAGTCTTCAGAGCCCTGAAAAAGCAAATGATTCTGGAATAATTGCACTCTTTGCATTCTAGTAACAGATCCAGAGAGAGATTAATTTTGAAAATCAAGAAAACCTTGGAGATCCTTCAACTAAAGAGTTTTTTTCCAGGGGAAAGAGAAAAGGAATAAAGGGAAATTCATTTTAATTCAAGATATATTTGCCAGATACTGTCATTCTCTTGGGCCTCCAATTCTCAGTGTTTCAAATTAGAACAGCCTCAGTTAACCCATTGTTTATCAGGCTGATGACTGACACCCAGCGTGGTCTCAGCCTTCTACTTTTGAGCTAAGTTCCCTTGGGAACCAGGTGTCTCTTGTTTCACTTCCCTTTCATCCCCTTCTCCCCATGGACTTGAAGTGCCTCTTCTTCTCTACCTAAGTGACTTGCAGGTTTGGGGTAGGGAGAGCCAAAGGTGGCCCATTTTCTTTCCAACCAGCCTTTCATGAACAGCGGATGGAATTCTACCTATAAGGGAATTCCAAGTGTGGGTTTTATAAAACTAAGCATTGGCTCTGGCTTATGGATCAGTAGCAGTCTCTGTGTAGAATAAAATGAAGTGTCTGTATCCTGACTCTTAGAAAATGGCCACCCTCTTACAGCCACTCAGAGTAAACCAGATCATTAATTAGCCTGGCTGTCCAGGAGAAAGCTACCTGTAAATTCTCCAAAACAAAAGAGAAAAAAACCCTAACCCCCCAAACCAGAATGATAACACTTCTTAACAACAATATTTACAAAAATTGTATTGGAAAAAAGATTTAAACATATACAGAAGTAAAGAGAGAAGCATAATGAACCCTTTTTGTACTCATCACCCAGGTTCAAAGATGACCAGTCATGGCCAACCTTGTTTCATTTACAGGTCCCCCTGGCATATTTTGAGGCAAGTCCCAGACATGGTATTATTTTATTTATACATATTAAAAAAGACCATTTAGGATATTGAACCATATGGTGAATGGTAAGAGGCAGAGGAAATCAAACTAAGCCAAATGAAAAGCATTAAGTGCACCTGTGAGATTATGTGAGACCTTTATAAAATAACTGGGTAAAAAAAATGGCCAAACGGTAATCAGTCTCTCCATCCTAAGGCAGCCACTAGGGGCGCCTCTGATCATGGGTCTCAGCAATCGACCAAGAAGTAAACTTTTTATTATTATTTTTTGTAGTGCTCTTTTGCACTCTAGTAATATTACAACCACGACTAAGGACACATTAAAGGAGGAGTAAGCTAGACACTGGAATCTGGTTGTAGTCTCAGGGGAGTCTGATGTTCCCGTGAGCTTAAAGTGTGTAATTCACTCTTGGAATGATGGAATTACTAATTCAGATATATCAACCAGAAATTTTGAAATTTCTGGGAAATAGTAGCAGCGTTGGTATAGAAAAAATAATAATGGCCAATTTGCCTTCTAAAAAGGAATCTGCAGCCAGGTGTGGTGGCTCAAGCCTGTAATCCCAGCACTTTGGGAGGCCAAGGCGGAAGGATCTCTTGAGCCCATGAGTTCGAGACCAGCCTGGCCAACATGGTGGAAACCCGTCTCTACAGAAAATACACAAAATTAGCCAGGTGTGGTAGTGTATGTCTGTAGTCCCAGCTACTTGGAAGGCTGAGGTGGGAGCATCGCTTGAGCTGGGGAGGTTGAGGATGCAGTGAGCTATGATCGCACCACTGCACTCCAGCTTGGGTGACAGAGTGAGACTCTGTCCCTAAATAAATAAATAAATAAATAAATAAATAAACAAACCTGGGGAAGTTTCCAGTGGCCATTAAGTTACTCTCAATTGTCCCCCTGCTTGAGAGAGCATAGTAGACATCGATTCCCTTTTCTTCCTCGAGATACAGTCTAAACAAGAAATGGCAAGTGAGTGACTTTGTTTTTATTTTTGTTAGAAACTTGAAATTGCAGAACGGTTTATCCTGCACTTCTACACATTTGTTTTCTTCTTGGAGATCCTAAATAATTTCTTTATTTTACACATTTCACTCAAACAATTCTATTTTTCTCTATTGCCATTATCTTAACACATCATGTTCAACTTCCTTCTGCTTTTTAAAAATTCTAATAATTTCCATTTCGTGATTAGTGCCACAGGAAAAGATACAGTTTTAACATTAACACAATTTTTCTTTCACCTAAGTAAACCATCAAAGACAATAGAAAGGAGAACAAATGTGTTTTTCAAAAGCCAGGCTCCCATTGTATCAGCTCATTGCAGACAGCACGTATACAATTCACGGAATTATTTTGACGGAATCATAATAAATATGAGACAATATGGTATAAACCACTTTTTTATAATACAATACTCACCAATAAATTCCACTTATAACCTTAAATCAAATTGGTGCAGATGCAAAAATTATGTAAAACTGGTGGTACCT
Source organism: Pan paniscus (assembly GCF_029289425.2). Classification (NCBI taxonomy): domain Eukaryota; kingdom Metazoa; phylum Chordata; class Mammalia; order Primates; family Hominidae; genus Pan; species Pan paniscus. The sequence continues at coordinate 30,650,164 of NC_073255.2, read as the reverse complement.
GCTCCTGACCTTGTGGGGGCCCTCCCAGATCTTGACTCAATAAACTTTTTCTTCCCTAATGATCTGGCAGTTATTCCTACCAAGAGAATACAATGGGGGTGCTGAGAAGTGGGGAAGTGAAGCAGTGATTCAGAGACCACCAGGGCCCTTAAGAAGATTAATTTGTATGAGGTACCTGAAAAGTTGGAAAAATCTCAATGCATTTCTGAATACACATATTCATTTTGAGCTGATTTCTGTTCCTCTTGTGCCCTGTAAAATTTCAAGGAATGTAGTTGAGGTCTGGAGATTTCCACAAAGAGATTAAGAGGGGCTATAAACCAAAGAAATAGTGGTTTTGTATAACTGTTGGGCATGAAATATTTTCAGTACCAAGATGTCCTGACTTTCAGTATAGAAACTGAGTAAACACCTTGTAAACATTCAGGGAACATTTCTATTAATGCTCTTAATAATAGGGTACATGATTTAAATCTAAAAAGAACCTGTGTCTGTTATCTCGGAATAATGTGTGAGTCTGTTTTTATATTTATTTCATAAAGTAGTTGGTGACATGGCTTAGTTTGCTGTTAGACAGCGAGGTCTGATTTTGCATTTTGTTTGGGAGTCAACCCATTTTGGGCTCTCAATAAGCATGTTTATTTACTATTCATTGAATTTTATTATCCTAACCAAACACTTACACTTTCTCTATGTTTAAAAGAAGTTGGATCCTTTATATTGGGTCTATATGAAACCCTGAAACCTTCTCTTGCAATGTGTCAGTCATTCTAAAGTGGAGAGAGAAAGACTATTTCTTGCCTCTTTCTTGCAGTCTAGACACTGGGCTCATTCTGTACAGGCTTGGATGGTGATAAGGAGCTTATTCCTTGTGGGGTAGTGAGGGTCGGGGAGTTCATTGAGTCTTGCCCAATATTTTGCTTATTTCTAGCTCAGAGCAGCCCCAGGGTGTGTGAGAAGCAGAGAGTGACTGAAGCAGACATAGAGTCAGGGGGCCTGCGATGCAACCTTATACCTGCTGCCTTAAGCTTCGTGGACTCGGGCAACTACACTTACCCTCCTTGAGCCTCTGTTCCTCTCTGTAAAATAGGGATCATACTATTTACCTTCAGGGTAGATGTTAGGGTTAAACAAAAGGCCTTGCAAAGTGGTATGTAAAATATAAACAGTTATTTTACTATCATCATCTAGTTATATATAGAGTGGGCCAGGATTGCTGAGGGATACTGAGCTGCAGACTTATTCGAGAGGGAAAGAAAGGGCTGGAATTACAGAGAGATGGTTGGGACCTGGTCTTGATCCCAGGTATACCAGTTGCCTTTTTTTGGGTGTGGCAGCTGAATCCAAACTCTGTTTCTAGAGGAAAACTTTGTTTTATTGTTCTGCTGGAGTCTGAGGAATCCAAAGTGAATAAGACCCAATCCCTGATTTCTTGGTTTGCAGATGCCCTACAGAGAGAGATTCACAAGGGCATATTCTTGTGGAACAGTTGTGGCTAACCAGACACAGGGAGATGTCTGTGAGTGCAGATTTACTTCCCAGATGAAAAAAAAAAAAACATGTTTCTTCTGATAATCTCCTTCCCGCTTAACTGGAACAGTGGTGTGAGGGCATGATGTTAGAGTTCTGGTAGCCACCTTGCAACCATGAGTCAATTAGCAAGAAGATGAAAAGCCAATATACTGATGATGGTTGATTGAAGGAAGGAAAAGTCATGAGTTTTGAATAATAAAATTGAGCTACTGAAACAGTCTTGAATTGATTCCCTTTCAGACTTCTTATTTGTCTTTTGGTTGAGAGCCACTGTTATTCAGGTTTTGAGTTATTTGTATACAAACTCATTGGCTAATGAAGTGCAATATTCAAAGCTGGGCATGGGAAATGTGGTGTGAGGAGAATGGGGAAAGCCTTTGCAAAGTTAGGAAGGGTGAATAACAATTCAGTGGACAAAGAAGAAAGGTCAGATGAACATTTCAATTACAAGAAACAGAATATGTAATGAGTCCAGAGGCACAGCATTGTGTGGAATATTTTGGATACTATAAGTGGTCTAGCTTGGTTAGATGCAGTGGTTCTTAGCAGAACTACACCCAAGGGATAATTAGTAAATGTCATAATGCCCAGACAGTGATTCTAGTGTTTAGTGGAAGGAATATTAAATATCTTGCAGTGTAGGTTGTGAAACTAACACAGATATCAAGCAGGAAACCCATGTGGAAACATGATCTGGGCTGTCTTCCTTGTGGACATAACATCTCGTTTGGGGGAAATAAGTCTTCATTCTTCAAATGCTAAGGAAGAAAAGGGGTGATTTCATTATTTAGGGGAGAGAGACTGTAACCATGCTTAAAGAGTGGCCGGGGTCCTCCTGACAGCCACTCCTTTGAATACCATTAGAATGGTCTTCGTAAACATTTCAATTTCTCATTTAGAAATTTGTCATTTTTGACATTTTTTTAAAAAGCCAACTCTGGAACAAGAAATAAACTATCCACATGAATGAAAAAAGTTGTTTTTATGTTTAGCACAGATCCAGTTCTTCATGCAATAGTTTAATTCTAATAGGAAAAACCCCAGGCAAAACTCTGAAGCTAGAGTAGTTGATTTTTTTTTTTTAGGATTTTAAGGACTAAAGATTGGGCATATTTACAAATTAAAAGAGGTTGAATGCTTGCTTTTTGATTACAAAATAATACACGCACATGATAAAACTATATAATCTATACAATGAATGCTTCCAACAATTTTCTTCTCGCCAGATAAACACTATTAATAGATTGATAAATTAAAATATATTTATATTGATAAAGCAACATGTTACTTCCATGCAGGATTGGATAAGAACTATTTTTACATTATTTTGGGCAATGTACTATGTAGGAGCCATCTTTTATTTTTTTTTTTTAATTCTTAATTTTTTTTTTTTTTGAGATGGAATCTCACTTTGTCGCCCAGGCTGGAGTGTAGTAGGGCCATATCGGCTCACTGCAACCTAAGCCTCCTGGGTTCAAGCGATTCTCCTGCCTCAGCCCCTTCAAGTAGCTGGGCTTACAGGTGTCTGCCACCACACTCAGCTATTTTTTAAAAATATTTTTAGTAGGGACAGGGTTTCACCATGTTGGCCAGGCTGGTCCTAAACTCCCAACCTCAAGTGATTTCCCCCCTCAGCCTCCCAAAGTGCTGGGATTACAGGCGTGAGCCACTACACCTAGCCAGAGCCATCTTTTAAATACACAGTGGAGACTTTTCCAGGAGGAGGTGAAGAGGAAGACTTCTGCTTTTTTGGTTTCCAGGTTCATAGGGCAGAGCTAATACTCAGCTTGCATGAACCAGTCCAGCTGGCAGATGTGGTAAGCGTCTCTTCTGATTGGTTGGGGCCTGTATCCAGTGGTTAAATATTTTGAATATTATCCCTCTACCATGGACTGAACTTTGTTCTTCCCACCAAATTAGTAGATTAAAGCTCTAACCACTAAGTATGTGACTGTATTTGGTGACAAGGCCATTACAGAAGTAATTCGGGCTAGATGAGGTCATGTGGGTGGGGCTCTGATTGATAGAATTAGTGTCCTTATTGGGAGAGACATCAGAGCACTCATTCTCTCTTTTCTTCCTCTTGCTCTCTCTCTTCACCATGTGAAGAAACAGTGAAAAATTGGCCATCTGCAACCCAAGAAGAGAGCTCTTTTCAGACACCAACTCTGCTGGCATCTTGATCTTGGACTTCCCAGCTTTCAGAACAGTGGAAAAACAAATTTCTGTTGTTCAAGCCCCCCAGTCCGTGGTACTTTGTTATGGCAGCCTGAGCAGACTAAGACACCTCCCATTAAATATTAATTCTCCTTGAAAATTCCAGCGGTTCATTTAGTCATCTTTAGGGTATGGTAACTTGAAAGAGATTTTTTTGGTGGCCATTTGCAGCTTATCTGTTATCTGTAATTACATAAAAGCAGATTGCAAGTTTAAATTTCGATGGCATCAAGCTTCCAGGTTCAGTGTATGCCACCTCTGTCCCCTCTGAACATCCTGTGAGAGAAGGCATTCCTACTAAAGAGGAATTCTTCATCCAATTCCCAGCCAGGGGATAACCTCAGCCCACAGCCCACAGCCCACAGACATCTTCCTTCCCCCCAGCCTCTAGAAAATCTTAAAGCGTGGGTAAAGAAAAAAGGAAAATCTTCCCCTTGGACATATCATGCCTCACATGCCTTGCTGTATGAAGATAAACCAAACAATCATTTGGGATAAATGTATCCTGGGGTGGGTCATGGGAAGGGGAGGAGAGACAGAAAGACAATTTGAGCCAAATTATAGTTGTTGCAAAAATTTGCATTTGTCCTTAATTTTCCATTAACAAACATTTGATCTGGCTGTCCATGAAGGATATTTTCCTTTTGTGTGTTCAGAAATAGGTGAATGTGTTATTTAGTAAGTGTTGACAGAACACACATAAGCCAGGTGATGTTAGAACTTCCATTTTGTTTTGTTTTCAGTGTGGATTTATTTGAAATCTCTTGGCTTGATGAAAATATTCTTAAAGAGAAATTGGCTTATCTTTCTTGGGGCTTTCTTGTGTTAACCTAAGGATGACTTTATTTTACAACCTATTAGATATTTTCCTTGATAGGGCTCTTCAATATTTCTTATAAAAATAGTTTATTATTATTCACTTTTACTTCCTTTTGAATAGCTTTTGAGAGATTCCTTATGTACATATGAGATCTCTTTGGTTAGATTGAAATTTATTTCAATACATGATGCAAAGCTATTTTTAAAAACTCATTATTGGAAAAGTCCAAAGGATAGTTTATCACATTGACATCCTTTGAAATGTGGGACAGATCCAAGCCTTCCTAAATAGTTGAATAGTTGTTTAATTTCTCCATCCCAGTATTCTTACCCAGTAGGATTTGCCTAGAGTGCCCTCATGACACCTGTGCACCTTGGTCTCAAAAATGACCAGACCATGTCTGGAAGTGAAGGAACCTTTCTTTGCCAGGTATGGCAGTCATTGTTGGAACTAACTACTGAAGGAATAAGGTTGTTCACTCTCATTCCCTGAGACACAGGGCAAGGTAAAGGTGAAAGCTGAATAATGTTTCGTGGTCATGTGGTTTCACTGTAATAGTTAGGTGCTGATGTACACCTTCCTCAGCACAAAGCCAAGAGCATCAATGGGAAGGACTCTCATTCTCCATCAGTGAAGGGAACACTGTTTCCCCATCCCATTCAGATTCAACAAATCTCATGTGCTCTCTTTTCTTATTAAAAAAAATCAATGAATGCTCATTTTATTTATAGGCCATTTATTCTCTTGGAGAAAACAAAACTGCAGAATCTTGATGCTGTGAGGATGTGGCTTCAGACGATGGTGGGTTTTTTGGGAAAGAGCCAGGAGGATTGTTTCTGTAGGAGAAACGTCAGCATTTTTCTTGTGGGACTTTAATTGGAAATAGGATGGTGGTTCGGCCTAGAGAAGAGATCAAAATGAAACAAGCTGGTGTTTTCATCCTCGTCCCTTAATGGACCATAATCCTGGTCATAAAAACCCACCACTTAAACTTTGGCAGTCTTACTTTCCCAGGAAGCTTTATTACTAAGTATTAGCTTGAGTCAAGACATAGCTTCTCTGAGCCACATTTGAGCCAAGTCTACCGGTGAAGAGAATGCTTTTGTGGGCAAGTCAGTGCTTCCCTATGTTCCTGCAATAAGCTATGCATGGTCTTCTGAGACTGCCTGACGTTTATCTGAGTGGAGAAAATATGCTTCAGCCCATTCCATACAAACCATATCTCTGGCTAATGACACAAAGGAGGTGTGGAGAATTCCGAGCCACAGGTTTTTCCAAGAGTGGCAAGCCAATACATAATCATAAACTACTTTAGGAACTTTGTCCATGCATTGAGTGAATTCAGAGTGCTCTGGATAATCTCGTGCAGAGGAGTCAGGACCTGCAGGCCTATGAGGAATGGTGTTCCTAACCAGCCCTCATTCACTTATGCCTTGTGCTTGATCTGTTTACCTTTGTGCCAATCAGATCCACCCTGGGCATTCTTGACCTTGGCATTTGGCCCTGGACATTTCATGGTCAACCTGATTGGTTCCATCCGTCCTGCCAATCAGTTCTTCCCCTATGCAAGCAGCAGCATGCTGAGCAGTCATCCATAGTTCTTGCTATATCCCCCAACTTCTCTCCATAATAATAACAAATGGGATTTGCTCCAGTGAAGACCCATTCATGACTACTTTATGTAGCTTGAATGTCAAAAGCGGACCCACTCCAGGGACTACCTAGACTGAGGATAAGCCATTATTTCTATGATTTTAACAAAAACAATTAATGTCCAAATTACACCCCCCCATTTTTTTTGTAGGTGCGATAAACTTCTGGTCACTCTTGTAGCTTAAAACATTTAAAAATGCACTAGAAGATGAAGGGTTTTCATTCAAGTTGACTGTCTTATTTTTCCAAATATATGATTAAAGCCTTGGATTTACGTTGCCCTACTTGCTCCAGAGCACTTCGCAGATCCCCCAGATGAATGCTGCTTGCTAGCCTGCATCCATGCAACAGTGGTGGGGTAAGAAGCCAGCCTGGCCCTGCCTAGCGAGGTTTCTGAGGATGAAGTGAAAATCATTTCTGTGTCTGAAATGAGAGGGAGGATATTGTGTAGCCAGGAGGAAATTATCCAGGTTGGATTTGGGCCAGGCCAGTAGGGTTCATTTGCTCCTCTTGCAAAAATTACCATCTGGTCTTTAATGAACCAGAGTGGTCAGGCTGGCATTAATTTACGCCTCATCGCAGGGAGACACCTCTGAGAATAAGCATGCCTGTTAATGTAATGCGGTTCCTTGGCTCCAAGGGAAGGAAGGGTGTGGATGCTAAGTGGAGATGGGAACTGTTTGCTCAGAAGAGAATGTATTCCAGAACGAAGGCAGGAGTTTGCAAAAAGGCCACCCTTCGAAATAGAAGCCAGTGAGAACCAACACAAAAGGATGAGCCCAGACACTAGTCATGTGCTGAGTACATCGGCAACATTTACCTGTTCATTTGGCAAAGGCTTTTGGAAGGCTCAGCAGGCAGTAGGCACAGTGCTAGTGGCGTGACAGCATACAGAGATGAATGGGCTGCGGACTCTGCTCACAGCTTAAGGGGAATGTGGATGCTGGCATGTGCCTTCATAGAGGCATATTCAAGATGATATCACAGCACAGGTAGGGCAGAAAGACTTTTCCTGGTGGCGGAAAATCTAGAGAGAATCAAAATAAGGGGTTTTCAAAATTCATTGAAGGTAACTGTCAGGAAGAAATGCTTCAATATGACATTTTAAAAAAACTATAATAATGGTTTATATTCATTTGGTCCTTCCTACAGGTCGGTTGCTGTTCTAAGCACTTTACATATGTAATAAACAACATTAATCCTCCCAACAGCTCTGCAGAGTAACTGCTATTAGTATTCCCATTTTCCAGTGGAGGGAAATAAGGCACAGAGAGATGAAGCAACTTGGCCAGGGCCGACCAGATGTGGCAGAGTCTTGATTTGAACTTGGAACAGGACAGAAACTTATATGAAAAGATACGAGAAAGAAATCGTACAAAATAAAAAATTATCTTGTAAAACAATACAATTTTGGTTATTAACAAAGAACTATATTTTTTAGAGACAGGATCTCGCTCTATCAGTCACCCTGGCTGGAGTGCAGTGACGTGATCATAGCTCACTGCATACTCAACCTTCTGGGCTCAAGTCATCCTTCAGCCTCAGCCTCCCATGTAGCTGGGACCACAGGCACATGCCACCATGCCTGGCTAATTTTTAATTTTTTTGTAGGGACAGGGTCTTGCCATGTTGTCCGTGCTGGACTTGAATTCCTGGTTTCAAGTGATCCTCCTGCCTCGGTCCCCCAAGGTGCTGGGATTACAGGCTTGAGCCACTGTGCCTGGCCTTAATATTAAATACATTAATAAAGAGACCAAATCACCTTGTGATTCTTTTCTTTTGATCAATGGAATATTTCTTGTGTTATTATGAGGAGAAAATGAAACACAGTTAATTATAACTTTGAAGCAGTCTTATTTCAATAGCTGTTAAAACCATTCTGTCCAATAAAAATTTCTGTGAACTCTGTAAATAGTTGAAATAAACTAGTTTTTAATAAATCAGTAAATTTGAAAAATTCAGTGAATTGGGCATTTAGATAAATGGATCATTCAGCAATTGATTTTCAAGTAAATCAGATTTTGATGAACTGTTTTTCTGTTATTGCTTTAGAGCCAATTCTCACACCTGGGAGACAATAGGTAAGGCTCAGCAAATGCTTCCTCTCCTACCTGTAGTCTGCAGACTGGGAAGACAATTTATTTCTAAGCACAATGACACTATAAGTGGCAACCAAAGAGATCTGTCAATAGGATGTGACGAAGAAGCAGCAAGGGGGGTCTGGAAAAGAGAGTTTAGTGCTAAAATTTATGAATGAGCAAATTCAGTATTCAAACCCAGCTCTAACTCCAAATTCCATGGCCTTGCTATGGAATGCTTCACAAAAACTTTGTTATATGAGTGTCAAGATTCCAGTAAATATCTTGCACGGAGGCAGAAGAATAGACTGAGCTCTAAAATGTCATAAGGGCCCCTTCCTGGGCTAGCTTTGTAGAAGTATACCCATGGTGTCTTATCTCTTAAAAGCACCATGCAAAGAGGGCCAGAGAGAAATGTGAAGGAGATAAAACAAAACAAAACAAAGCAATGAACCTACCTATAGCTCTGAAGTCAGTAATCAATGATTGTATTAGGCCATTTTTTTGCATTGTTGTAAAGAAATGCCTGAGGCTGGGTAATTTATAAAGAAAAGAGGCTTAATTGCCTAATGGTTCTGCAGACTGTACATGAAGCATAGTACCCACAGCTGCTTTTGGTGAGGCCTCGGGAAGCTTACAATCATGGTGGAAGGCAAAGGGGGAGCCAGCATATCACATGGTGAGAATGGGATTGGGGGTGAGGTGCTGCACACTTTGAAACAACCACATCTCCTGTGAATTGAGTGAGAACTCATTTATAACCAAGGGGATGGTGTTAAGCCATTCAAGAGGGATCTGCCTCCATAATGCAATCACCTCCCACCAGGCCCTACTTCCAACACTGTGAATCACATTTTAACATGAGATTTGCCAGGGACAAACATCCAAACCATATCAATGATGTTAAAAAAATGATACTGGCTGGGCATGGTGGCTCACACTTGTAATTCCAGCACTTTGGGATGCTGAGCTGGGTGGGTCACTTGCAGTCAGGAGTTCAAGACCAGCCTGGCCCACATGGTAAAGCCCTGTCTGTACCAAAATACAAAAAGAAAAAAAAAAAGCTGTGCATGGTGGTGGGTGCATGTAATTCCAGATACCCAGGAAGCTGAGGCAGGAGAATCGCTTGAACCCAGGAGGTGGAGGTTGCAGTGAGCTGAGATTGCATCACTGCCCTGGAGCCTGGGTGACAGAGTGAGACTCCATCTCAAAAAAAAAAAAAAGAATACTAACTCCTCTGACATCCTGCTGGAGGAAGCAAGAGATGGGCTGTGCGACCTCCTCCAGCCCCTTCCACTCTTGTAAGACTGACAGCTGCTGGATATTCTGGGACCAGTTTGTTGTACCAATGACTTGGCCATACTGTCTGTAAGCACTGCCAGGGGAATGGCTTGCCTGAAGTGTTTCCATAGATGGTTCCATCTTAGCATTTTCATATCCATGCTCTGCAGAGTTTCCTAAGGAAATTCTTTGGAATCCATTCTGCCAGTTTTCAGGCACACCATTCCAATGTGTTCAAGTTGGGTCTGGCATCACTACACATCAAGTAGGTGGCAATGCACAGACTCAGCACTGCTCTGCCCAGAGTGCATGCATCTGGTTTGCAATCAGAACAACACTGAGATTTCATTAGGGTATAAGGCAAGTTCTAAAACGTACTCTCCTGCCAGAGTGCCTTGATGATAATAAATTCGAGGCACTAACGTCATACTGGTTAGACTCTCTCGAAGACAAGCCCTTCTTCCAAGAATGTGGTAATGCGTGGGCCTCTCTCTTGGATATTTCTGCATTTCATACCTATTACATGTGCCCTGTTGTGGATCTCTACTTTTCTTTCCTATAAAACCTTTTAAAAAAGGACGACATTTTTAAAAGAGAGAGTATTTTCTCCAAAATCCTCTTTGGTGGCTGTCTAATGAAATTTTTTATTAAGCATAAAAATAGGCTGTTAACACTGGAGACATTCTTAAAACAGGGTTACCACTCACTAGAGGCCCAAGAGGATGTGCTCAGAATGCAGGCTTGTAAGAGACAAAGCTTTTGTGGCCATAAGAGCTATTCTGCTTCAGAGTTGTGAAAATTTGTTTTTGAAACTGTTTTTTGTGGATTTACAATACTGTATCGGCCTGGCAACAAGGAGCTTATGCAGTTTGGCAAGAATTTTGTCACTGCCCTTCTCCGAAAATCATCTTCATTACAGATCACAGAAGCCTCAGAGATCTCCACTTCCAATGACTGGCAAAGTATGGTACAAATTAAACAGCTCTGGTGGTGTACAGAGAACTGCCAACATTTTCTTTTCTGGTGCTTTTATCTTCAAAGGGCAAAATTGGCCCTAACCATATGTTTTTTATACATCTTGTACGTATCTGTACAAGAATAGTTAATCCAAACTAAGCAATATAACATTTTTCCCACCAGAAATTTGGTAATATATACAAAGATTGCAGCTGCCCATGGGTCTGTTTTGCTTTGCAAGCTGTCTTGATGGACAAGGCTCTATTTTTAAGCTAACACTTTATTTTCATTTGTCAATGCAGTTTTAGCCTTGAAATAATACTTATAAAATGGAAGCGTTTTTATAGTGCTCCAAATAGAACTTTCAAGAAAAAAATTGCAACTATTAAAAATCATCTTGGTCTCTCAGTTCCAAGATAGTAACTAATTAAGAAACATTATCAACTTATTTTTTAATGCCAAAACTTTCAGTTTGGTTACTTGACTGTACATTTGCTATTTAAAAATAGAAAATGGAAATAATTTGTGCATAGGTTGTGGCGTATTTTGGAAAAAGACCTATGATCTGGGAAATGGCATGTTGGTTTGCATTGCAAAGGAATAAGTGAATGAATACAAAAGTGTTTGTTCAATGTGCCTCTGAAGTAATAATTGAACTTGAGGGAAACATCATATTGAGGTTTTAAGAGGCTAGGGAGGTGAGAAGAAGAATCTTTCAAAACAAGGGGAAATCTCAGGGGAAACAGTATGGAAACGATTTCATCTCAGGAATTTACACAGTGACAGACGCACCACCGAGGAACGGTGGTGTGGATGGCGCAGTAAGAGGAAATAGTTGGGATGTAGACAAATGTTTTAAAAGCCATGATTGGATTTGTCAATCAACCAAGAATAAGAAATGCTTTGTGCACAGTAATAAATGAAAAGTACAGTTTATTTGCAAAAGCCAGCTGTGTATAAGCCATAGCCTTCTGCTAAAAAGGTAGTTCTAGAAAGCAAAAGGAGGAATTTCTGTCATTTCTTATGATCTCGAAGGGATGTTGGAGAGAAGAGTACAGCATTTGTCACTTGCTTTGAGCATCAAGTGCAATAGTCGAGCTGAAAAGTGAGAGAAGCACTCTGGAGACATAATTTCCAATGAGGTTCTTTTCCCATGTCCACTAACAACTCTAACCACAGACACACTTGCTTATGCTTTAAAACATTCTCGAAAGGGTGCTCCATTTTCACAGCAGAAACCCTTTGCTGAATTCAAAAATAGGTTTTATTAATTAATGAGTCATCACTCTGAATTGCCCTACTGACCTGGATATATTCTTTACAAAATGCACTTCCCTTTAAGTTAGAAGATGGTCATGCATCTTTCTGTTATTATTTTTTAGAGAAAATTAGAATTTTTATTCTAGTTTTCTAGTGGCATATCTTTAAAAAAATTTTAATGTAAAATTTCAAACCCCAAGCAGAAGGAGAAAATAGACTATAAAGAAACCCTGTGTATTCATTATCCTGCTTTAGCAATTACTATGTTTTGCCAATCTTGGCCAAATCTTTATAAAGTACAAGCGTCAGGTTATACTTTCTATATTTAGACATATTCCTGTAAAAAGGCATATAAATTGAACTATTAAAAATTTATTGGGAAATCTTGCTCTTAAAAATTATCTTAAGGGAGGTCCATTGGCTAAAGTGAATAATCATTCCCTTTTCTGTTTTTTAGAGTAAATGCTTTTTGTCCTCCCTCCCTATCTCTTCTCCTCCCTCTCCCCACTCCTCCCTCCTCCCTCCCTTCGTTTTGTTTCAGCACGGAGTACTTTTTGCAATATCTTGGAATGGGAAGTTGCCCTTTTCCATAGGATTATGCAAGCTGATAGTTGCAGTGGGAAAGAGGTAAAGAGTGTTATGAAGAGGATTTAAAATATATATATCTGTGTATGTGGTTCATGTTTTATGGTCGATCTGGTAAAGCCACTTACTTCCAGCATTAGTAGCAATCACATTTTGATTCCATAATTGCCCACTTTACATTTAGCTCAAGATTTCACCTGCTAGGAAGTCAGGTCAAAGTTGTCCCTCTTAGGGACTGAATGCCTCTGGTGCTTACCAGGGTTTTGGAGAACACAGCCTGTTTCACTGAAGTCTGGGTGTGGCTCTCTCCTTGGGATAGAAATATATGACTTCTTAAGCACTGTGGTGGACCCTGCTAGAAACCTTCCTAATACCCATTCTTTCCATACTGACAGAATCCTAATCCTGTTTGGGGTGGCAACGTCCCCACCTAAACCACTGTATGTCCCAGCTTTCCCAATGAGACATGAGTAGAGGTTTGCTGGGGATTTTGGGGAAAAATTTTGCTTTTCTCTTGAAGGCTGATGTCCTATCCCCTTTTCCTTTTGTGTGGATGGGGTACCACAGGAGGACCGCTATCTTGTAACCATGAGGTAAGAAGCGTGAGGAGTAGATGAGAGAGGGAGGAGGCTGGGACCCAGCTCCTGCTGAGGAATTGCTACACCTGCCTGCACCAGCCACCTCAGGATTTCTTGCTATGTTTGAGAAATAAATACTCTTTGATTAGAGTCAGCTTTCTGTTACCTGTGTAGAAAGGCAATTTCAGATGGACTAATGCATAATATATAGGAGATCTTGCCGTTTCTTAACTTCAACCTTGGGTAACATCATTGTGCATGTCATGAGTTAGGGAAACTGTCTGAGAGAAACGTGAGCAGAACTCAGCCCTGCAAGTAGTGAATGTTTCTTTAAAACAGCCCATATTTTCTTCCAAGCGCACACTGAAAATGTTCCTTAAAAATTTCTCATTCCTAGGTCTAGGCTCACAAAGTGAATCTGAGAACTGAGGAAATTGCTTAGAGAGCTTGCCTTCCTGAACGCTTTCACAGGACTAATCATATCACTGAGACACAGATGATTTTTAGACATGTTACGGGGATCATTTTCCTTGGTGATGTGAATTTGCTTTCAATGTTTACATGCACTGCATAAATAAAATAATCTAGGAAATTCAGGTTTGAGTAGCTCTACACTTAAAAATGCTGTAGTTGTTTAGCAGAGACGGTGCCAAATAGGGTGGCTTCTTCTGAGGTGAATAAATCAGGCATGGGATGGTATCACTACAAGGCCTTCAAATGCTCTGAGAGCAATATGTAAAGGCCATTAAAGATTTTTTTTTTTTGAGAAGTGACAGATTACCTAACACAATAATCCATGCTATTGGACAAATTGGTTTGCAAAGAATACAGCTGGCTTCATTTCAACACCACTAATGCTATGAACGGCAGCAACCAAATGATACCTGGAGGGCAGGGGCCCTTGTGTGACAAACCTGGCTCTGGGCCAGCTCAAAGAACATTTTCTTCTTGTTTTTTTTTGTCTACATTTGGCACATGGCAGCCACATAAGGGCTGTTAACATCAGATGTTGTGTAAATCTAAACAGGTAAAAAATCAGGATCAATTTTTTAAGATAGAGAAGTTTCCAGCAATTCATCTTGAACACAGCGCTCTGGCATTCCTCACTCTCTGTGAGGCCTCCTGTTGCAGCAGATAATTTATGACTCCCACATCTTGGCATTTCATTAAAACCCAAAGCATTTGACAAACTGTATTTTCAGAAAGTTTTTTCCATGAGTTGGTTTCTAGCAGGAGGAATTTATGATGAGTTGACTTAATCCTTGCTTTTTGGAGGCGTCTAAAAAAAGTTCTTTCTATAAACAGCAGAATTGCGTGTAGGGGATGGCAGACCAAGCAATGGCTAGGATGTCCTTGTGAAAGAAAGCTCACCCAATGCCGTTGTAAAGCCTCCTGTGTGCTGCCCAGCTTTCATGTCTACCTCCTGAGCTAATTGTGCTGTCTGGAGGTTGGCGGGCTTCCAGCCTTACCTGGACCAGTTTTTTTCCCAAACCCAGGTTGCCTGTGTATTCACTTATTACAACTAACCACTGTGAAATCATTCACAGACTTTGGAAATCACATATGTAAGGTGATTTATTTATATATTTTGACTAATAATCTTAACTTGTCATTTAGTTTTTAAAAGTTGATAAACGGACTGGGAGTTGGAAGAGGGAGCTGTTCGTGTTAAATTTATAACCCTGCTTCTTGGCATTTTTGGGTTGGTTATTGCTCTTGGATTTCTTTTCTTTTCTTTTTTTTTTTGGTTAGAAACGTGTGTGTGTGTGTGTGTGTGTGTATTGGGGTCTCTTGCTTGCTCCTTCTGATTTCCCTCAATATGTCAATATTGTGTTACACAGAAAATTTTTAAGAGGTGCAGACTTCGCAGAATTTTTACGCACTAAGAAAGAGGAAACTGAAAAATGTGAATATAGCATTTTGTCAGTGTAATTTTTGCCTTTTCTTGCTGTTTATACACAATGTAAAGTTAAATGGCATTTCAGCAGTGATTCAGTTATTTTGACAGGCAAAATAGAAAATTCAGACTCTTAAATATATTCTCTTGTCTGTTTCCCCAGTTATCGTCATCTATGTGGAATTCAGTGATGGTCACAATTCCACTTCACTTTGAGCTGAATACACATCGCTTCTTCTTACATCTTTCTCGTCTGTTTCTATGACCAAGAGAAATGAACGGGGAGGTGTGGGGCAAGTGTGTAGATATTTCATATTCCTGTTCCAATTGCTTGAGGGATAATATGAGTAATACTGGTTACTTTCGTTGACTGAATGCACAGTTGACTGGTCTCCTGCAAGTCTTGGCCTGTACAGACATAAGTCCATGTAGTTTGGGTTAAACAGCAAGTACAGGCAAAGAAAATTAGCGACATGGCAATTATCTGGATAATTCAGATTTAAAACACTACTTATCCTTGAAATGGTTTCAAGGGAAAAATGGTTTTGTGGGGACTTGTTTAGATCAGGATGTGGGAACTTTCTGTAAAGGGCCAGATAGTACATATTTCAGACTTCGCAGACCTGACAGTCTCTATTGCAACTAGTCAACTTTCCAGCACAAAAACAGCCATAGAAAATACTTAAAGGGGTGGGTATGGCTGCATTTCAATAAAACCTTATTAATAAAAACAGGCAGTGGATCAGATTTGGACAGCTCTCTTTAGATATTCTATATGGGTCTTTATTCTCTAAGTTGTGTAATCACTAGATCACCAGTGATTATTCTGCCTCGTGGGAGTGGAAAGCACACATGTGTGTGTTAAGTATGTGTGCATACAGATCTGATCAATACTATTTATGAATGTTAAGATGAATCAGGCTTAAAAAAAACCCTGAAGCATCTCAAACTACTTGGTTTCAAAATTCAAAATGTTTTACAAAGTCTTTTCTCCTGTCAGTCTTTTCACTTGTTCCAAGCCTTCTTGTCTACGTGTTGTAGAGAGCAAGGCCGAGAGTGCTGACAGACAGTGGGAAGGGCTGTCTCAGAGGTAGGGAATGAAGGATGGAAAACTGACACCTTCTAGAAATTGAAGAAGACGACATGGTCTGGACTGTCTGGAGAAGCGAGTAAATGGGACGTTTAAGCTGAATTAGGGTGTGCAGGCTTTTTGAGGTGTATTTATCTGTCAGGGATGGTTACTGCTTTTGTCTGCCCCGTTCTTGCTCCATGATCCATAATGACTGAGTGGGCACACAGCACCGGCCAGGAGAATCAGGGGCCTTCCCAGGTGTTCGAGGTGGTTCTGGTGGTGAGGATATCTTTCTATTCAGATTGGAAAGTCTGAGTTGTGCAAGTCAGAGTTGTCTCCAGCAATGCTCCCTGAAGTGTAGAAAGCCCTTTGGCAGTAGACAGCGTGGCACCAACAGCCCGCAGAGCGATGAGATGAACAGAAAGTGTCACCTCTGAGCTCTGAAGCTCTCCTTCGACTCCATGAACCACCCAGTACCTTCCTGATCACCCCCTTTATTTTGATTTAACTGTTTTTAGTTGGGAATTTTACAGCCATAATCAAACAGTCCTGACTGTTTTTTACCATCTCATTGGTAAAGTATCTGTATTCAAATGTCAAGTTGTATATAAAATCTCTATTTTCATAGAAAATCTGTTTCTTTTTAACAAAACTGATGTGGCTATATTCCTGTTACATTCACTATGTTCCTAAGACAGGCAAAAGATACCTTCCAATATCTTTTTAGGAGGAAATATATAATTCTATCTAGAACTTTGTGACTTTATATGCAGGTACTCACAAGACACATACACAACCATACCTACCTACTCTTTCTTTGGAGTAAAAGTTGCTATTTGGAGACAACTACCTTTTACAGACTTCAGAATGAACAAATAATAAAAATAACAAAGAAAATTTCCAGAGAGGTTGAAGCCACTGTAGCAGAACCCAGCAGTTGTTTTAAGAATGTTTTCATTGCTCTAAGGGAATTTCTTCTACTTTAGATTCACAAAACCATATGACTGGTCTCCTCTAACAAAGTGAAACAGAAGCTATGACAGACTTCACAACAGAAAGTCAAGTGGAAAGCTGGAAATGAATATAATCAGTGTTCACAAACAAGTTATAAATTTCCAGGAAGAAAGATTCCATTTGACATATTAATTTTTTTGCATGAGGCAGTCCACAAAAATCTTGATAAACAGTGTATTTCCCAGTGCTCACTGGACTCTGTGCAATGTGGTCCAAGCCAAAATGGACATGAATTTATGAAAGAAAACTAATCTTTTTGATTCTCAATAGTCAAGATATTCTTTTGACTTTTTATAACTCATGTAAAGTTTACAAATCTTAAGTGTGTAGCTTACTGAATGAATTTTCATCGATATAGATATCCATGAAACCACTACTCACATCAAGAGTTACAGTATTTCCAGCATTCTAGAAAGTTCCGCTATGCCCTCTCTGTATGAATATCCCCACCAAAGGCAACCACTATTCTGAACTCTAACACCGTAGATTACTTTGGCCTGTTCTTAGGCCTCATATAAATGGAACTGTAGGCTATGCATTATTTTAGGTTTGAATTTTTTTTTACTCTACAGTATGTTGGTGAGAATCATCCACACTATTGAGTATAGCAGGATACTTTATTTTTATTGCTGTGTAATAGTCCACTGCATGAATATACAACAAAGTATTTAACTATTTTGTTTCTGATAGAAATTTGGGTTGTTTCTTGTTTGGGGTGATTATACATTAAGGTGCTAAGAATTTTCTTGTACATATCTTTGAGTACACGCATGTACTCTTTTCTCTTCATTAATATACCCGGGAATGGAATTTCTGGATCATAAAGTAGGTATGTGTTTAGCTCTAGTAGATACCAGTAAGCAGTTTCCAAAGTGATTGTTCTGATTTACAGTCCCACCAAAAGTGCATGAAAGTTCCATTTGGTCCATAAGCTCATCAACATTTGGCACTGTAAGTCCTTTTAATTTTAGCTCTTTTGATGATTGTATTAGTCTGCTCAATCTGCCATAACACAATACCATAGCCTGGGCGGCTTAAACAACAGAAATTTATTTTCTGACAGTCCGGGAGGATTGAAATCCAAGATTAAGGTGCTAGCAAATTTGGTTTCTGGTGAGGGCTCTCTTTCTGGCTTATGATAGCTGCCTTCTCTTTATATCATCTCCTGGCCCTTTCTCTGTGCATGAGTATGAGAAAGAGCCCTCTGGTATCTCCTCCTCTTATAAGGATGCCAGTCCTACCAGATTAAGACCCTGCCATTATGACGTCATTTAACCCTAATTTCTTATCTAATTTCCCAAGCAAAGCGTCATCTCCAAGTACCATCACATTGGGAGCTGGGGCTTCAATATATGAATTTTGAAGGCCATTTGGATGGCCAGTAAGCATATAAACCTTAAGTGACTGCTTAAGGTTTAAGCCCATTAAAAAATTGGTTGTCATTCTCCTTATTGATTTGTAGGAGTTCTTTATATATTCTAGATGCTAGTTTTTTTGACAGATACATTAATCACAAATATCTTCTCCCAATCTATAGCTGATTGTTAATTATCTTCATCTTGTGTTATGATGAACAGAAGTTCTTAATATTAAGGAAGTCTAGTTTTTCAAACTTTCGTAGTTTGTGTTTTTTGTGTTTAAGGAGTTTTTGCCCACACCAAGTTTCTGATAAATTCTCTTAAGCTTTCTTCCAGAAGCTTGATTGTTTTAACTTTCACATTTGAGTCTATGTGGTATCTTAAATTAATTTTCTCCTATAATGTGAGGTAGAGGCTCAAAGTTTATTTTTTTTCTAGATGAAGATCCATTTGACCCAGAACCATTTATTTTAAAAGCTCCCCACTGAATTACAGTGTGTTTTTATTGTAAATCAGATGATGACTACATGTGGGTCTAGTTTTGGGTTCTGTATTTTGTCTCATTGGTCCATTTATCTTTGTCTGTGCCTCCATCACTATCTTTACTACTGTAGCATCTTACATCTTGTTATCTGATTGTGTAAATCCTCCAGATGTGACTTTTAAGATCGCCATGACCAGGTCCTTTGCATTTTCATACGCATCTTAGAATCAGCTTGTCCGGTTCCACGAAAATCCTGCTGGAATTTTTATTAGGATGACATTGAATTTTTAAGTTAATTTAGGGAGAATTTATACCCTAACAATGTTGAGTCTTCTAATGCATGAAAATGACTTATTCCTTAATTTATTTAAGTCTTTCAAAATTTCCCTCAGCAATGCTTTGTAGTTTCTGGTATATAGATTTTGCACATTTTTGTTAGGCTTGTTCCTAGGTATTTTATGATTTTGGATACTATTATATTTGGTGTTTTAAAAATTTCGTTTTGTAATTATTTTCAGTAATTAGGCAATTACTTTTTGTATCCAACAATCTTAATTTACCTTAATAAATTGAATAGTCTATAGTTTCATTTGGATTCTCTATGTGCACTTAATCGTCTCCTCTATGAATAATGTTTTACTTTTTTCTTTCAAATCTTTTACTTTTATTTATTTTTCTTGGCTTATTGTCTGGGTAAGAGCTCTGCTATAATATTGAATAGAAGAGATTCAGGAGTATTTTCTTGTATTGTTCTCAGTCTCAGGGGAGAGTGTTAGATGAGTTTTATCGGCATCTTTTATCGAATTAAAGGTTTCTTTGCTATTCTTAATTTGCTAAAAGTTTTTTTAAGTCATGAACAGTTGTTGAATTTTATCAAATGTGTTGTCTGTGTCTATTAAGATGAATGAACAGATTTTCTCCTTTATTATGTTATGTGGTGAATTACTTTAATTTATTTAGTATGTTAAGCCAACTTTGCATTCCTGGAATAAATCCCATTTGGTCATAATGTATTAATTTTTGGCTGTATTATTGGATTCAATGCGTTAATATCTTGCTTAGGATTTTTGCATCTATAATCTTCCTTTCTTATATCAGATTCTGATATCAATGTTATGCTCCTCAGAAAAAAAACTAGGAGGGGTTTCTTCTTTCTCTATTCTTTGGGAAGATTTGCACAAAAATTCACAAATGAAACCATATGGGTACACGGCTTTCTTTGTGGATGTCTTTAAATTATGATTCCAATTTCTTGAACAGCTTTAAGAGTATCCACATATTCTATCTCTTTCTGAGTCAATTGTAAATAGTTTTCTTCCAGAATTCATTCATTTCATTTAAAATTTCAAATTTATTGTTGTAAAGTTCTTTATAACGTCCTCTTAATATGTTTTCAGTGTCTGTAAGATGTGTAGTGAGGTCCTGTTTTTCATCTTTGGACTTAGTTACCTGTGTTTTCTCTTTTTCTAAATTTACCTTGCTGGGAATTTGTAAACCTTGCTAATTTTTTCAAACTACCAAACATTTGTGTTTGTTGATTTTTCTCCATTGTGTATTTATTTTATATTTCATTAGTGTCTGTGCTTAACTTTATCATAGCTATTTTAACATTTTTACTTGTGCTTAATTTGCTACTTTTTCCATCAGCTTTTTGAGACAGCAATGTATTAATATTCAGCCTTTAAAAACTTTAACAATATATGTATTTACCTAATTTAAAAAATATTTTTAATACCTGCATTTAGTTCTAGGAATATTCCTGTAGGCACTGCTTTAGCAGCATTCCACAAGCCTTGATATGTTGCATTTTCACTTGGTTCAGAATATTTTCTAATTTCTATTTCTATTCCTTCAATGACCTGTGGGATATTTAAATGTGTGTTGCTTAATGTCTAAATGTTTGGTTATTTCTTATCTATCTTTCTTATATTGATTTCTCATTCAATGCTACTATGATCAAAGAAGGTAGTTTAATTTAAATCATTTGAAATTTGTTGAGACTTATTTTATGGACAAGTTTATGGTTTATTTTGGTAACTGTTTTATAATCACTTGGAAAGCATGTGGGTTCTCCAGATGTTGGGTGGGGTGTTCTAAATATGCCAGTTAGGTCAAGTTGACTAATCATGTTGTTCCAACCATCTTTATTTTTTGCTCATCTTTTATCTGCATGTTCTATCAGTACTAAGAGAGGTGTATTAAGGTTGGTGCTACTCTGTCCAGCTGCAGAGGCTTGCCTGACTTTACGGAATATGTGCATGGCACTTCCTGGAGTCATAATCAGAACTCATGCTGAGTATGAATGTCAACCCTAGGACTTGGGCCTCAATGGACTGGACATCTCCAAGATGAGTCAGAGGCCTGTGTTGAAGATTCAGTGCCATGTATGAATGACAAATCAATCTCTGTCAATTACATAACTGTAATTGTAGGACTGCAATGGTAATTTGGGTAGGATTTTTGATTTATTTAGTCTGCTATTTCTCCTTCTTTAAGTCAGACCACAAAAATGCTCACTCTCCCAGGCTACAGAGAAAACACGAAGGCCCTGTCCGTGGTCTATGTGAAGACAGCGAGAAATGGAAATGTGACTGGACAGAAGGCAGATGCTGGGAGTTACCTAGGAAGTACCTTCTACCTGTAGAGAGCTGTTTCCTCAGCAAATTCTGATTTTGGAAGTGGAGCCTGACTCTGTCTGAAGCGTGGGTTCAAGCATCGCCATAAGTCCCTTTCTTCATGGTGAACACTTTCTAGATGGGCGTATACGCTGCCTCCAAATTGTCCAGTGCTGTGGGCTTGGTATTTGTGACGGACCAACAAGTGTGCACAGACTTCTTTGGAGCATCAGGCTGGGGAAGAACAAGGGTTTTTGAATTCAGAAGACCTAAAATTAAATCCTACTCTGGCACTTTCTGGTTATCTGACCATGGGCAAAACTACAACCTCTTTAAGCCTCACTGTTTTCATTTGTAAAATTGGATTCACAGGATTTATGGGTAGGATGAAATAAATAGGAAGCTCCTAGAGCTACGTCTGGTCAAAGAGATAATCAATATATGTTACTTCCTCCCCCTTGCTTCCCAGTCTCTCAAGTGAAAGAATTGAAGAATGTCCCCACCTTTGAGGTTAGTGTTGAAGACTGAGAATGGGATTGGCTGAGGAACCTAGCCCTGGGAAAAGGCTGGGAATATAAGCGGTCTGGGTTGACAGGTCCAAGGCCTATGGAACATTGAAGTTTTCCCACAAAAGGAATGGGGACCAGTTCTCAGCTGTACTAGACCCTGCTCCTTCCCTTAGTTTATGCTGACGCAGTTAAGCCTCCCAGGAGAATTATAAACCAGCCCATCCAGGAAAGACGTGACTGGCACTTCACTTCTGTCCAAATGTGGAAAAGCCCCTCACACATCAGAAGTCCACCCAAATATAATTCTAACACTTTCCTTTTGCACAGGACTGGGATCTGTTAGCACTCATCACTGTCTGAGATCTGCTGTAAAGCACATCCTAGGAAAATGTTATTGAAGCCACGGAAGGAGGGCTGGTAGTTCTGGCTCAGCAGGGGCTCCAACAGAAATGGAAGCATCTGCTGAGGCTGGTGAGGGCAAGGCAGGGGTGACAACCTAATTCTGAGGGCCTGTGGGAGGCTCTGGGAGCCCTACCCTCCCTCTCTGCTAGAGTACCCAGGTTGTCCTGGAGTCCAGAGGACAAGTATTTTGGGCAGATCGGATCCTGTCTGAACTGTGAGAACCATTACAGGCAAAGTGTGGGATAAACACATGCTATGGGAGATCTCTTCATCTTGGGATGGGCTTCATCTCTAGCAGGCTGCACTGAGAATGATTCCAGAGGCTCTTCTGGGCTCAGCTGGAAATCAGGCTGAGGCTAATTAGTGATGTCTGCCATGGAGCAGGAACAGGCTGGCCGATAAGTTGCTCCATTATTTTTTGTTTCTTTTAATGTTTAATTTTTTTCAAGTGATATGTTCATATAATAGAAAAAGTCAGTGATACTACAGGGCATGTAAGGAAAACCATGGTCCCTTGTCTCACCTCTCCATACTTGAGCCTTGCCCTCTACCCCCACCGTCCCCTCCCCCAAAGCCAAACCCTTTCCATTTTTAAAAGCTGTGCTTCTTATGTCCATATTTCTTTTTTCTTTTTCTTTTATTAAGGGCAATTTAGAATATATACAAAAGTTGAGAGAATAGTTTGAGAAATCCCATGTTCCATCACCCAGCTTCAACCACTATGCACCACCAGTCTTACTTGCTTTCTTTCTGGAGTGCAGTGGTGCCATCATGACTCTCTGCAGCCTCGACCTCCTGGGCTCAAGTGATTTTCCCACCTCAGCCTCCTCAATAGCTGGGACTACAGGCCGAGATTACAGATTTGAACCACCATGCCTGGCATATATATATATATATATATATATATATATATATATATATATATGTTTACATTTTTACCTCTATATTTCTAAATAATATAGTTATATTTGAGTCTTTATTTTCAAAGCCAATAGTATGGTTGCTCTATCCCGGGGATCCATCTATGTTATAGCAAGTCTGCAAGTCACTGAGGGGCAGAAAGGTGCCTTTGGGTGAGGCATGATGGTCTCCTAGCTGGGATCCCTCCCCCTGTGGCCTCCTCTGCAGAGGTTGGCCTTCTAAGCAGTTGAGCCCAGCGATGAGCTAACACAGGGTTTTGCACTTTCACTTTGTGAATTTGAGCACAGTTTTAGAGATCCTCGCTCCACACAAGTGTATGTGGAGCAGACATGTGTGTTTATGTAATAGCACTCAGATTCCTTCCTGACACTGGGAAGGTGAAAATGGCAATTGTTTCTGAAGTAGCCAGAGTGGTGTAATGGAAAGAACTCATGGTTTGTTGGAACTAGTAAGCTTGGATTGAAACTGGGCTCTGTCATGTAGCAGCTATGTGACCTTGGACAAATTATATAAACTTTTTGTCTCTCTTTTTTTCACATGTGTCATGCAGTACAAGAATGCTTACCCTGAAGGGGCGTTGTTGTGAGGACCAAATAAAATAACATTCACAATGCGCTGGAACAGGATCTGGCATATAGCAGAACCTCAGTAGTTTCATATGCTCTCTCTCTCAGTTCATATACTATAGTACATAGTATCTATCTATAGATGTATGTGTACAGATATCATACATAATATTTTACTTTTTTCATAGATAAATGGACAGCAAATCTAATTCACTTTATTTTGCATATTTACTATTGTATTTATTTAAAAGATTTAGCCTTTTTACTTTAACTTCTACTTATGACTACCTAGAATAAAAATGTAAGACATAATAAAACAACTCTTTTTAGTAAAACTTCCTTAATATAAATTAAAAATCTTACTAATAGAATTATTTTTAAAAATAGGTTTTATTAGTTTTATGTAATGCCAACTAATTGAAGTAAACGATTCTCTCTTGTTTGGGCCTGATTTAGTGGACATGTTACTCACACAGTGAAAAGTGTTTCAATCAGGGTTCCTCTGGTTGCAAGTGCCAGAAAGGTAATGCAAATTAGTGTAGGCAAAGAGGAATTTTGTTGGCTCACAGATGTGGGAAACCTAGAGGCTGAGTTGTCTACGGTCATATCACAGTCTAGGGGCTCATAAAACATTGCTAGATTTTTATCTTTCTCTTGCCATCTCTCCATCACTTAGCTCTGTGCATTGACACTAATTTGCAGTTTCTTCCACTTTTCAAAGGTATTCAAAGTGACTGAAAGCATCTCTAGCTTGTGTGGTCTTTGCAGTTCTCAATCCTAGAGGAAGAAGAACTTTTGTTTCCCAGAATCCATAAGTCCCATCTCAGGAAAGACTCTGATTGTCTCAGTTTGCTCATTTGCTCACACCTGTGGTGAGATGGTGAGCCCAGGGACCCAGTGGTTGCTAAGGTGGGCAATCTCACTAGGACCACATGGAGCTAAAGGGGTGATTCTCCAAAGGAAAATCAGAGGGTTGATATTATATAATGAATGTTGCTCAGAGTAAAGAAAATAAAACACATGATCATGTCAATAGATGCAGAGGAAGTATTTAACAAAATTCAACATCGATTCATCATAAAAACTGTAAGAAAACTAGGAAGAGAAGAGAACTTCCTTAATATGAAAATGACATCTATACAAAATTTACAGCTAGCATCACATTTAATGGTGGAACACTGTGTGCTTTTCCCCTAAGGTTGTGAGCAAGGCAAAAATGTACACTGCCACCATATGTATTCAACATTAGAGGTCCTTGCCAGTGCAATAACTAAGAAAAGCAAATAAAAGGCATACAAATTGAAGAATAATAAAGTGTCTTTAATTTCAGATAACATGCTCATCTACATGGATTATCAAAAACAAAACAAAACAAAACAAAACTACAAAGAAGCTACTAAAGTAAAAAGTGAGTTAAGGAAGGCTGTACTATACAA
Organism: Pan paniscus; assembly: GCF_029289425.2. NCBI lineage: Eukaryota > Metazoa > Chordata > Mammalia > Primates > Hominidae > Pan > Pan paniscus. The sequence goes on along the minus strand of NC_073255.2, from coordinate 30,624,928 downwards.
AAATCAAATGCGTTTCTATAAGTAAATAATTGAAATTTATAAACAATCTAAATAAAAAATTCAAAAAAGAATAACAATTGTAATAACATCAAAAAACACTAACTACTTGGGGATAAATCTAAAAAATGTGTAAAATTTGTATTCCTCAAAATAAAAATTATTGATGTGAGAAATTAAAACATATTTAACAAACAAAAAAATACAGCATTCTTTATTGATTGGAAGGCACACTAGTGTTAAAATGTCAGTTTTTCCCAAATTGACCAATAGATTCAAGGCAATCCCAGTCAAAATCCAGCAGGCTTTTATTTCTTGTAGAAACTGACAACATTTTATATGAAAAATTTTAATTTGTATATAGATAAAAGGAAATAACTGTAAACATAATAAAAGGAAATGACTATGTAAGTAATAATAAAAGCAATTTTTAAAAATAAAGAACAGTTTTGTTTTTTTTTTTTAAATAGAGACAGCGTCTTTTTCTGTCACTCAAGGTGAGGTGCAGTGGCACAAATATAGCTCACTGCAGCCTTGAACTCCTGGACTCAGGTGATCCTCCTGCCTTAGCTCCTAAGTGTCTGGGACTTGAGGCACATGCCACTACACCCAGCTAATTTTGTTTTTTGGAATTGAGGTCTTGCTATATTTCCCAGGCTGGTCTCCATCTCCTGGCCTCAAGTGATCCTCCCACATCAGCCTCCTAAAGTGCCGGGATTATAGGCATGAGCCATCATGTCAGGTCAAGAATAGCTTTTAAAAAATTGACACATAATAGTTGTACACCATCTGATGCAGTCTACTATAAAGCTATTTGAGCATGACGACGTGGTGTTAATGTGAAGTTAGAGGGATAAATCAACAGAAAAGAATAGAAAGTCCAAAAATAGACCTACACATATATTGTCAATTGATTTTCCACAAAGATGCCAAGATAATTCAAAGGAGAACAAACAATGTTTTCAACAAATGTTGCTGGAACAATTTGAAAGCTATATGCCGATCGGGCATGGTGGCTCACGCCTGTAATCCGGGCACTTTGGGAGGACGAGGCAGGTGGATCACGGGGTCAGGAGATCGAGACCACCCTGGCTAACAGGGTGAAACCCCGTCTCTACTAAAAAATACAAAAAATTAGCCGGGCATGGTGGCTGGCGCCTGTAGTCCCAGCTACTCGGGAGGCCGAGGCAGGAGAATGGCGTGAACCCAGGAGGTGGAGCTTTCAGTGAGCCGAGATCACGCCACTGGACTCCAGCCTGGGCAGCAGAGCGAGACTCCATCTCAAAAAAAAAAAAAAAAAAAAAGAAAGAAAGCTATATGCCAAAAAATAAAAAAATCAAACCTTGACTCCCACTGGCTCTGTGACCTCACCAAGTCTCATTTTGAATTGTAACCCCCACATGTTGGAGAAAGGGCCTGGTGGGAAGTGACTGGATCATGGGGGCAGATTTCCTCCGTGCTGTTCTTGTGATAGTGAGTGAGATCTGGTTGTTTAAAAGTGTATAGCACTTCCCCCTTCACTCTCTCTCTCTCTCTCTTCTGCTTGGCCGTAGTAAGACGTGCTTGCTTCCCCTTCCACCGTGATTGTAAGTTTCCTGAGGCCTCCTATCCACGCCTTCTGTACTGTCTGTGGAACTGTGCGCCAATTAAACCTCTTTTCTTTATAAATCCAGTCTCAGATATATCCTTATAGCAGTGTGAGAATAGACTAATACACTTTCCTAGGAAAAAAAGAGAAAATGTTATGACCCTGTGATGGGAAAAGATTTGTTAGTACACAAGGAAGAGTCATTAAAAATGATTAATTGGACATCATCAAAATTTTTAATAAAATCTGCTCTTCAAACGTGTTCAGAAAGTGAAAAGCCACAGAGAGAAAATAGTTGCAAAATACATATCTAGCAAAGGAACTGTGTCCAGAATATATAAAGAACTCTCAAAACTCAATAAAATAAAAAATAATTCTAAAAAATGGACAACTTGTTTGAATATGTATTTAACTCAATGAGAGCATATAAGTACCTGAAATGATGCGTAAGATCGTCAATTATTAGGGAAATGGCAAATCAAAACCATGATGAAACACTACCACACACTTACAGAAAAGCTAAATTTTGGGGGGGATTTTTGGGTGTTGTGATTCGTCTTTTCATATTATTTCTTTATTGAAAATAAAGATTGTATATACTTATGTAAAAAAAAAGTTGTTAAGGGAAAAACAATTGCATCATTTACACAACTTATTTGGCATGTGATTATGGGTTATGCTAAAAAGTCAATATAGTATAATTTTTATCAAATAGTTTATTCCTCTATTTAATGCCATTCTTCTCTGCAAATGTGTTTGTAGTATTAATTTTATATCAAATTATTTATAAACAATAATAAATTACAATGTTCTGGAGCACCTAACTTGCCCTAACCCATTTAATCTTCACCCAAATTCCCATTTTACAGATAAGTAAACCAAGGCTGGGAGAGTTAGGAAGCTTTCCCCAGTCACATGATTAGTAACGAGAAAAGCTTGAATTCAAACTGGGAAGTCAGGCTACAGAGCTGGCATTCTGACTACTTTAATGACAAAAGGAAATTTCCGTTTAGCCTGTGCTCCTCCATGTGCACAGGTCACAGGACCACAGATGATAAACCAAACCAAATCCATGTTACTTGTAATACACATTATGCTATATATTCTTAAATAAAATTTATTCATCAAAGATTAAGATGTTAAAGATGGCAACAATAGACACTGGGAACTACAAGAAGGAGGAGGGAGGGAGAGAAGCCCGGGTTGAAAAACTGTTGGGTACTATGCTCACTACCTGGGTGATGGGAACATTTGTACCCCAATCCTCAGCATCATGCAATATACCCACGTAACAAACCTGCACATGTATCCCCAAATCTAAAATAAACATTGATACTATAAGGGGAAAATGATTAAGATGTAATCATTATGGTAAGTATCTTAAGGTGTGGGAGGGTCATAGCAAAACAAGATCAGGTCCTCTCCCTTAAGACATTTATAATTTGCTTGAGGAGATAAAACATGTAAATGGGAAACATTTTTTGAAAACCCAGTAAAAGCAAAGCCACTAGCAGCCCTATTTAAATGTGCTGGCGAATAAGAACCAAAATCATGTCCTGGCTGGCTGGGTTTAGCTAGGAAAGCTTTTGAGAGAAGGTGAGTTTTAAGGTGGGCTGTGAGGAAGGGACACACATGGATTAGCGAAAGCTGGAGGGAAGGCTTTAACAATAATAAACACTGGGAATTATAGCTGACATTTGTTTGTGTTACCATGTTCCATTCACTCTGCCAACTCCTCCATGTGCATGCTCTCATAGAACCCTCACCATAACCCTGTGAGCCAGGTACTATCGTTATCCTCATTTTAAAATACAGCAAAACAGAGTCATAGAGAAGGTTAGGCCACATGTTCGAGGTTACTCAGCTAGTAAGCAGAATGGGGATTCATACTAAAGTTGGCCGACCCTAAAATCCAAGTTCCCAACACTATGCCTGGGGTTTATCCCATTTAAAAAATGTTAAGCTCTGTCATGTACCAAATACACTGGTAGGACAGAAAGAGCATTTACAGGGTTCTAGACGTGAGAAGGTACTCTCGGGGGCTCAGGTGACTGAGTGCATGTGTGTTGAGTTCCTGCACTCAGGTGGCAGAGCAGTTGACCTGGCATGGGGCATTTACAGACATGAGGAGCTCAGCATGCCCCACACCAGGAAATTCCCAGTGTCCATTTTGTCCAAGCCTGATCATTGCAGTAATTTCCACAGGGTGTCTTTCCTGGGGCCATACGTTATCAAGGTACTGCCAGCAAAGTGAAGGTTGGACTATAAAGTGGCAGTCTAATCTTAAACCAGTGAAACAGCAGGGAAAAACGTTCACAGAGTTTGTTCACATCAGCATAATCTCAGTGAATCATCCCCAAGGACAAGCCCAAATGAGCAGGAAAGGCATGTGGATGAAATATAATCATCAGATGCAGTGGAAAAGACATGAGAAACCAGCGAAAGCAGCTGAATGACATTTTCTGACCAACCTTTGGTCATCGTTTTGGCTAAGCATCCACAGGCACACCCAAAGTCCCTAAGTCCTGGGAGCCCACAAGGAAGAAACAGGATGTGTGCATGTTTATTTTGTGTGCACGCATGACTGTGTGTGTATGTGCGTGTTTAAATTCATGGCCAGCAACTCTGTTGTATGTGTTAAATGGCTGAAAGTTAGGAGAGTGCCAGGCTCGGCTTTAATTGGATTTTCGAAAGCATAAATAAAAGGTAGGGAAGGGAGATGCATTCTTTGATGGATGTCTTCCCTCAAGTGTGCACAGCTGGCTGAGTCCCTCTCTTGCCTAATTAAGGGGCTTTATTCTGCTCACGCTCAGAGCTGCTGCCTGCATGCTTGTCTGGAAGCCGACATCAAGCCCATTTGGCCAGAAATACCTCTAGAGGTGGAACTGGCCCAGAAGACTGGACCCCCAGAGTGCTATGGAATGTCTATGGGAACAAAGGAGGACCTAATGGACAGCAGAGAAACACGATGCCCAGCTCTGGTCTGGTAGGAGGTCCCTAGAAGAATGGCTTCAAGTGAGACTTAGAAATACACCCAATGGGTTAGCCTTTGGGAAGCGTAATGAGTACGACCTCCAGTAGTTTTTGAAGGTCAGCCTTTGTTGTGAAGGGAGGTGGGATGGGGCGGGCTTTCAGGGGCTGGGAGAAAAGAGAAACCATCCTGCCGTTTTGCCCTCTACTGTCCATTTTCCTCACCAGGACCAGGTATAAGGGAGGCAAGTTGGGCAACGAGGGAGACAAAATTTCAGGAGCTGCTCACTGTTGTGTACTTGCAGTACTGTAGCCACAGGGATCTTTCAAACATGCATACATGAGTGTGTCAAAGACAGAGACCAAATGCCTTAACAGGGCTCTGTCAACCTGCGGATCTCTTGAATGTAAAATTCAGATTATAGGTCAGAAGGGAGAGTCTGAGAGTCTGCCTTTCTAATGAGCTGCCAAGGTGATGCTGATGCTGCTGGCCTGGGGACCACAGAACAGTGAGGGTTCAGGTGCCAGCAGAGTCAGGATGTCAGCTGGGTCTGACCTACAACCTGTTTTTGTAAATAAAGTTTTATGAAAACACATTCATTTACATATCGTCCATGGGTGCTTTCTAGTTACAGCAGCAGAATTGAATAGTTGCAACAGAGTGCATGACCCATAAATCCTAAATTACTTACTGTCTGTCCTTTACAGAAAGGTTTGCTGATCCCTCTTTATGAAATCTGTCTTTGTTTATCGCCTGTTAATTACATTTCAGCCAAAAGCCATGCACTTTCCTTTCTGGGGCTTTGCAATTAAGATTGCCTCTGCCTTGATGTTCTGTCCTTTCTCTTTTAAACTTTTACCTTGCTTCTCTGATCTCAGCTTAGATGTCATTTCTTCCATGATGCCTTGCTTGACTTCCAAAGACTGAGTTAAGTGACTCTCATATATGCTTCCAGGGAGTCTCAAACTTCCCATTGTGACATGAATGGACACTTATTGCCCTAAATGGTGATTGCCTATTTCATCATCTAGATCTCCTGTTAGACCATAGGCTTCCTGAGGAGGGACCATACCTGTTAACTATTGAATCCCAAGCACCAGGCACACGGTGTTCAGTTTTAAAGTTGATGACTTTATGACAACTTTAGAACCTTTCTTATGTTTAAGCACTCTGAATGGAGAGACATCTTGAGATTCCAGAGAAATTCAATCTAATCTGCTTACCAATACTGGTTTCTTGGAAGAGGATAAAATATTCAACAATGCCATCACACCCACCCAACACCACTCATGCTCACACACAAACACACACACACAGCTGCTCTTGGCTCTCATTTCTGGGTTAGGCAGAGAACTTACATACATTTTGAGATTAAAATCCTTGAGCATTTAAGAATGGATCTATTTTTTTTCTTAAATCTTCTGCACCGAGGCACTTTAGAGCTGTGGTAGAAGTTTCAACAGGAGGAGAGTAAAACTCTGTTTATAATGATTCTTGGATTGTATTTATTCCTGTTCTCCTTTAATAGGGAGAATGGAACTCCAGTTCAAGGGGCCATTTCAGGAAAATAATCAGCCATTAGGTCAACTGCCTCTTTCAAGAGAACAAGCAGTGGTTTACAAAGCTCATTTCCACTCAGTGGGGCCAGTGGAATCTTGGGTGAAAAGCCAGGGTCTGCCCAGTGAAAGCTGCGGGCTGGTCTGGGGTCTGGCTGCTATAGACAGGCATCTGTAATTGCCTCAGATTCTTTCTTGAACACTGCAGTATGCGCTTCCAAGGTGGCCCTTCTGCAGTATGCAGGAGGTGTCTAGTGGCAAGGCTTAAAGACTTTAAGCCGACCGTTGATTGAAGGTTTATAAGATTATCTTGATGAGATGGTCTGAGCTAACCAGATGCCTATCAAACCAACGATTCTTCAATTCCTTCCTGAGATGTTTAAACCACTGCCACAATGTTTGCACATCATGAGGCATTTACCTCTTTTCCTCACACTCTTTATTTCTGTTCATTTATGGTCAGTTCCACCAGGCCTCATTCCCTCAAGTTTGCCGTTAACTATCAGAACCTATGTGTGTCCAGGACCACTGCTTTTTTGTTATCACAGATGAGTGCTTATGACTTTTTAATATCATAGGCATTTCCTCTGCAATCTCTCTCACTTTCTTTTTGAAGTGAGAAAAAAGCTGCTTAGGAGAAATTATGTAACTCCAGAAACAAGAGCCAGCATTGGAGACATCCTGTGACAGTGAAAAGCCAAATTCCAGATGTTGGGTTTTGATTCTCCAAAGAAATGTGTTCAAGGAAGGGAGGGATTGGAGTCAGATCAGGAATTCATTAGAGATCTGCTGACTTCCCTTCCTGCACAGTTAAGTGCTCAGTATACGCAGCTGACACAGGCTTTGGGGGACAGGGCTGAGATGGGCAGCACCCTGGGCCCTAGCTGCCCAGCAAGCTGCAGGCCTCTGTCTTTCAGATGCCTGGGACATTTTCCCTCCTGATGCTCTCAGTAAATGTTTACTGCAGGACATCTGAGGCAGGACATACAGGACAAGGTTCTTGGAGGAGATGTAATATTATTTATTTTCCTTTGTGCCAGTCTGAATATGTCAAGTGAGTAATTTCTGGACTTTTGTGAAGTTTGACCTCTTTTTCCCTTTTTTTATGTGAAGTAGTTGCTCATTTCTCTGTTTTGGTTTTGTCATAGTTGGGATTTTTCAGGCCACACACAGACATACTTTTTAGTTTTGGCAAGGAGTAAACGGCCAAAGCTCATAAATTATGTTCATAAATATTTAGTGTACTTAGATGTGCTGAGGATTTTTAAAGGAAAGGAAAGAAAACCAAGGCTGGGTAAAAATAAGCTTTAGCCAGAGAAAAACAAAATCCTTTCTTGTTTGAAAACTTGAAAGCAGTCACTGAGAAACAAAAATGAACTTTGGAAGTGTTCAAAGGAATCGTATTCTGCTCCCAATATAATAGCAAGGAAAACATCTCTAGATTTCAATAAAATTTTGGATTAAGTGCTCCACAATGACAGGGTGAAGAAATGGTTGCATTTAAGAGTCAACGAATCATGGAGAAAAAGAAATGATGATCCTGGAAGCAGCTAATGATCTAATATAGAGCTGCTCTGGGTCACACAGTGGGCAGGAACCAGGGAATCTGGCTTCTCATCTTCCATTCCTTGGGGGGAAGCCTGCATTGTCCTCCGGTGTCTGGAAGAGACTTAGGTGTAACCCACTTTGAGAGACACTAAAGTACAGCCATTTGGATATATCAGAATGAGACAGGAATGATGCTTGTGTTGGAAAGATTCTTCACTTTCTAGGAGTGTATTCATCCCTAGATTTGTCTAGTAGCTGCTCTAGTACATTTAAAATAAAATTGAATTTCTAAAATATTGATTTTTTAAAGAAAAACACACAAAAAACACAAAGCTTTTTAGGAAATGCTCCATTGCATAAAGAGAGATGTTCTTGTGCTAGCTAATTTCCTCTCAGGTTTATGAAGCTATCGGCATTGACATCATTTTGTCATTTTCCTGCTCAAAAACCTCCTGTGCCTCCCCATTGTCTATTGCAAGGTTTCTCAACCTTGGTGCTATTGACATTGATGTCATTGATTGGGTGGTTTATAAGCAACAGAAATTTATTTCTCATGGTTCTAGAGGCTGGGAGGTCCCATATCAAGGTGCCAGTAGATTTGGTGTCTCTTGAGGACCCACTTCCTCACAGACAGCCAACTTCTAACTCTAACCCCAGAGGGTGGAAGGAGTGAGAAGTCTCTCAGGTCTCTTTCATAAGGGCCCTAATCTTATTTGTGAGAGCTCCACCTTCATGACCTAATCACCCCCAAAGCCTCCACCTCCTAATACCATCATCTTGTAGGGAGGTGAGGATTTCAACATAAGAATTTTGGGGGGACATAAACATTCAGACCAAATTACATCCCCACTGAGTCATGACAACCAAAAATGTTTTTGGGCATTGCCAAATGTTCCCTGGAGGGAAAAATCAGTCCTGTTTGAGAAACACTGGTCTACTGAATAAAGAGTATAGATCTTTCCTTCTCTATTAATCTCCACCTCCCTTATCCTCTCCTTGAGGCATGTCTGCCTCCCAGTCCCCAGACATTTGTTAATGCCCTTTAGTTCTTTGTTCCTGTGTTTTCCCCCACTTGAAATGCCTTTCCTCTTGCTTGTTCCTATCTAAACCTTACCATACCTTCAGAATACATTTCCAGTCCCAACTCTTTCAGCATTCCCAACCCCATTTGCTTTCCTCTTCCTAATACACATAGTATTTATAGTCCCTCTTGCTCTTTTCGAGACAACAGAAACTCCAGAGGTGTTTAGGGCCATCTGCAAGTAGAGAAACCTTGAGCTCCTGGAGAGACCCCTGGGGATGAATTAAGAACCCAGAGTAGAGATTATTGCTCAGGATAGCCCCAAGAGTTCCCTACACTCAGAGGGGAACAGATGTTGCTGAGAGAGGACCAGGCCCAATGAGGCATTCAACTGGGTTTGGCGATATTTGGTGGTCACTTGAGTAGATTGATGCTGAAAGTCCAGATGGGGAGAAGGAACATGGCCACTGGGGAAGGATGACAACCTTGAGGACCAGCTTCATTGGACGCTGATAACTTGCCACCAAATGACCCAATTTAGGCAGTCAGTGGCAACACCAAGAGGGTGGCTTTGAGATTGAAGTACCATACAATTCCATCAGATTCCCCTCTAGCCATTCTGATAAGAATAAAAATAAAAATAAAAATAATAACAATTATGAATATCATTCTATCACTTAGAGTGATCAACTGTCCCAACTTGTCTGGGATGGGTTGGACAGAGACCCTGAAATGTGGGGCTTTCTGCTGTGTAACTGAGATGGTCCTGTGCATACCGGAAAAAGTTGGTCACCCTACTACCATGATTACTACTACAACTACTGCTACCATTAATATTTTAATATTTTTTAATATTTCTCTTATTCTAATAGTTTCTAATATTCTCTTTTAGGTGCAATTTAAATTTTCTCAATTTATGCAAAGTTAGTTGAAAGCTACTTCAGAAAAAAATTTTTTTGATCCAAAACATATAATGCAACACACACACACCTTCCAGTGGGAACTGCCATCCCTAACAAAACTTCTTTTAGATAGAATTCTGGCATTGCTTGTTGCCAATAGAGTTCTCAATATGACACTGGGCTGGGAAACTCTTCCCTCGCATTGCACCCATCTGATTTGGGTCAGAACACTCATGGTAATGAGGGTCTACAGTCTTGAAGGAATGTCCAAATATCTGAGTATGTCTTCTTTTCCATTTATGCAGCTTAGACCTCTTTTCTGGTTAAGTCAATTGAATGATCCCACTTACATGGTCTGAGATTGCTGCAGGCAACTATTCCATTTACAAAGCAACATGAGTTCCAGATAATCTAATTGGTTAATCAGGATTCTCTAGCAAAATAAAACAGGCCAACAAAACAAATCAAGTCAACAAAACTAGCTTAATTGTGTTTATCTGAGTAGACTTGGCCACAAAAATACCTGTCCTGAATTCTAGTCTCATATCCATTATTGACAAGCCATATAACTTTGCATAGATCAGTTGACTTGGACCAGCAGCTAACTTTCTCCTCTGTAAAAGAGATGATATTAGTTTGTTATGCTAGTGATTAGTTTGTATCCAATGAGGTGAGAGTATGCTGAGAAGTGTAAGGTGTTATGCAAATGGAAGTCTTTGCACTGAAAGCGTTCTCTTTTGGTGACTTTTAAAAAGGAGTATTATGTTAACCTTATCCTGGATTTGTGTTCAAAATCTTACAATACATTGCCATTCAATTTCACATGCTCAGTGGTTCTGTGTGGTATAGCTGCTGTTTTTGGCAAATGTCATCATTTCATTCATCGAGCTGTCCTGAAGTTTGGGCCCTGAGGTAGCACATGTGGAATGAGGACAATGGAATTCTCCATCCTCCAACTCCAGTAAATTCCGTGGGACTGCATGCAGTGGCCCCTTGATGGTAACTCTGAGCCACAGTGCTCCAAAGTATAAACTGTCAAAAAGTATTAAAAGCCCTTACTCCAGATGAACAGAGGTGATTTCCAATCTAAGCCCAACCTCAAAATTCTAGCTGAAAGAAAACTATCCAATTCTGTGATTCCCAAGTGATGTTTGAACCTGGGCTACTAGGGCTGGGTAGTAACTAGGATGTTGGGCCTACTTTACTTTTTCAGTAGTATCTGCGGCGATAAAAACATTAAGGAGGTTATCGTAGTATGTACGTGTGTGTATGGGGAGATGGCAGAGTGCACCAGCTTTTGAGTCAGACTGACTTGGGTCTAAAGAGCTCTGTTCTGTAGCTATGCTTTGAATTAATATCAAATAAGCAATATTATAATTTCTGTTATTATTCTTGCTCAGTTGAGATGAGAATGTGGTCTTTGCATCAAGGATGCCTACTGGGATGGCTCACAATAGGACAACCCTGGAGAATGCTGGTGGGCAGATGGTTCAGGACAGAAAAAAATTAGCTTTGGTCTCATCCAATCAGCTTGACTTTCCTGTAGGAGAAGCGGCAACTGGAAGGAAAGGTATGGAAAGCTGATTTCCAGTAAGCACTACTGGTAGATGGAGCAGGAATAGAGGAAAATTGTCCTATAGCCTGTAGCAATGGTGAGAAACCTTCAAAATGTGTGGCTGGAGACAATCTCCAGGAGTCAGTTGCAGCCAGGCCAAAACAGGCCTGCTAAAGGAAGGGAAGACAGACCTCAAGGTGATGCTTGTTGCTCTCAAGGAGCCCTGCCTCCAGCAACTTCAGTTGCTCGAGGGTGCCCAGATAAACTTTATTCTTGGCTGTGAATAGAGATGACCTAGTCTTACTCCCCACCTTGCACCTTTTCTAGGCTCCATCCCATTCATAGTCATTTCCATGTGCTGAAATCCAGCTCACCCTTCAAGGCCTGTCTCAGATGATCCCTTTTCTGTGGAATGATTCCTCTGAAAGTGCTCTCTCCCTTCTATCTAGCTGTGATGCACAGACTATTGGGGTAAAACCAAGAAACAACTTGGGGATTTGGGAAGGATCGATTTGGATTGAGAACTTTTATTTTACCAAGGAATGATATTTAAAAATGCACAAACAAAACTGTTTTCTACTTTATAAAAGTTAGTATGCTAATTTCAAAGGTAGGAAGGATATGATTTCAGAATAAACAATAGTTTTTAAAGTAGGACAGAGTTAATGTTACCAAAAAAATCTGTCTACATTTTTTTTGCATCATTTTACATTAGACTTCTGATAATTTTACTATGGGTTTGGACCCTTCTGCAGATCGTGGTATTTGGCAATCTCAACCCTGTGACAACTTATTGGTACCTCTTTGGCCCTTCTCAAGGTCCTCATCATGCTGACATTTTTTGGGTTTATGGCTATTATATTAGAAGCTCCCTTATGGTAGGACACAATCCTTACTTATTTCTGTATACCCTAGAGTTCTTAGCCTAGAGTCAATCCCTATGAAGATTGACTAGCTGGATAACTGTGTTGTGATTGAACAAGGTAGACTGTCCAAACACAGAAAAAATGCTAGGGGCTTTTCCAGGGGGTACTTTACTGCCCTATTTCTGAGAGTTTTACACTGAAATCAGAGCTATAGTAGATTGATTGTATTAAGGGCCCTTATTCTATACCCCTCTCTAACCCATAGTCCTATAATCTTATAGTGCTCTACAAGGGACCCAGCCATATGACTTACTCAGAATAATTGGACGTTAGCATGCATCATGCAAATGGAGGCTTGAAAAGGTACTTGTTTATTTCTGCTTGTGCTCTTGCCATCTGCTATTGCCTTGAGAGAAATACATTTGAGCTAACCTGCTGGAAAATGAGATAGGTGAAAGAAGCCAAGTTATCCCAGTCATTCTGATTAAGGCCAACCTATATCAGCTAGCAACCAGTCAACACCCGAACACATGATGAGCAAGCCACTATTATTGGCAGGAGCAATTGATAGATTGATGTGCAGCTGACAGAGACCTCTTAAGAAAGCCTAGCAAAGATTAGTTGAGCTCAGTTCAAATTAGCTGGATCCTACAGACTTGATGAGTTTGACTAGTGTTTGTTGTTGTTTGCAATTGAAATTTTGTGGTAGTTTGTTGTGTAGCTTTATTGGGGCAATAGACAATTGATACAAGAGCCTTGGCTAAAAGGTAAAACAGGTGGTATATTAGAGTCCCAGAAATGATGTGACAAAGAACCACAAATGGATGGCTTAGAACAACAGAAATTTGTTGCTTCACAATTCTGGAGTCTAGAAATCTGAAATGAAGGTGTCAATAGGGCTGTTCTCCCTCTGAAGGCACTAGGAAAGGATCGTGCCATGTCTCTCTCTTAGCTTCGTGTAGCCTTAGGCATTCTTTGGCTTGCAGATGCGTCACCCACTCTTTCATCTTCACATATGTTCTCTGGTCTTTACATCATCTTCTGTCTTTGTGTGTCTGTCCATATGTCCAAATTTGCCCGTTTTATAAAGACACCAGTCATATTGGAATAGGGCTTATCTTAGTCCACTTTGTGCTGCTCTAACAGGGTAATTGAGACTGAGTAGTTTATAAAGAACAGAAATTTACTTTCTTATGGTTCTTGAGGCTGGCAGTCCAAGGTCAAGGCATTGCCAGGTTTGGTTTTCTGGTGAAGGCTGCTCTCTGCTTCCAAGATGGTGCCTTGATGCTGCATCCTCTGAAGGGGAGGAATGTGGTGCTCTCACTTGGTGGAAGGTGGAAGCGCAGGCTAGTTGAATGCTGCATGAAGTCTCTTTAATAGTGATTTAATTCTGTTCTTGGGGGAGGAGTCATTATGGCCTAATCGCCTCTTAATGGTCCCACCTCTTAATTTCATCATATTGGCCATTAAGTTTCAAGACCTAAATTTTGAAGATGACACAGTCAAACCATAGCAGGGCCCATCCTAATGACCTCATTTTAACTGTATCATCCTATTTCCAAATAAGGTCACATTCTGAGGTACTGACAGTTAGCATTTCAATATATCCTTTTTTCAGGGAGGAAGCACAATTCAGCCATAACAGGTGGTAAAGTTACCGTGAGTTACCACTGAAGGCCATGAGAACCAGTCACATGGTATAATTTAAGCCTCCTAATACATCTCCTTCCCAAATATCTTTCCCCAACCCACTGGAATTATCCTATGGCCTGCCATTTTACCATAGAAAGAGTCCCTTCTAAAATATTCCTTTGGGATGTTGGAGGATCAAGATAAAAATCATGGTTAGCTAACATCTGTGTTATAAACTGAAGTGAACAAAAAGAGGAGTAAGCCAGAAAAAGAAATGGGCAGAGAAGGAATTCTATAAGGAGGAAAATGGCAACTCAGCAGGCATCTCTGAGCCTGGACCTAGTGGCAGCACCTGCATCCTAGGGGGCAGCTGGGAGGAGTATGTCACCTAGGATTCATGCTCAGATTCCCAGGAGGCACTCCTGTACTGCATAGGGATCCTGACCCTAAAGAACCATCTTCCAGCAAATGATTTGCTGCTGTGAATCTCTTTACTTATTCTGAGTTAATTAAGCTTATGTAAAATGCATCTCAATGTTTCCAAAACAATGCACCACAAAATATCAAAGTTTTGATGCTTAAAACTAAATTAAATAAGACAAGCATACTGCCTCTTAATGCTTCGGTGGCATAATGCTTTGTACTTTCAGACTTTCTCAGCCAACAAGAGAGGGGCTTCTAAATTTTGCAAATATACTATCAGCCAGTCCTATCAGCTTTTCTGAATTCATTGCTATAGAAGACGCTTTGCCCAGCTCTGGCTACAAATTTTCCTGCCATCTTGCAAAGATTTATTGTCTTTCAACACTAGCCTCCAGGATTTCTTGTCAAGCCATAGGCCAGGTGCAAATGAACAAATTCATTCTGGCTTTTTTCAAGTTGTAAAAATTAAACCTTCCCTCTAAGATAGGGAATTTTGCTTTGAGAGGGCTTAGAGCAGAGAATAAAGAGACTACCCATTGGCCATTCACCAGAAACCATTTGCAACCTGCAGCCAAAATGGCCTGTGCATGATATTATTGCTTTACCTACCCTCTAGCAAAACTCCAAATGCACCTCTTGGCCATACCCATAGAAACCACTCTGCTAATTTCCACAAAATAAGCAGTACCTGGTTTGGACAGATGCCTTGTCTATCTCTATCCTGGGCAATTTGTTAATGGTTAGGTGGATTCTGGTTCTGAAGAGGTTGGAGACAGTGATGAGTATGTGAAATGACAGATCAGTGGCTCTCCACATTGGCTGCACAGTGGAAGCACCTGTGCAGCTTTAAAAATACCCGTGATGGTGAATTTTATGTGTCAACTTTACTGGGTCATGGTGTGCAGATAATTGGTTTAACACTATTTTGGGTGTTTGTGTGAGGGTATTTTTGGATGAGAATAACATTTAAATCAATAGACTTTGTGTAAAGCTGATTGGCCTCCCTAATGTGGGTGGGCCGCATCCAGTCAGTTGAAGGTCTACACGGAACAAAAGACTGACCTTTGGACTTGAACTGGAACATTAGCTCTCTCCTGGGTCTCCAGCCTGCCAGCCTACCCAGCAGACTTTGGACTTGTCAGCCTGTATAATCAAGTGAGCCAAATCCTTAAAATAAATCTCTCACTATATATATACACACCCTATTTGTTCTGTTTCTTTGGAGAACCCTGACTAATGCAATAACTATATCTGAGCCCTTTCCCCCAGTGATTCTGATGCAATTGGTCTGGGGTTGGCCAGGGACACTCATGAGGGGTGGGTTAATTTTTATAGATCTCTGGGTGATTCTCAGGTGATACCAGGGTTGACTACAACTGCCAGAGCTTCTCTCTGCCCCTAACACATAAAATGGGTCCTGGCTCAAATCACATAACCAACATGAGTCCTGACTTTGCTATTAATGGGCTGAATAACGTTAAGCACATAACTCAAACTTTTTGAGGCACAGTGTTCTTATCTGTAAAGTGGAGATAATGACACCAGGACAATTTGATTCTTGTGAGGGTGAAGACAGGTCAAATAAAATGACCTACAGAAAATCACAGTCTTTTCATTTTTATTAGGTGGGATGAATGCATGCATCTTGTGTACATGTTACTTTTGTCATCACCATGCTGTATAAAACATGCCTCTGTAAGAAGGGTGGGTTTTTGTTCACCCTTAGGTACTAACCTTTAGCCTCTCCTCTTGGATAAGCAGCTTGGTCTCAGCAGTTTTCCTAGAGTGGCTGGGAGCCCTGGATCTGACCTGATTTCAGCACAATGGGGGAAAAGCCAGGATGGGTGGGACCCTGGATATTTGAGATTCAGCAATTATTGTTGACTTCAGGCCTCTGTGTGGGGGCTCTGCACAAGGGGACTAACTGGGACTATGATGAAGTCATAGGTCACTTAGAAAATGTTGGTGAAACAAATCGAAATATTGTGGCCAAATCGCAGCTGTGTAAGAGAGCAGGAGACATATGTGACCGATTTTCATGGTTAGCTGAGAGGCACACCATCGCCTGGGGTGAGAGGCTTCAGTCATGCATTGGTGAAAATGATCTCCCTCCATCTCTGGCCGACGGGCAGCTTGCTGTTGATCATGTATTAATTTCAAGTGGTCATGCCCCTGTTCAGGTATCATTGTGCCTGGCTGCAAAGCATGCTCCTCCATGTGACATTTGAGAGGGACATTTGAGAGGGTTCGGGAAACCACTTTTCCCATACTCTGTCATCTTGAGTGAAATGTATTCAGGACGTGTAAAAAGCATGCCCTTTAATTTATGGCAACATAAACAAAACCTAAGCAGCCTGAGCTGAAACTACAAGATGAGGGAGATAGGAGAAAAGTGTGGGTGTGCTTAATGCCCTTCAGATCCATTCACTCCTATGCGTGAGTCTGGGCAGGACGGCTGCAGAATTTGGACCATGAACACATACTTTGCTCATATTAAAATTGTGAAAATAGTTGGGTTTATTCACATCGTGCACTGGAAGAGGACATTTTTAGTAGCTTAAGGAAGGTGCGTCATTTGAAAGGATTGACAAGTAGGAAACCTATATTCAAACCTATATGCAGAAAAGCCTATACCAGGTGTGTACATTTTCACCCCACCCAGGAAAATCAACTATTAGATGGCAGTTGGTGGAAACCACCAAGCAAGATCTGACAGTTTTTGATGGGCCTTATTTATTCATCATATGCTTATAGGCTGCCTCTGGGTCAGGCTCTGTGCTAACCTCTGAAGGGGTATAAAGATGTGTTCATGCAATGTCTGCCCTGAAAGGATTTACATTAAAATGTGGTATAGGGCAGTGATTAACACAGTATACAAGTTTCACTTTTTACTAGTGGTGTAATTATATGTAAATTACTTGACGACTCAGTTTCTTCTTCTGTAAAATGGATTTGATGATCATGGTAATGATGATGATCGTGATGATAATAACGATGATGGTGATAGCAAACGCGTATTGAGTACTCACAACCTGCCAGGCTTACAGGCGTGGAACTCAGAAGCATGGAACTTTCGCGTAGTCCTCATTCAATCCTCACAATAAGCCAATGAGGTAGGTTATTATTACCTCCACTTTTACATCCTTTATGAGATATAATGAAGATTAAATGAGTTAATGTATACAGAGCACTTAACACAATGCCTGGCATTAGGAAACCCCAGTAAGTAGGTAATTGGCAATAATCATGAATATTAAAATTTTAATTAGTGGATAGAAGCCAGTTCCCAAATAATTGTCATAGCTGCTTTAGAAGAGATATAGGCAAAATGCTGTGAGGGTTCAGAATGGGGAGAGTACCTGTAGAAAGAACAAAGACTTCACAAGGGAGGTGGTCTTAGAGCTGGGCCTTCCAGAAAGGATGTGATCACAACAGGCAGCATGGCTACAAAGGCGTGCAAGCAAAAGCACCAGCATGAACAAGGCCAAGAGGCCACATGGAGCAGGGGATGTTTGGGGCAACTGGAGTAGGCTAGTTGGCTAAGGGAGGAGGAAATATAAGAGTTAAGATTAAAAAAAAAAAAATGAAGGCCTGCTTTGGAGCACCTTGGATGCATTCTAAGAGTTTACACTGAATTTGGCAGGTAGAGAGGCCACCAAAGGATTCATTATAAGTGGTGATAGCCACTGTCAGAGCTGTTTGCTTCTTGAATGCAGCCTTCCAAGAGTTACCCAGGGAACACATAAAATATTGGCAAAGCCATTGGTCCTGGGATTTAAAATGAACTCCGGGCCAGGCCACAGTCCAAAGTGGATGAGAGTTTAGCTTTAATGATGAGGATTAAGTCAGATCTGAAAACCCACAGGGGTCAGATTTAGCTGGTCTGGTCCCTGCATCAACAGCAGTGCCAATATTTTATCTGTTGTTAAAGTGATTCCACCCATCTTTCTTCCACCCTCTTGCCTGTCTGAGAGAGATACTTATAAGGACCAGCAAGGAGTGCCCGCACATAACACACAGTGATGACAGGGCATGTGGAATGGAATTTGCATAAAACTTATCACCAAATTCTGGAGGATTCTCTTCACCCCCCTCTCCACTTCCTCCATTATTTCTTAATGGGACAAAAAGTGATCCAAAAACAACCAATGAATTGTGTATTTCTTGCATGCCTTTGATATGCAGGCACAGAGCTACAAGCTACATGTCCCTGGTCCCTCTCCCTAGGAGCATAGAGTTCCAGTGAAGAACCTAAAGCACAAACACTGATAGCTGTAAGGTAAAGTAGAAAGGGGTAAGAACATTTAAGGCGAGCAGCAGAGTGCTTGTGTTGGGGGGGAGGGTGCAGGTGGTAATGATGGGCCTTCTTTGGAGAAAGTCAGCACCTATCAACCCCTTATTTTGTCCTTTATATTTGAGTACACCGTCTGCTGTGGGCCGTGTGGTGCAGTGTCTTGATATCAGACAGATCTTGGTCTGAATCTTGGATCCACCTTTTACTAGCTAGGACTCCTCTGGTAAAATTTTTGAGCTTCATTTTCTACAAAATGGGGATTGATATTGCAGCCATGCATTGCCTAATGAGGGGGGATACATTGTGAGAAATATGTTGTTAAGCAGTTTCCTCATTATGCATACATCATCGCATGTGCTTCCACAAACTTAGATGGTATAGGCTACTACACACCTAAACTATACGCTATATCCTAGGCTACAAACCTGTATGGCATGGTACTGTACCAAATACTCTAGGCTACTGTAACACAATGGTAAGTATTTATGCATCGAAACATATCTAAACATAGAAAAGATACAGTAAAAAATACGGTGTAAAAGGTAAAAAATGGTACACCTTTGTAGGGCACTTACCATGAATGGAGCCTGCAGGACTGGAAGCTGCTCTGGCTCAGTGAGTGAGTGAGTGGCGGGTGAAGGTGAAGACGCGGGACATTACTGTACATGACTGTAGGCTTTATAAACACTGTATACTTAGGCTACACTAAATGTATAAAAAATTCTTTCTATAATAACAAGTTAACCTTAGATTACTGCAACTTTTTTACTTTATAAACTTTTTAATTTTTTAAACTTTCTGACTCTTTTATAATAACATTTAGCTTAAAACACAGACACATGATATAGCTGTACAAAAATACTTTCTTTATATCCTTATTCTATAAGCTTTTATTCTATTTTTAAACTTTTTTCTACTTTTTAAACTTTTTTGTTGTTGTTAAAAATGAAGACAAAGACATACATATTGGAGAGCCTAGCCTAGGCTAGGCTGCCATCTGTAGTGGCAGCTCTCCCCAGACGCAGCACCCCACTCATGTTAGTAACATGGGGGTCAATTGAGCTACACACATCCTCCATACTCTGTTTAACTGGGCTGACTTAGGCCACCTGCCTACTTCTGAATCAGGAACAATCTTCATAAGTTCCTATGCCAGTTATTGGCAAACTGTGTGACCTTGCGTAAGTCACTTAACCTCTCTGTGCCTAAGTTTTAAAAAATATGTCAAATTGACATATCTGCCTTATACTGGTGTTGTCAGAATTTAATGAATGGTGGTTAGCTTAGATCAGCTATTTTTCAAACCAACTGCAGCAGCCTAGTGCTAAGTCATGAAGTAAATTGAGTGGACTGTGACTAGCTTGAAAACCAAAAAAACAAAACAAACAAAAAAGATAAGACTAGAGCACATTGCATATGATAAAGGTAAATATTGTTTCATGAAACTCTTGTTTACATTTTGTATGTGTTTTTATGTGTATTTTGTTGTGATAGAAAACAATTAATACACTGCTCCATGAAAAAAAGTTGAGAAACTTTAGCTTGAGCTAATGAGGGTGAATGGCTGAGGCTGGAATCATTCCTTTAATCAGGGCATTGTGAGGAGAGAAGGAATAGATGGAAGGGAAAAATACAAATTGCAAACCCCTTCTGTGGGGTTTACCAAGTGCCAGGCATTGACTTAAGAGCCTTAGGTATATTACACAGCATTGTTGGAGATAGACAACTTTAGCAACCCCATTATACAGATGAGAAAACTGTGGGAGAGAAGTTAAGTAACTTAGCAATGCCATATCGTTAGTAGTGGTGGAGCTAGGTTCAAATTCTTTGATGTTGTCTCCAGCCTAAGGCCATGTAGAAGAGTCCATGGAAGGGAGGGGTTGGAAAGAACATCAAAGAAGGGCATTTCATGATTACAAGTTGGTCTTTCCAAAGCTGTGTTCCCAATAATAGCTACTGTTTGTTCCAAGTTGTATATTTAGTCAGACTATGTATCTGGAGCTGCTGTAACAAAGTAACATAGACTGGATGGCTTAGAAAGAACAGACATTGGGGCCGGACACTGTGGCTCATGCCAGTAATCCCAGCACTTTGGGAGGCCAAGGGGGGGCAGATCCCAAGGTCAGGAGTTCAAGACTAGCCTGGCCAACATGGTGAAACCCCGTCTCTACTAAAAAAATACAAAAATTAGCCGGGCATGGTGGTGGGTGCCTGTAGTCCCAGCTACTCGGGAGGCTGAGGCGGGAGAATTGCTTGAACTGGGAGGCAGAGGTTGCAGTGAGCCAAGATCACGCCACTACACTCCAGCCTGCGTGACAGAGTGAGACTCCGTCTCTAAAAAAAAAAGAAAAGAAAAGAAAAAAGAAACATTGATTTCTAACAGTTTTGAAAGCTCGAAGTCCAAGATCAGGGTGCCAGAATGGTCAGGTTCTGGCGAGGGCCTGCTTCTGGGTTGCAGACTGCTATCTTCTCATTGTATTCTCACGCGGTGGAAAGAGGGTGAGAGAGCTCTCTGGGGCCTCTTTTAAAAAGGGATTAATCCCATTCACGAGGGCTTCACTGTCATGACCTAATCACCTCCCAAAGGTCTCACCTTCTAGACCATCACCTTGAGGGTTTCAACATACGAATTTTGGGAGGACACAGACATTTAGTCCACTGCATCATGTTATCCTCAAAAGACCTTTCAGCACATAGTCAAGTTTTTCAAAGGCTCTGAGTACAAGTGGGGTGACACTGGTTGGAGACTAACATAATTTCCTTTAAAACACATCTCCGTTCCCCTGAGGTGTGGGAAGTAATGTTTTCATGATGCATCCAGAAACACACAGTACTAGCCACTGAGAGCATATGGGAAAGTAGAGGGAGGGCCCGTTTGATTCTGATGTTTAGAAGATACTCTGATCTCTTTCTGGGGTATTTGGAAGGGAAATGGGAGGACTGAACAAAGTGACCTTCACATGCCCTGGTATAGGTAGGAGCAACAAAGAAATACCCTGAAAGAAGCCTGACCTCATTTTATACAGGGTCATCTTGGCAGGCTAATCTAATACAGTAGAGGAAGAATTTTTAAAAAGAGTCCCAAGAGGGCTAATAAAATGGCTTTGAATTTCATTATGTTTGAGAGAGAGGCACTAATTCAATTAGCCACAAAATAAGCATTTTTCTACCCCTTGTGTTTGAAGCAGTTCTGAAGATAGACTGCATCCAAGCGAACGCTGAGCTGCCTTTTAAAATAGTCTTCCTCCTAAAGACAAACAGTCCTTGTCAAAATTTATCCATCTCCTGAACTGTTACTTTCTTCCTCTGTGAAATGCAGATAATGGTGGTGCTAGCTCACTGGTTTGGTGGGAGGATTATGCATTTAATGCTCAGCACTGGGCACAAAGTAGCCACTCAATAAATGACAGCTATTGTTATTAGTTCTTATGGCACTGGTCTTGCAACCACAAAACAACAGAGACTTTGATTTTTCTTTGGAAGATCTTTCCTTTTTCCCAGTGTTTTTATTTTTCGAGGCTTCGAGGATCTTAGTCAGTGACTATAGGGACAGTACATGGGAGAGAATAAAAAACAAGGATAAATGATATTTCACTTGAAATGCACAGCAGAGTTTAAAGGGAATGGAGGAATAGAAAGAGGTAAAGTTCGCTCTATCAGACTTTTCAGAGAATTAGGAAAAGATGCCAGTAAAATAGATTAATTAAACTACACAGCTATGCACGGTGGCTCACGCCTGTAATCCCAGCACCACGGGAGGCTGAGGCGGGCGAATCATCTGAGGTCAGGAATTCAAAACCAGCCTGGCCAACATGGTGAAACTCTGTCTCTACTAAAAATAAAAAAATTAGCTGGGTGTGGTGGTGCACGCCTGTAGTCCCAGCTACTTGGGAGGCTGAGACAGGAGAATTGCTTGAACCCTGGAGGTGGAGTTGCAGTGAGCCACGATTGGGCCACTGCACCCCAGCCTGGGCGACAGAGCGAGACCCTGTCTCAAAAAACAAACAAACAAAACACTACAGATATGTTCATTCACTTGCCATTTACTCATATTTACATATTGAAGTCTGGTGTATTGGTCGGCTTAAGCTAAGGTATTCTGGAGTAGCAAATAATGCCTAAATCTCAGTGGCTCAGAACACAGGTTTACTTGTTGTATGAGATGACAAGATCTAGAAACTACTTGTCTGAATTATTAAATATTTATTGAATTCCTATTTGTCATTCTTGTTTTTGTGGGGTAGGGAACATAGATTTTTAAGACATGGCTTCTGGTCTTTGGTAGTTCATTGTAGTGGCAGAAATTATATAGCAGAAGGTCCCCTATCCAATGCAACTGGGATTTGGAGTCTGTCGGTTAATCCAAAATAATGGTGTAAGATTATACCCAGAACAAAAATACACACGTCTTCCAGATCAAATATCAAAACGTCTTTCCGTCGTAAACCAATTTAGTCATGATAAGTCAGCACCACTTGAAAGAGATAGTGGAAAAAAGCAAAGAGATACTGGAAAAATGAAGTTGCTTTACAGTCGAATAAATATATATTGTCATTTCCATAGAGCACAGAAAAAAAAAAAGAGAATGCTAGACTGAGATTATATGACAAAGAAACAGTCATTCCTAATATCAAGCATCTTTCTCAGGCTCTTCTAACAACATTTTGTAGGATTTGTAATATGGTGATGAAAATTATTTCTTTGTGTTTAAATTGACGTATAATTGTATATGTTGATGACACAACACAATGTTTTGAAATATGGATACATTATGGAATGGCTAAATCAAGCTAATTAACATACGTTACTGCACATGCAACATTTAATTGTGGTGAGAACATCTAAAATCTACTGTCAGTAATTTTCAAGTATATAATACATTGTTATTAACTATACATATGGTAATTTTTAATTTACATGAATGCTCCTTAATAGCAGGGACCCTGTCTTATTTTTTGTACTCCGTGGCACCAAATCTGTTCTTAGTACAGTGCTCAATAAATGTTTGATGAGCATATGAAAGGATAATTTAATATAACATTAATTATGTGAGTAGAATAATATTCAAAGAGTCAGTTCTCCTTTCTACATGTTTAGCTTTCTCCCAGAGACAGATTTAGGCTTTGGGAGATGGGAGAATCTACCTTGGCTGAATTTCCAAATGACGTGGCCAGCTTTCTTAAAAATGCATTTCTATTCCATTCCATTACGTACTTTGTTATGATCTTTGGCTGTCTTTTTGAACCTTATGACAAATCCTCATGGAGCACATATCTTTGAAAAGGAATGTGTGCCAAGAAGAAGAGAGACAGAATTCCACATGCCACCCCAAGTCTTTTTTCTTTTTTTTTACTGTCTAGAAGGTCAGCTAGAAACCCCAGTTTTGTGGGGAGGAATTTTTCCAAATCTAAAAAGTACTGCAGAACACATCAATCCTATCTCCAGGTTTTTCCTAGAATTTATTTTTTCCCTTATCGGTACATTTAAACCCTGCTGTTTCCAGTGTATTTATTTGCAAAATGGATTTAATTCTGTTCCTGTAAAGGCTTTAGAAAGTCTGTCAGGGACATATAGGGGCACGCAATGCTTAAGAATGATGTTAAAATTTTAAAAGTGATTTATTTGACCCTGAGGCCAAATGGCACAGCCTGCAAATGTGATAAATCTAGCAAATAAATAAACAAATAAATAAATAAACGTAAATGCCTGTGAGGAGGCCACTGGCCAATAGGCAGCCCTGCAGTTGGCATTTAGTTTTACAAGAGCACTTGTTAATCTCACATGCTCAGGACAGTTATAAGAGTTTCATTTCCTCCCTAGACCTTAGTGCCTCCCAGGTGTGTGGAATAGAACACTTTATTTGAGCCTGGAATTGTGAATGTACTCCCTATAAGAAGATAACTTCATGTATATTGATATCACCAGTAGGGGTTTATTTACCTTGAAGTCAGGAGCCATGACTTACACAGCTCTTTGCACAGAGCTTTTTACACAGTATGTATTCTACAAACATGTATTAAATGAATGAATGATTGCTGCATCTCCAGCACTGGGCACAGTATTTAGCACACGGAAAGCACTCAATAAATGATTGTCACATAAATAAATAAATAAATAAATAAATAAATAAATAAATAAAAGAATTGTGCAAATCACAGTGTCAGCAGGTATTTCTATCTTCAATACTCTTGCATATCAGATAGGCAATACTGAGGTCTTTTTGGTGGCTTACTGTTATTATTTGAAAAATTCAGTGTTGAAAGGTACTGAGATAAGGTGCTAGACTGTGGAAGGGGTGGGAGGATGAATGACTAGAGAGAGAAAAAAGAGCAAAATTAAATGTCAAGCTCGCTTGCCTTTCTTTCTTTCTTTCTTTCTTTCTTTCTTTCTTTCTTTCTTTCTTTCTTTCTTTCTTTCTGTCTCTCTGTCTCTCTGTCTCTCTCTCTCTCCCCTCCCCTCCCCTTCTCTTCCGTTCCCTTCCCTTCCCTTCTCCTTCCCTTCCCCTTCTTTCCTCCCTCCCTCCCTCCTTCTTTCTTTCCATCCATCCACACACACATATATAAAACTAGCTGTTAAAATTCGTTAATTAGGTCAGGCGCGGTGGCTCACACCCATAATCCCAGCACTTTGGGAGGCTGAGGCGGGCGCTGGGAGGCCGAGGCGGGTGGATAATGAGGTCAGGAGTTTGAGACCAGCCTGATCAACATGGTGAAACCCCATCTCTACTAAAAATACAAAAATTAGCTGGGTGTGGTGGCACGTGCCTGTAGTCCCAGCTACTCTGGAGGCTGAGGCAAGAGAATCGCTTGAACCCAGGAGGCACAGGTTGCAGTGAGCTGAGATCACGCCATTGCACTCCAGCCTGGATGACAGAGCGAGACTCTGCCTCAAAAACAAAACAAAACCAAAAAAATTCACTAATTAATGTGGAAAACTATTAAATCTACCTTCCTGTCTGTCTCTATCTTTATCTATGTGTGTTTGGACCCTTCTCCTGAAGCAAGACCCCATAGTTCAACTACTGTTGGGCATTTCCACTTGTATGCCCACAGACAGCCTAATCTCTGTCATTTGTCTTTGAGGGCTGAGCAGTTGGTTTGTCATTTAAGTCAATGGTTTGTTTCCATCTCAGGATCCACCTTGGACAAGGACTTCTCTATTTCAATGACCCTCCCTGACCCCTGTTTTATATAAAATTTTTAATGGGGTCCTTCCTAGGCATGTTGTGGAAGTTATCTATGTAAAACCTCTTACCACCAGTTCTTCTGCTCAAAAGTTTTCAATAGCTTCTCATTATTTATAGGTTAAAATTCAAATACTCCAGCCTGGTTTTAAGATCCTGTGTAACCTCCCTTTGGAACTGTCTTTACTCTATTTTCAAGCCCCTTTCCACCAGGTTTGCCCTTGCTCACCCCTGAGAGGCTGCTGTTCTTTCCATTTCTCCCCAGTGACCCTCACTGATCACCCTGCTACATGCCAAGCTCTTATATAGCATCTCACTTGTTTCTTCACCTGTTTACTAGATGCAGGAATGCCACCCACCTCCCTCTCAGCTGAGCTAAATCTTAATCATCCTTTAAGGCCCATCTCAAATCCTTCCTTCTCTGAGAAGGCTGCCTTGACAATTCCAGTCTATAGTCCTTCCTTCTTTATTTGAGCTCATCCCTTCCAAATTGTATTACTATATTTTTTAATGTTTCTCTTTTCTTCAAATTGCACTGTCTGCTTCCGTGGGGGAAGAATTCTGTCACAGCCTTTTAATGCTTTTTTAGTGCTGATTGCTCGGTGAAATCACTTATTAACTGTGGGCTAATTGATTGTGTAAATACTTTCAACAGTTTGAACCTCATTATTTTCTAAATTTGTATCACTTTAACAATTAGAAAAATGTGCCACCAAGGCACAAATTATCTCTCATACTAAAAATTTAATTATCAGGATCCATGCAGACATTTTTGCACATGGCCATTTAAAACATACATTCACCCTTTTAACTCTCCTTACCCTTTTATTTCTGGAATGCTGGTAAAAAGACATAGCATGAAAATTAGTCGACTTCGGAGACTTGAAAAGATTGAAGAAAAGTCTGCCCAGGACTAAGTCTTTCTCTTGTCTTTTGTGGAATAGTGGAAGGCTCTTAAAGCAAGATCCTTTTTCTCGGCAGGCTAGTCACTTCTCTCCATCGACTAACTGTGCGAGCTTGGATAAATCTCCCAGCTGCTTGTGGTTCATTTTCCTCACCTTTAAAAAGGGGACGATACCACCAGCTAGGCCTGAGATCGTGTAATGCTCAGGAAAATTTCTTCTAATTTTTTTTTTTAAATTAGAGAGAGGGTCTTACTCTGTTGCCCAGGTTGGCCTTGAACTCCTGGCCTCAAGTGATCCTCCTGCCTCAGCCTCTCAGAGTGCTGGGATTACAGGTGTGAGCCACCATGCTGTTTCAGGAAAATGTTTGAAAACTGTAAAGTACAATTTTGATGTTAGGTTTTATTGTGGAAACTGTCAAATTACCATCTCTCTCACCTTACCACCTTTGTCACCATCTGCCATCAACCCAGTCCTCAAGATGAGAAATGTCCATTGGAGCTGATGACCTCTTATAGGAGCCAGCAATATGGCATTTTCCAAGTGTAAATGGTTCATATGCCATATCTTTTTATTTTGGTATGTTTCAACTTCTGAGAAATTGAGTGGGGCCGATCATTTCTGTCTCTTGCTGCACTGCGATCCCTTCTGGTTTTGTGGCTCCAGCTCCCACTGCTGCAATGGGCTTTTGGATAATAGAAATGTCTCTTTGGAATCGTTAGAGCATTTTAGTTTAACATTGTGAACAGCTGGTCCTGATGTACCATATTTTGTTGAACCTACAATATCATCAATTGTAAAACACACCATCATTTCATAAATCACCAGGAAAGGCAAAAGTGCTGCCAACTTTAAAGCATGACACACTGCTGATTACAAGATGCACCCCTATTTCAGAGTGACTAAAATATGAAAAATGAGTGTCTGAGAATTGGTCAAATTACAGCAAGATTATTGCTGCAAACATCTGCTTTGAGTCCTCTGAGCCTGGTCATGGCAGGTGCTGGGGTCTCCCTGCTCCCTGCCCTTGCCTCAACCTCCATTGCAGCCATAGCACTGCTGAGCACCCCTATGCTAAGCTGCAACTGACTGGCCTCTTGCTTCTCCCAGGTCTTTTATCCTGTGAAGGCAGTGGTGGAGTTGCTGGTGGAGACTAAGCAGAGGTGTGCAAAGAATGCAAAGCCCAGGAGATGGGATGCTTTCTGTTATGACCTGGCAATGCATCCTTCAGTCTCCTTTTTGCTATGATAGATCAGTAAGGTTACGGTAGGAAGTTGCCCCAGAGGCAGTCGCTTCCAGCTCCGAGGAGGCACGTTGCCTGGCTTGTATGTTCTCTTTTTTTTTTTTTGAGACGGAGCCTCGCTCTGTCACCAGGCTGGAGTGCAGTGGCGCAATCTCGGCTCCCTGCAACTTTGCCTCCGGGTTCAAGCGATTCTCCTGCCTTAGCCTCCCAAGTAGCTGGGATTACAGGTGCATGCCACCACACCCAGCTAATTTTTGTGTTTTTTTTTTTTTTTTTTTTAGTAGAGACGGGGTTTCACCATATTGGCCAGGATGGTCTCGATCTCTTGACCTCGTGATCCACCCACCTTGGCCTCCCAAAGTACTGGGATTATAGGCGTGAGCCACTGCGCCCGGCCGGCTTATATGTTTTCTTATCCAGAGGCGCTAGAAGGTCAGGTGCCCATTTGAATTTTTTCCCAGGCCCAAGGAGCTCTTATTTGGTAAGGGTTCATCTTGTAATTACAGATGGGAGGCTGAGAAGTCTCCTTATTTAGTACACCTAGGGGTCATTTTAATTTGGGTTTTACTTCAGGAAAAATAAGGGTTCATCTTAGGTTACTTTCAAAGTGACAAATAACCTGATGCCCTGGCCTTGGGCCTAAGAGCAAAGTGGTTTTCTTTTTTCTCTGAGATAGAATCAGGGCTGGAGGGGGGCCAGAAGGTTCAAAGCTATTTGAAGCAAAAGGCATGATCCCTGCCCTTGTATGTAGGGAGGTAGGATCACCCAGGTTCTCAGGTGTCACCACCAACTGCAGATATTTCAGCACCTCTTTTCCTCCAAACGTCTTGGGTTTCAGACAGGGAGGTAACCAGACCCTTCACATTTGCTACAGTAATGCTGTTTCAGGCCCTGTTCCTTGACCTTAGAAATCACCTGCTCCTCTTGAGGTATTATCACCCTCTGGGGTGAGACATCTACTATCCGCATTTTGCTAACAATATTGGGAATAATTTCTAGCTCAAACTCGTCATTGTTTTGTGTGGATCTTGCTTTGGCTAGCAAAGTATGTCATTCTATTGTGGCTGTAGTATTATTGGCTTAACTTACATGATGGATTGGAAGGTCCTGTTGGCATGGTAAGAAGTTACCCCACAAGCAGACCCTTCCAGCTCCACGGAGGCATGTTGTTGGGCTTATATGTCCTCTTATGCTGGAAGACCAGGTGCCCACTTGAAGTTTTTCCCAGCCCTGAGTAGCTCCTATTTGGTAAGGGTTCATCTTGTGACATGTGAATTTAGGAGGCTGAAGATAAGAGGTTTTAATCTCTTCATAGTCTTTCTGTCCACTGTGTGTCTCTGTTCTCTAACCACTTAAGAATGGGGGACTTTCAGAGGCTTTCCAGTCCTATATCAATCAGTCCAAACTCTTCAGCATAACACTCACAGCTGTACTAGCCAGGACTTTTTTAGCTCAAACTAGCTCAAGGCAAAAGGGCATTGAATGACTCATGTAACTGAAAAGTCCAGGGAAGGATCTAGAGCTTCAGGCGTAGGTGGGTCCAGGGGATCACATAATGCTCTCAGGGCTCTCTCTGTCTTTTGCTATATCTTGGTTCCCGGTTCTTCATTGTCATAGCTTCATTTTGCAGAGAGCATCTTTCTAGAAAATGGGAAAGATAACTGCTAACATCCTCAAATTTGTATCCTTTCAACCTCAGATAAAACAGCCATTTCTTTCTTCTGATATCCTTACATTAATCCAGAAAGCCCTGATTGACCCTGCTCTGATCTTGTGTTCACCCCCGGACCAGTCGTTAATGTCTGTTCTAATGATCTTTGTCATTAACGCCTGTTCTAATGATCTTCGTCTGAGCCACGTGCTCACCTCCATGACTGTGGGTGTCTGGACAGTGATGATATCCTCTCTGGGACTGCACACAGTGAAGGAGCAGCTCTCTAAAGACAGTATGGATGGTAGACAGACAAACACCAGGTGTTCTCTATCAAGGTCTTTTACTCCTTGGCTCTTTCTACTTGCCCAGCTCCTCCTAGGACTTTCCTAGACTCATACCTACCAAACACATTGGATTACTTCATGCGATGAAAACCTGCCTTCATCTTAACACCTTATTTTCTTTATTTTCTATGCTGTTTGGATTTTTTTTTCTTTTTTTCTTTTTTTTTGAGACGGAGTCTCACTCTATCGCCCAGGCTGGAGTGCGATGGGGCGATATCGGCTCGCTGCAAGCTCCACCTCCCGGGTTCACTCCCGTCTCCTGCCTCAGCCTCCCGAGTAGCTGGGACTACAGGCGCCCGCCACCATGCCTGCTAATATTTTGTATTTTTAGTAGAAATGGGGTTTCACCATGTTAGACAGGATGGTCTCGATCTTCTGACCTTGTGATCTGCCCGCCTCGGCCTCCCAAAGTGCTGGGATTACAGGCATGAGCCACCGCGCCGGCCTTGGATTTTTTTTTCTTCCCCTTCTATACTTACCAAAATTTTTCTCAGTCTTCGAGGCTTAATCAAAATGCTGCTTCCTTCAAGACCCTTACCTGTACTTCAAGTTCTTCCACTTTGCCACCAAAGGATTTGGCTGATAAAACTTTTAGAGAGTTTGTTTATTCTCCCCTCTATTTGGAGTTACTTGTTTACATGTCTACAATGTCAAGATTGCTCTAAGCATCTAGTAATCTCATAGGAGATAGGCAATAAACATTTGTTGGTTGGAGAAGCATTCTTTCAAGGTCTTTTTTTGAGAGGATTCAATGTATTAAATCTACCCAAATGCGTGCGCGCGCGCGCACACACACACACACACACACACACACACACACACTCAGGCTCCATATATATAATATCTGCTTAATGATACACACATAGGACTTTTGTATATTCCCAGTAATACACTGGGAATAACACTGTTAGCTTAGTTACAAGCACATTGTCTTACTGGTGACTTTTTAATCTCTGGGTTAGGGAGGATGATGAGTTGTGAATGGGGTTGTAGGAGAAAATGTATCAAGTGAAAAAACCTGGGAGTGCTGTAGGAATGAATGCAGGACTGACATGCATCCTCCCTGGAGAAAGAGGAAGAGCTAGGGGAAGGAATTTGAGCATAATGGCAAGAATGCAGCCTCCAGGGTAGAAATCGGGTTCTGCTACTTGTTAGCTATGTGATCTTGGACAAGTTGACTAACGTCTGTGTGCCTCAGTCTCTTCTTTGTAAAGCAGTGATACTAGAATATTTATGTTATAGGACTTTTATGAGAATAAAACAAGATAATGCATGTGGAATACTTGACACAGTACCTGGCTTCTAATAGGGGCTCATGTAGAAGCTTGGCTCCCCCAGCCTCAGAGCCAAGGTACAAGTAAGGTACCTGTTTTTTGTTTTTCAGGGTAGTCATGTCAGTCACATTGTGTGAGTCTATACTGGGAATGCATAAAAGGACACTCTCAGTTCTGACTGTAGCTACCTGGATAACAGTGTTACTGTCTAATGACCAGAATGATGGATGCACTGAGAGGGTGGAATATGTGGATGGTTAGAGGTCAGTTATCTCAGTTGAGAGCAACACTGGCAGCAGCAGTTTTTATTTCCACTGCATCTGAAATGTGCAGTCAGCCTGCAGAGCAAGGGGCAGAAGCCCCCTTTGACCACATGACACCCAGTGTGTGGAGGATCCCCTGTCCCTGGTTGAAGGGTCTACCGGTTGAGGGGAGGAAACCAAGCCATTTTATGAATAAACTCTGTGCCTATTTATAATAGCATAATTGTAGACGCTACAGGAAAGGAATCCCAGAATAGAGCCTACTGCTAGGTGAGAAAACTCCAGGAACTCTGCTTTTTATTACCCCTTTTATGATGCCCATTATCCCCTGTATTCAAATGCTTTTCATGTTTGTATAGAACAGCTACAATGCTTCACCCAGACCAATGCACATCCCATGGAGAGGAAGACACATATGTGATTCATTTTCTTCAGGATGAAGTTTACGGATTTACCTAAGGACCCAAGAATGTTGTGAGGTCATTTTTCAAAGTGCAACAGGTGGTGTGGTGATTATCGATTGGCGGGCTCACCTTGTCTTCCACTAATTGGCTATGGGTTTGCATTTCCAACCAGTGACCTACTATGTTAATAATGCGACGGAATCTTTAAGGAGGCAGAGGAAGCAGCACTGCTTTACTAGTAAACAGATGGCCGTGAACATGCATATTCCCTGTGCAGCAGTTCTGGATACCAGGAGAGACGCCCTAATGAGCCAAAGCTTCCCTGAATGATAGAATATGTGGGCATAGGGTCAGGTTGGGGGGCACTTTAATTGTTATCTAGGCAGGTGAGCCATTTTACCAACGAAGAACCAAAGAAGCAACACTGACTGTCCACAACTCGCAAAGCACTTTATTTTTCTTTTCACATTAAGATTTATCACATTGCATTGTGATTACCTGTGTGTCTATCCCTCTGTATCAGGTCAGAGTCTTTCTGCTGCAAGTACTGAAAACTCAGCTCAAATTATTTTCATCAAAACAAACAAACAAACAAAAAAAGGACGTTATTGACTCAGTAACCAAATGTTTAGTTGGCTCCAGTCTCTCCATTTCTCAGTCCCACCTTCCTCCACACTGGCTCCATTGTTCTGGCATGCTTTAACTGGTGAGGACAAGTGGCTGCCACTAGCCTAGACATAGATTGTCACAGCTCCAAATCCAGAGGGGAAAAAGAGGACCTTCTCTCTGCCAGACTGGTTCAGATGGGCTCAGAAGCACTCCTGAACCAATCTTGTGGCTCTGATTGGCTGGGCCTAGGGTAGATGCCTATGAAGCTGTGCATGGAGTCTGTCCTATCTAAACTGTAATGACTGAGACTAGGAGGAGGATAGGTCCGCAAATCATATTTGGGGAACCATTATTAGAAGAAGGAAGAATGGATGCTGGGTAATGCAGAAAAAAAAGCCATTGCCCTCCCTGCCTAGAACTTGAGTTTTCCTATAGAAGAACAACGTCTGAGACTGGGCGTGGTGGCTCACTCCTATAATCCCAGCACTTTGGGAGGCCGAGGTGGGCGGATCACGAGGTCAGGAGTTTGAGACAAGCCTGGCCAAGATGGTGAAACCCCGTCTCTACTAAAAATTAAAAAAAAATTAGCCAGGCGTGGTGGTGCGTGCCTGTAATCCCAGCTACTCGGGAAGCTGAGGCAGGAGAATCACCTGCACCCGGGAGGCAGAGGTTGCAGTGAGCCGAGATCGTGCCACCGCACTCCAGCCTGGGCGATGGAGTGAGACTGTCTCAAAAAAAAAAAAAAAAAAAAAACAACTACCTGGTGCTCATGCCCAGAAATGGATATCCTTACATTAATCCAGAAAGTCCTGATTGACCCTGCTCTGATCTTGTGTTCACCCCTGGACCAGTCATTAATGTCTGTTCTAATGATCTTCGTCTGAGCCACGTGCTCACCTCCATGACTGTGGGTGTCTGGACAGTGATGATATCCTCTCTGGGACTGCACACAGTGAAGGAGCAGCTCTCTAAAGACAGTATGGATGGTAGACAGACAAGCACCAGGTGTTCTCTATCAAGGTCTTTTACTCCTTGGCTCTTTCTACTTGCCCAGCTCCTCCTAGAACTTCCCTAGACTCATACCTACCAAACACATTGGATTACTTCATGTGATGAAAACCTGCCTTCATCTTAACACCTTATTTTCTTTACTTTCTATGCTGTTTGGATTTTTTTTGTTTTTCTTTTTGAGATGGAGTCTCGCTCTGTTGCCCAGGCTGGAGTGCAGTGGCACCATCTCGGCTCACTGCCCGCTCTGCCTTCCAGGTTCATGCCATTCTCCTGCCTCAGCCTCCCGAGTAGCTGGGACTACAGGCGCCCGCCACCATGCCCGGCTAATATTTTGTATTTTTAGTAGAGTTGGGGTTTCACCGTGTTAGCCAGGATGGTCTCGATCTCCTGACCTCATGATCCGCCTGCCTTGGCCTCCCAAAGTGCTGGGATTACAGGCGTGAGCCACCACGCCCGGCTGGCTCATGATCTTCTCAAGTAGGCCCCTGTGTGTGTTGTTCCCCTCTTATGTCCACGTGTTCTCATCATTTAGTTCCCACTTATAAGTGAGAACATGCGGTATTTGGTTTTCTGTTCCTGTGTTAGTTTGTTAAGGACAATGTGAGCTGAATTCTTAGTGCGGTGCTGTCTCTTCCATGCTGTCCCCTATTAGTGACATGGTTGTTCTAGAAAGGTTGGGAATCATCTATGTTTTTAGCGTTTTATCCCTTCCATTTAAATCATTTATTTAGAGAAAATATTCCAACTTAGCTGTTCAAAGTCAGAAATTTCAAAGTTTTTGGTTTGGGCCAGTGGACTTAGGCAAATTGATTGGCACTTTGGTAACTCTTGGGTAACTTATTGATATACCAAATCTGTAATTATACCAGGGAGCCAACTGGCTAACCACGTGTGCACTGCATGCCTCTTATGAGCCTCCTCAGCCTCTCTCAGCTCTGTCCCCAGGCTCTCAGCTGCTCACCCTACTCAGCTCCTGCTGTGTTGAAACTCTGTGGGGACCCATGTCTTTCTACAGCCTGATGCCATTTGGTTAACACACCTGAGCTCCCGGGTTCTCCCACATTCTCCCAAACTTGATGAAATGACACTTGGCAGGGCATCGGCTCTGTCAGAGGGGCCAGATGGTGCAACCTGGAAGTGTAGGGACATAATTCCCTGTGGTATGTGCTTTGATCAATGGCAAACAGGAGATGGGAGGGAACCTGGAGGACCAATTCCCTCTCCTTCCTTCTTCAGTGGACTCCTGCGTCTCTTTAGGCCCATTGTGAAGTAATGGCCAGCATATTCATGCATCACTTTGCATTGCTTTTTATCCTTCCCTGCTTCACTTCTCTTTCTTTCACTTTCGTTGCTCTGGGATTGCACCTCCCATAGAAAGCACTGGGATGGAATTCCTGCTTCAGCTCTGTTTTCTAGGAGAACTGGGCTAACATAGGATTATTTTGTTTTCATATGACATTTTCTCTAAAAGCTGCTGAAAAAATTTTTAAGTTCAATCATCTTGATTTGCTCTGATAAAATAGCATTTCTATTTCTCTGTAAGATGGATAAACTGAGGCACATAGAGGATGCAACTGTTCAAAATTACAGGCTTAATCATGGATCCATTGAAACACAGAATCCAGGTTTTCTGTCTTCCCATCAGATACTCTACACCCAATCACATTTTAGGTCTGGGTCTGCACACACAAAGTACAGAGAATAATTGGGACAATTATCCTAATCATTCAAGCCAAGCAACCAAACCTAAAATAGCTGCATAATTGAATTCAATGTTTCCATTTCACATTGGACCTCTGAAAACAGCCAAAGACAAGTTACTAGAATCTTGCCATTTGTTGTTATAAATGCTACTGGTGTTAGTGGGTATGTATTTTTAAACAGTTGATTCCATGTCTTAAAATATTTTGCCTTCTGTGCCACATTCCTTTGCTTTTTAACTAATGGAGATGAAAATAAAGTTATAGTAAAGATAATACACTTTTCACAATAGGGGAAATGCCATAATTATAAATAAAACCTTTTAGATTTGCCCAGAAGTGTACTATAAACATGAACGTAAGGTTAATTAGTAAGTGGACATTTTTGTGCCTCGGTGTCATAATGATTTCAAAGTGACTCCTTGCTATTGCTTTGTATTTGTTTCAAATGAGTTTTTTATTTTTATTTTTTTAATTTGAATTTAAATTGAAATTAATTTGAAATTATACCCTAATAGGTATAGAAAACCAGTAATAAAGAGGACTGTAATACAAAACAAATTTTGGTACTGGGATATGTTCTAAACCGAACCTAAAAGGAAAGCTTTATTTGTTTCTGGTCTTTTCTGTGTGTGGTAGTTGATAGTTACAGTCGGGCAAGTGTGGGCTTGCATTCTTCTGTTACATGTAAGATCCTACTCTCAAGTATTTTTAAAGCACCCCTGAGGAACTGACACTCAGGTTACAATGGTTTAATCATGTTACTGTTGTCAGATGTCACGAAGTACATTTGTCTAGAAAAGGCAATGCATCAACCTAGCACAGAAGCCACTTCTGCACATTAGCCACCAGAATTGGAAATGTCAAGCCAATATTAAGGGCACACTATGTTTTTTGAACCCATTTAAGAGTACATGAGTGGTGAACCGTTACAGAAAAATAGCCAATTAGATAAGCATTTAAAGCAGAAAAATCTCAGTTTTGGTGAAATGTACATCTAAAAGAACTGAAGAAAAAATTTAATTTACTTGATGTTTACAAACACGTCAGAATGGAGAAGTTGGTTTTAGGTTCTTGGTTGGCTCCCACCTTGGATTTTGATTTTCCCTGTGGCCTAAATCATAGAAGAAACAAGAAGAAAGACTAAGGCTTCATGGAAGATCATTCCCAGGAACTCAACAATAGGCTACAAGTACATTTTATCATGGCAAAACTGAGATGAAATATTATTCATGTTATATGGATAGGAATTGGAGATGACAGTGACTTGGCCAAGGTGTACAAGACTGTTAGGAAGAAAGGAGTGGCATCTTTCAGTGTCATGAGTTTGTAGCTTACACCATTATCACCGCTCAACATTCACAGTAAGAATTCCACATTCACATATTTAACTACCAAGACTAGGAAACAGGTCAGGTATTAATCAATTCTTATAGAAAATTGGGCATTTAAAATATTCTCAAGTTGTGTGGAACAAATAGAAACCAGAATGAGCTAGCTTCTTTCTTAGTTCTTTATTTCCAGAGTCTTTGAAGAAACTTGGATATTTCAAAAAGCATCTTTCCCAGGAAAGAGGAGGAGGGTCTGGAAAGGAATAAGAATTGTGAATTTAGCATCAGTAGATAAAGAAATGAATGCCTGTGAGGCAAGAAAACTGAGGTTTGGACCTTGGAGCAACCTTCTAAAACAAAGATCTTCTGTCAAAGATTCTTAACGCCCACTCCTGTTAAAGTTATAATAAAAAATACCATGAAATTCAGTGAAATACGTTCATTTTCAACACACAAACGGTGCTAGGCTTTCAGTCCTGATTAGAGGCGTGTTTTCCTAGGACGGCTGAAGTCATTGTGTCGAGTGAGAATTTGCTTCTTCACAAAAGGCTAACCACATTTTAGTATAAATGATGTCAGTTTCTAAATGCATAAAAGGCAATAAAGCTTAAAAGTTAGAAAA
This sequence comes from Pan paniscus, assembly GCF_029289425.2. Classification (NCBI taxonomy): domain Eukaryota; kingdom Metazoa; phylum Chordata; class Mammalia; order Primates; family Hominidae; genus Pan; species Pan paniscus. Next base: position 30,588,035 of record NC_073255.2, on the reverse strand, counting down.
AAAGATTATGAAACAGAATTTGTTTGACAATTCATTCCTTCAGGCTATGGAGGCACCATGATACCAATTTCATTTGTGAAAAAGTTAAAACTTTTTCTCATTGCTTTGTTTAAGCATTAATCAGATGTCAACATCTTGAGAAAAGTCATCTGTGGCTGGCTCAGCACTCTCTGGGTGCTGCTCTGACCCACCTTTGGGCTCAGTGGCTTTCTCAACCCAGTGGATGAATGGACCTTTCAAAGATGATCCTTAGTAACCTGAGAGACAGGCATAACCATCTTTATTTCTCATCTTTTCCTTTATTCTCTCTGTTTTTTCCTTCCATTCCTTCTCCTTCTATATTTAAGAACAACACAAGAGTTTGGAGGTTAAAGGGCACAACATTTTGTAAACCAGCCAGTCATATAAAAGAAACAAGGTACTTCATAAATATTTGGATTAGATTTATAGTCTCCACTGTCATTAAGAGGGCACTGGGTACTCCACAGTCCTAACCAGAGGTAACTTCACCTTTAGCTTGGCTTCTCTTAGCTGAGTTCCTTTTTAAAAAGCCAGTCTTCTCCTGTATAGTGATTATTCTTGTAAAGTCATGATATTATAATCCATGGGATTTAGGAAAGTAAAGTGAAGATTAAAGTGCCTGGGTATCTTTGATCACAAGTCTAAGATCATTGCTGAGGATCAAAGTCTTAACTTGGGAAAATTTAGCCTCATTACTGTTTTGAGGTCTGACAGCTGTCTCTGTGCTTTTAATAGATCAATTCCATTCATCTATTCAAATGAGCTCTTCCAAATGCTCCCTTGATGTGCCAAGAACACATTTCTCATCTGTGTAGTTTTGTTATTTAAGGATGATATATTGGATTTTTTTCAGTCAATCATTTTGGTTATTCTGACACTTTCTGTATACCATGTCCTTCAAAGTTATTTTTGTTTTATCAAGAGATTTCTTTGTGTGGCTAACAGAAAATGGTGCATAATTGTAACAATAATGAAGCTTTATATATCTTTGCACATGGGCATATGTGACATTTTAGAAATTCATAACATTCTGAGGAACATATTGGTGCCATCCTCATAGGATTTGTGTCCATGGGGATGCTAGGTGATCATTCAAGTCCTTACTTTCTATCTCATTCTGGAGATGGACTAAAAGTTGTAACACCAACACCAAGTGGCATGTTATGTATTTATATTTGTGAATTAGAATTTTCCTGAGTTGGGGAGGTGCATGGCAAGCATGTCTTTCTTGGCCTCATAGTTTGCATGAATGAAATGGAAAGATGGAATGGTGGTGCTTATGATGGATTTTATTGCTATAATATGAACCCGAGTAATGTTAATTAAGATTAATTAGGATTAAGCTAATTTACAGTGGGGGGGGAATCTACTCACAGAAATAAGAACAAATTGTCTAAACTTACATATATTTACTAAATAGTAGGAACTATTTATTTAGCTAAAATTAAACTGTAACAGGTTTGGTTGAAGATTACCCACAACGTAACCAGTCAAGGGGAAATACTGTAAGGATAAAAATTCAACCAAGGGCCAGGTGCAGTGGCTCACGGCTGTAATCCCAGCACTTTGGGAGGCTGAGGCGGGTGGATCACGAGGTCAGGAGACCGAGACCATCCTGGCTAACACGGTGAAACCCCGTCTCTACTAAAAATACAAAAAATTAGCTGGGCGTGGTGGCAGGCGCCTGTAGTCTCAGCTACTTGGGAGGCTGAGGCAGGAGAATGGCGTGAACGCAGGAGGTGGAGCTTGCAATGGGCCCAGATGGCGCCACTGCTCTCCAGCCTGGGCAACAGAGCAAGACTCCACCTCAAAGAAAAAAAAAATTCAAATAAGATGTTACACAATGAATACTATACACATCACTGTCTTGAGGGCTCAAAGGACCCTTTAATTCTTCCCTAGCACAATGGAAAGAAAAACAGGAGAGGCACAGTACCTAATATAATAGATGTTGGAACACAAGGCCAGAGAGAACTATGTAGAATCTCAGGTGGCATAAACAGCCAGGAATTGCTTGAGAAAGCGGTAAACAAAGACAGTTGTCTTTCCAGCAAAGGCAATTCAATATTCAGATCTTAGACTATTGGGCCTTCAATTGAGAAGCTTTTGGAAACCACTGACTATGGTAAGGCCTGAAGTGTGAGGATCTGAAGTCTTTGTGGAAGATACAAAGGGAATGGATGGGGTTACCAGACATTGGATGGTGACACGGAGCCCCAGGATGGGAATCTGTGCCACCACTCAGCATCCAGGAGCTCCAAAGCATCTGCTTATTTGGGGCTACTCCAGGTGGTGTTTTCAAGATAATTCATCCTGAGTGAAATGTTCCCAATAGCCTTTGATCCAGCGACTAAAGTCTCTTTTTGGTGATGCCCCAGGAGGTGAGAGCACTTTGTGTATATCCCTGGTGGCCTGCCCAATTCCTTAGGTTGGTTTCTTCTCTGCTTCAGTAATGAAAATGTGCAGCAATAACCAAAGACCTGCAAAGCAATGTGGAAATATTCACTCATTAGTGAACTATCAGTGCCTCCCATGACTGCTGCCATTTCTGTCCATGCAGATGGCAAAGGGCTGGCTTCTGAGTGTGTCTTCCTGAGGCTGCAGAGCAGGAAGGTGACAATCACATTAACCTCTCTCTCCCTCGCATCATCCTGTCCATTTGCTCCTCTCTGCATATACTCCCAGTGCCAAAAATCTAGTTAATTCTGAATTTCCCCAGGCAGTGTCTTCATTTAGGTAGTGCATATCCAAGGCCCAGCATCTGGGTGTCTAAAATCAGTATATTGCCATGTAGACAGATTTTAGCCACCCCAGATGGAGTTTATGCTCAGGAAGTGTTGGACCTTAGCAGAGCTTTCAGACTTAAGGAAGAAAAAAGATCGACTTTACCACCTTGGCAGCATGGAGACAGCTTTATGTACATGTTCTTACAGGGTTTGGCTAAACATTTTGTACGGTTCGGGTGGAACATGTGAAGAACTGTAATAGAAGCAGAAGCGTTGCAACACGATGGCCCGACCATGGGGGCTTGGCAGCAACTTGCTCCAGCTCTCAGTTTGGTACAAAGTGCTATCATTACCATTTGGAAGCAGCTCCCTGTAATGTGAAAACACTTCCAGGGAAATGCCAGGAATCACAAACACAGCCTTTACAGAATGCAGAGACAACCACTATCTTTGCAGGTGGCCATTGGTGGCCCGGATCTGCCTCCCCAAGTCTTAGGCAGAATCTGGAGTGGACAGGAGGGAGTTGAGGGCAGGGAGCGGGTAAAGATATTTTCCCCAGTCCAGCCAGAAAGCTCGGGTAAACGGGCCCTTCCTTTGTACTCTTGGGTCTTCTGTGTGATCAGCTGAGGCTGAGGAATCTTTGGGGCAAACTCAAGGCAGCCGTGTAAGTCAGGCCTTGGGGAAAGCGGGGAGCAACGCAGAAAAACAGAGCAGCGGGAAGTGGTTGCTTGGTGCTGAGTTTGGCTTAAAGTGTTGAGCTGTGCTTGAGCCTTCAGGCTCCAAGCAAAACTCCAGGGGAATGAAACCCACAGCAACCCAAACAAGGTTAAGGCTGAGCAGGAGGCCGTCTGTGGGGCCACACTGCTCTTCACACGCGGCCTGTGCAGGCCTTGCGGTGGATGGAGACCTTTCACTGCAAATCGGGTTTCTTTGGACCCATCTGAGCCAGAGTCGTTGAATGTGTTCGGTCACGACTCGGTTTTTCCCAGAAGCAGAACCCCCTTCTCACACCCAAGACCATGTCCTTGGCTGGCAAGTTATTATTTACCTCGTAGCCGAGCCAGGCAAGGGAGCCGGGGGTTGTTTTTGTGAAGAAATTCACACTGGGATTGAGATGTGGGGATGGGTTGTAAAAGGAAAATATGAACAGAGATTTGGAGTCGAGACTCTGAGACTCTGTTGGGGTGAACTCCCCCCTCCATAAGAGTCCTAGAAAAACAGAGGCGATGTCGTCATAGCAGCTGCTGATGGCCTGACAGACAGTTTCCGCAGCGCTACATGAGGCCCTTTGGTGTCTCTGTCAGGAGATTGGCAGCTGAATGACACCAATGAGGCCGGGCCTGTATTCCCTCTGGGAATGCCGCCCTAATTGATAGACAGAAGGCAAAGAGGAGGATTGTTTTTGAACCTGAAAAGAAACCCCTTTTTTTCTCCCGAAAGCTCATGCCCCCACTCTCCACAGCTCTATTTTCCCCTCCCCCCGACACTTTTTTTGGAAGGTGTTTTGTTCCAGGGCAGTTACAGAGCTTAATGGAACTGAATGACTTTTACCCTTCACAATCTGTCAGTCAAAGCCCGACTCCAGGACTGTTAAATAAAGTCCTTTCAGAGGCAGACAGGAGAGGAATGTGTCAGTCAGGCAACAGACCCTGTTGTGTTTTAATCTGTCAGAGGGCTGATGAGGAGAGCAGCGGGCCCCAGGCAGGGCACATTCCCAGCAGCCCGAAGAGGCCTTGACAAACCCAGGTGTGGAGCCGGAAAGTCCCCCGACTCCAGCATTCTTGAGGTGTGGACTCAGAGCCCCCAGGCACTCGGGTTTGCAATCAACTGTGAGATGTTTGGGCAAATTTTCAGCACAGGTTTCATACTAAGCATTTTAAACATAAAACCAACCACTAAGTGCTGGGTATCCGTACGAGGCATGGCTTTCAAATTAATACACTGCTTAGCTGAAAATTCAGCAGACAGTAATGTTCTTGCTGAGGGGCCTTCAGGTAGACTCCAATTCCAAACCAATTTTGTCTAGCCACTTTCATTTTTTTCTAATACTTTCCCTTCACATTATATGACAATCCATTAATCTTGCCCATTAACTTAAAATTGCTGGGCAATTTTTTTGCAGAGTTCTAAACAGTTGCTTTTGTTCACTATAGATTCAGAGCGTTACATAAAAAATGTCCACCATTAGACATACTAATGACCAATTCCTTATGTTTGGGTGACATTTCCTTTAAGGGGTTTCAAAAAAAAGTTGGAAAAGGATGAGAGTAGAGTGGAAATAGGGCGGAGGGAGTGGGGAAGTTGATTTTTAAACAAACGGGGTTTGTTTTTATCAGCGTGCAGGAGAAAAAGCTACAAAATACCAATACAGATATTTTTACCCAGGGCTGAAGGCCTGGGTGTTCAGGCAGGAAAGGCATCCCCTTGCCGCAGATGAGTGGCAGTGGGTCTGGCAGGGAAGGAGGTCTGCAGAGCCTCAGCCCTGAGGGTTGTTTGGGCTCAGGATAAACTTGAGTATGTTATTTATTACTTGCCTGTTTTCTTGCCTCTCCTCAGGAGATTTTGTATAAAACAAGAGCAATCTTCCCTACTTCCCCCCAGCCCTGCAGTTTTCTTTTCTTTGACATGCCTACCTTCTACCTCCCAACACACTTCCCAAATTAGTCAGTTAGCAAAATTTTGTTTCTTTTCTTTTCTCTTTTTTATCCCCTGCTCAGGTCTAGGTATTGGGGTGTCCATCTTCCAGCAGCTCCTGGGACCACTCGCGTTACATTGGTGTATTAGGCAATGAAAAATTCCCCTTCTTCTCTCCTTCCATCCCTCTCTAGCCAAAAGTGTAAACTTTGTGTTTTTTTCTAACCATGGGCATGGGCCCCTAGGTATAAACCTGTTTTAGACAGACTAAACTGAAATTTGAAAGGCCTCTGGCGTAGACTGATAAACTTTGTCAAGCTGAAGTAGGTCTAAAGATGTTAAAATAAATATGGCACACTCTCTGTTACTAAAGCTAAACAATTTCCGAAGAAATGAATTTTCAGCATTTTACCCCCATCTATGAAATTAGAGAATCACGATGGACTAAATGGGAAGGGATTAACAACAAAGCAAAAGCACGATAACTTATTTCTATACTGAGGTGGAGAAAGAAAGTCTTTTCTCAAATGATAATCAGGTTCTGTGAGCTATCTTAGAGCCTGCAGTGCCTCAAGTTGTTTAGAAGGGACTATCGGTTAGATTTTATGCCCATGGAAAACTTCATGGGAACAATATTCCTCTAGAATAGTAATGAAGTCTTCAGCTTCATTCCAAAAATATGTGCTCTGAGGCTTCCTGAGTCCATCCTTCACTGGTTATTAACGATCTGGCACACTTTATAAAAAAGCCATGTTTTATAAATGAAAAGTTCACTTTCTGCCTGCCTGCCATTCCTTCTCTCAGCCTAAAACAAACATCCTATTCGGGTACTGCCGGGAAACACTGGAGCCTTCTAAACAAGGGAAACATTTTTTTTCTCTTATCCCCGAGACTTAAAATGGATGCCACGGCTTCTGTTTTTAACATTAATAGCTACGCAAACACTTGCAAGCGAAAGCGTGCAGCTGATAAAAATACTTCTTAAAATGGCAGTGTGTTCTCTAGTGGGGGAAAAACACTTCAGATAAAGCTCTTAATCCTCCCATTTCTTCACAGGTGACACTCAAAAAATTGCTCTGGTTAGAAAGCAAATAAACATACACACAAACCAAAAAATACAAATAAACCAAAATCCTACGTGTTGCTCTGGCAGCTCCCAAATTCAGTCCATAAAAGCACGGTTAGGAGCAAACAGCTTTTCAATTTCCCTGTGTCCTTTCCTATGGCTGTGGTTGGAGAGACGTAGAGAGAGGCTGCTGTGAAGTCACAATCCAGCCACACGGCATTGATCCTGTCATGGCTGGTGTGGTTGTGCCCACACGTGACCTGAACATCCTTCCCACTCAGTACCAAATACAGTCAATTCTGTGGCTTGATGGTGCGTGGACATAACATTCAGATATTGCCCATGGTAAGTTTGTCAGCCTTCATACTTAAATAATGCCTGCAAAACATCTGTCCTGCTGGGCTTTCATTAGGATGGTTGCTAAATCTTTTGTCTTAGATGGATGCTCTAAGAAACACAATTTCCTTTCTGGAGTTGCATGCAGAAACAACTGAAAACTACATCTGAAAGTCTGCTTGATAATGCTTAAATTCTTTCTATTTTTTGGACTGATTAAGATTTGAAATTCCTTTTTCAAATCCATTTTAATATTCAGAAACGTAAGTGTCAGTTACACAAATAGCACACTCTTGGAGTTTTAGCTGAAGATCTCCAAACCAGATTACCCAAAGACTTGAGGGGCCATCTCTACAGGAAGATCAGGGGAAAACTAAACCCAAGTTTGTAAACTAGTAAATCAGTAACTAAGGGTTGGAAACAGAGTCAGAGCCTTGGCCTGGCCATCCATTTCCTTCATTATTAGTTCTTGTGTGATTTTTAGTCGAATTAGATCATCTTTGTGATTAATTATTTGTAATAATAATAATTCTGGTAATAATTATTAATGATAATATAATGTATTGATTATATGTTATTTGTATGATAATAACATGTGCTAAGTGCATTCCTCATGCATTCCGTATATTATTTAAAAGACAAAAGCCTCCTCTTTGAAACAATGTTTATGGTGGCTAAGAGCCTGGCCTTGGGTGACAACTGCTCCCTGCCTGTGATGCTCAGCTATCACATTGGGGTAATAATAGCATGGACTTCACAAGTTGGTTGTGTAACTAAATGAGTTAGTATTTGGAAAGCCCAGGGAAGTATTCCTGGTCCACCAAAGGTGCTGTATAAGTGTTAATACTATTATTATTGTTTTGTTCTACTGTGTAGCCTACATGAATAACGTGAGGGTAGCTTCCACCAATTAGGAACAGCATTCTTTTTTTTTTTTTTTTTTATACTTTAAGTTTTAGGGTACATGTGCACATTGTGCAGGTTAGTTACATATGTATACATGTGCCATGCTGGTGCACTGCACCCACTAACTCGTCATCTAGCATTAGGTATATCTCCCAATGCTATCCCTTCCCCCTCCCCCCACCCCACAACAGTCCCCAGAGTGTGATGTTCCCCTTCCTGTGTCCATGTGATCTCATTGTTCAATTCCCACCTATGAGTGAGAATATGCGGTGTTTGGTTTTTTGTTCTTGCGATAGTTTACTGAGAATGATGTTTTCCAATTTCATCCATGTCCTTACAAAGGACATGAACTCATCATTTTTTTATGGCTGCATAGTATTCCATGGTGTATATGTGCCACATTTTCTTAATCCAGTCTATCATTGTTGGACATTTGGGTTGGCTCCAAGTCTTTGCTATTGTGAATAATGCCTCAATATACGTACATGTGCATGTGTCTTTATAGCAGCATGATTTATAGTCCTTTGGGTACATACCCAGTAATGGGATGGCTGGGTCAAATGGTATTTCCAGTTCTAGATCCCTGAGGAATCGCCATACTGACTTCCACAATGGTTGAACTAGTTTACAGTCCCACCAACAGTGTAAAAGTGTTCCTATTTCTCCACATCCTCTCCAGCACCTGTTGTTTCCTGACTTTTTAACGATTGCCATTCTAACTGGTGTGAGATGGTATCTCATTGTGGTTTTGATTTGCATTTCTCTGATGGCCAGTGATGATGAGCATTTTTTCATGTGTTTTTTGGCTGCATAAATGTCTTCTTTTGCGAAGTGTCTGTTCATGTCCTTCGCCCACTTTTTGATGGGGTTGTTTGTTTTTTTCTTGTAAATTTGTTTGAGTTCATTGTAGATTCTGGATATTAGCCCTTTGTCAGATGAGTAGGTTGCAAAAATTTTCTCCCATTTTGTAGGTTGCCTGTTCACTCTGATGGTAGTTTCTTTTGCTATGCAGAAGCTCTTTAGTTTAATTAGATCCCATTTGTCAATTTTGTCTTTTGTTGCCATTGCTTTTGGTGTTTTAGACATGAAGTCCTTGCTCAAGCCTATGTCCTGCATGGTAATGCCTAGGTTTTCTTCTAGGGTTTTTATGGTTTTAGGTCTAATGTTTAAGTCTTTAAGCCATCTTGAATTGATTTTTGTATAAGGTGTAAGGAAGGGATCCAGTTTCAGCTTTCTACATATGGCTAGCCAGTTTTTCCAGCACCATTTATTAAATAGGGAATCCTTTCCCCATTGCTTGTTTTTGTCAGGTTTGTCAAAGATCAGATAGTTGTAGATGTGTGGCATTATTTCTGAGGGCTCTGTTCTGTTCCATTGATCTATATCTCTGTTTTGGTACCAGTACCATGCTGTTTTGGTTACTGTAGCCTTGTAGTATAGTTTGAAGTCAGGTAGCGTGATGCCTCCAGCTTTGTTCTTTTGGCTTAGGATTGACTTGGCGATGCGGGCTCTTTTTTGGTTCCATATGAACTTTAAAGTAGTTTTTTCCAATTCTGTAGCTTGATGGGGATGGCATTGAATCTGTAAATTACCTTGGGCAGTATGGCCATTTTCACGATATTGATTCTTCCTACCCATGAGCATGGAATGTTCTTCCATTTGTTTGTGTCCTCTTTTATTTCCTTGAGCAGTGGTTTGTAGTTCTCCTTGAAGAGGTCCTTCACATCCCTTGTAAGTTGGATTCCTAGGTATTTTATTCTCTTTGAAGCAGTTGTGAATGGGAGTTCACTCATGATTTGGCTCTCTGTTTGACTGTTGTTGGTGTATAAGAATGCTTGTGATTTTTGTACATTGATTTTGTATCCTGAGACTTTGCTGAAGTTGCTTATCAGCTTAAGGAGATTTTGGGCTGAGACAACGGGGTTTTCTAGCTATACAATCATGTCATCTGCAAACAGGGGCAATTTGACTTCCTCTTTTCCTAATTGAATACCCTTTATTTCCTTCTCCTGCCTAATTGCCCTGGCCAGAACTTCCAACACTATGTTGAATAGGAGTGGTGAGAGAGGGCATCCCTGTCTTGTGCCAGTTTTCAAAGGGAATGCTTCCAGTTTTTGCCCATTCAGTATGATATTGGCTGTGGGTTTGTCATAGATAGCTCTTATTATTTTGAAATACGTCCCATCAATACCTAATTTATTGAGAGTTTTTAGCATGAAGGGTTGTTGAATTTTGTCAAAGGCTTTCTCTGCATCTATTGAGATAATCATGTGGTTTTTGTCTTTGGCTCTGTTTATATGCTGGATTACATTTATTGATTTGCATATATTGAACCAGCCTTGCATCCCAGGGATGAAGCCCACTTGATCATGGTGGATAAGCTTTTGGATGTGCTGCTGGATTCGTTTTGCCAGTATTTTATTGAGGATTTTTGCATCAATGTTCATCAAGGATATTGGTCTAAAATTCTCTTTTTTTTTGTTGTGTCTCTGCCTGGCTTTGGTATCAGAATGATGCTGGCCTCAAAAAAGGGGTTAGGGAGGATTCCCTCTTTTTCTATTGATTGGAATAGTTTCAGAAGGAATGGTACCAGTTCCTCATTGTACCTCTGGTAGAATTCAGCTGTGAATCCATCTGGTCCTGGACTCTTTTTGGTTGGTAAGCTATTGATTATTGCCACAATTTCAGATCCTGTTATTGGTCTATTCAGAGATTCAACTTCTTCCTGGTTTAGTCTTGGGAGAGTGTATGTGTCGAGGAATGTATCCATTTCTTCTAGATTTTCTAGTTTATTTGTGTAGAGGTGTTTGTAGTATTCTCTGATGGTAGTTTGTATTTCTGTGGGATCGGTGGTGATATCCCCTTTATCATTTTTTATTGTGTCTATTAGATTCTTCTCTCTTTTCTTCTTTATTAGTCTTGCTAGCAGTCTATCAATTTTGTTGATCCTTTCAAAAAACCAGCTCCTGGATTCATTAATTTTTTGAAGGGTTTTTTGTGTCTCTATTTCCTTCAGTTCTGCTCTGATCTTAGTTATTTCTTGCCTTCTGCTAGCTTTTGAATATGTTTGCTCTTGCTTTTCTAGTTCCTTTAATTGTGATGTTAGGGTGTCAATTTTGGATCTTTCCTGCTTTCTCTTGTGGGCATTTAGTGCTATAAATTTCCCTCTACACACTGCTTTGAATGCATCCCAGAGATTCTGGTATGTTGTGTCTTTGTTCTCATTGGTTTCAAAGAACATCTTTATTTCTGCCTTCATTTCGTTATGTACCCAGTAGTCATTCAGGAGCAGGTTGTTCAGTTTCCATGTAGTTGAGCGGTTTTGAGTGAGTTTCTTAATCCTGAGTTCTAGTTTGATTGCATTGTGGTCTGAGAGATAGTTTGTTATAATTTCTGTTCTTTTACATTTGCTGAGGAGAGCTTTACTTCCAAGTATGTGGTCAATTTTGGAATAGGTGTGGTGTGGTGCTGAAAAAAATGTATATTCTGTTGATTTGGGGTGGAGAGTTCTGTAGATGTCTATCAGGTCCACTTGGTGCAGAGCTGAGTTCAATTCCTGCGTATCCTTGTTGACTTTCTGTCTCATTGATCTGTCTAATGTTGACAGTGGGGTGTTAAAGTCTCCCATTATTAATGTGTGGGAGTCTAAGTCTCTTTGTAGGTCACTCAGGACTTGCTTTATGAATCTTGGTGCTCCTGTATTGGGTGCATATATATTTAGGATAGTTAGCTCTTCTTGTTGAATTGATCCCTTTACCATTATGTAATGGCCTTCTTTGTCTCTTTGGATCTTTGTTGGTTTAAAGTCTGTTTTATCACAGACTAGGATTGCAACCCCTGCCTTTTTTTGTTTTCCATTTGCTTGGTAGATCTTCCTCCATCCTTTTATTTTGAGCCTGTGTGTGTCTCTGCACGTGAGATGGGTTTCCTGAATACAGCACACTGATGGGTCTTGACTCTTTATCCAATTTGCCAGTCTGTGTCTTTTAATTGGAGCATTTAGTCCATTTACATTTAAAGTTAATATTGTTATGTGTGAATTTGATCCTGTCATTATGATGTTAGCTGGTTATTTTGCTCGTTAGTTCATGCAGTTTCTTCCTAGTCTCGATGGTCTTTACATTTTGGCATGATTTTGCAGCGGCTGGTACCGGTTGTTCCTTTCCATGTTTAGCGCTTCCTTCAGGAGCTCTTTTAGGGCAGGCCTGGTGGTGACAAAATATCTCAGCATTTGCTTGTCTGTAAAGTATTTTATTTCTCCTTCGCTTATGAAGCTTAGTTTGGCTGGATATGAAATTCTGGGTTGAAAATTCTTTTCTTTAAGAATGTTGAATATTGGCCCCCACTCTCTTCTGGCTTGTAGGGTTTCTGCCGAGAGATCCGCTGTTAGTCTGATGGGCTTCCCTTTGAGGGTAACCCGACCTTTCTCTCTGCCTTCCCTTAACATTTTTTCCTTCAATTCAACTTTGGTGAATCTGACAATTATGTGTCTTGGAGTTGCTCTTCTCAAGGAGTATCTTTGTGGCGTTCTCTGTATTTCCTGAATCTGAACGTTGGCCTGCCTTGCTAGATTGGGGAAGTTCTCCTGGATAATATCCTGCAGAGTGTTTTCCAACTTGGTTCCATTCTCCCCATCACTTTCAGGTACACCAATCAGACGTAGATTTGGTCTTTTCACATAGTCCCATATTTCTTGGAGGCTTTGCTCATTTCTTTTTATTCTTTTTTCTCTAAACTTCCCTTCTCGCTTCATTTCATTCATTTCATCTTCCATCGCTGATACCCTTTCTTCCAGTTGATCGCATCGGCTCCTGAGGCTTCTGCATTCTTCACGTAGTTCTCGAGCCTTGGTTTTCAGCTCCATCAGCTCCTTTAAGCACTTCTCTATATTGGTTATTCTAGTTATACATTCTTCTAAATTTTTTTCAAAGTTTTCAACTTCTTTGCCTTTGGTTTGAATGTCCTCCCGTAGCTCAGAGTAATTTGATCATCTGAAGCCTTCTTCTCTCAGCTCGTCAAAGTCATTCTCCATCCAGCTTTGTTCTGTTGCTGGTGAGGAACTGCGTTCCTTTGGAGGAGGAGAGGCCCTCTGCGTTTTAGAGTTTCCAGTTTTTCTGTTCTGTTTTTTTCCCCATCTTTGTGGTTTTATCTACTTTTGGTCTTTGATGATGGTGATGTACAGATGGGTTTTCGGTGTGGATGTCCTTTCTGTTTGTTAGTTTTCCTTCTAACAGACAGGACCCTCAGCTGCAGGTCTGTTGGAGTACCCTGCCGTGTGAGGTGTCAGTGTGCCCCTGCTGGGGGGTGCCTCCCAGTTAGACTGCTCAGGGGTCAGGGGTCAGGGACCCACTTGAGGAGGCAGTCTGCCCATTCTCAGATCTCCAGCTGCGTGCTGGGAGAACCACTGCTCTCTTCAAAGCTGTCAGACAGGGACATTTAAGTCTGCAGAGGTTACTGCTGTCTTTTTGTTTGTCTGTGCCCTGCCCCCAGAGGTGGAGCCTACAGAGGCAGGCAGGCCTCCTTGAGCTGTGGTGGGCTCCGCCCAGTTCGAGCTTCCAGGCTGCTTTGTTTACCTAATCAAGCCTGGGCAATGGCGGGCGCCCCTCCCCCAGCCTCGCTGCCGCCTTGCAGTTTGATCTCAGACTGCTGTGCTAGCAATCAGCGAGACTCCGTGGGCGTAGGACCCTCTGAGCCAGGTGCAGGATATAATCTCGTGGCGTTTTTTAAGCCCGTCAGAAAAGCACAGTATTCGGGTAGGAGTGACCCGATTTTCCAGGTGCTGTCCGTCACCCCTTTCTTTGACTCGGAAAGGGAACTCCCTGACCCCTTGTGCTTCCCAAGTGAGGCAATGCCTCGCCCTGCTTCGGCTCGCACACGGTGCGCGCACCCACTGGCCTGCGCCCACTGTCTGGCACTCCCTAGTGAGATGAACCCGGTACCTCAGATGGAAATGCAGAAATCACCTGTCTTCTGCGTCGCTCACGCTGGGAGCTGTAGACCGGAGCTGTTCCTGTTCGGCCATCTTGACTCCTCCTCCGGGAACAGCATTCTTTATCAACGGCAGTAAGCCCTTTCCTTCCTCTCACTACCAAGCATCCTCCAAATAGTGGTCGTGTTGGCATATAAAATGGCCCAAGGCTTGCAACAGTGAATTTCTGGTGAGTGAATGGTTTAAAAAAAAACCTTCTTGGGAAAGTTCCCTTGTGAGCAGGCAACCCTTCAGGGAGGCATTTACCTCAGGGCAACACTGAATTAGTCCTAGTGCAGTTTAGGCTTCCACAGAGGTGGCCAAAGGCTTCTAAGTTCCCTGGGGGTGGCATCTCACTCTCTGGGCACCTGTCTGTTCTCGCTGGGCAGTCTCTGAAGGGCTGTGCCTGGCCCTTGAAGGCCATATTCATCTAAGATGTTTGACCTTTGTCTCGTTAAACTTGTCGTGACTCTCCCTCACGTCCATATAGAGCTAATACATGATATTCAAATGGTCCCTCTGTTAAGAAAATAGCCTGGAAACTAGAGAAGACCTCAGCAGGGTGCATAGGCAGGAGGCAGGGCATCCCTGTGCAGTGAGGCTATTCTTGATAACCAGGACCCCTCCTTTGGCCACCTTTGTGTTTTCCAGACCATCTCATATAGTGGTTGCAGTCCCACCCCTTGGGCTTCAACCACAGCCAAATCCTGCCAGGGCATTGCACCCGCCGCTTCCTAATTGCTACCAGATTTGTCACTTTCCCTTTGGGAAGATAGCTAAGTCTAGCAGTCATAGCATGCTTTCCTATTTAACTGGAAGGACAAACAACCCTAAATTTAATCCAGGTTAGTTCAATTAATATTTATTAAACACCTATAGATGCCTTTAATCACTTATTTTATTTCCTATCAATAAATTCCTGTATAAATATAAGAATGTAAGAAAATCTGCAGATTATTTTAACTACATTTTCTGATAACCTTTGCCCTGCCGAAATTAATTCTCAAATACCTGTAATGTTGATCTTGTTTTAGAAAGGCAGCACAGTGCTCCCTCTGGTTCTCACCTCTTACAGGCTTGCACTGATGCCCACACACACTTTTGTTTGGTTAATATAGTGAAATAAGAGGCACCTAATTCAGAAACCCTTGAGCAGGTCTGACCTGGCCACAGTATAGTCTGCAGACGTGATATAGCTCGGTTGTAGCTCAGAACTAACTGGCTTAGAGGGACACCAAATCCATCTGGCTCAGCAAAAGTGTGTACTAATTCCTATAGTGTCTTGGCCCTGGCAAGAAGCAAGTGACAGATACATCCTGTGGCTGGGGATGAAAAAGTTGGGGTCATCCAAATTGGAGTAGGTAGTGATTTGGTCTTTCAGTCTCGAACTCTGTGATGCAGACATAGTTCATGAGTCAGCAAATAAATAGTTTTAGAGGTCTCAGGCAGGACAGCAGCAAAGTGATATTGGCCATCTGTGGTGTTTTATTTTTATTTGTGCAAATTTATGGGGTACAGAAGAAATTTTGTTACATGTATGTAATATGTAGTGATCAACTCAGGGTATTCAGGCTGTCCATCACCTGAGTGCAATATATTTTTGTTAAGTAGAGTCACCTTACTCTGCTATCAAACAGTGAATTTATTCCTTCCATCTTACTGTATGTTTGTACCCTTTAATCTATTTGTCTTCATCTTCCCCCTGCACTCACCCTTCCTAGTCTTTATCTACTTTTCTACTCTCTACCCCTTGTGTCCAGAGTTTTAGCCCCACATATAAGTGAGAACATGAGATATTTGTCTTTTTGTGCCAGGCTTATTTCACTTAAGTTAATGACCTCCAGTTCCAACCATGCTGCTGTAAATGAGATGATTTCATTACTTCTTATGGCTGAATAGTATTACATTGCGTATATATACCACATTTTCTTTACCTATTCTCCACTGATGGACACTTAGGTTGATTCCACATCTTTGCAATTGTGAGTAGTGCTGCAATAAACATGCGAGTGCAGGCATTCCTTTGGTATATTGGGCATCTGTGGTTTTGTCTGCCACTCCCTCTCTTTCCACTGGGAAATTGCCTTTCTATCCCTGATGGTTCTGGTGACTTGTCAATTACAGAGCCTCATCCCTGGCCCTGGGAGGTAGGCTCATGGTCTAGGCCTGGCCAACTTCAATCTTGCTCTCTCCATAAGGATTGGGCCAGGGCATATGGCCCAAGTAGGGTCAGTTATATCCTTCTATAAAAGCTAGTGTGTGGGCACTGGGACAGATTTGAGATACTTTTGGATGGCAAGCTGTATACACAGAAAGCCTATGACAAGAGAGAATGAGGTCAACATACAAAAGAAGAGAGACCAGTACAACAGAGAGATGGAGAGAGAAAGATAGAGGGAGAAAGAGAATTTTCTTATTACTTGAGCACTGTGCTTGAAAAAATTTCCACCCTAAACCCACTTTTCTGCTTTCAATTGTTTATATTGGGTTTATATTGGGTTTAGGGAGTAATACACAAGATTTCTCTATTCTTCGGGCAACTTCTTGGCTTTGGCAATCTCTTAGCTAAGCTACGTATCTCTTTCCTCACTTGTAAAGTGGGATTTGTTTTGGCTGCAGTGGTGGGCACACAGTCCCTCTTAGGGATTTTGTGGAATGAATGAAGTACCTAACAGTATAAGGTAGTTAGTAAGTATTGGGCTTAACTATGTGAAATCACCACTATTTGACCATTTTTGACTACAGAAGAAGCAATTTCACATGGTTAAACTAATAATATTTTCAGCTACTGAGAAAGTAGCCACACTGTCAGTTAACATTTGTTGAGAACCTACTATGTGTGGATATTGTGTTAAGTGCTGTGAGGGAGTTTTGGATGGAGAACATAAGGTCCCTCTTCTCAGGGAGGTCACAGCCAAGTGAGGGACCAAGAACTTACTGAGAAACCACTGATTATATTGTTGGCCTCACTCCCTAAACTAATGAAAAAATTAGTATTTTTTTAAAAAAAGATTTCTTATTTATCAATGAAATGTCATTTGTACAATTTGAGAAGGATCTTTTTATAGTGTCAAATTCGAAGAAGAGTTCTGTTGCTACACTTCCTAGAACTCCTTTGCTTGCAACCTCTGTCTTCTTTGAATCCTTTAGAAACTGTTACACTGCAGCCCCCAAAGTCAAGAATCAAGGAAAATACGGAACATAATACAATATGCCTTTTTGTTTGGTCTCTGTGCTGATTCACCCCACCTGCATGAGAATTTTCTCCTTTCTTTTTTATTTTCATTTTTTGAAATGGAGTTTTGCTGTTGTTGTCCAGGCTAGAGTGCAGTGGCGTGATCTCGGCTCACTGCAACCTCCACCTCCTGGGTTCAAGTGATTCTCCTGTCGCAGTCTCCCAAGTAACTTGGATTACAGGCACCCGCCACCATGCCCAACTAATTTTTTTGTATTTAGTAGAGACGGGGTTTCACCATGTTAGTCAGGCTGGTCACGAACTCCTGACCTCAGGTGATCCACCTGCCTTGGGCCCCCAAAGTGCTGGGATTACAGGCTTGCACAACCACGCCCAGCGCTGAATTTTCTCCTTTCATTCCTTTTGTCTGGGAAAGAACCAACTCAAAATCTCATCTGTTGCTGCATCAAATCCCCAATTCACACAAGCAGAGGGTGAAGAATAATAATGGCGCATAGCAGAAGAATTACCGAAATTTTACTGTGACTTCAGTTTATGCAAAACTGGGTTCTCCAACTAGATGGCATCTGAGATGACCTTCTACGCTTCCTCTGTCCATATATCTTGATTTAGATTTCCAGACTTGGTGCAGCAGTGATCAAGCAGTGATGATTTATTCTAAATATCTCAATTTCAGAGTGTTTGCCCACCAATTCTCCTCCACATAATGTGTACCTAAAAACATAGACGAATTGCCTAACTCAGGCCAGTTTTTATCTCATGTAGAAAAAGAATTCCCTGCAGGGAGAATATGGTTATTAACCTTCCGTGCGTGGTCATTTGCTCAGCCGTCCGGTTGAGGACTCGTTGGGCCTTACAGACTGCTTCCCAGAAAGGAATACTTCTCAGCTTTAAAGAAATGGATGGTTTCTTCCTTTCTTGTTTATTTTAAGTGAGGCCTCGCTTTATCCTGCTCACTTCTTTCACTTAAAGAGAAAATCACCTTCATGTGGAATAACTTGCTTCTTTGCCAAATCTATCCATCAAAATAAGGAACCTTGGGAATGTACTAGTGGACCTATAGAATAGGTGCTCTAATTTATGAAAGATGGACTTACAGAGCAAAAAATGCATGTAGTAGAGGCCATTGTCACTTGCACACAACCCTGATGTTTTAATTTATCTTCTGCAAACAAGAGAGATGTTTTTTCTTCTAGGTGAACATAAATACAGTAGTTGAATGCAGTCTAAACTGTGATGTCAAGCTGCAGAGCTCCTCCAGTGTTGCCAAACCCTCGTGCTTGTGCACACACATTTTATAAGGGGCACTCTCGTTGCTAAAGGAACTCAGGCCACTTTTGCGTGAATACCCTGTGATTGGCAGGAATGCTGGCTGTTGTAAGTATCATATTGTTTGGCAGTGGAGAATACTTTTTATTGCTAGTTCAATAGCATTTCACAGTTATTAAACCAGAGTCATTGTTCCTGGGGGCTCCCAAAGGCTTAGAAACTTTGTGGCACAAAGGAGAAAAATACACAGGCACAAAACCTGTCAGTTATCCTCATTGTTCCTCATTGTTCTAATGCGGCTGTTATACGCTTGGCTTTTAAGGTATTTTGGGAGAAATGTTGAGAAAGTAGCTTTTCAAACATATTTATGGGCAACTTGTTTTCATAAATAAGAATTTGTGGGACCAAATTCAATCATAAATAGTATTTTGAATTTTTTAAAATTGGAAACTTTTATGGAATGATACACCTATATTATTACAACTGCACATCAAAGCACATTGATTAAAGATATGTTCACGGTATTAGCAGATATGGCCAAATATCCCATAAACTCCAAGATAAATGCCTGCCTGAAATCATTAATAGGGCCCAAGTAAAACGCTCCAAGAAGGAGATGAATGGGTGTGATTAGGGAGGGAGCACATATATTTCTCTGCAAGTAAGAGCTCCCCCAGCTCATTTGGCAGATAATGAAAATATCCTGCAAGTGAGCGGGGTGGATGACCTTGTACAGCTGGCTGGTGTTAGTGACAATTGAGGACTTGCTGGGAGAAAAAAGGCAGCCTAGTGGACAGTTTTCCCCTTTGATAAACCTCAGTTTTAGGATGAGGACAGAGTGCAGGGTGCTAGGCTGTTTCTGCAGGGCTAACAGGGGACCAGCACAGTGTACTCATATGGGTTGCCCGAAGTAGGAAACACTTAGGGTCTTTTGCAAACACTCAACTTTCTGGGAATTTGACTACTTTTTTTGTTATTTCTCCTGAGAGCACCAAGCCAGGTCCTGATGATTTTGCTCTCCTCAGCTGATTGCGTACTTTGTGTATTGCTTTCTTTTCCTTCTTCCGAGCAGTTTCTCAGGCCCCGAGGACCACACTGACACTCAAGTCAGTGGATGCACAATTAATCTTCTGCTGAAAGAAAAATGTATTCTTATTTCTTTTCAAGTGTGGCTGGCAATAACTGGGTGTGGGCAGGAACTTGTGTTTACCTGAACAGAAACAGAAGATGTACGACCTCTAAGCACTTCTGTGGCTTAGCTCTTCCACCAGTCTAGGGCTGAATTCTGAGATTCTTTTTCTTTTCTAGAATTGCAACTTTAGAGGAATATACCCCATGGGCGATATTGTGGCTGATGAGTTGATGGTGGTTGCGTTGGTCCTCATGTCTGGTCATGGTTTTCTCCTTCTCTTTGTAAAAGGGGAAATCTACCCCAAATTCTTGGATATTTCCTCCATTTATACTTTCTTCTCCATGCCTGTCTTCTCCACCCCAATTCCTGTCATTTTGTTTTCCACCAAGGGAAGTTAAGGTTCCTTAACTGAAGATTTGGTAGGCTGACTTCTCCCTGTGATAACTGTGAGAAATCATTCTCTCCTGAAGGTGGAATAACTCTTCCTCACATCCATTATACACATGCTGTATAATTAATCTATACATTTCTAGTCCGTATCTTATCTTTTTTTCTCCAAACTCTCCTGCATCATTCAAAAGGAGTTTGCCAGTCTCTGCCTTCTGTTTTAATATTCAAAAATAGAGAAATCTTTAAGGTTACTTCTAGGCTGAATCAATTAAACTACTTTTTAATAAAGAACTTATTTGCTGGGGTTTTCTCATTAGCTATACAATCTCAGTTTTGCCAATGTCTAATCCCCTCTTCCTGTTTCTATATGCTCAAGGGGTATTTTGTGAACATTTTTGATTAAAATGGATTAGTATCTCATCTTAAAACAACAGCAACTGATAGGCATGGTGGCTCACACCTGTAATCCCAACACTTTGGGAGGCTGAGGCAGGTGGATCATTTGAGGTTAGGAGTTCGAGACCAGCCTGGCCAACATGGTGAAACCCCGTCTCTACTAAAAATACAAAAACAAACAAAAAATTAACCAGTGGTAGTGGCTCATGCCTGTAATCCCAGCTACTGGGGAGGCTGAGGCAGGAGAATCATTTGAGCCTGGGAGGTGGAGGTTGCAATGAGCCAAGATCGCGCCACTGCACTCTAGTCTGGGCGACAGAGTGAGGCCCTGTCTCAAAAAACCAAAACAAAACAAACAAAGAAACACAGCAACATCTTCTCGTTGAAAAAAATCTGGAAGGATATGAATCGAAATGGTAGCATGGTTTTTCTTTGGGGGATTTGGGTCATTTTCCCCCTTTTTAATACCTTTCTGTATAGTGCAAACTTGTACTTACACTCAGACAAAAAGAGGTATTTTACTAACACCCCTCTTTCACAAGCCATTCAGCATTGTGTTGATTTCTTAAGGAGTTATTTGTAAGGAGATTGTGCCTCCAAAGAGGATCTGAGGGTTGTCTTTTACTTACATTAGTGACTCACTTTGAGCAACTCATCGGGTTAAGGCCTCAGATTTTCTTGTGTGCAAAATCAGAATAACACCCACTTGCAGGAATTATTAGAAGCTAATGAGGATATGTGTAAAGTGGATACATGGATACATGTAAAATGCTATCTATATAGGAGGAATAACAATAGTAATCATTTGCTCAGTGGGAATCAGTGAGCCAGACTTAGGCCAAGGAATCTAAGACAAGGGAATATCAAAGAAACACGATACAGGTATTTTACGTGTGTTAGCATGGACAGAGGAATCTTTTCTTGGAGCCTTCAAGTTTGTGCAAGCATTTTAATATTCTTAATAGCAGCTTCTAGCACTGTTTTGTGAAGTGTGTGTGTGTGTGTGTGTGTGTGTGTGTGTGTGTGTATGTAGTGGCAACCAAAGTACCTCAAATGCAATATACAACATCAAATTACATGTAAAAGTAATTGTCATAGCACCCATACAACCTTACCAGCCGACTGGTTCATGGGTTTTAAAACACTGGTTTATGTGATGCCAGGTGTTTGCCACAGAAAGGTAAAATTACTAAAAACAGAAACAGAACACAGAAATAATAGTCTCTCACAGAACAGCCAGTGAACTCACTAGATAAAACAGCTATTCTGGGAACAGAAGCTGCAGTGGAGTTTTCCCACAGCACAGCAGTGGAGATGATGAAGTTGCTGCCTGGAAGCAGAAGCAGGTAGAAAAGAGAAGTGAGCATGGGAGGAGGGATACAGTCACGTGCTGCATAGCTGTGTTCCGGTCAACCACAGACCGCACATATGACAGTGCGCCGACAAAACTATAATGGAGCTGGAAAATTCCTATTGTGTAATGACATCATAGCTGCCATAAGGTCCTAGCACAAAATGCATTACCTTTTCTGGGTTTGGATATGTTTAGATACACAAATCCTTACCACTGTGTTACAATCGCCTACAGTATTCAGTACAGTAACATGCTCTACAGGTTTGTAGCATGGGAGCAATAGGCTACAGCATATAGGTTGGGTGTGTGGTAGGCTTTACCATCTAGGTCTGTGTAAGTACACTCTATGATGTTCACACGATGATGAAATCGTCTAACAATGCATTTCCCAGAAGATGTCCCTGTCATTAAGTCATGCCTCACTGTACCTTGAAAATCCCTGAACACACTGGATGCCCCTGGGTCCTGGTGAAGATGCCCTATCTGCTTGGATTTAGAACCATTTTCAACTCATCTCAAGTACCAGGAGGAGCTGCTCATCTTGTAGATCTGGGCTGTTCAGCAGTGAAGGGGTTACGTGTAAGGGTGATCAAAGATTTAAACTGTCATGTCGACAGTAAGCCGAGGAACAGGCTGTGCAGGGGCCTTAATAAATCTGCCCTTGACTTATGGCCGAACCTCATTCAGCAGAAAATTATTTCTGCAGCATATTGAATGCTCTGCTCTGATGGAGACAGAAATAAAAAGAAAGGTGGAAATGGGGAGAAGAGAATGGAAATTCAATCCACATGTGGTGGGGAGGACTCTTCAGTAAATTCTTTCTCAGATGAAATAAGAAACAGAATGTGTAGGACTCTTGGAATAGGGTACATTCCTTTGATTACTAAAATGTCTTAGGGGACGAAAACGGACAAGCAGTGATTCTCAGAAAAGATCGATCTGGAGGATTGGAGTGGGGAAGGAGGGGGCAAACCTCTCCCTTAGTGATTTAGACATGATTGCTCATTTATTTATTTGTTTAGTCAATCAGGCTTTATTGAATGTTTACCAACTGTGGCTATTGAGATGAGCAAGACATCTTAAGGAGTTTGCAGCGACTGAGTTAGAGCCACATGTTCACTGAGCATCTAAAATGTCAGGCACCAGCTCAGTGCAATACAGCACAACGCAGACACACCTCTGGAACCTTCTCTGAGTCAAATGTGAGACTATGTAGTAGGGTTCCAGGTATCAGAGAAGGGTCAGCAACTTTTTCACAAGACATTTCCCCAATTCAGTATAAGGAATAGGGGCTTCATTAATTGGAAAGGTTGATTTGGGAAAAAAACCCAGTCCCTTTCTCAGATGATATGGGATTTAAATCTCTTATTGCTTTTCCTTAGGATATTTTAGAAAGAGAAGAAAAGGTTAAGATTGGGGGCTTCTGTATTTTTCAGTCCAGTTTATAAAAGTATGAAGGATCCTTCCAATCCCAGACCAGAGATAATTTGAATTCAAGAGATAATTTAGGAGACAGAACTCCTTCTCTTTCCACCAGTTCTGAAACTATTGGGAAAAGCTCAAGAAAACGCAAGAAAATAATCAAAACATTTCCTCTTCTAAATAATTTATTCACTGTTTTTTTTTCTTCCTATACTTTCATTCCCAGAGCTGTAATGAGTTTTAGGAACACAAGGTGTCAGATATTGACTTTTTGTTGTTGTTGAGTTCTCTAAATTCATGACCCCTCTGGGCATTCTAGGCATAGATAATATATAATTCAAAGAAGAGATCTGCAGCTTTCATCTTCTCTTTCTTGTAAGTTTTGGAGCTTTTTGTTCAAAGGGTGATCTGTTCTGCTGCAGTAGAACCAGCCCTGTTTCCAAAAGTTTTGGCAGAGGACATGGTGCCTTGTGGTACCTTAAGGCTTTGGGAGACTCTCCCTAACTGGGTTCCATGCTTCTGTGAGCTGGAAGTGTGGATTCGTCCTGTCCTGTCCAAGGTTGGCTCTGCTGTTGATCTGCACCAAAAACAAAGGAAGGAGAGAGAGCAAGACAGAACCAGCTAGCTGTCTTAGGGAAAGGGTTGAGGCAAAGGCCAAGGCCATGTGTGCAAATGAAGATTCTCATCTGCAAATGAGAGTGGTGGTTGGATGAATTGGGATAAGGAAGTCCAGGGGTTAAACGGAGGAATTTTGCTGAAGATAATCTCTCAACCTTCAAGAAACAAAGAGACAATTAGCCCAGAGATGGCTCCACAAAGGACTGGATTACCAGTTCACAGAGCAGGGCTAACCACTCCAACGTGAAGTATTCCAGAAAGGTTTGTCTCTGAGTGGGTGGTGTGTCTGGGTGTCCTTGATGGGGAACCAATTCATAGATGCTTCTGTGACCTTTCTCTAGCTCTATCTCTTGAGATGTTGCTATCTCTCTTTCTGAGAAAGGAAAGTTGAACTCCGAGTTGCCTGAAGAGGACAGGGGCTGTGGTTATCTCCCCAGGTAAACCTTGGGAGAGCCTTGGGGTTTCAGAACTGAAGAGGTTGATGAAACTGACTATGGCCAAGAAGACTGACTACTACTAATCAGCTCCTCTCCTCATGTTAAATATTTAATAATGTATTATTGAAATATATTATTCATAAGCTCAATTTAATATCTTTTTGTGCACATATATATTTAGTTTTTATTTTTCCTCTCTCCTTCCTTTATATAATTAACTGTTTAACTATATAAGTAAATTTCATCCTAACAGGGCATTCTGGCAAAGCATATAGTAATATAGATGCAGAGAACCTTGTGATTACTTATGTCACTCTGGGTAAAATATGTCATCACTCTATTCCTGGCTTTCCCCATTTGTACAAAAAGAGAACACACCTCTTTTACTTTTCTCAGGGTAAAGACTAAGACGATCTAGTGTGGTAGGAGTTACTAAGAAATTATTTTAGGCAGATAGAGAGGAAAAAAGGGGTCCTTGGAAGATTGTTCGAGGCTCTTGTCTAGCATGAAAGAGAATCCTGACTCTTAGACCCCAGCCGGCAACCTTTGATATGCAAATGCAAACCGTTAGAAACTGGATCCACCCAACATGGCCGGCTGGCAACCTTTAATATGCAAATGCAAGGCGTTAGAAACTGGGTCCACCCAACATGGCGATTCCCACCGTTGCCCTTTTACCCTTGCCCCCACATGTGCCTAGCAGCATGGTTGCCCCCACATATCCCCAGGTGTGTGGAACATCATGGCGCCCTACATTTGCATGTTAAAAGACTAGGGTGAGAGAGCCAGTTTTTTCACGGTCTACGTGAATGATATGCCTTGTCAAACCAATCCCCTGAGCCCTATGCAAATCAGACACCGCCTCCTCCAGCCATCGAATATAGCTAGCTGATAGCAGGGTTCCCTCTCAGCTTTGGAGCCCTCCCTCCCTCTGTCTCTGTACAGGGAAGCTTCTTCTTTCTTTCTTCCCCCTTCTTTCTTGTCTATTAAACTCTCTGCTCCTTAAAACTACTCCATGTGTGTCCGTTTCATTTTTTCTAATTCTACTCGAGATGAAGAACCTGGTGTTCTCCACTCATCAGAGCCCTGTCACTAGCTCCTCACCCCATCTCCACTAAGACTTGAAGTTCTTCGAGAAGCTTGTACAGAAGTAAAAATAAGGATGATTTTCTTTCATTTTAATGACCATCATTTGGCTACTTTCATTTAGAACTGGAAAAAAATCTGTAGATACTTGATGATTTCACGAATAGTTTAAGCATTATGATTTATTTGGATTCCTAACTGAGGAATAAGTTCACCTTGTCTCTCTAGGAGCGCACATAGCTCTTTGTGCCCCATCCTGCCATCCATGTGCCCAGATGAGATTTTCAAGGACTTTTCTTGCTGTCCTTGAGAGGTAACTGTTAGGAAGTGTCTGGCCAGCGATCGCTGCGACTGAAACCCCTTTCTTTTCCCTTTACCCTGGATGGTCTCCCCTTTCCTTACCTAAGCCAGATTTCCTTTCCTCACACTTGAATCCAGAGTTCACACTGGAGAAAAGGGTTGGAGAAATCAGAGGAAACCTTTGACAAATGCCTTGGGGTGAGGGGTGAGTAGGAGGATGGAGAAGCTAAAGAAAAAAGAAAAAAACAACAAAAAAACCTTAGGCTAAGAATGAGGAGGAGGAGGCAGCAGTGACCTGGAAGAGGCTTTAGATATCAGTTGCTTTTAATGTTCCTGATTTAACCTGAAACAAAGGAGACCCGAAGCTTTTAAAAGAAAAGAAAACCATAGAACTGAAACAAAGCTGATCAATTATAAGGGAGGGTGTTATATCAATATTCACCATGTCAGGTTATTCCATCCTGGGAGGTGTAATGAAAGCCCCCGATTGGCTTGATTAAAACTCAGAAGAAGATGAAGAGAAAGGAATGTGTCTGAGTACAGCTGTTCAAAATGCAAACTTGTTTTTTAGCTTGGTATATCTAAGATTGAAACATCGCCAAATAATTGCTGGGAAAGTATTTGGTTAGGTTTCAAAAGACTGTTTAAAGAAACTGACTAGCTGTAAAAATGGAATATTCGGAATGGCTGTCTGGGAAAAATAAAATTAAGAACTGGAAAGACATGCTCCATAGGCATAAGGGAACAAAAAACAATGTAGAGGAGGAGATGGTATTTTGTATTTTTAAGGATGAGAGTGAGGTGTCTGAGCAAGAGTTAATTTGCCAAGTTTTGAGTTGTGAATTTTTTCCTTGCTGTGGTTTCCAGGAAGGATTAGGACTTTAGTTTTTATGCAAAGTGGCATCTTATTATAGAACAAAAGGTGACAGCCTCCAGTTACTGTATCTAAAATCTGGAATTCTGCTTCAGGCATTCATCTCACATCTAGTTAACTTTAGAAATAAAATCAGAGGGAATTTGGCCCTCAGGTTATAGGGCTGGAAAATGCTTTGAGAGGCCTTCTAGTAGGATTACTTCTAAACTCGCCCTGACAGATGAAAATTTATCTTATTTTTAAATGTTCCCCAGAGGAAGAGTGTCCACAGACTTCCTTAGTAACTCATTCTAGTTTTTAACGACCTCCACATTCAGGAAATTCCTTCTTCTGTCTTACCTAAACCACTCGGCCTCAGTTTAAGTCCATTTTCTTTTGATCTGCCCCAGTAGAGATGGAAAAAAGTGGGTCACCATTTTGCACAAACATCCTTTCACGTAATTGAAGATTAATTTTTAAAATCCAAAAAGTTCTCTATCTCCTCTTTATCTCATTGAATCTCCCCACTTCCTTTAGCCTTCTTTCCCTTGGTAGTTCCATCTTCCAATCTCTTATCCACATTTGCCGTTGCCTCAGACACTTCCTCTGTCATCTGAAGCCCATTTTGTAGGCTGGGAGAGATGGGAGAAAGTGGCAATGCACATCTCTCCTTATTTCTTTGGGCTGCCTGTGCTGGAACTCATATAACAAGCTATATATGGCCCTGATAATGTTTAAAGATTTTAACATTTTTCTTGCCCACATTATAATTGTTTTCAAAGTCAAATTTTGCTCACACAGTAGTTCTGTGGGCATTTACAGAGGCATATATTATATCTTTAGGTTTCAGAAGGGCAAAACCAAATTATGGCAATACGTTAATGTAATATACTAAGAATTATTCAGTATAGGCCGGGCGCAGTGGCTCATGCCTATAATCCCAGGACTTCGGGAGGCTGAGGTGGGTGGATCATGAGGTCAAGAGATCAAGACCATCCTGGCCAACATGGTCAAACCCCGTCTCTACTAAAAATACAAAACTTAGCTGGGTGTGGTGGCACGTAGCTGTAGTCCCAGCTACTGGGGAGGCTGAGGCAGGAGAATTGCTTGAACTCAGGAGGTGGAGGTTGCAGTGAGCTGAGATCGTGCCACTGCACTCCAGCTTGGCGACAGAGCAAGACTCTGTCTCCAAAAAAAAAAGAAGAATTATTCAGTATAATGCAAAAAGTAAATTCAATAGTCGTTCCTAGATTAGAAAAAAAACGTTTTTGCTCAGGAGGTCTTTTCACTAGGTATGAGCATTTCAGTAAATAGCCTCTCAGCATTGCCCAACTGTTATTTGATATTTTCCATGAACTGGTTTCTTGGGTTGAACTCCTGATCTTTCCCCTAGTTCTTGGTGATGAGACCCTAGAATCTAATTAGATATCACATTCGCCAGCACTTTACCCAAATGCTTCCAGGACAGGGCAAAGTCTCGATGTGTTTTCTTGGGAATCAAAGCTGTTGGCTAAACAAAGTAATGGATTTTTTTATAATTTACTTTTGCTTTAAATGAGGTCCTATTATTATCTGTTTGCACAGTTTCCAACAGGTTTAGATATTTGGGGATCAGAGAATCACTGACATGGACATGACTTTACAACTGGCATTAAAAAAAAATTTCTAAAGAACTCTAAAAAAGATTTTGAGACAGTTTCAGATTTCCCCATAGTTTTCAAAACATGGTTGTGAAGGTTTAAATGGGAAACAGGTGCTTTTAAAAATCAATTGATATTTTGATGAATCATGTGTTTACTTGTACTTGTGTCTTAGCAAAAGACCGTGGAGAAAATAAAAACATAGAGAAAGCAGGCTACTTGTCAATCATTCTGTAGAATGAGTTCATAGCAAACCAGGGCACAGTGCTACATTGGAAGCTGGAGTCCTAGAGGCCTCATGTTCCTCTGATTTTATTCTTATTCATTAGAGGACACCTATCATGGGCCAGGCAGTAGTCTAAGCACCAAGGTTACTGCAGAGAATAAAAAGAGACAGAAGTCTTTGCTCTCAGAGAACTTACATTTAATTTTGGTTTTATACATTTATCTTCTCCAGGATCTATTAGAGTTAGAAATTCTTGTTTAAAAAAATTTTTAAAAGAACTTTACTTTCAAAAATGCATCCCTTATTTTGCAGCCATTAAAAATTATTATTTATGAAAAGGGTATGGTAATGCGGCAAATGCTTGGTGGGTTACCATACTAAATGACAAGAAGGATACAAAGTTGTATATGCAATTTTTCCTAAGTCAAAACTAAAAACAATATAATCATCCCCTTTTACACACACACACACACACACACAAGTAAAGGCTACAAAAAATATGCATGCCAAAAATACAACAAAATTTTAATGGTGCTTGTGTTTCAGTAGCAGAATGATGGGCAATTCTTTTGCTTTTTACTTTTCTGCATTTTTTCATTTTTTTATAGTAATCGTATATTACTTTAGTAATAGAATGACACATGTTCGTTGAAAGAAAATAATTCCTTTCAATCTTTAAAGTCTTTAAAGTTTTGCAGTATCTCATTAAAATACACCTGGGATGAATCAATTCTTAAGCCATCATCAGTAAAGACTTGAAAGATACACACCTGGGGAAGACAGACACCTCCAAAAGGGAGGAGCCTGGAAGGAAGCAAAATCAGATTTCAGTCCCGTCGCACTTTTCCTTGTCCTGGGCAGCTACCTGGCTGCAATTTCATGTTGTTCTTTCAATTAGGGATAGAGTGAAGACATGATCATTTGGTAAATGCGTTAGGCATTGTATATTGCATTCCATTTAACAAGTGAGGAAATGGCTCGGTGGCACTATGGAGTTGCTTAAAGAAAGTAAGAAGTGTAGTGAGGATTCACAGCCAGGTCTGGAGAGAGGCGATGAACTGTCTTCCCCGAGCTTCCAGAGATGCCTCTCAGACTTCAGGACAGCTTTCTGAAGGTTCTGGGGAGGGTTGAGATTTGGCAACCATGTGCCTGGAGTGATCAGGGCAGTCCTGATTTAAAAGAAATGACCCCAAGAAGGGTCAATTGTTAAATATATAATCCAATATGACTATAATTTTGATAGCTTTGTCAGAGGATTTTCCATCAATTCATTTATAAATTGGAAAAATACCTTTCCCAGACCACTTGCCTAGTTTTGATTGAGAAAATAGAGTCACACTGCAGATGATTCTTTTTATTTTTCTTTTCATAGAGTCAGGGTCTCCCTGTGTTGCCCAGGCTGTCTTGAACTCCTGGGCTCAAGCAGTCTTCCCACCTTGGCCTCCCAAATTGCTCGGATTACAGGCGTGAGCCATCATGCCCAGCCAATAGGGTCACATTGGATTGCAAAAGCAGAGAGGAGAATGTGGGGGTCTAAGACATTTTCTCAAGGTAGAAGGCATTATTAATGTGTGTGTATATATTTATTTATTTATGTGTATGTGTATATATATATATATATTTATATTTATTTTTTCCAGCTTGAGTTCAAGATTTGTGCTGAAGTCTCTTAGTTCCTGCAACCATAATATAGTCAGAGTCTCTAGGACTTGCTGGGTTGTGGGTTTAATCAGAATTCTAGGAAACATGAGAAGTATTTTCTAAGGTTTGTCTTTGAAGGACCAGAGGCTATAGAGTGACCCAGCTAGCATTTTGTTTACTATTTTCTTTCTTAACCTAGAGGTCTGGGAGGTAACTGGCCACTATATTGGAGATTCTCTTATTTGCTGCTCTACAGGAGGTAAAGTCACAGAAGACTGAATCAATTGGTTCAGCTTTCAAACATCCAGAGGTCACTGCACAGCATGCGGTGGTTGGTAAACTAATATACTTTTTATTTTTTGGGACCCAAATAAAATAGCTGTCTAGCACACTTAATGCTGGCCAGTCTGGAAGCCAGGGCTCAAGAACTTTCAAATTCCCGATGTCAGAATATATGAAAGCATCTTAGCACCCAACACTTGGATAATAAGAGTTAAAGAGAAAGCAAAAGCTTCATGGTGAATTTTTCTTCTTCTTTTTTTTAATAAGAGGGACACTCAGTGAAATTTTTGCGTGAAAATAAGATAAAGTTCTATTGTTCAGCTTTTAATGATAGCATGGAATTCTAAGTAAACATGGATGAAATACAACTTGTCAGCACAAAAATACTGCCTGTCATAGTCATTTGTGTATAAAATATGACCCGCGGGTTTGAACCATATGGTTACATGAGTTCTAATTTACGTGGCATCTTCTTAAGTCAGCAGAATGCGTCCTGGCCTGCCTGGGGGAGGTGGAGTCAGCACCTCACCCAGTGAAGTGAGAAGGGATCCCCTGGGGTGAGGCCAGTTATGGCTGTTGCAGTGTAGATCACAGAATTGCAAGGCTAAAGGGAAGCCTCCCCAAGACAACCAGAGCCCTTGCACGCAGTGGCATGGCTGACCAGGCTGTCCCTACAATCAGCTTTCAGAGTTGGACGTGTGAAATTGAAAAATATTAAACATCACAGCTTGTGACTTAGCTGTTCCTTCTGTTCCCACTGTGGGGGAAAAAGTAACACAATCTCCCCTAGACGCGATTGTGAGAGCGGACATTTGGATGCCATTTTAAAGCAATGTTTAATGAAGTGAGAAAATGCATTTGCGGTGTTGTGCTCTGTGGCACATGTACGCAAGCCCAGAAGTGCACAATGGACACATTTTGTGATTTAGACATGAATTGGAAAAGCCAAGGAAATGCCATCGAAATAAAAATCAGACTTGAAAGTCTAAGCTGAGCAAGAAACAGATGTACTTTCTGCTACTTAAAAAAGAAATTCTTCTGTCCTCTCCTCTTTTCCCCCCACAAGCTGTGCCCTGTCACTGTCTTAAGATGACCTTTCCACCGGGTCTTTCTGAGATGCTTTTAGAGAACGGGTTGGGGCATGTGACTCTTGACCTTTCTGCAAATTCTGCAAGGAGCCCCAGGGTTCTCCAGCTGCCCTCTGGGTGGTCCCCACAGACGTGGCTGCAGATGTCTGCTCCTGATAAGTCCAGAGACCAGGGACTGAAGACCCAACAAGGGCTCCTCTGGAGGGTGAGGTAGGCAGCAGCCTGGCCTGGAGAGCTAAGGGCTCAGCCCAGAGCAGCTGCTCACGGTGGGAGGCGAGGGCTGCTGGCTTTGGTGTTTTGTTTCTTGGGCAGGTGTGGGGGAGGTTATTCTTGCTTTTAAAGGATTTTTTCCACCGTGCTGCCATCAGCTGACAATGAAATCTTCCTAGAGTTGACATCCAGCTAAAGGATACTATCATCACTAAGACCAAAAATAAAGCTCAGATATTCTTTCTAAGTAAGTCTAAAAGTGGGGATTGAAATTGACATTGCTTTGGAAGAATAAACAGGGCAGCCTTCTTAGGTAGCAACTTATGTTTGGTAGTGTGCAAGGGGAATGACTGATGAAGCACAAATAGAACAGAGAAAATAAGTCTAGAAACTGTTGTTTCAGTTGCTAACAAATGAATTATCAATACAGAGAAGAGAAGCGAACTAAGGCTTATTGAATACACACTAAGTACCAGGTATTGACCCAGGTACTCTCCATATGTGGATTCATCTAGTCTTTACCACAACACTGGGAAAGTGGCACTACTGTTTGTTTCAAAGATGAAGACACTGACATCCTCCGAGATTCAAGTATGTGACCTTGTGCATAAAAATAAACGGTTGAGCCACATGACTCAGGATTGTCTGAATCAAAATTCTGTGCTCTTTTCTGCATACTGTCATTTTAACAGCTGGTCTAAGTGAATATCAGGTTGTTGTTTAAAATTAAGACCATATTTTCTTTATTTCCAGTAACAAGTTGGAATTTTTGTGGTTTGAAACAGGGCCTCCTACATGGGTGAGTTTTCAGTAAAAAGTGTATCCCTTTTGGTCCCTTTTGTCCACATAGAGCTATGCTCATGTTGTGTAAAAGCCACAATTTTAGTAATTTTTTGTTCCAGAATCCATCTAGCCCACCTTTTGATTGTCTGCTCTGCGATTTTTTGCTTTCAGATCTCTTGGTTCTTCAACTTCTCTCGGTTTGTGTGGATTCTGTGTCTTGGCTGGTGTTCTATCTCACCCCTGGTCTCAACAACCTGATTTGGCCTTCCTCTTCTGGCACTGATGGGGTGTCCTCGCAGACACAGCTTCCCTTCTCATGCATGGCCATGATGGGCAAGTGGTATTTGAGCAGCCTTTCTCCCTTGGTTCCCTTATTGGTGGCAGGCATATGGGCTGCCCCTTCTCTGCATCATAACTTTAGCGCAATGACTTCTTATTTATATAGGAACAGCCTGACGACATAATACGTTTCTGCTTTCTCGAGTAGTGATATTTAACATTATTATAATATGGCAAAGTTGTCAGGCCATTGACAAGGTCAAGACCAAGAGTTTCTTGTCAGTTCTGTTAGATAAATATATTTTTAACCTCTGTATCCGGCCTTTGCAGTTAGTTTTGCTTCTTTCTGCCATTGGTATAGCTTTTTACACACAATTGTCTTGGTCAAACCTGAAAGTGCTTCTATCACGCCTAAGATATGAAGGACATGGACTTTTTGATAAGTCTTTGTTTTTTAAGATATCCTTTGCTTACTTATCTCTCTTCTTCTCTATGTTCTAGATGATTAAAATTGCCTAAAGGGGGCAGTATGTTGCCAATTAAAAGCTCTACCTTGCGGAGTAAATCAATGATTGTCAACCTTTTTGCCACCAAAAACCACTTTCTTATTTTCTTTTCTCAAAGATTCAGATTTAGTCCAAATACTAAATTTCTTTTTCCTATTATTTTTTAATTTCCCAAAGACAAGCAATTATGGAAGAGTGAGATATGAACCCAGGTCTATCAACTAAAACCTGAAATCTTGGCTTGTCTGCTACAGGTCAAATTGAGGCAATATTACATTGAACCATATGAAATTGCCAGTGTTTGACTATTTTTGACTTACAAAAATGAAAATTGTTTGTGGCTCTGCCAAATAATATTGTTGACTGAATTAATTTAATTTCAGACAGAATGAATGCTTTATATGTAAATCAGCCAGGTTAGATTCATCCTGGAAAACATACTAGTTCTGGGAAAACTTTTGTAATAGTAGCAATAACTCTAATACCACATTCCTTGACACTCCCTCCCTTTCCTCCACCTGCCCCTGCTCTGGCCAACCCTTATACTTCCACAGGCTCCTTGGGGTTAGGGGCACTTCCTTGGGAAACACGAAATTAGGTGGATAACATGAATTCTGTCTGATACATATATATTATATATATTTAAATATTTATATATTATATATTTATATATGATATTTATATATAAATATATATATATATTTTAAGCTTAGTAGTCACACATAAGTTGTGTTCAGATAGAATTCTGGAATCTTTTCCTTTTACGTTGTCTAGGTCTTTGTTCCCAGCATGGAGTGAAGGAAAAACTTTCAAGAAGAAAGAGGGAGCATACACTTGGAGGAAAACCCTCACAACTTGGGGTCGTGCAAACTTTGAGTAAAGGCTAAGAGTGCTTATCATCCCTAACCATCTGAAGCCTTCCTATATGGAAATCATTAGTCATCATCGTCGCAATCATCGTTAGCACTATCCTCATCCAAATAGCTAACATTTATTTGTCTTATAGCTTACAAACAACTCTTGCATACATTTGATTCTCCTAACATTCCTGTGAGATTGGTATTATTAGTTTCCTAATTTTGCAGATGAGTAAATTAAGTGAAGTTCAAGTTCATGTAGTGAGATCCTTGACTCTGAAGCGGCATTGCCCAATAGAAGCTTCTGCAATGATAGAAATATTCTATATCTATGCTTGTCAATACAGTAGCCAGGGCACATGTGACTGTTGAGCAATGGAAATGTGGTGATGTAACTGGATTCTAAATTTTATTACTTTTTACAAACTTTATTCACTTGAATTTAAATGGAAATAGCCACATGTAGCTAGGGCTAACATATTAGATAGTAGCTCGAGAACCTATATTCTTTTCCTTGCCATGTTTTCTCTCTTTGGTGCAGGGATTCTGGAGACTGAAAGAAAGGGAATGAATGTAAACTCTAGCATCTTATTTTGATGGATACAAACGTTCTCCCCCTGAAAGGGATTCCAAGGGGTTACATGAACCTTGCACAATCTCCCTGTAAAGGCTGTTAGACTATGAGATACTCTGATTTTTCTGGTTGTTTAACTATATTGTACCAAAAAATATCCTCCAACACAGGCTAAACCAAATTCACCCAGTTTCTTTCTAGCCATATGGTCTTATGACAAACATGACTAATTCCTGCTGTTTGGTTTGAATCTTGTTAATCTGCCAATTGGTTAGCACCCATTACAAAGCAGCTTTTATCTGGAGATTCTCATTAGCATGTGAAATTAGTCTAAGTCTAAACTTCATTTTGCCAAATCCTTCCTTGGTCTGCTCTTGAAATAGAGTCTGTTCACAATAGAGGTTTTGTTCCTTGACTGTCAGTAAGGTCAGATAATTAGCTTTAAAATTTTTTAAATCAGATATTTACCATTTTTTTTTGCCGCAGTCTAAGCTATGGCAAAGCTAAGTTTTTTAAGTTTCACTTCTGCAATAGAGAAAAATGTTGTCTGTTGCCCAGCAAACAAATGATTTCTTATTGTATCAGTTTGGTTTCATCAAAATAATTTTAAAATATTCTTTTGCTAAATTTCACTTGACCCACTGCTGCTTCTAATTATTCTCTCACCTCTAACATTTTTCAACATTGCCAAAAAACCCCTTGACATTGCTTTTCTGCATTTTCCCACCAGTGATGGAAGGTAACACAAAGAATCAGAAATGGCTGCATTAAAATTTAAAAAAAAATAAAATTATAGTCAGGAGGACAGGTATGCATATGTAGTTCCCTTAATTATTTATGGTTTATTTCTTTTAAAGTAACTTTTTATTAGTTTTTCAAAAACAATACATGTTATTCAGAAAAAATAGAAAAATCAGAAGCAATTATCCCAAGACTTTCTAGAATAAGTAAAATTTTAAAAAGAGGTTTTTGAAAAACTGACATAAGGTGGCCGACTCTTATTTGATCAAGTAAGGACAATTAAAAGACAGAGAAAGAAAAGGAACAGCTTCTCTCATCATCACTTCTATGGAGAAAGGATATTAGTATACTAAAAAATTTTTTTAGCATAAAGAATAACCAGTTAGAGTAAACATATTTAGTTTTATAAAAAGCATGATCATTTCAGTGTCCTTCTTTTTCTCAGTTTTGACCCAGACCTGGGAAAATGTCATGCTGGAAAGCATTTGTGGACAATAGGTATAGAGAAAACATAAAAGTCCCCTTGAATCCCACTTTGCATGGCTGTTCTATTATTTCATTACACTTTATTGGAATAATGATAACTGTGTCTGTGAAAGAAGGGATTTGCATTTTCCTCGGCATTTACTGCTATTCTGTGTCTTGTCTGCCTCCCTTTGTAGAGTGTTTGCAAAGCCTGCCTGAAGGTAAAATAAATGCAAGTGAAATGTGAAGGTCTTTTTCCATCTTGTTGCCTCTCCTTTTAAAATATTTAATAGTGCAACCAAGACAAGATGGGAGATAACCTGAGCAGAAAATGTGTGTCACTCAAAGCCCATCATTTTCTCTGTCCTGGCCATGAATAGTTACTAAGTGGTAGAAGACATTATGGTACACTAGTTAAGAGCTTGGGCTTTGGAACCTGCTGATCTTAGCACAGCTACTCACTAGCGTGGAAAGAATCCAAGTCTCAGCTTTACCATCTATAAAATGGGGATACCTAAGTCTTCCCACCTATTGACATTCTTGTGAAGAGTAAATGTCAGTTGGTCAGCACAAGATCTGAACCATAGTAAGGGCACAGTGAATGGCAGCTATTGTTCGTTTCATCTGTAGGACGCTGGGCACTGGGTGGAAGGAAGGTAAAGGAGCTTTTGTGTTTCTCATTGTGTGTGGTGCATTGTAATTGCTCACTAAGTATCAATACTAATCATCATAGAGAGTGGGTGGACGCTCTTTGGAAAGGGCATGAAGGCTCTGTGCAGGGCAAAAGTCAGATGCTTTTGATGTGCTACTGGGTCATAGCGGGCTTCTTAGAATCTCCAAAGGACTCAAATTTACCTCCTGCCAAATTTCGATGTTCTCCGAGGCGCAGGATCCAGAAAGGAGAGGTTGAGAGAAAGCTCAAGTGTGGGTGGGACTCCCTGGAGAAAAGCCGCCCGAGGAATGCAGGGACCTGGGTCCCGCATCATCAATCGCCTATTGAGAAGGGGTCCCAGATCTAAGATGCTCTCTGGGAGGGCTTGGCTTTCAGAAAAGACAAGTTCTAGAAAGAGATTTGATTGTTGTTTGAGGGAAGGTAAAGATATTTTAACTTTTTAAAATTTTTATCCCAATTGTGTTTTTGTTGAGGGGCAGAGGTGATGGGGAGAGATGGAGCTGGTCACAGAAGGACTGCAAATCCCAAACTACAAGTGTGCTGGGTTGTAGTGGCTCTCGTGCCTCATGTTCTAAATAAGTATTATTTTATTTTATTTTATTTTTTTTGTCCATTAAAACTGGCTTGGTTTCCTGTTGGAAAGTTTTTGGTTAAAAGATCATTTTGCTGCAGATAACATTCTCTTCTCCTTCCTTAGCTAGGAAAGAATAGCTGGCAGCCTGCAGTGCCCCAGATGGTATTGTTTGAATCTGGGAACAAAGATTGATGAAAGCATTTGAGTCATAATTTTGACAAATTATTGAACTCTCCCTGAGCTTCAGTTTTCCCATCTTTAAAATGGGGATAATAATAACACCCAGCTGATAAGGGATTTGGGAGGAACAAAGGTGACAGTGCTGGCCAGGAATGGAGTGCAGTCGCTGAGCAGAGATAGCCCCTAGTGGACATTAGTTGATAATAGGACAAGACAAGTAGAACCAGGCTTGATGTCTCACAATTTATGTCGCTGATTTCTGTCTTCAGACAGCACTGGGGCATTTCCTTTGGTCACAATTTTCTTCCCTTAGGAACTCTCGGGGGCATGTGCTCCCCTTCCAATGCCCACCTCCCAATCAGAAACAAAACTGGGCTTTTTCAAAGGAACAACTGCTTTCCCTAAGCACAATCTTCAAAAAGTGGTGCCTTCTCAACAAATTTTAGGATACGTTGACTTGAGATTTGTTGTATTTATGGTGAGAAGATATTAAAGAAAGCCCTGAGAAATATGTCAATGGAACATAGTCAAGGTAGTCAAAGGATGGAAACTTTCTGTCTCTTTCTTTTTTTTTTTTTTGAGACGAAGTCTCACTCTGTCACCCAGGCTGGAGTGTAGTGACGCGATCTCGGCTCACTGCAACCTCTGTCTCCCGGGTTCAAGCGATTCTCCTGCCTCAGCCTCCAGAGTAGCTGGGATTATAGGCACCTGCCACCACGCCTGGCCAATTTTTGTATTTTTAGTAGAGACGAGGTTTCACCATGTTGGCCAGGCTGGTCTCGAACTCCTGACCTCAGGTGATCCACCTGCCTCCGCCTCCCAAAGTACTGGGATTACAGGTGTGAGCCACCGCCACCTGCCAGGGTGGAAACTTTCTCTGTGTGCATTCTCTTGCCTGTCCCTGGTGTGGGCCCTGCTCTCTGGCCGACCTCACCCTCAGCTCATCCCCATTGCTATTCAAACACTGCCACCTTCCTTGCCTTCTTGTACTGGGGACTCATTTTCTTCTTAGGGTTGAGTCATGCCTCATGTGGAACCTGGGGCTATGTAAGCCCTCTCTCCCATAGTTGTAGGAACTGAAGGCAAAATGAGAAAACATGCTAGAAATAAGTAATAAGTGCAAGAAAACAATGCCTGTTAGTAAGTGGTGTCTTTTTTAAGTTTTCTACGCATGGTGATTGATTGTGTTGCACCTTTCACATTTCCACCATTGTGATCAGCACTCATGGAATGGGAGGGTCAGGCTCTGAGATGCATTCTGTGGCTATGCACCAGCATCTGTGTTTTGGTTTGTTTTCACTTTTCTTGTTAAAAGCGAACTATTCCACTATGCAGACAGAGTGTGTAGATCTGGTGAACATTTGATCTGATGAACATTTGATCTGGTGAATATTCTGTTTTCCAAGTGCCTCCCAAATCTGGCTGTGTATTAGAAAAAATTGGAGGCACTGGTTTTCAAACAATTCTGGATCTTGTCCTTGAGGATAATTCTGTGGGTCTGGGCTGGGGACTAGGAATGCCTGTTTTTGTCACTCATCCTGGGAGATTCTGACAGGGCCAATTCATGGACTGGCCTTTAGGAACTGCTCCATCGGTGATAGCCACACACACACACACACACACACACACACACACACACACACACACACACACACACACACACACTCATTCACTCACTCCTCTGCAGCAGATAATAAATCCCTCCATGGGATCAGAAGCTCAGGGCCTCCCTTTTCCAAAGGAGGCCTCCTGCAAGAAGACTTTGAATGAAAAGAAGCCAAGCCTGGTTCAATTCCCAGGGATGGAATTTAACAATGACTGATTGCTCATCATCTGCTATTTGAGTGTCATAATAAAGACAAATGGGAACTTGGGAAAAGATCTCTCTATAACTCACCTATAGTAGTCAGTGCACTGCACTGTAGACCACAGGGTAGGCTGCTGAGCCCAGAGAAGGGCAGTTATTAGTTAATAGGTACGCACTGAGCTTATAAAATGTTTTATTAAACGACAAAATCCTAAACATTATACAGGGTCCTGTTTTGTGGTCCGTATGCTGACTAAATTCCCAGGTGACTTTAATGAGCAAATGGCAGCCCATTAAAATTACAGTAGTTTTGCAAAGAAAATAGGTCTCCAGGGGAGGACAAGAAAATGCACCAGGCTGCTACTGTGTTGATAGTTGTCCCAGGAGCTCCCTTCTCTTCCCCAAAGATTGCTGGTGGAGGAAAATCTGCTGTTCTGAAAAATATTTACCCCCATCTGGCCTGTCCTCCTGTGTCTAAGAGACACTGCTTGCTTTTGCTAATCAGTTCCTAGCCTTGCTGACCTTGAAACAATGAAGAAAACAACACTTGTGTGGATATTTTGCTTAATAAAGAAAACATTTATAGTTAACCGCTGGGAAAGAATGAACTTGTTTTTCCATATTGGTATAACGACCTCAGCTTTCTTTCCAAGAGACTATATTGTAAAGCAATAACCATGTACCTCTACTAAGTTATCATATTACAACTTGTAATTTATATTTTCATTATATAAATTATAAGCCTCTTCTTTATATTAGGTCATTAGGAATTTTGCTTTGCTTTGCTCTCAGAAAAGGTGCTGTTTCATGCAGACCAAAGGGGCAGTTTCTGATCTTCTTTCCCCAGATATGCTATGAACATGGTTCCCAGTGTCTTAAGAGTTTATTCCCTAGAGACAGCATCTTGAATATTTCTTTCCAGTGCACATCACCATGCAAGCATCCTTCATACTGAGGTGTGGGAAGAGTTTTTCACAGTATGTGAGACGATAAACCTTCTATTTCAGCATCTGTATGTAATTTACACTAAATATGATATTCTATAACCCTTGCCATTACTGGTCCTTAAGTGGACCTCAGCCTTCAACGGATGAATGCTGAGAGGCAGCAAAGCTGCATGGACCAAAAAGGGACCAAGGGCAAGGGTCAAGGAAGGCCTAGATTCCTCATTTTTGCCCAGCCTTCATCTGACTGAAAACATACCTCTATGTGCAAGTTTTCTCTGTAAATCACCATAACCCTCTTTCCTCTCTTCCTTTGGCCCTTTTTTTGGTCAAGTCTTTCGTCATTTAGGTACCCTTTAAAACATCACCTCCTTCTGAGGCTTTCTCTAGCCAGCTACTATCACTCCTGTTGCCCCTGCCAATCACTCTTGATTTAATGACTTTCTATTGTATCACCTTTTTATATTTCTGCCCTAATAGTTGCCACTCTGTGATATGATCATGTTGGTTTATTTCCTTGACTATTGTTTGTCTCTGCCCATCCCTGTCTCTAGAATGTAGGAGCTTGGGCCTTACATATCTTGTTCTTCATTGTATCTCTAGCACCTCAAACAGTGCTCAGCACAGGGTGACAGACAACAGCATTTGTGGAGTGAATAATCTGTGGAAATTCTTTTTTTTAAAAAAACAGAGTCTTGCTCTGTTGCCCAGGCTGGAATGCAGTGGCTTAATTTTGGCTCACTGCAACCTTTGCCCGCCAGGTTCAAGCAGTTCTCCTGCCTCAGTCTCCTGCCTCAGTTTCCTCCTCTGTAAAATTTTTTTTTTGAGATGGAGTTTCACTCTTGTTGCCCAGGCTGGATTGCTATGATGCGATCTTGGCTCACCACAACCCCCACCTCCTGGGTTCAAGCAATTCTCCTGCCTCAGCCTCCCGAGTAGCTGGGATTACAGGCATGCGCCACCACTCCTGGCTAATTTTGTATTTTTAGTAGAAACGGGGTTTCTCCACGTTGGTCAGGCTGGTCTCAAACTCCTGACCTCAGGTGATCTGCCCTCCTCAGCCTCCCAAAGTTCTGGGATTACAGCCATGAGCCACTGCGCCCGGCCACTTTGAAGTATTGTTTGTATTTTGTATTTTTGGACTTGGTGCAGCCCATTGGGAAGTCAGATCATTAAGACTGACTGTGAAAACATATTTTGGCCAAGTTAAGTAGCAAAACCATGGGAGTGGGAGGAAGGTACCTTTTCTTTGATGCCACATCACTATTCCTTATAAGATTCCCAGGAAGGAAGGCATGGGAGGTGCAGGCTGGGTGTGGTGACTCAGCACTGAGTCTTGCTGAGGGCTCTCGAGGTTCAGTGGGTAAAGTAGGTCAGGGGAGGAATTTGTGGGCTCTAAGTCTGACGCTGCCTCTTAGCCTATATTTTACGTGTAGATAGTGGCATGGAGAATGGAAGCCTGGGATAGAAAGTCCACATTGGTGATTCCTTGGAGGCTGTAAGAGATGATGGCCCTATGGTTGAGAGGGTTTAGGAAGTGGCGAGAAGTATGCCAGGTGTGCAGAGCCTGGCCATGGTCCCAGATGCAGGTTCTGCCTAAACTGACTTTACCATAAAATGTCTTCAATGAGTCCAGGGTAGACAAGTTCTCAAAATGTTTTCTAAAATAGTGGCAGCCAGGAAAAAGCATACCAATGTGCCCGGTAGCTATGCTATCCTAAACTATGTTTGGCAGGTGGCTGCATGAGCAATTCATTCTGCAAGCTATAAATGACACCGGTCTTGTTACTAGATGGTCATTTCTTACTGAGGACACAATTATTATTTCCTTTGTGTCTTGGAGATGGGTACAGTGATTTAAAGGGAAAGCTTATACATGCAGGTATGTTTTCAGTCAGATGAAGGCTGGGCAAAAACAAGGAAGCTTCCTTGATTCTTGCCCATCCTGGTCCTTTTTTTGGTTCATGCATAATGACCTATAGGAGCATATGAGTGTAAGAAACTTTCTGTCCAAGGAATGCCTTCATGCTCTTGATGTCCAGGTGTTCTTTGCTCCTGAGGCCATCACCTCTACCCACCATGATTCTGGGTGACCGTAGATCATGAGACAGATTTGGGAGAATGACATCAGGAACTAAAATCTTGCCTTCTTATTTGATGAGTGAGATCAACTTTCTGAAGAATGAGTAGAGGAGAATGATTTTTTTTTTCCTCTTAGATAACCTGACCTTGAAGGTTGCCTCCACCTCTTATACCTTAAGCCTCAGTTTCCTCCTCTGTAAAATGGGAATAATGTCTACCTGGACTTTTGTACAAATTAAATGAGATAATATAAAGGTGAGGTGGGGGAGCCAGGATAAATTCAGTTCCCAGCCATTTACGAGGAGCTACCTTTCATGTGCAGGATACAGCAGACATGCCAGGAGCCCATTGATAAGTAGAGTATTGTAAGTAATTAAGTCACGTGTCTGTATAAAGTTCTTTTAGAGGAAGGGCATCTGACTTAACCTGGGAAGTACTTGGGAGTGAGTGAGCCTGGACTGGGGATAACGTCAGGCAAGAGGAGGTGGGAATGCAGATGTGAGTCTTTAAAAAGAAGGAGAGGAAGACATAAGTAGGGGGAGAGCGACTAAGCAAGGAGTACGGTACCTCAAGGTGAGTGAGCTCAGAGTGATTCCAAGTGACTGGGCTGGAAAGCACAAAGCTGGGGTGGATGAAGAGGAGGGTGATGTTATCAGAACGGCCAGACTTTCTGAAGAAACAAACCTGGCAGCAAGGTGGGAGGTCTCAAACTGGTTGGAGATCTGCAAAACAATTCTGCTGGTAACTAGCTCACTGACGGAGGTTGAAAACAAGATGTGTGTCACATATATCAAGCTCTTTCAGACATGTGTTGGGGGAAGTGAGAGACTTAAGAGAGTCAAGCCCAAGCAATATTATTAATATTCTCCATCATCAAATGTTGGACCCAGGCCAGAGAGCGTTTTCTGTAATAAATTTTTTTCCTTGGATTTTATCCTGTGAGATACATAAAGTTTAAGGCTGTCAGTGGAGAAGCATTCTGTAAACCAGGAACAACTGACATTTTGGTCTTTAGAAGCTAAGTAGGGTATGGCTCCAATCTGAGAGGGGTGGAAATTATTTTTATTCAGCAAAGTGTCTTTGTTGGAGAAATTATAGAGCATGCTACAATCATTAAGTCGTTGAACCTTCCTCTTTGCATAAAACATTTGCTCAATTGGCCCACATATAAATCTATTTTTTTTGTTCAAAATGGCAGAGAAGCATTAATATGGGAATTGGGCTTAATAGGTTTGG
The DNA here is from genome assembly GCF_029289425.2 of Pan paniscus. Classification (NCBI taxonomy): domain Eukaryota; kingdom Metazoa; phylum Chordata; class Mammalia; order Primates; family Hominidae; genus Pan; species Pan paniscus. The sequence continues at coordinate 30,545,137 of NC_073255.2, read as the reverse complement.
AGAGAAGCATCAGTCATGCACCAGACACTCTTCTGAAGACTGGCCTGCAAAGAACTGTCCTCTTTAACACACCAGGGGTTATCCAGCCTGCAGTAGTCATTCAGCAATTCAGCAAATATTTAGAAAGGGCCTTTATATCCTAGGCTCAGCACCATACTGTAGATCACAGTGGCCAATAAGATGGACAAGGCCCTGATCTCATGAAGCTCAAGGTCTGGTTGGGGGACTTGATAGCAATCAAATCATAAACAAGAGAATGTTAGATGGTGGGTCATGCTGTGAAGGCACTCTAACAGGATCCGGAGACAGAGTAGGGAGTGGTTAGGGAAGGTCTCTGAGGTGACACTGGGCAGAGACTTGAATAAGGAGCCAGCTGTGCAAAGATCCAGGGGAGAGAAGAGCAAAGGCCTTGAGGGAGGAATGGGATTGGCAAGTTCACCAAGTGCTATGGAGTGACTCAGGCTGAGAACTCTGAAATCAGGCTGTCCTGGTTTGATCTCAGTGCTGCCACATAATAACTGTACTAATTTGGGCACGTTACTTAACCTCTCTAAATCCTACTTTGCTTTTCTATGAAAAGGGAGCTATTATAGAACTGCCGTAGGATGCTTTTATGAGATAAAGCAAGTAGACTGTCGGACTAAGAGTAAGCATTCAGTAGGTGTAGGTCTTCTTCATCAATAATTAAGTCAACAAATGTTTACTGAGCATTTTCTACATTCCAGGCATTCAGCTGCAAACATATTACCAGGGATATTGTCTGCTGCTGTTATCCAGTCCTACGGTTTGGGGAAAGATTTCCCTCTTTAGACTATGACCTCAGGGTACACATAGGACATGCACACAGGGGAGAAGCTATTTATTAAATATGACAGATGGCACTATGTAAGCTAAATCCTGGATTATTGTACTTGAAAACATTGGTTTCCCCAATAAATATTTGTTGTGTGCCTGCTGTTAGTTAAGCAATATTTTAGGTAATGGGGATAAATTATGAACAAGATAAAGTTTCTGAGCTCATAGAGTTTGCAGTTGAAAACTCTTGGCAAAGACTTATCAATGTCTAATTTGATTATAAGTTTCAACAAATAACTCTGAAAAGGCATGAGATGCATCTAATGTAACCTTTCTCTGGGTACAACTAAAACTATGTGTTTGGAAAAAGGATTCTATTTGGCCACCAAAGTTTTCACCACTCTTAATATGGAACCAATTTTTCAGTATTCAAGAGGTAGTAATATAGGGAACTGGAATGACAATCTAAACCATTGGCTGCTTTTTTCCATCAAGAAGAAATGGGGAAGCGTGTTATATGTATTGAAAGAGAATGTGTTCTGAAGTCAGACAGACCTGAGTTTGAAGGCTGCCTCCACCTCTTCAGCCTTAAACCTCAGCTTTTTTTTCTCTGTAAAGTGGGGATAATATCTACCTGGAGTTTTGTGCAAATTGAATGAGTTAATATAAAGTTTCCATCCCAGTCACTGATATTGGCATGCAATGAATATTAGTTTCTAGTCTCCTTCTTCCCTACTCACCTCCTCTTCCTGCTTACATTCAAAACTGGGGTTTCTTCTGAACTATCAGCAAAATCTAAGCTGTAATTATCTCATGGTTATCTCAATGATAAAAATTTTGCTGGGGCTAGAGATTTGAGGCATCATTTTGGAAACTGTTATCTCAGGTGCCCTTCACCTCCTGCACTGAGATGCAGTTTTCTGAACAAGATAAGATGAACAAGGTGACACTTTTGACAGCAATCACATGGGCTGGTTGTGAGAATTAAGTGAGATAATATGTATAAAAGCGGCTTAGCAAAGTGCTTGGCACAAAGGAAACAAAAAGTAACAGCTGCTATGCATATGCAGGTATTTTAGGCTCTCAGACCAATTTTTCACTGCTGGATGGTCTTGGGAAACAGCCACACTTTTAGAGAATCCTTTTGTTCTAAATTTGAAACTGAGAGCAGGCAGTGTAGGCTGTGACCTCATTTGCTCTTGGACAATGGCAGTATAGTAGCTCTTGAGACAAATGTGAATAAAATATTACTTTGGACTTTTGACAAACAACACTTTGCATAAGTATGATCAAACGAGAAACTAATGGGGTAAGTTTTCCTCTAGGACACAACTGGATAGAAAGTAGAAGAGAATGAGACTTTTTAAGAAAAATCCACATTTTAGTTTTGCTAAACAGAGAATCTTGAAAATTTGAGTAGTATGAGTCTTGACAATCATTCCGAGTACAACAAGTTTTAAATATATTCATTCAACAAATATTTATTAACACCCACTATATTCAGGCCAATATTTTCTGGCTTTCTATTCTAGGAGCCTAGGCCTCAATTTCACAGTGTATCTTGTATACTAATCCCTAGCTTATTTTGAAAATGCAGCTAACATTCACCCAACTTCCAAAAAAGTCAGCATATTAATAGGGAACATGTACACTTTCTTTTGATTAAACTTTGAAATTTAATTAGTTAGTCCCAGGAGATTGCAGTTGACATTATTGTCAACATTATATAGTAGCTGATCCAAAAGGACCTTGGCCAATAGTGTTCTAATTGTGGAAAGTAGGGAGAGGAAGGCTACAGGCTTTGCCAGAGCCAGCTAACCCAAGCTCCATTTGTTCTTCAGGGAAGGACAGAATTTGGTTTTAAGACCAATTGTGTGAGTATCAATGTTTTGAATTCATGTTTCTTTTTACATTGTTAAATTGATATATTTCAGCTTCACTTTGTTTCATCTGATGCGTTGATTTTTATCTTATTCAATCTCTAAAGTGATAGGCAGTCTTTAGAGGTATTTCCCCACCATCTCCTCTTCTATTTCTATACTCTACCCTTACTAGTACCAAAACTAGAGACAATACAAGAAAAGAAAACCACAGACTATCTCTCGTGAATATAGATTCAAAATCCTCTGTAAAATATTAGCAAATTGTTTCCAATAATATAGAAAAAGGTTAATATATCAGGACCAAGCAAGGTTCATTCCAGGAATGAACCTGGACCATTCAGCCTGGCTGGTTGAACATTCGCAATCAATGGGTATAGTTGGGAAAATATTTGGAAATTTTTGGGAAAAATGGGAAAATATTAACAGATCAAAGAGGCAAAGTCATGTGATCATCTCGATAGATGCAGAAAAAGCATCTAACAAATTCAACATTCGTTCAAGACAAATCTCTCTGCATATCAGGAATAGAAAGGAAATTCTCAACCTGATAAGGTCTTCTATGAAAAATATACAGCTAATATCATACTTAATGGTGACAGACTGGAAGCTTTCTCTCAAAAATTGGGAATGAGGCAAGGATCTCCTCTCTCATCACTGTTCAGTGAGCTTGAAAAGCAAAAGAAAGAAAGTCCATGCATACTGGGAAATAAGAAACAAAACTGTCTCTATTTGCAGACAACATGATTGTCTATTTGAAAAGAAGTTACAGATAAATAAGGGAGTAATGCCAGAATAAACTCTGTGGTGCTGGATTGCAGTCAGAGATATCGTATGAAGTCATGTTTATTTTAATACATATACAGCTAAGCAGATACAGAAGTAAATATACATGGGTTAGTATACATACACACATAACCTAATGCTGTTCACTGAGAGCTAGGATCAGTGACATCCTTGAGCAATGAATACACTTAGCTCCAGATTTTGGTTTCTAAACATTATTCTCTAATAAAAGGAACTCGATGTTCTTGGGAAAATGGCTAATTCTAGGGCTGGGGCAGTGAAAACATAAGATGAGCCTGGAGCATCTCATGGTGCCAGAATTTAAAGAAGTGGTTAAGAAAAAAAAGGAAAGGATGGGACATATCCAAAGGACACACGATCCAACCTGAAAGAGTTTCTAATGGCCAAACCTAGAAAATCTGAGAAGCAGAATCAACAATGACAGTATTAGATTATAACCCCCAAATGAAACAAATATCTATAAATCCATACTGATATAAATACATGTTTAAATAAATACATGGGAAGAAGGAACAAGTCTTACTTACATATATTAAATAATGTTAAGAAATGATGGAATGAGGGAAATTGAAAATTGCCATAAGAACCTCACAATAGTGATTACCGCAGGCAATATCCACCAAGAAATGCTAAGAATAGTGGGTGAAACTTTAAAGAGAAGTGGGATAGCTATGTAGCCTCAGAGTGTCTTCCCCAAAATGTTTGTTTATTACTGTGGTGGTTTTAACATGTGTCTGCAAATTCTTTGATATATCTCTCTCTAGGACTTGGAGTTTAATTCATCTCCCCTTGAATGTGAGCTGGATTTCATGACATGCTTCTAATGAAAAGGAGAAATTAGTAACTTTTCCTTAAAGAAGTCTCATAGATACTACCTTAATCCAGTGATCAAGGTTAAGTTCACCAATAATAAGACATATTGATATAATATCCCTGAAATGTTGCAAAGGGCATGTCACCTCTGTGGCATTCCTTCCAAAAATCTATAACTGTATCTAATCCCGAGAAAATATCAGACAAACCCAAACTGATGGACATTCTACAAAATATTTGACCAGCTGTTTTGAAATATGTCAGGGTCACAAAACACAATGAAAGATGGAGGAACTGTCACAGACCAGAGAAGATGACAACTAAGTGCAATATGGTGTCCTGGATGGAATCCTGGGACAGAAAAGAGACAGCACTGGAAAGATCAGAGAAATCTCAACAAAAGCTATAGTTTAGTTAACAGAATTAGACCATGCTAATGTCTGAGTTTTGATATCATGGTTGTGGAAGGTGTTGACATTGGAGAAAGCTGGGTGAAGGGTAATTGGGGACTTTATGGTCTTTGCAAGTTCTTTCAAAAAGTCTGAAATTAATTCAAAGTAATTTAGTTTTTTACCTTTTATTTTTAATTTATTTTTGTTTTTATTTTTGAGATGAGGTCTCACTCTGTCACCCAGGCTGGAGTGCAGTGGTGTGATCACAGTTCATAGCAACCTTGACCTCCTGGGGCTCAAGCAATCTTCCCATCTCAGCCTCTCACGTAGCTGGAACCACAGGCATGCACAACGATGCCCAGTTAATTTTTTTACTTTTTAAATTTTTTGTAGAGACAGGGTCTCGCCATGTTGCCCAAGCTCACCTCAAACTCCTGGGCTCATGTGATCCGGCCGCCTTGGCTTCCCAAAGTACTGGGATTATAGGCATGAACCAGCATGCCCAGCCTGAAAAATAATTTAAAAGTTGGTGAAAGTGAGCTAAATTCTTACCCATCATGGTGTGAAGTCAGTAGTTATTGTATACAATTAATAAATCAAGAAATAGTATTTTAAGCATACTATTTAGCAATACATGAGTAACTATTTGAAGAAACAGTTGAAAGAGATAAAAGTGACTGCATATGGGGAATAGGACTGGGATGGAGGAACAGTGACCCCTGGGCTGCTGCTTCTCATTGTAGGCTTTTCTGCATCAGTGCCTTGTAACAAAACTTTTTATTCTGAAATAATTTCAGACTTACAAAAAAGTTGCAAAAACGCTACAGAGATTTCTCCAAATGTTAACATCTTACATAACCATGCTACAATGATCTAAAACCAAGAAATTAACACTGATAGAGCATTGCTAACAATTTGCAGGTTGATGGTTAACTGCCATTAATTAATCTATGAGTGTCTTCGTTATGCCATTATGTTCTTGATCTGGTCCAGGATCCAGCCTGTGATCTCACATTGCATGTAGCTATTGTCTTTCCTTACTTTCTTCCGATCTGTAACGGTTCCTTAGTCTTTGTTTTTTACAATTTTAAAGAGATTGGAGCATATTTCTGAATTTGTTGTTGTTTTTTTTTGAATTTGGATTTGTCTGATGTTTTATGCTTTTCTGAACATGTATTCCTTGCTCTTGATTTAAATAAACTAATTATATAACCCAACTACATTTTACCTGGGTGATCTTTTCTGATGTTCAATGTACTTGGCCAGGAATTTATTTTCACTGTATATGTTAAGCCTTTTCTAAGTTTCTCAATGTGGGCTTTGTTTCTTTTGGTTCCATCATTGGTAGAGTGAAGAACAATCTTAATTTCTAGCCCCCTCCTAAGGATTTAAGCTGACAGCAAAGAACAGGTCTAATTTCCTCTGGTCGTGGGAGGAGACCAACCACAGAGGCAGGGCTTGGCCTCGGCCCATGCAGAGGTGCCTGGGGGTTGTTGAAATGAGGGCAAGCTTCCTTAACCAAAGGTTCTGGCAAACCCCCAAGGCACCCCTTCTCTTCCCTGTGATTGAGCACTTGGGTGCTGACCTTTTCAGGTCTTTGCCTGTCAGACGCTTGCCTTTGGCCCAATCATAGCTTCTCACTCCCTTTAAACAAAGAGAGTAGAGACCATCGGCATCTCCAAACGTGCTTTCTGCCTTTTGAAGCTTTGAGAGACTGCGCTGGCATAAATCAAAGGAGAGAGAGAGAGTTTATTCATTTAGCTCATCAAAAAAAATCCCACTGTCATCATGTCACATATAGGAGTTTATTCTTTTAATAGCTTTATTCTTTGCCCGTTAAGAAAGGAATTGTTCCAGGGCACTCATTCCATACTGTATATTAGCCATTTCATTTTTCACAGATGGAAAAAAGTACCTTTCCACACATGATTAATTTTGCAGTTGAATACCAGAAGAGCCGACCATGTGCTGGCTTTGGGCCATCCATCAGCAATCTAACATCTGTAATCTAGCCACAACGAGTCACTGTTAACATCATGAACAAATCATGGCTGGTTCATGGTCTGAGCAGTTTATGGACCTTGTGTGGGCAGAGCTTGCATTCTTCCCAGGGATTTGAAAATGAGGATGATCTGAAGTAAGGAAAGCTGCATATGAAGAGGGCTCACAGAATTTTGTCTTTAAAACATTCCTATTCAATTCTTACCAATGAGAGTTCAGAGCTCTGCCTTCTTCCTCCTTAAAGGAGAATATCAGGGAGAGAATAGTGGGGCTTATACTTTAGAAAAGAGGGGGAAGCATGATTAGAACAGTTTGAATTAAGTAGAATCAGAACAGTGGCATAAACTTTTTAAAAAAATTTTTTTACTTCTTTTCTCCCATGGATCTGAATTGTGCAAAAGAATTATCACTCACTGTGAGTCCCAGTGTGAACACTTTTCATCAGATGCTCCGACAGCACAATGTGTCATGGAGCCAGGCGGACTGGGTTCGAGTCCCAGTTCCCCAGCATAGCAGTTGTCTTTGGATGCGTCACTTAACCTCTCTGATCTCCTGTTTTCTCCGGGATTGTAATATCCACCTCACACAGTTGTTGTGAGATTTCATAGGGCAGTGCTACCATATGTGCCGGCACCTGACACTTAGTAGGTGCTGCTGGAACTTGTTTCTGTTTTTTCCCTCCTCTTTCCTCTCCAAAGAGAACAACGTGTCTCTGTCAGGATTAACAGATCAAGACAACCTTTCTGGAAGTTTAGTTGAAGGGCAGATCCTTTAGAGGAACATGAATAGCTTTATAAATTGCCTTCAAAAGTAGCACCAAATCCTTCAGTCAGTTTTAAAGGAACTGTTACCGCTGCATATGGCAGTCATTATTTGGAATAATAAACCCTCTGAGAATCTGAACATTCATGGGCCAACAGATGGGTCAACCTGCTTCGCAATTTAACAAAGTAATTTATTTCAATCACCGGGACAGGGCATGTGAAGATTACTAATTCAGTTCACAAGCAAAAGCAGCAAACACCACTTGGTTGCTGAATTGTGCAGCCATTATGGAAATGCACACCTGTTCAGTTGGTTTTGGGACAGTCTTCATTTCGATTAGCGTTTTGTTTTCTTTGAAGGTATGTATTAAATTGCTGTAGATTCTTCTGCTGAAATGCATGTGCTAATTGGTGTCAGGATGAGATAAAAATCTCAGTGAAAATTTATACTGTAGTGTAGATAAAATTAAGGTCATCAAAGTTGACTTTTAGAAGTAGAACAGGTGTATCAGAAGTATATTCTTGTAATAATTGGGCAATGTGATGTTCTTTCTTTTCAAAACATTCTGCCCAGGATTTACTGGGGAAGAAAAATAGCCAGGATTATTTTTCTCTCATCTTCAGATCTGCTTAAATCTCCCAGATCTTGATTTTATCTCTCTTAATCCATGCTCACTCTGGAGCCAAAGGAAGAAATAGAAAAGATGGTCAGAGAGCTTCTCTGGAAAAGTTTCTATGAGCTCAAAAGCAGAATCCAAGATGCTAAAAAGAACTGGGTGGTATTCCCCTTGATAGCTCTCCTCTCCTCTTCCCCAACCCCAACGCTGAGTTGGACAGAACTTCTCTGATAATGTCAGGAAGCTTCACACAAAAGATGGCGCCTGGTTTGTATTTGAGAGCTGCCATATGTTAGTTACAATTACTAATACCACAAGATTGTTTTGTTGCCCTTTTTGAAGGGAAGATACTTGTTTTCTTCTATAAAGTTGTTCTCCACTTTGATGTCTGTACTTATTTTACTTCAATATAGATGAGTTTCCTTTCTTACTATCCCTCCCAAATTATTTAATTTTTGGTAACCTTCTTTCAGCCAGAGGTTAGATTAGCTACTGGAATTTCAACTAAGCAGAACACAATTCTATTCCTCATGCAGGCAGGAAGACAGACAGGGAGGCAGCAGTTACAACTCAGTGAAAATATTGCTACAATTGGAGGTAAATGCAGATTATGAGAGGATCCCTTGTCAGTGTTCTTAGAAGGCACTTCTATAATATTTTTACATTTCCATGTATATTAGAGCACTAAATTAATATATCAATAGAGCTGCAAAATTGTGGTATTTTTAAAGTTTGTATTTATCAAACTTCAATACCCACATGAATTCAAGGACTGTATACATTAACTCATCATCTCAGGCCATTCATGCTGCTATTATATAATAAAATACTTAAGACTGGGTAATTTACAAATAACAGAAATTTAGTCCTCATAGTTTTGTGGGCTACAAGGTTCAAAATCAAAGTGCGAGCAGGTTTCGTGTCTGGTGAAACCCTGTCTCCGCTTCCAAGATGGCGCCTTGTAGCTGCCTCCTCCAGAGGGGATGAACTGTGTGTCCTCACATGGCAGAAGAGCAAAAAGGCCTTAAGCTAGTTCCCTCCAGCTCTTTTATCAGGCACTAATCCATTCATGAGGGCATGATTTAATCATTTCCCAAAAGGCCGCATCTTTTAATATCACCCCAATGGGGACTAAGTTTTAATCTATGAATTTTAGGAGCCATTCAGATCATGGCACTCATTTAAAGGCAATGTCAAAAGTCTCAGTTTGAGAAATTCATGAATATGAGGCCTGGGCCAAATGGCCCTCCTTCTCCCCCATCCCCACCCCTACCTAACAGCTCTGCATTGCAACTCCCTCTTGGTTTCATTTGGATGTCTCATCTCCCTAACTCCTGCCCTGCCCCTCCCAAAGCTCAAAATATCTTAAACCCAGTTTTTCACCTTGCCCTGAATCACCGAATCAGTTCTTTCTTGTAAAGTCTTTCCTTCTGTAAATGGCCACGCGGTATTGTCATCCACTTTGCACTCCTCCTTCATCATCGTTCCTTAAAATGTGACCAGTTTTCAAGAGCTGTTGGCTCTCCCTCTGCCCTATGCCCTGAACTCTTCCTGTCCTGTCCCTCCTCACTGTCATTTTCCTTATTTAGGGCCCTACGATTCACCTGGGTGGTTATCATGCTTTCCACGAAGTCTCTCCTCTTCCTGCCTCACATCAACATATTCCACCCCCTACCCACTTAGTAAATTGATCCTTTTAGTACCAAGATACCTGGCTCCCCACTGCCCACAGAATTAAATAGATGCTTACCAGCCCGAGAGCTAAAACTCTTTCTGGAATAGCCACAACTCTTATCCCTTCCTCCACATACTCTAGGCACAAGATAAACAAGAATACTGACTATTCCACAAACACATCTTTGCTCCTCCGCCTCTGAGCATTTACATATGCCACTGCTCTGCCTGCAATGCCATCCCGGAGATTCTGCTTGCTGAAACTCTATCCTTCCTTTAAAGTCCACTTCAAATGCTTCAGGAAACCTTCCCTCCTCCCCGACCCCCTGCGTGTTGCTCCCTCTTTAGAACACTAGTAGCTCTTTGATTCTTTTATATCTTATGGCTCTCACTTTTTCTTTTCTTTTTTTTTTTCTTGAGCTGGAGTCTTGCTCTGTCGCTCAGGCTGGAGTGCAGTGGCACAATCTCATCTCACTGCAAGCTCCGCCTTCCGGGTTTAAGCCAATCTCCTGCCTCAGCCTCCCGAGTAGCTGGGACTACAGGCGCCCGCCACCACGCCCAGCTAATTTTTTGTATTTTTAATAGAGACGGGGTTTCACCGTGTTAGCCAGGATGGTCTCGATCTCCTGACCTCATGATCCACCCACCTCGGGCTCCAAAAGTGCTGGGATTGGCTCTCACTTTTTCTAACGTACCTATTCCACAAATACCTAACAAGCATCTATCAGGAGCTACAGACTCTGGCATGTGCTGGGGTTAAATGAGGTATCAAGGATCCCTTTCCTCACAGAATTTATAGTCTAATGAAGGAGGCTGACAAGGAAACAGACAATTCCCATAGGGTGACGAAGCAGGAGAGTGTCTGATGGTAGCACAGAAAAAGGCTGCTTCATAAACTGGGGCACAAGGGCAGAAGAATCCACAGACAAATATCCCCCTCAGTTATCTATATTTTCATTTATACCTTCTAGGTGGACCTGTTCTTGAGGGAAATTGGCTGATATCACTGCATGTCCTTGAAGTCTAAGTATTGTGCCTATACAGCAGCACTTACAACTTTGGGGTTTTTTTTTTTAATATATACATTTTTATTACACTTTAAGTTCTAGGGTACATGTGCACAATGTGCAGGTTTGTTACATATGTATACATGTGCCATGTTGGTGTGCTGCACCCATTAACTCGTCATTTACATTAGGTATCTCTCCTAATACTATCCCTCCCCCCTCCCCCCTCCCCCCCCCCAACAACAGGCCCCGGTGTGTGATGTTCCCCTTCCTGTGTCCAAGTGCTCTCATTGTTCAATTCCCACCTATGAGTGAGAACATGCAGTGTTCGGTTTTTTTGTCTTTGCGATAGTTTGCTGAGAATGACGGTTTCCAGCTTCATCCATGTCCCTACAAAGGACATGAACTCATCATTTTTTATGGCTGCATAGTATTCCATGGTGTATATGTGCCACATTTTCTTAATCTAGTCTATCATTGTTGGACATTTGGGTTGGTTCCAAGTCTTTGCTATTGTGAATAGCCCCGCAATAAATACATGTGCATGTGTCTTTATAGCAGCATGATTTATAATCCTTTGGGTATATACCCAGTAATGGGATGGCTGGGTCAAATGGTATTTCTAGTTCTAGATCCCTGAGGAATCGCCACACTAACTTCCACAATGGTTGAACTAGTTTACAGTCCCACCAACAGTGTAAAAGTGTTCCTATTTCTCCACATCCTCTCCAGCACCTGTTGTTTCCTGACTTTTTAATGATCGCCATTCTAACTGGTGTGAGATGGTATCCCGTTGTGGTTTTCATTTGCATTTCTCTGATGGCCAGTGATGGTGAGCATTTTTTCATGTGTCTCTTGGCTGCATAAATGTCTTCTTTTGAGAAGTGTCTGTTCATATCCTTTGCCCACTTGTTGATGGGGTCGTTTGTTTTTTTCTTGTAAATTTGTTTAAGTTCTTTGTGGATTCTGGATATTAGCCCTTTGTCAGATGAGTAGATTGCAAAAATTTTCTCCCATTCTGTAGGTTGCCTGTTCACTCTGATGGTAGTTTCTTTTGCTGTGCAGAAGCTCTTTAGTTTAATTAGATCCCATTTGTCAATTTTGGCTTTTGTTGCCATTGCTTTTGGTGTTTTAGACATGAAGTCCTTGTCCATGCCTGTGTCCTGAATGGTATTGTCTAGGTTTTCTTCTAGGGTTTTTACGGTTTTAGGTCTAACATTTAAGTCTTTAATCCATCTTGAATTAATTTTTGTATAAGGTGTAAGGAATGGATCCAGTTTCAGCTTTCTACATATGGCTAGCCAGTTTTCCCAGCACCATTTATTAAATAGGGAATCCTTTCCCCATTTCTGTTTCTGTCAGGTTTGTCAAAGATCAGATAGTTGCAGATGTGTGGTATTATTTCTGAGGGCTCTGTTCTGTTCCATTGTATCTCTGTTTTGGTACCAGTACCATGCTGTTTTGGTTACTGTAGCCTCGTAGTATAGTTTGAAGTCAGGTAGCATGATGCCTCCAGCTTTGTTCTTTTGGCTTAGGATTGACTTGGTAATGGGGGCTCTTTTTTTGGTTCCATATGAACTTTAAAGTAGTTTTTTCCAATTCTGTGAAGAAAGTCACTGGTAGCTTGATGGGGATGGCATTGAATCTATAAATTACCTTGGGCAGTATGGCCATTTTCATGACTAATAAAGAAGAAAAGAGAGAAGAATCAAATAGATGCAATAAAAAATGATAAAGGGGATATCACCACCGATCCCACAGAAATACAAACTACCATCAGAGAATACTATAAACACCTCTATGCAAATAAACTAGAAAATCTAGAAGAAATGGATAAATTCCTCAACACATACACCCTCCCAAGACTAAACCAGGAAGAAGTTGAATCTCTGAATAGACCTACAACAGGCTCTGAAATTGAGGCAATAATTAATAGCTTACCAACCAAAAAAATTCCAGGACTAGATGGATTCACAGCCGAATTCTACCAGAGGTACAAGGAGGAGTTGGTACCATTCCTTCTGAAACTATTCCAATCAATTGAAAAAGAGGGAATCCTTCCTAACTCATTTTATGAGGCCAGCATCATCCTGATACCAAAACCTGGCAGAGACACACACACAAAAGAGAATGTTAAACCAATATCTTTGATGAACATTGATGCAAAAATCCTCAATAAAATACTGGCAAACCAAATCCAGCAGCACATCAAAAAGCTTATCCACCATGATCCAAGTGGGCTTCATCCCTGGGATGCAAGTCTGGTTCAACATATGCAAATCAATAAATGTAATCCAGCATATAAACAGAACCAAAGACAAAAACCATATGATTATCTCAGTAGATGCAGAAAAGCCCTTTGACAAAATTCAACAACGCTTCATGCTAAAAACTCTCAATAAATTAGGTATTGATGGGACATATCTGAAAATAATAAGAGCTATTTATGACAAACCCACAGCCAATATCATACTGAATGGGCAAAAACTGGAAGCATTCCCTTTGAAAACTGGCACAAGACAGGGATGCCCTCTCTCACCACTCCTATTCAACATAGTGTTGGAAGTTCTGGCCAGGGCAATGAGGCAGGAGAAAGAAATAAAGGGTATTCAATAGGAAAAGAGGAAGTCAAATTGTCCCTGTTTGCAGATGACATGATTGTATATCTAGAAAACCCCATTGTCTCAGCCCAAAATCTCCTTAAGCTGATAAGCAACTTCAGCAAAGTCTGAGGATACAAAATCAATGTGCAAAAATCACAAGCATTCTTATACACCAATAACAGACAAACAGCCAAATCATGAGTGAACTCCCATTCACAATTGCTTCAAAGAGAATAAAATACCTAGGAATCCAACTTACAAGGGATGTGAAGGACCTCTTCAAGGAGAACTACAAACCACTGCTCAACGAAATAAAAGAGGATACAAACAAGTGGAAGAACATCCCATGCTGATGGATAGGAAGAAGCACTTACAACTTTGGAAAGATGTTTTTGCACAAAGCTCCTGAGTCTGAAATTTGCGTGAAGCTCCCTTTGAGAGATGAAGCCAGCTGGGCTTCTGGGTTGGGTGGGGACTTGGAGAACTTTTCTGTCTAGCTAAAGGATTGTTAATGCACCAATCAACACTCTGTGTCTAGCTAAAGGTTTGCAAACACACCAATCGGCACTCTGTGTCTAGCTAATTGGGTGGGGACCTGGAGAACTTTTCTGTCTAGCTGAAGGATTGTAAATGCACCAATCAGTGCTCTGTGTCTAGCTAAAGGTCTGTAAACACACCAATCACCACTCTGTGTCTAGCTAATCGGGTGGGGACCTGGAGAACTTTTCTGTCTAGCTAAAGGGTTGTAAACACACCAATCAGCACTCTGTAAAAACGGACCAATCAGCACTCTGTAAAATGGACCAATCAGCACTCTGTAAAATGGACCAATCAGCAGGATGTGGGTGGGGCCAAATAAGGGAAGAAAAATAGGCCAGGGGAGCCAGCAGTGGCAACGTGCTGGATTCCCCTTTCAAGCTTTGGCAGCTTTGCTCTTTCACTGTTTGCCATGAAGCTTACTGCTGCTCACTCTGAGTCCACATTGCCTTTATGAGCTGTAACACTCACTGCGAAGGTCTGCAGCTTCATTCCTGAAGTCAGTAAGACCATGAACCCACCTGAAGGAAGAAATTCTGGACACATCTGAACGTCTGAAGGAACAAACTCGGGACACGCCTTTAAGAACTGTAACACCGCGACCGCAGCTTCATCCTTGAAGTCAGTGAGATGAAGAACCCACCGGCAGGAACCAATTCCGGACACACCTTGTGGGAAAATAAAAGTCTCAGGGGAAAAAATAAAATAGAATAAAATGCCAAAAGGATTTTTAATTCCAAAGCTTGAACTCTTCGTAGAGCTTCAATTAGTTAACTTGCTATCTCAATAATTAGTTCCATTTTACAACTACCATTTTACAATACCACTGCAGGCTTAGGAGCTGATATCACAAAACAGTGTCTAAAGTCAAGTGGCTTTCCTCCACGTGTTACCTCAGAAACACCCCAGTACCCATAGCAGAGTGCTTGACAGAGAGCCCACAGTCAGGGTTGGATAAGCCAGTACTAAGCACTGTCCATGTTGGAATGTGGAGAAAGAGTATAATCTTGTAAAGTGCTGGTTGGGTCCCTCCTGGGACAACTAGTCTACAGTTCCCACCTCCCTTGCAGCTCGCTTAGTCACATGGTCCAGTTTTAGCCAATGGAATGTCCCTGTCCTAATGGGCGACTTCTAGGCCGCAGACTCTTTCTCCTTGCTGGAAAGCCACCTGTTGAAGATGGCAGAGGCAGAGGTGGCACTGTCAGTACCTCCATGCCTGCCTTATCTGGCACACCACGTTGGACTGTTAAGTGAGCAAGAAAAAAAGCTCCCACTATGCTAAGCCACTGGAACTTGGGGTTTATTTGTTGAACACCTGGCATAACCCTAACAACTGATACAATCCACTTTATGTTGTGTTCAGAAAATGAGGACAAAAAAGCAAAACATCTCTAATGGGCTCTCTGTGAAACCAGACTTGCCTTCAGGTGAGTTGGTTGCCTTGTTTCTCTGAGTGTCTTCAGTGGGCCTTTGGAAACTTGCTTTTTTGGAGCAAAGTTAGGTAGGTTCAATAGTATGTTTGAAGTTTTCCTGTGTTACATTTTTAAAAAATTTGTAATTTGTGGATGCAAATTCTTCATAGCTTTCACAACTGAAGAAAAATTTCCAGATGTTTCACAAAGCACTAAAATACTGTACGTTGTTTTCTTTTTCAATGGGAAATTATTCACAGGGCAATAAAAGGTTGTTTTTTCAGTAAACAGATTATGTTTCAGTCTGCGGTGTGAACACTTAAATGGAACGATGCAATATGCCACTTTTTAAAAGAGGGTTTTAAACATGTCAGTACAAACCTTTCAATCCTCTGTCCCATAAATTCAACTTTTTAAAATGAAATCGACCTGAGCCCTGTGAAAGCTCATACTGCTATATCAAAACCAGTGAAATTTGCCTGTTTATTGCCACCTATGGAATGTGGCAAAGAAACATTCTTTTCACATGGGACAATTTCTTCAACTTTACACCAAGTGAAATTTAATTACTTTTCACTTCCTGGAATCATTAGGCATTAGTTCTCCTGGAGGCGGAGCGAAAGGAGAAGCTGAAAAATAAGTCTGTGTTTAATACATTTCACCTTGGAATTTTATCCTTCTTCCCTCTACTACTGGTTATGCGGCAAGTTTCAGCCTGGGAAGCCACTTCAGAATCATTTAGGAGTTCTCATCAACACAGGTACATTGACACTCAAAGTAATTCCTTGTGTCTCAACCAATATTGTCAGTGAAACAATTGGAATGTCAGGTTCTTCCAAGTTAGCGTTTTGAGATACTTTTGTCTTTAAAAAAAAGTAGTAAGTGCAGTAGCAAGTAAGCAAACAGAAGCCCGAGCAAAGCCTTCTCCAGGGTATGGTTGTATCACAACACAGGAAAAACAGAATTGTACAGAACAAGTATAGTTTAGTAATTTAGTTCACATCACAATAGATTGTTTCACTCTTCAAAGGGATTCATGGGTCCTTTTATATTTAATATTCTTTTTATATTTAATTATAAATCATATATTAAAGTTTCTCATAGAGTATTTGAATGCAGTTTATGGTAATTACCTAACAAAGAGAATGAGAAGGGATAAAATTAAAGACCCTTGTTAAAGTCACTGTCAGAAATGCAGATGAACAATCTGCAAAGACACGGAAGATGAAGGGAAAGTGGGAGTCGGTGGGAAGGAACACAGTGCATCAGATCACATCCATGTGGTAGTGCGAGGTATACTCGTGCTACATCGTGAATGTCTTTCTTCACTTTTTGGGATCCTCACCCCATGATAATGTGCAAAATGCTCTTGGTAATTACAAGACAGGACACTGCTGCTAGTTGGTTGAGACCTAAAGACTCTCTCATAATACCACTCTTTGGGAGGCACCAAAGATGAATATTGGAAAATGTAGGATGGAAGTTGACAACTGTACAAAGGAGGAACATAGCAGGACTTTTTCTTGGGGTAGATATGGAAGAAGAGAGATGATTAAGTGAGAGCAGCACTTTCTTTATGGGCAAGAATTCCCATGCGTACACATGTTGGTTTTGCAATTCAGTAGAACTGGATTCTGAGCATCCTATGAATCTTAGTTTTGTTTTTTTTTTTCAAAACAGTGGCAACCATTCTTTCTTAATGGATAACTACATACTCTGTGTGTGTGTGTGTGTGTGTGTGTGTATTTGTGCACGTGATGAAGAAAATGATTATCCCCCACTCAAGAGTTTTAAAATGTGGATAATTTTCGTGCTGAAAACCCAACTTGATTAAAGTCTCTATATTTCACTATGTTTAATTATCTGGACCTCTAATTTATTTGAAGGCATATTTTCAAGATAAAACTAGAGGACATATTTTATTTAACTGTTTGTTAGCTTGATCTGAAGATTATAAATATTTAGACCAGTGGTTTTGGGACCCCTACTGTTGTGTGGGGGTCACACAAATGTTGGGGAGCCCTGGCCCTCCTAAGTCTGCAACCAACCAAAACCCCTTGGCCTCTTCAGTTTCTCTACCTTACAGCCAATAGACTGTAAAGATTTCTCCCCTCTGAAATACTCTTTGATCTGTACTGAATTTCATCTGAATGTGAAGTTTAGTCAGGAGGGGTTTCGCCTTGTTAAAAACTATCTCGCATAGTGAAGGAATGTTTTTTGAGTGCCTATATATAGTTATATCCTGGGCTTTGGGGAGGTTACACTAGTCAAACAGACCTAATCTTTGCATTTTTGACTAAGTGGGGAGATGGACATTGAACAGCAGGCTACTTCAATAGCTTGTTAGCTATTTACTGTTATGGTCAGTGTGACAAAGGATGCCTGTGGAGTCTGAGTGTGTATGAGGTAGAGCTGGGCAAGATGTCCTCAAGAAAGTGACTCTTATGCTGAGACTTCAAGGTTAAGTAGCATTTGGCCAGAAAAAACAGTCACAGGAAGCACCTTGGGCAGAGTCTTGGTTCAGGGTGGCTAGAGATGGGCAGTGTGGCGGGAGAGGAGGCTGGAGCAGGTGATTAGGTGGGTGGGGAGGGCCTGGTCCTGCAGAAGGTGGAGTGCAGTGGTGGGAAGTTGGTGCCCATTAGTAGGGCAAGAAGTTTGAAATGGGCTTTGCCTAAGTAAATATTGCTTGCAAAGATTTTAGCCTGTCCATCCTTGCTGGGGTGGGTTTGGGGTTGGAGGGGATGGTCCATCATTTTTCACCTGGGCCTGACCTATTCTTTTTAAATTTAAATTTAAATTTTAATTTTTTTTAGAGACAGGGTTTTACTCTGTCACCTAGGCTAGAGTGCAGTGGCATGATCATAGCTCTGTGCAGCCTTGAACTCCTGGGCTTAAGCAATCCTCCTGCCTCAGCCTCTCAAGTAGCTGGGATTACAGGTGAGAATGACCATGTCCAGCTAATTTTTTTTTCTTTGCAGAGCTAGGGTCTCGCTATGTTGCCCAGGCTGGTCTCAAACTCCTGGCCTGAAGCAATCCTTATCTTCCTGTCTTGGCCTCCCAAATTTTGAGATTGTAGGCATGAACCACATTTGTCCTCTGACCTATTCTTGATGGGGTTGCAAGCAGAGCCCTGTGGGCCATGGCAGAAATTTGTATAATATCCTAAGAGCAATGAGAAGCTACTAGACAGTTTTAATGAGAAGTGTTACATATTTATCAAGTGCTGTCAGATTCTAATGTTGAGGACTTGGATGAGGTTTGGCAAAGGGCATCAAAATATCTGAGTGTGTTTGTAACAAGTCATGACAATTAAATTTTTAAAAACTGTAAAGGAGGAAGGGGCTGGTTAAACATGATGACATTTGATCTGCCTCATTCTTGTTCAACCTAACAGCATATAACTGTGCTAAAGAGAATATAACTCAGTACTAATCTGTAATAGTAGTAGACTGTGGCTGTTTTGAACCAACTAATTTTTGCCGTAATCTCACTCCTAAAAAAACGTGTTCTTGGCCAAGTACAGTGGTTCATGCCTGAAATCCCAGCATTTTGGGAGGCTGAGGCAGAAGGATGGCTTGAAGCCAGAAGTTTGAGACCAGCCTGGGCAATATAGTGAGACTTTGTCTTTATAAAAAATTAAAAATTAGCTGGATATGGTGGCATGCATCTGTAATCCTAGTGAGTTGGGAGGCTGAGGCAGGAGGATCTCTTGAGCCCGGGAGTTTGAGGCTAAAATGAGCTGTGATCACACCACTATACTCCAGCTTAGGTGACAGAGCAAGACCTTGTCTCTAAAAGAAAGAAAAAAACCTGTTCTCAAAAGAAGCTCATGGTGGGAGGAGCAGAAACCAATGCTGACATATCAGTCTTTGATACGGAGGTATAGTAGGCAGACATGAATTTTCCTAGATTAAAAACAAATGTGTAATGAAAGTTGACATATAAAGAATTTCTCCATTTATCTTCTTGACTAAAGAGGGAAAAAGATCGTACACATTGTAGATCATTTGAGTTTTAGGCTGATGATTTGAAACATTTTTATAATAATTCAGTGGCTCTTTTTGAATATCCAGATGTTAATAATGGTTCCCTGCTATGTGATTAGAAATGAATCTGCCAAGGAAAAATGAAGCCCTTTTCTCTTGGGGGAAGTTGAGTAACTTCTGTTATTTTCCCAGGCTTCCTGGGGAAGTCTATCAACATATGAATAAATGATGGGAACCGGAGTCTGGCTGGTCACCATGGAATTATCAGCCTTGTTTTCTGAGTTTGACCTTAGTTATTTACACACTCAGCTTGAAATACGGCAAATGTAGTCACTTTTCAGCTATTTCATTCCTTGAAATCTAATAGTCCTTTAAGTGTTTGAGATTGAAAAGGCTGTGCTGTTTTCATAAAGGTTTCTGCTGTCATTGGTTGTGAAGGCCACGACATTTGCCCAAATAAAGAAATAAGATGAGGACTGGGGATTCCCTCTTCTCTATTAAATTTTTCTTGGGAGAAAGAGAAAAAAATCATCCTCTTGAAAAAGAAGCAACATTTAAAAGCCACAAATCTCTCTTAGAGACAGAAACCCAGTAACTGGCTTGGATGGATGATTTTTGTTTTATTGTTGCATTTCTGATATGCTACCTGTTTTAATTTTTTCTTTAACACTGAAGATTCCATGCTAGGGTTGTCTTAGATCTAGGTATTTCCAAATCATTACATTCAAATGTTAAAACACTCCATTTGGCCCTTAGAAACATCATGATAGTCTTCCTTTACACTGAGGAGCTAAAGCATTTCCGGTATAATGCCTAAATATAAACATACATGTGCAATGACCTCTTCCCATATGGGACTCTTTATTCAGTCCACCAACATTTATTGACAGGATTTTTAGGGATTTCTTGTCAAATGAGATCTTGTTTTGGCAAAATAAAAACTTATCATCTGAGAAATGAGAAGATCATTGCTTTTTAAGCAGCATTTATAGGACATTTAATATGTATGGGACATTTAATATGTCAATATTTAATTTATTGACAGGATTTTTAGGGATTTGTTGTCAAATGAGATCTTGTTTTGGCAAAATAAAAACTTCTCATCTGGGAAATGAGAAGATCATTGCTTTTTAAGCAGCATTTATAGGACATTTAATATCTACAGCATTTTGCAAAGGAGCAGAAGGTAATAACATTAATAACAATAGCTGGCATTGGGAGCTAACATTTGTTACATACAATCAGCCAGGCACTGAGGTAAGCGCATTATATAGTTTGGCTTATTTTTTCCTCCAGCACTCTTTTGGGGTAGGTACTGTTATTATCTCTATTAACGGATGAGGAAACTGAGGCTCACTAAAGTTTAGTAATTTGCCTAACACCATATGGCTGATGAAAAAGCCAGGACACATTCCTAGGAAATTTGTTTCCAGAGCAAGAACCTTCTAGATCAGAGGCTCTCCAACTGTGGTTCATGGACTGTTTTCTGGGAACCCATGAGATCAAAGTATTTTCATATTAACATTAAGAGGTTACTTGCCTTTCTGTGCTGACATTTGTGCTAACGGTGCAGAAGCAATGGCAGGAAAACTGCTGCTTCTTAGCATGAATCAAAGTGTTAAAATCAAGTTGTGCTAGTGGTCCTTGTGTTCTTCACTGCCACGTATTTGTGGGGAAATAAAAAAGACAATTTCTTTTAACAACGTCCTTGATGAAGGAGTAAGAAATTATTAATTTTTCTAAACCTTGGCCCTTATGAAAAAATTTTAAAACATATTCTGTGTGACAAAATGAGACATGAGCACAAGGCCCTTCTTCTGCACACTGAAGTACAATGCTATCACTGTTTGATCGTTTGAACTGGGAGCTGTCTAGTCCTTTCTTTCATGGGGCCCCATTTTTACTTGAAAGAATAAGACAAACGATGGATACTTAGACATGGCAGATCTTTTTAGTGGTGCATTTTTGCAAAAATAAACAAAATGTGCTTATCGTGTCAAGAAACTCACTGATAGTATTTATGGCTAATAATAAAATTTGAGCTTTCAAGAGAAAATTAGAATCTTGGAGATTTTGTATTCACCACCATGAGCTTGATAGCTTCAGGATACTTAAAGACTTTTCTGAGCTCAGAAGTGAAATTAACACATGCAATTTTGTGATATAAAATAAGATATGGCAACATCTGGAAAACTGCATAACTAACAGAGTCAACCAATATTTCCCCAATGACCAATGCTTGATGTTACAAAATCATGCATGGGTAAAAGATTCATTCAATGTAGGAAGTAAACAGTGGATGGTAATGTTAGAGAATATAGCAACAGTTAATTTGTATAGTTTCAGATTCCACATTATAACTAACCTTTAAGAAGCTACCACTTGTTAAGTTTTGGTGTGATACCAAAGAATATCTGCAATGATCAGATAAAGCTATCAAAATGCTCTTCCTTTTCTAAGTACCTAATCGCAGTTAGAAAAAAATATGTGTGATGCTGGATAATCTTCATAAACTTCAATCAAAACAATATATTGTAACAGATTGAATGTAGGAGCAGATATAAGAATCCAGCTGTGTTCTATTAAACTAGACATTTATAAGATGCATAAAACTGTAAAACTATGCCATTCTTGTTACTAAATTTTTAAAATTAAAAAAAAATTTGTGGTAAAATACACATGAACATAAAATTTACCATCTTAATCATTTTTGAGTGTACAGTTCAGTAGTGTTAAGTACATTAACATTGTTGGGTAACTAATCCCTAGAACTTTTTTCATCTTGCAAAACTAAAATTTTACACCCGCTAACCAATAACTCCCGATTACGCCCTCTGCCCCTCAGCCCTTGGCAACCATCATTCTACTTGCTGTCTCTGAATTTAACAACTCTGGGTACTTCATATAAGTGAAATCATATAGTATTTGTCTTTTTGTGACTGGTTTATTTCACTTAGTAACTTTCTTGCTTTTTTTTTTGAAATATAGTCATTTTCATAACAATGTTATTTATGTTAGCATACAATGGATTTCTTATTGTTATTTCAATGAACAATAAATACTTAAAATTCTCAGTTTTAAATTTAATAGAATAAATGTCAATAGATATAGCCACTATACATATCTCTATTGAACCACTAGCTGCATTACTGTAATTACTCATTTTAATGTTTGTCTTTATAATATAATATAATGTTTGTCTTTATATTATAATATAATATAATGTTTGTCTCTATAATAGTCACTATATGGTGACTATTGTGGCAAGGACTGTGGAGTATTTATTTTATATCTATAGGGCAGATATTAACTGAGTATTTGATAAGTGATGAATGCTGAAACCCAAATTACAGTCAACACACTTTGAAAGTTACAGATCAACTTGTTGTGTGAGTGCATAATGCATAATTTTAAGGGGTGCTGGAATAAACATTTTAAATAGGTATTATATGGTTTAATGTGTTTGGGAAGAACTGTAACTTAGATATTGAACTTCCCATTTCACCAATTTCATTGTTTAGTATGAACATAAAGTAAGATGCCAGGTAGGTAATGTTGTATATTGGAAAGGCAAAAAATTGTGAAGTTGGGACTTCAGTGCTGGAGCTGGGAAAGCGATCATAGTCATGAGCTACATTTCTTCTGATGAATGAGTTTTCCTGCCATCTTCCTCATGGACATCTGCTGATAAGGAGAAACTCATTGGTAGAGAGTCCTTGAAATTTCCATAATATGTGCCAACATGAATTAATACAAAATACAACAATTATGCAATATGGGACTTGAAAGCAAGTATTGTACTTTATCCACTATGATGGTTAATACTGAGTGTCAACTTGTTTGGATTGAAGGATGCAAATTATTGTCCCTGGGTGTGTCTGTGAGGGTATTGCCAAAGGAGATTAACCTTTGAGTCAGTGGACTGCGAGAGGCAGACCCACCCTCAATCGGGTGGGCAGCATCTAATCAGCTGCCAGCATAAAATCAGGCATGGAAAGAGAAGACTTGCTGAGTCTTCCAGCCTCCATCTTTCTCCTGTGCTGGATGCTTCCTGCCTTCGAACATTAGACTCTAAGTTCTTCAGCTTTTGAACTCTTGGACCTACACCAGTGATTTTCCAGGGGCTCTCGGGCCTTCGGCCACAGACTGAAGGCTGCACTGTCAGCTTCCCTACTTTTGAGGTTTTTGGACTCAGACTGCCTTTCTGGGTCCTCAGCTTGCAGACAGCATGTTGTGTGACTTCACCTTGTGATTGTGTGAGTCAATTCTAATAAACTCCCCTTTATATATACATCTATCCTATTAGTTCTGTCCCTTTAACGAACCCTGACTAATATACCCACTAAACAATATGGGACTTGAAAGCCAGTATTAGTACTGGCTTTAATTTCAAGGCTTTCAAGACCTAATAATTATGTCTTAAACCCTCATCTTTTCTAGAGAATGACTTTATTTCTCATTTGTTAAAAACCTGCCCTAATGTCTTTCTCTTGATGAATGTTCTTAGTTGCTCTAGAGCCAGGGGATCATTGAGGAAATCTTTTGAATTTGATTAAAAATAGTCTGTGTTAAAAATAAAAACTCACAGAATGACATATTAAGCCCTTACCTTCTCTGTATTTTATTAGTAATACATATGGTGAATAAATACAGTTGCTGCCATATAAAGCAATTTTTGGTGCTATTAACATTGTTTTCTGATTTACTATGATATGAGTATTTATTGATCTGGGGCTGTCACTGGCCTGAAATTAATGGTGTTTAGGGTGTAAATTAGGCAGGATGTCACAAGATCTTAAATTCCATAGAGAAGAGTGTCTGAGAAATGTGCCTTTTTCTGGTCTCAGTGGAGTAAAGCTTTTGATCTTCTGCATACTTGGATCTGGTTTCCTGCAAAGCCATGTTGCCCACATTGGTGCCAATGGCTAAAGCTGAGTTTTTTAAGGACAGCACTGGCTTAAATTCTTGTTGCATTCAGACCAGTTGCAGTCTTGTCTCTGCTCCCTTCCCCTATGAAGAGTTTGGGGAAGAAACATCATGAAAAAATATATATTCCTCCTGAGTACCTGATCCAGAGCTCAGACATTTTTGGAAGTGACTTGGCCTGATCTTTTATCTAACTGTCTAATTTAGAAAACCACAGATTGTCTGAACTTAAAGGGAATCAAAGACAAAACAAGAGTGAGGTGGCTGAGCTACGGACGCAGAGATGCAGATCTTTGTGAAGACCCTCACAGGCAAGACCATCACCCTCGAGGTCGAGCCCAGTGACACCACTGAGAATGTCAAGGCCAAAATTCAAGACAAGGAGGGCATTCCACTTGACCAGCAACGTCTGATATTTGCGGGCAAACAGCTGGAGGATGGCCGCACTCTCTTAGACTGCAACATCCAGAAAGAGTCCATCCTGCACCTGGGGCTGCACCTGTGAGGTGGCATTATTGAGCCTTCCCTCTGCCAGCTTGCCCAGAAATACAACTGCGACAAGATGATCTGCCGCAAGTGCTGTGCTCGCCTGCACCCCCGTGCTGTCAACTGCCGCAAGAAGTGAGGCCACATCAACAACCTGTGCCCCAAGAGGAAGATCAAATAAGGCTCTTCCTTCCCCCAAGGGCAGCCTCCTGCCCAGGCCCCATGGCCCTGGGGCCTCAATAAAGTGTCCCTTTCATTGACTGGAAAAAAAAAAGACAAAACAATTCAACACACCTTTTTTTTTTGCAGTTGATGAAACAGAACTAGAGAGGCTAAGTGGCTCACCCCAGTCGATATTGAATTGGTGACAGAACAAGGGCTAAGCCCAGGGCTCTCATCGGTGGTTTATTTTCTTTCAGCTGCCTGCTGATGGGGAACATTTGTGGGACTTCTTTGAATGCCATCTTGGGAAAATATAGTGAAGTAGGATCAATCCCACCCCAACTCTCTCTCTCTGTTTATGTCTCTCCCTCTCTCTCATGCACACACATAGACACACAGGGTATTCCAGTCACAGTTCCAACAGCTCTGTGACTTTGCTTGGTCACTTAGCGAGCTAAGGCTCAGGAGTGTACTCTGCTTCAGGGAGATGGTGATACCTGTGCTGGCTGTTGCATGTATTCCATGAGACGATATATGTGGAAGCCCTTCATGAGATGTAAAACCCTATAGCTAGTGTAACAGGGTGGTAGTAACAGAAGATTTTAAAGCAAAGCTCCGAAATGCTTGTTCGCACAGTTTTTTGTATAGATACAAGAAATCTCATGAGGTTGTGAATCCCGTGGTTTCATTTGCATAATTCATAACTCTGTAATATGATATTGTCTTAACCAAATAGTTAGCCTTCTCCCGGTCTTTTCTTCATCCCTTGCAGTCTTTTAAGCCAAATTCTCAATTTCAGACCTTGCTGGAAGTCCCCTTGGACCTTCGGTTTGTTATTTCAAAGCTAGGATAAAAAGAGTTTAAGATATGGACATGTCTAAGAAAAATATACTTATTGCTTTGGGCCTTTTCTTTCATTCTGTGTTATTTGGCAAGCTTGTTCTATTTGCTTGAGCTGTGGGCTGGGGGTTAGGAGACTGACTGGGTTTTGATCCCTGCTCTGCTCTGTGTCGCTTTGGACCTGGTATTTAACCACTGTAGAAAATAAAAAGGCCGGCTCAGTGGACAGCCTGTTTTGGTCAGTTCAGGCTGCCATAACAAAGTGCCATAGGTGGACTGGGAGTTTAAACAACAGAAACATACTTTTTCACAGTTCTGGTGGCTGGAAAGTGTGAGATGAGGGTGCCACCATGGTTAGGTTGTGCTGAGGGCTCCGTTTCTTGCTTGCAGATGACCATCTCCTCACTGTGCATTCACACGGCAGAGACAGACAGACAGTTGGCAAAACCTCTAGTGTCTCCTTCTCTCTCTCTCTCTCTCCCCCCCAACTTTTTTTTTTTTTTTTTTGAGATAGGATCTCACTCTGCTACCCAGGCTGAAGTGCAGTGGTGCAACCTCAGCTCACTGCAGCCTTGAGCTCCCGGGCTCAGGAGATCCTCCCGCCTCAGCCTCTCCGGTATTTGGGAACACAGGCGCACACCATCATGCCTGGCTAAATTTTTGTATTTTTTGTAGAGACAGGGATTCATCATGTTGCCCATGCTGGTCTTGAACTCCTTGACTCAAATCATCCACCTGCCTTGGCCTCCTAAATTGCTAAGATTTGAGGCATGAGCCACCACACCCAGCTGGTGTCTCTTTTTGAAAGGACAGCAGTCCCATCGTGAGGATCTCACCCTCATGATCTCATCTAAACCTAATTATTTCCCCAAGGTCTAATATTCAAATACCATCACATTGGGGGTTGCAGCTCGAAAATATTAATTATTTGAGGGGGAATACAATTTAGTCCATAGCAGGCCCCTTGCAGTCTAAAGGCTGCAAGTCTATATTACATGTGAGGTGTAATGCTAAGTACTGTGAGATACCAGAAAATTTGTAGTACAGAAAATCCAAAATACAGCTCACTCCTCAGGAGCACAGCCTGTTTGGAAAGCAAACATAACATAAAGCAATATGAGAGGAATCATGCGAAAGGAGCAGAGACAACAAGGGCCTGTAGCAGTTCGGGAGACAGAGAGAGAGAGATCAATTCCTACTGGAAGAATCAGGAAGGTCTTCCTGGAAGAGGTGGTGTTAAGTTGGATTTTGAAAGATGGCAAGATATCCACAGATGACTATGGGTATGGGGTGAGTGACAGGCAACAAGAACAAAGATGGAAAAATGCTTTTTGGAGAACAGATGAGCCTGAAGCTTAGCAGGGGATAGTCCTGGAAATACTGGTTCAGTCCACCCAGTTCTAAAAGCAAATGTGTGATGACTGGAGAACCTCTTCAGCAAATTAATAAACAAAGTGGGCTTTGGGGGAAATTAACTCAGCTACAGAGAGGAGAGTTGCTTAGGGCAGAGAGAAGATGAACAGAGAGGCCAGTTTGGAATCTAGAGATGTGGCTTGTAGATTTCTCTTAAACATCTGGAATGTATATTCAAAAAAAAAAAATCAAGCCATGGATTTCTTCACTGCTGGAAAACCACCATCACCCTTCTGGTTTTGGCTTCTGCTTTGGGTGATCAGATTTATTTCCTCTTGTCAAGAGTTATATTCCCTTTGCGTAATAGACAGAGGCTCTGGGTGCATCCGGAGAGGTGTCTGAAGTCAAGACAAGCTGTCATTTCTAAGAGCAGCCGAAACAAGGGCAAGGGCTGGCATTTCACTGGTCCCTGCATACCTCATTTCTGGGAAGGGCAGGAGTGAACTTGGTGGGGCAGGAGAGCCTGAGGCAGACTATGTTCTACATTTTGGGAGCTGTCATCCTCAGGGATGAAAGACTGTCGGTTCAGTTTTCAGTACCCTTGACATCTGCAAGTTGCTTTTGTAGCCTGAAATTCCTCAGGCCTCTTCTGCCTGGTGTAGGAAGGTTGCCACCTTGACATGAACCATCAGACTTGGCTGCCTCACTGTGTCCGGCTGCATGACAGAAGTGCCTCTGCCCTCTGCCCTGATTTTATTTATGGTTGTGTTTCACATGGGCTCAGGACAGTTCTCACAGGTTCTTTACTTAGGTTTCCTTGTTAGTGTCTGTTTCCTGCAAAGCCACTTGAGAATGCTGTTTCCTGGGGACTTTCATGCCTTCTCCCCCGTGGCTGCCCTGAACACCAATTGTCAGAGCTTCCAGTGGTGCCAGAAGATCCCAGGCCCCCTTCCGGACTCACTGTGCTGGAGCCACTCTGTCGTCTCTCCCGGGGCATTGGTGCCTCTGCTCAGGGCCCTGAAGCATGAACCTTCCTCCTTCCAGGTCGCACTCCTCATGCCAATGAACACCCAACCCCTTTGATTCAGAAGTTCTCTAGACATGGCCAGACTCTGAATACTAGTTTAAGCCAAGCCGATCCTGAGGACTCCCACCCCCACACCAGCCCCTATAAGGCATGTGGCTACTGCACTTTGTTTCTTATCCAGGTGGCAGGACAGGGAAGCAGGTGCTAGAGGCACCAGCAGCACCACTCCCAAGGTGTCAGGGGTGAAAGTGTGGCAGAAAGTTGCACAGTTGCGTGTCGATGTGAAATATCCTCCAGGGAAATTTCATTTTCAGAAATGCCAGGACTGACTGTGTTTTCATAGAACCAAGGCAGAGCTTCCGTTCTCGGAGGGTGGGCTTTGGAAACAAGACAGCCCACTGCTGAGTCCAGGAGTTGTCTCTTTGGGGCATTCAGGGAGCTCAGGGGACACTGTTGCTGGTCGGTTGCCCTGAGCAGGAACTTCTCAGGCAACATCAGGGGACTGGGGGCCCTGGGAAGGAAAGTGGGCTAGGGGAAATGCCCTCAGCTGCAGGTCAAACTGTGTCCTGGTGTTGGGTGTAACATGGTATGTAATAAAGAGTATGAATTGGTGGAACAGCTACCCTGTTTTTCCATCACAGCATGGGGCTTCTTTTCAGTTCCAAGCCTGAGAGTGAATTCTGGAAGGGTGGGGCAGGACGGACCTTTTGGGAAGAAGGCAACTCCTTTGCCATTGGGCCGGCACAGTCCCCAAAGGGTTGGCATCCCTGGGCCCTGCTGGGCAGTGGGGGCTAACGTTTTGTG
This sequence comes from Pan paniscus, assembly GCF_029289425.2. Taxonomy (NCBI): domain Eukaryota; kingdom Metazoa; phylum Chordata; class Mammalia; order Primates; family Hominidae; genus Pan; species Pan paniscus. The sequence continues at coordinate 30,516,251 of NC_073255.2, read as the reverse complement.
TACAGAGGGCACAGGAGGCACAGGGGGCACCAGCTTTGAAGCAGCTCTTCAGCTGATGGTCAGTTATTAAACATCTCAACTGAATGGCTCTTGTGGGGAAACAAAGATGAACAGATCCCTCTCCAGGGAATTCACATTCCATTTGGGGAGACAAACAAATAAATGCTATGAAAAAAAATGCTATAACTGAGATGTCCTGTCACAGAGAGTGTTCCTCAGCAGCAGCGGGAGACAGAAGGTAGTAAACATCCCGGGTGATGGTGGCTAGGACTGCCTGTGATCTCCAGGTGGATGGGTGGGGCTTGAGGACATGGAGACAGGACCAAGCATGGGTGAGGAAGGCCATGGGGCACCCCGATGACAGGGGTGCACAGAGCGCAGCTGAGGTTGCTGATAGACGCAGAAATCCGAGGAACTGAGCTTTTCCTCAAGGTGGCAACAGTCAAGGCAGAAAGAGGGCACTGGCGTCCCAAAATGCTGACCTGGGAAGTGAGTCCCAAAGACCCCTGGACAGAGTTACCCCAATTCTGTCTGTGGGGATCTAGTTTTAGGACTTGTGTTCCAGAACGAACTCCTTCTATTTGATGGCCTTCAAAAGTGGTAGGGCCTTGTAGAAATGACTAGTTTAATAGTGTGCATTGTGCATTCACTCAGATCTCTGGTTTGGAAACATGCCCTTCTAGAAACCTTCCCTTTAAATTTAATTATTTGAATTGGTAATAGAGGCACCTAGTACAAAAGATACAAAAGGAAGGTAGATAATGAACAGTAAGTCTCCCTTCTATCCCAGGGACCCAGCCCCCCTCTCATCCTCCCTAGAGGAGCCACCGTGTTCAGTTTCTTGTGTCGTCTTCCAGGGATATTTTATGCACAACCTGGCTCTTTCTCTATACACACACCCACAGCACCTATTTAAATGTAAATAGGAACACACCATAAGGTCGTTCTGCACCTTGTTTGTTTCTCCTAGAAATATATCTGGCTCTGGTTCCGTATGAGCTCATATAGAGATTCCTCAGTTATTATAGCTTCTGCTTATTCAGAATATATGTGTCAATATGCATGTGCCTATGGACATATTCCGAATATATGTGGTGCCACAAATATACCTAACATCCATCATTTCACATGAGTAAAGTACTTGTAAAGGGCAATAAGTTTCCAGAAGAAGAGTTGTTGGATCACCTTGTAATGAATTTAAACTTCAGGTAAGCATCACCAGGTTGCTTTCTGTAATGGTCATATCTCTTTCCATGCCCACCAGAAATGTCTGAGAGTGCCTGTTGCTCCACACTCTTACCAACAGATTCTGTTTTTAAACCTCTTGATCTTTGCCACACTGATTGGTGAAAAAATGTTTTCTCATGGCAGTTACCATTTGTGTTTCCTAATATTTTGACAGAAATTGAGCATCTTAAAGAGTACTTTGAAAAATCCTGTACCACTTCAGTCCTTTTTGAAGTAGGCAGAGGACAGAAGGGAACAATATTCAGAAAACAGAGGTCCCAGTCAGCTGAGAGATAATTGTAATAAGTTCCTTGAGGACAACCATGTATCCTTTTCCTTTTTATCTTTGTTGGCACACAAAATTCACTATAAATGTGTGTCAGATTGAATTTGTGTCACTTTGGTGTAAGAGGGGAAACTTTTTTCATATCTGCCCTTCAGACTTTGATGTTTCCCTTTCAAGAGTTTGAAAGTGCTTTCCTGGAAAAATTCTGTTCAAAGAGTTCAAGTTTCATTTCTTGTCACAATGTTACTGCTTGAAGGTCCCATTCATCTGTTATCTCCATGACTTTCTTGTTGTCTTTCCTAAATCATCGTGTATCTGTGAGGAAGGTGTCAGAACTGCATTAATCTCAGAATATGAGGAGAAAACATTTTGTGAATGACATGGACTCCAAATCTTGAAGGAGTGTTTCTCTATAGCCTGTATTTGCTGCCGAATTTTTCATATTGCATTAGCCAATATTAAATGTCAGTGAGTTACAGCTCTTTGGTGCATTCACCTTAACTCTAGAACATTTACCAAAGGAGTTATGATCATGGGATCCCATGGGAAACATTAGTATTATAATCTACGTTACTGCCAGTATTGGAAATTTTATTAGAATGCAGTATGATATATCAAGATCTCTACAAAAATGAATCGTTTTTGCAATTTGACTTTGCAACCGTTAAAACTTTCCATAAACATAGATCCATGCATACAATAAAGAGCATACAACATGAAGCTTTTTGTACACTCAAAATATTTCAAATTTTAGGATAAAAATCTTAGTGGTAATAAATTGGATATCTATGTCCCTTGCCCTGCCCCCTTAGGAATGAAAAAATATCTGTTTTTAGTTACCAAGTTTTATGCTGGAAGCCATGTTAAAAAAGATTATGGACAACCTTATTTCCTTTCTTCTTTCCTCCCTTTCTTTTTTCTTCTTCCTTCTTTGGTCATATATTAGGCAGCTACCATATACTGGCCACTGGGATAGAGTCAGAAGTGTATGTAATTGTGCTTATAAATATGACTGTTTTCACAGTCTTTGCAAGGGCAAATTATTTTCTTTTTCTGTAAACCCTTTTGTTGGCAACAAACATGAAGGAAGGAGCTGATCCCACAGCCTAAGACTGGTGGTAAAACACCACTTTCTTGTACAAAAATCTCACATTCACAGAGGTGCCAGAGTGCTTGAAATTCTACCACTAGAGTTTTTGTCCATTTGGTTTAAAGTATTAGCCCAGAAAGTCCCTGTTCAAGTGCAAGTCTATAACTTGGGATAAATAACATACACTGATGTGTACTGAGATGTTTGAGATTTAAAAAATTATACAATTAACTATCATCTAGCAGAGAACTGACTCCTAAGGAAAGGGAAACACCAGGTTGGTGACGCCTGATGGTGGAAGGGATGGACCAGAACATGGAATATTGCTGGGGATTTGTGAGAGTGCACAAGACCAGGGCCCTATAACCTAGATGTATAGACATTGCTCCATTGTCTCTGGATAGTAGAAAACCAGGCCATTGTGGTGTCACCTCGTTCCTTCTCTGGGTATCTGTCTGTCTCCCTTGGATGGTGACTGGAATTTGCTGAGTTAACTCCCTGCCACTAATTAAGACTAACCTCCCTAGGTGGCCTATACCCCATTTCCAACTCAAACTCTCACCCAGGTGTCCTCTCCTCTGTTGACCCTAAGCCATGAGGAATTATTTGCTGTTTCCCCCTAAAACCAGCCTAATGCACTTCTTTCCATTGCCTCTGCTCACACTAATTTGTACTGAGGTTGGTTTGCCTGCCCCATACCAATCTGTTTTTTAAGTCTCAGTTTGAGAATCACCACTTCTTGAAGACTTTCATGACTTTGCCATCTTCACACCTGCTTCAAGTAGAGCAGACTACTCCCTTCTTTGGGAACTCCATGAATTCTAGAACACTTCTAGCACAGCATCTATAACTTTTTATAGCACTTACTGGTTTACCTTTCTGTTTCTTTACTAGATTCTAATCACCGTGAGGGCAAGGACTATGTCAAATATATCTCAGTATCCCTAGCTTCTTTTAACACTTGGCAGGTAATGTATGCTTAATGCTTTTTGGCTGAACAAATAACAAATGACTCAATATCTTAGAGAGGGGACCTAGTGATATATAGGATAATTAATAGATTATGGACATGGGGGTCTTGCTTCTTGAAAACTCCATTTGATTAGGTATTTCTTGAGCACTTAACACTTGTGTCGCTATGACTTAGTCACAGCTCCCACTTGCTATCAGCCTTATACACTATTTAATGTAATCTTCAGCACAACCTAAGAGGTATGTATTATTATCCCTGTTTTTTTTGGATGAGGAAATTGAGACTTGGCAAGATTAAGTAATTCACTTAGAATTACACAGCTATTCAAAATTTCAGGCCAAGTCCATGCGAGTCCAACACACTTGCTTTTCCTTAACTGCTGCATGAAGCTAGGTACTGCAGAGGATGTAAAGGTGCTGCAAGCACTTCACAGTCTAATGACAGAGGACAAGCACTTCACAGTCTAATGGCAGAGGACAAGCATATGCCGTGAACTCTTCTAATTCCAGGCACTGGATATCTGCTACAATAAGGGTACAAACAAAAAGGCTGATAACCACATTTGTATATATACAGAGTTGCCTAGTTTTACTGTCATGATATATAATTAATCTTTATTCATGTATCTCATAAGCAGAGATGAAGAAAAATTCATCAAAACTGGAAGCACACACATCAGGTTGCTACATTAGCATGCTTTGGTTTTGTGCAGAGAACCAAATTCCAGCCAACGATCACTGGTCCAGGGCTTGCCCAGCTCAGGTGGTATCTGTGGGTGACATAGCCTGAGTTGTGCCTTTGTTTGAATTACTAGCCTTGGCACCAAGGATTCAAACATGGAATAGACTGGCAGGACCGTGGTAGTAGATTAGAATATCTTTGTTAACTTAGAAGTTGTGTGAGGTTGAATTGGAACCAAATCACGCTGAGGTCCTTCAGAATAGATGGTGTGTATATACTAATGAACAAATTGGATGGTTCTTGTGGGAAAGGCACCAACAGTGAATGGGAACACAGCCAAGTGAACACATGAAGACTAAAAATTTGGAAAACTCAGGGAATGGCTATTTGGGGCAAACAGTGGGAAAACATATGGCCACTTAGACTAGACCACCCAGTTGGATCTGCTGATGTGCAAATCACTGTGGTGTGGAGACTTCCCCAGCCAGCCCCATCTCCCCATCTCCTCAAAAAAGGTCTTGAGTGACAGAGGGTCTGGATACAGGGGGCTGATGGTCATCAGGAGAGGAATTCCAGTGGGGTCATCCTGAGGCTAACTTGTTCCCAGTCAAGATGACTTTCTGAGAGGTTGTTCTAGGAGATGATCTGTGCTTTCAGTTTGTTCTTGAGAGGTCTGAGGGGTTAGCTGAAGAGAGGAACCAAAGCAGTTAGGATTAGACTCTGTTGAGGTAGCAGAAACCCCATCATAATAGTGGCTTAATCCTGTGTTAGTTTGCTAAGGATAAAAAATTAAAATTAAAAAAAAAAACCATAAAAAACTAGTGGCTTAAATTATTAAAAAAAAGTCTATTTCTCTTTCTCATAAGAGAAGCCCAGGTATGGCCATGTGTGGTGGCTCACGCCTGTAATCCCAGCACTTTGGGAGGCTGAGGCGGGTGGATCATGAGGTCAGGAGATCGTGACCATCCTGGCTAACATGGTGAAACCCCATCTCTACTAAAAATACAAAAAAAATTAGCCAGGCGTGGTGGTGGGCACCTGTAGTCCCAGCCACTTTGGAGGCTGAGGCAGGAGAATGGCGTGAACCTGGGAGGCAGAACTTGCAGTGAGCCGAGATTGCACCACTGCACTCCAGACTGGGCGACTGAGCAAGACTCCATCTCAAAAAAAAAAAAAGAAGCCCAAATGTGTCAGCTTAGAACACGATTTTACTCTATAATGTCAGGGACCCAGTTCCCTTCTATCCTGCTCAGCATGTAGCTTCCACTTCATGACCCAAAACGGCTGCAGAAGTTCTTGTAATCACATCCTTATTCCAGCAGTAAAAAGGAGAAAAAGACAAAGAAGCACATGCTCCCTCCCTTTAAACATAGTTCCTAGATGTTGTACCCAGCACCTCCTGTAGTTGCACACCTAGGTGCAAGGGAGACAGAGAACTATAGTTTTACTCAGAGTGACCACATGTCCAGCCAGAAATCAGAGGTTCTTTTATTAAAGAAGAAAGAAAGAAAAGATTTTATAGGACAACCATCAGTCTTTGCTACATTAAAGCAGACAGGAGGAACCTCCTGGAGTTCTTTGGGTGGTAGCAGTAGTACATTGAGTTGGGGCTGGGATCCCAGGGCTGGTAATTCTAGATCTGCATCTTGGGCCTGAACAGGAATTGCTGTGTGCTTGAGTCGAAGAGAAGGCAAGGAGGACAGAAAGGGAGTTTGTTTCCTGAAGCATGGCACATAACAAGCACTTGGCTCCTGGGTAGACCCTCCATGTGGATCAGCAACATTTCCTGAGACATGATCCTCAGAGCAGCAGTTCTGCAAAATGGTAGAAGGTATGACTCAAAAGGCAAGGGCCATGGTAAAACAAGTTGGTGCAACACCAATTTATGGGCAGTTAAGCAGGCCACTTAACAGTGAGAAGCCTTAGGACCTTCAATGTGGACTAATGAGCACTACAGAATTCCACCCAAGAGTGGAATGTGGCACACAGCATCTCCCCTCCTCAAGACACATCTCCAGTGTCCTGTGGAATAATGTGCCCCATGGATTCTCAGAGATCGGCAGGACAAGGAACTCTGAAGTTGCGTTGCCCGATGCCACCTCTGACAATGTGTGTGATGGCAGGTTGGTGCCACAGAGGGAGATTTGGTGGGGCAGCAAAGAGCAGAAGATGCTGAGGCTCACGTTGAAAAAGGAGGGAAAACCAGGCCTTACAGAGAAGTTCTTTACAGGCAAAACAAGCGGGCAAAGACGTGAGGATTAAAGTAGAAACTCCTGAATAAAATCAGTGTGGAAAGAACCATGATAGATACTTCTCCCAGAATGGCAGAGAGAGGGGGCCTGATCGACCCCACCGAGGCAGTGACCAGCCACATGCTAAGCCCTGCAGGAGCGGTGGGCTCCTTCCATCTGCAACCTCTGGGGCAACCACAAGAGCTGCAGCTGCTCAGGGGAAACTGCAAGCTAAGACATTTAACTGCAAGCTGCTAAGACATTTAGTCCTCTTGAAATCCATAGTGATTGTCTTTCCCTCAGATTTAAAACTTTGCTCTCAGACAAAACTTGTCCGATCCCCTAAAAGGTGTAGAGAAAGAAACTTTGGTAGTAGTGATTGGCAGAGGTGGTGGTGATGCTCAAATATGGTGGAAAGGTGGGCCCGGCCTCCTGATCTTCCCCTTTTCTCTCCATGGGCTTCTTGGCATTACCTGTGTGATAGGAGCAGGTCTATTTCTTTGCTAATTCCCCTTCGGCAGGGTGCAGAACAGTTGGGGGAGGGACAAAAGAAAAGGTTAAGAGAGAATATCATTTTTCTCTTGCAACACACACCCCTACCCCTTCATCATACATTCTCCTACTTCTGACTCTATCTTTCCACTATTACAGAAATCTGCTTATTTGACACAATCTTCTGAATGCCTGCTTTCCCTCCCAATTTTTTGCGTTCCTATTGTGTACTTTGTCCTTACGGGTTGTTTAGAGCTTGCCTCTTGGTTTCTGTAAATGTTGAGAGGACGCAGTTATGGCTTTGTGAAACTGGGCCCCCCAGTGGAGCCACAGTGGTGGCCCAGGCTGGAGGTGGGGCCGGTTCTGGGCTGTGACTGAGGAACAGGTACTAGAAGAGGCCTGAAGTTCCTATGCGTACAAACTTGCCCCAGTTACCTTCAGCCTCCTGAAAGCCACCCATGTGATTATTTTAACCTGATTTCACTGGAGCTTGCTAGATTTTACTTGCTGATTTTACTGGATATGGTCAAGGTGAGAATTAGGGGTAAAGGCAAAGAGACATAAATCCCCTTTCCTGGTGCCCCTCACACTGACCCGGGCACTACGCAGCTCTGCAGAGTGGAGCAGAAAATTCCTTAGCCTTGATTTTTTCTATGTTCATTGGAATTATAAAATGGAGAGCAATTGTAAGTTCTGAGAGAGCCTCTAGTTTCTGCATTTGAAGATTGGTACTACTGCTTGTATTTCTAGATTGACTTGATATGACCTCATAACTTTACCAGAGTTTCCCTAGGGACACTGTTCCATGCCAAGTTTGTCACACTAGGTATGATAATTTGCTCCAAAGCTGTGGAAAACTAGCAAAAGGACAGATAAAGAATTCACCAATGTATAATTCAAGCCTAGGCTGATATTTATTGGATTCATAAGGCTGAATTACTGATAAAAAGAGGGGAAATGAGCAGAATTGTCAGTGCCGTTAATACTGTGTGCCAAAGGGCAGAGGCACTTATACAGCTGGAGAGGACAATAAAAAACATAAGCACGTTAAGGACTGTAGAGGCTCAGTCACCTCTGGCCAGTGTGGCTCAAATAAATCTATATGGGACCCCAAACTTGAGACTTGATAAATGTGCCACTTCATTTCTCTGAGCTGTGTAGTCCATATGGGGCCAAACATGTCAACACTTCAGACCACATCATTTCTGATTTTAGAATTTTTCCAAACGCAGCGGGTATTAAAACCCCAAATCTTGCATGCAAGAAGAAAACTTCTGTGGACGTACCAAGCAAAATGTTCAGCTGCCCGTGACTGCAGAGCGGGAAGACAATACAAGCATTTACAGGCTGGGCCTCCTGGAATCCTCGTTGAGAAGTGTTGGTTGGAGGAGCCTCCATAGACGCCTGCCCACCTCCCGTCCCCAGTCCCAGACTCCACTCTTCTTTCAAATGTCACACGTCAACAGAAGCAGAAGGCTGCTTGCTTTCTCTGAATGAGAAAAATAGCCTCAGATTTTGCGATTTGTGTGGAGCAGGGAATTTAAACATTTTAAGTTTAATTTCTTGTGATTTACCTTCATGAAGTATTTTGGAATCAATCCACATTCAGCTCCCCTCCTATTGCTTAGCCCTTCCTAAGTGGTGCATAACTTTTAGGTCTGGAACAGTTTCAAAACACATGAAGAACTCACTTTTACTGAGCCACTTGGTTTTCAATCATAAATGTCAACATACATAATATACGTAGCACTGTCTCACATAACACAATTAAAACATGTAAATACAGGGTCTTTCAGTTAAATCAACTGTGTGAACAAATATACTATTGAATGTTTTACATATGTGCATCTTTAAAAATCATAAACATGCACATCTGTTTAAGTTTTGTGTCTACAAAGTTCACACACAAGTAAAAGTTGGTGATATTATTTTCTGTACCCAAACTGTTTAAAAAGTATGTGTTTGTATATGTAGAAAATTCAGGCACAATCTAAAAGCCATATATGTTTCCATCCATATATATGTAAAGTTAAATTACCCATTTTACTTGGCATTTACATCCTTTGTGAACAATATCCTTAAAGGTTGGTTTTTATTGTTTATACTATGCCTGCTGAGATCTGCTAAATATAATTGTGATTTTTGAGGGATTAAGGTAAAACCAGATCTCTGATGCAAACTCAGACCACACCCTCCTCTGGGCCAACTCTGTGAAGCAGGCTGGGAAGCAGCAGTCACATGATGTGAGTGGGGACTCAGTGACACCAGAGGCCGCCTCTTCTGGTAAATATTAGTACATCCTGGACACACTGCTGAGAGCTGCCAGTCACACTGCCATTTCTATGGCAGCTGCGGGGCCTGCAGAGGCCAACTTTCTGTCAGGCAGCTCAGCACACAAGCTCAGAAGCTGGGTGTGGAAAGGAAGATGTTTTAATTCTCACATCTACTTCATTAAAGTCAACACATTTTGTGGGTGTCAGTTTCTATCATGCTGCAAAATAATCAACACTTTAAAAAATGTTTGAAGAAGTTGGGATTTGGTAACCATTCTAAACAAACCAGGACCACACCACAAACACATTGGTATTGGGGCCCCTAAATGCAAAGTGACCTCATGTGCTAGAGGGAAGTGATCTCATGGATCCTGATCCACTGCTGCAAATACCCAGAAAACCCTCAGGGCTTACATTCATGAGCCTGAGGCCCAAGCACCCTCCATCTCTCTTTCACTCTTCAATGAAAAGAGTAAGTTGGACAAATATACATTATTCCAGTCATAGGATGTCCTATGGTAGCGGGTCACGCACTAATCTCTTGGTCCATAAGACCCAGAGAGGCTGTGATTTGCTCAAAGTCAGAGACAGGTCTAGAATCCGGGTCCAGTAACCTTTTAAAATTTTAATTAATATTTGTTTGGAGCAGTTTTCAGTTTACAGAAAAAATTGAACCAAAAGTACATACAGTTTTCATAGGTCCCTTCTTCCACCCACCCCAAATTCCCCTGTTTTTACTATCTGGCATTAGTGTGGCACATTTGTTACAATTGATGAGCCAATATTGACATATTATTAACTAAAGTTCATAGTTTACATTAGGGTTCATTCTCTGTGTTGTGCATCCTATGGGTTTGACAAATGTATAATGACACGTATCTGCCATTATAGTATTGTACAGAATAGTTCCACTGCCCTAAAAATCCTCTGCCTCTTCATCCTACTCTTCCTGTAACTGCTGACAACCACTGGTCTTTTTACAGTCTCCATAGTTTTGCTTTTTCCCAAATGTCATATAGTTGGAGTCACACAGTATGTAGCTTCTTTCTTAGTTCTTCTAAGATGAACTTCTTTCACTTAGCAGTATGCATTTAAGTTCCCTCCAGGTATCTTGGTGGCTTGATAACTCTTTTCATCACTGAATAAGTACAGCCATCACATGGTTGTATTGGTTTGATCTATTTACATATTGAAGGACATCTTGGTTGCTTGCAAGTGTTGGCAGTCATGAATAAAGCTGCTCTTACTGTAGCACATTCCTTCCACATGGACTCAATGTCAAATGTCAAGACTTTGCAAAATCGATTCCTAACAATGGTTGCATTTGGCAATGTTTGGGCCTCATCAAACCTTTGAGTATTATCTGCCCTGTGTAAACTCTGCTTCCAAGAGACTCTTCTATTCTATCTCTGAACCATCCCTAATATAACACACCCATTCCAGAGTTGTTCTTTTATTCGTATCCCTTTATCCTATTTAGAATGTTTTTTTTCCCTTTGGTTTTCCAATCTGTATCCTACTCATCCAGGCCTGTTCACATCCTGCCTCTGCTGTGGCAGTCTTCCCTGGATTCCCACAATTTTAAGGCAAAAACTCTAGAAAGAAAATGGGAGGAAAGAGAAGTGAGTAATTTACTTTCTCAATGACAAAATCCCCTCAACATGGAGAAGAGCAGTCAGACAGATGTGCTTCGAATCCTTGCTCCACTACCTTACTGGATCTGTGCCCTTAGGCAAGTTACTTAACGTCTTGAAGTTCAGTTTTTCCATCTATAAAACGGGTTGAACACTATCAACATTTTGAGTTACTGTGAAGATCTATGTAAAGTGCTCAGAGTACTTCTGACACCAATAAATGATGATGCTCTCCTCTTGCCCCACTTCCTCCTTATCACTATCATCTCCAAATCCAGAAATGATCTCTCCCTCTTCTGCATCCTCACAGCCTTCTATGTGTGTCCTTGTCATGTCTCCAAACTAGAATACATGCATGTGGGGCTGCTTAACTCCTTTGGCATGCACAGTGCCAGGGGCAGGCTTTTTGCGTGTATTCCTTTACATTTTAAATTGGTGAGGTTAAACAGCACTAATCCCTGTGTTTGTAGAACCCTGTTCCAGCTAACCTCTTTCTGTCTGTGTGGGTAACATCCCTAAATACCCTTTTTTTCTGGGGCAGGAGAATAGATCAAACTATTTCTGAAATAGGGAGAGGACTGTCAATCTCGGCGGGGAGTCAGGGGATGTCTGAGAATTTGCGGCTAGGGTGCACCTATGTTTTTCTTTCAGTTACTCATGGCTGAGGATCCAGTTGGAGGATAAATCAGACCCTTCTGTCTTCTCTCTCTGGTTTTGTATCCTCGATTCAGGCTAATGCTGGGGAAGGAAATTGAGAGGAAAGCCCAGCTTTGAAACCACATGATGAGTTTTATTGGGGCAAGAAAGTTATAACTGTGGTGAGATTAGAAAAACAAATAACTTGTGTGTAAGTGACCTCCCACCAATCTGGTGATACCTGAGGGTAGCAAATGTAGAAACAGTGCAGTGTTATTTATGCACCTTTCCTAATCACTGTGGGACCTGGGACCTCCAGGAATCATTGAGTCTGTCTTTTGTGCAGGGCACATAATTGGTTTTGGGTTTTATAGTACAGGCCAGCAAACCTTTTCTGTCATGGGCCAGATAGTAAATATTTAGGCTTTGGGGGCCATATAGTCTCTGTCAAAATTAATCTGCTGCTATATTGCAAAAGTGACAATGGCCAATATGTAAACAAGTGGGTGTGGCTGGATCCCAGTAAAATTTTATTTATGGATATTAAATTTAAATGTCACATAATTTTCATGGGTCACAAATAATATTCATTTTGTTTCCTCTCAACCATTTAAACATGTAACAAGCAGTCATAGCTTGTTGGCTGTACAAAAGTAGGTGGCAGATGCATTAAGCTGCAGGTTGCTGATCCCCACCTTACAATATCATGTGGAAAACTGGCTTAGGCAGAGTTGGGGTGAATCAGGTATAATTTTTTGGTGGGGTGAAGGGAAAATGATGTAAGAGGAATTTGATACCCCTTTGTCTTCTTGCTTTCATTCTGAACATTAACCCATAGATCGATCATGTCACCTCAAACTAAATTGATCATTAGTGCAGTATTTCTCAGCATTGGCATTGTTGACATTTTGAGCCAGATAATTCTTTGCCGAGGTGGGGGGTGTGGGGGTGGGGTTCTATGCATTATAGATTTAGTAGCATCCCTGACCTCCACTAGTTAGATGCCAGTAGCTCCTCTCCTCTCCGCAGTTTGATAACCAAACACAACTCCAGACATTGCCATGCACCCAGCTGAGAACCACTGAGCAAGTGAAACAGCCTCAGAATGACAGGAAATTCAGCAAACCCTTAGCAACCAACTAACTGGGATGGAGGAGAAGCACGCATGTATGTGTGTGCACATGTGCCTGTGCGTGGGTATCTCCAGACAGGGCAGCCTTCTCTGGATTCCCACAAATTTCAGGCAAATCTGGAAAGAATATGGGAGGAAAGAGAAGTGAGTAATTTACCTTCTTAATGACAAAAGTGTAATCACAAATAATGCGTTGCCTGAAGGGGGCACTCCCTCAGAGAAGACTCCAGTCCAGTCATTAGCAGGGTGTTTCTAATTATCAAATAATCAAGTCAGGCTCCACAGTGAGTAAACGGGGCTCCAGGCTTTTAATAAGGCCCTTATTGTGTGATTACCCTTTGAATGCCAATTGAAAGTTTTTCTGTTTTTAGTAGAGGACAAATATTTCATTCTTTCTGTGAAAAAGAAACCTCGGTAGGAATTGAATCATTTCACTTCCTGACCAGCACAGAAAAAAAAGATAAAGAAAGGAGAAAAAAAACATGTCTTTTTTTAAAGGAGGCAATGGAATGCTTGAATTCAAAGAAAAAGTTGCATGTACTGCTTTAACCTGGGTTTTCAGTTTTTTTTTTTTTTTTGAAATGGAGTCTTGCTCTGTCGCCCAGACTGGAGTGCATGCACAATCTCGGCTCACTGCAACCTCTGCCTCCTGGGCTCAAGTGATTCTCCTGCCTCAGCCTCCTGAGTAGCTGGGATTACAGGCACGCACCACCGTGCCCAGCTAATTTTTGTATTTTTAGTAGAGATGGAGTTTCACCATGTCACCTAGGCTGGTCTTGAACTCCTGACCTCAGGTGATCCACCCGCCTTGGCCTCCCTGGGTTTTCAGTTATTAACAGAAAATGTTGAACCGAGACCTGTGGTAGTGAAGAGACTGGAGATTGTTTAGAGTGTGGCCTTCAGGGTATTATGAAATGCTATCTATGATAGATATTGTATTGAGAACTTATTTAAACACACAAAAAAGCATGGACTGACTGAGACAGTTGGCATAGCTTTTTACCATTCTGTACTCGTTCTTAGTAATTGCAGATGAAACTGACATAGAGATGAGTAAGTAGCAGTTTAGCCATCGAGACAAGTAAATGCCATTTGATTTTCATACTGGGGCAGATATCTAAGTCAAGGTTCATCTATTTGCCAAGAGTCTCCCCACTCATAGCCACCCCTTGGAAAACCAAAATTTAAAACTGAACTAAAATAATCAAAACACCTTGTGATCCTGTGAAGAAAATTAATAGGAATCACCCAAGTGGGTGACTGTTCCTTCTTCACTCATTTGCCACAAATCAGCTTGTTTTTATTTGCCTCAGAACTCCCATTAAGTAAAATTTGTCTTGTAGCCCACAGATCATTTCCCATGACCAAAACGCAGATCTGTCTTCTTTTCCTACTAAAGAATCTGAGCTATGTTTCTTTTCAACAAATCCCTATTCCCTGACCCATATTCTATGTTTCACCATGTTTTGTCTACTTGTCTTCTGATTCCAGCTGTGTCATTTTAGTTATCACGCCTTTGTGTCTCAGGACAAACATCGTAGAGTGGGAGCGAGTCAAGGGTGCCGACGACACGACATTAACCCGAACTGGGCAGCTACATGCCGGCATCCTAACCAATGACCTCCACCCACTCACTGTTGACAGGAGCATTTTTTTTCCTCCTAATGCATATTTTAGTCTTGATTGACCATCAACCATATGACAGGGTTGTCCTGTGGGCAAGTTTATTATTAACAGCTCACAGCTGGAGTTACAATAACTACACACGGCTGTGACATTGCACTAATTGACGAAGACACATCTGAGAACAAGACACAGAAAGTGGCCATTGCAAATTACTTCAAGCACAAATGGAGGGTTTAGTGGGAAACACCAGTTTCAGATTAGAGGCTTCTATATGTTGAGACCAAATTGGTGCAGGGAGAGGGGCTGGCTAGAGGAGAAGGGGAAAGCAAGGTCGATAAGTAATGCAAAGGCTTCTTTTGAGCCTCCATTAGGTTCATATTTCTATAAATTATTTTCAACAGATCCCTGTTAATGAGAAAGAAACAACTGCACTTAAGTGGAATTAATCCTGAATTTTTAAGTGCTCAGACAATTAAATCACTAAATCCATCGGGTGCCTTCCGTTCATATTTCCCTGTCTAATCCTGCTGTCACAGGCGAGGCTGGGCGAAGTCTAAGAACAGTACGTGCTGTGATGGCTACATCACTTAGCATTAGAGTCAAAGAAGCCGAGTTTGGAGGGGACCTGGGTTTGTCTGTACAGGTGAGTGGAGTGATGGGGGCAGGGACACTAGCTAGGGATTGTGCATGAGTTAACTGGCTACCGCTGGCTCCTCTGGGGGAAGGCTCCTGAAAAGTTATGAAATGTGAATAGGCTGTCTGTGCATCTCTCAGTAAATTTCTTTCTCAGATGTTTCCAGCCAGGGCGACTCGATTGAGAAATGACTGGGAGAGAACAGAGGATAAAGCCAATGAGCTCAGTGTCTTATAAATCAGCCGCACCGAGCTGAACTGGAACTGTCAAACTGTGGCAAAACCTGCTGCTGTGCAAGCTTGTGAGGCTTTTCAAAAACAAAACTTAACCCTCGCCTGGCTCTCTAGATGGGAGAGGGCTTAATGAAAGTTCGCAGAGGAGTGAGGAGTGGAAAAAGAAATACAGTTTTCTCAGAAAATAAAAAAGAACAAACTCAAGGGAGCCCATATGTGACATGTCCCAATTCTGACTTGGCTCAGACACAGGATTACAAGTGGGGCCATGCAAAATAGCTAAGTGCTGTCATTAGTAAATCCTGCCTAGAGGTCCAGTATTACTCTGTGCTCCAAAGCAAAACTAATCAAATCACCCGGAATTCTCCCAATATTGTTACCCCTATTTTATGGATGAGGAGACTGAGGCACAGGGAAGGTGAGTCCTTTGCCTAAGGTCATATAGCTCCATAAATGGAAGAGGTAAATAGAATTTGAACCTGTGAAGTCTGGCACCGGAATCCATGCTCCCAATCACCATGCCATCAGTCTCTCTTTGGGGACATCACAGACCCCAAGTTAATAACCCCTGCTCTAGGCAATAGAACAGTAGGCAGGTCTGATCCTGACACTTCGTTTTCTGAGAGTCCTGCTCAGACATTCTGTGTCTCAAGTGTATCCAGCGTCTGGATCTGTGCCTTTGATGCTTAACTACCTATACTTGTCTGGAGTTATGTTAGTGCCTTCCCCCACCCGAGTCTTTATACCAAATGCTGAAAATCAGCTTTGAATTTGGAAGCAGAGGATTTGGGAGGAAGACTCACTGAGGTTTCCCATGGCAATTGTAAGTCGGCCAGATTGCATGGTCTCCATCCAGGTGAAGGCGTGAAGGTCACCCCCTTGTGCACCAGAAAACAAGGCCTGTGTACCAGGCTTGAAGTTGCATTACTGTTGCTAGGGAGACCATAATTAAATTTCCTGAATTACACACAGTGCGATAAAATGTTGAATAACCATATTTATTTGCCTTCTAGGCCCTGTGGCATCTGTTGTTTAGTTCACAAAGCTCCTATTGACTGAAGGAGAGGTTTATTGATCCAGAAAGCTGTGATGGGCCCATGAGGCAGTGGGAGCTGGAGGACTCCTGGGTAGGGCTGAGAATTCTCATCTAGTTCAGCAATCACTAGCCAAATGGTCTGGCATGGGAAAATCCGTGGAGACAGCCTGAGACTCTGGCATGAAATTGATCCCTCTCTTTCCTGATGTTCTCACTTCTTGATTCAGGGGAAGAAAGAGATGGTGTGGGAAAGTGGTGGTATGGAAAAGGAGGGGTAGCAGGAAGGAGGCAAAGGGGGCTGGTTAGAGACAAGTGGTGGAAGGGGGTTGGAGAGCTATGGACAGAGCTCATGTGTCCTGTTCACATGCACAGGGGTGAACATGAGGCACTGTCTAGGGATGGGCATTACTCGGGGCATGGATACACAGGTAAATGAGACACAGTCCAGCCCTCGAGGAGCTCACCAAATAGTTGGTTCCCTAGATACTTAAATCTTATAAGAACTTTACAAGCAGAGAACTATTGGAAGGAGAGGAAGGGTCCCTTAGCTCTGATGAGCAGGTTGGGAAAAGATCTGCGGATTTGGTGATGGTGAAGTGAGCTCTTAAAAGATGAATAGGAATTCAGTGGGTGATTGGCTTATTGAGCTCAGGAAATGGTGTAGGTAAAAACACAAGCAGAGAGGGGGCAAAAACCTCAGATGCTGGGTATTCTCTGAACTGGCTGTCTCCAGTGACCCTGATGTACCCTGAAACCCCAGAAGTTTTCAGGCATATGCAGCCCAGATGACTATGTACCAAAAAGTCAGTCAGTCACAGGCCCTTGCCTGCGGTTCCCTGCCTGGCCAACCTGTCCTCCCTTCACCCAGGGAGCTGCAGAGGGCAGCATGGTGGCCTTCCCCTTGTCGAAGCAGGTAGCCCAGGGAGCCCAAGGGGGCAGCGATGGATCTGGATGGGAACCACATGACCAGGTAAGAAGGAAAGAGAGCTGATGGCTTGAAAGTGAAGAGTCCATTCCATAGTAGTTTGAATTTCATTTTAAATTTTTTTTTTCCCTAAAACTTCTCAAAATATTTACTGGCATTGCCACTCCTAAGTTAGCAAATGAATGGGTGACTTCTCTGGAGCAGAGGAACATAGAGCAAAGGAAGGAGAAGCGTAGGGGGATTGGGCTTCATACAGGAGCTCACTGAAGCACAGAACCCTATCTTTCGGAACAGAGTCACAGAGGTGCGACAGAAGCGGGTTTTGCTGCCTGAAGTTCAGCAGTGTTTCAATTAGAAATCAGTTCTAATTGAGGCATTGGAGCTCTCTAACCCATCATAGTGTGGAGTGATTTCTCGCCTGGCTTCAATTTGGTTGTTTCAATTACTGAGGTAATAATATGGTCACACCTCCATTACTCCAAGGTATGCTTCTTCTTAATTTATCTTTGTATTCACCATTGGACTTTCTAAATAATCTGTTTTTAGTGTTGTTCAGTCTACCCTGCTGAAGAAGATGTTTAGAAATGTTTTCTTCCAAAATAACAAGATGAAGAAGAAATGACTTCTTCCCTTTATTTATTTATTTATTTTTTGAGATGGCGTCTCACTCTTGTCCCCCATGCTGGAGTGCAATGGCATGATCTCGGCTTTCTGCAATCTCCATCTCCTGGCTTCAAGCAATTCTCCTGCCTCAGCCTCCCAAGTAGCTGGGACTACAGTGCCCACCACCATGCCCAGATAATTTTTGTATTATTAGTAGAGACGGGGTTTCACCATGTTGGCCAGGCTGGTCTCAAACTCCTGACCTCAGGTGATCTGCCCGCCTGGGCCTCCCGAAGTGCTGGGATTATAGGCGTTAGCCACCATGCCTGGCCTCTTCTCCCTATTTTTAAGCTTTTTGTTAGAGAAATTTCAAGAAGTCATCCACAGTAGAGAGCATGTCACCGAGAACCCACAGGTGCCCGTCATCCAGCCTTCACGGCGGCTCAAGGCTGATCTGATTTCCTCTCTCCCCAAGCCCTCTCCCCTGTTCTTCCATGGCCCACCACCCCCATCCACTGGATTGTTTTGAAGCAAATACCAGACATCATGTCATTTTATTTATAAATCCTTCAGTATGTATCTTGATAAGGACTTTAAAAAATGTGTAATTACCATGCGTCATCACACCTAAAAAATAGGATTGGATTTCCAGTCAGTTTTAAAATTTCTGCAGTTAATTAGTAAATGTCCATTTACTAATAAGCAGGACAAACCTATACACTGGATTTGGTTGTTGTGTCTCTTAAATATATTTTAATCTGTAGCTTCCCTTTCCCGCTGGCTTTTTTCCTTGCAATTTATTTGTTTAAAAAACTAAGTTATTTGCACTGTAGAGTTTGCCACATTCTGAATGTATTAATATCTAATAAAATGATACATCTAGGGGACCATATTTAATAACTGTGAAACCATTAGGTGAAAGGCCAACAGGAAATATTCTATTGGATAAGGCTGATGATCCTGGAGCCCTCTGGGCAATCCTACCATCCCCGAACAATCTGATGTGTACATTACCTCCTAGAGTGAATTCTTACCCAAAAATTTAACTTGAAACTGATTGAGCCTATAGTTCTCAAAACCACTTTATAGAAAATACAAGGGACAGAAAAGAAAATCACATGATAGGCTCCCCCCACTTATTTTAACGTAGCAAGCATTTATTTAAAATTTCCTTGGTTGCTCTATTATTAACAGGCAGTATATTGTGATGTTTTCTCCAAAGGTTACTGAGGACTAAGGTGTATTTACTCCTCACTAAATGGACTCAGACTGCTGTAATTTTGTGGTTCTTTTGCCTGGTTTTTGTAGATTTTAATCTACTTCTAATGAGGACTGACTGTACTGTAACAATTTTCACATGCCTCAGTGACCTTCCTTCTTGGTCTTCCTCCTCCACCTTGGCCCCTGCCCACAGGTTTTTTTCCATTTTACTATGGATTGAGAAACTGAACATTGATCCTTATAAAACCTGTAAAGGTTAAATAGCTCTCAGTGAAAGCTAAATAAAGGCTTCTATTAGTAAACACACAAATATTAGTGACAGGACTTTAGCAAGAATCATTGAGATTTTTGACTTTTTTCCTGTCTGAACAGCAGAAGCATCTGGATAGATGAGATATAACCCCGGTGTTGCTAAACTGATCACGTTGGATAGAAAGTTCAGTCATAACATGCAACAGTAAGCCTTAGCTGTGCATAGGAAAGGTGGAAAAATTCCGAGTTAACAAAACCCAGGAGCACACACAATCCTGAAAATCCCACAGGAATGTAACCTAGATGAGATCCTTAAGGATAAACAAATGCCACATTTCACTTCCTGACAGGTCACATTCTATGGGTCCTGCTCGGCCATTCTGTGTGTCTCTTGTTGGCAGCACCTTCTTCTTAAAATATCCTCTTCCTTTGGATTCCATGACCTGACATTCTAATTTTCTCCCACCTCTTGGGACTCTCCCCAGTCTCTTTCCTGGCTCATTCTCCTCTTGCTTACCATTAAATATTGGAGAATTTCAAGGCTTGATACACTGCCCTCTTCTCCTTCACATTCTACACCCTCCCTCCGTGACCTCGTTCGTACTCATGGTTTCAATTATTATCTATATGCTGGTGACTCTTAAATTTATATCTCCAGCTTAGGCTCTCCTCTGAGCTCCCAATCATAAATCCCATGGCCTATTCCACATCTCGACTTGGCCATCTCACAGCACTTCAGACTCTGCATGTCCCAACACTGAACTCATGCCTTCTTCCTCAAACCCATTCCTCCCCCAGCATTCCACCTCAGTAAACAGCAGCGCCATCCAAGATGAGCAAATCAGACACTTGGCAGCACCCTGGACACCTCCCTCCCGCTCACTGCCATATTCAGTGAATCAGTGAAGTGCTGTTAATTCTCATTTCCAAATCTAGCCATGTCTCTTCATCTTCACAAATGCCACCGTAGTCCGAGCTCTCACAGTCCCATTCCTGGGTTACCTGGAGAGCTTCCTACTCTCCCCACATCCTCTCTGTGTCCAACCTATTCTGCAGCCAGGAGCCTTTAAAAATATATATAAATCTGCTTATAACTTCATCATCTTCCCAGTGCCTTGAAAAAAAAAACAAAAATCCTGGCTTACATGGACCTGTGTTATCTGGGTTCTACCTCCTTCACCAGCCTCATTTCACAACCCTTTTCTTGTTCTCTGGGATCTACTCATCCTGGTCCTCAGGTCAGGCCTCAGGACCTTTGCACAGGCAGTTGCCTCTGGTAGGATTGCTTTCTTCTCTTGACCTGGTTAATTTCTATATGTCTTTCTGAACTTACTTCTTTTAGGAAGTAAAAGAAGTACTTTTACCTTTTACAGACTACCAGCTGCTGGTAGGTCTTCCTAATGTCATGTTCGCAGACCTCATTCTTTATGATTGAATCAGCTTTACAGGTGAGGAAACAGAAATGTTAAGTAACTTGCTTGGGGGTCCAGGTAGTGGCTTTGTGAAAACACACAATGGATCATTTTCACTTTAATAGCAGCTACATCTCTTGTCAACGACTAGAGTTCTGTGTCAAGTTTTGGTTTCTAAATGATGTGTAGATGCTGGAATGAGTTGAGAGAAAAGAAACAAGCTAATTAAAGCGTAGATGAGTAGGACCTTTGAAGAAAGAGCAAAGGAGGTGGGGATTGTTTCATATGGTGTGGGGACATGGGAAGAAAACCGGATTTAGAGTTTTCAAGTTTGGGGAGGTTATTAAAGCAGAGATGGCAATAAAAATACTTTTTGACTGGCCATGGGGTACAGAAGATGATATTTCTCATCTCTATAAAGATGAGAAATTGTAGCTGGAGGGGGTTTGGTTTCACAAAAGAAAGGGTGATTAAAGATTTGAACAAGACACAGAGTTAGTTTCTAGAATGTCTTTTTGCAGATGTGGTTAAAAGCAGGATCAATAGCCTTCTAATTCACCTGGTGGCTTAGGCATTGACCTATTTCAGGCAGGGAGCTGGGCCTGCTGACCTCCTGAGGTTGTTTTGAATGAATGACTGACTGACTGAATGAATGAATGAATGAATGAGAAAGTGAACCTTGCCATCTGTCACAGGCTAGATTGTGCCTCTGCCCTGCCTGGCATGGAAAAAGAAATATTGAGTGGCATGCGTCCTTAAGGTTTCCCCAGCTGATCACACTCGGTTGGCCTTATCTGCCACACAGGTGTTTCCATTTATTGCTGATAAACTGTCGGCTGAGAGTCAGCTTTGGGGTAAGAGGTGGGGGAATGAGTGGAGGAAAGGGTAATACCCCAGATGTTTTCCAAGAAGACGGGAGAAAGTTATTCCTCAGTACTAATACATTTCGTCATCCTATCTGCCTGCAGATGTTAAATTTGGGAACACTTCCAGGTTCTCTTTTTGCTCTTAAAATAAGTTGTGTATTTAAAAACATCCAGGACCCAGTCTTCCCTGGGGATGTATCTCTTTTGCATATGGATGAAGCTTTGGGGACTTAAGAGGATCCTAAATTTTACTGGCTATGTTTCTTGCAGCCTCACCAGTCCTGTCAGGTTTCTCTGTCAGAAACCAGGAAAAATGAAAATAATCAGAAGTGCCAATTACTGAGTGCCTACTGTGTGTCATACAAAATTAAATCACCATGGCAATACTGCAAGGGCCGTATTAACATCCATTTTACCCTTGGGGAGTTCACCCAAAGATTGTCATTTCTCCAAGTTCACAAAAGTGCTAAGTAGCCAAACCTGGTTCAAACCCAGGTCTGTGTAACTTCAAATAATAATGGCAACATTTTGAGAGCTTTCTAGTGTCCCAGTCACTCATTAAATCCTATGGAGGAGGCACTATTAGGTCCTTTTGAAGGTAAGGAAACTGAGGCATAGGTCATACAGCTAGTAAACGCAGAGTAGAGAGTCAAAGCCCCAGCAACCTGGCTTCAGAGCTTATGACCCCGTACTGATTTCCATCCCCTTTCAACACTGCATAGAGAACTTGGGTTGCCTGGATGCAAGCTTTAGTTAAATGATCTCAGCTTCGGTATCTCGAGTAAGAAACCTTTCTTCCCTGTGTTGTCTTATCTTTCCATTGATCTTCTGTTGTGGGAGCAGCTGCAGGCTCCCCACCCTGTGAGAGCTTTCGTGTGCCAAGTCATTGGCTACAGGTGGCAAAGTTGTGGCTCCAGTTCAAGTCTCTCCCCTGGAGCTGGATGTTCCAGAAAGGACACTCAGTTCTTCAGGGCTGTCTCTGTGATCCAGGCTTTGATCTGGGAAAGGTTGCGCCTCATTGCAGAGTTGAAGCTATCTCCCTGCTTTGTTTACACGAACGCCCTTCCAGGACTCTGTCTGCTTTTGGGGTGGAAGTGCCCTGCCAAAAACTCCAGCTCTCCATGCTGGCTGTGTGGCCAGCATACCTCCTGCCTTTTCAACGATTCCTCTGCCCTGGACAGAGAGCGGTGTCTCATAACAGTTTGGAAACTACAAAAGTTTCCCTGGCAGGATGAATGATTGACTCGGCAACATGTTCTTGCCTTTTGGAGTTGCCCTCCAATTTTTCCAGGCTTGATTCTGTAAATCATTTCATCTTGTAAAAATACTGGGCTGTGAGCACGGATGATCTCAAAGGTGAGGATTATTTGAAACTCCATTTGAAAATCTATCCTCCTTTCAACAGATTATTCTTGTGAATAAAAATTTTCTTGTGAGCATGCCAGTACACAGGTAGTTCTAGGGCCTTTGAGAGGAAGTAGAATACGCTTCTGCTCCAAGAGGCTTTGGAAGAAGTAACTTGTCTATATATTGACAACTAATTTATCATCGAAAACATTAGGCCTGCTCTCTGCAAGTGCTCCTGGGAGGTGTTGGGGAATGAAGTGGGGAAAATTCGGAAATGTTTTGAAAGATATGTTAAACCCATAAACCTGAAAATGTCATTTAGAATATTCTGTTGCTTTCTGCCAACCCGAGGAGATGGAAATCTGTGGTTTTCAAGATAGGTTAAGGTTATGTAACTCACAGAGTTGGAAGAACATTTTGGGCAATGATTTGAATTATTGCTTGTTGTAGTTTTTGCTCATTTTTCCCTTTTTCCAACAATGAGAGAGAATCGGTTGAAGGCAGGCTGTGACAGAGAAGGTCCAACAACCATAAGTTGATGGATGATATCAGAGAGGAAGCTTCTTTGACATCTCTGCTCTTCTTTAACTTGCTGACCAAAGAGTAGCCCATGTGCAATTGCCATATGCTTTTGAAATGAACATTCATGAATATTAGAAATTATCTTGCTGGTTTTTGGAGTGAAGGCAAATGTGCCTACTTTTCAGCCATACTTAGGAGACCTAACTCATTTTTTAGAGTATCTACAATTTAGTTTGATCCAATGAGTTAAAAAAAATGTACCCAAATATTCGGTTTAAAATTTTGTTTTAGATATGAAATCCTTTCATCAAGCTATACTCTAGAAAGGTAATTTCATAAAGTATATTTGTAATGTTATAATGATTAAAACTGATCACAAAGTGATATAAATGGATTAGCTTGGGGAGAGAAAAGAAGACCTGAAAATCTTCTATATGTTTGTGAAGCATTAAAAAAAATGACATTCCATTTAACTCTCACAAAATTTTTTCTTTTTTGCCGATGAGGAAACAGAAGCTGGGATATGTGAGTAAACATTTCCAAGGTCCTGCAGCTAATCAATGGTGAGCTTGCGAAGAAACCCATAGCTTTCAAACTCTGAAACTGATGCTCCTTAGATTCACCAGGCTACCTCACTTACTAACTAAGTGAAATCATCATGGAGGGCTCCTTGTCCACCTCTTTGCAATGACCCTAAGGATCTGAGACATACCTACCTCTCGACAAAGGCAATAACATCATATCTAGGAGGGGCAGTAGATTGATTCTTGAATTAGGCTGCTTGAGCTAGTACTCTCGCTCTGCTGTTCACATGCTATGTGGCTTGGGGGCAAATTACTGAAACTCTTTGTACTTCAGTTCCCTAATCTGTGAAATAAAAAAAAAAGTGTGGATAATACATATACCCAACTCATAGGTTTTGTGAGAATTAAATGAAATGGCAAGTGGTTTGCCTAAGGCCTGGAAAAAATAATTATTCAATATGTCTATACATTTTCTCATTTTATTTGGAGCTTGCATTATGTTTAGTTATTAATTTCTTTAGCAGAAAGCCACCTAGAAAAAAGCATGCAGGTTTCTTATGAGAGGAAAAAATAAACGCTTGTGAGCACAATTAGATATAGCAAGGAAGACGTGGGTAACCCGGTCTGGGAGAGCATTGGTAAGGTGGCTGATCATGCTTTCTTGTTTTTGTTTTTTCTCAAACAAATTAGAGATTCCAAATTAAGGAGCAAGACTAGAACAAAGGTGAAAATTGTGAAAAATTTCTGTGAAGCCCAATGCTCTATAGTAACCAGTTAGCAAAAAGCTATTCAGGAGAAAGGAACTAGACTAACGCAATGTCTTTTTGCTATAGCTAATTCAATCACTGTCATTACCACCAGCATATTTTCAGAAAAGAGAATATTTAAAAGACTGAATTCTGTTAAAAGTTGGGTACCATATAGTCTCAAAAGTGAGCTATGAAATCCTGTCCCAAGCCAGAAAAAACAAGTTCACCATCTTGCGAGAGTATTCTAAAAAAAAAACTTTTTAAAATCTGTTTCTTACTAATTATTTGATTTACATCGAACATTTTGAATTTTCCATTATGTGAAGGGTCTAAAGTCTTTTGCCAAGGGCAATGAAAATGGTGGGAAGGAAAAAAAAAAACACAAAACACCCTTTGTATAAATTTCACCAATTTCTGCACAATTAGAATACATATTAGTTTTTCTTGCATCAATAGAAAACATGCTGATGGAGGGAATCCATTCTGGATATGTCAAAATAGGACCTTTCCCAAACAACTCAGACCATTTAAAATTGCTCCTTAAAATAGAAGCTTATTTTTGCCCTTAAGATTTTGCTGTTCAGGGGTGGAGCTCCTGACCATGCTCCCTCTGCAATGCTGCATTTCAGGGACATTTTATTTAGCATTTTACCTTCAGTGGTGACAGCATCCCTTGCTATTTGGGAGGTGGGGTGGGATTAATGAAAATAAAGGTTAGCCCTTCCTGATCTCCGTGGGGGCCATGTTGTCTCAGTTTTGATCATTTCCCCCAAATTAAGATTTCTGCATAACCCCCCCGTGTCTGTGTTTGGCTGGCAGTTTTATGGCTGACCAAATTGTGCACTGGCCGCTGTTCTGGTTGGCTGAATGTTTATACAGGCTGTTAATCAGATTGGGGAGGGGGCTGTGGATATGGGGACTGTCTGTGAGCCGGAGCGGTCCTGTTTGCTGTCGTGTGCAAGGGCCTGCACTTTGTTACTACAAATTACATAATGACATGTTACATTTCAAAGTGTATTTTTACTTCGGGGAAAATTAAACCAATAAACAAACAACCCTGGTGGAAAAAAAAAAAGAAAAAATAAGATCCCTGGTTTCCAGATCTTCCTCTTCGAAAAGGTTCTTAATTAAATTGTAGCTATAAACAAATCTTTGTTTTATTGCAAAGAGAGCAATTGTGTATAAAAGCTATTTTTAAAAATTAGGATGTGAACATTTGCCGGACAAGGGTCTGGTCCGTGTTACGTATTTTATGATCTGCACAAAATGAAAAGGCAAGCTTGTGTGGTGATGGTAGATTTTCAATTTTTGATTGTTAATCCCTCTCAAATGTTGCTCCTGCCTTGCTTGAATAGAGCCTGTAAACACAGGAATTACCTTAATTTTTCCAGGTACTGATTCAAGCAAAACTGCTTAGCATAAGCATGAACTTACTGACTCTGAATTTTTAGTCATGTAGAAAATCAGTTCTTTTCTTCATACTATCTGCATTTTAGGAACTTTGAAATTGTTAAAAAACAGAACAAAACCAACCCTCTAACTCAACGTCCAAAGTTTTCACTGCACCCTTATGCGTGCAACATTAATTCTTTTCTGTAAGCTGTTGAAATTAAGCATATGTTCAGGATCCAAGATTATAATGATACTCCTTCGTGTAGTAGTTACACTCATATATTTTTCAAATATGTGTGTATGTACTCGTACAAATTTTTTTTTGGAATAAACTACATTATCAAAAGAGAATGTGTTTTCACTCTCTTCTCTCTAGTTGAGTGGAGTCCTGAGAGTAAGGACACCTATTAAGCTGCATTTTGTATGAGTTATTTGATCAAATCAATTCTACCCAAATCTGCTGTTATCAGAACCATTTGGCCCGGAATTCCTGGGTTTGTTCAGGTGTTTGGCTGCTACTAGGAACAGCAGCAGCCCAGGAAATGGCTGGGTGAAAGAGGGCCCCTATTATATTTTAAAAACACCCAATGATGCTCACATTTCTTAGGCAAAATTACGATGTGACTTACAATAATTTATCAGTACAATCCACAAAATGAGAAATCACAAGATGAAATAGACAGTCTAAGTCTTCCTGTTCAGTTTATTTATTTTTAAATTCAGGATGTTTTAAAAGAAACCTTTTCCCCTTAAATCTTAGAAATAAATAAAGGGGTTTGAACCTTCAGTTAAAATGTCAGATTTCAGCAATGAATGGAAAAAAGAAAGGGTAGCAAAGTAAAGGACAGATACATAGTGGAGATTTTTGTGACTAAAAAGGGATCATTTGAGGCAATGCTTTTTGCTGGCAAAGAATGCTTTCCCTATCTCATCTTGGATTCTTGACAGTTCTGTTTGAATAATTAGCTTGGATTACTTTATTACTTATGATGGTATTCAACCCTGTCCCAAATTGACCTTCCACTTTTCAAGTGGTTGTGTTTTTGACTTCTGTTTGGGACATTCTGATGGGGCTTGACCTTGACTTTACAGTGAGCAGAAAAGACCACCAGATTTTTTCACTGCTGCTTGAGCTTACTTTCACAACTATCAGATAAAGAACAGCCCAAGGTGAAGAGTCAGATATTAATTCAGGGCTTTCATTCTATGAATGACTAATCCAATAAGAAAGAAGATTTCCATCCAAGGAATAGTCTAGGAATTGTCTAATAAATGAAGATATGCCCATGAATAGATAAGATGCCTTCATCCTTGTTTTGTGCTTTGCCAGCATGTGAAGTACAGATGGAGAAAGGGTACAACATAGCTTGTTGAATGAATGAGTAAAAATAGGCAATGTATAATAACAAGTATAACACGAGGCCTTTCCTTTTCATTCTCTTGGATTGAATGCTCTCAATTTCCCCAGGTTGACAACTTCTTTCCTCTGCCTATGTTGCCATCCATGTCATGGTTTGTGTCAAGACTCTAGGAGAAGTCTACCATCAGCACCACAGCTACTGTGCACAAATCCAGAATGCCAGACTGAAGTCAGAAGGAAAGGTAAAAGTCCAATTCTTAGATGGCAATTCAGACTTAGAAAACAGAATGAGAAAAAGCAGTGGTGTCCATCTCTCCTCAACGATGAATTCATGTCTTAAAATGTATCTGCATCTATTTCTTTCTGTCTACCATCCATCCATCCATCCACCCATCTTTCCTTCTTTCTTCTTTCTTTTTCTCTCCCTCCTTCCTTCTCTTCCTTCGTTTTCATAAGTAAAACTAGTACTAATGCAGAAGTCTGAAATTAGACTTTAAAAACGAGTACTACTCTTTTTTTCCCCCTTTTTGAGAGAGCTGGTGATTTTCTTCCTTGCTTGGCATTAACTGTCTTACTGTCTTATGATACTTATCTTTAATGTGGCATATCAGAGAACCTCTTTGAAAATGTTACGGCTTAATGCGGCTCAGGGAAATAAAAGCCCACTTTAAGAAAGCCAAAATAAAGCTTTCTGATACGGACTTCACAATTAATTTTTGAGAAGGTCCACTTTCATATGCAAGCAAATCTGTTTAGAAATGTTTTAAATTTTAAAGCATGAATACACATATAAAACTCATTTATGTGTTTTTAAATGCTGTTTAAAATTTTAAAGCATATATAGAGAGCAAGAGAGCAAGAGAGGGTGCTCAATATGCACCATAATAGCATGAGAACTGAAAAATAAAAGTTTACTTGCAAACTTAACCGGCTTTGCAATGCAACAGACTAAACAAGTCACATTTTATACAATGTATATGTTTATAATATGAGTGCAGCATGCCAATGTGCTATTTAGATCATTGTCCTGGTTGAATGAACAAGCTCACAGGTTCACCATTTAATATTTGTTCTCTTAAAAACATGAAACTTGTTTTGAAAATACCGGCTTAAATGGGCATTATTAAGTCTTTATCAGTTCTAAGCATTTCAGCCTTTTGCATCCAGAAATTTCTCAATCTGACAGAATAAGAAATGCATTTACATGGCCTAAGCTCTTAAATTGTCCCTTTCAATTAATGCCCCATCATGGAGCAATCTGGAAACCATTACTCAGTAACTCTTCATTATAATTGCTTGCAGCTGAGTATCCAGCCCTTGGTAATATAAGAATAAAAGAAAACTCAGTTAGTAACAAGTGCAATTGATTCCATTCAGAATTCCCTTGGTGCTTTGCCATGTTTGGCCTGCATAAGAGGAAACACGAGGGTTTTTTTTTTTTCTTTTGGGGCCAGGAAATGAATTGGCAGACATAAGATGGTTTGTGTGGTGTGCGCCTTCATTTTTCAGCTGGTCCTTGTTAAAAATGAGACGGTGGGACTCCTGCTTTCTTCCCCACTGGCTACATTTTTTTGGAGGGCTTTTCTGGTAATAGATAAAACCACAAAACTTCAATTTGCTGCAAACTAACAGCATCCAGAAACTGTCACCTTCTGTAGCTGTGGCCGATCCTGGGACTTACTACTGCTAAGGAGTGGGCTTTAGAATTTTATTCACTTCTACCTTGGTCCTGACTTTATGAGAGCAGAGTCCCTGGTGCATTCTCTACAGGTGGAGAGTGTTTATGTGTTTGGAGGCTATCAATCACCAACTCAAGAAATGTAAAGATCTAAATTATGATAGATGAAAATGTGAAAATGTGATGTGGTAAACTAACCACCCCCACAACCATGTTCCCCCTTCCTGCCCATGCAAATCAAGGACCTGGCTTTTAAAAATGGTGAAGGGAAATGTTCTTATCACCCATTCCTGTCAGAGATGATGCAGCTCATTGCTGATGCTGAGATCCAATGTCCAGTGCCTGAGTACCCCTGGATTCTGAGCACTAGGGGCTGGACTGTGGAGACCATCAGTTCATAACATCCTGTCCCTGCTCCCTGCTGTAGATGACTGAGACCAGGTAACAAGGACACTTAACTTCATAAATTAAAAATGTGTAAATTATAAAATACATTTTTAATTGTAGAATGAATTGATGTTCAGCAAAGAAAAGTTGAATGTAATAAAACTCTCATTTATTTCCATTATTTGCTTTCATCATCAAAGGAAAAAAAGCATCTCTCTGAAGTTAAATGGCATTTCATTTTGTTAATTGTAGAAAGAAGATTGGAAAAATCTCCCATGACCAAGGAAAATTGTGAAAAATATTTCTGATATTTTGTCTATGCATTTTGTTTTTGAGGGTGTTTTTTATATTAGTGTGACTATTTTGTATTTCCTACCCTGTTGCAAACTTTTTAAAAATTGCTCTTACAGTTATTACTAAGTATATGATTTAAAATCCCTAATTAGGGTTCTTAAACAAGGGAGAAGCACTCTCATACCCCTAGAACAAGATGAACAAAAGAAGGAGGAAAAATCTTGACCTCCATAAGATCCAGGATGGCACGTGCAAGGCACTGACACAGCATCTGCCGGCATCACTGACTCTCCTGGACCCCAGAAGCCCAGTTCCCCAGGCTCTGAAACCCTGCAGCAATGAAAAGGAAGCACAGGCAAACCATAAGGAAGATAATTTTTCTACTAAAAAATAAATAGAAATGCATCCTTAGAGGCAGGTTTCATGAGGACACAGAGAATCCGGTTTTGTGTGTGCCTGATTTCGTTTTTCTGTCAAAGAGATACAAAACAATCAACTGAGTTATCTTGAACTTACAAAGATTAAAAATAATCAACTCCTGTTACTATTTTCAATTTTCCCCCCATTTTACTTCTTTAGGTATGAAGAAATATAGCCTATTAAAACCTGGATTAATAAAAACCTTTCATTAACTTTTAGAAGGTGTGTGATAACGAAATCAGTGTATGTCCAATAACCTTGTCCAGTGACTATGAATTCAGGCCAATTAACTAGTGATTCTCAACCTTGGGAT
Organism: Pan paniscus; assembly: GCF_029289425.2. Classification (NCBI taxonomy): domain Eukaryota; kingdom Metazoa; phylum Chordata; class Mammalia; order Primates; family Hominidae; genus Pan; species Pan paniscus. The sequence continues at coordinate 30,485,802 of NC_073255.2, read as the reverse complement.
GAGTTTGGGGGTGGGAGTGGGATGGAGTTGAAGCCTACACTTAGTAAAGAAGATGTATCTAGTAGTGTAGATGTCTATGTTTGAAGTAATCAAACTCCAAACTCTGGGGGACTCTGGTCCATGCCTTTAGCCAAAGGCCACATACATACATGTATGCATGTGCGTACATACGTGTATGCATGTGCGTACATACGTGTATGCATGTGCGTACATACGTGTATGCATGTGCGTACATGTGCATACAGCCACAGGCATGTCCTCCAATCTTCCTTATGAAGGCCTCCTTGATCCTTTAATGGAACCCATCATGGATGGGTCATATTCCTTCATAAGTCAGGCAGGCCTGTCTGCCCAGTTATCTAGGCTGTTTACAGGACCCTTTCTTTGTTTCAGATTTTCAGCACTTTTATTCAAATCCTCTCTTCTTGTCCTCCTGAGGACAAGCAATTCTCCCATTTCCAATCAATCAACAGATCTTTCTTGAGGTCTGATTGAGAGGAATTTTCCACAGTTGTCCAATGCTGCTGTTTAGTAATGTCTGTGGCCAGGCTTCCTAAGAACAAATTCTTGGATTTGAATGACTTCAAAAATCTTCTTTCAATGAACATTACATCTAATAATGTTGAATAATTTAAACTGCTGAGAAAAGACCATAGTTTTATAAGGAGATGAGGTAGATTCTTACTTTCCACCATAGATTGAATTTATTTTATCTGTATTCCTAGTTATATGTTCTTATTTTTACTTTTATCTACTTATATTTTTATAGACAGAGTCTCACTCTGTTGTCCAGTAGGTGCAGTGGTTCTCACAGGAGGCCATAGCTCACTGGCTTCAAGAGATCCTCCTGCCTCAGCCTCCCAAAATGTTGGGATTATAGGCATGAGCCACTGCTCCTGGTCTCTAGTGATATGTTCTTAATGAGGATTATTTCATTTTACTACCTCACACAGAAGTCCTATGACCAGGAAATGTACAAATGGACAAGAAGAGCATATCAATAATAGCTGGCCCTCAATTATTTGTAGAGAGGTAGACTTACAGAGGTTGCAAAGTGAAGTCCCCATGGACATCCACCATTCAGTGTGTCTGGGTTGGCCAGCAAAGTATTTTTGAAAGCATGAATTAATTTTCATCATTGGAGAATGGGATAATTCATATGGGAACATTTCCCCCTGCTTCTCTAGAAAATCAATGGATCTAGCAACAGTGGCCCCCCATTTGGCCTGGCAGTGATGAATGGATGTTGGGGAGTGGTGGCCCCTTCCAGTGGGCCAAGGGCTCTTCAATTTGCCCCCAATCTCCTCCCAGCCAGTTTCACTCTTCATTACTTGTTGACCCTTGTCTGCTTTTGAGTGTGAGAACTCTACTGTGTTTTAGAGCTACTTGAAATTACCCAATTGTCCTCCTTTTCATCACTGATGACAAAACTCCTCTTTTTAATGCTGCTGTGTAGATGCTTGGGTGTTGACTGTGAACTATGACCTTCGTGATCAACTTGGAATCAAATGTCTCTCAGGAGAGGATATAAAGGACTATCTGGAGGGGGCCCTTCCTCATTCACTGAAGGAAGGAGACATTCATTTATTTCCTCTTCCTGCTCACTGGCTGTGAAGATAATGATCGCTTAAAGAAATATGATATGGGAGGCCAGAGAGAAAAAGAAAGAAGCAAAGCAAGAAGTGTGACAAATTCTCAAATGCATTTTGAGCAGTTGAATTACATAGGGCACTGTAATAATGTCGCAGGACACTTTTACAAAGATTTGAACACCAGGCATTCTAATCCTAAGCACTACACAAAATGGCCCTGCTGATTTGCCCCCGTGGGGGGCTACAGGGCTCTAGTGAGGTCTCTCGCCCAAGCAATGAAACATTTCTGTGGTAGGCTAAAGACTGTGGGCCCCCAGATCCACGAAAGAGCAAGCTCTGCAGATACCCAGTCTCTTCTGGGATCCAGTTTGTTCCATGTCAGGGATCAGGAGGAAACCCACATAGGGTAACTCTTCTCAGGAAGGTAGAGCCTAAAGGGGAATACCCAGCCCTTTCTTTGACCTCTTTCTCTTCCTTCGGCCTTAGCAATGAGGGCTGGGAAGAAGAGGTGACTGTGCATTTGTGCATCTCCCTGCTTCCAGATCCCTTCTCTCCACAGAGGCCAAAAATCCCATTTGGATTGGCAAATCTGGCTGAACAATGTCCAGATTAAATCTGAGAACTTTCTCAGTGTTAAAGGTTTCCAGCCTTTAGCATCCATAAAAGCAAACAAGATAAAGTTACACTCAAAATAGGAATGGTAGGGAAAAAGGTCTCCCAGGGTTTACCATAAAAATCAAATTACTCCCAGGACCTTGGTGACAGTTAACTCTCTGGCTTTCTTATATCACACAGAATTATTGCTCTGAAAGAGTCTTTCTCACAGTTCTCCAGACATTTGTTGTATGCTCTTTGTGTATCTGGGCATGCACATACCACCTGGGTCCACACCATGCATGGTGCTGACATCTCACAGTTGCTAACAAATGAGATGACACCAGAAAATTGCTTTGTCCAGCTCAGCAAAATCAAACTCCCTAGTTGAACTTCCTTCTGATGCTGGGGACCAGGGAAACAATGAGTAAAGGGCAGTTGACTTAGCAGATCTGTAGCAGAATGCCAGCCGCAGCTGTGTACTAAGGAGGGGTTGAAATTGTGTGGGCCACCTACCAGTTACTTCTCAGAGCTTCTCACTGTGCACACTTAGCTTTCTATCATGTCTGCTTAATTGTTTGAAATGTATGCACACGTGTCCCTGATAACCAAGGAGCTATAATTTATTGGTAATTCATTTTGCCACTTTTTCTTTCCTTTCTTGTCTTAGAAGATGCATGAACAGACACTTCTCAAAAGAAGACATTTATGCAGCCAAAAAACACATGAAAAAATGCTCGTCATCACTGGCCATCAGAGAAATGCAAATCAAAACCACAATGAGATACCATCTCACACCAGTTAGAATGGCAATCATTAAACAGTCAGGAAACAACAGGTGCTGGAGAGGATGTGGAGAAATAGGAACACTTTTACACTGTTGGTGGGACTGTAAACTAGTTCAACCATTGTGGAAGTCAGTGTGGCGATTCCTCAGGGATCTAGAACTAGAAATACCATTTGACCCAGCCATCCCATTACTGGGTATATACCCAAAGGAATATAAATCTTGCTGCTATAAAGACACATGCACATGTATGTTTATTGCGGCATTATTCACAATAGCAAAGACTTGGAACCAACCCAAATGTCCAACAATGATAGACTGGATTAAGAAAATGTGGCACATATACACCATGGAATACTATGCAGCCATAAAAAATGATGAGTTCATGTCCTTTGTAGGGACATGGATGAAATTGGAAATCATCATTCTCAGTAAACTATCACAAGAACAAAAAACCAAACACTGCATATTCTCACTCATAGGTGGGAATTGAACAATGAGATCACATGGACACAGGAAGGGGAATATCACACTCTGGTGACCGTGGTGGGGTGGGGGGAGGGGGGAGGGATAGCATTGGGAGATATACCTAATGCTAGATGACGAGTTAGTGGGTGCAGCACACCAGAATGGCACATGTATACATATGTAACTAACCTGCACAATGTGCACATGTACCCTAAAACTTAAAGTATAATAATAAAAAAAAAAAAAGAAAAAAGAAGATGCTCCCCATGGGCAGGCCCAGGAGTTCCCTTACCCAGAAATCAGAAGACCAGGAAGGAGAAGTCTGCACAGAGCAAGCCAGCTGTTTCAGTCCTATGGCCATCTTCCATCAGTGACGATGTCCAAAAGGATGCAAAAGCCCTTGTGACAGAGGCTGCTTGGGAATTAGCAAACCTGCTTCCTCTTCCCCCTGGGCTTACACAGCCCATTGCATTTTCCAACCTCCATTGCAATTAAGTGGCTGTGTGACTGGGTTTGAGCCTGGGAAACATGAGCAGCAGTAATTACACCACTTTGAGGCCTGTCATATTCAAGCTCCCTTGTGAGGTTCTCCATGTTCATTGTCCCTTCAGCTGGTTACGATGGAAATGACTTCTAGGGCAGCTTTGGGAGTTGCCTGATGAAGATGCTCAGCCACGAGATGGGAAGATTCTGGGTCCCTGATTCATCATATGGAGGAGAGCTTCCCAATCAGGAATAATCTCACTGGACTGTGACATGAGCAAGAAAGAAACTTTCCTTTTGCTAAACCGCTGAAATTTCTGGGTTCTGCTGATAGAACAGGTAGCATTACTTCGAAAAATACAATATCAGTCTAGGACTTTCTGAAAGAACGAGATACGTAAATAAAGCCTGGGAACAACCTGTAGAAACTGGAGAATGGCGCTTACTATGGATGGAGAAAGAAGAAGAACTACAGATCCTCCACAATCTTCAATGTAGATTACATCTGGAGTAAAAGAATATCTAGTGTAGATCAAGAATAATATCTAGTGTGGATCATATATTCTCCAAACATGAAATGCGTGTAGCTTGGAGAGATCAATATTTCTTCAGACAATCGGGCACTAACAGTACTTGTGGATATTCACTTGGGAAATGTCAGAGCTCCAGATTATAAAATTCTTGCAAAAGCTTGCAATTGGCTCAGAATGGAACATGGGACTTTGTAATTAGATCTATCCCAGAATTACAACCTTTGCCCATACTAAGCTGGAAACAATAGAAAGTATTTAAATGTTGGACATTTTAATTACAGTGTAGGAGAGAAAAAACACACAGTGGATAAAGATGTTGTGGTATACTGGCTATAATATTCTTAGCAAAGTAGGAAGTTATGACTTCAAAAAACTCTCAACAGATTCCTCACTTTGATGGGAGGAGACTGCAGGTATGGGAGCAGTAGAGACTTGAATTACTCCGACATTATTGCAGAACATTCCTCAAGTCTTTCCTGAATAATTGGACCCCTTATAGGTCTATCACTTTGCCACCATGAGATAATATTGAGTTTGCAAGAATGCTTTTGCAGAGGCCGCTGTGCTCCTGGAAGACAGTATTTATAAAAATAGTCACTTTGTATGGTGGTATCTGTTTGGGACAGTGTGAGCCCCTCACTACTCTCAGCTTTAGATATGGAAAACTCAAAGACAGACACAAAGGAAAATACTTCTGTTTTCAGTTATTGAGAAAATAATCCTTTGTTTAAAAACCACTATCTATTGATTAAATTTAGTGATATTAGAGACATATAAGGCATGAATATATATATATATTATTTTTCAAAAATTCAAACAGCTTATCACAAAACTCTATTCTCAACCAACATTTCTTAGATGTTTGCAGACAAAAGACGAAAATCAACTGAATTGTTTCTTAGGTTCAGGAGTTCTAGACTCCAGGAAAGAGACTCTCTGGTCCTGATGAGGCCATAGGTTGAATAAGTTTGTTTAGTTATTTTCTCTTTCTGCTGTGTAAATTGCCTTTCATTAGCTCACTTAATTTCCTGGGAGAGAACCTTTTCTGAGTTACCTTCTGAAACCAGGGAATTAGATATCAGGTGGATAGCCACCTTTCTCTTTTTTGTTACTGTAAACTATATATCTCTATTTTTCTCACTAGCCATAAAACACAGTCAATCAAGTACATCACAGACAATTTAAGTGATGCCAACAATGTACTCTTAGCATGAATATGATACTGAAGTCCTACCTCTGAAGGATTGCAGTATTTTAGCATTATTTGTCTCTGAAATACACACACAAACACACACACTCTTACATACACAACTGTATATCTCCTATGTGCTCTGAATCCTATAATAATCTGAGGAATAGTTACTGTGCCTTATTGAAAATGTGCTGACTCTCATCTTGAGTTGAACACACTGTGCCACGTGTGTTATTTACTTCTCTGTGGCCTTTGTGGGGGTAGGTTTTGACCTATAATGGCCAATAAAATGTGTGCATGTGAGAATGCCTGAATTAGCTCAAAGGAACAAAAAAAGAGTATTGCCCTACATATTAAAGGGTTGGTGTTCTGGCAAATCTAGGCACTGCTGGTGGGGTGGTAGAGAAAATGCAAGACCAATATCAGCAAGGAATTGGAGATTGATGAAATTTTTTAGACATTAGGAAGGGCATCATACATTCCTCTGCAACCTGGAAAAAAAGCCAATAATAGAATGAAGCAAAGCTGGTAGAAACTATAGCTAGAGACAGACGATTACTTCAAGATTGGAGAAAATGGAAATGTGGGTACAGATGTACAAGTAAGGCAGCATGGGAGTGCAGGAAAGTGGTTAGTATAGAAAGTTCTTCCCATCAGTCCACACAACCCCCCAAATCAGTGGTTTGCAGAGTTGGCCACAGCCTCACTGGGAATGTAAATTCTTAGGCCCACCCCAGACCTACTGAATCAGAAACTGTGGGGGTAGGACTCTTGATCTGTCCTTTAACCAGCCTCCAGTGGTTCTAATGAGGGCTGAAGGTTGAGGACCACTGGGAGAAGGTGTACATGACGTGGGAAGCATAACTTTGCTGTTCTTGCAGATGACTTCAGTCTTCCTGGCCCTTCACAGCATCAGCCTCTTTTAATGCTGTGTGCCATTCTACTGTTTATAGGCACACAGTTTTCATGACAACTAGTCCCTAGACAGAAGTTCAAGTGTAGACATAAGCCTATTTCAATGCTAGAGAAAATCTAGCAGGGCTGACTTTAGCGAGAGGCGGTGTGTCCATCATCAATGGGCACCATCCTATGTGATTTTCCAGGATATTTTGACCATAGTCAATATTCACCATATTGTGATCACTTTGAATCCCAGACAGATTCTGCTCCACTAGCCCACTGCACCCACACCCATCTCACTGTTCTGGTTTACAATAAAGAAACCTCTGCCTTGGCAGCCAATGCACACTTAGCCTCTTCCCATTTTGCTTGTTAGAGGCTTTGCCATACAATGAAGATTTAATGCCATATTCAGCTAAAACACCAGCTAGAGAACCTATAACAGAATACTTTTGAAGAGTCCAAATGAATGGGTTTGCTATTTTTCAGAGTGCTTTAAAACACAATTGAGTCTCTCTCTGCTGTTCTCCTACACTTGGGATGATTATCTTGCATCATAGTTTGGTATTACTAAAAGGTTTTTTGTCTGATTATGAGCCCAGAGTTCCCAGAAGAGGGGGAGATCTAAGAATCTTTTTCAAGTCCAAAGAGAATGTGGAGGAAGCAATTTCCTGCGCCCTGTAGAAATAAATGCTCCAGTTGTTGCTCAGGGAAAATGCAAGAGAATCCTGCTATTTTGCTGATATGGAAGTCAAGGAGGATTGGCATCAAACATTGCTTTTCATGTGGGGAGCCAATCCGCCTTATGTGAGCCCCCAACACATGGCAGTGCAGTCTGCTTTGTTGGGTTTCACCATATTCCACTGATAGGAATGAGAGGACTGAAAACTGATGAAGGGGGCAGTGAGGGAGCTTCAGCTGATAGCGTGTTGAGTGTTATAGCCTGTCTGGCACCTGATGTCACACGCAAATATTACACTTTAAAACTGCCATCGGATGTCAGAGGTTTCCTAGATGATAGTTCCATGGGGATCCAGAGAAGGCCACCTGCACAAAGGTCTCTGGCTGGCTCCTTCTTTATGTCTGCTACCCAACAAGAAACCAGTAGCAGGAAAAGATTTATGAGTTGGTGAACAAAAGATAAATGATATCAGTCTCTGGATGTTTTAAGAGCAAATTTTTGTACATCAAATGGTTAAAATTGATCTCTCCATTGACTTTTGTATGGGACGGGCCCGGACTAATGATGTTAGGTAATCAATGAGAAAAGGCTGTGCATGAAGAATGAAAAACCACAATATTGGATTGCTATGGAAAAGGCTCCTCAAAGCAAGAAATAAGTGAGGGCTACTCACACTCAAAGAAGGCTGGACCAAGAGCCACCTCCCCTGGCTCTGGCATGCTGAGCAGACTCGATCACAAACTGGTCTGAGACGCATGACTCATGAAGTGAACCCTCTGACAGTTAATATTTCTTTTCATGGAGATTCTGATTTTGCTATCTGTGCTGGCGTTTCCTGCCTTTGTAACCTTCCTTTTATTTCAAAGAAATAGCTTCCAGGGTGCTGTTGTTTGTTATAAGTTGTGACTATAAGCTTTTCTGGTTTAAGCCACTGTGAGAGGACCAGGTCTTGTTGTAACCCAATGGGAGGGACTGAGCATTGCTGAGCACAGTCTTTCCCAAGCTCCTAACATGTGTACTAGCCTCCCTAGGTAACTGCTGAACATCCCAGGGCTTCTGGATCCACCAGGCCAACCCCGCCATCCCACCCCTAACTTCCCAGCAAACATGTGGAGAATAATACCAGGGCATTAAATTAAACCTCATTACCTAGCCAGTTGGGCTGCCCGGCTCTCCTGCACATAATGAGGTCTGATTTACTGTGATCATTATTCAGGCATTATAGGTCACTAAATAACATACTTTGCTCACACATGTCTTCTGAGCTAACAAATATCCTGAGAGGAAACATTCTTGAGGGCGTGAGTCTCAGGTTTGGGTTGGTAACTTCAGGCTCACTAATTGCATGAAGGCACTTTGCCTACTGCTCATGAAATCTTGGGATAGGAAAAGTCTAATTAACAACCTCAGGGGATGTGAGTGAGAGGCAGGGAAGAGACTGCTGGATTCTTTGGCCTACGGGACACAGGCCAAGGTGAGCCACTGGTGGAGGCTGACCCCAGGTGAGTCAACCATAGAGCCAATTCCATAGCACCTCATGCAGGGCCTTTTGGGAGCAGGACTTGGGGCTCCTCCCTTGCCTCCTTGCACTGTGTATTCCTGACATATCACTTAGGAGTTCCCTGTCATGTCTCTTTCTCTCACCACTGGGCCTTTGCATGTGTTGTCTAAAATGCTGCACTCCATTCCCATCTCCCTTTGTATGTGTTGTCATCATGTTTGGAAACTCAGCTTAGCTGTCTCCTCCCCAAGAAAGAATTCCATGATCCTTTCGTACCAAGTGTCTACTCTTATACAGTGTATGATGCCATATGGTTTTCATTGACCTGCCTGTATTCTCCATTAGACTGTAAGGCTCTAAATGGCCTAATCTAGATCTTACTGACTGCTGTATTCCTAATGCCTGGCACAGCACCTGGGACGTGGCAGGTGCCATGTTATTTGCCTGGAGAATGAAAAAAAATTGTCCATATGGAAGGAAAGAAGGATATTGAGAACAATGTCATGAATGTGGTGGTGGTAGCAGAGGGTGGTGACTTTTTTAGCCTTGGTAATATCTAGTCATGGAGAAGAGGTCCCTAGCCACCCTGGACATTACTTTCCCAAGCCTTTCATTATCCAGACATACATCCAACTGGAAACTTCTAGAAGGAAGAAAACCTTGTATCCTTGAATGCCTGGCCTGGGTCTTGGCATATAGTAGGTGTTCATTCAATGTTGGATTAAGCTGTTGGCTCTAGTAGCCAGTCTTGCCCACTCACCAGAGACTGGGGCCACTTTCCTTGAACATAAGGGGAGAATGTGGTTTGTGGCTGAGGAGACTGAAGCTTCTTTCTGGCCCTACCCTCAAGTGGAGCTCTGCTGATAGGCAGGGGAGAAAGGGGCACTGGCAGGGTTAACTGCTGTCTATAATTCCAGCTGCAGCAGGTTGACATTATAACAATGCCTGGCTATAGGCTTTTCCTTGCATAATCTGAAATCATAGCACATTGAGGTTTCAGCTTTGGACATAATGCAATTATAAGAAAATGACGGCATCAATGGATTGTCACAAGTTCTAGTTTGATAACATCCATATTTTTCTTAAAACTGCAATATATATTTTTAAAAGTCTATTTTTCTCAAGGAAGACACTGGGGATTGGGAAAATAGGATTAAAAATAATTCTTTTTTTTCTAACTCGTAATGCAAAATATGTAACTGGTAAATACTAAGTAAATCTGACCATATATCTACATTATTTATGGAAATAATTCAGGATCATTTACTTTATAGAAAATTTGTTAGAATGCCTTAAAAATTACTGAAATTAAATAAAATCAGGCTCCTTGAACTATCCATGAGTGCAGCTTCACATAATCAATACTTTAGCCATTCTAGGATGACATTGCATCTCAAGACTATTTTCTAACTTAATAAGATTAGAAATAATAAACTGATATTATTTCTTTGTGAACTGGGGCCTCTGACCTGGTAATTTAATGCCTTCATTATTGCACTGGAAGAGCTCTTAGAGACCCACTGAGCCTCTCATCCTACTCACAACCACATTCCGTCCACGTGATAACCTGAGACCTTGTTTCCTTTGGATATGGGGGGTTACATGCAATTGAGGAATATTCTTAACTTATTTTTAAAATGCTCTGAGCATTATTTTCAGGACAGTAGTGTATATATTTAAAACGGAAAACTTTTATTGATTCAATAACAGAAACCAGTAGGAAATAAGATGGCTTATTCCTGAATTGTATTGTTCTGGATATTTTCATGCTGGCCAAGAGGTGAATTCTGCAATGGGGACATGAGGGAGTTTGTTTTTGCCCAGCCTGTGCTTGTTTCAGCTGTGATGGTTCATGCTGCTTTTTCCTGCTATCTGGGAGAAACTGAAGGCAAGGGTGTTAATATCTGAAAGTGCTGTGGGTCTGAGGGCTGAATTCTTATCCCATTTTCTCATGAATTCTGTTCCTGCCTCTTCGGAGTCGAGGAGTCTCTTGAGCCTGTCTGTGTGAAAGCACTTTCTCACGAACCTTTGCCTGTGTGGCTTGAAGAGAATTTCCTCCTCTGCTTAAAATATGTTAGGGCCACACCTCTGCCCAGGAGGTTTTTCAGAGGCTCTTCTGGGAGGCCTGTTCCCAGAATCACCTGTGGTGAGAAGCCAGTGGAGGACTTGATTCCCAAGGTTATAAGCTGGACTCCAAAATGGAAAATGAATGTGGATTAGAACAACCCACATAAAGATTCTCCTGACTGGGAAGGGCTTGGCTAAAAGAGGACGAAGCATGTTCTATTTAGGGAGCACCATTTAAAACGCTGAACAAGAAGGGCAGGAGGCAGTTACGAATTCTTTAATTGACCAATAGGACATTGAAGTCTCTCTGCGACAGTTAAAATTATTTGTCCACTGGGTCTGTTGGCTGTTGGTGACTTGCAGAAACAGCTTTGTTGTCAGGAAGTGCTGCTGAAAGTCATGTGACAGAGCTGACTTGGGCCCGGTGAGTTTTGAGCAATGCGACAATAACAGTGGCACCCACTGTGCTCCTGGTGCTATTGAGAGTGCTCTGCCTCCATCATCTCATTTGCTCCTTACATAAACTACAATTGTATGAAGTGGGCCACATTTAAACACTTGGTGAGACTGTGACTTTCCCAAGGTCACCCAGTTGGAAAGGGTGGAGCTAGGACTCAAATCCAGATTGCCTATGTTGAAGGTCATGTGCTCATAACACCTAACTGTATCATTTGGCTGTGCCAGAAAGATTCAAGAAAGAACCGTGCATCTACAACACTGCCTCAGAATCAGTGGCTTTCCAGGGCAAATAGTTTATTTCATTTTATGACTTTCTCACATAATTGCCTCTGGTTTTATAGACTATGGCACAGTGTTTTCAAAATATTGCAAATAGGAAGCTAGTTATTACTCAAGAGCAGTCAAGTGCTTCTGGGCACTTCTATTGAGCCTCTAAATGTCTTTGGAAATGCTGATGCTGGGTAAAGCCGCCTGGTGAGCACAAAGCAGCCCATAAGATCTGAGATGGGATGCATTTTCCTGAGACCCCGGCATGCCTTTACCTATGGGAGTTGGAATATAGCAGGGGAAATGCTAGGTTAGTGACTTGTTCCATTGCAATGTCTTCTCCAATGTAATACACTGGAAGGACAATGAAGAAAGGACAATGGAAGATAATGAAGGACAATGAAGGAACAGCCTCTGAATCGATAACCAGAGACTTGGGATACTACATGGCTGTGAGAACGGTGGAAGATTCATAAACTATTCTTTTATAATGAGTGCAAAATTGAAGATTCAAATATTAATGATGACTGTGACTCACATTTCTTGGGTGCTTACTATGAGTCAGACACTCTTCTAAGCCCTTTATGTGTGATGTTAGCTCATACTTCACAAGGTTCTTATAGCAACTTTGTGAAGCAAATGTTTGAGCGTAATTTATTTCTGCTCATGTTATATTGGCTGAAATGAGTCACGTGGCACAACTGGCTGCAGAGGAGGCTTGAGCTGAGTGATCAGTGCCCAGATAAAACTCTTGGCATCATGTTATTAAATAAATAGGAAGAAGAAAGCCAGGGGGACAGTGAACACCTCTGTCCACCCCCTAACGTATCGAGCAGTGAACTTATCCTTGGAGTGGTCTGAGAAAAGGGGTGTTTCTTGTTTTCTCCTCCATCTATGTTTTTGGAAGATGACTGTAGAAAAACCTGATTTTATAGAAGTTGCTAATCTCACTCAGGTGCTGGGTACTCTGAATAGATAAAAGACAAGAAAGGATGAGTGAAGGAGATGAAGAAATTTAAGCATTGCCTCTTCTGTAAACCTCCTGTCTTTGGATAGAACCAATACTTTTGTCCATGAGGCTCTTGTGCTTTTTGCCTGATTTTAGAAATTATGGAAGTTGTTCATTTATTTATTTGACTAGCATTGATTGGAAGTCTGGGATGCATCAGGCCCTGGGCCTACAAAGACACACAAGATAGACAAGGTCCTTGCTGTTAAGAAGTTTACAGTCTATTTGGAGAAGACAATTGTCAACAAGTAAGTGGAGAGGCAACTTCAGAAGTTGATAGGTACTACAAAGAAAGAACATAAATAAAACCACCCAAAATTTAGTAGCTTATAATAACAAACATTTATTCTTGCTTACCAGCTACATAATTTGGGGGCCTAGAACAAAATGAAAGTGTAGGGCCCTTGTTAAAAATATTAAAACATTCAAAACAGTAACAAAAGAACATTAAACCAAGCATGGGGCTCTTCTAAGCAAGGAGTCCTGTACAACTACACAGGTTAAGCACCTGTTTGCAGGTGTGTGGGTTGGTGGGGCTTTGCTCCAGGATTTGGGTTCACCTCAAATTTGCTCCACATGTCTCCACATTTTCTTTGGCACAGGAAGTACCAGGGCTTAACATCTCTTGGCAGGTCAGAGAAGCACAAGAGGCATGCCAGTCTCTACAAGCACATGTTGAGCCTCTGCTTTGGTGATGTCTGCTAACATCCTATTGGTCAAAGGAGTCATATGGCCAATTTCTAGGTCAAGAGGTAGAGAAGTACATGATTCCTACCAAGAAGCCATAGCAAGGGTATGGATGCAAAATTCTGTTAAGGGATGAAGTGAAGAATTGAGCTCAATCATCCTCATTGGCCTGGTAAGAGTGTGATGAGGAGCAATTATTTTAAGAACGGAAGTAACATGCTCTTTTTACATTGTCAAAATATCGTTCAGGCTGTTATGGGGATAATAAATTGTAAAGGGCAAGAGTGAAAGCTGGAAGACTAATGAGTCAAAGAGAAAGATGCTGGTTTGGATTATAATGCTAGAAATGGAGATGAAAGTGAAGGATATTATGATTTAGAGGTAGACTCAGTGAGACCTGTTGCTGGGTTGGATGAGGGGGGTGAGTAAAAGAGATCAATGAAGAGAGAATCCTATTTTTTTATTTGAGCAAAAGAATGGAGAGGGAGGCAGGAAGGGATTACTTAGTGGGTCTGTGTCCTTAGCCAGACTACAAACTTCACAAGGAAGAGACTACATTATCTTATTCATCTTGAAATTTCTAGAGACCTGTATAGTGGTTGGCTTATACTAGGTGCCTGAAAAATCCACCAAAGGAAAAAAAAAGCAGATGCTTAGTATAGTGAGTGACATCCTTGGAGCTCCTGGAGTAACTTGGGTGAAAGATCATTAAATAATTCATTCAATTAATTCAACAACCATATATTGTTCATAGCCCCAATGGTTATTCATTCCATTAACATTTATTGACCATCTTATCATGTGCAAAGCCATGTACTAGAATGCTGGTAAATAGAAATGATTACAGCACCTCACCTAAAGGAGGTGATGGTCTAGTGGAAGAATCAGGTAAGGAAATCCATGATTATAATACAGGATTAGAAGAGTGTGCATGAGGAACTATGGAAGCAGAAAGGAAAGTCCTAAATGCAGCCTCCCGGGGAGAGTTTTAGGAAATTTTTCCAGAGGGAGTGATGCTTAAACTGAGTCTTCAAGGAAAGTAGGAGTCAGCCCACAGAAGAGGCTGAAAATAGTGTTGTAGGCACAGTAACAGCACATGAGAAGGCTCAGAGGCTCAACTGTATATGACATATGTCTGGCGACATGCAAGCAGCTGAAGAATGAGGAAGGCAAGGTGAGTTTGGAGAAGCAGGCCAAGGCCGATCACAAAGTGCTTTGGATCTTATGCCCTGTGCTTGGGGCAATAGTTTGCTGATAGAATTTTAAGTAAATAAGTGACATGACTTATGTTTTGGGAAGATGTTTCTTGGAGCAAGGTGGTGGATGGATAGGGGTTGGAAGGGACTGGAAACAGAGACTATTAGGAGCTCTTGGAGTAACTTGAGTGAAAGATCATGAAAACCCAGACCGAGGCAATGGCAGTGGGAATGGGGAGAGGTGAATGATGTAAGTGACATCTGGAACAGTGAATCAACAGCATGATTGGCTGCAGGGGACAAGGGAGAGTGAGGCATTGACAGTGATTTCCAGGTTTCTGGCTTGAGTGACTGCATGGAAGGGGATGTGGCCATTCACAGCAGTAGAGACTGTATTGGGGAGAAAGTTTGGCTTGCAGAAGCCCATTGAGCCAGTACCCACATTTGGTAGGATTACAAATATTATCAGGGAGAATTCAGCAAAGCAGCTATTCTAGGTGCACAGTGTGGGATTGTTGCTGCTTTCATGGGGTTCCCTGATTCTGGTACTTGAAAACCTGAAGTTAGCCCTAGAGAGACATCTCTCTTCAATTGCTCCAGTGAATCTGGAGTTACTATCTCCTTTTTTCTGTGCAACAGTGGAAAGCCTGCTCAAGGGTATTTCCCTTCTAAGGGTGATCACACAGCAGTCAGGGATATGGTGCCCTGTGGCAGTAGCTATACTCAAAACACACAACCTTGACACTATAAACATTTTGGGCTGTATAATTATTTGCTCTGGGAACTTTCCCTTGCATTATAGGATGTTTAGCAGCATTCTTAGCCTCTACTCACTAGATACTAGTAGCAAACCCCAGCTATGACATCCCAAAATGACCCCAGACATTGCTGATGTCCTTTGGGGAGCAGGTGTCCAAGAACAACCTTACCCTTCCTTGGCCTGTCTCAGTTACCATTATAATAATATTAATGAGTATAGCTAAACACATATTGAATATTTTCCAGGTATTCTGTTAAGAACATTACTGGAATTATTTCATTCCAAAATAGAATTCTATTTGGAGAATTGTATTTGTTTACCATTGTACAGCAGAGGAAACCAAGGTACACAGCTGCACTGCTCCAGTGCTGAGGATGTCAAGTGGTTTTCTTGCCACTGTATTATTCTAGGTTAACTTCAACCCCAGCATCAAGAGAGCTCAAAGCTCAGTAATGACCCCTATATCCCATGGAAAAATTAACACTGGGTCTGTGAATATTTGTTATATGTTGCAAACACTCACTGCATACCAGGTGCTGATACAGGCACTCTCCATATGTTAACTCATTTGATTCTTACCATGACCCAGTGAAGTAGGTCCTATTATCACCTCCATTTTATGGATGAGGAAATGGAAGCATAGAGAGGTTGAGTAACTTGCTTGAGGTCACACGACCAATAAGCAGCAGAGCCAGGGTTCAAACCCACCATCTGGCTCCAGAGTCCAGGTCTCACCCAGTACGCTATCCCTCATACCTGGTAGCAGCTGAGGCCCACTGGGCTGTTGGGTTTGGGAGAACACCAGCAGCCATGAGCAAGCAAGGAAGGGAGGTGGTGGATGAGTCTTCGGAACACAATAATGATGTAGAACGCGTATAGGTGCATTAGAATTCATCACAAGGGCATTTGAATCCCTCCCCAGCTGCCCACGCCCTCCCCAGTCCTCTACGGCTCAGAAAGGCCCCAGAGAGTTGAATCGTGGTTTTGAGAGCTTGCATAGTCAGAGCAGGCCATAGTTCTCATTCCATCCCTCAGATCTTTAGCCCAAAGGCAAGGCTGCCCCTCATTGCAGCTTCGCCAGGCAGCTCTCTGTGACTAGGGAGGCAATACTTTATCCATAGTCACCTCTATACAGGGAGAAAAGAAAAGCCCAGAAAGTCCTGCTGGGCACCATTCTCAGAATCTGCAGAATCTGCCAAACCTGCTGTGAGCACAGAGATAAGCCAGGAAGTGGAAATGTGACCAGGCAGGTACTGGCTCTGCAGACTGGACAGAAAGACTGATGTGGTGGGCAGTAGGCCAGGGCGGGCCAGTGACCACAGGGCTCATCTAGCATCAGGAGAAGCAAAACATTCACAGCACAGCCTCCAAAGAAACAGGACAGAGTGATGACAAGGAGACTGGCAATGGCTAAATTAAAGCAGACCCAAAAGTTCCCCTTCCCAGCTTGGGGTGACCTGGGAGGGGCACTTCAATATCGACCTGATCTATGACCCAAACCTAAGCCAAACTTCCAGCCGGCTGAAAAGAAGACATTTTTCAGATCATCATGGAAGTTCCTTCCAGATTTTTATGCCCTGCCCAGGCCTGTGAGTGTTCAACTGTCTTAGATAAAACTCAGAGGAAGCATCTGTGATCCTGCTGGAGCTAGTCCTATAGAAAGCAGGAAGGAGTCAACAAGCCATAAGGCCTCTTCTCTCTGGAGATTCTCACTGTGGTTTCCAGACTGGAAGGTCTGAGTGGTCTGAGGAAATAGCAAATGCTCACTGTGTTCCCTGCAGCCTCCTGGGAAGGGTTACACATAATACTGAACTGGCTCTCCATGATGCCCAAGCAATTTGTTAAAATGTTTACAAAAATCACTTCCCCAACAAATGTGTACTGAGAAAGGCTCTGTTTAAGACAGTCAGCTGAAGGTGGAGGGGAAGCTAGTAGATAAGGAATAGAGGAATGCAAAGCTATGACCCTACTTGAAGGGGTGCAATGATCTGAACCCCAAGCCTTATGTGAGTACATGGTTTCTTGCTGTTAGTTATGTGCTGAAAGCCAATAACCAATGACATGTAACTTCTCTGAAAATAGAATTATTTACTCCATTAATCGTCCCCATGAGAGAGTTGGTTACCCTCAACAAGGGAATATTCCTGTGGACATCTTCTTTAGCCCAGGAGAGAAAATAAGGGAGCAGAGGCAGCATGTCCCTACTTAGAAGTCTGGCCATTGTCTACACAGTGCCTTGCTGCCTCATCATGCTTTCACTTGTGTAGACAGTCTCACTGGATCATTACAACAACCTTGTGCTGAGAAAGAGCAGAGCCTGTGGCATTATCCATAAGGATGGTGATGATATTAAGAAATTAGGCCATTTATTGAATACTTACAATGTATGGGGCCTTGGCCCTGTATTCTATGCACAGTTGCCTGTTTAATCCTCACTGCTGCCCTGTAAGGAAGGTACCTCTTTTTGGCCATTTTGTTGATAAGGAAAATGAGACTCAGAGAGTGACTTACTCAAGATGACACATCTAGTTAGTGCCAGAGCTAGATTTGAACCCAGATCTGGCTGACCAAAAGTCCTTGCTCACAGACACTGAACTCAGTCCACAAGGCATTGGTAACTTGCTGACAGGTACACAGCAGGTGATACAGGACTCTGAGTTCCCGCCTCCTGCTTCGGGATCCTTCCCCCTGCCCATACCTAGCTCAGCTGAGTCTCTTGGAGTGGGTGGTTTCCAACTGTTCTCGTCCCACCCACCTGCTCTTCCACCCCCTCTGCCGAGACGTGGACAGCTTCCTTTCTGTGTGCACTAATGAGCTCTCTAAGCCCAGGCAGTGCCCTGGGGTGCCAGATGTTAGGGTCACAGTGGGAGTTAGCCAGGAACATAGGCGTCTCCTGTTTGTTTTGGGAAGGCACCAATTCTGGACCACCCAAACTGCTCCTTAGCCAGAGCTCGCTTGGGAACTCTGACATGGAGTTGGCAGCTTTCCTGGTCCTCCTGATAACTCCCCTGGGCCTGAGGCTCAAGTACCATAAGCCTCTCAAAGCCCCAAACCAGTGCACTGCTGGTGCTCGATGAACAGCCCTTGGCTGAGGATGTCCAGTTTCCTCCATTCAGACAGGAGACAGCTGTCCACCCCTGTTCTGGAAGTCCCGACTCAAAACAGTGGTGCCTGTTTCTTCCTTCCTGGTCCACCTGGCTTCAGCCTCAGCCTGTACCGGTTTTCACCTAAACTGCCCACCTCCACAGCAAGGTCAGGAAGAGCTCCCAGCCTGAAGTGCCTCCACTCATTGTTACTGTTGGTGTTACTGATGTGCACAGATTGGATGGAGAATGGGAGGCTCATTGTGTGGCTTTGGAATCAGAGAGTTCTGGCTCTGAATCCCAAACATGCTGCTTAGGAGCTGCAGGACCTTGAGAAAAGCCACATTTTCTCAGCATGTTGCAGTGTCTTTATCTGTGCAGTGGGGCTCATGCCACCTACCTCTCAGGGCTGGTGTGTGGATTAAAGGTGATGTTTCATAAGAGGTGTCTGGGACAAGGCCTGGCACATCAGGCCCTCCATGGATGTGACTCTCTCCTCTCCACTTATCCACACGAACAATCACTCCTCTTCTTATGGACACCTGTTCTGTGGCTGAGTGGTTTCTAAAAATAAGAGGACACTTCTGCACACTTTCCCTGGAAGAGATAAGGGAGTGCTGGTGGCTTGGTTTCAGTGGGTTTAGTGTTGGGCGGCTGGTGGAAATGATCCAGTTACTTCTGATCCCTCCCCTGCACAGACGCCTCCGTGGTGTGCAGGCCCATTCCTCTGTCCCGAGCATGCAATGTCCTCATTCGGAGAGGTGAAAGGGAATGTTTATAACTATGCCTCCTGGTAGCTTGGGGGAGAGAGGACACTAGAACAACTTCTCTACACAGAAAGTACAAAGACCAGTGCCTCTGCCTGTGTGCCTTGGAGACGCTTCCTTTTCAGGCTCATCAGAGATTTCTCCCAATTGTAGTTTCCACTACCTCCACACCCTTGCATTCTGTACTCTCTATTCTCTTTGTTTAGAACAACTTCCCTTCCAATCTTAATTTTTTAAAAAAGTTTTAGAGTACAAGTGGTTTTTGCTTACATAGATTAATTGTGTAGTAAATACAATTACTATAAAGTCTGAGATTTTAGTGCACCCATCACTCGAGTGGTGTACATTGTACCCAATGTGTAGTTTTTAAAAATCCCTCATGGCATTTCCTGTCTTCCCTTTTTGGAGTCTCCAAAGTCCATTATACCACTCTGTCTGCCTTTGGATACCCATAGCGTAGCTCCCATTTATAAGTGAGAACATATGGGATTTGGTTTTCCATTCCTGAGTTACTTCACTTAGAATAATTGCCTCTAGCTTTATCCAAGTTGCTGCAAAAGACATTATTTCATTCTTCTTTTTTATGGCTTAGTAGTATTCCACTGTGTATATACCAATCTTTATCTAAAATGTAACCCATTAAATTACCTTCCTATCAAAGACCTTTTAAAAATCTTATTTCCAGAGGCTAGTGTCATAAGTAAGTAATAACGAAAAGCACTGCCTTTGAACCCCTGACTATAAGGAGTTCATCTTCCTTCCATCCCTCCTGGAAGTCACTGACAAAGAGATGTGATAGAAGACAGGTGCAGGGTGCCTTGTAGGATAGTTATTTGTTTTCTTCTTTTTGGAAGATGGTAAACTCCATGAAGGCAGTGACTATATTTTACCCATGTATCAGCTCCATCCTAACAAGACATTGTCCAGGCCAGGTTTTCTCAACCTCTGCACCATTCACATTTGGGGCTGAGTAATTCCTTGCTGTGGGTCTGTCCTGTGCATAGCAGGATGTGTAGCGGCATCCCTGGCCTCTACTCACTAGATGCTGGTACCACCCTGCCTCCTCAATTGTAGTAGCCAGAAATCACCCCGGTTGAGAACCACTGCTTTAGGTTCTCAATACGCTAAAAAATATTTTTTAATAGAAAAATTTTAAGTATAGATGAAAGTAGAAAAAAAAATGATGAATTTTAGGTATCTACCACTCCTCTTTAATACGTATTAATATTTTGCCAGTCTTGTATCGTCTACCTAGTATTATTTATTTCATCTGCCTACATTACATCTATCACCTATTATTTTAAAGCAAATCTCAGCCACCATATCATTTCACTCATGAATACTTAAGTATGTATCTCTGAAGGATAAGGACTTTTAAAATTGCTACGATGCTATCACATCTGACAAGAGTAGTAATAATTCCTTAATATTATCTAATACCCAGCCCATGATCAGATTCTCTCATATCATGGACTTTTTAATAATTGATTTGTTCAAAGGCTCAAATAAGGCTATTAAATACAATTAAATCTCTTCTATCTTTTTCATGCCACTAATTTTAATGAATAATTAATAAATATTTTTAATTACTGAAAGTGAGGGGTGCCAAACCAAATTTTGAGGCAAAAAAGAGGGTTTCTGAAAGTTGGCGTGAAATTTCCTTCCCTGAAGGCTGAAAAGAAACTCTCTTGTATTCATTAGCATTTGTTTAGTTCTCTCAGAGTCACCATTGACATACTTGCCTAAAATATCATTTATTTATGAGTGAATATCTTCATTTAATTTTTACGTGTATTTTCAATGCTCAAAAATTAAATTCAACTCACTCCGTAGAGAGAACAGTGCTAGGTATAACTTGGAGAAGAAGCATAATTTTTCACAGTTGTTTTCTCTACTTGGTTTTCCAATCCAAAGTCAAGTAGAAATGGAAAGGCATCTCCTATTGATACTGTTTGCATCTCTAATGATCAGGAAGCTCAGATAGTTAAAGCAATTGTTTGGCCAACAGTCCTTTTAATCAGTACTGCACTCATATCTAAGCATATGTTTTTAGACTTTAGATAGTGACTTTCTTTTTATGTTTACAAAATTATTTCTATGGCAAAATCAGAGTACAATTTATTTTCCCTGCAAGAGTAACCTTGGGGTGATAGGAAAAATTATGTATCTATCATGTTGCATTGTTGTTTGCTTGTAGAAGCTGCAATTTGTTTTCCTCTGTTGAAATGTTTGCTTTCCTTATGACATAGAGAATATTTGGAGATATATTATGCATGCATTTGCTCTATGCATATATTCTTGCCCTTGGGTAGAAATCCAGTGTCCATGGAAGAATGTGGCATTTGATTGAAAGCCAGTGAGCCTGGTGGTTTTCCAACAGTTACAGTTCACGGTTCTGCTTGAAGCAAATGCCTCCAACTGTGGACAATGTGCCTTCCTTGAGAACTTGAGACAAGTTGCTGGTTAATGTCTCTGAAACAGCCTGTTAAGACTGTTACTACAAATTAGAGTCTGGATCATTCCGAAACCCAAATAGACTTCTTTCATCTTCCAGATGGCCGTCTGATTGGGAGCTGGGCAGGATCACATTTCAGGTTGTGACTTAATGATTCAGGACAATATTTATGGTTATTACTTGACAGAGGGCAGTAAGGAAAATTAAAGCACAGCCCCATGCTTCATTTATGACAAAAAACAAATACATGGCAGGGTTGTAGATTAGAGATGGCATCTCCAAGCTCCAGGCAGAATCCAGGCACAATTCTGAGATGACCCACGTGAAGAGGTACAGCTACGTTGGCAAGTCCAGACTTCAAAACTTCAGTCAATGCGTTACTTTTGGAAACAGCCAAATAATTCTCTAATAGGAGATCTTGGGAAAGGTATAGCTATGAGTGAGAGATTTCAGAGGGGACAAATAATGCAATTATGTTCTTTGCTGGTATGATGACTACATGCAGCTGAAATATTATGTTTTAGGGCACATTTTTGACTTCATTATTACAGTTGGTAATATCAACAGGAGAAAAAATAATTGTGTCTGCCAGTTGTGGGCATTTTGTTTATGTAGTGTGTAATTTCTGCATTAACTTCTCCTTCTAAAACATGCTCTATATGATATAATATTCATCTCTTACATTACCCGGAATTTTAGGAATTCTGTAATTGGGTGCTTTGGGGAAGAAAATGGCAAGCCAGGGAAGATGAGACATAGAAAGGGATAAGTAAAGCTTGAGTCAGTTAATGAAAGTGTAGATTGTCTATAAGAACAGCCAGCAGAAAGTTTATCTTGCTCCATTAATCCTCTACTCACTCTGTGAAATGACAATGCACATATTGTTCTGCGGGAAAAAAAAGAGAAAACTAAACCATATGCCATTAATACATTTGACCAGCTGTGACATTTTTTAAATAAGGTTTTAACTGGTTTTATTACAACAACTGTGTAATTTCAAAACGACTTCGTCATCTCTTGTATCTATTATAAACAAGTACTTTGTTTAACCGAGCCAATAATAACCTTCACAGGGAAGGTTGAGACTTGAGGGAACCAAATTCTCTGATTGTTTAGATAAGGGAAAAGAGATTCTTTGGCTAGAAATAGAAAAAAGAACATTATCTTGAAAAGAAATTTTAATTTATCACATGATTCCCAATAATTTGATATTTCTTTCTGTTGTTTGTGGGGTTGGCTTCCAGTGCCCGAAGCCTACCCCCAAGTTAGTGCCATCTTGGTTCCAGCACTCATGCTCTGCTCCTGGGCTCCCAGCTTCCAAAGGGACTGCAGAGTGGGACTGTGTCAACACCACTTGGGGTGTCCTGCCCCCAGTGGGGAGCTTGCTGGGGAAAATATGGTCAAGGTGACTTCAAGAGGAGTCACTACCTCTTCTTTTTATTTTTTCTTTGACACATAATAATTGTACATGTTTATGGGCGTAGAATGTGATGTTTGACATATGTATACATTGTGTAATGATCATGTCAGGGTAATTAGTATCTCCATCACCTCAAACATTTATCATTTCTTTGTACTACCTTTTCTTTAGGCCTTGACCTTGACAGCCCAAACTGCAAGTGGCTGCTTTTGCCAGGTGGACTGGAGAGAAGGAATGGGGAGAAATCTCCTTGCCTCCTTACATCGTGTAGGGTACACCCAACAGCCTCCTGGGTTCAAAGACAAGGCTCTAGCTCCCCAAATAGTTTTCAGTTGGTGGCCTTTCTTCCTCTCAATATAGTCTTTTAAATTGTTGCTATGCATACTCATTTTATTTCTTTCCAGACATTTGTTTGTTCCTGCCTTCTGGAGATGCTCAGGCCCTTTCATTTTGTAGGAGGGTAGATTGGATGCTCATGCACCTATTGTTTTTTTTCAGTGAGTGGTGCTCAAGGTGAGTAACACTGACAGCTAATGTTCCTCACCTGTCTCCTTTAGTGTAGCAAACTGGTGTAACTTGGACTGACTCCTTGGGGAACACAGAGGGCTGGGTCTGCACCAGACCAGAGTATGGGCTTTAGAATGAACAGAGTTAAGTTTACATCCTGGTTCTATTCTCTACATGATCAGAGGAAATTAACTCTCTCAGTCTCCAACTTTATCTGGAAAGTGGGAATAATAATTCCAGTTTCACAGGATTGTGATAAGAATGATATAAAATTGCATGCTTGAGACAGGAAAAACAGTCCATATTTGAAAGGTTTACCCCTAATCTCTGCAAAAGGAAATCCATTCTATCGGGAATATTGAGCTGTCTGTGCCTCATACTACGTAGTTGTAGCAGGAACCATAAACCCAAGGCTACAGGACCAGTGTTCCCAGATTGCCCATGCTCTGTGCTTATACCCTCTTCCCAGTGCCTCTGTGCTCTATGCCTGCCAGTGACCCATGGCTTCTCCTTCTCTTGAATAAACTGGGCGTTTGTATCTTCATCACATTCAGTCTGTGACGTTCCTTATGTTGTTCTTTGTTGATGGAGTCACAGAATATTGTCAAGCTGAAATTTACCTAATTTACCTTCTGGGCCAAGGCTTCCACGTTACTGCGGATGTCCTTGAAACCCAAGAGGTTGTGTGACTTACTAAGGGCATTAAAGCTAGTTCGTGGCAAAGCCAGGTATCTTGATGCATGGGCCAATAGTGTTTTCATCACCTGAGATTGTTATTTAACTTCTGTGTGTAGATATGTTTCCTATTCATGCCTCCACTCCTAACACACACACACACAGACATACACAACCAGACACACACACACACACACAGCCCTCAGATTTAAAGTTCCTTGAAGGTATATCGACTCCCAGACTGTCCAGCATTTTAAAGAGGTAATTGATAAATACTTGCTGAACTGATTCAGTGGTAAGGAGCAATTTCTGGACATGTCAGCAAACAAACATTTCATCAAGTATCCTCCTTTTCAATTTTACGGATCTATTGATCTGAAAAGCAATACAGATAACATTTTCATGTAGGAAGAGGAGTTTTATCCTGAGTCAATGGCCACTACCTTCCTTCCCCAGGGGACTCAGTTATCCTTGTAAGGGTAGGAGTTGAGACATCTGGATCACTTCACACTGGGGCAAGGTTCCTTAGAGCAGGAAGGCCAGGAGACATTCAGTGCCTTCTCTGCACCTTGTGATGAATAGGATCTATTTATGACAGACTAACTCTGTCCTCAACCTCAACCAGGCAGCGGCTCCTAGCCTGGTTAACTTTCAAATGTGCTAATGAGGGACAAAGGCACAAAACCAAATGGAAAGTATTGCACACATTCAGTGAGAGAGGTGGATGCAGTCAGCCAATTAGGGGAGACGTGAAACAGATGACTCCTGACACGGCTGGAGAAGGCGGGGAGTTTTCTAATACATATTGGATTCCGTTTTCACCAAAGGTCAGCTTTAATCAAGTTCCCAATGTAAATATTACCAATATAAACCAAGTAATGGAGGTTAAACGACTGCTCTCGAGGTCAGCGACTCTTGGTCAAGCTGGAACATTTCACATGAAATGGACCAGTTGGAATTTACCTGGAGGGCCTCAGTGCCTGGCCATGAAACTCGAGCCCCCCCGACTCTCTTAGCTGTTGGATCGAGTGCATACCGATGCAGAGCATGGCAGGGTAGCTCTGCTTTCCAGCTCCATGGCTGAAAACCAGATGCATTGGGCCCTGGGGTTTTCATAAACACACAGGGCTGCAGTTTCTCTGTGGCTGAGGTTATAGTGTGGGGATGGGGGCACATGAATGTCTGATGCACAGGCAGATACATCCTACTTACTGACTTCTCTACGGAGGAACACCTGGTGATCCTGGGAAGATTCCCCTCTCCTCCTAGGTTCTGGAGGCTGAGGTCCCTGATGAGCCCTCAGGCAACCCTTCACAAGAGGTGCTACAAGATCTTGCTATAGAGATAGGGCCACTTTATCAAATGCCGCACCAGCCTGGCCTGCCACACATGATCCTGATCATACTGGCATTTTTGACTATGCCCTTTCCTTACTGTCCTATTGCTCTTGCTTAGCCATGTGGCATCACATGTCTACATCATCATTTGTCTCTGTCTCTTGTTGTGCCTGCCACTCGGTTCTTAAAATCATTGTCCTAGTCTCTCACTTTCTGCTGGCTTTAACCATAGCCTGAACTTCTCTGCTGCCTTCTATTAAACAAACTATATATAAATGTATATATATATACACACACACATATATAGTTCTTGAAACTATATATATGTATATTTCTTGCGTTAACTTTTCCTTCCAAAACATGCTCTATGATATACTATATATATAAAACAACAAACTATATATATGTATGTATATCAGATAACTTTCATTATTATGTAAAAAAGAAAATTGTTGCAAAAGTTTCTTTTGTCCTTCCAATGTGCCAATTACTATGATAAGTGACTTACATACCTCATAGTATTTACTTTTCATAGCAATCCCATGAGGCAGATACTCTTTATTATTCCTAATTTACAGATTAGGAAACTGAGGCAGAGAGAGGATAAGTAACTTGCCTGAAGTCATGTGGTGGTAGAGACTGGGCTTGAACTCACCTCTGACATTAGTCTGCACTCTTAACCACAACTTATATTGCCTGCTTAAATGGTATCATGAAGCTGGTATCTTTTCTGCATGGATGGTTTTGAGTTCTCATTCATTTCTGACCAGGTTCTGAGTAAATACACAGTTTGCCATCTACATATCTTAGCCCCTTCTTTCAAAAATGGGCTTTTAATCAGAGATGTAGAAAGAGTCTCACATATTTTAACTCTTAGAGATAAATCTATGTGCATAACAAACATACTGTGTAGAGGCGGTGTGTTAAGATAACTTTTAAGGGTATTCATTGGCTGTTCCACCCAGCCAATGCTCAGTAGGGTCTGGGAGCTTCATGACTGTCTGGCTTCATGCCTTGTTCATCAATGAACCACACATCCAGGAGGAAAGTATGGACCCATCCTGTAGCAGTTGCTTTGGTACCTGGTCTACAACACAAGACAGCCTGGGGAGAGGAAGGCTGCTGCCTGCGAAATGCACCTCCTGTCATCTTTATGGGCATGCCAGACCATAAAACCTGGAGAGATATGACCTGAATAACCACGTTATCTCTTTCAAAGCAAAAAGGAGAGGAGGATGGAACATGGAGATTGATGTACAAAAGCGAGAGTCTAAATAAACAATCTCCATAAATTTGCATTTGTATAGGAGCATTGTTATAAAATGTGGTCTTCATTAAAGAGAGAGGCTGGTCATATACCTCAGGAAGGCCTGACATGTGTGATTTCTGGTCATCTGGCTCTCTCATCTCTTTAAAGTCAAATCCTGTCTACGGAATATTTGCTTTGTCTAAATAATGCAACAAAATCACCTAAAATGAGAGCTTCTGAGATCTATTCATGACAATATTATACGTGTGGTATAATTTACAGGGATAAAGATGTACGTTCACATGTATAATTTCCAGGGGTCTTAGATGCAAAAGTTTTCTGGTGATAGGTTTTGGAAAAAATCATTCAAAGGGGCATTCTGGTTTAGAACTAAATCTTTAATCCCAAGGGAAAATGAAACAGAATAATTGAGAGTGACCAAAAATAATTTCCTTTATAGAAGGGGGAACAGTTGCTCTTTTTCTTTCTCAACTCATGACTGAATAAATAAAAAGGGACAATAGCTTTTAACAACAGCATGAGGGATTTAGGTTAGAAAAATGACAAGCTTTCTTTTAAGAAGATTGTTTTGTACAGGCCGTCATCAGTTCTGGTGTAAAGTGGAGGGAAGAAAACAAAGTAGGATGGCTTGAGATCCTTCCCGAAGAAGAAACAGGAGGAAAATAGTCCCCAGCCTTGCTAAAGACATTAGAAAGCAGAGCCATACTGTGGAACAGTCACTGGAGTTAAAGTTAAAAGACTGGAATTCCAGACCCTGGTTTTCAATTACTAGCTGTGTGACCTTGGGTACGTTATTTCACTGCTCTGGACTTCATTTTCCTCAACTGTAAAACTGGAGCATTGAACTAGAAAATATCTAAGGTTATCTTCAGTTCTAATAATTTTTTGGTTTGAGATTCCTTACGGCAAGGGATGAATATGTTATGGTTTGCCTGGGATGGTCCTGATTTGTGCCTATTGTCCTGGCATAATTATTAATAGTGCACAATTTCATTCTTAAAATGTCTTGGTTAGGACCACAAATTATATAGTCACCCTACCTAGATTAGTTAACATAACAATTTTCACTTGAGATCAGCTTACGTTGTTTTTCACAATACTGATATTAACCAGAAAAAAACCAGAAATATTCAGCCAAACAACTAAGCTCTTCTTACAAGAAACAAATATTAATAATGGTAATAATGAGAGCTCTTGTTTACTGAGTTGGAGTGCTTTCCAAGCATTAGCTAATGTAATTCTCATTACAACCCTAGAAGTCAGATGCTACTCATTTCTCTTTTACATTTGGGAGCATTGAGCCTCAAGAGGTTAAGATAACTTGCCTAAGCCAGGATTTGAACCTAGGTCTCTCTGCCTCTTGGGAACAAACATTTAAGCTTTCTACCATGCTGCTTGCAATATAGTGTATTTTACTAATACCCCAGCACCCTCAACCCACCAAGTGCCTTAGCTGCTTTTAGCAGCCAGTCTTCCTGGCTGAGAAAGCAAAGCCTTTGCAAGTTCCAAGCCATTCTATATGACATGAAAACTTACAGATGAAAATCTTCCAAAATCACTATGACTTCATATGAGCAACATTTTTTTCTTTCCAACAAAGATACTCAGACCCCTGGGTCATTGTGAAAGTCTTTGGAACTCTAAACTTTTTGATATTTACTGAATAAGACCTGCCTAGAGATTATTGAGAAGTTATGATGTTAATTAAACCATGATGTTCCTGTTACCCAGCAAGCAAACGGTTGAGTGATAAAAGCGGTTCAGTGTCCTAAAGTCATTTTCAAAGCAAAAGAGGGTCTGAACAAAATAAATGATTTGAATGCAAGACATAAACAACCAAACAGGCCTGCAAACGAGACCAGTAATGAGGCATCTGGGACCTTAGTTCTGCTTCTGATGCCTTTCAGGGCGAGCCTTGATGCTTTTCAGATTTTCAAAGAAAAATAAACTGGTGACAAAAGAATAGCAGCTGTGGGCACAATAAGGAAATTAGTTGGAGCAGATTTGTAATTAAGCACTGAAAATGGATCAGTGTGATCCCTCCCTGTGTGCAAGTACCTTTTGCTTTTTGCCTCTTCTCAAAACCCCATTTTTAACAAAATTAACACACGCTTCATCTTCAGTCAAGCATGTCCTGACCTGGGATATTAGCTAAAGACATTATTTTTTTTTTCTGGAAAAAACAAGACATTAGCTCACAAGAAGCCCAGAATCCCATGAAATAAAATAACATTTGACTTTGGGTTGATTTTTGTCATTTTATAACTTTGTAAAGACAGAGAGCTTTCTTCACTCAGAAGATTGTATGTTTTTGTATAATGAAGGGAGAGTGAAGGATCCTGGGGCATTGTGAGGATAATTAATTTTTATTTCCTAATATAAGATGAAGATGAAAATTTTATGATCTTTCTAATTGTCCTGATGTCATTCAACAATCGCATCACAGCCAAATAAAGGTTAGGCTATAAGGATATTATTATATGTTGAAAATGTTTTAGAAACTAGCAGTATTTTTGAATGGAATGAACTTTAGTGTTAAATATATTGATTATGCCTTCTAGGCTAGAGATGCCTCCTCACCCACAGCCAGATGAAACCTTGCTGCCTAATGTGGCATTTCATGGCTGAGATGCCCCAGCAGCTCTTAGAGGGAGACAGACCTAGACTCTTCTTGAACTGGAAATTAGTGTGTCTGTCAGAGAAGCTGATTCCTACTTCCTGGTCCACCCTGGAGAGTGGGCCTTTCCTCTTGCTTCTGGTTCCTATCCCCTCTTCCTGTTCTTCCTGTAAATCACTTTGAGCTTAGAGAAATTCAGGAGTGGGTCGACCCAGGTGTCCTGAATCATTAGGCACACTGGCTCCTCTGGGGGCCAACCAGACTCTGAGCTTTGACAGCAGTGAAAGGTGACAAGAAAGTAAATATCCTAGTGCCCCACTTAACCAGAGGTCAGACGTCCCCCAACCTCCGCCTTCTGGAATTCAGCTTGAGAAAGAGGAAGGAAGCAAAACAGGCTCGAAGCAGCGGAAACACCAGTCACAAATCAATGCACTTTAACTATGTCTGATTGAGTTGTAATTAACACATACTTCTAACAAGCCAATTTATATAGTCTCTCAGCCCATAACGAATTAAAAGCAGAAAATTGGAGGGGGCCAACAAAGGAGGTAAGAGAGATTGGTAGGGATAACACCGAAGGCAGTAAGAAATGATGGCCAACAGCCTGACATCAAAGGAAGAATCAGAAACAAGCCCCTAGAAAGTGGTCCCAGAATTAGCAAAATCAGCTGTCCACAGCCATATATATCGGGTCAAACACATCTGGAAAGCCCTGAGGGCTCCCTGTGGTACTGAACACCATAGTTCCTGCTCTAAAAGCTGAGACAACGTGTGAGAAGGAGCCAGCTCGTGCAGAGACCTCGGCCTCTTCCAACTCCCACGGTTCTCCAATCAGAGAATGTTTGAGAATCACCCAGGGAGCTTGCTGAAAATAACAAACTGGGAGATTCTGACCAAAAACATCTGTATCCTCAGTCCAGGATCCTGCGTTTTCACATGGCTCCACCCACTGCAATGCTAACTCACATTCCCACTTTCGAAATCATTGCTAACTCCTTCACCAAACTGGGAAACCGCTTAGGCAGTCACTTAGTAATTGGGGCCCTGATTCTTTTGTAAAATAAAAGGTCAATCATCTCTAAATTCCCTGACAGCCAGACCTGCTTAGAGTGTATTCTAATTTTCCAACAAATGCCCATGCAGCTGCTGAGTGATTGAGGAAGGGTTCATGAGGATGACTGACCCCTTGTCTTAAAAAGAAGGCCTAGAAGAGGGCGTTCAGTCAGTGTCTCTAACCTTGGAAAATTGCACATCCCATCAGTAAAAATTTGGGGGTGCTCACTCTCAATAGATGTGTTTTTATTTATTTATAATTTATGCATGTGCTATTAAATGAATATATTGTTTATATAATAAAACATACTCCAAAATAAGATAAAGATTAAATTACATGTTCTAATCTTTTCTTCACATACACCACTTTTAAGACAACTGGAATAAATTTTAGGACAGATTCTATTCAACATCCATTAGAATATGAGCAATTCTAAGGGCACTTTTTGCTTAATTGGTCGTAGTAGTCTCAAGGCCCAGCTCATGGTCCAGGAATGTTTTTGAATGAATAAATGTCTTGGGATTTGAAGTGGCTAAGTTTCAGTGATCCAGAATATTCATTTATATGGAATACCTCTTTCTTCTGTGGTAGTCAACAAATACATCGTGACTAAATGTAGAAAATAAAGGGTGACGTTGGGAAGTATTACTCATATTTGAAGAAACCACCTGTTAGAATTTAGGGAGTATGATCAATATTTATGAAGCTCAGAAAATGTTCTCCAGGGCAGGGGGATGACTCATAGTTCATGAAAAGGTAAAAGCATCAGCTGTTCCGTAGCAGGTATGTATTAAATACCATATGTGTCTATGAAGGGTTTCATGTGTGTGTTGAAGACATTCTTTAGGAGGTAGCAGGGATTTCCTTTTCCAAGGATATGCTCTGTCAGATGCAATTTATTCAACTGATTTTTTCTTTTTTTTTTTTTTTTTTCGTTTGGGAAAACCAGGTAATATTTTTTAAATGCACTTTAAAAATTAATATATACCACATCCTTCTTTATGCAAAAGAAGTTTAAAATTTAAAACAGTTTAAAATTCTCTTGATTATACTAAGGGTAGTTTGTGGCTTATGTCATATGATGAGTGACTTTGCAGAGTCCTATAGCTGTACATCTTTAGTATTCTGTTTGCCAAAGTGACCAAGGCTCAATTATAGTTGTCTGCCCGCTAGTCATTGGCATGGCAGTCTCCTTGGTGAGTTGTAAGGATCACACTAGTCATTGCTGGGACTGTGAGAAGGAATTATCTGGGAAAGAAGAGGGTAGACCTGTCTTCGAAGAAATGGAAATGGTAATGGATACCTGCTTCACTTAGTCCAGCACTTCTCAAATGTTCTGTTTTTAGGATCTCTTTACATTCTTAAAGTTGTTGATGACTTCAGAGAGCTTATGTTTATCTGGGCCATATCTATAAATATTAACTATATTAGATATTAAAATTGAAAAATTTTCAAAATACAAGAATACCCATTCCATTAGCCATCAGAACAACGAAATCTTTGTTATGTAGCCTCTAGAAAACTACACTGTAAATTCGTGAGAGAAGAGTGAAAAGGACAAATAACATTTTGGATTATTATGAAAATATTTTAACTGCATAAACCCACAGGAAGTGTCTCAGGAACCCCCAGTTGTTCCTAGACTACACTTCGGGAACCACTGACTTAGTCCATTCAAGAGGCAAAAACCTGACCCATGTCCATGCCTGGCAGAAAGTGTCAACCAGCTGTAAAAGTGACACCTGGCTAGTGAGGTTGAAGAATTTCATTTGGATGATGTCTGCCTTGGTGACATCTGGTGGCCCACCAAATTATGATAAAGCACATACCATGATGTGCTGAATGTGGAGGACACGGTATTTGTAAGAGTGACTTTTCACCTCTGGAATTTTTGGAACCAGTGACCTTCCATTCTTGACATGACTCTTGACACAATAACCAATGTTCCTATGAATTCTTTGCTGTGGCCACCTCTGGAAATCATTAGCTTCTGGGCGTGGGTAAAGGATTCTGAAGAGTAGATGCTCCAGAGCTCAGTTCTCGAGTTTCAACAGCAGGATTCTTTTGAACTGAGATCTTGACATTTCAGCAGGAACTTTCTGCTGTTGTCAGAAACAGGGTAAAATAGGTACCGGTTCCCTTGAGCAAATGTTTAACATTATATTATTTACATTTAGAGTCAATAAACACACAGATACTTGTTGAATGAATAAGTGAAATATGAAGCATGTCATCAACTGAATGTGATTACCTGTGGTCTCGGAAGGACAAATTATTTCTTAGGGCGGAATGGAGAGCCTTCTCCCCTTTTTCCAGTGAGAGAAGATGGTGGGGAGGACTCACTCCTCATAGAGACACATTAGTCATGTTGGACCTGAGTCAGAGGACTGGGGGCAGAGCTGATTATGGTATAAAATAAAAACATGGGGCACCTTGTTTAAAAAGCATTAAAGAAGTGTATTAAAGGTACCAAGATAGAAAACTTTTTTCTTTCTTCCATATTTCTTTCTCTCCTCTTGTCATCATGTTATTTATTTGCTATCTGATGTCATTTTTTAGTAAAGAAAAATTAAAGTTTTAAATTATTAGCACAAATTTTCCCATTTATCTTTATATTGTGCAATGTCAGCTTTAAATGAAAATGTAAGAGCATGTGTGTAGAATCACTGAAAATATACAATTTGGTTTCCATAGCTTGTACGTGCATAGGTATTTGATTCTTGCCAGAACAGTGAAAACACTGCACGAAACTCCACTGCTTTTATTTCACTTCTTGAAACACGCATATTCTACCACACTCTGGAAGCAGGTAGCTTCCATAATATGCTCACCTTGTATTCACTTGGAGTCTCACTGAACTCTCACACAAGCTGGGCCCACTAGAATTGCTGTGCTCATGAGGCATCACCAACAATACATATAAATGGGACAGCAAGAAACAGTGGACACATGTACTGTGCATGTCTTCTCTGCTCACATATACATTCCGTTGTCCCATCAGACTTTGCCTACAAAGCACAAGTTCAAAGGTAGAATTATTAAGAATTTCAAGATGGCAACATCTGAGAATTAACCAAGCATGGCACCCACTTGAGCATGAGACCCTATGGCACTGCATGGATCACACGTCCATGAAGCTGACTGTCACCGGGGATCATGCTACTGTGTTGAGAATGGAGGCTTATCCTGACCAGTGAAGCCATGCTTGGGTTATGGTGTGTGCAACTCTCCCAAGAAGATGGGATATACAGGATCCCACAGGAGAACACTCCTCCTGCAGGGCCAGGGAGGCTAGAGAGCAGAAGAGGGAGCCCTAGATGATTAGTTGGAGTGCATGAAGAACATGATTAAATTCCTTTTTCTATTGACTTTCTTACCTCATTCTTTGAAAACTTCTGTGTAGTATGTGTGTGTTTTCAGAATGCACAAAACATATTAACAAAGCCCTATAGGCATAAAATTTATAAATATATAAATATATATTGGTGACTGTGCTCAAAAATGTTTAACTGAAAGGAGTACCTGAAAGACTAATTGGAGGGTCCCACCCTAAAAGACAGCATGAGGAATGGGTCAAGGAGGAAAGTGAAGGAATGAGGCCAGAAGGAGGATCCTTTTGTTTCACTTAGCAATGGCTTCCTGAGAGTTATATGCCATTGAACTCTTCTTACAGCACTATGAAGCAGTCTTATTATTCCCATTTTACAGATGAGAGAAGGGAGACCCGGAGAGTTACATAAGTTGCTTAGGGTCACAGAGCTGATTATGGCCAGGTATGCCTATTGCCCTGATCACCTATAGATTGCAGCAGGCTGGGCACATAAAGAGAATCTGAGCAGAAGTGTCCCCATCAGGCAGAAACTAATGTTTTCCCTGTTCTACAGATGAGGAAATGAAGCCTCAGAATAAGGTGGTGGTGGCTGGAGCTTCTTGGGGCAGAGGCTGGGCACGTGGTGCATTGCAAAGTCTGGAGGGCAAGTGCCATGGCTGAGATGGTCACCAGCGTCCTGTGGAGGGTAGATCTAGTTTCTAAAGGGTTGGAGAGACTCTTCAAATGGGAATCACTGGCCTTAGAAATGGGTAGACAGAATCCTTAGCCACTGGACTGGAAATTACAGGCTCAATTTATTTTACACAGCAAGCTCAAGGGCATGAAGAATCAGTTTATAATGATCTCTGTGGTATTTGCAATATCCCTAAAAGGTAACAAAGCAGCTTCATCTCATATTTATGTCTACACGGAGTTAAGTAGCTGGGACAAGGCCTTCCCGCTTATGATCGAGAGAGATGCTGTTCAACTCCAAATCCCTGCGCTGGCTCTGACACAGGCTGCAAATAAGGCAGCTTCTCATTGTCTTTCCATTTCTTATTTTACCTCATTTGGTTAAGCTCAGCACGAGGAACTTCCGTTTTCTTATCTTGAACATCATGTACTGTTCCAGCCCACAGCCAGCCACCCAGGAAGGAAGCATTTTGTTCCTTTTAGACAGGGGGTCTGGCCAGCGATATGGCCATGTTGTCGAAAGGCTCTGTAAGTAACATTATCTCTATCCCACTAAAAAAAAAGATCTATTAGAGCTTGAGAGTGCACAGCATGTTAGAGTTTAATATTCATCTCTGGTCTGTTTACCTCACAACAAACATGAAAAGAAAAACTGCAGAGGCAAGGGAGAGGGAGGGTAAGGAGAGGGAGAGAGAGCAAGAGAAGGGAGGGAGGGAAGAAACCAAACATGGGCCTCTTTTCCTATCTATTTTGAGTTTTCCTAAATCCTATTGCAACTTAATAATGTCAATATGTCAGACCTCAATCTGTCTGTTACTGTTGAGAATCTAAACTATGTTAATTCTTTACGGTAGTCAACTCGTTATTCAAATGAATATTAAATGCTTGCCATTTTTAATATTACATGAAAGATGTTTTTATTCTTTCTCTGTTCTTTTTTGACTTTTATAACTTGGTTAAATATTTTGATGTCTACATAAAACATGTAGACCTAAGAAAGAAGTTCCAGCAAATGCATTGTTTCAGCTAGAAAACGTAAAAAGAAATTTGCATGGCAGATTATCTGTCCTGTATTTTTACATCCCTGAGGTAACTGGCTTCTTGGAAACTATGCTTTAAGCTACCTATAGCTTTTGATTTACACTGCAGAGAATTTTGAAAAGTGCTAAATGAAATGGATCAAAAATATTTTAAGTGACTCAAAAATGTGAAGAGATGTAGCATGGAAAAAATGCCTGAATCTGTTCTACTTAAAAAGCTATGCCAAATAGAGATTTTTGCACTGTCAGTCAAAATGGCCTAGTTAATGAAGTATAGTAGGGAGAAGGAATTAAGCTGTGAATTGGATGGCAAAAATTACACGTTTTTTCTTTCTAGTGTAGGAAGCTAACAAATATACATCTAATTGTAGACTATTAGGAGTCATGGTGGGAGTGGAAGGCCCATGGGTGATCTAAAAGAGCACTCATGCTTATCATCTTTGGCATATATATTTGCACACATATGGGGCATTAGTAGGACTGAAGAGAAAATACATTACATTTCAAATAAGAGTTTTACTTTAGAAACTTGATTCTGTGTGACTGGCAAACTGTCTAGTGAGCTCTTCTTCAACCTGTCCAGCTCTCATCCTCTCCCTAGTCTAGAGGTGGATTTATTTCTCATATTGACATAAGGCACAAGCTTGATTGAATTCCTCTATCTCCCTCTCCCTTGCCATCTACCTTGCTCTACTATCTTTGCATCTTATTGGTCTTCCCTGGACAGTCTCTGAGAATGAGGAGAAATGTTCCAGTAATAATAGCTGGTTCTTCCTGCGGGTTTACCCCGAGCTTTTCTATTTACCTTTTCCTAAGTGCTTATACATATTATAGCCCTTCATCTTCCCCATGATCTCATGAGTTTCTATTAATATTCCAATTTAGAGTTGAGAAAACTGAGGCACAGAGAAATTAAGCAACTTGCCCAAGGACACAAAGTTTATAAAAGGGGTACTGGGATTTCAACCCAGATAATCTGCTTCCAAAGCATGTGCTTATAACCAAATTTATTACTGCCCCCAACAAAAGGAAAGGCATATATTGGCTGGGAATGAAGACAGGAGTATAATGAAGAGGGTAAAAAGGAGGGGGCTTTTGGGTTCAAATGATCTGTTTCTTGATCTGGGTGCTGATTTACATGCACCTTGGGGAAAATTCGTGGGACTGAATACTTATGCACTTTTATTTATGTGCATTATATTTCAATTATCTTAAAATAGGAAAAAGTAAATGAACAAAAATAATTAAAGTATATGTATATGATCAATGATAAGTTGAATGCCCGTTGGGTATTCAATAATAATCTTCTTGCTGAAAGAAGATCGATGAACTGGACGCACACAGAGGTGGCCTTGCCAGGAAGTTGAAAACATACACCTGGGGTCCAGAATGGGTGTAAGTCTAGGCCCTGCCACTAGTTAATTTTGAAGAAAATAAGTTGATCTCTGTCCATGTCTCAGTTTACTCACCTGTGTAACTGGGGATAGCTTAGTCCTACTTTACATAAAGATTTAGAAGTGAAGTGAAGACAGTCTCCTCCTGTTCGATGCCAGGAGAGCCTTGGTAATTAGAATGTAGCAGTTGGTGCAGGGAAGGGAACACTGGGCTAGTAACTGTGATCATTTTTCCTAAATAAATAAAGTATAGGTATTTAAAAGCCATTTTGATAGCAAGATCAAGGTGTGTTTTTTTCTCCAGGTAAAGGCTTTTTCTTTCAAAACAAATTGTATGACCAGATGCAAGGTTAGCCAGCTGACACTAATAAATCCACTGCGTTCACAAGTTCAGAAGGTGCAGACATTAGAAAGAGTACATTTCTACCTACTCTTCCTTGTAAATCGTGTGTTCCATAAGTAAAATGCAGAAGCAAAAATGAATAAGCCTATGCAATTCCCTAGAGTTTATGACAGAGGCCAAATTCCAGGAAGAAGCAAACCAGTTAAATTAAATTTCTTGGATTAGATAAGACTGGTTACTGTGTCTATGCATTGGCTTGATGTGCTGTAAACCTGTGAAATCTGAAATCTTCGTTCTCTTCTTTTGCATCCACCATCACATTGAGCTGGCCCACAAGCATTTATAGGATACCTACTGTGTGTATTCATTTTCTGTGCCCTTCCATGCCTGATATTCTGCCCTTGGTCACAAAGGCCCATTCTAATTGTGCCACTGGTCAGTCTGCTTGCCACAATTCTGTCAAACGAGATAAATTAAACATGTCAGGTGACATGTGGAAGAAAAGGCTTTCTGATTTATTAGAGAACTCTTTACGGATAAGAGTTATTTCTCTTGGCCTGATACCTGCTCTCAGAGGCTTGATCACATTTCAAGGCACTGTAGCCACTTCCTTAAATATTCTGGGTTCTCAGATGTTTGAGTGCATGTGTCTCTCTGTGTGTACACATCTGAATACGACTGGAGAACTGGAATGAGGCTGTTGCTGATTGCAAAGTAAGAAAGGAGGGGAAAAGTTAATCCCTGCTGCTCTCACTTCAATGACTTTAAGCTTCACTGTTGCTATTTCAGTTGGGGAAGAACTTAGGGTCACATTGCAATTTAAAAAGACCCTTAGTGTAGACAAGTTTGAAAACATCATACTATTATTTGGGGAGGTGTATAGGAAGCTCTATTTTTTACCTGTTTGTGTTTTCAAATAGGATGTTATTGTATCTTTTTTCCCCTGATGTAGTTATTATTCTTTTTAAAAAAAAAAAAAAAAGACCCAGTGGCATAGGAAGGTCAAATTTGGGGTGATCATTCTCCCTGTAGCTTTTCAGATGTCACAACCAGATGAAGTATAATTTAGGAAGCACAGAGCTGGGTGATGGGTCTTGCAGAGCTGCCTGTCTGTTGAACCTGGAGGAAAGTTTATCCCCAGCAAGGTAATTTATGACACAAGAGTAGCTCAGCTCCCTGTAGGCAGCACAACCTAAGTTCTCCAAGAACTCCTGGTTTATTGGAGAGAACTGTAAGTCTGGAGCCAGGATAAGTTATGGCTTTCCAGTGGCTTTCTCCTTTCTCCTTTTCCTTGTTGTGATATTTATTATTTGTGGATGGGGATGAGAGGGTTCACGCTGCCAACTTTTGAACCCTCTCTAAATTCATGGCTCTGAGTTTTGAACAGTCCCTGAACCTTCCTGTATTTGAGTTTCTATTCTCTTAGCATTCTGCAGCTTCCTGTTTGAATTGAGAAAGGCTTATTTTAAAAGGTGGAAACAATTCCTTAAACATCAAATAGCGTTTTTTTTTAAGTGCAACGTATTTTGATGAGCCAAGTGTAAATGAATTGGAAATATATGCTCCAAATTTCTCCAGTTTATGCGGCAAGTTCATGGCTGAATTATTGTTAGGTTTCACTGGATTCAAAGTTGATAAAAAATGATAGCACAAAGGATGGACAGGCACAGCCACATTCATTCTTCTTCTTTTTTTCTTTCTACTGTTTTGTTCCTTCATTCATGTAAAATGGGCTTTGGTTGAATTCTAAAAGCTGGAGAGAAGAGGAGGGCTCAGGAGACATTTATAAGTCGGGTTTTGCCAACTAAAAACTCTGTATTAGGAAATAGGGCATTTTGGCTAAAGACTTAAATTCTTGATGTAATGGCTGTAACCTTAGGAGGTAGAAATAACTTTGAAATCTGGGCTTCCTACCTCTCCACTGCATTGGAGCCTGTCTCATCCCCTTCACACCTGGAGTTCATTTGCTGCTTCCTCCCCAAGCTTCAAGTCCTGTCCTTAAGAACCCTGAAAGGTTATTTGGATCTAGAGCTTTCTACGGCCAATTGCCTTAAATATGTCTTTTTGAAAGTAGGCCCTGTGGGTATTAGAGACAGCTCTGCAAAGGTGGCCTAGGAGGAAGCGGAGGAAATCCTCCTCCACAATCCTGCTCTTCTGTGCTCACCACGCGACTGGTGCCCAACGCTGCTTCAACCTCAGGAGACCTGTGTGGGGGCACCTCAGGTTTTTAAGGGTCAGAGTGCATGGTATGTGGCTTAAGAGATGCTCACAGGGTGACAGTCAGGATTGTGTGGTTGGGAGAGAGTAACCATGAGGCCACAAACCGGACTGAGTCAGAGAAGAAATGTTTACTCTTCCTGCTAACATCCTCCAAGACATGCTTGGGAAAACGACTTGCCATTTTTCTGGCTTTGCCCATTTTCCCACCTGAAAATGATGGGCTCATGATTGCCACCCACCTGGTGAGGTGGACGCGGGGTGAATGTGGGAAATTCTGCAGGGAGCTTAGGAATCCCTGGTTTCCAGTTTAGCATCTCTATAAAGCAGTAAGTGCCAGGAAAACGCACTTGTAGCATGAACCAGACGCTATGGGGGAAGCAGGTACATTTTGCATGCAGTGAGCCACCAGCTCAAAATCTGCCTTCTTCTCATTTGTAGAGAGGAAAACACA
The DNA here is from genome assembly GCF_029289425.2 of Pan paniscus. Lineage (NCBI taxonomy): Eukaryota > Metazoa > Chordata > Mammalia > Primates > Hominidae > Pan > Pan paniscus. Next base: position 30,445,989 of record NC_073255.2, on the reverse strand, counting down.
GTTGTTAAAAGTTACTTTGTGATGACAGAAATGTGCTGAAAAGAAACTGCCAAGAAAACCCCTTTGCCCAGCCCTGGCCCTGGTGTCCCGTGGCCAACTGGGATTATCTAAAGTGGGTGTCCTTAGAGAGGGCAGGCATTCTCTTCCACCACAGACTGTTGAAACTTCCCCATTTGACTGTTTTAAAAGCTGCAGAGAATTAAAAATAGAAGCTTTTCAGAGGGAGGAGAGGGCCCTTTGGGGGCACTTTATTTGCTTTGGTTTCTATCTCCCTCCCTGGAATGCAGTAAAAACTTGGAGAAGTCAGCACGCGGAGGTAGTCTTGCAGAGAAACGAAACCCCCTCGTGCCAAAATGAAGGCTGAGGGGCTCTTTCTGGGATCTGGTTTTATAATCATTTCTGTTTATAGTAGGAAAGAAATAACCCCCTTCTTGAATTCAGCACATGGAGCCCTTTCTTCACTGCCCCTCTCCTTATACAAACATCATAGGGCCTACTCCTTCAATGGGTTATTATTGAGCAGCTAATGTTAAATACAGGCGGATGCTGCCCATTGAATGGGAAGCCTGTGTCGCTCAGGTGGTGAAAGTACCATTCATGCAGAGGAGATGGTGATTGCACATGGCGGCCACCAGAGTCTAGGTAGTTGGCTGGATGGGTGGGGAGCAGGATGACTTCCATGCTTTTTTGAAAGTTCACTAGAGGGTGTGAGGGTGGGGGAGGAGAGGACTCAAAGGCGATCTGGAGGCCACTGGTCCCTGGAGCACTGAGTTTAGCTGATATCCTGAGGAAATGGGAAGGGAGGATATGATTGGAGTCTGAGAGCCAGAGTTTGGCTAGTTCTTTCTCTTTTCTGCTGTCTGTCTTTCTCTGTTTTGCTCTCTCTGTCTCTTTTTCTCTCACACACACATGGCCCTATATTCTCCTAGTTGAGATTATATAAAACACCAGAAACATGACAAGAAAGGAAGAATTCCAGGTGCTACTGTATTACTTTGTGAAATAATTTTTTATTAGGGATCCCAGCAGGCCATCTACCCCTGGGACTTGAATCCCTTTCTCAGAAACCCCTGTGGGGAGAAGGCACAATAAAGAGGAGTAAATAAATACAGAGATGAGGGAACCCTCCAGGAGCCATCCCTGCCCTGGCTCACACAGGTAAGCTGGGCTTCCTCCTACCACCTTCCTCCTCAGCACCTGCCTGGCACTGATGACGTGGTGCTGCGGCATTGCGGGATGCTGTAGGGCTGTGCCCTGGGGAAGGGGGCTCTCTCCCTTCAGAGGTGGAGCTTTGAGCTGGATCTTCTGGTGACTAGTTGAGGTCTTTGTGGTTTCTGAGACACTGAGTTGGATATGCCTTAGCTACTTCTTTGCTAAGAAGCAAAATGTCTCTTCTCATGCTGCAGTGGAAGAGGGCTTATGAGAAGCATTCTACCTTTCTTTATCCCACAAGAGTGATTTGAAAATGAAAAAGTTAATGTTTTTGATGCACGCTGTCACACTCAGGTGACAGGTACAGCAATATTACCTTTATTGTTATGGTTATTGCCATGTCCCTGTGTGTTCATTTTTCCCTCTGACATCACAGGGTAAGTATGGTTTCCTTTGGAAAAGACACTGGTACAGACTGCTAATGAGGACATCCATGGGGCCGCACTGACAGCCATTTCAGCCACGGGCCATCCTCGTTCTATTGCACTTCACTTCATTGCACTTTGCAGATACTGCATTTTTTCACAAATTGAAGATTTGTGGCAACCCTGTGCCCGGCAACTCGGTTGGTGCCATTTTTCTAACAGCATATGCTCACTGGTGTCTGTGTGTCACATTTTGGTAACTCTCACAATATTTCAAACTTTTTCATGATTATTGTATCTGTTTTGGTGATCCGTGATCTTTGATGTCATTATTATCATTGCTTTGGAGCATCACAAATTGTGCCCATATAAGATGGTGAACTTCATTGATAAATTCTGTTCTGACTACCCCACTGCCAGCCATTCTGATTGACCCTTCCCCGACTCTGTCCCTCTTCTCAGGCGTCCCTGTTCCCTAAGACACAAAAATATTGAAATTAGGCTGATGAATAACCGTACATTAGCCTCTAAGTGTTCAAGTGAAAGGAAGGGTCACATGTCTCTTTATCAAAAGCTAGAAATGATTAGGCTTAGTGAGGAAGGCATGCTTAAAGCTGAGATAGGCTGAAAGCTCGGCCTCCTGCACTACTCAGCCAAGTTGTGAATGCGAAGAAACAGCTCTTGAAGGAAATTAAAAGTGCTACTCCAGTGAACACATGAATGAAAATAAAGTGAAACAGCCTTATTGCTGATAGGGAGAATGTTTGAGTGGTCTGGATAGAAGATCAAACCAGCCATCACATTCCCTTGAACCAGAACCTGATCCAGAGCAAGGCTGTCACTCTTTTCAATTCTACGAAGGCCAAGAGAGGTGAGGGAACTACAGAAGAAAAGTCTGAAGTTAACAGAGACTGGTTCATGAGGTTTAAGATGAGAAGGTGTCTTCATAACATAAAAGTGCAAGGTGAGCTAGCAAGTGCTGATGGAGGAGCTGTAGTAAGTTATCCAGATCTAGCTAAGATCATTGATGAAGGAGCCTACACTAAACAAATTTTCAATGTAGATGAAACAGCTTTCTCTTGGAAGAAGATGCAACTTGAAATTGAAGCCAATGCTCATTTACCATTCTGAAAATCCCAAGGCCCTTAAGAATTACACTAAATCTAGTCTGCCTGGGCTCTGTAAATAAAACAACAAAGCCTGGATGACAGCACATCTGTCTACAGCATGGGTTTACTGAATATTTTAAGCCCACTGTTGAGACCTACTGCTCAGGAAGATGCCTTTCAAAATATTACTGCTCATTGATAATGCATCTGGTCAGCCAAGAGCTCTGATAGAGATGCACAAGATTAATGCTATTTTCATGCCTGCTAGTACCACATCCATTCTGCAACCCATGGATCAAGAAGCAATTTCATCTTTCAAGGCTTATCTAGGAAAAACATTTCATAAGGCTATAACTGCAATAGAAAGTGATTCCTCTGAGGGACTGGGGCAAAGTAAATTAAAAACCGTATGGAAAGGATTCACCATTCAGATGCCATTAAGAGCATTCATGAGTCATGGGAAGAGGTCAAAATATCCACTTTAATGGGGGTTTGAAAGAAGTTGATTCCAACTCTTATAGATGACTTTGAGTGGTTCAAGACTTCAGTGGAGGTAGTCACTGCTGATGTGGTGGAAATAGCAAGAGAACTGGAATTGGAAGTGTACCCTGAAGATGCGAGTGACTTGTTGCAATCTCATGATCAAACTTGAATTGATGAGGAGTTGCTTCTTATGGAAGAGCAAAGAAAGTGGCTTCTACTCCTGGTGAAGATGCTTTGAACATTGTTGAAATGACAACAAATAATTTAGAATATTACATAAGCTTAGTTGATAAAGCAGTGGCAAGGTTTGAGAGGATTGACTCCAATTGTGAAAGAAGTTCTACTCTGGGTAAACTGCTATCAAACAGCATCACATGCTACAGAGAAATCTCTTGTGAAAGGAAGAGTTCATTGATGTGGCAAACTTCAATGTTGTGTTATTTTAAGAAATTGTCACAGCCACCCCAGCCTTCAGCAACCACCATCCTGATCTGTCACAGCCATCAACACTGAGGCAAGACCCTCCACCAGCAAAAGATGACGACTCACTGCAGGCTCAAATGATTGTTGGCATTTTTTATTAATAAGGTGTTTTTAATGAAGGTATGCACATTCTTTTTTAGACATATCCATTTAATAAACTACAGTATAGTGTAAACATAACTTCTGTATGCTGTGGGAAACCAAAACATTTTTGTGTGACTCACTTCATTGCAGTGACTGGAATTGAATCTGAAATATCTCCGAGGTATGCCTGTACAATTTCCTTGGGCATTGATCATGCTTCTTTTTAAAAGGAGGATATCTGAGAACCTGGCTATCTTGAAAATAAGATAGGGACAAACCTAAAATGTTTTAATTAATATTCCAAACCCTGCAAAGCTTAGCTAGCTTGCCAAAGTTTGATTTCTGTAGACCTGTGCTGTTCAGTAGCAACTGGCCACATATGGCCAGTAAGGCATATGAAATGTGGCTAGTCTGAATTCAGATGTGCTGTAAGTGTAAAACATCCACTGGCTTTTGAAGACAAGGAATGCAAAAAAGAATGTAAAATATCTCATTGATATTTTGCTTATTGATTATATGTTGAGATAATACTTTGCATTTAGTTATTTATGTATTTTATTAAACTTAACGAATTAACAATTTCTATGTTTTTTAAAATGTGGCTGCTAGAAAATGTAAAATTTATCTATGTGGCTGCATTGGTAGCTTGCATTATATTTCTACCGGACAGCACTGGTATTATAGCCTTTATTAATAGACAGTGGGAGTATTGCTATCTGGAATTCAGTATTTCCTCCCCAATTCACAACATCAAGGATGTGATTGGCCTTAATAGACTCTACTGTTGTATATATTGCCAGGGAAAATTATGAAGTACTTTGAAATAGATAAAAGAAAAGTGTCCTGTCTAATTAGACGGGTATAATTGGGGTTACTTCCACGTTTTATTGTTCTTGAGCTATTTTATAGTTTTGCAAGTTGCAGAAAACTGATAATAAGGAAAATAATTCTTATCTATAGAAGTCAAATTTATTATACCTGGTGGAATGTAATTGATCATTGCCTGCAGATAGATCCTTTTGCATCTTGTTGTAAATTATTTCTGACATTCCTTATTGCCCATATATGTGTGGATTGTTGAATTCTTCTTTGATCTGATTATAACATCTTATTTATCCATTATTAATTAACGAGCTGAAAAAAGTCTTGGAAACAAGGTCATTTTATCTTTTTATGAGAGTCACAATTTTACCTTTTTCAGACAAGATTGGGTGTGTTCAGAGTAGTATGGCTGTAGACAATATTACCTTTTCCAAACAACATTATAGAATGTAGGAATTTATGGTGGTCAAGATTAGCTGACCTGTTCTTCCTTCCTCCCTCCAACTGCTAGCCACGCCTCTGGGTTGTTATTGAGCTACTTCTGGCACTGTGAGATGGAATATAGAGTACATTTTTCTATAGAAAGTATTTTATCTGATGGTTGTTTGCTGCTTAAACATTATTCATATATAAGGCAAGCTAAACTGTGGGTTGTTTTGAATTTTGTGAGTCAACCAGAGAATCCTCCTATCCAGTGGAATATTTGATTCTAAGAAAAAATGTTCTTCATTCCAGATTATGAAAGAGAAACTTAGCATACTACTCCTTTGTAAGGCATGTACTGTGGATATTGCTCAGGTATCCAGTTGCATAAAATCCCCAGAGTTTAATGGTAACAGGTGTTTAAAAGAAAGAGAGTTGTTCCTGCTTTTTGTTCTTGTGGGGTTGTTTGTTTGTTTGTTTTGCTTCACAAACATTTTTTTAAAAAGTCCCATTCTTATTTTACCTTGTTGTCTTTTTCCAATAAGAGCTGGCTTCCTTCAAAGCAAGGTAAGATGAGATGAGCCAGTCACATCAGTATGTATTTAACGATTCCATTCATTCCTGTAAATAGAATTGATTTCAGCAAACATGAGCAAATTAAAAATATAGAATTGGCAATTTCACATACTGTCCTTTTTTAAAAGTTTGGAAATATTGCACTTAGGATGTATATGTTTGATTTCTTTTCCTCGTTAAAAAAAAGTTGGCTTTTTTAGCAGAAATATTATTATGTTTTGTGAGTATTGGCCTCCAGCATTTAAGTTTTTACAGAAAACAAGGATGTTTACTGGTCTTTCATAGCAGGGAAGTATAATTTTTATATGTCTGTAATTCTGAAAATGAAACATTCACTCTACTAATGCAGAAGAGTCCACTTATGAATTATATGTTTTATAGACTTTTTTTAATATAAAGCAACCATCTTGGCAACTCCATTTAAAGTATACTGACACAATATTATCACCATATAATCTACCCATATATAATTATTTTCTTTCTCGTTTCTTTGAGAAGTAACATGAGGCTTTATGGCATGAGTAAAGCCCTTGACTGAGGTATTTTTAATACCATAATTTACCTGGGGATACAATAAAGAAAACAAAAACATATGCCTTTTATAATTTTCAGTTGTTTGAAGTTAATTTTTGAAGTTTAACTTGGCTATAGCTGCTTTTGATTTTTTATACTAAGAAATGTTTTTAAAATTGTTAACAAAGAATATGAATTTATGCAACTATTTATTTCAGAATAAAATAATATCTTTTAAATAAGTCGATTTAATTAAATGAAAACCTTTGGTAAAATTTGAAAGATCTTTATGTGCTTTTGATGTATCTTATAAAAAAAGTATTGGTGGCCCTTAATTCTCAATGAAATGAGGAAAAAAACTGACACATTAAGTCTTCTGTCATTATTCAAAAATAATAGAGTACTGTATTTAAAAAATAAAACCAAGTTTTTATTTGCATAGGAAATTTATTTCTTATAAAAGGTCTTTACTCCTCACCCATTTTCCACAAAAAGGAATTACTATGTTCTTTAGCTCTTTCTTTTTTTTTTTTCTTTTTTTTCTTCTGGTACATAATTGCTCTTTAATATTATTTCCTCCAGGAACTCCTTTCTGATCTCTGCTCTCTTCCTTAACCAGGTAATTTCCCCCTCTATATCTAGTATGAAACTTCTGCAGTTTCTCTTAACACAAGGTTTTTTTTTTTTTTTTTTTTTATTATACTTTAAGTTTTAGGGTACATGTGCACATTGTGCAGGTTAGTTACATATGTATACATGTGCCATGCTGGTGCGCTGCAGCCACTAACACGTCATCTAGCATTAGGTATATCTCCCAATGCTATCCCTCCCCCCTCCCCCCACCCCACAACAGTCCCCAGAGTGTGATATTCCCCTTCCTGTGTCCATGTGATCTCATTGTTCAATTCCCACCTATGAGTGAGAATATGCGGTGTTTGGTTTTTTGTTCTTGCGATAGCTTACTGAGAATGATGGTTTCCAATTTCATCCATGTCCCTACAAAGGACATGAACTCATCATTTTTTATGGCTGCATAGTATTCCATGGTGTATATGTGCCACATTTTCTTAATCCAGTCTATCATTGTTGGACATTTGGATTGGTTCCAAGTCTTTGCTATTGTGAATAATGCCGCAATAAACATACGTGTGCATGTGTCTTTATAGCAGCATGATTTATAGTCCTTTGGGTATATACCCAGTAATGGGATGGCTGGGTCAAATGGTATTTCTAGTTCTAGATCCCTGAGGAATCGCCACACTGACTTCCACAATGGTTGAACTAGTTTACAGTCCCACCAACAGTGTAAAAGTGTTCCTATTTCTCCACATCCTCTCCAGCACCTGTTGTTTCCTGACTTTTTAATGATTGCCATTCTAACTGGTGTGAGATGGTATCTCATAGTGGTTTTGATTTGCATTTCTCTGATGGCCAGTGATGATGAGCATTTTTTCATGTGTTTTTTGGCTGCATAAATGTCTTCTTTTGAGAAGTGTCTGTTTATGTCCTTCGCCCACTTTTTGATGGGGTTGTTTGTTTTTTTCTTGTAAATTTGTTTGAGTTCATCGTAGATTCTGGATATTAGCCCTTTGTCAGATGAGTAGGTTGCGAAAATTTTCTCCCATGTTGTAGGTTGCCTGTTCACTCTGATGGTAGTTTATTTTGCTGTGCAGAAGCTCTTTAGTTTAATTAGATCCCATTTGTCAATTTTGTCTTTTGTTGCCATTGCTTTTGGTGTTTTAGACATGAAGTCCTTGCTCAAGCCTATGTCCTGAATGGTAATGCCTAGGTTTTCTTCTAGGGTTTTTATGGTTTTAGGTCTAATGTTTAAGTCTTTAATCCGTCTTGAATTGATTTTTGTATAAGGTGTAAGGAAGGGATCCAGTTTCAGCTTTCTACATATGGCTAGCCAGTTTTCCCAGCACCATTTATTAAATAGGGAATCCTTTCCCCATTGCTTGTTTTTCTCAGGTTTGTCAAAGATCAGATAGTTGTAGGTATGCGGCGTTATTTCTGAGGGCTCTGTTCTGTTCCATTGATCTATATCTCTGTTTTGGTACCAGTACCATGCTGTTTTGGTTACTGTAGCCTTGTAGTATAGTTTGAAGTCAAGTAGCGTGATGCCTCCAGCTTTGTTCTTTTGGCTTAGGATTGACTTGGCGATGCGGGCTCTTTTTTGGTTCCATATGAACTTTAAAGTAGTTTTTTCCAATTCTGTGAAGAAAGTCATTGGTAGCTTGATGGGGATGGTATTGAATCTGTAAATTACCTTGGGCAGTATGGCCATTTTCACGATATTGATTCTTCCTACCCATGAGCATGGAATGTTCTTCCATTTGTTTGTGTCCTCTTTTATTTCCTTGAGCAGTGATTTGTAGTTCTCCTTGAAGAGGTCCTTCACATCCCTTGTAAGTTGGATTCCTAGGTATTTTATTCTCTTTGAAGCAATTGTGAATGGGAGTTCACTCATGATTTGGCTCTCTGTTTGTCTGTTGTTGGTGTATAAGAATGCTTGTGATTTTTGTACATTGATTTTGTATCCTGAGACTTTGCTGAAGTTGCTTATCAGCTTAAGGAGATTTTGGGCTGAGACGATGGGGTTTTCTAGATAAACAATCATGTCGTCTGCAAACAGGGACAATTTGACTTCCTCTTTTCCTAATTGAATACCCTTTATTTCCTTCTCCTGCCTGATTGCCCTGGCCAGAACTTCCAACACTATGTTGAATAGGAGTGGTGAGAGAGGGCATCCCTGTCTTGTGCCAGTTTTCAAAGGGAATGCTTCCAGTTTTTGCCCATTCAGTATGATATTGGCTGTGGGTTTGTCATAGATAGCTCTTATTATTTTGAAATACATCCCATCAATACCTAATTTATTGAGAGTTTTTAGCATGAAGGGTTGTTGAATTTTGTCAAAGGCTTTTTCTGCATCTATTGAGATAATCATGTGGTTTTTGTCTTTGGCTCTGTTTATATGCTGGATTACATTTATTGATTTGCGTATATTGAACCAGCCTTGCATCCCAGGGATGAAGCCCACTTGATCATGGTGGATAAGCTTTTTGATGTGCTGCTGGATTCGGTTTGCCAGTATTTTATTGAGGATTTTTGCATCAATGTTCATCAAGGATATTGGTCTAAAATTCTCTTTTTTGGTTGTGTCTCTGCCCGGCTTTGGTATCAGAATGATGCTGGCCTCATAAAATGAGTTAGGGAGGATTCCCTCTTTTTCTATTGATTGGAATAGTTTCAGAAGGAATGGTACCAGTTCCTCCTTGTACCTCTGGTAGAATTCGGCTGTGAATCCATCTGGTCCTGGACTCTTTTTGGTTGGTAAACTATTGATCATTGCCACAATTTCAGATCCTGTTATTGGTCTATTCAGAGATTCAACTTCTTCCTGGTTTAGTCTTGGGAGAGTGTATGTGTCGAGGAATGTATCCATTTCTTCTAGATTTTCTAGTTTATTTGCATAGAGGTGTTTGTAGTATTCTCTGATGGTAGTTTGTATTTCTGTGGGATCGGTGGTGATATCCCCTTTATCATTTTTTATTGTGTCTATTTGATTCTTCTCTCTTTTTTTCTTTATTAGTCTTGCTAGCGGTCTATCAATTTTGTTGATCCTTTCAAAAAACCAGCTCCTGGATTCATTGATTTTTTGAAGGGTTTTTTGTGTCTCTATTTCCTTCAGTTCTGCTCTGATTTTAGTTATTTCTTGCCTTCTGCTAGCTTTTGAATGTGTTTGCTCTTGCTTTTCTAGTTCTTTTAATTGTGATGTTAGGGTGTCAATTTTGGATCTTTCCTGCTTTCTCTTGTGGGCATTTAGTGCTATAAATTTCCCTCTACACACTGCTTTGAATGCGTCCCAGAGATTCTGGTATGTTGTGTGTTTGTTCTCATTGGTTTCAAAGAACATCTTTATTTCTGCCTTCATTTCGTTATGTACCCAGTAGTCATTCAGGAGCAGGTTGTTCAGTTTCCATGTAGTTGAGTGGCTTTGAGTGAGATTCTTAATCCTGAGTTCTAGTTTGATTGCACTGTGGTCTGAGAGATAGTTTGTTATAATTTCTGTTCTTTTACATTTGCTGAGGAGAGCTTTACTTCCAAGTATGTGGTCAATTTTGGAATAGGTGTGGTGTGGTGCTGAAAAAAATGTATATTCTGTTGATTTGGGGTGGAGAGTTCTGTAGATGTCTATTAGGTCCACTTGGTGCAGAGCTGAGTTCAATTCCTGGGTATCCTTGTTGACTTTCTGTCTCGTTGATCTGTCTAATGTTGACAGTGGGGTGTTAAAGTCTCCCATTATTAATGTGTGGGAGTCTAAGTCTCTTTGTAGGTCACTCAGGACTTGCTTTATGAATCTTGGTGCTCCTGTATTGGTTGCATAAATATTTAGGATAGTTAGCTCCTCTTGTTGAATTGATCCCTTTACCATTATGTAATGGCCTTCTTTGTCTCTTTTGATCTTTGTTGGTTTAAAGTCTGTTTTATCAGAGACTAGGATTGCAACCCCTGCCTTTTTTTGTTTTCCATTGGCTTGGTAGATCTTCCTCCATCCTTTTATTTTGAGCCTATGTTTGTCTCTGCACGTGAGATGGGTTTCCTGAATACAGCACACTGATGGGTCTTGACTCTTTATCCAACTTGTCAGTCTGTGTCTTTTAATTGGAGAATTTAGTCCATTTATATTTAAAGTTAATATTGTTATGTGTGAATTTGATCCTGTCATTATGATGTTAGCTGGTTATTTTGCTCGTTAGTTGATGCAGTTTCTTCCTAGTCTCGATGGTCTTTACATTTTGGCATGATTTTGCAGCGGCTGGTACCGGTTGTTCCTTTCCATGTTTAGCGCTTCCTTCAGGAGCTCTTTTAGGGCAGGCCTGGTGGTGACAAAATCTCTCAGCATTTGCTTGTCTATAAAGTATTTTATTTCTCCTTCACTTATGAAGCTTAGTTTGGCTGGATATGAAATTCTGGGTTGAAAATTCTTTTCTTTAAGAATGTTGAATATTGGCCCCCACTCTCTTCTGGCTTGTAGGGTTTCTGCCGAGAGATCTGCTGTTAGTCTGATGGGCTTCCCTTTGAGGGTAACCCGACCTTTCTCTCTGGCTGCCCTTAACATTTTTTCCTTCATTTCAACTTTGGTGAATCTGACAATTATGTGTCTTGGAGTTGCTCTTCTCGAGGAATATCTTTGTGGCGTTCTCTGTATTTCCTGAATCTGAACGTTGGCCTGCCTTGCTAGATTGGGGAAGTTCTCCTGGATAATATCCTGCAGAGTGTTTTCCAACTTGGTCCCATTCTCCCTATCACTTTCAGGTACACCAATCAGACGTAGATTTGGTCTTTTCACATAGTCCCATATTTCTTGGAGGCTTTGCTCATTTCTTTTTATTCTTTTTTCTCTAAACTTCCCTTCTCGCTTCATTTCATGCATTTCATCTTCCATCGCTGATACCCTTTCTTCCAGTTGATCGCATCGGCTCCTGAGGCTTCTGCATTCTTCACGTAGTTCTCGAGCCTTGGTTTTCAGCTCCATCAGCTCCTTTAAGCACTTCTCTGTATTGGTGATTCTAGTTATACATTCTTCTAAATTTTTTTCAAAGTTTTCAACTTCTTTGCCTTTGGTTTGAATGTCCTCCCGTAGCTCAGAGCAATTTGATCATCTGAAGCCTTCTTCTCTCAGCTCGTCAAAGTCATTCTCCATCCAGCTTTGTTCTGTTGCTGGTGAGGAACTGCGTTCCTTTGGAGGAGGAGAGGCCCTCTGCGTTTTAGAGTTTCCAGTTTTTCTGTTCTGTTTTTTTCCCCATCTTTGTGGTTTTATCTACTTTTGGTCTTTGATGATGGTGATGTACAGATGGGTTTTTGGTGTGGATGTCCTTTCTGTTTGTTAGTTTTCCTTCTAACAGACAGGACCCTCAGCTGCAGGTCTGTTGGAATACCCTGCCGTGTGAGGTGTCACTGTGCCCCTGCTGGGGGGTGCCTCCCAGTTAGGCTGCTTGGGGGTCAGGGGTCAGGGACCCACTTGAGGAGGCAGTCTGCCCGTTCTCAGATCTCCAGCTGCATGCTGGGAGAACCACTGCTCTCTTCAAAGCTGTCAGACAGGGACATTTAAGTCTGCAGGGGTTACTGCTGTCTTTTTGTTTGTCTGTGCCCTGCCCCCAGAGGTGGAGCCTACAGAGGCAGGCAGGCCTCCTTGAGCTGTGGTGGGCTCCGCCCAGTTCGAGCTTCCAGGCTGCTTTGTTTACCTAATCAAGCCTGGGCAATGGCGGGCGCCCCTCCCCCAGCCTCGCTGCCGCCTTGCAGTTTGATCTCAGACTGCTGTGCTAGCAATCAGAGAGATTCCGTGGGCGTAGGACCCTCCGAGCCAGGTGTGGGATATAGTCTCGTGGTGCGCCGTTTTTTAAGCCGGTCTGAAAAGCGCAATATTCGGGTGGGAGTGACCCGATTTTCCAGGTGCGTCAGTCACCCCTTTCTTTGACTTGGAAAGGGAACTCCCTGACCCCTTGCGCTTCCCAGGTGAGGCAATGCCTCGCCCTGCTTCGGCTCAGGCACGGTGCGCGCACCCACTGGCCTGTGCCCACTGTCTGGCACTCCCTAGTGAGATGAACCCGGTACCTCAGATGGAAATGCAGAAATCACCTGTCTTCTGCGTCGCTCACGCTGGGAGCTGTAGACCGGAGCTGTTCCTATTCGGCCATCTTGCAACACAAGGTTTTGTAATGCCTAGCTCTTTCTTTAGCTAGGATTTCTTTAATCAAGATTTTCCTGTCACATTGATTTTACTTGTTTCATTATTAAGAAAGTGTTCATTGCAGTGATGACTAATAGTTAAATAAATAGATACAGAGATGTAGATTCCTTCTGGAAAGCAAAGAATTGGGGAATCTTTTCCAGAAAATAGTTTTACTTTTTATTAACTTTATGGCATTTAAAAAATTAATAAAATGATGATGTCTTTGTCCTCGGCTGACCATTAAGGGCTAAAAAGGTTTAGAAAAAAGGTTACTATTTATTACATATGACTATACTACTTATTGATACTATTGACCATATAAATCATATCACATACTATTTATGACATATGGCTTCATATAAAGGAGAGTCTCTGTTGTTAACATGACCATTACTTACGTGAAAAAGAGCTAAGAAAGGGGTACATTCAGGAGGCATGGAGTACTTCAGCTATTTTTAATAGCTGAAGTAAATGGGGTTCAGGCAATTCATAAAATGCCTGAATTGGTAGGCAATGTTTTATATTTGCTTTTTGCTTGGAAGAGGAATCTTCATCAGAGTTGGAAAAGTATCCTTGCCCATCTCCCTTAGAAAAAGTTCAGAACTACTTAGCTAGCAGGATTGCTAAAGCTTGCTGCTTGTCTCCTTAACATATAGATGAAAATGAACATTTTAAAGAACATCTTACTGTTTTGTCCATAGGATGGCCAGTGCAATCCAAAGACTATACTTTCCATAAAGACTTTTGGCAGTGTAGATAAACTGAAGATGGCACAGTGCTTTAGCATGCCATCTCTTCTCAAAATCTAAGGCCACCTTTCTTTTGAACACCATGCTGTCTTGCCTCCTGGCCCCCAGTCTTTTCACCCTTTTCCCTCTGAATTAGCTAAAGAAATTTCATGGCACTTCTGGCTTCTAGAGGGATGGATAATTCCAACTCCATAGATAAAAATGCAGTAATGTGATCCATTTAAGAATGCAATCAATGTATGTTCATACAATGGGTCTGTGTTAGGAATATATTATTAAAGGAATATTGTGCTATCGATAAGGGGTTTTATTAATTTACAAACTCAGAACTCCAGTATTTCTATCAGTAACATGAGTAAGAAAGTGATGAATCACTTACAATCAACCCTGATGGAGACAATGTTATCAAAGTCTATATTTGCCATGCATAAAATTTATTCATGCTTGACTTTAACTTCTGTTCTTAAAAGCTTTCCCTATATCCTAAAATAAAGGTATGGTTTTATTTGCAAGTGAACAGAAATTGTAGGAAATTGCAAAGCAACCTCTGAATAATGAACATCTTACCAGGAAAATGTATCTGATCTCTGAGGAAAGGTGTTGGAAGAGATAGGAGACGGCAGGAGGATTGTCTCAAACACAAGTTTGAGTTCTTTTGACAACAATGTCTCCCTGTTTATGAAATATAGAGAATTCTGCTCAAGAAGCGAGGAAGTTTTGGAGACATAATCAGAAAGAGAGAAATGCAGACAAAGAAGTTGTGGAAACTAGCTCACTTCTCATCATGCTATTCTCAGAATTTTTCTCTTCATCTCGCACTAAAAACAACCCTGTGCAAAAGACAAACCTTTTCCAGATGTTTTGGTGAATTCACTTTTACTCTCCATGGACAATAATAACCAGTTTTTGTTTAAGGCTTTACAATTTAAAAAGCATGTACTTTTAATATTTATAATAATAACTTTTTTAATGTTTACAAGAATCCCTTAAAATTGCTCTTGTTTTTATTTACTATTATCATACTGACTTTTTCAAATAAGACAACTGAAATTCAGACTCTTTTTAATCATCCAAGTAGTAAGCAGTGGAAGAGGCACTTTAAAATACAAATTATTAAACTCCAAATTCTCTGCCTTTCTTCCTCCTTTTGGATGACAATAGGGTAAAATGAGACAAGCATGTTTTAATAAATAAATGTTTATTTGCTTTTTTTGAGTAAGAGCTTGGAGAAATCTAATATGTCATTTTGTGTATTCTTAAAAATCCCTTGCTTGAAGAATCTAATGACTTTTGTGCCTATGGATTTATATATTATTTGCACCATTTCGAAATATTTAGGAAAGGAGAGAATATAATTATTTGCCATGAAAATAAACTAACACCATCAGACCAGGAGTCGATGCCAACCAAAGCATCCTATTGTCCCATATGCTGTTGCTGGCATTGATGAAAGTTGAGGATTGGAAGAAGTGGAATCAACCAGCCTCATGTAGATTTCAGCTGGAATCTGTGCTGTTCCTCCAGGGTGCACCGGGGCCTTCTTCCTCCCCTCACTTTCTTTCATTCCCCACTCAGTAGCTTCAGAGGTTGACAAGAATTCAGCTCGGGCAGGCAAATGTTGGTTTATAACATGAACACTGACCATTTCTATCTTACAATTGAGAGAGGGGAAGCAAAGAGAGGTTGCCAGACATCTACAGTAAATCAAAAGAGGATGTTGGGATCTTTCCATGATGCCAAGTGCTTGCTACCAATGGCTTTTTCTCCTGAAGTAACTTTTAGCTAAATTTACAGATTTTCAGAGGAAAGAACCCCTGTAGCCATGTTTTCCCCCAAAGATCAGGCTCCCTTTCCACCTCAGAATGGCTTCTCACAAATACAGTAGTTTTTCAACAACAGATGGGTCTAAGTTGAAAGAGACCTTGTCATTGGTCCAGTGGCATGAGGACTTCTTCAAATGCACATGTGGTTCTGATGGTCACGGAGGGACCACACGACGTTGATGCAATTCCTCTTTAATGGGCCAGCTCTTCATCAGCCCTGATGTTCAGGCGCCCATGTTTAAGATGCAGGCCTCCAGCAAGACCAGCATGAGTGCCACAGAACTTTGTGGAGACTCGCTAATATAACAGGCCAGCATTTGGGAGAGGGTAGTGATTATGTCATTTCAATTTCATACCATCTGTCCCCAGATTTCTTTCACTACCAGGCTGGCCACTGGCTTTGGAGGACAGTCAAAATCCAGGGCTCTGGAATACTCTGTACGGAGTTCAAAGGAGCAGGCATCCCTGTGAACTCTAAGGCTGGTTGTTGCCATGGGGAAGTGGACCGAGATCGCTGGCTTCCAGCAAGATATGTACTTGAAAGTCCTAATGAAAGCGTGCTAAGCCCTCCGAAGCTGGCTATGTGTCTGAGAGCCTGGCCAAGAGATGTCAGATAGCCCCATGGGCAAGAGAGGACATAAGCAACTGAGGAAAAGGGAGGAAGAGACATGCTGACGTTCTTCTCAACAGGAACATTCTTTCTTCTTGGGAGTCCATCAGCCTCATCATTTATTATCAGACTGTAACCACCCTTCATCCTCTTTCCCCAGCAGGATCTCATCATTCCAATAAGAACCTAAATCATAAAGCAAAAACAAGAATAATATGGCTTTTGTTTTTGGCTAGAAGGTCAGAGTTTCTTCCTTGTTTTTTTAAATGCTGGCTTATTTTATACAGGCTCTTGAATGATTATTTTCTTTTCTCCTAGGCAATCTGGATTAATTGATACAGTAAAGGTCTGGAAATCCTAAAACGTTAGGTCAATTCCTAACTCCGACACAAAGAAGCTAAACAACCTGCAAGAGAATATGTTAAAAAACCAACCACAATTTTCCTATCTGCAAAATAGAGGAGGGGTGCCACTGGGCAGCATTTTAAAAACCTTGTGTTCCTTATGCTAATTATTCACCCTTTGGCATTCCAGATCATGCCTCTTGACATCAGTAGCTTGATTGCCAATGGGATGATGCTACTGGTTTCACTTTTAAATATGGGTTTCAGAAGTTTCAGTTTTCATAGTCGTCAGAGAAACAGAATATTGAATGTGGGAAAAAAAACCTCAGGCAGAAATCCAGATGTCAATCTCTCTCATTTCACAATGAGGAAGCCGAGGCCCAGAGTGGTGAGTGACCTGCCCAAGGCCACAGTCAGAGTTAGAGCTGTGCCAGGCCCAGGACGCGGGGCTTTCCTTTTGATCAACATTACATTTCCTAAACCAGCTTGCCTTTTATATGCCTGCTTTCCATGATGATTTCTGGGGAAAGGATTTCTCATGACACGGATTTTTCATGGCTCTAGATGGGTGATTTGGAGCAACATAGAAGGGCGCCTTTTGATCTAGCTGCTTCCGCATCAAGTACAACACTCCTTCCTCGATGGCAGAATGGCTGGCCTCTCCTATCAGTCGCTGAAGTCTTAGAAGACATGAAAATAAACAAAGCCTGACAACTCCATTCCCTGTGTTATGACCTGTTCACCTCCCCTGCCACTTCCAACTTGACTTCTCCCTGAGTAGCCCCCACGTTATTTAAGTCAGCAGGGCTTGCAGAAGTCCGGCAGTGCCGAGGCTGCCAGAAGGAACACTTGCGTGGCAGGCGCATGTGGGTCTGAGCTCTTTAAACTCTGGGTCACGACTGGCATAGAAGGGGCTCCTGCTGCTCTTCAAATCGCTCTTGGTCTTGAAACTTCCTTCCAATGGTTCCCTCCTTTATGCTTAACCACTTGATGCCCTGGAATCACCGAGGGTCTCACTCTGATAAGTATTATTTTTTGAAGCACTCAGGAGTCTACTTTATTCTGGAATGTTCCAATAGGCAGGTTTAACAAAAATATAGGTGACTTCTTGAAAAAAGAGTAAGCCCAACTTAAAGTTGACTGTGAATGACAATAGCAATCTGACCTCCAATTCATTAAAAAATACCCATATGTTCACAGAAGGTTGTTTCATAATAGCTGCAAAGTGGAAGTGACCCAAATGAATGTCTATCAGTGGATGCCTGGGTGAACAAAATATGGTATATCTACACAATGGAGTATTACTTACAATGAAAAAAGTATTGCTCCTTGCTACATGAACACATCTCAAAGTTATGCAAAGTAAAAAAGATCAGATCACATATTGTATGATTCCATGTATATAAAATGTCCAGAAAAGGCAAATCTATAGAGACAGAAAAATTAGTGACTGCCATGGGCCAGAGGTGGGAAGAGGGAATGACTACAAATGGGCATGAGGTTTATTTTGGGGGTGATGGAATTGCTCTAAAATTAGATTGCAGTGATGGTTTCACAACTCTGAATATTTATGAAAAAAATCATTGAGTTTTGACTTCAAAAGAGTGTGTTTTATGATACGTAAATAATACCTCCATAAAGCTGTGCAAATGAACAACCATGCAGCAGACGCACCAGCTCCTAGCAGGAAGGAGATCTTTGGAGTGGAGGGATGTCTGATGTGGCTGGGCCAACAGACGAATTCAGCAACACAGTTTCCCTCACCCTGACTGCTCCTCACGAAAGGCGACCTTTAAGTCCGGGCAGGAGCCCTTGACATGATGCAACGATTTATTAAATAGGCAGGCTGCCCTTACGAGGTGAAGTCTGACAGAGCCTCAGTTCAGGGACATCTGCATTCAAAGTGAAAAACTGATGGCAGCCGCAACGATTTAGATCTGCAATTAAGACATTTAAAGTGTTTAGGGCTGACAAGGAGTTAAAGTAAATGTTGATTCAGTTGTAAAGTCTTCAAAGATTTAGGCTTGCAAAACGGCCTTGCACAACTGTAGGATTTTATTTATTTATGCATTGTTATTGACTTTAAAATATTCTTTTTTCTCCCCCCAGAGAACTTTTCCAACCAGCAGTGGGGCCCTTAGCAGGGGAGACTGGAAACAGGTTTGAATAATGCGTTCAAGATAATTTTCAAAAAATCACCATTTAACGAGTACCATATTCCCTCCAATTTTCCCTTACATGTGATTCACCATTTTGAAAATACTGATGTATAAAGAATGCATTGAATGTGGCAAAAGTTGAAGATAGCCCCTGTGGATAAGGCCTAATGGACACCATCCTGAAATAATACATACAGCTCAATCCCCAGACATGTGTCTTTAATTTAAAATAATTCAGCAATCATGTTCAACCAGAACCTGATTACACAAAATGGGACTTTTTAACTCCCAGTCTTGGATCAAATTTTGAGGCTACAAAAAAGCAGGGGGTGGCAAAGATAATATGTGCCATGTTTATATATTCCAGATATGGTGATCCACACATGGGCTGGGCACGGTGGCTCATGCCTGTAATCCTAGCACTTAGGGAGGCTGAAGCAGGCGGATCACCTGAGGTCAGAAGTTCGAGACCAGCCTGACCAACATGGAGAAATCCCATCTCTACTAAAAATACAAAATTAGCCGGGCATGGTGGTGCATGCCTGTAATCCCAGCTACTCAGGAGGCTGAGGCAGGAGAACTGCTTGAACCCAGGAGGTGAAGGTTGTGGTGAGTCAAGATTGTGCCATTGCACTCCAGCCTGGGCAACAAGAGCAAAACTTGGTCTCAAAAAAAAAAAAAAAAAAAGAAAAAGAAAAAAGAAAACAAAGATCCACACACAAATTTAACTGTTTCTTTTAACTTATCAAGGCACCTAGTGCCATTTTCCACCTGTAAATATTTACCTTCCTTTAAGAGAACTTGAGTGGAAGTCCTGACTGGGATGCAAAAGAAAAAAAAAATGCTGAACATAAATTGAACCTCTGTCAGAATATTATGGCTTTCAAACCACTGAACTATAGTCTTATTCTCTACTTTCTCAGAGACTCAGGAGGGAAGGAGGCTGAACAGAATTAGCTCTCCTGGGATAGTACAGGGGACCCAGTACAGGGCCCAGAAGATGGTATCTACTGTAGTTCTTGCAAGTGCTTGGCTTCCCTTTTATCTTTTATTTTGTTGCTGGCTGTTGCCTTCCCTTCTCAGCTATGATGACGTGGGTCCCCTTCCATACAGGAAGTAGAGCCCCTGCCTGTATTGTGATTTCTGAGATGTGAGGAGGTCTCCAATCCTTCTTCTTGATAGGATCCCCAGTACTGGAAGTGCCACCATTATTAAGTACTTATTTCTTCAAATCCTCGTGATCAGAAGTAGTGGATATAGTGTTTGGTGAATCCCAAGCAACAGTCTCTAGGGATAGGATTCCAGGTAAAACACAAAACACCCAGTTCAATTTGAGTTTCAAATAAACTACAAACATTGACTGCATCACTAGAAGAAGAATGATGAGTCAGTTAATTTTACTCAACAAATGTTATAAAGGCTCGCCCCCCAAGATGGGAGGCTCTAAAAATTAGGCACCATAAACCTGGATATACTAGAAATAAAGCTTTGTGTTGGTATGCTTTGTTTTAAAATAAATGGACATATTAAAATGGATGGTTTTCTTTTCATGTTGATAATGTTTCTGCTTTTCCTTTTGTTCCTTTTATTTACATATCCTTTATGCATTGAAAGAAGAAAGTAGAACCATTTCTGGGTCCCAGCTGTGGGAAGAGCTCCTGTGGCTGTGGATTCTGACTTCTGGGTCTTGGCACAAGGTGTGGCCAGCAAGCTAAGCTGTCCTGAGGGTGTGCAGGGCCAGGGGCTGAAGACGGTGTTGGAGCATCCACAGACTGGTTTGTCTCAAGAAGCATGTTACTAAATATGAAATAGCAAAATCTGCAAGTGGGTTTACTTTTTCCCCATAGATTAGAATGGATTCAATATTATCTCTTTATTAGCGTCACTTTTAATCACTTGCATAGCAAGTAGGACAGAAAGGTGGCTTGAAAGTCAATCATGTGAGAATTCCAGATAAATTGACTTTGCTCACAACAATCTGTTATTCATGTGACTATCAACTGTCATGTGTGCTGGGGCAAAAAAAGAAGATAAGGATTCACTGGTCTCAGATAGTTCCAAGAGGGGAAACCCGGGATTGAACTTTTTCAGCCTTCTATGGTAAAATTTCCTGCTCTGTCGGTGCGCCAAAGCTTTTTTCAGTTTCCTAAACTCCCATATTCAAGAAGATAAGCTATTTTCTCTTCTTTCTCATCCTTCCTTGACAAAGCAAAGCATATTTTCATTGTCTACTCTGTGTCATCCATGCTTGGTTCCTGTCCTCAAAGAGCTTATAGTTCAAATAAAGGAGAGGGAGCATTTTACAAGGGAATTAAAGGTAAAAGATTCTGAAAGCCAGTTAAAAAAGTCGTGAGGGAGGGGTCTGGGAGAAGCTGAGCAGGGGTGAAAGGGTATGAAACATTATGGAAGGAGAACAGGGGAGCACCCTGACTACTGGGTGGAAACACCAATCAGTGGGTAGAAACCACACAGTGGTAACACTGATCAGTGGGTAGAAAACAATGACAGCAGGTATATGAGGCATGGAACACTTGGCTTATTGTAAAATTTTCAAAATATGCGGTCCTTTCTATCCACTAGGGGATGGGAGTTGTCTTTGTATATCAACCATGGAAGGGCTGTTTTGGTTCATCATTCTGTGGTCTACCTGGGTAGACCTGATGCAGCCGTGTTTCTGAGGAAAGGAAGAACAGCTTTTGTTATGTGATATTTAATGGTAGATGTAGTGCCATGGAATGATGCAGATTTCATTCAGATATTCTTGGATCTTGGCCCCAGGACTCACTCATTCTTCCCTATATGAGCATTGGTAGTTACAGGTTTTATCCTTCCTTTAATTGTAAGTCTTTTGAAGCCAAAAACTGTATCCAATTTTTCACTGTCTCCTAACAGTACTTAGCAGTGTGTGATGCATCATAGGGAGTTTGTAAATGTTTGGATAAATAAAGGGAAAACAAAAACAACCACAAAGAAACCTTTATTTTGCTTTAATAAAAATATTTTAACTAGTTTCCACTGGCATATATATCCACATGGTAGATATATTCTAAGAAACAGTCTCTTCAAATGATGGCTTCAATAATGGATGAAAAATCAATTTCCTAATGAATTATTTTATAGAAATCACCACACACACACACACATACACACACACCCAACATCAATAAAAAATTCATTTGTGATTTTAAGAACTATAGGATAATAATAGGTAATCCGTGTGAAGTTATGACAGCTTGTAAGGCCAGGGAGGGCACGAGGAAATGAAACACACAGATCATCTTCAAACCACAGAAGCTCAGACTTCTCTTGCTCTGAAAGTTGACGATCAGTGAAAAGCCCACTGATAGCTGAGTTTTACCTCCTCTTCTTCTGTATAATCCCTTTTCTTGGTGAAAGCAGAGATGTCATGGACAATGTAGGATTTCATCAAATCTGAGAGGCCATTGATTGTAGGACGGCATTGTTTTAGGTATCACTAAGAAAGAAAAAAGCCTTGCCAAGTAAACTCCCCAAATTCAGAGACATTCAAATGTTGAAAAATAACTGTTTCAGAATCTATGAAATACAGACAATTCTCCCTAATGCTTGGCCCAGGGCTTTGCATACCATAGGTGGTCAATAAGCATTTGTTGAATGAGTGAATAATGTTGACAAGCAGAAATGCCTGGTTTATAATGCCTAGAGCCCATCACTGAGAACAGTGGGCTAGATCCCTTCTTGATGTTTTAAGTAATCGCTGAGAGAATGGGTGGGCGATTGCTCTTCTGATTGCTAAGAACAAAACAAAACACAAAACTGATAAAAAGCAGAGTTGCAGAACTGCATCCTGTTGATGTACTGCCAGAGGAGTCAGGCCTGGAGTACTGTTCAGTAAGAAATAGTGACTTTTGCATCCTCGACGTCCCAGTCATACACGGGCTTTTCTCTGAATAATCAAAGAAGGGATTATTTCGTGTAAGAATGGACAAATGAGTGTGTGAGTTTGTGTACAGTAAGGAAGGCTGGTAGATAGAAATACATAAAAGAGTAAAAAATTTCTTTAAAAAGCTCACTGGGTTTAACACATGCATCATTCACACATCAGAAACCATTATACACTTGCGACTCTGTACCCACAGAACTCAGAACTGCAGCTTGCAACTCCATGTCTCCGCACAGTGATAAATATGGGCAATATTAATGTCATCTTCTAAGCCCCCCAAAATATAGCTGACTCTGTTCAACAGAGCTGGTCAGACTGCTGCAGATAAATCATATTCAGATCAGAACTCCATGTACACATAATCTTTGGGGCATTTGCAAAGTCTAGGGGCATGCAGTGACAGATCTTGATTATTGATATCACTCTGTAGCCTGTCCTCCCTGTGTTTTTTTTTCCTACCAGTAATAAGGATGGATTCTCTGACATTGACCTCCTTATAAATTGGCTTCTAGTTCATCTTTCCAGAGGTGCTACCAGAGAACCAAGAAGCAATTTCAATTAAGAGTACAATTAGGGAACATACCTTTTGAAATATTATTTTTTAGTTTTTACTCATTTTCAATAGTGGTTGTGCAAGACCCTCTTAAGACCATTTCAATTTTCAGGAGGTTACTGCAAGAGTCTCACTGGGCTTATCTGACTGTGTTAAACAAGGGCAGAGCTTAAGAATTTGATCACTGCTAGGCTCTTTAACAGGAGGATCTGTACCGGATCCCTGTGGGTATTTCTGTGGGACCTGGCACAGGTTTTTGAACCTAGTATCTGCTCAACTGAAATGTATTAAGTAAATGAATAATGAACAAATGATGCTAAGAAGCACAAGCCTCTTGGTACCACTGTAGCAATTAAAGACTTTTAGGGTATATAAATTTTTCTTCCTAAAATGCATTCTGAGGAGAGTAGATAGGTATTAATGCAAGAAAACGAACACGAGTCCAAAAAAATTGTTGAGCATTAGTGGATTCAGCAAGGATTTTTAATCTCTTTTTCTTAGATTCCCCTGAAAGAATTTTGAAACTATGGACCCTGTCACACTTTTAAGTTAGCATCTAAATTTTTTAAATCACAAGTTGTAACAGTTACAAAGGACGCAATTTCTGGCATGTTTGACAGTTACGAAGGACGCAATTTCTGGCACATTTCTACTGTTATATCACTCTTTTATTTATTTATTTTTATTTTTTGAGATGAAGTCTTGTTCTGTCACCCGGGCTGGAGTGCAGTGGTGCAATCTCGACTCACTGCAACTTCCGCCTCCTGGATTCAAGCAATTCTCCCACCTCAGCCTCCTGAGTAGCTGGGATTACAGGCATGCACCACCACACCCAGATCTCTCAGCTCTGATCTGGCCCATAGTGGCCTCATTCTCTAGACAACTATGGATAACTCCCACCTCATGTCCTTAGCTCTGGGAGCTCTGGTGGAGAAGAGAGAATCTTACTTCTCTCTTGATGGTATAAGCAAGTCTTTTCCAGCACATGGCTCTGAGGGATCACACACCCAGCTCTTACGTGGAATGGGATGCTCTAATGGGCCAGTCCTGAGTCACATGCCTTCTGCTGGAGCCAAGAGTATCTCTCCAGGAGAAAATCCGTGCGTACCCAAAGAAGAGTGAATGCATGAAAGTAGCCAAAAAGTCATCCCCAGCATAGCAGATTCATAAACAGTTCCCTGGGTGTTAGGCTGCGTGTCAGAATAGAATATAACAAGTACAGCCAAGGTTAAAAGGCAGATGAGTGCCACCCAAGGAAGAGACCAGTGCATGATTAGAGGCTGCTAGCTGAGCAAACACACACCAGCCTCCTTGGTTCTCCTGCATTCAGTTCTCTTACAGCAAGAGAGTAGAGACAGTGTGCATGAGATCCAGCTGGCAGTGCATTGCCCCTAGGGCCATCGATCCACCCTGCAGCAAAAGTGGGTGATGTGGCTACATGCACCCCACTTTGTGGAGAATAGAAGGACCCCTCCCCTTCCCCCATGGGGGTCTGAGTTGCAGAAAAGGGGTGGCGGGGGGCAGGTGAGGGGACATGCCTGAGGGCCATCCATGCCTGTGCCTAAGCAGTACTCATTGAGTTTGAAATAGGGGAAGATTCCTGCACAAGGTGATGAGCCCAGCACAGGCTATGAGGGCCCCTACCTCTTGGTAAGGAAGAGCTCTAGGCCCAAGGCCCATTTTTATGTGGCCAAGCAGAATCACAAAACTGCCCACACTAGACTGCCTTTCCCAATACCAGGCTGCTTTTCCAGGAGTAGAAGGCTTTATCTTGCAAAATAAGGAATTTGGGCATTATTATATGGGGAATGGGGCAGCTCAGCGAGGTTGGAGAACAGAGTGGTTACATCAAGGAGTCTTGAACCAGGCTACCTGGGGTGGAATCCAAACTCTGCTACTTAGTGCCATGTGACTTTAGGCAAGTTATTTTCCTTCTCTGTGCCTCAGTCTTCTCATCTATGAAACGAAGGTGATAGCAACAAGTCCCAGTGAATAGGTATTTTATGAGGATTCAATGAGATAATATATGCGAAGTGCTTAGAATAGTGACTGATCCCTTTAAGGTTGCTGTTCTATTGGAGGGGATTTAAGGACCAAATAAAATGATAGACCACAGAACTAGCTGGTGGCAGTTCTGTGACCTTGGTGAGCCATTGCTTGTTTCTGAGCCTCAGTCTCTTCCTCGACAAAATATGGAGGTCAAATTAGACACTGTCTGAGATCTCCTTGCTCTGATGATCTTTAGCTGTAGTTGCAATGTGGCAACGGACTTGTGTTTGAACTTTAAAATGAGCCTTGGTGCCTTGCCCTGCCCTTTCAAGGAAAGGGTACTGACAGCTCAAAAGGAACCAAAGCTCTTTAAACAAAAGAGCTCACCTGACTGTCCAAGGTAATCCAGAGAACTCTCATGAAAAGCCGCCTTCCAATGCTAGGAGCAAATGCCCACTTTTCTCTAAGAAACAGATGAGAGCAAGGATGTCTGATGGTTTTTGAGTTTACACAAACCGGGTCCCCCCCACTCCTACAATCTTTTGAACATCTCGAGCCAAATGAATTCTTGATGTCAGCAAAATTTTACATATGTTATGCAAAAGCCATCACCAGAAACACAGAGAAAAAGACATAAATAATGCAAATTGAGCATCCATCTTAGCCTTGGCCAGATGAAGTGGGGGTGGGGGCTGCAATTAGCAAGTTGGGGCCCAAAAATGATCATTGTGCTGCATAATCTATGGGAGGAATCTTGTTAGACCTGCACATTTGCAAGACAGAAATATCGTGCTTGATGAAAGAGAAGGACAAATACAAATTGTGAGGGACTGTGAAACAAGGTAGGAGGAGACATAAACAGAGACGCAGAGAACGGCCAGAGAGAGGATGCACTCACCAAAGATGGGAGACAATGGAAGCCCTGCCCTTGAAATCCTTGCCATGGCGTCTTGATCAAGCTGTTGATTCTATTTGAGCCTAAATTACAAAGGACTGTGAATTATATGTGGAAAATTGTCTGGGTGCATCCCTTAGCAGATGGGAAAACTGTGGTGGCAAATGAAATTAGCAGGCTGCCTTGTGGAACGAGCTCCTGCACGTGTTCAGAGTCTGGATGGGGTACAAATGCCAGGATCATCAGGAACAAAACAGCCATTAAAAAAAAAAACACCCTTTTTCTTTTCTCAAGATTTAAGAGACCGATTCCCTTTTTCCAAGAAATTGCCAACTGGTTTTAATTCTTGGAGATTTGGCGAGGAGTAGGTGTGAGAGGAGGCTGGGAGACTTCTCCGCTTCCTCACTGCCCAACCTGGCCACCCTGAATTTCATGATCATCTCCAGGGACTTCAGCACTGGGCACAGAGGCAACAGCAGAAAGGAACAGGAAGTCAGCTGTCGCAGGAGTGAAGCCTGCTCCTCTCCTTCAGGGGGCAATGCTGGCCAAAATTAGTGGTTTCTGCTGAAATCACAGTATGAAACTACACTTCCTTAGAGAAGGAAGCGTAGGAATTCTCTGTTCCACTTGAGGAACAGAAAATGAGCTTAGGGAGCTCCCAGCAGCCAGCACAGCAAAAACCTGAAGAGAATGATACTCACCAAACAGCATGGGGAGGCAGATGGGGAACTCTCAACAATCACCCATCTCTGATCAGTAGCCTTCTGCTCTGCCAACTAGGGTTTCCACAAAGTCTAGAATTTTTTGGACACAGTTTCACTAGACTTATATCCTAAAGTGTGTTAAAAGCCAGCAGATAGAAATTCAACATCATCATAATTATTAAAATAAGCATAATAATGATAACAACTCTAACTGCGATCATCAATACACAAGCACGATGAGAGTTATTATTTTCTTAATGCTTACCATGTGCCCAATACTATGTTAAGTACTTTATATGCATTTTCTTATTTAATTCTCAAGACTTTGAGGTGGATACCATTATTAGTTCCTCATAAAAAGTGATGAAACTGTGGTGCAAAGAAGAGAAATGACTTTCAAATGTCGTTGTGGTAGATTGATTGCAAGGTGGCCATAATTCTTCATTAATCCTGGCATCCACACTCTGCAATGTGACTTCACAGCTTTTGACTGTTCTTATGGCTTCCGTTTGGACAATAGAACGAGGCTTTGCTGATAGTGTCCTAGTTCTGAGCCTAGGTCTCAAGAGACCTCCTACTCTTCTGCTTTTTCTCTTGGAAACTGCTGGGCTGCCAGGTGTACAAGCCTGGACTAGCCTGTTGGAGGATGAGAGACCACGTGGAGCCCATAAGCCATTCTAGCAGAGACCATTCTAGACCAGCCAGCCTCCTGAAGACATATGAGAAAGTCCAGATGAACTCAGATGAGCCTGGTCCAGATTGGAAGAACCGTGAGCAATAATGGATAGTTGTTTTAAGCTACCAAAATTTGGGGTGCGCGTTACACAGCAACAAATAACTGAAACAATGGCCCAGGGTAATACTATTACTCTAAATTAGGTTTCCTTACTCCAAAGCCCTTTGTCTTTAACCTCTAGTCGCTAGTGACACACTCTCATGCACTCCACCTTGTTTACCAACAACATCTGCTCTAATTTGGTCTTTCTCTTTCCAGTAGGTTCTGGTAGCATCAATTACTGTTTGCCTATGATATTCATTTGCTAGCAGAACCCCATGAGACATGGAGAGAGATCCCTATTCCAACTCTAAGGGCAAATCTTGATTTTAAAAGCCAGCAATGGTGGCTGCAATCCCTTCAAGGACCATTAATCAGGGGTGAATATGTGACCCCTTTCCGACTATGAGAAAGGCCCACGCACCAACTGGGGACATCTGGGAAAGGTTTCCTCTAAGGACAGAAACACCAGAAAATACAGCTTTTTAGATTTTGTATGCTGCCCACCATCTTGCAACAATAAGGGACCCTGACTGAGGCTGAAGCTAAGCTGAGACGGGCACAGCACAGACATGGGAGAAACATGGAACCCTGATGAGATCACCAGGACAGAGGTTGAATCCAGCCTGGGATCCACACTACTCTTCTTTTGAACTTTCGCTTCTGTTAAGTCATTTGAATCTTTCTGTTTTTTCACTTGCAGACAAAAGCATCCTAATGGTTAGAGTTCCCATCATCAGTTAAAGGGAACCCAGCCACTTGCTTGTCCTTTATTTTCTACAAAAACCAAAACCAAAGTGCTCACAGAAGCTTATTCCCTGGAGGCAGGCCTCAACTTCTGGGAGCCCCGTGCTTAAGACATGTCTTGGCGCCTTTTGGTTGACTTCGGCAGTAAGCAGCTGCCTCGAGCCTCAGAGCAGGATGACTGCAGGATGGGAGTAAGGGGCGAGAAGTTTTGAGAAGTGCTAGGACCATGATTGAAGTGTGGTCAGAGATCCAAGGAAGCAAAAATGTTCCAGCAGTGTGTGTTCTCAGAGGCAATCTCTCTTTTGGTTGGTCCCAACTTTTTCTCCCCATTCCTGGACTCCCAGGAAGCATGTGGTATGTGTCTTTATTTAGGGGTGACACTCAAAGTATTTAAGTACTGTTATGGCACAGATGTGGACCAATTAAAACAGATGGCTACTGTGGTGCTGGAGAGGGGCTGAGGCTTAAGTTTTTGGGTCATGGGCAAGTGCACATGTAGTCAGAGGGGAGTCATCCTGGAGAAGGGGTCAGGGCAGAAAGGGTAGAAGATGGATCCGGGGGGCAGGTGGTGGATGGATCCTGGGCAGTCAGGAGGGCATTTACCAACCAGTCTGGACTTATCTTCCAAAATGTAACACAAATGTTAACAACTTATTCAGCCACATTGGGGCATACCAGGCAGGAATCTATTAGAATGCATACCATATTCTCTATGTTTGTCTGTTCTGCCAGCCTGTGTACTCAGGCCAGGGGCACTGTGATGCTGACATTAACACATCTCTGGCACCTAGCCCTATCTGCAGCACATAAGCCATCCCAGAACAGCTGCATTTACTTTTTAATAAATTAAATTGAACAGAATTGACAATATAAACATTGAGACCCATCCATGTTGTCTAGTCCAGATTCCAAACATAGAGGAATCTGACTGGTCATGCCATTTCCCTTTGAAACAATTATTTTTTTGGAGCAGGGTTATGGAGAGTTAAGGTGACCTCTGATGTTCCGACCTCTTTCACCCTGAGATATCTCAAGATTCAACTGTCTCATTGGGAAGAGCAGATGGTGGAGGGAACTGGGGGAGAGCAGCCCATGGCCAGCCTCCATCACCCTCAGTGATCCAACACTTCTCATTTGACTGAGAAAAGGGCATAAAACCCTGCCCCTCGCAACTCTTGCCCTGAAAAACTCCCAAAAACAAGCCAGGAGTCCAGGACTTGCACACTGTGTAAATCTCAAAAGTACCCCTGTGTACTATTCATCTTCCTTTCCCTGAACACCAAGCAGTGTCTGATCCATGGCAGGGACTCTGGGACCATCTGCTGAGAGCTCAAGTGAGTGAATGAATGAATGAATGAATGAATAAATGAATGAATGGGGTGCCCTCCCTTGCAAGCAGTTTTGGTGTAGAGAACATGAAATAAGCTTTGGAGTCATATTAATTTGGGTTCAAATCCAGGTTTTGTCATTTACTGGCTATTGACTTTGGGCAAACTCCTCAACTTCTGTAAATGTGTTTCTCATATGCAAATAGACGTAATAAAATCAATGTCAAGGGCTCACAATGCTTGTAAAGTGCTTAGTATAACACCTCTAAATGCTCAATAAATTGTAACTACTTCTCTCTTTGCTTTCTTCTTTTTCTTTATTTCATCTTTTGGGTTTTAACATTATTAGTAGTAGTGTTAAACTCAGATATTCTTTGCATGTGTTAGAACAGCCTAGCTTGAGTTTCTTCACGTGAATCATGCCCTGATAAGTCATATAAATGGTGTTTCTGAACAAAGTCTTTGTTGTTCACTTATAGCCATTGAATGTGCATACGCTAAGGAAAAAGACCCACTTGAAACAAGCCTTGTAAAGAATGTAATGTTTAAATGTAATGGGCACCTCCCTTCACTTATCTTCTCCCTCATAATTTTTATTGAGCCCTTACAGTGTGCCAAGCCCAGTGCAAAGCTCTTTATGATCCTATGTTTTTCCTAATCTCTAGAACAGCCAGGAAGGTCGACACCAAGGCAATCTTCTTTTACTAATGAGAAAACTGAGGCTCAGAGATGTTAAAAGATTAGGCTAAGAGAATACAACCAGCAGAGCCAGTATCACGAATGTTATGGTGGTCTCCCCAGTATCCATTTCTTCTTCCCCAGGTGCACTTCTGGTTTTGGTGTGATCAGCTCCATCCTCAACTCCATTGAGTGACTGTAATTGATTTAAAACAACTGCGGTAATCCTATTTCTTTTGGACAGTGGTTTTATTGGATAGCTCAGATAAACCAGACCTCAGCTAATCAGTGCAGGACATTCCCCTAGTCAATCCGATTGGCAGTGTGACAACTGGCGGAGAGCAGTTGTCCCTCTTTTTCTCCTGCTGGCCCCTAATGAAAAAGCAGTTAGCCTCACTTGCTGCTGGAGCCAGCCTGAAGCTTTGAGAGGAATCGGGGAATCAGTCTGAGGATGGAGCTGAAACAGCAGAGTAGAGAGAAAAGGAACTACTGGTGACATTGAGCTGCTGAACAACCAACCTGGAAGCGTCCTCTGCCTCTGCTCCAATATCAGCTACTAACTTTTGGTGTTAAACCTGTTTCACTTGTTTTTTCTGTTACTTGCAATCAAAAGCATTCTAAATGACACAGCAAGATTCAAACCCAGGCTTATCTGACCCCAGTGTGAAACCTCATGTCCTACTGCTTTCCACTTTCCTAGCTGATGGTCTTAAACTCACACCTTTATCAGCAGGCAGTAGCACCACTGCTGAGTCAGCCAGTCTGCAGCATTTTTGGAGCAGTTTGTTCTCTGGCTGGAAGAATGAAGTTCAAGAGGTAACTGGTGGACATCTAAGGGCACTCTTTCAAATTGGTGACTGGAGATCATTAGAACAAGCTGAAGGCGATTTCTAGATATAAAGTAATGAAAACCTCTTCTTGGGATCAATCCAGCCAAGGAAGGCTGTGGTGTAGGGCAGATTTCAATGAGGACCAGAGAGGTAAGCAGACAGCTGCAACAGCTGCTTATCAGGTCTTGATGTATTGAGCATGTAAAAATGCTGAACTCCTCTGACTGCAATCTAATTTGTACAAGTGCTTAGAAAGAACACTGAATTTATCAGAGCTTGAAGTGCAAAATATTAAAAAATAAATCACTGCTAGTAAAATTGTAGAGCTATCAGGAGATCCATTAGAAAAGACAGTTAGCAAAGTCTATTTGAAGCACATTCATCAAGCTTTAAAATCATAGAGAAGCCCTCATTCACATGGGCATCCTTCTAGCCAGCTCAAGAGGACCCTACAATTGAAGGCAGAGAACAGCTGAATCCTCATAATTAGGAATCAGATCATTGGGAATTTTAATAAAAGTGTTTAAAGATATAAAAGAAAATGCCAGCCAATTCGCTGAGATCAGGAGATGATTTCTAACCTACTTTTTCCTGGTCCCTGCCTTCCCATGTGTGCTGTGGCCAGGGCTGCTTTTGGTCTCCACCTGCAGACTTAGTCACGCCCAAGACCAGGCTATATACCTCAGTTTCCCAGACCTGGGGTTTAGGTGACTTGTGGCAATTGAGAATCTTCTGTATTGGGTTTCAACCCACCTTGACTACCTGTAATTGAGGGATCCATGTTGACCTCACTGGGAAGCATCCAACCTTCTTGCTTACCCAATTCAATCCTCAAGCAGGAGTGGGCATCCTAATTCTGACTGGTCAATTTCTCTGTTCAGACCTAAAACCTCAAAGGGGCCTAAGCTCCTTGGACTCTGGGCTGTCCTCTGTCCCCCAAATGATGTGTAGTGTCACACTCGAGTCCAGTCTTTTCAGCTCTGCCCATTTCCCCTGGGCCTCCTGAGGAAGTGGGTTCCAGGCCAAGGTCTGGCCCATTCCTCCTCCCATCTGCCCCATACAATACGAGAAAGAATGAACCTGACTTATTTGTGTGTTAACCATTTATTTGTTTGATTTTTAATAATGAGGCAATATAGCATGATGGTTTAGGAAGCAATGCTTCTCAAACTATGCATGGTGAATGACCAGTGTTTTATGTTTTCAACCTACCGTAGAATGAAATGTGGGCTCCAGCAGCACCTTGCCCCACATGTGCCTCATGATGCAAATGTGACAGCTCTGAACTCATCTATATCCTATTTAATGAGGTGTGCCCACTGATCATGCACTGGGAAGCCATAAAAGTGTCAAATTATAAAACATTCCAAATGTATACTTTCTATTTCCATGCTTGCCTTGTTGCAGATCAGTAACAATTAGCTCACATCTGCACATGGCACTTTGAGTAACCTTTGTTTAGATCAATGATTCTCAAAGTGTGGGCCCTAGACCAGCAGCATCACCTGGAAACTTGTTAGAAATGCAAACTCTCAGTCCCCAGCCAAGACCTAAGAAATCAGGAACTCAGGAGATGAGGCCCAGCCATAGGGACTTTTACCAGTCCTCCAGGCACTTGAGAGGGGGCATGCAAGGTTGGAGAACCACTGCTCCTGCAGCTGAGCAGGGCAAAGGCCTGACGACAACAGGGGTGTTAGGAGATTTCTTCTGTTAGAACCTTAAGTACAAGTCAAAGGAAATAATCATGTCAGTACTGACCTACTGAACTCAATTTTTAAAATTTTGAGTTGTATTTTCCTTAAAGCCAATAAGTAGTGCATTCTACAGAAATTTACCTAAGTACTCATTTTAATCAAGTCCACAATTCCGGTGTTCAAAGTTAATATTTAAGATATTTAAGGCTAGGTGTGGTAGCTCATGCCTGTAATCCCAGCACTTTGGGAGGCCAAGGCAGGCGGACCACCTGAGGCCAGGGGTTCGAGGCCAGCCTGGCCAACATGGTGAAATCCGTCTCTACTAAAAATACAAAAATTAGCCAGGCATAGTGGCACATGCCTGTAGTCCCAGCTGCTTCGGAGGCTGAGGGAGGAGAATCACTTGAACCTGAAAGCGGGAGGCTGCAGTGAGCCAAGATCGTGCCACTGCACTCCAGCCTGGGTGACAGAGTGATACTTTGTCTCAAAAAAAAAAAAAAAAGTAAAAAGAGTGAATGACCATTTTATAACTTCTCCTTAACTCACTCCTATCTTTTGCATTATTTTTAAGCAATGCTTCAATAGCATGTGAACAGAGACACTCAGAAGGAAGGAATACCAAGGAAGGGAAGATGAGGCTCATTGAAGGCAAAGATACAAGCACCGTGATATGCTTTAGGTCCATGTCCCTTGCAAAATCTCATGTGGATTTGTAATCCTCAGTGTTGGAGGAGGGGCCTGGTGGGAGGTGATTGGATCAAGAGGTAGATTACCCCCTTGCTGTTCTCGTGATAGTGAGTTCCCATGAGATCTGGATCTTTAAAAGTATGTAGCACCTTCCTGCCTCTCTTCTTCCTCCTGCTCAGGCCATGTAAGATGTGCCTGCTTCCCCTTCATCTTCCACCATGACTGTAAGTTTCCTGAGGTTTTCCCATCCATGCCTCCTGTACAGCCTGTGGAACCATGAACCAATTAAACCTCTTTTCTTTATAAATTACCCAGTCTCAGGCATTTCTTTATAGCAATGTGAAAACAGACTAACGCACACCCCATCTCTGTGTCCCCAATAATTGTTTGATCATAGACACTCAGTACATCTTAATGGAACAAATGAATAAATGAACAAACAAATAGAAGCCTGGAATTGGATGAGTTAGAACACTTTGGGAAATAACTTTCTGATTAATTGAACTTCTGGTTCATTGACACATACTTTTTGCTCTGGTTTCTATTTTTAAAACACTTTCTTAATAAAGTACATTTTGTTTTTCATCTAGTTTGAGTGACTTTCTATTAATTGCAACCCAGCGGTCACTTGATTAAAAGATAGTCCTTGTTCAGGTGTGAGGCATCCAAGCTACATCTGTCTTAAAGGAGACTGTCCAAGTTTCCCATGTCGCATAAACAACAAAACTGAGAATATCATTTGTGAGAATTTTCTTATTGGAAACCACATGCAGATAAAAGCAAATAAAAAAAATATAGCCAATAAAGCATGACAAGTATACGCTGTTATTATTTTAGAGCAAATTTAATTATTTTTATTGTTAATACTTAAATTAAGCACACCTGCATTTGACATTACCATGAGGATAATCGGTAAAATAGTTTAATATCAAGCTTAGAGTTGTTCAGGAAGAATTTGCCAAAAATACAAGGAAAATCATAATTTTTTTTAAATGAGAGAAAAGTAAAAAACATCTACCAACTGGTTTGCATGCTCAGGGCCAAGCAGCTAGAATGATAGATTCACAGAAGTTGACTGAGTCTGGCTGAAACTCCATTGGCACAATGCCAAGACAACCCATTGATTTGCTCTATTCAATCCCAAATTGATTGGTTAGTCAGTTGGAGTACCTTGGAAATCTGTCTGTAACCTGTTTGTCTTGAATACAAAGGCCTGCATCTTTTAGGAATATTCTCAGCCACACAGCATCCCTACTTAATGGGGAACAAAAATACTATGGTTACGTAAATGCAAAGAGACCTAGGGGTACCAACAAGAAGTTCCAATATCTGGCTCAGAATCTGCTTTATGATTCAGGCAAGCTCATTCTTATAGAGAGTTTGACATTCCTGGGTTCTTAGAAAAGGAGGAAGTGAATCTTATGAGAGAGGGAGAGAGAGAGGAGAAACTGATGATGTTATTAAAACAAAAATTTTAAGGTATGAACTCAGGAAGATCTGAGTTCAAATCCTGACTCTACCTCTTTGGTCATAGGATCATTTTCTGTAAAACAGGGATAATAATAAATCTACCCCATAGGTATTTTTTTTAAGGATTAAATAAGATCGTGCACATTGAGCACTTACTATCATGCCTAGTGTTTAGTTAAAATTAGCTGTTTTTGTTAGTTACTTTTCGTCAAGCATAGAACTTTTCTTGATTTGCTCAATAATGTCTCTTGGGTGTTAGATATTTGAGTTAATATCCAAAGATAGAGAGTGGATGTCTAATGGCAAACTCTTTACTCCAGTGCTGAGTTTTCATCACACTTTATGAGCTGGTTGTGAAGGAAATAATGATTTTCCCACCCAAAATATATCATCCCTGGAAATATTCCAGTTGATGGTCATGAAGCCAAAAAGCAATAGTAATGAGATTATCAGACTCTGCAAAGAAGGATAAACTAAAGAAGATTCCAAATCCATGCCTGCCAAGTTTTCCCTTATTTGGAAGTAGCTCGTATGAAATTCTGGAACTCTGTACAGGTCATTCTCAATCTGCCCATTAACTTTCCTGTTTTCTGTCTTCTTGTCTACCTGTGTCAACCTTTCTTAATATTTAAGCAGTTTTCAGGAAATTCAGTTTTAAAATGACAGCAAAGCAGCTTTGAATTGGCAAAAGCTTCACATTTCAGAGGTGATACTAATCTAAAGAAACACACTATTATCTTTGTAATTTCCAATTGTTGCTGGAAGCATTTTGCTGCGGAGACCATTGCCGGCTATTAAGTAGAGGAGACTTGTTTTGGTTGCCAGAATTAGCTGAAATTAAGATTCTTTGACATCTTCTTACAGAAAAAAGTCAGTTTCAGTACAAACAATCCAGAATTTAATACATTGTGACAGGTTATAAAATTCTACGCATTTGAAAGAAAAGCTTTGCTGGTGGAATAATGTGTTTCTAATTTACACATAATAGGCCCATGAAGCTATGACTAGAAGGATATTAAAGTAATGAGGAAATTCCAGTTATGGACACCTTCTGTAGAGATCTTAAAGATTATGATTAGGGCAGTCATTTTCCCAAGTACCTTATACAGCTAAAGCCAAAATGAAGGTGTCCAAACAAAAAAGGAGACGAGGAGCACAATAGGCTTCAGTTTAGAGGGCCAGGAAAGCATTTTTGAGATAGCTGCTCAACCCAGATGTGGAGGATTTTATGAAACTTAATGAACGCTGTGTTTTCTGAAGACCCCCACAAGGGTCAGCACCGGGTGCTTTTCCATGAAGGAAGAAGGATCGATCACCAATGCCATGAACAATAAGAAAGGCTGTATCATTTTTGGGGCTAAAACCTTTCCCCCAATACAAAAGAAGAAACATTCTACTTTGCCTTGATTCTTTGTCCCCACAATTGTCAGCTTTTCCATCCTCCCCATAATTAACACAATGCACAGTTGTTTCATTCAGTGCTTTCAGAATTTAGAAAAGTCTCAGTGCTACTGTGTCATTTAAAATGTATACTAGATGGCAAGAAAATTGGGAGTGTGCTATTTGGTATGACTTTGGGTAGCCATTCTCATAACACAAATTGATACAGAGATAGCGGAAGTGGCTGGTGCAGAACAGCAGAGAACATGCTGATAATGAAAGGCATATGATTCACTGCATTGCCAATATGTAGTTTCCTGTCCTTTTTTGAGATCAATTCTCAAGAGTTAGTTGATAGAAATGAACCTGCTTTCTGACTAAAAAGTGATTGGAATCTCATTCTGTTATTGCTTATATTTTGGGTGTCATATTAAACATAGGAGGTCAATACATCTTGGGTGGCATATTAAACATATTAGAGGTGGTCAATACATCTCCACTTAGGTGTTAGGAGATCTGGCAATTATGTTCTTTTTAAAAAAAAAAAAAAGTTTCTCCAGTAAGAGTTTCATGGTTCTCCCCTTCTTTCTCCCTCTTTGCCCGTCAAAAAGTATTTTTTGAGCACCCTCTACACACCAGGAATTCTCTAGGCACTGGAGAATGAGGTCCTTGTGTTCACATGTACCATGGTTAGGCTCTGATCCTCTTTGGCTTGTTGAAGCTCTCTTCCATCAAACAGCATTTTCTAAGCCTTGATCTTACCTGAGTGTGTGTATATATACACATATGTATATATAAAAGTGTATGCATGTACATATGTATATATGTATGTATATATGTGTATGTATATGTATATGCATGATAGGTTGCAAAGGACATTGGTAGAAGTCACCTTCCACCTAGAAGTCTGAAAAGGTGATGAGTTTACAGTTTACAAGTCACCATATTACTATCAAAGAGTAGAAAATGTCCAAAGAAAACAAAAAAATGCTATGCCAGCAGCTTTGCTTCCCTAAAGCCCATCTCTTTCTGACTTTCCTTCAAGAGGCATGAGGTTTAGTTACCAGGTACAATTTCCATCTCTACTTTCCCTAATGAAGGGTGTCTTGGTGACACTTGACAGCTGGGCAATCAGTTCAATTCAGCCAGAGAAAACAAATCTAGCTAGCAAGTTGTTTGGTGTACAATAGAAAGATGATCTTCTTTTCTTTAAAATCTTTTTGCCAGTTTGTTATCTTGGGACATTCTGGAATCCACTTATCCACAACTGAAATTTCCTTCAAGAATAAATATGATAGAATTCTTTCTCATCCCTCTGTGGTCATCATCCCCTAATCAATAATAAAACTTTGAGAAATAGCATCAAAGGCCATGGCGACCTCATTCGTTCCAAATGCATGATGTTTTTTCATTGCACTCAGAGGAGGTTCATACTACAATAGCATGAGAATATCCTTGTTAGTAGAGGGCTGGAATCTGGGTTTGTGCTGTTCTCAGCATCCTGAGGACTAGAAAGCTTCAACTCCACTCAAAGTGAAATCATAATCTTCTGAAAGAATTTTGGACATAAACTAGGGTAAACTTGGATAACAAGAATCAGCCCTTGTTTGTGGTTGAAACAGAGATATGCTATTGTCACTGCTTGGGCTTCTAGAAAACTACATTCATGATAGATTGAAATTTGGCCCCCAGCTTGCTCTGTGATTTCTTTCAGAGTAGGCCCATGCAGCGGACAATCTTATTTATTTTCTTGCAGAACCTCTCATTTGAAATTTCAGAGTTGGAAAGAATCTTACAGGTCATTTGTTCTTATCTTTACCCCTCCCAAATTCAACACTTGTGTCTCTTAAAAGACCAAATATGGTGACAAATAACTCACTAGTTTCTGATAAATTAAAAATGCCTGGCAGAGATGTATGCAATGAGATTTGTACAGAGAATTCATGGAGGAATGAAAAGATGCACCTAGTAGCCCAAGTGCCAGGGGCCAACTCAAGGTGTGGGAGGTATTTACCAAAACTGGCTGGCTATATCCATGGCTTCACCGTGGCAATTAGAGAGAATTAGAAGAATAAAATCACCTTCTTTTTAGCTGAAGTTACTAGTTAAGCATGTAGACTACTTTGCTTGCTGCCATTTTTTCTATCACCCTTGTTTCTTGAAAGCGCCTATACAATTCATGCCGTTTCTGAAATCTATACTTCGTAGTCATTATTTAAAAAATAACAGTATTTCCTTTTGCATATGCACTGAGAGCTGAATAATTAATTTGTTTACTGTTTAACACATGCCTATTATCTGCAAGATACTTGAAAACAAATGAAGTCAAACGCCTTAGTTGGCTTCCCATCTATAAGAGATATAAGAAGAAAGATACTACATTAAACTCTCTCTGAAGGGAATTTTGTCAATTGTTTCAAAAAGTTATAAAAGTGTTAATACCTGGCCAGGTGTGGTTGCTCATGCCTGTAATCCTAGCACTGTGGGAGGGGGAGGCTGGTGGATTACTTGAGCCCAGGAGTTTGAGACCAGCTTGGGCAATATAGTGAGACCCTGTCCCTACCAAAAAAAAAAAATTAGCCCGGCATGGTGGTACACATCTGTAGTCCCAGCTACTCGGTAGGCTGAGGCAGGAGGCTCACTTGAGCCCAGGAAGTCAAAGTTGCAGTGAGCTGAGATTGCACCACTGCACTACAGGCTGAGTGACACAGCGAGACCCTGTATCCAAAATAAAAATAAATAAATAAATAAACAAACATACTCTTTACTCTTCTAGCAATTCATCCTAAAAATATGGATTATAATAACAAAAACT
This sequence comes from Pan paniscus, assembly GCF_029289425.2. Taxonomy (NCBI): domain Eukaryota; kingdom Metazoa; phylum Chordata; class Mammalia; order Primates; family Hominidae; genus Pan; species Pan paniscus. The sequence goes on along the minus strand of NC_073255.2, from coordinate 30,407,031 downwards.
GGAAATAATGGGCTTATTAATAATAATAATAATGGGAAATTGGATCCAAATGCCCAATATGAGCTATCCAGGTAATTAACGGTAGCTTGCTCTAACAAATAATACAAGATCTCAGTGGCTTAACACAATAACTGCTTATTTTTTGCTCAGGATACAGTTCGAGGTGGGTTGTTTGGCAGCCTTCCACTCAGTGGTTTAGGGATCCTAGCTCATTCTGTCGTGTAGTCCTACTCTCTTTTAGAACCCCAAATTCTTCCTCTGGATCCCCCGAGTTCATCCAAGTGATGAATAAAGAGAAAGAGCAAACAGGAATACCTGGATAGGTAATGGACTGGATATGGCTTGAATCATTCTGACCACATTCTTTGGCCAGAACCTGGTTGTATGACCACAACTACCTGTAAGGGTAGTTATAATCCTTATAACCGGGAAGTATAACCCTTCACTATGCCCAAGAAGAGGAGACAGGATTGGTGAGCATTCTGACTTTGTCAAGGATCCTGACTTTGTCAAAAATAAACATATTTGCAAAAAAAAAAACAAAAAAAAAAACTATTATATTGGTGCAAAAGTAATTGCGGTTTTTGCCATGGAACGCAATGGCCAAAATCGCGATCACTTTTGCATTAACGTAATAGAAGCCATACATCAGTGTTTCTTCCTGAAAGGTGGGATGCTAAGGATCTCCCTTTTCTATACCGCGCTTTTTAATATTCCCGGGGTGGGGGGTAGGGTGTGGATTGGGAGATGTTGGTCAAAAGGTATAAAGTGTTACTTTGGATGAATACATTCTAGAGATCTATTGTATAGCATGATGACTATAGATAATGATGCACTGTATACTTGAAAATTGCTAAGAGATCTTAAATATTCTCACATCAAAAAAATAAGCATATGAAGTGATGGATATGTTAATTAGCTTGATTTAATCATTTCACAATGTATGATGTATATCAAAACATCATGTTGTATACCATAAATACATACAATTTGCATTTGTCAATTATATTTTAATTAAGCTGGAGAAAAAGTAACTTTACTTTAGACTAGGCCTCTCTAATAGAAATATAATGCAAATAACACAGGCAATTTTAGTTTTGTTATTTTTCATTTTAATTTTAGTTTTTGATATATTAATTTTTATTGATTACTTGTTGAAATGATAATATTTGGGATATATTATGTTAAATAAAATGTGTTATTAAAAATAATATCACTAGGTTCTTATATTTTTAAAAGTGTAGCCTCAGAGTATGAGAAGCAGCCTGAGGTAGACCAGGTAACTGTCAGAAGGAACTCAGAGGAGGAGGTCTCAGATGTGTGGGAGGCAGGAAAAACTCTATGAAGGAGGTGGCTTTGGGATTGGGCCTTGAAAGATGTTATCAATACAGGAGTTCCCCCTTATCGGTGGTTTTGCTCTCTGCAGTTTCAGTTACCTGCGGTCAACCATGGTCTGAAAATATTAAACGGAAATTCAAGAAATAAACAACTCATTAGTTTAAACTGTGTGCCATTCTGAGTTGCCTGATGAACTCTCTTGCCGTCCTGCTCCATCCCTTCTTCATCACAAAAAGAAAAAGGGTGAGTACAGTACAATAAGATATTTTGAGCCGGGTGCAGTAGCTCATGCTTGTAATCCCAGCACTTTGGGAGGCCGAGGAGGGCGGATCACTTGAGGTCAGGAGCTCAAGACCAGCCTGGCCAACATGGTGAAATCCCATCTCTACTAAAAAAAAAACAAAAACAAAAACAAAAAAATTAGCCGGGCGTGGTGGCGTGTGCCTGCAATCTCAGCTACTCGGGAGGCTGAGGCAGGAGAATCGCTTGAACCCTGGAGGCGGAGGTTGCAGTGAGCTGAGATCACACCACTGCACTCCAGCCTGGGCGACAGAGCAAGACTCCATCAAAAAAAAAAAAAAAAAAAGATATTTTGAGAGAAAGAGACCACAAGTATGTAACTTTTACTGTAGTATATTGTTATAATTATTCTCTTTTATTATTAGTTATCCTTGTTAATCTCTTATTGTGCCTAATTTATAAATTAAACTTTACCGTAGGTATGTATGTATAGGAAAAAATATCACAGACATAGGGTTTGGTACTATCCGTGGTATCAGGCATCCACTGGGGTTCATGAAACGTATCCCCCTCGGATAAAGAGGGACTACTGTAATGCTGTTGATAATTGATGACCGCAATATCGACAACACCCACTATTTATTACAAGCTTGCCACTCGTCGGTCACCCTGCTAACCGCCAGGGGTCGGTAGCGAGGCGGAGATGGACTTTCTGAATGCGGAAACACCAGCAGTAGCGGCAAAAGCAGAGACCTGAACAAAGGACTGTATACGCTTGGAAGTATCTGAGGTGGGGTGGGAGGTAGGGGACAGGAACGATTAGGTGTTAAACTCTTACGAAGTAGAAGAAAAGGCAGGAAGGCAAGTTGGAGTCAAGTTTAGAAGCATCTTAAATGGGAAGGGAAAATCTTTCTACCTAGTTCCGTGAGAAAATGTGGTGATAACAAAACACTTTGGAAGCGCTTTGTGATACGTGCTGTTCCAGTGTCCAACACGCACTGACTCACTATGAGAGAGGTACCAATGCAGTCATGTGAGGTGTCACCACGGGGAAATGTTCTGACACGTGCATGTTTAGCGATTTCAACGCCGTGTGAACGTCATAGAGTGTATTTACACAAACCTAGACCCAGAGTGTATTTACGCAAACGTAGACCGCAGAGTCCACCACACCCCTGGGCTGTGTGGCATAGCCTATTGCTCCTTGGCTACAAACTGGAACAGCGTGATACTGTGTTCAATACTGTAGGCAGTTGTAACACATGGTATTTGTGTATCTAAATATAGAAAACGCACAGTAAAATACAGTAGTAGATTTAAAACAAATGGTACAATGGTAAGTGTATGGGACACTTACCATGACTGGAGCCTGCAGGACTGGAGGTTGCTCTGGGTCCATGAGTGAGTGAGTGGTGGGTGAATGTGAAGGCCTGGGCATGACTGCACTATTGTAGGCTTTAGAAACACTGCACATTCAGGCTACACTGAGGTTATAAAATATCTTTTTCTTTGTTCAATAATAAATTAACCTTAGCTTACTGTAACTTTTTTGCTTTATAAGCTTTTTAATTTGGACTCCTTTGTAATAACACTTAGCTTAAAACACAAATACATTGTGTAACTGTACAAAAATATTTTTTCCTTATATTCTCATCCTATAAGCTTTTTTTCTATTTTTAAATGCGTTTATTTATTTATTTCCTTTTTATGTCACTACTTTCCACTCCCACATCTTATCCCATTGAAAGGTCTTCAGGGGCTAGAACACCCATGGAGCTGTTGTCTCCTGTGGTAACAGTGCCTTCTTCTAGAATGCCTCCTAGACGACCTGCCTGAGGCTGTTTACAGGTAACTTTTAAAACCATAAGTAGATAGAGTACACTCTAAAATAACAATTAAAAGGATAGTATAGTAAATGCATAATCTAAAATAACAATTAAAAGGATAGTGTAGTAAATGCATAATCTAAAATAACAATTAAAAGGATAGTATAGTAAATGCATGAACTAATAACATAGTTTTGATTGACATTGTCACGTATTATGTACTGTACATAATTGTATGCACTATACTTTTACATGACCAGCAGCTCAGTAGGTTTGTTTACAGAAGCATCGCCACAAACGTGTGAGTAATGCCTACAGCGGTACGACAGCTATGATGTCGCTAGGTGATAGGAATTTTTCAGCTCCATTATAATCTTGTAAGACCACCATCATATATGCAGTCCGTCATTGACCAAAACATCATTATTATCTCTATTATCCCCATTTTACAGATGAGGAAATTGAGGCATAGAGAGTTCAGGAAACTTCCCAGTGTTATACAGTGTGTGACAAAGCCCAGATTTCAACGCCAGTATTTCTGGCTCCAAAATCTACCTCTTAATCACTCACAGAGACTACACCATTTGGCACCAGAGACCTGGATTCTCATCCTAGGCTCTGCATTCGCTCACTGGGAGACTTGAAGTCCTTCTCTGAGTCTCTGGTACCCTCAGCTTCCTCCTCCATGAAAATGGTTCATACCTTGTCTATCTTAAGGTGTCACTGAGTGGATGGAATGACACTGGGCACAGAAAGCATGAGTTACACTGCCTGGCACAGAGCAGATGATGCCCATAAAAGCTGGTTGCCCCCCAAAATGCCATGGGAACTCATTTTGGGCCTTTAAGTGGGGCAATGAGATGACTGAACTTACACTTTCATATGTATGTTGGAAATACTCATCTTCCCTGATTAATCTGCCAGAGATTGATTGGAGCTGGGAGAGATGTGTTAGAAAGATATTGCAAGAATCCAGAGAACAGGCAGTGAGGGTCTTTGCAGGCACAGAGGCAGGGAGAAAGCAATTGTATTATTGAATCTAAGATTTTAGAGCTAAACAGACACTATGGGCCATATAGCACAAAATATCCTCATTTTGTAGAACAAAGGGGCCCCTACCCAGACTTAAATGACTAGTCCAAGGAGAAGCTGTGGGGCTAGTTCAGGGCTTCTAATTTCCTGATTCACTGATTTGTCCTCAACTCAGCCAGTGCTGATGTCTCACTAGAGTTTTCAACTCTTAACAAAAATAACAAAGTGTATCTATTTTATGTAAGTCATATACTTTCTACTCTTCAATAGCTTCCATGGACATTAATCCCATTTGATTTTGCCAATGACAACTCCCCTCGACCACCAAAGAAAGGTAGCACACTGGAGTTAGAATTATCCCCACACTCCAGATAGGTAAACTGAGGCGTGGAAGATGATTCTAATTTCTGCCTCAAATTCTCTCATCTTTACTTCTACATTAATTCTTTACATTTTGCTTTTTAAATGTTACCACAATGTTGATACAGGAACGGTATTCACGAAATTTTGTCCTGAACAAAATTTCATAGGGGCAGAGAGGCTTAAAAAAATGTAACTTCATTTAGAAAGGTTAATGGTTGGGGTTTACTTGAAATTATGTCCAAAGAAAGGATGCTGTGATCAATGGGAAACTGTATGTTTGTAGTTGTTCTGTTTTAATTATGGTGAATGAAAGTATATCTTGCTTAGAAAGTATGCTGAGATGCTATCTCTTTCTGTCTTCCTTCCAGAGGAAAGAAATCAAATCATATGTTTATAGAATTTGTTTTCTTGTCTGTGGCCGATTGCTAAATCCTACCACAGGAGGGCGCAGGAAATGTTAGGCGCTTTTCATAAAATGGACACTAGGTGGCGCCGCTCTGCTAGTTTTCTTCATGTCTGCTTTTAATTTCGTTTTTTTATTCCTTTGTTTAGTAGTAATTGTAATGGTTAGCTTTAGCGATGTAAAATGTATTTCTATTTTCCCATGCTTTTCTTAATATGTCTGGGTCTGTCATTTTGCCTTTATAAAAGTATGCTAAGAGAGGTAGAACTAGTTATTTATGTTAATATGTTTTCTTTACAGTACATAAATTAGTTGTATTTTCTTTCACAGTATATTTCAGGAATTCAAATATGAGTCCAGATTGAGTTTTCCTTTTTGGTCTGTCATTGTCTCTTATTCTTTACAGTTTTATTGAAAATTACATAGTAGTTTGATTTTAAAAGAGGAGACATAATTCTGAATCATATCAGAACAGCAAAAATCTAACATAGCTTGAAAGTGGAAAAGAAAAACAGGTAACAATAAAGGAGCTGGGAATGGATTCTCCTATTTAAATTTGCATAAGGAGGAGTTTCTCTCAGTCTTATTAATTATTTAGTGAATTAGTTGTGTGTCTGTGAATTATGCCCCTCTCTGGGGTTTGGATTCCTAATTATAAAAATGAGGCAGCTCCTCTAAACGTTCTCAAAGATCTCTTGGCAATCTGAAAAGCAGTGAAATTATGAGTATATTAACAAACTTATGCCCCCTGCCTGTTCCAAACACAATTCTTGAACATACATGCATAGACTATGACTTTTCAAAAAATTCTAGATAATTCTCAGTGGCACAAAATATGCAGTTATGAGCCCCAGCCAACTTTTCAATCCGTGTTACTCGACTGGCGTTCTTGTGAGAATGAAGTCTGAACACCGAGGAATAAGTTGCCTGCCCTGGCAGAATCGCACCCCTGGAGCAGAACTTGCTGGCTCTGCCCGGGAAGAGACTACGAATCCAACTCTGGCTCCGTCCCTGAGTAGCTGGGAGACACTGACTTGTCAATTAGCAACAGGCAGCGAGCTCCACAGCAGACCCCATGAGGAAGATGTGGAGAATAAAAAGGCCAGGCCCTGTACCTGAGAATCTATGAGGGGCACGAGTTGTCCTGTCTTGGGAGGTTAGTAATAGTGGGGAATAAGTGCCAAATGATATTGGATCTGTGTCCCTGACCTAACCCCTGCCCAAACCATTGCCCACAGCTGTGATCCTGAGAAGTGATGCTAAGCCACCACTGGGCACTGGCTGGGTCTGGGTGGAAATCATCGAATTAGGGCACAGAAGAGCAGATGAAGGCTGGAGAGGGATGCTCATACAATTGCTTAACATTCTTTGCCAACTGATAGCGAATGTTAGACATCATGATCAAAGGTGTTATGTTTTCTATCGAACAAAAGAAAGTGGCAAAGCTGTAAATACATCAGGTTCACATAGATGTTCACTAGCCTGGAAGCTAGAAATATGAAGTCTGCAAGGCAGTAAAAGTCCTCAAGACATGCCCTCCTGGATGAAGTCCACTGGAGCTGGTATTTAAATGCCCTTTTAAATGCCCGTGTTGGTGTCACAGGGCTCTTTCTAACCTCTTATAAAATAGACAGAAACAGTTGCACATTTTAGCGAATGGTATGTCGACTGATCACCAAGACTAAATGAGTTGCTGAAAACTGTGAAGCCTGTTAATGTTACAAAAACAGTACACACTTGGAATAATTTTGTCCCTGCTGTCATATGGGCTGAACCTGGTAAAAATGTGCTGGGCCTTTCTGAGCCCCAGTGCACTTCCTGGTGATGTGGCCAGCACAGCCCCCGCTCTTCTGGGCTAGGGTTGTGCATGGGCTTTGGGGAAGCAGGAGATTGGAAGTGAGTGGTATAGAATCTGAGTTTGGAAGCTGAGGCACTGAAACGAGGGAAAGAGTGGGGGATGCACCAGCAGCCACTGAGGTGCAAAAGCCCATGAACCAAATCTTTGGGTTTTTTTTTTTTTTTTTTGAGATGGAGTTTCGCCCACTGCCCGGTGTTCAAGCGATTCTCCTGCCTCAGCCTCCGGAGTAGCTGGGATTACAGGCACGCGCCACCACACCTGCCTGATTTTGTGTTTTTAGGAGAGATGGGGTTTCTTCTTGTTGGTCTGGCTGGTCTTGAACTCCCGACCTCAGGTGGTCTGCCTGCCTTGGCCTCCCAAAGTGATGGGATTACAGGCGTGAGCCACCGCGCCTGGCCCAAATCTTTGTAAATCAAGAACAGTTCATGTCGATTCAAGATGGTGGCAGCAGTGGCAATGAACAAAGATGCAAGACTCCTTAGCAGAGAGCTGGCCTTCCTTCTTCCAGATTGATCTTAAACCAGTGATTCCCAAAGGGTGTTCCTGGGCACTCTAGCACTGAGGGATGTTAATGGATGAGGAGAATAAATGTTTTTTCAAATTCATTTGGGAAATGCTGGATTAAAAAAAGTCAACCACATTTATTTGCTTCTTGGAACCTTTAATATGCTACCACATATTACAACATTTTTAAAGGAATATTTATTGGGTAGGGTTTCCTAAACTTTTTGAGTTTGGAAACTTAAAAAAAAAAATCATTGAGTATCTCGTGACAAGTGTTCTGAGAAATGCCTCTTGGAAAATAATATCCTAATGCATCCTAATTTATTTTAGATTAAATTCTATTTTAGCATTTTCACTGTAAAAATTTCAGGATAAAATAATTGACAGAAAAGTGAAGGATTTATTAAACCAACTTATTTGGTGACATGCAAGCAAAGCCAGAAGGATTATTTTGATTCGTTTGTTTGAATCAGTTGTGAGCATAGACACACTCCTAAAAGAGGCACTGGCCCCATATTTAGATTATTTTTCTCTCACTCAGCTCCACTAAGTTGCCTCTGCACTCCACACTGTTGGGCCTGGCCTAAATGCTGCCACTGCCTTGGAGCCTGGTGTCAGTTTGGCTGTCAGTCGAAGCAGATCTTCTGCTATGATGAGAATAAGAAGAATAAATACAGTTCCCGATTTCCAAGTCAAAGACAGTGCAAATTGATATTACACAGTAAAATGCAATGAGATTAAATCAATAACATCTGCAATAAGGCATAATGAAGGTAAAATTATATCTCTGGCTTCCTGAACAGCTGTGAATCTATTTTTAATGATCCTCATTTTTGGCAATCAGCTAACAACTTCTAAAACGTCCTAGAAATTGGATTGTTAGGCAGATGAGCATGGCAGTGGCTCAGAATGTCATTAATTTCAGCCGCCTTATCCATCTGCATGGGTGAGACAGAGGCATGGAGAACCTACCCCTCACCCACCCACCAAGCACCCCACTCCCAGCCTTGGGTGGCCCCTGCAAATGCTGAAGATAGCAAGGCAGGGAAGCTGCGGGCAGAGGAGCTCTCCCTGGAGAACCACAGGCTGTTGAATTAAGGACAGAAAGGAAAAGTTCTCGCCTTTGTAATGCCAATTACAGTACATAATTGGCTTGTGTGTCTCCATTGCACTATAGAACCTCATAACCACTGCAGAGAACAGGATGCTGTAATGATCCATCAGTTTATCAGCAGGGCACTGAGGGGCCTTGAGATTGCTGTGCCCAGGACTTGGTTAAGGTCACACTGTCAGCAAGTGCAGGAGCCAGGACCCCGTACAACTCTTATTCCAAAGCCAGGACCATTTCCATGGCCCTGCTGGTCTCTGGTTGTTTGAATAGTAGCCATGGGAAAGGCACCATGAAAAATTTGATACTGAGGAAAGTGAACACTCAGGATCAGCCATGTTCTTAGCTGCCTGGCACCTTTGCCCTTGGCTGCAGCTTTTACTACAAGCTGTGCCTGGGAAACAGGCATTGATCTCTTTGGTTGATTGTTTTGAGCTTGCTTTCCCTCTCTGGGCTGGCAGGGACAGGGGTGGGAGGTGGCACCCCATGCTCTGCACACGGCTGTATTTTCTGCATCCCACAGACAAATTCTCAGATCCCAAGTCAGGCTTACAGGCTCAGGGGCTCAGAAGGCTCCAGGCTAAATGGTGTTCCAGAAGGCTACACCTGAGGGTAGAAATTCACCTTCAGGTACCCCCTCCCTGCCTGCGTGAGAGCTGAGAGAGGAAGATGAATTCCTTATGCTCTTCCTTGTGCTGGGAAGCAGTAGTGTTAAGAGAGATCTCTGCCGAAGATGGAGCTGCAGCCAAGATGACCAGCATAGTTTATGGGCTTATTCCACCGCCAGGCTTGCTTTTGGCCGTGGAGCTGATCTTTTGCTGCCTGAAATATGCGACAATCAAGAATTTGATGGTGCAGAGGGTAAGGCTGTGGCATGTGTTTGGATTGGAGAAGAGTCTGGTTCCAGGAAAGTCATCCTATGACAGATGGGACCTGAATTGTTGAGTAAAACAATATAAATGGATACTTCCTTCAACAAGGAAGCCTCCCAGAGGCCTTCCTGATTTGATGGCAGGAATGCTGTTAAGAGAGGTGGAAACAGCAGAGGGAACTGGGAGGTCTGTTATAATGGAACAATATAATCAAATGCTAGTGGGTAAAACAATGCCTGACGTGCTCAAAAACTAAGGCTGGCATCTGAAGACATGAGGGAAATTGGAGGGATTAAGGTCCACGTGAAGGTGAACAAATCATGCTCAGAAAGAGAAGGCAGGAGCAGTCCAGGGAGAAGAGGGAGAGCAGGTTGCCAGGCCCAGGAGGATTCAGTGGGCTGACTGCAGGGGCCAGGAGGCAGTGCAGGGAATGAGAGGGACCCTTGCAGCTGTGTCAGGACCTGCTTGTCATGCCAGGGGAGTGGGGTATCTCACAATGTGCAGGGAACAGACAGCTTTCTTCTGGCTCTTCTCTCCCCAGTGGTTCCCTAGCACCAGCTCTTCCTACATATATTAACCAACGATTCAAACATATTGTTTTGCTTTTAGAGAAGCTGTTGTCCAGCAGCATTTAACTTATATGCGGAAGTCCACATGCTGGTCTTAATGAGTTAGCTGTGGGTGGGGACAGCTTTTCACTGTACAAGGAGCTACTTGTCTGTCAGTGAGGAAAAACCTTACTTCTTCACTGTTCATGGACAACGGCTTAATTCAGGGTTGGCAAGTAAGTTTTGTCTCACGTGTTGACTTTATTGATTCACTGTGTTCAGAAGGAGTCTGAGGCTAGGTCCAGGTTCATTCAATTAGTGAGGTCCGCCCTGGATGAGAGGTAGAGAAGATGAGAAGTCATAGCCACCCCCCTACTGCACCCAGTGAGGTGTTTGCACTTTAAGTGGAGCTGGCTGAAGCCTCAAAAACCAAGGGAACGTCACACTCGCAAGTGGGAGAGGAGATAGAAGGAGGAGCACTTCCTGTTGCAAAGCGCAAAGCACATGATTATGTCAGCCTTTGGAAGTATCAGAAATCAAATTCACTGCTAATGAGGCTGTTTGGAAGAATCAAGACTCCAGAGAATGGTTAAGTAGAAGCCAGAGGGCCAAGCTAAATTGTCCAGTAACCTGACTTAGAGTTAAGGGTCAGGAAATTGGGCTACTACCCATCAGATAGGAGGAGCAAGCTGGGTCCTCTGCTCCTTCCTCTTTTGAATAGTGAAGCAAGAGCAAGTCCAAAGAGACAAGGTGGATGGGGATATGTATGTATACACACATATATGTGACTCATACTTATGTGTGTGTGAGTAGATATACACACATGGAGATCATATGCGTCTCACTTCAGTATAGCTACACGTATGTGAGGATCATATGCATCTCACTTGAGTATAGACATACACATGTGCAGATCATATGCATCTCACTTGGGTATAGATACACGCACATGCAGATCATATACATCTCACTTGGGTGTAGATGCATGCACGTGCAGATCATATACATCTCACTTGAGTATAGACACACGCACGTGCAGATCATATGCATCTCACTTGAGTATAGATACATGTGCAGATCATATGCATCTCACTTGAGTATAGACACACGCACGTCTGGATCATATGCATCTCAAGCATAGACACACACACGTGCAGATCATATACATCACACTTGAGTATAGATACATGTGCAGATCATATGCATCTCACTTGAGTATAGACACACGCACGTGTGGATCATATGCATCTCACTTGGGTATAGATACACGCACGTGCAGATCATATACATCACACTTGAGTATAGATACATGTGCAGATCATATGCATCTCACTTGAGTATAGACACACGCACGTGTGGATCATATACATCTCACTTGGATATAGATACACGCACGTGCAGATCATATGCATCTCACTTGAGTACAGACACATGCCCGTGTGGATCATATACATCTCACTTGAGTATGGGTACACACATGCAGATCATATACATTACACTTGCTTCATCTGTATTACATATGGAGGAGAACAACTTAAGGAAAGAGCCAGAAGCCCTGTTCCCTTGCTGGTCTGCATCAGACAGTCGTCTTTTCTAACTAATTAGAAGCAAATGACTAAAGGCAGCCAATTAAAACTCAAGATTAGAGGGCAGCCACCTGTGGGTTAGATACCTGAAAACTGATCTCATGATCAGCTGTGACTCCCTGGGACTGTGGAGTGTGAACTGCAGAGTTAGAGAAGCAATTTGTCCTTTGGCTCCGAGCAGATCAAAACCTACGATGTTGGTGGTGTCTGGAAACCTTCACTGTGAGTTCAGATTAGTTCTGGGAGGACCTGCGGGGCTTGAGTAAATTAAAAAGCAGAGCTTAATAGTATTTTAAACAAGACAGTATCACCATTCAGAGGTAATTCTACATGTTAATATCTTTCTCCATACTAGCTTCCTAATAAACTGCATTTTACTGGTAGGGTGTGGGATGCTAATTATCAATGGGGTTTTGTTTTTAAAAGGAAAAGTCACACCAAATGTCTGCATCGGATAATTTCCCCTAGATGAACATCATGCAACTGATGCCGAATTCACTCACATATTAGAGAAGCACATACATATATTATGTCACAGTTTGGTTTTATAAAAATATTTTAATAACTCCATTTTAATATAACTGATTTTCTTTTTAACCTCATGTATGTTATTTTATACATTAAAAACATGGGTCTGAGAAGAAAGTCTCTGAATAGAAAGAGCCCCCTTTCATACGAGGAGGCCTGGGGTATGGTACTTGCTAAACAACTTCGATCAATCCTCCTTTTAATGTATTTCTTTTGGACAATTTAGAAAATTGAGATGAAATTCATACAATATAAAATTTACCATCTTAAAGTGTACACTCACTGGATTTTAGTATATTAATGAGATTTTATAACCATCACTACTATCTCATTCCTGAACACTTCATTACCCCAAAGAGAAACCCCATCCCTGTTAGCATCACTCCCCACTCCCCCTGCCCTAGCCCCGGGCAGTGACTAATTTGTTTCCTGTCTCTATGGATTTGCCTATTCTAGACAGTTCTCATCAATGGAACCATATAGTATGTGGCCTTTTCTGTTTTGCTACTTTCACCTAGAATGATATCTTCAAGATTCACTTCTGTTGGAGCATATGTCAGGACTTCATTCCTTTTTATGGCAGAATAATATTCCATTGTATGGATGTACCACATGTGGTTTATGGTTGATCCATTCAGGCCAAGTTCTTTTTCAGCCTTAGGTTCTACACTTGCAAAATGAAGAGATTAGGGAAGACGATGGCTAAGGATTCTCCCAGCTTTCAAACTATGTTTGTGCACCCTCCTTTTAGCCACTGCTGCATTGTTTTGCATCAATCTCTGCTTTGACTCAGTTCTAACTGACCTGTTTTCAAAGATTAGCCTATTCAATTCCTCAGCACATGTTTTTCAATTCTATCCATTTATATGTATCCCCAAAATTTAGAAACCAGTTTGGAGATCTTACCTAATTTAGGCCTTTTGTGTAGATGTCTTTAATGAAATATTCCCCTTCTTCAATTATCCTTACAACATTACAGCAACCATTCAAACTATAATGAGCTGGGCCCGTGCATAGGAGGCTGAAATTTTTTCGATTACAGCCAACAGAAAACTTCTTTTAAATATCTGTGGCATTTCGGATGCCCTTGGGAACAATTCAAGGTCTCTTCCAACGTTCCCACACCGCCATTCTCAATGCTGAATTCCAAAAAAGAATTTTCATCTGTCACTTTAAAATTTCAGCAAATCCCAACAGCTTATTTCCACTAAGCCTGTAAAGGATCAGAAAGATAAAGGAGGAAAGGGCTCATGGAGACAAGGAACTAGCAATAAATCCTCCAACGGTGTGAGTACAAAGCATTGTTCACAGAGTTCACTTGAGGATCTGTGCCTGCTTCTTAACTCATTGCCTTCACTCTTGTCTTTATTAGATTATAGAATAGCACATAGGAACAACAGTGAGAAATAACACAAGGCTTCTTAGGCAGTACAACAAATACATATTTAATGTGAGAAGAGAAATTGTAAATTACATACAATGTTATTGGATTTTATGCTCTCTCTCATCCCCCCAATGTATACATTTAAAAAGGAATCGCCCGTTTCATCCCCTCACCTTTCTCTGACATCAAGTAAGCCCTGTTTTGCTTTCAGCCTGTTCCTTTGTTACATAACCACACTCTCAATCCATTCTTTCATTTCCTCCCAAGTGCTTTCCATCACACCGTGGCCTCTGAACCTCACGTTTGAGACACCTCATTACACCCACTGGCACGTGGTGCTGAAGCGTTTACTGTGATCAGCCCAGGACATTCTTTGCTTGCAAATGCTTTAGTTTCTTTGGGAGATAAACCAAGAAATCTGCAAATTCATACCTAATCTGTCATAGCCCTGTCACTCAATTCAATCCTCTCTAAACAAAATCCTTTTGGTGAAAGGAAGACAATACCCCCGTTTCATAAATAATTTTTTCCACCAACCTTAATCTGCTGTCTATGAATATTAATGAGTCTCATCGATTCATGTCTCCATTTTATGTCCTATATTAGACACCTTCCCAGAAAGCTAGCTGTCAAGGTTGCAAAGGAACCTATTTCACTTTCACATTAAATTAGCAAAATGAAAAAGGGCGACTTCTTTGGCTTGTAGGTTTCAAGAGATACCCCTTTAGCCCTACACTCTGATTTTTTTTTTACATTGTTCTTAAATTACAGGCTGATCTTTGCAGGAAAGAGAGATAGGTCACTTCTTTTTGTTTGTTCCAGGCAAGAGTTGACTGGTAATTGGTGACCTGATACCATGGAAAATTTTCAGAGACCTACAAAATGTGTTTCTGTGTTTTTCTCTTACCACTAATTGTGACTTCTTTGCTTGCCTTTTTTTCTTTTTCTTTTTTTTCTTTTTGGTGCCTTCCTGGTTGGGTCTATGTCTGAATTCCTATGAGATTCTGCTTCTTTTGGCTATTCCTGCCTTTAAATATTTTTCCAGGGGACAGCAGATTAAATAGGATTGTTTCCAGGGCTGCTGCTGGCTTGTAGGGAATCTTTGTGAAAATTAGAAGAGTGGTCTTCTGACAAACTAATTAGAAAATGATGTTATGACATTTCCTCTAAAGGGACACATTAGGAAAAGGAGCCCCTCTCTGCATGGACATAGCTGTGTACCGGGGTCCAGATTCTGTGGGGGGGCGGGCTGCATTTTAACACCCACTCCCTCTCCACGGGGCGCCTTGGTTCATTTCTCTCATTAAATCTTTCACAAGTCTCTCTTAGCTTATTTCTCGGACCCAAGATATTTCTGGGACACCAGAGGCCTACCCTTTATGCTTAGTTCTCTTTCAATTGCAATTCGCTTTTTTTTTCCTTTCCTCTTTTTCACAGCATTCATGTTTAACCTCTTGTTTATCTGCCAGGTTTTACTGAAGCACCTTCACCTTTACAGCATTGAGCAATGTGAATAGGAATTCCAATGGCATCCTTGTATTCTTTTGTTTATTTGGTTGGTTGAGCTTTTTAATACATGCTTTCACATGTTTCACAAAGACTTGTTTGCCCATAGCATTCTGTGTTGCTTAAATGACAAACATGGCTAGTTGCCAGAGGGGGCCATGTTATTTGAGGGGACCCTGGAAGCCTGCTCTGGTTCTAAATATACTCCTCCCTTGCTTTCCACACATGCCTGAAATTCCATCTTAAAGTCATATTCTTTTTGATTAAGTAAATGTAATATAACACACTTAGAAATAACAAAGTTCACTGTATCGGTCATTAACACTTTAGTGAGAACTAGCTTATAAAATCCTATTCCAGGGACAGCTATGAGAAAGAAGGAAGGGTTTGGGGCATATAGGGTACTCACTCTTTGGAGGGTAGGCCTGGCTAGGCGGGCATAATACAATTTGAGCACATTGGGCATTTGCGGGATCTCTGAAAGAACCAAGAACATGGAAGGCAAATTTTCCCATGCCAAGTTTTTGTCTACAGGAATCCCAGTGTAGGGCTTGGTATCAGCTGTTCAACAGTATTGGTGTTTTCCAAACCAACTAAGGGTGGGACTTTTTTTAACTTATTGGGGCAACTGAGAATTTGAATTTCTGCTTTGGAATGAAGTCAATCACTCCCTATTTTGTCCTGTCTGGTATAGACATTAAATTTTCTCAAAGGCCCAGGATTGATGTTAGCATGACAGCATATACACATCCAAGGAATTAATTTCTCACATGAACATGGATGTCTGTGGAAAGATCTTTGGGTCATAGATCACAAATGCAAGGAATATTGAAGAAATTAGGGTCCTTAAAGATCATCATTAGTCCAATCTTAATGTGGGCTGCACACACATTTAAGAGTACAAAGTCATGAGTTACATACAAATAAACATGAAACATCTTCCTGAAGTGTCAATTTTACTAGGCAATAACAAACTTAAAATGTAAGTCTTAAATTAAAACAAGCATGACTATATTATGGAATTGAATGCAGCAGTCACGAGAACTTGAACAAGCACCGAGGGAAATGAATGCATGATTGCAGAAGACAGAGCTTAAAGGGGTCTTAGAAATCATCTAGGCCTGCACACTGAGACCTGATCATGCATCAGAATCACCTGCAGAGTTTCAAACAAAACTCCAAAACAATATTGAAACTGGGCTTCTTTCCAAATGAAACTGGGCTTCGTTCTGGTACGTTGATATTTCTCCAAAGACTTCCAGGTGATTTAAAGGTACGGTCAGGGCTGCGAGCCACCAAATTCTAGTCCATCTGAGGCTCAGAGAGGTAAAGTGACCCCAAAACATACAACAAAAATCTGTATTTGTTTTTTTTTATCTATTGCTCTATCTAGGATATTCTTCTCAACAGGATTGGCTGTATAATTTGTGGGGCCCAGTGCAAAATGAAAATGCAGAACCCCTGTATGCGGATTACTATGAATCTCAAGACGGCAATAGCAAAACATTAAGTGCAGAGCCTTTGTATGTATGGAGCCCAGCGTGAAGTCGATCCTGCCCCTCTGAAAGACTGAACAGCTTGTTCAGGGTAGCAGCCACCTTGAGAGCACAGCTGGTGCAGGTCTACAGGGCAGAGAGAAGCCTGCCTTCCTCTCCACGTCTTAGTTTATGGGACCAGTTAACATGCTCACATGCACACAAACACACATGCACAAACACACACACAAACACCTGGACAGGTAGTTCTAAGAACCCTCTGACAGAAGTGTTCAGCAGAATGAAATCAGATTTTTTAAAATATGAAAACATATTTCCTTGTTTATCTAAGTCAAGAATGTAACTGTCATCTTTCGAGTGTAACCTCTGCGCAATGGATTTAAAATTCTAGTTTATACTTTCAAAATTCTAGTTTATACTTTCTCCCCAAACCACAACCCCACTCTCCACCCCTGCATCATCTCCTATACTTCTAAATCTTTATCTGGAATTTTAGACTCAGAAGACTGGAAAGCATTTTGTCATATTTTGACCCAAACAGCCCTCTCTGAAATGCATATCTGTGGTGTTGGGGGGTGGCCAGAACTACAGGAGCACACACACACACGCACACACACACACACACACGCACACACACATACCCCACAGAATGGAAGCAGCAGAGCCGATAAGGACTCCAGACCTGAGAGTAAAGCTCACCCTAAGGGTGCCATTCTTTCTGGAGAAGGAGGATGCGCACTTCTGGGCCTGGATAAAGACCTCTGTGAGGGCCAGGAGGGAAGGCACAGGGTGGGCCTGGGGTCAGTGCAGGGAGGCAGAGGGCCATGGCCAGTCTGTTGGAGGAAGGGGGAGACATTCATTGCATTCTCTTGAGATTCAGCAGGGAGCAAGATACTGAGAGCTAATGAGTCAAGAGGAGGATGGAGGACACCAGGGAATTCAGAGTAGATAATGAAATTCTCATTACATCACCACTGGATTAACATGCAAGCCTTCCTCTCTCCCAGGATTTCTTCTTGGTGCTGGCTGCTATGAAATATTTGGGGCCAGAGATGCAGGGAAGCCCTAGAGGAAAGAAGGTGATTCCTGTTTCTGGGAATTTGCATCCAGCCCTGTAGTCACAGCAGCCAGTGGCCATCGCCTGCAGGACTGCAGACGCTTTCTCAAAACCCTGGAAATCATGAGGTATCCGGTCCTGAAGGCGAGGCCAGTCTGCTCACGTGTGGAGAGATCCAGTGCGGTCCGTTCTATGAGGACCGATGCTTACCTGGCCAGCCTTCTTGATGCCGGACCCTTGTCTGTACCAGTGTTCCTTTGGCTGGCCCCTAACAATAGCTAAGTCTGCCTCTCAACACAGAACTTCATAAAAATAACAAAGGATTCATTGAGATTCAGAAAAGGCCCATGCTGGAAAACAGTATAAACAGTTTCCTAAATAAATAACTGTAGACCGTGCATGTGGATAGGTAGGCGATGATGCAAAACAAACCGCAGATCCCACAGGAGCTTCTTGGTGCAGTGGTCAAGGCAGACTTTGAGGTCAGACAGACAAGAGTTCTGTTCCCACCTCTGTGTGATCTTGGGCAAAAAGCTTACCCTTTCTTAGCCTTTTTTTTTTTTTTCACTACAAAGTTGCCTTGAATACCTATGTCATAAACTTGCCTTGTGGGTTAAATGAAATGGTGTAGGTGAAGGTCTTAGCATGAATGTTGTAGGTATTCAGCAATAATCACTATTAGCCACAAATCCTTTCCTTCTTTCTGCCCCCGCTCTGGGGAGGAATGAAAACCTTAGCCAAGAGGACGTTTCTGGCCAGGTCCTGTTCCAAACATTTAGCACTTTTTGTCCTAATTCTGTGGAGTTGGCTGGTCTCTATGCCACATGCGTGCTCTTTCACAAAAAGCCTAACAGGCTGGGCATCTCTCCACAACAGGGCCTATATATTAATTGAAAGACAAACTTCTTAGCCTCTGTCTCCTGCTGTTTTTGAATGTCACACTTTGAACATGAGTCAAGATGAATCGTCATAATTTGCTTCCCGATCAATTTGGGCAGTGCTGGAAGATGAGACTGTTCTTTCCATTTCTTCCAATGTGTGTCCAGAGAAGTGGCCCCAGGATTGTGTCTCTCTGGGCTACCTTCTAGCAGCCGGAGGGAGGGCTCGCCCAGACCAGAACTTCTCAGGGGACCCAAGCCCTTCAAGAACATGTCTTTGAGCATTCTGTTGCAAAATAAGAAAAGTAAGGACAATAAAGCGAGATTTTGTTCAATAAAGCTTTTAATGGAAAGGACTATCCTTTATCCTTTATGCTGAGATTGTGGCTTGCTTATATTTTTGGTATAAAGTTATGCTTTTTTGGTGTAAAACAATGGAGAGAGTAGATAGTAGTGGTTATTTTTAATGCCCTCGCTTGGCAAAATAAAATGTAGGCAAACTCATGTTACTCCCCTCGCCATCACCAACCACCATCCAATTACAATTTTTTAAAAAAAATCTGGCCAGATGCAGTTGCTCATGCCTGTAATCCCAGCACTTTGGGAGGCCGAGGCGGGTGGATAACTTGAGGTTGGGAGTTTAAGACCAGCCTGGCCAACATGGTGAAACCCCATCTCTACCTAAAAATATAATAATTAGCCGGGCATGGTGGTGCGTCCTTGTAGTCCCAGATACTCAGGAGGCTGAGGTGGGAGAATCGTTTGAACCTGGGAGGTGGAGGTTGAAGTGAGCTGAGATCGTGCCACTGCACTCCAGCCTGGGCGACAGAGTGAGATGTTGTCTCGAAATTTTTTTTTTTTTTTTTACTGGCTCATGAAATTAAAAAAAACAAAAAGCAAAAAACTGGAAACCACTGATATAGACCACCCAGTCTGTTTGAGAAAGAAAATCACTTCCAGATTAGCAGTTACCTGGAACATTTCCCCCTGGACTGGAGACCCCTGGGCTTTTGCTGCATAAATTATTTCATGTCTCATATGGGGCTAACGTGGCTAATGAAGATGTGAGGAGCTTTATGAAAGTTAAAGGTTCCCTAGTAGACCAAGCATATCCTAATAAGGATGGATGCAAAATTGAATAAGCTGCCGTCATTCCCACCGCGGATACAAACCCTGCCTTTGTGTAATAGGTCTGAGAGCACTCACCACCACTGCTGATTCAGTACTTCCAAAATGTTATGTTTATTTTCTTATTCAAATTCTTATGTTAGAGTGTTAACTTTAACCAGTTTTTTGGGGGCTTTGAAAAGACCACATTTTGAGGGGTAGGTGGGGAGTCTAATACTGTAAAATTACTAATTTCATCATTATAAGTCCCAAACTTCACTAGGAATGAGCTGACGTTTCTAATAATGCATCCTGAATGACCTGCTGTTTTGTCTCATCCTCTTGTATTTGCCAGGGTTGCCTCAGTAAACGTTTCTGGAGCTCCCTGGGAAGGGTCCCTGTGGTTCTCCAAAGGTTTTCCTGATGCTGCAGTCAGCCACTAGCCTTCAGATTGCTGGTCTTCATATCATCCCATCATCTCGGGGCATTTCACTATTCCAGACACTTCCCACTGGCCTTGATCTCCCTCATCCTCTCTTCCTCCACAAGACTTTGTGATTAATTTCTGCTGCCCCCTCCTGGAATGACAACTTGCTCAAGTTCCGCCCCCTCCTCCAGGGTTCAGTTCTAATTACATTTTGTCTAGGAACTCTAAGATCCCTAGAATGTAAATACCTCCCCTTCTTATTCTCCTACTGTACTGTGTACCCCCATAAGCCAAGATGCCTATGATGAATGCCAAAATGGTTATTTACACGTTTTTCTTCCTACTACCTCCAGCAACCATGTGGATACAAGGAATAGATCAAATTAGTTTTTTGAAACCTGCCCAAACACTGGCCCGGTATATGGTACATAGTAAGTCTGTTAAATATAGGATAAAACTGAGTTGCCTTAAATTCTAACTAGAGTGTAAATGACTGATTGTCATACCTCTACAGAATGTACAAGAAAAACTGTCTCCATGGTAGGAATTTTTGTTCTAATCAGTCCATGGAAAGAAAAAGCTATTATTAAACTTCCCAGGAAATCTCCCAGGCTGAGAAGTCTACACAATATTCAGGTAGGTAAAGTGTCAAAGAAGTTTATCGATTCATGACGAGAATCCTGTGATGTCTCCTACCAATCTTTCCACGTGACAACACTAGCAGGTTTCACACGGTATTAGCCTCATTTAACCAGCCATCATTTCCATTTAAAAAATATGAGGGGAAGAATTAAGAGTGAGTAGAAAAAATGCCTTTGAATTAAAATCGTTGCTTTTCTTTGAACATCCAGATGATTAAATGAGATCCAGACGAAAGCCTGCAAATTCCAAAAAATAAAGCCCAGCCGGGGGTATCTGCATTCCCTCATGTTTCTGCTGGTAACCCCGTGGTAAAGTAAAGTAATGATTGATTTGGAGAGAATTATGGCTATTATAAACTGTAATCAGTGGTGGATGAGAATAATTACACAGAGAAAGGGGGAAAAGCTGAAACATGGCTGAGCAGTGTTCTGATGGATGGGGAAGTCATTTCCTAGCTGTTAATGACTGATTTTTCAACAGTCAGCACACAAGCTTTAATCCCAGAGGGGAGAAGGAGAAAGGAACGGCCACGTTATTAAGGATGCTACTGATTTAACCTTACCCATTTTCCTCTGGACGTTGCTGGTGCCTGTCTCCCATCTGTTCCTGCTATTGCAGACATACCATGCAGGTTTGAGGTTAGGACCTGGCCTTTATCTGAGAGACACTAGAAAGAGTTATGGTTGTAGAAAACTACTGTAGATCACGGTGGCGGGATACAGCATTAGGGTGTCATAGCATCGTAGGATGTTAGAACTAGAAGGGCCACAGTAATCACCTGATCCAATCTGCTCATTTTATAGATGAGTCCAGAGAGGTGAAGTGATGCGTCTATGTCACATAGGTGAGGGGCTTAGACATAAGGGGAAATTGCTCCCACAGGACCCAGGAGACTGGCCTTATAAAAGAGGCATGATCAGATCTCTGAGGGAGACAGCTTTACTAAAGCCAATTCGAAATTGGCATCAGGTTGGTCTCTTGCCCTCAGAGATATGCTCTGGAGTTCAATATTCTCTCTGCATTAGTTGTTACTGGATGAGGTTACACAGGGTCAGAAAGGGCATGGGTTTGTGGAATGATCAGTTTTGGTTTACAGACAAGTCATGAGTCCTCTAAACTGTGACACTGACACACATACACACACACACACACACACACACACAGAGAGAGAGAGAGAGAAAGAGAACCCAATTTATCTTATCATTTGCAGCCATAAAACAGAATAACTGATAGAAGTAGATTAGAAGTCATAAAACTGCGTAAAACAGGACAGCTAAGATTTGGTTGGCATCCCCCTTCAGGGTTCTTGAAGAGCCTTTTGGATACTTTTGCAAAGTGCTGGGTTCCCCTCTGGCCTCCCGTGCAGAGGCCCCACAGAAAGAGGCTGCATAGTGGTGCTGGGCCGTGACAGATTCCAGCCGTGTCTCCCCTCCCCCACCTGAGGATAAAACCCGTCAGAAAGAAAGGCAGGATCATCTTCTAAGAAAATACCATTGCCTTTGAGGCTAAATCATGTCAAGATATAAGATCAGGAATGTCCAGATGCTGTTTATCCAATCGTAATTAAATTTGGACTTCTTTAGGAGAATGAAGCATGTCTCAGTTCCAGGAAAAGTTGTTTTGATCCCAAGGCTGTTTGGGCTCTTTTTATGAAAACAAACATTTTAATCGAGATGATACCAATGTTCCTAGATTTTCACCATGAAGGCGGGTTTTCTGGAGCAAAATCTCTTGAGCCACCTTATGTTCTTCATAATATTTGATCCAACAGTATTAAAAATCTCAGCTTTTTTTCCACTTTCATCTTTAGTTTTCGGAAATTATTTTCAACAGGATCAATTCCTTTTCAGGTACATTTTACAATGATGCATTGAGAAGTTATTTTTCTGTCTGGTGTTTTTTTCCCCTTCTTCAGATAAGTACACCTTACTTTTCCTTTGAGGAACCATGCTTTCCCTATGCCGTGGGATCCTCCTGTAACTACAAGTCCCAGAGAAGCCATCCTACCCCAAGTACCCTACGTGGCCTGAGATGCATAAGAGGGTATGCAATCCTAGCAGGCCAGTCCAAGTCCTCTATCCCCAAGCCAGGGTGATTAGCTTTGAAAGAGCCACCACTTATGTGGGGCCAATCACTGTCTTTCTCAAGATTTGCTGTATGGATACTGAGAGAGACTGTGTGTACTCTTCAATTTGGAACAATAGCTGGAAGGATATGAATTTTTAGCTGCCTGCACTATCTTTTCAGTGTAAGGAATAAACAGAGAGAGAGAGAAGGTGTGAGAGACAGACAGAGAGAGAGAGAGAGAGAGAGAGAGAGAGAGATTTTGATGTCACTTCTGATGCCAGGAAAACTTGACTCTTGTTTTTTTTATGTTATGGGAACCAATGGATTCCCTCCTTTGCTGTAAGTTAGAATTAGATACAACTCAAGGAGTCTTGGCTAAGAAGAAGACTTTTCATAGGGTTTGCTCAGATTTCTTTTAAATTTTGACTAGTGAATGTAATACTTATTTTTTTCATGGAAACATTTATATTGAATTATTATGTCAGTAACAAAGGGCTAAAGTAGTTTGTAGAGCGGAAGGTAAATATAACTTTTGACTATAACTTTCAGGCCCAGTACGCATCCCATTCTAACCAGTCTTTGGATCCTATGTTTTGAAAGAATAAATGAATGATTGGACAGACAGACGTGCTAAAGTCCCCCAGATCTCACCAAGCACCAACTGTAATCCTCTATTCTGTCAATTGGTTATTTGAAGGAATGATTCTTTTTTCTTAACCATGCATGCCCATACACCGACCCACATCATCCTACAAGGATTAACCAGAAAAAAGCAAAGTTCTCTAAAGGAAATACTTACAGGAATTGTCCAACATGCAGTTTAAAAAAGAGTGCCATTCCCCCACAGGTAGTGCTAATGGGGGGATCAAATTATGAGAACTCCAAATGGATGTAGAAATCCCAGAGCAGAAATTCAGCCATCTGACTCAGCTATTGCTTTCCATCTAACTTTTCTTCATCTGGGGCCCAACCTTCTATACCTTTGAGGATTAAGTTATACGTAACAAAGTACTTTATTTCTTATAGGCTCTGCCCTGCCCTGCGCAGAGCAGGAAGAGTGCAGGGAGGATTCGTGAGATGCCAGTTCTGATAACTTTCAGATGTGGAGGGTGAGTGCCTGAGACCTTGGAGGCAGTCCAAAAGCTCTTCCTCCTAGGAGGGTCCTCGGAGGGGCACCTGTTATAGAAGGGACATCAGGACAGGCTGGTGGGGCAGTCACGTCAGCAGGGCACACAGGAAATCACGTGGCCCCAGAATTCAGTGCCCGGCACTGGGCCCACACTGCCCCAAGACAAAGCATCCTACCCTGCGCTGTTCTATTGTGTGAAGTGCAGTTTCTTAGCTGGGAGGAGGAAGAGGAGAGAGGAGCCGCCCCTGGGCACAAATATCAATTAAGATCACTGTCACCAAGGTGGCACACAGCTTCTGCTCCAGGCAGGACCTTTCCCATTTTATTCTGTCAAGATGGCCATCTTCACAAAGAGCAAACAGATTATTTTGTAACAGTTACTTAAACTCAGAAAATGAAGACAAACCATGTCACAGAAAATGGGTATCTCTTTGTCTTACTTGTTGTTGACCTGCTGGGTGTGATATATTTCTGTGCATTTACCAGTAGGTCAATTCTCTGTATTGATGGGTCTTTGAAGTTAATATATACAGTTATAGACACACATGAGCATATATATTTTCATTCATTCATAAATCTATATGTGTGGTATACATATGTACGTTTACGCATGCATACAAACACACCTGTCTTATCCATAATTGTGACTCTGGAAAGAGGTGTTGAGCACATTTTTTTTTTCTTTTTTTGAGACGGAGTCTTGCTCTGTCGCCCAGGCTGGAGTATAGTGGCGCCATCTCGGCTCACTGCAAGCTCCACCTCCCAGGTTCATGCCATTCTCCTCCCTCAGCCTCCCGAGTAGCTGGGACTACAGGCACCCGCCACCACGCCCGGCTAATGTTTTGTATTTTTAGTAGAGATGGGGTTTTACTGTGTTAGGATGGTCTCGATCTCTTGACCTCGTGATCCACCCACCTTGGCCTCCCAAAGTGCTGGGATTACAGGCGTGAGCCACTGTGCCGGCCTTGAGCACATTTTTGAACAAATAGCTTAGTGACTTTTTCTGTTGATAAAGTAAGAACACTCATGGTAGAAAAATCAGAAGCAGAAATTTGTGAAAAGAAACATAAATACCACCTCTAATTTCACTAAACAGAGAAAACTCTGCTTTATTCATTCGTTTCCCTTTCATGAATATTTTGTGGGTACGCCTTTTCCATGACACAGATCATGGTATGTACAGTGCAGCACACTGCCATTTTCCACTCACCCCTATATCCCCTATGATTGTGAAACAAATGTTGAGCCTACCTTATGCATTTCTTTACAGAGGTCTCAGTTTAAGTATGAGTGTGTGACGGCTGTGTGGCTCTGACTCCAGAACTGGGGAGTCCCAGTTCTGCATCCCCATAGCTCCCTCTTTTACATTGATGGGTCTGCCTGAAGTAGCAGAAGGTGAGACCAAGCATTGCCCGCTGGCATTACCTTATCCCCCAACCCCGCAAACCCTTTTCCCCTACACTTCTCTCCCAACCCCTCCTCCTTGCCCTGGCATAGTGATGGAACCATCACTTGCCGAAACCCAGAAGGAGGCCTCTTGTTTAGCACTGGCAAGGAGCAGATGACCTTCCCTAGGATGAAGAAGGGCAGCCCTGGCTCCGAAATGTGACTGGCACTTGGCCCTGCAGAGAATGCACCTGTGAGGCTGGTTTAGGGGTGATGTCTGCAGACTTAGACTTGGATCTTGAGTATGCACTTCCCTCCAGCCTCTGGAAGCCATCTGCATCCTCAGTAGCTGAACACTGTGAAAAAGGTGCATGAGGCTATTTGTGTAAGTGGTGGCTCTGTGTGTGGTGTGTGTTATTCAGAGAGGGCAGGAGAATGAGCTGCCAAGGGAAAGAGTCTTGGTCATGGCTAGGTGAGTGATGGACCTTAGGAAGGGGCACAGCCCTCAGCCGCCCAAGGCTGGGCTGTCCCCACCCCATCCCCACTCCAGCCTTGATCACATCTGCTTCCAGTTAGTTGGGCCCAGAGGCACAGAATGCAGCAAAGAAAGGAAAAAACACAGGATAGAGAGCCAACGTTGTAGAAAAGGCTGTTATGGAAAGATTTAGGCACAAAGACATTTTTACATTTTTTTTAAAGCACCAATAAATTCCTTCCTGTAAAAATGACAGGAAACCAATTTGGAATAAAGAAGAGAAACTTACGAGAGAATCATCAAAGATTCTTGAAGCCAAATGAATACAAAAGGAAAGAGACTGCAACTGGAGGCGATGAGGGAGGTCAGAGGCTTGATTGGCCTTTGCTGCCTGGCCAGAGCTCAGGGACTTGCGCAAAAGCTCTCCCTGTGCCTGGCTCCACTTGTCCTGCTGGGGCTGTGCAGGGTGAAGGAAAGAGAAGGCTGAGGTGTGCTGGGAGCCCAGCACCGACATAGCTCTGGAAGATCTGTCCAGTGAGGCGTCAACTATGCTGTACTCTTCCCCCTCCAGGTCAAAGCAGGTGCCAGCAACCAATACAAGGACCTTCCAGGAGCAGTAAGGCCTGGGTAGGGCCTCCCTGCTTTGTTTTGTGTTTTGTAATGTGCCTCCCTGTTTGGGGGTGTCTAGGATTATGCACTAATTAACCAGGACCTCTGCCTGTCTGTTAGTTCACAACGAACATGATACTCCCCTTCCTAAAACTATGAGATGTCAATGTTTTAAAAAAATATATACTTTCCGCTTCTCAAATCTTAGCTAAATCTTAAATTTGAAAAAACCATTTTAAGGTAAATGTAATCTTTTTTATTATAGAAGTAATATATTTTTATTTTATGCGTTTAGGAAAATTGAATAAAGCACACAATATTTACTCACACTATACTATTACAATAGAAATATGTATTTGGAGATTGTGTGTTCCTCCTATTTTTCTTCTTTCCTTCTTTTTCTTCCTTCCCAGCTGACCTGGGATTAGAATTACTACATCCTCAGAGTTTCCCTTGAATTGGGGCATTTTGAAAAGTCCCAGAGGATCTAAAAAGCACAGGACATTGTGGTTAAAAAGTGCTGGGCAAATCCTGCCTCCCCCTTCGCAGAGACATTGAGAGAAGTCCTGCAGTAAATATCACTGTTGGACCCGGTTTATAACATCTCATGCTTCTATTTGATCAGGGAACACTTTATTTCATACAACACACATTGCCATTCTGTGGATTGATTCTGAATACACAGCTTCAAAACTGCTGTTCAATCATGAGAAATCTGAACAGCCCCTGCCTTTTCTTGTGATACCGGCTTGTATGCTATCAACAGCAGCTGGTTGGTGTCCCCAAGCCCTTAAATGATGATGCTAATTTAGGGGCTGGCCTTTGAAATACCATTGATTGAGATTCCGGTTTGATATATTGGATACTTTGATTATTGAACCTCCCCTAACTGTTCTGTTAAAAACACTTCAGTGTCTTGTTTCATAGTGATTATCATCATCATGATCATTAGTGACATTTATTGACCGTTTACTGCTTTCGGGCACTGTGCTGAGCCCTTTACATGCATTATCCTATTTAACCTCATACCAGCTTCAGCAGGGAGACAGTATTATTCTTCTCACTTAAATGAGGAGGAAACTGAGGCTCAAATTGGTTAAGTAACATGCTGAGGGTCAGTTGGCTTTCAAGTGGGTCAGCTGGGATTCAAATCCATGAGGTCTGTCTACCCTCAACCAATATAAATTATTCACTTCAAATATCTCTGCTGTAAGGTTTGCAAACATTCACAGAGATTTACTGGGCACATCTGAAGACTTTGTGTACTTTTCCCTCAACATATTTATAGCCCTAACCTATCTAATTATCTAGCTGGGTTTTCTCTTTCCTCTGTCTCTTTCCTCTTGCAAGGATTTATTAAATTTCTACTAAACGTTAAACCCTGAGTTAAGTGTGATGATGAAAATGCAGTATTAAGACAGGGGCCCTTCCCTTAGGGAGCTAACAGTCAATGTAAGATTCCGAGGAGTAAATCAATGGCTAAAACACAGTCCACGTTCCTTTGGGAACCCAGAGGAGCAGCAGCTAAAGCAATGGGAGCCAGGGAGAACCAACTAGAGGAGGTGGCCACAGAGCTGGCTTTTAAAGGGTAGGTGCCTGATAATAGACCAAGAAGGGGAGGGACTGACTTTCCAAGAAGACAGGTGGGCATGGAGTTGGGAGATGACCAAGGAATTTGGGGACCCACGCGTGCTGGAGTTGGGTTGGGCAGTGGGTCTTTGCAGGAGGAAGATGGAAGGACAGACAGGGTCGGCTCTTGGTGGGTTAGGTGGGGCGTGGCTGTATGCTCAGCTGAGGAATGCTAGACGTATGCAGAATGAGATGATTTGGTTTGTGTTTTAGAAAAACCACTCCCTCAACACTGGGAGGCCATCTGAAGTGGAGCGATTAGTACTAGAGAGTGGAATTAGAATGGAGGAATCTAGAAGAAAAATGAGAAAAGCCTGCCCTGAGGCAATGATGGTGTGGGTGGGCCAGAAGAGGCTGATACTGTGGGAAGAAAAATTGGGAATATCTGATTGACTTTTAGATGTGGAAGTGAGCAGGGAGTAAAAATGATGGCTGGATGTCTGATTGTAGTGATGATGGCAGTGGGACTAGACAGCGCTGGCGAGGAGGGGATAGAAGGGGAGACACAGAGGAGGGGCAAGGAGCCCGTGTGTCTGACTTGGGTAACTCAGTGGGTGATGGTGCCAATGAGACAATTTGAACCTTCACCTCAAGAACCCTCCCCGCCGTTTGACTTGTCCTCCTAAAACTGTGAAGCACTGACTTAAATAAACAAAAAACAAAAACCAAAAAATATACTTTCATTTTCTATTCTCAAATCTTAACAAAATCTTAAAATTTGACACAAAGTATTTTAAAATAAATATCAGGTTTTTTTAATTATGGAAGTAACATATCTTTATTTTATATATTTAGGAAAACTGAGAAAAGTACAAAATATTCACCCACACTATTATTACCTTCGGGAGATGTATTTAGGAGTTGCGTTTCTTTCTTTTTCTCTTTCTTACTTTATTCGCCTCCATCTTCTCTTTCTTTCATATGTATTGATTGGATTTAGTTATTTATCACCCATTTATCTATTTATTCTACTGATATTATTTGAGCATCATCTAGTATACTAGGCACTGGGGATACAGCAATAAACAAAACAGTACTTCGAGGAGTATAAATTCTGATGTAAGAGATTTTGACAATAAGTAAACAAATAAATGTATGTTGGGTGGTAAAAATTCTATTGGGGGATATCAAATATAAATAAGCAAATAATTGTATGTAGAGCGATGGTACATGCTATGGAGAAGAAGAAATTAAAATGAGCAAGGGAGCTCTGGAATACTGTGTGGAGATTGGCTATTTTATGTAGAGTGGTCTGGAAAGATCTCTGGTCTCTTGAGGCATTCATTAGAGACATGAAAGAACAAGGGAATAAACTGTGGAGCCTATCTGGGGAAAGAGTGTTCTGGGCAGAGGGGGCATCCAATGCCAAGGCCCTGGGGTGAGAGGATGCTTAGCATGTGTGAGGAACAGTTCATGGGTAGAACTGAATGAATGAGGTGGGGAAACAGGGGATGAAGTCATAGAGGTAGGAGGGAGGCAGATCAGACTGAGTAAAGAACACATTCTTGGAAAAAAGCACAGAGACCAGTTCGGAGGATATGTAAATATTCCACACAAGGGTCAATACTGGCTTGTGCTGGTAGTGCGGTGGGGGGGAGTTGAGAAGCAATTGGATCTGGATTTATTTTGAAATCAGATTAGAGGGATGTGATGTGTGAGGCAGGGGTCAAAGACAATGTCAAGGTTTTTGACCAAGGTTTTGACCTGGAAGAATGGAGCTTTTGTTCGCGGAAATGACCATTTGTTTATTAATATACCTGCACATACTTGACAAGATTGAAACTTAACTGTACCCTGTCTGTATCCTTTCTTTTTTCCACCAATTCTTTCCCCTCAAAGCAGGAAATTAAAGGAAGCCAAATAGAAGACATACTTCTTGTTCACCTTTTTACTTTTTCTAGCCTTATCCCTATATTTCTCCTTTTTCTTGTCAGGAAAACAGAATGTCCATGAATTAAGCCATGCGTTCTGAATTTTGCTTGTGAGGGGACTCAGCTAGAGGCTGCACTTTATTTGAACTTTGTGGCCAGTAGCCAAGGGAAATAAAGCTTAATTAATGCTAATTTTTCTAACCCCTTTCTTTGCCTTTTCAGCAAAATAAAACCACCTTTGGGAGAACTGGCAAAAAAAAGTTAAAACAGACACCACACTACTAAATTTCACCACTGAGATAGCAAAAATATTTTCCTACAAGGTTGTGCTTGGTCGCAAAATGATAAAATATTTTGTCTTGCTCCTCCTTCTCTCTGCCTCCATTATTTTTTAATGTTTGAACAAGTCAGCCGATTTTTATTTGTCTTTATTTCCTTAGAAGATTAAGACAGTCTGTGAGCTTGTTTGTACTGGGCTGTGTTCTGAGCACCGGGGCTTGGTTGGCCATGGTTACAGCCGCTAAATTTCAGGGTGAGGAAAGAGCTGGCAGGGGGAGTTGCCTGCTGGTTGACTCAGTTCGGATCCAATTTATTGGCCTTTCTGGTCTGTGAGATTGTTAGACCAGCTACCTGGGGACAAGCTATTAGGAGGTAATCTTCACCCATTTCTGTAGGTAATAGTTTTTGTTAAACTTAGAACCAAGGCATGCCCTTGTTGACCTCCTGGTGAAGACCATGAGTTGTGTAGTTTAAGGGGCTTCTTTCTTAGCTTTGGCCTATTTCCTGAGCACTTTGCAGGTTATGTTTATAAAATAGTTGACTTGTAGATTAGAAGTGTAGTGATCTGTGGGAGCAACAGCATTTCCATGAGAAAATGCTGTAATGTAAATCCTTAGAATGTTACAGCTCCATCATCATTTAAGAGAATCAAATGTGGTCCCATCCCCTCCCCATCTCCCCATGTCTAGGCCAAAAACCAAAGCAAAACACACACACACACACACACACACACACACACACACACACACACACACACAAATAAAAAGAAACAAAATCATCTACTCATTCCTCACCACTACCACCTCCACCCTGTTTTAAAAATGAGGAAGCAGAGGCCAAGCGCGTGAAGGGGCCTGTCCAGGGATACCCAGCAAGTGAGATGCTGAGGATGGGGCTTGGCTTATGAGGTTGCTGCAGAGAACCTGAGAGCTGCTGTGAAGAATCAAAAACATTTGCTGTTGAGTTGCTCTTTGGCCACGTCCTTGGATAAGGTCATGATTTAGGGCAGTGACATATCTCACCTGGACCTCTATAGTAGTCTCTAAAGTAAGATCTCTTTATTTTTGTTTATTTATTTCTGAGTCAGGGTCTTGCTCTGTTGCCCAGGCTGGAGTGCAGTGGCTCAATCATGGCTCACTGCAGCCTGGATCTCCCAGGCTTAAGTGACCCTTCTGCCTCAGCCTCCTGAGCAGCTGGGACTATGGGTGCACACCACTATACCTACTAAATTTTTTGTAGAGATGGGGTCTTGCTATATTGCCCAGGCTGGTGTCAAACTCCTGGCCTCAAGTGATCCTCCTACCTGACTCTCCCAAAACACTGGAACTATAGGCAAGATCTCTTTAGATAGTCCTTTTCCTCCTCCAGTTCTTACAGGAAAAATCTGGGAGTTCAAGAGCCATGGGAGATTAAGGCAAAGGAGCAGAACTCAGAGCATCATGGAGATGACAGCAGGGCAATGACCGAAATTGTTGGGTGGGGGCGCCTCCCGTCGAAAGCCTTAGTTGCTGACAAGGCCCCATTCCTGCAGATGGTGGAGAGTGCTCAGTCTTCCCAATTCAAGTACAACAGTCTCCTCTGAGTAAAATAACTTCTGTGGGGTAATTACTTTCCCTCCTCTCAAGGGCATTCCCCAGCTCCACCTTCACCAAGAAGCATCATGGTCAGTTGCAAGGGAAGCCCGTGTATCCTCCAGGCATCGTGATGTTCTCCTGGTCCCTGGGCTGCATCTGTCGCTGAGTAGCTGAGGCAGGTGTGTCCACCTGTGATCAGGCACCCATGGCCTGTTGGTTCCTCCTCATCCTTCTGATCCCCTGAGGCCTGCCTGTGGCTGCCCCTGAGAATTTGGCTGGCAGAGTCTGCTGTGGAGCTGAGTCTACAGGGTAATCGTCTTCCCCAGGACAGCTTGGAAGCCAGCGTCATCAGTCATCATCTATGTTTCCTCTGGAGCACGTGGGAATTTCCATGTCCCATAAATACTAGGCCAGGGATGTGGTAACCTTTGGCCCGGTCTCAGAAACTTCCCTCAGAATTGTCTGTTTTCGTTCAGGCACCATGCAGCAAGCAGCGCCCTGTTGGCCACAGGGCTTCTCTAAGAGGCATGGAGTATTTACAGGATGAGCCCAAGGAAAGTAAGAAAATAGTTTCCTATTCTGGAAGCACCTTACACCTACCCCAATATCTTCTGCTGAAGTTCAGCCTGGCACTCCAGATGTGGGAGCCAAAAGGATGCTTATCTGACTTCCTACCTTTCTTCCTTAGTGGCTTCCTCTTCCCCACCCACACCCTATGAGTTTCTTCCTTTCTCTTTATCTCACAGGTTCTGCCCATGCCTCATGTAATCCTCCTTGCATTGACTTAAACAAATGAACTTAATGTTCATATCCCACCAGGCTTGGTCCCTGATGTGTAAAATTCCAGCTTTGGCAGTTAGGAAGAAGGTCTTTGCTCTTTCTCACAACAAACTCTGGGTCTTTGAAAAACAGAAGAAGCATCTTACGACGTTTTTTCCTCTCCTTGTGTTTAGCATCTGAGTCTCTTCCTCCCTTCGTGAAGGTTCTGCCATGGTGTGAGTTTGGTGAGAACTGAGAGATCAGATGTTCAATTTGCTCTCATAGATCCCTAGCCTCCAGGGTGGGGGCTGCTTTTGACGTTGAAGTCTATTTGTTTAGTTAGCCTCTGGATGTTATGAGCTCCCAATATCCCTCCTATAATTTTAATTTCTGCTTAGGTAGATTTCATTTCTGTTTTCTGCAACCAAGAACCATGCCATTTCAACATATGCTTTCAGATTATCATGTAAGTGGAAGCAGATTGTCATGTAAACTTAAGTTTAAAATAAAAATTCCAAGAGATCAGTGCCTGTTCTTTGAAGGTTCTAATTTTATTATGATGTGATCAATTCTTTTGTTTTAGTTGGGGCAGGTGGTGGCTTGGGGCAACCAGGAATTAGGAATTATCAGGAGCTACAAACATTGGTTTAGTATCTTGGAAATGTTATTCTCACCATACATTTTGGGAAGTCTTTGGATGGCCTAGATTAGCATAGTTTATTCAAGAACATACAGTACTATAGCTTGAACTATAATAAAAATTGTCACTCTTAATACCAACCAGTTTCTGTACTGAAACAGACAACCAGTTGTCTGTTCCAATTTCTCTATTCATTATGTGTCATTTGCCATAGACCCTAAGAGATGCAAAGTGACTCTACTAGTTATCTATTGCTGTGTAAGAAATTACTCCTAAATTTAGTGGCTTTATCATACAATAAACATTTATTACACACACAGTTCCCATGAGTCAGGAATTTGGTAGCAAATTCACTGGTAGGGTTTGGCTTGGAGCCTGCCATGAGACTGCAGCCAAATGTTGGCTGGGGCTACGGTCATCTGAAGGCTTCACCAGGGCTTCAGGAGGGTCTCCTTCCTAGATGGCTCACAGACACAGCTGACAAGTTGGTGCTGGATGTTGGTAGAGGGGCCTCAGTTCCTTCCCTCATGAGCCTCTCCACAGAACTGCTTGAGTGTCCATGGCAGGTGGCTTCCAACTGACCAAGGAGAAAACTGCAAAGCCTTTTATTCATTAGCCTTGGAAGTCACATTTCCTTACTTCTGCTGTATTCTGTTGGTCACAAAACGAAACTGTGATTCATTGTGGGAGGAATCTTTACAGATGTGAATACAAGGAGGGGAGGATCATAGGGGAACATCTTGGAAGCTGACTTCCACAGTCACTGAGCTGTGAGTGCTCTAAGGTGGTAGGAACAGGTAACCCAGCAGACAATTTACAGCAATCGATGCACTATCATCAAATTCACTGCTCTGTCAGAGGAAATTGCTATCATACATACATTGTGGGGAGGTCTTAGGATCAGGAGGAACTCAGATGTTTCTCACATGGAGGTAGTCACAGCCTCTTCACTTTTTCTTGGTCTTGGAGTTGCACATTTTCTGCCATTTTGTCATGGTATGAATGATCATCCCCCCTGAAACACATTTTGAAACTTAATCCCCAACGTAACAGTATTAAGTTGTGGGGCCCTTAAGATGTGATTGGGTCATAAGGGCTCTGCTCTCATGAATAGATGAATTCATTCATGAATTAATGAATTAATAGGTTAATGGGCTTGTGGATCAGTAGGTTGTTACAGGACTGGGTTAGTTGTCACAAGAGTGGGTTGTTACAGAGTTGGCTCTATCTTGTGTGCCCCTCTCACCCTGAGATACCCTCCATCACGTTGTGACACAACACGAGGCTTTCGCCAGATGCTGACCAGATGCAGCTGCCTAATTTTTGACTTCTTAGCCTCCAAATCCATACTAAATAAATCTCTTTTCTTTATAAATTACCCATTGTCAAATATTCTGTTATAGCAACAGAAAATGGACTAAGACATCATGTCACATGTAAATATTTAGAAATCCATTCTTGGCAAGCACCTGAGAGGGGAATGTGTCTTCTTCGTCACTTAGCATTACCAGCTGGGCCAAAGCAGCCTCTAGATGACAACTTGTTATTTCTCTGTATTTGGTAGATGATTTTTCATTGTGACTTAAAGGGAGGAGAAAAGAAGGATCCAGGAAGAGCCAGAATGCCCCATCCAAAGTCTTTATTGTAGATAAAGCCAGTCTCTCTCATTTTTTATGAACGAAAACCATACAGAGTGGTACATTTTCATGGCATCTTACCATGTTTGGACTGGAAGAGACCTTAGCAATCACATGTTCCAACACCATTCTCTACTGGTGAGGAAGCTGATGCCCAATAAATGAGGAGGCTTGTCCATTATCAAAAAACTTATTATTAATAGAAGCAAGACTAGTAGAATGCAAACTCTTGGTTCCTGGTCCATTGTGTTTCTATTATTCCAAGGTGTTTCTGAATCTTTATTTCAGAAGTTTCCTGATGTAAAATATTCTACTTGTGTGACAAGTTTTCTGATGTAGATCATTTTCTTTTCTTAGGAAGTTCCTAATGCTTTTGGACTCATGATCTATTTTGAAAATTCAATAAAAGTTATGTGCTCACCTGCAGAAATATGCACATACTCATCTACAGATGATATTTGCTGTGCAGATTCTGGGAATTATGGACCACCTGAATGCCATCCTACTGGAGTGTGAAAGTCAGGTCAAAAAACTGTCTAAAAGTTTATTTATAAATGTTTCTCTAAATACTAATGTCTTCTGCACTTCCAAAATTATACTGTAAAAATATTCTTAATGAGCCTTTTTACATAGCATTTGAATATTATTCTGGTTTAGATTATGTTTCTGACTTTGGAAGCTGCATTATCTTTTGATATCTCAACTTGCAATGTTTTTTCCTCAAGTCCTTGGAATATTTTTTAATGCATCTTAGAACAGTTTTAGTTTCAGGCCTATCCTTATCAGGGAGACAATCTTTGTTTTATTTAATTGAGAATATTTTTGTTTTATAGGCTATTTAATATTTGAAAGACCATGAGGTTAAATTCATCATCTATAGACTTTCCGCCACTGTGCAACAGGCATTATTTAATCACCACATGACAGTTCCAATCAGAATTCAAAACTTACACTGACAGCCAGAGTCTGTGGGGTCAAGCTTAACTTTATCACTTTACAAGAAATAAGCATCTTTGGATTGTTCTTCTAGGGTGTTCTTTCTGCCATTCAACTAGATGATTATTTCATATCCTTTTCTCCCTTCTCGAATTCCAATACCTCTTTTCCTGCCTTCATCACAGCTGAATACTTTATTTTCTATTTCACTAATAAAACTAAAGCAACTCGAAGAGAATTTTCATAGGCTCCTTTCACTATATCCTCCCAGCTACCTGCACCTATATTGGGGGTACTTCATGCCCCCTGGTTGGGATGGGTGAACTCCAAGGCCAATCCCTTCGCTTGTGCGCTAGACTTTACCCTTTCTCTCTTACTCAAAGACAATGCTTCAACAACTGCCTCCTTTTTTAAGTCAAGAATCACTATTTTCTCTCTCCAGGATCATTCCCTTCAGCATGCAAACCTACAATCCCTCCCACTGTAAAACAGAACAGAACTCTCCCTTGATCTCACATCACTCTCTAGTTATGGCCAGATTTATCTGCCCCAATTTCAGCAAAACTCCTCAAAAGAGCTGTCTCTACTCTCGGTCTCCATTTCAGCTCTTCATGTTCTCTTTGAATCCACTCCAACAAGAGTTTCCTCTCTACTGCTCTGTGGAAACTGCTCTGGTCAAGGTCACCAGTAAATACCATATTGGTTATAACTACTTGCCCAGCCTCAAATGTGCTGTCTACTGTCTCACTCATATCTGTTCCTGAACTGCACATTTGAAAGACACTCAGGCTATCATAAGGAGAAAGAAAGAATGTTTACTCAACTGCTTCCCAAATTTGATAACCCTGTACGTCCAGCCCTATTTTGTACAATATAATTTTATGAGAAAATTGAGCCCATACAATTTAAAATATAAACTCTTCTAGGTCTATACATACAAAATGGGGCATCAGCAATTATTCAATAAATTGGGGCTGTTTAGACAAAGAAGTAGAATAACGGAGATGCCTGCTCCTCTCCCCAGCCACCGTTTTTTTGGGGGTCAGAGTTGGCACTATTTGGTCTTAAAGGATGTGAGAAATTGTGTATTTCCTTGTGTTCCCTTTTGGGGACAGGGGGAGAAGAGTCCATGGTATTACTATTGAAGGTCTAGAATGCCACATATTTTACTTTAAAGGAAAATGTGCAGCATGAGAATGAGGTCTTAGAAATGAAGCAAGCTGCACCCTGTCCTAACAGTCTGCAACCAAATGGTCTCTCCATGGACCCTGGGGGAGATGACTGTGCATCAGACTCCTCAGAGGAGGTTCTGAATGGACAAGGCAGCAGTGGTGGGCTCTGGGGGGAGGAGTTGGGAGGGAAGCCATTCCTAATAGATGTACATTAGAAGGAACTGCTTTATAAGTGACTCACGATTTATTGCAGTGGGATATGTATGTCTTCCTCAGCAACCAGGAGGAGAGAAAGGGATCTCAATCCATCTTTTAAAAACTCAGACTATTTCTTCTTTGTCTCCTTATAGGGCATTCTCCATTCTATCTCCTTCCAGAGCTAAAGGTTCATTTATTTTCCTAGATAAGGTCTGAATAAGGGCAAGATATAATTTAAATGCAGTCAGGCTTAAGATAAATCAGTCATAAAGAGGCAATTATTTTATATTAAATCTGTGTCCTTTCTAAAAGGGAATTTGTATTTATCAATTAACTCATTACCACCATTTAATTTTTCTAAAGGAGATTTTGAACTTAAAAAATATTCATTGTGGGGTCTTTTAATTTGTAGAAAGATTTAGATGGTTGGGGGGGTTCATATTATATTCGGAGTCATTTTATTCATCAACATTAAAAAATATATTAAGAAATACTGTAGATCTCATTATTTGCTTTAAGCACTCAAAAGCTCATGCAACAATTTTGTCATACATTCCAGATTGTTAGATCAGTAATAGGAATGTCTAGCCAGCAAATGAGCACAGTAAATATCAAACGTCATTTGCAATCAGACTTGCATTTGAATTTCAGGCTTACCACTGCACGATCTGGGGCTTGCTACTTAATTTGGCTAAGTTTTAATTTCCGCAATCAGAAAGTGGGGATATAAACAGCATTTGATTGTAGCAAATATCTATTGGCTTTGCCCGTCCATCATGCATTTCCTCTTCTGGCCCAGGACATTTCCTTTTCTCTCAGGAACTACCCCTCCCCTATTCTCAGCCCATAGTGTTCTGATGGAGCTAATCTGCCTCCTGGTTTGGGGCTGTGCACATGACTCAGAACTGCCCATCAGAGAACATTATGTCTTTGGTGCTAAGGGCTGAATGTTTGTGTCACCCCAAAATTCATATACTGATACCTAATCCTCAATGCAATGGTATTATGGGGTCTTTGAGAGGTAGAACAGGTTACGAGGGCAGAACCGTCATGAATGGGATGAGCGTCCTTTGTAAAAAGGCTCAAGGGAACTTGTTCGCCCCTTCCACCATACAAGGACACAGCTTTGAGGCAAAGAGCAAGCCCTAATCAGACACCAGATCTGCCATTGCTTTGACCTTGAACTGCCTGGACTTCAGTACTGTGAACAATAAAT
Organism: Pan paniscus; assembly: GCF_029289425.2. Lineage (NCBI taxonomy): Eukaryota > Metazoa > Chordata > Mammalia > Primates > Hominidae > Pan > Pan paniscus. The sequence continues at coordinate 30,368,751 of NC_073255.2, read as the reverse complement.
TTCTGTTGCTTATAAATTACTCACCTAAGGAATTTTGTTGTAGCAGCCTGAATGGACTAAGACACTTGGCCACAGTGGTAGGTGATGTGTATGTAACCTAAGTGGAACCACTGACTTCTGCTAGTGTTATGCCTAGACTGTTAGTTCTTCAAAGAAGACTACCAGAGTCTAGAGTCAAAGCTAAGCGGCAAGGATCTTTACTACAAGTTCGAACTTGGTCTTTCTATTCTACAGCATATAAGAGGGCTTTGAACAATGCGAGTGTTTGCTTTTTATAGCCTGAAAGTTACAGGGGAACAAAGGAATTCTTTTGGTTCTTGCTCTTTCAGTAAAACTTTGAACGGCTGTCCTTTTATCGGAGACTTTCTTGGTGGTGTTTGTACTGGGCTCAGGAAGTTTGAGAGATATATGGCGATATGTGGTGGGATGGGAGGATGGGATGTGTTTGTATTGGGCTTGTTTGTTTTGAGCTTGGGGCTGAGGAATGTGCCTGGCTCCAGTTTCAGACCTCGCGAGTCACAGATTCGGATTCAGAACAGACACAGACAGACAAACGGAGACGAGCCAGCTCACCTATCAGTAGATCGATCCTAGCAGATCCGTTGACCAGGGGTCTGGTGGGCTTGGGGAATCCCGGACGGGCCCCCAGATGTTATGCCTAGACTGTTAGTTCTTCAAAGAAGACTACCAGAGTCCAGAGTCAAAGCCAAGCGGCAAGGATCTTTACTACAACTTGTAGTAAAGATCCTTGCCGCTTGGCTTTGACTCTGGACTCTGGTAGTCTTCTTTGAAGAACTAACAGTCTAGGCATAACACTAATGGTATTAGAAAATCAGTATATCCTCTCCATAAGGGTTGCTAAACCAATAGAATGTAAGCCTGAAACTGTGAATGGCTATTTTGTTATCCCATATGGGACCCTTTTCGAGAATGACGCCATCATAGAAAGCAGCAAAGTCAGAAAATATGGAGAAAGACAATATCCTGGGAATATTTGAGCTGTGGTCTCCAGCTATGCCCAAAGCACGTGCAAACCTGTATTTCTTAATCATATATACAAAATAATTCCGTATATTCAAAAGCCAGAATAATTCTGAATACCGTAGATATTGGCATCCAGAGATTGGGAATTGCAGGGAACAAACCTAAACTATGGAATTAGTTGTCAGGGTAGGAGATGGAATGGAGAGGCTTTTCACTCTCCTGGCTACAAAGTTGGTTACCCTATAATGTGGGTTACCCTTTCAAAGCTTACTTTTGTAAGCATTAGTAGCTCACCCAATATTTGCCACTCTCTGCCTTCTAGGCACATGTTAGAATTGAATTTTATGGCCCCTGTGATCAGGTGGGGCCATGTCACCTACTTGTTCTGGCCGATAAATTTTGAACAAAATTAAACACATAATTGCTAGTGCAAGATTCTCCAGGGCACTTATTGCCTTCATTCCATTGAAGATGCCAGCTGCTGTATCAGCCTGGAGTCCTGAGTATAGGTCAGGAGCAGAGCAGCCCTGCTCACCAGCAATGGCCATGATGCATGAAGAAGAAATAAACCTTTGTAGTTGTCAGTCACTGAGATTTTGGAGGTGTTGGTTACAGTAGTATAACCTAGTCTTTCATGGCTCATGTACCTCGTGTATCTTGAAATTTAGACCATATTCCTATCAAAGCTCAAGCCTTAAAAGACTTGATAGGAAATGTCAGGATTACATCCTGCAGCCTTCAGTTTGGCCCTATAAGAAAGAAAACAAGCTACAAATTGACTTATCTGAAAGCATGGTGGAGTGGGGAGTGGGTGAGGGGTGACTTTCTTAGGAGAGGGCCTATGACCAGCAGGGTTAAGTGGTTGCAAGTCAGGGATTCAAGAGCTTTGAAGGCTTGGCCAAGCCAAACCGTCTTCTCCAAGTCATGGTTAATGCAAGCAAAGGCAGAAAAGCTGGAAACTCAGGGGGAGATAAGTATTGTATATGTATTGTATATGTATATGTATCCCAATAAGATATGTATTGGGATCTGGGGAAAGCCTGATCTCCAGTTGGTGGTGGGCTCCCAGCCAACAAAGCGGGTGATCATCAAATCACACTGCACAGAGCCACCCACTGGACAACCTTCTGGGAACAAGGGGCAGACTGGCTGCTCCTCCCCACCCAGCTATTGTTTAATATTGCCCAGGGGCAGAGGCCACAATGGGAACACAAAGACATGTTGCCAAGGGACAGATGCTTTGAGGCCTAAGACTACATTCAAAGACCATGACTCAACTGAGCTTTGGTTAAACAACACAGCTCTAAAAAGCCTGGAGGTGGTTCGGCTGAGTTCAATCCAAACTTCACTAGCTGTGTGGCTTTGGGCAAGCTACTTAACCTCCCTATTCCTCTATCTCTTTCCAAGAAAAGAGGGAGAATAATAGTATCTAAGTGATGCTGCTGTCTTCAAGATTTAATTAAGATAATGTATGTAAAGAGCTTAGAAGAGTGCCTGCACATAGAAAGCATTTAATATATGTGTTAGTTACTCAACACCTACTATTATTATTAGCCAAGATAATGGATGGATAGTTTGAAACAACTTGAACTGCCAGAGAAACCCAAAGCTTGGCATGCAAATGCTTGTAATTGCCTGACCCCTGAAATGAGCAGGCCCCAAACCTGCACTAACAGCAAGTGGGCTGCTAGAGGAATGAAGGGAGCCCTGTAAGGGAACCTTTTTCCTGAGGCAGCTCACATGGGGCCATGGTGGATGTGTGCAAGAAAGAGCCTTCCAGAAAGCAGAAATGAGGACTTCCTGATTGGCTGATCACATAACTCACTCCACTGCCAGGGCAGCCAATACAGGCTACCTTCTCCAGCATAAGATCTCACCAGTTATAAGACAGTAGCCCCTGTATGTTGTTTTATTATTTTCTTTTCCTAAATAACACATTTTTTCCCCAATTACCCTATTTTGCTCCCACCATTGAATGTTGGATGTAACAGGGAGTTAGAGTTACTTTCTAGCCATGGAATTCTGTAAAGCTATGTGAAGCTACATCTGGATTGACCAAGGGGAATTCCTATCCATCAGAGTCTCTGGACTTAGAACTGGGTGCATTAACTAGACAAGATTTCATGTTGCCTCCTTTTGGGGATGGGCTGAGTGTATTTTTGTTGTGTATGGGACAGCTGCATTGTCAGGCAAGGGCATATTTGAAGTTGTGTATATATGTGAAGAAGCACGTGCCTACATGCAGGATAGCAGGGTGAAATGAAATGAATCAGGACATTTCCATTTTGCAGAAGCAGCCTTGAGTTCTGATTCTGCCACTTGCAACAAAGAGTTCTGACTGAAAAGATAAAATAAGAGACAATGTGAAAAATTTACTAAATACAATGTCCAGCATATAGTAATGGTTTAGTATATACTAGCCACTGTCGTCATTTTGAAGAATATTGTAAGACCTAAGTGGAATAAGAGGTTAGGAAAATAAGGCTGAGCAGGTAGGTGGCACTTGTCCAAGGTGACACAGCTACAAGTTACAGAGCCTATATGATACCAAAGTCCCTTGATATGGTTTGGAGCTCTGTCCCCACCCAAATCTTACATTGAAATATAATCCTCAGTTTTGGAAGTGGGGCCTAGTGATTGGATCATGGGGGCAGCTCCTTCATGAATAGTTTAGCACCACCCCCTCAGTGTTGTTCTTGTGATGGTGAGTGAGTTCTCAGGAGATCTGGTTGTTTAAAAGTATGTGGGTCCTCCCCGCCTGCTCTTTCTCAGTCCTGCTCCTTCCATGTAAGACACCTGCTCCTGCTTTGCCTTCTACCATGAGTAAAAGTTCCCCGAAGTCTCCCCAGAAGCAGACACTGCCATGCTTCCTGTACAACCTGCAGAACCATGAGCCAATTAAACCTCTTTTCTTTATAAATTACCCAGTCTCAGGTATTTCTTTACAGCAGTGCAAGAACTGACTAATATAGCCCTGCTCTTTGCATGGAGGCAATAGCTTGGCCCCTGTAGGCCCAGAGAGTACAGAGAATCCATGCACTGTCTGAGCATTAGAGCCAAAGGGACTAAGAGATCACCACATCCAGCCTTATCATTTCACAGATGAAAAATCAGGGCTTTCAGAGATGTGAAGTTATTTCACCATGGAGAGAGAAAAAGAATGCAAAAAGCCCTATATTAGCATTTACCTATTATGTCACCAAAGCATGAGGTCGAGAAGACCCAGGATATAGTCATGGTTCCATATTCTGACTATGGGTTATGGGACCAAACATTTTCCTCTTCTAAGAAGGGAGGAAAACAAATTTTCTTTATAACCACAACACTGTTTTATTGAGGCTGGATCCTGTTAAGGCATAAGCCTTTTTGTGGATTTGGGTTTGCCAGAGCTGAGTTTGGTGATAAGAATAGACAGAGGCCGAGTTTGGTGGTTCATGCTGGGCCCTGCGGGGAGGGTCCCAACGCGGCAGGTGGGCCTGCAAGGGGAGGCCGAGGCACCGGTGCAAGCAGAAACCACCCGGTGAGGCAGAGCAGGGGCCGGTGCCCCGGCCGTCCTGTGCCAAGCATGCTTGGGGTCCCGGGGTCCCTGGGGTCTGGGGTTCATGGCCCTGGTGCGGCTTTGCCCTGCAGGCAGGGTCCCAACGCAGCAGGGAGGCCTGCAAGGGGAGGCCGAGGCACTGGTGGAAGCACTTTGGGAGGCCATGGGAGAATCACTTGAACCCAGGAGTTTGAGACCAGCTTGGGCAACATAGTGAGACTCTGTCTCTACAAAAAATTTTTAAAAATAAAACAAATAAACAAACAAACAGAGTCAGAGAGAATGAAGTTGCTTTAATTAACAGAAAGACAGAAAACACTTGGGGTTGGAAAAGCACTAGAGGCTTGTGAGATAATATGAGGCTGAAGCTGGTATACAGAATAAAGAAGTCCTTAAAAATATATCTGGGGGTGGGTGGAAGACAAGGGTCAAGAGAAAGAGTGAAAGAATGATAAAGTAGATTGCCTAACAATTGAAAATGGTTCACCATTTTGGCACTACCATGGCAGTGCAGTGAACTACATGGTCAGCCAACTCAGCTGTCCCCAGTTCTGCTCTCTGCTCTTATTGCAATAAAACCCCTTCTGCTTCCTCAAGACCTTCAGTGTGTCTGCGGCATGTGAAACCCCCATTTGAGCAGATTTTTGTGTCGACTAAGGAAGGAGTCAGTTCTACATCTGCATCACCATGGTTGCACATGTGGAGTGGTGCAGTGATCCCTAAACTGAACTAATTAGGTAGAGAAGCCCCCAAAGCCAAAATAATGATCCCCCAACCCTTTAGAATTCATAAAGACTAAGAGGAAGTTCTGGGATGGCCTCGGAACATAGCGTGGAGTTTTCAGCCCATCTTATCTAAATATTCAGGGCCAGGGAGGCTTCAGATGACAATAGGTTTAACATTTTGTCAGGTGTTGAAAGCCTTGAGATGGGAATGAACATTTCCAGGACATATTCCTTTTTCAGCGTGCAAAACCATGAAATCAGGAATAAATTGCTCTTATGTTTGCATAGCACCCCCAAAACTGACAAATCTCCCTCAGCACTCTTCTGATTTCCTGGAGGTTGCTCTACCCCTGTCTGGCTGGGTGAGCAATTGTAGCCTGGGATCATCTTCTTGTCTTTTCTCCTTTCTAGTATTTATATTTGTCTTCAGGTTTCATTTCAGACCCTAGACGTGTCTTTCATGCTTTCCTGCAAAAACAATCGAAAGATCGTTTCCATAAGAGTTGATGAGATCTCGGGTTTAAAGATGAATGGTCCTCTAGTTACGTGGCCTGAGCTGACAGTCCTCTCAGCATGTACGATACAATTGTCTCAGCCCATCTGACTGCTGAACTACCAAGGGCAAGATGAGGAGTATAATGTGTCAAGGCAAACCAAAGCTGACGCTCTGTCTCCAGCGCCATCCGCAGAATCTCCACTGGCTGACAGAGGACACACTGCTCCTATTTGGATTGGCTTTCACTACCCTCAGAAGGGTGTAGGAAATCCATCTCTTACCCAGTTATTGGAACCACTGGGGGATCTGGCATGCAGATTAAGAACAACTGCCAGGGTGTCTTGATCAGGAAGAAACCCAAGCCCGCCTTCACCGCTCACATTTGCAGAGCTCTTGACATGTTTAAAAAGCATTTTCATATACACTTGAAACACTCTTAACCAACCTCCACTTCATTAGCTTGCCAGGCCAACTAATCCTCTCCATCCGTTCTGTAAAATGTGATGGCTGAGGACCACATCAAATAGAATACTCTTGACTCCAAAGTTACTCTCTAGTAACACTTTGCAAACTGCACATTGAGATCCATGAGTGGATCATGAAAACAAGTTAGAAGGTTGCACCAGAATTTTTAAAAACGTAAAATAGAAGAAAAGCATGCATCACATGTTGTAAGGATAAGCTGTGTTTTCTAAAAATTATGTTTGAGGGGCACAGGTGTGTTTGCATTTGTATGAGTATGCATGTTTGTGTGTGAGTATTTATGTGGATATATTAGGTTGCAATAAGAAATGCCTTTCTGTGGATCTGCAGTCAAATAGTTCGAAAGATATTGCTCTAATATGCCCGGGTGCCTTTTTTCCTACTAGCTGTGTAGTGCCCTTACCAAGAGTCAGTGGTAGTTATTCCTAAATTTATTTATAGCAGTTGTACTTGGTTAATTTATATTAATATTAATGTTTATAATAATTTTATTTAATTAATGTAAGACTGATGAGCTACGAGAGTGAAGAGGCAGAGAGTTGTTTCCATAAAAATAGAGTTGCATGATTTGGGAAGATCTGATAAAGTGAGTTGCTGAAAAAAAGTGCTGCACAAATAAATTTGGACCAGATCATGGTAACATATTGAGGGGAAATGTTAAAAATTCAAGAATCTTAATTCATATAGTTTTAAGTTGTAATTTCTTTCAAAAAATGGCTTTGTGCAAGAAAGACCAGGAAGAACCCCACCAGCAAATCTATTGCCTATCAACTACACGTTTAGACAGTGAGGATTCAGTGGTAAATGTGACCCGCTGGAAAGATAACAGGGAACAAGACCCTCAGTCTGCCTGCATGAAGCTACAATCCAGCAGGAAAGGCAGACTTGAAGTAAATCATTACACAAGTAAATAATGATGACTATGATACAGCCATGAAAAAAAAGGTCTGGACTGGGGAGTATTTACAATTCTAGGGGTTAGAAGTCACTTTCCTAACCCTGTCTTTACAAAAAAATACAAAAATTAGCTGAGTGTGGTGACATGTGTCTGTGGTCCTAGCTACTCAGGAGGCCGAGGTGGGAGGATCACTTGAACCTGAGAGGCAGAGGTTGCAGTAAGCTAAGATTGCACCACCGGACTCCAGCCTGGGTGACAGAGTACGAGACCTTGTCCCCCTAAAAAAAAAGTCACTTTCCTGAGGCCATCTTTAGTTTGTTTCCTCATTCATCAAGTGGAGCTGGACATACTTCCCTTCCTATTGTCTCTTAAGGGCTTTCATGTGAAACACGAAATTGAATTAGAAGGAAAGTGCCCTCCAAATGTAGAAATATTATTAGAAATAGTCTCTGGCACATGCTATGGTCCAATGGCACTTAATAAATGTGGAAGCATGGAAAGAAGTGATTGAGTGAGAAATAGTATTTTTATGGAAGATTAAATCAATTATCGGAGGAAATACATCATAGGCTTGAATAGCTAGAAGATTTAGAAACATACTTTTCCTATATTTGCTTTTGACTGGATCTTATATTTGTTAGGTCTTTCCTAAATCTGCTAAGAACTGTTTTTCCCCCTCACTGTCTTTGCACCTGAGTCCTGAGCAGAGAAAACCTGCTTCTACACCCAGCCAGCCTTGGGTTTTATTCTTATTTTCCCGACACTACCCAGGATAATTCCAGACATCCATACTGAGAACCTGTTCCCTGCATAGCTAGTTCTAAGAGCCTGTAGGATGTGACAGAAGCCACCCTGGTCCTTTCCCCTTTCCCTCCAGCCCCAGTTCTTTCTTTCCTAGAAATGTGTGATTGCCCTACCACATTCCTCTTGAGAGTTATGAGGCCACGTGGACTGCAGATGTTCCTTCCATCTCAAAATAGAGACTCTTGTGCCCCCTTCTATCAACCTGTCTCAGAAGTGTCTTGTTTCCCTTCCAGAACTAACCCCAAAGATAACTGCCCATTCCTTCTTGACCCCAGCCTTTGTAGCCTCAAACCCTTCCTTCCGAACATGCACAGCAGGTCTCCTCTATCTTGGAAAAAGGACAGCTCTTGGCCCCACTGTATCCTCAGACTGCTATGTTATTTCTCTCCTGTTGTTGCCACTTTCTTGGTGAGTTCTCCATGCTTCCCATCTCACCATCTGCTCACTCAAAGTCTGGTTCCTGCCTCTCCTGCTCCTGTCATCGCCCTTCAGAAAGGCACCATGTCTTTCTAACAGCAAACCCAGAGGTGTTTTCTCAGTCCCCCTCTTCCATGACAAAAGCAAAGTTACATGAAGGAGGAATCAAGGACTCAAACAATGCAAAGGATCAAGAGGGCTGAAGAGGACTGGATCAAGAGTATGAGTTTGTTCATGTCCCCATGTTATCTTTCTCTGTTTCTTGGAATCTTCATCATTGATTACTTCTGTGCATGATCTAGGTTCTTCCTCTTCAGCCTTGGCCTTTCCTTAACCCCTAGGGACCGTTAGAGCTCTGGTGTTAGAGATTATAATGTAGTTTTCAAATAGCCTGAACAACTTGAATGTTTTCCCAATGTTCTATTATATCATCTACACTTTGGGACTTGATTAAAACACACCACCTGAGGCTTGTGAGGCTCCACATCCCATTAAATCCCATCACTGCTTGCCACCGGCTAGACCAATTGCCGCCTCCCAAAGGTAATATGCTTTATTTAGGCAATGTGTGGAAAGGAATCAAACCTGACTGCATGGAGTAAGTGCTTACTATAAGGAGCTGTTATTAGTATAAATGAGTGCTCAGATTAGTGGAGAGACTTCCCCCTCATGACTTCCTTAACCAATCTGCGGGTTTACTCCATTTTCTAGTAAGCAGAGAAAAAAGTAGTTGTTAATAACTATCGTCGAGAGAATACAGTAATAGAGCAGATTCCTCTCTCATCTCATAGCCCAGCAATAATAAACCCCTTGCTCTGCCTCTCCTCTAAGTGGACATCATGTGATCAGTTTCTTTTTCTGGACCATCATAAAGACAATGTAAGAAGACTGACTATGCAGCCCCCACACCCACCCTCAGATCAGCCTAAACCACTGAATCAACAATTTCTCGGGCCATTCTTTCATTATGGATATGATCTGAGCCTCAAAATGTGGGCTTTGCAAATTGTGTGGACTGAAATTTCTGTATATGAAGAAACATAGAAAGATTTTAATATTCAGTTTCAATGTTCTCAGCATGCACAAACCATTCAAACTTTGTATGGCTCAGTGTAGTTACAAAATATCTCTGTCTAGTTATAAAATGCCTTAATTTTCCTTTTGATCAATTCCAGATTCCAACTTACTTTTCAGTCAGCAAGAGAATCCTCCAAGGACTCAGTACTAGGAACAGGTGTGCTTCTAAATGACATCTTTCTTTTTATCTTTTGAAACTATGAGCCACGAAGCTGTCTATATTTCCCTCTTTGTGATGACCATGTGGAAGCTCATGTTCAAATTTGCAGCCTGATGCTGGTGGCAAAATATGCGATGTAATATAAGACCTGCATTTTATATCTAACCTTACCCTTGGTATTGCTCTGTTTTTCTACCTTTATCCCAATCCTCCATACCCACTCTTTTTTCACTTATTTAATTTTGTTTTTACCCTTTATGTCATTTGTCATTATGTAAACTACCACAAATTGTACTGAGAATAAAATCCAAACTCTTCAGTATGTCCAAAGAAGCCACTCCTCTCTCATTTGCCCTTGGTCACCTCTCTCAATGCATCTTTCATAATTCTTCTCCTTGTTCACACCAGCCTCCTGGCTGTTCCTTGTACTCACCAAGGACTTTTCCATCCCAGGGCCTTTGCACATGCTGTTCCCTCTTGCTGCAATGCTCTTCTCCAACAAGGCTCCCCCCTTCCCTTTGCTGAGGCCTCTGATTCAATGCCAGCTCTTCAGAGAGGCCTTTTCTGTCCACCCTGTCTAAAGCAGGATTCTCTGTCTCTACTACCTCCCCCATTGCCCCCACGCCACTGCTTCACTTATCTTGGAATATTTCTTATGACCTAATGATTAGAAAAACAAACCATGTTTCCTCTATACTCTCACAACACGCTTCTGACACCAGATGTGTGGGGATTTCTCCCCAACAGCAAGCAAGCAAGTAATGATGTAGAGTCTACAGTGAACACTAGGTGGGTATCCTTCAATCCAATTAAATTCAGACACCATCTACCTGGAGATAATGTCAGATCACACAATTTGGGGCTCAGTCTCATAAGACTGCCCCCCACTTCAGATGACAGTCACAAGCCCCAGGTTGTTTTGCCTGTGCTTCTGCCCGACTGGTATAAATCAGGAATTAGATGACCTCCTCCTCAGGTTTGATTAACTTGCTCTAGCAGCTCACAGAACTCAGGGAAACATGTTTACTGGTTTATTATAAAGGATATTACAAAGGATACAGATGAAGAGATGCATAGGATGAGGTATGGAGGAGAGATCACAAAGTTTCCAAGAGCTTTCTGGGCTTCCCACTCTCCAGGAAACTCTAGATGTTCAGCTACCTGGAAGCTCATCTGAACTCTTGTCCTCTTCTGCTTTTATGGAAGATTTCCCTATTAAATCATTGGCCATTGATGATGGGGGCTGAAAGTCCCAACCCTATAATCATGCCTTGTCTTCCTGGTGACCAGTCCCCATCCTGAAACTACTTAGGGTCTGCCAGCCACCAGTCAACTCATTCAGTCAACTCATTAGCACACACATGAAAAAGACACAGTTTGAAGATTTAAGCATTTTAGAAGTTGTATGCCAGTAAACTGGACAAAGATGAATATATATTTTCCAATATCATACCTCATTTAAAAACAGTTTATCTTGGGCAGCCTGGGGAGTGGTTATAAGCACAGACTCAGAATCAGACTGTGTTCATCTTCCTGCTTTACCAGGAAGTGGGTGTGTGAACTTGGGCAAATTATTTTACCTCTCTGTGTTTCAGTTTCTTCATCTGCAAGTGAAAGGCATAGAAAAGAGTGCCTGGCACATAGTGAACACTGAGTATTTCATTTTTGAAGGAATAAAGAATTGATGTTTATTTTCTGACTCCTTACTTGGTCTGTCTTACATATCACTGTCTCCTTAGCTCCGTAAACAGCCCCTGACATATTAGGTAGGCCCTTAAGTATCTGTTGAATACTTTTGGTATAAGTAAGAGCACTGAAACATAAATAAGTATTTTTAAAACCTGAAGTTAAAGAGAAAAGACACTGGGCCAAGTCTTGGAAGACTGAAGTTTCGATTCTTGCTCTGCCACCTAAGAGCCAGTTGAGTTTAGGTAAATTAGGTAAAATCTGCCCAAGGCCAAATTAGAATGAAACAAGTCTTCTTTGCTCCAGAGGTGAAAGGAAAGTAAAGTGAGAATTTTACAAACCTCCACTTACTCCATAAAGAAAAGTTATAGTGTTCCCCAAGGAGAACATGGAGCCATGTTGATTAAGCTCTTCTATGTGCCTGGCTCTGCCTTAAGTCCTGGGAATATGGAAACTAAAGACTTGGCTCTTGCGCTAGAGGAACTGACAAAAATCACAAGGAAGACAGAAAGTAAACAATTGCAGTGGAGTGATGACTGTTTTGGTGGAGGTGAGTTTGGAAGCACAGTGGGGAGCCACCTATAGGTGTGACCCTCACCCTGAACTGGGAAGGGAGTTGTCTGGGTGGGGAGAGGCATTCTCAGCACAAGGAGTGAGTGTGCAAAGACATGAGGCTCTTTTCACCACAATTTCAGGAAATGAAGGTAGCTCAGTATGCCAGGGAGTGGGTGTGTATGAGGAGAAATGGCAAATGATGGCATAGGACAGGTAAGCAGGGCCCTGATCTTATAGGGTGATGCTAAGATTCTCCTCCTTGCCCTCCGATTCCTCTGACAAAGTGGCCTGGGTGCTGCTGGAGGCTGAGACATCGCTCCTGGCCTTAGGCGCCCTCCTGACTTGCTGGTCTCAAAGCTGCCTACTCAGATGTGTGCCCAATACCTCAGAGAAGCCAATGGCACTCCTCAGAGAGAAGTAGGAGGCTCACCAGAGTCATCAGATCAGATCAGATCAATTTTTTTCTAGACAAATGGTATTAAACCTTCCTATACTTGAGGAGAGGGCTGAAGAGAGGGCAGGGGCAGCCGAAGTGAGGAGCAATCCCATTCTTTTAGATTGAGCCTGTTCCTCTTTTCCCCCCAAATTACTTCTCCCACTGCCTTCTCCTCTCATTACCGATGCATCATGATGCTTCCAATTCTCCACTCACCTCTATATTCCTGCCCTTTGCCATGGGACTTTGCCGCATCCAGAGGCGGAGTCTGTTTCCCCATCTCTTGAATCTGGCTTGACCAATAGCATGTGGGGGAGGTGCTGGCATGCGGGTTCCAGCCCAGCCATTGGTTCCACTCTCCCCTAGAATCCTGCCAAGGGGAAGTTGCTGAGTCATCCCAGGTGAGACTATTCTAGATCAGTGAGGCCCCAACCAGCCCAGCAGGTGACTGCAGAAGCGCGAGCAGGCCCAGCTGAGATCTACCAAGCCAGGACCACCCACAAAACCACTTGCCCCACCCTTAGGCTTGGGAGAGAGAACAAATGGCCATTGAGTAAAGTGACAACATTTTAAGAGGTTTGTTACATAGAATAGCTAACAAATATACTTCTCAGTGATTTTTTATTTTCCTTTTTGTCCTTCCTTCCCCAAAAAGAGTTAAGGAGGCAAGATCCTGGTGACTGAATTAGGGAGAGGGCATGAGTCGCCATTTCGGGACCTATTTATTCTTTCATCCTAGGATGTAAGCTTTCTATTTATATGAGTACTAACTGCCCCAAAGAGACACCATTTGTGCGGCGAGATGTGTTTTCCATTCTAATAAACCATTTTCCCCCTTACCCACGGCATTACCCTCTGCATTGCTAGGGCTGAAGGTCATGGCTAATTGGCATGGCTGCTCAAATCATCTCTGGGAATCGCCTCATGGAAATCTTGCAAAGTGGAGGACCCAGTGGGAGAACAGCAGGATTCTGATAATGGGCTGAAGATAATTTCACTGGCTCACCATGGGCCTTGTTTGCTGGTGATAAAATAAAGGATAGGAGCTCAGCAACCAAATTGGCTCCAGAGTTGATGTGTGGCCGAACAGTCTTGATGAGGAAGCTGGGAGTTGTAAAGCAGGCTCGCCCTTTAATGGGTGCTTTGTGCTTGTTTGGCTCCTTGTCTAGAGATTGGGCAAAATCTATTAGTGCAATCCATGCCGCTCACTCCTCATACCAGAGCCATCTGGGAGAAGACTTACCCATTTCTTTTCTGATCCTCTAATTGGAACTGCTGACTGACTCTTATGTACCTGAGTGGCTTACAATGGGGATGCTGAGAGCTCTAGTACCAAAGCATTTTAAAGGGCAACGGGAGATGTCATTCACATTGTCTGCAGATCTGTTTGGATGGATGTGGACATCTGCCAGGAGCAGCCAGCCTGGAAGGTGCCCGTGCAAAGATTGCTGATTTGCAGTGACCTCTGACTGCACTTAAGCAGCTGAATTCTTCAGACTCCAGTGAGCGGAGATTGAGTGTGTTTGAAGTCAGCTGGTGAAGAGTTGAGCTTGTTTTCTGATCCTTCCTTCATCATCTTGGGGAAATACAGACAGGAAGTCTCCTGAAAGAGACCTTCTGGCTGCAGTTTTCAATGGCAGAAAGTGGGGGCTACCTTCAAATTTGACATGAAAAACAATTCCGACATGGCTGGATGGTTCCAATTAATCACCCTCATGGGTCTACAGATGACTGAAAAGGTTATGAACCATCCTTTCAGTTAATAGTTTGGTAACTGAAGTCTGCACTCTCAAAGCTTGCTTTTTTTGTTTGTTTGGTTTTTTTTGTTTGTTTGTTTGCTTTTGCGACGTCTTGCTCTGTTTCCCAGGCTGGAGTGCAGTGGCGCAATCTTGGCTCACTGCAACCTCTGCCTCCCAGGTTCACGCCATTCTCCTGCCTCAGCCTCCTGAGTAGCTGGGACTACAGGCTCACACCACCACGCCCAGCTAATTTTTTATATTTTTAGTAGAGACAGGTTTCCGTGTTAGCCAGGATGGTCTTGATCACCTGACCTCATGATCCGCTGGCCTCGGCCTCCCAAACTGCTGGGACTACAGGCGTGAGCCACCACGCCCAGCCCAAATCTTGCTTTTTTAGTCATCGACTGGGAAGGCCAAGCCTGTTGCTATTTGCAAGTTACTAAGCTGCTAAGTCTCTACGGGAGACCTTATGAGTGTGAGTGGAGATGGGGAGTTCACTTGAGAGGAAGCTAGGTTTCCTCCCACACTGCACTTTGTTTGGATTTTGCAGAGTAGATCCCTTCTAAACAAAGCATGCAGTTTAATGCATCAAGCTTTTCTTGGGCACTTACTATGTGCCAGAAACTGTTAGGGATGGGAACACAAGACTGAATACCACACGGCTCCTACTCTCGTGTTGCTCAGGAGGCACCAGGCTCTTCTTTGGGATGCCCTGCTCTCCCTCTTTTCCCTGTAACAAGCTCAGCAGCTCTTCTCTGCCTGTACCCACTTGGCCTTAATGCTGCTGGAAGTACCTGGAGGGTTGGGGTGGGGGCTTTTCCTTCCCCCAGAAATGTAATGGGGGGAGGATTTTTAAAAATATGTCTATGAAAGTGAAACTTTCACATTTTGTTAATTTTTATCCCATCACATTCCAAAATTGATATAAAAATTACAGGTCATAAGATCAAAATGGGAAGGATAAAAGGGGAAATACATGCAGAAAGAAGTACACAGAATATGTGCCATAGAGTCCTATAAATGACCTTGGTGTAGGGAGGGGGAGCACAAATTTAGCTCAGAGCATCTTTCATTACAAGCATAAAGATGAAAGCCTGAACAGACAGTGGATTCATATTATTCCTCGAATTTAGAAAGTAGATTATTTTGAAGAAATAGTTATTCTTGAGAAGCGAGAAATTTCTCATAGTCCCTTAAAAAGGGAGTGGTATGTAATACAACTTATTGGATTCTTTTTTAGTTTAAAGGATAAATAAAGATTTTCAAGACTGTTGCCTAATGCATGTGTTCTTTAAAGATGGTTTTCTAAGAGGGAATGCTAATCTTGGGATTGCTAAACTTCCAACATTCTGTGTTTCACATTACAATAAATACCAGACTAAGGGAGAACTTGAAATCCACATCGGGAAGGAGAAGTAGGGTTTAACTTAGGAGCTGGGTTTAAGTGGACAGGTTGGTAACACTCTCAGATGATGTCTTTATCAATTAATGTCATTTTAAGCATGGAGTACAGGTCTTCCAGTTCTGGAGCAAGATGGTTTAGACTTATACCTTCCTGCTCTTCCCCTTTGAATACAACTAAATATCCTGGAAAGAGTTCAACAATTATAAGAGAACGGAAATATAGGAAGAAAGAATGTAAATTTCAGGACTTGAAAAACAAAATCAAGATGAGTTCCCTGGGCTTTCTTTTTGTCTTCCATATATCCCAGACTGGGTGCCAGAGAGGGCTATAAGCTGGAACCACCAACAGGCATAAACAAAAAGAAAGAAACAAGAAAAGCCTTCTCTCTCTAGCCAATGCCCTGAGAAAGGGAATTGTGTAAGTCCCCTTTCTAAACCCAGCAGGTACTAAGTGGGAACTTAGTGGGGAGTATCATACCCAGTGGCAACAGTGAGCCTCATCTGCCTGCAGCAGCAGCAACATCAGCCTCTGACAAGGCCAAGCCCTCTCCCTCCCCACAACTTGTCAGCAGGTGGGCCACTCTGCCGGCACTGGCAGCTCCAGAAAGCCCAATGTCTCCCAGGCCCTACCCAGCAGCAGAAGACAATTCAGGCCAGGTGTTTCTGGTCCCTTAGCCTGATGGCAAAAAGCAAACCAGGCCTAGAATTGCCTAGCTCTCCACCCAGTAGCAGAAGGTGAAGTAGGCCCTGGGTCTTCTACCTTCCACCCAGTGGCAGAGAGCTACACAGACCTCATGGCTTCTGGCTTTCTACCCAGGAGCAAAAGGTGGCCCAGGCAGGAATTTCTGTCCTTCTGCAGAACTGACAGAGATCAAGTGGGAAGCTCACTAGCATCAGGAGACTGGAGAACAGGCTGAGGGACACGCTCCCCATCCTGTGGGTTTAACAACTCTCTGCATAATCATACTAGGTAGCTCACACAAGTGCCTTGCACACCACAGGCAGCAATAGCGGGTATCCAGTAGGACCTTCAGTGGAGCCAGAAGGACAAAGCAGACCAGAATAGCACTGCAAGTGCTCAGAAAACTGAAGTGTCATTGAAACTACAAGCCCGCAAAACTAAGCCAGAACATACATGCTAACCTTAAACAGGGTGACTTGACTACCTGCTAAAATAGAAAGGATCCATAATCTCCTAACATATTAATAATTACTTTAAATGTAATTGGTCAATTAAAAGACAGATATTAGCCAAGCTGAAGTTAATCACATATTGGAACTAACAAAGACTTTGAAGGAGTCATCATAAAATCTTCTCAATAAGTACAAATTACTTTGAAACAAATGAAAAAACAGAAAACCTCAGCAAAAGAATGGAAGTTATAAAAAGAGCCAGATGGAAATTTAAAAGTACAATAATGAAATAAAAAGTCACCTGGATGGGCTCAATGGTAGAGTGCAGAGATGTGAGAAGATAGAAACAATGAACTCAAAAACAGATCATTATGATCCAACTTTATGCTGTCTACAAGAAACTCACTTTAAAAACAAACACAACATATTTAGGCTGAAAGTGAGAGAATGGAAGAATCATATAATGCTAACATTAATTCAAGAAAAGCAGGAGTGCTTATATTAATATCAGATAAAGCAGACTTCAGAGCAAAATTACTAGGGACATTATATAATGTTAAAAGGATCAGATCTTCAAAAGAAGGCATAGTAATTCTAAATATGTATACAATAAACAATGGAGCTTCAAAATACACGAAACAAACAGCAAAAAAACCCTGATAGAGCTGAAAGCAATTGATAGTCATGCTGGGGAAAAAACTAGTAAAGATACAGAGGGACTGAATAATGCCAACAACCAACCTATCCCAATTGATACTTACGGAATACTTGACCCAACAACAGCAAAATACACATTCTTTCAAGCAACCATAAAACATTCACCAAAATAGACTATATTCTGGGACATAAAACAAACCTCACCTCAATAAATTCAAAAGAATTGAAATCATACAAAATATCTTCTTTAACTATAATAGAATCAAACTAGAAATCAATAACAGAAAGACAATAGGAAAGTGTCAAATACTTATAAATTAAACACACGAACAATCCATGAGACAAAGAAGATGTTGCTAAGAAAATATTTTAAATGCATAGAACCAAATTAAGATGAAAATATTAATACAACATCCAGAATTTGTGGAATGCAGCTAAAACATTGCTGAAAGGAAAATTTATAACACTAAATGCTTACCTTAGAATGGAGAAAGGTCTCAATTCAATAATTAAAGTTTCTACCTCAAGTATAATATTCAAATAGAAACTTTAATTATTGAATTGAGATCTTTCTCTATCTTAAGGTAAGCAGGAAGTGTTTTTAATGTTACTTGAATGTTGCTTCCTGGGTTAATGTACTTATTATCATCTTAAGAAAAATTATCTTTCTTCTGTAACTATTTTATTCTATATAAACACTTTTACTCAAGAGCTTGAAGGCATGCTTACTGAGAGTAAGTGACTCAGAGTGAGATGACCTCACCCTGTTGGGGCTGCTCCTGGATTGGCTGGACAGGCAGTTGTTGGTGAATTGAGCATTTCACTCAACAATTTATTTCTCAGGAGATAGTGTCTGATGAATTTTTACTCTCACTACAAATTCTACTTTGAAGAATAAGAACCAAATCCAAAGGAGCATATTTGATTTGCACAAGAAATGCACCAGTCTTGAGACACACCCAGATTAAAATTCATTTATTCATTATTATTTATTCATTCAGCCTATGTCCCAAGGACTGTTCTAGGTGCTGGAATGTAGCAGTGAACAAAATAAAGACCCTGTCTGAGAGTTCTACTTGCTGTAGAAAGCATAAAATATTGAACAACATAATGTCTTTCCCCAGGAGTTTGCAATCTAATAGGGGAAATAGCTGTATATCCAATGAAATGGGCAGCTGGAATGTAAAGCGTCAGATGGGAACCATAGGAGAGCTTAGACAATGAACTGAGGACAAGACAATGTTTGGAGATGGGGTCAAGAAGCACAAGGAAAAACTTTTATTAAGAGGCTGAGTTGGGGTTATGAGGAAAAAGATAGATGGTTTACAATGGAGGAGAAAAGGGGTTGACATTAGGAGGATAAGGGTAGGGACAAGAAAATACAAGGCTAGGGGCCACCAGAGCCTGCCAAGCAGGGAACAAATGTAACAGACACTTGGAAGCAGTAATAACTGAGCAGTAACCATTACAAATGTTTACTCTGTGCCAGGGCTTTACATAGATTATTTTATTTAATTATCACAACATTGAAAGAAATAAATGGATATTTCCATTTTATAAAAAGGAAATTTAGGCCCTAGAGGTTAAGCAACTTGTCCAAGATTATACAACGATAAGGGGTAAGCCTCAGATTTGAACCTGTTTGGTACATTTGCTCTGAACCAACATCATTTTTGGATTCAGTCACATTATTTTGTAATCTCTATTTGTCTGTAAATTTCCTTCTTACCCAACTCTCTGTTCTTCAATCCACACTCAAGCTACCACACAGATTGCAGTTAGCTGGGCTGTTTCCAAGCATGGAGGCTCCTTCTTTGCTGATTTTGGCTTTAGTAACATATGCCTATTGACAAAACCACATTAACACCTTTTAACCAGGACATTCCTCCTTGGAAATAAAAGTCCAGCATACCCAGAGATTTGGCCAAAGCTCATGCTTTCACCTCTACATCCAAAAGTACCAACCAACCAGAGTATAGGATCGGGACAGGTGAAGAGAGAATGAGGAATCAAAGATGACTCTGAAATTTTTGAAGTTAATTGTCTAGGAGAATACTGGGGCCATTATCAGGTGCAGAGAAAACAGGAAGGGGTGATGGTTTGAGAGTAAGGAGAATGAGTTTGGTTTGGATAGGTTGAATGTAAGAGAGTAGTAAGATATCTAAGCAGGAATAGCACTGATGGGGTTTTCCATCACTAAAGCAAAACCATGTAAGACGATGAATGCCATGGCTGGATTCTGCCAGGCAATTGGGTAGTGATGTGAGTGGATTTCTGGGAACAGAAAGTGGTGTAACAAAGAGACTTACCAGAAAAAAAAAGAGGTTATAGAGTTACATGACTAAATCCAAAAGTGTTTTTGGTTTCTATAAGTCTCTTTTATGTACTTTTGTGGGGGTTGTTATTGCTTAATTTTGAATTAAGATACACTAACTGTACATATTTGTGGGATACGATGTGATGTTTTGATATATGTATACATTGTGTAATGATCAAATCAAGGTATTTAGCATATCCATCACCTCAAACATTTATAATTTTATGGTGAGAACTTATGTGGTAAAAAAATGCATAGTATAAAATTTGCCATTTTAACTCTTTTAAGAGTGTAGTTCATTGGCATTGAGTACATTCAGTGTTGTACAATTATCACCATCATCCATCTCCAGAAATTATTATCATCCCAAACATAAACTCTGTACCAATTAAGCAATAATTCCCCATTATTCCCTACCACCATCTCCTGGTAATCTCTAGTCACTTCATGTCTTTATGGATTTGACTACTCTATGTGCCTCATATAAATGGAATCATACAATATTTGTCCGTTGTGTCTGGCTTCTTTCATTAAACTTAATGCCTTCAAGATTCATCCATGTTGTGGCATATATTGTGTTCCTTCCTTTTTAAGGGTGAATAATATCCACTGTTGTATATAAAATTGTGGTTATTCATTCATTGATTGATGGACATTTAGGTCATTTCTACCTTTTGGATACTGTGAATAATGCTGCTATGAACATGGATGAACAAATATCTGTTTGAGTACTTGCCTTCAATTCTTTGGGGTTTTACCTAGAAATGGAATTGTATGTACTTTTATAAGTTATAGTCAGTAGGTCTCCAAGCATGACTGGCCTTCACTGGTTTGAAGTACAGTAAGAGGAGAGAATTAAGTGACTTCCATTTTACTCATCTCATCTAAATGGTCAACTGAATAGTTGACAACTTCAGTGTTAACTGGAGACCTCAGAAGCTACTGTTAACCTAAAATAGAAGTCTAGAGGGCACAGAGATGTGCTCCCCTTATGGAAAGCATATAAAACTGATTCTAACCCTGTTTCTGCTATTAACAGGCTGCGTGATCTTAAACTTGTCACTACATCCCTCTGGGGCTTGGTCTAGCCAACCCCTAAGGCTCCTTGAGTTCCGTTATTCATGAAATATTATGCAAAGAGCTCAAGCAAACAACACCAATGTAACCGGATAATGGCTGGAATTTGTGGGCAGAAGAGTCAGTAAGTAGATGCCTGGCTTCCTTGTTCTCTCAGCATCCTGTAGAGAGGTAGGCTGGATGTACTCTAGGGCTCTGCTCCAGGAGAGGGACCTCCCCCTCTGTTGTTTTTTTATTTAACAGACCAAATATGAGAATGTCTTTGCACAGCCAATTTTAGGCTCAGGTGCTAGTCTGTGCTTGGGTACCAGCTGTTTAGAGGAGTGCTGGGCAATACTTGGAGGTCTTGGTTCCTCTTTTTCCCTGGACACAAAATGGGATGTCCAGCCTCTCCAGCAGGAGGGGAAGGGACTTCCAGCTGCCTGGTTGCTGTGCAACCAAGAGAAATTCCTAGGGTTATTCTTTGGACAATCCTCTTGTTTCTTTTTTTGCACTTTAGAGCTTCCTGAAATTAAAGCCTTCATTCTTGGGCAAATCCAGCATAATGGAACCATTGAGCAACAGGGTATGTCATAGTAAAAAATATGGGACCAAAGGATCTTGCACTGACCCTCATATCACGCTGCAGAAATGGCTATTACAATATGCCATGTTGAGGGCTGCCTGTGGGCCTTCCTCTCCTGGATAAGAAGCATTTCCATAATATTGACGACATGGAAGATTCCTGGGAACTTCCTCCCAGAAGTGCCTCATCACTGTGGCCTGAGGGCTTTTATCACCTTTATTCCCTCTCCCTGTCTGTATATAATCTTTATCCCTTCTTATCTTCCCCAGATAAAGGAATAATATGAGTGAACATACTCCCACTGGGTTTGTCACATAGCTCGTTAATGTGTTGGGTCAGTCATGCATTCTTGCAGTCTTACTTACTATTGGGTGCTGAGAAAATCAATTTCTTAGGTAATAAAATTAATTTCTTAGCAACCAGATGAGGCTGCATTATCTGTAACACAACTGTGCCAAGGCATTTCAAAAAATCTACAAAGTGATGATAAAGTATCTACGCATTACAGGTTAATAAACTGATACTATAGAACATTTATTCATTTTCATGTAAATGTAGTGGCTACCGTTATCATGATTTATTCCCCAAACTGTCTTGTGTGCTTAAATTGAGAAGTTACAATGTAAAAGGTTTATCTTTATAGCTGTCACTGGTGTCATATTTATATACATGCTACTTCACCAACACTTTAACAACCGAGTAGCAATATAAATTGAATAACTTTGAAGACAATGTATG
The DNA here is from genome assembly GCF_029289425.2 of Pan paniscus. Lineage (NCBI taxonomy): Eukaryota > Metazoa > Chordata > Mammalia > Primates > Hominidae > Pan > Pan paniscus. The sequence continues at coordinate 30,346,861 of NC_073255.2, read as the reverse complement.
TTTCTCTCTAGCACAAGTGTACATTCATTTATATTATAACCTCATTTCCATAAAAGATTGGCTGCACTAGAATTGAATTCAAATGGATTCAACCATTGCTCTCCCCCTACTTCCTTTCTTACTTGAAGCACACAAAATATTACTTCAGTTTCCTTTCTTATTACTTTAAAAATAACTGTAATATTAAATGGTAGGGAGTTACTGATGAAAGTATGTGCATAATGAATTGTTAGTTTGAGAGTTAACTTCTTACATTTGTTGAAGTACTGTTTATATTTTAATAGTTCTCTACACTTTTTGAAGAGTAAAGCCCTGCATCCTGTAATATAATTATATAATTATATTATATAATTATTCCTAGTGAATGCTTCAAAAAGAAATAGACTTGGATTTGAAAGAGCTGAATGGTCTGCTGACAGCCATATAATCTTCTAAGCCTCAGTTGCTTCATCTAATAAGGGAGATGTAAAATATAAAATAGTGTATGTAAAGCATTAGCATTTAGAGTACCTGCCAAATAGTAAGTATTTAATAAATGCCAGTTAGTAGTATAATTATTTTTAAAGTTGAGCAAAAAGATACTAAGTCAAACTGTTCACAGTTCCCCCATAAACCCATTTTATAAAAGAAATTTAGAGTAGAGTGAACAGTTAGTTTTGATCTTTTTCTAACATTCAGATCAACTAGAATAAAGTGTTTGAAGTTCCTGGAAGTTGTTTCCATGTGATAACTCCAGTCTATGTGCAAATGAAAACATTAAGGAAGTTAGAGGTGGGAAGGCCTGTAATAGCATTTTAGGTCACCATGTTTTACATATAAGAAAATGAAGGCAAAAACCCCTTAGACTTCTTGTCCAAGATTACAGACTAAAAGGCAGAGTTGAAACTGGAGTTGAGGTCCCCAGACTCCCAGGTCAATATCTTTCAGTATCAATTTCCCAAAGATTATAGGATTAAGCCCTTAGTGCTCAATGAATGGGAACCCTGCTGTTTTTCTTACTTTGGGGTTTACATAAAATATTAAGATTTGTGTTCATGAATAGAAAAACTTTCCTTGAAATTGCAGATTTAGTCTTGCTATGTTGTGAATGTTAATACATGCTATCTATCATCAACACTCAACAGCTGCATTTGAATACTGCACTGCATTATATATCTTTTTGAACTTCCAGTAAAAGTTAAAAATTCTATTTTTTTCTTTAATTTTTAATTTTTGTGGGTACATAGTAGGGGTATATATTTCTTGGGTACATGAGATATTTTGATACAGGCATGCAATGTGTAATAATCACATCAGGGTAAATGGGGTTTCCATCACCTCAAGCAGTCATCCTTTCTTTGTGTTACAAACAATCCAACAACTATACTCTTTTATATATTTTTAATGTATAATAAATTATTGTTGACTGTAGTCATTCTGTTAGCAAATACTAGATCTTTTTCATTCTATCTAACTCTATTTTAGTACTCATTAACCATCCCCACTCAGCCCACCCACTACTCTTCCCAGTCTCTGGTAACCATCATACTACTCTCTATCTCCGTAAGTTCAACTGTTTTAATTTTTAGCTCTGACAAATAACTGAGAACATATGAGGTTTTCCTTTCTGTGTCTGGCTTATTTCATCTAACATAATGACCTGTAGTTCCATCCATGTTGCAGATGACAGAATCTCATTCTTTTTTTGTGGCTGAGTAGTACTCAATTGTGTATATATACCACATTTTCTTTATTCATTCGTCTGTTGGTGGACACTTAGGTTGCTTCCAAATCTTGGCTACTGTGAATAATATGGGAGTGCAGACATCGCTTTGATATACTGGTTTCCTTTCTTTTGGGTATATACCTAGCAGTAGGATTGCTGGATCATACGGTACTTTTATTGTTAGCTTTTTGAGGAACCTCCAAACTGTTGTTCATTATGATTGTACTAATTTACAATCCCACCAACAGTGTATGAGGGTTCCCTTTTCTCCATATCCTCACCTGCATTAGTTATTGCCTGTTTTTTGGATATACGCCATTTTAACTGGGGTGAGATGGTATCTCATTGTACTTTTGATTTGCATTTCTCCAATGATCAATGATGTTGAGCACGTTTTCTAGGCCTGTTTGCCATTTATATGTCCTTTTTTGGGAAATGTCTATTCAGATCTTTTTGCCATTTTAAAAATCAGACTATTAGATTTTTTTTCCTACTGAGTTCTTCGAGCTCCTTATATATTCTAGTTCTTAATCCCTTGTCAGATATATAGTTTGCTAGTATTTTTTTCCCATTCTGTGGGTTGTCTCTTCACTTTGTTGATTATTTCCTTTGTAATGCAGAAGATTTTTTAACTTGATGTGATCCCATTTGTCCATTTTTGTTTCGGTTGCCTATGCTTGTGGGGTATTACTCAAGAAATACTTGTCCAGACTAATGTCCTGGAGAGTTTTCTGAATGTTTTGTTTTAGTAGTTTCATAGTTTGAGGTTTAGATTTAAGCCTTTAATCCATTTTGATTTGATTTTTGCATATGGCAAGAGATAGGGGTCTAGTATCATTCTTTTGCATATGGATATCCAGTTTTCCCAGTGCCATTTGTTGAAGAGACTCTTTTTTTCTGACATATGTTTTTGGCATCTTTGTCAAAACTGAGCTTACTGTAGATGTATGGATTTATTTCTGGGTTCTCTCTTCTGTTCCATTGTCTATGTGTCTGTATTTATGCCAGAACCATGCTGTTCTGGTTACTATAGCTTTGTATTATAATTTGAAATCAGGTGATGTGGTTCCTCCAGTTTTGTTCTTTTTGCTCAGGATGACTTTGGCTATTTTGAGTCTTTTGCGATTGCATATAAAATTTAGAAATACTTTTTCTATTTCTGTGAAGCATGCCACCACTGGTATTTTGATAGAGATTGAAATGAATCTGTAGATTGCTTTGGGTAGTACGGACATTTTAACAATATTGATTCTTCCAGTCCATGAACATGGAATCTCTTTCCCCTTTGTGGTGTCCTCTTCAATTGCTTTTACCAATATCTATACATCATAGAAATCTTTCATTTATTTGGTTAATTCCTAGGTATTTCATTTCATTTGTAGCTATTGTAAATGGGATTAATTTTTTATTTCTTTTTCAGATTGTTTGCTGTTGGCATACAGAAATGTTACTGACTTTTGTATGTTAATTTTATATCCTGTAACCTTATTGAATTTGTTTATCAGTCCTAATAGTTTTTGGTGGAGTCTTTAGATTTTTCCAAATATAAGACCATATCATCTCCAAACAATGATAATTGACTTATCCTTTCCAATTTTGATGCCCTTTATTTCTTCCTCTTGTCTGATTGCTCTAGCTAGGACTTTCAGTACTATGTTGAATAACAGTGGTGAAGGTGAGCATCTTTGTAGTGTTCCATATCTTAGAGGAAAGACTTTCAGTTTTTCCCCATCCAGTATGATACTAGCTGTGAGTCTGTCATTTATGCTTTTATTGTGTTGAGGTATGTTTCCTCTATTCCCAGTTTTTTGTGGGTTTTTATCATGAATGGGGCATTGAATTTTATCACATGCCTTTTCAGCATCAATCGAAATGATCATATGGTTTTTGTCCTTCATTTTGTTGATATGCCTGTGTTGAACCATCCTTGTCTTCGTGGGATAAATCCCATTTGGCCATGATAAATGATTTTTTTTTTTTTTTTGAGACGGAGTCTTGCTCTGTCACCCAGGCTGGAGTGCAGTGGCACGATATCTGCTCATGCAAGCTCTGCCTCCCGGGTTCACACCATTCTCCCACCTCAGCCTCCCGAATAGCTGGGACTACAGACACCTGCCACCACGCCCAGCTAGTTTTTTGCATTTTTTTAGTAGAGACAGGGTTTCACCGTGTTAGCCAGGATGGTCTCGATCTCCTGACCTTGTGATCCGCCCCCATCGGCCTCCCAAAGTGCTGGGATTACAGGCTTGAGCCACCACGCCCGGATGATGAATGATCTTTTTAATGTGTTGTTGAATTCAACTTGCTAATATTTTGTTGAGGATTTTTGTATTAATGATCATCAGGGATATTGGCCTGTAGTTTTTTTATTCTTGATATATCTTTGTCTAGTTTTGGTATCAGGGTAATACTGGCCTTATAGAATGAGTTTGGAAGTATTCTCTCATCTATTTTTAGGAGTAGTTTGAGTAAGATTGGTATTAGTTCTTCTTTAAATGTTTTGTAAAATTCAGCAGTGAAGCCATTGTGTCCCTGGTTTTTCTTTATTGGGAGACTTTTTATTACAGCTTCAATCTTGTTATTTGTTATCGATCTGTTCAGGTTTCAGATTTCTTCTTGGTTCAATCTTGATAGCTTGTATTTGTCTAGGAATTTATCCATTTCTTTTAGATATTCCAATTTATTGGCATATAGTTACTCATAGTAGCCACTAATGATCTTTTGAATTCCTGCAGTATCAGTTGTAATGTCTTCTTTTTCACCTCTGACTTTATTTATTTGGGCCTGTTATCTTTTTTTCTCAGTTAGTTCTGGCTAAAGGTTTGTCAATTGTGTTAATCTTTTAAAAAAAAAACAATCTTCTGTTTCATTGATCTTTTGTATGGTTTTATTTGCTTCAACGTCATTTATTTCTGTTCTGATCTTTATCATTTCTTTTCTTCTACTAATTTGGTGTTTGGTTTGCTCTTGCTTTTCTAGTTCTTTAAGATGCATTATTAGGCTGTTTATTTGAAGTTTTTCTACTTTTTTTGATGTAGACATTTATAGCTATAAACTTTCCTCTTACTATTACTTTTGCTATATCCCATAGGTTTTGGTATGTTATGTTTTCATTGTCTTTCGTTTCAGGAAAGTTTTCAATTTCCTTCTTAATTTTTTCATTGACCCACTGGTCATTCAGGAGCATATTGTTTGATTTTTATATGTTTGTATAGTTTCCAAAATTCTTTTTATTGATTTCTAGTTTTAATCCATTGTGGTCAGAGAAAATACTTGATGGGATTTCAGTTTTTTTGAATGTTTTAAAACTTTTGTGGCCTAACATATGATCTATACTTGAAAATGATTCATATGCTAAGGAGAAGGACGTATATTCTGCAGCCATTGGATGAAATGCTCTATAAATAGCTATTAGGTCTATAGTGCAGATTAAGTCTGATGTTTCTTTATTGACTTTCTGTCTGGATTATCTGTCCAGTGCTAAAAGTGGGTGTTCAGGTCTCCAGCTATTATTGTATTGGGGTCTGTCTCTCTCTTTAGCGCTAATATTTGCTTTATATATCAAAGTGCTCCAGTATTGAGTGCATATATATTTACAATTGTTATATCCTCTTGCTAAACTGACCCCTTTATCATTATATCATGACCTTATTTGTTTCTTTTTATAGTTTTTGTGTTGGAATCTATTTTATCTGATATATGTATGGTCACTACTGATTTTTTTTTTGTTTCCATTTGCATGGGACATCTTTTTCCATCCCTATATTTTCCATCTATGTGGCAAAGTCAGCCAGCCTAGTTTCCTTCTCTTCAGGGCAGCAAGTTCCCAACGTCCTGGTCAGGTCAAAGATACCATCCAGGAGCCAGGGCCTGGAATTGGAAACCTTAGAAGTCTACCTGGTGCTCTATTCTACTGTGGCTGGTCTGGCACTCAAGCCACAAAACAGTCCTTTCCACTTTTGTCTCTTCTTTTCACAAACAGAGGAGTCTCTTCCCATAGCAACCACCATCCCAGGCCTGCAGTGAGTACTGCCTGGCTATCCCTGATGATTATTCAAGGCCCATGGGCTCTTCTGTCAGCTTGTGTTGAATGTTGCAAGGCCTGGGACTCTCCCTTCAATGCAGTGGGCTCCCCAGTTGGCTCAGGGCAGATCCAGAAATGCCTTCCCATAGCCAAGGAATCTGGAATCCTACAAGCCTGCTTGGTGCTGTAACCAAGGGTGGTTGAGCTGGTACCTAAGTTGCAAGACAAAGTCCTCTTTACTCTTCCTCTCCTCTCCTCTCCTCTCCTCTCCTCAAGCGGAGGTAAGGAATCTCTCCTAGAGCTGTGAGCTTCACTGCCTGGGGTAGAAGGAGGAGTAGGGCAAGCACTCCCTTAGCCACTCCAGCTGGTGTCTCACTAGGTTGCATGCCCCCTCAAGTCCCCTGGCTCCGAGTCCAGCACAGCACCATGACTTGCGAAGAAATTGCAGTCCTTGTGGCCTAGACTGCCTTTTGAGTTTCCTTAGAACCCCAGAGCACTTTAGCCCATGGTAGCAGGGCTGTGGGAACTCAGGTTGTGACTGGAGAAGAGATGATTCCCCTCTGGCTAGGTTTAGACTAAATGCTTCCTCCATAGGTGCTGGCTGAGTTCTGCCTGGTGTACTGAGTTCCAATGCAAAGTCCTACAGTCATTGTGCTGTCCCTCACCCAAGTGCACAGATTCTTTCTCTGAGGCATAAGCCTGCTGCTGGAGAATGAGAGAGGAGTGGTGTTGGCAGTTCAAGACTATCTTTCCTACCCTCTCCAGTGCTTCTTTCAGTGATATGAAGTTAAAACCAGGTACTGTGATTACTCACCTGATTTTTGGATCTTATGAAAGTACTTTTTTGTGTGGATAGGTGTGCAATTTAGTGTTCCTGCGGGAAGAATGATTGCTGGAGGCTTCTATTCAGCCATCTTGCTCTGCCTCCTCTCAAAATATTATATTTTCTGATAATGCTAAGTGCTAAGCCCCTCCTACTCTTTGTTATTGACAACAAAGGAACACATACACACAAGAAATAAAACAGGGGGATACATTCTGGTTCTTCATTTTATCCAGTGGAATTCAGATAAAAGTAGTTGATGATTCCTAGTAAATTAAATATTTTGTCCTTTTATTTTCAAATAGTTTTTAAACCCCTCTAGCTGACACTGAATTTCTTTTTTAAGGTAATTTATTGCCATACATGTAGCCAGGCTACTTGGGAGAACAAAAATGAAAAATTTTGTGAAGTGTGCTTAGAGTACCAAATTATGTGTGATCAGTTCATATAGAGTTAAGATGTGTTCTTGATACCTTAGTGCTTTTCAGCATTATATGCCTTCTTTGTTTCCTGCAGCTGGTAAAAGTCTGGAAAGTGTTCTTTAGATGTTATTTACATTAAACTTGCTTTCCTATTGGATAGAACAACAGGGTTTTCTAAGAAAAGGCTGAGGAATAACAAAGGATTCTGAGGAAGAAAGACCTCCCAACCTTGAATGTAGGTGCTACCTATTTGCAGATCCAAAGTTGGGCCTACACAGTATGATGAAGTCTCAAGCAGCATACACAGCACATTAAATGCATCACAGAGATTTGGACAAACTATGTCCCTTCGCTTCTCTTTAATTTCTGCATCTAGAAAGTGTAGCTGACAATATCTATTCTACCTCTTGGGATTGAAACATGATACTATATGCAAAGTAGCTGGTGCACAGAAGGAAAATATTATTATCATTGGTACTATTAATAATGATAGTAATATATTAAAAAATCAGTATATAAGGGAAAGCTGCCAATACAGGGGAAGAAACAGGGTTCTCAGAGACCATCCAAGATAAAGGTTGTCTGTGCTCAAGACACTGTGAAGAGTGAAAGGGGAAATAGGATGAGAGGCCAGAGTGTTGTTGGCACCATCTTTGTCAGCCCAAACACATCATTGTCAGGAAAACTTTGGAAAGCTCTTGTTGAGAGAAACATCTGCATCGTCTCTAAAATACTAGAGTATAACAGGGAAACATGCCAGATATTCTTCCAACAAAAATGGACATGCACATGTATCATTGGGTTCCCTTTGCATTCATGCAGTAATTTGGCAATTGTTATGTAATATATGGCCATTGTGCCTCAGTGTCTACCTATGCCTTGAGGTCTTTAGGGTCTCGGCTTTAAAGTAGATTATCTCAATGTAACCCTAGAAAGCATATCTAAAAGAGACAGGGTTCCCTTCTTTCAGCAAAGAAATGCAGAGTCCATGTGAACAATTGTAAAAAAGAGAAGAAAGCTTGGCAACTCCAGAGGAGGGGAGGAGAAACTTTTCAGGATGATCTATAAGAGCTCACTGTTTTTAAAACATACATTCTGTTAGACTTCTCTCATCACAATATTAATGCTATAAGCAAAGGTGTTATATCAACAAATCCTTAGACACAGGAGGACAACCCTAAATAAGGTTTATATTTTTAGCTCACAGACAAAGTTTTTTTCAAAAAGCATCCTCTGCTTTTGAATGCTTCCTGTGCACACACACATTTATTCAACATTTGACAAAAATATAGTTATGATGTGCCAGGTAACATGCACCTCCTCTTCCCTGGACCCAAAATCTACCAGGGCCATGTTCTGGGTAGTAATATCCACAAGTAAGGAGAGATGAGAGGAAATCCTGGTGAATGGGCACCTTGTCTGGCACAGACCAGGAAGCTTGAGCTTGGCAGAAGTAGGGCCCTTGAAAAGAGATTTGAGACTATCTTGTGGATCTTATGTTTTAGAATCAGATCTCCATATAGAGGAAAGTTTAAACTATGAGACTCTCCCCATCCCCCCAACTCTGAGCAACGTCATGCAACAATATAAATGAATTCATCAGAGCCAGGATGGAAAGAGAGATTCCCTCAGAATTTTCCAAACAGCTTTTCAAAAATCTGTGGTTTGGCAAATCTAAAAATATCTCTCTTTAACTCAAGATGTTTCTCCGTTCATGTTTTTTTAATTGTGGTAAAATATATATAACATAAAAATTACCATTCTAACCATTTAAACTATACAATTCAATGGCATTAAGTGCATTCATGTGGTTGTGCAACCGTCATTACCATCAATCTCTAGAACATTTTCGTCATCCCAAACGGAAATTCTGTACCCATTAAACACAATAATGCCCCTGTGCTTTTAAATCCATTCATATTGGAAATGAAATTTAATGTTAGATATGGTTTTGATTCCCAGTTGCTCCCTTGTAAATATATTATTTTCAAAAAAATATTTGTATGCCCTTGCACACTGCTACACAGGATGCTGAAGAAGTTTTCTGAAGTCTTTTGTCACAGAACTGAACAGCCTTTTATCACAGAACAGCTGCATTAAAACTGAACTTAAGTGACCAGGCACGATAGTTCACATCTGTAATCCCAGTGCTCTGGGAGGCCAAGGCAGGAGGATCACTTGAGGACAGCAGTTTGAGACCAGCCTGGGCAACTGGCAGGACCCTGTATCTACAACAAAAGCAACAACAACAACAACCACATCTAGCTGGGCATGGTGGTGCACCTGTAGTTCTAGATACTCAGGAGACTGAGATGGGAGGGTTTCTTGAGCCCAGGAATTTGAGTTGCAGTGAGCTGTGATCATGCCACTGCACTCCAGCCTGCATGACAGAGCCATACCCTATCTCTTAAAAACAAACACAAAAAGTGAACTTGAATGGGTGACAGCATGAAAATCTTGTTTCCCATTCCTCCTAAACAGTTTCTAAAAGACATAAGAGTGAGAGAAACATTGCTAGTGACTCCTCCATGATGCATCACAACATATGACTCTCCTGGTCAGCAATGGGGTGAGGATCTCAGAGGCAAGGACTGGAAATTTCTAGGGCCACTCCCACTCCAGTTAGCCTTATTTCTCCAGCCTTTACTCTTCCAAAATTCTGACATACTGGACAACCCTATTTCCCTAAGACCTGTTCCCTTACAATCCATGCCTTACGAGATTTTCCGTTGTAACAGAGTTATTTTCACAGAGCCCAGTATTCAAAACGTCTGCCTTCTACATTCTCACAGTGCATCAAATTAACCTTATCTTGATTCCCTTAGAAAGCTTTAAAATAAAGATTATAACAGACTAGATGTACAATTTGGGCCAGTATAACTTTAGAAACAGTCTTGTTTAAAACAAGTTTTTTCATTTTAGTTCACGATTAGCTTATCTTGTCTTCCCTGGTTTCCTCATTAATTCCTACAAATATAATTTGAAGATCATTGTGTGCCTGTTAGCAGTGGTAGGAACTGGGACCAAAGATCCATGAGGTACAGTCCAGTGGTAAGACACGGAAACATCCAGTCAGAGCACAGCACAGCCCTATGGGAGATGTGCTATAGGAAACACAAAACGCAGTGGGAACCAGCAGAAGGAGCAACAAGCCTCCATCTCCACAGAGCAGATGGCTTTGAACCTGAATAGAGGCGAAAGTCACTTGAGAGAGAAGGAAGGGAAGGTGTTCCCTACAGAAGACTGGCATGCACACAGTCGTGGAGTCTTCCTGGTGATCATGTAGTACCTGATGCATCAAGAAGAGATGCTAAATTTGGGGGAGAATGTGAGGTAGAATCTTCAGTATTTGGTAACTGGTTGATTAAACATGGGGGCTGGAAGGTGGAAGAGGGGAGGAATTAAGAGTGAATGAACCTGCTAGTTTGAAAGAGTAGGTAGACGGTGACTGTGTTTATTATTCCTTTAGCTCAAATAACATCTTTAGTTTTAATGGTGGCTTAGTCTACCATCTTGAGAAAAATGTTCTGCTGGAGTTTTGAGGTAGACATATCTTCTTGTCATTTTTAATAAATCTCAATGAAACATTGCAGTGAGTGCAGGTTACAGAGATATATGACTGTAACAACAGATATTTTCTCTTCCCAGAACCACTAATTTATGACTTTTCCTCTTTTTATTTTGAAAAATGTCAAACTTACAGAAAATTGGAAAGAAGAGTACAATGAATACCTATATACTCTTTGTCTAGATTCAACAACTGTCAACAATTTGCACCCCCATCAGTGAACTATTTGACAATGAGTTGTGCTTATTATGATACTTCAGCCTCAAATGCATATTCTTAGACAAAGGACTTGTTCCTATGTAATTATAGTATTATTATTGCTGGATTTTTCATTTTTTTGTTTGTTTCCCCCTGGTCATATTCAGGTTAAATATTTTTGGTAAGAATTCTAAGCAAGTGATGTTATAAACTTCCCCATCGTATCAGGAGGCAAAAAATGACAGTTTGTCTTATTATTAATGATGCCTGTTTACATCACTTAGTTAGGTGGTGTCTTGCAATTCTCTCCATTGTAATTAATAAGTAATCTGTATAATGATAACTTGAAACCATGTAATGTATTCTTCAATGGTATAAGCATCTGTTGATGACCCTTGCCTGAGTCAATGATTACACTGGCATGCCTTAATTTTAATTTAGCTGTTCCTTAATAATGATTACCTCATTCCAGCATTTAAGGTCAGAGAAAATTTTTTGCTGTTGTTTGTTGTCTAAAACGTTTAAGCCAGAAACCATCATTTAACGCTCTGAAAATATTTCTCATGAAACAGAGCACATGTTAGGAAAACAGCCAAAAAAATGTGCAACTCTATTTTAGAAATCAACTAATGTTTTGTAAAATAGATAACTCTTGCATAAGATTTAATATTGTCTATGATGTTTAGCTTTTGTAGTTTGTGGAGAAAAAACACTGTAATATGTCATTTAACATCATAAAGGAATCTCACGTCTGTCCACTGATAACTCACTAGCAACACACCACAGCTGTTAGAGGCAGTTCACAAAAGAGAAAGGAAGAAAACCCACAAGACAACCATCTGACTTTAATTAGGAAAGAGAAGAGTCCTCAAATGTACAAGGATAAGGTCTTTTGAAGGTCGGGACATTATAGTACAACTTGAAAAAAGGTAATACAGGGACCCTATATATGAAGGTTAGCACATGCTTAAAAGATTTGGAGACACTCTCCTGACCATTTCCTGATGATGAATTATCCCTTGCTATAGCTACAGTCAACACTTATCAAGGCATACACACAAAATACATGCTTTCTAATTACTGAAGGCCTTCTAGACCAGGGCATAGATACCTTTAACTGAGATAGGGTCGAGCAGATTCTGTGGATAAAGAAGATCAAAATTTCAGTTTAGGGTATGATACATTGGAGACCTCCATCAGGCGTCCAGGTAGAGATACAGAGTTGACAGTTAGATGGATAAGCTAACGTTGAGAGCAGGGGCCATGGCTGGAGGCATACATTTGATAATCATTTGCAGACAGATGCCATTTAAACGATGAAACTGGAAGGGAATTACCAAGAGGGTGAGTATGGAGTGAACAGGAAAGATGAAGAGATCTGTGGACTGAGCCCTGCATCACTTCAGTGCTAGGAGGTTAAGGAACAAGACTGGGAAGCAGCATCCAGGGGTGTTGAAAGAAAACGAAATGTGTAGTGTCTTAGAAAACAAGAAATCATTTCCATGAGAAGGGAGTGGTTAATTTGACAAGGTGTTACTGAGGGTCAAGTTCAATGGGGACAAGAAATGGATTTAGCAAGATGGAAGTCATTGATGATATTGACAAGCAGGGGTCTGGTGAGGTGGTGGAGTCCCGGTTCTGGCAGCAGTAGGTTTAAGTGAGAAGAGGAGAGGAAATGGAAGCAGTGAAATTCAGGCAGCTTTCAAAGAGTCTTGCTGTGAAGTGGGGGAGGTAGAAAAGGGATAGTGTCAGAAGGAAAAGTGAACTCAATTTTGTTAGTTTCCATTTCTAAGATGAGAGAGACAGTATTGTTGTTTGCTGGTGGAAATGACCTAGTAGAGAGAGGAAGCTGACGGTATAGGGGAAAAATAGGGAGAATTGCTGGAGCAAAGCCTGTGAGCAAGCAAGGGGGATAGGATCTAAGGCATACGCAAAGGCTAGTTTTGGACAAGAGCAAGGCTAATTCCTTAATGGGAGCAGGGTGTAGAAGGTCCAGATCCTGGTAGATAGGAAGATGCTGTGGGAGCTGTGGAACTTATCTTCTGAATATTCCCATTTTGTTTTCCAGTGAAGTGGGAAACAAGCTCATCACCTAAAAATGAAGATAGAGGAGAGGTGTTAGAGATTTCAGGAGCCACACATTAGTGAAATAGTTATCTATGAGAGAAGAAACTCTCAATACATTCCAAAAATTAGAAAAAGTCACAATGCAATACAACTGGGACTTAATAATAAAAACAAAAAGTTCTTACTGCCTAGATATTAAAAGCTTGTCATTAAATAAGTTTTGGGTAACTTTTGGGTAAAAAACTAAAACTGTTAAATATCTTGAAAATAGAAGTCATGAAAAAAGTTCCTAAAAGTCTCTGCCACAATGAGCAAATGGGCTTTATTGCAAAAATGCAAAGAGTTCAATTTTAGAATATCTATTAATTTATTCACCATATTAATAGATTCCAGGAAGAAATTCATATGATCAGTCTCATAAATGTTAAAAAGGCATTTGATAAAATTTAATATCCATTCAAGTTTTATTCTTAATACATTGAATATTAGGATTTCAATTTCACTACTATTATGTAAGACTTTTCTGAAGATGATGATATAATTATGCAAGATAAAGAAACTGGACATATAAATACTGAAAAGAAGAAAATAAAACTATCATTATTTGTGGATGACAGAATTTCCTGCCTGGAAAACCTCCACGTATTTATTTAAACCTGTTACAAACAGTAACAGATGACTGGGCACATAGCTAACATACAGAAGCTTACAAAAAGTTATTAGAACAATCAAAAAGTGTTAGAAGATGTAATTTTAAAAAGTCACATTTACAGGAGTTCCAACAAATATAACATATTTAGAAATAAACTTTAAATGCTACTTGAAAAGAGAACTTTAAAATGTTCCTGAGACAAAAGATTTCAACAAATGGAAAGGCAAAGGAAGACTTGATGTCTTCAACAATATGTTAATTTTTCTTAAGTTGATTTATACATTTAATAAATTACAATATAATAGTAATAGTAATTTTTGATAAGACAGGCTAATTCCAAACCTCAAGTAAAAAACAAACAATATCTTAAAAATTCTAAAAAAAATTTTGAAAAAGAATAGCAATGTTCTAATATCAGTCCTATCAGATATTAAAGCATATTATAAAGCTACAATAATTAAAACAGCATAATGTTAACATATAAATAAATAGCAAATCAATGTAACAAAACAGGAAGCCTAACATAGGCCAAAATACATACAGAAATTTAGAATATAGACATAAAGGATGCATGTATACCTAAGGATTTTAGGATATGATTAAGGTGGGATTTCCCATCATTGGGGAGCAAATAGATTACACAATAAACGATGTTTGAATAACTGGGTAGTATTATGGAAAAAAATTAAAGTGCATCTATACCTCACTTCTCACACCAGAATATGTACCAAATGGAAATCAGAGGCTTAAATGTCAAAAAAGTTAAAGCCATAAAAATCCTAAAAATTTGCTTGTATATACATTGAAAAATGTCTGGAATGATACTTAAGAAACTGATAACACTATTTGTCTCTGGATAGGGGCACTAGGTGACTGGACAAGTGCAGGAGAGAGTTTTGAACCATGTGAATGGTGAAAAATTAAAAAATAATTCAAATAAATAAGCACAGATTACCAATATGAATATTTTTGTATTGCTGAGATTATTGCACAGAGTAGACATTCAATAAATATAAGTCCTTGGGGATGCTGAAGAACAAAAATCTTAATTCTGGCAAACCATCATTCTCCCTTGCCTGAACTCCTCGAAGAAGCTGGGAGTGGCAAGTGGATGAAGGGAGGGTTGGGGGATGGAGAGAATGGGAGGGTAGGACTGAGATCCTGTTAGGTACCTTTTGGCATTCCCCACAGTACTTAGCACAGCATCAGCATCTAATAAGAGTGCATTCCATATTTATTGAATTGGAATAAATGTTTAAAAAATTTTTTTTCCAGACTAAAAGTGATATCAAGAATCCCAACTTCCACAGAACAGCCTCAGGAAATCTCCACAATCCCAAGCCACTGTGTAGTTTCAGCCCTAATGAAGGATGATTTCCTCTCTGCACTTGGGAAACTGAAAAGGAATACATGGCCTCACAGGCCCTATTCTGGACACAGAATAGCCATGCTTGTACTCCTTCCAATTTTGTTTCTGTCTTGATTTTCTCTTGTCTCTTCTGTGGACTAAAGCTCTCCCTTCCCCATTAAATGCAGACTGAGCACCCACATTGTGTCAGGATCTGCACGTAGAATCCATGCACACCCTCCAGAGACAGGGCCTGCAGAATGCATTCAAAGATGATAACCCCGTGTAGGAGGGACGTGGGCCCTGGGTTCCCAGCCCTGGCTCCACGGCTGGCTCACGTATCGGCTGGATGACTTTGGGTACCTTGTATTTCTCATCTACACACAGGGGACCAGCATAAAAGGCAGGAAAACAAAGTGTCCTGTGAATGTCAGTTATTGATGCATGGTGTACGGCAAACACCATTTTTTTTCTCCCTGTTTTTCTTTGTCTTTTAGTTTCTGTTTCTCTAACCTTCACCCCTTTACCTTTTCAATGGAACTTTGCTATTTCCTATTTCCTATTCAGACCTTCCTTTTTTCTCAAATCTGGAAGGGAGCAGCTTGCTACTGTTCAATCTGGGGAGAAGATGGGTCTCAAGAGACTATTCCCTGCTAATTTGGCGACCTCTCCTGAATCGGCTTCAGATGGTTAGTCTTGGGCCTTTTAATGGGGAAGTGGTTTGTGCAAGTCATTCCTGGCTGCCTGGTTTGGTGAGAGGGAGGAAATGCAGGGTTGTGGCGCACTGAAGGAAAAAGACCCATGTATGGCAACCAAGCCCTCATGCATCCTTTCAGAATTTGGGAATTGGGGCCCAAATACGCCCTGAATCAGCGATGCCTCTCAGTCCTGGCAGATTTTTAAACATCTTTAGGTTTCACCCTGAATAGAAATAAACTTCACAACCATGGGACCCACAAGAATAATTTCTAGTCTTTGAAAAATTATTCTCTATTATTTGATAGCTGATGTGGTAGAAGTGATATTATACCTACCCACAAATTTTAATACTCAGATTATAGGAGAACAATCTATTTTATATTTATGCTTTCTTTTATGGGCCTGATTGAAATAAAATGCTGGCTGGAGTTGCATTAGATTTCTCTGAACAGAGTCTCAACAGAATTGAAAAGAATGTCAGCTGACTGTTCTGAGCAGAGATTCTAAGTATAACCATTTGGTTTGTTCTTCCAGAGATACTTTTTTTGTGGTTTGTTTTTGGTTCTCTTCCAATTTGCATGTTTACCAAAATCCCAAGGAAAGAAAAAAACCATTAAGATTTTTTTTCTATAATCCATTTAAGTCAAAAATGGAGAAGAGATAGAAAAATTTGTAGCTTTCAAACACCATTAGTTTGCTAATGATAGCTTTCATCCTATGACAGTTCTCAGACTGATAAGATGCTCCAAACATCCAGCATGAAGGAAGAGGGCCATTTATAGGCCCTCGCTCTGTCTCTGCAGCTTGCACATGTTTTCAAACATAATTTCATGCCTGCTTTCTGACAGCTCATTAAACAAAGGCCTCTTGGTGCCTATATTGCCCATCTCCCTGCTGAGAGTGTAACATATTTACGGCCTTTGCAGACTGCTGGCTGCTGGCGCCTTCTCTTGCCCGTGGCCTGCCTGCCAACTGCTTATCAGTCTCCCCCAAAGGTGACATCCTCCTCGTTTGTTTAGGTAGTGATGGTCCCCAGTTTGACCCTTGGAGTCAAACAGCAGGGTGATTAGGAGCAGCTCCTGCACTGGCCAGATAAAAGCAATCACATGGTGAAGACAGTGCAAGCTGCTCAGGGGAGCCTCGCTAGGCTGAGTGCTCCCATTCAAGAACACACTGGCAGTTCGTTAGCTCGACAGCTGGCAACGTGCAGACCTTGTGGGATTTCTGCCTCGGAGAAAGCAAACAAGGTTTCAGGAGTGTGGAGGAGCTATCTGTGGCTGTGTACAAGGGTGATCAGAGCCGCTTGTTCCTAATTACCTGCCTCTTGACTGCCATTAAACCATCATTACACATCCAGACCCATAAAAGCCCCTATGAATGCAGCACCTTATACTTAATTTTTATCCCTTCCTCCTGCTTTTGCCAAAAACATTTTGCTGGGGTCCTAGGAAGATAGATGAAGACATCTTGGATGCAGTGACAGGCTGCAGGCTGCGGCCATCTGCCATTTCGGGATCTGACAAAACTGGTAACAGGTTTCTGCCACTGTGTTTTCCTGGGGTGGTGCATCTTTTCTTTCTGAGAGAGAAAAGGGAGACAAGGGAAAAGAGGCAAAGAAGGAGGGCATGTCCTCTTTTTTCATGCTGGGAAAAATGAGTCTTGGTTAATTCAGCCCTTAGCTGTTGTAGGTGAATGGCCAGGCTCCAGGGTCAGGGTTTTGTTGAAGCCTGGGATGACCTTGGCCTTGGGAACACCTGTGTTATGTCCCTGGGATCTGATTGATGCCAAAGTAGGACCTAGACAGTGATGTGACTGATGACAACAATGGCCGCTGCATTTCAAGTACCTCCCATGAATGAGGCAATGTGTTAAGCATTTTCTTATAGAACAGTATCTCATTTAATGCAACACCACTTGGAGGCAGGTAACATTAAACCCATTGGACAAATGATAAAACAGGCTCAGAGAGACTGCAAGCCTCCACCACAGTCTCAGCTAGTCAGCAATTGAATCCAGGTCTGTTGCTTTCCAAAGTCACCATTCTTAACCTCCAAGCTTCTGCTGAATAGACCACTACACTGGTACAGCACTTCAGAATTCACTGTTGCTAATTCTGTTTCCCCTCTGAAAATTCTCAAACCCCAGCACTCATGACCATGAAATGGAGAGGTGGTGAATGGTTGAGAGGCCCAAACATTCTGCATTAGGAGAGACTCCCAGTCGGGGATCAGCAATCTTCTTTTTTTTTTCTTCATTTTTCAGACGCACTGTAGGTGATTCTATATGAGGGATCAGGAGGGGTCTTTGGATCATACTTTGAGAAACGATTTCCCAACCTGGGAGCTCCTGGGGAGAGTGGCCTCCTTTATCCCGGTACCTCCAGTCCCCTGCAGAGTGCTCTAGCACACAGTAGGTGCTCAATCAGTATGGGGGTGGTTCGGTTTGATGGGATCCCCTCTGTGTGTCTTATTTTAAACTGTATTGGCACCTCTATACTCTCTAATCCTCTTGAAAGGAAGCAGAGAATAAATAAATAAAATTTATGTTTCTAACATGCCCCGAGCACTGGTGAGACGACGTCATTCACAGTCACGCAGCCTCTTCCTTATGTGAAGACAGCTGAGCCTCTCTGACCTCCAGCAGGTCAGCATGAAGGTGATTCTGTCAGACCTTATTGTTGTATTGAATATTAATGATAGAATTATCATTGCTCAGAAAACATCCCTGTATGCACATCTGTTAGTGTGCATAAGCATCATTACCTATTACAAATACAAATTATTTGCTATGTTGTTTCTAAATAGTTTGAACTCTAGCTTGTGTTCTGGGTATGGTCTGTAGTTTTGTATGTACTGCAGTTTCTGAGAACTGATCTGTGTGCACTTTAATTATCTGTGCATGTTATTTTTGATGAATCCTGATTTGGAAAGTAGATATCATTACTTACATTTTATGGATGAGGAAAGTGAGGCTCAGAGAAACTAAGTAATCTTCCCATGATGGCATAGCTAGCAAGTGGCAGAGGCAAAATTTTAGTAAGTTCTGTATGCTCTAAAATAACATTTCTATTTCACTATGTTGCCTAAAGAACAAATGGTGATTTTAAAAACGGAATAAAAGAAAATACTGGAGAAAGTAGTGGTAATTATTAATGATGGTTGCTTTTGAGCAATAAGATTTTGGTTCTTTATATTGTTTTATATTTCCTAAATTGTATATGTAAAACTTTTATAATGGCAGGAAACCTTACATACTCACACACACACGCACACACACACTCACTATCAGGGAGCACACTATCTGGCTAAACTTAATTATTGTTAATTCATCAAGAGATTTTTGTTTTAGCAGTTCATTTTAATATATGAGTTTTTGATTTAAAAAAACCAACAGAGCAAATATTAGGGCACAGTAGGACTGCCTCATAATTAAAATATTCTCACCACAATGAAACTAGATTATTGCCAGTGGAATAAGTTTTGATTTGATTCTTAGCAACAGAAAACAGAACAGTAATTGTTATTGTTTAAAAACCACAATTTTTAGAATCTTATGTTTGCCTGATGTTTCAGACTGAGCTGAGGATGGAGTGAAGACTCTTCTTTTTTCTACCACTCTGCAAGTTCATAAGGGATTTTTCTCTCCTACCATTTCTATTAATTTCAATAATCACTGATTCATACATCCCATGTACCAGGCACTGTGTGTGAAGAGTGAATGATTTCCTGATCGTTAATTACCAAAATTGGACTTGATTCCCAGCAGCCTTGTAAAGTAGGTTGAGTATGTCCTATTATCCCCCTTTTACCAAAGAGAGGCCTGAGGAGCAGAAACTAGGTGATGTGCTCCAGCCTCTCAGTTAGCAGACAGTGGCACGAGCACTCCAGTCTAAGCTCTCCTGCTCTAACCCTGGTTTCTTTGAGCTGCATGACCTCTGGTGCTTCTGTGGGTGGAAGCTGTTCTTGAGCAAGACTATAATAAAGATTAGATTGGATCTTTTAGTATCATTTCACACCTCGTATTTTGGAACCCATTTGTCACTCTCTCACATCTACCCATGGCCTAGCTGCATGCCGCACCATACAGCCACCCTACCAAGGATATTTCAGCACCCCAGCTCCTTCTGGTCCCCCTCTCCACCCCCTCTTTTGTCTCCCAGTCCAAACCTGGAGAACTTGTACCCCATTTGCTCAGGAAACAGGTGAATTAATCTGTGATAAGACATGATGCGGATTCCCAGGTGACAGTCTTGCTTTTTAAGAGACTTATGAATGTTTTGCCTTTGCCCAAAGCACAACCTAGCAGTGGGATGATTAGATAACATGGAGGCCAATGTTATGGGAGGGGAAAAAAAACAAATGGGAAAAATATTATTGAAATGCACTGGAAGAAAAACACATGAGAACATCATTTCACTTTAGAGAAATACTTTTCTTAGTGAATACCCAAATTTTATAACTCTGGGAGATCCACTAGCGAGCGATGACAAAAGCCTTTAAAAAGTTCATAGCCTTTGGGTAAGTAAATCAATTTCTGAGAATGTATCATAAGAAATAATTCTAAATACATAAAGAGTTTTGTGCACGAAGATGTTCATTACAAGATTACTTATAATATTTTTAAATGACAAAGGGAAATTCATCATAGTATAAATTATGATACAGTTAATTATAGTCATTACAAATGATGTCTGCAAAATGTTTTCAGATAATATGAAAAATTTTCTGTAAGATAAAAATGAGAACGACAGAATATCATTTAAATAGGGATTGTGATAATCATGCTCAAATATCTGAAAGACGGTCTAGAGGTAATTATTTTTAGAAACTGCTACTATTTATAATGTTTTTATTCTTTCTACTTTTTTACTTTCTAAGTTTTCTTAAGGGGAAATGCCACTTTACTAATGGGAAAAAATTAAATTTGTTTAGAAAATATTATTTTAATACAATTTTTTACTTATTTTATACTTTTATTAGAAAAGAGAATAGTCCTCTAATGTACAAAGATAGGGTCTTTTGAAGGTCTTTTATAGTCGCCAGGCTGAAGTGCAGTGGCTGGATCTTGGCTCACTGCAGGCTCTGCCTCCAGTGTTCAAGGGATTCTCCTGCCTCAGCCTCCCGAGTAGCTGGGACTATAGGCGCGCGCCACAACACCCGGTTAATTTTTGTATTTTTAGTAAAGAAGGGTTTCACCATGTTGGCCAGGATGGTCTCTATCTCCTGACCCCGTGATCCATCCGCCTTGGCCTCCCAAAGTGCTGGGATTACAGCTGTGAGTCACTGCGCCCCGCCATTAATACAAATTTGTACACACCTCAGAGGAGCACGCAAGTGGCCAATTCCTAGAGTGATTTAAGAAATAAACATGCTATATAACCGTGCAGAAAAGAGTTAACAGCAGGTCTGACTGTTATCCTTTGACAGGCCTGCTTACAAGGTTGGCCTTTGGCTGGTGTCTGGAATTTAGGTTTCAGGAGGGTTCCCACCAGGATTAACTGATAAGAGTGGCCCACTATGTTTAAACTATTTGTACAAATACTATGGTTTATGTGGAACACCTGCTTTCTTCCTGAGAAGCTGGCATTTGAGTCTGTGCTAGGCAGAGGCTGCTTATGTGGCCATCCACCAGTAAAAACTCTGGGCGCAAGCTTCCCTGAGTGACAACATTTCACACGTGTTGTCACAACTTTTTTCTCTGACAGCTTCTGTTAAAAGTATCCAAATGTTAGGCTATGTCCTCCGAAGGTAGGCTGAGAGAATGAAGTGTATTCTGTGTGACTCCTTTGAGTAAGAAAAGACCTCTGGAAGCTTGTGCCTGGTTCCCCCAGGACCTTGCCCATGTGCCTTTTTCTTTTGCTGAATATGCTTGGTTTCTTTTCTTTCTTTCTTTGTCATGTTGCCCAGGCTGGAGGGCAGTGGCTATTCACATGTGCAATCATAGAGTACTACAGCTTCAAACTCCTGGCCTCAAGTAATCCTCCTGCCTCAGCCTCCCAAGTAGCTGGGACCACAGGCATGCACTACCTCATCCAGTTCTTGGTTTCCTTTCAATGGAGTAATCATTGCCATAATCTGACTCTATGCTGAGCTCTGTGAGTCCTCCTAGAGAATCACTGAACCTGGGAGTGGTCTTCAGACCGACCAACAAAGTAATTATGGAGCTCTAAAAAATCACTTTTTCCCCATCTTCATCCTTAAGTATTTAACTATATATAAGCCATAGGATAATGCTTTTCTAAAATATAATATTAATTTTGGTGCTAGGAAAGGGAATTATCCCATGCTTTTGCTTTGCAGATGAGGAGACAAAGCTAAGAGCAAGTAAAGTGATGTGGCCAAAGCAGCATCAGAACCCGGGACTCCTGATTCTCAGTTCCTTTGCTGGAGTACCCCACCCCTTCACAGACGATTGTCTTTCTGTGAATGGGAGACCATGAAAAATATAGGGAAAAGAGAAACAGCAGTAACAACAGAATGCGGAATAAGTGAAGGGTGACTAGGGATATTGGATGCAAAACAGCTAGTGATGGGAAAATGGGCTTTCCTTAATTATTCATAAGAGCTGCATAAATGGCTGTTCCAGAACAGGAAGCTCAAACAGCATGGTCTCAGGCTACAGGTTCAGCTACTGTAAGTAAGGAAATACTGAAAAAGGTGAACCTGTAATGTAAACTGGGCTAACTTGCTCTTCATTCTTCCTTTTTTTTTTTTTTTTTTTTGAGACGGAGTCTCTCTCTGTCGCCCAGGCTGGAGTGCAGTGGCGCAATCTCGGCTCACTGCAAGCTCCACCTCCCGGGTTCACGCCATTCTCCTGCCTCAGCCTCCCGAGTAGCTGGGACTACAGGCACCCGCCACCACGCCCAGCTAATTTTTTTTTGCATTTTTAGTAGAGAAGGGGTTTCACCATGTTAGCCAGGATGGTCTCGATCTCCTGACCTTGTGATCTGCCCGTCTCAGCCTCCTGAAATGCTGAGATTACGGGCGAGAGCCTCGGTGCCCGGCCCTTGCTCTTCATTCTTTTGACTAGTAGTTATTCCAAGCCATTAAACATGCATTTTGTTAGCATTGCCCCTTGGAAATACACATGTCCCAACCTAGGTTGACCAAAATAAAAGTGAATATTTAGATGCTGATTCCAAGATGAATTGAATTGGTATCTCACTAAATGAGTGTCAGGTAGGCCACAGCTTCCTGACTTGCTTTCTAAGCAAGAGAAGAGGAGAGTTACAGGGAAGGAGATTCTTTAAAAACCGGGAGCTTTCAATCAAATGTCTGTGTCTTATTCACCAAATATTTTTTAATAAATTTAAAAACCTGCCAACTCATACTTATCACTTAAAAACAAATGGAAGAATATTGTTTTTTTGCATCTGCAATGCACTTACCGTAATTCTGTTCATTCAAGGGGTAAAATCATTGATCATGTAATTAAGAGCCATTCATTCTTTTATTGGGAGCCTGAAGAGGAACATAACACATGTCTAGAGGACCTATACCCTTTTGTTTCTAACAGGAACCTGGTACAGAACTTGCACGTAGTTAAGTACTAAGTATATTTTCTTTTAATTGATAACTGGGTGAATTCTGGCTTAAGGCAGCATGTGAAGTTGCCTCCCACAATTTATTCCTAACTGCCACCAAGAAATATGGAAAAAGTAGAAGGGAAGGAAAGAAAGAAGGAGAGAGAGAGAGAGGAAGAAATGAGGTGCCAAAACCTAATGAGGAAAATGAAAACACTTGAAAGATGCCAAAACTTTAAAAAGTGGCAGCAGATGAAAAGTATGGGAAGGGGTGAAGTTATCCCTATACCTACTCATCAAGGTCTTTCTAGTGCACTGAAAAACTCCTGAAACTTATCACCAATGTCCCTGTATTTGTCTGCTTGAGAGGCCATAACAAAATCCCACAGACTGAGGGGCTTAAACAATAGAAATTTATTTTTTTACTATGGGGAGGCTAGAAGTTCAAGATGAAGGTGCCAGCAGGGTTGGTTTCTGTTGACACCTGTCTTCTTGGTTTACAGATGTCTGCCTTCTCAATATCCTCACATGGCCTTTCCTCTGAGCAGCATGGAGAGAGACAGATAGAGATGGAGGGAGGGAGAGAGTGAGAGAGATTGAGAAAGAGAGAGAGAGGTCTCTGGTACCTTTTCCTCTTCTTACAAGAACATCAGTCCTAGCAGATTAGGTCTGAACCCTTAATGACCCCATTTAATCTTAATCACATTCTTAAAGGCACTATCTCCAAATATAGTCACATTGGGATTAGGGCTTAAATATATGAATTTGGGGGAGACCAATTCCGTTTATAATAGTCCCCAAACTGAATGGGTATCTGCATTCTTTTTTCTATTTCTATATTCATGAAGCACTTGGAGTTTTTTCCTTATCTCTTTGCCAAGCGTTGTAAGTTACATCAAAGAAATCAAATGTTTATAGTCCACAATCTGGGTTCATTCTTTCTCTAGATTTTCTCAAACTTTGTTTCTTCCTATTAAATCTTTTTTTAAAAACAAACAAATGCCCATACAGAGAAAACTGTTGTCAAATTAGTACTATACCTTTGTTCCAATAACCCTGGGAAGCTGAACACTGGCATTTGGGCAACCCAGACTGCCTTCTGAAGCCTTTGGCAGTTGTAGAGTTACTTTGGGCACACGTAGGAAATTATATCCAGCTGATGACACCAACAATGTAAATTACAATTAGTTAATTTGTTGATTTTACAAAGCAAATCATTTAATGTCAGGTATCTTGGTCTAGTTCAAACTAGACGAGGGTTTGGTTACCCCAATTAAAATCTGGGCTTCTCTCCTTAAAGTAACATATTGTTCTGAAGAGGCCAATGTACCATCTTAACTATATTCACTTACCTTAGTCCAAATGTGAACAAACAAAATACACAGCACTGAGAACTTGCTTTTTGCAGGGGGGAAAAATCCTTATAATGGTCTTTCAGTTAAAAAAAAATGTTTCAAACTCTTTCTGCCTCTCTCAAGATCTGTCTCTAATAATTCTAGATTTGATCTTTACATTTAATATTTTAGAGGTTCAATATGTAGCTTTACAACTTAATTGATTATAATATTTTTATCAGTCTTAATGAGTGAGGGTGAAATATGTGCACAATTTAAGCTTTTTTAATTTTAAAAAATTCTTTAATTTTTTTCTATTTTCTATTTTTTTGTCTTAATTTGTATTCCTAGATCTCTTCTGTTGGTGAATATTGGTAGCAGTGATGAAGGGATGATCCAACAACAAAAGTTCTGGAGAGAAAATAGACACCTCCCTCCCCATTCAATGCCTTCAGTCCTATGGCCATAATCCTCCCAGTTAGAAGGCATTTGGGGAAATAATGAACATAATTAGCATTTACCTATACAGAATCATAACTAAGTGATTGCTTACTACTTTCTCTCTTTTTACGCCTTCCTATTTCTTTCCCTAGTGGGTTCAGCACGGGAAAAGACTGGCTTTGTATCATCCCAGAGTCATGGAGCAGATTTCCATACTGACCTCAAAGACCATCTGATGAAAACATGATCCCTTTTGTTCTACAGGGATATATAAAAACATTATAAATCAGCATCTTATTTGTTCATTTATATCTTCCATTTCTGTGATGTTTGACAGTTGTTTTGTCGATGGCAACTACCATATGTTAAAAATGAGCTTCTGGAATGCAATTCTGGCTTGTGTCCATCAGAGAAGGAAATTCTGGAATGCCCTACAATTTGTACTTTCCTAGCAATTCTTGATTCTTAAGACATTCTATGAATGCTCTCATTGGAGAAAAAGTTATAACAAAATCCACTTCTTTTAAGCAATCACAAAAATTAGGTGTCTGAATGTACAAGGTATCGATGTTTGGGCAAAATTGAAATTATTGTGCTTGTTTCATGGGAAAAGCTTAGGGGAGTTTATTGTCCTAAGTTGGGTTTCCTGAAAACAGACTCACAGCCTTTGAGGCAGAGATTTGCATGCTGGCAGTTTGTTTGGGAATGAACTTGAGAATATTTGTAAGGAAGAGAAGGATGCAGGAAGAAGCAGAGGGAGAAGTTGTACCGCAATGCAGTTGCAATGGAGGACTCAGCCAATCTTACTGGGAGCTCTGGAGCTGCAATGGGCCTTCAGAATTGTCACAAATTGAGGCAAGGGGCTGCGCCTTTGTATCCCTGCAACAATAAATTATGAGACTCAAGCCACCTCTGGGGAGGGGCAAGGCTGCTTCCTTTGGCAGAGGGCAGTTCTCAGAAAGGATCACAATTGTGAACATTTAGCAACCAATCCTCCCTGCTTCTGGGAGAATGAGTGCCTCAGTCATGAATTGGTTACACCACATTCACGCTGTTTTGTATCTTCACAAAATGTGTGCATGTTTCAAAGAGGGAATCATCGGACCATCCTTTTAGTTAGAATTGTACTGGTTTTGACAGTCCTTAAACTCAGGTGCACAAGAAATATCATATTATGTACGATATTACTTAAGTTCAACTTCAAGTCCCCATCTTGCCGGGATACATTGGAAATGTAACTTCAGTCATGCTCAGGACTTCTTTTCTAACTTGGGCTATTTCTAGGTTCCAGGGTCTTAAGCAGGACCAAGTCTTGGGGGTAGGGTAAAGAAGTAGGAAATGGTTACTTATAGCATGGCCATTCTGGTTGCCCCTGAGAAGACCACTGACCCCTTTTGCTTTGTACCTTCAAGGCCATGCTTGGGAAACACCTATACCTATGGTGCTACTTCCTTAGTCATTTTTTTCTGGACATTTGTCACCTACAACATTTATAAGCCACTTCTTTTTCCTGCAAACGCCAATCTCCTTGAATTTTCAGCAACCAAAATAAAATTATTCTTGGCTAGAGGCAGACAGGACTGGGTCCTCAAACCTTCCTTGAAGGAAATACTTGCAGCCTTCCTTTCTCAGGAATCCAATAAAGAAAGAAAAACAAAACAGGTAAGTTCTATATTAAAAGGGCCTGAAGATTAATTTTTTGCTAAATCACTTCAAGGGTTCTTACTTGCTACATAGTCTGGTTACAAGAAAAAAGTAACATTTTTCAATAGTCTCCGTTAATTGGGTCTTATATACAAGACAATTTCAAGAACAGTTGTCCAAAATGACTCTTAAGTTGAAAGGTTGCCTCTTTGAGGCTAAGTTGGAATATAAACACATTGAAACATTTTCTTTTAAATGTATCCAAATTTTAGGCTATTTCTCTCCAAACTAGCATGTGTATTGTAATGATTTCTGTTAGCAAGCATTTTGAACTTAAAACACTATTTCTGACACACCAGCGATGTAATCAGCTACAGGCAGCCCCAATCTTTGAATGTGTTGCTTGCCAAAAAATTGTTTGCACATCTGTTTTTATTAGACTATATGTTCTAAATGTCACAAAACAATAGCATAAATTGTGTGTGTGATGTCTTTCTGTGTGTGTAAAGACTCTGAGCTCTATATGCCAGGGATGTTTCCTTTCTCCCACTCTTTCTCCCTTATCATAGTATTTAATATTTACATAAGGAAACTAATATGTGCTCAATGCAGAAAAACTCAGGAAACAAAGGAAATAAATTTTAATCACCCATAATCTCATCACTGCTAACATTAGGTATATAACCTAGTATTTTTTCTAAGCTTGAGAATACATACTTTTTACATTTTTTAAACTTTTATTTTAGGTTCAGGGGTACATGTGCAGGTTTGTTATATAGGTAAACTCACGTCACAAGGGTTTGTAGTACAGATTATTTTGTCACCCCAGTACTAAGCCTACAACCCATTAGTTATTTTTTCTGATCCTCTCCTTTCACCCACCCTCCACCCTGCAGTAAGCCCCAGTGTGTTGTTCTCCTCTATGTGTCCATGTATTCTCATCATTTAGCTCCCATGTATAAGTGAGAACATGTGGTATTTGGTTTTCTGCTTCTGCGTTAGTTAGCTAAAAATAAGACCTCCAGTTCCAACCATGCCCATGCAAAGGACATGATCTTATTCTTTTTTTATGTCTCCATAGTAGGGAATAGATTTTTTAAATAAAAATATTCTATTGTACATTGTTTTGTAATATTCTTGATTTCACTTGGTAATATACTGGACACATAAAAGGTTGATATTTTAGGAAGATGACACAGTCCCACTTCCCATTCTGCACCTGTATTCCATGCCCTTGCTCTCTTCTTTCAGATTTCAGCTCTTAATCTCCCACTAGCACCTGCTTTCCCCTTCACACCACACCAGCATGCTCTCAGGCCACCTGGCTCCCTTCTCATTCCCCTGATTAAAACATCTTCAGTTCTGGGATACATGTGCAGAACGTGCAGGTTTGTTACATAGGTATACATGTGCCACGATGGTTTGCTGCACCCATCAACCCATCGTCTACATTAAGTATTTCTCCTAATGCTATCCCTCCCCTAGTCCCCCACCCCCTGACAGGCCCCAGTGTGTGATGTTCCCCTCTTGGTGTCCATGTGTTCTCATTGTTCAACTCCCAGAACTTAAAGTATAATAATAATAAGAATAACAATCTTCAGTGCAGCTGATCTTTTTTGGAGTTTGGAAAGAAATCTGAGTGACAATATTCACATTGTGGGGAAATGACAGGTAGCATCTTAACACCTGTCCCCCAAGTTGCTTTTCTAAGGAACAAGGAATCCTTAATTGATGTACTTTCAAGCAAGGTAATATTACAAACTGTCCTCATAACTTTCATCCTCTATGTGTCTAAATCTAACTTCTTATCTTCAACAAGACTTGAATCCTCAACCTTATTCTTGTCTCCCCTCCAACCTTTCTTCTCCCCTGACCCCATCCCAACTCAATCAGGCTGCAGGCCTGTAGGATTTTACTTCCAGTTCCCTCATGCAGCAGCCCTTTCTCTCCATGCTTTCTCTCGCTGTCCTAAGGAGACGGTCACTAAACTCCACCACGTTTTGCGAAGTCCTTCTCTCTGGCCTTCCTGGTTCCCATCTCTGCCCTCTCCCATCCATTCTACATGCTCACAACAGTGATCTTCCTGAAGCACAGCTCAAGCCAGGTCCTGCTGCCTGCAGAAGCAAGTCTGCAAGCTCAGGCCCCTGTGTGCCTCTTCAGCCGAATCTCCTACGCCTCTCTTCATGCACACTCTGCCACAACCATCTGCTCTCTGGTCCCTGTGCAGCCCTCACACCTTCCCTGTTCCTCGCATTTGCGTTTCCCAACTTCTCCATCTGAACACCCTTCCTCCCCTAGTCCCACTTTCAGCCCTTACGTGTGTACTTGTATCTAATAAACACTCACAGAATGCTTGCAATACGCCAAGTACTGTTCTCAGTACATCCTGTGTATTAACTCATTTTATTCCCATCCCACCTCTAAGTAGTAATTACTGCTATTATCTCCATTTTAAAGATAAGGAAACTGAGTTGTAGAGTTACTCAAATTTCTCTGCTGCCTGTTCCAATACTAATCAAATGTGAGGCTTCAGGTTAAATGCCATTGTCCATAAAGCATTCCTTATTATTCTGCAATGAAATAGCAAGAAAAATGAGGTAAAGGAGGAGGAGGAGAAATTCTTTTTTTAGTGATAACTCTATGCTGGACATTGTGCTTTGCAATTAGTTTGAATCAAATATTTTCATCCTGACCACAAAGCTATAAGTCAAGTACTATGATCTCATTTTTTTCTGGTGGGGAAACAGGCTCTGCCTGTTTAAGTGCCTTGTTCAAAGTCAAATAGCTAGTTTCTAAGTGGCAGAAAAAGGAAATGTCCGTGCACTTTGGATGCCGCTTGCTGTCCACTATATAATGTAGTGTGTGTGTATATATATATATATATACAGTGTATATATTTTATATATAGTGTAGTAATGTATTATACATGGGGTGTGTGGGTGTGTGGGTGTGTTTGCTGTGTATGCATGAATTTCCCTGTGTGTGATGGCTAATTTTATGTGTCAGCTTGACTGGGCTAAGGGGTGCCCAGATGGCCGGTAAACATTATTTCTGGTTGTGCCTGTGACAGCATTTCCAGAAGAGATTAGCATTTAAATCAGCAGACTTGGTAATGAAGATCTGCCCTCGCCAGTGTGGGTGGGCCTCATCCAATCCATTGAGGGTTCAAATAGAAGAAAAAGGCACAGAAATGTTGAGCTCTTTACTTATCTTCTTGAAGTGGGACATCCATATTCTCTTACTGTTGTATATCAGAACTCCCAGTTCTCTGGCCTTGGGACTCTGGGACTTATACCATCAGCTCCCCTGGTTCTCAGGCCCTGCAACTCAAACTGAATTAGACCACTGTCATTTCTGGTTCTCCAGCTTGTGTAATGCATATGATGGAATTTCCCAATCTCTATAACCACTTGAGTCAATTCCCATAATAAATTTCCTCAGATATATGCGTGTGTATACATATCCCCTGTTGGTTCTGTTTCTCTGGGGAACCCTGACTAGTACACTGTGTTAGAATGCATCATCATTCCCAACTATTTGCTGCCTTCCCTGCAAGAAGCTCATACATCCCAACCTGTGGCTCAATGCCATGCTGTGCTTCCCTGTGGGAAAGAACATTCATGCCCCTTTCCCATCAGGCTTTGCCACATGAATTGCTTTGGCCAATGAGATGGGAACATACCCTTTATTTGCCATCACGATGCCTGTTTTCTTTCCCTGCTTTCTTTCTTCTCCTTCTGATATGTAAAGCATGTTCCAGATAGAGGTTGTTCCTTCAGCCTGATTCTCAGAATGAGATGAACACACCAGCCGATCTGCAGGCAATATGAACATGACTGAGAATAACCCTTTACTGTAAGCCACTGAGATTTGAGGATTGTTTGCTACTACAGCATATCATATGGAAAGCTTAGCTGAGCATGGTGGCTCATGCCTGTTATCCTAACACGGGGAGGCTGAGGTGGGGAATCACTTGAGCCCGGGAGTTTGAAACCAGCTGGAGCAACATAGTAAGACCTTGTCTCTAGTTTAAAAAAAATCCAGGCATGGTGGTGCACCCCCATAGACCCAGCTACTTGGGAGGCTGAGGCAGGAACATCACTTGAACACAAGAGATTAAGGCTGCAGTGAGCTAGGATCACACCACGGCACTCCAGATTGGGCAATAGAGTAAGCCCCTGTTTCAAAAACAAACAAACAAACAAACAAATGGAAGCTGGCTTATAAACTCCTGCTTTAGACAATAAGCATTTTGAGGGCAAAATTTCTGATTCCTCTCTTGTACCCTCCCTTTCCACTCCCCATCTACCCATCCATACCCAATGTGAACTTTTGCTTCAAAGGTTTCAATAAATATTTGCTGAATAAATAAATTAACTGCATGAAATAAAATAATGTGGTAACAAGAATAAAAAGCCCAATGCCTATTAGAAGGGTGGCTTACAGTTCACAGAAGCTTTTTACATGCCTTTCTCATTCGATCCTGGTAACAGCACTAGGAGGTGGATCCTCTCAACGTGACTCTTTTGCAGGTGAGGAAATGGAGGTTCAAAGAGGCCAAAGGGCTCATTCCTGGCCACAGAGCCAGTGAGGAAAAGATCTCTGTCATTGGACCTCCAGTCTTGGTCTGTGTGTGTATGTGGCAGGGGGCTGTAAGGGTTGGGGAGGAGAAGGCGGGAGCACCACTTAGACAGGGAGCTGTCCTATTGCCGGAGTCAAGGGACAGGCCTCCAATAACTCAGCAGAAGTGAGAGGCTGGCATTTACTTTGAGATTTAATTCGTTTCCCATCTCTTGCATTAGACCAGAGGTCAGTAAACTTTGTCTGTAAAGGGCTAGATAGTAAATACTTCAGGTGTTGCCGGCCAGATGATCTCTTCTGAAAGTGCTCAATGTTGCCATTACAGCACGAAAGAAGCAACACATACGCCAGTGAGCACGGCTGTGTTCCAATAAAACTTCCTCTACAAAAAGAGGCAGTGAGCTGTATTTGGTCCTTGGCTTGCATAGACCCCTGCATTAGACCATTTTTAAGGGCATAAGAAATATAAGGATTATGGGGTGAGCTGGCCAATTCTAACCGTACTAGAGCAGTTAAAGAAAGAAAATGATAGGCTGAAGGTTTAAAATTCTCATTTTATGGCACAGAGAATCAGAACGTTTCTTTAACTGCCTTAAGCTAAGTCTCTTTTGCACGTAGCCTCACGGCTGATGTGGTCATCAGTCAGAAGCAGAGTCTGGTGCTATAAACTGCTGAATTACAATGTAGGTTGAATGAACAACTTTGCCACTTTTCTTATGACAAAGTTGGGACATAAACTGGAAAAAAGTGAGACTCCCCCAGAACCCAAATGGGGCCTCTGTTAATGATTCTGTTGACTGAATACTCCATATCTCCAAACCACCTGTTTGCCTTCTGACTGACAACGTACCTGGTGAGACAGCAAAGCTGTGTTTTACTCGTGGTCTTCCAATGAGAAGAGTGTGGCCTGAAGGTTATGTATGTAATTCCCAAAGTGCCCATCACTCTCTCTGTAGTCACACCAAGCCATTTGCCATTCCCCATAATGCCATATTCTTTCAAGGCCGCACTCCCTTGCCTGCTCTATTTCCTCTGCCTGCACGTTCTTCTCACTCCTCTTCTCCATCACAGGAAAGCTACAGTCATCTCCTGCAAGGCCTTGTCTGGTGTCATTTCTATGCTGTTGTCCTCCACTGGTGTCTAACTTGTACTTTTATCCCATAGTTGGCTATATTACCAATAATCTTTATTGACCACATAGAATTTGTTATAACAATGATGAACCTGTTAGCTGTTAAAACTATGGATATTAGCCACAATCAAAAGACAGTTTGAAAATAGGGAGATACATTTTATTCACGAAAAAGTGCGTAACTTCAGCATATGGCTTAGTCATTGGTCAGTTTTCATCAAGATTAAAAATTTATCTGGTATATTTGTTAGAAATAGGTGGGCTTAACACGCACACATGCACACACACACACACATACAGTCGTGGCTTAAACCCAGAAGAGTTTATTCTCTAACATAAAATAAGTTCAAAAGTAGAAAGTCCAGGTCTGATGTCATCAGAGACCCTCTAAGCTTTTGCATTTTTGTTTTAATATGTGACTTTGCTCTTCAAAGTCCATTGACTCTCCCCACCAAGAGAGAGCAAAGGGAAAGAAACCAGCGGAGCACATTCCCTAGGTGAGTCAATAACCTTTAAAGAATTTTCCCTGAAGGTCCCCACAACAATCTCCTTCTCGTTGGCCACTCACATAGCCGTATTGAACTGCAAGGAAGCTGGGAATCATAATCTTTAGTTGGACACATGCTGCTCCTATTCAAAAGCCGTGCTCTATTAACCCATAAGAAAAGGAAAATGATTGTTGTGTAGTGTGGGGAAACTAGGCTTAATCTAACCTCACAGAGGAATGTTGAAGAATGTGACTCATCATATGTGGTATGTGCTAGGTACACTGTCAGGGATAGCCACAGGAGACACTGAGGGAGAATTATGAAAAACAAGATGTCCGAGCAAGCCTGATGGGGAAATTATAAAAAAAACAGGATGTCAGAGTAAGTGCAATGTACTACTGATGCAAAGGGAATATCTTCTGTTTTCTGAAAGTAGGGGGATATGTAACAATTGTATTACATATTTAATTTCATATAAATAGAAAAATCTACAGCTTTGTAGTCATCTGCTGGCTATCGGCATACACTCAGATACATATTTGTTTTGCTTAAAAATAAAATCATCCAGTTCTATATTTATGAATTGGCATATGCCCTTGGGTCTCAATATCTCCCTCCCTCCCTCCCTTCCTTCCTCCCTCCGTTCCGTTCCTTCCTTCCTTCCTACATCTGTCCTCCCTCCTTTCTTTCTCTCTCTCACTTTCTTTCCTAATGGTAGGCAACTCACGACTTGTGCCATAAGTGATATTGAACAGATGGAGCTGGTCTCTAGACAGAAAATATCTCAATTCTGACTCTAGTATTACACCACTGTCAATGGGTCTGTGAGATAATATCTTTTCTCGGAGCTAAAAGTGCTCAAACACTGCCCAGACATGGGCCATGTGGCCAAACATTTGGTGTTAGTTCTGAAATTCATAGATTGAGATCCAGAATTCTAGGGATAGTGTGTCTTCTGTGTGGGAATTTTTAGCATAGTCAATACTTCTTGAAGCTTTTCCACCCTCCTATTCCATAATGCAGGCAAATCTGAGATGGTATTCCAAGAGGAATAGAAATGTAAATGCAATCTCAAACACACATAAATCTGTGACTCACTTCTGAAATTGTGACTTGTTTAACAAAAGCAAAGAAGAAAACAACAACAACAACCTAGCAACAACTAAATAGCTAGTTATTTGACATTTATAGTTGAGGATATTGGGAAATAAATTCAAGTTGCAGTTGTTAAGTGTTTGATCCACATCTTTATTTGACTCAGCTGGTATGTGAAAAGAAGGAATGATGGTCAGTGTTCTTTTAATTTTCCTTCATTTTCAAGTACAAATGATTTGGATGCTGTGCCACATTAGTAAGAACAAGTAATCCTATGACTCTGGAGGTGAAAAATAAAATATCTCAGAACCCTTTAGTTCCCATTTCATTATCTGAAGTATCAATTAAATAAAACTTTTTGACAAATTTCTACCACCTAGCTATATGAGGTTTTCTTTTTTAATTGTGATACCCTCTTTGTTTTCACTGCTGACAAATATCTCAATAACTGACCATGATTAACAGCCAAATAGAACAAGATCAACAATCTCAATCACATTCTCTTTCAACGTAGAATAATCCTGGCTTGCAAATTTCACAGCACAGATTCTATTAATGAATGGAAAAATGGAAGATTGTATATAAACTTTATTTTCTTCCCTTTGTACTAGAAATTACCCAATCTGTTGCAAGTGAATTTACTTTTTTCCACATTAGACAAGCTTCTCAGATGTCTTACAGGCTTTATAAGCACATACAAGAGTCTTGTTAAAATTTTCAGTCAACTGAGCAGCATTTGATTCACACACCGCAGGTTGATGCCTCTGTTCTGTCAGTAAGTACATTCAGTAAATGTTGGCTTCTTCCCTTTGTTCTAAACAATGTTGTGGCCTCTATTATTGTCGGTAAATTGGCATCATTATCATTAAGCACCAGACAGGGAGCCCTTGATCATTAAGTATCTATTTTCTTGGAACGTGTATTTTTTTAATGCCCTCTGTTTAATTTCCTTTTCCCATCTTTCATGTCCCTCTGTCCACACAAGCTGAATGAGGTCTTGGTTTACATATTGTATCACAGTCATAGTTCACTGATGCCCAGGAAGTTGAAGCTTGTTAAGCACTGCATTGTTCATTTCAATGTGCTTACTCAAAGTCTCTACGACACGTCTGCCATGGGAATTGCTACTTAAGTGTTCGGAGCACATCCAGAATTAGGCCAATGGAATCACTTGGAAAAGCCCCCTTTCCTCTGTCTCTTTCACTCAAAACACCAGAACCCACGACTTAGGGACAGCCTTGATCCTTGCTGCAATGACGTCATGGAGGCAGAGCTACAATAGCAAGCAGGTGCCACATCTGTCCACGAAGACCTTGGTCATAGAAAGGGGGCTTGGCTCACTCGAGATATTAACTTGGTACTTTTCATCTTCACTCAAATGCCTTTGGGGGGAAAAATACTGAGCCAATCCTGAATAATAAAATGGTAATAAAAATGAGAATCATTATCGTTGGAGTCTCTGGATTCGATTCTCTGCAGGAAGTGCCTTTGAGGAAGAGCCAACATTCCAACCTCTACCTTTGTCCTCCTCCCACCCCCCCTTGTCAATGCTTTGATGTTCACGGAGGAAATCCTTTACGGGGGCCAGGCCTTCTCCCATTGCATTCCCCCAAAGCCCTTATAATAAGAGCAAGCCCTTCTGTTTATATGGTGTTCTTGGTTTAGAAACTGCTTCCACATCCTCGGCCCCACTTCTGCAGGTTGCTCAAGAAAAGAAGCCTTGTGTTCTTTGGGTGCATAGTCAGCTGGATGCCCTGCCCAGACATCTTGCCTGAGGTTGACCAAGTCCACGATTCCAACCTCGTGTAAACTTGGAATTTCCTTGGTAGCCACTAGGGCAATGACTTATCCCTCACCCAGGTTTCTCTGACAGCTTGACTGGCAAGTAATAGGAGCAAGAAGAATCCTAAGGGCCAAAGGGACAAACCAGGTGTGTTGAGGCAGGGCCTCTATGCATGGCTTCTGGATTTGCAAACCTGCTTGTTCAAATTTCTAAAATCAGGTGACATCTGCTCACCCAAGGCTACCTGAGCCTGAAAGCAAAGGAGGCTGAAGTCTCTCTGTTTCTATTCATAGGTTTCAACGTCTGTAACTCATTAGCAGCAAAGAGTAGCAGGATTTGGGCCTAATGATTCCTACAGTTCTCCCTGCTTCCCTGTGATCTGGTCCCTCATGCAGTTCTTTTTTTTTTTTTTTTTTTTGAGATGGAGTCTCGCTCCATTGCCCAGACTGGAGTGCAGTGGTGCCATCTCGGCTCACTGCAACCTCTGCCTCCCAGGTTCAAGCGATTCTCCTGCCTCAGCCTCCCAAGTAGCTGGGACTACAAGCACCTGCCCAGGCCAGGCTACTTTTTGTATTTTTAGTGGAGACGGGGTTTCACTATGTTGGCCAGGCTGGCCTCGAACTCCTGACCCAATGATCCACCTGCCTCAGCCTCCCAAAGTGCTGGGATTACAGGCATGAGCCACCGCACCCAGCCGAATAATCTTTTCTTATAAATGAAATTCTTCCCCCCTCCATCCCCAAAGGGGCTCTTATTTGGTGTCAACTAACTTCTAAAACTGTACAAATAACTTAATTTCTGAAAACATACAAGCTCCTTTTAAATTGATCATGGAGCCTTTGCTTAGAAAATGACTTTCTTTTTACATGTGGAGTGGGAGTGCCATGGAGAAGCATCCCTTCAGCTTCACTCAGACATTCTCATTTCTTTTTTCTAGGCAGGCCCTCCAGGAACTCCTAATCTCAGAAGTCACAGGCTTTGTGGCTAGGCTTCTCTCTGCTGGAAAAGACTCTTGGGCCAGGCAAGCACTGACAAAACACTTAACTGGATACTGACAGCCAATATTTACTGAGAATTTAAACATGCCAGGCAGTCTCCTAAAATTTCATGTACATCTACATGTACTCTCTGACCCTATGAGGTAGTTGTGTCTATTATCCATGCTTTACAGATGAAGAAAAGAAGTCTTGTAGAGGTTAACTAACTTGCTTGAGATCAAAGCTGTGCTCTCTAAAGTGGCAGTGTAGGGCACATTTTGATTCTGTAGCATCTGTGCTTAAACCCTTGGTTTACTGCATTATAGCAGCTTTCAAGTGAATCTTGATTCCCATCTACTGCACTCACCAACCTCACCAGAAAGTCCTGTGACTCATCTTGAAAGGAAGGCTTTTCTTTCTCCTTTATCAACACTGGTCCTGTCTGGCTCCAGGACTTGAAATCCCTCAAGCGATTCCCTGACACCAGTCTTTCGATCTTGACAGGTGTCTCTGGATATGAATTTGCACATCTGGCATCTTCGTGCCATTTTTATTATTTATTATTGAACTCGTGATTTGTATGAGGCTAAAAGACCTTATGGACAAGAGCTGATTTGTTTCCTCTATTATAACTGCGTCTGTATTTCACCCTTGTGGACTAACTGGCTTGGATGCCAAACCTGTGTCAGTGAATCAGTACCAGCAGATGGAGGTGTGCCCTGTGATATGAAGGTTAGCCCAGTGACATGGTGAGAGGTGGGCTCCGTACTGGCCTTCTCTTGCTGCTATTGAGTGAATGTGCACTTTGGGAATCACGACAAGATACTTCATCTTGACTTAGGAAGTAGCACATCAAGGAGAAAGGGAGGTGTCTCAATTCTGGAGTGTGGGCTGAAAATGGGCTACAGATTATGAACAAGTGTTGCATCTGGTCTCTTTCATATTCCTAGCATGGGCTATACTACCAGAAACCCAGACATTACATTTTATCCAGGGACTCCTGCTCCTGTACTTCAGGCATCTTGGAAATCTTCACGTTTTGAGGAAACATAGCTCCCTTGGTCACCAGGCATGCTCCAGAATTGCTGTGACTGGCATGGTGTGCTATCTGAATGCCTGTTTCATGGGACCCCACTGTTTCTGCAAGCCACTGGGCAATCACTTTTATCTTTCTTATTACTCTCAGTATTTAATATTAGCCATGCTCTAGCTGGAGTGAAAGTGCAACAGAGAATGTCTCTGCAAAGAACCAACTAGGCAAGCTAAGAACTGCTACAGCCTGAAGCTTTCTGAGGACCACACTCACCCATTGACATCTGCAGATCACAAACAGTGTATGGGGGTTTCACTGATTTCTGAGTGAGTGGTTTTGTCAACTCAAAGGCTTTAATTGGATTAAAAGAACAGTTTGAACAATGGGATGTGACATAAGAAAACAGGCAGAGAACCCAAAGGACTGGGCCAGCCCCATTCTTCTGTTCCCTTCCTCACACACATCACCAACCTCCTTTTTTTTCATTTTTCCCCTGATACTACCAGGAAGGTGAACATTATCCCCCAACACACACTTAAAACACAAATCTGTTGGTGTGGCCCTGTGAATTTGGGGCCATTTTGGAGAAACACCAAAACCAAAATTACTTATCATCCTTTAAACCTTAGGGGACCAAATGCATGTGACACCAGAGAAGAGAGCAGTGATGACAAACGGAGGCTCTGGGCTGCATGTTCCCTGGTCCGTTGCTCATTCTCTCTCTCTCTCTCTCTCTCTCTCACACACACACACACACACACACACTCAGACATACTCCTTCCTAGTTGAATTTGTTTCCGATGTACCTCTTAGTTTAGTAGCTCCATCACTCTTATAAGAGAGAAGTAAATAGCTGTAGCTATAAGTGTAGGTGATGGTATAGGTAAAGGAGCAAAGGTGGGAGAAGTGGATACGGAAATATACAAGTTTTTCTTCACACCGTCACAAAGGTCAATAAGGACAACCAGCTCTGGTCTGTTTCCTGAATAACTGTTAGAGAGAGAGTGGGATTGTCATCTGCAGGTACCTCAAGGAACCAAAGAATCTTTTTCCCCCTTGCGCCTCCCCCAAGTCCTTACTCTGCATAAAACTGTTGCAAACCTAGATCTGAGTGCTCCTGTTTTCTCCAGTTACAGATTCTTTATAGCCCTTTAACTTCTGGGCTGCTAATACTTCAAGAAAAAAGGCCAGTTGCATTAATGGAATGTAGAATAAATAAAAACAAGTTCAGCTGCGCAGTGTATTTTCCTACCTGCCAAGAAAGCAAAGTTCATGTGGTTTTCAAAAATGAGATGCTGCATGTTGAAAGTAAGAAACAAGTGTCCGGTCTTTCTCCCAAAGAGGCTGCCTTGTAAACTCTTGCCTGGTCATTAAACCAGAGAGGTCTGTTTTCTCACAGTGAAGTCTTTTGCTCTTTCAATTGCATTTTCTGCCACATCCATGCTATTTTGTTCATGTATAGGGGTCTTTTGTTGAGAAAAAGGAAAGTGGGTTCATGGAAGGTCTCAAATTCATTTCGTATGTGCCCAAAGTCCTTATGGGATAGATTTCATAGGTTCTACAAGAAAAGCAGGACCTTCTTTAGGTTTTCTGGTTCAGTTATTTAATCACCTTCAAATTGAAATAAAAGGAGCTTGTCAACCTGAAACTTTGATACACTTGATTTCTAAAAAAAAAAAAGAATTTGGGGACATGTTACGTACAACATGTAGAAATCATCTTGCAAGCGTTGGAAGAAAGGATTTTTGATTCCTGTATTGCTTTCAGGATCCCCTAATAAAAACATTGCCCCACTTGTCACACATGTACTCTGTGCATGTATTTAGAGGGTAGATGCTCAACTCCAGCTTTTGCCTCCAGAACTGAACATTGTGCTTATGAGACATTTTGTCAATTATCAGGTCAAAGACAGATTCCAAGTAGTACGTGAGCTGGCTCACCACAAAACAGGAGACAAGACCGCGAGTTGACAAAGCCTCTTGGAGATCCCCTTTCATCTTTCCTACATGGGAGAGGAGGGAGAAGAAGTTGAAGAATATGCCCCAAGGGGACTCAACAGTGACAGTCATAAAAATACACACCCAGCCATATCTGGCTGTGCTGTGGATCATGTCCTTTAAGAGAAAGCCATTGAGCTGGTTAAGGTGGAAGGGTTTAGAGTATCAGGCTCCCTCTTTGCCCCTTGGCTCTAAAGTGAGTAGAAAGGCCATGTCATGCCAAGTTTGGATTCTTCTTCTTTGAAGACAAGAATCCTGGAGAATGCTTTTTGTTCCAGAGCAGTCGTGTTATAGATTCTACCCATTTTCCATGTTACACTTCAAGTACAGCTGCAACCACTCTTTTCCCTTGGTTGTTTTGACTCGGCTAAGAAAATGAAGAAAAATCTGGGAAAAATGTTGTCCATTCTCTGCCTTCAGAACCCTTTTAAAGGCAGGACCATGGAGGGTTAGAGGTAAATATTCTCTTGCTGTATCCTTTTAAAGAAATAGCTATTTTCCAAAACACTGCATGTGAGAGGCAAAGTATCATGCAATTGCTTCCTCCCACCTGCTCTGCTCGCTGCTCTTGATTTTCTGGCTGAGCCCCTATACTACATCTGCAGAGAAGCCTGCTCCCCAGTGACTTTCCTGATATGGGTGTTGAGACTTTAGTTCTACTTGTTTTTTTCTCTTACAAGGAAGTGACTGATTCCAGTCTTGTCTTTATTCATTTATTTTCAAACTTCTCCTAAAAGCAGTACTTATTGTGTTAGGTTGATAATGCTACTCATTATTCTCTTTTTCTAAGCAGTAATCCAGTTTCCTTGCTGAGATAAACCTCTCTCACTCAGACCTCAGAGTTTATCCAGTTCAGCCCAAGATGATTTTCTTATAAGAGCATTCAACTTCTACACGATGCAATTAAGGCTTACTGCCATTTTAGAGGTTTGGGTAATCAT
This sequence comes from Pan paniscus, assembly GCF_029289425.2. NCBI lineage: Eukaryota > Metazoa > Chordata > Mammalia > Primates > Hominidae > Pan > Pan paniscus. Next base: position 30,306,387 of record NC_073255.2, on the reverse strand, counting down.
CTTCATCATAAATATTGAATAAAGTCCCCTTTGAAGATCTACCTTTTCAAAATATGAGCTATATCCCACATTGATTTCTAGAAAATTCCCACTGACTCATGAGTTAGACACAGACATCAATTTCTGAAGATGGGCCTACATTTTCTCAGTAACCGAGTTTTGCTTTCTTCTTGTGATGCAATGTGGCCCTCATATTCCTAATACAAATTTATGAACTTTGCACTGCTGAATTGATGCTATAAAAACGGAATCATTTTCAGACCAAAGGGCATGTATGTGTGAATTTGACAGCCCTGTGCATCATGTTGCAGACAACAATTTTTCTTAATATCAGCCACTAAAACAAAGTTATGTGTGAGTGATGTTGCTATTATATGGAGCCATTGATGGGCAAGCCAAATGCAGTGTGATTTCTCTTCTGGAAATTGCTTTCTCTGCCTCATATGCAACTAGGCACTAAGAAAATCATTTTGACTCTAGCCTCAGGTAGCCCTGCCCCCAATTACGTGTTCTGAAACTTCCAAGGGAAATCAAACTATCCCAGAGAGAAGTCATATATCTATTTTGGGTCACTAGATAATATACGTGATCCAAGTGTTTACCTCTTAATTTTTTTCTTCTTAATTAAAACTCTTGGAAGTTAAATTATTGGCATTTTTGACCATTCCACTGCTTGCCTAAAAAAGCAATTTATAAATTTTTCACCAGCAGCAACCTTAGCAATAACCATTTGGTTTTCAGGGGTGCTTGCTTATTTTGAATGTCATGTCTTGCCCTTTTTTTTTTAACTTTGCAGGGGGAAATTTAGCATTTGTACTTTGTGTTTAGGGCTCTACATCATTGGAACAAGCTCCAGAAAAGAAACCAGAGTCCAGAGGAATGAGGAATGATTTACTATTAAACCCATGAAGATGAAAGGGAGAGAGCAAATATAGAATTAATGACTTCACAAGAGTTCAGCCTGACCTGCTCCACAGTTTTGTGGACTTCCCCAAAAAACTGAATGTCACTTTTATCCACTGCAAGCTGCCCTAAAACTGACACCAGGCCTCAATATGGCCATGAATGTGGGTCTCAATCTTTTCTTTCTATAATTCTGAGAAGTAGGGAAAGAGAACCACTGGGAATCCCAAATTATTTTTTCCTGCCTGGCTTTTCTCATTCCTGCTTTTCCTTTGTATGCAATTATTTTTTTTTTTTTACCAAGTTCTTATATATGAGATTCAAAGGCATTTGCTCATTTTCCCCTTCATTGGTTTGCACATTCATTTATTCATTCATTCTTCCAATGGATCGTAGTTGTTTTATGTACCACTATACACAAAACACCACGCTAGGGGCTTGGGGGAAAAGAAAAGCACAACAAGTGAATTGGCAATCTTTTTGCCTTCTAAGACGTTAGAATTTAGAAGTATAAATGGGCTTAGTTCAAAAAGACCACATATAAAGCATAGAGTATATTCGGCATAATGAAAGTTTATGAACAAAATTCTATGGAAATCCCAAGAAGGTAAAACTCTTTCTTGGTGAGAAGTTTAAAGAAATCTTTGAGAGGACTTAGCCTTGGAGTTTGTTTGGCAACATAGAATCATTTTCAAAAAGCAGGGGTGGGCTAAGGGGATCACTAAATAGGAAAGTAGGAAGAAGAGGGCAAGATCATGGAGGGAACTGGAACTTCCAGTTTGACATGAAGCTTAGTGCTCATGCGCAGGTTTAAAGAAGCAGATTGGGGTTTGGCCATGCAGTGAGTGACATTCTGGAGTGTCTGGAGTGGAGACTTATAATGGAGACACTCTTATAAATTTCTTTTAGAATTGTAGACATTACGAGCTAAAAGGGGTGTTAGAAACCTCAGCCAGGCCATACACTTTACAGAAGGAACCCGAGGTCCAGACAGGTTAAGATACATGTCTGAGATCACAAAGCCAATTAGAGACAGAGCTTGAACGAGAACTCTCATATGTCAGCTTAGATGCAGTAGACCTCATCTAAGTAGACCTCAGATGCAGTAAGAAGAAGATAATAGCCTGAGAAGACAAAATTAAAAGGCAGAAATAAAGCCACACAGCATTTTCCCACAGATTCAGGCTTGTTTTCTCAGATAGGAGAGTAGACCTATAACTAGGATGTGTCTGCTTGGAAGGATTTAGAGTTAAGGGGAGTCAGATGGGGGCTTCAGACCAGAAGAAAGGGTCTCACAGCACAAAGACCTTCTCCTAACCATCTGGCCCTAATGTGGTCTGCCTCCCCACACATAGAGCCCTCTGTGGCCTTCTTTTTGTCTTATTCTTAAGTAGACATGGAAATACAAGGAATATAAACTATTGACAAAAGTCTACAGTTCATCAGAGAATATCCAAGATAAACCCAGAGGAAAATATGACCCTAGAGAATATAGAGAAGAGACACCACTGTTTCTTAGGCCTGGAAGATATAAGCAAACACTTAACTTCTAGTAACTTATGGCTGTAGACACTGTAACATAATAACACACATGCAAATGTAGTACGCATTTTGGCACAGCTGAGAGAAAGACTTTTGTTATCCAACTATTAAATGGTGAGGGAAAAGAAAAGCCAACTAGATTGGATCTAACTAAAATAGGAACAAAAACTTCAAGGTATAATTGTGGCCCTGTCTTGAAAATAAAACTAAACATTATGAAAACTAAGTCTATTGTATTTATCAAAATTTACTTACAATTTTGTAACTACTAATGTGTAGAACAAAGAATGAATTGTGACATTTTATTTATTTTTATTTTTTCTGAGACAGAGGGGATAATTTTTCCATATAGCTCCTTTAGTTAACTGCTGCTTTCTCAGCATTGATCACTAAAAGGGTCATTTTTTGCATAAACATTTGGGGTGTCAGTCTCCCAAAGATCTCTTTTAATCCTTTGATATCCAGACAGTTCTCTATTGGTGTTACTATCCTTCTCTCTTCTACAATTGTTAACTTAGGAAAACTCTTAAGACACTTTGTTGTCAAGGGCTTCCAAAGTTGCAATTCTCTAGCACCACTTTATAACATTTTCTATCTTTATTTGAATTACAGTTTAGTTTTGTAATTTATTTCCATTGTAGTTGCTTGTTTGGATTAGATAGTTCAAGGGCCAGTCCCCAGACCACTGTCACTTAGTGAATTGATTTCAAGTGTACAGAAATTCCTTCTCCCTCATCCTTACCCATTTGGATTTTGGAAGAGTATAGGCAAGTTTATGATCTGAAACTAAAATGCTAGTTGAAAGCCTAATCACGTTCACAAAAATATTCCCATACCTATATACTCTCTGGAGGTAAAGATTTTTATCTCTTTCATATGAGCGAATTTGGGAGGAAATGAGTTGACACTAGCACCGTGCCAATTATGGAATCATGACTCATGTGACTTTGGAAAGAACAATTTCAAGATTAATAATAGAATCTATAATAGGATGCCATAACTTACGTTGTGACTCCATTGGTAAGGACAACAACCAGCTTGTCTGGAGAATGCAGGCCCGTCAAGGGCTTAGAAGTGGCTGGTAGGATTCATGCGCTCCATAAAATTATACCCACTTTGCCACTCCAGTAGATCCAGAGATATACATTCTTTAGGGGAGTGACTTCAGGTCCATGACTACAGAGGGAGGTGGGTGGAGGTCAGTGATGTTAGAAGACTCTGTGTCCAACTGTCATGGTTAATTTTATGTCAAATTTGTGTGTCAATTTTATGTGCCCAGATAGTTGATGAAATATTACTCTAGGTGTGTCTGTGAGGGTGCTTCTGGGTGAGACTGACATTTGAGTCGGTAGGCTGAGTAAAGCAGATCACAGATCATAATAAAATTATTATAAGGATATGGGTACATAAATTTACTGTAAGGAATTAATCAATTCCTTACAGTAAATTTATTATAAGGCTATGTGTACTTAAATTTTTAGAAGGAGTTGGCTTATATGATTGGTTTACATTATATATGTTTGTGTGTGTGTGCATATATATGTATGTGTGTGTACACACATATATACACACGTATATCTTTTGCAGGTTATGTACATTGCTTCTGTTTTCTGGAGAACCTGAGTAATACACAGACTTACAGAGAGTTGGGGTTAAACCAGCCAAGCACTCATAAAAATGTAATACTGAAAAATAGGAGGGAAAAAATAGCAGACCTCTTAAATTGCTGCCTTTTAATCCAACATTTATTAAGTATGTACTATATACCAAGAACTACATCTGATTTTGGCAATCCTTGAGCAGCTGTATAAACTTGACACTATGCTTATTCCAATTTTTTAGTGGTAGAAACTAAGACACAGAGAAGTTGAATAGTTTTCTCAGATTGAATAAGTCATGAAGCTACTGTTTAAATCCAGTTCAGTTGGACTTAAGACCCTTCATGCTTAGCTCCAACATTTGTCTCTAGTTTAGAGATGGCTTTCTCAAATACTCCTCCCAACTCATATAATAAACGGAGTTCAAATTTCGCCATGATGTCTCTTGGAACAACTAACACCCTCAATCTGGTTTGGATTCAAATGCAGAAAGCAGTTTTCCCACCACAAAATGTTCATTAAAAACAAACAAAAAACAGTACTTGCCATGTTTTATGCTTCTGAGTATGGCCCATCATAAGGAAGAAGCTGTATAATGCCATCTGTCTTAGTCAGTTCAGGCTGCTGTAATAAATATACCATAGACTAGGTGGATTAAACAACAAACATTTATTTCTCACAGTTCTGGAGGCTGGAGAGTCCAAGATCAAGGTGCTCATGGATCCAGTGTCTGGTGAGGCCTCATTTCTGGGTTTGCAGATGGCCATCTTCTCCTTGTGCCCTCCTCTGGCTGATAGCAGAGAGGAAGAGTAAGCAAGCTCTCTCATGTCTCCTCTTACAAGAGCACCATCCCATTCATGAGGGTTCTGCCCTCATGACCTAATTACCTCCCAAAGTTCCCACCTCCAAACACCATTACACTGGGGATTTGGCTTCTACATGTGAAACTGGGGATAACACAAGCATTCAGTCCATAACAGCATACTATGGAAAATCTAGTAATTATATTAATAATGATGATAACAAATTGTCCAAGACTATCTTTTAAGCACATGTTGGAAGAAATTGGTTACACCTCCTAAAAAGCATGGCATTTTATCTGGGGTTTTTTTTTCCATTCATTTGTTTTTCCTTGATGAGGGTCTTTTTCAGGGCAATCGTGTGTTTTAGTCACATTGTTCTATATCTTCTGGAGGAGATAAAGTTCCCTGCCAGTGTCCAGTGATGCACTGCAGAGTCCTTGGGATTTCAATCTGTCACCAAGTTCCTGCATGTTGTGATTGCAGCTCTCAAGGCTAATTCTACTGCCAATGCCAGATGTACATGTCAGTGATGTCGATGTCCTACTACGTAGATAAGTGGTTCTCAACCAGGGGCAATCTTGTACCCCAGGAGATATCTGGCAATATGTGAAGACAATTTTGATTAAAGCAGGGTGGTGTGGGAGGGAGCTGCTACTGGCGTCTAGTAGATAGAGGCCAGGGAGACTGCTAACATCCCAAAATGCACAGGAGACTTTCCCCCTCCCCACGACCCCAGCAAATTATTAACCAGCCCCAAATGTCTATAATGCCATGATCCAGAATTCCTGCCTTAGATTTAGAAACCAAAATGTACTTGAAGCCAAATTTTTCACAAAGCAGCCTAGGAAATTACACTCGTGCACTTAGTCTCCTCATTTCTGAAATAAAAGAATCAGGTTAGATCATCTCTCATCCCAGTGCTAGTAGATTTGGAAGGACTGCTTGTAGCACCTTGTTAAGAAGATTGTAGGTGAGAGGAGTGATGTGGCCACCAATTTATTCAGTAAGAGCATGGCTGGAACAGGAGAAACGGTGGCCTGAATGCTGAGGATTTGCCACTTGGGGATGAGGTGATTTCAAAGGTTCCTCATGCTTATTTTTTCTAGGAGATATTAATTTTGTAATTTTGAACACAACCCCAAAAAGACTTGATTGCTGAGTCCTTCTGGACTGCCCTCCTTTGGGGGTAATTGTAAGATGCCATTAGGGTTGAAAGCAATGCAGTAAAGAAAAGCTCCCTTTGGTGAAACTAATCATAGACCCTTCAATGTCTCAGCAATGAAGAGCCTAGAACCTGTCAGCTGTCCACCTCAGAGGGGCATACTTTCAATATTGATGGGTTCTCCCATCTCTGGGAAGGGTCCCAAGCCAGGAAGAGTCCCCACAACTGGTAACCAAACCCAGCTCATGACAACCAGAGACTGGTGCTACCTCATGGTCACTCTGGAATTCTTTCTTCCTATATATTTAACACTTCAAGGAGGCAACAACAGGGAGTAACCTGTTCAGCAGATGTTCCTGATTCAAATTTCAACCCTGCCACAGACTAGCTATGACTCACTTAACCTTCTGGTACCTCAGTTTCCTCACCTGTAAAATGGGACTAACAATAAAACCTACTCATCGCACTCTTGTAAGGATTTAATAAATGAAAGCATTGAAAACAGTACATGGCATATAGTCAGCGCTCCGTAAATATTAGCTACAGACTATGATCTCAGTAATACACACAGACAATGAATCCTGTATTTATACCCTTGGATTCAGTGTGTCCTGGTGCCCAGCCTGCTTCACTGATGGGATTTTGAGATCTGGCTCATGTTCCTTGCCCACTCTGACACTTCCCTTTTTTTTCCCACTGCTTAATTTACTCCAGATCACAATTGTTTCTGCAAATATTTACATCCCTGGTCCTCAATACTTATACTGTCACCCTGACCAACAGAATCCATCTCAGAGAATCTTAGGACTCAGAATCCTAGAAAATATTTGTCATATAGTGAGAAACGCATATTTGGTCTTTATCTCTGATTTTTAACACAGAGCTTCTAAAACCCTTGGAATTTCCTGAGTGGTAAGAACGATAGGAGAATATTTTGGTATTCTTAACTAGCCCTTCGACTGCTCCTGAGTTTATGCTAATAAGGCGACTCTTGGTGACCCCTAGATAGCTTCAGGATGGGGGCTGGTTGCCAAAGGAACCAACCTTGTGATAGAAGGTTGGAACTTTCAGCTTCCTCCTCATCCCCAGACCTCTGGAGAAGGTAGAGGGGATGCAGATTGAGTCAATTACCAATGGCCAATGATGTAATCAATAATACCTTGCTAGGTGATGGAACCTCCATAGAAACCCTAAACAATAGAATTCAGAGAGCTTCCAGATTGATGAACACATCAAGGTGCTGGGAAGGCAGTGCACCTAGAAGGGCATGGAAGCTCTGCATCCCCCTCTCATACCTTGTCCTATTCAGCTTTTCCGTCTGGCTGTTCCTTAGTTGCACCCTTTATAATAAGCTGATCACAGCAGTAATGTGCTTTCCTGAGTTCTGTGAGTCATTTCAGCAAATTATCTAACCTAATGAGGAGCATGTGGGAATTCTCAAATTTACAGCTGATCAGTCAGAAGTATGGGTGATAAGTGAAACTTGTGACTGGCATCTGAAGTGGGACCAGTCTTGTGTGCCTGACCTCTTAACTCACAGGATCTGATACTAACTCCAGGTAGACCATATCAGAATTGAATTGAATTGAATTGTAGAACACCCGGTTGGTATCCAGAGAATGGGAGAATTGGTTGATATGAGGAGAAAACTTACACATTGGATGTCAGAAGTAAAAACAACCCAAACATCTACTGCAAATACATTTTTTTAAATGTTCTGTTTTATGAAGATAATCAAAAGTTATACATACTCTTTGTAGTAAAATTCAAAAATAGAGACAAGCTCCTCCTCCCCAAGTTTGCATGATAGATAAGTCACTCCATTTTTTGGACTTCCACTGCAATTTTTATAGCTCTCTTTAATAACATTTGATGGTTTCTGTTGCATTTTTTTCACCTGTATTCTGCCTGAAACTGAAGTACTCAAGGAGAAGGAACTCTAGAATTCTATGCATTGCCATACACCCTGTGATTGCCGCCTTCATTCAAGAATGGGTGTATATCTAAATCACTGACCAACTATATGAAGTGATTGAGTGAATACATGAATGAAGAAATTAATAAGACTAATAAACATTTTTCATCATAGTCTTATCTTGTGCATGCCAGATCACTTGAGACTGGAATAAAAATCCTAACTCTAGCTCCAGGCTGTGTTATATGTGTACACATTTTTATGACTTACATTGAAAATTAAGCACTTGATAATGACTTATTTCATTTTTATGAACATGTAAATTAGGATAATAAAATCTGAAATTAAATTCACAGGCCAACCTCAATTCAGCCATCTCCAGTCTTCCTTGCTATGTCCTTTCTAGGGCACTCGGCTCAGTAGTTTAGTCCATGATATTTTACATTTTCCTGGGTTTTGTCTCTCCCTGTATTAGCCTTTTCACTGAATCCAACTACTCCTTTTAGACATGAATGAATGACCTAAGGTTACATATGATGAGTAAAAAGTAGATTCACAAAGGAATGTCTCCAGGAGCCTCTGGTAGTAGAACTTACAATAATCCTTTTCTGTGGCTTCCTTAGGAGTTTTAACCATAATTATCTCAAATATAAAGAGTTCATAAAGCAAGTTAAAAAGTGCATGGATCCTGGACCTGATCAAGTTTCTAGACCCATTAACAATTTGCAGGAAATATAGAGGATAGAGAAATATGCTGGTGGGGTCAGCACAGTCAGGAGTATGGAAAACACTACGAAACAAAGACTAGTTTCCTCAAAAAACAAACTAAGAGAGACAGAAAGTGATAGAGAAAGGAGGAAGATAGGGGAGATGGAGGGATAAACTACAGGTTAGAAGTGACTGAAGAGGCATATCAACCAAAGGTGTGGACCGCATTTGGATCTTGACTCAAGCAAACAAATGATTAAAATAAAAAGACATTTATGAGATATTTAATAATAAATATTAAGATATCATTGTCAGTTTCTAAAGGTGAGATAACGGTACTGTGGTTATGCACTTTTAAAGTATTCTTATCTTTTGGCGGTATATACGAAAGTATTTGTCAGTAAAATAATTGTATTTCTCAGGTTCAAAATAATATAAGAGGGACTTCTATTTCCGGCCAAGGTGACAAAACAGGAACCAGATTTACCTGCTGCCTGGAGCAATGCCCTCCCTCAATAAAGGCAAAATAGATGAAACAGTGGTTTTTAAGGCAGCGGGTGCTGGACAATAAAGGACAGCCTTCCCTGCGAGGTAGGTAAAAAAGAGGTGAGTCTTATGAGTGCCACAGCTTCCTGCATTGAGAGGGTCTCTAGGTGATGGCACAGAAAATATGTGACCAAGAGAGAGTCCAAGGGATTCCTTGTGGAGAGGAAATCGAGCTGAGACTCCACGGAGAAAACTGCGTGTGGGACAGAGCACTGGCGATGAGAGAGATGCCTCTGTGGACAGTTACCCTTGAGTATTCAACAGAGTACTGACTACTGTATGGCTGTCAAGGAAATACCTGAGGCTGGGGAAAGAACCAGCCAAGAGGGTAAGAGGGCACAGTGCCTGGGACTCATACAAGGTGGAAATAGTGCCTGCTGTTACCAACCAGACTGGAGAAACTATAATGCAAAGGACAATGGATTGTGTAATGTGGGATAATTAGACGTAGACTGAGCATTGCTCTGGACCTGCCTAATAAATCATAAAAGTCAAACCCAGAAGGATCAAACAATTTCCACATAACTTAACTGCATCTCAGAACTATGCTCAAGAATATTCATGAGAATACAAAACTGTCCTCCACCCAACAAGGTAAAATACATAACGTCTGGCATCAAAATGAAAAGCTACCAGGTATGCAAAGAAGCAGGAAAACACTACCCATAATGAAGAGGATAATCAACCAATAGAAGCTAAGAACTAGCACCGATTTTAGGAATGGCAGACAAGGACAATGAAAGTTATAAGAACTCTATTGCAGGTGTTCTAGTACAATGGCTGGAGTAACTATACTAATATCAGAAAAAATAGATTATAAGACAAAAAAATTACTAGAAACAGGAATGTTTTATAATGATAGAAGGGTCAATTCACTCTGAAGATAAAATGATTAAATAATAAGTGCACATAACACATAGCGAAGATTAGGATCAAGGTGGAAACCAATTAAATAGAAAACAGGAAAAGAAAACAGAGAAAAATCAATGAAATGAAAAGCTTATTTTTTGAAAAGATCCAATAAAGCTGACGACCCTGTAGCCAAACTGATCGTGACACAAATAGAAAAGATACAAAGTATCAATATCAGGAATGAGAAAGGTGACAACATTACCATTCTACAGACATTAAATGAAAACAAGGAAATAATGAACAACATTACACACACAAACTTGACAATTTAACTAAAATGGAAAAATTCTTTCAAAGACACAAACTATCAAAGCGTGCTCAAAAAGAAATAGATAACATAACTAAACCTATATCTATTAAATAAGTTAAATATGTATTTAAAAACCTTTCCACAAAGAAAACTACAGGCCCAGATGGCTTCACTGATGAATTCTGTCAAACATTTGAGGGATTAAATAATACTAACTCTATACAAACTTCTCCAGTACATTCAAGATGATAGACTATTGTTCAATTTATTCTACGAGCTCAACAACATTTTAAGAAAGAAAAATCCACAGAAAATAGAGCTCCTTACAAAGTTATTGTTTCAATGAACAACAAATCCTGAAATCCCCTCTGTTCTATCTTCTAATTATTTTCTAAGTCACTTCTTCCCATTCCCATTACCCCATCCTGTTTTATCTGGATAATTACCTAAACCTCCTTACTGCCTTCCCTTTATCTAGTGTTACTTTCAGTTCTCCAAATCCAGTTTCATACTGCAGATGGAGGAATTTGGCTCTTCTTTCCCCCGGGTGAGTCCAAAGCCTTTGATAAGGCTTATAAGTTCCTCTGTGACGTGTCCTGCTGATCTCTCAGTCTCAGCTCGCATCTCCTCCCTTCCTTGTGCTTCTGTCCCTGAGCCAGACACACTGACCTGCTTGCTCTTCCCCAACATGGTGGTCATGTGTTCACTCTGTCCTCTGGGTTCTGGTATCTGCTGCTCCCTTTTCTTGGAATACTTTCTCTACCCTACCAACCCCCATTTCATCTTCTTCTGGTTAGTCACAGCCTATTACTTTAAAACAGATAGCAATTCTTCCATGAAACCTTTCCTGACCACTCCTTACCCCCCAACCCAACTCTGGGTCCAGTGCCCTCCTAATGCTCCTATAGATTATTTATCATAATCCGTGACTATTATCTGTTTATTTCCTCACTAGGTTATCACCTCTTTGAGGGCAAGGACCATGCATCACTGTGGTCCTCCCAATACCCACAACATTCTGTGAGACAGAAAACATGTTCATCAAGTATTTGTTAAATAGATAAATTCCATTTATTAAATGCTTACAGTTCTCCAGGTACTGTGCTATGTACTGTGCTAGGTCCTGCGCTAGGTACTTCACAGGCATTATCTTTTTCTTAACACATCCATCCAAGAGGTTCTACTGTTATCTTCATTTTATGGAAGAGGAAACTGAGGAAGAGAAAATGAAACAACACATCTGACATCACAACAGATATTTTTCAGGGACAGAATTCAAACTCAAGTTAGTGAGTCCTTAGAGTCCATGCTTCTATCCACAGTAACTTACAAATGAATGAATGACTTCAACAGCTACTTACTGAGTACCTGCTGTATGTTACAGTCTGTTCTAGGTGCTAGGGATCCAATAGTGAATAAAATAGACCAAAATTCATGCTATTAAGGAGCTTACATTCTACAGGGGAAGACAATCAATAAATAAAATACGTAGATAATTTGATGATACATGATAAAAGGGAACAAAGGCAAGGAAGAGAGATGGGGGTTGCCAGTTTTAAATAAGGTGATCAAGGAAGGCATGACTGAGAAAATGGCATTTGAGCAAAGACCTGAAGAAGATGAATAAAGAAACAGGTGCTTTTTAAACATTGAACAATGCCTTGTAAGCAAAGAGTTTGAGATAAATAATACATAGTTTTGTAGCATAAGTATGTCCTGTATAAAGGATAAACTTAGCCTAAAAAACAATTTGTCTTGTTTTTTTTTTTTTTTTTTTTTTCCTGAAATTCTGGCAACCCTACACTCATGGCAAAGCTCTCTTCTAGGTCAGACTAGGAAAACTGATTTCATTGCTAATTGTGGGTCTATAGGATCTGTGTTTCTCTGGAAAATCTAGAAGATAAGATTGCAGGGAACTGGAGTATTAGCATGCAGCTTTTGTGGCATTCTCCTTGGCAGGGCACTTGCTCTGCATAGATATCTCCCATAAGCAGGAAATATTATTTTGTAGATCTTGACAGATGGGTCTAGCCCATAAGGGAGGACATTTAGGATGATTCATACCAACTGGCATATCAACAGACTTTGAAAGAGAGCTATTAAAAATGGGATTGTGTTAGCTCTGATTTGTGCTAAGTAAAATAAGCAAAACAAGGAGCCTATTAGAAAAAAGATGTGAGACATTTAGCATTTGAAGGTTTTGAAAGGCAGAAGAAGGGCACGTGATTAGTCCTTATTTTGCCACGTCGTAAAATTCTGCTTTTCAAGGAAGAGCTAGTCGTACAGTGATTTTTGCTTGAACCTAACGTGTTATCTAAACATGGGCAGAGCCGGACATACATACAAGTGAGCGGGTTCCTTCACATGGGCTCAAAACGATGTAACCACATGGAAAACTCTAAATCGAGAGCAGTTGTAACAAGTACACCCCATAATTATATGTCTTTTCATTGCCTTCCCTCAGCTCATGTCTTCACACGTGTTTACCTGAAACTTCTTCATGTGATGAGCTTAAATGTTACTTCCTCAGTGAGCATTTTGGCACCTCTAGGACTCTATTAAATAATCTCCTTGCTGTCTGTCCCCTTTCATAATATTTAACATACTTGTAATTAATTGTATAGTTTCCATCTTCTGAACCAGACCATGTATTCATTTTATCTGCTACCATCTCTCCAGCAACTAGCATGGTTTAGGCAAATAGATGGTGCTCAATAAATATGAATTGAATTGATAACAAACATTTCAAGAGCTTGGCGGCCTCACCAGTCTAAGCCAATTATGAATTCTCTTCTAACTCTGCATCCAATCAAACCCATAGGAGAGTCAAGAAGAATGGTACCTTTTAATTCTTTAAATAATGAATTTGTGTAGCATTGCTTTTGTAAGGGAAAAATTATAACACTATTAATTTTTTTTCAAGACAGAGTGTTCCTTTATTGCCCAAGCTGGAGTGCAGTGGCATGATCTTGGCTCACTGCAGCCTCTACCTCCTGGGTTCAAGCGATTCTCATGCCTCAGCCTCCAAAGTAGCTGGGATTACAGGCATTTGCCACTACACCCAGCTAATTTTTCTATTTTTAGTATAGATGAGATTTCACCATCTTGGCCAGGCTGGTCTCGAACTCCTGGTCTCAAGTGATCTGCCCCTGTTGGTCTCCCAAAGTGCTGGGATTACAGGTGTGAGCCACTGCACCTGGCCCACTGTTAATTTTTTTAAAGTGTAGTTTATCTTCTAAGACCAAAGGAATAAAGGGAGCTAATATGTATACGGAGTCTTAGACTGTTCTTTTTTGGAGAGACAGCTGAGAATATATTGTAAGATAATATGGACATTATGATCAACAATATGTACAGGTCAATTCTACATTGATCAGCATCCACTTGTTTTGGTAACACACTCACCTATTAAATAAGATCACAGGATTTGTGAATTTCTCATATATCTACGACTATGTCTCCATGAAGCTAGTCCAGAATAAAGAGGCATTACTTCCACAGGAATAATAACATAGTAATAGCTAATGCAGGATTTCCCAAACTCAACACCATTGATATTTTAAGTAGGATAACTCTTTCTCTTCTTTTCTTTCTCTTTCTTTCTCTCTCCTTTCTCTTTCTTTCTCTCTCCCTCCCTCCCTTCCTTCCTTCCTTCCTTCCTCCCTCCCTCTCTCTCTCTCTCTTTCTTTCTCTCTCTCTCTTTCTTTCTTTCTTCCTTTCTTTTTTTGGTGGAGTAGGGAGGTAGGGGGCTTTTCTGTGTATTATAAAATACCTGCATTCTGCCCTCTAGAGGCCAGTGACATCCCCCACCCCAAGGTGTGACAACTAAATGTGTCTTTATACACGTCCCCTGGGAGCAAAATTGAATTCAAATGAGAATCACGGAGCTAACTTTTACAAACTGCTTAAAACATTCCACCTCCCTACCAAGTGTTCCCAGAAGCAACCTCATTTAATCTTTCAAGAGAATTACTATGAGATAGGAATAATTAGTATACCCATTCTATAATGGAGAAAAAGTTTAAGGATTGCTGAAGGTCACATAGCTGGTAAGTACCGAAAGTCAGGCTTTCCTCACTACTCTGTTCTTCAAGTACTTTGTGGGTGGAAAAGCAAAGCGGGGGAGCGAAGCAGGTGCCAGGCGTTGCTAATGCGAAGGCTCTAGGACTGCTTTCCAGCAAAGGCCAGTGAAGGACAGCCCAGAATTCCTTACAGGACTTCACTAAGGAGGTTACCCTAGGGCAATCAGAACTAGTCTATCTTCCTTTTTTTTGTGAGCTTGCCAGCTGTCAGCAGGCCACATGCTTAAGTAAACAAGAAAGATATAAACAGGAAGATGAAAGCCAAAATTAAATTTTGTTGTTGTTATCTGTTCTCTTACATTTAGATATAGCGAACCCACACAAAGTGAGTCTATTGCCTGGGTGCCATATTTCAGCCTGGGGTGCCAGACTTAAAATCCAATGCCAAATTTTTTTATCTTAAAGACCTCTCCATGTCTGGGAGGGCCAGAGAAAGAACTCAGATAGGGCCAGGCTGAAAGTGTAGGCTCTGCCTGTGGCAAAACTGTTTTGTGAGCAGTCCCCATCCTGTTTCCAGAAGAGAAGAGCTACCCCAGTGACATCAGGGACCAGGGAGTAGGGATGAGACTCCTCTAGACCTGGCTGATAAAAGATACCGCAACAGTTAGTCTCTCTCAGCGGTATGATTTGGCCAAGGCCAAAAGAGATGTGGCAACAGGGAAAAGCAAGAAGGTTCCCAAGTATGTGTCCCTTTCTGGGAGCAATCAAAGGAAACCGCAGGAGGAGAGCAAGTCTGTGACCATACTAGGAAAATTTTGTTGTTGTTGCTATTACTGTAGGAGTTTTGTTTTGTGTCAAAACTTAGACGTGAGGAAAAGCTGTCATTTTCATTAAATTTTGATGTGAATTTTTACCCTGAACAATTGAATACCATTTGATCCTTTGGGTTTGAAAATCATCTTTGAAAACTTTTGGAAACCATCTTTGAAAACCATCCTCATTTACAGGAACAGCCAAAAAAAAAAAAAACAGTGTTCCTGACTCCCACTGTACCACTGTCCCCCTCCTGCAGGATGACAAATGTCTCATTTGCCTGAGACTGACGGCTTTCCCAAGATGCCAGGCTTTCAACTCTAAAATCAGGACAATCTCAGGCAAACTGAGACAGGTTGCTCACTCCCCCAGCCCAATCCCCTCCTCTACAACCGCCCGGCCCGGCACAGACTGGACCGCCTTGCCCTGGAAATGCCTTGGAACAGCCAGTCATTTCTCGGCAAGCATTTCTCAGGCACCTATAAATATTCTTCGTGCACCTATTAAGTCCCAGAGGCACTGAAGTGAGAGAAAGATAATCCTGACGTCACCACGGGACTGACTAGTTCGGCAAACAGAAAGTTAAACCTCTTTTGCAGAACTGAGTGAAAGAGCTGTAGGAGGTAAGAGGGAGTCCCCAATACAGACTGGGGTCCTAGGCTTCTCAGAGAAGGTGACACCGCGGCTGAATCTTACAGAGCAAGTAGGAGTCAGGCAGATGCAGAAGGGGGCAGAGATGGGCAGGAGGCTGCAGACAAGAGGAGGAGTGTGAGGGGGCACCGACGCTGTAGGAAATGACCCCTGCAGGAGACGCTGGTGTAGGACCCCCCTTCCTCGGTCACGGATCTCAGACAGCCCCTTTAGTCCTCCTCCTCGGCTTTTTCTTCAAACCCCAGGGAATTACTTGTCTACTGTCCCCTTGGGCTGCCATCAGCCATGCCATCGGTCTTTCTTTTCCCACCAAAAGACTCTCTTCCTGTGTGGGTCGTTCCCGATTGGCTTAATTTTTAAAGCACAGTCTTTGGAAGGAGACTGTGCCTGATCCTGGTTTGCTGGTGCAAAATAGATGTGTTTGATCCTAGTCCTATCACTTGCAGTAATGTGGCCTGAACTAAGTTACTGTACACCTTTGTGCTAGCTTTCCTCAACTGGAAAATGAGGATGAACACCGTCCCCAGCCTAGCAGAGCCGTGAGGATTAACCGAGACGGTCCACGCAGAGCTCTTGGAACAGGTCCAGCTCGTAGGAAGCCTATTTATTCCTTCCCTGACCTGCTAGGTTCTTAGGTGGCCCCGGGACCCTTTTGGGGAGTTTATGAGGGATTTTACTTCTGGTAATTAGGGAGATAATGGGGTTTCTAATTATCTGACTTGGAGACGTTACAGTATAAATAGAAAGACAGTAAAACAGGAAATGAGTTGTCAGCTCCGCCTGCCATAGCAAAGCCTGGAGATGCCTAGAAAGACCGAGAGAAGCTGAACTCAGCACCTAAAGCTGTGGTTCACAACTAGGGCCAATTCTGACTCCTGGGGGACATTTGGATGTCTGGACATTTTTGGCTGTCATAGATGTGGTGAATGTTATGGCATCTAGTGGGTGGAGGTAAGGGATGCTGCTGAATGTCTTACAACACACAGGACAGCCCCCACAGCAAAGAGCTACGCAGCACAAACTGTTCATAGTGCTGAGGTTGGGAAACTGTGACATAGAGCAAAACCGAGAGAAACCCAGGAGAGACTTGAGGCTGTTGCGTCCTGGCATTCAGGGAAAACAGCTGCCTGGATCAGGAGAGAACTGAGGAGCATGATGACGTTACGGCTTTCCCAGAGGCAGGCTCAGAAGGGGAGTGGATGTAGACTAGCTGGGCCACAGGCACCAAGGGCTGTACAATTTAATGAAAGGATGTCTGTGCAGAATGAGGGCAATCCTGGGCAAAGGAACAAAATGATGCTCTATGGTGCTGGAACACCAAAGAAAACTGAGAACACTAGAGAAAACCAGAAGAAACTTCAGACTATACAGCTGGGAGGTATAACCTGCTGTTGTTTAAACCGACTCTGAAGAACACAGGTTTGCAGAACACAGTGCTGGATGGAGGAGGGCGTGTCTTCCCCCAGATAGCTGTGCAAGTGTAGCGATTGAAGAACTCAGCCAGAAATCACGAGAGCAAATGTGCCACATAAAGCACAATAAAAGAGTCAAAGAAAAAGATCCTATACACATGGAATCAACCCTGCAGTAAAATGGAACAAGAAGTTTAAGCTAATGGAGTTAGTAGGTTGAATAAGGGAATTTATAGGGTGTCATTATAAATAAACTTTATTTTTGTTTCTCCTAGTGTCCCTTTAAGCCTACTCAGAAGGAGAAGCCCTTGCTTTCCTCTAAAAAAGTTGGTCTTTCACAAGAGTAGCAAGTTTCATGGTCACTTTGAATACCCAGCACAACGTTTTAATTAATACCTCAATCTTGATACAAATCTTCCACCATTCCCCAGCTAGTACTGGTTGCAGGAGGGTGGCTGCCTTTAGGGAGGTGGAGCGAGTCCTTCTCTTTCCCCCAGCATTTCTTTTTCTCCCCAAGCTTGACAGCCAGAATTTCTGGTCTTGCCAGTATCAAAGCTGAGGGAAAGAAGATGGAAAGTTCTCATTTGATGCTACTGTTGTTAGATGGCTTTGCTGTCTCTGGGTCTAGCTGATGTTTAACACTAACACTTTCTGTCATGGAGAAACTCATGGCCTCATCAAAAGCTCCCTGACTGAACCTTTTCAACTGCAACTTCTATGTTACAGAAAACGCATCCTGTTCTTTTAGCCATTGACTCCACTCAGCCCGGGATTTGGGGTAAACCATTTCACTTAGGCTCTCTGCCCTTCCAGAGGGGCATCTGGAGCAGAACTTAACATGACTCTAAGTTTCCATAAGAAATACTAGAGCATCACTTGCTTGGACAAACTCTGGGAGTGTAAGTCAACTCCAAAACAGTGGTAGTTTTTCTTTACTCCTCTATTAAAGCAAGTTCCTACTCACTTCTCTTGCTTTCTAACATGAGAGTCATATATCTGTTCTCTGTTTCCCATTGAATCCAGAAATTGCACATTAAATTCCACAAAAATTTGTATTAAAGATCTCTCACAAGTTTGAGGTAAAGCAACGACATCTCTCATCACTCTATCCCAGTATCCCAGTCTCTACTTTCTTGACTTTTTTTTTTTTTTTAGACAGAGTCTCGCTCTGTCACCCAGGCTAGGGTACAGTGGCGCAATCTTGGGTCACTGCAACCTCCACCTCCTGGGTTCAAGGGATTATCCTGCCTCAGCCTCCCGAGTAGCTGGGACTACAGGCACGTGCCACCACACCCGGTTAAGTTTTTGTATTTTTAGTAGAGATGGGGTTTCACTGTGTTAGCCAGGATGGTCTAGATCTCCTGACCTCATGATCCGCCTGCCTCGGTCTCTGAAAGTGCTGGGATTACAGGCGTGAGCCACCGCACTGGGCTTCTTGTCTCTTTTATATTCTCTTTGATGAGGGAGTTTGGAGTAATGCAACCAACTTTTTAATATTACTTTTGAAAATCTTCATCATGGCCTGATCTTCACTTTCAAATTTTATTTCTTTTGTATTTTGTAAGCAAAGAACAGATGACCAAGAAAAGCCACCTGGAGATATATATAGATGTATATCCATACACACAAACACACACACACATGCTTGTATGTTGAGCATTCCTAATCTGAAAATCTAAAATCTGAAATGTTCCAAAATCTGAAGTTTTTGAGCACTGACATGATGCCACAAGTGGAAAATTCTATGCATAAGTACTTAACACAAACTTTAGGTATAAAATTATTCAAAAGATTATATAAAAGTACCTTCGGACTATGCATATAAGCTATATATGAAACATAAACAAACTTCATGTTTAGAATTGAGTTCCATCCCCAAGATATCTCATTATGTATATGCAAGTATTCAGAATTTTTTAAAGAAATGTTATTCAAAACACCTCTGGTCCCAAGCATTTTGGATAAGGATGCTCAATCTCTCTCTCTCTTTCTGTGTGTGTGTGTGGGTGGGGGTGGGGGTTGGGGGTGGTGGCGCTATGAAAATTCAACCTATGAGTTAAGTAGCAAAATCAATGAAACCAAAGATCAAATTAGTAGGCAGGATGGAAAAGGATGCTCAAATAAAAAATATGCAAAAGAAATATAGAAATAAAAAATACCATAATTATGAGATATAGCAGATAGATATAGCTGTGCCTACTTCTGCCCCATAGGAGTTTCAGAGCTATGGGAGGCAATATTTGAAGACACAGCAACTAAGAATGACCAGAAGTGAAGATATAACACCTTACATAGAAAGAACTAGAGAGTACTGAGCTGGATACAAATAAGAAAAACTATACATAGGTATATTATAGCAAAATTTAGGAGCAATAAACGCAAAGAGAAAAAAAATTCAAGCTTCAAAAGAGTAAAAGTGGTTTACCTAAAAAGAACAAAATTCAGGTTAACACTAGACTTTTTGACAATACGTGTTCTAGCACATTCAAACTATTGAAAGAAAAAATAATGAACTTCGAATTATAGCCACTTAAACTTTCACTGAATAGGTAAAAAAAATATATTTTCAGGCATACAAAGTTGCCAATAATTTGTCACATTAAATGCGAGTTCTCTGAGGAACTCAAATGACTCCTTCGTGAAGAAGATTAATTAATCCAAGCAGAAGCAATGGGATATGGAAGCAAGAGTGCACAAAGAAATAACCTGTTTAATAATATATAAATTAGAAATGACTATAAATTTATATTTACATACAGTAAATATTTTATTTTATTTTTTTGTTTTATTATTATCATACTTTAAGTTTTAGGGTACATGTGCACAATGTGCAGGTTTGTTACATATGTATACATGTGCCATGTTGGTGTACTGCACCCATTAACTCATCATTTAGCATTAGGTATATCTCCTACTGCTATCCCTCCCCCCTCCCCCCGCCCCTCAACAGTCCCCGGAGTGTGATGTTCCCCTTCCTGTGTCCATGTGTTCTTGTTGTTCAGTTCCCACCTGTGAGTGAGACATGCGGTGTTTGGTTTTTTGTCCTTGCGATAGTTTGCTGAGAATAATGATTTCCAGTTTCATCCATGTGCCTACAAAAGACATGAACTCATCATTTTTTATGGCTGCATAGTATTCCATGGTGTATAAGTGCCACATTTTCTTAATCCAGTCTATTGTTGTTGGACATTTAGGTTGGTTCCAAGTCTTTGCTATTGTGAATAGTACCGCAATAAACATACATGTGCATGTGTCTTTATAGCAGCATGATTTATAGTCCTTTGGGTATATACCCAGTAATGGGATGGCTGGGTCAAATGGTATTTCCAGTTCTAGATCCCTGAGGAATCGCCACACTGACTTCCACAATGGTTGAACTAGTTTACAGTCCCACCAACAGTGTAAAAGTGTTCCTATTTCTCCACATCCTCTCCAGGACCTGTTGTTTCCTGATTTTTAATGATCGCCATTCTAACTGGTGTGAGATGGTATCTCATTGTGGTTTTGATTTGCATTTCTCTGATGGCCAGTGATGATGAGCATTTTTTCATGTGTTTTTTGGCTGCATAAATGTCTTCTTTTGAGAAGTGTCTGTTCATACCCTTCGCCCACTTTTTGATGAGGTTGTTTGTTTTTTTCTTGTAAATTTGTTTGAGTTGATTGTAGATTCTGGATATTAGCCCTTTGTCAGATGAGTAGGTTGCGAAAATTTTCTCCCATTTTGTAGGTTGCCTGTTCACTCTGATGGTAGTTTCTTTTGCTGTGCAGAAGCTCTTTAGTTGAATTAGATCCCATTTGTCAATTTTGGCTTTTGTTGCCATTGCTTTTGGTGTTTTAGACATGAAGTCCTTGCCCATGCTTATGTCCTGAATGGTATTGCCTAGGTTCTCTTCTAGGGTTTTTATGGTTTTAGGTCTAACATTTAAGTCTTTAATCCATCTTGAATTAATTTTTGTATAAGGTGTAAGGAAGGGATCCAGTTTCAGCTTTCTACATATGGCTAGCCAGTTTTTCCAGCACCATTTATTAAATAGGGAATCCTTTCCCCATTTCTTGTTTTTGTCAGGTTTGTCAAAGATCAGATGGTTGTAGATAAGCGGCATTATTTCTGAGGGCTCTGTTCTGTTCCATTGATCTATATCTCTGTTTTGGTACCAATCCCATGCTGTTTTGGTTACTGTAGCCTTGTAGTATAGTTTGAAGTCAGGTAGCGTGATGCCTCCAGCTTTGTTCTTTTGGCTTAGGATTGACTTGGCGGTGCGGGCTCTTTTTTGGTTCCATATGAACTTTAAAGTAGTTTTTTCCAATTCTGTGAAGAAAGTCATTGATAGCTTGATGGGGATGGCATTGAATCTATAAATTACCTTGGGCAGTATGGCCATTTTCACAATATTGATTCTTCCAACCCATGAGCATGGAATGTTCTTCCGTTTGTTTGTATCCTCTTTTATTTCATTGAGCAGTGGTTTGTATTTCTCCTTGAAGAGGTCCTTCACATCCCTTGTAAGGTGGATTCCTAGGTATTTTATTCTCTTTGAAGCAATTGTGAATGGGAGTTCACTCATGATTTGGCTCTCTGTTTGTCTGTTATTGGTGTATAAGAATGCTTGTGATTTTTGCACATTGATTTTGTATCCTGAGACTTTGCTGAAGTTGCTTATCCACTTAAGGAGATTTTGGGCTGAGACGATGGGGTTTTCTAGATATACAATCATGTCATCTGCAAACAGGGACAATTTGACTTCCTCCTTTCCTAATTGAATACCCTTTATTTCCTTCTTCTGCCTAATTGCCCTGGCCAGAACTTCCAACACTATGTTGAATAGGAGTGGTGAGAGAGGGCATCCCTATCTTGTGCCAGTTTTCAAAGGGAATGCTTCCAGTTTTTGCCCATTCAGTATGATATTGGCTGTGGGTTTGTCATAGATAGCTCTTATTATTTTGAGATACATCCCATCAATACCTAATTTATTGAGAGTTTTTAGCATGAAGCGTTGTTGAATTTTGTCAAAGGCCTTTTCTGCACCTATTGAGATAATCATGTGTTTTTTGTCTTTGGTTCTGTTTATATGCTGGATTACGTTTATTGATTTGCATATGTTGAACCAGCGTTGCCTCCCAGGGATGAAGCCCACTTGATCATGGTGGATAAGCTTTTTGACGTGCTGCTGGATTCGGTTTGCCAGTATTTTATTGAGGATTTTTGCATCAATATTCATCAAGGATATTGGTCTAAAATTCTCTTTTGTGGTTGTGTCTCTGCCAGGCTTTGGTATCAGGATGATGCTGGCCTCATAAAATGAGTTAGGGAGGATTCCCTCTTTTTCTATTGATTGGAATAGTTTCAGAAGGAATGGTACCAGCTCCTCCTTGTACCTCTGGTAGGATTTGGCTGTGAATCCATCTGGTCCTGGACTCTTTTTGGTTGCTAAGCTATTGATTATTGCCACAATTTCAGAGCCTGTTACTGGTCTATTCAGAGATTCAACTTCTTCCTGGTTTAGTCTTGGGAGGGTGTACATACAGTAAATATTTTAATATATTTTATATACATATTACAAAATCTGGAATCAAAAGTTTAAGGATTTAAGAAATAGAGAAGAACATGGGGGATAGTGAAAGTGTGTTAGAGTTTTTGTCATTTTCAAGTGGAAGACAAAACTGTTGATAAGCTTTAAATTTTAAAAGGGAAAATTAAGACTATGTATGAATCTGTATAACTTCAAAATATCAGTGAAAAAATTTTAAACAAATGTAAACATTTATCTTTTTAAATAAATGCAAGAAAGTATAAAGAGTAATTTTTAAAACATGGTTAAATATAAAATAAAATGTCAGAAATAAGTCCTAATATAGAAGAAATTACAATAATGGTAAATGAGTTAAACTCTAATTGAAAGAGAATTTAAGCTCTGATTTTAAAAATAACCCAGCCGTATACTACTTACAGGAGACATTGAAAAAATAAAAGTATACTAAAATGTTGAAAATATAGGGGAAAAGACTATATCAAGAAGGTATAACAATAATGAAATATATTAGACAAATACTGGACAAATAGATAAATTTTTGGAATAAGTCTACAAAACAACAATTGTAGTTATTAATAAATATATGTATATAAATATATATATTTACACACATACACACATGAGTTGACCACATCAATAAGAAATTTTAGGCACAAAATACTTTGGAAACAATTGCCCGTTTTGTTATAACTAAGATATTAGAATCCAAGTTATTATGAAAATATAATGTAGATTATGATGTTCCATCTGATTTTTACAAAAAAATCCTGACACTTTTATTCAAGGAATTATTAGACATAGAGAAACAACAGACTAGATTATGTGATAATATAACAGCCTGATTTGCAGAATGCTATTCTTGGTCAAAGTAGTTGTTAACTGCCAATAATAAAAAATTAACTCAAGATGATTTAAAGACTTAAATGTAAAACCCAAAACTATAAAACAAACAAAAAAAAACCCTAGAAGAAAATCTAGGCAATACCATACAGGACATAGGCACGAGCAAAGATTTCATGATGAAAATGCCAAAAGGAATTGTAACAAAAACAAAAATTGACACACGATATCTAATTAAACTAAAGAGCTTCTGCACAGCAAAAGAAACTATAATCAGAGTGAACAGACAACCTACAGAATGGGAGAAAACATACAGAATGGGAGAAAAATTTTGCAATCTATCCATCTGACAAAGGTCTAATATCCAGAGTCTACAAGGAACTTAAATACTAATTTGCAAGAAAAACACAAACAACCCCATTAAAAAGTGGGCAAAGAACATGAGCAGACACTTCTCAAAGGAAGACATACATGTGGCCAGCAAACATATGAAAGAAAGCTCAACATCACTGATCATTAGAGAAATGCAAACCAAAACCACAATGAGATACCATCTCACTCCAGTCAAAATGCGATTTTTAAAAAGTCAATAAAAAACAGATGCTGGCAAAGTTGCGGAGAAAAAGGAGTGTTTTCACACTGTTGGTGGGAGTGTAAATTAGTTCAACCATTGTGGAAGACAGTTTGGCAATTCCTCAAAGACCTAGAGGCAGAAATACCATTTAACCCAGCAATCCCATTACTGAGTATATACCCTAAGCAATATAAACCATTCTATTATAAAGATACATGCATGTGTATGTTCGTTGCAGCACTATTCACAATAGCAAAGGCATGGAATTAACCTAAATGCCCATCAATGATAGACTGGATAAAGACAATGTGGTACATATATACCATGGAATACTACACAGCCATAAGAAGGAATGAGATCATGTCCTTTGGAGAGACATAGATGGAGTTGGAAGCCATTATCGTCAGCACACTAACACAGGAACAGAAAACCAAACACCAAGTGTTCTCACTTATAAGTGGGAGCTGAATGATGAGAACACGTGGACACATGTTGGGGAACAACACACACCGGGGCCTCTTGGGGGCTGTGGGGAGGAAGAGCATCAGGAAGAATAACTAATAGTTGCTAGGCTTAATGACTAGGTTATGGGATGATCTCTGCAGCAAACCACCATGGCACATGTTTACCTATGTAACAAACCTGCACATCCTGCACATGTACCCCTGAACTTAAAAGTTGAAGAAAAAAAAGAAGACAGAATATGTGATGGGCAGCACAAAGCACCAGTTTTCCACGATGTCTAGACAGAGAGGAAAGAAACACAAGGAAGAAGTGGAAAGACAAGGGAGATTTTGAAATAAGGCAAAATCTGGGCTCAAATTGAAGTCATGCCTCATTGTATCTGTATTATTGTCAACAGGTTCCTTAACCACTCTGATATATAACCCCTTCTCAGGATTATGCTGTCTTGTGCAAAATGCCAGGCATAGCTAGTCTTTTTCTTGTCACCTTACTCAGCATCATGGCCGATGGTCCAATGTGCTCATACAAATGAGCTGGAGACCATGGAGTCATGCAGGAAACACTCATGTGCATGAGCATTCACCACTGGGAATTGTAAAGATGTTGGAAAATGGCTATCACTTTACAGGCCACTTACAGGGCCAACATTCTGATTCCCTAAGCCTCTGTATTGAGGTAGCTGGAGCCTCTCTGATTAATTGTGTAAAATATCTCAACCCTTTGGAACTTTCTAACATCATCATCATCATCATCATCATCATCTCTGCACTTATTTGTGTTCTCCAGTCTTCTCTTTGGCAAGCATATTTATACTTGATGAATACTTTTTACACATCAAAAATAGATACACTTTAAGATTTAACTTAAAAGTTTAAAATTAAACTTAGCAATGTGAAAATTTGTAAACAAAACTCTTAGATACCTGCTACCCTGTTAGCCTTGCCACGTCCTCTCTCTCCTCCTCAGTCCTGAGGTGTCTGTCTCCCTGAGTCTTCCAACAACAGACAGATACAAACGATAAACCTCACTTGCGGCAGGGGTGAAGTCAGTCAGCTGGGTCCTTTTGGTAAGCAATATTCTCTAGAGTTCTGCCGTTGCTGACTTTAAATACAGGTGGCCTCCAACATTAACAAAAGGTCAGTTAGTTAATCCACCATGACAACCAGATCCCTGATCCACGGGTGTTATCTCAGCCTCCGTTATCTCACTTGGGCATTAGCTAAAACACCCATTTATTATGTTGTCAGGTTTTATAGATGACATCCACCCACAGAGGTGCTCAGATGATGGTGGAGGAGAATGGTGGGAAGACTTTCTAAAACAGTGAGACATCAAGGGTAAGAATGTTCTGGAAAGATGGTACAATGTACATTAATCAGGTGATGGATACCCTAAAAGCCCTGCCTTGGCAATTATACACTCTGTGCATGTAACAAATCTGCACATGTACCCCATAAAATCAACAAAATAAATAAAAAATAAAACAAGGCTAAATGAAAAAATGATATGCTTTCCCTCTAAAATGCTAATAAATAAAATAAAGTGCATATTCTGAGGTTGCAGTGAGATGTGAATGAACACGGACCCAGGAGTCTTTTCCACACAGGCTAATGCTGGCTGCAAGGTCAGCAAAATGAGGCTATCCAGTACATCAGTATGAACTTAAAGTAGCATTAATAAAGGAATAATGTTTTCAAAAAACAGAATGTTCTGGAAAGACATTGGGAATGGCATAGTCATAAGGAGAAACTCAGAGAGGCATGCAGATAAAGATATGAAGAATCAGTCACAAATGAGGTTCTAGGATAAAGAAAGAGGTAAGGAGGCTTAGGACAAGAAGATTTTCTTAAGATTTTTGGTATAAATATTTTTGGACAACACATGGATTTTATAACAGTAGTTTTAATTTCTGTAAAATTTTGCAAATGTAATTCTTTCCAACTCAATTTACCAAGACATTACCTCACTGTATACTCTGGGAGAGCCTATTCATTTCTGGGATTTGGCCAGGAGATAGTTCAAATAAAAAGACCCTGTGAGTAAATTAAACCATATTAAATCAATTTCAGTTTTTTAGGACCTCAAATCCTTCTTTTCTTCATATCACTCCACTTCGTTTTATTTGTTCATGTAACTTCTAAAATGAGAATTTTAAAAATAGTATAAATTATGGAATACGTAATTATAGAATATGTAACTATATGGATATGTAATTATATATGTAACTATAATATGTAATTACATATGGAGCATATAATTAAACAGAATATGTAATTACAGAATCGTATGTAGCCATGAAAAATTATGCTGTGGAAACAAGTTTCTTAAAGAATGGTTTGAGAAATAACTGCATCATAATTGGCTAGGGATGCATATGAATTACACAGACTCCTGGATACTACCCCAGAATTATTTGTTTAAGATCTCTGTTCAGAAGAATTAAGAAGATGCAGCTAAGCATCCTTCTCAGGTGATTCTTGGGCATAGTAAAGGTTTAGGGACATTTAGTAGAAAAATATTTAATGGTATGAGAAAGTGTTTTTATATAATAAGTGTAGTATAATTCCAATTCTGTAAAACAGAAAAATACTTTAAAATGCTTAGAATATAGGTTAGAAAATAGAGTGATATCCATTAAATTTTAGCAGCAGTTATTTCTGGGGTGTAGAATAATAATTTACTTATTTTTTTCCATGTTTTCACTTTCCAATTTTTCTACAATGGAAATAGGTTGATATTATATTTGGAAAAAAAGCTTAGTTTTCCTTAAAATATTGAGATTTGTATGGATTCTGAGGAAGGTCTTACTGACAGCAGCTTGTTGTGAAACAAGAATAAACAGAATCAGGAAGAAGGGAACCTGAGGAGGACGGAGCAGGAACAAGAAAAATGATCCTCTTGAGTCAAGAGGGGTGGGAGAGGGGGCTTTGGGGACAGGCAAGAAGGAGACTTCAGCCCCATGAATTACATGTTAGATAAGTACGCAAAGCCACATTTTTAAAGCCTTTTATGTTTGGAAGAAACATCTCATAGGAAAAAGGTTAAACCACAAACTATAGATTCCATTCTCAATGTTGTTTTATTTCTACTGAAAGCTACTCCTTGTCAAGATGTATTTACTGAGAAAATATTTTTCATGTCTCACAGAGGAAGAAGGGAACTTTCTCTGACTTTTGCAGAGCAATGATGAATAAATACTCACTAGCTACCTACCATGTGCCTAGCTCCGTGCTCTGGGCTGCAAGAGATAAAAGGAAAGTTGAGTCAGATCTCTTTCTTATGCTTGTTTTACATCAAGGAGATTATAACCTGGTTGGGGAAATGCAACCCCACAAACTCTAAGCAATTAGCACGGTAGAGCTGAAATTTGTGGATGGGAATAATAGCACAACCTTGTGCATGGGAGAGCTCTCTGAGGGGCTCATGCACTGAACTGAAGAAGGATTTTCAAGGTGAAGCATAAGTCACAATGTTTTCCGACAACTTCTTGGCAAGTTGTGGTTTCAATGGGGAGAGTATTACCAGTTGTATCCAATTTAGGGAAAGAATAGTTTCTCTGAATCTTGTTTCTGAAGTATCAAATATACACATATTATAGTGATGAAATAAATGATAGTAGTCAATGCACCAAACCATTTTGAAAAGTTGCCTTACTTTAATATTTTATCATTGGCTAGTGTAGACTCTTTTGTGCAGCATTTATAATCAATAAATATATATTTTGCTAAGTACTGTGCTAAGTATTGGGAAATATTTGTTATATCAGATTTTATTTAGATATCAAGTGCTTTGCATTTATTTGGTCTCTTATTGAGAAAGCCAAAAGGGTTTAAAATTCCTATCCCATCAATATCGCCTTTCAGATCTTTTCCAATCCCAAGATTAAACAGCTATATCTACGACTCTGTCCCCAACGGAGTACAAAAACAAGCTGCAAGTGTATGTAACACTTTGCACTTCAGTGCATCAGTGGCAGAAGAAAATCAATAGAACAAATAAGTATAGGGTACCACCGTTAAACTGCACACAAATACCTGTCCATTATAAAGTAACATTGGGAAAACATTTAGAAAAGTGAATTTATCATTTTAAAATTGCAATACCTACCCCATTGATTTTCCCAACATTATCTTGAAACAGAAAGTGGAAATAGAAATTCATTTTCCTAGGCTGGATGCGATGGCTCACGCCTATAATCCCAGCACTTTGGGAGACCAAGGGGGGTGGATCACCTGAGGTCAGGAGTCCGAGACCAGCCTGGCCAACATGATGAAATCCCGTCTCTGCTAAAAATACAAAAAGTAGCCGAGCGTGGTGGTGGGTGCCTGTAATCCCAGCTACTCGGGAGGCTGAGGTGGGAGAATCACTTGAACCCGGGAAGTGGAGGCTACAGTGAGCCAAGATCGTGCCACTGCACTCCAGCCTGGGTGACAGAGTGAGACTCTGTCTCAAAAAAAAAAAAAAAAGAAAGAAAAGAAATTCATTTTCCTGTTTTACTGATAGAATACATGAGATGTTAAATGCTGATTATCTGTGGCTATGGAAGGCATGGAAAAAATATAACTGTGTTCAAAGCAACTGGCTGATTTAGTTGGTTTAGTGAAAGAAGTGGCCAAACCATGGGGGAAGTTGCTAATTCAGTAAAGCGTTCAATCTCAGTAGCTATTTCACTGGTTTGACTTACTTTGTGACAGTCAATATCAAAACCATGTGGAGATTTCAATTTGGCATTTTATTCAAGATAGCGAAGCAGTGGGTTGGTTCAGTTAAACAACAACAACAAAATGGTCAGTTCAATAAGGGAAAGATTATGAAATCACTTGTCTCATTTAAATAGGAAAACAAAAACAATGAATTATTTGAAGTTTCAAACAAGGTTGAGGAATTATCCTATTTTTTAATATATCTGATGCCTTTCTAACCATCCATTTACCAAATAAACATTTGGTAAATTTGCCATTCTAATCATCCATTTACCAAATAAACATTTCTTTTTGAATAAATAAGCCCACATATGACACTCAGGCTCTAATGGGTTCTGTATTATTCTCGAGTATAGGTCTATTTTCTAGAATTCTCCATGTTCTCTTCTCTTCATTCCTGGGCCTTCTTTCCTTCTGTCCCTCTCCTGTGCACAAGGAGGCCTGCACTCATTTTCCACAATGGCTCCTTGTGGAAAAGTAAAGCAAGAGGAGGCTCTGACAGCCTCAACCAAGATCACTTCCTGCTGTTTATGGGTGTTTGTGTGAATGAATGTGAAGGTCAGAGAAGTTTTATGATATTGCTCTCACTGGTTCCAATCCCAGCACACCTCATTTTGAAGGCCAGAGGTTGTGATCTTGAGTAAGTAACTAGGCCTTTCTGTAAAAAAGGGCTACAATAATACCTGCCTGGTAGCTCCCTGAGCAAAGTTGGTTATTTTCTCAGAGCTCAGTTTCCTTTTTCATACAAATGAATGTGATAAGAATACTCACCCTGCTGAGTCTTAAGCCAGATATTACACCAAGGGCTTTCCATATATTATCTCATTTAATCCTCACAACAATCTCATGAGACAATCATAATTATCATCCCAATTTTACAGATGAGAAAACAGACACAGACGTTTAGTAAGCTACCCAAGGTTATATACAAGTAAGTGACAGAGGCAATGATTAAGCCTGAGTCTATCTGATGATACTCAACTCTGTGCTCCTAACTTACACACAGTACTTTCTCCTCCATACACACATGCCAAATAGAAATACAGCTTTCATATCATATGTAGGTGGCCGGAATCAAGGGCCCAATAAGCCCCAAGGCTGCAAACACATACTTTTGGAGAACAAGCCTTTTCCCATTTCAGTTGCTATCACTCATGCAGCACAGGCTTTTAGGAGGAAGAACTTCAGGTAAATTAGCCCCTGCCTATGAGACTGGATACTATGGAGCAAGCCAAAAGGCAGCGATCCATGGCCTGGGCATGTTCTTTCTCAAAAGAAGCTGCTGTTTCAATTGGTTGGCATCAGACCAGTCTGATGATCCACAGCTTGTATGCATGATCCTTCTCTCAGGGAGCATCCCAGCAGAGCAAAGACAGGCACTTCTCTCCCACGTTCCTCCTAAGGAGGCTTAGCAACCCTCCTACTCCTTAGGAATCCTACCTCAGGGTTAGACAACCAGGCCTCAGAGGGACAACCCCCACCCAACATGTTCCCAGGTTTGCTTACAATTAATTGCCTTCCTCCATGGGAATTTCTCTGGGCACATCCCTTTTGCATCATGGCCTTGTGGAATCAGTCCTGCTGTACCAGTGCAAGTATCATCACATTGTAGAGAACTGCCCACAGCTATGCAGCTGGAAAGGTAAGGACAATGCCTCTCTTTGAGCCCTCACCACCTCCCATCATGCCTTTATATCCCCTTCCCCAGGTTCAGCACTGCTCGCTACGACAGACCCCCATAGTCAACTGCCCTCCTTGCCCACGTGTCTGTAACCTTCTTAGTGACTCCTTCCCCACACCAACATGTATCAATCTCAGGTCTCATTCCCAGAAAATCTGATAGAGGAATTTATTCTGCTCTGATCGTGACTGAACAAACTACTAAAGTCGTTCATTTTTATGATGAACTTTTTTCCCTTTGATACCCCCAGAATGCATAGCGATATCCATATGTAAAAAGAAGTCATTTCTTCAGTTCTTTTTCATGTCCTAGAACAGATTTCCCTAGAACCTTGATAGAAGGCTCTCAGTACTGCTTGTGGGAGCAGAAATTAATGTCCTGTTTTTAGTTAGCCTGTGTGTACTTGAGAACTCGTGTCCTCTGCGTCAGTAAAAAGGACCGCTGAAGAGTGTCTCCAAATTGTTTACTGCATGTTTAACTGGAACTGATAGACAAAATATAGGGTTTTTTCTTTGCAAGAAATTTACATCACTGTGTGCTCATTTTTTCACCATGTGTGAACTCTGCACATTTGTTTAAACAATTTTTTAATGTAGTATAAGGAAAACTTTCCAGAAAGACGTGACTGGGACTAGAGGCATAATTTAACATTAGGTTATATCCACAATGGCAAAGAGAAATGGTGAGTTAAAGTAATTATTCAGATAATTTGGGTAAAATGGCCCTGTTTCTGCTACAAAGGGAATAGCATTTTGTTAGGGTCAGAATTTTCCAGGTTGACTGTTAACCCTGTTTTCCCACTCTCTACTTTGTCTGTGAAAATTATTTTTCAATTTGAATTGATTTTGTTTTTCTCGGGAAGGTAGGGGCATTGGGAAGGAACGGAGAGAGAGAGAAATGGGGAAAACAACTGAATTTCATTCATACAACTGGGACCACATCCAGTTTAAGTCCCATATGGGTTTCATTTCTGTGTTTTAAACCATTCCAAAATCTTCACCTTGGTCTGGTAATTAGATAAACCGAGACAAATGAGCCGACTGGTCCCATGGTTCTTTAATCACAATGGCTCCAGAACAAATGCTTCCTCTCCCAATAATACCCACATGCCAGATCCAGAAGACATTCATCTCAACATGCTGGCTTTCTGGGCACCGACCGGCCCAGGTGATTGAATTTGTCTCCCATTTGCAGCATAAATGTGCTCTCTATCACCAATCATTTCAAAGCAGAAACATTGCTTTAAGTTTGGCACGGCATGGGTGAGAGCCTGCCTCATTCAGGGATGATAGCTCCTTTCACAGGCCTTATTATTGGCATAATCATTCTTTCAGATGGGTCCCTGGAGGCTTTTGCCTTCCCTCGCTGCTGTGCATTTTCTCTGATGGGTTTTAAAAATAAACAACAAAAAGTTTCCTAAAGTTAAGGAATACTTACAGTTGGCAGCACTGTCAAGAATATTCAAGGATCATGGAGACAGAAAGCAGAATGTTGGTTGCCAAGCGCTGGGGGTGGGCAAGGGAAGCTATTGTTTAATGGGTACAAAGTTTCTGTTTGGGAAGATGGAAAATTCCGGGGATGGATGGTGGTGATTATTGCCCAACAATGTGAATGTACTGAATGCCACTGAACTGTACACTTACCAACGGTGAAAATGATCATTTTTATGTCATGTATATTTTATTACAATAAAAACATTAAGAAAAAAATGAGAAGAATCAAGCTCCCTTCCAGAATTGGTGAGTATTTTATGGAGGAGTTTCTACTGTCATGGAAATGTTCCTTGAGCTTCCCCCACTCCCCTCCATATTGACTTTTCTGTCCCACTCAAGGTCTGTTGCTGTTGCCTTGGTCTGTTGCTGCTTTGTATTTTCACTGTGCAAAGGTCAGGCCGCAGATGCAGAGTGGCGGGACCTAGGCTATGTGGAATAAAACTGAAAATGAGAGTGGCTCTCCAGATTGACTGTCTACAAAAATAGGACAAGGGTTATGCCTGTGGATTTAGTCATGACTCAGGGCACTAGCTGTTTTGAAATGTGCGTGGAGAACTGGGAATTCCTCCAGGGTTTGATGGAGTTTCAGCCAGACCCTTAGATCACCTTCCCATGACCCTTGTGGATATGCCTTGCCTTGGGCATTTTCTCAGACCATCTAATTATTGGTTAGGTCTTTAATACAGTGACTTGGTTAATAGGACTTGTTTTGCATTTAAACAAAGTGGGGGAAAAAAAGTTCATCAAAGAAAAGTATTTCTTTCCAGATAATTTATAGGATTTTGCTTATTTTGTAAGATTGTGGTTGTTTTACTGGTTTGTTTCATTTTAGTAATTTGCATGTCAACAACATTCATCAGGGTGTTTTAACAAAGAGATGGAACTGACAGTAGAGTAAAATAGGGTCTTTACAAAGATCGTCATAAATATCTTAGAATGTTCTTCAAAACAAATTCCTTACCTTACTTGAAAAAAAAATATGCAATTCCATTTTTTGCAATCCCTAAGGAATTTTGCTTAAGTGCAGTACATTGCACCAAATGGAAAACAAAATGAGAATGGAGTTGAGATGCTGAACACCCAGCAGAATGAAGATCAGTGTTAATGCTCACTCACACCTTCTGCTCTGCCATTATTTCCACAGTTAAGTAGTTACCCAACAGCAGTGGCTGACACCGGTACCTGTGCTCCTGCATCAAAATCTCACTTAATGAGACTCTTGTATGTAACAACTGCTGTTTTGAATCATTTCTGCAGACAAGATGAAGTCATTATGTATAGGCATAGCATCTTTTTCAAATTATTAATTTGAAAAGCTAAAAACGGCCCCCAGCCAATTTGAAGCATGAACATCCAAAAAGATGCAACGTCTGTTTCGGTTTTTGCCGAACCTTCTGAAAATGACACTTAAGCCTATCTCTGAAAGATTCAGGATCTGCAGGAGAAACAAAAGTTTACATAACCGACTGTGCTCTCAGTAAATGGACTGTGTGCATGAAAAAGACACTTCAATTGTGAAAACAAACAATAGGTACTTTAGGATTTCATTTGTTAATAACTATTCAAGGCATTAACTTTTAAATTATCCCCTCAATCACTGAGCCACAATTTAAATGTTTTTCTACTTCTGCCCAGCTCTTCTTACCCTTCCAGAGATATTTCTTTTCTCCTATTAACCTGCCTGGGGCTACTCCAAGCCTATTTACATTTTATCATATACTTCAGTAAATATAGACAATTTACAATTTTCCCGGACTTGAACCTCAGAATATTGGTTTTAAGTCTCTGTTTCTTCATATCTGAATCTGCAACATCCTTCCTCCTCCATTCATGCCCTCCATCCCAAAATAAACATAATTCAAAGAGATGCCGAGACCTCACAATGAGTGGAGGAGAGTTGAGTTAATAGCATATTAACTGGAACTTTAAATGAAAGAGACCCTTTTAATAACTAAGTCCATCTCTCCCATAGAAGCCAAATCTGACAGTCTTGATGAGAAAAAATGTCATCTTGTTCATGAATGGTTTAGTACCTTACCTGCATCTGAAATCTCTATGTGCTCAAAGGAAATAGATGGATTCTCTTTCAAGAAAGAAATGAGATGACAATTTAGATGGTGTCATTGACTGACCTCCAGGAGAGATCAAGGATTGATTACCAAACATTTGATAGGTACATAATGCATTGCCTGGAAAGAGAGAAAATCAAATGAAATATCCTATTAATGTCCTGAACTGTCCAAGAATGAAACAGGGAAAAGGGAAGAGAAAGATACAGCTGACCTCACATATGGGTTTGTGTAGTCTTTTCAATTTTCATTAAACTGCTGAGGAAGATAAGGAATATCAAGAGCTCTTTAAAAATATATATTGTATTTCACACCTAATAGGAGCAGCTGTGATTATAGAAGGCCAGTTCAGCACAATGAGAATGGCACTTCCTTTTTTTTTTTAATATGAGAGACAGAGAGAGAGGCACTTCCTTTTAAAACCATTTTTTTTCTCTACTTCCTATACATTGCAGTACCTTCCATCTTATTAACACCTTTTGACTGCTTTCTTTCTTGGCTATGTTATTTTAATATCAGATTCTCAATTCTGTCTTTAGGCTCCTAAAAGCCACTTAAGCCTTTGCCACTTACTTTGTAGTGTGTCCTTTTTCACATCTGGAATTTCATAAAAGAGAGCATTTCAAGGGCCCATTAGGCGTAGTCGGCTGTTTGCTGAGCTATTTCAAATGGAAAATTGATCCAAAATCACCCATGTACTTCTTTACCTTTTTAAACTCTTTTCTAGAAAAAAGGAAACAAAAAGAACTAAAATGAATGTGTGCATGTGTGTGTGTGTGTGTGTGTGTGTTGAGTAAGGACATGTGAACAGTAAATCATTTTTTCAGGTTGCAGGTAAATGTTCAACATATATTGGTACCTGGTTCTACTTCTCCCAAATTATTTCTAAAAACTACACAATAGAAGGTCTACATAAAACATTCTGTGAGCCATTGCTTGTCAGACTTGGGTTTGATCATTCAAAGTCTTACCAGGTAAACTAGAAAAGCTTATTGTTTCTTTTAGAAAAAAAAAAAGTTTAAGTAAAGAAATGCTCAAGTTAGGTGTTAGCAACAGCATGAAGCACTTCATTAGTCACAAAAACCTTAAATATCCATCATTCCATGTTCAGGTTACAGCTAGCCCATAACTTTGAGACAGCCCTTTGGCCATAGCCTCGGTTTGCTAATGTGTAAATTGCTTTTCTGAAATACTGGTCTGAATTTTAACTTTCTCAGGCTGTCTCTGTCCTGAACAGTTGTAGATATGGTTTGAAGCTCTCTTCCTACCACTTTTTATTCTTGAAGCCCATGCCCCTATGACTTCCAATCTTTAATAATTTGCACCGTCATTTGGGAATGGAAAACACTAGATTCAATTTTTTTTCTTCCCACTCTGAGTGCGACAATTCAAAGTACAAACGAATAGAATACGAGCACTGTAACTCCATGTGACCGGGTCATGGAACAGATCGGACATTTTCACACAAAGCACAATATGAAACATCCAAAGTTCAGAAACTTAATCTAGTATGCTGCAGTGCCTATGTCTCATAACACATAATGGTGAAAATTCTGCACAATCGCAGCCCCTGCTAATTATGTTTCTAATCCATTTTAGTTTTCTTCTTTTGTTTCCCTGAAAGTAAGAATTTGCAAATATGAAAAATCAAAAAATAAACTAGGGTGGGATTGGAGATGATTTTTATTTTATGATTTTCTGTGTTTTTCAAGTTCTATATAATTAATATGTATTACTTTTGAAGTCAGAATAAGAATGGAAAACCAGAGAAAGATAAGAAATTAACCAA
The DNA here is from genome assembly GCF_029289425.2 of Pan paniscus. Taxonomy (NCBI): domain Eukaryota; kingdom Metazoa; phylum Chordata; class Mammalia; order Primates; family Hominidae; genus Pan; species Pan paniscus. The sequence goes on along the minus strand of NC_073255.2, from coordinate 30,270,005 downwards.
TATACAGAAGTTAAAATTCATCTTACTCTGAGCTCATGGTTGGATTTCAGAAACCCAGGAAGATTTAAAAATCAAAAATTTATTTCTCAAAGTGACAGCTCAGAACATAACATATAATTCTATATGAAAAATATTGCATTTGATAAGTTCAATGTTTTTGGTTTTTCTGTCTTTAGGTATTTTTCACTTCTTTTTGTAAGGAGTATTCTTCTAATCTGCTTCACTTAATGGAGGATGTTGAGTCTGACATTCTTTTGTTTCATGATATTGCTCATATATTACTATCTGACATGTTATCTATCTACCTATACTTATTTACTTGTCAATTTCTTCCTCCACTGGAATGTTCCACCCAGGAGGTCAGGGACAATGCCAATTTTGCTTTGCTCTGTATCTCCGAAGCCTGAAATGGTACACAGCACAAAGAAGGTGCTCAGTAAACAAACATCTGAGGAATGATTGAGTGAATAAATACACCTGCTTAGTGTTGGGAATTGAAGAAGTAAATAAACAGCAAGATCAAAAGGAAAGACCTATTGACAAGTCACCAAAATACAGACCCTGTTACCTTAGATGAGTCAGTTTAGCAGGACTGATCTTTAGTCCTGCAGACCAAAAATAAACAAAAATAACATGAAAACAGATATTTACCAATACATCACATGTAGATCACATAATTGGGTACAGATCAACATCAACTAAGTTTATAGGAGACTGAAAGATAAGGTGGAATGTAAAGTTAATCATTTAAATGTGAACTCGATGGAACTATTACACTAAGCAAGCGTGGCTCATGAGTTGTAGGCATCAAGTCCCTTTATTTTTGCTTTCCTCCATCACTTTAAATGTGTATTCCATGGGACTGTTTCATCCTTTGCTCCAGGATGAAAATTCAGAAAGACCAAACGACTTCTCTGGTCATTCCTAACTAATAAATAGAAGCCCGACAGTCAGTTCAAGTGGAAAACACAGCCTCAGTTCCTTCATTAGGTTGTCCAGCAGCATAGAAAACTGATGCTCTGAAGCTTAGTCCCTGCCCCAGCCCCAGTCTGATTATAGACATGAAACCTGCAGCCAAAGGCAGGTTTGGTCAATTTCTCTGTTTTCTCTTCTGAGTTGCTACTCCTGTGAGTAGTAGGTTTGACCTTTCCAGGCAGGAGCAGAAGAGAGAGGAGAGGTAAGGTGCATATTCTTCCTGGACTGGTGCTGCAGCGTTATTCTATAGCATGTTGACTGCTTTTCAACAGGGGCAGGAGTAACAGCACTCCACCATCATGGGCAGTGGAGAAGGGGAGAGAAGGAATATTACATCTTCATTCAGTGCCCTTAACAAAAGATAAACACACATATGTATATTCTGCCTGCTGCCAGAGATTCCTTTTAGAATTCCTAGGCTCCTGTTACGTGTTGAGTTGCATCCTCCCCACCCCCAACCAAAAAAATAAAAATAAAAATAGCAAATTGGAGTCGTAAACCCCAGTATCTCAAAATGTGACCTTATTTTAAATTGCACATATAATTAACCAAATTAAAATGAGGTAGACCCTTAACCCCATATAACTGGTATCTTTGTAAAAAGAGGGAAATTTGGACACAGACCCACAGAGAAGAAGACCTAGTGAAAATGGAGGCAGAGATTAGAGGTCTGCTGCATGCTGCTACCAAAAGCTGCAGGAGACAAAGAAGGATCCTTCCCTAGAGGCTTTCGAGGGAGCATGACTGTGCCAACACCTTGATTATAAACTTCTAGCTTTCAGGACTGTGAGACAATATATTCCTGTTGATTTAAGCCATCCAGCTTATGGTATTTTGTTACAGCAGCCCTAGCAAATGAATACAGTGTTCAAGAATCTACTTCTAGTTTCTTTCCCCTTACACGTGGAGGCAGCCCTTTTGGACTGGATATGAGACAACCCCACTTCTGCTGGCTCTCACTAGCACAAAGGTCCACATCTGGCCTGGGAAACATTCCTGCATCCTTCTGCCCCAAGAACCCTGGGAAGGCTGTCACTTTCCAAGCCACAATCCTTAATTCTGCGCCACACACCTCTTCAGTCAAGCTCATATGCTTTAGATTTCTTAGATACGATTCAGAAACCAGTCCCCCAAATGGCAGAGGACATATCTCACATTCTCTGGGCCTTCTCTTTAAGGCACCTCTTTCTCCACTTGGGCTCTAGAAGCTCCCAAGTTTATATATGAAGCAACTAGAAGAGACTAATGAGAGACTTTGAATCCCAATTAGACCTTTCCATGATGGAGAATCTGACTGCCCAGTTCTGGGTCTGTTACCACCCCTGCAAACAACTGTGGCCCAAAGGGCAAGCTGGTATACTATAAATACGGCATGCAGGACCAACCACGGTGGGCTGAGTTGGGGAAGGCTCAGAGAAGGGGGCTATGGGCTGGGCAGGCACACCAGAAGGGGTCAAGGGCACACCCTTGAATGGAACAGAGTCAGGTTTTCTTGTTTCCCAGACAGTTCTGGATACTTTGAGCCTCTCTGGCTCTCCAGTACCCATTTTTGTATTCTATGCAGACTCCTTCCTTTTGCTGATATATTTTTAGCTAATGCCATTAATTTGGCTATGGTCTATCTCTCTCTAGGTCCCTAGGTAGCCTTCTGTCTCTTTAAAGTAATTTTGCATATATTTGATTTCAGACATTAGTGTTGATATAATTAATTAAACTAAGTTCTTGGGGATTATAAGTGGTGATACTTACTTACATTCATTAAGTTGCAAAACCTCAGTAATATTTAGTTCCTTAAAATTCAGTAGCTCTTAGCTTCATTCATAAGAAATTTCTATCTCACTCAGTAAATTGCATTAGTGAGTTCGTGATTCGATGTGAATAAGTGGATCTTTGAATTTCATAAATAAAACAAGTCATCTTATGAACAAAGCAAGTACCCTTAATGCCACGTCAACCTTAGAGTCGTGATTTTCTAGCATCTCAGTCAATCTGGGCAGGGCAAGTCACTCCTCTTCCCTCATTTAAAAAATGAGCATTCATTACCCTGGGAGTGTCTGTTAAAGATTCCGATTCCTGAGCCTGACCTCAGATCTACTGAATGAGAATTCCTGGGTTGGAGCCTGAGAACATGCACGAATGAAAACTTCTCCAAACACTTTTGCACAGAAAATTTAAGAATTATTAGGAGACAATATGATCCCTGTTGTTCAAGCATTTGATGTGTCTATGTTGCTAAATTGACAGTGTCTCTAGTTAAAAAGAACTGCATATGTTTCTACTAACCCTCCAAATTTGTGCCCAATATTTTTTCCAAAAGGAAATACAGTATTATTTTTTCCTCAGTGCTTCAAAGTTCTAAAAATATATATAGCTTTGAGTAAAATAACTTATTGCTTCATAAGGGCACATCAGAAATTGTGCTTATTTAAGGGTGGAAAACAAGGGTCTGAATTCTGGCTCTGATGCTTACTATGTAGCTCTACAATTCTGGCAAATAACTTAACCTCTGTTTCAGATAATGTTTTATCTTTGGGAAAATAGAGCTAAACATTCCTACTTTGCAGGGTATTTGTAAGGCTGAAATGAGAGGTAGGTAGAATAGTGTTGTGGCTAAAAGCGACTCAGGAAGCAGATTGGATCCAAATCTCTGTTCTGCCACTTCCCAGTGGGGAGACCTAGCATGAGTTCCTGATTCTCTCTAAGATTCAGTTTCCTCATTTGTAAAAGATCAATCTCAATCACAGAGCAGACAGTCGGTGTGGGGGCATTGAGCGAGTTAATGTGTGAAGTGCTCTGAACGGGGCCTGCCACATGGCATGCTGTAAGGGTTGGTTAAATTAAAAACAAGATTCTGTGCATGACAGTGTTTTGTAAAGAACTAACCAAATGTAAGGAATTAAAAAAAAAGTTATTAATAATCCTATTCAAAAGCATTCAGAAAACCACATAGCTCTAGAAGTGTCTCTGAAGTCATAAGAGAGAGAGAGTTTTAGAATCAATTTTCCAAGTCATCAATTATCCTTTCTCCTGTCATAATTAATTCCTATTGTTATACTTAATAATAGCAAACATCATCATCTTGGGGGTTATTGTTTTATTCTATTAAGCTATTTCATTACGCTCAAACAGGCTGAGGGAATGTATGTAATTGACTTGTGAAAATTATTCAATTTGCCAGAGAAATTTATCCAACATGTAAGAGAATTGGATCAAAGGAAAGCCACACTAACTAAATTATGAGGCCCACCTCTTTGCTTTCCCACTCTCTTAGGGAACATTTTGTCAATCAACCAAATAGACTCCCTCTAAAATTGAATTTTAGTTGGAATTTCGAGTATGTCTCACTTTTGAAGAAACCTTCACCCTTTTCTGTCATTGACATCTGAGCCCTAGTGTCACATGTAGCCTGTGCAAGGCTGTAAGATAGAGGCCCCTTGAGCAAGAAGAGCAGCAGCAAGGGCAGTTTCTACTCATATTGGCTGAAGACTGACCTGAAAATGATGGCCCTAAACCAGAAAGGACCAAGTCAGCTTTGATTGGCATGATTATGTCCATTTCATCCCTATCTCCTCCCCATCATCAGAAGGAATGGGGGCTCATGAGCAAGATATTTTTAATAAAAGAGAAAAAAATAAGCTACATTTTTGGCACACGTAAATTATAGTAGATAAGTGTAACAGAGTCCAAAATTTACCATATCAATAATACTACCCATTATAATATTTATGACAAAGCTGTGGAGTAAATATTATTCCCTGCTTTACAGATTTTTTTAAACTTTTACTAGATATCCAAAAAAGAAGGTGGAGTTGAAAAACTATAAAATTGTTGCTTAATTTGAGCACTGGTATGCATTGACATTGTTTGGATGCATTGTCTTAAATAAATACTGCTTATCCCTACAATTTTCATCGTTGAATCAATATTTGAAAATTAAGTCTCTCTCTCTCTCTCTCTCTATATATATATATATATATACATATATATGTATATATATATATGTGATGGCTGGTTTAGTTATTAACATATCATAGATGTTCAACCCTTCGTTCACTTCATCTTTTGGGGTGCAGTGTGGCAGAAGCGTGTCCTCTATTTCCTATCTTGACAAGGAGCCAAAGCCACCTTGGGATATGATTTTGTTGATGCAAGATGGCTTCTTACAGTTTTTCCCAATCAGTTCCTCTAAAATAATTGCTTCCTCTTCTCAGGCCCTGAAAGCCAAATTGCCCTTTTCCAGGTTACAAGTAAAGGCAGGGGCATTGGGAGCATTGTGGAAAGGAATCTCAGAAAGCAAGAAGCCAGGGGAATCACAGAACTGAGGGTGCTCCACAGTGAAGCCTCAGTTTTCACCCAGATGTCTTAGTTCTATGAGGCACTTAAGTATTTTCCCAATCAGGCATGGTTCTAACAAATCTCTCCATCAGAGATGTTTATGGTTTTTCTTTGTTTTCAGTGTCTTGTTTATGTCTTTTATGCCATCAGAGGATAAACAGAACTGTGAATGATGTTTTATTGTGAACAATGCTGATTTCTCATTGTGTGGTATTATGAGCAGTTACAGTTTTTTTTTTTTTTTCTTTTCTGGGATGTTGAAATTCAGCAATGCTTAGCATATGTTCTTGGTGGCCTACTCAGATCCCTATACTGGTGGGCGCATCCCCCAGCTGCTGTACAAATTGGTTGATAAGAGCTGACAGCTATACCCTTCCCTGCTCCAGGGGATTGCCCAGGGCCACCTGGTTGGCATAGCTCAGAGATGCTAGGGAGGTTCTGTACCACCCCATCCTGCAGACCTTACGGCTAAAACCTGGTGGACAGGACATCGTATAAAACCCAACTCACTTTCCTCAAACTGGCACAACCATCCACACTCCGAGTTTCCCTGGGATCAGCCTGAGGCAAGACTACAACTGAGCCCACACCTTTGCCTCTCTTCTGTCCTGCTCTGTGCTATATCCCGCCCTTCCTTACCTGTTTCCTCTGAGAGCAAGTCTCTCGATAAAGCTATTGCTTGAGAATCAGCATCTCAGGTTCTGCTTCTAGGGAACCTGAGTTCAGACACCTTGGAGTTTTTACATTTTGAAGAAAAAGTAAAATTTTGTAAAAAGAGAAGGAGTTCTTTGTGATTGGTGAGAGGTGGGCTTGGTTGGGGCGGGGGGAGGGGGGGCACGTTCCTATTATTCCTGGTCAGAACTTGAGACATTTTGCAGGTTTTTAAAATGTGTTTCATTTTTCAAAGGATAAGCTGAACGCTTTCTGCCCTTTCCTAGGATGGAATTCAGCCCACCAAATAAAATCCAGAGGCTTGGAGAAATAGGTACAGAGGGTTACCATAGCTCTGCGTGCAGTGAACAGAGATTCTCTCCACTCTCCCCTCCTACCGCTTGGATGGCTACAATTCAAAATGGTGTTTTGAATTGTACACCATTCAAAAGTGTTCACCATTCAAAACACCATTCAAAAAGTGTTCAATGGTGACATAGAAGGAAGAGAGATATTTCCATTCCTTTGAAAAAAAGAGGAAAATCAGGCAGCACATCACTTTTCATGTGGAATCCTAAACATCCAATAAAAGTGCATGTGACCAGGACTTGTGAGACCTGGCTTTGATTCTTGCTCTGCTGTATGTCAGCTATGTGACCTTGGACAAGTCACCGACTGCTGGCAGTCTCAGCTTCCTCCTCTGTAAAATGGGTGGGTGGAGGAGGTGTTCTCTGGGAATGCAAACACAGCATTGAGGGCTGTGGGTAAGCAATATTCATGCCCCTCTATTAATCTCAGAGTAAAACAAAAACCTTTTAACTGTCATAAATGTGAACCAACTGTGAAAATTATATGACTTTAGCTCTATAAACTGTATAACATTAGTCACAGTTCCATTCGTTCTGTGACAGTGTAAAAATTATAGATTTCCGAGGTTAGAGGAAAAAAAACCTACTCCTACCATGTAGAAGTAACTTTAGCCTCTCCACCACACATTACATTTCATCACACTACATCCATGACTAAGGGTCCCAGAACAGTGGGGCTGGAGGGGTCTGTTGATCTCCCTTGGAATCCTTGGCAAGTTATTGCTGTCTTTTCACTATAACAGCACAGATTCCTCAGGAAACACAATCCCATGTGTCTCTCCTGGGCCGAGCCCACTCTTTTGCTAGGCAAAACAATTTCATTCTGGGTGAGAAAGAGGTGTGAAGACAGATTAATGGTTCCCGTGTCTTACTGCATATGCTCGTGGTCAAGTGGAAGTTCCAGGCACCATGGTCTCCCTGAAGTCATGCCATGAATCATCTCTTCTGTTACCTACAAATACGTGATTCCTCAGTGCAGAGCAGGCTGGGCAACAACTCATGTTTTTAAATGTTTGTCAGGACTGTCTGTATTTTTTGTACTGGAAGATGGTTTTAAAATTTATTTATTTTTCTTCTTTTGTGTGAGCCCTGCAGCATGCTTTGCATTACTTGGTAAGAATCACTGAGGTTTAGAAAAGATTTTAGCATCTGTGTAGCACTAACAAGACATTCTAGCATTTAAAAAAGCAAGTCACTGATGCCAATGAGAGAGGAAGCCTTTGGACCTGAATTCAAATCAAGGTTCTCTACTAAGCAAATTTACTAGATATATTTATGTCAGGACAGCCACAATATGGACGTGAGTAAACTTCTAGACAAAATAAAATTGTCTACTCACTCTTCTTGGAGTGAATTTCATAGATTTCTTAAGCAGTGGATGAGTCATTTACCTATCCATTTAATCAGTAAGCACCTACTGATCGCTCTTATATGGTACCATGCTAGGAACAAGGGGCATAGAGTTAAATAAGACATTCTCCCTTGCCTCTAGGAGCTCAGAGTCTCCCAGAGGAAACATATATTAACAAATAAGTACAATACAATGTCATAAGAACTATAACAGTGATATGCACAAAGGCATGTGGGAGCAGTAATTCTGGCTGGAAAAATCAGGGAAGGCTTCATAGAAGAAGTGACACTCAAAGCCTTTTTTTTTTTTTTTTTTTGAAACGGAGTCTCGCTCTGTTGCCCAGGCTGAAGTGCATTGGCACGATCTCGGCTCACTGCAAATTCCTCCTCCCGAGTTCACGCCATTCTCCTGCCTCAGCCCCCCAAGTAGCTGGGACTACAGGCGCCCGCCACCATGCCTGGCTTATTTTTTGTATTTTTTAGTAGAGACGGGATTTCACTGTGTTAGCCAGGATGGTCTCGATCTCCTGACCTTGTGATGTACTTGCCTTGGCCTCCCAAAGTGCTGGGATTACAGTCATTGAGCCACCGTGCCCAGCCAAAGAATTCTTAAAGAATGTATAGGAGTTGTCCAGATAGAGAAAGGGGAGAGTGTCTTCCCGGAAAACAGGAACAAGAACCAAGGTAAATGGCCTGAAAGTGCATGAACATTGGCAGGCGGGGGTGGGACTTTAAGACTGTTTATGGTGGGGAAAGTATAAAGAGGGGCCCTGTCTGCCAAGTCGCAGACTGTGAACTTGACTCTATAAACCATCAACAGCCATAAATGTGTTGGATAGGAGACTTTTTTTCTTTCAAAGCTTAGGAAAGGAAAGAGCAAATCTGAGTTTTAGCAAGAGCACTCTGGCAGCATGCAGATAAGTTGTACAAGGAAAAGTCTGGAGACAAGAATGAGGTAGGAGTCTTTTTCAGTAGCCCGATTTGAGCGCTAATGAGGATGGGGATTAGGACCACAGTCTTGGAGAAAGCCTCTTGCATGGCCCTGAGTATAAATGTCTCCTTCATTTTGCTCCCAAGGCTCCTCACTTACTTCACCCTAGTCTCTACCCTGTTGAAAAACCTTGATCTAAGCCACAAGGAAGCCTCAGTGAGAGAAATTCAGCAAGAAGGAAGGGTCACATGTGAGCTATCAGCTTACAAATGGAAGTTAAAATCATGACCATTCAGGGTGATGGTATAAAGAAGAGAAAGTAATTTAAAAGCTCTGGCGAACCCAACTGCTTAAAGATGAGCAAAGTAGGTACCAGCAGAAGTCTCTTGAGTACCTCTGGAATGTTAGCAAGGGCATCTCCTTGATTCTGGGAAGGGAAGGGGACCCTCTATATTGGTGGGCTTATTGGTACATTCAAGGCTTGATCCAAAAGTTCAAGACAGGGATGTTGTGGCAGAAACAACCACACATCTCTCAATATCCATTCTCCTTCTTCCATAGCCATTTAATTTTATCCTGAGTGTATGGTTTCCCAGAATAAAAACTACATTTTCCATAGTCCTTTGCAGTTAGGGTGGCCGTATGACTAATTTGTGCCCAGTGGGATGTAAATGGAGGTGATATGGACAACTTCCATGCTGTTCCCTTAAAGAAAAGGGTCAAGCCCACCATTTTCCCTTCTCCTTCCTTCTTCATGCCTGCTGAAACAATGAAAATAGCAAGCCACTTGGGACCATGTGTATGAGAGTAATTCCCTGAAGATGATGGAGCAAAAGGACAGAGGAGCCAGGATCCCGCATACACCATTGAGCCTTGCAGCCAGCTTGCACTTCAACCTCGTTAAACCTCCACTATTCAGCTGAACTTGTATCCTCAGCCAACACATTGCCATGATGATGTAGAATTCTGTAACATTACCTATCCTAAAGCTTTGTAAACCTCAGAGTGTTTATGGATGCCATCTCTGCAGAACCAAGCCATATATCTGGTGTTGGGGTTTGAGGACCCCTCTCATCCTGCAAATTCTGAGCCAAGTACAAAATAAAACAAAAGGCTAACATACAAAAAGACTAAAATACTACTGTAACTATTGCTAAAGCAGATGTTGGAGAGAGCCTGTACTGGTGGTAAGTGGGCTTTCTAACACTGAGTTAAACACTATTACTCAAAATTAAATTTAATTATCCAGCTTTCATGGGGACAATTTGTCTTCTGCAAACCTCGCCCATGGAACTATCCAGGGGTGTTTCACTAGCAAAGCTCCCTCCACGTGGAAGAAACATTAGGTCTCGGGAAGGAACATTCACTTCTAACATCTCAGGTCCCACTCAGATGTGGGGACCATGTAGCTTGGAACTAAAACCTGAGGTAAGGTGAACAAAGGATCTTCAACATCAGGAAGATGTGAGCTTACAATTGGCCGGTAATGCTATATCAACCAAGGTTTTTAGGACACAGGTTATGCAGATTTCAAAGTCAATATCAAACCAATTTCATGGCATTTCTATGTCAATTCCCCTGCAGCCTCTCCATGAGCTGAGCTCTCCATTTTGGATGTGGTCATTATCTCTCCAGGAAAAGGGAGGAGGAAGGGGATCCAAGTTCTTGCTAGGGTTTCTATCCTCACATTGGAGAAAGGGCAGGCCTTTCCACAATACCATGATTTTTGCCTGACTTGTCGTTCTTCAACAAAGGACCAGAGTTGTTACTAAGGCTACTTCACATCTAAATTACAAATTCTTGCAGTGAAGATGAAAGGACATGTAATGATTTCCATCCATAGCTAAACCAGTCATCATAATAAATGAGTGCTTCTCAATGAGGAGGTGTATACTGCTCCTAGAGGACATTCAGAAATGTTTATGTTTAGAGGAGATTTGGGATTGGCACAAATTACTTGGGGTAGTACTGACATTTACCGGGCAGAGATGCTAAATGTCTTGCATCATGTGAGATACTCCCATACAATATAGAATTGTCCCACCCAATATATGAATTTTGCTAGTACAGGTGGACTTAACCTAGAAGAAACTCTTTGTGTGCAGCTCATGCCATAATGTAGAGAAGGATCAAGCTGAGCCCAGATCTTATTTCTCATGTCTGCTTCCTCTGCATTTTGCCTTTCTGTGTCTTCTAGGAGTGGGGACTCTTGGGAGGCCAGGACTATAATTACTCCTAAGCACTATACCACAACATTCCTAAATCATGTCTAAATGTATTTATTTGTTCATTTATTTATTCAACAAGTATTTCTTGGAGGGCAGCTACTATGAACCAGATACTGTCCCAGGCTTTAGAGATATAGTAGTGATGGGAAGACACCAAAACTCTGGCCTATTCAACTTACAGTTTTGAAAGAAAGGAAGTATAAAGAACAATAGCAAAATTCTTCTTTATATCTAAATAGAGAAACCAGAAATCACAAAAATTTATAAGTAAAAGAGAAAGATCTTCACTTTCATTTTACAAATAGAGAAACTGAGGCCCAGGGAGGCTCAGAGCTTGTTTGGGGTCACATGGTAGTACAATGGCAGGATTGGTGTTTATAAATACCAGCTAACTGTGGTTGCTGTAGTATTCTATTGCTCTGTATTCCATCTCCATCCAAGAATAATGAACATTCTACCTTTGATTCATGGAGCTTGGGCTTGCTTCATGGTTATCCCCAAAATTATCCTTCTCAGCTGGAAAAATCAGTGGGCAAATAGGATGGTGAATAATTATATAACAGCAGTCTTTTTTAAAAAAAAAAGTGATTATTCCAACTTAACAAATATTTACTGAGCATCTACTCTGTGCCAGGTACTATGCTTTGTGCTATGGGGGATTCCAAAATGAATTGATTGTTCTTCCTCCCCTCAGGAAAGTTACTGTGCAGTGAAAGAGATAGATGGCCTATAACTACAGGACAGGATGGAATGTGATAAATGCCATAATAAAATTATAAAGACTTGTGGGAGCTGAGGGGAAGAGATGAATGCCAGCTCCTCCAGAAGGTGTTTCCTAATTTCTCCAAATGGAATTTGAAATGGAACTTGAAAGATGGATGGAATGTTAATAAAGGGGGAAAGACCTGCTTCAGCTTCTCATCCAAGCTGACAAATCTCCTGGAGGTCAAGAAAAAAAATCTGAGGTCTAAAGATGACTAAAGCAAAGCAAGATAAGTTTTTTGATCATGAGGCAAGTCTAGCCCATTGAGAGGCATCTCCATAGTAGGATGAATTTCAGAGTCCTGGTAATAGTAATAAAATAACCACTATGACTACATTAATTAAGCACATACTGTACATTAGGAGCCAGATTCTATATTCATGCATTATCTCATTTAAATCTCAAAACAACCCTTTGAAGCAGGTGCTACTATTACCTTCACGTTACTGGAAAAAAATTGTGTTGTAGAGCAGACATATAACATATCTGAGATCACATAGCTAAAAAGTATCAGGGCTAGGATTGAACCCCATGGTTGCTGTATTTAAAGTAACATGGTGATGTCCCAGTATATGGTGATATAATAAGTTCTTTTTCTCAAAGTTGCAAAATTCATTACAGTCACCGTTTCAAAAGCAAATGAAAAGTAGCATCTCTCCAAAAGGTGTGTTCAGCCAGCTTGGCTCAACGAGACTGTGCATCTGCTGCATAACTGGGATCTTGGGCTGCCACTGCCATCCCCAACAAGGCATTTGCAGCTGGGCCTGCTTATTCAGTAATCGACTAGCTATAGCAGATTAATTATAACCAATCCCCATGACTCTCAAAACCACTCCTGACAACCTGGATCAGGGAATCAAAAGATATTTCATGAAAGGCTTTGTTGAGTTCCAGCTTCTTCTTCAAGACCCCAGTCAATTCTTAACCCTCATGGAACCTCCCCCTGACCACAGCTCTTTTCATGGCTCCACACTTGCAGCCCCTCCTTCTGATGTCATTTATATAGCCTGTATTCACATTCTGTCTCCTGCAGGAAGAATCGCATCTCCCCATTGCCATGTGCACTTAATTCTATTTCATCCCACAAGAGAGCGAATGGTATGAAAACCAATCTTTCTAGTCCCTCCCTAAACCTTCACAGTTTCCCTCTCCCAAAGGTGGGAGAAAGACTTATCTGACTGGTGGAAATGAAGAGGGTAAACTGTTAGCTACCCTGCATGGATCTAAGGAGGATGCAGGGATGTCATTCTTTGAACCTACCTATTCCTGGCATTTGGGCATGGCGGACTCACCTTGTACTTCCTCATAGTTGCAGCACATGGACCATGCAGCACATAGATGGAGCAGAGTCAGGCCCTGGAAGGCCAGGTCTATTCTCTATCTGCTCTGCTTTTCCTGCTTGTCTGCCTAGGGAAGTCAGGGGTGTCTGGTCTATGGGCCAGGTTCAGGGAGGAGCAGGCCCTGCCACCTTCTCTAATCTGCTTCATCATTAGGAAGCTGACAGTGGGTTTGGATCCCTATTTGGCTTTCTGCATATAATCTCAACTAATTAGCAACTTGGGGTGTTTTCCCTACTGTGCATTCTTATCATTTACATAAATGAATGGGTTTTCCCCCACCTGATGGAAGCTCTTTGAACACAGAAGCAGTGTTGAATAGTGGGGACAGCACTGGAGATGGCATCAGAAGGCCCAGCTCTAGGTAACACTCTGTTTGAGAAAGTCATTTACCCTTTCTAAGCCTCAGTTTCCTCACCTGTAAGATGGAAGAGATAGTACTCATATGCTTCTGTTCATCTCATGGGAGAATGGGGAGGGTTAGAACAAACAAACACGGCTGCAAGAGTAAACTGAAGGGCCCCAAATGTGTAATGGCCTCCCGTTATTATTATCATCGTCGTTATCACTATAACCAAACATTCTTACTAATAGCAAGGGGAGCTATCATTTATTAAACACCAATTGTGTATCAGATGTTTTAAATACGTTCACAAGCCTCTTGAGGTTTGTAAAGCCCAGTCCAATGGTTCCCAAATTTTGCTGCCCATTGGAATCACCTTTGGTTGTTTAACAAATACTGATCCTGTCTCTGCCGTTGCCTGAAAGTCTGACTTAATTGATATGGGGAGTGACCTGGCCTTGGGACTTCCAAAAGACCCCCCAAGTGATTAGAATGTGCAGCGAAGTTTGAACACTGTGGGCACAGCCTCGTTGATAAGTCAAAAAGGATAGAGATGTGGTTGGCTGAAATCAAATCTGAGCACTTACTCCTCTCCTCCTCACTGGTTGGGGAAGGGTGTCTGCTTGGTGGCAGTAGGCGGGGTCATCTGGACAGCTATGGGATCCAACATTGGGAGATGACTTGGAATAAGAACAAACATGGGCCGAAGGAAAGTAGATGTGCGTTTAACAAGCCCTGTAGCCCTCTAGCTGACATTAGGGCCACTGTTTTGTTCTCCTTGAGGTGCAGCCTTTGTGGATATAATAACAGAGCCCCAGGAATCAATTTAATACCGGCAAGCCCTAGTCTCCCTGATGGAAAGGGCCAGAGCATAGCCTGGGGCTAAATCCACATTTCTCTGACTTCCCAGCCCATTTTTTTTCCAGTTCAACTTCATTCTTTAGAAGTCCTCTAGTAAAAAACAGTTTAGGGATTTTCTTTCCATTTAAGAGTAAAACAAATATGGATCCCATTTTTTTAAGGTTTTTTACACAAGCTACATGTTTCTAAATAATAGCAGCTTCTTGTAAAATCTCTTGTTAGTTCTGCAGGTTTAAACCCACTTTCTTTTAACTTAGTTTTCTAAAGAATTTTGTAACAATAAACTCTATAACTGTGACAGTTTCTCTTTCAGACTTTGCAAATTGGCACCCATGGTTTTAATACAATCTCTTCAATTTCCCACATTTTATAGGACACCCTAAGGGGAAGTAGATGATTATTACAACGTGGTGGTTCATACAGCCTAACAGCCCAATGGAGATAGCTTGGGTCCCCATTTATAGGTAGCCATTAGTTTCCTAATATTACAAAAAGGGAAACTGAGACTTGTCTTACAGTAAATAGTGCTGAGATTTAAATCTAGGTTCATCTGACTCCAAAGCTGATATGTGCATGTGTTTGTCAAGCATATCATGCCACCGACTTTTATGTAACTTTAACCCCAAGAGATTTTTTTCCTCATTAACTTAGAAAGTACACAGAACATTAGATCACCTACATTTCTTTCCCTAAGCCATATCTTTTCTACATCCAATGACCTATTGCTTGACAATACAATATTTACCACTTGTTTGGTGAGGGTTCTGTGAATGGAAAAGGTTGGCAACTTTAGTTTATTTCCCTATTGGAAAGATTACATGTCACAGAAAATTCCGAGGTGTTTTCTCAGCAGTGTATCGACACATTAGTAGAGTTTTCCTGTGGGTAAGAATTCCATTAGGTGAGAGGATGAGTCACACACACACGACCACTTGAGAATATTCCTCCAGGTTCTAGAAAAGATATATAGTCAGCATGTACACTGTTGCTCCCCATCACAGGAAGCCATTTGACACTGTGGTTATCAGAGGCACAAGTGCCATCTTGTCCAATAGTCACCCACTGGAAGCCCTGTGTGCCAGGAGAGCCTAGACAGACAGAAGGGCCACCCTGAAGGCACCTTCAATTGTGTTAGACTAACTGACCATTTTCTATAGTTCAGAAGAAAATTAGATTTAGAAAGCTTTTCAAATGTGAAGACAAAAACTCAAAGGAGAAAATGCCGGAAGAAGAACTGGAATGTCCCTTGGCATCCATTCTGCCTTGACCAACAGTCTTCATTTCCTACCACTCTGTAGCCCAAATCTTGGAAAATTTCTTTTGTAGTTTAACATGGTCAGGTCTGATATAGCAGGAAAGAAATCTTTGGCCTGGAAATTCTTCTCTGCTCAGGAGGCAAAGCGAGGCAACCTGAAGCTTCTGTAACGAGAAGCCAGGGAAGGAGTGAGGCAGTGATCAGGGGGTAGAAGGAAATGTTGCCAAGTGACAGCCTTAAATAAATGAAGCCAGAAAAGCCACGTGGGGAAAGGAAAGTCATTCAGAGCCATTTCTACAAGCTACAGTGTCCTTCCCTCTGATACTTCACTGTTAAGATAAATGTCCAGTACCTTCTATTACATTTCTAGGTCATTGTGAGGCTGACACTGGGATTATTCACCATTTTATCCCTGCCTGTGGATATCAGCTTTTCTCCTCAAATATGAAAGCAACAGAGATGGGAAATAATGTAAGCAGAATGCGTGCTATACGGCAACATTGTTCGGGGTGTTTTATCTGTATTATTTCATCTAATTTAACTTAGTACTCCACCATAACCCATTTTACAGATGAGAAAACAGCCACACAGAAAGTTTATATGACTGATCCAGGATCACACAGCCTGTAAGTGGCAAATCTGGGAGTCACATTCACTTGTATCTGCTCCAGAGCCTGTGGTCTTTCATTACATCAGAATCAATAAGGATTTTGTTTGAACAAACTTAGAATTTGTTCCACAAAATCAAAGTTGCCATTCCATGGATGAAAACACCTGCCTCAAAAGATGTCATGAGGGCCCAATAAAACAAAGTAAACTCAAAAGCACCTGAGGTGCCCAAACCGGGTACTGCACACGCACTGGCTCCCCCCATGGAAGGCTAGCCTTCTGCTCTGCAAAACCTCCGTTACCTATCAAGGCTCAGGCTACGCTTTGAGCATCTTCTGAGGCAGTCCCCTAAGCCTTATTACTGCACCCACATCCTATTGTTGACCCCAACCATGGTAACTTATTTCTTATTCCCAGTGTAACTCCCAAACTTTTGGAATGACTTATAGATGTGGAAAATGAATCCAATCACCCTTAAAAACAAGAACTTCTCACTACTGAAGCTATTCAAGATTGTGCTGCTGGCTCTGAATTCTAGGGAGAGACTCTCCAAAAGTATTTCCAGCAGAATGGAGGCAGCATCCCTGGGGTTGCATTTGTCTGCCACGTAAACTACCTTGAAGAGAACTGTATCCATTTGCATGAGTATTTCAGTATGTTTTAAGTATCAGTCTTATTACTTAATACCTGTACCTTCAGGGGAGTTGCAAAATTTCCATGACTGGAATGTTATTATCAGGGTGCTTTATTTTGAAGATAATGTGTCATAGTATTTTAAGCTCATTATTTTCCTTTAATCAAGTTTTTTTTTTCCAGTGGTTTTTTGATTTGAATAGTCATTCACTGACCTCAGGGTTGGAACGTTAATTGGCATGATATTTTTTGCTTTCACATTTTTCTGAAAGATGTGTAACTCATGCTAGAATATCAATATTACCTCTGTCCTTAAATTGGATATTATTTGCTTTCTAATGCCAAAAACTGGGGGTACCTTAAGCAAAAGAGTCATTTTCAAAAGCATCACCTCCCCTTAAAGGCAAGAAGAGTAAATGGGAAACGTGCAATTTGACAAGGAAAGTCACCACTGTTTTTAAAAGTCTCCCTTATTAATATCACCTTTTGTCCCCTTGCACCAGTCAAACAAAATTGCTGATCTTGGGGGAACTCCCTAAGCATGAAAAGCTGTAACAATAT
The DNA here is from genome assembly GCF_029289425.2 of Pan paniscus. Taxonomy (NCBI): domain Eukaryota; kingdom Metazoa; phylum Chordata; class Mammalia; order Primates; family Hominidae; genus Pan; species Pan paniscus. The sequence continues at coordinate 30,252,805 of NC_073255.2, read as the reverse complement.
TCTGGATCAACTAAAACTGGAGATACAAGTGTCGATTAAGATTAATTTTCTAATTTAAAAATTATTTTGGTGGGATGGGAAAGGGCATTTCAGTCCTGTCACCTCAGCCCACACCCAGGCCCCATGCATGACCAATCTGATTGCAGTGGTGAGTCCCTGCCATCTGGGTTTATATCAGCTCCAGGGAGCTAGTGTGGAGCAGGGCATGGGGTACAAACTGCCCTGCCACCCTTTTCCACCCTCTGGTTACATTTTCCTCCAGAGCAAAGATGAAAATTGTCAGTGAGTACCAATCCTATCTACCCCTTCGCTTCACTCCTCTCTTGAAATGACCTACTTGTCCTCTGACCAACAGAGCAGCAAGAAACATCTGCAGTTCAAAAGAAACACATGAACAACTGCACTCCCCAGATGAAAGGTCAATAGACTTCCTGATACAGGAGACCCTTTCCTCTTGCATGGTGTCTGGTTGCTTTTGCACACCACTCTTGGAAACTCGATGTTTCTTCTGTAGCCTTTGCCATCATATTCCGCCCCACTTGTGCAGAACAGTGGCAAGACGGCTCACAATTCTCACCCAGGGGGGCTCTTTATTGACCCTGGCACAGGAGGGGGCTGCCCCAGACACAGAGCAGGCCATTCCCTGGGCTTCCCTTTGCAAAGCCCAAGAGAAAGATGCAGAGGACAACAGTTGCAGTGCTGGCTCATTCTTGACAAATGGGCCTGTCACTCCTCCTATTGATTAGCAATATTATGACATTTCCCTTCAAAAGCACAGATGTGACATGGCTAGTGACAAGGCCACGGCTCCAGGTGGAAAATCAGGTTTGCCATTGTTTGTGCTTCCCCTTCTGCATCTGTTCAGATTCCAAGAGATTAAAAACCCACGTTCTGATACCATTTAAAAGATTTCATTTGAAGAAGTAAAAGTTTGGATACTCTTTAAAAATACACGTTCATTAGCCATCACTGTAACCATGGAGGAGGAAGCACATGGCAAATCTGTCTAGGACACCACAAAAGGCAAAGAGATGTCCTAGATCCCTGTGTCCTTAGAATGTGGGACCCTTCCTCTGTGTTGGCAGAGCTACTCTTCAAGTCTCCTGACTACATATTAGGTTGGTGCAAAAGTAACTGCGGTTTTGCCATGACTTGTGATTGGTGCATCAACCTTGCACCAATCAAGCCATGGAGGGGCATGTCATTTCTGTCCCATTGCAGAAAATGCATGAAGGGAACTGGCAAATTAGTGACTCATGCTTTCTCCCCTCCCAAAGTGTTGGTAATCTTCCCATCCTGGCCCTATGGGGCTGATGGTGTATTAAGGAGAAAATTGCACCTAATTTCACTTTCTTTCCTTTCAACAAAGCACTCACATGATAACCTGTGCAAACTTTAATTTGTGAAGCTTCTATGGGGCATTTTCCCCCAAACTATTCTCAACATCTAGTCCCACATCGAAGGAAAAAAAAAGATTCTGAATAGCAGCCCATTTAAGTAAAAAAGGAAAAGTGCATCTTGCAGTCCAACATATGGTACATTTTGAGGTAAATTACAGGTAATTCATGAACATTTCCAGCAGGGAGATTGCCATCGTGGGACTCTTGTATATCCATTACGTTCTATTCTCATGTTTGTGGTTAAAGGAATCTCTGAAGCCTTTGAAGCAGAAAAAGCAACACCCTCTCTGCACCATTTTGTCCAGCTGAGGAAAGTTATTACCCTGCTAACACACGGGACTGATCCAGCAACTTGATTTCAGCAAAGCTGATGGAAAGCAGGCTGTAAGGGGGATGTGTAGCACGGGTTTTACAATGCGAACTATCTGGGGGCTGGCAAGCGCAACAGTTAAATAGGAAAATGAAATTTGAGCAAACTAGAAACAGTCAGGCTGACACTATTGGATGAAAGAGAAAAGAAAAGAGGAGGTCACTTGGGGGATGGGGAGAAGAAACAAAAGGAAGAAAAATACTGCCTGTTAGCCCTGGGGGTCGGTGATGGAAATTAATATGATCTAAATGGGATGTGACCAATTTGTAAGGCATTTGTTTCTCCCTGTGAGATGGGAGATCTCCATCCCAGGCAGTCAGAACTCACCTTAGGCTGCCCTGTGGCCAGTCTCTATAACAAGGTAGACCAGCTAGCTTGATACATAGAACCCCTCGCAGCGCCTATTACATCCCAAGCCTGACAGCCTTGTAAATTTACTCCCGTGAAGCTAAGGTCCTCTCTCCTTCGGACAAAACCTACGTTTTGGGTCCTGGCCTGCTGGGAAAGATGAAGAGGAGGGGGAATAGGGGAGAAGGAAGGACAAAAGAAGCACCCTCGGCCTATTTGGCCACTCCAGATCGTTTGAGCAGCCTTTGTGTCTGGACCGTCAACAAGAATTAGCAAGAATTATGCAACTTCCAACTTCTTGTTCACATCAAAGAGCTTCTGAAAGAGCTCTGCAAGCTCTGAAGCTGAACTGACCTGTGCCTCCCCTATCCTCATCATAAATCAAGCTTTTATCTGCCTTCCCATCGAAACTGATGCTAAGTGTCCCTGACATACACATCCTCCAAATAATTTGAACTTGATCTGAGGATTTCGGCCTTCTTGACTTAAAAAAAAAAAAGAAAGAAATTGCCTATGATTTGTTTGGCAGCCATCCACCTCAGCATAGGCCATTGTGGCCAGTGATGTTGATGTTCGTGAAGAGCAGTTGCCATGGTAACGCAGAGTTCAAAGCAAGGGCCTGCATGGTGTCAGAATAGGGGAGAGTGACAATGTAATGAAGGCTTGCATCTTCTCTTCTCGGAGAGGGACAGGTGCTGGCCAAGTGATGGGGAGTGGGGGCAGGGGTGGCAATACGCAAAATGCACAATTACAGTTATGTCTGAACTATGCATTTGTTTGGCATTTTGAGGATCTACTAGCTTATTAGGAAGTGTGCATGATGGGGAATTTGAAGACTGCATCCTAGCCTCTGTAGTTAAGCAGTTGAGTGACTTCAACCTTGTTTTGCATTGGTTTCCTCATCTTTAAAATGAGGGGGTTTAATAAAATTGAACATCTTTTCAATTGCTAAAAGATTATGATTCAATTACTCTAGGAAATCTGGGAACTTTCTGGATCCATCAGATGTTTTCTGATGCAGATCACATTCTGTTCATCAAGGCCTTTCATGATGGAGAAATGGTTGGATAGCTGCTGATATTGGGACTTAGACATTCATGGAACAGTATGTTTATTGAGCACCTAGTTGGCTCTGGGCAGTGTTCAAAGTGCTGAAAGGATAAAAAAGACCAAGTCCTTGTTCTCAAATAAAGTGCATTCTAGCAGGGGATACAAACATTATACGAATAAATACACAATGGATCATATAATAATGACTGGAGAAAGCACGCTAAGCTGAATACAGCATGTAACTAGGGGATCCCAGCCAGTCTAAGTGGTCTAGGTAGGTGGGGGAGTGTCAGGAGGGCTTCTGGAATGAGTAGTATACAGGTTAAGATCTGAAGGATGAGTAGGAGTTAATTAGACACAGGGTGGAAGAAGAAGAACTTGCAGGCAGAGGGGAAGGCATGTGAGGCTTGGAAGTGGGAAGGAGCTCAGATGGGCTTTGCAGTGTGGCTGGGGAGGTAGATGAGGCCCCATCCTGCTGGGGCACAAAGGCCATGTTCAGCTGTTTGGTTTTACCTAAGGACAATAAAAGGTAATTGAGGGTTTATGAACAGGATTGGCTACTCAGATTTGCATTTTTAAAAGATCACTATGGCTACATCATGGAAAACAATGGCAATTTGGGGGAGGAGGTGTGGGGTTGGATTTCAGAGATGAGAACATCCTCAAGATGATTGTAAATAATTCAGGAATCAAATTTCTTTTTTATTCCAGATTACCTATTTTGATAGTTCAAGGCAATTCAAAACATAATTTCACAATCTTTTCTCCCTTGCCTTGCCTGGGTAGACACATCCTGTAATGACTTTCTTGAACCCCAGTTGGCTGAAACTGCCAGGGGAATTTGTATGACCACTGGTGAATTGTTATTGATCTATTATTCTTCCAGTGTATCTCTGCTGGCCTGTCAACAATTCCTATTTCAAGTGGGGCGGGGGCAGGGGGAAAGTTGATATGAAATACTCACTTTAAGTTCCAAAATTTTTCCTCCTAAAATTCAGAAATATTCACATAGCTATCCATGGAGTGGTATGCAATAGCAGATGTACTTTAAAATTGAATTAATCTAAGCTTTAAAAATGCAAAAAAAAAAAATGCTTGTAAAGAGCTACTTTTACACCAGTGATTATTAAGAGCTTGAGGCTAGCAGATTGCCCATTGCAGGAAGAAGTTCTGAGCAGCCATGTTTTCAGAGTGAGAACAACTCGAGTCAGCTAGGACGATCATTTTGGGATGCCTGGGAGAGAGTCAGCCCGGTGGATGGATAACGCAGAAGACCCTGGTCACTTTTTTTTTAGTTAAAATGTATTGTATTTTTTGCTAATTTCTATGCCCCAAGCTAAATGCTTTGTGCTTCTTGTTTAATCCTCAGGACAACCTGATGAGTAGGCACTATGATTATCCCCACTTAACAGATGATGAGAGGAAGATTCCAAACATTTAATTTCCCTGCCCAGCATGGTCATCTTCTGGGCCCTCATGTGCTCCCTCTTCGTTCTACTGTCCAACTGATGCCACGGGAGGGAAATGAAGGGGAGACACTCAAAGAAGAGAGCCTCATGCCCTCCCTCCAATCTCACGCACCCTCCTCTCTCATTCCTGCCTCTCTTTTTCCCACTCCTAGAGGGAGACTACAGGGAAAGATTTATGAGCAAGGAAAACCTCTCTAACCCCCTTATAAACTTTATGAGCCATGTGGACAAGTACAAATCAGATAGAAACATGATGTCCAGGGCCAGAGTTCTGTAAATAGTGATATCACTGAGGAAAATCTCCACGAGAATTTGGTTCCTGGGAGAGAGCAGAGGAGGGTTCTGAAAACAGCGTGTGAAGAATGATGAAAGCCACTTTGAAGTGAGGCCCAGGGCCTGTGGTGTTTTCAGCAGCTTCCCCCCGCAGCCCTTGGAATTTTAGCCGCAATAAAAAGATACCGAAAGAAAACAGCTGGTCAGATTTGTTAAAGTAGAAGCAATGTGTGGCCCTGTGGAGAGCACATGATGGAGGAAAGCAGGTGTGAGGAAGAAGAGGACAGAAGGGTGGCCTTCACCGTGAGTGTCTTAGGCCCCCAAGGTTTCACCGTATACATATCAAATGCTGGGCAGGTTATGAGATACATCTACTAAATTCACCTTGTGCATATCAAATGCTGGGCAGGTTACGAGATACATCTACTAAATTCACCTTGTGCATATCAAATGCTGGGCAGGTTACGAGATACGTCTACTAAATTCTCTTTGTGGGTCCACACCAGTCCTGTTGGGTAACTCAGGAGGTATGAGCATACCCATTTAATGGATGAGGAAGCTAGAGGGTTGCCTTTGTGAAACAGCCAAGGGAAATCCAGAGCAGGGTTGCCTTGCCCTGGCACAGTGCACTGGTGACAAGGATGAGAGGAAGGACAGGCTGGAGATTCCACGCCCAGTTCTACCTCTGCCTGAGAGTTTCCTCATCAGTGTCCACACACAAGAAGGTTCTGTGAGAGTTGGTTGCTGAGGGCCTGACACCTGGGGAAACACTGGGGAGCATTCTCACTCACGGATTCCACCACCTTTACTGGATTCAGGGGCACTTCAGTGAGAATCCTGCTGCAATAGTGCCATTAAGGTGGACAGTAACCAGCCTCCAAGGTCTCTACTCTTTCACATCCATACCCATTGCAGGCTCTCTCATACTGTACCAGGATTGCTCTGTTTGATCAATAGAAGGCGGCAAAAAGGGAGGCATGTCACTTCTGGGACATCTACATCCAGGGCTCTCTCATCACTCCCTCTAAAGACAGCGAGCTTGCATGTTGTGAGGCCAGTTGGGCAGTCTATCAAGAGGCTGCCATGGTGAGGAACTGAATTCTGCAGTCAACAGATAGTGAAGAGTGAATACCTTCCAACAGCCACATGAATGGGCTCTGGAGTAGATGCTTCCCCAGCCAGATGACTGCAGCCCCAGCTGACAGGGCAATGAGAACTTCATGGGAGATAGTGAGCCAGAAGTACCTGGCCAAGCTGCTCCCAGATTTCTCACCCACAGACACTGTGTAATCATAAAGGTTTGTTGTTTTAACCTGCCAAGTTTTGGAGTAATTTGTTACATACCAATAGATAACTAATACCTGGTGTATGCCACTGCTCTTCTGCTCTGAGGCATTAAGGAAAAATTACAGGGGATGAAGATTGTTATCATTTTTAATACTTTGTCACTCTTCATCTGAGAAAGATGCCTGACAAAAAACCCAACGTTGTAAAGAGTGCCACAAAAGAAATGCTTTTCATATATAAATGATGATATTATCAATGGGACAAACAGGAATTCTGCTAACAGCTGGGGATATACACAGGCAAAAGTGGAAGTGCCATGATGATGGGAGCCAACCTAGAGGCCTGAGATGAACCTCAAGGATGAGTCGGGGAAGAGAAGGCAGGGAAGAGAAAGCAGGTATGGAAGTGAGCAAAGGCAACAAGGAAAGAAATAGCAGAGTATACAAGAAGAACAAGAAGGGCTTCAACATGACTAAAGCAAAGCAGAAAAAACTTGAGATGAAGCTGGTGTGTCAAGGGAACACCAGCTGGGACTAAAGGACGCAGGAGACAGTAGTCACTCAGCTAAATCAGTCACTGCAAGAAAAATCAAAGATTGATCAACACAGTCAATATAGAGCTGTGCTGTCTGATATGATAGTCACCTGCCACACACAGCTATTTAAATTTAAATTAATCAAAATCCAGTAGTATTAAAAATTTAGCTCTTCAGTTGCATTGGCTACATTCAAATGCTCAATAGCCACATGTGGCTGATGGCTACCATATTGGATGTTACAGGTATAGAAAATTCCCATTATCACAGAAAGTTCTGTTGGAGAGATTTCACATATAGTAGTTACTAGATAATATCACAAGTATATATTGAAATTTTGAAATGAGGTGTGTAACAGATCTGCAAGTATCAGGTTGATAATCTCCAATGTGACTGTAAGTAGGCAAATGCTGCCTGGACATCCATGCTTAGATTAATCCTCTAGCATGTCATTGCAATGTGATTTTTCATATAACTTCCATGCACTTTTAGGCATGGACGTGTCTTAAAGGTAACCAGCAGCATGATGATAACTATATAAACGTGCTTAATGTTGTAGTTCTGTGTATATTGGTAAATGTCATAAAAAATCCATCTGTCGTATTTTTTTTCTCCACTGAAATCCTGTATTTCACAGAGCAGTAGTGTTCTATGGAACACAATTGGCAAAACTTTTATAGGCTATGAGGAATTTAAAAAGGAGAGTGGTACGACCAGCTTCACATCTTAATTCCTTTTGTAAGAAACATTAAGCATGATGTTTTCAGGCAGGGGCTGGTGAGAGGTAGGGGAGGGAAAGCAAATAGGCTATGGTCACAACTGTCCGGGAGACAACAATTATCTCAATTGTCCAGGAGCCTGAACTATTGTCACAATTGTCCAGGAGCCTGAACTAGAGAGGGACCCTGGGTGAGGTGCTAGAGATGCAAAAGATATCCTAGATGTAGTCCCTGCCCTGAAGTTGGTCCCAGTTTCATGGGATGCCACAGAGAAATTGACAGACATGTCACTGTCTAAAAGATACAGATCCTTGCCTCAAAAAACCATTTAAAGTACAAGATGGGGGCTCTGGAGAAAATTCTCTCAGTCTCTACACCTGTCTCATGCCTGAAAACTACTTTTTTAGAAGATTAATGTATTTGGTTAATGTGTTCTATCCCCAGGATCCCTCTTTTCAGAAGGGATAGAAAGGCAGCCTATACAGACCCTGAAGTCAGATGATGTGGGTACAATCCTGGTTCCACCAATTGTCGATTGTGTGATTTGGGCAAGTCACTTAATCTTTCCGTGCCTCGGCTTCCTCTTCTGTGAAACTGGACTATTAGTCGTACTCAGTTCATAGGGTTGTTGTGAGGTAGAATGAGTTTTATTCTAAGGGCTCAGAACAGTGTCTGATACACCATGAGTGCTATATGAATACTCTGTTATTCTTATCTATTTTTACTCATAACACCTAAATGAGTAATGACCATATGTGACAGTCAGTTAATTCTAGGACATAAGGCCAATGGAGTTGGGTGAGTAACAGGAAACCCAAACTATTTTGGGAGTATGTGGAGTGTATGCAATGGGCTTCTTAGCTTCAGGTGATCAGATTGGTGGAAATGCTAGGAGGAGATAGGTGAGCTTTAGTGAAAGAGGTGAGAGCTTGGCAAAGAAAAATCTCCCCTACTTTACAATTTTTGGTGACTCTGTCATGGGTGATTGGGGGCTGTCAAGATTATTGGCTTTGGAGTCTGTCCTATCTCCACCTCTAACTAGCTATGCGACCACTGTGAACCTCAGCTTCCTCGTCTGTAAAGAAGAGTGAATATACTTACATCCTGGAGTTATTGGGAGGGTCAAATAAAATAATTCATGGAAAGTTATTTATAGACAGTAGACAACAATAAATGGTAGTTTTTAAGGTATTTTATCATAAGACATCATTGATTGTAAGACACAAACTAATCTCAGAAATACTAACCTGTGGAAAAAAATATGTCTCTAGCATGGAAGACAGAATAGGAGTATAATGAAAGGAAGCTCACAGTTACTACGTTCCTTCTATGTTTCTGGGCATTGTACCAAGAAACATGATATACATTATTAATTTAATTATCAAAACAGATCTACAAAGTATGTGACATTATCATCCCTGCTTTACAGCTAAGGAAACTGAGACTCAGAGAGTTTAAAGAGCTTGTTCCGAATCATGCAGCTAGTTAAGCACTAGAGCCCCACCTGAAATTTTCTGTCTTCTCCCGAGGGTACAGTTTGGCCTCCTCCTCAGGCTGCTGTGTGCATGGTGGGGGAAGGGGCTGCAGAGGAATGAAAGGGCCATATGACTGACCCTTCACAAACTCTCTGAAAGGTCTGCTCTTAGCAAAGATCATGAACATGTCCCTTTCCAACCTCTTCCTGAGGACAGAAGGAAGTGGGAGATTAGAGCATGGACCCATGCAGTGGGCTGGCTGCCCTGTGAAGGGGCAGGTCTCCCAGTGAGGGTCAGGCTGGAGCAAGATCTTCAGCCCCAGCAGAGGCTCTTCTGTGCAGGCTTCACCTGTGCCTGATGGTCTCAAGGAGGGACAAGGCTACATCTGGTCCTCGTGGTGTAACCAGCCTTGGCTCCACAGGGGTTCACATTTGCAGAGGGGTTGGGGAATAGATTGTGATTTTGATATGGAGGAAAAGTAATGTTCCCTGTTTATCCCAGCATTTGTTACGAATCTGGGAGCTCATGAAAGGCAAATCATGGTTTTGCATGGAAAGCAGGTACACAGGACAATAAAGGAGGATGGCGAAGGGCATGCAGGGAGAGTAGACACCTGGACATGAGGAAGAGGAAACGCAGGCATTCTTACTTATACCAGGAATTTCAGGGACTATGGGGATTGTGACAACAAAAATAAACAGAGGGTAGAAGAGAACCTATTTGGCCACCCCTAGGGGATGAACCAGTTATTTAAAAGAAAAAATCCAGCCATTAAAGTCACATCATACATTAAATGACAGCCAACATATACACGCCAGGTATTTCACCGAGCAATTCCCATGGATTAATTCACTTAACCCTGTAAGAACCTAATAAGGTAGATGCCTGCATTCTCTCCATTGTACAGAGGGGAAAAAAACATCAGGCTGAAAGAGATTAAGAAACTTTCTCAAGGTTGCATGGATAGCACAAGGCAAAGCATGGTTGAAATCAAGGTCTGGACGGTTCAAGTGCCTGCAATCCAGTCCCATTGCCACAGTAGCCTCTGACACAACATTAACAGCATCTTAGGGGTAGGCAGAAGGGATTGATTTGGGGGAATTTTTTTTTTTTTGAGACGGAGTCTTGCTCTGTCGCCCAGGCTGGAGTCAGTGGTGCGATCTCAGCTCACTGCAACCTCCGCCTCCCAGGTTTAAGCAATTCTCCTGCCTCAGCCTCCCGAGTAGGTGGGACTACAGGTGCCTGCCACCATGCCCGGCTACTTTTTTTGTATTTTTAGTACAGATGGGGTTTCACCATATTGGCCAGGCTGGTCTCAAACTCCTGATCTCGTGATCCACCTGCCTTGGCCTCCCAAAGTGCTGGGATTACAGGCGTGAGCCACCGCGCCTAGCCTGGGAATTTTTAAATCTAATCTACATAAGGCAATGAAATGCCAAGCAGGTACTCTGGAATTGATGCCCCATTTGCCTCTAGGATGCAAAAATAAGATAAATAATTCTAATCACTTACTGAGAACTATGATCCATGGTCTGAATAGATGTGTTGCATACATAATCATGTAAGATTTAATATAAGTTAATTTAATAACAGCTCTATGAGGTACAGTGTTCCTGCTTATCCACAACACTTCCAATAGATGCCAGAAACTGTGGATAGTACTGAACCCTATATCTGCTGTTTTTTCCTATACAGACATATCTATGATAAAGATTAATCTATAAATCAGGCACAGTAAGAAATTAGCAACAATAACTTAAAATAGAACAATTATAACAATATACTAAAATGAAAGTTATGTAGATGTGGTGTCTCTCTCTCTGCTTCTCTCTCAAAACGTCTTAATATTTTTGGACCACAATTGACTGTGAGTAGCTGAAACCTCAGTAAGCAAAACTGCAGATAAGTGGGAACTACTGTAGATATTCTAGTCTCCCTTTTAAACCAATGAAACAAGAGTTCTAATCTGCTCTAAGTGTGGGTCAGACTTAGGATTTATACCTAGGTATGCCTGATTTCAATACTCATTCTCTTTCCGCTATGCTGTAGCACCTGACTCGTACTACCCGTTAAATTAAACAGCTGCGTGTAGTTAGAATGGAGAGAAAACGAAAGGACAGTTTGCATTTTTTTGTTCTGTTATTTGTATGTGTGCACTTAATATTTATCTAAAAATAATTTGCAGCAAGTTTGTTGTTTTTCCAATACCCACGTTTCACACTTGGTACCCCAAGTAACAATCTGCTAGCATCTCACTGCCCACTTAGCACCCACTTATTTTATCCTAATAATTTATTTGAATGGATAATGCCAGCCTGAGTTATTGAAGATAATCTGAGAATGGCCAATCCCCCAGGTCAGAAGACTGGCCAACTCCATTTCCTACCCTGGGCTGTCACAGCAGACCATAGACCTGGAGGCCGCCTCTCTCAGCTGCCCCTGTGACATCGCATCCTTTGCTGCTCCAGCTGCCGGCTGGTTGCAGTTTGCCTTAGGCGGTCTGCAGCAATTTTCCATGTCCCAATCTTATCCTCCATTACAAAAAAAAAAAAGATGGGAAATATAATGGGTTGAAAGAATTCCGATAGCAGATGCCAGACATCAAATTACACAGGTAGTAATCACACAGATTAGGAAACATAATGAATATAATATTCAAGCTGAACACAGAGAATGAATTTTTCAGTATGATACAAGCATCTTGTTAGTAAAATGAAATAACAATTTTCTCCTTATTAAAGCGACAGCAATCTCTATTTTCTGAAGGGACACATGTCACCCAGACCTCTGGGCTGAAATGATCTGAAACTCAATACATACCAGACCAAATGGACTAATAGACATTTTGGCTGACTCTTAGATTTCCAATTGTGCTGCTGTGATTGTTCATTATAGAGTGGTTTGGAAGTTTCGCCTAATGTTTCTGAGCCCTTTTCAGAAACGAATATATTATTCACAGTATGTTGTACACAGAAAGGCACTGATTTGGAAATCAAGAGACCTGGGTGTTAGTTTTAACTTCCACTGCTAGATTTTGTGACCTTGGTTAACCTTGAACCAGTGATGTACGAAGATGAAATGGTGGGAGTAGTCTGCCCTTGGGGTAGGCAGTGAGGGGGCGCATTGTCTGTAGAGAATTTTATACAATAATAAAACTAACTAAAGTCAGTCTGCTTTTTATTATCAGCACCCACCATCCATGCTAAGCAAAAGCAGTGATAAAATGCTTCTCCCTCTCGAGTCAATTGATCTAAGTTCTAAGCAATTGATTTTAATAAATAGATGAATTAATAAACATATATGTGCTTCAAGTTGGCATCTTTTATTATGTATCTTTAAATAAATATTAAATTTATTTATTAAATGTATTTATTAAATTAACGTGGAAGTTAATTTTTAAAATTCCCAGTTACACAGTGGGGCCGAGACCCATGTGAACTCAATACATACCACGTACAATTGTTTCTAGGAGAAGTTTACAATGGGTTAGTACCGTTTGAGCTCACTATCAGCTCAATTTGCATCTTCCGTTCCATGGTACTATAGAATCCTAAACAGTAGATTTGGAATAAACAATGATAGCAAGGGATTATAAAGACAAAACACAGAACCTGAGTTACTTCGATTCTGTCATTCTCTGTGACTACTTGAAGTTTTTATTTAAAATTTATAAAAGTGAAATAGTACGAATTGTGAGGTGTACATTTTTTGTTTGGTAAGTACAAATTCTAGTTAATTCATGAAATAATTAAATTTGAATTATATTTTTAAATTGAAATTTATCTTTCTTTTAAAATGTTTGCTTTTTCAAACTAAAGAAAAATCATCAAATCGATAATGATGTCCTTTATTACATGTTTATTACTGAAAACAATGCTGTTCCACAGAGGAGGGAGGTGTTATGAATGATCTGCTGTGGGTGTGAGATACGCTAGGAACACACTAGGCATGTGAAACCACCAATTTGGGGTTCATTTCTTTTTTTTTTCAGTGTCAACTTTTTTTTTTAATTTTATTTTAAGTTCTGGGATACATGTGCAGAACATGCACATGTTACATAAGTATTCGTGTGCTATGGTGGTTTGCGGCACCTATCAACCTGTCATCTAGGTTTTAAGCCTTGAGGTTCATTTCTTAGATGAGAAGCAGCATTTCCCAAGGAGAGGAATCTGTAGGTCCCCGGACCCTAGTTCTCTTAGCCCATCTGTGAAATTAGGGGTCCGATAAATGTGGGAAGCGCTTTCCTCCCTGCACATTGGGATGAAAAATGTGCATCGTTATATTCAAGGCTGTGAGAAATCTCCCATAAAACAAAACAAAATGTTTGTTAGCCTAGTTCATCCCAGTGACCACTGGACCTTCTTGGTTTTATTTCAGAAGCAGTTTGGTGAAGGAGGGTGGAGGGAGCCGTCAGTGAGTACTCAGGAGAGACCCTCCTGTCACCATCCCACGAAACTGCAGAATGCATTCTGGGTGAGGCCAATGGTTCTCAAACACTGTTGCACGTTAGAATTCCTTGGGAGCTCTTTAGACTCCAGGTGCATGAGCTGCACCCCCAGCCAATTACATCAGGACCTCTGGGGAAAGCCCAGCATCCATAATTTTTAAACTTCCTGGTGATTCTGGTGTACAGCTAAGTTTGAGAGCCCATGGGTTCAATCGTCTGAAGGTTTTTTTCAGCTCTTAAGTCTCTCTGACTTTTTCATCCCCACCATGTAGATTTCCATACAGGGACTGGCGCTAGGAAGCAGGGACAAAGGGGTGATGTGACCTTTCAGCTTCAGCCAGAGCAGAGGTGTCAGGTGAGGATCCAGGCCAAGATGCCCCCTCCTAGCTCACCTAAGTGGCCTGAACTGGCAAGGATGTCTGGAACTTGTCAAAAAAGAGGATGCCATTAATAATAATAATAAACAAATGGCTCCTTTTGCCAAAAAAAACCCCCAGAAGTTGAAAAATTGAATATTTATACACAAAGATGGTGCCCAGATGCCTTGAATCGTAAGAAAAGCCCAGAAAGAGAAGAACTACAGCTGGTTTCTTCATTTCCAGGCTGATTTGCCTATTAACCTCCTGGAATTTTGAGCAGCGGTTCGTTGAGCTTGCTTCTCTCAATAGCCCACGCAGGCCCTGCCTCTGGGACACAGTGTACAAGAGTTTTCATTAAAAAGTTAACATTCATCATAGAGTTCAGGGCTCCTTCAATATCTCATTGAAAAGAGAGAAAAACAGCTCAGCTTCAATGAGGCAAATGTCGCAGTAAGATAAATGTTAACATTTTCTTAAAAGCCAGTGTAATTATTCAAAGAATAACCCCCCCCCACTCCACCCCTCACCCCCAAATCGTTCTTTTTTTTGCTAAGGATCTGCTCTTACTATTTTTATTTGGCAAAACTCCCAGGACCACTTTCAGTTTCCCCACCTCGTGGGCAGCACCACCACCGTCAGCAGGTGATCTGCGAGCTTTATCAGCAGGCATCATCAAGCCCAGCATCCTCAAGAACACACTCTGATTGGTTCTGACTTTCACAAACTATTTCCAACCTGAGCTGCTGTCTCTTGACAACCATATTTAGGAATGAGAGACCTGAATGTGGAGGCCACAGAGTTGTCCTGAATGGCTCTGGTGTTCCTACATCACCCTATTACATGACAAGGGTCATGATTCCGGAAGAGGCTGTGGCAACAGGCAGCATAAATTCGGAAGGAGACTTGCTTCCTCCCTGAGCATGCCTGCTGAGCACAGGGGCCAGCACGCCCCCTGTCTCCCTGCTTGTTGGGTATGCCCCTTGCCCAACAGCAGGGAGTTCAGTCCCTGTCTCTTGGACCCTGTTTTAGGCCACCAGCCGCATCCAACGGCAAAGACTCCCTCTTTGGAAAGGGCATTGCTCTTCATATCTGCCTTTAGCAGGTCATATAAATTTGACCAATTAGACTTGGCTGTCAACACGTTGTGCTAAATACCAACCTAATATGGTATACCAGCTACCTAATATGTCCTTGCGAGTTACCCACCATCTTGAAATTTTCTAGCCTGTGAATATTTCTCAAAGTGTTTTCTGCAGAATAGCAAGAGCAGTTATACATGAAAGGGTTTCTGCGATACGCAAATTTGAGAAACACTGGGCTAAACAGAATTGTTATAACAGGACTTTTCAGAACAACTAGCAAACTGGTGACTATTCAAAAATGAGCTAAAGTAAAAGATTGGGATAAGCAGCATTCTTAAATATATTTAAGTGTAAAGTTATTTTATTGCAGAATACACATTGAAAAATAATGCCTTAGTGCAGAGTGGAAATGTAGCATCTTTCTATGTTTCTGTTTCCTTATCTGATAAATGGGAATAAAATAATACCTTGAGGAATTGTTGTGATTGAATAAATGAGATAAATGCATGTAAATCATTTAGAATAGCATTTGGTGCAAATGTTACCCAAAACCTGAGTTCAAATTCTGGCTTTTTGTTAGCTGTGTACCACTGAACACATTACTTAGCCAGAGTCTCAGTTTCCTTGTCTGTAAAATGGGAATATTGTTAGTTTCTAACTCAAAGTTTTTGAGAATTACATGACATAATGCATGTAAATTGCTCAGTAAACTTTTGGCATAAACTAAATGCTCAAAAGCTGCCAGCTAAAAAAAGCAATGCTGTGTTTGGCAAAAAAGAGCTTTGCCCATATTTTCAATGAATTTGAAACTCCATAGACTCATTGACTCTGGGGAAAAGGAATACAATTTACATTCAGAAACTTGGCCAGAAGTTGAGCCCTATTTTCATCTGGCAATTCTGAAATTAACTACTATAATCTCATAAAATAAAATAAAAATAATCTTAAAAGTAAGAGCTTGTTTCTGAACTACAAAAGGATGAATTTGGAGAAGATCAAAGCTGCTCTAGTTCAGATTTAAATTTAAAAGTATCTCTGCAGATTTACCATGTGCTATCATTCTTTTTTTTTTTTTTTAAGATCTGAGCATTTGGGGTAACTAAGGAAAAGGGATCAGGATTTCTGAAAGCCACAGCAGACTTAGGTGGAAAAAGCACCCATAGCTACCTCATGAGCTGATTTCATTTCCAACTTCATCCTTCTCACCCAATAAAGAAAAAGTCAGTAAGTTCTTGATGAAGGGAAATTTTTGAGGTGTTACATTGTTTTTGCCATTATATTTCCAAGCGCCATTCCCTCTACTTAAATCAGCCCAAAGTTAAATATAGCACTGCCAAAGCCGATTACAAAATGACAATTACATTTAATTGTTAAGCCATAAGAAAATTTTAATATTCAGCCATTTAAAATATAAACAGGAATTACATATAGACAGATTTTCTACTAAATTAACCTTTAGGCAATGATTTGATGATATTTTCCTAAGCTCCTAAAAAAATGTTTTAAAGAATCAGAGGAAAGAAACCTATGTCCTTTTAGAATCAAGAGAATGTAAGCTTGGACTGGAGTTCTGTTTCATATTTATTGTGAACAACTTGCCGTCTGGTAACATTTTTCTGTTCTATTTTTAATGGCTATAAAGTTTCTATCATATTCAGTAATTATCTTCAATCTCAAATGAGAAAGGAAATTCCATAATAAGAACTACATGAAACATTGAGTGTACAGGTGCCAGAAAATACTGTTTTGTTTAGTGGAGATGAGATTATAAAAATATGACTCTTTATAAATGCATGATCTCAAGTTTATTTATAGACACCATGACACCAACTCTTAAACTCCTTATTTAATCGCTAACAGAAACATTATTTCAAAAGGGAATTAAGGTGGTGAAAATATATTTTAAAGTGGCATATTCTTAGGGGAGTCTCATTTTTTTCTTACTATTATCAACAACAACGACCCAAGGAAAGAAAAGTCAGGAGGTAATTTAAGCCACAACAAACAAAAACATTTTAAATTTCTCAGGGGCAAGCTGTACTGCATCTTGAAGGAAATTGGAAAGAATATCAAAGAGAATTTATTGTTTGATGACCACCCTTGGTTATTTAGTGAAAGCTGGGACAGAAAAACGTAACAGCAGTTAAGACATCTGATGTAAACTTGAAGGGAGGGCAACAGAGAGAGAGGGATTGAGATTTCGCTAACTTTATGCTTTGGGACCAGAGATACCTTCAATAACAAGTAGTTATTTCATTGTTGCATTTTTAGATAGTCATATTAAACAATTATACTAGGTTATTATAATTCCTGTTAAAAGAGCAAAATATTAACCTAATTGTAAATTCCATTCAATACAGTTAAGATAAAAGCATCTACCGCACTTAACCATTCACAGTGGAGTTATTAATGATTACTTTTTCCTACTTACTGCTAACATCCATCAACTGGATATTAGAAAAGTAAATATTTTTCTGTCCACTAGAAAGTACTTTTCGAAAAGGAAAACAATCTAGAATATAAGGTGCTATTTTACTTCTAACCAAGTATCTACAAATATATATCTATTAGAAGCTTTTTCATTAATAAATGAGATCTCATTAAATAAATAAAGTTAGTCATGTGTATTTTTTGTTCAAGTCTCAATGTTCTAAGTTTCTGTTCTCCCTGAGAGGTAGGCCTCTGAGAGATTATTCCAGAAAGGACATTGAAATAAATGGTTTTGATGTAGAATATTAGCAGTGGAAAAGTTTCACATACTCACTGGAAAAATAAAGGGAATATTTGAGGCTACCCAGTCACATTTAATGAAGGGGAGTCAGAGAAGGTGAGAGAGAGGGAGAGTATGCACACAGTCCTCCTGGACTGACTTTGGACTTCTCAGCTTAATTGATGAAACAAGTGGGGCAGGCATTTCTCTGTTCCTGCTCTAGGCAGCGATTTCAAAATAGCGCCCCAAGGCCACCCTCATTTCCACTGAAAGCCTGGCAGCTGTGGAACTTAAAATTTGCCTGATTTGAGGTTGGAGGTCTTCTGATTTGAACAAGATCCACTGCAGAACCCAAGAGTAGCGAGACACAGGGGCTGATGGCCCCGTGACATGTTAATGCGTTGGGTTTTCTCCCACCGACCCACAACATGGGTAAATAAAGATAACCTTCACCAAGAAATGCACACTGCTCCTGTCCCAGGGCGACCCTGGGGAATTCTGGCAAAGGCAGCAAGTGGCCCGCTAGCATGAGCTGCCGTCACAATGAACAGGAAGAGAGAGTCAGCCAGAGCCACTGGTGAGGAGTTCTGGGAACAGGAATACGGATAGCCGTTATCTGACCGCTAGGGCCTGGCTGGGAAAACCCTACCCAAAATCTCTTTGTTACCCGATTCAGAAGATTGCTTTTCTCAGCTTTGTTTCTCATTAAACATTTTGAAAGGGATTAGTCCAAGTTTTGCCTATTTAGTTGTTTTTGTTTTCTGGCTTAACGTACATCACATTACCCAATAAAAATCACACCGCATTAAACAGGCTGTGTTGAGCATGCTGCGGTGAGTGCCACTTTACTGGTGTTATTTTAACTGTCTGTTCTCTGAATTCCCTTGGAATTTATGCTGTTAACTCCCATGAATACGAACAGACCTCCCAAGGCTGTAGTTACACACTCTGTATACTTATTAGGAGGCAACTTCACTTCTAGATGCTACACAGAGGGCTGTATTTTCTCCCTGAACACTTGAGTTCCTGAGCACACTTGTTTGAAAATGTCTCATAAAATATATGGTTTAGCTGGACAGACTGAAAATTTTGTGTAATCAGAGAGAATGTTTAGAAAACATCGTTTGGGGAGGGAAATAATATTTTAATGCTACTTCCAAGAGAATAAATAATGTAATTCCCCTTCTCCAGGGTCACGGGATGCAGGCTTTAGCATTGCTAATAAAACAAAAGAGAGATGGTCCTCAGAGGGAGGGATACAAAAACATAAAATATTAACCATTTAGCCAGGAAATACGTGCAGGGACCAAAATCAGGTCCTTTCACTCATACAACAAATACTCAAATAACCACTTCAAAGTGTTTTCTAGGGAAAAGATAAGACTAATATCAAAGAGAAAAATCTCTTGAAGTTTGTGGCTGTATACCTAAAGAGAAAGCTTTCACTTTGTCAAGAAGTGACAAGAAAAGTTTTCATCTAATTGTTAGAAATCAGAACTTATTTTAAGCTTAGGCTTAGAGGGTTAGTTAGCATCCTTCCCGCTTTCATTTATAGGATGTTGGTATTGTTTCTTATGTTCCAGCATTATAATCTCATTCTACATGGAATTCTATTCAATATAAAAGAAAATTCACCCCCAGCTGTGATAGGTTTTTAATTTGTAATAATTTGTTCACAGCAGTTGTGAACAATGAGCTAAATATTGTTGAAAAACAGGAGTTTAATTTTTGTAACTTCTTGATTTGTTCTGATTTGTGTTGTTTAATGAAATCTAGTATTGAAAAACCATGGATCCTGATAAAAATCATAGATTAGAAAATATATGCCTCTTAAGATTTCTTGAACTTTCTTCGAAACTCATAGAAAAATACTAGAAAACGGTGTGGAATCACTGATGAAGTAGTGCCACCATCTGGAAAATTTCAGAATGGTAGACATAAGTTTCTTTTTCTTACAGAGGTGAACTCTTTCTCAACCGCACATTTATTTTGGGAGAAAAAAAAGCAAACAAAAAACTTGTTCCATTTACCTAACTGTCCTAAGGATTTCAATGTAACACTTAACCCATTCCCTGTAGTATTGTCTCATCAGGGAAAGGAAAGATTCATTCCACATTGGTCTACATTGGAGATGATGTTTTTCCAGGTATCTGAAGAATGAATGAATCACCATTTATACAGAAGGATGTAACATGAAGGGAAGCTGAATTCTAACACTTTAAACTTGCAACTTAGACACATATGTGCTTAGTGCATGGGTGTTTGTGTCCAATGACATTAAAATTTCTCATCTGTAAAATGAGGATAATAATAGTATCTACTTTACAGGGTAACTGGAGGGTAAAATGAAATAGTGCCTGTAAGGTGCTTCACACGGTGCCTGGCACATAGCAGTGATCAATAATGGGAGAGATTATTAAAACTGATATGTATTTAATCTCTTTTTCAAACATCTGAATTAATATTCATGGGGTTGGCAAGGACTCAGGAGGCTTTCAGGTCTGGCTCCTGTCCTGGAAAGAAAGCTTCCACGCTTCTCTTTAAAGTCACTTCCCAACCCCTTAGTGAAGCAACCTCCTCACCTGTCTCTCCACCCCCTACAGTCTGGCCTCATCTCCCCTCTAAGCTCATGCCTTCACCTAAACCTTCTGTCCACACTAACTGGGTCTATTTCCAGCACCCTAAGCACGATACTTGCCTCCTGTCTCTGTATATTTTTCCTCATATCGTCTCCTTTGCACATTCCACTTCTCTTTGTTTATTTAAGCCCCACCTTTCTTGGAGGCTTAAGTTCTACCTTTTCTCCTTCTTTCTTGCCTAGCACCCATTCACATCTGACAAGTGTTAGTTGGGGTGATTATTCCTTGGCTGCAAACTCCTGAAGGGCAGGTACAAGATGCTAAACATGGTTGTACCCAGAGCAGTGACTAGATAGATACTTGTTATTAATCTCCACAAGTAAGATACGTGTCAATATCCACAACTTTATAACCAAGATGACCTGCCAAACAGTCAACTTAAATTAA
This sequence comes from Pan paniscus, assembly GCF_029289425.2. Taxonomy (NCBI): domain Eukaryota; kingdom Metazoa; phylum Chordata; class Mammalia; order Primates; family Hominidae; genus Pan; species Pan paniscus. The sequence goes on along the minus strand of NC_073255.2, from coordinate 30,232,255 downwards.
TCAGGGAAATGAAAGCTAAATCCCTGACCTAAATTAGTAGAGAACAACCATTCCCCAAATTAGCAAACATAAGGGCTTAGCCCCTGGGCCACACTGAAAGGAAGATCAGAGCAAGTTTATTGTTTTATTACAGATACAGTAAGATGGTAGTAACATCCTTACATAGAATCTTTTTCCCCCAAGTAGCCCTCATGTAAGGACTTATTCATGCATATTTATTTACCATCCCAGCATCTCTGGGATGACAGAGGAGGCACCTGGAGGCAGGTGGGGAAGCCCCAGACTGGGCTGTGTATGAGATGACTCCAAATTAGAATGCTGCTCTACTACATACTAGCTGTGTGACCCCAGATCAGTGGTTTTAACTTCTCAGTCACTTTCCTCCTCTGTAAAATGATCATACAAATACCTGCCCCCTCCCCATGAGGAGTACATGATTTACATGGTGCCTTAGTACACACACTAAGGGGCAAACAAGAGTGCCAGAAGAGAACATGAGTATTTGAGAGTTTGAGAGTATTTGAGAGTTCCTACCAGCGCAGCGATTTTGTTGGTCATCTCAGGATTCCCTACCATTCTTTTTTTTTTTAATCCAAAGGTTTAATTGAGACTTCATCCTAGATCAACCAGCAGAGGTCACTCAAGGACATACTGAATTCTTACTAACCCCAGGCCTGACTTCTAAATTGAAGATCATATCATTGTAGTCGGAATAACATATTTTGTGGTAACTCTTCACTTTTAATATTATTATTCTATATTGTCCATTAAGAGCCACAGTGCAGTAATTTGATCAACGTTCTGCTTATGGAGCTTTCCTTACTAAAATTCTGTACGGAGAGAGACCCAGCTAAACACCCTCAGGCTAGAGAAGTGGGAAGGATGGAGAATATAGAAGAGGGATGAGATAATGGCATAAAACTTTTACTGACATTTAAAAAGGGTCTAAAATGATGATCCTTGGAGGCCGCAGGGGACCTGGGCCTGCATCCTCATCAGCAGTGAAGAAGTGTCTAATGGGAGGGAAGTGACTGTTCCAGAGAAACTCCGAGGAAAGAAAGAGCAGTTCAGAATGTTTTGGGCAGTCTGGTGATATTTGGAGAGGAAAAATGGGAACCCCAACCCCTAAAAAACCTGACATGTTTGCAGTATACAAAGTAAATAGGCACCCATCTGCAAAGGCCACTTAAAACGAATCATAAAAATGTTACAGATGCCACACTTCGTGATTTAGATTTCCCACTGATGATTAAGAGATGTCTCTTACATTTATACAATGCTTCAGTTTAAAAAATACTTTCATATTCATTATGTTTTCTCACCTTTAAAATTATGCCAGGAGTGCACAAGATCACAAACCTGTGGGCTTCTTCATCCCACGGTATTTTGAATCTGCCCTGGGTCATTGGACTTATATAATAGGCACTCAGCAAATATTTGTTGAGTGAATGATTAAAACAGATAAAACCACAACAATGGTCTGTTTGTATGTAATTTTATTATGTGTGTAATGAGCTTATTACACAAATGTATCCACACATTTGCCAATGTTCTAAGTTGCAACAACATCTGAAGGAGCTTTAGTTTTAGGTTGGTAGAACCCAGTGAGAGGTCTTGGTGTTGCTACCTCTCTCTGTGAAGGAAACTAGAAGCCTTGCAATGGCCTTGATGGCCAGGTGACTGAAGATTCCATATCAGCAGATGTCAGGGTTCCTGGATAATTTACCCCAGGCCACATCTCATGAGGAACCCTCTCTGTTTAGGGGTAGGGGTGGCCAGGAGATGTCCTATCCACTGCAGTGCTCAACATAATAAAGAGACCCAACCAGGAAAATCAACGATGGGGCAACTAAATACACTCAATGCCAACCTGCATATTGGAGGTGACTCAGAAAAATGGAGCAAGCAAACATCACTGGGGTTAAAACAAGGTTTTAAAAAGGAGAACCTAAAAATCACATATTCTTGGTGAAGGGTACAGGAGTGGGTGAAGGCAGAACGATTAATTATCTGCAGGGTGCCCCAGCAAATTTGCTTGAGGAGTAAAAATGAAGATTGCTTGTTAGACATGTGGTAATTTAAATATAATTATTGGGAGGTTTAGATTTACCATGTGAAAACCATAGGATTACGAATCATAGATTATCAAGATTTTCTTCGTCTTTATATATGTTAGTGTTCAATCCATATTCTTTTGAATTGAATTGGACAACCAGACAATTCTAACTGTTTGAAATGTCTTCCTTTAGATTTTTCAAATCTCAAAAGTCCTTCACCTAGCAAGGATTACTCAGAACAACTCTAATCTTCCCTCAAAGCAGCAGTCCTTCAAATGCTTAAAAACTTTAGTCGTCCCCTTACTCCTGTGTCCTCCAGAATAAACACCCTCTGGTTCTTTGGTGTTTCTACCTGTCATGCTGCCATCTGGCAGTTGTCATTTGGCCCACAATCCACTTTAAATAGACACCCAACAAGAACATCCAAAACTGTGCGGCCTTAATGAAGCCAAGCCTTATCTCATGAGCTGTTCATCACCACCACCAAGTTTGTCCCTTCTCTGCAGTGTCATTTACCTGTCTCTCTGGTCAACCTGTGATGATATCTGAATTTGTAGCCCATTTCCTTTATGGAATTCCAAATGCACCAACCACATAATCCATTTTCACCACAGTCTCACAAGGAAGTGATTGATGCCACCGTTATTCAGGGTTGAGTGGGGATGGGATGGAGTAAAAACTGGAGAAAAATTGAAACATAAAGGTAGAAAATAATTTACCTGGCTGACACTCCTATCCAAACGCCAAGGAACTAATAACATACAGTCCTCCCAACTTCTTGCCCAGCAGGACTTATTTTCCTTTAAATGAGACCACACTGCCTGTAGTGATTGAGTCCGGCAGTCGGAGATCAGAGGGAGAGAGGCCACAGGTTTCCTAAGACCTGAGAGAGGACTTGGCCTTCCTCTTTGTACCGGGATTTCACCACCCACCCAGCAACAATCTAGTGCCTGCCTCCCATCTGTGTTACAGAGAGAACACCCTGGCAAGGGAGATCTGGCCACCAGGTGTTTGTTTTATTTGCTAGTTGTAGTCAAAGTGTGAGTGACGTCCTTGACAGGCATAGATGGATCGGGTGCATGCTAACATTCATTAGGAAAGAAGGGGCCAGCTTGTGCCCTGGAAGGTGTGGGGCTTTGACCAATGAGTGTGGGGCAATGGCAGGAGGTCTGAAGCTCAGGCCAGAGAGAGGCCAAGCATCTGCCAGGGTTAGTCCATTGTAAATCATTTGATTCCTGTATAATCTGTATATTTTACATTAAATTTAGGATGTTAGGAGATAGTTGGGTTAAGAATCCCAAAAACACACATAACAGTATCATTTTGTCCCTCTGTCTCTGTCACACACATGCATGCATGAAGCACACAAACCCTTCCTTATAGGAGAAAAATTGTAGTTTTCAATCTTATGCCAGCCTCCCACCACAGAGGACTGGCACCACCAGGGGAGGGCAGATTTCTGCCACCACCGTGGTGCTTGGGCGATGGGCCACCGTCCTTGCAGCTCCTGACCAGGTGACTAGCCTGAACCTTGTGTCTGTTAGCTGCCTCTCCTGGGTAATGGAGCACGTATAACTGCAAAGTGGTGATTTTCTAACAGAGGAACTGAGAAAGTGAAGCCAGGCCCTCAGCTGTAACTAATCCCATGGCCAACCTCTCCCACCCCCTATTCACTCCCCCTGCCCCAGTCACTCTCCCCTCTCTCAGGACAGTCTGCATTTTAGCTGAATGTAATGAAAGAAAGTTGGCCCCAAAGGTGTCTCCATGTGTCTCTGCCCAGAACTACAGAGAATTTTTTGGCAGAACTTCCAAGGTAACGAGCAAACTCCTAACGGGGTTTTGGCACATCACAAACAATTAGGCGACTGCACTCCATAATCAGCCTAGGGGGACGGGGAGGCCATGCGCCTGCCAGATTTCTGGTAAAATGTTGCTTTGATTGGAACTAGGGTTCTTTCCTTCTGTGTCCCCAGGCCTCGAGTGGGGCTGGAGGAAACGACAGGCCTTCTTATTTGGGACAAATCCGACATGTCAGTGTTTACAGACGAGCTTCAAGCTGGCAACCACAGCAAGTCTAGGAGGTCTCCTAAATCCACTGGAATTACCTATAGGGAGAGAGCTACATTCGTGCTTGTAGGAAATGGCCCCCTTTCCGTGTTGTTCCAAATGTGTGGAAGTTGTGAGACCTGGTGTTTGATCAGCTGTCTCACCAGGAGAAGTGAGCATGAGGCTCCAAGTCACTGAGAATAGAGTGACTTCTCCTGGCTCGAGGTGACCAGGATCATCCACAGCTTCCAAGTGGGCTCCTTCCCGGCAGGGGTAGGCATCTGCCATCTGTGAAGTACTGGGTGTGTGTCAGCTGGACGTGTCCAAGGGCCAGCCCTGCAGAGGGCCGCAGGGACAAGAGCACCAGGCCCACCTGGGTACTTTGGCCCAGGGCCTGTCCTTGGCATCCAGGCTGTGTGCTCAGCCGAGGTCTGCTACACACATGTGAAAGCAACTGGGTTTGGCAGGGCTGGACTTGCTCAGCAAGACCCAGTTCCTCTCCACTCTTTCCAGACCTGGGGAAAGCCAGGACTCTGATAGTTCTTCATCCCTTCTCCCTGCAGGTGACCATAGCAGGTGACTGTCCCCCGGTGGAACTCCAGCACTGACAAAGATGGCAGCAGAGAGTCAGCTAATGGGGAAATGCTTCCAAAATGAGCTACAAGTCAGTTTACAAAAATGGAGAAGGGGGAAAAATCTATTAGGCTGCAATCTCTTGTCGGGAAATGTGTTTCTAAAGGGAGTTTACATGCCATGGCAACAAATCCCTGAAGCCCAGTTTCAGCTTATTAGTGCTAAATTGGCCACAGCAAATGAGCACTGCAATTGTCAGTGACCTGAGGTTTTATAAGCACACTGGGACTGTTTGCAGAGATTTTACACACGCCCCATGGTGCAGGCAACGGGAGGCAACTCAACTCACTACTCCCACTTCCGAAGCCCAAAATAGCAATGAATTCACCCCCTCCCTGATGGACCCTTCTTGCAGGGATCTCCAGGGGCTGGAAAATTCCTTGAGATTATTGCCCTACCACTTGACTTCATTAAAAAAGAGAAGAACAGGAAATCAAAGGCACAGTTCAAAAGTTCTAGTTGAGGAAGAAGTCTTCATTTTGAAGCATTTAAAATGGATGGGGGATAGCCCTGTCTTGGCAGAGAAGTGGAAAGAGTGGCCTATAAAATTCAGTGACAAGGAAAAAGAGAGAGTGCCCAGTCCCAGCCCTGCAGGGGAGCAGGGGAGCAGGGGAGCAGGTGAGCATGACTAGTAAAGTGAGCAGAAAAATAGCCTGTTGCCAATAAGTGTGTGGCTTCTAGTCAGGATCCAGATCCACATCTGCCTTACGTTATTATTTTTTATCTGTTCCTCTCACTAGGTCCCATCCTTCATAGAGTTCACATGCTAGGGGCAGACAGATGAAAAAATAAAATACTTGCATGCCTGACTAATATAGTTAAAATCTGATCAGTTCTGTGAAGGAAATAAGCAGGAGGCTGAAAAGGAGAGTCATGCGGGAAGAGTGGTGGGGAGGGAGCATTTCAGGGAGGCCTCAGAAAATGGAAATGAGATCTGAGAAGCAGGAGCACAGGGGTGCTCCAAGCAGGGGGACAACAGTTGGCACCAGGTGTGTGAAGCAGGAGACAGCTTGGAAGAGAGGTAGGCAGGGGCTCAGACATGCAGAGCCCAGAGTCAGGGCTTAGATTTTATTTTTAAAATGTTCCTTCTTGAAACTCTCTTTCTCCACATCTATAACATGACAATACCCTACTTCTTCTAGCAATCTGAGCAGACCATGACTTCCTTTGCTAGCTCACCTTCCACTACACACACACACACACACACACACACACACACACACTTGAAGTTTTTCTGTGGCTGGATTCCAGAGAGCTGTTTGCTCTCTCTTTCCCTCTCCTCTCTCCTAGGAATTCAATAAAAAAAACTTCCATGCTAGTGACTTTCAAGCCTTTTTCTTCTATATGCCAGTATTTAATTAATTAATTCAGCAAACATTTATGGAACATCTACTATGTGCCAAGTACTTTTTAGATGCTGGGAATATTTAAAAAATTAAAGTCCCTACCTTGATGCCTTAGACCTCCATTTGGAGACTAGATAACAAAGGTGTCTGCAGGAGTAGAAAGAAGTACCTCACCCATCATAGAGGTTTAATGAGATGACATTTGGGCTGGGTCCCAAAGAAGGATAGAAGATTTCCATGGAGAAGAAGAGACTATTGGGTGAAATGCCAAGACAACCGAACAGCATGCACAAGGGCATAGAAGAGGAAATGGCCGTTAAGGGACCAGGAGTAGCTCTCTGCATGCTTCTTGCTGAGCCCACCATCTCTGCTCTACAGTGCACCTTCTCTGTGAAGAAGACAGTCCGATAGCTGGAAAGTGGCATCCAGAAATGAGAAGAATGTGGGCTTGAACCTGAGAAGCACCAAAAAGACTGTAGCAATGATCCTATGTTAGCTTGTTAGGATAAAGCACACGTGGACAAAGCTGAGAAATCACAGTCACAAATTAAATGAACATCCTGCTGTTGCTAATATTTGCACTTTCCTAGAATGTTCTGGTGCAGGAGTGAGACCCTCAATAGGAAGAGGAATGAAATATAGGGCTAGTCCACTCATGAGAGCATGCAACAGGTGCTAATGTACTTGGAGAAAGCATGTATGGAGAAATACTAACAAAACTAGGACTGCATAACTTGGGTAAGATGGGAGAGTGGTTACATGGCCACAATACATTAAAGGCTTTCTTATGAAAACAGGTGGTTACTCTTCTTTATTTTTCTTTTCACTGGGGAAATAATGGAAGGAAAATGGTTTACTTGCAACCAAAAAGGTTTTGATTGTACATAAGAAAAAGGTTTCCAGACAAGGAAGCCTTTTAAAAAATACGGTCAATGCTTCTATCTCTGGCCTAATTTATAGGTGGATTTGCCTGAGGCACATTGAAACAGACCAGATGACCCCTCTCAAAATAGAAAGTTTGATTCTTTGGCAGAAGAGGTCAAATTGCCTATGAACAATCCAGGATTGATCATTTTGGCCCAGAGTGAACACACAGCTTCTTAAGCCAGAAATACTTTTTATCTAAATCTTGTTTATACCTGCTCACATTCTCTTCCTTAATGCTCAACTGGTCAGAGCAGATGGAACTGCCAAATGGGGCTGGCTGCCTTTACTTTCCCATTCAATTTCAGACTGAGTCAACTGAATAGCTGATATTATTTACTGTCTGCTGGTACTATCAACAGCTTTTTTTTCTTAGTTCTTAAGATAAGTTTCATTTCTTTGTGCCTTAATCGCTAGCCCTTATTGCCATGAGAGAGAATTTTTGTCCAAATTCCCTTCAATTCAACTTGTTCAATAAATAAAATTCAAACATTACCTTGCCTTTCTGATGGGGATTTGAGTAGGTCCAAGAGCTGACAAAGATGACAGAGGCCAAGAAGTGAATTATTTGCCCAGGGAGTGGCTAAAAGTCTATCACAGCATTGAAAGTAGAACTAATCTATCCCTAGAACATAGGGAACTTTGGGGCTTAAATTTGATGACCTGTCAGAAGCAGTCCAAACAATAATATGTATCTGAGCTGAAGACGATGAGGGGTTCTTTGTATGTCTTTCATTTCATACAACCATACCTCTCCCCATTCACTCTCTCCCACCTCTCATGTTTCCATAGGGGGTTGCCCTCCAACAGCTGTGTATTGGGAGAGGGTGGGCTTTTCATCTCCCTCAACCAGAGGGCAGGCTGATCATGATCATGCCACATGCTCAGTGAATCAGAATCAGGACTCTTGCCTGAGCCAGGGCTGATAGAGTGCCAAGCTCTGTGGGAAACACCAGATTCCGAGCACCATCCTGTAGGACCCACTAAATAGATTGCCACCTTCACTATCAATCAAGCTGCAAAGCTGTCCGATGCTCTGTTGCTCTTTGCAGGAAAGCTAGGGTGCCACAGAAGCTTCCTCATCACCAGTCAGAATAAAGCCACTCATTTGTATCTAACTTATTTTTCAAAACTACTCCAAGCTCTGTAACTTCGAAGTTGAACTATGTTAACAATGGCTGGCTTGGAAAGTCCCTGCAGGATTTGTAAGAAATTAATGTTAGCCTCCCCTCAACAGAAAGCTAGGGGTTTGCAAAACACACCATATGCTTGTCACTTGGCCAATGAATCAAGATGTTTTTGCAGCCTTCTGAGTCTAAATAATTAATGGTAATGTCTAAAGATTACCCCAAGGTTCAGGGAGTAAGGATAGGGCCTTTGCAGTGTCCAACATTACTCAACCTCAGCTCAACCCAGTATTTCATGTGATAAATGATCAGGCTTCATGACCACGCTCCCCACATACACCCCACTTATCACCATTGTGCATTCCCTTTTCTTTTTCCTTACCTCTTCTTTCTTCTGTAATTAGATTCTCTGGCTTTCTTCAAATAAGTGTTGCTGCTCTTCTCAGCCCTCAAATATTACGATAAACTTCTACCCAGATTTCTCCAACTTTGCTAAGTGGACAAGAGTGTACATCTACTAGTTTATCTTTTAACATTAGTGTTGTTCCCACCAAGAGATTAAGTTCCTTTCAATAAACTCTCACCAACCAATTAATCCAAACCAATGAAGCAAGCTAAATAAATCAATAGCCCAGCTAATTTTCATAATTGTAGAGATTATGAGTTTTAAAAAAAATTTAAAAGAGTAGATATTAAGTTCTTGCTCTATAAAATACAAAAGCATGTCCATGATCATTTGAAATATTTCCTTTTAACCGGCAAAACCTTTTCTCAATTTTATGATCCTTTGGAAAAAATGAATCTACATAACTTGGTACTGACTTTTGATGAATCTCTTCTATCATTTTAGCTTGTCAAAATGAAGTGCTATTCAGCCCCCTCCTGAATGAACCACTGTAATATTTTATGTTTTATTCATCTTTAACATATATATACACATACATATATAGATACACATATAGTCTACTTTTGAATAATGATAAACCCCCTCTTGTATAAGAACCTTACCATAGTTCCAGTCATTTTTCCCCATTGTGATATTTTAACTGAATAAACAGAAAGGTCTCATTTGTTGTAGAAGATTGTAAGAGTTCATTATAATGTAGTACTGCCTGTATGCCAGCTGCTTTACAATGCTAAGTGCTTTACAACCATTATTTCATTTAATCCTCAATAAGACCATTTCTAGATAAAGAAACTGGAATTTGAAGAAGTTTCAAAACTTTTGTCCTAAGTCATGCAATAGTAAGTGAGAGAGCTGGAGTTTGAACAGGAATGTTATGTAGCTTTCTTTGTCCATTTGGGTTGCTATAACAAAAAAACATAGATGAAGTGGCTTATAAACAACAAATTTATTTCTCATAGTTCTGGAGGCTGGGAAGCCTTAGATTGAAGCATCGGCAGATTCAGTATCCGGTTTCTGATTCACAGACACCAGTATTCACATGATAGAAGGGGAAGGAAGTTCTCTGATGTCTCTTTTGTAAGGGCACTAATCCCATTCATGATGGTTCCACCCCCATAACCTAATCACCTCCCAAAGACTTATACCTAATACCATCACACTGATGGCTAAGAGGCTCAACATACAAGTGTGAGGGATACAAATATTCAGCCTATAGCACAGCAACACCAGACTCTCCTTATATTTACTCCTCACTGAAGGCTGAACCAAACAGCCCTTCCAGGACAGACAGAATGCCACAGATGCTGGGGAAACCCTACAAGTAATAATGATGGCCCTAATGCAAACTTTAGACTATAAGTCAGCAGAAGCTGCCTTCTAAAGAATTTATTTCGTAATTTACTTCAAATAAATTAGCAAGAACTTTAATGTTTACTGACAAAGGCTTTAACTTATCAACTCCTCTAAAAGTGGGAAATACTCTTACCCCAAATCTGGGTTATTTTATTCACCAAACCATCAGTATCATTCTTATATATGCTTCCTGGTAGTTCACACTCCTATTTTTCTCTCTTAATTTCATGCATCTTTAGAAATATTAACTGGAAATGATGGAAGTCAGCATGGTAGAATAACTGACTTCACACTCTGTATTTTGAAATAATAAAAAGAATAATGTATTACCCATGGGGAAAATCACTCTTCCAGAATTTCAACAATCTTGTTGATGGCTGTTGTGAGACCTCAGTTCTTGTCTTATTAGTTTAAAAGAACTTAAAGAAGAGACACACAGCAAAGGAGCTGCGGCATAGAGCAATTTATTGCAAAAGAGAAAGAATATTCTAAAAGCTAGGTGCAGAATAGACAGTGCACCCTGAGAGAGGATTCAGGGCGGGCTGCTCGTAAAGATGAGAAAGCATGGACTGGCACTAGGGAGACTACCCTTATGGGAGTCTTACATGATTATTCATAAGGGTGTGGAAGGAGATGTTACTAGTAAGCATGTTGTGGGTGCTCCTCTGGATGCACATGTGCAGTAGCTGTACATGCTTATTCACAGGTCGCATGTCTCATTAACGTCTTAAATCTCCACCCAGGGGTTTTTTTATACTAGTATTTTTTATATTAGTATTATAATGAGCAAAGGGTCAGTTTGAGGACAGTAAAATCAAAATGTGCATGCTCTCTACACAGGAAATTCCCTACTGAAAATAGCTTTGCTTGAATGAGCTTGACTACAGTGTCAACACCAGGGCTTATTGTGTTGGTGGTCATCACGGTTGCCACGTCCGAAAGACGTGGTTACTTCCTTGACTACCTCTCCTGCCTCAATCTTTCAGATACATTCTAGTGTTAGTTCACCATACCTATAAATCAAACCCACAATCTGTTAAATGTCTTATTATATGAAGAATGGTCTTGGGCAAAAGAAAGAAAGCGTCATCCTTGCTTCAAAAGGGTTGCCAGCCTAAGCCAGATATGGCTACAACCAGTGGGTGAGTGTAGTGGCCACTAGAATGGGCACAGGACTGGGTAGCCAGGAACCTAGGATTCTGGGCCCAGTTCCCTTAATCTGCTGGGTGATGTTGATATGAAGTCACTTGGCATCCCGGAGCCTGCGTTTGTTCACCTGGAAAGCAAAATCATTAGAGCAGGTGACTTTTGGGATCCATTGCAAGTCTAGAATTCTAGCATTTTGGTGACAGCCACAAAAATCATCACATTATTGGTGTAAAAAAAATAGTTCTTCTGTTTTTCCAGGATAGTATATAAGCTTCTGAGCCCCACTGTGAGGTGGGCAATTACTCTGTGATTCTCCCCATGCACACATTGTGTACACATTAAATAAATTGTATGCCTTTTCTCCTGTTTAAACGTGTATATATATATGTACGTATATATATAGGGGCAGAAAAATGATAATCTATAAACATGTATCTGTCAAGGTTGAGCTAAAATTCCACTGTTTCCCAATAATAAGAAAATACACATTTCATTTCTGACCCATTCATTTACCAAGTAGTACTACCAATCCCCCAAAGAACAGGAGATACAGAATCTTTATCAAGGAAAAAAAATGCCCTTTGGCAATAGTTTAGAGGAGTTTTCTTTTGTATTTCCATGTTATTTTGGAGGAAATAAGTTAATGACACGCACATTCAGAATGTGGCCATTCTGCAGGACAAATGACCCTGTTTCTTGAACAAATAAGTAGCATTTAAAAGAGAAAAGAGATTGGCTTACATTAAGAGAAACCTTAAGAAACTTACGAAGTGCAATGTGTGGTCTTTGTCTAAATCTAAACTGTGAAAAAGACCCTTTAAAGACAATCAGGCATTATAGTGTTATTAATACAGGTATATTTTTATATCAGTCTAAGCAAAACATCACCTACTGCATTTCAAAGATTTTCAAACTAACTTTAGAATTTCTACCATTTTGTATTTTCTCACCACTGCTCCTCTCAACTTTCATAATATCTTCGCTTAGTTTCTTTCCTTCCTTAGAAAGGAGAGTCTGAGACAAAGACTTATGTGTGAGTACTTGATTGGTGAAATCCTGAAAAGCACAAGTGAGGAACAAGGGGAAATGAGGGGTCAAGGAAGGAAGGGAGGAAGGAAGGAAGGAGGGAAGGAAGGAAGGAAGGAAGGAAGGAAGGAAGGAAGGAAGGAAAGAAGGAAGGAAGGAAGGAAGGAAGGAAGGAAGGAAGGAAGGAAGGAAGGAAGGAAAGAAGGAAGGAAGGGCCAATATAAGGATACATTATTGCATTGGCCACCAATGAAAACAGCTGGTGACTTGATCCTCCAGGACCATCAGAAGAGCCATATGAATGGTATTTCACAACCATCCATTTAAGGGAAAAACACAGGGAGAATTTGTTCTTCACTCTTCATTGGGTAGAGGTTTACCCTATGGGGCATTATTTTGCCTGCACTTCCAGGTTGCACAGGTATAGGTGCAGAGCAGGTTCCCTAAATTTGGAGCTAAAAAAACTGTTGGAAGCATAAATTATCCAGTTTCCTCACTTCTCAATTTCATGTTGGTTATATAGTTTTATTAGTATATAATATTATTATAGTATTAGTAAAAATAGAGAAAGTAGATTCTGCTCCAGGGAAGGGGTCAGGGGAGGTGGAGAGTGTTGAGTCACACCTGCAGTAGATGCTAGGAGAATAATAAAAATTAGGAAGCAATTCATTATTATCTTTTTTTTCTGGAATGAAAGGGTAGATGTAATCTAGTTAAATTTCTGGAAATAATTATTCCAAAATTTGCTTTTGTTTTGAAACTATATTTTTGGTAATATTTTTTCTTTCCATTTTTCTTTAATTTTTTCTTTCCATTTTTCCCAGCTTATGACTCATATCTAGAAAAAGATGTTGATCTTTAATGTTATAAAAACTTATGAAAAATGCTAATTATATTCAGTGTATTTAATGCAGTTGCATGATTGGGGAAAAAAGTATATAATTTAACTGAGTCAATAGTTATAGATCGCCTTCTAGGTCATCATCCATCAAACACTTCGTATACTTCATACAAAGATTAAAAAAGATATTTTCCCACCTCTAAGGGGTTGATAATCTGGTTATAGAGACAAATGCCCATACAAAGTGCTTATGATATCAACATAAGTGCTTTAACTGAAGTACCAAGATCCAACGGAGAATGCGGTTTTGGGAATAGTAACAGTGGTGATGGTGGTAACAGCTTCATAAAGAAATTTGGTCTTGGTGAATTGAAACCCCTTTTGAAACCAACTAAATAATACTCAGATGCATGCATTGAAAGCAAAAAAAAAAATGAAACTGTAATTCTGGCTTGATCATTTTGATGCCAATAAATTATCTTTATACTAATGGTGTAATATTGTTGAAGGCTTCTCCTAGGACTTCAAAATAGTCTTCAACAGCCACGTGAGATGATTTTCTTCTTTGAAACCTTATTTCCAAATGAGGAGAGTTCCACATTAGCCTTTAAAAAAAATGCCATCTTGTTCACAGACAGCAGGTTCTGTGCTGCTAGGGGTAATGAGAAGGTAGCATACTCATGCGGTCCCATCATAAATGGATTTTCTGGATCCTGGGAACTTGGTCTCTAGAGCAGGTTTTATCCAAGATACAGTTCTTAGTTCAACCACCTGTATGTTAAAAATGAAGACAACTGAGATTCAACTCAGACCCACTGAATCAGACTTTCTGCAAGTAAGTCCAGGAATCTGTATATATATTTTAAATTACTCCAGATTATTTTTGTGCATGCAGAAAGGTTGCAAACCTTTCCTCTAGAGAGGAGTTGACCTGAAAGGTAGAGAGGCAGCTGCTTTGCATTATCTAATCTGACTCTTCTGCTGATGTCATTATCCCCAAATTTCCTTGGAAAGGTAATTGCAAAGGATACTTGGCTCCTATCAAGGAGTGGGTTTGCCAAGGGAGCCAGGAGTCTGGACAGGCTCTAAGAACTTTGGGGACCAAGGAAAGAATCTCCTGATGCATGGCTGAATTTGTATTCAACTTTGGATTTTCCCTCTTTGTTCTGTGTCAGTAATTTAAGAGTTGGAAAAGAAAAAATATGACTCATGACTCCAGACAGGGAAACGTGTTTATTTTTCAAATTATAGTAAAACAAACAACTCCAAATCTATGGTCTTGTTTTCCTTTTCACCCCTGTGAACTCGTGTGTAGGATATAATAATTTCTAGCAGTTCAACTGGTTAGGATCCTGCACCAGGAATCCATGTGCTTAAAAATAAAAAAGAAGCTTAACCAAAGCCGCCTCATGCCCCAACCCCTGGGAACTTTTCCTTCATGAGGAGAAAAATCTGTCTTCAGCCTCCTGCACTGTAGAGAAATTGATGGGAAAGATAAGAAAACGAGAATGTCACATTTATGAGAAGACACAGCTGTTCAGAAATCTAGTCTGCACAGCTTAACCTCACCATCCTCTCCAAAATCCCTCATGCCCTTTCAGATCCCCAGTACATCAGTTCATTGTCAGAGTTGATCATATAGCTTTTAGGGTATTTTAATTAGTCCAGTGTTCTTTGGGCTTGAAAATATGCTTTGACTTTCTCTACTAAAATTTCAGTTTAGAAAGGTGGCATGTTGTCCATTTCTTCATATATGCTTAAGAGAATCAAAGCTTACTTAGACATCTTTTGGAAACAAGTACAGAAGCACATTTGAAAACAGCTTAGGAATGTTTGTAAAGATGGCTCTGTTCACCGTCTGCCCTTATGATCAGTCAAATAAGCAAAATCTAAATCCCTGGCTCCCTCCCTGTGCAAGGAGCTACCACTATTCCCATGAACAGGGCTTGCAAGGCCTGGAAGACTTTCTCAAAGTCATGACCTTCTAATGTCTCATTGATAGAGAAACCCAGAGAGGCTGGACTTGTAATTACTCCTGCACTAACCTGTTATCTTTCTATATGAAAAAATATTTAACTTTATTAACAGAATTGAAAGAGTCAAATAAAATCTAGAATACCTTTTATTCTATTAACTAACTCAGTAGTTCTTTTTAAAACCTGGGAAAAGATTAAAAGCAAAAGCGATAAGTCAGCAATTAGAGCCTCTTGTCCATGGTGGTATTTGTTAATTCTGGAAAGACGTGCATGAAAGACTGAGAAGGTGACCCATGCTTTTAACAGTTTCTGGGGACTTAAGGGAGAAAAAGCAGAGCCTAGGATTCACCAAGTGAGAGGGTTAGCGATCACCATGTTTTGAACTGGAACCCGAAAAGACCATACTAAAGAAAGTCCCTCCCATGGATGGAAGCCTATCTTTGAATCATCTCAATCCTTGAAATTAGACTAAGATGACGCAGCCAAGCATGGTAGCTGATACCTACAATTCCAACACTTTAGGAGGCTGAGGCGGGAAGATCCCTTCAGGCCAGGAATTCAGGACCAGACTGGGCAACATAGTGAGACATCTCTATAAAAAATTTGAAACTTAGCCATGTGTGGTGGCTCATGCCTGTAGTCCCAGGTCCTTGAGGGGGCTGAGTTGGAAGGATCACTTGAGCCCAAGAGATTGAGGCTGCAGTGAGTTGTGATTGTCCCACTGCACTCCAACCTGGGTGGCAAAGTGAGACCTTGTCTCAAAAAAAAAAAAAAAAAATCTATTAAAAAATTTTCAAAAAATACAAGGTAAGCAGAAAACAAAAAAAATTAAGATCATATCATAGCAGAAATCAATGAAATAGAGAACAGAAACCAAAATCTAGTTTTTTGAGATCAATAAAATTATTGTTAGCCAGACTGATCAGGAAAAAAAAAGAAGGCACAATGATTAATTTAAGGTTTGAAAGAGGTGATGTCACTGCAGATTCTTTAAATAGTAAAAAGATAATAAGAAAATACAAGACAATTAGAAAACCTAGATGAAATAGACAAATTTCTTGACAGATGAAAACTGCCAAAGCACACTCAAGAAAAATTAGATCACCTCATAATCCTACATGTGTTAAAGAAATTGAATTGACAGTAAATTACCTCTCTATAAATTAAACCCCAGGCCTAGATGGTTTCACTTGTGACTTCTACCAAACATTTAAAAAAATCATACCAATTCTACATAAGCTTTTCCAGAAAACTAAAGTAAAAGAAATAATTCCCAAGCCACTTATGAGACCAGTATGCTCCTGAAACCAAAACTAGACAAAGGCAATAAAAGAAATGTATAGACTGAAATCTCTCATGAACGTAGATGTCAAAATTCTTAATAATACTTTAGCAAAATGAATCCAACAATATATTAAAAAGGATAATGCATTATGTCCAAGTGGGTTTTATTCCAAGGGTTTTGCAAAGTTGGTTTAACAAAAATATGGCTATTCAATTGTTTCAGCACAATGTGAACTGTTCTCACACATCTAAATTCAAGACTCATTATACAGCAACAATAATCAAAATACTCTGGAGTTGACATCAAGATAGACAAATAAATCAATGAAACTGGATAGAGAGTCCAAAATAACTCTATGCTTTTGGGGGAAATTGATTTTAGACAAGTTGTTAGAATGCCTAAAATTCAAAGGCTAATAATATGAAGTGCTGGTAAGGATGTAGAAGAAGGTGAGCTCTCATATGGTGATGATGGGAATGTAAAATGGTATGGTACAAACTCTTTGGAAAACAGTTCCATATTATCCAGCCATTCCAGTCTTAGATATATTTACCATAGAAAAAAGAAAGCATATACCCACATAAAGACTTGCACATGAATGTTCATAGTGCTTTATTTTTAATAGGAAAAACTGGAAACAACCCAAATGTTCATTAACAACAATTTTGGTATATTCATATCATGGACTATCACTCAACAATAAAAGGAATAAACTATGATCTATACCACAAAAGTGTAGCAACATTAATGAATCACAAAACATTTGTGCTGAGTGAAAGAACCCAGACAAAAAAGAATATGTATGTGAAGATTTCATTTGTGTAACAGTCTAGAAAATGCAAACTAATTTATAATGGCAAAGAGTAGATCAGTAGTTGCCTAACAATCAGGAAGACAGGGAGAGAAAAGAGGTAGGGGTTATCAAATAAATTTTTGATGGCAATGAATATGATCATTATCTTGCTTGGGATAAAGATTTCATGGATGTCAAAATATGTCAAAGCCTAGCAAATTATGTATTTGAAATATGTTGCTTATTATATGAAAATTATACCTCCATAAAGCTGTTTTAAAAGTGAGTGGTGTGTCCATTTTATCTTCTTAAGAAACTTTCACTTGGAGCCCTCTCTCCTACTGCACCAGTGTACCTGCTCAGGTTGCTCCTGTTGCTAGCTGTCCTCCTAGACATCTCCCTTCACTGTCATCCTAATAATTTATCTTTGCCTCTCCTGTATGTATCCCCTTTGTCTTGGATTCTGTATCTTCCTCTTTCGTGGTTTACTCCTTCAGTAAGGTGGATGAAATCATCCAGTTGCTTCCTCAGAAAAGGTACATATAATGTAAAATCCTTGAGCTCTCCTGAGAGAAAAAAGAGAACTTGTCCAAGACTTATATCCTATAAACTGACCTCCCAGAAAAAGAGTTGACTCTCTTTAAGCCTCAATTTAAATAGGGGATGCCTGATACTTCTGATCATCAGCTTTTGGACCCCAGTCTTCCAACCATTATAGGGGATGAGCGTTACTAAACATGAATGCTGATAATATAAGGCCTGACACTATTTGCCACTTCATGTAGCTGCAACCTAAAGCTTGAATCCTAGCTCCTTGATCACCCCAGAGAAGAGGCTGATGCTAACTCCAACTAAAAATAGTGTCTTGGCAGAAAAGGGCTGGAGAAAATTTTCTGCCAAGTACTACTGCCACTATATTCTGGCCTCTGATTACACAGATGACTTATTAATTCTTCCCTCTTTATGTAGTGTAAAAGTTCCAAAGCCCAAGTGTCTGAGTACATCTCCCCAAGTCTGACATCTCGCTCTGTCAGACTGTGCTCTCCCTTGGAATATGATAGACAATGGGAGAACTTCACTGTTCTGTTGCTGATGTTGCTACCATGAATTTCCCTAGTGAACATTGCTCCAGCAGCCAGCAGCCTTAATATGTATGCTCTCTAGATATTTGCCATTGTTTGCAGAACATCTTGAATATATAGAAAAGTCTTTATTCTCCTGCCCTACCCCCATTACTGCATCACCTTCACCACTATCTAATTGATAGTTTGGCTGGGTATAAAATTCTGGGTTGAAAATAATTTTCCCTTTGTAATAAATAAACTCATTCATCAGTCGTGTACTCAATTTCAGTGTTACTGCTCAACAGTTTAATTCACTCTGACTTCCAGTCTTTTGTATGTGTCTTGCTTTTGTTTTGCATTTCTTTTTGGAAACTTAAGAGTCTTCCCACTGGTCCAGTATTCTGAAATTCTATACACATGTATCTTGGTATAAGTATTTTTTACATCTATTAAAAATAGATTCAAGAACACAGCTGTTAGGCCTTTTCTACCTGGAAATTCATGTGCTTTTGTTCTGGAAATTTTTCACTGGATTATTTCTTTGATGATGATGTCCTCTTTATTTTATCCTCATCTCTCTTATACTCAAATTTGGGACTTCCTGGGCTAATTCTTATGTTTTTTTCCTTCCTTATTTCTCATTTCTTTGTCCCCTCTTTCAACTTTCTGTGAGATGTACTAATTTTATCTATGAATCCTTCTTATTTTTCATGTCTGCCATCATAATTTTAATTTCCGAAAGCTCCTTTTTGTCTTCTGAATGCTCCTTTTTTGTAGCTTCTAGTTCACTGTTTCATGAAATATGGTCTTAATTTTCTGGGAATATTAATGAGTTATTTCTTGGCTGTTACTGCTTTTTTTCTTTATTTCTTCTTCCTTCTGTATCATTGTCTCTATCCTCTTTGTTTTGATTTCTTTCGTGTTAGAAGTTATTCTCAAGTGTCTGTTGATCTTTAGCAGAACAGTCATGATTAAGGGTGGGACCCAAAAGACCTAACTGGAAGCTTTACATGGAGAGCTGGAGTTAGTTAATTGGTTTGTCATGTACGAGAGCTTATGACTGAAAACAAAGGAAAAAAAGAAAAACCTCTCCACAGAAAATGTGCAGATACATAATAATTTTACATTCACATGTAGGAGCTCACAGATTAAGAACTCCTAGTTAATGAAGTAAAATATTTATTGTTGTTTTTATACCTTGAAACTAGTTAATAATGAACAAACACCTTTCTAGCCTTTGCTTGCATACTTAGAATGAAAAGGAGCCCACTATCAGTCAGGTCAGTTCATTTGACCCTGGAAAAGCTCTATTATTAGAAGATACTCTTACTTTGATCTAAAATATGTCTCTCCATAATTTCTACCATTTTGTCTTATATATACTTACTGCATATATATTAACATTCAAATGATTTTTTTTTACTTTGTCCTTGGAGCTTTTTAACGTAACTGTTGTTAATCCCACATCAATAATTTCAGCCTTTCTGGGATATTCCTATAAAAACAATGCCTCTGATTTCTCTGCAAATAACCCTGAGAAAAATCAGAAAATAAACTCTCTCCCACCCGGGCTTCTAAGGACATAGCTGGATTGCTAGGTGCTTAGACTTGTGTTCTGCTTCAGACGAGAGATGCCAACTGGAGTACTCAGAGAGTATAGATTAATTCACATTGGGAAGAGTCGATAACTACTGGGAAGGGGTGGCAGTTGACAACTAGAACTGTTTAGGCTGGCATCAGAGCTATTCAGGACCAGCTGAAATTTGGGAGCTTTGAGAGAGCTATTTCCTATCCAGACTGGTCAGAACCCTAACTGTCAATTCTTCAGTGACAATAGGAAGCTCTTTAGCTTTTAATATTTTATAACAGCTTAATATGTGGCTTTATTCCCTATCTACTCAACACTAACAGGGTTAAAAGAGATCAAACCTATTCGTTCACTTTTACCTGTTCTTTCACTCCGATGTTCTGAAAACTTTCACCTTTTCTTTCATGCCACACAAATCCTGGAGTACTGTCCTTATGCAACAGAGTGCCCAGGCAGTTTGGTCAATCTTTCACAGGCAGCAAAATCTATTTGTTTCTCCTACATTCAGCTGAAGAGGGGCTAACAACAAACATCCATAAATACACAGAGTATGTTGCATTAGCACAGGTGGAAAACCCCCAGCATTCTTTAATCTGCCATCTAATTCCCTTAAAAGCCAGTCCTTCCACAGTTCACCCTCAGAATGGAATCAAGGTTCCTTTAGCCTTTCTATCTCACCCGCTTCCCCCTTAGCATTGATATCACAAAGGGAGATGTACTTCCAGCCTCTAATCTGGCTCCATCCCAGCACCTGGCTCTCTTGCCTTTGCGTGAGGACGGGCCAAGAATGAACTCAGTGGGAGAGGATATGCAGGGAGGGCTGGAGCCAGGGGCAGAAACAACCCTCCCTCCAGATGCAACGGGCTCCACAGCTGTCCCAGGCTTCAGAGCCCTGTAGTGCCAGTCATGAGGCTGGCTCTGCCATGTCTCTCCACACTCCTGGCAAGGGATCTTTTTGTTGTTATTCCCCCTTCTTCCCTTCTGATTCCAGACCCAGTGTTTGCTTGTCTTGCAGCCAAAGATAAGCTCCAGGCATTCAGGAGGCCACATTTTAGACACCCAAATAGAGCATTGACTAAGGGAAAGGAAAAATTTGTCTTAGAAATTGCTTTCCCGTTTGCTTTCTCCTTCCTAGTTCATTTTGATTAGGCAACACTCTGTGTGTGGATTCAGTGAAATCTCAGGGTGAAAATATAAAATGCATTGAGACTAACCTCATGTAATCCTTGAACCCCATTCACCCCATTCCAAATCTACCTTCACTCACAATTGCATGAAATTTACTGTCTACCCAGGAAACACCCATATTTGCAGCCAGTGCTTTTAGAATTGTCTTCTTCCATGACATTCATTGAAGGCAAGATGATGTCTGTTTGAAAAGAAAAAAGTCAAATTTGTTGGTGTGTGTACTGTGGATAGGGATTGTGACTGCATTCTGGGGCTGGCATTTAAATCAAGAAATCCTTTCCTATTCTTCCCTATCAAATGGCTTGGGCAGCCTTTCTTCAGCTTCTAGTATGTTAAAAACAAAAATATAAAACAACATTGAAATTTGCCTCTTTAGAGGATTAGGACTGAAAATGAAATGCTACAGGATACTGTGGTGGCTTAGAGTTGTGTTCATTTTGGGGGAGTCCAGAAGAGAAAATGGGGGACAGAAGGGTTAACCATTGCCTTCTGGGCAGGTCAGTTGATCTAGCAGACACCATAGTCCACTTCGTCTCCGTAAGAAGCATTGCCTGTTCATTGACTTTTGAAATGCAAAACATGCACACTCTTTACTGAATCATAAATAGATGCAAACAACCCCTGAAACCCACTAGAAAATGAGGCAGAAAGGACAGTGAACACAGGACAGACATTAAAGACAAAACATGGTGTAAAACCGGAAGTGACCGGTGACTGTCCAAACCAGAGGAAGTCAAACCACACCTACAAGAGAAGGAAAAGCATGATTCTTTATGACCTGAGAATAGTTTGATCTCTGCTACACAGAGGATGTAATGGATGTAAAGTAGGGATAATCCCTGCTGCCTGTGCATTCAGCGTGCCAATTAGAAAACTGGGGGCTGGGGCAGCATCAAGATGGGGCACGGAGTTTTATGAATGATCCCCTGTCTCTGGGAAGACACCTGTGGGGCCTGGTGAGGACATAATGGATAGTGACTGAGCTTCATGGCCTCCCCAGCACAGGAGGTGAGGCTCACAAAGCCAAGGGCCCTAAGCACACACGGGACTGGAGAACAGACATTTTCCTTCTGTTCTTCAACCATTCAGTGAACAGCTGGGCACCAAGAAAATGAGCAGGTGATTTCAGATTTACGAAGCAGCATTCTGACCCCCTAGGCAGAGCCTTTGAGAACAGAAGGTAGGAGGCTGACAGAGATAGGTAGGTGTGGGCATCTGAACCTAAAACACTAGCTCTGATTACATATGGACCCTTGAACCAGCTGCTAGAAAGGGTTGCCATGGTGCCAGGAAACAGTCCCTTTCTCAGTGTGGAAAAGCCAGGTAGGGATCACCATTTGCTGAAGATTTCTGTTGAATATGGTAGTTCTTGAATTTAGAATGTAATTTAAAATTTCTGCTGCAAATACATCTAAATTTAGACTTTGATAAAATTCTAGGATTTTCCTTAAATCCTATTGCTTTTTACAGATAATAAGCTCATTTCCACTGGTGATAGGGTCACCAACCCATCTCCCACCGTTCCCTTCCTATGGCAATGAGAACAAAGATGAGAAGAACCAAAGGCAGGAGATGTGCAAAAATCCTCATGCAGAGAAAGCAACATCACACGAGTTTTATAACAATCCCAGTGCTTACAAAGGAGCGTGGAATAAACTAGTTAAGTGGTATAAATATTATTGTTCAGAGATATTTGCTGCCCCTCCCTGAAGGAGGATCGTATATTTTCTTACCCATTGACATTAGGCTTGGCCATATGAGTTAGTTACTTTCCAAAATGAAATGTAAGCAGAAATGACATGTATGTGTCACTCCAGGCAGAAGCTTTAGGGCCAGTCCACGATCTGCCACGTTCTCCTTTCTCTCTGCCAAGAGGTTGTTTCAAATAGATGCTGCTCCTTTACTTTGGGTGCCTATAATGAACTCAATGTGAAGCAGGGCTGGAGCTGAACCATGAATGAGAAATAATCTTTATTACAAACCACTGAGATTTGAGGACTGTTCATTACAGTGGAATAACTTAGCCTACACTAGTTAATACAAAGTACCTTTAGAGGCCATATACATCGACCTTATTTTCAAAATATGCATATTTGAGTTTAAAGGATTAACAAGAACTACAGCAAAATCTTAATTGTGATAATTTCCTGAGTTAGGAAGTATGATTTTTTCTACTTTATGCTTTTCTAATATTCCTAAAATTTCTACAGTGAACAAATATTGTATTATTATTAAGGAAAACATAACTGTAATATTCTTTAAAAGACAAAGTTTCAATCCTTGCCTAGTGTGGAAGTTCTATTGAGTCTCACCAGTCATTAATTATATGAATTTGGGTGACAAGTATAACACTTTTAAAAGTATTATATTTCTAAGACCTGCAGCAGGTTTCTTTCATGAGCCACGGCTGGCATCTTACCCCGCTTCCTTCTACTTCCTGTCAATCCACAGTCTCCCACGGGTTCCTCCAGGGCAGTGCTAGACTCCAGTGTCCTGAAGTTATCTCCAGTGTGGGTGGCCTACAGCAACTAGCACTCAACATAGAACAACCTCTATCCTTCTTAGGAGCTCTGTGCACACACTCTTCTCTTGTGTTTCATTTGAAATCATCAAAGTCAAGGAATTCTTTTCCAAGGTGTGTTCCTTCCCTATCAAATGCAAAAATCTGTATCCATGAATATGGGAATAGAGGAAATGCCTCTTTCCTGAAGACATATCAGGATATTGACATTGTATCCCAGCACTAAAACATCTGGGAACCCCTACTTCAAAAGACCAAAAATTAGGTCATGACCTAACTGCATTTGAAACTAGACTCCCATCACTGGGGTGGGCAAAAGTCCCTTGCCTAGACCCTGTTTCTATTTTTCTGGGAAGATCTCCTCTGCCTGTGTTCCCCATGGCCTCTGGGCTCTGCCCCTGGGGACTCCTCTTGGTTTTTTACTCTCCTTGGCCACATTTGAGGAAGGCCTCATGGGAAGTAAATAACATTTGAAGCTGTCTTCTATTTTTGGAAGATAAAGGGGCCAGAGTAGTCAAAGGCTTTGGACAAATCAAAAGGCTTTTGTTTGTATGTTTGTTTGTTTGTTTGTTTCCAGGTTAGTGGTTTTATTGGCAATAGAACCCCCTGAAGAAATCAGTAGTCTTCTGACCTATTTGTCTCTAGTCAGTTCCAGATGTAGAAATCATACCTAAATTCTCTCTAACACATACTTCTCAAAACTGCCTTATTTCTATTTCTTCAGCTTAGTGGTGGTGACCTTTGAGCATGTCAGGCTTGAAGAGGAAGCCTATACCATTAAACTGATCTTCGTCTTGAAACCTAGTCAACTGATGATTTTTACTGTGCCATTGTGGCTCAAAGGCTTTTGTAAACCCTATCTGTTGCTGTCTGGAGTATAGAAATGGTTAACTTTTCCTAATTTGCAAAGCTCTGAATTTCTGAGATTTCTTCATTTCTTTTCATTTTTGCTTGCCACCTAGCCAGTGTCTTCCTGAGCTCTTCTTTTTTTTTGTGAGAGTTATTAAGTACAGCCAATAATAATCAATACACGCCATCTCCCCCATGCTGCAGGCTGAATAGATATGTTGAGGTATACCTTCCAAGTGTTTTGTCACTACTTAACATTAGTTTTCTTCTTCCAGCTCCAGATATCAATTATTCTGCCACCCACCTGCTTCCCTATATGCCACTTCCTTTGAAGGAACACATTTCTGGAACTACCAGGCTACAATCCAGAAAACAGAAGCTGTTCTTGGTATTCTGAGTAGGAAAGAGCTTCATACAGGGAATTAGAGGAGACACAGCTATTGGAAAGTCAAGAGAGCATAGATCAGGAAGGTCGCTTTCAGGAAATCCAGAAGTACAGGATCATTGGAAAGCCACCACCAATGGCCTCAGCTTCTGCAGCATGAACATAGTTCATTTTCAGAAAGACCTGCATTGCGGTTGGAAGTCACTGCCAATGATCCCAGCTGCCTACAGCACAGAAGCAGATTATTCTTAAGAAAATGCTCTAAAGCAAGCCACCAGTAAAATCCTACATTAGCTGTCTGCTCATGCTTCTATGAGGAAAACAGCATCTCTCTTCTTTCTGCCTTCCCAAATCTTTGGAAATCCCCCTTTGGAGGAATCCAACCAAGACCTTCCTGGCAAGGGAGACTGAGAATGCAATTTCTGTTTTCTCCCCCTGCAGTTCAGATAAGACTGCTTAGATGGGTGATGATAATATTGAAAACCAAAAATAATATCCTGCACACTGAAGCTCACAGAAATTATTAAAGGTCACGACTATTATATTTTTGACCATTTTAATTTTCCTGCACCATCTTATCCTGCTCTATGTATCTTGTTTAGCATGTCGATAGCATATAATAAATTATTTGAGGACAATAGCATAAGAAAAGTAAGGTTCCTTCAAGGTCTAAAGTTTTAGCCTATGAGCCTCAAATAAATCTGGACTTTGATAAACATTATTATTGAGTAGAAAAATTATGTGATGAGGAGAGAGGACAAGGCCCACTCCATAGTTTGCTACTAGATTCCACCTTAAAGAAAGTGATATTCCTTCTCTAGGCCTCATTATTTCTCATCTGGAATAAAGGTTTTAGACTAGATATGTGGTTTCCAGACTTTCTGATAGCTATGGAGCCATTCTTGAAATGAAATTCCACAAGGAGTTCCAGTAAAGGGAGGAGCTGGGCCGGGCACAGTGGCTCACACCTGTAATCCCAGCACTTTGAGAGGCTGAGGCGGCTGGATCACCTGAGGTCAGGAGTTCAAGACCAGCCTGGCCAACGTGGTAAAACCCCATCTCTACTAAAAATACAAAAATTAGCTGGGCATGGTGGCGTGCACCTGTAATCCCAGCTACTGGGGAGGCTGAGGCACAAGAATCACTTCAACCTGGGAGGCAGAGGTTGCAGTGACCCAAGATCTCGCCACTGCTCTCCAGCCTGGACAACAGAGTGAGACTCCGTCTTAGAAAAAAAAAAGTGGGGGAGAGGAGCTGCCCATTTGTAGTGGGATGGAGACCTGGAGCCCAGCCTTCCTGGGACAGCTCTAGAGAGTCCCTTTGGCTCCATCAGGCGTAGTTTAAAAACTCCAGGATGGGCCTATCTGTAACGTATCCCCCTCTACTTCTAAAGTCATATGACTGTAATCATTTTCCAAGCTTTGACTCTGTTGGAGGTAATGCCAAACACTCATCCTAAAACACATTTTCAGCAAGTTCTATAACTAATTTGTATTTGTAGGCACATCCAGTAAAAAAAAAAAATGCAGGGGAGAAGGGCTTTATTAAAGTGGGACGTGCTCAACATTTTGAAAGCATTATGTTTGTGACCCAAAACTCAGGTTCCAAATGCTGTATGACTAACTTAAAAATTTGATGTGTCATTATTCAGGTGATACTCTGATCACCGGAATAATGCCACAGAAGAATGCCCCTAAGCACTGAAAAAGAAAAATGAACAGGTGCTGCTTAGGGGACAGCAATTAGACTTAACCAAAACCTGCTGATGTTGTCATGTGGAAACATAAAACCAATAATAATTTCAAAGGGAGACAGAATTCCACAGCATTCACCAGTCCTTTGCAGCTGTATTAAGTGGAGAACCAACCATGGTTAGGGTCCATTTGGAGAAATTTAAAAGACTGTTCATGCAAGAAAGCAGAGGGGACCAAAATGCATGATTACTAGAACTTTCTTGACAATTCTGTCTTCTTGCCCATTCCCAACTAAGCTTCCATGTTTTTCTTTTTCACTGTGTAATGACCTTATTTGAGCCACTACAAAGGCCAGATCATGAAATCTGCCACTGAGAGCTCAAGTAGAAATAGCCCATTGCAGCAACTTCAGGGAACCCATGAAGGTCTATAATTTTGCCATGTCCTGAGGACCATAAGTTTCTGCAAGCTGTGATGTACCTGGGATAACCCTGCACTTGGCCCTAAAGCCCTCTCACTTCTTTCTAAGATTGCCATGCAGCCATAAATCTGCAAAGCACCAGAGGTCATGTGTGGCTTTTTGTTTAATCGTGATTCCAACTGTGCCTCTAAATCCTTTTGATTCTGAAAAGATCAGCTCAAATCCCGTGTCTTGTTTGATTCCATCCCTAACAACCAAATCCATGATGCCTTCTCCTCTTGCCTTATTGCCTCTGACTTAGTTAAGCATTGTTAATGGTTGCTAGTGTTAACTCTATCTAGGTTGTATCCTCTCCCCTCACCAGAATAAAATAGAAAGCTTATAAACTTTGAT
The DNA here is from genome assembly GCF_029289425.2 of Pan paniscus. Lineage (NCBI taxonomy): Eukaryota > Metazoa > Chordata > Mammalia > Primates > Hominidae > Pan > Pan paniscus. Next base: position 30,205,190 of record NC_073255.2, on the reverse strand, counting down.
ATCATAAGCAGCAGGATTTGAATCTAGGCTCTGCCCCTTTTTAGCCAATGACCCTCATGTCACCATGAACTTCAGGTTACTTGTACGTAAAGGGGATAATGATTCTGGCACTTCCCAGTGCACTTGCAAAATGCCTAGCATTAAGCTTAGCATATAGTGGCTGCTCAATAAATACAGTTACCTTCCTCTCCTTCCCCTTTTTCCCCCAAATTCCATGTATTTGTATCCTGGGCATATTTTACCTTATGGACAATGACGAATTCTTACTGTGTTTGATAATAAATCTGAAAACAGTATATCAGAAGCAGAGATGAGGAAGTCTTGTGGCAATAGAAGATCAACAGACTAATTTTCTTTCTCCTCCTCCTCTGTGATCTTCACACCGGAATACCCCATGGGCTTCTACTTGTAGGAAGCCACTGTACAAACCTCCTGACTGGGCAAACCTAGAAGATGTGGCAGAAGTCACAAATTTTCCAAACCTGATTCAATCTACACTTATGGGGGATTAGTAATCTGATCATTATCAGTGGGGACTATCATAAGTGTAGACAAACCACAAGTGAGTGGTACAGATTTTTTCTTATTGATTATCTATAATATTACCTCAATTTTCTAAGTCTCTACTCTTTTTCTATTATGTGGGCAAACTATAATGAGTTTTTAAAATGTGACTAAGTAACACAACAAAATAAGAGTTTAACTCAGAATTTCCATCACCTCAAGCTTGTTTTCCCCTGAGGAAAGAACCACCAGCCCAGGATCCCAGTGTTTCATGGAAATCTAGATGTCTCCTTCAGCAAAGTGGTTAATTATCAAATATGTTTGGAAAAAGTAGTGCTTTTGTCCCTGGGCTTTGCTATGGTTTGAACAGCTCCCCTCCAAAATTCAGGTGTTGCCAATGTGATAGCATTAAGACGAGGGGTCTTTCGCAGATGGTTAGGCCATGAAGACTTCCCCCTCATTAATGACATGAAGGCCCTTGTAAAAGAGAATTCATGTATCATTGCTCCAGTTTGCTCTTCCTCCTTCTGCTTTGTGAGGTTGCAGCAGGAAGGCCCTCACCAGAAAAAATGCCAGCACCTTGATCTTGGACTTTCCAGCCTCCAGAACTGTGAGAAAAACATTTCTGTTTTTCAGATACTGAGTAATTTGTAATCAGATACTGATTTGTAATCAGATACTGTTTTCAGATACTAAGTAATTTGTAATTTGCTGTAGCAGCACAAACACACTACAACAGGCTCCCTCTGGAAAGATGCCTGGTTGCATAATCACAGAAGACATTGGACAGCAGAAGCCACATATTTCCTAAGACCTCTCAGACTTATGGGATGCCAGGTATTCCTGGTGAATTTCGTTTTACATGGTGCTTGGTTTCTCTTGGTTGTTTGTGTCAGAAGAGCTATTAACACCTAGTAGACACTGGTGTCCACTGGAACACAATTTGGGAAAAGTACCTCTGGTCCACACCCCTCATTTTAGAAGTGAAGTTGCTGAGATCCAAAGATACTGTGACTGGTGACACAAAATCCCAGTTTTTCAGATATTCAGTGTTCTTCCTAATCTCCCACATTTTCCTCAGGGCTAGATATGGTCTCATGAGAATATACTTCTTTCCTTTGTTACTCTTCTGTTGAATTATTTGCTGTGTACATGTGCACGTGGGTGTGTACACTGCAAAACAGGAGAGCATGCCCTTGAGAAATGTTGGCTCCCATCCTGAAGTGGACACTCATTCATACATTCATTCCACAGAACTAGAAGCCAACAGGACCACGTGAGGAGCACTGTCACGACTGCATGATCAGAAGAGGGAATGCCTGATTCCACCCAGGAGCTGAGATGACACAAGCTGGGTTGTGATCATTCACTCATTCATTATCTGTTGATTCCACAAAGCTTTCTTGAATGCTTGCTGTGTCAAACTGTGCACGGTGCTGTGGATACAAAGATAACGAAGACACACTCCCTGCCTTCAAGAAGCTTACATTCTAGCATGAAAAACAGGCCTAGCCAGGCACGGTGGCTCACGCCTGTAATCCCAGCACTTTGGGAGGCTGAGACGGGCAGATCACAAGGTCAGGAGATCGAGACCATCGTGGCTAACACAGTGAAACCCTGTCTCTACTAAAAAAATACAAAAAATTAGCCGGGCATGGTGGTGGGCATCTGTAGTCCCAGCTACTCAGGAAGCTGAGGCAGGAGAATGGTGTGAACCCGGGAGGCGGAGCTTGCAGTGAGCTGAGATCGAGCCACTGCACTCCAGCCTGGATGACAGAGAGAGACTCCGTCCCCCCCAAAAAAAAAAAAGAAAAGAAAAACAGGCCTTCAATAGATAAGTTTAATGAAGTGATGGAACTGTTCTGAGATAAGCCAATTTCTACCTGAGACAACAGGAGATGGGAGAAGTGTGTTTTCTGGAAATAACACTTTGAGCACCTCCTAATAGTCACACACTGACTTTGTTTCCTACAGCACTTGGAGTTCTTTCCTCAAAAGCCCAAAGTATCTCAAGTTTCAATTGTTCAAATTAATCAGAGCAGCAGCAGAGATAATACAAAACAGGGACTAAGAGAAATGCCAATTCTTTGCTTTAGCACGCATCATATGAACATCCATCCACACCCCCACCAGCAGCTTGCCTTCCTAAGTGTGTTTTCTTAAAGCAAATGCTAACATTGGTTTATATCCCTTGAGCACACACCAGCTGGATAGTAGGAGGAAGCCAGTTCAGCATTAAAAATTAACTGCAGATAATTTAGAGGGCAGACAAGCCACAGGCAGATAACGGTGTGGAATATATCATTATAACCAGTGAGGATCTGTCCAACCCTCCCTGCAACCTCATCTCCTGGCTCTGCTGAGGTTGTGGTCTTGTTACAGGTCTTAAGACACCCTTTTTACGAATGTATCAGTAGGAGCATAAACAAGGTCACCTGAAATTTAGAGGACATTAATGAGATCTACATAAATTTAGATGGCCTGGAATGCAGTTATTAGATCATTTTCAAGTGAATAAAAGGTGAAATTTGCTTTTTACTTTGCCAACCATCTTCTCGCCAGCGAATGCCCGCTGAAAACACTCTCCAAGGCCATAAAGCGATGGGCCTTGAAAGTATGTTTCAGGGAATAACTGAATCAAATTAAACTGCTGTTTATTTTTGCCATAGGAGCTCTGACAAATAAAAATGGAAGATGTTGTTGCCATTTTCATTGACTAAAACAAATCCTTACTGGGGAAAAAAAAAGAGGAGAAAGAAACTAAAATGTCAGTTGCTCACATTGTCATTCCCTGCCACTCAGTAAATAAACATAACATCTATTAGTTGTCATGGAAACGTTCCGCCTGATTCTGAGCATCAGAGCTCCACAATAAAGAACCCCTGATATTTGACGCTGTGCACAAACAACTCTTTTGGCATTTCTCATGAGCTCATCAGCGCAAGAGCTAACATTTTCCCTGTTTGTTTTCTTTTCAGACACGAATGCATTTGCTTCAGCAAAAGAGACATGTATCTTAGAAACCTATCAAAAATATTTGAATACAGCTACCTCGGCAATCTCTGCTCTACGGGCTCCTCCCCCCACCTTTCTTTTAACCTTTGCCTGAGAAGAATTTAAATGGCATATTTAGTGGCTGCATATTGTGCTTCCTGTACCCACTGCTGCATAAAAGGGATTGATTTAAATCGCTTACAGTAACCATGTGGGGGAGGAGGGTCTAGTTTTCTGCACCAAATGCTCCAGGATGCACAATAAGCAACCATAAATACAGACAACAAATGAGTGTGCTTGCATTTGTCTCTTCTCTGGTAAAGAATTATTCTTTAGTACGGATGGACTGCACACTTTTAGCATCAACAAGAGAGCAGCTCAGATGTACGAGCACCAATAAAGGATACTTAAGCCTCCGTCCCCCAGGTAATGAGTCTCAGAAATGTTGGCTAAAAAAGTCAGAGAATGTTCCTATTTATAATTTTTTTGAATCATGAAATTTATAACACCTCCCAAAGCAGGAACGGACCAAGTTTAAAGATTACAGCTGAGTGCCAGTAAAGCGTTAAAGGCAACCATTGTTAATAACAATCGGCTGAAAAGCAAGACACAGCTCATGCTTTGGAGCCGTACTAAGAGATTCGGCATCTCTAAAATCGCTAGAGCCTTTGACAAGCCAGGCATAAATCAGGAGGCATTTAAATTCCTGATTTTCTGGCATTTTTTAAGCTATAAATCCTACACATTCCTAAAACCACATGGTCCCATAACTAGAGCTGAGGGCTAAAGTAGGTCCCTGGAACAGTTCAAAGGGTCAAAGTGGAATTAGGAGCTCCTGCTTCTCTCTAGGCCTTAAGGCAATTTTTTCTGAAGGACATTTAAAGATTTTTTTTTGAAGTCTTCTGAAATGAGGCCAAGAGGGTGTTACATTTATCCCAACAATCTACCAGGCCTTTCTCGTCTTTGGATGTAACCATGTTGGGATTTTTCTAGATCTTATTAATCCATGTCTATATACTCAAGATGGTTTGGATAGTCAGAGGTCAGAAAACAATTAAAGGAGGGAGACTAAATGGTCTATAAATGAATGTGATCTATTCAGGGTTTCTTAAAATGAGCTTAAGGACCATTTGCCTTCCTGGAGAGAGATGTGGATGGAAGAGGTGTCCTGCTCCAATCCATGACTTTAGCATGAGGAAAGCATTCAGGATGAATGAAAGAAAGAACAGAGCAGAATCAGGATGCCTGGTTAAGAGACAATAAGTCAAAATAAGATCAAATGAGAACCCAAACTACAGAGTGGCAGCGAAAATGCAGAGTGAATGTGGAAAACTTGATGAAGGTAAAATCTGAAGACCTTGGCACCTAATTGGATTCGCATGAGGAGAACCAGAGAAGGGAGAGTCACTCATGTCCAGGAGGAAAGAGCACAGCATTTGTAACCTAGAAACCTGGACTAAAGGTCTTTATTCTGCCATTTACTAGTTTTGTAAACTCTGGGAAGCCATTCACCTCTGAGTCTCATTTTTATCGGTTGCAAAACAAGGCTGGAAATACCTACAAAATAAATGAGAAAATGTATTAAATGTCTGAAAGATGATGAAATGGATCATTATTTAATAATAGTCACATTAATACTTATGACTTTAAAGTCATTTCTCTTTCTTGTGCCTCAGTTTCTTCATTTGTAAAAGGCAGACCAAAGTGAACCCTACAGGCCCTTCTGGCTCTAACATGTTTTCTATCTATCTGGAGGTGATCAGTTTGGTTTGTACCTAGTGAGTGTGGGCCAGCATTCATGTAAAAAGTTTCCTGATCAAGTTGGTAACACAGATCAGGACTTCTAGAGAGATATTTTTCAAATGGCCACATGGGCCCCAAGGCAGTATTGGGGAATTGCCTAGGGAGCATTTTTGATTGTCAAAATGATTTGGAGGGCACTCCTGAGGTTAGAGGATGGGAACAAGAGATATTAATTTGTTGCACTAGGTGCAGTATGAACACAACAATGAATTGTACTGTGCATGTCCCTCGAGATACTCGAGTAGGACATTGATTCTCAAAGTGGGGTCTAGGGATCCCTGGAGGTCCCTGAGTCCTTTTCAAGGATAATTCAAGGTCAAAACCATTTTCACAGGAAGACCATCACATTATGTGCCTTTTTCATTGAGTTGATGTCTCCAATGATGACACAAAAAGAAATGGTAAGTGAAAATGTTGATGCTTTAGCATTAATCAAGGCAGCAGCACTCAACTGAACTATACTAGTGGTTACTGTATTATTCCCTACTATGCACTGGGTGTTAAACAAAATCACCAACAAAACCTTCCAGTTTCATTTAAGAATGTCCTTGATGAAGCAATAAAATTAACTTCATTGAATCTCAGCCCTTGAGTACATACCTTCTTAATATTGTGTCTGGCAAAATGCCGCATATCAAAATATAATTTTGTTTAAATTGCAAACTGAACTAGCCTCTTTTGTCATGCAACATCATTTTTTATTTGAAAAAAGAAGTGACATATGTACTATGATTATTCAGATGCATATCCAGCAGACTATTTTCTCAGAAACAACAAATAATTTTTTTCATTTCCAAGAAATTACTTCCAAGAAAACAACAAAAGTACTTGTTGCCAATGATAAAATTCAAGCATTAAAGAAAAAATTAGAATTATGGAAAATTTGTACCTACCACCATGAGCTTGGCTGCTTCTCAACACTAAAAGACCTTTCTGATGAGATGAGTGTCAGTATTAACTAATGTGATTTACTGATATTGTATAATGAACTGTGTCAACATTTGGAAGATCTGTATAACTCAGTGAGCCAATACTTTACAAATAACCAACGTGTGCTCTTATAAAATCATGCACGGTAAAAGAGCCACTCAAAGTGCAAACTAAGCCAATGGATTTTAATATAACAGAGTACAAAATGTTCACTGATATGGCTTCCAATTCAACATTGCAACTAACATTTAAGAAACTATCACTTGTTAAGTTTTGCGTGTTATCAAATAATATCTACATTACCTGAAAGATCTATTACACGCTCCTGTCTTTTCCAACTATTTCCCTGTGTGAGCCTGGATTTTCTTCAAACACTTCAAGCAAAACGCCATATGGCAACAGAATAAATACAGAAGTGGATAACAGAATTTAGGTGTCTTTAATTAAGCCAGACATTAGAGCGATTTCCAAAAATGTAAAACAATGCCACTCTTCTGATTAAATTATGTTTTGTTTAGGAAGATACAGATACTTTTTAAAAAAATACTATTTTAACATGTAATGGGGTTATTTTTAAAGATAATAAATACTGTTAACATTTCACTTTTAATTTCTAATACAGTAAATATCAGTACAACCTGCATAAACGAACCTTTTAGAAGGCTCTCAACAATCTTTGCATGTAAAGAGGCGCTAAGACCAAAAAGTTCAAGAACTTTGTTTTCCCGATGTAGGAAAAATTCAATTATCTAAGCCAACAACCATTTTCTCAGAAAAAAAATATAATTTTTTCATTTCCAAGAAATTATTTTCTATAGAAACACAACATACTTTCATATGTTCTAATGTACACCAACATCCAGGATTGCAACTACCATGCAAGTCAATGGTAGATCATGTGTTGTTTGGTTCAAAACTTGACCAAGAATTGTTGACCATTTCATAAAATTACAGCACCAATGGCAACACTAATCATGACATTAGAGTTGTTGATATAGTATACCTGTATTGCCTACTACTGTAGTTGTCTCAGCCCTGTGATTTTTTGATAAGATGCCAACATCTGACATTTCATTTTGTGTTCTAGTGAAGTTGTGCCCAAGGTATTTGCACACTGAAATACACACTGTATTATTTTCTTTCTTTTTTATAATATAGTCAAGGCATTTTATTTTAATTATATATATAGGTAATTTGTATTATTTATGAATTTCAGGATAATAAAAAAGACATTACAAAATATGTGTTTTAAAAGGAGCATTAGGTCTGAGAATCACTGCTCTAGGACAATGAGACAGAGGCTGGTGCGAGATATTTGAGAGTTGACTACATAGAAGTATAGCTGCCGGGCACGGTGGCTCAAGCCTGTAATCCCAGCACTTAGGGAGGCTCAGGTGGGTGGATCACTTGAGGTCAGGAGTCCAAGACCAGCCTGGCCAACATGGTGAAAGCCCATCGCTACTAAAAGTACAAAAAAGTTAGCTGGGCGTAGTGGTGTGCACTTGTAGCCCTAGCTACTTCAGAGGCTGAGGCAGGAGAATCACTTGAACCTGGGAGATGGAGAGTGCAGTGACATGACCTCAGCTCACTGCAGCCTGGGTGAAAGAGCAAGACTCCGTCTCAAAAAAAAAAAAAAAAAAAAAGAAGTATAGCTGAAGCCACAGGGAAGACTCAGCTTATGAGATGTCTAATTTGGAGTGCCATGCTTTTAAAAATGATACAGGACTATCCATTGGTGTCTTAGTCCATTTTCACACTGCTATAAAGAACTACGTGAGACTGGGTAGTTTATGAAGAAAAGAGGTTTCATTGACTCACAGTTCCACAAGCTTAACAGGAAGCATGACTGGGAGGCCTCAGAAACTTACAAGTATGGTGGAAGGAGCAGCAAGCACATTGTACTATGGCTCGGGGAAAGAGAGTGAAGGGAGAAGTGCTACACATTTTTAAAATTTCAGATCTTGTAATAACTCACTCACTATCATGAGAACAGCAAAGGGTAAATCTGATCCAATCACCTCCCATCAGGCCTCTCCTCAAATTCAACATGAGATTGGAGCAGGGACACAAATCCAAACCATATCAATTGGGTAGACACACAGTCCTAAAAGAATGCTGCTCATGAAAATTTGTCCAAAGTTCCCCCAATACTCTCTAGTTGCAAAGTGCTACCTCCTTGTCAATCTTATACTCCTCTTTGCCTACCACCTCTGCCTTGTATGCATTTCCTCCTTGGACTTGTCTGTTTTCTTCAATCAGTGGATACTTCAGCCCATCTCCAAAGTCTATTTTACTAGCCACACTTTCTTGGACACATGACCTTATTCCATTCCCGGTTTGGGCTCTGCTACTGCTGCCTGGGACTTTGAAAACTCCAGAAAACTGTCTGACCACAGAAAGGAAAGAGATCAAAGAGGACAAGTTTAAGAAGAGGAAATGTGAAAAACAAACTTCTTTGAGAAGAGGTTAGGCTCTTGCCACCCTGGGTCTCCCAGTCTCAGCAAAAGTCTTCGTTTCCTCCCTCCTATGAATTCTAAAATTCATCCAATTTCACATTTTTGTAAAATGGCAAGATGTCTCACTCTCTTCGCCCACGATTAAAATCCAATTGTTTATTTATAGGGCCATTTGTTGCTGAAGCTTCTCCCTAAAAAAAAAAAATTATAATAATTGCTCCTTCAGATGGTTTGCTTCTATCTGCCAGAAGATGTCATTTTGGGATGAGTCCATTCAAACTTGCTCAAATCTGAGCAATAACTCAACTAAAATGAGGTCAATGTAAATGACTACCCACAACGGGGAAAAACCTGTTAAATTAAATCCAGAGTAAGTAGCAACATATCATGTAGTGAGAGTTACATGTGTCAAATGAAGGAGTGTTATGAGGATTAATGAGTCCATTATTAAAACACGCTTTGGGATTCTTGGATGAATGGCACTGTTGAAAGTGGGGGTAGGGCTGGTATTTACAGATTGCAGTTATATCCAGGCCTTGCAACAGACTCTAGGGAAATATAGAGAAAGCAATGGAAGAACTTAAAACATATTTTTGTTGATTGTTGTATCTTATACCACATTTAGCAGTTAAATACTTAATTCAGCAAAATATGTAGACAGATGCCAGTGTGTACTTTGCAAAGTTCTATAAAATGTAGCGTAAGCTCATCGAGAATTTCAACATGGCATTGTGGCCTATGAAAGAAGCACTGGGCAAAAGCAAGAACCAATTCAGAATAAATTTATTCTTATTCCCCACAATGGTTTGTGTAATAAGCAGATGTCAGAAAAGAGAATGTCAGGGAATTCTCTGTTGGGTGAAGTACAGATCTAGCCTGAGGCAATGACATGATTCCAGGCCATTTCCCTACAATGCTTGATGTTGTCATAGATGGTGGAAAATGCAGTCAATTGCCTGAATGTTTCTAAATGCCTGCAGGTCTCAAGAAGGCTTCCAGATGACTGATTTTCTTTTCCACCTGGAAGTTTGCACATTACAATATGCACAACTGAGATCATCCTATCCTTTGAGATTTTTGTAAAATTGTGATAGGCAAGGCTCTTATCACCTATCTTACAGAATCACACAGCCTCCATATCCCCCTGTGACTTCCCAGAGGCTGGATCTTCATGGTCCATGAGTCTTATTGCAGCCAGATCCTCGTTCATAGTTCCCTGCTGCTGCTTGGCACCCCCAGCCTCACCAATCTAGCCAGAAAGCCCAGTCCTTTCTTGGATTGCCCCACAGCCTGCTGACATAAAGCATTTGATGTATAGCAGCACATTTTACTGAACAGTTGGGGTAGCAAATGGCATTTATCTCATAGGAGAAAAAGGAATTGAAAGTATAGTAATAGATATTTCTTTTCTCAAGAACCACCCCTGCCCAGTCACCCCAACCCCAATAATTTCTCCTTGGCTGCTTTTCTCTTTACACTTCAGCCTCCTCTAACGCCACTCAGCTCCAGGATTCCTTCATTCCCTTCTTTGCCTCTCCTCTCTTCTGTTTGTTACTTCCAAATTCCTAGTTATTTTCTATGCAGAGCTGTTTTGCTATTTCTTTGAGATCTCTTCCCAATCCATGCTCTCAGAACATCATCTTCCATCCTTGATGCAGTTTATTAAGTTTTTTTTTGACTAAAAACATTTTCTCAGGAACAGAAAACCATAATTCTTTTCCCAAATAGGAATTCTGTTGCCTTCCAGGGGAAGCCTTGACCATCTTGCAACTACTTAGGGTTAGGGCCTTTGGAGGGAGCCCCAGGCACCAGTTATGCTGAGAAATCACATCGTTGCCCTCCTTGCTACTGCCTAGTGTCAACCAACAAAATTTTAACAAATTGAGTTTTAAACAGTTAATTGGCTTTTTTTTTTTGGAGGGGGACAGAGTCTCTCTGTCGCCCAGGCTGGAGTGCAGTGGTGCAATCTCCACTCACTGCAACCTCTGCCTCCTGGGTTCAAGCAATTCTCTGCCTCAGCCTCCTGAGTAGCTGGGATTACAGGTGCCCACCACCACACCTGGCTAACTTTTGTATCTTTAGTAGAGATGAGGTTTTACCATCTTGGCCAGGCTGGTCTTGAACTCCTGACCTTGTGTTCCACCCGCCTTGGCTTCCTAAAGGCGTGATCCATCGTGCCTGGCCGTTAATTGGCTTTTATTAGCAATTCATGAACCAGGCAGCATCCAGTCTACAAAATAGACAAAGGCGCTCCACTGGGCATGGCAGAGGAGTCTGTTTTTATCAAGTAGCTTGAGCAGGAACAAGGAAATAGCATAGGGCAAAAAGTAAATTGGTTTACAGCAGGTTACCTCTGGTTACCTTCCCTGTGTGGGTTAAAGCATAAGAGACATCCTTATCATGGCAGCTAAGGTTGATTGGGTCCCTTTTTTTTTATTGGTTGTTGTGAATCTCCTGTTTTTTAGAAAATTGGCCTGTGTGGGGATTTGGCTGTCATCTCTCTCCTGATTTCTCACAAGTTGAGATCTTACAACTAAACAACTTAGGTTTTGGTCTGATAACGTGGAGCCTTAGTATGAGTGCCTCCATTTGGGGTTGGTCCATCAGGGACTAGTGTAGCAGCTCAGTCCATAACAATGATCTCCCATCATTTTATTTAACGCTAGTGAGGACCTTCCCCTTCCACTGAGCCATCCATGGATGGTCCAGGAGCAGAGATGCCATCCATGCTGAACTCCATCCACACTATACTGTGTAGACCCCTCATTAACATTAACAAACATACAATTGTAGATCATTCCACAGTATAAGAGATACCTTGGCAGGACATGACAGATTCCAATACAAATTGCCACTATTCCTACTATGGAAAGAAGGACACAATCCCTACAGAAAATATGTCAAAAGGATCATTTGTTTGCTTTTTGGGGGTTTTTTTGAGTCAGAACTTTTTATAATTAAGTTTGATTTATTATTTTGAATAGGTAATATGTGAACAAGTTATAAAATTTTAAAGGTCAAAAGACCAAAAGTGAAAAGTCATTCTTCTTCTCTCTTTTGTCCAGTAAGTGTCCAGCCTTCCTTCCTAGGGGCAACCACAGGCAACAGCTTCTACTGGATCCTCCCAGAGATTTTCTGTGCATTTACAAACATAAATATTTATGCTTTTCCTTAGACAGCTTGTGCCCACTCTTTATAGTCTAATGTACTTTTCAATATTTTTTCATTTAATGATGTATCTTGGACATCACTCCTCATCAGTAAATACAGAGACTCATTATTTATATTGGTGCTATAAATTTATATTGTATGTATAGGCCATAATTTATTGAACCACTGATGCACATTTAGATGGTTTTCAATATCTTCCTGTTACAGTCCTGAAAATGAGTACCCTTATGGATATGGTATTTTATATATGTGCAACATATGTATAGGATTAATACTTTGAAAATAAATTCTTAGGTTAAATGGTATGCACATTTTATCTTATTTATTTATTTTTTGAGACTGTGTTTCACTCTTGTTGCCCAGGCTGGAGTGCAATGGTGCAATCTCGGCTCACCACAACCTCCACCTCCCAGGTTCAGGCAATTCTCCTGCCTCAGCCTCCCAAGTAGCTGGGATTACAGGCATGTGCCACCATGCCTGACTAATTTTGTATTTTTACTAGAGATGGGGTTTCTCCATGCTGGTCAGGCTGGTCTTGAACTCCCGACCTCAGGTGATCCTCTCATCTTGGTCTCCCAAAGTGCTGGGATTACAGGCGTGAGCCACTGCGCCCCACTGGTGTGTGCATTTTATTAGAGATTACCCAATTGCCTCCTATAGAGATTCACTAATTTACCTTCCCAACAATATGTTGAAGAGACAAGAATTTGTCTGCACTTTAGGAGATGGACATGAGTTACAATGGCATATAAAGAGGCGAGAAGAATTCTAGTAAAAAGAAGCGGCTTGCTCCTAGTCTGTAAGCACCTTCAGGACAGTAACTGTGTTGTTCATCATCAGATAATGCAGCCCGTAGCACAAAACCTGGAATGTGTAAATATGCAGACACTGCTGGTAAGTGAGTGGCATGATAACAGTGCAGAGCTAGGAACTAAGCCTAAGCTGACTGGGGGACAGAGAGTAGAACCAACTACCTGGGATATTATGTTTAATGGACGAGAAGTGGCGAAAAAAAAAAGATTGAAAATGTAAGTTGCTTTTTCTCTGTCATCACCTAAAAAATAATTTGTGCTCTAGCCACTGTTAAAAGTCACAATTAATAGAGAAAATGTGGTGAAATGTACCTTGGATATCATAGCCTTTCATGGGAAAATATGACCATGTCATCCAAGAAAGAACATTAGCTTCTGCTATTTTTCCAACCACCGGTCATTAGTTTTGTCAATATGTAGCCACTCGATCAGGATGTTGTAAGTCCAGATGAATGGTCTTGGCTGCCCTTAAGATCAGGCTAATTGCTGGAGCTGCCACACTGGCCAGCAATCCATCCTGATCATCACATTGGGAGAAATAATCAGATAAGCCTTTCTGGGGCCAATCCATTCTGTATGTATGAAGCCAACAGAGGGCTATGAAGGGAATGGAATACGTAAGCTTAGTTATTGGTTTAATAATCCAAGAAAATAAAGTCGTTTTCAGAAGGTGGGTAAATCAATTATCTAAAGATAGTATAAAGATCACACACAGACACACAAACACACCATATACTTGTACTTCATTGAATGCTACGACCTGCCAGGCACTGTCCCTAGTTTATTTCCAGACGTCACAATTCTAGGTGTTGACATTATTGTCTCCATTTACAGACCAGGAAACTGAAGTCTGGGTAAGTGAATTGTATCTCTCATGATTACTCAGCTAAAAAAGTGATAAGATAAGAATATACCAACCCAGGTATATAAGACGCTAAACCTATATTTCTACTATTCTGTGAGGCTTAAATTGCAAATATGAACTAATGCCATGGGTCATTCACCATTCATCCCTTTATTACATATTTTTTCTTCAAGCTGTCTCAGTAAGTCAGTGGGATGGCAGTGTTTATGACATGCAATTAAATGTCAGTCTCACATGCAGGACAACTCCTCTAAATAATGTGTTATACCCTTTCCACATAGAATGAATTAGGCTTCAGATCTAGTAATGGCACATTTGTAGTACATTACTTTCTTTCCAGAACACAACTGATCACCGTGGGCACTGGGGATGCTTTAGCATTTAGGCCCTACATTTATCACAGTGTGTTGCCTGCAACATTTTTTTTTGGTACCTGGCTCATTAGAGAGACCACTAGACATTTTAAAACCAAATTGAGTTTAAATACATTTCCTTGACGCATCTGTTTTGTTAAATGTAGCCCATGAAGCCAACATTAAAAGCAATGCCATTAAGAGGGCATAAGGTAAGCTCATTTAGTTGACCAAATTGTATAACACAATGAATTAATATGGTAATATGCCTTTGGAGACCAGCAACAGATAATAGAGGTGAACAGAGGAGCTCGAGTCTGGTTTTGGAAAAGCAAAAGCAATTCATCATTATGCTGTAACAATATAGGAGAACATTTCTCATTTCCCGGTCTCCTGCCCCCAACTCTGAAAACCTTTGGTCGTACTTTTTGAACACCAACACTGAACAACACAACTTTGCTAACTCAGACTGCTGCATTTTCATTACCCAGAGAACTCTTTTGTTTGTATTTTGAAGCCTTGGTAAATAAGTGGAGATTTCAGTTATGAGTGGGAGTTGGTGAGACATGAAGCTGCCCTTCTCTCCCTGCAGAACAACTAGCAAAACACTCCTCAAATAGAGAGAAGGCAAAGCCAGGAGACGGAGTACAGCAGATAGAACAAAAATACCATAAGAGATTCCAGCTGTCCCTCCCTCCGAGTCAAGCATTAGAAATTATGTGCTATGTGAATTGACAGTCCAATTTCTTGGCCTCAATCCTTCTCTCAGTGGCTTGAGTCTTGTTTTTATCCTGCCAGAAAGAACCTAATTAAAGCTTATTATGCCTGGTCAGCAAGAATATATCCCCTAGCCACTTTAAGAAAAAAAAAAACCTATCTAAATAATGTTTTCCCCTGACTGTAAAATTACATATGCTCATTATAGAAAATTTTAGAGAACACAGAAAAGCATGAAGTAGAAAATGCAGTCTTACATAATCCCAATTCTGAGACACTATTAATATTTTAGTGTGTTTATTTCCATTTCACAAACCATTAAATACTTTTCAAAAACAGGATTTTTGTTGCTACATAAAATGGTTTTAAAATATTTCTGAGGTTGAATGTTTAGGTTTTCAATTAGTTTGTTTTTTCTTTTTTACAATGCAAAACCATAGTTAAGCTTTTCGCCTCAGTTTCAGATCCTTTTAGGAGGACATATCCCTAGAAGCAGGCTCCTGGACTGTGAGGTGTGGATAATTTTAGAGTCTTTATGTTAAACCCAGTGGATGCTTTTCAATCCTTATTTCTTGACCTCTCAATAACTTCTAATATTGCTGACAGCTACTCCTTTTTTGAAATCTTTTTTCCTTTGCTCTCTGACACCAACTTATCCCAATTCCCTCCTACCTCACA
Source organism: Pan paniscus (assembly GCF_029289425.2). NCBI lineage: Eukaryota > Metazoa > Chordata > Mammalia > Primates > Hominidae > Pan > Pan paniscus. Next base: position 30,189,907 of record NC_073255.2, on the reverse strand, counting down.
GTCCCTCTCGGGGTCCCCTCCTCTGTCTCACCATCCATGTTGAAGTTCCTTAGGTTTCCATCCTATGCCCTTTCCCCTTTCAGATCTACATTCCTTCTAAGTGATCTCATCTACACTCAGGGTTTCACTTACCAGTTCCGTATCTAAACTTCCCTGTTGTTTATCTCTGTTCCAGGCCCTTTTCTCAAGCTCTAGGATACACATCCCAGACACCTTCTCTTTTCCCACATCCGTGTCTCACAGGTATTTCAAACCCAGGATCTTATGATGCTGAGCCTACACTTCCTACTCTCTGTTTCAGAAGGACAAATAATAGTGACAATAGTGCGAATCATTTTCTTGTTCCTGATTTTAATGGAAATGCTTCCTGTTTATATTTAGCAGGATATTGGTCCAAGACAGATTGTGATTATGTAAGACTGTACCAAGGAAGACCTTTTCCTCCTATTTAGACATCACTATTTGTCGATAGTGTGTTAATCCTACCACATAGCCTGACTTTGTGCCTCTGTCCTACCAATGATCTTTGCTTTGGGTGCAAAATTTACCCGATTCATAATGAATGCTATAAAGTTGACAAAGCCTAAAACCACACAGTAAAATAGATTAAAGTATTCAATAAAGAACCACAGTTTGTTGAAGACACTAAAAACTAATAAATTGAAAATAAAGAGTTCATAGAAATATCAAAAACAAGATCAATTTTAAAAGCGAGAATCATACCAAATGATCCAGCAATCTCACATCTGGGCATATATCCAAAAGAAGTGAAATTAAGAACTTGAAGAGATATCTACATTCCCATGTTTATTGCAGCATTATTCACAATAGCCAAGATGTGAATATCACCCTAGTATCCAACAGATGAATGGATTTAAAAAATTGTATACACATATAACAAAACATTATCTAGCCTTAAAAAAGAAGGCAATCTTGCCATTTGCAATAACTAGATGAATCTGAAGGACACTGTTCTAAGTGAAATAAGCCAGTCACAGAACAAATGCTTCTTGGTTCCACTTATATGAGATATGTCTGATAGTCAAATTCATAAAAGCAAAGAATAATACAATAGTGGTTCCCAGGTGCTGGGGGGTGGGGTAATTGCAGAGTTTGCTCAATAGGTATAAAGTTTCAGTTATGCTAGATGAATAAATTCTAGACATCGCCTGTAAAATGTAGTGCTTATAGTTAAAAATATGGAATTGTGCACTTAAGATTTGTTAGTTTAAGATCTCACGTTAAGTGTTATTGCCAAATACACACACACACACACACACACACACACACTTAAGACGAAAACAAAAAAACATGAGGAAACTTTGGCAAGTGTTGAATATGTCCATTATCTTGATTGTGGTGATGGTACCATATATTTAGAAATGTCTAAATTCAATAATACACATTAAATTTGTAAAGTTCTTTGTATATAAATTATGCCTCAACAAAGCTGTTAAAAATAAAAACCCAACAAAACCAAACAAAAATCAACAAGCAGTTAAAGTGCATAGGGTAAGCATAGTGAAGATTTAAATTAATGAAATAATTAAATCTTCTCTTCAAAATTGGGATCTGCAAAATTTGACCTATAGACTTGGAAAAAATAGTGGCCATAACAGATAACTCACAAAGGCAGAAATTATTATCTATAAGATTTGCTATGGGCCAAAGAGAGTGGAAGAGAAACAAAAACAACTAAACAATGAATCAAACTTCTGTGAAGTCAAAGAAAATAATTTCAGAAAAATTAAAATGGGAAAAAGGGAACCAGTTTAACTGTGCTATAAATAATTGATTAAGAAATTAGATCTTATCCATGGACCCTTCACAGAGCAAAAGATAAATGATTTCCTCTGAGGAGGTTTCATATTGAGTGTGATGGCTTCTTTTCCTCTTCCTCCCCACACTCCATCCAGAATCAGCAAACAAACTGCACTCTGCATCCTCAGGCTTGCAGCAGGCTGGGCGGCAAGGCTGTTTCCCTGTATGTACAAGATTCTATTTGGAGCCCTGGGGACCTGGAGCCGAGCCTACCTGAACATTACTCATGCCCTTTGCATGGCTCTCCCACACTCTTTCCCTAATATCACACCTAAGCCTTCTATGAAGAAGTCAAAGTTGAAGACTTGCACTGTCACCTGGGCTGGAATGCAGTGGCATGATCTCGACTCATTGCAACCTCCACCTCCCAGGTTCAAGTGATTCTTCTGCCTCAGCCTCCTGACTAGTTGGGATTACAGGTGCCCAATACCACGCCTGGTTAATTTTTTTTTTTATTTTTAGTAGAAAGGGGGTTTCACTGTGTTGGCCAGGCTGGTCTCGAACCCCTGACCTCGTGATCCGCTCACCTTGGCCTCCCAAAGTGCCGGGATTGCAGGCGTGAGCCACCGCACCCAGCCTGAAGACTTTTAAAGCATCAAAGCATCTTGAAAACACCTGCTGCAGTGTTTTCAAGCTGGGGCCATGGCATCCTCAAAACTAAATGCCCATCTAACATTATCTGCAGGGTGAATAAATAATAGATGTTCTACTATTTATTAAAAAGTGCTACTAGATTAATTGTAGTGTTTTCTCATTTTGTGTCTTTTCAATTAACAGATTCTACAAGCCCAAGCTTTTTTATTGAGGAATATACGACATCTTTTTAAGATTAAACAAGGTCTTTAAAGCCAAAATTGATCCAATTCAATCCCTTCATTGCAGACGAGGAACAGGTAAGTGAAGTGAGACTCACCCAGAGTCACTTATTGAATTAGTAACCAGGCTGGATCTAAATATTCATACCTCTGATTGCACACCAAGGGTTGCTTCTACTAGGTTACTTTCCTCTCTAAGGAAGGGCAAACTCAAACATGACTTCAAATTTGCTTCTTTTGAGTTTTTTGTCGTTGTTGTTTTTATAATCAGTGGTAGCTAGGTCCAACTATCCTAGAGAAGCTGAAAAAGTAGACGACCATGCTGATCTTCAGAGAATAATTATAAGACAATCACACCTGAATTAATTGTAATTTATTGTTCATATGGGAAAAACATTTTTCTTTCCTCCTAAGCCACCTCACATTGAGGACAATGACAACAAAGTCTCAATGATTGTGACCTATTCTTTTCTTCCTGGGCACATGGACCCCCTGGTAGAGACTACATTTCCTGACCTCCTTTGCAGCCAGGTGTGTCTATGGGACTAATGAGACTAAGTACTCACCAATAGGACATGAACAAAAGTGATGTGTCCTAGTATGCCTCACTTGCTTAGAAGAAAAATTCTTGCCTTGGATTTTTGTTTTCTGTCTCTTGCCTTCCCGTTAGCTGGAATGTGAACATACCTGTGTCCCAGCTTTGATTTAGTAGACAAACTTAATGCTCCCATGTGATGAAGGAGCAAAATTAAAAGGGATGGGGAGGCAGGCACTGAAGTCTCTGAGTGACTGCATGGAACTTAGCTACACACCAGTGCAGATCGCGAAAGCTTTGGCTCACATCACTCACTCTTAAGACACTATACTTTGGGGACCCTTTGTCACAGTCACTCTAACTTTACAGTGAGCAAACGTTTTCTTGCCCCTTGGGGGCATTGAGAGAGAAAACTAAAGTCATCAGTTTGCCACTGTGACCAAGTTATATTTAATTCGAGATTAATCTGTGAAGTGCCTGACTGACGGGGGAAAATGCCAACTCTATTTTTGCAATCAATATGGTGGGTCTGGTTCATGTTACAAAAGTCAGCCATAGATGTCTGATGCATATTTTAGGGGTCTCTATTACCTAACAAATATTTTTTTAAATCCTTTCCTGTTTTTATAATTCCTAGTGAAAGAATTATATGAGTTGGCAGGAAAAAAAACATAAGAATTTTGCTCTGCGTTGCATTCAAAAAAAATATTCCTACCCCTGAAACCTTGATAGTGGATATTAATTTAAATCATGTATGGCATTGTTAAAATATTTTCATGTTGATCTTCTTGACTACTCCTGACATTTTCTCCTTTAAAGAAACTTTACAAAGGACCTTCTGGCATATAAGGGGCATTCAAACTTCCTTAACCCTTTTTGCCACATTTCTGTCGAGTTCCCAATCTGACATTACATTTGGACTCACACCTGGCTGCAGCTGACTTGAGAGAATAGGCCCTGGAAGTGTGGGCTGTGGGTGCCTGGTTCTTCCTAGGGCATGCCTTAGGGCTCCTCTTTTTAGATACACAAGCGCCTGAGGCCAGCGCTATCAATGCTCCTGTCAGCCTCCAAAAGGAAGCAGCTGCCTTTCAATCATGGGCATGGGTAGCTCTATGGAGCCCACACCCAGATTGAGAAGGCATAGTCACCTCTCTCTTGGTCTTCCTAACCCCTACCCCTGTCCTAGAAAGCACCACCCCTCCCCTCTTCCTCCAAGGCATCTTCATAGAATCACGGATTAAATGAGTTCTCCTAGTTCCTTCTGATTTAAAATCTCACACTTTCATTATTTCTAATTGGATTATTTCTTCACTATAATGGGAAAATAAAAGTACTTTTATTTCCCATCGGCTCTGTCTACCTGAATCTCTCTCTTTCTCTGATGATTTACAACTCCAATTGTTCCCAACAGGATTGAAGGTGGCCGACTACTGTCTAACATACAGTGCATGTTTTTGTTCTTGTCTAACCACACAGGTCAGGTAATGTCCTTTTTTAAAATTAGTGACCTGTTGATCTGAAACCCATAATCTTTGTTACTTTCAAAAAATTTGTTATTATAAATTTAATCCCACCACACCTCCAACATGAGGAAAAAAGACTGTTTGGTCCAGTTTGGTCCATTACATCTATTCAAGTCCAGAAATATATAACAGGGTGCCCTCCCAAACCATATGGAAAAGATTTCTTACTCTTTTTCAGTTTCTCAACTTTGCTCCAAGGATGGTCCGAGACCTTTCCATCATTGCCTAAGGAACTTAAAGTCTGTCACAGAAAATAACTTCCCACCACTATTCCTGGTTCAGAATCCACCTGTAATACTCATTTTAGTCTTTTGAAGATGAGACAATATTGAATTTTGTTCCAAAAGGCTATATCATAATAGGTAATATATATTTAATTATTTGAAATATAATTCTTAAAGATAGCAATATTTTCAAAGAAACAGCAATTAAGAATACCATTATTTTATTGCTTTGTAATAGTGAACAGGGATGTGAAAATTTTTTTTCTTTATCAACTCTGTCTTCTAACAATTCCTCATATGAAGACAAAATCTTTGGTTGACTTTTATCATGACAATTATCCTCTAAAAAATGAATTATTGGCTCTTATATAAGGAGCTAACACAACCTAAATCTCATATCATATTATACACTGACATGGTAAGTCTTAACTAGACAAGTAGTAGTATAATTTTTGACAGCATTTTGGATTGTGTTAAAAATCACGTAAATGAAGAGTTCTGGTCAATTTTTTTTTTTTTTTTTTTTTTTTGAGACAGAGTCTCACTCTGTCACCCAGGCTGGAGTGCAGGGGCACTCTCAGCTCACTGCAACCTCCGCCTCCCAGGTTAAAGCAATTCTTCTGCCTCAGCCTCCCAAGTAGCTGGGACTACAGGTGCGTGCCACCACACCCAGCTAATGTTTGTATTTTTAGTACAGACAAGGTTTCACCATATTGGCTAGGCTGGTCTCGAACTCCTGACCTCATGATCTGCCCGCCTTTGCCTCCCAGAGTGCTGGGATTACGGGCATGAGCCACCTTGCCCAACCTAATTTATTTTTAAGGTCACCCTTTCCATGAAATCTAAACACCAACTTCGATCATAGAAATTTCCTCCTTTTTTCTGTCAGAGGCAAAAGTCAACACAGCTTCTCTCCCAGCTATAAAACAGAGAAGCCAATATATTTTTGAAGACCATAGTTAGTGATAGTCAAACATTGATTATAAATAGTGCAATAATTCAAGCATTCACCTCCCTTCCATTGTTTGACCACAAAATGTTAAGTATAAATATGTGATGTTCCTTCTAGACAAATGAGACTCCAGGAAACAAAATTACTTTGTGATCAAACTGAAATCTATTTAGTAAAAAACCTTTAACAAACCTATGGTTTAAAATAAGTCTAAAGCAATGACATGATAAATGCTCTGCTGCAAACATAAACATTATAATCAAATAAAAAGGAGAAGTCAGCTCAATGCTCACATTGTTCTTAGATTCACCATTTACATGTTGAAACTCCATGCTGTAACTCAGAGTGGATAGGAATTGATAAATAAAAACAAGAGAAGCAACGTTGCTTTCCTTACTTCATATGGAGAGAAGGTTGTCTGACTCTACTCACATGGCACACCTGTATGTGTGTGCCCCTCCCACACACACAGCTAAATATAAACACTTCCCAAGTGACTCTGGGAGCTTATTTTAAATGAAAGCTTTAGAAAGATGTATTAAATAATTCATTCACTCTTCAGCAGAAAACTTCCGACTCTCCATTTTTAATGGTTAAAAGATCCCTATTTCTGAAGTCAACTGTGAACACTTGTGCTAGCTTCAGGTTAGTCTTAAAGGGAAACATTTACTAAATCATGGTCACGGCATAAATCAGGTTGAGATCCAGCTCGATAATATGAGATCACTTAAATGAGGGTTGCCTCAAGACTAGAGGTTGGATCAGGCAGTGTTTCCAAATTCCTAACAGCTATTAATTAGGATTCAGGCTACAAAATCAAAATTCCTGAAAATTCTCAGAAAGTTTTCAAACGAGAAACTATTCTTAAAATACTTGTGTCTGGCAAGGTGGCTCACTCCTGTAATCCCAACACTTTGGGAGGCCAATGCGGGTGGATCACTTGAGGTCAGGAGTACGAGACCAGCCTGGCCAACACAGTGAAACCCTCTCTCTGCTAAAAATACAGAAATTAGCCAGGCATAGTAGCGGACACCTGTAGTCCCAGCTACTTGGGAGGTTGAGGCAGGAGAATTGCTTGAACCTGGGAGATGGATGTTGTATTAAGTCGAGATCATGCCACTGCACTCCAGCCTGGGCGACAGATCAAGACTCCGTCTCAAAGAAAACAAAACAAAACAAAAAAAATTGTAACATTTCTCAAACATTTTACTCATCATCGTGCATATCTAAAAATTTGTTTAGTTAATAAGAAATATTAACCTTAGCAGGATTTACGAAAAACCGTAGCCTATAGAAGATATTCAAACATGGAAAAACAGCCGCAAATATTATTGGGTAGTATTCAAATAACATTCGGATCTCCCAACAAAGTTGGGAGATAGCACTACACAGAATCACAGTCTAAGCTGCTCATTTAAAGTCTTATTCTGCTTCCAAAACCCATTATCTCTTGGAATATCACTCATAGGATTTGTATAAAGTACACTATACATACAAATTTATTAATATTTGTTTTACTTGCAAGAATGAGTTACCATTAGCAGCAGAGAGGTTCATAAACACATATTCATAGTGGCCGTGGCTACAAGCAAGGCTGGCTCATTCATTGAATGGTGTTATTTCTCTCTTCTGTGCTTCTAACTAGGTTTCTAGAAATGCCAACCCAAACCTCACAATCCACGTGCTCATGTTTTCTGCTCCTGTGTTCAATATGATATCAGTGAATTGCTTCTATTCAGTCGTATCTCTACGTTGATTGTTAAGCTTTAATTTGTCAGAGAATACCCTTTTTTCTTTTCTTCCCAATTTCTTGACATGTTTTTCTGGGGATTCAAAAGACATGTTTCCTAAGAAGTATAGGGAAGGAATTTCCATATGGAAACACTAGATTTGGCAGAAGAAATAGGTCAGTAAAAAGCACAGAGTTTCACAATAGCATTTTGCTGTATTTTCAAATGATACCCAGCAAAAATACTAGGAACATGGAAAATGGCCCTGCAGCCATCTTTTCTCTTAAAACCTCACCACCAGCTTTCTACCCTCAGCTCAGTTAACCTCACATAGACACCATCTCCTTTCCCTGATACCAAATCCCCTAGGAGCTTAGCTTGGCTCCAGCTCAGCCCTGGCCACAAAACTGATTCTGGCAAGGCCAGCCCTAGAACAGGGTATTCAAACCATGCTCCATGGAACCCTCTGGGCTCAGAACACCTGAGGGGTCCCTGGAGGCAGGGCTAATCAGGCTCCCCTCTGCTTTCAACCATGGTAGCTCCGTGTCTGCCAGTTTAACATATCTGGCTTTTTCCAAAAAGTATTTGTTTGCTTAAAGGATCTGTTCTGTGATGAGTTAATGGGTGCAGCACACCAACATGGCACATGTATACATATGTAACAAACCTGCACTTTGTGCACATGTACCCTAGAACTTAAAGTATAATTTAAAAAAAAAAAGGATCCGTTCTGCTGCTAAAAATAGAAACTGAAAAAATTTGAAAATTGCTGACTTAGCCTTGTGAGGCCTGACAAGCAATTTTCAAACTTTTTCAGTGTCTGCTGTTGTCTGTCCCAAAAGTGCTATTGTCTGTCCCAACAGTGGGAGCGATCTCTGGGGAACCAGATCAGTTTCAGGCCAGGACCTAAAAATCTAGTGTAGATGGAACCACAGGAAAGCAGTTCCTGGACTTTAAAGGCCAGGCCAGCGTTAACTCCCCTCCACTCAAACCTGAGGACAAATACAGAATGACTGAGCCTTCAGAAACCCCACATTGGTCTGAACCAGACATGCCCATCTTTGCAGCCAGGCATAACCTATCTGACCCACACCAGCAGACCGGGGACACAGTCAGACTGGAAAGTCCTGCAAACCCTCACTCTAGACATATTTCTAAAGTTTTTTTTTTTTTCCCCAAAGTGAGTTTCCAGTGACACTGCAAACACCTCCACGGAGATTGCAAACTGGGGCAAACCTTTCTTTTTCTTCTTTTCCCTCCTTCCCCATCCCTTTCCCTGTCACCCCTTTTCTCATCTCCTTCCTCCTCCCTCTACTTTCTTTCTTCTGTTGCTTCTTCCCCGCCCCCCCACACAAAAAAGAATCATTTCACTCTCTATCACAACAACTTTTGGTTTCTCCCCATTTTTGATCCCCCCAAGTTTGATTCCCCAGTTACAGATCACACTTCCCAAATCATCATCCAGGATGCAGTCTACTTTGTCAGCTGATCAACTTATCCTGTCTCCCTTCCTCCTTGGTCCCCATGACCTCAAAACTCCGGGCCCACCACACCAGTCACTGAACACATTGCATTTTCCCTCCCCCATTCCCCTGCTCAGGCTGAGCCACACCACACCTCTCTCTGTTAAGATCAAGGCTCTGCTCACACATGCTTGAGCTGCCAGTGTTCGAAGTCACTGTCAATTTCTTTGAATGTGGAATGATCCATCACAACACAAAATACCCTGCCTTACATGTAGTATATTCTCAATACACAGAAGAAAGGAATTACACTGAATCCCCTACTCCCAAAGCACACATAATGCTCTTTATATAGCAGGCTTGGAAAATAGGTTATTGACTAGCTAACCAAATAGGAGAAGACCAAGGAAGCATCTCAGGATATTTATGTTGCCTTAGGTCTTAACTTCGAGGCATGAATGTTCTCATACAGAATAAACAGAAATAAAAAGACGCTGGATTTTATTCAAGTGGAAAAGATTTCCAGGTTTTATTCATAGCTTCACATATACCCATTTTATAAATTTTTCAACTCTTAAGCTCCACATTGTCAGAATAAATCTCAGCAAAAACCCTATAGGCCCCCAGCGTAGCAAATTCATAGATGATGTTACTAACAAGAGCACAAGGTGTGGAACACTGAGTGTGTCATCGGGACTGTGTTCCCTTATTACATATCTTACCATCCTGACCCAGTGACTTGGAATGCTAGATCTCCAAAATGCCAAGTGACATGAAAAATTGACTCTAGTGAATACATTAAACTGCAGAATCATAAGCACTGAATAATTCAAAACAAAAACAGTCTTGTTGAATAAGCTGCAACTTTGATGATAAAGAGGGATAGAATGGACCAATGTTTAAGATTAAGGGCTGGCCGGGCGCGGTGGCTCACGCCTGTAATCCCAGCACTTTGGGAGGCCGAGGCGGGCGGATCACGAGGTCAGGAGATCGAGACCATCTTGGCTAACACGGTGAAACCCCGTCTCTACTAAAAATACAAAAAATTAGCCGGGCGAGGTGGTGGTCGCCTGTAGCCCCAGCTACGCGGGAGGCTGAGGCAGGAGAATGGCGTAAACCCCGGGGGGCGGAGCCTGCAGTGAGCCGAGATCGCGCCACTGCACTCCAGCCTGGGCGACAGAGCGAGACTCCGTCAAAAAAAAAAAAAAAAAAGATTAAGGGCTTTGGAGTCAGATAAACCTACTGTGAAATCTTGGTAAGCTAGCTGTGCCACTACTGGCTGACTCAATTTCCTCCTCTGGAAAATAGGAGTAAGTACCTGGTAGGGCTGTCATAAAGATTAGACGAGATATCTCGTAAGCTGTGTGAAAACAGAGATCACGTCTTGTTTACAATCATTGCCCCAGTGCCTAGCAAAGTGCCTGACACAGCGGGTACTCAAGAAATTTCTGGGGATTCAGAAAAATATACAAATTTCTGAGAAGTGTTGGGAAGGAATTCCCACATGGAAACACTAGGTTTGACAGGAGAAACAAATAAGCAAAATAACCGAGTTTCATAATAGCATTTTGCTGTAATTTCAAATAGCACCAAGCAAAAGTACTAAGAAAGTGGAAACTTGACGAGTAGATGAAAAAAAATGGACAAATGAATGAATGAACCCCATAGTACAATGCTTGGTATATGTTAAGAACTTTATAAATGGAAGCTTTAAAAGTACACTTTAAATCAGGCCATGTTGGGCTGATGCCTGCATTTATTGTCTTATTGTAAGGTAAAAGGATTTGACTTTTTTTAGTTTAAGATTTGGTACTTTTAATTTTATTTTCAATTATATAAAAACATTATATAATTTCAAATAAACAATCATGTAACAAGTTATATTTATAAAGTCTTACTTCTAACCTGTCCTTTCTTCCCTCTTCCCTTTCTTCTCCCATAGGAAAACTTTTTTAAAATTTTTTTATGGTTTTTTTTTTCAACTTTTATTTTAGAATCAGAGGGTACAGGTGCAGATTTGTTACAAAGGTATATTGCATGATGCTGAGGTTTGGGGTATGATTGAACTCATCACCTAGGTAGTGAGCACAGTACCCAAAATGTAGTTTTTCAGCCCTTGCCCCCATCCCTGTCTTCTCCCTCTAGTAGTTCCAGTGTTCCAGTGTCTATTGTTCTTCTGTTTATGTTCATGTGTATTCAGTGTTTTGCTCCCACTGTTAAGCAAGAACATGCAGTATTTGGGTTTTTTTGTTTCTGCTTTAGTTTGCTTAGGATAATGGCCTCCAGCTGCATACATGTTGCTGCAATGGACATAATTTTATTCTTTTTTATGACTGCATAGGATTCCATGGTATATATGTACCAGATTGTATTTACATAATCCACCATGTTTGTTCCACTTCTTTGCTATTGTGAATAGTGCTGCAATGAACATACGAGTGTGCATGTCTTTGGGTAGACCAACTTATTTTCCTTTGAGTATATACCCAGTAATGGGATTGCTGGGTTAAAAGGTAGCGCATCTCTTAGTTTGTTGAGAAATCTCCAAATTGCTCTCCACAGTGGCTGGACTAATTTACACTCCCACCAACAGTGTGCAAGTGTCCCCTTTTTCCATGGCCTTGCCAACATCTGTTATTTTTTTACTTTATTAACAAAAGCCATTCTGACTGGTGTGAGATGGTATCTTATTGTGGTTTTGATTTGCATTTCTCTGATGATTAGTGATGTTGAGTATTTTTTTGTATGTTTATTGGCTGCTTGTATATCTTCTTTTGAGAAGTATCTGTTCATGTCCTTTGCCCACTTTTTATGGGGTTATTTGTTTTTTGCTTGCTGATTTAAGTTCCTTATACATTCTGGATATTAGAGCTTTACTGGATTCATAGTTTGTGAATGTTTTCTCCCATTCTGTAAGTTGTCTGTTTACTTCCTTGATAATTTATCTTGCTGTGCAGAAGCTCTTTAGTTTAATTAGATCCCAGTTATCAATTTTTGGTTTTGTTGCAACTGCTTTTAAGAACTTAGACATAAATTCTTTGGCAAGGCCAATATCAAGAAAGCTATTTCCTAGGTTTTCTTCTGGGATTTTTATAGTTTGAGTTAACCTTTAAATCGAGGTAAGCATGTCTGCAGGTTACTTCATAATGAGCTTTTACCAAACTTTGCCACTGTATTTGAAGAGCATCAGGACTTTTCCTTGAACCTGCAGAGAGCTGGGACATTCTGAAGAATTCTGAGACAATTTACACTTAATTCAAAGTTCTGGAGGCCTATTTTCCAATTTCTTATTGCCCTATTACCAGGTCCTCAAGGGCTGCTCACTCTCCTCCCAGCGCCTTCTTGTAAGATGACAAGAGGATAAAGTGAGAGTCAAAGAACTTCTTTCTCTTCTGGAAAATTTTGGGTGATTTACTCTGCTCTTTTGCCAAATATTTATGGATCCAAATATTTACGGAGCGCCTACCAAGTGATGAGCCTTGTAAATGCAATGGTCATCAAGGCCAAGCTGCTGCCTCAGGCAAGGAGGTGACAATCCTGCTGAAGTAGGATTTGAGGGCATCCCAAGTGCCTTGACATATATTAACCCCCACAATGTTCGCAGCAACCCAAGAAGTAGTTAGGCACTATTATTATTTTCATTTTGCAACTAGGGAAACTGAGGAACTTGTCCACAGCTGCAGAGCAAGTTCGTGACAGAGCTAGGGTTCAGGCTCAAGTATGAGGCTCCAGAGTCAGCCTTCCATGCCCTGAACGATAATCCGTACAAACTCCTGCCTATTATCTACTGATGCAGAAAAAACACTGCAGACAATACAAATTGCATTTGTTCACAATTCTGCATGTGAGAAATTGGAGCAGGAAATAGTAGAGGTAGCTCACCTCTGTTCCACATCTGTAGTTCAGCTGGGATAACTCAAATGACTTGAGAGGGGCTATATGTCTGAAGCCTTTGTTCTCCTTCATGTGGCTTCTCCATGAGGCTAGCCTGGGTTTCCCCACAGCATGGTGGTCTACAGTTCCAAGGGGCAGTGTGCCAATTGCAAATGTGTATCAAGCTTCTGCTTGCATCAAACTTGCAAACTGGCCAAAGCAAGTCACATGGGTCAAGCCCAAAATCAATATGGGAGAGGTAAGGGGTGAACACCAGGAATTATGGTTCACCTGGGGCCACCAATGGAATGTCTTACTACAGTAGACAAGTGGGACATAAAAGTGGGGTGAGAATAGCAGGTCTTGGCTTAGGGTTTCTGCTTCTTCATTTTCCTGTATTTCCTTTTACAAAGAATATGCTCCCTACAGGACAGGAGCTTAAAGCTAGCGCATATTACATTACAAATAGTGACAAAGTGGCCATCCAGCCTCAGAGACAGTTGTCATTTTAGGAGACAAAGGGCAGTATCAATCGATTCACAAACTAAATTGGTTTTCACCTCATTTGATTCACCTGATTTAGATAAGCCGCAGAATGCTAAGTAAGTTAATAGAAAGTTTTCTCGAAAATAATAAATTTCCAGATTTCAAAGCAGACTAGGTCAGTTGTAATATTTACCATTAATAAGATAAGGTAGATAAAAATCTGCACATTTAGCAAATTTGTCACTCAACACAGTATGATTGGAGGACCAACATGTAAGGAGGAAATGGTAGATGCCAAGAAGTGAAACAAACAAACAAACAATAAAACCAGATAAATAACAGGTCGTTAAGATACCAGTTTCTAAAACAGGAAAATCCTTATTTTCTGAGATGATAAATAAAGGCCTTAAAAAATTACCCAAGTATCATTTCTTGGATACTTGGAAAACAATAGAACCACCTAGAAATTTTGGTCCCATGAGGTCTGATTCTACTTCTTTTCCCATAAGATCCTGATGAATCATTTATTTTTCTACGGCTTTGTTTTTGCAGTTTTAAGTAATCACTGACTGGGGGAAAAAAAATCCCAACTTTTAATTCTAAAAGCAATTTTGGGCCCAATTTCTTACCTAAAACCAAAGTTAACCATAGGGGAGCAGATAACTTAACCATATGTTTGGTTTTTCTCACACAGGTATATTTTTATCATTGTTAGAAGCATCATTTTAGCATATGAACTAATACATATGTACATTTACCTACATTGTATATTTATGAGTATGGACTTGCATTTATTCTGTTCTGAAGTATAACTGAAGTCGCATGAGGTAATGTGAATCAAAGATGTAAACCAGGACACAGAATGATCTGTTTGTGTTTATAACTCACTTGCCCCAGTACAATCATGCAGAAATAAAAGTACACACCCTTCAAAATATGAAACAGTTGAGTTCAATTATGTTTACCTTCAGCCAGTTAATTAAAAAGAGTTCATTGATGATGTAATTATGTCACACTTGGGATTAAATACATCAGAGGGATAAGACAAAACGTAGCAGCCAGAAGTTCTGGGGCTGAAGGGAGATGTGATGGTATTTTGCAGAAAGTGTTCCCAGATCAGTACAAGAAACTCTCCACGTCAGTTTTAACCACTAACTCTTGTAATGCGAGAGCCGGTCACCAGCAAGTTCATAGAAGATTATTCTTCACCAACAGAGTTCCCTTCAGAAACTGTGATCTGTTGTGATTTAAGACTCTTGAAATACAAAGGAAATGTGCAATTTGTGTAAAGCCTTGGACTCTGTACATCTGGAAATGGAGATGTGTCTAATTTTACAATGCCAGTTTTCTACAGTTCAATTAAGAGGGGCAAAAAGTACACATAGGGCGAGGTGAGTCTTAAGGGTTTCCTGGTGTTCTCACACATACTTAGGCACAGCATTGTGGAAAAGTCTAAATCCACTGGAGAGAGCACTGTAATTTATGTCTATTAGGAAGCAGGATAACCCTTGCTCTATTAGAGCAGTGTACGCCTTACAGAGCTTCCATGTATGTGACCTCATCTGATACACAGGCCCATGCTTGAAAATGGGCATTAGAATGTCCCCATTGTGAGGTAAAGAACACAGGATAAAAGAATTTTAAGTGACTTGTCCAAGGTCACACTCTAGTGAATGGCAGTGCTACAACTTGATTCCCAGTCACCATGGTAGATGGTGGTCTTTCTGCCAAACACAGAGCCTTTTCCCACCACCTCTAGCTCCTTGTGGTTCTTAAAAGTGTTCTCAAAAGATCATCCCTAGTCAGGCATGGTGGCTCATGCATGTAATCCCAGGACTTTGGGAGCCCAAGACAGGTAGATGGCTTGAAGTTGGGAGTTTGAGAGCAGCCTGGCCAACATGGTGAAATCCCGTCTCTACTAAAAATACAAAAATTAGCTGTGTGTGGTGGCCCGTGCCAGTAATCCCAGCTACTCAGGAGGCTGAGGGACAGGAATCCCTTGAACCCAGGAGAAGGAGGTTGCAGTGAGCCAAGATCGCATCACTGCACTCCAGCCTGGGCGAAAGAGTGAGACTCTGTCTCGAAAAAAAAAAAAAGAAGAAGAAGAAAGAAAGAAAAGAAAAAAAGACCATCCTCATTTCTGAAAACCCTTGACTCCCATATTTATTCAGCTTCCCATATCCATGGAGTAGGGATAAGTATTCTCAGAGAGATGAAATACTTTAAACAATAACTTTATAATGCTGTATGTTCTACAGGAACGTTGAGGCAAGTTGAATTAGAGGGAGTGACTACTCAAGTCTCTTATAGCTCTAAGATTCAGAGTCTTTGACCTCACTGGGTCAAAGTTTTCTCATCAATACAGAAGGCTTCAACTGAAAGATCTCTCAGGCCCATTCTGAGCCTAATATTCTATGATGATAGCTATAATCCCTAAAGTTTCTTTGAGTTATGATAGCTAGAACCTGCCACCTCTACTCCAGCCAGAAATAACTGCTATCAAGATGCTTTCCCTCTTGGGAAAAGCTCTCTAGAATTGGGCTTCTTAAGAGGAAAGAGAAGGGAGCCCACATTTCTAACTGCCCACCTCGCGAGTTGGCTTATAGCCCACTCAATGTGACCCTCACAAACGTCCTATTAGTCTCACATTAGAGATGAAGAAAAGGAGGTGCCGAGAAACTAACTACTTTGCAGAGGTCAGAAAGCCATTATCAGTAGAGCTAGGATTCAACCTGTTTGCCTTCAAAGCCCCTGTTCTCTTTCCATAGAGCTATTTGGCAACAGACAAGCTAAAGATCAGAAATACAAACAAAATGAAACACTTTCCCCTAAATAAAACAAACTGTAGCATGGAAAGGTGAAATTATTAAAATATGAGTACTCACAGGATTGAAAGAGTGTAGATTTTGTGGTGCAATGTTTCCCAGCCTGTCCAGGGGAAATGCCGGGAAAAAGCATTATCTTTGAGGCCAGAGGCCAAGATTCTGGTCCTGGCTCTTTTGATATTTGAGGAAATTTATTTTTAGATGCCATGATCTAAATAAGTAGTAGTTCTGCTACAAGCTAGAAAATCATGACCACAATAATAGCAGCTCGCATTCTTGGGTGCTTACCTTGCTCCAGGCTCTGTATGCGGCACTATACTTGGCATTGCCTCATCTTCACCCCATGATAACACTAACAAGAGAGCATATGATTATCCTCATTTTCCAGGTGAGAAAACCAACGCACATAAAAGTGATGTGGCTTCCCCCAGCCTACATGTCAAGTGGCGGAGCTGGGGTGCAAACCCAGGAGACTGATTGCAGTGCCCAAGCACTTTGCCACCATGTACACGTACTATATATGTGGCTAGACAAATGAGCAAATCCAAAAAGCAGATTAGGGAAGAAAGACTCCCCTTATCAAACACCAAATGCTCTCAACCAAGGGAAAGTTCTACATGGTGCCATTACTGTATTATCCAACTTTCTTCAAAAACTGGCTCTCCCAGAGGTTGCCCTTGAGTATCTGAACATTTTGGACAAAGTACTTGCTGTGACCACATACAGCTGCATTGAACAGAAACCCAACATCAGTGGTAAGACTAAATCAGGGTCTGTTTTTCTTGCATACCAAGCACTCCAGGGCTGCACGGCTGCCACACTGACTTGAGGACCTATAGGATGGGTTTCTCTTGGTTTTCCAGGCTGCCAGTCTTAAGTGCATTGCTTTCATCCTCTTACTTGAAAGATGGATGCTATAGTTCCTTACACCGTTCAATATGGAGTGATTGCCACGTGTAGCTATTTAAGCTTAAATTATTTTAATAAAATTAAATTAAAAATTCTGCTCCTCAGTCCCACTAGCCACATTTAAAGTGCTCCATAGACACAGGGGCTAGTGGCTACTCTATGGACAGTGCCAGTGGAGCACATTTCCATCATCGCAGAGAGTTCTATCAAACAGTGCTGCTCCGGACAGCACATCTGCAAAGGTAGCAGGAACATGAGGAAGGAGAGAAAGCAACTGAGTGCTGAGGCTGTTCCTTTTTAACAAGAAAACAATAACTTTCCTGGCATCCTCAACCAGTAGAATTTTGCTTTCATCTCATTGGTCAGAATTACATCACTGACCACTCCTAAATATAAGAGAGCTTTGTTTTCTGGGCCTATTGCTGCCCTGAACTAAAATGGGCTCTGTGGGTAAGGCAGAGAGGGGAATATATAATTAGCCACATAAGTAGCTGTCTTTGCCAGCCTCAACATCACGTGTAAGTCCAGCTTTAAATGATAGTTGGGTTTACCAAAACAGAATGGACAAGCCAGGTCATAAACATCTGTCTTTGGACAGCTATGGGGCCCAGGGCATGCAAAGGCATTGAGTACATGATTGCTGCCACCTGGCAGCTCTTTTCATGGGTGAGTGGACAATGAAGCAGGAAAAGCAAAATCAAGAAAGAAGGTATCCGTGTCTAGGCTCTATGTCTAGCCTGTGGGGCCTTCACCAGGTGGGAGTTCCAGGAAAACAGACTGCAGTGGGCAAAAGGAGTGGTCCTTGTGTGGGGAAAAGGCTGCCTGTGGTTTGCCCTACTGAACAATGTGGGTAGGGCCACCCAGCAGTAAACTTAGCTCAAGCTACATGGGCAATGGCCACCTTCTCTGAGGTCACCATGTGGCCTGCTATTGCCATGATGAAAGACTTTCATAAGGAGATGAGCCTTTTAACTGGGCTCTGGCTGTGCGTGGCATAGGAAAATTTGCCTAATGGATCCAATGGCAGGGAGAAGGCTGCAGATAGCTTTCAGGGCCCCAGCAGGCAAAGCCCTAAACCCTTATAGTAACAAATTCAAGTTTGAGTGGTGTAATGATGGGAGGTAACAAACATGTAGCAGCCTGTGCAGGCACAAAAGGAAAGTGTCTTGAGATTACAGCAAACAAAAGGTGGAGTCAATTGTTGGGAAAACACAAACTTTGTTTCAACAGTTTGTCTCTGGCCAGTCTTACAGAAAGATAGAAAATAATTATACATAAACATATAAAGAAAAAAGACAACAAACTTACATCTTCCTCTTTATTGCTACTACTCCTTTGATTGACTTCAGTTTTTGAAAAATGCTTGTTTTTGCTGTTGGTCGAACAAAAGGATGACTTAGTTTAAAATGCATCAGAAGAAAGGCAGAACAATGTGTTTGCCCCCAAGTAATTTCCATGAGGAAAAGTCATGATGCCACTTAGTTCCTTCATCTCTAACAGATGCAAACCTATCCCCCAAAAGACATCTGGAGGCTGGAACACCAAACGGATAACGCTGCATCGGTGGTCATATGGTGGCTATTTCCAAATGAGGTGATGGCAAAGAGAAGTTTGCATTTGGACAATAAAATCTATTGCTATCTAGAACTTTTAGTAAATAAATACCCAGCCCTGAAAGAGTGACTCAGTGTGAGATGAGGGTTGGGGAGAAGAAAGGAAGGGTTTCTGCCAATCTGTAAAACTTGGAAAACATAAAATATTCAGCTGCCCTTAAAGAGAGAGAAACCCCAGTACTAAAGCTTAGGCCCATGGCCAAGGTCATATTGCTGAATAAGGTAGAGATTGATTCATTTATTCAGATGTATTAGTTTTCTGGGGCTGCCATAACAAATATCACATACTGTGTGACTTGAGCAAGAGAATTTTATTGTCTCATAGTTCTGCAGGCCAGAAGCCAAAAATCTCAAGCAAGGTGTTGGCAGGGCTGGTTCCCTCTAAGAGGCACTGTAGAATCTGTTACATGCTTCCCTCCTAGCTTCTGGTAGTTTGCTGGCAATCTGGTATTGCTTGGCTTGTGGCAACATACCTCCAATCTTTACCTGGCATTCTCCCTGTGTCTGTGTCCAAATTTCCCTCTTTTATTTTATTTATTTTTTTGTGAGATGGCGTCTCACTCTGTTGCCCAGGCTGGAGTGAAGTGGCATGATCTTGGCTCACTGTGGCTCACTGCATCCTCCGCCTCCTGGGTTCAAGTGATTCTCCTACCTCAGCCTCTCAAGCAGCTGGGATTATAGGCACGCACCACCACGCCCGGCTAATATTTTTATTTTTAGTAGAGATGGGGTTTCACCATGTTGGCCAGTCTTGTCTCAAACTCCTGATCTTGAGTGATCCGCTCGCTTCGGCCTCCAGAAGTGCTGGGATTACAGGCGTGAGGCACTGGACCTGGCCCAAATTTCCCCCTTTTATAAGGCCAACAATCATATTGGATTAGGGCCTACCTTAATGACCTCATCTTCACTTGATCATCTGCAAAGACCTTATTTCCAAGTAAGGTCACATTCACAGGTACTGGGTATTAAGATTCCAGCCTCTTCTTGGGAGACACAATTGAAATCATAACAACAGGTTACCCTAGCCAAAGAGTACTTCACTTCACTTTGTCACTCTGGACGGGCCTATGTTAAAGGAAACTTGATGGTGCCACTTTTGTTCCTTGGAAATTACTAACATAGAAAACCAACCCCTCTAATTTTCTGGGTGTTTTCAAGCTTCAATCATTTTCTTTATAAAATTGAAAACGTATTGTTCCAACCTTGGATTCTGTGTTAGAAATTTCCAATGGCTTTTTCTACCTCCACCACTTTCTACCCATTCCAGATATCAAGATCTTGGATTTACCATCCGCTCCTGAAAGCACACTGGTTCAAAAGTTTAGTATCTTCCTTAATCCCACTCAAAAACTGGGGAGTCTCAAAACTCAATTCAAGGCAACAAACTTTTATCAAGAAGCCTCACTGTGCCAGATATTATTCTGGGGATTTAAATGCAAGCTCCATGAGTTGGCCATTTTCATACTGCTAAAAAGATGGTCCGGTATGGCTGTCATTGTTGACCCAATTGTTCTCTGCCTTCACGAGGGGATGAGCACAGAGAAAGCTAGGGAGCTCTGCTTTTAAACAAGTTGCCGCATTTTAGGGAAGCAACAGATTTAGGAAAGTTGGGTGATTTTATTTTACAGGCCCAGAAATTCCATATTCTCAACCCCAACCACACTTTAATATGCTTTTCCTTTCCTGCTACTCAAAGTCTGTTCCCAAGTGTTCTAGAACATAGATTGGAACTGCCTTCCCTTTACCATACTCTCTTCATTTCCCACCCTCCCCACCCCTGAAATAAATGACAGAAAAATATTCAAAATTCTTCTCTGTAAAGAAGCCAAAAGACCATGGTCAAATGAGTGTTTTAGGAGCTGGTGATTGTCACCTATCATTATTCTCCTTTCAAAGCTAAATAATCTCAATTTCTTCAAAATTTTTTCCTCATCTTATTTCATAACCTTCTGATTCTCTGTGTTGCTCTCCTGGACTCTATTTTAATTCTTTTAAATTTTAGAGTCAAAACCTGGATGCTTAATTGACGAAGCGCTGAACACATGCGAAGAATGCTGTAAAAAGCACTAATAGATGCTGTGAGATGGGGGGGTGGATGTGGAATACACACAGTGCAAGAATGTAAAATGCCTGAGAAATGAAACATCCGCCATAAGTACCACATAGCACTGGCGCTAATTGGACAGGTGTCTTCCAGAAACAGCGGCATGCTATAGAAGGTGCAGGAAATGTTAGCACTGATGTCTTCTCTGTTAGGAACAGCCTTGTGTCAGCAGGGTTTGGGCAGCTTACCAGAAGGATGTCGGCGGCATGACAGGTGAGCTCACGGTCCTCTACTTACAACATAATCACGTTTGCTATGTGACAGCGATTCGGCTACATGGTTCACAGGGAGGTTTGTCAGTCTTGTCGAGGGCTTTCCAACAAGCAACTTGGAAATGAGCGACGGTGAGAATGTGTCTGCGCTGATGCCATCCTGCTGCAAACTCCTTTGGCTCTGAGACGCTATCGCAGGCTTAAATTGCATTCTGCAAAGCCTTTTGTGTGCTACTTACTAGAGCCTCACTGCTTTCCAGGCCCACTTTCCTTGTGCACTCTGAGCCTTGTGGGGACTTATTTTCCTTCTCCCTGCGCCAGTGAGCCTAAGTCCACCCCTCCCGTCCCCAGCCCTCCACTGAGGAGCTGGCAGCGGAGGGCTGGGGATGAAGAACCTGCTGAAGATACCACTTCTTATCTTCACCTCCTCATTTATTTCCCAGGGTGTCTCTTCATCTTGCTAGTCTTATTCTAATTTCATCCTATCCTCAATACAAATGGACAAAAATGATTAAAATGCCATCTTCAAAGTCTACTCTTTTTATTTAAACTACCCCTAATTTATTTTCTTTCTTCCTCTCTCCTATCTCCATCTTATCCCTACACTCCTACACCCACACTCCCCTCCCCCTCAACACACACACACACACACACACACACACACACACACCCTCCCTTCTTCATGCAACCATTTCCTCCCTGATTTGGGTCCCAGATAAACAAAATCTACCTTGTTTTAATCTCCTGTGGCAATCCATTCAAATCTTATCCCTAAGCATCCAGGGTTTATTTTGTTATTGTAATCTAGACTGGGGAGTAGATCATCCAGACACATGCAAACTCTTCTTTTCAAGCATTCTAATTCATAAGCCTCAGTGAATGAGGTGGATGAGGGAGGCGGAATCTTGGGTAATAACAGAAAATTTCATGGAAATCCCCAGACGTTGCAGGGAGCAAATACTAAATATAATCAACTCAAGCAAAAAACAGGATTTACTGGGAGAACAAAGGTTATGAGAATGGCTGCACTTATTTTTCATGATACAAACAATTCTATTGACTCTTTAAGTTTTCATCCCAAGACCTTTCAATATCATTCAGTATTTGATGAAGATAAAATGTAACAGGGTCACATGTCATGTCACTTATGATAACTTAGCATTATGGTTGGTTGGGAAATAACGCCAGGCATATGAGGCTCACAAATTTGCTTGCTATAAATTCCCAGCACCTGTTTATAATGCACCTTTACTGAGAAAATAGCTCCAATAACATTATATAGCATGGTTCATGAATGCTATTAACCATCCCTATTGCATGTTACAAATTTAAAAGGTTTTTAACTTTACAGAGAATCCATAGGTTTATGAATTGAAAGCCAGTAATATAAATCATCCTTGGTAATGAAAAGTGAAAAAAAGGCATAATATAATTTCTATTTGTCAAGGTATAATGATGTCACCATCCATTTATCCTCTGCACTTAAAGGTTGAAGCTCTTCAACAAATCTCTCCTCAGCCAAATACATCTGGTACCTTAATGGAGTCGACAGCACAGGCTTCTGATTAGTTCACACATCACTCACCAATTAGAATAGAAGGTAAAACTTTTTTTTCTTATCTGGAGTAATTCGTTAGAACAATAACCTTTAATGTAGTGACTAATAGTGGGAACATAAAACAATAACTGTGTTATAGCTTTAAAATGATCTTTTTGAAGGGCACGCTTATACACTGCTGGTGGGAATGTAAATTAGTACAACCTCCATGGAAAACAGTATAGAGATTTCTTTTAAAACTAAAAGTAGACCTACCTTTTGATCTAGCAATCTCACTACAGTGTATCTACACAAAGGAAACGAAGTCATTATATCAAAAAGACACCTGCACACATATGTTTATTGCAACACAATTCACAATTGCAAAGATATGGAACCCACCTGAGTGTCCATTGACCAATACTATTCAGCCAGAAAAAAGAATAATACAATGTCTTTTGCAGCAACTTTAACGGAGCGGGAGGCCATTATTCTAAGTGAAGTAATCCAGGAATGGAAAACCAAATACTGTCTGTTCATATTTATAAGTGGTAGCTAAACTGTGGGTACACAAAATCATACAGAGTGGTATAATGGACACTGGAGACTCAGAAGGGGGAGGTGGGAGGTGGGTGAGAGATTTTTTTAAAACCACATATTGGGTACAACCTTCACTACTTGCATAACAGGTGAACTAAAATCTCAGACTTCACCACTCTACAGTTTATCCATGTAACCAAAAACTACTCGTACCCCAAAAACTATTGACATTTAAAAATAAACAAATAAAATGATCTTTTCGAGTAGTTTATAAACTGCTTTGCTTCTGGAGGTGCTATTTTTATCTCAATCACTGCTTTAATTTATTGTTTCTTTAACCAATAATTCAATTCATCACTAAAAAGACAAAATATGGGGTAAGGATCTCCTGGAAAACTTTTACCTTAAGGATAGCATATACTTATAGGGCTGTCATGAACAGCTGGGAAGGTTGTTCTCTGTTCAAGAAAAGGCCAAGCTGAAGGGCCAGTATGAGTTGAAATACAGCCATTAATCCAGTCAACAATCTTCAGGCCCTGACATGTGTTCCATTTGCCAGGAGAATGGGGCACACGATATCACATAGACCAGTGGTAGACTTTCTACTTATGGGGTTCTAGATATTGAGTAATCTTAGGGAAAGCTGTCTTAATTTTGCCTTTATGGCTGCTGACTGTCACAGAAGAATGGCTATTTGTTCTGGGGAATACAAGACCGCTCTGATTCCTCACCTAGGGCTCAGTGATGGTTGATTGTAAATCAAACATGCCAAAGGGCCCGTGGAAGGACCTAGCATCCTTTAAGTTCCATTGGCTGGTGGAGAAGGTCACTCTTAGCACTCCCCTGGGAGATCCATGTATTCTGGTTAGGAAAGTGTTTGAGAAGTGGTTGGGGTAAAAGTAGAGTCCAAGAACTTGAATCTTCAGAAAAAGGGAAATGTTACTCCAGACATTTGAAGGGAAAAATGGGAGTGTGGCTGGAAGAGGAGGAAGGAGAAGTTCTAAAAGGAAAACAGTTAGAAAAGAGAAGGGGGAGCAACATGGCAAATGCTTTATATAGTGCAATGCCACCCACTCCTATAATATCTCCCAAACATCAGTAAAGACTAGAAAAATCACGATACTTGGTATAATAGGGTTCTTGCAAAAAAACAAATACAATAAAGTGATTGAATTATGCTTCCAGGTCAAGCTAGACCCAGCAAATGAGTCTGCAGGGGCCAGAAAAACTCCAGGGATATGCCTTTGATTTTTCCAGTCATGAAATCTGCAGTCTGAAAGCAGTCTTAGAACAGGACAGACCCTACCCCAACATTTGCATTACACTCTCTTGTACTAAAAACAATTGCAATATAAAAATAAACCCTAAGAACTATACATGCACCATCTCACTTACTCTTCCGAGCAATATCACCAGGCAGATGGAATTATTCATCCCATTTTGCAGCTGAGGAAACTCAGGCTTATGTGCCGAAGACACCAGCTATAATTTGCCAAATGTAATTTGCCCAGAGTGACACAGCTTATAAGAAGTAGAGCCGGAATTGGTACCCAGCACTTTCTGAATCTAGAAACCCCATTTTTAAAAATTGTAGTAAAATCTACATAACATAAAAGTCACCATTTTAACCATTTTTGAGTGTACAATTCATTGACATTTAGTACATTCACACTGTTTTGTCCCCATTACCACTATCTAGATCCAGAACCTTTTCGTCATCCCAAAGGAAACCCATACCCTTTAAGCAGCTCCTCTCCATTATCCCCTTCCCCAGCCCCTGGTAATCATTAATCTGCTTTCTATCTCTACGGATTTGCAGAGGTCCTATCCTTACCCATGGGCTCTTTTGTACCCAGCACCATGATGAAATACGGAAGAGGCCTTAGGGTGCTTGTAGCCATCCTGAACTGAATCAGAGGGACTAAGAGACAGAGCTGGGCAGAAAGAATATGAGGAGTAATGTGTCACAAGAGAGGCACTTCTGGTAGCTTTACTTGTAAACCTACATTTTCAATACCTCGGTCTCCTAGCAACATGCAGGTTAATTTAAGGATGTGAGGGAAGTAGAAAGTATCCTTATCCTTAGGTTATGGAAAAGAATGATAAGATTCCCATGGATCTAGTTTGGCAAGTCATGGAGGTGAAGAAATGGAAAAATGATTAAGTGAATGTGAACACACATAGAAAGGCTTGCGAGGGAAAAGGGATGCCCTCCAGGCTATGGAAAATTATTCATGAAAGTGAGAACTTTTAAAGAAAACACATGATTTAAAAAATGTTGTTTCAAAACATCATTTTGCTTCTGATACTGTTTGGCTGTCTTACAACTCAGAATCCACTGCCCTCCTGGCTGCAGGAGGGGCACAGGCTGTGTGCTTGTGGTGTGAGCAAGCAAGGGCACCAGACACTCGGTGGGCAGCCCCCTAAATACAACAAGATGAGAAGGAGCTGCAGCCAGGGCTTTTGACTCTTCACAATTTGCAAAGCTACTGGAATTTTAAAAGTGAAAAAATTCTCTCTCTCTCTCTCTCTCTCTGCCCCCTCCCCCCACCTCCCCAACTCCCCCAGGTTCATGGATGGCTTTTGTGATGGTCATCTCCACTGGGACCGTTATTCAGGGCACTCCAAGAGTTGCTGTATATAAGTTTGTGTAAAGTTGAAACATAAACAGACATCTTATTCTTGACCCAAGTAAAAAGCTCTCCCAATGCTTACTTGATTCCCAAAAACTCTGGTTCCCTTACTTTTTCCCCAGGTTCTACTCCAGTTCAAACTAAGCTACATTCTTAGGACACAGATTTTCAGCTTCTCTAAGAGAATACAACCCTCTCATTCCACCTTCCGTCTCTTTGTTATCTTCTGCCCACCACACACAAATCCCCGGGTCTCGCATGTCTTTGGTCCCTTCAGCTGTGGCCACCTGCCCTCTAATGCTGCAAATCAGCCTAGGAACAGCTTCCACCTAGGAGTGAGAGAAGAGAGGAGCATCAGTTCCAGATGGGGTGCAGGAAGTTGGGAGGAAGAAAAGAAAAGGCAGCTTTTCTATGTGGTTACTTAGGACTCAATGCTTACCTCTGCACAGGCAGGAGAGTGGACTTGACGGTGGCAGGGTCCTGTGTGGCACGTAAGCAGTCTCCTGCCAGGGAAGACCTGAATGCCCAGTGACAAAGCTCGCACTCCTCCTGCATTACACTATCATGTGTGCCCTATGACCCTGAGCCTTGTTCACGGTGCTTGGCTCTGCTTGCCCCCTTTGCTCTACCAGCTCTCATACACACTTTCTTTATTTCTGTAGCGCATTTACAGTCTGTAAACAAGGATTCATCATGGGAAACTGTTTTTAAAGTCAGAAGATCTTGATTCAAGTCCAACTCTGCCCGTTACCATGTGACCTTGAGTGAATCTTGTAATCTCTCTTTTAAAAATACAGACAGCAACACTTGCCCCCTCCATTTACGGCATTATAAGCATCTGATGGGATCATACATTTGAAAATATATCATAAAACATACATGAATATGTGGTGTCTAGTTATCAAGAGTCCAGGTCCTGTGCCTTCCAATGAAGTTGTGATTTCCTAACCAATATTAATTAATTAATTAATTTTAAAAAATAAACAATGGCATCTCCTTCTAAACTAGTTTTTAAGCCAAACTATTTACTTTATCCCTTTGCTGTAAATAAAATTTTAAATGCTAACTTCAGTATGCCAAATAATTAAACGTAGGCAATTCTTTTCAGATGTCTGTGTCTTATTAACCTTATGCTAAGAACCAAATTCTGGCTTATCTATGATGCTATGTGAAAAAAACCACACCCAACATGGCATTTGTGTGGTTAGACAGAAACTGGAATGAGTGTATCTCTTAGAGGGTTAAAGCAGGCTAAAGCCTGCAAAACAACTAAGACTGAAAAGATTGCAAAAACAAAGATGTTTATACCGCTAAAGAGAACAAACTTCTTGAGCCTTCTGGAAGTGCCTTTTTATATACAATTTGTATGCTAATTATAAATCATTTGAATATATTAGATAAAGCAGTTTCCCTCAGGACCTAGTGTTTGGTAAAATTTGCCCTTGAAAAACACAAAGTCAGTGAAGTATTATAAAAGCCAAAGTCTTCACAGTGGTCTCAAGAGCTTACAAAGTCTGCCCCTACATGCCCTGCAATGTTCTTCCTCATTGGGTCAGTTCCAGCCACATCGGCCTCCCTGGTGCTCCTTGATCAGATTCACCTGGAGGCCTTGGCACTGGCTGTTTCCTCTGCTTGGGGTGCTCTATCCATGGACACCCACATGGCTGAATGCTTCCCTTCCTTCAAGTCCTTGCCCATACCCCTTCTCAACCAGGCCTACTCTGAACACACTTGTTGAATTTGCAGCTCTCCATCCTATATTCCATTTGTCTGCTCAATTTTCCATAGTACTTATCACCTTCTAACATACTAGATGATATTTCCTTATTAAATGTCTCTCTCCTTGGTAGAACATAAGCTCCACAGGGCAGAGACTTTTGTCTGTACAGTTTGCTACTGTACCCCAGCACCTAGAACAGTACATAGTACGTAGACACTCAATAAATTGTTTTGAATAAAAAGATGCTAAAAATCTTTGGTGTTTATAACATGGGACTTCAGAGAACTATCTGGAAAGAGAGGTTTCCAGGGACATTACAAAGATCTTCTAGTAAGAAAATGAAAAACAACAGAACAGAAAAATAATGGGACAGAAAAAATAGAACAGAGAAAATGAAAAACTATTATGGAGACAAAGAAATGGAAGCAGAACTGAGGAGGAAGATAAAACTGAGTCCCCTTTCCCTCATGGAACCCAAGAAGGCTTTCTCCACATGCTCTATAAAGACCAAGTTCAAGGTTGGTCTTCTTCAGTTTTGCTTTCTTCGAGGCTGACTGGCAAGGAAGTGAGAGTAGAGCTAAAAAGATCTAAAGACTTCTGGGTTGCCTGTTGATTTCTGGAAGTCAGGGAGTGGAGTAAATTGGCCAAGAGCCCAAAATGGACCCAGTAGTGAAAGCCAGACTGGAGAAAATTCCCTCATGATCATCAAGAGGAGGGCACCTTCACCCCAAAACAGAAAAGGATGGGAGAGAGAAGGGACTGGCTGGCTCTTTGAAACAGTCACAATGTTCATAGTAAACACCTTTGGGTTAATTCAGCTCATTAATATGAATCCGATCCCACGGTGGTTGCAAAGAAAGGTTTGGTAGAAGTAGGAAAGGTACAGAAAGGGGGACTGTAACTGACATTCCTTTTTTAACTCATTCCTAGCAGAATTGGATATTCAAAGTCTTTATCTGGACCCCTGTGGTCTTCATGAGTGGACGCAGGAGTAGTGCTTTTTAAACAATCTATAATTCAGCATGCCAATGCACAGGTGAATCTAGTTGATAAAACTTGAGTATACCCTGATCTAAAATGTAAGCATGACCTTGGAGAAAGATGAAGGAATTAGGTTCCCTCACTTCAAATTGTATAAAGTTCCTTCTTAATCATTAAGATATATGTTAACTTCTTATTTTTCTTTATAAACCTAATATATTTCCCAAAGCATCCTAATTCATTTCCTTGGGGAGGGAAGAAAAGAGGGCAGGAAGAAGGACAGGGAAAAGGGAAAGAAGGATAAAGAAGCAAGGAAAGAAGGAAGGAAAGAAAGGAAAAATATCACCTATTTTCTTCCCCTGAAATACCATCTTCCCTTGGCCAGCTTCCTGCAGGGGTATGAAGCCACCTCTGCAGCAACCTGGCTTCTGCCACAGCCTAGAGCAGAGCTTCAAAAAGGAATTGAAACTGTTAGGAAGACTCTATATCAGTTATATTTCTCAAAAGAGAATTTAGCAAGATTCACAGACTCAGACTCTGCTAGTTACTTAGCAACTGCCCTCAGGTCAAAAAATGATCCCAAATAGTTGGGGCATGAGGCTGATATTTTTTTTGATCAAACACAGCAAGAGACATGCTGTTTCCTTATTTCTTGATATTCTCTGGTCTCATCCACTCCCAATAAGGTAAGCTTAATCCTGTTACACGTTATGGAAGTAGGTTTTCAAAAAGGAATTGTGTTACTATTGATTGCCAGCCAATGAAATTCTCATTGCTCACTACAAACCTCTAAGATGCTTCTTATGTCACTGCTCTGGGTGACATGGTGGACACTATGTTCTTTCGAGAAAGGCCACACATTGTAATATAGTGGCTGAAGTTTTTATCTTTTTCTATTAAGCAGGAGTTATTTCATTTCAACAAGCTCCCCTTGGAAAGAGAACATGGCAAGTTAAACAACAGTCTGTCCTGGGCTGTTGGGCGCTCCTGTCACAATGACTAGAGTTTCTTCAAGCACAGGCCTCTCTGTAGATTAAAACATATATCTTAAGAGCCCATGTTAAAGTTAATGCAAAAGTTCAGAGGTGCAAAATAATTTAAATGTGCCCAAGTGGTAGCAATAACATCTCTAAAATCTCAGCAGTGAATTATGGATATGTGGAATATTAAAAATGCAAAGCTAACTCAATTTGCATTTGCAATGCCCCCTAGCTGTTACTGGGGAAGAGGAAATTGCTTTCTGCAGAATTCAAGGGCACACTACTTAGTGCTGTATTTAAGTCAAGGAGAAAAATTACTCATTTTTATTCTACCACTTAACTTGTGCTTATGTAATCTGTCTGGCACTGGAGTCAGTTGTTTGATATTATTTTCAATCACAGAAAGAGAATATATAATTCAATCATCACACCTTTATTTTCACTTGCTTGGCAATCTTGCAGAGCCTTATTACCACCAGTAAATCCTAGTCTGTCATCAATCAGCGCTCAGCTGCCGGACTGTTCCCGACAGATCGCACCAACCATCAGTATTATTATTTTTATTTTGGTGAACGGGTCTGAGGGGAGGGCAGAGCCACATTTGTGCTATCAAAGGGGGCAGATAATGCATTCCTTTACCACGGACCTCCCCACCTTTTTCCATCTCTAGGCCACCTTTCCCCAGCAGGTAAATTTTCATGTATGTGAAGTAGCAACTAATATATGGCAAAGCAGAAACCCACTCTCAACTGTGTATCTTCTCCCACCTTGTTCTTCCTCTTTTCCAACTTGTCCTTCCTCCAATTGCTCCTTTTTGTCTTCCCTGCACACTCACCTTAGTCCATCCCTGGTAAACGAACAGGCATTGCCTACACTGCCCATTGGGCCATGACACTGACGTTACCTGCCACCACTCCTTGGCAAAGAGACCCTTAAAGAGCAGGCAGAAGAGGCAGCTATTAAAGTTTCTTATGATGGAAACCCAAAAAGAAAGACAATGTGAAGGACTGGAGTCTGGTAAAGAGGGAATCAGAGGAAGGCACAAATAATGTGGGGGTCCCTGGTTACAGGGCAAAGGAGAGGCCACACAGCTAGAGGGCCAGGTTGGCCAGAAACTCTGTTTCAGAGAAGACTCCATGCATTTGGTCCATTTCTCCCTGATCTCTGTGATTATGTGTGATGGCCGTGTTGATCAGAAGTTGCTTTGTTTCCCTTTCTTCACATTTCCTTGTATTGATCACTTTATCGGGGATCAGTTTTCTTTTTCACTTATCCCGAATGGAGGTGATATGATCTATTGCAGTGGATCTTAAACCCCAGCGTTGTAAGAACTGTGTAGGCCTCACACTCAGAAATTCTGACTCATTAGGTCTGGGGAGGAGCCTGAGGATCTGCATTTTTAATAAGAACTCCTACCCATGCCCACCAAGGGGTTCTATGTGTAGTTCAGCATTACTCTTTGTAAAAATGGCTTTTTTTTTTTTAAGACAGAGCCTCACCCTGTTGCCTAGGCTGGAGTGCAGTGGCGCAATCTTGGCTCACTGCATCCTCAGCCTCCTCGGTTCAAGCAATTCTCCTACCTCAGCCTCCCGAGTAGCTAGGATTACAGGCATGCACCACCATGCCCAGCTAATTTTTGTATTTTTAGTAGAGATGGGGTTTCACCATGTTGGCCAGGCTGGTCTCGAAATCCCAACCTCAGGTGATCCACCCACCTCAGCTTCCCAAAGTGCTGAGATTAGAGGCATGAGCCACCACCCCAGGCCAAAATGGCTTTTTGAAAGCCGCAGAACAAGGGGGGTACTGTTGTGTAGCCTAGTCTAAACAGTCTTTCCCCTTGCATCCTTTTTCTTCTCCTTTTTCTCTATCTCACTCACACACACACACAAACACACACACACATGCATGCACACACACACACACACACACATGCATGCACACACACATACATGCACACATACTTGCTTTGGTCAATGTGACGAAAAGGTCAAGGTTATCTCTCGGTTGCTGCCTTAAGAAATCAAATCTTTTTGGCAGAGTGTCATAATCAGCTAAAAACATTACCTTTACTTCCACAAAGAGGCAGAAATTACTCCCAAACATCAAAGATGAGGCACGGGGGATCCCTAGACAGTAGCCTATAGAAAACCGAATTGTAGATCAAGACCAGCTTCATAAAAACAATTCCCTTGTTTTTCTAACAAATGAAGCATCCTTGGATTTGGTGGTTTGGGACTTGGTAGTTCTATATAGAGCTCTCAGTAAGATGAATACTTGTAATTTGGGGTTTTTTTCAAAAGCCTTGGAATTTCCTTATATATTTATAATGCATATGAGTGGTGAGACAGAATAATTAGGAGTATCTTAGACAACAGAAAGCTCATTTGGTCCTTGCAATTTCAAGCAAAGTCTCTAGTCAGATAATATTTTTAAAAGCAGAATTCAGGCTATTGTTTTGAAAAATAAATCAGATGGAAATGAGAGTAGACAAATGAGAGATTTATAATCCCTGTGGTACGCAGTTCATAAATTGGCTGCCCTTTTATCTCTGCAGAAAAAGAAATGGGGAAATTCTGCAAACCCCAAAAGAAATAGGCAGGACATCTAAGTTAAGAATGCAAGGGGAAAGGGATTCCCTATTAAAGCAAAATACTACCCCCTGTGCCCTGCACATATCATAACTTACCTGTTTTATTCCATTCTAGCTGGGCTTTGCTAGGTGGTTTAGTAGTTAGTCTGAATGTGGCCCTAGAAGGAGGGGCAACTAGGAAGTGGCTCCCAGCTGTGCACTTCATGAATTTTACTTTCCTCTTGAGAATATTGTCAATATTGTGTCCCAAGATACAAGCAGCTTCCACTGGAGTTATGTAAACCAATTGACAAAAAGCACCTTATCATTTTAGCAAAACTGAAATCAAACTCTGCCCGCACTAAAAAAAAAAAAAAAAAAATTGTATAATAAGGGGCTGCCTTAGTTCAAACCCACAGATTCCTTTGAGCAAGCAGCCTCTGTTCCTTCTGCTAGGTCCAGTCTGCCTATTCCCAAAGCTACTGGTGGTGCTGCTACTTCTTCAGGTGAGAAATTATCCTCTGCTTATTGGAAGGTCATTGCCCCCATGGGTCTAACGATATACCTATCCTGTAGCAATACAATATCATGCCATCCATACAACAGAAATTATTAATACATACATAAATAGGCTGGTCATTCCATCGCAAGGAAAAAGAAAAGGTTTAGATGCATGATATAGCTTGGGATGATTCATCGGAGAATGTTGCTAAAGATAGGGCAGTATAATATGGAAGCTGGCCCAAGGAGAAATTGTTACGACATAGATAACACTGGGTTAAAGCTACAGAAAAATGAAAAAGGAAAAATCAAGCTGTTTAAACATTAAACATTTGTTTAAATAATAAAGTAAAGTTAGCCTGACAGCAAAATCGATATTAAATCAGGCCTGGAAACTGTTTTACGACCTCAAACACCGGGCTTCTTAACTGCCAGTGTCATAAATGATGTCACTTTGCAGCATGATCGTGGCTGCCAGCAGCAGGTCAGAAATGCCAGCTTTAATTTTAAAATGTTAATTTGTGATGTAATTTACAGTTTGCTCCCAGGGACAAATGTCGCTCTCTGGGCATGAACCTCCCAAAGTGCTGCTGTGAGCAAAAGGCGTTCTCCCTCTTGATTTCCTCCTACCTTTAACAGCATGGTTTCACAGGGGCCTGCAGATTCTCCTGGGTTTGAATAAAGTATGGGAGGACAGTAATAAATGGGTCAAGGTTATTCTCCAGTCAGTGAGAACATTTTTGAGGAAATGCTTCTGGGGTAAAAGAAAAAAAAAGCCATAGAAAGCTGTACCTGCTGTAAAACATTGCATGCACAGGCTGGAATTTCCTGCCAATGATATGGCCAGAGTGGGGTTGCAGCAGAGGAAACAACTTTGAGAGGCTTCCTGTACCATGTGACTTGCTGGACCTATGGACAAAGACTTCCTTTATTCCCAGCCTCGGCCCCTCCATTCTCCATTCTCCCACCTGAACCTGTCCTCTCTCTCCCAACACACTCCCCTGCTGGCCTTGTCTCAAAAGCAGAAATGTCTATGTTACTGACTTCTGAGGTCCCTCAGTGTCTCAAACTAAAATAAGCTTTGCCAGCGTGCCCTGTAGAAGCCGCTGGCTTCCCCAAGGTGGCACTGCCTGCCATGGGGACACTGCCTTCAGTAAGAAAGGGTGTACTTAGTTTACATTCCCCAGGTGTGGGTTGAGCAGATACAGCATGGGGTCCTTTGCTTGTGGTGGTGCGGTCACAGCTGGGGAGCTTTGTAGTTTAGGTGGTTGTTGATGAAGGCCGGGATACAAAGGACCATGGGAAAGCTGAAGTTTGGTGAGTGTGTGTTTGGAGGAGTGGTGATGATGAGAGACTGTGTTTGTCTGCTAGGGCTGCCGTAGCAAAGTACCACAGGCTCAGTGGCCTAAACAGAACGTAGTGTCTTACAGTTCTGGTGCTAGAAGCCTGAAATCAAGGTGTTGGCGGGGCCACGTTTCCCCTCAAGGCTCTAGGGAAGCTCTGTTCCAGGCCCTCTCTCCTAGCTTTGAAAGGTGGCAGCCTAACCCCAGCCTCTGCATGGTGTCCTCAGTGTGTCTGTCTCCATGTCCAAATGTCCCCCTTGTGTAAGGATGCCAGCCACGTTGAAATAGCAGCCCATCCTACTCCAGTAGGACCTCACCTTAAATTAACTAACTGTGTTTGCAATAGCCTTATTTCCAAACGAGTTTACATTTTGAGGAAGTGTGGGCTAGGATGTCAACACTGAATTTGGAAGCACTGTAACTGAACTTATAACAGTGACAAGCAGGGGTAGGAATCAGGAGGGGTCTAGAAAAGAAAACCTGCAGAGATGAGCCCCGAGCAAGAAGGAAGTGTTTGTTGTCCAATAAGCAGGAGACTCAAAGGCAAGACCTAACTCAGGAAGGAATGCTGCTTGGAACAGAATTCCACCTGCCCATCCTCTTGTGGCAGGCCCTGAGATACCAGTGAACACTCCTCAAACAATGTAGCCATTTATGTTATAATTGTATTTTCTACTGAAATTGGATTGGCGTTCAGCTTTCTCTTCTGAAAAAAATCAAAGGACCATGAGAAAAAAAAAACAACAACACTGAAGCATTTGGGAAAGAGATCAGGGGTCAATTTATGTTCCCCTCCAGAGGTAGAAGAAAACACAAACAAAAAGTATATGTGAAACCGAGAACCACACAGGATACATCACTGTGGCTGCGGCACCGCCACTCAGGAGCACCTCTTCCAGCAAACACACTGTCTTGACCCGAGGTGAGGACATGCCCAGGATGGGAGCCAGGTCAGTGGGAAGCCACGGACCTCCAAACAACCACAGAGAAGAAGGCAAACAAAAGAAGTCGTTAGACACTACACTTGCAGTTATGGAAGCTCAGTTGTTACACTCTTGGAAGCAGTTCAGATTTCCACAAATGGCATGGAGTTGCTACGTGATAATTTTTTAAATCACAAAATTCATCTCAGCCCAAAAGTTCTAGACTAGAAATTTCTTTCTATAATTTTTATCCACTTGATTTTCTACACAGCTTAGAATAGGCTCCTCTGTCCCCCACTCCCCAGTAGATTTTCCTACACCTCTGCTCCTCTATAAACTTACAGACATCATCCTTCCTGTGAAAGAGATGTACAAGTTCCTACAAATATTGATTGCAATAAATGCCTGTTTTCTGTCTGCCCCAGTTCTGTCAAATTTGTGTTCACAAAGAGAGGTAGACAAGAAAATTATTCAAGAAAGACACAATTTTTAATTAGAACAGAATAAAACAAAACACGGCCCTGTTTTACAGGTGAAAAGCAATGTCTTCAATTCATGTTCTATCCAAACCGTCCCCTGGAGAACATGCTGTTTTGATGTGCTTACCTGAAATATGAATGACTGATGTTTTGCTTTGGGAGTAGCAGTGGGGGGACTCTTGCAGAGGAGTTACGGGAAAGGGTAGCCTCTAAAGACTTTTGTAAAAAAACAAAAAATAAAGTTTGGTTTTGGGTTTTTGTTTCTTTAAGTGTGTGCTCCAGCTTCCAATACAGCAAGGAAAGGCTATTCTGCAAACAAAAGGTGATTTTGCATTCAGGCTTATAAAAGCAAAAATGCTTATCAACAGTTTTAAGAGTAAACAGTGTGGTGACCTCCTATGGCCACATCACACACAAACTCTTCCAGGTGACTCTGATGAAGGATTTAGTGTCTGCTCTGTGGAAATAATTATTTATGTGAAGTGTAGCTTAACCACTGTATTAGTCCGTTTTCACGTTGCTGTGAAGAATGCCACCTGAGACTGGGTCATTTATAAACAAAAGGTCAATTTATTAATTGACCTACAGTTCCACATAGATGGGGAGGCCCCAGGAAACTTACAATCATGGTGGAAGGGTAAGCAGGCATGTCTCACATCGCAGCAGGTGAGAGAGAGGGTGTGTAAAGGGGGAAGACCCCTTGTAAAACCATCAGATCTCATGAGAACTCACTCACTATCATGAGAACAGCATGGGGGAACCATCCCCATGAGCCAACCACCTCCCTCCCTCCACATGTGAGGACTACAGTTTGAGATGAGATTGGGTGGGGACACAGAGCCAAACCATATCAACCACTTTTGTCAACACTTACTAGATCCTATTTTAGTTTACATGGAGGTTAAGGCAAATAAGAACATTTATTTCATCTAGGATTCTAATGTATCAGGCTTTGCTTCTGAGAAGATCCAATGCTTTGCAAAATAAAGGTTATAATGCAAATTAGTGTAAATGTTTCTTTTCCTGATGATGCTAACTGAATCAGTCTGTATTAGTCATCAGATGAGACACATGGTAACTCCTGGCCTTAGAAGGAGCTACAGGTATGTAAATCAAGAGGAAGCCACTCATTGCTCACTGAACGGGCATGTGAAATAACACCAACTGCATACAGAAGAGCATTAACAGGGCTGGGATCCAATGTGTTCCAAATGGATTGTAGTGACCTATGCTCTGGATGAGCTCATTGAAGAGAGGAATCACCTGCTAATTATAGGCAACAGTGTCCTTTCTGGTCTTACAATCCAGGTACTTAAGTGGATTACCTTACCTGGGCTTTAGTGTAATAAAACCAAATGTGAATTTATTAATTGAGTTGCCTTTACTTATAAGTCACTGAAAACCCAACCAAACCTGCTCAAAGAGCAAAGAATGCATGTTAGCCTGGGTAACTGAAAAGTCCAGAGAGGTAGAGTGGCTACAGCTATGGAATCCTACTAAATCAAAGCACTCCTGGTGAGCCTGAAGCAGCCTTAGGACAGAAGCATCACCCTGGAGCATGTGATCATTCAGGCAGTTTGGGAGTGGCAGCTGTTGCCAAGATACTTGCCAAAGGTCCTCCTCTCCTTTTTAGCTGGAATAGCAGAGGTGTTCACTAAAGCAGCAGCTGGGTCTAATGAACCAACACAGAGGAATTGCAGCAAATTTCTGTGGCCTTACCAAAACCCTGGTGAATCATTTTTTTACTCAAGAACATTTATTTTCAGCAGTCTAGTTTTCTAGTTTTCAAAACTTTCAAAGATAGCATTCGACACAGCTAAGTATCACCCAACATGATAATAATAAATTTACAAAAATTGGGTTGGACTTGAGGTTGCCCTTGATCCACTCAAGAAATCCATCCAATCTCCATTCAGGAAGAGCCTGGGACCCTTAAGAAGGTTCCAGGTCACTGCTGTGCCCCGCCTTAACAGCCCACCAGAATGAACACGGCCCTGCTGGCAACAGTGAATAATCATATTCATCTCACCTATGCAGAGATGGCTCAATGTCCCTCCAAGAACACACAATGGCCTCTTCTGTTATCACATCCATGAGGATGCTAGTTTCCAATTTCAGATGTCAAAGGTCTCATATGGTTGAAGCTAGAGGCTGAGTGGAGAAGGCTTCCAGGAAAGAAGGTAGAACCTACAAAGTAGAGATAGATAATTCTACTTTGTAAGGACATTGAGTAAAAGGGTCAATGCCCCCACCAAGCTGGCCTCTCAATCTCCTTGATCCCTAAATAAGAAGAAGAGAAGACAGGGAACAGTTTCATACTTTGGCTGAGACATGGGGCTGGAGCTTTTTATGGACAAAAGATATTTGTTCCCCGCCAAGCCACCCACAGCTCGGGTCCCCTTCTCTGAACCCAAATAATACTGAGTGACTATAAAATACCCCTTTGCTCAAAAGCACCTGGTTTGCATGGTATCCTAATGCAGACTGTCATGCATTCTCCACTTTGGTGTATTTGGTGCCCAAGAATTTGTGTTTTTAACAAATTCCCAGATGGTGCTGATGCTGCTGGTTCAGGGACCACACCTTGGGGACCACTGCCCTATAGTGGAGTATGCATCATTAATTGCACATTGGAAACATCTGGGGAACTTAATCCCCTGATGCCTGGGTTCAACCCCCAGAGATTCTAACTGGGTATTGGAATTTATATTAAAAAAAAAAAAACAGCAACACAGTACTTTTAGGCATAGAGGGTTATGACTGAAACTGTTGTGATTTAGGGCGAGAAAGTCATTCACTGTATACCCAAGATTTCTTCTCAAGGGTAGATCATAGAGGGAAGGAAAGAAACAGGCCGTTTTCATTAGCCATCCCCCTACCCCCATCCAAAGAAAAACCCTAGAAGCGGTTTTCTGGTGAGGATGACTACATTGGCCTAATGAGCCAAAGCATTTTTTCTTGGCTACCTTTGAGATCCACAGGAAAAGAAATCGCTGCTATAGTAACAGGAATGCTTGTACACAGTCAGTCATGGGGGGCAGTAGGATGAATAAATACTTCTGTTTGCACTATAACCCCACAGCCTTTTCTCAGCCATTCAATGTGAGGGGACACTCCCCTACTTTGTAACCTCAGAAACAGAGAGACTTATGCCTGCTGGCTTGCCATGGTAACCAGCAGGAAAGAATTGAGGTTTCTATTCACCCAGGGCAAGAGACTCTGGATTAGCTAGACAGAAGTTGGGCTATAAAATCCATTAATACAGTGTGGAAAAGGCTAATCATTATGCCTCTTGTCAGACTCTAGGATAGAGGCTGTGTGAAAAAAGAAGTTTAACTAGCTGTGGCCTTTACTGTATTTGATAAAGTGTAGTTTACTTTCTACTTGAGGTTTTTATTGACCGTAATAATTCTAATTGAAATAAACATTTTGATTACAGCTCTGTTCTGCAACTGCTTAATAGGGAACTAAAATAACTTTCAATAATCATTTTGTGCAAATGGGATTCATTTAGCCTGACAGTTATTCCGGGCATTTATTGGCATGCAGCAGGCTGGGAGGGTTTCCGAGCATAATTACGGGAACATTTTACACTGGGCTTAACCTTACCAAAATGACAGACTGAAAAGTGGTGTAAAGGAGCAAATAAAACCCATAATCTGCCATAGAAACTCATAAATGAATCCTCTTTCTCTACTGTTTCTAATGCCTAGGACTCTAGTTAAAATTAAAAGGAGTTTTCTTCTGAAACTGACAGTCTGGCCACAAGAGCACACTTTAATGAGGGTACAATGCAAAGCTGGCACTTTGGGGCAAAGGGATATTTTATAGTCACTCACTCAGTATTATTTGGGTTCAGCAGAGGAGACCTGAGCTGTGAGTGGCTTAGGGGTACAAACACCGTCTGTCCAGGAAAAGCTCCAGGCCCCTTGTCTCAGCCACAATGTAAAACTGTTCCCTGTCTTCTCTTCTTAGTTAGGGGTCAAAAAGATTGAGAGGCCAGCTTGGTGAGGGCATTGACCCTTTTACTCAATGTCCTTACAAAGTAGAGTTACCTATCTCTACTTTGCAGGTTCTATCTTCTTTCATGCACGCCTTCTCCACCCAGCCTCTAGCCCCAGCCACATGAAACCTTGGAGATCTGAAGCATCCTCATGGATGGGATAACAGAAGAGACCATTGTGAATTCTTAGAGGAATACTGAGCCATCCCTGCACAGCTGAGATGAATATGATTACTCATCATTGCCAGCAGGGCTGTGTTCATTCTGGCGGGCAGTTAAGATAGGACAGAGCACTGATCTGGAACCTCCTGAAGGGCCCTGGCTCTTCTGTCTGAATGGATATAGGATGAAATCTTTGAGCAGTCCAAAAGCAATCTTAAGTCCAACGCAATTTAAGCAAGTTGATTATTTTCATGGCACTGGCTGATCTGCGTTTTAACAAGCCTCCATGTAAGTCAAATGCATGCTCAGGTTTGAGAACCACTACTGTAAGAGATTGTCCTTAAAGAGGAAAATAGAGCAAAGATGTTTATAAGTAACTCACCTGTAAAGAGAAGCCAGCATTAACCCCTAATGGAACAGATGCAAGATTATATGCCAACAATGTCCACTGACTGTCTGAATAGTAAGACAAAGGACATAAGAGAAGAGGTGCTAAAAATACCACTTAACTCTTACTTAGATGGGTAAGAAGGATCTCTGTGAATCATCATCATAAAAGCCAGCACCGGTTGATATAATAAGAAAATTATAAGAAATAATGAGTTAATAATACTGGCATATTATCTCATGATATAATATATACAATATAATTACATAATAATAATGGCATATTATTATTAACTCATTATTTCTTATAATTTTCTTATCATTAAACCCGTGCTGAATGAATATTAGCATGAGTTAATAATAATAAAATAATAATAATGAGTTAATAATCATAAAAAATAGCAAGTTCACAGAAGCTAGAATGGACACACTAAAAGGCAGAGCTGGCTCAAAAGTAAAATCTTGAGTCAGGCAAATGTTTGCTTCCCCTTTCCTCCCTACCCTGTGTCAGTTCCTCTGATGCCTACTTCTAGGTTCCCAAGGTCCTCATAATTCCCAGAGGCTCTCAGAACAGAGAAAGGAATTCATTTATGCTAAGATCTAAATGACTAACAATTTTGTGCTCTAACTTTCCTTGAAGTATTTCGATTTTAAAGTTCCATGTTCAGAATCCTGTGCTGAACTTGGAGACCTACACAGCATTTCCCAAAGGCCAGGCCCTTTACATATATTAACTCCTTCACATTCGTAACAATACTATGAGATCGATACTGGTTTACACCATTTCACAGGTGGAGAAATTGAGGCATGGAGATGTTAAGCAGTTCTCTCAGGGTCAAGCAGCTGAAGCATGACTTCGAACTTAGGTAGTCTGGCTATAAATTATAAGCTCTTAATTATAATATTCAACATCCTCTCAAACAAGTGGACTCTTAGGAAGATTTGGGAAGGAGACGCTCTGAGACAGATACTCACTCCACACCTTGTGAATAACTGCCAATTCTACCTACATATCGGGTCAGTTTTGGTCATGTATCAATTTGGGGTATTATTCCATCTTGGAAAATATGTGTATCACCCTTGTCTTCATAAACTTTTCCTGTCCCTACTATTTCCATGAATATTTGCCTAATACAAATAAAAATCCTGAATTGTTTTTAAAGGATTTGTTTTTCTTATTAAAGAAAAAATATGATCCAAGTCAATGTGGTGCTTCCAAGATGTGTTTCTTCAAACTCTCAAGCATCCTAGAAATCGTAGGTTATATTAGTTTCTCTGAGAGATCCAACATCGGGACCAAACTCTAGCTTTTGGAGAGAGCTCTGTGGCCCAAGTGGAAGAGGGTTCAGATAAGGTTGGAACTTTTTTCCTCCCACATTTTCTCCGCAAGTCTTTGTCAAAGCCTCTTTCTAGATAAAGTCTTGAATTTGATGAAGGCATCACGCTCTGGCTTCTGACAAGTCTGTCAAAAATAGACTGTCATCCCATTTCAGTGTCATCTCACATCTAAAGACCACGGAATAGAGTGGCTCTGTGTTAGCCCATAAAGGACTTACTAAATATTACACATCTGAATCTTCTTGGCAAAAGCCTTCTCCTGTTGGCTGGGGAAGGGTGGGGTGGCAGCTCTGAGTAATCTTCAATTCTCATCCCTTGACACTTTAATTAAAGTAATTTAACAGCCTGTTAGGCACGATATGCAGAATTTCCTGCTAGGATCCCATGAAGAAAGAGTTGGGGCAACAGGAAGATATGTGTGAGGATGGAAATCCAGGCAGCCTAGGGTTGGAGGGAATCCTGGTTATTACTCAGCCCAGTGGCTGTGACTTTCCCAAGGTCACACAATTAATTAGTAGCCACTCTGGATCCTATACTGGATGAGGAGCTGTGGGATGTTAAATAGGACTATATAGGCATAACCGATTATGAATACTTTTCTAGAAAAGTACAGAGTCTGGGCTTCTCAAAAATTAATGGTCAGCCTAAGAGCACCCTTGAGGTCTGAGAAAGGCTGGCAATAATACCAATGACTCAAGATCCTGTGTTTCTTCAGAGGAAAAGGATTGCCAAATGCAGCCTGAGATCCTTCTCATCCCTCCCCTAGTGATATGTCATGGGTACCCTGGAGACATACTGGGGAGTCCCCATGCCTCTCCTTGTTAGGTAGTTAAGAAAACTGCCTTCTATTCAGGCTGGTGCAATCACCAATAGCACCCATGCCATTAATCCTTTTAATCAAGGAGCACTGTCCAGTTCTGACATTCAAAAGTGTTATTCTTTGGCTAGACTTTTTTCCAAGACCTTAAAGAGCTTATTTTTTAATTCCACCATTTGAAAATAAGAATTTTTAGGCTGACAAATAATATGCATTTCATTCTAAAAGTGGATGACATTTACCCTGTTCTCCAGAAAGTATACCCATTAGTATTTCCATGTATGCTGAGCACGAATCAGGATTCAACTGGATTATTTCCAGCTTGATTGGTCTGAGGCAGGTGTGAGAGTGTGTGTGTATATATATGCATGTATATATAATCCCTATATATGTATGCATGCATATGTAAAATATGTATGCATATATATGCATACATATATAGGGATTATATACACATGCATATATATATATATATATGTATATATATATATGCACCAGACCAATCAAGCTGGAAATAATCCTATGTATACATGAGATATACATATGAATAGAGATTTTATATATACATATATGCATATATATGTATCAAAGGGATTATATATATAATCCTGAGACATGATGGATTTCAAATAGTCTTGTAATATGCTGAGAACTTCATAATGCAAACTCTCAGATTGTGGTTATCACTCGCTCCTCCTTTCACATTTGAGAATCAAGATAAAGGAGAGGGCAGTTGCAGGCTGAGAGGCCAAGTCTGGTGAAGTCTAGGAGCAGAGTTAGCCAGTGGAGGCTGCTGGAGGGGGATATGCTGGAGAAGTGGGAGAATCATTAGTTCTGGCTTATTTTGCAGGCAAATGATCCACGGCTTTAAACGGTTCCTGATTCTATCATAGCTAGAAAAAAAATGCAGTGAAGGAAAGAATTGTGTGCAAAGTCATGAACCCGCAAAAGCAAAAGGGACTTCAGGTGACTGAGAAGCTCAGTTAGATGAGGTTGCTGGCTGGAAGATGGATGGTGGGAAGAGGCAATCAGAATGTGATGAGAAAGAAGTGAAACAAACTGGGTTTGGATCGTGACAGTCCCCCTACTCCCTTACGCTTTCTCTGGCTACGCAGGCACAGAGTCACATCTTCCTGGGAAACCTCAAGCCTGTATTATTGGAATCTTAAACCTGAAAGGGATATGAAAGGTCACTAATACTTAGTCTTTGTGACAGATTCCATACTGTTACTCAACTCTGTACTTTGTGTTCTGTGTCTATACTTTGACTCTTTAAATACATTATCAAAAATTTCATGGGAGGAACCTTCCCTTAATTGTAACTAATTAGGAACAGGCACAGTGACTTAATCAACAACAGTTGTTAAAGCATTTCTACATGCCAAGAGCTCCCTACATATTATATTTAATCCTCAAAATAATTCTGAGGCACATATTATAATTATTTCCATTTTATAAATGGGTAAACTAAGTCAGGAGAGCTTAGGTAATCTGCCCAAGATCACAGAGCTCATAAATGGAAGAATCAGGATTTGAAACCAGGTTGTCTCATCCTGGAGTTTGTGTTTTTAAACTTCAATACTCTACCTGCTTCCCTGGTAAATACTTAAGAAGGTGTTGTTGAATGAATAGAATAAGTGGATGTCGTAATTATTTTTTAATTGAATACTTGCTAATTGAAATACTCTTAGTACATTATTTAATTCTTCAACAACTAAGTGATTTCCTTTATCAAGTCACCAGTGGGCTCCATATTCAAAGAACATGAAGAGCCTACCAGTATTTCTCAGAGGTCTGTGAAAGAGAAACTGCTTCATTAGCTGGCAAAGCACCAGCTCTGTCCAGACCACTGGGTTCTTTTCTCTAATACACATGAAAGCTCCCTGAGTGTTGAAGTTTCTCTCTTTCAGGGTGTTAGGCGATCTGATATTACTCTACATCTCAGAAGCATCTCAATCTTAAAAGTAAGAAAGCAAGCAAGATCAAGAGAGGGCTTGGGAATGTACGTCACTGACAGTTGGTGGTAGTGAAGGATCAGACAACTCTCAAATTCAGAGAATAGCCTGGGTGGGGTCCTCATCTCTGGCCATCACCCAGAAACCACTGGGAGCCAGGAAACTCTGAGGGAAGGACACAGCTAAGATTTCTATTTGAACCCTAAAATAGGAGGGATGAGGGTGAAACGATTGCCCACTGCTATTTCAGAGCCAAATGCAGGCACTTGGGAATTTAAACCCGTTATTACTTATCCTTGGCTAGGAAACAGGATGAGCAAAAAAATGAAGGTGCTGACAGCTCTGTTTTCAGACAAGTACCAGAGCAAAATCAAAGTCAGGACAAGCATCAAAAGAATGCAAGCAATGTGACATTCCTGCATTATTTAGGGATGTGAAGAGAAGGGGAGCTGTTCTCCTGAGGAAGGAAAAGCCCTCTCTCTCCTAACATCGGCCAAGAGGAGATGCCTCGCCATGCAATTCCCCTTCTGCAGAGCAGCTGTGCAGGAAAAGCGCCCTCCTTTCCCATGATTCTCATGTGTTTTGACTGATGCTTGTGGAATAGTTTAAACTCAGGCTTTCAAAGGTTGGCCAAACAAATCTTGGACAGAAATGTCAAACTTCAACAAACTATCATGTCCAATGTCTCAATTTCAGCTCAGTGTTTAGACTGGAAGGAAAGCAGATGAATAAAACAAACAATTTTGTATTTACATACATACATATTTGATCACCACGAAAATGACCCACTGCCAGATCACCAAAGGATATAGGTCACAACAGAAGCATGTGGAAGGTACAACTGCAAAGCAATGAGACTTTAATAAGTATGCCATAGTTTATCGTATGAATGAAAAATGTTGTCCTTGAGAATCACCATGGAAATAAGTCACTTATTCTAACAATAGTGCCATTAGTAAAAACATAGGAAGAGTTTGTGAAACATACATAAAAAAGTATTGCTTTACAACGATGAAAATCTCAAACTCCA
Source organism: Pan paniscus (assembly GCF_029289425.2). NCBI lineage: Eukaryota > Metazoa > Chordata > Mammalia > Primates > Hominidae > Pan > Pan paniscus. The sequence continues at coordinate 30,144,924 of NC_073255.2, read as the reverse complement.
CTCTGTCACCAACTAGCTGTGTGACCTTAGAAAATGTACTTAACCATAATCTTTCATATTTTCACTGATCAAATGTGAACATTAATTCCTTTGATGCCTGAATAAAATACAGGTGTATGTAAATTTTTGACATCTAGAAAGTACTCACAAATTGTGGCTATAATAATTATCATCATTAATGATGATAATAAGGAACAGGAATCAGCCATTTAAAAGCTATGGAAACTTGAGCAAGTGCCTCAACCTCTCTGATTCTCAGGTTACTCATTTGAAAAGAAGGTAGAGGCTGAGCATGGTGGCTCCCGCCTGTAATCCCAGCACTTTGGGAGGCCGAGGCAGGCCTCCTACTTGATGTCAGGAGTTTGAGACCAGCCTGGCCAACATGGCAAAACCCTGTTTCTACTAAAAATACAACTGGGTGTGCGTGCTACTTAGGAGGCTGAGGCAGGAGAATCACTTGAACCCAGGAGGCGGAGGTTGCAGTGAGCTGAGATTGTGCCACTATACTCCAGCCTGGGCAACAGAGCAAGACTCTGTCTCAAAAAAAAAAAAAAAAGGCGGACGGTGGGTGGGGGGAGAAGGCTTATAAAAAGAAGGTATAATAACATTTCATAAGGTTAATAGAGAGATACATGTGAACATATGAAAAGCATCTAACATAGTCTCAGCTACATATTTGATGCTTAATACAAATTCTCCTTTTTAGTGACACTTTATAGAGCATAATATAGTATTTACTCTGCAAATTAAAGAAAGGCCAGGATAAAGTATCAAATCCAGTTTTCTCCAGAAACTATCTTGCTGTTTAAAACCTTATTCTAATCTATTTAAAACTAAAAGTAAAAATTAAATCCTAGTACAGATTAAATTTGTAATTGGAAACACAACAGATAATACAAACTTCTTGCGTGTTACATTTATAATGCAAGCTAAATAAAATACCTATGAGTAGTAAGATATGAGAACATGGAAACTCTTAAAGATGATAATCATGACAGTTTATAAGACCTTATATTCAAGTTATTACATAAATGTATTCCTCTTATTTCAGCAAGGAGGCTATAAAAGATGCAAACAACTACCCAAAAAAATCCAGGCTTTCACTTAGAGCGTAGGATGATCAGGAGTGCTAGAAAGAATGAATAAGTCTGTCTTCATTAACTAAGGGTCTAATCAATTTAAGTCCCCATGGCTATGAAAAAGATCAAAAGATTTTGGAAGTCCTCTTCAAAAGCTTTTGACACCAACCTAGTGTGAAATTCTAAAGTATCTTTACAGTCCTCCACACTCTGGAGTGTTTTAATTCTAGGTTCAATCAGGTGATATTTTCAAAACAAAAGTTAGAGGTAGAGATAGTTATAGCAGTAATGGGAATGGATCAAGACTGGGAATAAAGACTCAATTGGACCTACTACTCAGTGATCATTTAAATAATACTTCTTAAATGTTCTATTTTCTTAGACATGAATACCATAATGTTTTAATATGTAATGAATTTTTTATTATACAATTGTAGGAAATCCTTGAGAATGCTAGTTTCTCAGTTAACTAAGTTTACTCTTAGTAACTAAGCCTATCTGTTTAGATAATTAGGCAATCCATCCAAATTATAGACAGCACACGGGAGAAAGTAGCCTCTTGATTGCTGAGTTTGTAAATTCAAACATGTAAATTGTTTGTCCTCAATATAGGAGATACGGTATCAGTATCACCCGTAGGGCGTTTTCAAACTACAGGCACATGTGTGCACACACACAACACACCCTACCCACCTTCCATCAGAGATTCTGGCCACCTATCTAGATACTATGTAATTTCCTCTGGGAAGGAGAGTGGCTTGTAGGTTAGGAAGAAAAAACCACACAGATGATTCTGATATAGTCCCTCTTCCCACCAGAGACCTACTGCTAAAAATTGATGGCACGTGTCACAGTTATTTTTTGTATATTTCCGAAGAATCAACATATTTGCTATTATTGTAACAGACTCTTATTCCAGGAAAGGCTGTTGAGATGCAATTGAAATGATGGTAACTGACTTATTCAACCAAACACCCTGTCATTCTCTTAGCAGAAAAAGCTCAACCCAAGTATTTCATGTTCTTAGGCAGGGGCATCTGCAAAGCATGTGTCTGACCAAAAGTTGGTCACTTGAAGAAATACATGAGCAAGTTAAAATATAATTTATAGCACACTTCTCACTACACATGGATCTGCTCTGTGGTGTTTCTACCCTAGCCCCAAGTTTATAGTGCCTAGGATACCAGAAAGACTTTTAGGAGCATGTTGTCAGGTCAAAAGCAGCAGAAAAAATGTTGAATTTCTCTTATATCAACTATTTCAATATATTACCACAAAAAAGTACGAGGGTCTACTAGAGATTTTTCATGCACACATCTTTTCTTTCAGTCTTGATATGCAATCTGTCAGCAAACTTTGATTTGCTTTATTAGGCCTCCTTGTTATCACTTCATTGTCTCACAGCTTTCTGCCCATTTCTCTTGTGATTAATTTCTTCTTGGATGCCTGTATGCCTGATTTGGGAAATGATGCTGTTCACATTGAACTGTTAGTATTTTGTAATAATGAATGTAAATGAAATGTAATAAGAAACCACATACCCTGAAAAGTAAATGATGCTCAGAACCAGACAGGCTGGAGAGAGATGCTTGTGGTATGGAAGTCTTATCAGAAACCAGTTTTATTTTTATTTTTAAAATGTATTTGCCTAAAGAATAGCTATGGTACACTCCAGATGGGCCCATCACTAAGACTAAGGCCAAGTAAATCCATTCAGTTTCTCACATGATCTCCCTCTGGCATTACATTCTTGTACTCTCTTCTGAGCCCATGTTTTCTCCCTAGTATATTAGTAAGAGTAAAGACCTTCTAAGGAACAAAATGGATCCACTTTGGAAGCTTAGCACTGAAAACTATTTAATCTGATGCCATAATGAGAAACTATTGCTCAATATTTTTTTCTTTCTATTGAGACAGGGTCTTACTCTGTCACCCAGGCTGGAGTGCCATGACATGATCTCGGCTCATTGCAACCTCCACCTCCCAGGCTCAAGTGATCCTTCCACTTCAGCCTCCCGAGTAGCTGGGACCACAGGCGTGCACCACCATGCCTGGCTAATTTTTCGTATGCCCAACATTTTAATAAGAGCTTTGATCACTGATTTAAGAAAAATTAAAGTGGTAGTATTTGTAGAATATCAGAACAACTAGTTGAAGAGATACATTTCTAGCCATAATTATCTCCTAGCCAGTCACTCCTTTAAGCTCTCTCAATTTACATGCGTTTTCAACGTGCAGTCCTAGCTATTGTTATAATAATTATTTTAACGAGGTTTGTAAAAATAATTTTCAGTTACTGGTAAGTCCCAATTGCCTGACTGGCTAAAAACTGTCAGCCAGATTTCAACCTTGCAGAAGGCAAAAGTCATAGTTTCATATTCTGATGTCGAGGCCCAGATAGGTAACAAAGACAATGATCAAGCACAAAACGTCAGACTTCAGAGACATTTCAGGCACTCAAAACAACCTCTTCATACCCAGGAATTTTCAAAACATTGAGTCTGGCTTTCTCCACAACTCAACAGCAGTCCATATGGAGTATAAAATGTGCTTCACGCATGGACTTTGAATTTTTTAACAAACCATTTATAGCAAAGGTGCTAAAGTTATGCTGGAATTTAAGACAAGAGTAATTGATCAGGCTGGAGTTACAAATACAAATATCCTCAGAGCTCGGATAGTTCCATCACCAAAATGTCTCTATTGGAGTGGAATTACACCTAAAAATCAGTTAGGAGACAAATAATGAATTGACTTAAGATTTTTTCTACAATGCTTTATATTTGCAAAGCCTTTTGCAAAGTCTTCATATTTAGAACATCAATACATCTGGTCTGCACGATAAACCTTTTAGCATGAACAGATATGCAGGGCCATAATTCAAACATACAAAATATTAGACTCAGTTCTGCTCCCTCTTAACCACACAGTACTGTGGCAAACTCTTCAGAAATGCCGATGGCTGAAAACCTCTCCTTCAACTCCTTCCTGATTTTCCAATGTGGTTATGCCTATGACGGCAGTCTCTGCTGGGGGCACAGTGGTAAGTGAAAATAGTAAAATAAGGGTACTCATAAAAGATAGTAAAAGAAGGTGTTGTACACAATGTTCTTACTTCTTAATATTAATAATGTTTATTGGAATCGCTCCTGATTATAAAGTAATTATAGGCTCTTTGTGGGAAATATGAGGCAAGCATTTTTTTTAACTTCATCTACTTAAAAAAAAAGAAATACTTTTAAGGCTGGGTGCGGTGGCTTACGCCGGTAATGCCAGCACTTTGGGAGGCCGAGGCTGGCGGATCACCTGAGGTCAGGAGTTTGAGACGAGCCTGACCAATATGGAGAAACCCGTCTCTATTAAAAATGCAAAATTAGCCAGGTGTGGTGGCATATGCCTGTAATCCCAGCTACTCGGGAGGCTGAGGCAGGAGATTCACTTGAACCCGGGAGGCGGAGCTTGCAGTCAGCCGAAATCGCACCATTGCGCTCCAGCCTGGGCAACAAGAGCGAAACTCCGTCTCAAAAAAAAAAAAAATGAAAAAGAAAAAAACACTTTTAAGGTTTGTTTTCCAACTCACTCATCATACCAAAGTTTAGGAACTGGCCAAAAATGAAGTCTCCCAGAATACAGGTCTAAGTTACCCCCCGGGGACTCCTATGCAAAATGTTGACTGACCTAAATATGAACCTTCTTTTGTCCTTACCCTTGTATTGTCTCTGAACCACAAATGCTAGCAGAAATAGGTACCTTAAACCCTTCGAGCAGGATGCCCAGTAAAAGCTAGGTAAGGAAGAAAAGAAAAAGATTCCATGTGCTCTGGCAACAGCTTCCATGACCACTGCTTGTGGTGAGTTCTAATGGCTAATGGCTGACAGTGATGGCTAGAGAGCCATGTCCATCGTTATAGGAAGATGGGCTTACACAGGAGGTTGATATTGGTATTATCGCTTTGCCCATCTCCTGCTTTAGCAAATACTAGTACAATGAAAACTGGGAGCAGGACAGGGAAAGAAATAATAAACAGTTATATTACCTGACATTCTAACTGTCAAAGGGTACATCATTTTCATCTTAAAATAAAATCTAAAACCTTCATGACAATTTGAATGTAAAATGAAGACTCTCTTCATAAACCCAACTTCCCTTCTTTGACATTTCTATTATCACTAATTTTCAAAAATGTACAGTAGATCTTGCTAAGCAACAATAAAACCACCCATGTTACAAGTTTAGTTTTATGTAACACTCCATATGGTGGATTCATAATAAATTTCTACTGGGAATACAATCATAAACCACTATTTTCTGCTATAAAAAACCATTAAAGCACAGACATGCACAAACAAGGTAATCTGCAATACATTTGGAAATGTTAAAATACCACAAATGTAAATATATTCTGCCCCATTGCAATGCATGTAATTTCCATAGCTTTATTAGAAATCTTGCCTTAGCAGTGGTTTGGCCGATAGGTTATAAATATAGTAGGAATGAGTCAGCATGCAAATCCCTTCTGTGAAAAAACAATTTGAAAGGTTTTATAGCCCAAAGGTGTTTATTATTTTGTAGAATAGTAATGCAAGTTTCTGTTTGGAACCTGCTGAGAAGAGAATTCTTGAAACATCTTGTTTATAAAACAGCAAGGGAGAAACATCGGCAACTTTAAAATAAAAAAGAACATGATTTATGTAAGGCCATAGAAATAGGATGTCCCAAATAAAGTCTGTAACTGATGGAGTGTGCACACGTTAGGGTTGCACAAGAGGTGATCAACATATCCCACCGCGAAGAGGAAAGCAGCATTAACCTGGAACATTTGAATCCTGGGGCAGATAGGTAAATGTCTTTGGAGATGGGAGGAGATAAGGTCATAGAGGTGAGGAATTGAGAAGTGAATTAAGGAAAGAACTGTCAGGAACAACTGCAGGAGAGGACGGCATGAGGAGAGAAATTGACAGAGCAGGGGGTCACTGTGATACAAAGAATCTGAGGCCAACACAGGGGCTCTGAAGACAGCAGCAAACTATAAAAAAGTTTATAGCCAGTGAAGGGGACAAGGCCAAAGATGCAAGAGACAGAAGGCATTCCCAACAGGGTGTGAGGTTCAGGCGGGACAAGAAGGAGGCAGGCTCAAAGACGCAGAGGGAGGGATTCCTTTAGACAGGAGGTGGAGCTGTTTTCTTAGAAAGGGCAAAACTACCAAAGATAAAATCTGCAGAGAGTAAGGAAAGAAGTTGGTGGAACTGAGGCCCGATGGCTTTGGACCAATTCAGAAAACCAAGAGGCAAACTCAGCTTATGACTTTCTTAAAGGTATGAGTTCCTTTTTAAAAGGTATTCTCATTTTTGGGTGAATATAAAGAGGGTTTATGTGTATGTTGTCAAGGAGTCAAAGACTATAAAAGATTCCAAACCATCTAAGCACATATGGCCATGCACGGACACACACACAGCAGAAATGCAAGCCCTTCCCAAAACTAGGTATCCCTGCTTATTGAACTGCTCATAGAACCAACTCATGACCTTTCCCCAATTTCTCCTTTCCCCTTGAGAGGCTCTTTCTAGAAAACTCCTGCCCATCTCAAGCAGGACAGAGCTGAGCACCCGCCATATACATAAGTGCATAAGAATCAGCACTTGTCTGCATACCAGGGCCAGGAAAGGACCCACTTAGCTCAAATTAGCTGTGGAAGGCCAGACATCTTTAAAGAATTGGAAAAGACAATGTTAAAAAAAAAAAAAGAGTGAGAGAGAGAGAGAAACAAATTAACCTCCCCAAATGAAAAAAATTGGTGCACTTTCTTATCTAATTGTATGAAAAGAGGAGGACAGTGTGAATATGACCAGAAGGATATATGGAGATACTATTTCAGAATTCTGACCAAAAAAAATTAACAGAGTCATTCTTTTATATTAAGAGGAAATTGGAGAGGATTGCAAGGGAATACACAAAAATACCAAGAGCTCTTTACTTAAAAGGAATTTAAAAAATTAATTAGAAGAAAATAAAGTGGTGATGTGGGTGAGCACAGAAAATTATTTAGGGAAGGGAAAATCAAAAGTATGAGCAAAAAGGTTACCAGAACTCACAGAGCTATTTTGAGAGTGAAAACCAAGTGAAAAATGTCAAGTATAAGATTATTCTTATTTGACATTTTTATACAGCAGCAACTTATAAAAACATCAAACACTGACATAATCCTTCCTCTAGCATTTTAACACATCATTATATTGTTAACAATGTCAAATGGCTGTAGCTATTCATGTGACTTTTTAATAGATTACTTTTATCATAAAAACGTCATTTTTAGGATAATCGGCATTCTCACATTTTTATGCTCAGCTATGGTCTTAAAATGTCAAGTATGAGAGATATCTGTGTCTGCAATTCTTGAAGTTGTCCTCGAGATCTTGAGAGTATCAGTATAAAACAAGCCTTAATCTGAGGCGGCTGCTGTACTCAAATTATTTTTTTCTACAGTTTTTCTCCTTTTAAAAATAATTACAAGGTGCAAGGATCTGGTAAAGATGAGATTGCAGGTTAAAACCAGAATAGGCTGGAAATTAAGCCTGCTTTGAGCCACATGAAAGGCATCTTATAACATGTCCAATCATCCAGGGTTACATTCCCCATAAGCGTGATTATACATACGCAGCGTTTGACCCTCTTGCTCCGTTAGCAATGACGGTAATGTATCATTTCACTTCCAGGGGCTGACATGTGCCAAATGTCCAACCAAGTTTCTTTGACCTTTCTTCTTAAATGTGAGGAAAACAAAGCAATTAAATAACGTATCAAAGATTAGGCAGCAAGTCGGCCGCAGAAGGGAGATTAGAACTCAACTGAGTCAATAGTCTAGTGCAAAGATTGGTAAAGGTTTTCAGGAAAGGGTGAACAGTCAGTTTTTTAGACTTTGCAGGCCAAACACACTCTATCACAACTACTCAACTCTGATGCTGCAGCACAAAAGACAGCAGGGACTGTACATAAACAAATGGGTGTGACTGTGTTCCAATAAAACTTTATTGACAAAAACAAGCAGTGAGCTGGATTTGGCCCATGGGCCGTAGTTTGCTGACCTCTGATCTCGTGGACTTATCTATATACTCTGTCAAGATTGCAGCTCAATCCTAAGCAAACAGTAACTTCATTTAGATTCAATAACAGTATCTAACATTACTGAGATCTTATCATATGCCAAGCACCATGCTAAGTAATTTATATACATTATCTCATTTTCTCCTATTTCACTACTGTTACTATTCTCACTTTGCAGATGAGGAAATTCAAGTTCAGAGAGGTTATGTGAATTTCAGAAGGTCACTCAGCTTAAGTAATACAGACAGAATTTGAAACTGGGCATCTAGATCAAAGCCCAGGTTCTTAACTACCCACTGCCTGCTGTTCAATGCATGTAACTTATAGGTGTGAAGAAAACACGAAGCCATAGAAAACATGAGCATTTTCCCAAAAAGGGATCGTGGTGTGAAGTGACCTGTCCTCTTTAAACTGACAGAGCTAGACAGGAAACACTCTTACTGTCTAGGCATCTTGAGTTGGCCCCATCCTGATCTCCCTAATGCTGACTGTGCTACGTTAAGCCCATAAACACCACACTGGAAAACAAGAGCCTCCACAAGTTGAATTCTGCAGCCAGCTGATGCCCAGGTCAGTAGATGCTCTCAGCTGCCACTAGAAAGAGGCTGTTGACTAGGGCAGCAAGAAGAAACACAGTAATGAGTTTAAATAACAAACAAAACTGGGGAAGAACCTACCCCAGTACAGATACCTACAGAAGGGTTTGCATGCTAGATCTCTCATTTCATCCTCCACCACTCCATAGCCCCATGGAGATGAATGAAAGACTCTCCACATAACTGACAACCAGCATGTGAGGTTTCCAGCACCTATTCGTCTAGCACATTCCTAACTCACAACACCCTCTGAAGCAGGCAAGTGTTATTTTATCTTTGTATTACAGATGGAATAAGAGGGGTCATTACAATTGAGTGAATTGCTTAAGGCCACATAAGAAAAGACTCAATCTGACTTAGCCTTCTAAGACTTAGCCTTCTAATCAAGACTGACTTAGCCTTCTAAGTCAGTTTCAGGCCTCTTTCCACTCAGACTGCCTTCTCACCTTCCAAAGGGTCCCACAGTGATAATTCAGAAAGGCAAGCCACATCAAAAATCGAACGGCATTATACAAACATCGATATTTGTTCTTGTTCTTGAACTGAAAACACTGAAAAGACATGTGGAGTAATCCAAATCTTAGATGATTCCCTCATCATAGTGAATTTCAGGCAGACTATCTATCATAATGAATAAAGGAGGGGGGATCTCTGGTTAAACGGAGTCCCAGAGGCCCAGAAAGTACAAGATCTGCTCTCAACCCTTTTCACCCAAAAATACTCCTGGGATCAGGGTGACCTTAGTTGCCTTGGTCATGTCAGGTCCAAGCCAATGTTTCAGTTGGGGGTCATAGGAGGAGGAGGGGAGCACCTCTATTCAGCCTCCCTGCACCTTTCCCATCATCACAGAAATTTACTCTTTGCCTACCTTCCCCAGCAACTCACTTCACTCCCAGACCCAAGGCGAAGAACACAAAACATCAAATCAAGATCTACTTTTTGTCAACTAGATTATTTGACTATTCCTTCAAACAGTGAGACAAGCTTCTAGTCTAAGCAAAGTTAGTGGGAGCTGCATATAAACAGCTGAGGACAAAGCTTGTCCCTATTTATACAAGATAAAAACTGTTTATCATTTCTCCTTAAAGCAGATGTGGGTGCTGTTTACGTGCACACAGAGGCATTGCTTTTTCAAGTTTCCTTATTGAAGAAGAAAATGCCTTATTTACATGTACAGCCCACAAATTATAGCCTTGCCAGACAAGGAAGCAGATGAAGATTGTGATTGATATTCCAAAATTTCCATCCTGATTCCCCCATCCTCCGAATTAGCCACTCTATAAATCAAACCGACATATGAACATCTGATGTCAAAACCAATAGGTCACATCTGCAAAAAGCATCAGAAACAAAGAACTAGATTCTGTTAGTCCAAAAACTACTTCTACTATCCCCACCATCACTTCCAACATTACCTTAAAATATCCTGTCTGTTCTCAGGAAATATAGTTTTTCATATGCATATGGGTATAAATGATGGCCATTTTTTTTTCCTTCCTTGGTATGCAGAAAACTGGGATTGGCACTATTTTCCAGGGTAAACCTGAACGAAACCTCAGCTGTTTCTAGGTAAACAACTACTAGTGAAACACACATGTATACTGTTGACCAGTAACCTAACAGAGATGAAAATCCTCATCTATTATTTGGTAACAAACATTGCCTATTTCCCATTAGACTATGGATTCAATCTCTGAGGTCTATGAACTTTGACCCCTACTAACTGTGGAAATTCCTCATTTTTCAAGAGCATTTCTGCTGACCTGGGAACTAAAGTATTTTAAAGTTAAAGGCACAGACTACAAATACAGGAGCATCCCCTTAGGAAATTCACTTAGTGATTCTGAGCATCAGGTCTTCTCTCTCCAGAGGCTCTAAGCATGGAAAGCTGGGCTGTTCCTCCTGCGTAAGCACAAATTGCTGACCTGCCATCCTCAGAACATGTGTTCTGAGCTCTTTTCCAGTAGTGGTGATGGGTTTATAATAGTAAAACTTTTAAATTTCAGGCCTCTTTCCACTCAGACTGCCTTCTCACCTTCCGAAGTGTCCCACAGTGATAATTCAGAAAGGTAAACCACCTCAAAAATCAAACGGCATTATACAAATATACTCACAGACCATCACAACCAAATTTCTCGTTTACAGCTATGGAATCTGAGCTATGAAGAAGGTGACTTCAAGGTCATCTACCTTGTAGCCAAGCCACCCAGGTATCCTGATGTCCAAGTTCCATTCTTCCTCTCCTCTTTCTCCATTTTCAGCTGAGTTATCTGCACACTCACAAAGCCTCCTTGATGACCTTGGCACACACTTGCCAAATGGCTGGTAAGGATGAAAACAGCTCTGGTCTTTCTAAAGCTAACTAGCCCCCGAAGCATCATGAGGTGGTCCGTGGCTCACTCCTACTGCCTGAGCCAAATGACTATAGCAAGTTGCACATACTGTGAACCCAGGAAATAATCATTCAGTAAATAAAATAAGCTAGTCAGCCCGGACCATAGAGCCAGATGGCTTATTTTGTGGTTATAATGAGGCCAACGTATTAGTCTGTTCTCGCGCTGCTAATAAAGACATACCCAAGTCTGGGTACTTTATAAAGGAAGAAGGTTTAATGGACTCACAGTTCTACATGGCTGGGGAGGCCTCGCAATTATGATGGAAGGCAAAGGAGAAGTAAAGGCATGTCTTACATGGCAGCAGGCACAACAGCATGTGCAGGGGAACTGCCCTTTTATAAAACCATCAGATCTCATGAGACTTATTCACTATCACAACAACAGCACAGGAAATCCTGCCCCCATGATTCAATTACCTCCCACTGGGTCCCTCCCATGACACATGGGGATTATAGGAGCTACAGTTCAAGATGGGATTTGGATGGGGACACAGCCAAACCATATCAGCCAAAACATTGTATTATGGCACATTGTAGAAATGAATACACCTTTCCCCACATTGGGTTGGCTCTGTAGGAGCCATCACCAACTTCAGGGCCACAGAGGTCCTTGCTTTTTCATTTTATGGCTAAAGTTTCACCTATTATGGGAGAATTTAATGAAGTGCCTGTTGATCTGGGATTTGGAATCAGAGAATGACTAAACACATTAGAGAATTTTCAAGATCATGCTCTCATATGTTTAAAATTCACAGACTCAGCTGATGGGATTCACCATGTTGACCCTGACCTCAAGTCCAACTGTCTTTCCACCACTGCAGGCTGCCTCCTACACACTGGAAGGCTTTTGCCCATGAGATTCAATCTCTGCAACATGGAAGCAGTGTCTAGAGTTCAATGTTCTACATAGAGCCCTTCAAACATCTACTGGCTAATTAAGGCTGGAAAGTCAGTCACTTTAGTCAGCCCCCCACCACTGGCAGGATAAGACCCCAAGATTTCACTCTCTTATGATGTGTGGGTCAGCTAAAGCAAACTGAAGACTTCTTCCATCTGATTCGGACATGGCATCTGATTCAGCACCCCCTGAGAGACAAGCTTTGGTTTCTGCCTGCAGGTGGGCTGAAATGCAACTGCCTCCTTTTCTCCTTTCTTATACTTTCCTAAGACTCTGCAAACGGCACCCACAATGTGGGCAGTGAGAACATCCAGTCAATAATCACCAGGCTCATCATCATAAGTATGTCAGTCAGACCAGATGTTCTCTCCATAACCTCCTCCCCTAACCCCCCTCCTCACAACTATCTACAGGATAGATCGAGCTTTCTGCTCAAGGGGAATGGGGATTCTTTTCTTCTTGGCTAACAGCTGAGAAAACAAGAACTGTTTGTGTGGGAGTGTCCAGAAGACATGGAAGGGAAGACATCCTCCATACCTTCTTCTCTTTATCCTGGGCAAGGGTCAGTCTGTGAACAGGGTCAAGCCCAATCCAGGGAACTATAGACCTTCCCATCCCCTCCAACACAGCCTCCCCAGCTAGAGTTGGTATGTGTACATCCCTACCACCTTTGAAGGTATGAAGGGATTTACCTGTGTGCACATTGCATGTCCAAGAAAACCCCTGCTCTGCCAGCTTCTCAAATGCTGCACCTTCTTCTATAGTCTCACTGATTTACCAGAGCCTTCTGCTTATTGACTCTACATGACTTCAGTCCTTTATCTGAAAGACCCATCTTTTTTAATATGTATATTTTATGTTGACCTGCAAGTGTTGTCCAGCCAGATCATCCCAATCAACCTCGTGATGGGTGGAGTAACATCTTGCATCTAAATTGTTCTCATAATCCATTGGTTTGCTAACTGGCTCAAATTTTTTTTAAGTAGAGAAAAAACTCCTAAAGAAAATAAGGTCAAGTAGGAAGGAACATTCTCGTGTTTGAGAAAAAAATTGGCAGTGTGGAGTCAGCAACCTGGGCTGCAGTGCCAACTCTATTAGGTAGTAATTAATAACAACAGCCAAGCAGAATGAGGGTGATGACAGGTGGCTTCATTTATTGCATATTACTTACATGCCAGGCTACATTCTTAGTGCTTTACACACAATCTCCTTTAATCATAGTTTTCAATGTAAGCAAATTGGTCTGATGCCTTTCTCTTTCTAATGCTTTGAGCCTCAGGTCTGTCATGCTGAAGTAATAGTCACAACACAAGATGGTTGTGAAAATTAAGTGAGGTAGTACAGACAAATGCAATTATTAAATGCTAAAGTGCCTTAAAATATGCCTTATTATTATCTTTATTATTAGGAAAGTTCCATTTCTTCCAGGAACACTCAAATATAAAGTCCCCAAGCCACCACTGAGTTCTGACCAAGTGTAGAGATCTTTGGGTTAAATGTCTCCTGACAGTGGGCCATGTACCCTCAAACACAAACCAAGGAGGCCAAGTACCGTATTTTAAAATCAGCTTTCACAACATTTGACAGAAGCTTCTGAACTGATCATTCTAACATCAAGATTGGAAAAGTCAGTCTTCCAATGATGAAGCTAAAAGAATCTGTCTTGGTTTTGGCCCCCAGTAGATGTTTCCATGACAGCAGAAGGAGATACCAGCATCCAAGTAGGCTTTGCTCTCTGGAAACTTTCCCAGACTGACCATGCCCTGGAAACCTGCTCCCTCCCACAGGCCCTCTCCAGCAGGGAAGGGCATCTTAAAGAAACTTCAGGCCTGAGTGCTTCTCTCTGGGCTGCTTGCTCCAGAATACAGTGTCCTGGTACGAATATACACCTTGTTTTTAAAAATGTTTTCAATGGATTTTTTTCCTGCTAGTTACGATTTTAAGTGTTTCCCCAGGGTTTATTTTTAAAAATAATCCCCTGTCCCTTCAAGAGCTGAATTGAAAACGTTCACATTTTCCCTTGTTCCTCCCAGCACTGAGTTCCTGAAAAAGTGCCAAACTGAATGGTGCAGTCCTGCCGAAAGAGACCCTGCGCTGTGCTGTGTTCTCAAAGGAAGGAATGTGTTTCACATCTCTACACCTCTGCAACTTGGGACAGCGTAGCTTTCCTATGTAAGTTGCCTGTTTAGGTAGAATGATTCACTTGAAGACATCAAGCCATATGTTCTACTCTGTTGGATTTTCAAGAGGACTCATGACCACCGCGTTAAAGCACTGAACACCATCAACTGTGGTGGAGAAAAAAGTGCTGGTCCCCCTGACCAATAAAGAAAATACCACACAGAAGTATGATATTTTGCCACCATGATACTGATAGGGAGGAGGAAGACCTTAGAGGTATATTGTTTTTAAGGGGGAGGGGGCTCTGGGTTTGAATCCTAGTTTCACTCCTTATTAGCTGTGTGACCTTGGGCCAGCTATTTAACTAACCTCTCTGAGCCTGAGTTTTCTAACCTGTAAAATGGAAATAATGATAGTACCTACTTCATCACATGGTCATTAAGAATAAAATAATGAATGTAAAACTTATTTAGGGCTTGCAATAAATATTAGTGTTGCTGCTATACTCACTGTATTAGGTTCCCGTGGCTGTATTAGATTATCATAGACTAGGTGCCTTAAAGCAACAGAAACTTAGTCTCTCACAGTTCTGAAGGCCAGAAGTTCAAAATCAAGATGGTGTCAAGATTGGCTCTTTCTGGAGGTCCTGAGGGACTGCCCCCAGGCCCCACAGTTGTAAGATCACCTCCAGCTCTCTATAAGTCCATGGGGGAGGCCAACATGTTTCACACCTTACTCTATGCCCCTGGTTAATTCTAAAGGCAACACTGATTTGGCCGTAACGGGGTTCAGAATGCACTACCCCAAAATATGGCACTTTGACATTTGAGAAGCAGGAAGAACTCTCTGACCTCCTCCTGCCCTTCTCCCATGAAGCAGGCCATAAAACCTAGCAAAGAGTCTTCTGACCATCTCCTGAAGTAGGTCACAGACCCTCAGGTGAGAGGTACCTGTTAAAAGGAAAACTTTAGCTGAATTAAATTTAAAAGAGTTTAATTGAGAAGGGGCACAGTGGCTCATGCCTGTAATCCCAGCACTTTGGAAGGCCTACGCAGGTGGATCGCTTGAGCCCAGGAGTTCAGACAAGCCTGAGAAATATAGGGAGACTTTGTCTCTTAAAAAAAAAAAAAGAGTTTAATTGAGCAAAGAACCAGGCAGCCTCCTGAGCCAGAGTAGGCTCAGATACTCCAGTGCAGCCACGTGGTGGAAGAAGATGATTTATGGACAGAAAAAGGAACATGACAAAGAGAAAATGGAAGTGAGGTACAGAAACAGCTGGATTGGTTGCAGTTTGTTATTTGTCTTATTTGAACAGGGTTTGAACAGTTGGCCACTTTTGATCCACCAAAACTCGATGATTGGCACAAGAGTAGGCTACAGTCTGTATACAACTCCATTTAGGTTATAGTTCACGATGTATAGAGAAGGCTTTAGGCCGAACTTAAAATATGTAAGGAGGCAGCTTTAGGCTAAACTTGATTTAACATACCCATCTTATACAGAGAGGAAAGGAACATTCTTATCTCTGAAGACACAGGGACAGAAGAATCTAAACTGGCCTCAATTCCTCCCTGCCACCCCAGTTTATTACCATTAGATCATGCTTCTTTTGCCTAATCCTACTTCTCCACAACTAACCACTTTTTCATCAAACAGCATAGAAATACACAGGTTTCCCTATTTCTTTGGGTCTTCGTTTCTGAAGGCTTTTGTGTCACATAAAACTTGTATTAGATAAATGTGTATGCTTTTCTCTTGTTACTGTGTCTTTTGTTACAAGTGAGAAAAATAAACATTTTTCATCCTCTACAGTTTCTGGCACCCAAAAAGGGACAGCTGATACACCCCACTCACTCCAGACTCTGCAGATGAGATCTGGGACAACTGACAAAAAGCTGGAGACAGGTAAGAATTCTTGCCAAGGTCAGCTCTCCTGGATCTTTATCAGTAGCACCCCGTGGAGAGAAGAAGGTTAAAAACTTTTTCTTTCCCCTTACTTCCCAAATTCTGAGTATCAAGAGAAAATCATTTGTTTGAATTGTGACTCCTATGTAAATGTGATTTGGGGTACCCATTCATTATTGATCCTTTCCCTCCCAGGGACAGCTATAACTTTCCTATTTGTCTTGTGTCCTGAGAACTTAGCTTGACTTTCTATCTGTCAGGGCATGCAAATTGTTGGCATTGTAGTCCATAAAATTAAGCTGTAAATAGCTAAAGTTAGACCAGCCAGGATGCCAATCAACTTCTGTTTTGCTTTGCTTTTCTGCATTTTGGGGTACATGGAGAAAGTCTGGAAGATGCTGCCCTGCCTACATAAGGACATTACGATCTTGTAAATTCACTTGAATCCTTGGTCATACAATCTCTCGTATTCTGAAGATTCACCTGGTACACCAATTGTTTGAAACTCAAATACTCTGTTCTCTTGAATCGATGTTAACCATGAGTAAGTTACTAGGCTACAGGCCCTACAAAACCATAACAACAAAAAAGAAATCAATATTAACAATAAATAATTATAGAAGGAAAACTTAAATTAAATTAGAAAGTTAATTCTTTTATTAATTTGCCTGGAATTTTAGCTTGAGGAAAAATGGACTTAATGAAAGGAAAAGGAGGTGGAAGGGAGCTTTGGGTAAAGCAGATGAGGACTTCTGGGTATTTTCAAGGGCTTTAAAGGTCAGTTTTATTCCATTCCATTTTGAATTTATAGATTTTTTTTCCAAATGAAGAAATATTTTATAGCTCTTTACATTTTTTAAACTGCTTTCAACATAAAGTTTCATTTGTGAGAGCAACCAAATGAATGGAGATTTTATCAGGCAACCACACTAGATGAATTCCAGCAACTCATAAATTGGCAATTGGGAAGAGATTACTGCTGCCCTAGCTCAAAACCTCACTACCCAGAGTTGGTCAGGGGCATCAGCATTAGCTAGGAGCTGGTTAACAATGCAGAATTGCAGCTCCTGGTCCTAGGGAATCGGA
The DNA here is from genome assembly GCF_029289425.2 of Pan paniscus. Taxonomy (NCBI): domain Eukaryota; kingdom Metazoa; phylum Chordata; class Mammalia; order Primates; family Hominidae; genus Pan; species Pan paniscus. Next base: position 30,127,743 of record NC_073255.2, on the reverse strand, counting down.
ATCTGCATTTAACAAGATCCCAAAGGGGTTCACAGGCAGTTTGAGAAGCAATGCTTCTGCCACTGAACAAGGGTAACTTTATGAAATAAAATGGCTAACCAAGGGAAAGTGCTCATAAAGAATATACACTTGATTTTCATTTCCAACGACATGGCAAATTGAGCTAAGAAGATCCTCTTGACAAAGATACTAGAGGTGTAGATAAACTATTAAGTGTTTTCTAAAAGCCAAACTCAAAAGACAAAGGGAAATTTCCAGATACCCCCCAAAACACAATGAAATTCATAGCATGAACTAATGCAGCAGAATCCCAGGGGGTATCAGACATGGTGAGAGGCTCTAACAGCAAGGGACTAGAATCATGAAATCCCCCTGAAAAATCAGAGATGAGGCCTTGAACCCAAGTGTGAGCTAGAACTCACACACTGCCTGCTTCGTGTAAGGGGAACAGGAGAACTTCCCAAGAGGGCCCAGGGTAGAAGCAAAGAAGCTTCAGGTCTGGTGGGCTTCAAAGCCCTAGCATGTGCCACATGCAGATATGGACTCCAAATAAATATCATCCACATGGTGTTGGGATCTTAAACTCATAAAATACTGCAAAAATTCATCCTAGACAAATGAAACCCTTGGGATACTCAGCCATGGCAAATATAAAACCTATAAAGATATTTCCACAGAACTGAACATACATATAATTTAAATTCCATCATTCAAAACTGCCTGATCTTGGGCCAGATGCATATATCACAAAAAGGCATTAAAATCTGACTTTTTATATCCCCAATAAGAAATGTCATGAGTCCATCACAGAATCATAACTCCCTCTCGAATTAGAGCTAAGAAAGATTTGAACTTCAAAGGGGAACTCTTCAATTACAGGCAAATCTGAGGGCTTTTCTGGTAACCTCTTAAAATTCTGAATTCAAAAAAAAAAGAAGATGACTTGTATTTCAGAGCAAAAGCAACCATGAGTAAATAGCAGTCTGTCAAAGGATGCTACATGTGAAAGTGAGAGAGGAGCTCATTGGTTCATTTCTTTGAAGACAGTCCCAGGATAACTGGCAACTCAAAACTCAGTAACATTTCAGCGGAGGCCCTAAAACCCAAAACAATTACCCACTGGCTCTTCTGCTGGCTAAGATTTACATCTAGTGGGTTCATCAGGACAGATACCACAGAGGCTCTGCAAAGAGTGCTATGGAGCTTAGTGACTTCAGAGCTTGCTCTTGGAATATTTATCATTTTAGCTCAGTCAATAGCTAGTCCTTTGCCAGTGAGGAGATAAGCAAGCAGTCTTAACAGTCTTGATCCTTTCAAAAGATTTTTGTTCCACAGAACACTGGGGAGCAACCATCTTCCCTCCAATGCCCATCCAAGCCTGGGAGAGCAAACAGGAGATATTTTAGACCTTTATAAAAATGATTCACTTATATAAGAAAGAAAAATCTTAACTAAATAGGAAGAGATCAGGATAGAAAACATCCAGAGAGAGAGGTTTAAGAGCAGTGCCAGTTTGTTTTGGCATGATGGACAACAAGGTGGCTTGTTCTAATTGCGACTTGTGGGGCAGTTCTAGTTGAGGAAGGTAGACGGAGGCACTTCCACCTACAGCCACATAAAAGCAGAACTGGTGTCCAAGGGAAAACTGTGACAGAGCAGGATGGGTTTCTCACAATCCATTTTTGTCTTCATTCATTTAATAAATAAAACTCCAACTCTGTATAGATTCATCTCTGACATATGTAAAATAATATTTGAGCTGGGCTTTAAAGCATAGGTAAGATTTGGACCTACAGACAGACTATTGGAAAGTACAGTATTTTTCTCTGCACGACAAACAAGAAGCCAACTAAATCATTGGGTAGAGTATTTGTCAACCTTCGCTGCATCTATGAAACCCCTGGGGAGAATTTTTAAAAACCAATGCTTGGGCCCCACCCTCAGCTATTTTGATCTAATTAATCTGGGATGAGACCCAGGCATGAGTAGTTTCATTTTTTTGAGGGCTGCCCAGGTGATTCTAACGTGCAGCCAGCACTGAGCATCTTGAGCTAGAACACAGCAAACATGGAACCAGTATTTACCTTTGGAAGTAAGTATGTTCCTACTAAAACTTGATAAGAATCCAATTGCCAGTGTGTCATGGCTCACGAATTGACACAATTTCCTTATAGATAAGAGTAGGGGGAAAGACAATAATAAAACACTGACTTCAACATAGCCAAAGTCCTCCGGGAATTCCATGTCTCAGAAGAGGCAATAACACAGGAACTTTATGGACACCATTTGATGCTCCGGTGGACTCGCTGCCAGAACAGCTCCTAGCGAGAGGAGCTGAGGGAGAAACTGGCCACGTGGAGTCGTAGTGGGCAAATTCAGGGTGTGCACACGCTGCTTTGAAACCAGAGTCAGGAGCACCTGATGGTCTCACCATTGCGATGGCCTCTGTGAGAATTTAACAATGAAAACATGGGATTTTCTCAGTGAGAAGGAATCTTTCAAAGTTTGAACTTTAAGAGGTTTTAATATCCCAATCTTAGATGAGCCGAGTGCTTGCACTGGGCAACAACAGGGAGTGTTAAGTGTGAGGCTTGGGACTATGTCTGCAGTGGATTCACATTGCTTTCAAGTGGTCTCCTACTATAAATAGGGTAACTTGTGTTCCAGTTATCTATTGCTACATAACCTTCCACCCCAAACATCCAGTGGCTTAATGTGTTGTTCTCTCTGAGTTCTGTGAGTTGCCTGGCTCAGCTGGCTAGTTCTCCCTTGGTTCTGTTACACAGCTGTGGTCAGATAGTAGCTAGAGTCTTCTGAAGCCTCAACTGGACTGGACGGACATCCAAGATGAAGCACTCACATGGTTGGTTAGCCATTAGCTGGCAACTCAGTGAGGACTGTCCACTGTAGAGACCATGTGAAGCCTCTTTATGTGGCTCAGTTCTAAGAGACAGGAAGTAGAAGCTTCCAGTCTCTAAAATCCTAGGCTCAGAAACTGGCAAATACTGCTTCCACCATATTCTATTGGTCAAAGCAGTCACAGAGCCTGCCCATATTTACAAAGAAGAGATGAGACATAGACCCCATGTCTCAAGGGTGAAATGTCAAAAAATGTATAGCAGTCTTTAATTCTCCACAACTTGTGAATAGATTAGCCCTTCTTATTCTCAACACTGTATATTTGAGCTTTAAAAAGTTATTTTTACATGGTTCTCCGATAGCAACTCCTGCAGCAAATATAAAAGGGCAATAACTATACTATTCTTCATTGCAGATGCGTTGCCTGTAAGTTTGAGTTGTTTTTTCCAGCAGTCAGGATGAGTTGGCATCAAGCATTTCTTCTCTCTGTTCAGTCCCCTTGTTGGCCAAAAGCAAACGTCTGCAAAGACAGGTGACCCGGGTGAAAAACAGTCAGTGGACCAGGGCACAGGTCAGAGCCACACGCAAGGGCCAAACCCATAGCTTGGGCCTTATAGCCACTCTGGAATTTTTCCACAAATTGTGACTGTTGGAATTCTGCCAACGTCAGCCCCACAGTCCATAATGATCCAGTGCCCAACAGTTTCTGCATTGCTAAATGTTTGTGGGGCTCAGAAATCAATATTTAATCACACTTAGCCAGAGCCCAATATTCTGTGAACTCAGCAGTGTATGTTTTTGGTTGCTGGGTATACAAAAGCTAACATGAGAAGCAGAACATTCGTTGGAATAAACTGCATTAAAAATATTACCACTGTGGTACAAATCACTGTTAATGACATTGATCAAGTGCTCATTTTTCAAGGGTCCCACCCTACCAGGAGTTTCAAGATGGTAGAAAGGAAATGGAAGACAGTTTTTTTTTTAACCTCAGAAGATAATGTTTCTCCTTTTCCCCACCCCCCGCGTCAGCTCTTCACTAGGAACATAACAGCTGGATTACTTTCCAAAATCTTTGTCAGCTTTAAAATCCTGTTCAGAGTAATGGGAATATCAGCTACACTTGATTTCCTGGTAGGCAATTGCTAGTTCAGCGAGGAGCGTATTGAGAGACCAAAAAGGCTTTCTCAACCATCAAACCTTCTAAACTATTTGAAAATCACAAAGATCTGAGAATCCTGATATTACAGTCCGGTCCAGGGCTGGTTGGCACGGGTGTTTCAGGCAACATGCTAATGAGGTAAGTCCAGTCTTCAAGTGCCTTAACCCAAAATTCACATAGCAGGTCCTATAGTTAAAACATAAATGATGGGAGTTTACGTGAGGAAGTGAGAGTAATTAGCACAAGGGCTCCACTGTGCTTAGCAAACCCACCCAAAATTCACACTGCACAACTGCAGATATTGACGTGGAGATCAGTGGAAACCACACACACTCACAACTTTGGAAGTTATATTCTGCAACTTTGCCCTGTTTCTCCACATAAATTCATCCTGAGAAAGAGAAAAGTAGGACTCTGACATCCCAGGAGATAAACTAGTATGATTGGGTAGGGCTTGGCCTTCTCCTGTTGACCATAAACAATTTCACAAGAAATCAACATCAGACAAGATCACTCCATGGCCATATTAGAACAAGAAGAAACAGGACCACTCGGTAACTACATCTGAACAAAACCAAACCACAAAATACCAAAAATCCCTCTCTCCCTGCTTACGTGAGTGACTCCTGCTTTGTTCCCAGTTACAGCTTTAGCTTTGCTGCTCTCCCTCAAGATTTACTGATGAACGTCCAATTCAGAGTGAACTTCCAATCCTTGGATCCTCCCCAAGTTACCCAACTAAAGCCCAGATCCTACAAATCCTTTCCAACATTCTCTTACTGAAACTTTCCAGGCTCCCCATGGAGAGATGAGTAATAAACGCAACTTTTTCAAGCACAGGTATGGTCCTTCACCAGAGGGCATTGACAGGAAATATAGATTTGGAGTGAAGGTTGGAAAAGTAGGACCATGGATGTCTTGCCTTTGGCAGAATAGGGCACTAATAGTAGTGTAGCATAGCTGGTGTTTTAGTCAGGGTTCCCCAGAAAAATAGAACCTATAGGATACATAGTGAAATATCAAAGGGGGCTTATTAGGGGAATTGGCTCACTTGTTTATGGAGGCTGAGAAATCCCATGATAGGCCATATGCAAGCTGGAGAACCAAGAGAGCCAGTAGCATGGCTCAGTTCAGGTCTGAAAGCCTCAGAACCAGGGAAGCTGGTGGTGTAAGTTTCAGTCCAAGGCTGAAGGCCTTTTGCTGCAAGTCCCAGAGTCCAAAGACCAGAGAACCTGAAGAGTTTACATCCAAGTGAAGAAGGGCATCCCAGTTCTGGCAGAGAAATAAAATTCACCCTTCCTCTGCCTGCCTTTTTGTTCCATCTGAGCCCTCAGCTGTTTGGATGGTGCCTGCCCACGTTGAGGACATATCTTCCCCACTCAGTCCACCAACTCACACACCAATCTCCTCTAAAATACCTACACAGGCACACTTGGGGCAGCCCAATCAATCTAATGCAAAACCACCCTGGTTTCCCTTTCAGCAGAAGTATGGGCTCAGTGCCTACTGAGTATTGGGAATAATTATTGCTTTACCTGCTATCCAAGTATTCCTTAACCCAGCCAAGTAGGCACGCAAAATCAACCACCACAGCTGGAATGGTGGTTATGTAGCCATTTTCTTCCAGGTTGCCATTTTGCAACTGCATAAAAACATCACTACTACCATTGATACAATCTGTATGAGTCTATGTAAATATTGGCTGTGCAGTTGGAATCTGCCTTCACCCCTTAAAAAGTAGATGTTCTCTTCAGTCCAAATTGGATTTCTTCACACATATAATCTCCACACCTTACATGCTATGATGTATCTTTATACTCAAAGACTTCTACATTTTTCATTTTGAATACAAAATAATGACATCCAGACTCTCATTTGAAGATTCCTGGCAGACTAGAGCACCACCTGTTCTTGATGTTTTTTCCCCAATCAATTAAGCATTTAAATTGTTTCTCATCTAAATTGAATTTGCCTTTTTTTCAAATCCTTTTTCTTTCCCACAGCCATCAGCCATATCTTCGTAAGCAACTGTTTAATATGCTAAAGAAACAAAAGTGTAGTTGTAGGGAGGTGGAAATCAGAGAGGATAGGATAGAATGGTGAAGAAAAACTGTAACCTAGTTCTAGACCTGGAACTCACCTTATAGAGGGTGAGCTTGGACAGGACACTTCGCCTCTTTCGACTCTAGTTTCCTCCTCCATAAAATGAGGTGAAGATGAGGTCACTAAACTTTCACAAGGTAAAATTGTCACTGTACTCTTATTGCCCACTTTTACTTCCTCATGTCTCAGAAGAAGAGCAGGAGCCCCATCTTCATTCTAAGACTTTCCCTTCCATTTGAGACCCAAGTTCGTCCTCCCTGGCTTCCATCAGGATGTTGTTCTTTCTTTTGAATCTTTAATTCCTTTTTTTTTTTTTTCATTAGCTTCTTCCCTTTTTCTACCAAAAGCCCAGCTTCCAATTCACTGTCAAGAACAGCTAACCACACCTGTGGTCTGTGGTTCACACCTGTAATCTCAGCACTCTTCAAAGCTGAGGTGGGCAGATAACTTGAGGTCAGAAGTTTGAGACCTGCCTGGCCAACATGGCAAAACCCTGTCTCTACTAAAAATACAAAAATTCACCAGGTGTGGTGGTACATGACTGTAATCCCAGCTATTTGGGAGGCTGAGGCATGAGAATCACTTGAACCTAGGAGGCAGATGTTGCAGTAAGCCAAGATTGCACCATTGCATTCCAGCCTGGGCAACAGAGGGAGACTCTGTCAAAAAAAAAAAAAAAAAAACAACCAATAACAGTTGACTTTCTATGGCTTCTTTCTCCATAATTCAACTAGTAGATTGCCCACTGATTCCACATTCCTTCCTTCACAAATGGATCCCGCAGATCCATTTGAAACCATCCCAGTTTTCAAGTGACTGGGAAAACAGGAATCAGAGATTCTGATGGCTCAGTATAGACTAAAGGAAACATTTTGTGTTCAAAGTCACATGTGTTGGAAATGAATTAACACAGCAGCATTACAAGGTATAGTAATCAATATAGAATTGTGTTCAATTATTTGTTTGAAGCAGACCATATTTCTATTTTTCCATTAAATTAATTAGACGCCTTAATGAAAACGTGTTTGGAACACATAATTTGCATGAATTCAATTTTTAAAATTTAATTGGCATTTAAGCAAGTGTTTTTTTTTCAACCAGCTACCAATTCATTTCTCTTGGTTTATGGTTTTATTTATAGTTGATTTTGTTAAACTAGAAAAATTATGGTAATTTAGCTCTTCCCTAAAAGAAGCTAGGCGGAACTTACAAGGCCTATGCTGGTGAAAGTAACAGAAAATCCGTTTTTTATAATTTTCTTTAAGATAGAAAGTATGGCATTTACCCATACCCATATTTTGGGTGTTATCCAAAATAGCAGGTAAGGAAACTCTAGGTTTGTCTCCTCTGCTCCCACACTAACCAAGCCCTGAACCTACTTTCCTGACAATCCTCAGAACTATGGAATTGGCAATGAACAGGACTGGCCAAAGCTGTCGCAGCTTTCAAGTACTTTTAGTAAATAATCTCATTCTATCCTCATCACCCTGGGGAATCAAAAGGGGCAGGTAAGCAATCTATTTTCTCTTCCCAGTTTCCTAGTATCATATAAAAGATCATCTTCCTCACCTTCATTCATGAATTCCAAAGACATTTATTGTGCATTTGCTGTATGCCAGCAGCTGCTCCAGGTCAGTGGTTCTCAAAGTGTGGTCCCCAGACCAACACCATCAACAACACATGGGAACTTGTTAGGCACATTTTCAGCCCTACCCCATATGCCAGACTTTGAGAATGGCTATTCTAGACTTTCAGCTACAAAGGTGAGTACTCATGCTGTGGCTTCGAAAGATTCTCTGGGTCAGTGGAATAGACAGACAAGTGAATAAATCATTGCAATATAATGAGCTATATCCACAATAAGAACATAGAAGAAAAGCAAAGTGAGACAACCAATAGCAGTCAAGAGAAGGCCCACCAACCTAAAGCATGCCTTGTGAAGACCACAAAAAAAGGAGTAGAACAAGCAAAAGCTCTCTAATCAGGTGTGGGGTCTCAGGTAACCATCTACCTCCCTGGGTCCCAGGGTGCTCATCAAGGAAGCAATGACCACATCAAAGGTGCTGAAGCAGAATCTAGTCCAAATAGATGATCTGTGAAGCTCCTTCCATGTTCTGTGACTCTCTGCCCTCATTTCCAAGGAGATTATGGTCAAACCTGAAGTCAAACATCAAGAATACATGAAAGGATAAATGAAGAGGTTGTTGTGGTTCATTTTCTTTGGGGAAATCCTCTGTGTCGATGGAAGATGGGAACCTTTCACTTTGTTCAATACCAGTCCCTTATAACACCAACAGCTTCCTATTGGGTAAAAATGCAGCAACCACCCTCATCTTTCTGACCTTGACTATGAGAAAAGCGGCCTGAAGACCTTTCTGTAGTGCTCATCCATGCGGACTTCTTGATGGGACACTCCGTGCAAACGTAAACACATATTCCTTAGGAACAGCTGCCATCTGGATAGCACTTTTCCATTTGGAAAGTGACTCATCTGTGTTATCTTTTTTATGCTTATCAACAGTCCTGTGACCCAAACACCTCTTTCATTTCTCACTAAGAAAAAAACTCAAAAAAGGAGTGGTGTTATGAGTTCAGTTGTGCCACCCCCTCCAAAAAAAATCATTCATATGAGGAAGTTGTAACCCCCAATGCCTCAGAATGTGACCATATTTGAAAAATGGTCATTGCAGATATAATTAGTTAAGATGAGGTCATATGGAGTAGGGTGAGCTCCTAATTCAATATGGCTGCTGTCTTTATAAAAGGGAAGATTTGAGCACATATGTGCACACAGGCAAAATGCTATGTGACAGATGAAGGCAGGGATGGAGATGATGTTTCTGCAAGCCAAGGAACGCCAAAGATGGCCAGCAAACCACCAGGACTGAGACAAGAAACATAGGTCAGATTCTTCTTCACAGCCCTCAGAACGCATCCTACCCACACCTTCACGTTGGACTTCATTCCTCCAGAAGTGTGAAATGATAAAGTTCTGTGGTTTAAGCCACCCAGGTTGTGCTACTTGGTTATGGCAGCCTTCACAAACTAATACAAGCAGATTCACCAAAATCTCTGAGGGGCATTGGGCACAAGTGGCTTTCGTGCTGCCCCATTGGAGAAGACACAAAGAAGAGTCAGTGCCCCCCAACTCTGCTGCAGGCCACACGAAGCTCCCATGTCTCAGGGACTCCCTGTCATTAGCAGTGATGCCCAGGGCCATACTCAAAGGAAACAGCAGAACCGGCTGGCACACTGGCGTGCTTGAGGGACCTGGCAGTACCCCAGAAGGAAGAATACAAGTTGAAGGAAAGAGGGAGCGCTGAGGCTGCTACTTGTCTGGGAAGGTGTGTGACAACCTCGTGCCCCATGGGAGTCCCATGAACACATTTGGGGGTCTTTACTTAGCAGGAGGCACAATTTCCCCATCAATGAAGAGACTAAAAGTCACTGAAACAACCAGTTTAATCTGACCAACATTTTAATTAAGAAAATGACCCATAACTGTGAGTTCTCTGCTGGGATTGCTCTGTTCTTCTTGGGAAAAGCAGTATACTCTCACTTCCTATATCATTAAGAGAAAGTTGTTAACCGGAATCTTTTTGTGTCTGGAGAACACGGCAGTTTGGCAGGATTGCAGAGAGGATGGGAGGAAATGGGTTCTGAAAATATTAACAACTTCAGTCAGCTATTTTGACCACCAGTCAAGTACAGCTTATACAACTGTTTCAAGATGAAAAATGGGAAATAAAATGAGAAAGGAAGAAAGAAAAAATAAAACAAAATTATGATGTAAAAATACCGAGTCAGTCACTTGCAATTTTCTATGTATCCTAAATAAAATGTATGCTTCATTGCAAGGTAGGGCATTGTTTAATAATGCAAGATCTTGTTCTTTTTACAGAGTGTTAGAGCAGACCCATAAAAAGGAGTGCAGGGAACATTCAGAGGGAAGCAACAGGCTGGATAATTAAGCTGTCAATAAATGTAAAATATATATATATATGTATGTAAATTCAGGGCCCCCCAAATCAGTTTGTGATCAGAGACTGTCATGGAGCACTTGAGAATATTAGTTTAAGTTCACAGCAGACACACAGGAAATGGAGATTCTGGTGGTTTAAAAGAAGATATAATTTACAAATATTATTAAAAGTATAACATTTCAGGGTGTGTATTAATTATATAGTTTTAAAAGATATTTGAAATTATTTAATTATAATTATATAATACTATAAGAAATAAGTATCATAGAGGTTTTCATAATCCAGTATTGAAAAATTGCTAAAAACTATCAATTCTGGGTGTTGGAAATATTTGTTACTTATATTATTCTTTGCCATTTTCTGTTTTTAAAAACATATCTCTAAAGCATTCTTATAAAGATCTTTTATCCTCATATCTAACAAACATTCTGACTGCAGATCTGACATTTACTAGCATTGTGAGTTGGGGCAAATGTTTTACTCTTTCTGCGTTGGTTCTTCATACGCAAAGTGAAGTTCATAATAACGTAAGGTTACTATGAGGATTAGATGTGTTGCATATAAAGAGGTGATGTTAAATAGCAAGGATGCCCCAAATAGTGATTACTCTTATTCCTGAATCTCCTCCCCAATGTATAGTCATTCAGCCCCGCCAGGAACACTTTGAACTGTGATGAGAAAACCTCACCTTCTAGGCCAGTCTGTTATGTTTTTAAATTCTTCATTGTCAGAAAGTCCATTTAATGGTCTTCCTATAACTGTCACCAATGGTCCTTGGGGTTACAGTGTTCTTCCACTCAACATTATTTTGGCATTAAATTCAGCTAAGAACCTTCCACTCAGCTATACCTTTCCCTATCTCCAAAGCTTCTCTTTTCCAGGTTAAAATGTCTCAATATCTTTATCATCTTAAAAGATATTTAGTTTTGAGTTCCTGTACCATGATGGTGAGTTTCCTCCAAGCATACTTCCTCTGACCTTTATCTCTTTAAATTGCAATACCTGGAGGTCAGAATGAAGCTGAACTTCCCTTTCCATCCCATATCTTTACTCTCAATCATGGATGGGCGAACATTTTTTATAAATGGCCAGATGGTAAATATCTTCAGCTTTACCACCCATACAATCGCTATTAAACTACTCAACTTTGCCATTGTAATGCAAAAGCAGCCATAGACAGTACCCTGATACATGGGCATGACTGTGCTTCAATAAAAGGTTTTTTGGTTTTTTTTTTTTTACAAAAACAGTAGGCAGGCTGTATTTGACCAACACGTCATAATTTGCTGAACTCTGTGTTTGACGATATTCTCCCAGTAAAGAAGGAGTCCCAATGGCCCTTTTCAATAGCTTCATCACACTATCATATCTTTTGTCATACTTGCCACTGAACTATGTCTCCAACAATATGGCATCAATTTGAGCGCCCTTCTAGGTGCAAAGAAGGACATAGATAAAAGAATAAGAGTTCGCCAACCTCATCTCTGTAGCAGAGAGGAGCATATCAGAATACTGCAGAACAGATCCTTACTGCCAGTTTCTGCACAGATACGGCAGCAACTAGTCTGCACATATCCATCCAGATGCCACCATAACTGAGTTTAACACAGACAGAAGTTAATGAAAGTTTTCTACAGATATGCAGGAGATTTGGAGATCACAAATGGAGACCTTTGCCTTCATCTGTTACACATCATCTTGATAGATGCAGCTCACCTCTCCAAACTGTTGGGTCGTTCTTGGATAATCATTTTATTATCTAAATGTGTAGAGTCACATCTGTTCTTCTCTTTTGTTTATAAATTATTTTCTTCATTATTCATAAGATGTTTGCATCATCCAGGTATTTACATGGTAGCAATTAATTAGTTGCTAATGAGGCACAAAAAGCCATCCAATTCCTTTCAGCAGTAGTTCATAATTCAATCCAATATTTTTTGTTTACTCAGACTCAAGAATGCCCTTAATTAAGATTTGCTGTAATTTCCTACCTTGATGATTCAGCTTCTATAGCATCACTTCCCTATTATCAGCATGCAAGTGAAAAGAACACTGGAGTGTGAGTCAAAATGCAAATACCAGTCCCATTTCCGTTATTTTTTAATTTGAGAGCTTAAGTAAGCTAATTAAATTCTCTTCAACTGTATCTCTTCATGCATGAAATAGAGAAAATAATACTTTCCCTTCCTTCCTCACAAGTTTCATTTAATTGTCAAACATGGACATGGATTTGAAGGTTATTTTCTCCATATATGTAATATGCTTATTATATAGAAAGATACTTACATATACTGTTAGCAGAGAAAGTAGGTCACAGACCAGTATTACCATATAATCTTAATTTTTCTAGAGAGAACCACACAAAAATGTTAATAATGGTCATCTCTCTGTAGTAGAATCATGAGTGAAATTTATCTTGCTGCATTTTGTTTATTTGTAATTTCTGTTTTTCTACAATTAGCAATTACTACTTGTATAAAAATAAAAGGTCAAATTTTAGAACAATTGTTTATTGAATTATAAAATAACACATGTTAATTCATAACATTAGAAAACTACAGAATTGTATAAAAAATCACAGATATTAAAATGCCCTTGCTGGACTGTTAATTCAACCCAGAAAAGAGTTGCAGTAAGCCATCTCTAAGGCTGAGTTCTTACATCCCATGGTTCTTGATACCTGGTGAGTTATCCTAAGCAGCTGAATAACTATATGCATCAGTCAACATTTTTAGTAAATTTCCACGTCAATTTAAATAAGGAATTAAAACTGCCATGGCCCATGTAATTACAGTTGAATCATAGAGAGCTATTTGGGTTGGCACTGCTAAAACTTCTGTTGTGATACTCTTAAAATGAACAACAAATTAAAAGGTTGGTTTTTGGAGGACCTACATTTTAAATAATTTGGAACAAGTAAACTTAAACGTATAAAGAATATATTTTTTAAAACCAGAGTAAACAAGACACTAATTCCCTTAAAGAGAAGTAAGTTAAGGGTCAACTTTGAAAAAGTCAGATCTTAAATTCTGTGCTGGAATGTTTTCAAATGGCTTTTAAAGCCTAGCTATTCCATCAGAGTCACAGTCACAAAGTCTAGCTATTCCATCAGAGTTGCTCTAAATCAGCTTCTAAGATTAAATATGGATAAAAACACTAAGGCTAATGCAGAGTAATAGGAGCTTATATATGGTACAAACAAATTTCCTCTACCTCTTGTATTATCACCAAATGGGAAACAGAATGAAATTTGTGATTGACTTTTTTAATACAGGAAGTGCATTTTTCATTCTCCTTAAACCAAAAACTCTTGGATGGAAGAATTACATTGTGATCATAAATGCAGACAGAATCACAGCATTTTTTTTCTTTAATTATTTTCTGAAGGCTTTCTGCATTAGCTAAAGCTATTAACTAAAAATAAATGCAGAGGGAGAAAATATTTGCAAATTATATATCTGATAACAAACTTGCGTTTAGGTGGAGTGCATTAAAAAAACCCTTAAAACTCAATAAGAACACAAATAACTCAATTTTAAAATGAGCAAAGGATCTGAATAGACATTTCTCTAAAGAATATATACAAATGGCCAGTAAGCACACAAAAATATGTTCAGTATCATTGCCCATCAGGGAAATACAAATTGAAACCACAATAAGACACTACTTTATAACCACTGGATGGCATTAATCAGTAATATGGAGAATATCATGTTGGCAAAGATGTGGAGAAATTAGAACCTGCATACTCTGCTTGTCGGAATGTAAAATGGTAACAGCCACTTTGGAGAACAGTCTGGCAGTGCCTCAAAAGGTTAAACATAGAGTTACTATCTGACCCAGCAATTCCCCTTTTAGGTATTTACCCCAGAAAAATAAAAACATGTGTCTGCACAAAAATATTTTGACGATGATCATAGCAGCATTACTCACATTAGCCAAAAAGTGTAAACAAGTCCATCAAGTGATGAATGGATAACATGAATAGCCATACAATGAAATATTACTCTGACATTAAAAAGAACAATGTACTGATCTATGCTACAACATGAATAAACCTTGGAAATGTGCTAAGTGAAAGAAGCCAGTCACAAAAGACTACATATTTTATGATCCTATTCACATAAAATGTCCAGGATTTGCGCCACTGCACTCCAGCCTGGGAAATAAGAGTGAAATTCTGTCACAAAAAAAAAAAAAAAAAAAAAAAAAGTAAAATATCCAGGATAAGAAAATCTATAGAGACAAAAAAATTAGTGATTGCCTAGGGCTGGGAATTTTTTTTTTTTTTTTTTTTTTTTTTTTTTTGAGACGGAGTCTCGTTCTGTCGCCCAGGCTGGAATGCAATGGTGCAATCTCGGCTCAATACAACCTCTGCCTCCTGGTTTCAAGTGATTCTCCTGCCTCAGCCTCCTGAGTAGCTGGGATTACAGGCGCATGTCACCACACCGGCTAATTTTTGTATTTTTAGTAGAGACGAGGTTTCACCATGTTGGTCAGGCTGGTCTCGAACTCCTGACCTCGTGATCCACCCGCCTCAGCCTCCCAAAGTTCTGGGATTACAGGTGTGAGCCACCACACCTGGCACTATACAGAAATTGTCTAACTTCTTTCCCTATCTTTATTCCCATTCTCCATACTCAAAAGTTCCACCTCACTTACCAACTATAGAGTCTTCAGGACCCACTCACTGAGGAGCTGGCTTCCTCTCAATCCTCAGTCTAAGGGACTTAAGATAACCCCATCTCTGTTCCCATGGAAATACAGACTTCTTTTTGAGAAAGGAAAATGTCATTTGGATCTAAATTTAAGTATTTTGCTTATTCAGACACTGTACTATAAATCCACCATCTACGTTTATAAAGAAGCCGTATTTATGATTAAGGAATCTCAGCAAAGACTAAGGTCAAGGTCTCAAGTAAGATTAAATTGAACATTCTAACTTACGTGGCAGATTTTCCCTGTTACGTATCCCTGTAAAGAGATTTGGATTCCCCTATGGCAAATTATTTTACTACGGAACTTATCTTTACCCATTTGAAATGTAAACCTTTATGTTTATATGAACAGCCATGTCAAGATTTGTATCTACTACTATAAATAGTAATAGCTCAGGAACCGCTTTTTAATGCACATGTAAGGTGTTACTGAACTTACTGGTTTATTAAATTCTTATTATTATTATTCATTTCTTACCTAGCCCTAAGCCCTTTGCTTTTTAATACTATAAAAGCCCCTACACATCTTCTGGTTTTTGAAATGGCTGTTTTAAAACTGTTAACTGTCTGCTGAAGCATTTTGCTAAAAGTTTGAATCAAAAGTGCTTCTGATGTTGCTGAAGCTAAACTAAGAGGTGGAGCTTCATCTTTTCTCCTACTCCAGTGGCTTTCAGCCCCTCTTCTCTGCAGACTGTCATGCCCATAGTCACACCTTAGACTCTCCTCTTGCTGCTAGATGTTGGAGACAGCTGTCCATGCTATAAAGAAGATATTTACCAACAACCTGTGGTCTTGGCCACCCTTCCCCAAACCCCGTGAAGCAAATACCTTGGGTTGGGCTAGAGCATGGGGAGCACCTTTTCCCCAGGATCTAGTAAGCCTCACACTAAAGCAGACTATGAGGCCCAATCTGCATCTTGGATCTCTCCACACCCCAGGCAGCTACAAAGAAGAAAAAGACAGAGTGTGAGCCCAGAGTGCTAACCTTTTAAAGCTGCATAGACAAGAAAGAGAGAGGAAGAAAAGATGGGCAGTGGTCCTACAGAATAAACCCTGATCAGCTAACCACTTTGGTCACTTGGGTAGAAGAGAGAAGAGAGTAAGTCATATCCATGAACTGACATCTTTTCTCAAATTGACTTCACCATGAGTAAATATGGCCTCATCAGTACCGTGGAATTTGACCGAGCAGATTAGCATGTCTTCTACCTTGAGGACCCTACCTAGGGTAGGGTGTAAGAGAGCCTCCCCTCTCCTAGAGGTCTATGATTTGGAATATTCAACTTCTGAAATCCAATGAAACCAATAAATCTAATAAACCCAATAGATCGCCAACCTCCTTCAACCCCTCCATTTCACTTCCATGATTCCTTTCCAGCATTCTTGCCCTTTGTCTCTCCATCTGATCTACCCTGGAATCTCCAGCCTTTGTGAAGACAAATGAACAGCTGAGCCGAGCTGTAGGAGACCACATTGCACAGATTGGAAACTCAGAGACACCTTGCACCACTTCTTTTCAGATTAACACCTTCTTCCATTCCACACAGATGTTTTTCCAACTTTCCAACACTCTTATGAGCCTTCTTCCTTTTTTTCTATCCACCATCCTTTCCTCTAGCAGATGTGCTTGACTCCCTCTCTACAGCAGAAATAGGCTTGTGAAGGAAAAGCTGGTGAAGTTGATGAAATTCTTGTATCTGAACCAGTTGTACTTTCTTCCCTCCAGTCTCACACAAAAAGCTCCTCTTCAAATCACTAAGCAATATCCATGTTGTCTCTGAGTAGCATCTACTTATGCTTTTGTGATGTTGCTAAAAATAGAAGTCCTTAACTTAATGTACGTTTGATGTGCATTTCTTTTACTATGAAGGAGGTTGAGCATTTTTAAATAGTTTTGTGTACACTGAATCTTCTTTACCAATTCCTTCCATCCAGCATTTTTCTCTCATTCTTTTTCTTTCCTTTTTATTTTTCTTCTTTTCTTAGTTGGCCCTCTATGTTCTTTACTATGTTTGAGCACTATCTATTCTCATTTGCTTTCTTTCACTTTTGCCTTCATTTCTGTGATGGTTTTACCTTTTTCTTACATTTCTTTGTTGAGTTCTTCCAGCTTACATTTTATCATCTCCTATATCTCACTACATTTTCCTTGGGCTCTTACATATCTGAAGTTCCTGTTTCATAAAAGCTGTTGCTTTATTGATTATTTTGAATTCATACTATATATATGCAGTGTTTATCTGTTTCAAGGCAATATTTTTCTCATGAGTATTTCTTGTCTAACTTTTTTTTGTTCCTTCTTCCCTTTCCCTTGGTTCATAGTTACGTGGATTTTCACTTTTTGGTTCTTCATTATTGAAAGAGATAGTTTTTTTCAGACCAATTCTTTACCGGTAGGGACCAGTGCCAGGCTCCAACCTGGCTAGAATTTCCTCATTCCCCAGGGTTTTGTGAATGGCGATGATGGGCAGCAGTGGTTTTTTCTCACAATAACAACTTTCTCTTCTCCCCTGATGTCATAGAGATGGTCCATTTTCTCTACATACAACCTTTCTGTGTGACTTCTCATTTGGCTCTGCTTCCTCCAATTTTTAAAAGCAAATAGTGTGCAGAAGCACCTCTGCCCCTTATCTGTGCACCCTGTTGCAGTGAGGATTTGGAGTTTTGCACCTCAAGGAGTACCCCTTTTACCTTTGATGGCTCTTTGAGACCTGCAATCTCTGCATCCTGTCTCTCCATTCTTGTCAATTCTTACCCTCTCTATCATTGCTTTGGGAATTCACAGCTCCTTACTTTAATCATAGTGGAGTTTGTATTTTTGGTTTTTGCATTCATTTTTTGCCTTTGGATGATTTTTAGGAAGAGCTAGAGGAAATGCCAAATATATGCTTTAATATCTACGGCTGTCCTTTTATACTTTAATATCTAGGTCTGTCCTTTTATACTTTCTCTGAAACCTCGCTCTGTGTCTATTTTTAAGCTCTTCTATTTTTTTCTCAAGTTTATGTAAGGAAATAAAAAACCTCCCTGGTATCCCTTGTACTTAATGTCCTTATCTACCACTGTGTCTCCTCTCATTCACTAAATATTTATTAAATGCCTACCATGGGTGGGGCATAGCATTTGATATTAGGGTTTTAATGTTGATCAAGGTCAATGTCGCCTCTGCTCCCTCTGAGCTTATAATCTAGGAGAGAAAGCTGAGAATTAAACAAGCAATACAAATACTTTAAATTCACTCTCCCACGTTTCATTTACTTTTCAGTTGTCTGCAATCAAGCTTCTGCCTCTCAGCTCTGCTGTATTGTTCAGGCAAAGGTGCCAGAGAAAATTCCATTAACAAATCCAGTGGAAGATCTTCAGTCTTCAGCTCACCTTTCTCCTCCGTGGGGCAGTTCACCATTCCTCTCTCATTGAAACGTACCCCAGATTTCTGTGACCTCTCATACTCTTTGCCCTTGTCATCTGCCCTTGATTTCTCTGTCTACTGGCAGCTCCTCCTGCTTCTCATTAGCAGCAGGTGTTCTGGAAGCACTACACTAGCCATCATGGAGGAACATGGCGATTCTGAGCTGACCCCCAGCTGCAGCAGGCTGGGCCCTGGCAGCGTTCACAGCAGCTGTGCTCCCTCATGGGCCCTTCAAGGTTGGCTGGATGGGCACCAACCCTAAGTATTTAGAAATGATAGAATGAAGTACAGGAGATGACATCCAAGTTTATATAGCATTCTTAGTTTACCTGGACCTCATGGACAGTAAAAGTTAGCGTGAAGTCAATTGTGTGTGGGAATGCTGGAACTGCAGCTCATCTGCCTTGTACTGAGCTAGAAGGGGAGGGGCTGCAGACTGTGGTGTCTACCCCCTTCACTACTTCCCTCAGCCATAACTGCTCAAGGGAGATCTTGAAGGCATCTTAGAACACAAAGATGTTCCCAGTGGCATTACTTTTAATAGCCCAAATTATAAACCACCTAAAAATTTAGGTCAGGAATCAGCAAACTTTTTCTATAAAAGATCAGAAAATAAATATTTTAGGATTTGCAGGCCATACTTTCTCAGTCATAAGTTGTCAACACTGCTGTATGTAACACAAAGCAGCCACAGAAAATATGTAAGCAATATGGGCATGGCTGTGTCCCAATAAAACTATCTATAAATGTGGTCCCATAGTTTGCCATCCCCTCGTCCAGGAAATAGTCAATAAAAGGATATATATGAGTGGTACATTAAGTACTCTTTGAAAATTAGTAATCAATATTATTTAAAACATGAGAAAATGTTACATTAAATAAAAATTGCAAGATACAAAAGCGTATGAATGGCTGTAATCATGACTGAAATAACACACCCATCATATGATAAAAAGATGACAAAGGAAATCAAATTACTAACTGTGGTTGCAGTAGGATGGCAGGACAGTAAATAGATAACTTTGTCTTTTCTCAATATTTGTTTTCATTTGTATTACTTTTATAATAAGAATATTTTACCTTAAAAAAATTTTTTAAGTGGGTATGCACTCAAGAGCCTCGTTCTTGGCCCTTTTCTCTTTTCATTCTGTGTGTCTTCCCTAAATATCTTCCTGCACCCTTACAGTTTAGCTCTACTTTCTATGACAAACAACTGCCAAATCTATGTCTTTAGCTCAGCCTTATCTTCTGAGCTCCAGATTCATATTTCAGCCACTTACTAGACCTCGATACCAGGGTGTCCCTCCTTCAATTCCAACTAGACAGATCTAAAACTTCAAAAGTAATAATATTTGAAGTAATATCTCTGAAGTAATATCTCCAAAATGATTACTAAGCCAATATCCCCTTGCCTGGTTTAGTGGCTTTTCTGTATTCTGCATCTCCCAAAACTAAAGCCAAGCATTTACTCTAAATCTTTGCCATTTTCTGATAACTTTCAACGTATTTTATTTATTGTTCCTTTTTCCTTCTTTTTTTAACTGGGACCACTCCAACTGCTTTCTCCCCCTCTTCCTCTCCCAAAGGAAGAGAAGAACAATCATCAGTGGCAAGTGACAGTAGCAGCAAAGCAACTCCACGAGCCAGCTTCACGCTCAGGATCATCCTGCGCCTTCTCTTCATGGGTTCTGCTGCTCTTCCGCAGGTCTATACGCATTCAGAGAAACTTCCCTAGTAACAAACTATAGAATTGATCCCTGAAAGTATAATCTCTCAGTGTATTTTAATTCTGCTCCCTGGCCTCCAAGCCCAGCTTGACTGCCCTGGTCCAATCCCTGGTTGTCCCAGGCCCAGACGACTGTCATTGCCTCTCAGCTGGTCTTCCTGCCTCAGTCTCACTCCCTTCCAGGCAATATTTCCACCAATCTCAGGGTGATCTTCCTAAAATCCAAATTTAATCACAACAGACTCCTATTTAAACCCTTTAATTCCCCCCCCTTCTTCTGGATAAAATATAAACTCTTACCATAATTTTAAAAACCTTGCATGATCTGGCCTCTGCCTACCATCCCAGGATGATGTCCTGCTGCTCCCATTTCTCCCCTGCCCTATACCTTATGTGCTACTATGCCTCATTACTCCTTCTCAAACCCAACATGACAGTTCAGCCCTGTTCCATCCAATATGCTTTTTCCTGGGATACACTTCCTGAAATATTTCTTTTCCTGGAACACACTTCCTCTATGTTTCTACCTACATGAATCATTCTACAGGATTCACCTCAGTGGCTGCCTCCCCATGGAAACCTGGCCTGCCCCACAGCCCACCCTACCAACTTGTCTCTTCTGAGCACCTGTTTGATATCCTGGATGCATCTGCCCCATTGCATTGGAATTCAGTTTTTGTTCATCTGGCTTTGACTAGGCTGAGAGCTTCTTGAGAGCAAGGACAGGGTCTTACTCATCACTGCACACTTAGTATGTTCCAAAGAGCCTAGGGCTTAAACGCGTGTGAATGAATGAAGGAGCAAGTGGTTGAATGAACTGTGGTGAGATTACGATGCGAGGAACAACCTACACTAGTCAGTGGGGAAAGGCATTTTGTAACATTGGTGGTGTTGAAAGATGGGAAATACAGTCTTTCTCTCTGGCTATTTAGTATTTTACAGCAGATATTTTCTGAAGTGTTAAAAGTTAAATCAGTTTCCAGGAAAACATGACTGGTGATGTAAAATATGTCATGAGGGGAATATTTCCCCTCCTAATACTTTCCATGCACATGAAAGGGAAAAGTGCACCCACCACATATGCATGATGCTGTCATCTAGAAGTTCATGCTCTCATGTTTCTCCAGGCCCTTATGTGCAGGGTAGCAAATGAGTATGTTGGCTAGGGATCGGTCCACGCACAAAGTTGGCGTGCTCTTTGCCGTGTAATGAGTCATCTCCCTGTCGGTACCTGGTCAGCCCCAGCTCTGAGACAGAGCAGACAAGAAGGGACCCATCTGATGTCCTAGATGCATCTGTCTCATCGTGTTTGAATTATACTGGGCTGATCTGGCCAGGCATGAGGAATAGTGCTCCATTTAGGCATGGAGTCACCCCTAGAGCCCGGTCTACTATAAAAGACAGCTATTGGATCCCGGGAGTGCCCATGATGAAGCCAAAAGAGGTATCAGGTCACACACATAAGGAATCCATGGGTGTTGAAAAATATTGATAAGATGGACATTGTGTCCTATGATGGAAGTCCCACATGAGAGCAAAGGCAGAACCTAAGGCCATGGTCAGAAGTCAAGGTATAGGTTCAAAGTGGACCCCAGGGAGCAGGAAAGGCAACAGCAGTTTCCTTAAGAAACAAAACCTACACTACAAAACAATGGCAATATGGTATTGATCCTGGTGTTTTTATATATATAGATAAGGACTGTGTACGGAACATTTTTTTGGTTTTGGGTGCCCAGAACCATTTCCTCTTACGGTAGGTAATAGAACCTATCTTTCCTGTGGAAAGCGCATTCCTGTGGCTTGAGTGAAGCTAACCTCACCCTGCCTTGACCCCACGGCGGGCACATGGCCCAGACCTGACCTCACATTCCTCCCCAAGATGCTGGATCTCCAAGGTGGTTGATTGTAAGTCCCAGACTTCTGGCAGCCATGTTGCTTTCCCATCTGAAGGATGAACAGGCAGAAACAAATACAAGTGTGAGACACAGAGAGAGTCAGAGACTGGAGAAGAGCATTTGACCCCTGAAGCAAGAAGCAGCCCTGGAATTTCTTTTAAATTCTGGATTTGGGGTCTGTGGCTTGCAGCCAAAGGAGTCCTCCCACTAGAGGCCAACGTGTGTTGCTCTTGAGAGGAGGCTGGACTTGGTCGATACTTGGGGCTGGGTTTGCAGTGTGGGCAGGGCACCAGATCTTCTGAGAAATTTTCACAATTCTCTATGTGACCACCGCATTTGACGCTGAGATTTTTGTTTCCCAAAAGATAAGTCTAGATGTTTAGTCACTGCTGTTATATTCTTTCCTATGTCTTTGTGTTTCTTATCCTTTTCACACTCATGCTAAACCCTCTGAATGAGAGGAGGGGAAGGCATTGGCTGTATAGCAACTTTTAAGACCACTTGAAGCCACTTATCCAAAGGATACTAGAAGTCATCCTCTGAATATCTGGGGCCTTCTTGTTTAGTGGAGGGCAAGGGACTCCTAGACCAGAATTACTTGTGATCTGAGAAGTCAGCCTAGGCCTGATTTCCCTTAGGGTTTCATTTCCCCCTGAAACTAAAGCTGGAAATAGAGCTCTCCTTAGTCCTCCTCCTGCAGAATCACATAATGGTCCTGTATAATTAGCCTGAAGACATTCCCTGCTGTTAGTTTGTCACAAAAACAAGCAGAAAGCACTAGTAAGAAGAGTAGTTATTTAGAAGTAAATAGCAAGGGAAGGTTGGAAATGTTTGATCTCATATATAGATACGGCTTTGTGTTCTCCAAGTAATTACTTTTGATTTACTTTTTTCTTAAAGTGCATTGAGATTGGAAGGTTAGCAAGAATGAACAATAAAATTAGGTACTAAAAACAAATGAGGCTCTCAAGGGATAGAGTCAAATAAGAGAGAGAAAGTCTTGGCCCTACACTAGTTGCAAAACAGAGTTTTGTCAGCCCCTTCGGTATTTATCAGACCTTCCCTGCTAACACCAATTAAATGAGAGAGGGGATCTCAAAGTTTGGGTCAAAGCCTTTGATTTTCAGATAAGAGATCACATCAACTTTCAGAGAAAATCTCAGATGTCTCTAATATTTCTTTACTATAAAACCTCCTCCAAGGTTTCGATTCCAGAAACGTTTGAATCGCATTTCTGCAAGGTACAAATTAATAGCCCTTACAAAGACTGTCAGAGATTTCATTTTAAAACACTATTAAACCTAGAAGGTAGTAGCCAAATTGGAGAGGATGTTTGATCCTCTCCCAATTTTCCGCTGCTGCAAAGCAGAGACTGATAGTAAATCATTCTTTGCAGTCACTTCTCCTGTTTTTTAAGAAGAAGAAATCATTTTAGAAGTTTTTCTCTTTTTTTCCTTGCAAGAGCTTCATAACGTCGGCACACAGCTTGTGAAACAGAGGGAGAGAACAGAAACCACATCCGGAAGTAATCATCTCCGCAGCACTGTAATGGATTATATGTATTAAAGGGGCCGTGGACTAAATTAGCGTGAAGGTATTTCATAAAAAGTTATGTAAATCTTAAGTGGAGGTAATGCTCTTCTCCTTAAACTTAGGAATGAGGAAACGGTAGGCCCCAAGACCTTGCTACAAAACAGTAGCTTTGCTACTTCTTGTGCCACCAGATTAAACAGACAACTGGAATGACACCACTACCTCATATACTCACATAAACTAAGTTTTATTGTTAACCTGGACACACTGAAAATCATGAGACTGATGGAGCCAAACTTCCCACAATTGTCCAGTCAATTTGCTATCCTTCTATTTTTTAATTTTTTGGGGGGGAATAGGGAATAGCAAAATTGCCTTTTTCTCAGCACTTACTCAGTCTGTAGATAATAGAAAGTTCTTATTCCTTTTAAACTTGCAAATGAGATTCTTTATCTCAGAGGCCCAATCACCATTCCAAAGAGAATATTTTTATTTTCAAGAGATTCTGTTTTTAATTGGCTACTTAGAAAGTCTATCTTAGAAAACATACATACTTGCTGGAGTTAACTTGTTCTATATTGTTCAAAAAAGAAAAAATCTACCAAAAGGAAAACAAAATGGACATTGAAATGCTGTTTTCAGGGATAATAATACTTAACAACTTGGGGGGTTGGAGGAAATCGGTCCCCTTTAATATCTCAGTTGGCACTTCGCCCTGTTAGCCCTATGCTAGTCGCATTGTGCTCAGAGGCAATCAGACACTTGCAACGATTGCTTTTACAGCACCACAGAACTACCTGCAGTAATTTGGTTGTTTTCAACCATTCTCCAAATAAAAATATCCCTTTAACGCAAAGGCTCAGAGTTTATGAGTTTTTTTTTTTTTTTTTAAGAAACTAACGTACACGTTCCCATGCATTTTTATCACCTTAGGCTAAAAATATAACAAGCAAAGACTGAGAAGGAGCTGGAAGAAATTAAGAAGAATGCTTTCCAACGTTTGGAAATTCCTTGAACGATGCACATATAATGTATATGCAATAACTCTTCAGTAAAGGAAAAGACATAAAGAAATGAGAGACTGCATAAAAGCCTGGGCAATTCTATATTTTAAATAATAAGGTGAAACGGCAAAATGTTTTGTTCTACGTGGTATCTGTTCAACTGTAATTCTATACTCCACATGATGTGAAAATCTAAGTTTGAGCAAAGTTGGCCTTCTTTTTTTCTTTAATCCACACTGACATTGTGCCCAGAGATGGGGCTCCAGCTGTTGAGGGACTAGAAGAACCTCAGGGAGTGAGTGATCGGCTCAATACCGAATCCTCCGTGTGCCGAGAGGATCACTTTGACCCGGAAGCCATTGCAAATTGTTGCTTTTTCTTGTAAGTAGAGTCTGCCCCCACGTGGTGAAAGTGAGAGGCTGCTTTTACACACCAGGACACCTTCCTCTCGCTTCTAGGGCAGCAATTTTTGTAGCGACTGGCGCCCTTTTACCACCATTCTATCTTTGAACTGCTCTTCTTTCTTCCCTCCCCTCTGTCCTACTTCCCCCTTTTCCTCTTCTCCTTCCTTTCGTCTTCTTTCTGTTTCATCCCCTCTACTTCTTCCTTCCCCTTCGCTTTCCTGAGCCCTCCACTGTGTTATTCAGTGGCCCAGACCCCGTGTCTGGGGGAGGATCTGGACTCTGATTTGAGGAATTCAGGAAAGACAATTTCAATAAATAATTAGAGAATAATCACTTTAAGGGATAACAACATGACATCGTAGATCCTGAACCAGAGATTGAGATACCTGGCTTTCACACGCTGTGGCTCTGTCCCAGAAATAGGATACGGATATGACATGTTTATATGCAAAGTAAGAAATCTAGGCGTAAGCATAGCTTCATAGAGAACCAGGAGGCAGAAAGACAAAATGGGTTCATCTGCCCTCTTTTTAAAAAAAGCAGTAAAGACACCTAATGCTGATCCCACCAGCTCCCGCTGAGCCACTCCAAATACATGCAATCTAAGCAATCGAAAACCAATGCTCATGTGGCAATACAGCCTCAAGATAAAGCTCCTTGTTTCCCTCGTGGTCCTATTACAGGCAGCCCATCATCCCTAGGGCCATCCTGAGCAACCAGTCCACCCTGGACATCATTTTCATCATGTCACATCCCTACCCAGAAATCTTCAAAGGTATGTTGCCTTCAAAGTCCAAATACCTCGTGCATTATTCAGGATCTCTCTCTCTCTCTCTCTCTCTCTCTCTCTCTCTCTCTCGCAAACACACACACACACAAACACACACACACACACACACACACACACACACACCATAGTCTCAACCTACTCAAGTTCTCTACTTCAGCCACATTTCTCTCCTGGGCATCCCCTAATGTCCATCTTTTTCTTGCCTCTGTACTTTTACATTTGCTGATTCCCAGCCCAGAATAGTCTTACTCAAAGGCCACAGCCTTTTGTGGTGCTTCTGTCAGTCTGGAAGTCCTTTTTTTTTCAACACTGAAACTGCATGAGTACACAAAGCAAGACATGTCACCCAGGGAGATGGAAGTTGAGGGCGCTTTCATACCCATATGAAAGCCTCATATCAAGATATAATACATATATTTTAATACAACTGTAATTTACAGAGCTATTAATCTTCCAAGGCAGGAGGTGGGGTGAGGGTAGGGAGGGCAAAGTGTTCATAAACTACCAAGGAAGAGTTCTAGTGGTTTATGCTATTGCCAGAATCCTGAGATGGAATTATGACCCTATAACTCAAAGTTAGCCAGCTTTTTCCATTCTCTAATGGATGCCTTGGAGACGTGGCTTCCTGCTCAATTTCCCTGTATACTCTGTAGCTTTCACTCCCTTCCAAATGCACCGGGGAGCCTCCTAACCACCTCATGTGACAAGCTGTTTGAGCTATGTCTTTGTTTGGGAAATGTAGAAGGAAGACTCCCATACCCCTCTCAATCTAAAGATTCTGCATAGGATGGGGGCGGGAAGAGCTCTCTTCCATAGCAGCAGATAGAAATGCCATGAAGTGCCCACCCATGGCCTCCAAATCGGCACAAAATATCCGCAGGTAAGGGAAGAACTAAACACCACTCAAGTATTGCCCATCGTTTACCTTCTGTATGCACAACTAGTATAGTATTACTTGTCGTAATCCATGAACCCTCTGCATTGTAAGCACCTGGCATGGTCCTTGGAAATGCTGGTTCCTAGGCTGCACCTCAGACCTATACAATCAGAATCCAGGGGGTAGAGCCTTGAAATATGGAGGTGTTATAAATAATTGAAGTCATTCGTATCCATTTGAGCATTTGAGCATCTCTTTTTCAGGTATTCACTGTGTTTTTCTTCATTGTGCTGAATGCAGTACTCCAGACAGGGCCTGCCTCAGACAAAATCACAAAGGGCTAAATGTGTCAAAACTCCTGCTTCATGAACCCACATCTGCCCTTGGACCTGCTGCTCCTGATCTCTGGCCCTGTGGCTATGTCAGTGCACTCATCCTGACCCTGGGCCCCCTGAATGCCAGCCTGGACTTATCTTGCCCATGCGAACATGTGTGAGCACCTAGGCCATTCCTTTCACCTTCCTGTCTAACAAATTGATTTGATTTGTGCCTGGTTTCCCCAAGATTTTGCTATTCATTAGATGACAGTTAACCAATATAATTTAACGACTAATCCATATTAAAGGGTTAATGTAGGTATTTGTTACTCTTTGGCTGAGTCGAGGGACATATTCTGAGGCAGATGAAGAGGGGCTTGGCCTTCTCATTCACACCAGTTAGGTTTATCCTGTCTCTACCATTTGCTAGGAGGTCTCAAATTCTATGCAATTTTATTTCTAAAGTGGATTAATAATCCCCCCACTTATCCCCAAAGAGTGGAGCTTAAAAGCACTTTAGGAACTGAAAAGTAGTACATAAGCAAAAGAATTTGTTATAATTCATCTCAAGATCAGCCCCAATTTATGGATACCGTGGAAATTGTTTTCCTGATTTTCACTCTCCTGGTAGTAATAAAAAAAATTCTGATGAAGGTCCTTCCAGCCAAGTCTATGTGGAATATGTCCTTTGATAAGGTGGCCAGCGTTCCCGGAGCTGGCCCTGCCTGGGCTCATCCTCTGTGTCCTCTCCATCCTCATGACACTTGGGCTTAGACCAGCCGCACCGTGTGAATATGGCCTATTGAGAATCACCTAGGGAGTCCTACCCACCACACTGCACAGAAAGGAAACAGCTCCAGAGAGGTGATTGGAGGTACTGGCAGGGAAGGAACCAGAACCTGGACCACACTGCCTTGAGGTACGGTTTCCAAATGTATTTTCAGATGTCTTTGGGACATTTTTATGGTTCTTGGGGATGTGCCCACCTCATCCGTTTCCATCCCTTGATGTCTCCCATTCTCCTCATCTCCATGCTATGACCAAATTGCCCTCTAGATAGTTCTTCTCCTCAGCTGTCGCTTTCGATGTTAAGAACATCCTCTAGGAGTAGCATAACACATCTAGATGCTCTGTGAGCAAAACCCATACCCTGTGCTTTGCTGGCCCTTATCTGTGTAGACTGTGCTTTCTCTGGAGATTCATGCCACGCTGACATTTGGCTGCCTACTTGCTGCTGAAAGGCTTATGTGATGGATGAGTGGTTAGACTGCACTAATCTGCTCTGTACACAGCTACGGCCTCATATGGATGATGGGAAGAGCTGGAAGGATGAGAAAAGATCTTAAAAGTCATGACCAACTCCTCCAAAGAGACGGACAAGAATCCCACATGGAGTGTGTTGCAGTATGTTCAAGGAGCTTTTCTAAAACCTATATTTCAAAAAGACTAAGCTCAAGCCTCTGCCTTTTAGGCTACATCAGCACACTGAAATGAGCCCCACAGATGGCCTGTGTACATGAACTCCTGGCATACTGGTTTTTTTTCAGCCCCAGAATTCCCTTGAACTTTGGAAAATGCTAATTGAAATACAAGGCATATGTTCTTTAGCGTGAGCCAGTGAGAGAAATCTAAGGACTGGACAATGCTGTCAAGTAAATATGATGCACAGTAACAGTGGCGGTGTGTAACTAGTAGCGAATTTGAAAACCAAATCTGAGAACATTTGGTGGCTTGATTAATTTGCTTTGCCTATCCGCCATCTGTTGTTGTCTCCAGGAGCCCAGGATGGGGCACCCTGCTTGATTCTGCTGACTTAGGCCACCTGGAAGCTCTCCTTCTATAGGGAGTGGGGGTGGACTCTGCGGAACAAAAGTCCCCGGCCCTGCTCCTCTGATCCCACTGTGCAGCTGGGAAATCAGGTTTGTAGAAGCAGCTCCTCCCATATGCTTCAGAATGACTTTTACTTCCTCTATCTCTGTTTAAAACCAGTGTACATTCACAGGTTCACCTGTTTTATATCTACCCATGCTGATAACTGCAGAGAAAAGTGAGGTCACTTGGTGACAATCAGCCAATTGCTTCTTTTGAGCTGAACTGTAGAATGTCACATTTGAATTGTGCTACCCGCCCCACCCTTTTTGGCTGAATTAACTCATTCTTTTCAGAGCAAAGCTTTTCACCAAATGCCTTATACAAACTTGGTGTGTAGTGCCCTTGATAAGTAAGCTCAGCTTTGCTTTCTGAACTAGGTCGTGAAAATAATGCTCATCTTTGCCCTTGTCCTGCTCCCCCAACCCACACACTTAAGTGCCCCATTCATTTTTCAATAGAAACATAGTGAGTGTTCACATGTGAGCTAGATACTGGGGAGTCAGAAGTGAGAGCTTAGTCCTTGGTCCTCACGGGGCTCACAGGCTAGTGGGGAAAGATAAATAAAACTACGCTGCAGATATTTTGACAGAGATTTACCCAGGCTACTTGTAGCAAAGATTTATTGTAGTCCACCAAACTGATTCCACTCTTCTTCCATATTAATTGAGTTGCCCAGCTCCACATCACACCTCCTTCCCGTCCCACAAATTCCCTCCCTGCAACTTGGTGTGGTCATATGACCAAGACCTCCCCATCAGGAATATGAGTTAGAAGTGATGTGTGCCACTTCCAGGCCTAGGCCTTCAACCATGGCGCACGTGCTCTACCACTTTCTTACCCTTTCTGGTGAGCTGGAACATGATAAGGCCTGTAAGCTAGCATCAACCATGTGGAAGAGGATGGTGCTCCAGGTGATGGGGAGAAATGAGATGGAAGGAGCCCTCGTGACTGCACAGAGCAAATGGGCCCCTCTGCCGGTTCTGGATTGCTTCGAGAATGAGAATAAAGGGCTTTGTTTCTTAAGCCACTGTGTTGTTGGGCCTCTTTGTTACTGCAGCTTAGCTTTCACTCTAATCAGTACAACTCTGTGTTCCACACTGAAGCACTGTCTGAAATGGGAGTAAACAATCTTCATCTGAGATTACACACAAAGAATTTCCATATTTCCTTGATTCAGATTCACCAGATGTTAATGCTTTCCCATATTTGTCTATCTCTGTTTGTATATGTAAATATATATACATTTGTGTGTGTATTTCCCCTGAACTGTTCATGAGAAAGTTACAGACATAAATAGTTAAGTGTGTATTTCTATCAAAAACAAGGACATGCTCTTACCTACAATAGTACAGTTGTTAAAATCTGAAAAAGTAACATTGATACCCACCTTATTATGTTACCTAAGGACCTTATTTCATTATTAGACTAATTGTCCTAATAATATCTTTTATAGTAAAAGAGAGAAAAAATGTATTACTCAATGATCCAAGCCAAGATCATGTCTTCAGTGATCATTGTCTCCTTTTCTTCTTTAATCTGGAATAATTTCTCAGTTTGTCTTTGTCTTTTAGGACTTTGACATCTGGAAGAATACAGACCAGTTATTTTAGAGTTTGCCTCTCTCAATTTGAGTTTGTCCTCAAGATTAGATTCAGATTATATTTTTGACAGGAATCTCACAGAAGTGATACTGTGCTCTCATTGCCTCCTATCAGGTGGCACAAAATTTCCATCTGTCCCATTACTGATAATGTTAACTTTGATTACTTGGTTAAGGTGCCAGATTTATCCATTGTAGTTACTATTTTTTTCCTTCATAGTAAAGATGAAAAAGGGAGAGAAAATAAAAGGAAAGGATTCCTTTTATTTATAGGGATTCATACCATTAGACAAGAAGGTGCTTTTCCTTTACAGATCTTTCTTTGATAACCCCGTCTCTATTCCTGGGTTCTTCTTAGATGGCTTATGGGACCCATGAATCACATCTAATCTCCTCACAGAGCCCTCTGTATGACTGAATACTCTGGCCTTTTGGCCCCTCTGATGCACTGGCAAGAGGTTGTCCAGCCACACCCTTGGCTTTCCCTTTAAGACATACTTTCTTGACAGTAAATCTCCTCATTTTAATGTCTTTTGCAATATGGATTGGCTGAGAATTTCCCAAACTATCAAGTCCTGGTTCCTTTTTGCTTAACAGTTCTTTCTTCAATCCCTCTGTTTCCTTTTACATCTTACTGTCAGCAGCAGGAAGAAACAAGGCTGCATCTTCAACTATTTGCTTTCAACACTAAGCTTTCTGCTACTATATAGCAAGGGTCACCTTTCTTGCAGTTTTCAATAAGGTGTTCCTCATTTCCTTTGTGCCTCCATCAGCAGTGATGCTAGCATCCATATTTCTATCAATGGCCTATTTATGGTAATTGACGTATTCCCTTAGAAAACATAGGTTTTCTCTACCGTGCTCCCCAATTCCTTCTGAACCCTCACAAGTAAATTCTTTAATATCAATGTTTTACTTGCAATCTATTCAAGACAGTCTAGGCTTCTTCTATTATATTCCTCAAAATTCTTCTAGCATCCACTTATTACCTGTTCCAAAGCAACTTTCACATTTTTAGGTATTTGTTACAGCAGCACCCCACCCTTGGTACCAAAATCTGTATTCATTTCTTAGTACTGCTGTAACAAATTGCCACAAACTTTGTGACTTAAAGCAACACAAATTTATTATCTTATGGTTCTAGTGGTCAGAAGTGTAAAATGGATCCATAGGACTGCATTCGTTTTGGGGACTTTAGGGGAGAATTTGTTTCCTCACCTTTTCCAGCTCCTAGAGGCCTCCTGTATTCTTTGGCTCATGACGTCTTCCTCCATCTTTAAATCATCTTCCTCCTCCCTGACCTCTGCTTCCATCCTTAAATATTCACTCACATTTCTGTCCCTTCTGCCTTCCTCTTATAAGACCCCTGTGGTTACCTTGGGCCCACCCAGATAATCCAGGATAATCTCCCCATATCAATATCCTTAACTCAATCACATCTGCAAAGTCCCTTTTCCCTATCATGTCTCATATTCACAGGTTCTGGGGATTGGGATGTGGACATTTTTGGGTGGCCAGCTAGAATGGTCTTGAAGGTCTGTCTATTGTCCATAATGACCCACACAAAAGAAGGTAGTTAATTCATCAACTTAAAGGTGAATTCATTGAATTAGAGGTTAATTCATCAGTCCTTGGTATAATCGCCAATAATTACAGGGAGAATAGTTGGGTCAAAAAGGAGCCCCCAACACAAATGGTGAGACAATTCATGGTCCATTCTCTTCCACATACAAACATAGAACCTGAAAGTCTCCTAGTTACTCCAATTTGATATTTGTTGTTAAATTTGATCTCAATCACAAGTATGTTGAGTTAAAAAACATGGGCAGTGCCACTGAGTAGTTACAGTCATACATTATTTAACCTAACACTGCTCAGGCAGCGGGAGAAGCATATGAATTTATAATCAGTCAGATTGAAACAATGTTGTGCCAGACTGTGTGTTTGTAACCATTGATAACATCAGACATAGCAGAATATTCCAGGACCAGTCATGTCCCAGGTTTCTTTTGCCCAGGCTGCCACCTGGAAAATGTACCAATCAGGCTGACCCGGATTTGCTATTAGGGGAAGGAAAGACATACCATGTCCATGATTAGTCAGAATGGAGTCCCAAGCTTTCATAACGGATCTATATAACTCTGTACTCCTTTTGTACTAATTATTACTCAGGAGTAACCAAAAAGGATGACCTTTTATTGAGACAGCCAAATCAAGTGACCAAATTGCCTTACTAAAATATGTAGACCAGGAAAATGTACTGGACAAAGAGTCAGAAACACTTTTGAGTTAGTTTTTGAGAATGCCATTCTGGCACTCAGCAATACTGGATATAGTAAGGAATATGGAATGTCCATTTAAGTATTTGACTATTATCTCATTGTTAGATGTTCTTTGCAAATGATTCAGAAAGCCTAATGCATGACACAATTTCACTTTAAAGCACAATGGTGTGGCTAGAGTCAGCTGATTGGACTGAAACAGCAATAGCATAACCTTAAAAAGAAAAATGTCAAAGCACTGAGACAACAATGGTAGTCTCAAAAGGGGGTCAAAGATTTGATATAGTCAATTTGCCAGGAACAGACAGAGGTAATGTCCTGTGCAATGTGGCCTACTTTACCACAGAACAAACAGGCCAAAATTTGGCAGGAGTCACAAGTCTGGTATGCAGTGGAAGCTTCTGCATCAGAAGCACATGGTCCTTTACAGTGTCTAGTCTGCAATGGTGGATCTGTTGCCATTTCTGATGAGGTGAGGACACCAGGCAGCAATAGGAGCAATCTGGGCATTGCACACTCAATCAACAGCTCAATTCTCATTGTTCCCATCAGACAACAGGCCCTTACAATGCCATCAACACAAGGGACCCAGACTATCTACTTGGGAGACACAATTTGTTTATACAGTTCATGGCCGCAGAGAGGAATATCTTTATCTGCCCCTGTTAGTCTTCCAAGTGGCAGACCACATGGCTAGGCCATTGGTAACAGCCTAAGAGTCAGAAATAGTCCTTAGGAGTACTGTCTAAGGCGAGGGTGTGGCTTTCAATTCAGCCCATTGTGCTGCAGTTGGTCTAACAGAATTGTCACTGAGGCTGGATGGTTGCTTCCACCCAGTGGACATCATCAGATGTCATCTTAGCTAAACCATCATCAGTGAAAGAGCTCAGGGTTACAGACCAACCTTGATGAATCAAGGGCCCTATTGAGCCAGCAGCTTTCCTTCAGGCAGTGGAGGGAGAGATAAAAGTTTCTTCCAAAGACATGACTGCTACTGTTTCATGTAAAACTCAGTGGCCTCTCAGATGCCACTAGAGCAGCACTCTTAAATATACTATTTCTATTTGACAAGACAGGCTCACTGGGCGCTTCCCACCTTGTTTTGTTGAGTCCTGTTTGACCCATCCCAAATGGCAATATCCAGCCTGAGAGTCACAGGCTTCTGTTGGAAAGATTTTCAGTTTAAACAAGAGCTTAGTAGCAGGTTAATAGCTGCCAATAGGGAAGAGCGTGGTGGGAGGAGTACTTGGTGGCTGTGTGAGAGAAGTGGAGCTAATGTACTGAAGAATGGCCTCTCCTAGTATTCCAGCAGTCATTATCCCTCACTAAAGCTGACATTTCCCTTTCTCCCTCAGGTTTATATATTGTTTCTGTTGGACTTGCTGG
This sequence comes from Pan paniscus, assembly GCF_029289425.2. Lineage (NCBI taxonomy): Eukaryota > Metazoa > Chordata > Mammalia > Primates > Hominidae > Pan > Pan paniscus. Next base: position 30,093,823 of record NC_073255.2, on the reverse strand, counting down.
ACAGTACATGTGGTCATCCCCGAACAGGAAAATTCCCTCTGATATTTGTGGACATTCACAGTACAAGCATATAAAATATCATTACCAATCATGCATTCAGCCGTGCAAACCACAACAGGATATTGAATTAGCCCAGAATTTCCACCCGGTAGGCCACATTAGCTCCCCCTCCCTACTTCCAACTGTGTCCAAATCCCACAGGCTGCAAGGAGCTGACCTGAGTACATGTCAGGATCTACAGCAACAGCCTCTAGACCACGCTATTTCCCAGCTGAGAGGGCAGGGTTGAATGCCAGCAGGGAGGATAAGGCTATGGTGTTAGCCTTTTCATTTTACTTCTTTTGACCCTTCACCCCCAGGTTGGTGCCCAAGCACTGGCACTACTTCCTCCTCATATACCCCTGGCATCCAGCGAGCACCAGGGCTCAGGGTCCCCTTTCATTCTACCCTGTAAACACCCTGGCTACAGCTCCACCATGCTGTTCTGAAGGCCTTTGGAGACCCCTGTGCCTAGTGCCCATCTCTCACTGGTGAAGTTGAAATGTGGCAAGGACCAGGGACATGACTGCAGCACCTCAGTGCTACTAAGCAAGGTTCTGTGTTCATTTTTCCTTCTGAGCACTCTCCCACTCATGGCTTAACCAATGTTTTCAGCTCATATAAACCAATGGTTTTGGTTCATGGAAAGCTCTATGTAAATAGCAAAGTCCTCATTGCTAACATCAGTTGTTTGGCTTTGAGAACTCCTGGCTCAATGTCCATAGAGACATTGTGTTTCAGCCGGGGCCAAGGAGCTTGCTCGCCTATTGTCCTGATAACATTTCTGACTCTGCCCACCAAGAGGAGAGAATGAGCAACAATCAAGCACCATTCAGGTGGCTTGTTTAGTCCTGGTTTTTGCAGCTTAGCCTGTAAGCATTAATTCAACTCATGTTTATTAAGAGATAGGACAGTGGGAAACCCCTCCTCCACCGCCACCTTCCACACGCACAATCCTCCCCCTCCCAACTACTTGGGGCAGGAACCTTTGCTACCAGATCCCAGGGAGTTTTCTCATCTATCTGATCCTGGTTTATGGAATCCTTGTTCTTCCTTTTCAAGAAAGCCAAGTCCCTTGGGCTGGGTGTGGTGGCTCATGCCTGTAATCCCAGCACCTTGGGAGGCTGAGGCAGGAGGATCACGAGGTCAGAAGTTCAAGACCAGCCTGGCCAGCATGGTGAAACCCTGTCTCTACTAAAAATGCATGGTGGTGTGTGCCTGTAGTCCCAGCTACTCAGAAGGCTGAGGCAGGAGGATCGCTTAAACCTGGCAGGCACAGGTTGCAGTGAGTAGAGAGCATGCCACTGAACTTCAGCCTGGGCGACAGAGCGAGACTCTGTCTCAAAAGTAAATAAATAAATAAATTTTAATTAAAAAAAAAAAAAGAAAGCCAAGTCCCCATCTGCATTCCTTCCTTATCACCAAAACTGTCAAGGCTGCAATTTTATTTTACCCTACTTTTTTAAGCTACTTAGTTAACCTGTTACTGTGTCATGGATACTGGCAGAAAACACAAGACTCTGGGGTCAGAGACAACAGACTTTATTACTCACAGCATAGCAAGCATCATAAGCATCAGCATGTTTACACTGGCTCCCTTTGCTTTTATGTCCCATGACGGCTACATGGCAGGCCTGCATATGCAGCATGCTGTGTTATGGGAGAAAAACACTGAACTTCAAAAATCTGCCACTTTTATAGCAAACAGTAAGCAAGCCTGTTCTTTGTCTCAGAGGGAGATATCACCTCATCTTTCAAAGTTGTTCACTACAGATGAAACCCTGAGAAATTACCTAGGTAAAGAGAAGCCAAGGCACATTTTTGGCATACCCAGCAAGACGTGTAAAAGCACAAGAGACCTATGGAGGGGTTTCTCAACAACAACCAGCCCTCTTGTAACCTCCCAATGGGTTCGCCTTGCTTGTTTCCTAGACAAAGCCCATTTATCAAGACGGGGGAATTGCAATGGGGAAAGAGTAATTCATGCAGAGCCAGCTGTGTGGGAGATGGGAGTTTTATTAGTACTCATATCACGGTAGGGGCTTAGAAGTGGGACGTGCTGATTGGTCAGGGTGGAGATGGAATCATAGGGGGTCGAAGTGAGGTTTTCTGCTGTCTTCTATTCCTGGGTGGGATGGCAGAACTGGTTGAGCCAGATTACCACGGTCTGGGTGTTCCCAGTGTCAAGTGATCCGTCCAGTGCAGGGTCTGCAAAATATCTCAAGAACTGATCTTAGGTTTTACAATAATGATGTTATCCCCAGAAGTAATTTGGGGAGGTTCAGACTCTTGCAGCCAGAGGTTGCATACCCCCTAAACCATAATTTCTATTCTTATAGCTAATTTGGTAGTCCTGCAAAGGCAGACTGGTGCCCAGGCAAGAAGTGGGTCTTTTCAGGAAAGGGCTATTATCAATTTTGTTTTAAAGTCAAACCATAAACTGAATTCCTTCCCAAAGTTAGTTCAGCCTATACCCAGGAATGAGCAAGGATAGCTTAAATGTCAGAAGCAAGATGGAGTCGATTAGCTCTGATCTCTTTCACTGCCATAATTTCCTCAGTTATAATCTTTGCAATGGCAGTTTCAATCTGGGAAAAAAGAATAGTAATTTGTAAAGGCCTGCATTATCATCTTTGCCAACTTCCTGGTTTAAATACTCCCACTGTGGCTGACTTCACTATGTTATCACTCAACTCAGAGTCGGGAAGAGATGTGCACATGTGCTGGCTTGACCAACCTTTGGTAATTCTTGCTTAAATCAATTATTACTATGATTGTTGTCCTTGACTTTAAAATCCATATCTGAATCTTTCATCAAACATATACATGCATCATGTGACATACAATCATCTCACCTGTTTTCAAAATGTATCCCTGCATAACTTTCCAACTGTATATTATCATCTCTTTGTAGTTTGCTTACAAGACTGAATACAAGAGCATTTCCCCCCTGAGGATCTCAAAACAATTTCTGGAGAGGTTTGGAGGGGAAATCTTGGGTTATAGTCATGGCTAAAATAGAACCCAGAAAATCAAAATGCTAAGAACTGGGATGTGACAGATCCAGCCTCTGGCTAGTGGTGAATCTCCCTCAGTTCTTCTTTGCATCTTTAGTAAACCATTATACCTGTGTTTTTAAATTTCTGAATCTGTGATCATCTTCTATAACATTATCTGATGTTAATTTTCTTCATAGTATTTATCATTCTCTTACATTTACTGGGTTTTGTTTTTGTTTGTTTGTTTGTTTGTCTAACATATTCATTGATTGTCTCACTGCCTTTAGGGTACAAAAACAAGAATTTTGTCTATCTTGTTTACCACTTTTTCCCCAGCACCAAGAACAGTGCCTAGCATGTGGAAGATACTCGATAAATATAGGATAAATAAATAAATTCTGATTCCTGATTTGGTATCTATTCCACTTCATTATCTGGCTTTTTTGATAGCAGGCATGGCAGATGGCAATCAAGATGGCAAACAGAAGCTCTAAATTTTTCCTCCTGTAATTAAAATTTCATTGAATTTCAGGACATCTGATATCCTAATGCTGCCTCTCATACACTACATAAAATCAAAGAAGTCATTTAAGCATTCCATGCCTCAGCTTCTCCCATCTAAAGTGCTCAAGGATCTCTGAAAGAATTGTTTCCATTTTCATTGTTGTTTCTGGAACTGTGCCATGCTGGGTACATACCAACAAGTTTTTGTCTCATTCTGACAACATTCATCTTTCTGGAGGGTAGTGGGAAGTAGAGATGAACAGCTGTAGTCTTACATTTCTGTCACCCATTGGAGAAATTCAGAAATTCTTTGAAGGCAATTTCTCAGCTTCTCTGTATCCAGGGTCTAAACCATCACTCTGAAAAATTTCCCAAACTTACCACTCATCCATTTTCTCATCTATAAAATGGGGCTAATAACACCTACATCACAGGGTTGTGGCATTAATTAGATAACCTAAATCAATGGTTCTCAAAGTGGGGTCCCTGGACCAGCAACACTGGCCTCACCCGTCAGCTAGTTAGCAGTGCAAATTTTTGAATCCCACTCCAGACCTACTGAAGCAGAAATGCTAGGGTCACCACCTGCAGCTGTGTTTTAATAGGTATTCCAGGTAATTCTGATACATACTAAAGTTTGAGAATTGCTGACAGATGAAATCATCTGACACTTAACCCACAAATGTTTGCTTTTCATTTATTCATTCAGATTCATTAGCCACCCAAACCAATCCCAGATATACTACAGAATTATTCATCCTCACCCCACTTGGTAGATGTAAACCATGGGTGGGAGACTTGGGAGCAGACCCTGCTCTAGAACCCAACTGTAAATGTTTGCTTCAATTGCTGTTCCTCTTCTCCACAATTTTTGCAACTTGACTAAATGTTACCTCCATGATTATACTTTTCTTTCTCCTATATCTTGTTTCAATAGGCCATTTTACACACACATGAGTAGCTAATTGGTCACCTGCACAGTCATATTCTAAGAAGGCCAGTAATGCTTAGGGCTACTGGCTTCAGAATCAACCACTCTGGGGCTCACACCATCCAGGTAGCACTAGACAAGTTAGTCTTGGTGGAACCTGAGTTTTTCAAATGAAAAATTGAGTTAACAACAATAAAAGTCTCCATTTATTGAGTGACTACTATGGGCCAGGCACTATGCTAGGTATTTTACATTTGGTATACATTGTCTCTTTGAAGCAAAACAATGAATTATCTTTTCTTTTCTTCAAACATCTCTTAGTTAAATACTTCTAACATTTTCAAAATGGTGTTGCAATATTCAGGACCCATCATATCTTTGTTTTCATAACCAAATGATAGTAAAGACATTTTGCAGGAAAACAAGAACTTCATTAATTACTAGCTTTTCAGCAAACCTGTTAGAGTGCCCCAGTTCCATTAAGTGAGCTATATTAGTTGGAAAAATGGGATTAATTTTGCTGCAGGTTTAGAGAAAGTGGAAATAACTTCTAAATAGTGGTGTGTCTGTGCTTTGTGGTAGAAGTTTCCTAGTTCATACTTAATTGAAAAGGCAAGTCACTGTTGAATTGTGAAAATCCTGGAAGAGTTTTTAAAGTAATTTAATGTAGCATTTTATGGTAGCTTTTGTAAGTTTCAAATTTGCGATGGATATCAAGGGATGTATATGCCTTCTGATCCCTTAGATTTAATCAGACTTCTCGCTTGCTTGCATAATGGTTTATGGTACCTTTGATGATTTGCAGCCAACCTAGCACTTCTAATAATTTACTGTAAAAGCATTTAATTTTTAATGGACAAGAATGGGCTAGAGGTAACTTTTGCATTGGTAAATGCTCTCATGAAGAGTGGGAAAAAGAAACAGTATATTTAAATTCCAAACGTTATTGAAAAGCATTCGTCTTTTATTACCAAAATCAAATGCATAATTGAAGAACATACCTAACCCAAAATTATTGTTCATGCTTTATTTAACTATAAGATAGCATTGCTTTCATGATGCTATCATGAGAACATTTTTTCAAATTCTCATGTTTTTCTTATCTTCCATAGTTTTCAATATGCTGTCCCACTAGAAAAAGCATAATTGCCACACTTTGTTACAGCTTGCTAATCGAGAAGAGCCCAACAAAAGAATGGCTTGTAATGTCTGGTACATATTAATAAAAAAAAACTATCGTTTTATATTCATTGTCCTTCAAAGTTTTTCTAAGAGTTCCATATAATGTGCATACCCAGGAATGACTTCACAACTAGTCTTAAAAATATGAGAGTTTCCATGTGGAAAGAAAAATGGGAAGATGCCAGGATAAATATTTTTTAAAGACTTGATGGAAGACAAAACATATCTTGCCTGCAGAGGCACATAAAACAAAAAATGTTGCAATCACCAAATAATCCCTTTTTCAGATATGCCATATGTAAAAATAAGAATAGCTTCACAGAACTGCTTTCTGGGGAATCAACTAACAACCTACAGCCCTGGAAAGTTTTCTACTCATCTAACATTCCACGACTGACTATCCCCACACTTACCCTGAAAGGGGCTACAGGGAGAACTCTGATGGTCAAGGGTTAGAGTCTGTGAGCTCTGTTTCTGGAACACCTTTTAGAATTCAGGCATCAGAGCAGTTGCTTGAGAATGTGAAACTCATTCTCTTTGTTTTGGCTTTCAAATAGCCTTAAAGCTAAACCCTGCTACAGAGGATTGGCTCCCAGGAACACTTGGTCCTTAGCCAAGGAATTTGTGCTCAGTCAAAATTACCCCATCTAAAGATAAAAGTTCCAGGATACAATCCCCATTTCCATGCATGGTTTCCCGGGGTGAACCTGCAGGTGCAAGACTTAACTGGTTAAGAAGGACTCTATCTACTGCCTGTGATCTATTGGCTTCCTGGCAGGGGTTATATATAACAATTCCTTTCTCTATTAGCCAGATTCTCAGCTCCACCCCAGCTAATGAACAGAAACTTCTAGAGCTAGTCAATCGTCTCCTGGATTTGAGGAAGCAGGAATTGCCCCTGAGCAATTCAGGGGCAATTGCCTGTCAATTTAGCCATTTTGAACTGACAAGTTCAGGGGCACCTGAGTTGGGTGATCTTTACCAATCCTATCCACACATCTCTTTTCTCCAGCTCTCTCAAACTCTTTATCTCACATCACCAACACAGACTTTTGGAGGTAGAGAGCCCTTAAAGATTATCCCACAATTCACAGATTTTTTGCAGGAAGAAACTATAAGCTAAATAACTTGCTCAAGGTTACCCAGAAGCTAGAAACTAGAAGGCAGACTCCCTAACTTCCAAATCAAGTGCTTGTCCCATTACTTCATATGGTCTCTTTCTCTCCTCCCTCGCCTCTCTAACTACTATCATCCATTTTGCTTTGGTTTGAGGCCTTGCCATGGTGCCAGGGGTACTCAGGAGTGTCACTTCCCTGCAGTGGTAAACTTCATTGCTGTGGGGGAGGAAATAATGGGTGTTCCTGACCCCAAGCTAACAACCTTTCTGGCTTAACTTTTTTTCCCTCTTCCTCTTCTAATCAGATATGCTACCTATTTTTTACATTCTGACAACCTACAGAAAGAGTTGACTTATCCCTATCTAATTTGCCATCCTAGTCTGTATGACAGAAACATAATTAATTTTCTTGGACACATGGATTCTTCTTAATATCCTTACCAGGTTATAAGTTTATAAACCATCTTCAAAAAGAGAACACAGAACTGTAGAAAAGGATGTTATAAATGTAGCCTTCTAGCCAAGCTGCATCTTGGCCTGAGTCCTTACATTTCCCCAAATCTATGCCAACCAAATACCTGAAGCCATATACCACAGTGTTAACATTCGTCATGCATGGGCATAGAACTGAAGTGTAGCAGAGCCAGAGAGGGAGATTATTATCTTCATTCTTGCACATCTTTTAAAAGGTTTTTTAAAATGAATGAAGGAAGGGAGGGAGTGGGGAGAGTGGAAGGAAGGGAAAAAAGTGAGAAAAATGTGCCCAACCCACAATAAAATTTGAAGCCTGAAACCTAGAATATATCAGGAAAAAAAATTAACTATTATAAATTAAAAGGCTAAAAGCATAATATAGTCAAATCTGTAATTCCATAAATCTATAATGCCAGCTTTTTAATGAAAGGTAAAGAGGTCTATAAATTCAATATTTTCCCTTAGCAGGTAAAAAAAAAAGAGGAAATTCTGAGTTATAGACTGGTAGTGAGTATACACCAAAAAGGTCTCCACTATGAATAGGTACTATGTTCATACAAGGGGGAAAACAGACTGAGTAACAGTCAATCTTGCTTTTTTGGCAGACTAAATGATTAACCATTTCACATCAGAGTCTATCTCAATCCAATCAACTCTATGGAAATTAGTCACTATAATGGAGAAAGTACTTAACTCAAAAGGTTCATTCATTAATCACTCATCAACACACCAGAAAGATAATCTTTCTGCTTAAGCTCCCAGGTTCTACTTATTCATCCATTCCTTCGGCAGATCTTTGTTGAGCTCTTACAATGACCCAGCCACTCTGTAGGGCACTGACAATAAAAATACACTCCTTAAAATAAAGGCAATTATAGATCAGAAGGGGAAAATAAAAATAAATAAGTTAGTTCATGATCTGAACATTAACATAGATCTGACACACACACACAAAAAAAATGCTAAAGGAGTAGGAGGCAAAAGGGAAAAACTGCACATCCATTCTAGGGCAAGTGGAGAAATCTTCACAGAGGAAGTAACATCTGAACCACGATTCAAAGGATGAATAGGAGTTCATCACAAAGTTTCCAATGAAAATCAAACCCTGAAAACAAAAAAGAAGAGGCCACGTTTATGAATACCTCCAGTAGGCCAAGATTTCCCAATTGTTTACAGATCTTACCTATAAAAAGGGATTCCACGACCGGCGCAGTGGCTCACGCCTGTGATCTCAGCACTTTGGGAGGCCAAGGTAGGCAAATCACCTGAGGTCAGGAGTTCAAGACCAGCCTGGCCAACATGGCAAAACCCTGTCTCTACTAAAAATACAAAAATTAGCCAGGTGTGGTAGTGGGCACCTCTAATCCCAGCTACTCGGGAGGCTGAGGCTGGAGAATCACTTGAACCCGGGAGGCAGAGTTTGTAGTGAGCCAAGATTGCGCCACCGCACTCCAACCTGGCCAACAAAGTGAGATTTTGTCTCAAAAAAGAAAGGGATTCCACCATCAAAATAAAATTTAGAAAATGCTGGATTCTACAACATTAAACAGTTTTCTTCACAGCAGGACTTCTCAGAACCTTCACATCTCACAGAATACATGCCATAGGTTAACACTGGTTACTCCATGGGCATAAAACTGCAGTGGAGGATAGTCTGTGCACATTATGAATTTAGAAAAGAGGGACACAGTATGCAGTGATATCCAGGCTTAAGGAAAGCCCAGCTTTTTGATAGAACTGAGGATCTGCTTTTCTGTGTATATACTTTTAAGTCTGTATTTGTAGTGTGAACTTATTTTCATGCATGTTTTAGACTAAGATAAGAAAAGATGACTGTATGCTCCATTAATGAATGTTGGAGTCCCTCTTGAAAAAAAAAGTAGCAGCCAAGCCTTATTTATTATTACTAACTTCAACGTTGCGAATATTCTCATTCCAGAAAGCTTGTCCTTGCCTTACAAGATCCTAGGGAGGATGTGCTACCATTTTGTTTGGCTTTCATTGTTACAAGAAGACTAGAAAACCCAGAGTAAGATGCTGAACAATGCAATGCATATAATTGGTGATTGTGTACTAGATAGCTATACCAAATAGCAATGCAGGAATTACTTTTCTTCTTCGGATAATCCTTAACAAATAGATGAATAATCGATTTTTTCCTTCATATCCACTTCATGTGTGTGAAATAGTTTTTATTGAATTCTGCTTTTTTTAATTTGTGAAAAAAGTACAACTTAAGTATATTTTAAAGAGTGCTAAATATTAATAAAAAGTAAAGGGGAGAAATGCAGATGGCCCAGGTAATATTGTGAAAGACAAATGACTCAGTCAGTCACTATTCCTGTGAACAGAACTTCAGAAACTGCAGCTAAAGAAAGACTTCAGCCCTGTTATATGACGCTATTTAAAACCTGTACTACCTGTATAATAGGCTGGAAAGGAACTATTCAATTGATGAAAGGAGATTTAGACCTATGACTTACATTACCATGATGAATCCTCTATTAATATTAAAGTTCTATCCATCATATGGGAAATTTCCCGGTAGAGTTTTTAACATGTCCCTGGTGCCTGCCTTAATATATAAATCATTGCCGTCCTGAGAAGTCAGCACAGGATCTCTGCTTATAGCTTTTTCTATATTACACCTTTTCTCATTTTACTTCTGTACAAATTTAGTCCTTTTTAGTTTTAGAACACAGAAAGTCGCCCTCTTCCAATTATCCGTGTTCATCTCGTGCTCACAGATGCTCTCCTTCCGCATTTGATACTGTTTCCCCTTTCCCTTTTGTTTGCTGATAGTAAAATTAGCAGCAGTAAGAAGTCTGCCCTGTAGGCTTAGGAAACTTGGCTCAAGCTGTCAGTTCAAGCAATAAATGCTGGCCAGCTTATATTTTGTAGCCTGTAAAATTTTGGATACCATAGCTCAGATTCTTTGGTCAGCGGCCACAGTCTGCAAATGTCACATTTCATCAAAATCGTTTCAGCAACTGTTGTTCACAGGCATGTCCAAAGACAGGGGGTGATGCAATAGGATCCTGTGGGACTGGACTTGGAGTCTCTCAGCACTCATTTATCCAGTAGTAAGAACAACGCTGTCGCAGGTTCTCAAGTGTGACAATAATTTGGGAATCTCCAAATTCAAGATGCTCCAAATTCAACTACTTTTGAGATTTTGGGCGGAGGTTGGGGAGGAAGAATAACAGGCCAAGAATCATTCAATAGGCCTGGTTCTCTCTTCTGTGCCAGGAAGAAAACCTAGAATATAAAGGTTCATCTTCTACCAACCTTTGAAATTATGCTCTCCACCCTTTCAAGCCTGAGTCTCACCTCCTCTTCTCTCCACCCACACACATACACACACACACACACACACAGTCATTAACTCTGGAAGATTGGAAGAATAATAGCAGCAGCGCTAGTGCCACCAGTAATTAACATTCACTGGGAGCTTACTGAGTTGAGCATTTGCTCAACTTTTTCTTTAAATGGGTTCTTCAGAAACCTTGACAGGCTTGTGCCTGTAATCACGTGGATTGCTTGAGGTCAGGAGTTTGAGACCAGCCTGGCCAACCCCATCTTCACTAAAAATACAAAATGTAGCAGGCATGGTGGGCACCTGTAGTCCCAGCTACTCAGGAGGCTGAGGCAGGAGAATCCCTTGAACCCGGGAGGCAGAGGTTGCAGTGAGCCGAGATCGTGCCACTGCACTCCAGCCCAGGCAACAGAGTGAGACTCCGCCTCCCCACCCCCCGCCCCCCAGAAAAAGAAACCTTGACTGGGCCTGTGAACAAAGAACACGTGGACACTGAATAGTTGCCCTTCACCCCATGGCTTAATTTTGTTACAGAATGTGGCCAACCCACATCACCCTCTTCCACTTCAACTCTTGTCACAGTTTACCCATCAGAAGGCTCCCCAGAGAGGGGATGTGTTTCCTCTGCTCAAACTCACTCCTGAGGGAGAGGGGTCAACATACCTCAGAGCATCCCAAATGTTCTTTGCTAGTATGGAGCTAGAGGAGGGAGGCATGGAACAAAATGGCCCCAGTCTCTTAGATGGCGGGCACCCACTGCTAGCAATGTAAGGGAGAAATTACCTGCCAGATTTTTCATTCAAAAAACTTTATAAATTTTTAAATCTTACCCTTTCAGAATGAGCCATAAATGGGTCAAATGATACAGAATAGTCTAATAAATGTGGTATAAATTCTTTATAATTATGGAAATGGTAGCTTCCTTATTGGTCACATGAGTCATATAACATGTAATTCCCTGTCTCAAGTTATTAATAATGGATACACAGTTATCAAATTGTTCTAATGAACACTTTTAAAATACTTTCTGTCACTGAAAGCAAATATTTTATTGTAGACAGATATGCTTGTATGAGTGAACTTAAATGTCCCATTATCACTACTACTAATTTAGTGTAAATGCTGTTTTAAAAAAATTGACAGCAATGACACACTAATTACCAAAATAATAGATACTTGTATTTGGAATTATACACAAGGGTCTTATTTTTACTATCTCTAAAATAAACACTCCTTACTGATCCGTACAGGTCATTACATAAAGAAAAGAAATTTGGGATTGTGTCTCCAAGGAAGACTACCCAACTATCAGGCAGAGATTGGCAAATCTGCCAACTTCATAAAAAAATTAACTTTCTTGCTCAAAAAACCATTCTACTTCAGGTCATAGAACTTACCCCACCTTGGTAAACTCAGCAGGAAGAAATAAGGCAAGCCAGTATCATCACAGCAAAATAAAGGGTGTAAAATGTTTAGGAAAGAAGCCCAAATTGAAAAGAGTTAGGACCATTTAGGGGCCAAACCATCTGGTCCTGGAATTCTCTGAGCAGTGCTTCATAGCTGGTGTGAGCATAAGAGCATAACGCTGGAAACAGGAGCACCTCCAAATGCCAGGGAGAAACACCTGAGCCAAGGCTTTCACCTGCCAGGGGAGACCAGGAATCTTATAAGCTCTCAAAGTTGGCACTGCTTTTGATGGATATATGGAGAAATAGCTGGGAATTGTGCCCTCAGCTGCCCCTGGGGAAGGAAGATCTAGAATTTGTTTTGTTTTGGTATTTTTTTTTTTTACCATCAAAACCCCATATGAGCCACAAAAGTATCGCACAAGAACACCTGCTTGCAAAAACAAAGATCCAGATGGCACAGCTGAAAACACTGTTTCCTGGTATCACCAGGCTAGAATAGAGACCTCCACAGCATCTTCAGAGAGACACAGAGAAATACCTGCAGTGACAGAGAATGGTTAAGTCACCTTCTGATTGCAGGTCAGAACTTAGGTTTTCACCAGCTAAGGAAATAGTTTTTCTCAGCACAAGGAACTGGAGTCAGGGAGAGATGAGGCCAGATTCTCCCTGACCTGCTCTGTCTCTCTAGCTGTATTGGACACCTTTTTTATTGTCTTCCCAGTAGTGCCACCCACCCCCAGCACTTCTCAGAGGGTTATAATAGGATCTTCTATGGTAATACAATGTGGACCACCCCTGGCCACAGATGATTGGTTCAGATGGGGCACCTTATCTAGACTGGGCCAATCAGAGTCATCCCCTGGTACTTTGAAACTGAGAAAGCTAAGGCAGTTTTTCACAGGATAGCCAGAATTGAGGATATGTAAACTCAGGAGGTTTTGACAAATAGATAGAGAAGTCTAAAAATCTAGATAGTAGTAAGAGGGGATAATGAAACAGACTCAGAGAAGAAATGAGAATCCAAGAGAAAGTCTCGATGGTGATTTGAGTCTTTGGTTCCAGATGTTCTATAGGCCCTAATCTCATTCATAAGACATCCCAGTATCCTCATAACAGATTCCTCATTTTGCTTAAATGCATTAGATATTTCAATAATGTGCAACTGAGGAGTACTGAGTAATAATATATCAGGTAAATGAGAGCCTAGTTTTGCAGCTGTGCTGATAGGAAAGATTCAACTACACAACATTTACAAGAATAGGAAACTTGGCTGGGTGTAGTGGCTCACACCTGTAATCCCAGCACTTTGGGAGGCCAAGGCAGGAGGATTGCTTGAGCCCAGGAGTTTGAGACCAGCCCAGGCAACATAGCAAGACCCCATCTCTACACAAAATAGACAGATAGATAGATATATAGATACATAGATGATAGATAGATAGATAGATAGATAGATAGATAGATAGATAGATAGATAGATAGATTAGATAGATAGATAGATAGATAGGAATGGGCCTGGTGGCATGTGCCTGTGGTCCCAGCTACCTGGGAGGCTGAGGTGGGAGGATTGCTTGGGCTGGGAAGTTCAAGGCTACAGTGAGCCATAATTGTGCCACTGCACTCCAGCCTGGACAACAGAGTGAGACTCTGTCTCAAAAAAAAAAAAGAATAGAAAACTGCCCAAGAGGCAGGGAGGGCCAATGTGCACCCACAGTGGTTTCTCTCCTGTTCCACCTCTCGCTGTGCCCTGCTTAGTCTGTATGTTAGGGGCTCCCCTAGCATTCTGGGACTCCTTCTCCATGGATATTTTTATTCAAGTAAGATCAGATTAAAATATACATCAGAGGAAGTTTGGGAGTGGTAAATATAAATAAGCGATCAGCCTAAAGTGTATGAAAACATAGGACGAGCTATTCCACCTAAAGTTTGGGGCATGAGGCATGGACAGACGGGGTGTTGACTGAAGATCCACATCGCTCTCCTAATTGGATGCTTCTAGATTGTGGATCACCGCCTACCTCCATCAGCGAATCAGAAAGACATCTCTACTGAGGCAAAGCTCCCACTATTCTAAAACTGCTCTGGGTCATTCAAGTCTATGTTTATAACAGGCTATTGTCCCTAGAACTGCTGTGCCTACTTATGCATTTAAATATTCTCTAAAACCTTTACCGACGTATTTTATTTTTATTATAGGTTCTCAAAAGAGAAATATCTGATCTCTTAAACTCACCAGTTTAAAACCTAGGAAGTTTTAAAACCCAGTATATAATTAAATCCATTAGGTATGTTAAAAGAAAAACTTGAGACAAATTAAATGTAACAGTTTAACTGAACAAGAATGCGCCTCAAAACCAGAACAGGTTCAGAGAACATCAGCCTGCAATGTAGTCTGGTGGCATTTATGGACAAAAAATGTAAGTGAGGTACAGAGACAGCTCAATTAGTTACAGCTTGGCATTTGCTTTGTTTGAATATGGTCTGAGGAGTCGGCCACCTAAGACTGACTGAAGCTCAGTTGCAGTGATTGGATGAGACTCAGTTGTGTGTTACAAAAGTACTCTCCTAAGTTAGGCTTTCATTTAGTTTATGTACTAACTTAGGTTGCAGTTCTTTATGTAAGGAATCAAGTATGGAGGCATCCTCAGGCCAACTTAAGTTTCATTTAACAGGTATTTAATGCTGATTATATTAATATCTATTTAGCTCATTTTACCTCAATTAGTACAGAAAATTTCACTTTAGAGTTCGTCTTTTAGAATCAGGAGATGGCCAGAAAATCTCCCCCTTTAATTAAATTTATACCTAAAGTTGCTATAGGTTTAAAAGTGTATTTTTAAGTACTCCTCCAAAGACAGCAGTAACAATTTAGCGGAAGCTTTTCCTGTTTGCTTGCTTGGAATTGGTTGAGTTTTGTCATAGAATTGCTTGAGAACTGCTGTGCTGTAATTCCTGGCTATAGCATGAACACATCCCTTTGGGGGGATCCAATAAAACCAGTGTTGAAGGGAAGTGCCGACTCCTCAGTACTGAAGGGCGGTATCTCTGACTCAGGTGAAAGAGGCACCCACTGGGTATGAAGTACCCACAGGTGCTCACAGGTAGAGCAGAGGGGCATGGAGTGTTGCCAAAGCCAAAGGGCTAAAAACAGAAGAAAGTGCCAGTGTGTTCATGCAAGGTCGGCCAGAGCCAGGCCAGCTGCTATTCAGAATCCAGGCAATTGCGTGGATGCTACGTGGACCTTTGAGGAGATTCTTACCAACAGCACTCAGGAGCACAGCACCAACATGGCCCCCCGCAAAAAGAAAACAAACAAACAACAACAAGCCCTTCATGTGGGCATTTCAATCAGTTCCCTTTTCATCAGAGATGAAAGAGCAGCTGGGAGGACCCACATTAGTGATGATGTTCATTCTGCCTTTATTCCTATGCTGGAGATGGGAAAACGGCTGTCCCTGCAAACATCCTCCACGAACCACATCAGTTTAAGCAACAGATTTCCTCCCCGATAAAGATGTGGCTAGGCACCGGGTATGGTGGCTAACGCCTGTAATCCCAACACTTTGGGAGGCCGAGGTGGGCGGATCAGGAGGTCAGGAGATAGAGACTAGTCTGGCCAACATGCTGAAACCCCGTCTCTACTAAAAATACAAAAACTAGCTGGGTGTGGTGGTGCATGCCTATCATCCCAGCTACTCAGGACACTGCACTCCAGCATGGAGACAGAGCGAGACTGTCTCAAAAAAATAAATAAATAAATAAATAGATAGATAAATAAGATGTGGCCAGGCTTGTGGAAAAGGGCAGCCTAAGGATTAGGCTAGGTCCTTCCTAAGCCACTCAAAGTCTTAAATTTTCCTTTTTTATTAAAGCAAATTATTACTTGAAGAGTACATTCTACATTTTAGAGCAGAATCCTTCAAAAAAAAAAAGATAAATCAAAAACCCCCAAGATATTGAAAAAGCACACACTTTACAAGAAATTAAATTGTCCTGCTCAGGTTAGAATGACAAGATGGCTGCTTGCTTATTTTAAAAATATCAAAAGCAAGACTGGTCAAAAAGAAAAAAAAAAATACGAAGGAAAGTTTTGGTTTCCATTACCTATATTTGTGTAAAAGCTACGTGTTGTTTTAACTAAACATCTGGTCTTTGTCTCTCACGTACAGAATTCTGAGTTTTCTTGACACTTTGGCAAGAGGTACCACAACCCCCTGCCAGGCCAGTAAAAATCACACATTTTTCCTGAAAGAGAAAAAAAAGTCAATAAAAATGAAACATTAAAAAACGTAAAAGCTTGAATTGGAAAGCTGTGCTGTAGAGAGCCTCCTTCCTAATCAGCCTTACACAATTGCTTTAAAAAATCTAAAAAAATACTACCATTCTCTATTGTTTGAAAGATCTAATAGAGATACTGAATGTTTGCTCAATATATTGCTCTAAAATATGTCCTGTAGATATAGGGACCTTGACATTGATTCAATTTTCCAGAGTAAATCATGTGAATTAATTTTTATAAATATTTAATGTTTATTCTTGTACAAACTGATTCTTTAAGTTACTTCAACTCGAGATGAATTTCAACTGCTTTTACTAGATGGAGGAATAATCTTTGTCTTACATTCACATCAGCACCTTCTAAAACCCTGGCGTTATAATCTGTCATAGTAAAAAGCAGAGAAGTAAATACAATCCTGCTCTCCAAATATGACAAGCTGATTATAACAAGCCACTCATAAATCCTGAAAAAAAAGTACTACCATACGTTTTTTAATAAGAATTTTTTACAATTTGCATAGGATGTTTTTATTTGGAACAAAGGCAGTTATTTCTTTCTCCTTGCCACACATAATGCTGAAATGAATTATATGGTAATACTACCATCCGTCTCTAAAGAAGGCCTGAATTAGTTCCCAAACGGTTGCAAAATACTTTGCAAACATGAAATGCAAAATAAGACTCTAATGCCTATAAATACTTCCTTATAACAACTAGGTTATACTTAGATGGAAAAGAAGAAATAAACATTATAAAAAGGCAAGTGCCCTGGAAGTATGCTGCTGGGTTGAGGAGAAGGGCTCTGTAATGGGGCTCCTCCAGATATTAAATTAACCACCTTTTTGGTAGCCCTCACTATGACCTTAAGAAGCATGGAACTATGCATAGAGTGAGCTGCCCCTTCTACATAAAGATTTAAGTAGAAACTTGCAGCCCATGGCACAAAACCTCTTATTTTAAATATTTACTAGAAGTGCAAATAGTCTAGAATCTCACAAAGTCAAAAACCCAAACTCAAGTCAGCTCCTTTTCTGACTGGTGAAATTGAATTCCCATTCTACCTGCCTGCCCGAAGTTAGGATGTGGCTAGTGGGCATAGAGAGATAATAAGCAAGCAGAGAACCCTTTTCTGTTCTGAAGTCAGCCTAGTGGGAGACCCTGAAGCCTCACCAGGAAGCACTCCTTGGGGCTGTGCAGTCCCTGTTCTTACCCATCCTGGTGTTTGGGCACAACTGATGGCCATCAACACAGTAAGATCCATCAGAACATATTGAACTTATCGAGCTGCATATTAAACTAGAAACAGAATAAACCAAAACTCACATTCAACCTACTTATACTTAATTGTATGGAGCTCAGTCTGGGAAAGTCTTCAATGTGAAATCCCAAAAAGATAATGTTAAGATATTATGATTTCACGACAAGTCACAAACCTAGGCCAACACTGGGGAAAAATAACTAAACAACTTCAGTTTTAACTCCTATTTCCCATAATAATAAAAAAAAATACTAATTCACTTAGAAATAAAATTTCCTGGGCATCTGTGCAATAGACAATGAAAATACTCCTACGTTCTACACAAGGAAGCTCCTTCCCTCACAAAGTGTGCGGAGCCATGGATGGTTCAGGACAAGTCAGAGTGATAAAAGCAATGATTAGCAAAGAAAAAACAGCTATCTCTTAGAGACGGAAGTCAAGAGAGACTTTTCACAACATACCATACCTCAGCTGAGGCCCAAACAATGAATAGGTGTGAGAAGGAGAGAGGCCAGTGGATGAACATTAGATGCACCGGAAAATCATGGGCAGAGGCCTGGAGGCGAGAGAAAGCTCATCTATTTGGAGGAACAGAAAGAAGTTCATTGTCAAGCAAGGAGCTGGTAGGGAGTGGCAAGAGTGCATGCAGGTAAATAAACAGAGATAAATAGAGTACAGATCATGAAGGTTAGGCGACCTGAGTGATTCTGAGGGAAATGGGAAACGACTGAAAGACATTAAGAAGGAAAGTCATAAATGTACTTTGGGAGGCCAAGGAGGGCAGATCATCAGGTCAGGAGATCAAGACCATCCTGGCTAACACGGTGAAACCCCGTCTCTACTAAAAATACAACAAATTAGCCAGGCGTGGTGACACATGCCTGTAGTCCCAGCTACTTGGGAGGCTGAGATAGGAGAATCCCTTGAACACAGGAGGCAGAGGTTGCAGTGAGCCGAGATCACACCACTGTACTCCAACTTGGCGACAGAGCAAGACTCCGTCTCAATTTAAAAAAAAATTGTCTGATTACACCATGGAGAAAGAATTGGAAAAGATCAAGAAAAGGATCTAGGCAAGAGAAAAATGATAAATTGAGTTATGGCCATGGGAGTGGAAAGAAGTGAGCAGATTTAAGAGCCATTTAGAAGTTGGAAGAGAACAGACTTTATCAGGCAGACTAGTAGTCATTAAGTTTAGACTGTGTTCATACCCTGGTTCTGACACTTACTGGGAAAGTTGTTTAATTCCTCTGCACCTCAGTCTCCCTTTTTGAAGAGTAGGCACAATAATAGTAGCTGCTCATGGGATTATTATGAAAGATAAGTGAGTTAATTCACAGAATGCTTAGAAGAATTTCTGGAACGTGATAAATGCTTTTAAAAATTGGCTTTTATTATTATTGAGTGTAACAGCCCAAAACTAGAAACACAATTATCATCAACTGTAGAATAAGATGTGGGAGGAAATAGGGATCTCACAAGGGAATTTAGCCTGGATAAATGAATGGATGATAGTAACCTTGCCAGTTATAGACCTATCGCAATAGCTCTACATCTACCCTTCAATGCATGCTTCGAGATAAGGGAGATGGACCCAGTAAGAATTTCTCCTTTGCAGCAGGCATAATTTTAAGTTCTGTCAGTAGAAGGTACTGAAGGGTTACTAAATCAAAGAGGTACTTTTCCTGATCCAATCATGCATCTGCTTGCTTCTCTGTGTGCAGCTGCCAGTAGTACATGTGGGGTCATCCAATGGTGCTCACCCCCATCAGGTTTCAGTGGGAGATTCCTAGGAGTCTCACAGATATTCCGGAAGTTGCCTGACCTACCTACATTCCAAAAGGTTTCCTGCTTGAGACTACAGATAAGTTCTGGCCAGGAGCAACGCAGCAAACTTCCCTGCCATCACACTTTCTCCAATATGATCTAAATTCCAACCAGCTTGTTCTTTCCTTGGATATTGTCTCTCAACTGTAGTGTATTCTTCACCCCTTTATAGTTAATTTCCTGTTATAATTAATAATTATTTGTATTCATCACTTCCTGTTCAAGTTACTGTGTGTTTTCTGTCTCCTGATTGGACCCTGACTGATGCAGTACTATTCATCGAAATGAGAAACATAGGAGGAAAAATAGGTATGGAAAAGATAAATTCCATTTCAGACATACTGAACTTGAAATGTTTGTGGGATGTCCAAACAGCACTGTCTGGTAGGAAGCTGAGTGTTTGGGAGGCTCAAAAGCTCAGGAGAAGTGACCAGCCTGAAGAGATAGGCTTAGAATTGAGTAGTCCTAGAGCCACTAAAATCTTAGCAAATGAAGCATGTATTTAAATGCCACAAGTCCGAGAGAGAGATTTTTTTTAATTTTTCATATCCTCATATGTCTCACCAAGAGACCCTAAACCAATTAATCTGTATGTGTGTATGCAGTAGCACATTTCAACAAAAGATTTATGGTGATTTCATACTTTGTATGTTCTATATCTGTTAACACTTTCAAAGTTAAATGAAGATATAATTGAAAAGAGCCAAGACCTGTTTTTTTGTTGTTGTTTGTTTGTTGGTTGGTTGTTTTTATTGAGACAGAGTCTCGCTCTGTCATCCAGGCTGGAGTGCAATGGTGTGATCTCAGCTCACGGCAACCTCCGCCTCCTGGATTCAAGCGATTCTCCTGCCTCAGCCTCCTGAGTAGCCGGGATTACAGGCATGTGCCACCATTCCTGGCTAATTTTTGTATTTTTAGTAGAGATGGAGTTTCAGCATGTTGGCCAGGCTAGTCTTGAACTCCTGACCTCAGGTGATCTGCCCGCCTCGGCCTCCCAAAGTGCTGGGATTACAGACATGAGCCACGTGCCTGGCCCAAGCCCTATATTAATAAGATAATTCTAATTACCTTCCAAACGTGGAGGCCTAACCTGGTGGAGGCAGGGAGCAATTAAGTCATATGTGGATGCTGATTGTCATCAGGAAAACTCTAATGGATCTGCCAACACCCATTAGTAGCAGCACTGAAAAATGGTGAGCTGCTTAATTTGCATTTTATTTGAAAATGACAACTAGATAAAAATACATTTTGAAAAAAGCCTGATGCCTTCTGCTTTTTCTGGGGTGTGAATTCAGTCAACAAAACTTGCCCCTTGATTCATTCATTTCTCAGAAGTTTGGGTCTACTGACTACACACACATACACACACACACACACACACACACACACACACAAAGAAATTCCATCAGCAGTTTGCAAAAGAACAATTTGGAAGAGAAATGTATTAAATCCTCAGGGAAATTAAACCCAAATAATCCAATAATGGCATTACAAAATTAACAATAGACTATGAATTGAATTAATTGCCTCCTACTGTGGGGTTCTTGGCTACTACAAACCAAAACAAATGAAGCCAATGATGTCAAATGCCTTAAGAGAGACCATAGGCAAGTTTGTATCACAAGAGTTCACCCACTGTGGTTTTTCAAATTTCTGCCTTGTTCTGGAGATCAATATGAAGAAAGATCTTCACTTCTGCCATCTCACGTCTCAAATTACATACGGTAGGTTGGTGAGAGAGGTGAGAGGTGGCATAGTTCTAGACACAACAGAGCAATTTTACAACTCTTTGTGAATTACCTCTAACTGTCTGTGTCTAGAAGTAGCTGGACTGTTGGAAATCCATGCAAGTCTTTTTCTCCTGAAAGGGCTGAAGGGACTGGTGGGAACAAGTAAAGGTGTCTCTAGAACCCAGGCAGTCTAGTGATAAGGCAGATATTTAAGAACAGTCAGCTGCTCCAAAAGAGATTTGCTTTGGCATTTCAGTAAATGCGCATTTATTTCTGTAAATTCTCTTTTAATGTCATGATGACAGCACACCTTTGGCAATACGCGATTACCTAAATAATATGTGTCCTGGGACCAACAGAGTTAGCATGTGTATGACTTACCAAGCCCCTGCTAGTCTCCCTAAGGACTTTGAGAGGGAAGGTAGGATGCAGCATCTTGATAGAAAATTTTGGTGATTGACACAGCTTTACCAAATAAGACCCATAGAGCAAATACAGAGGGCCTGACTGCCTCCAGCTTCTCTGAGACGCCAGTTTGTCAAAATGCCTATCAAGTATTTGCTCATATACACATCCTTCATGTTACGGCTAACATTGACCCCTGAAGCTTTTTAATAACCAAACAGCATTTTACAAAAAAACTAATTCATGGCATTTTGTTGGGATATTATAATTTTTTTCACATTCTTAATTTTGCTTGACATTTTGAAAATACTACGCCTAACTCTTTTGTGCAGATTAAAAAAAAAAAAAAACATAGCTAGCATGGATTGAATACTTCCTTTTCCTTCCCTCAAGAATTGACACAAACACCAAAAACAAAATACTTTTTGTTTAAGCTTAGAGAAATGAAGCATTCTGTTTGTTTGGAATCTTAATTACTATCCCCCCAAACTTACCTAATTAGAAGCTCTTTTATAATGAGGAAAATTATTTTCAAAGTTAATGAATTTGCAAGCACAAACATTGCTGTCTTCCCAGAATGAATTATTCACATTCCTTCCATGCATATTTTTGTTGTACACTCTAATTAATATTAGTACTTAAAATGTGTGAGATTGATTTCACTATTTAAAAAAAACTTTCCTTTGTTTTTAGATGATATAAAAACACCACAATTTTTTTCTCCTCTCATAAACATTGGGCTGCACATAGAGACTTAATTTTAGATTTAGACAAAATGGAAATTATTTCATCAAAACTATTCGTTTTATTGACTTTAGCCACTTCAAGCTTGTTAACATCAAACATTTTTTGTGCAGATGAATTAATGATGTCCAATCTTCACAGCAAAGAAAATTATGACAAATATTCTGAGGTAAGTTTTTTAAATCTCTCTAATGTGAGTAGCATTAATTACATAATATTAATCCTAAGTCTAATGATTTTGTAAAGACTAAGAAGTAAGTTGGTGTGTACTCTGTTTTTTTGTGAAATTTCAGCCTTCCTCTGACAATGTATAAATGTAACTTGTTTATTTAGCACGACAGCAATCAGGCTGGCCTCTGTCATGACAATTGTACTGGTGAGTATGGTACTTAGCAAGCATACAGCGCATTAATAATTTTCAATCAACTCACAAGTGCATATTTGTAATAAATGGTTGGCAGAAATAAGATTTGGATACATTTCAGCTGGACATTCAAATTGTTTTAAACTACAAACAAACAAACAAAAAACACGTTTCTTTTGGGCTTAGCAATTACAAACTGGCCAATGTGTACTAAATCTATATCTTAGTAAAGTGTTTACCTGTAGATGGTAAAATTGCAAATTGTTTTTATTTTCTTTTATGCGTTTTCCAAATCTGCTAAAATTAGTGTGTATACTCATTTTACTCAAGGGATAATCAGAAAACAATCATTTAAAAATTTCCATATGGACAAGCTCCTATGGTAAAGACTAAATCTAATTAAATATTCTCTGTCTTTGAGATGGTTCCTACAAAGCTGGCATATTTGTGATGCAGTAACCCATAAACCAATGAGTTCTTTGCTAAAAATGTATTTTATATTCTAATAAAAATGCAATTGGTTTCTTGAGAAAGCTTTAGAGTGGAACCCTGAGTAAGATGGAATAAAAAAGAAGTTCACTGGGCCTTCTACAACTATACCCCAAAACCTGGCCAGCATCTCTGTTTCGATGTACCGTGTTTCCATGTGCCACTTTGGCCTTTAAAGAGAAACATGAAAAATGAGTGAGAGTTTTCTCTAAAATCAAATTATAAAAATATATAAAATATTCCATAAACAACATGAATCAAAAAAACCAAAAGAGAATAACTGCAGTAAAATAAACTTTTGCCATATTTCAGTACTTCATTATGTTCCTGCTGCTTGAACTCATTGCTGTATTCACTATATATATTTCATAAATATTTTATGGTTGTCTTACAATAGTCTAGGGACAGAGAAACTAGATTGCTTTAAAAAGCTTAATACAAATCATTAAAAAATTCTGCACATATGAACACAAACTTTGTTTATAGCTTTAACAATTCTGCAGATTAAAGTCTAGATTTAAGTTAATTGGGGGTTTAAATCTGTTGCTTATAACAACAGTATGTTATTGTAATGGTCATTTCTAATTATAGCCTAGAGGATACCCAAAAGGGGAAAGAAGCCTCAATTTTGAGGAATTAAAAGATTGGGGACCAAAAAATGTTATTAAGATGAGTACACCTGCAGTCAATAAAATGCCACACTCCTTCGCCAACTTGCCATTGAGATTTGGGAGGAACGTACAAGAAGAAAGAAGTGCTGGAGCAACAGCCAACCTGCCTCTGAGATCTGGAAGAAATATGGAGGTGAGCCTCGTGAGACGTGTTCCTAACCTGCCCCAAAGGTTTGGGAGAACAACAACAGCCAAAAGTGTCTGCAGGATGCTGAGTGATTTGTGTCAAGGATCCATGCATTCACCATGTGCCAATGACTTATTTTACTCCATGTCCTGCCAGCACCAAGAAATCCAGAATCCCGATCAAAAACAGTCAAGGTAAATACCTGGAAACCAGTCAAAGTGCATGGGCAGTTATATAGAGGTGGTCTAGAAACTTTAAAAATGACTACATCTTTTCAACATAAGTTTCTAAGACAGTAAGTTTCCTAGCAGGAGAGAGAGGCAAAGACACAAGGAACTAAATACCTGTAAATTGGGAACTATAGAAAGCCAGGTATAATAATCATGGCTCAAGGTATAAAATCATAGGATGGCTTCCCCTAAGCCACATATAAGCATCAATCTCCTTATCCTATAGCTGCTCACTAAGTCCATGCAATGACAGTATATTGTCTAAACGCTGGACCTCTCCCACATAAAAAGTCTCATGGGAGAGAGTTGTTCAGGTGCAAAGGACCCCATCTCAATAATCTAGGTCTCAAATGCAGCAGGTTTTCTTTCCTAACTTTTAATCAAAGTGTTTTCTTTTATCTGGATCTCATCTTATAAACTCAGTTATAATCATTATTTATATTAAGAAATATGTATTATCTCCTATGTACACATCAGAATGTAAGATTTAAAAATTAATAAGCTACCTACCTGTTCTTTTATAGTAGAGAGCGTTTGCTTAAAAAAAGTTTTTTTTATATGAAGTAGAACGTGATGCTTTAGTTAAGACCTGAAGAAAATACAGTGGCAGATTGTGTCACCTTATCTGAGAGACCTTCTCAGGACACTCCAGGTTTGTTCTTTTCCATGGTACTTATCCCCATCTGACATATGTTTAGGGTCCATTGCCTTTATTAGAATTTCAGTCCTACAAATCCCATAATTTTTGTCCACTGCCATATCCCCAGGCCCTAAGAACTGTGTCTACCACATAGTAAGCCCTCGATATCTGACAGGATAAATGAAATAAGAGAGGCACTAATAAGGTCCTGCAGAGGGTCAGAAAGAAAGAGAGTGTTTCTGTATGCGGAAACCTGCCTTTCAAAAGCAGCTTTCTCTTGAACATTCGGAGACTGGTGAGAAGAGGGAGGTCATTTTTAGGCACTAAAGCAAGGTGAGCCAAGAACAGCCGAGGCGCCCTTTGGCAAGAGCAAAAAGTATGCGAAGAAGAGAGGAAAGAAGTCTAGACTGTTAGAGTAAGAGCAGAGAGCGCAGATATTGAGGACCCGGACAAGGACTTGGGGCGTCATTCATCAGGAGAGGGAGAACCGCTGACATTTCTGCTGAGGTTGTGGGATGTTATACAGAGGAAGAATTGACAGCTAATCAGATGTTGGGAGTGGGGCGGTGTGGAGGGAGAGAGATGAATCAATGATAAGTGTTTGGGACTGATTGCCCATCACAGATTCAGCATCCCCCCAATATCTCACTCATTTCAAGTGCAACACAATTCAACTCAAGTATAATTAGGCAGTTAGGACTATGGCTTGTATTTGTATACACTCTTGCATGCTGTTGTTCTGATGGGTGAGAACATTTTATACTGCTTACATTTTAGGAGACTGCTATTCAAGAAAATAGATGATGCAGAATTGAAACAAGAAAAATAAGAAACCTGGAGCCTGTCCCTAAAGCTGTGGCCTGTAATCTACAAATGGCTCTATAGCGAAGATCACACGGAAGAGTAGCTACATACACTTCATCAGCTACGGATCATCAACGGCAATTTTTCCTTGTCAGTACAGCTATAATAGTATCTTGAAAGTTGTAAAAAAAATTAAAGCATATTTGTTATGTAAAGTTAAAATGATTTTTGTCTGAATAAAAAAAAGCATTGCAAATGCTTTAGAAATCTCTGATAATGGAGAGAGAGAGAGAGACAGAGGACCCTCCTCACTACCCTATATAAAAATCATTGACACAGTTACGCTTAATAAAAAAAATTAAACAGAAGAGCACCCTGAAAAACATTATGATGGAAATTAAATAATTTGCCAGAATAACATGGTTGACAAATAAGTGAACAAGGATTAAAAATCACTTACAAACATGTTTCTGTACACCCTTTCTATCGTGTCAAATGTTAATGAATCTGTGATCAATTGAAATGTAAATGTCTGTGTAAAACTACAAAATAAAAACTCTCAGACTTTACGGAGAAAAGAAAAAGGCAACTATGAGTTACCTCTTTTAGTGTCTCCTCTATCTACATCCAGAAATTTGCCTCTAGTGAGTTTCTTTCCTCCTCATTTAACATTTCAAGTTTTTGATTTGCAAAAAGATCTGGCTATTCCTCAACTAAGAATTTATAAATTCAGTACACCACAACACAAATGCAGTGACTTGCCTTTAATCCTAAGGATATGAAGTCCTTAATCAGATATAGCTAGTTTATTGAACAGTCTCAACTCCACTGGGTGCACACAGGAAATGGTTTTATTTTTCTCCCATTGTGCCCCCCGCTGGGCTGTGTTGAATCTCCCGCCCCTGCTGATTAAAGGTCCCTTAATGATACCCTAGACATACTGCATAACTCCCTCGGTCACTTCCTGATATTAAAAACCTTCGTCAAGTCCAGTTGAAGACTCCAATCTCATATCCAAAAATAAAGTGTCCCCACCCACCTCCATGGCTGGCTGGGCTGGTGGAAGGGCCTAAAGTGGGAAAGGGGCAGGTCTGCTCTTTCTGTCTTCCTCCCCTTTCTCACGTCAGAGGTAGGGTGCTGGGAGGGAACAAGGTAGGCTCTGAAAAACAATCTCCCCTCCTATCTTCTCCAGAGCAAGGGAGGAATTGGGATGGTGGGGGTGGTCAAGAGAAGTGGTCTCCTCCTCTCTATATAAAGTTGCTGCTTCTACAGGAGCGTTCTTCAGGAAGACTTGCAGGGGCCTTCACACAGGTCACCTACCTGGGGGCTCTGGATGCTACTTGATCTCTTCCAACTACCCCCGTCTCATCTGTTCTCCCCATAGTTTTTACTGCCAGACAGAAAGGCTCAAGCCAGCTACCCTCCCAGCGACCGCTTGAAGCATAGAAAATGCAGACATCCTCCCAGCCAGACCAAGGGCGGACTGCAGGCTGCCCCTCCACTGCCCCCCATTGTCTCCACCCCTCTGCCCCTGTTTAGGAGGGGGCAGGCAGGTCATAAGTCTACTGCCTAAGCAAGCAGCCAGTAAGAAGTAGCATGCAGTGCGCCTGTCAAAACCCCATACTCTAGAAGTGGTTTTCTAGGAATGCCTCTTACTTGGCTTCCTGGGGGAGCAGGAGCTGCAGCAGGCCCCCTCCAAGGCAAACCCTCATAACTGCACATGTTGGAAGGGCACAGCCAAGACAGGGAGGGCTGCTGTGGCTCTGCCAGGTCTTAGCAAACCACAAGCAGGTGTCTGGCTCTTGCCATCCATGGTTCTCTTTGCTCAGCATCTCTGCTAAAGTATTTAGCCTCTCTGTACACCTCCAGATGTGGTCCCCAGTTGCCAATTCTGAGTGACAGAGAGAGTATCCTGCAACGTCCTGCTACACTAATAAATAAAAGATCACCTGGTCCCGCGAGATTTTTACGTGACACGGGGAAATTTCTTGTCATAGAAATGGATTCTTTACCTAAGCCCCTAATTTATGAGAAATGTTAGCTGAATAGCCAAGTGTTGGCTGTCCCCTCATCTGCTTGGCTTATTCTGCTGTACCACCACACCGGCTTCTTCACCAGCTTCCATAAGAACCCCATTCACGTAACTCAATGTGGAGCTTGCGATTTTGCAGAGAATTTGCGGGATCACATGGTGCAGCATTTCACTGGGAAAGTCTCCATCAGGCCTCTTCCGGCTCTCTCATTAACTGGACCCCCTGGCAAGTTCCCCTCCTCTCTGACCTCTGTTACTCACTCCAGAGTGGCTTCATGGGTGTGCAGTCCCTGCAGTCACACAAAGCCCCACACTTGGCTCAGTGCTCTGCTGTCACTGTCTTGAATTTCTTAAGTATTTCAAGGGGCCCCACGTTTATATTTTGCACTGGACCCTGCATATCATGCAGCCTGTCTTGCTTCCCCCAGAATCAGCCCTGCTGGATCCCACAACATCCCATTCCCCGCCATCCATGTTTATTAATCAGAGCAGCTTCCATTTTCTACATCAGACCCAAAAGCCAGCTTCATGCAGGCCTGGGAGGTCTGCTTTCATCCTGCAGTGGGTATAAAATACAACTGCATGACTCATGAAGTGTGCTCAAAATGCAAATTTATTTTTGTGTCCCACTGCCCCTTTCTAATATAAGGGATGGGGAAGAGGGTGTGCAGAAATCTTCCTCTGACCCTCAACGGAAACTTGGCCAGATGCCATGAACTTCACCTCTCTCTTAAGTAATGTTAAGCCTTTGGCCTCTCTGAGTCAAAAACACACAGTCTCAATTCCATTGTCATCAACCTTTCAGCCTGCATTCAGCTGTTCATACATTCATTCTGCACCCTTCCCATGCTGAGGCCTGAGTCTGGAGACAGGACTGTGGTTGGCTTGTGTTCTCTCTTCCACCCTCATCTGCTGCTTCTCTCCCTGGCTGCCTTTTTGGACTCCACTGGGAGTTAAGAGAATTTGGGATGAGAGGAGAGGGGATGGGACAGTTCTCATCTGGACGGACTCACTCTCAGGAATGAGGGGATGGCACTGCCGACCATTACTGGACCCTCTCCCTGCCATTCTGTCATCCTGTGAAATCTTCCAGGCCCCACAGTGGCCTCAGCCCTCAGCCCTGGGGCATGGGCATCCACTCCATACATGCCTATTTCTCTTCTGGGGTCCTCTTGAGTAGGACTTGAAATATCTCCAGTAAGTCTCTGTCTGCTGCAGCCTGTGTCTGGTTGTGCGCAGCTCACCCTCCACACCTGGCTGTGATCCCAAATGGCTCCTCTGTCCTGCTGCCCCCAGGCTCTTCAGCCTTTTTGGCTTTTGTTTTTCTCAACCTCATAGAATACATTTCCTCATCATGTGGAAGCCCCTCCCTGATGAAGGGTGAGGACACAGTAATTCCAGACCCCTGGGCATGGACACAGGTTTCAGCTCACAGCGAGGTAACAACTCTCTCCAAAGGAATCTCTCCTGAACCCAAATCTTATCCTTTTATTGCCTCCAAGTGAGTGAAGGAAATGAGGACTGATGGAACCAGTTTCCAACCACATCCTTCAGAAAGTCTGCAAATAGTGATCTGACTTTGGAATTATATGTCTATTAGTTTTGGTGGTTTTGGTTAAAACTTCACTTTTCACATCCTTTGCAACAAAGATGAATCTCTCCTTAAGAGGAGTGCTCACAGCTGCTAAAATGATGTTTTCTCTGAATCAATAAGCATATATATACATTTTTGTGGAGAGAGAGTTCATAATGCTTGTGGAGATTCTCAAAGGGGTTTGTAATCCATAAAGTTTAAGAATCACTATAATAAAAGATTATGTCTAGAATTATTTTAAGTTAATATCTAATCGAACTTACAGATGAATACTGTTATCTGATTGGCCATTTAGGTGTTGAGAACATAATGCCGGAACAATCAAAATCATTTCAGTAATTTAGCTTGAACTTCCTCCAAATACTGGCATTGACAGTGGCATAAAATAGAAGTGAAGTGGTAATTGTGTTCTTCTCCTTAATGTGCTTTTCCAGGCACTTCCTTCCCAATATCCATTCCACCTTTCTCTTCTCTTCCAACACTTCCCTTTCCCAAGGAAATTCCATCTGGACTGGTCCTAACCCAAGCTTCAGCTGGCCTGTGAAGGGAGCAGAGTGTGGGGCTTCAGGGGGACGCGGGATGGAACACACCCCACACAGCAAGGGTTTTCATGGAAGGCGGCTTTCACGTGCTCTCAGGTCTGCATTTCATACATCATACTATGACAACGACCTTGAGAAATACAAAAAGGAAAAAAAATGTATTGACTCTGGGACAAATTTCTCAGTGAGAAAAATGAAAGGTCAGTGTTCACCTAACTGTGACCGACAAAATGAAACGGACAAAGAAGGTGAGTGTGTTGTCCTCCGTGTGTTTATTCCTTTTTTTCCCTTGAAGATCTTCTTGGGGACATTATGTGAGGCTCTGTGACCAAAGTTTTCTTATTACTTAATTAACACACCAATCCACAAGTTATTTCCTGAAAACATGCACTTTCACATTTCCATGCCTTCATTCCTGCTAATTCCTTCTGCTCAAAGGCCTCTTTTCTACCGATCAAAATCCTTCGAAACACAGGTCAAATTTGGATGTAGCTGCATATAATAAAAACCTAAATAATACTGTTTTAACCAAGAGAAACTTTTTTTCTCCTCACACAAAATGGTTGGGAAGGAAGCAGTTCTGGACTGGCATGGGAATTCCACACCCTCATCCAAGATCCAAACCCTCCCATCCTGCTGCTGCACCGGCCTAAGTACATGACTCCACCACGCCGGCACATCCCTTTCCAGGCAGTAGAAACAAAGGGGCCAGGTAAAGACTCTTTAAAAAAAAAAAAAAAAAAAAAAAAGCCTATTTAAAGAGCACCATCCAGTGGGGTGGAAAGCAAGGGGAAGGACAGCATTAGAACAAATACCTAACGCATGCGGGGCTTAAAACCTAGATGACGGGTTAATGGGTGCAGCAAACCACCATGGGCATATGTATACCTATGTAACAAACATGCATGTTCTGCGCATGTATCCCAGAATTTAAAATAAAATAAATAAAGAGCACCATCTGACTACTTCCTCTTTCATGTAATTGATCACTCCACTCTGCAGGTGAGACTGGGAAATGTCATTTCTCCATTAGGCGCATTGTCCCAACCACTATGACACAAAAAAAGAGCATGAATATCAAGTGGAGAACTTGACGGGTCCCCCTCACCAAATACGAGCTGACTTCTTTGTTATAGAAAATATGGAACATATTTTAATGGTTTTTCTTCACTAAACCAGAGTTAACAGTGGTTCTATGGACATTTGGGACTGTGTCATTCTTTGTTGTGGGGACTTCCTGGTGTATCGTAGGATGCTTAGCAGCATCGGAAGCCTCTAACCACCAGAGGCCAGTAGGATCACTCCCCTACCGTGACAACCAAAAATATCTCCAGACATTGCCAAATGCTCCTGAGGGTGGAGTGGGGGGTCATCCCTAATTAAAAACCACTGCAACAGACTGCTCTAATCATCTTTGAATCCCCTCCCCCCAGCTTAATAATAATAGTGATTATTAATTGTTATGATAACTATGTATTTTAGCATTTAAGGCTATTTTAACCTCTTCTGTTATATTCATTTTTATGCATGAGAACTGAGCTCAGAAAGAACTTTCCCAAGAAATGGGAGCTAACAAGTGGGTTCAACCAAGGTCTGATTTTTAAGTGTTGCTCTTCTGAACCATCATCCACTGCCCTGTTCACTACCACACAACCAACCCTGCAGCATAATAAGCATTCGGGAAACATGCGTTGAATTATGTTTAAATAAGAAAAAAAAATGGATACACTGAAGCCCAGGAATAAATCCTTGGAGTTTTAAAACACTATATAAAGATTTTAGAAGGAAGGGAGGGAGGGAGGAGGGGGGGGAGAAAGGAAGAAAGGAAGAGAGGGAGCAAGGTAGGAAGAGGGAGAAGAAGGAAGAGAGGGGAAGGGAGGAAGAATGGGAAGAAAGAAGGACCATAGATTCCTGAAGAGCTTTAGTTTAGTTGTTCTTTAAGGTATCTACTTCTAGACCAGGCAAGGAGATGCCTACCTTACCAGTCATGAGTGACTGTAAAAGGTAAAAGCATCACAGAATACAAGCTGGACCACTTTTATCTTAGACTCTCAAGGAGCAAGTCATGTTTTTTGATTTTTATCCTTTAGCAAAAAAGGTGCTATTGTTGGTGATAAAATTTGACTGTCAGTTTCTGCTTCAGTAGTAAAATTGAAGTGGTCCAAGCCAGGCACGGTGGCTCATGCCTGTAGTCCCAGCACTTTGGGAGGCTGTTGGGTGGATCACTTGAAACCAGGAGTTTGAGACCAGCCTGGGCAACAAAGTGAGATCCCATCTCTATTTTTTTAAATTTTGTAATAAAAGGAAATTGAAGTGGTCCAGAGAGCCACTGAAATATGCAGTCATGGCAAATGGAGTGAAGGCAAAGGCGGCCAGTAGGTAAACTTCTGCCTGGATGGGTCTTGCCTGCCTGGGTTATTTGCAGTCTGCGACAGATCTCACTCATGAATTAGGACAAAGCAGTAAAGGAATTAAAATAAATCAGAAGTAAGTTTGCTCCTGCGCACTGGCATGAATTGTACTAGCTGTTCCCTCCCTCTCACTCAGATGAGTGTGTGCAGGTGAATGCTCTGTGGAAAATAGAATCACTTTGCTTCTTGGAGTCAGGCCTGAATTCGGAAAATATTATGTGGTGAGCATTTGTCCCTCTTCATTATATCCACTGTTTACTTGGATTTCTTATTAAGTGGCCCAGAGTTCCTGAAATGTTTATTAGATGTTGCACATTTTATTCACCATTGCTAGAAATATTATAAATCAGAAAGATTCCATTTGCCCTTTTTAAATTTTTTAAATTGTAGTAAAATACACATAACATAAAGTTTACCATTGTAGCCATCTTCATGTGTACAATTCAGTGGCATTAAGTACATTTCACTTGCCTTTTTACATAGTCTGATGCTATTCACTAATTATGCTCACACTATTAATACCTACAAAATCACATCCAAAACTTAAGTGCTATTTTGGCTACCACAAAAAAAAATCCTCTGAGAAAAATAAGGTTTTATAAATGACAGACTTATTTAGTAATGTCACATTTTTCACCAGAACATTAAATTTTTCCTACAGCCCCATTAAGCCTATCTTAAAAGGGGGTAGTTGTTGCTAATCTTTTTTTCTCCTGAACTCTTTTATCATTTCACCAGTTTATAATATATTAGATTCACCTGAGACAAGAGCTACTGCGTCTTTGGAAATGCCTGGGACAGCAAAGGTTTCTGTTAGCAGTCAGAGATGGAGAGACATTAATTTCAGCACAGTAATGAAAATGAAGAGTTGATTAGTTTAATTTTCCTAAGAAATGAAGAATGGTCAACAATCACTCATCTGCTATTTTATAGCACTTTTCTTTGACCTTCTGGGCTCCTTCACATCCTTCCTAATAGCCTATTTATACTTTGCTTCTCATCTGCTTCCCTGATCTTTTTATATTGCAGTCAATAAAATTTAGAACCTTTACACCTAGTATCTTAGAATATATAATAATAATAATTAGTCAAATAGATGCCCAAGGATAACTAATAAAAATAATTGCTCATAAAATATGCCACAGCATTTTCCTTTCATAATACAACACAAATGTGATACATATAATCCTATGTGTAGCTTAGGAAATAGAAAGTATTATCACCCATTATTCTCTTCCCAAATATAGGAACTAAAGTATGAAAGAAGCCAAACAGGAAAATCATGATTAGAATCAGGAGTGGAATTAAATTGTAACTAGATTAATGTCAAATTAATGCTCTCTTTGTAGAAGTAGAGAAATATTATTTTAATCCTGAAAAAAAATTATCAAAATTTATTTCACTTCTTGCCAGATTTCTAGGCATTGGTATATTGTGGTTAATAAATAAAACATAAAACTATTGTTTCTCTTTCTTAAAATATGCAACAACAATAATTAGCTACAGCAACGCACCAACATAATTTTCAAACTGCTTTTAAAATATCACCTAGCTTCTTTGTAATTGAAAGCACTGAGATGTGACAATATTGCAAAATTACTTTTGACCACTAGAGGGCAGAAAATACTCCACGTTTGTACATAACTAATTTTAAATTCTTAGACCAAAACAATAAACACTACCAGCACAACAAAAAGGCCTTCTTGTTTTATACTGTACACTTAAGCCTCAGTTAATAACCTTTAAACTTTTTAAATTTTAAACTAAAATATAAACATCAACAGTTTAAAGAAGGCAAAAGTAAACATGTTTGTTGCATCTTAAGTCTAGTTACACGTTAAGGATCATTTCTCAGCAGTGAGGAATCAGCACATCCTCTAGAAAAGGCAGAGGACTTAAAACAGCACCCACTGAGAATAAGCAAGACCATTTTTACATTAAAATATCTGCAGTGGAATGCAAAGGTGGTATTTATTATAAAATTGAAAGTCACCAAAGTCCCAAAGCAATCTAATGCAAAAATATTTACATTTGAATCTTTATATATATTCTCTTTTACTACAAACCAACTAATTTTGGCAAAGATCTAATTGTGGCAAAGATGGTTTTGGTTTCCTCCTAATTTATCTATGTGACCTAATTAACTTTTGCTTCCCTCCCAATGAAGCCATTTGCATTTCAGTAACTAAGGCATTACTTTGTTTGATTAGAAAGTACAACCTCTTCACTTTTTCAATCTCATTAATTAAAACACATCATGGTAAATTAAGCCATTTGGATTTCATTGTGGGTGGGTGACATTTTAACTACTGCCCCTTCAACCTTCTCTCTCTGTCAATCTCAGCTATATCCTACATCATGAGAGAGCGAGAGGGCAATGGCAGCAGGCTGAAGGAGGAACCGAGCCAGCAGGGAGCCAGGGGTTATACATCACTGCAGTCGGTGACTTCTCTGATGCATGAGGCACTCACTTGCCAATCAAACCTGATACAGCTTTTACCTTGTGGGGTTATGTGTGACTTTATCCAAGACATGAAATCATTTCTGAGGTCTAGTTTCTTAACCTACACAAACCTGCTCTCCCCACTTTTCAGGTCTCCCCACTCTTCACTCTACCACTAGTAAACACAGCACAGTGCTACAGCTAAGGTGGGGTTGGGACAGGGTGGAGGTGTCACTCCTAGTGGACTAAGAAAAGCAATGCACTTTTAAAAGCAGGGCTAGTCACAGAAGAGAAACGCTTCTGTATTATCACCTATTGGTGGCAGTTACATACTGGCAAATTTGAAAGAATCTTCTAACAATTATAGCCGCCAGAAATAGATCTAACATGAGGCACAAGAAGGTGTTCAAGGATAGTTATACAACAGGAATATCACAGGTGCCATTTTTGCATGAGATGTGAAGATTTATGAGTTGACTTCTAAACTCTTACAATTCTTCTTTTAAAATTAATTTTATCTTTAACAAAGAGATACGTGTATAAAGTTTTAAAATTCCGAAGAATTCCACAAGGCTTTTAATCAAATTAATCACCCCAGTTTCCCAGGGACAGTTCTGATGCGTATGAGTCAGCTTGAGCTGCCACAACAAATACCATAGACTGGGTGGCTTAAACAGCAGACTTTTATGTATTTTTTCACCATTCTGGAGAATGGAAGTCTGAGATTGGGACACCAGCATGGTGGAGTTCTCGCGAGGGCTGTCTTCCTGGCTTGCAGATGGCCGCTTCTCACTATATGTTCGCATATCTTTTCCTTGGTGCATGTACATGAAGAGACAGCTATCTATCTCTTCCTCTTCTTATGAGGACACAGTCCTATAGGATTAGAGACCCATCATTATGACTTCACTGAACCCTAAGTACTTCCTAAAGACCATCTCTCCAGATACAATCACATTGGAGGTTAGGGCTTCAACATATAAACTTGAGGTGGTGGGGGTGGGGGGCATGACTTTATTAATAGCACAATTTATGCCTATTATCCCAGTGTAATTATTAACAGTGACCCCTTTCACTCTCAAAAATGTCTCAGTTGGATGGAAAATGACCATCCCGAGTCCCAACTTCATCCAATCCCAATTCCTCTTCCCCAGAAGCAACTACTTGCCATTTGTTATGACTTCCTCTATTTGGCTACAAACGTCTAAAAATCATGATTATACCAGGTGCATCAGTTGAAATTTGTGTTTGGATGGCGGGGCATGGTGGCTCACATCTGTAATCCCAGTACTTTCGGAGGCTGAGGCGGGTGGATCACCTGAGGTCTGGAGTTCGAGACCAGCCTGGCCAACATGGTGAAACCCCATCTCTACTGAAAATACAAAAAATTAGCTGGGCATGGTGGCGGGCATCTGTAATCCCAGCTACTCGGGAGGCTGAGGCAGGAGAATCTCTTGAACCTGGGAGGCAGAGGCTGCAGTGAGCTGAGGTTGTGCTATTGCACTCCAGCCTGGGCAACAAGAATGAAACTCTGTTTCCAAACCAAAAAAAACTGCATTTGGATACTAATTTAGAGACCAAGGGGGAATATCACTGACTTAAACAAATAGAAAGGAGTGCCTGAGAGGTAAGTTGCATGAAGATTTATTCATCTGAAAATAAATTTTCCTACCTCTAAATTTTTTTAGAATTTTATATCCAACCAAAATCTCAGCAAAGTGAGGGGATAGGAAAAGTTGTGTCCTTGTTGAGACATGATACGTAAATCTCCCTTCAGGGTAGGATTTGCTACCCAAGCTGTCAGATCTAGCGAGGAACGTTCAGCTGCAGAGAGCTACCTGGCCCACGAGAACGCCTGTCAAAAAAGGGGTATAAAGGCCATTTACACCCACCTGGGATTGCTCTGGTAGGCCATATGTGCTCCGGAGCGCCACAGAGGGTTAGCCAAGGTCTTGCCAAGGTTTCCTCACAGATGGACTTCTTTTTCTGCCCAGTTCTTCTTTTCCTTATCTTTCTTCCTCAGGTGTTGATCTTTAATAAACATCTTGTACTCCAAACTGCATCTCAGCATCTGCTTCCAGAAAAACCAACCTGTACCAAATAAGTAACACAGTTCAAAATCCAAAAGGTGCAAAAAAAAAACACAAATATATATATTTGCAAAATTCAAAAGGTGCAAAAAAACCAACATATATATATATTTGTTAAAAATATATATATATATTCACTATATATATTCACTATATATATTCACTATATATATATTCACTGTATATATATTCACTATATATATAGTATATATTAGTAAAGAGATACGTGTGTGACTAAAACACACACACACACACACACACACACAGGACCTAATGCACAAATTCTTTTACTGAGTGTATAATCAAAATATTTTAAACATCTCTTTGCCCACATCAATAAATTTCTATCAATCTTGCTTTCTGGGAGTCAAAATCTATGATATGCCTCTTTAAATTAAGTAGATTTTTATAAAACCTCTCCACCTATTCTGCCAAAAACTACTCCCATCTTCAGCATATTCCACTGAAATACGTATCACTTTGCCATCCACACTTCACATATGTCCAGTTCATTTTTGATCAGCAAAGATTTCTTAAGCTCCTACTATGTATGCTACCCTGGGGCTTCATGTGCATAATAAAAACCTTGGTGTTCATAACCCCTTATCTTAACCCAGACACTTCCTTCTAGTAATTCCAAGTCTTTAGATAAACTCTTTCAAGCAACTGCCAATCAATAAATACCACTCCCTGGAGTTGTCCCGCCTTTCTAGACCAAACCAGTGTACGTCTTGCATGTACTGATTGATGTATTATGTCTCCCTAAAACATATAAAACCAAACTCTAGCCTAACCACTTTAGGCACGCATTCTCAGGACCTTCTGTGTCACAGGCATGCCCTTAACCTTGGCAAAATAAACTTCTAAATTGATTGAGACCTGTCTCGAATACTTTTTGGGTTATAGCTTCAATGCTGGCAAACTGACCATATTCAGTACTTCCCTATCATTTTTCTATCTTGACATTTGATTCCATGATTATTACATGTAAAGTGATTATGCTCGAATTTTCATCAATTATAAAATATATTGCCCATTCTCCCGTCTGCTTTTTTTTCTCTTCCTTCTCTATTCACTTTGTCACATAAATGGACTGATCCTGCAAAAGCATGTACATGGCTAATATTGTGAGATATTAATTTATATATTTAGCCCTCCCAGTATTTCTCCTTTGCTCTTTCTTATGCTGCATGCCTCAGGGGAGGTTTGTGGTAAGGTGGAAAGTAAAGAACCAACTTTCTAGCCCTGTTTCCTAAACTATATGCCTCAGAGCAAGGATAGCATTTTTTTTTAAGAAGAAGCAGCAGAATGTCTGAAATGAGGACGATGGAGCAAAGCATTCCTTCAAGCTGAGAAGAGCAGAAAGAAACTCTTGTGGATCCTGAAGCAGTGGGAACCAGGGCACTGGAGTGAGGCCACAGCCAGTTGGGTTTCCCGTGCATCATAGCGTGAAGACATACAAATATAGAAAATTGACATCACAGGGAAAATTGCCAACTTGACTACCAGAATGGTGCTTCTGGTCACTGCACAACACCCTCCACAATCTCCATGAAATCCTGATGAGGGAGGATATACCCAAGAGTAACTGATGTAAAATCCTCCCACACCCTGCAGGCTGATCACTCAGAAACAAAATTAAATGTATATATAAAAAACAGATACAGTTTGTTTTTGAGCTCCTGAATTTTGTATCCTAAAAGATATGCCACCTACAATGGAAATAACTGAGTTGCTCTGGATACAGAAAGTCAAGATTGTGTCTTAGTGCTATTATTTTCTTCCATGGCATAGGAGACAATGTGGATAGTCCTGATGTGGAATTAAGCAATGAATAATGATGCTTGCATTTTCCATATCAGGGAATCGAAAATTATTTCCTTCTTACTTTACCCATGACCTGCATCGGACAAGATGCTTTTGTTATAGCTTTCCATTTTAGTCAGATTTGCTGACAATAATGTTGATAATTTGCCTAGCTACTCTTAAATTTGCCATTTTCCTCATTGGAGCACCTATTCGCCAAAGGCTGTTAGCTTAATAATTAGCGGCCCGTTCTTGACCCTGATGTGGCCATTCATTTATCTTTTAGAATACTTTAAATGTTTTGAGATAAATGGTTTTCTTTTCCTTTTCTGACATCTGATCTTTATCTTTCTTGCAGGGAATTGCCTTTCCAAAAAGACAAATCACCCTAACATAAGTCAGAAGAATAGCACTTTTTGGTTGTTATTGTTTTGCTTTCTTTTATTTTGGACATCAGGTGCTTGCAGACAGTTGGGTTACTTGTACTCCTGAATTCAGGGCTTGCTATCATGCCCCTCTCATTTTATTTTATTTCCTTTATCACTGACTACCACTTCCATTCCCTCTTTCCCCCATAGGCTCTAAATGGATTCAATATAAGTCTTCAAATATGCATGCATCCTCTATGTGTGTGTGTTTAATTCAACTCAGTGATACAGTGCCTTAGATCTCATTCTGTTTCTTACTGTTTCAGTCAACATTGTTTTCTATCTATCCATGGTGCAATATGCACAGTTAGGAAAACAGAAACCAAACTAAGCATTTCAGCAGAGAGAATTTAATACAGAAAATTGGTTATACAGATGTTAGAGGCCTGAGAGAAAAACAAAAAGAGGATATAGGAAACCAAAAATAATATTGACAGTAAGCAGATAACACCCATACAGCTGGGGAAGCAGAGGAAAAACTAGAAATTAGCGAATCCTAGAAGCTCAGAGAAGATGCACGGAGCTTGGATTCAGACCTCTTGGGGTGGAGGGCCTCAAACATAGAGTAAGACTCCAGGAGCCCGAGAAGAGAACAGCTGCCGGGGTGCGAGCGCTAAGCAGAGATTCTGGACACTTAACGGTGCTGAGGTGACAGTGGAGTTCAGGCCCAGCCAGAGGGACTTTGAGGAATATCCTGACCCTTTAGTTGAGATCCTTTTGTAAAAAGCCATGTCCTGGAAGTGGGGGCAAAACTGAAAAAAACCTACTCTAAAGCCTAACACGAAGCCTCAACAGAATCAAAGCAATGTGCTGGTGATTTAACTGCTGCCAAAACAAAACTCAACACTTTTTAGAGGATCATAGCATAATCCAAAGCTTCTACAGTCTATGTCAATAATATTTGCAGTACAATTTTAAAAAACTTCTAGATATGCAAAGAAGAAAAACATGTCTGATAAGAAATAAAGGAGTCAATGAAGCAGACCCAGGAACAATCTATATATCAGGTCTTAAAATAACTGTGATTAATAGCTTTTAAATACATTAGACTCCTAGTTCCAGCTCTGACATGTGAAGAGCATAAAAGGTGTCATTCCTGTTCTTACAATAACGGGGAAAAAAAGCTGAAAAAATGGAAAATCGATGACTTTTCTTGGACTCATTAGACAACTGAGTCGACAGAGAAAACCACCATCCTGAAATCTAAAGAGACATTTGAATACAAACACACACACAGACACACACACACACAACTAAGTTTATGTTTACCTGGAGCAGAAGCCACTGGAGCTATAAACTGGTAGTAACACACAAGTAGTAATTTTGACAAACTGTTGAGAGCTGAGTGTAGATTAGCATAAGAGTGAAAAATTCCTGGGGGCTACAGTCTGAGACATAACCTTTCATAGATTTTACTTCCTCAAACCCAACTGAGTTCTTACGGTCACAAGGGTCAAGAAAGATCCCCTTGTGGCTCTAGTAGGAGAAGGGGAATTATAACCATTTATAACCATATGCCCAGATCCTTGCCTAGCATTACTGTCTCACCTACTCAGGAGAGGAGAGTGATGGCTA
This sequence comes from Pan paniscus, assembly GCF_029289425.2. Classification (NCBI taxonomy): domain Eukaryota; kingdom Metazoa; phylum Chordata; class Mammalia; order Primates; family Hominidae; genus Pan; species Pan paniscus. Next base: position 30,053,367 of record NC_073255.2, on the reverse strand, counting down.
AGTAATACTCGTGAAAGACATTGTCCAGGAACACAGGCCTACTATGAAAATGAAATTTAATTATAATATTATAGATAACTTCCCCTCCCCTACACCTTACCACCATATCAACAGACTCCAGTATAATAACAATGAATTATATCTGAAAGAACTGCAATGTGCAGATTCTATTTAAGAAGGCATTCTGGCTGGGTGTGGTGGCTCACACCTGTAATCCCAGCACTTTGTGAGGCTGAGGCGGTCAGATCACTTTAGCCCAGGAGTTCAAGACCAGCCTGGGCAATATAATGAAACCCCATCTCCATTAAAAGTACAAAAATTAGCCAGGCATGGTGGCATATGCCTGTAGTCCCAGCTAATGGGGAGGCTGAGGTGGTAAGATCCCTTGAGCCCAGGAGGTTGAGGCTGCAGTGAGCTGAGATTGCACCACTGCACTCCAGCCTTGGTGACAGAGCGAGATGCTGTCAAAAAAAAAAAAAAAAAAAAAAAAGAGGGAGTTCTTAGAGAAGCCCAAAGACCACAGAGGAGAAATCATGGACACTGGAGTAATTTGAAGCCTCTGGCACCTACAGCTACAGAAGCATTAAATACAACCCAACTATTAGCCAGATCAACATAAAACTTCACAATAAAGACCTATTTAACCTCAATTCTTATTATCCAACCTAACATAGCTAAGTTTAAACAAAAAATTACAAGACATGTCGAAAGAAAGAAAAAAACCACAATCTGAAAAGACAAAACAAGCACCAGAACCAGACTCAGATATGACACAGACTTTGGAATTACCATATAGGGAGTTTTAAATAACAATGGTTAATATGTCAAGGGCTCTAATGAAAAAAGTAGACAACATGAAAAGCAGATGTAAGCAGAGATGTAATTTAATGTAGGCAGAGAGAGAGAGAAACTCTAAGAAAGAAACAAAAAAGAAATGCTAGCAAAAAAAAAACCACTGTAACAGAAATGAAGAATGAGCTTGATGGGCTCACTAGTACACTGGAGATGAATAAGGAACAACCAGTGAGTTTGAAGACAGGTCAACAAAAACTTCCCAAACTGAAATGCAAAGAGAAAAAAGAATAGGAAAAAAAAAAAAAACAGAATAGAACATCCAAAAACATGGGATAATTTCAAAAGGTGAAATATATGCATAATTGAATAACAGAAGAAAAAAGAGAGAATGGAGCAGAAGAAATATTTGAAATAATCATAGTCAAGAACTTTCCAAAATGAACGACAGACACCAAACCACAGATCCAGGAAGTTCAGAGAACATCAAGCAGTACCCAAAAAGTCTACATCTAGGCATCACATACTCAAACTGCCAAAAACCAAACACTTGAAAACAGCCAGGGGAAGACAAATAAATTTTTAATGGGCAGAAAGAATAAAAACATGGAGTATTTTAAAACATAATTTAAATCTATAAAAAAATCAAATGATAAACTGCAAAATATGAAATCTGAAATTTAAAATCCTCTGGATGCCGCTTAACAGCCAACTAAACTCAGCAGAAGATAGCATGAGTAAACTTCAAGCAGATCAATAGACAGTATTGAAACAAGAGCAGAGATGAAAAATAATGAAAATAGAACAGAGCAGAAGAGAAATGTGAGACACAGTCAGAAGATCTCCAAAGGGTAGGAGAGAATTTGATAAAGCCAGTACTTAAAGAAATCCTGGCTGAGAATAAGCCAAAACTGATTAACTACATCAATCTAGAGAGTCAAGAAGTTCGAAGAACACTAAGCAGGAAAAATAAAAACAGACCTACACCTATGCACATTATAATCAAAGTGGAGAAAAACAAAGTTAGAGAGAAAATCGTAAAAGTAGGCTGGGCGTGGTGGCTCACGCCTATAATCCCAGCACTTTGGGAGGCTGAGGCAGGTGGATCACCGGAGGTCAGGAGTTCAAGAGCAGCCTGGCCAACATGGCGAAACCCTGTCTCTACTGAAAACACAAAAATTAGCTAGGCATGGTGGTGTGCTCCTGTAATCCCAGCTACTCTGGAGGCTGAGACAGGAGAACTGCTTGAACCCGGGAGGCAGGGGTTGCAGTGAGCCAAGATCGCACCATTACACTCCAGCCTGGGTCACAGAGTGAGACTCTGTTAAAAATTACATGTTATCATCAGTGGGAAAATGCAAATTACAGTTAACTTCTCAATAGAAACAATGGAAGCCAGAAGACAATGAAGAGACACCTTAATGTTTAGAAACAGTCAACCTATACAGTGAAAACTTCTTTCAAAAATGAAGGCAGGCTCCACGCCTGTAATCCTAGCACTTTGGGAGGCGAAGGCTGGTGGATGGCTTGAGCCCAGGAGTTTGAGAGCAGCCTGGCCAACATAGTGAAACCCCATTTCTATAAAAAACACAAAAATTAGCCAGGCATGGCAGCACACACCTGTAGTCCCAGCTATTCAGGAGGCTGAGGTGGGAGAATCACATGAGCCTGGAAGGCCGAGGTTGCAGTGATTCCAGACTGTGCCACTGCATTCCAGCCTGAGCGTTGAAGTGAGACCCTATCTCAGTAAAAGAAGAAGAGAAGAAAGAAGAGGAGGAGGAGGAGGAGGAGGAGGAAGGAGGAAAGAAGAGGAAGGAGAAGAAGAAGAAAGTGGCAAAGTAAATAAGTTGTCAGACATTCTCAGACAAACAAAGGCTTAAAGAGCTCTTCACCATTGTGCTTACTCTACAAGGAATACTAAATTCTTCAGGCTAAAAGATCATGTTCCTAGATGGAAACATGGAAATGCAAGAGGGAGTACATGCCAGAAAAGGAAAGTATGTGGGTAAATCTAAAATTATTGATCATTTAGAGAAACAATAATAGCAATGTCATGTGAGCCGTGTAACAGAAGTCAAATCAATGACAACAATAGCAAACAAGGTGAGGTCAAAGGCAAATGGAATTAAACTTTTGTAAATTTTCTGCATTGTTCAGTATGCAAGAAAAGCACTAATTACTAATGTACACAAACTATAATAAAGATATGTTTTGTAATTTATTTTGCACCCACTAACAAAATGACACTAAAAGATACAATAAAAAGGTTAATGGTGGAGATAAATTGAATAACACAATCCTGATTAATACAAACGGCAGCAAAATAGGCATAAAGGAATACAAAAGAGACGAGATAGAAAACTAAGAGCAAGATAATAGACCTAAAAGTATCACTTTGGCTTCTGAGTGGAATACAGGCTGTAGATGGCAAGAAAGGAAGCAAGGAGACTAGTTAGAAGACTTTAAAAATAACACAGAATAGATAATGGAAGTTGGATCAGGTTGGCACTGTCAGAGGTTGTGCAAAGTGGCCAGATTCTGAGTGTATTTTGAAGGTAGAATTAATAGGACATGCTATAAATTGGATGAGGGATATGAGAAAAAGAGAGGTGCTGAAGATAACTCCAAAGTTTTCTACTCGAATAACTAAAAAGGTAGAATGTGAATCTGAAAGAAATTTAATGGAATGGTCAAGAATAGAATCTATCCATGAGTATGAACCAAATGGTATTATTATGCTGTGGGCTATTATTTTGAAAGAACTCAAAGCTTTGTGAAACACAAAAACATATCAAAGACATTTGAAATTGACAGAATTTTTTAACATTTTATAATATTAATAAATAAACCAAACTACAAAAAATAAAAATAAAAAAAGGAATTTCCAGCATTCCCTATTCCCAAGACTCAACAAGAGCTGACTTGCTCAATCCAATGGCAAATACTCAATGCAACGGATTTATTAAGCACCTACAGACGTGTTTCCAGAGTTACTTACCTCATTGGCATTACCTGCAAAGATAAAACATCCAACCAATTGTTCTTTTGGTGGACATTTAAGTGCCTGTTAGGTACCAAGCACTAATCATAGGCATTTGAAACCCAAAATGAATAGAAAAACACAGTTCCTGCTTTCTAGGTACTCCTGGATAAACTCCATATAAACTGGCCTGCAGCCAGGAGTGGTGGCTCACACCTGTAATCCCAGTATTGTGGGAGTCCAAGGTGGGCGGATCACCTGAGGTCAGGAGCTCGAGACCAGCCTGGCCAACATGGTGAAACCCCATCTCTACTAAAAATACAAAAATTAGCGGGGCGTGATGGTGGGCGCCTGTAATCCCAACTACTCAGGAGGCTGAGGCAGAAGAATCACTTGGACCCAGGAGGCAGAGTTGCAGTGAGCTGAGAACACACCACTGCACTGTAGTCTGGAAGACAGAGCAAGACTCCATCTCAAATAAATAAATAAATAAACAGACCTGCTCATGTCACAAGGGGGAAGACAAGAGAGAATATTTAACTTTCCAAAGACAGGAAAGGAAAATCAGGATAGCAGAGTGGACAAGAGCACAGCTTTGATGCCCAGACAAACCTGGACCATTTTTCTCACATGTCACATGGTAATAATATCTATCTCACATGGGTGTTATAGAATTTAAAACTACATACACTTACACACATTTACAGACATATAATTGTATCACAGCACCAGGCACATAATATACATTAAATAAATTATCATTATTATCATGGTGTGTGAGTTATCTGTTTATTGGCTCTCAGGTCCAAATCAACTCTTCTTCACCCTGCTTTGTGAGACGCTGCAAAAGTTTCTCCTGTCTCAGCTGGCAGAATTTTAAGCTCCACCAAAAGACAGCACTGGAGTGACCTTAAAAGGCAAAGATAACAGGAAGACACCTCAGTTTCAGGTTTTGTCTTCTGATGTTTTTATTATTACTATTATTATTATTATTATTCAGCATGGGAGTCCAGTGGCCTCATGTTCAGTTCTAGCTCTGCCCTCAGGCCACTCCCTCCACCAGCAGCCACATCCACCAGCAATGGCAGGCCACATCTACAGACCAGTTCTGCTCAGCTCACACCCTCCAACAAGAGCGGACCACTTCTAGGGACTACTGCCACCTGCACCCTGGCAAGTTTCTTCTCCATCTGAAGGCTTGGAAGCCATGCTGTCTTCCAAGAAGTTTGCATCTCAGCCTTCGTTGAGGCAGGGAGACCCTTCTGGTCCTAAGTTTCTTTATTGTTTACTCTACCTCAGCCTACAAGTTATAGCTTCTTAAAGTCCTCTTTGGTCCCTCTGAGTAGTTAAGCACTTTCCTCTAGTAAACAAGCTTTTACTTATTAAATTTGTCCTGTTCAAATAATGGGTGTGGTTTCTGTCTCCTTGCTGAACACAGACTGATACATAAGGTTTACCAAAGAGAATGAAACTTGGTATGAATGAATAGCAGGTGGAAAGGTATGCAGACAAGAAAAAGGCTGTCAGGAAATTGCAAGTAGGTAGTTCAATAGAACTGGAGAGTGGGCCTTTGTTCTAAAGTAAAAGAACAACAGAAAACCTGAGGAGGGAGTAGCTGGAGGAATTTGGGTAGAAGTAATAAAAACACAACCACTCTCTCACAACCACTCCCCTCCCCTAGAAGAGTAGCTCACATCCTACATTCACTGTGAGGCCACTGCTTTTGTTTACCACAGCACAGACAGAAGGACAATTCACTCACACCCTCTTGTTTCCTCTGTGTTCTTGCTGACTTGCCGCAATTATAAAAAATGTTGGCCAGGCGTGGTGGCTCATGCCTGTAATCCCAGCACTTTGGGAGGCCGAGGCAGGCAGGTCACCAGAAGTCAGGAATTCAAGACCAGCCTGGCCAACATGGCAAAACCCCGTCTCTAATAATACAAAAATTTGCCGGGCGTGGTGATGCACGTCTGCAATTCCAGCTACTCAGGAGGCTGAGGCAGAAAAATCGCTTGAACCCAGGTGGCAAAGATTGCAGTGAGCCGGATTGTGCCACTGTACTCCAGCCTGGGTGACAGAGTGAGACTGTGTCTCAAAAAAAAAAAAAAAAAAAAAAAAACTCTGCACACCAAACCAAGAGGCTGCAAGTTGTACTGTGGGCTAAAAACCGAGTCTGCCACTAGAGTCGGCTTTCTGGAAAGCCAACTATTTTGAGATAGGAACAGTCTACAATGGGCAGTTTCTTCATGGTGAGCTGATTCGTGAACTCCTGTTACTTATGGCAATCACTGTGCTTGATCTTGGCACTGCTACCCAAGTACTCTGGTCTGGTGAATCTACAAGGTGTTTTAAAAAGACAGAAGTGGTAAGGGAGATGTAAGAGACAGGAAAAAGAGAGGAAAGGGGTATTTTATCTCTTTCAATGGGTTGATTTTCCTACCAAAAACACCCACATACAACTGTGAATGGTTACAATTTCACAACGAAAAAAGAGAAAATGTTTTCCACCTTTGCTGCCTATCTCTTTAAAGAATATTTATCTTAAATATTGTGTTTCAAGAAAAGACCTGGGGAAGTGATAATTTTCTAAGTACCATATGACCCAGCAGTCAAATTTGAGCCAGAAAAATGAAAACTAATGTTCACACAAAAACTGTCCACAAATGTGTACCCCAGTGTCACTCATAATAATAATCACAAAACTGGAAACAACCTCATTTCTTCCCATGGATGAATAAAGAAATTGTGGAACATCTGTACCATGGAACACAAGTCAGCAGCGAAAAGGAAGGAACTACTGACCCCAGCCACACCCTGGATGCATCCCCAGAGAGTTATGATGAGCAAGAAAAGCCAATCCCAAAGGGCTCCCTGTTGTATGATTCAGTTGACATGACATTCTGGAAATGTCAGGTTTATGGAAATGGAGAAGGAGTCCCTGGTGGCTGGGGTTACAGAGCGAGTGGTGAGGGAGGAGGCGATGAAGATGCTGGGTACTTTCCGCATGAACGTCTCTGTATCCCAGCTAGGGCGCCGCACCACAGCACTGTGGGATGTCACCATCGGGGAACCGGGGCAAGGGGTAGCAGATTGCTTCTTACAACTACATATGAATCTACAATGATCTCAACATGAGCAGTTTAATGTAGAGAGGCAAGAGGGCTGGGAAAGGTAATTTCCTGATGGTGCAGAGGCAAGAGGTAGGAGGGCTGTGTTAGAAGTGCATCTGGCACGGGTGGCAGCTGCCACCGACAAAACCCACGGAACAGATGATTCAATTTTTAAAGCTGAAAATTTTAAAGCTGAAACACTAGCAAAAATCTCAATCTTTTCACAGCCATGTATGGAAAGCCTTTGTTTATGGTTTGGAAATTCTGCCATCTCACCTAGGGCAAGATGAGAAGACCTCTGGGCAAAGTGGTGCCTGTTTCCTTGCTAGCTCTGGGATCTGCTCTCCACAGGACTCAAAAGGAGCCTTCACTTGCAGTACAAAGTGGGGAAGGGTGCGCTCTCCCTCTCCTCCACCTTCCCAGGAGCCAGCACCATGCCAGGTCTCTTCTAACAACACAGACTTCCTACACATTGTAGTTTCTGAAGTGCGGTTTCTCCCTCATGGCCTACTGTTTTAGCAATGCTTTCTTTTTTTTTTTTTTTTTTTTTTTTGAGACGGAGTCTCACTCTGTTGCCCAGGCTAGAATGCAATGGCACAGTCTTGGCTCACTGCAACCCCCACCTCCCAGGTTCAAGTGATTGTCCTGCCTCAGCCTCCGGAATAGCTGGGATTACAGGTGCCTGCCACCATACTTGGCTAATTTTTTGTATTTTTAGTAGAGGCAGGGTTTCTCCATGTTGGCCAGGCAAGTCTCAAACTCCTGACCTTGTGATCCACCTGCCTCAGTCTCCCAAAGTGCTGAGATTACAGACATGAGCCACCGCGCCTGGCCAACACTTTCATTTTATTGGAATTTATGACTAAGTTTAATTTAGTTGCAAAGACCTTCTTTAAGAAGGTTCTGGTTTCCATCGTTTCTGAATTTAAAATGTGATATCCCATTTTATTATGTGGACTTAGTGTTACAAAGTTGATGCTTTCAAAATTCTAAACAGGCAAACTTTTGGCAGGGCACAGTGGCTCATGTCTGTAATACCAGCATTTTGGGAGGCCATGTTGAAAGGATCACTTAAGCTCAGGAGTTCAAGACCAGCCTGAGCAATGTGGCAAGACTTTGTCTCGACCAAAAAAAAAATTTTTTTTAAATCACGGAATTAGCTGGGCTTGGTGACACGCACCTGTAGTCCCAACTACTGGGGAGGCTGAGGCAAGAGGGTGGTGTGAGCCCAAGAGATTGAGGCCGTACTGAGCTATGATCATGCCACTGCACTCCAGCCTGTGCAACAGGGCAAGACCCTATCTCAAAAAATAAAATAAATATGCAACTTTGGTCCTGTTCACTATGCAGCCAGACAGAAACCAAAAGCTTATATGTCTTCTAAGGAATACTTCCACTCAACAAGGACTCTTCTGTATTACTTTTAATTAATGCAAATAAAACAAAACTATAAAACACTAGACAAAGTTTAGGAAGGTTTTCTGCTCCTTCTACAATTGTATGCTACAGCTACTAAAACACATTTAAAAAAACAAACACTTCCTCAATCTTATTACTTATCCCAACTAAAGCATAAGTGAACAATTTCGAAAATGGCCCTAAGCACAGAACATCACAACTAAGTTTTAATCACGTGCAGAGAAGGCTGTGGACCACAGGGAGAGAGCTGGATGTTTCTCAGCTCACACTCCAGGGTCGGTGTTTACTATAAAGTTTAAAGGCTCTCAATTCATTTACATGAGGAGGTTGGAGTATCAGCTGCTGACACCGACACCCGGCACTGTGCAAAGCTGGGGAACAGAAATATCGAGTGACCAGCCAAAACAAAATAGAAACTAGCAGGAGAGACTGCAGCCAACCCAGGCTAATGCTGCATCTTTGCTCAGGCTCTGTCCTTGGCATGTGAAAGAAAAGCCCTCTTTTGGTCCTGATCAAGTACAGCCTTCCCACCAGGAAGACGTGCCCCTTCCACGTGGGTGCAGGCAGGCTTCTCGTCTTTGAGGCAGTCCGTGACTGTGGTGGTTCCCAGACGCATGGCTTTCCTTGTTCGCTATGCTGCCCTTGCTCCCTGGGCTCAGGGGCCAGAACAGGGTGGAACAGCTGGGCAGATCAAAGCTGATGTCCCAGAAGGGGTCTACGGTAGTGGAGACTCTGCTGAAAGCAAACAGAGGGAACAGCGTCTGTGAAGACTGATGCCCTCCCAGCTCCAGAGGCATCCTGGGGGGGAGGCTGCGCCCACACCCCTTCCCCGCGTCACCTTTTGTTTCAGGGACACTTGGGAGGGTGGGACATATCAAGAGCAGCAGTGCTCACACCCGACCTGTCCTGGCTCCCCAGGTGGCCCCTGGGAGGGGTGTGTGTGAACCCTGAAGCCAAGGGCTGCTCCTCAAGCAAGGGCTTCCCAGCCTGGAGACCATCATAGTCACTAAGGGGCTTTGGAAGAGGATAAACTCATGGGCCCCATCAGAGGCTCTGAATCCACAGGTCTATTTCATCTGCATCTGGAACCTGGGGCCTGCGATCTAGGTGACACTGGAGACCTCTTGCACACTTCACAGAGTGTGCCCCAGCCAGGCTGGACTTTTTTTTTTAATTGACAGAGTCTCACTCCATCACCCAGACTGGAGTGCAGTGGTGCCATCTTGACTCACTGCAACCTCCGCCTCCCGGGTACAAGTGATTCTCCTGCCTCAGCCTCCTGAGTAGCTGGGATTACAGGTGCCCACCACCACGCCCGACTAATTTTTTGTATTTTTAGTAAAGACGGGGTTTCGCCATGTTGGCCAAGCTGCTCTTGAACTCCTGACCTCAAGTGATACGCCTGCCTCAGCCTCTCAAAGTGCTGGGATTACAGGCATGAGCCACCTTGCCCAGCCCCGAGCTGGACATTTAATGCTGCATTTCACAAGGCCGGTTCCTTGCTAGAGATTTATTTGACAACACTAAAAACAAAAACTCGCAGACTGGGAAATTTGCTGTCAATATTTATATAGGATTTAAATCTGAGACAATCTCCTGCTGACGGAATTCAGTAGTTGAGGGCCAGCGAGGAGGTCCAAACTGCTCAGAGCAAACTCGGTTTCTAATGCTTAGAGCCAAGGCCCCTAACGGTCTATGCTCCTTACAGAAAATTGCATCTGTGACACAGCCAGCAGTGGCCTTCTCCGTTTTTCATTGGTCTTATGCAGACTGCAGGTGGCAATCCATTATGGGTTCTGAAATCGTTTTAGTGGATCATGTCCAGGGTTTTTAAAACTTCTACTGGAGTAAAGAACAGAGCCAGGCACCGTGGCGCACACCTGTAGTCCCAGCTACTTGGGAGGCTGAGGTGGGAGGATTGATTGAGCCCAGGGGTTCAAGGCCAGCCTGGGCAACATAAAACCCCATGCCTAAAAATAAAAACAAAACCCAGCAGCGTGCACTGAGGTTGGTTGAGAGGGTCCCTCTAATCTAACAAAGCAGCAGATTCTTCCTGCACTCAATGCCTGGAGCTATAAGCAAAGACCACACCTCAAAAGAATTAGGGCTGCTACATAGAGAAAATGGAACAGGAAACCATAAAATAATGATAATGAAAACTAACACACTTCAAAGCACATATGTAAATAATCTGCCATGCGTGATCCACCCCTTCTTGAAGGGGGTTATTTTTTTTTGTTTCCTGGTCAAGGACTAAAAGAAGAGAAATGGTGGGGGAAGCTTCCAAGAACACACTACTGGCTGTGGACAACAGCCAAGACCTCCACACGGAGGTCTCGCATCCCACTGGGACACCCGCCCCAGGATCTCCCCAAGAAGAAGCACCTCTACCCCATGACCTTCGCTCTCAGGGCGTCTGTTAACCATTTCTCTTGTAGCCTCCTTAAAGACCTCTCAGAGCACACACTGTTCTGGAGACTGGCAGCTCTGGAGACTGGCAGCTCTGGAGACGGAGATGTCAGCACAGCCCCGGTGGGTTTTGATGGCACCAAGCACACAGCCTGTCACTTACTGGCAGACTTGGCTGGTGACGTCCAACTGCAGCCCACCAGTGAAGATCTGATCTATGAGGCAGCTGCAGTGTTTGGGGTTGTTGGCTTTCTTCCTGTTGTCATCACCTGGGGACAGGCCACGGTTCTGGGATTAACATCTGTGCACTCCAAAGTTGGGGAGTCTCCAAGGGAAGAGCACATTCACCCAGCAGAGACCCGAGGAACCCAGGGCCAATGCTTTAAAAGGCCACGTGAGGCCGGGCACGGTGGCTCTCGCCTGTAATCCCAGCACTTTGGGAGGCCAAGGCAGGTGGATCATGAGGTCAAGAGATCAAGACCAACCTGGCCAACATGGTGAAACCCCGTCTCTACCAAAAATACAAAAATTAGCTGGGCATGGTGGCATGCGCCTGTAGTCCCAGCTACTCAGGAGGCTGAGGCAGGAGAATGGTGTGAACCCGGGAGGCGGAGGTTGCAGTGAGCCAAGATCGCACCACTGCACTCCACCTGGTGACAGAGCGAGACTCAGTCTCAAAAAAAAAAAAAGCGCACGTGAGGACACTCCTCATTTCAACAAAGGGTCTCATTATTTTAACGTGATGAGAAATCACAGCACTTGGATTCGTAATGCTTCTTTTTCTCATTCCCTAAGAAGAGCCCCATAGCTTCAATCTTGCCAAGAAAGCCCACATAATACCCAAATGACTGAGTAGGGTAACTGATTACCTTTTTCATATAGAGAATGATTGAGTCAATATTTTTCTGGTAAGACAGCTGAACATATGGTGGGCCAGGTACATCCAAGGAAGCCCCTACAACCTCCCTCCCTGACTAGGTATCACCATGCCCTGAGTACAGAATGTGACACCACAGGATGCTCCTGGACTGTCCTCATCAGCTGGAGCCCCCGGGGGACAGCATGTCTTCCTGTCAGTTGCATCTAGAAGCGCCATGCACACCCTCTCTATCGAATACACGTTTCATCCATATTTGTGTGTGTGGATCAGTGAAGAAGAAACTTAAGTAGTGGAACTTAATACATACGTGGAACACATCTTCTACATAACTTCACTCAACCAGGCAGTAGGGATAGCGCATGGGGCCATCTGTATATAGGTCATAGTTCAAAGACATTGAATCATGACAGAGGAATAGAGACTGACCACTGAGTCTTCTGAGCAGAGGTTTAAGATTAGAGAGAAAAAGGCTACCCAGAAGGAACTCAAATTCATGGGACAAAATGTTAGAATATCCATGTAGGAAGATGCAAAGAAAGATAAATGGAAAGATGCCAGGGAGGCCACAAGGACAAACAACTGCATGTAACCAAGGGCAAATGGCCGGGTCACCTCGCTAAAGGGTTCTGATGATCATGTTTCTAAATAGAAGAACCTTACATTGCTTTTCAGACATTTCCAAGGGAATGATATCAGAAGCACAAGAGTCTTGGTTAGGTGACCATGGACCCCTACAGCAAGAGTGCTGGCCCCAGTCGAGCACTTACCTCACTAATTATGACTCTCTATGGCTCCATGTCCCCATAGATTGTAGGTGCTAGGACAACCCCTGATGCATTCTAGGTAACTGGTAACTGTTTACTAAATAGCACATTTTATAAATGTGTGCATCAACGTCACTTCAGTGTTCACTACTAAATGACCACCTAGTTCCTTAGCTACTCAAGGCAAAAAAAAAATTATTATTGTTTTTCACATAGTAAATTTTTTATTGGAGGAGGAGAACATCTAAAATCTACATTCTTAGAAAAATTTGAGTATGCAATACAATATTATGAATATTATAATCCTTGTGCTGCACATTACATTTCTAGGCTTATTCAATTGATCACAGTTGACATGACTACAACCATAAAGACTGTTGAGATTACAATGCTCTTTAAAAATAACTCTCTTCAAGAAAAAAATTGAAATGACACCCACAAAAAAGCTGATTGCGTTTTTATAATAAACAACTATGAAAGAAAGAAAATATGTTTTGAGAAGAATTTAAAGTACTGAACTTAGGTTAAATTATTTAGTACCAAAAAAGTATTAAAGTGTAATTTAACTCATTTGTAGTTTAAAGTCAGCAGAATATACATACTTTTAATTGTCATCCTACTAAGAAGATACGTATACTGAAATCAACAAGGCTTTAAGTTTTTCAATTTTTAAAGATGCATATTTTAACGTTACTGAGACACTTTCCAACACATCTTCTAAGCAAGGCACCAGACTCCAAATTGTTTTTTCATGTAAAAAATATTCACTGGGCCGGGTGCATGACTCACGCCTGTAATCCCAGCACTTTGGGAGGCCAAAGCAGACGGATCACCTAAGGTCAGGAGTCTGAGACCAGCCTAGCCAACATGGCAAAACCCCGTCTCTACTAAAAATACAAAAAATTAGCCAGGCGTGGTGGCAAGCACTCGTAATCCCAACTACTTGGGAGGCTGAGGCAGGAGAATTGTTTGAACCGGGGAGGCGGAGGTTGCAGTGAGCCGAAATCACACCATTGTACTCCAGCCTGGGCAACGGAGACTCTGTTTCAAAAAGAAAAAAAAAATCATGTTACTGGTCTCTTCATTCATTTTACTGGTCTCTATAACAGACTTAAAAGAAAGGTTATAGACTGTAATTCATGCTTTATGTTATTGTCTACCTCCTACTTATTCTTTACCTGAAGGTGAAAGGTCTAACTGTGATTTGGAATTGTCATCAACCCACAGTATTCTAAGCATATATTATTTTCATTGCCAAATTTCATCTTCCCTGCTTGAAGGATTACTAGCAAAATGAGGTGGTGACAAGATCAACATGTGAGAAGTCAAAAGAAGGCAATCTGAGGCTACTGGCCCCCTGGCCATGTTATACCTAAGAAGTCAGTCACTTGAGCATGCCTGGGTAAGAGGCTACTTTGTGTTGTTGAGATCACATCCTGGCTGAGATGGAGTGAGTTAAATCACAAAAGCTAAGAGTAAAGAGTGTTGGTCAAACAAATAGACCCAATCCTGATATCCCTGAAAATTTCAGATGGAGAAGCATTTTCAAAGAAAACAATTGTTTCACAACGATCTGACAATGAATTTTTCTTGCCTGTACATTTTATTTGAAAAATGATAAAGATAAAAATAATTACATTTATCTGCCTTTTACACTCATCTGACCTAAAATAAAATTTCAAATCCCCTAGAACCTGGAGGCTATCACATGGCATATCCTGATCATTCAACCTGGAGTTGACACACTTTCTCCGGTGTCACCACCATCCATGTACATACATGGCTAGTGATGCATCTTCATCAGATGCCTCTGATTAAATCTATCATGCTCAGTTATTCCTCCCAGGAAGAATCAAGCCATGGGAAAATAGGACTAAGGTTGAGGATGAGAAAAAGGTGAAGTATAGAAAGTACTGGAAGACTGGGGACATGAAATGGGCTGGGGAGACAAGGAATTTAATGGGAGATCCTGAACACACAGGAGCAGAAAAGGGGCAAAAGCTTACAATGAACTACCAGAAATTGGAGGGGAAATGAAGATGTCAAAGATAAAAGCCAGTTTCACCTAATACACAACTCTGTCTCCAGCAGGATCTATTCCTCTAGGCTTAGTGGGTGGTAACTACTGGAAGGTCGGCAGAGGTGCAGGAACTAAGAAATAAACCAAGACTACAAAATTACCACTGTGCCTACTTCAATACACCTTTCTTCCCCCACTCCAGGTAACACTCACATAGAAGGCACAGCACAAAATGAATGCCCACTGGTTGGTTAGTAGAAAGTTGTAAAGTAGACAGAGAATAGCAAAGGCACCATCATACTGTTACCAAGCAAAGGAGGCTCGCTGCCTGAGGCACTAGAAGTCAATACTATAACACTGGGTTTTTGATAAAATAAAAACTTTTATTGCATGTCAGCCAACAAAGAAATAGGAAGTCCAGTTCAAATCTGTCTCCCTGTACTGGCTTTAGGACAATTATTTTATTAGAAATGGTTTTGAGTATGGATTCTGGGATTAGCAGGTGCTTGGTGGACGGAAAGAGGAAGTCTGGAAAGTCCTTGTGCATGTGCTCTTATCTCTTCATGCTACCTAAGGGTTCCACGTGCAAATTCAGTGAGGAGTTAGTATGAAACATGGCAGTAGAAATTCAGCTGTAAGGTCAGCAAGCTGGATCTGTGCAGGCTCTAGTTGGCCTTATAGGTTCCAATGGATTTCAGCCAGTTTTATTAACCTACAAGCCCAGGCATTTCAGAATTTCAGCAATTTGTTTCTTTTATCTGCCATCCTGTAAACTCGAGAATTTCTATGACTGTTTTCTTTAACTCTTTGGCACACAGTTTCAACGCCCTTCTTCTCAGAGGTGGTCATTCTCACCCTCACCTTCTGGTTCCTGCAGGCTCATTTCTAGCCTCCCACACTGTATTAGTCTTTTCTCACAATGCTGTAAAGAACTGCCCAAGACTGGGTAATTTATAAACGAAAGAGGTTTAGTTGACTCACAATCTCACATGGCTGCGGAGGCCTCAGGAAACTTACAATCACGGCAGAAGGCCACGGAGAAGCAGTTACCTTCTCCACAAGGGGGCAGGAAGGAGAAGTGCTGAGAGAAGGGAGAAGAGCCTCTTATAAAACCATCAGATCTCGTGAGAATTCACTCACTATTACGAGAACAGCATGGGGGAAACTGCCCCCATGATCCAATTACTTCCACCTGGTCTCTCCTTTGACACGTGGGGATTATGGGGATTACAATTCAAGATGAGATTTGAGTGGGGACACAAAGCCTAACCATATCACACATATCATACACACAACCTAACCTCCCCACATCCCATTCCTTGATGGGGTGGCAGGTGGCGAGGGGGGGTGACATCCCTTGTTCTCAGCTATCACAGGAACTCATGACCCTGTAGGTGCAGATTCGTGGCTCACATTTGTATCTTTTGGGGAAAACTGAGGTAATCAAGGTGGGGCTAGGCCCTGGGGACGAGGCAAGTAAAGGACTTTGCCATGTCCGCACCCACTAGGGAAGGAGCAGAGACTGTTAGGGCGCCATGCCAGGGGCTGCAGTTTCAGAATCCTGCAGACTCCACCCTCTATCTGGCCACACTGTCCCCAATTTTTGCGAGGTGACCTGGGGAGGGAGGACAGGTCGGATGCTCCGACCTCACCAGGGACTCCACTGGACCGGAGCTCTTCCTCCGCCCAGTCCACATGAGAGAGCTCCCCGGCCGGCCCTGAGACAGCTCCAGACCTGGCAGCCCTGGAAAAAGAAACTGATATCGCCATCGCCGCCGCCGCTAGAGGGCGCCTGGGGGCGGGGCGCGGGTGGGGCAAGGCGGGGTCCGATTGGAGGCAGGGCGGTGAGCCGAGAGGGGCGGGGCAAGGGACCGGGAGGCGGGGCCAGGGGCCGCAAGGCGGAAGAGCACCTCTCGCCTCCGGCCGGGCGCCTCGCACTCTGTTCACTCTCGGTTCCTCTTCGCATTCTTGCCAGTCCCGTAGCGCTGGGCTGGTTTCCTCCGAGGTCTCTAAGAGCCTCCTACTGCGCCCCGCTCGCCGCCCGGAAGCCCCCAGCCCCTCAAGGACGCATCACCTAATGCCGCGGTCACGGCCACCGTCACAAGCGCCCCCAGCCCCACCCCACCCCGGCCTGCCCGCCGTCCTTCTCCCGCTCCCGCCCCCGCCCCTGCCTGCCAGCTCCACCGGGCCGTAGGTGCGGACGACCTCAAAATTCCTCGGCCCGCGAAGGCCGCCAGCTGCGGGGAGGGGAGGGGAGGCGCGGTCCCGCAGCGCCCCCAGGCTCATGTCCCAGGTATGTCCAGACCCCCGAGGCACCGCTTGCAGGGCAATGACACCCCGTGAGGCTCGGCCTCGGCCCCTGGCACCCTTGGTCCCAGCTACGCCGCCTCCTGGCCTTCCCCCAAGTCCGAGAGAGAGGTGGGATTTTCCCCGACGCATTTGGAAACCGGGAATCCCCTTTAGGGTCCCGTTCGTGCTGCACCACTGACTCCACCATCTGCAAAGGGATTCTTGTCCAGAATCCCCGAAGGCTTTAGGACAGCGCTTATTTTGTTGAATGAAAAGTCTCTAATTTTCGGAAAGACCACAGGCTAAAAGTCAAGTGAGTTTTCTTGAAGTTATAGTTAAATTTGAGGCAGGAATTGAATGTCAGTTGATGGCCACAAAGTAGCGGACTGGTACGAACCTACTGGATGGTCATTCTGGTGACTACTTGGAGGCACCGTCCGCTTTGTGGATTTGTTTCAGTTGAAATTTATTTCCATAGAACTTATTTAGGTCTCTATTTATTACTGATTTGACGGCTTTCCGTGCAGAGGGAAGCCTGTGACTTCTGTGCAGCGTCAGGTTGAACAATTTAGCAGTGTAAAATGTGTTTTCTGCCTGCCTTGACTCGACAAGTCAAATGTGCCCTCCTTTTCTTTTCCAGGTTGTGCCTTTTTAGCCAAGAAGCATGGAAGTCATTCACGGCAGGCCCTACTGTTGCAGGGAGCTTGAAGGAGCTGACATACTGTCCAACACCTTTTACTCTAATGAATTGCACACCCCCCTCCAGACGGTTACTCGCCCAACTGCCTCAGAGGACAGGTAAAACAAAAACTAGAAAAAGCAAACAAGAAAAAGCAGTTTTAATGTATTAGTGTATTTTATTATGTGAGGAAAAACATTTATTGTTCCGGGGCTCTTCTGTTTCTTTGTTTGTTTGTTTGTTTGTTTGTTTGTTTGTTTTTGAGACGGTGTCTCGCTCTGTCGCCCAGGCTGGAGTGTAGTGGTGCGATCTCGGCTCACTGGGACCTCTACCTCCCAGGTTCAAGTGATTCTCCTGCCTCACCCTCCAGAGTAGCTGGGATTACAGGCATGCGCCACCATGCCCAGCTAATATTTTTGCATTTTTAGTAGAGACAGGGTTTCACTATGTTGGCCAGGCTGTTCTCAAACTCCTGACCTCAAATGATCCACCCACCTCGGCCTCCCAAAGTGCTGGGATTACAGGCGTGACCACTGCGCCGGGCCGGGGCTCTTCTGCTTATCATATAATAGGGAAGGCAAAACGTGGCAATTATCTGAACCTTCAAGTGTCTGTAAGGAACTCGAGAAGTAAGTGGCTGTCTACTATAAAAGCCACACATCGAATTCATCCACTACATTCTAAAATCTTAGAATGGTCCGTTCCTTCATTGGGAAATTAATATGTTGTAAGCAAAGACTTTTATAAATAGTACTGTATTGGTTCCCTAACATGCCCTTCTACCATCTGCCCAAAAATACTCCCAGAATTTGCTGCTTATACTTGTGTAAATTTTTGCTTCACCAAATTCCCTGTAACACGTTAATTATACATTATGATTTAATTTATGAAAAGCAGTTTGGTGATTTCTCAAAGAACTCAAAACAGAATTACCATTTGACCCAGCAATCCCATTATTGGATTCTAAGTTGTTCTTATAAGTTGTTCTATCAAAGGAATATAAGTTGTTCTACCATAAAGACACATGCACAAGTATGTTCATCACAGCACTATTCACAATAGCAAAGACATGGAATCAGCATAAATGACCATCAGTGGTTGACTGGATAAAGAAAACATGGTACATATACACCATGGAATACTATGCAGCCATAAAAAAACAATATCATGTCCTTTGCAGCAACGTGGATGGAGCTGGAGGCCATTATTCTAAAGCAAACTAACACGGGAACAGAAAACCAAATATCACCTATTCTGACTTATAAGTGGGAGCTAAACATTGAGTACACATGGAGACAAAGAAGGGAACCACAGACACCAAGGCCTACTTGAGGGTGGAGAGAGGGAGGAAGGCGAGGATCAGAAAACTACCTCTTGGGTACTATGCTTATCACCTGGGTGACAAAATAATTTGTACACTGAACCACTGCAACATGCAGTTTACCTGTATGATGAACCTGCATATGTCCCCCTGAACCTAGAAAAAAAGTTTTAAAAAAAAAATTACAATGAAAATAATTGCACCTATCTAGTGATTACTGTGTGTCAGCACTCTACCAAATGCTTTGTATGTAGTAATTCTTTTAATCCTCATGACAACCCTATAAGTACTACTGTTATCTGCATTTTACATATGAAATAACAGATATACACAAGTAATTTGCCAAGATCTTGGTGTCAGCATTTCCTGTATTGTATTTACTTGAATCATTTTGAGAAAAGGAAAAGGAAAAAACACCTCAAAACACCTGGGCAGTGAAAAAATAGCCTGAGTGGTTGTCTACTTGTTTTGTGTTTTTTGTTTTTTTGTGTTTTTTTTTATTAGACGGAGTCTCACTCTGTTGCCAGGCTGGAGTGCAGTGGCACGATCTCGGCTTACTGCAACCTCCGCCTCCCGGGTTCAAGCAATTCTCCTGCCTCAGCCTCCTGAGTAGCAGGGACTACAGGCACACACCACCTCGCCCAGCTAATTCTTTTGTATTTTTAGTAGAAATGGGGTTTCACTATGTTGGCCAGGATGGTCTCGATCTCCTGACCTCGTGATCCATCCGCCTCAGCCTCCCAATCATTTAAGAATTCTCTAGGAAACCAGACGGGAAGTCACCCAGCCTCAGTTTAAACACTTCCAAAAAGGACAGCACTTCCACACCAGGCAGTCCATTCCATTTTTGAATGCTCCTGATTGTTAGATCATTTTCTTTCTAATGTGAACAATTTTTTCCCTTGTAATTTCTGCCTGCTGATTCTGGTTTCTTCCCTCTGAAGCTATGCAAAATAGTCATTCATCATCCCATGCTAGCAGCCCTTCAAGATCTGAAGATTCTCTTGGCCCATGTGAGAGTTCTGTTTGCCAGACTAAACACTGATTCTCACAGATTCAGCTCCTTTTTCTTCTTGCACTTAGCCTTTCACCATCTGGATCAGACTTCCACAGATCTTCTCCGGTTTACAAACATGCTCTTTATATTAATAAAGAAAAAGAATGATTTTTCCGTAATTATAAAACTAACACACATTCCTCATAATGTAGAAATCTTAGAAATTTGTAAGGAAAACAAATTCTTTATTTTTCCAACAGAAAAATTATGAAAATGAAGCACAGGAAAGAAACCCTCTATATTTCCTTTATCCAGAGATAATAACCGCTGTGTTAACATCTTAATATGTGTCCTCTCCAATTTTTTTAAATGTAAAGATCATATTCAACATGTTTTAAATCAATTGCTATTTTCACTTAATGAAAAGAAATATTCTTGTATTGGAGGAAAAGGAGCTCTTGTCACTTCTGGGTCAGTCCTTGCTGCCCCTACTCCTCTACCATTGACCTGATTCACAAGAGTGGTTTTCAGCCCTAAATTCCTGTTCAACTCCAAGGGTTATCACATTAGGCAGAGCTTCCCTTGAGTCAAATAAAACCCTTAGTGGATCGTGTGTGATCTGGGAATGGGCAGTTGTCCCTGGCTCAAAAACAGCAATGTGAGGTTTTATATTTGGCCTAAAGGAATCCAAGAATTTAGGGCTGCCATATCTGAATGCACCATCAAAAAGCACTGTCAAAGGCTTTTCACTGAAATGTTGATCCCCTCTACCTAAACGGTCCTATAGTTGGTTAGTGATCAGCTCCAAAACCCTTAACTGGCATGAAATTTAAGAGAAGCACGTTTTTTGTTAACTGACTATAAAATTCAACACGATATATGGCCAACTATAAACTACAAAAAGGTATTATTTGAAGCTCTATCTAGGTATAACCATGCTCCTGGCTCCTAATAACTACAACTTGCTTTCCCTTTTATTTCACGTGAATTCTTTCCTTTCACAATCACCAGATTAAGAAAACCAGGATGATCATGTGTTCTCAGAACCCCTCCTCTTAACCCCCTCTTAAAAAGCAGCCAGACAGCTTACAAAAGAGTGTCTTTTCTCTCAGTGTTAGTGATGGAACGGCTCTGGATGGTGATAACAGGATACTGGTGGTAACTCTGTTCTATCATTGCTGAGGCTCACTTCTTCAGACCAAGTGCAGGGTCCGTGGCTCCCAATTTGAATCACAAGGTATCTCAACAGCAAAATAAAACAATACAAAACAGAAAGCCCCTGGTTTTTCAGGATTACCTTCATAATGGTAAGGGTGAACGTGAGCCCTAGCATACTTTTGCACTCAGCAGCTTAATTTTCTAAACACAGATGTACTTAAAGGGACACCCTTTTTCAATATCATGATGTATCCAGGTACAACTTAGATCATGTAGGCCATACCTACAACCTAGATGCAGCCATCATGGCACTCACTTGGCAGTTTTAACAGTGACGCAAAACGATTTCCTCACATCAGCCTACTTTTTTTTTCTTTTCACAATAGGTGAGGTGAATACAAAAATTAGCCAGGTGTGGTGGCTCACACCTGTAGGTCCCAGCTACTTGGGAGGCCGAGGTGGGAGGATCACTTGAGCCTAGAGGCAGAGGTTGTAGTATGCCAAGATCACACCACAGCACTCCAGACTGGGCAACAGAGCGAGACTCCTTCTCAAAAATCAAAACAAAATAAAACAATACAAAAATAGGTGACACGGCCTAGCTCCCCTGTTACCCAGGACTGGTCTACAGACAGGGTACTTCAAAATCACCTGAGGAGCTTTCTAGAAAAACAGATTCCCAGGCTGCCTCTATATATGGACATTCTGACTCCCCAGGTCTGAGGGGGTGCAAGGGAATCTGCATTTTTTAGTTTTTCAACTTACATTGAGAACTACTGGGCTAGCAGCACTGAAAATGTAAGAAAACCAGGACTATGGATCTGGCTTACCTGATGACCAAGAGCAAGTTAGTTGCTACACTTTAATTACTTTACTCAAGTGGATTTTTGGGGACAATTATGCTAGCCACTATTTTATATAAACTTGCTTGATCTCCATTAAAAATATTAAGTATATAAACAGGTGGTATTTTTTTCTCATTTCTTCTGTTGAAAATTTAACTGGCAGGAACAGCTACTCAAAATCATCAAGATTCCTATCCTCTTTTTCATTCAGCTGACTTCTCCTTAACTTCTAGCAAGTTCTCTTAGCTCACAGGGCAAACAAACATATCCATTAAGGAAGTGCCTTGAGAATTGCTTAGGATTTCATTATATAATAGGATTTCATTATAGAATTTCATTATCAGTTCCCATTTTGTTTCTGGATTCACTTTGCTGTTTTCTGACTCTTAAAACATTTTTTTAAATAATAGTTATCTGCCAACTAAAAATGAGGGTTATGTTTATTTCGAGCTTTTCTTTAGTCATGCCTCCTAGTAATTACTGGCTAAATTACTGAATTTGGGGTTTGATGCACAAAATCTTGTACAGTGACTTTAAAATGAAATATTGGTTCATCTATAGGGAATGTATCTTTTTCAAAAACAAGTAAACAATTTTCTATTGCTAGAGATGGTAGCACCAATAATTTGATAATTATTCTCTTTGTTATAGAGATGTATTTTATTTACATTGAGAACTACTGGGCTAGCAGAAAGGGAGAGAGAGGGAGAGAGACATGGAGAGAGTGAGAGAGACAGTGAGCGAGAGGGGGAGGAAAAGAGGGAGAGAGAGAAAGGGAGACGGAGAGAGAGGGGGAAAGAGAAAGGTTTAAAATTTCATTAAAATTATTAAAATATAACCCTCATTTGTAGTTCACAGATAACTATCATTTTTTAAAAATGTTTAAGAATCAGAAAGCAATGAAGTGAATCCAGAAACAAATGGGAGCCTATAATGAAATCCTAAATTATTACATCCTAAAATGTCAATTTTTATTTTAATTTGGTTCCTTCTCTACAATTCTGTGAGTATTAAGGCTAAGGGGAGGGAGACATGATACCTTAAAGTAAGAGGGAAATATGACTTATTTATGCATTGTCTTTTATTTTAAATGATTTCCTGCAACTTTCCAGCTTTAGGTGGATGCCAGCCCAAATGATTGATTAGCATTTTCTACCGGCTTATCTTCCGGGGACAATGTAATATACGGGGGTCAGATGTTGAGAAATTGACTCATTTAGGTTTTGAATGTAACTTTTACAAACTTAGATATTAAAGCTTAGGTTGTCATTAATCAAATGCATTTAAATATTTTTCACTTGTCATGTCCCCCAAATCGTGTCTGTTGATCGTTGTCAGACAGCTAGGGAGGACGTAGAGGTCTGAGAGCTGAATGCCAGCATCCCTTCTGCAGCACCCCACATCAGTGGGCCCAGGACTCTCCTTGCCTAGCTAGTGCGGGGTTAGCAAACTTTTTCTGTAAAGAGCCAGATGGTAAATATTGTGGGCTTTACGGTCTCTGTCCAACTATTCAACTCTGCCATTGTGGGGCAAAAGCAGCCATAGACCGTATGTATATAGTCCATAAATGAATGGTCATGGCTGTATTCCAATAGACTTTTGTTTACAAAAACGGGCAGGGAGTTGGATTTGGCCCATGGGCCATGCTTTGCCAACTCTCAATCTAGTGACTTCACAAGATAATACATTCCACTTACAGTCCTGAGTGTTGCTTCTTCATTCTATTCAACAGTTATTACAGGTGGGGGAGGAGGGGTTATGTTAAGCCAAGCACTGTACTGGTGAAGAGGAAAAAGTAGCTCCACAGTCCATACCTCTTTCTCCTTCCCTCTCTCTCTCTTCCTGTCTCTCCCCTTCTCTCTCCCTATCTACCTACCTGTCTCCCCTTCTCTTTCCCATTCTCTCCCCCTCTCTCTCCCTCCCTTTTTCTCCCACTTTCTTCCCCCTTCCTTCTCTCGCCCTCCTCCCCCAACCCTTCACCCCACCACCCCCTTCCTCTCCTCCATGTTTCTGACTGGATCCTACTGTTCTCAGGGTATAGTCCAGAGGATTTAGAAGGCCCCACAGGATACCGTCCTTGTTTTCCTCTCATGCTCCACCTCTCACCATGGCCCTTGTCTACATGCCCCAAGTTCTAGAATTCTATATCAACTCTTCTAATATAGTTCAAAATTCAACTCTATTTTCTCAGCCCCTAAGATCTGGGTAAGTTCTACTCAGATCTCAGATCTTTACTCCATGCCTTGTGGAATTCCTCCAAATTTATCCAAGTTCCCAGGACAAGGATAGGGATAGCATTTGAAAGTCTCATGGTCACTTCTGACTTTGGGTTCCTGGTTCCACTTAAAACAACACACTGACCCAGATGTGAAACTCAGTCATCCCTCATTTTTCTCTAAGGACCTTGTCCATGCAGAGCATTTGTGAGCCTGGTAAACTTCACTGAACTGTTGGGGATCAGGAAGGAGAGTCACACCATGCCATGCTACATGTAACCAAAACACCTTATTAGCCATAACTTCCACATTCTTAAAAGGTCTTTAACCAGCTGTCGCCAAGGGTTTCTCCCTGGGTTTTCAACCAGTGCAGTCCCCAGTAGCCTCACCATCCTGCTGGCTCCTCTCATCTCCCTCTTCCCTTACTCCCCTTTCCTCTCCTCTCCCTCTTTCAAGAGCAAACAAACAAGTTTCTCCCACTGCAGAGCAGTTTAATCAGTCTGAGCTTGCTTGAGCTCCTACCAACACCCATACTTTCAGAGTCTCTGTGTCTGCAAGTGGCTTAACAGAATATTTTACCAAACAAAAGTAATTCTTCCCTAAGAGAGATTCTAGACTGAAGTCAACACTGTGAGGAATTTTCCAGTCTATTAAACTCTAGGCCTTTCTACCTGCTATTCCCTTGCATGCCACAGTATTTCTTCTGTTTCCTCTAGATAACTCCTACTCATCCTTTAGAACACATCTTGTGATTTCCCCCAAGAATCCTTCCTACTGAAAGGATTCCTGTTTGTCCTGCAAAGTGCCTTATAGGTATATACCATAATACCAATCCAGGACCACTTAAATCCAAGCTTAAGTTTAGGGTAGATGCAAACTGGGGCCACAGGGGAACTGGTTAACTTCTGACTCACCTTGAACATGAGATGGTAAGCATTTTAAGGTCCCAGCTTCTTGTGTAGATGG
The DNA here is from genome assembly GCF_029289425.2 of Pan paniscus. Lineage (NCBI taxonomy): Eukaryota > Metazoa > Chordata > Mammalia > Primates > Hominidae > Pan > Pan paniscus. The sequence continues at coordinate 30,028,522 of NC_073255.2, read as the reverse complement.
TCTCCTTTAGTTTCCTCACTTGGCTGATTTCCATATCCCTCACCTTAAAACAAAAATGTAAATTTGCCAGGATCGGCCCTGCCCTAAGGGCAGAAGTGGCTTCCCCGCTTGCTTACTTCACTGGGTTCCTATTTACCCTCTATGTAGCACTTACCCTTTCTGTCTTGTCAAAAAGCTAGTTGTTTTTAAGATTTTTTTTTCTCCTCCCAATATTTTTAGTTGTTTTCAGTGGGAAGTTTGGTCCAAATAACCTAGGCCGCCATTACTGGAAACTGAAAGTCATTAAATCCTTCCTAATTAGGAAGCAGAACTTTTGCCAGATACATTTGCAGGTGTTTTTGTAAGGCTGTGTTCCTAACCAGAAGATTTGATTCCTCTATCACAGAAAGCAGTATAGGAAACAAATCCATCTCTTTGGCCTTACTCATTTATTCAATAGTATTATTTGAGTGCTTCCTGTGTGCCAGGCACTGGGGTAAAGGTTACAACAGTGAGCCAATAGAATCCCTGCCCTTCACTCCTTTGTTAAGAAAAAGCAGAGTAAATCATCTGAGCTACCAGTTTCAAGATTAGATAAGCCCTACCAACCAATTTAGGAAACCACCAGTCCACTGCATAGTACTGTTGTAAGGGGTGGGACTTGGAGACATGATTAACTTACAAGGTAACTATTGAATAGAATAGTGCTTCTAAAACTTTAGCATGCACAAGAATCACCTGGAGGGCTTCTTAAAACATTACTGCACCCCATCCCCAGAGATTCTGATTCTTAGGTTTTGAGATGGATCCTGAGCATTTGCATTTCTAAGAAGCTCTTAGGAGATGCTTATGCAACTAGTCTAGGGACCACTCTTTGAGAACCATTGTTATAGTAGCCCTAGATAAAACTTATGGGTAAGTAGCTCCTTTACAAGATTAGGAATATTCCTTTACAATACTCTCCATTTTTGAAAATCCAAAGATAATCTTTAGCCAAGACCATTTAATGAGGAAGAAGGATTTTCAACAAATAGAGCTAGAACAACTGGATATCCACATGCAAAAGAATAGATGCATGAGATCCCTTATCTCATATTGTATCCAAAATTAACTCATCCTGAATCAAAGACCTAAGCGTAAGGGCTAAACTGTAAGATACTTAGAAGAAAACATAGCGATAAATCTTTATGGCCTTGGATTTGTAACTGTGTTCTTAGATATGACTCCAAAAGCACAAGCAATAAAAGGAAAAACAGATCAAGTGAACTTCGTCAAAATTAAAAAACTTTTTTGCTTCAAGGGACACTATCAAGTAAGTAAAAAGAAATTGCACAGAACAGGAGAAAATATTTGCCTATTATCCCTGACAAGGGACTTATATGTAGGATATATAAAGAACTCTTGTAACTCAAAAATAAGACAAATAACAAAAAATGCAAAGGATCTGAATAGATATTTCTCCAATAAAGATATTGCCAATAGGTACATGGAAAAAAATGCTCAACATCATTAGTCATTGGGGAAATGCAAATCAAAACTACAATTAGATACCACTTCACATCCACTAGAATGGCAATAATTTTTTTAAATTTTAACAGAAAATAGCAAGTGTTGGCAAAGATGTGGAGATACTGGAATCCTCATACAATGTTGGTAGGAATGTAAAATGGAGCAGCTACTGTAGAAAACAGTTTGGCAGTTCCTCAACAAGTTAAACAGAATTACCATATGACCCACTTCTAATTTAATTCCCCAAAGAATTAAAAACAGGTATTCAAACCAAAACTTGAACATGAATATTCATAGCAGTATTATTCACGAGAGTTAGAAGGTGAAAATAACCCAAATGTCCATCAACTGATGAATGGTGAAACAAAACGTGATATATCTATACAGTAGAATATTACATAGCCATTAAAAGGAATGAAGGGCTGGGCACAGTGACTCACGCCTGTAATCCTAACACATTGGGAGGCCGAGGTAGGGGGGATCACCTGAGGTCAGGAGTTCAAAACCAACCTGGCCAACATGGCGAAACCATGTCTCTACTAAAAATACAAAAAATTAGCCAGGCGTGGTGGTGGGCACCTGTAATCCCAGCTACTCGGGAGGCTGAGACAGGAGAATCACTTGAACCCTGCGGTGAGGTAGAGGCTGCAGTGAGCCAAGATTGCACCATTGCACTCCAGCCTGGGCAACAAGAGTGAAACTCCATCTCAAAAAAACAAATAAATAAATAAATGGAATGGAGTATGGACACATACTACAAAATAGATGAACCTTGAAAACTTTATGCCAAGTCAAAGAAGCCCATCACAAAAGGCCACGTGTTACATTATTCTACTTACAGGAAATGTCCAGAATAGGCAAATCTACAGAAAGTAGATTAGTATAATAGTTGCCGAGGGATAGAGTGAGGGTGGGGAGTATAGGGGATGATGGCTTAGCAATACAGGGTATTCTTGAGATGATGAAAATGCTGTAAAGTTGACTGTGGGGATGCTCGCACTTATCTGTGAATAAACTTTAAAGCCATTGAATTATACACTTTATTTTTTAATTAATTATAAATTTATAAAATAGAGACAGGGTCTTGCTATGTTGCCCAGGCTGGTCTTGAACTCCTGAGCTCAAGCAGTCCTCCTGCCTTGGCCTCCCAAAGTGCTGGGATTACAGGCATGAGCCACTGCACCTGGCCTGAATTGTACACTTTAAATCGATGAATTGTGTGGCAAGTGAATTAAATCTCAATAAACCTGTTTTTAAAAATAAACACATGGGCAGATGCAGTGGCTCACACCTGTAATCTCAAGCACTTTGGGAGGCCGAGGCAGGTGGATCATCTGAGGTCAGGAGTTCGAGACCAGCCTGGCCAACATGGTGAGACCCCGTCTCTACTAAAAATGCAAAAATTACCCGGGTGTGATGGCACACCCCTGTAATCCCAGCTACTCAGGAGGCTGAGGTGGGAGAATTGCTTGAACCCAGGAGGCAGAGGCTGCAGTAAGCCAAGATCATGCCACTGCACTCCAGCCTGGGCAACAGAGTGAGAACCTGTCTCAAAAAAAAAAAAAAACGAAAATGAAAAAATAAACACACTATAACTGATGACCAAGAAAAGGATAATCTATAAGTCCTCAGAAATTTAACCTCATTCTTTCAGCAGTCCCATGATGCCTAAATGACCAGTATCATAATCTACCTGACAGTGAGAATTCTGTGTTCTGAAGATTTAATCTGAAAATACTTATGAAGTGGTAGGAATTTTATGCAATCTGTTATGCAATTTTGTGCATCTATTATGTTGCTGAGGCTCTTTAAAGTCTCTCTTTTTTCACAGGTATCGGGAATTAAGGGAGTCACTTCAACAATGTAGGCTTCCTTGGGGCGCTGAAAGAGAGTATGGTGGGATAATACCAATTTCACTCCCCGAGGACCACAGGCCAAAGTGTGAGCCTCCTCGTGTCATGGGCAAAGGACATCAGCATTATGGGTTTGGTGGAGAAACCTGGCCAAGGTAAATAAACTTTCTGCCATTCACAGAAAGGTCTTTATTATCCATTTTTCTTTACTTCTATTGTGAGTCCTTTGTTTGCTTAAATCTGTCTTCAAACTTATTTCTCTTACTATTTATGAAAAGACACAGAATGAAAAATTAATTTCTAATTGTGAAATAATAATAAATGAATGGTTTTTGCTGTCCTTAGTGATGTTAAAATATTGTGATCAGAAATTTTGATTCATTTAATTCCTTTACTTACTTATTGTATCTTATCTAAAACTAAATGGGAATGTTCCTGAGATAGAAAGAGAGAAAACAATTAAATTTTAAATATTTTTGTTTGAGCAAAGACCTGGCCTAATCTGTACAGATGCTCTTGGTTTTTGGAACTTTTGATTTGTAATTTGTCAGTCTTTTTGATAGTCACTAGAATCTGCTAGGCATTGTTTTCAAGTGATAAAACCTTTCAATAATAGTTTATAAATCTTAAAGTTACTCAGCAACTCTATTCAAAACACATTAAAATTCAACAGAAAGCAGAAAAAAATCTGAATAGCAAATGTTATATTAAATATTTCCTAAGGATTTACTCAGAGCAGAGTCTATCATACACTTGGCACAGAGCCTGCTTCCTCCTGCTTTATCTAACAATCCTGATTATCTGGTTTATGAACACTCTAGTTAACTAGTTCTTTGTTCTAAAGCAGGTAAAAGAAATAAATTAAGGAAGACAAGCCACAGCAAGAGAGAGAAACATTAACAACAGGGACATGTGCCACCGATGACCTTATCAAAGCCTCAGAAAAGCAATAAAAAGCAGACAAATAAAAAGGCCTGACAGTCACAGGCCAATTAGAAAGATTAAGACATCAACATACATTATAGATAGTGAGGACCTCACATTCATTCGTTCACTCAACAAATGTGTTTAAGCCCACGCTCTCATGGAACTGTAATGTCTTTCTGAAGCAGATACTGCCATCCTTGTTTTACAATGAATAAACAGACCCAAGAGATTCAGCACTTTCCTTGGGTCAGACAATTATAAAGTTGTGGAATAGGGATTTGAATCCAGATGTATTGACTCCCAACACCCAAGTTCTTTTCATCTGTTCATTTTATTTGTGCATCTGTTTATTCATTTATCTGCTCAGTAATTTAAGTATAGGAAGCATTGTTCTAGAGACTGGGGAGATAGCTCTGTATGGAATTTACAGCTACTGCCCTCCCAAAATTTAATTATTAAAAAATGCACAATACTTTATAAGAATTAGAAATATTCATACAGAATTCCAGTGTGTAAAAAGAAAGCCAAAGACTTGTTTCTTAAGGGTGATCTACTTCAAAATGATATTTGTGCATGATCTCTTACTGAATGTGACAAGGAGAGAGAAAATACTTGTTCCACTTAGAATGCCAGTTACACTTGCATATCTCTTAATTTTTTTTTTTTTTTGAGGTGGAGTTTCACTCTTGTTGACCAGGCTGGAGTGCAGTGGCATGATCTCAGCTCACTGCAACCTCCCCTTCCTGAGTTCAAGCAATTCTCCTGCCTCAGCCTCCCAGCCTAGCTGGGATTACAGGCATGTGCCACCACGCCCAGCTAATTTTGTATTTTTAGTAGAGACTAAAACATGGGGTTTCTCCATGTGGATCAGGCAGGTCTCGAACTCCCGACCTCAGGTGATCCACCTGCCTCGGCCTCCCAAAGTGTTGGGGATTACAGACATGAGCCACCACGCCTGGCCAATCCTGTTTTTATTTTTGAGACAGAGTCTTGCTGTGTCGCCCAGGCTCGAGTGCAGTGGCACAATCTCAGCTCACTGCAAGCTCTGCCTCCCAGGTTCATGCCATTCTCCTGCCTCAGCCTCCCGAGTAGCTGGGACTACAGGCGTCCGCCACCACGCCCAGCTAATCTTTTGTGTTTTTAGTAGAAACGGGGTTTCACCGTGTTAGCCAGGGTGGTCTCGATCTCCTGACCTCAAGATCCGCCCACCTGGGCCTTCCAAAGTGCTGGGATTACAGGCGTGAGCCACCACGCCTGGCAATCCTGTTCTTCTTAAACTAACCATTGCTCTCCAGCCTGGGCAACAAGAGTGAAACTCCGTCTCAAAAAAAAAAAAAAAAAAAGGACAGAAAGAAAAAAGAGCAAGATTATGAGACAAAACTGTGGGATGCCTAGAGAAATAGACTCATTGTTCGGCATCCAGGAATAGTGGCCAGACTCACTCCCAGGACTGGCCTCATCAGGGAAGAAGTGCCTCTTTAACTGGACACCTCTCCTGCAACCTTATTGGTGGTTTGGATGCCCCTCATGAAGCTCATGTTCTCAGGCTACTCACAGTCAACTCAAAATCTGGTATAGATATGGATGATTGGCAGAACTTAGGGCACATTTGCACCCTGGCTGCTAAGAAGGCTGGGAAGCGGGGTGTTCCAAATGTGGGTAACTAGCAAAATGTAGAGAGGGTATTGTAAAGATGACAGTCTTGAGTGCCAGTGGACTGTCACTCTAAACAACAGCAGCAACAATAGCATGCTTTTCTATTCAATACACGGTACATCGGCATCACCTAGGAAATGGCGAATGCCACATCTCAGCCTCCACCCCAGATTTACTGAAACAGAATCTGCATTTTAACAAGATAACCTCAGATAATTCCAACATGCAGCAAAGTTGGAGGACCGTTGCTTCAATGTAAGAAGATGCGGCCAGGCGCGGCGGCTCACGCCTGTAATCCCAGCACCTTGGGAGGCCAAGGTGGGCAGATCATGAGGTCAGGAGGCTGAGGCAGGAGAATCACTTAAACCCAGGAGGCAGAGGTTATAGTGAGCCAAGATTGTGCCATTGCACCCCAGCCTGGGCGACAGAGTGAGACTCCGTCTAAAAAAAACAAAAAAGCAACAATTTTCATACAAATGAAAATATACTCACCTCCCCAAAAGCAGAGGCCAAAGGAAAGTGGTTTCCAACTTTGCTATATCCAATTCCAAGTGCCCACTCCTGTCTAGTTCAGTTGTAATCTTGTCCCAATATTCTATACCTATGCTGTCTAATAAAGTTAACCATCACCAATGCATCCTATATGAAATAGTAAGGAAAATGAAGAGGAAAAAAGAAAATACATAAAAGTATATAAGACACATCAAGGCAGAAAATAGGAGAAGTGACTGTAGTCCTCATTCCCACACCTGGTCATGAGGCTATCATTGGTGTTATAATTTCCTTCCTCCAGAAAAGAAGTCATTATATGAAAAAGACACTTGTACACACATGTTTATAGCAGCACAATTCGCAATTGCAAAAATACGGAACCAGCCCAAGTGCCCATTAACCGAGTAGATGGAGAAAATGTGGCATAGATATACCATGGAATACTACTCACCATAAAAGGAAATGAAATAATGGCATTCACAGCAACCTGGAGGGAGTTGGAGACCATTATTCTAAGTGAAGTAACTCAGGAATGGAAAATCAGACATTGTATGTTCTCACCTAGAAGTTGGAGCTAAGCTATGAGGATACAAAAGCATAAGAATGATACAATGGACTCTGGGGACTCAGGGGGAAGGTTGGGAAAGGGGTGAGGGATAAAAGACTACACATTGGGTACAGTGTACACTGCTTGGGTGATGGTTACACCAAAATCTCAGAAATCACCAGTAAAGAATTTATTCATGTAACCAAACACCACCTGTTCCCCAAAAACTATTGAAATTAAAAATGCTTTTATAAATAATAATAATTTCCTTCCTTCACTACCTATTCCAAGTTCCCTTGCCCTCAGCCAATACCTGAGCTGGTAGGAGTACGTTACTTGATAGAACAACCCAAAAGTATGTTCTAAGAGATCTTAGCTCTTAGTGGTTCTGCCTGTGTAAGGCTGCTATAGTGTTTCATTAACTCCATGCTACTGAAGACAATACTGGCTGTTCAAAAGGTTCCCCAGGTTCCAGAAATACTCCTTTCCCCCATCATTGTGTAATATCCTCTGGCCCTTGATATTCAGGATCAGGCATCCTGCCCAAAATTACCACATCATCATCAATTCAGCTTCCAATGCAATTGGAACCATTGTTGTATCCCCTGATGGAAGTATTTCTCCCTTGACCTCTAAACCACCAAAGCTCAAGGTAGCTGGGGAGGGAGTCAAATTTTCTCAAGTGTGACCATAAGTATAACAGTAAGACGCACCACTCCCACTTCCACTCTTTGGTTTTCAGACCATGCATTCTGGCTAAGGGGGAATCTATTTGTTGGTCACTGGTTCAGAGCGTGTCCCACACTCTTTAGGACAACACTTAGCCATAATTGAATATTCAGTAAGCCATCCTAATGTTCTGTAAGTATGGCAAAACCTAACATTCTATCAATACAGTGAATCATTTGAATTCAACCAACTGTTGCCCAATGTCTTTTGCAGTACATTGAGTTCCTTAGTCAAAAATAATATTGTTTAATACGGCATGGCAACGAATGAGACATTTAGTAAGTTTACTGATGATGTTACTTGCAGAGGCACGGTGAGAAGGGAAGGGAAATCCCTATTTTGAAGAAGTGTCTAATCTTATGAGGATAAGTTATCTCTTTGATGATGGAAGGGGTTCAATGTAATTATCCTACTACCAGATGGCTGACTAGTACATCCAGGGATAGGTCACCCTATCAAGTGCTTATGATTGGTCACTTCTGATGGCAAACTCAAATTTGCCAATAGCCAGGTGAGTCTTAGTGAGGGAAGTTCATGTCACTGAGTCCATATGTGATAATTTCTGTGCTGCCGCCATGATCACTTCGTTATGAAGCCACTGAGCAAGCACCAGGGTGACTGGAGAAAACCTGACACACACAGAGCTGGTCGTTTTATCTACCTAATTATTGAGAACATACTCAATGGCGTGTTTCTCTAGGTGAGCATTCTTGTGGGGTACAAATAACCCTCACACTCCAGGGCCATTCGGAGGCTGGAAAAAGCAAGTTAAAAAGAATGATGTAGATCTATGTTTGTCTACATTTACAGACATATGGCTATTTCTAGATTATAGAGAGAAAAAAAACCAAAATTGCCTAATACTATGTATCCAGTGATTCCACACATACAGGAAATGACACTATATTTTCAATGGGTACATTGTTTTTAATTTCTCACAGTATTCTACAATACGGATGCATCATAGATTATTAGCCGTCATGTATTCTTTTCTCTCTGTGTCTCTTTTTACATTAACCGTACTTTAAAAAGCATCCTTGTACAAGGCTTCTTGAGATCATGCTCAAAGGTTTCTAAAAGGCAAATCCAGCTGGGCGCAGTGGCTCATGCCTGTAATCCCAGCACTTTGGGAGGCTGAGGTGGGCGGACCACCTGAGGTCAGGAGTTGGAGACCAGCCTGGCCAACATGGTGAAACTGTCTCTACAGAAATTAGCCGGGCACGATGGCGGGTGCCTGTAATCCCAGCTACTCAGGAGGCTGAGGCGGGAGAATCATTTGAACCCAGGAGGTAGAAGTTGCAGTGAGCTGAGATCGCGCCATTGCACTCCAGCCTGGGTAACAGAGCAAGACTCCATCTCAAAAAAAATTTTAAATACATAAATAAATAAATGCCAAATCCTAAGTGGGTCATAGTATAGGGATTTTTTTTAAACCTTAGTGCATGTAGCACAAATGATTTATATTGTCATGGTAGTGTCTAAAAGTATTCATTTCCTCACACTCCCGGCCATCTATATTATCAAAATGTATAGTTTTTGCCTATCTAATGAATATAGAGGGTATCATGGATATGAGAATGCATTTCTCTGCTTACTAGTTGGGTTGAGTACTTTTCTTATCCTTTAGGTATGGCCATTCTACATTTCCTTTTCTACGTTTATTCTTCGCCCATTTTTATTGTTTGTATTTTACTTATAGATTCTTGTTGGTTCTTTATGTTCTGGAAACAATCCTTTATGTGTTATCTTTATTAATATTTGCAAGTATTTCTTCTAATTTTTATTTTATTTGAACTTTTACAGTTTTGTCTGATAATTTAATTTGGGTTTTTTAGTTTTTTTATTTTTTATTTTTTTAATTAATTTTTTTTTTTTTTTTTTTGAGACAGAGTTTCACTCTGTTGCCCAGGCTGGAGTACAGTGGCATGATCTCAGCTCAGTGCAACCTCTGCCTCCCAGGTTCAGGCAATTCTCATGCCTCAGCCTCCCGAGTAGCTGGGATTACAGGTGTGGGCCACCACACCCAGCAAATTTTTTCTATTTTTAGAAGAGATGGTTTTCACTGTGTTGGCCAGGCTAGTCTCGAACTCCTGGCCTCAAGTGATCCGCCCACCTCAGCCTCCCACAGTGCTAAGATTATAGGCGTGAGCCACCACTCCCAGCCTTATAATTAAATTTGATGATCAAATTTTCTTTCAGGCTTTTGACTTTTAAAGTAGAATTATTGTTTTAAAGGTCCTTCCTACCACCAAAGAAAAAGCATATTCCTATACATTTTCTTTTAATTTTTGTACAGGTTTTTCCCCAAATACTTTAGATTTTTAAATCCATCTGAAATTATCTTTCTGAATAGTGTAAATAGAGATGGATTATTTTTCAAAGGAATACTGAATTTTTTCTATATTAAAAAATACATCCTGGCTGGGCATGGTGGCTCATGCCTGTAATCCCAGCACTTTGGGAGGCTGAGGCGGGAGAATCATTTGAGTCCAGGAGTTTGAGACTAGCCTGGGCAACATAGCAAGACTGTCTCTACCAAAAAAAAAAAAAAAAAATCTATAAATAAAATAAATAAAAAGTTCTAACATTTTAAAAAAGAAAAATACATCTTTTTTCCCCTGGTTTAAAATGACACCTTTGGCCGGGCACAGTAGCTCATGTCTGTAATCCCAGCACTTTGGGAGGCCAAGGCAGGAGGATCTCTTGAGCCCAGGAGTTCAAGATAAGTCTGGGCAACATAGCAAGACCTCGTCTCTATTTATTATAAAATAATAATAAATAAAATGACACCTTTTCATATATTGAATTTCTACATATACGTGGATATGTTATTAATCTATTTGTCTTTTACTATCTCACCATTATATTGTGTTAATTTTAAAACATGTTTAATTTAATCTTTTCTTTCTTTTCAGAAAGCTTCCTATTGAACAATTTTATTATTTGACCCAGAACAAAAAAAGTGATGTCTATGGAAATGATTCTTTGTAAGTCTGGGTTTTTTTCCTTATATAAAATCAAATAACATTTTTAAGTGGAAATGAGTTATATGAGACATTTTTAAAGCCCCAAATGGGGACTTTTAGAGAAACAAATTATTTCTTTTTTAAAATAGAGACAATTAATGCCAGAAACCAAGACCAAACAAACAAAAGCAAATAAATAACAAACCAATAGTTTTTAGTGTTTAAAGAAATCAAGAAAAAAAAAACAGAAACTGATGAATAGTAATGTTCAAAGGGATTCCTAAAAGTTATCTTGGTCCATTTTCCTGCCTTTGACCTACTTACCCAACCTAGTAAGAATCTGCTACATTTATTAAAATATCAATAGAAAATGCCATAGTGGCCCTCAATAAATTTTCAACCAGAATTTTACGAGGATAGAAGTTTTTTATTATCATCTACAAATAACTCTTAATAACACTTCCTAAGTATTATTTTTAACGTAAGGCATACTTGTTAATTTACCCGTCACTTAAAGGTATTCTTTTCAAGTGTATTATTTTGTTACACTTTTAAATAGTTTGTCGTGTACATTACAAAAGCATACATTTTTATTTTTAGATAAAAATAAAACACAGCTGGGCACAGTGGCTCATGCCTGTAATTCCCAACACTTTGGGAGGCTGAGGAGGGTGCATCACCTGAGGTCAGGAGTTCAAGACCAGCCCGGCCAACATGGCGAAACCCTGTCTCTACTAAAAATATAAAAATTAGCTGGGCGTGATGGCAGGCGGCTGTAATCCCAGCTACTAGGGAGGCTGAGGCAGGAGAATCACTTGAACCCAGGAGGCGGAGGTTGCAGTGAGCTGAGATCACGCCATTGCACTCTAGTCTGGGCGACAAGAGCAAAACTCCGTCTCAAACAAACAAACAAATAAATATTAAACACGACAGCATTGAAGTAATAATGAAACTATCACTTCTTTATTAAGAAGTACTAGTTGTTGATAGGTAAAAATTTAATATAGAAGTTAGCCACTAGATGGCGCCAAAAAGACAAAATTTGTGGTTGTCTCGGTTTATCCCTTTGGTGATTTTTGCAAAGCAGATGTGAAGGGTGGCAGTAAAATTAATGGGCTGATTTAGGTCAAGGAAGAGGTGTCTCAGCATTTGTTACTTTCATTTTATCTTTTCAGATCTTGAAGTTTTAAAAAAGATTTTATATTTTAAATTTAATTTTTTTTTTCATTTCGAATCAAATCAAAATGGCATATGCTTTTAGGCATATGCTTATCAATATTGTAATGGAATTTGTCACATAAGAATAATTTTAGATGCTAGCTTAATGTATTATATATAGTTGCCAATCTATTAATAACAACTCTAGATTCCTTGGATTCATATATTCATCACTTCCCTGCCCTTTGTGCCCCCACCATCTTTCCAACTCAGTGATGTTGATGGAAGATAGAACATGCTTTTTTTAGTTTCATGCCCACACATTTAGAGTTGAAATTTAAAAAGATATAAACTTTTATAGTTCATGAGAGTCAGGTGTTTATAATACATTACAGGATAATAAATTTATATGGCTTACATGCCACTTTCTAGGGAGTATTTGCTAGCATGGAGGAACATCTAAAAAATTAAACAGTGTATTCAATTTTACTGACTTTTACTATCAAATTGATAACATTCTGTTCATTTTTCACACCTGAAATCTTTCAGAATTTTATTTGCATAGGCTGAAACGAATTGTTGAAATCCAGTGTAGGTGGATGATTACCCGTCTTTAGTCGACTTTTTTCCAGGGCTACAGGATTATTTCTTGGCATGCAAGTTTCGGAGTAATTAGTAAATGCACAACCTTGGAATGAACTGCTTCAGAAAAGGCATGCTTCCAGGAACTTGGTCAGTTTTGTTCTATTCCCTCTGCTGACCGGGCAACATTTACTATCATGAGAGATCAGCAACACAGAGCAAAGGTAGAAAGCATACATGGTACTTAAATATCCTCTCCAGCTGGGCCACACTCACGTCACTTTAGGCTATGAAATTGCACCCCATGTATAACGTCAGGCTTCCTCAAAGCACTCTGGCTACTGCCTGATTATGAGAGTAAAGGTCAGAAAGAACCAGAGCTCTCTTATCATTAGAAGTAGTCATCCCTTGTATCTTCACCGCAAATGGAAAATGCAGAAACAGTGGTGAGGTTAGAATAAATGGATGGAAAAATTAATCAACAGACAACTGAAATAAGGAAACAACATATCCCTGTCTTGTCAATATTCAGGAATCCAGAAAGTTAATCAAGAACATTATCTTAATGACATTACAGTTTGAAAATGGGGTATATCGTTATTATTATTATTTTTTTTTTTTGAGACAGACTTTTGCTCTGTCACCCAGCAACCTCCACCTCCTGGGTAATCCTGAGTAGCTGGGATTACAGGCATGCACCACCATGCCTAGCTAATTTTTTTTGTATTTTTTGTATTTTTGGTATTTTTCTATTTTGTATGTTGCCCAGGCTGGTCTCGAACTCCTGAGCTCAAGCAATCCGCCCACCTTGGCCTCCCAAAGTGCTGGGATTACAGGCATGAGCCACCATGCCCAGCCTATATCATTAATCAAGTTTCTAATAGGGATATAAACCTTTAAAAGCCCTCAATATAAGTTAGAACTTGTTTCCTGTTTTTATTCTAGGATACCCAAGCCGCCTAATTCAACAGTAGGGTAAGTAAATAACTTATATTTTCCTTCTCTGTTATAATCAAAGAAAAAAAAATTGACATTTCCTATGTCTTAGAAGTGTGAAAACAAGTGAGACTTCCCATGAAAACTTTTCTTCTTTTTCTTTTTTTTTTTTTGAGACAGAGTCTCACTTTGTCGCCCAGGCTGGAGTACAGTAGTGCCATCACAGCTCACTGCAGCCTTGACCTCCCTGGGATCACGTGATCCTTCCACCTTCACCTCCCAAGTAGCTGGGACTACAGGTGTGCACCACTATGCCTGGCTAATTTTTGTAATTTTTGTAGAGATGGGTTCTTGCCATGTTGCCCAGGCTGGTCTTGAACCCCTGGGCTCAAGTGATCCGCCCACCTCGGCCTCCCAAAGTACTGGATCACAGGCGTGAGCCACAGTGCCTGGCCTGAAAACTATGTCTTAACAGTTGGAAGGAAAGGCTGGTGCAAGTCCAGGGTAACATTACTTTGATTTCTCTCCTATTATATCCCCTGAAAATCTTTTTTAGTAAGTGTTTTATTTTCATATAATTTTAGGTTTATAGAATTATTAGAAGATAGTGTGGAGAGTTCCCATATACATCACACGCAGCTTCCCCTATTGTTAACATCTCACATTAATATGGCACATTTGTCACAATTAATGAACCATTGCTGATGCATCACTGTGACCCAAAATCCATGCTTTATCCAGATTTCCTCAGTTTTTCCTTCATGTCCTTCTTCTGTCCCAGGATCCCATCCAGAGTACTGCATTACATTCAGTCACCATCTCTCCTTAGGTTCCTCTTGGCTGTGACAGTTTCTCAGACTTCCCTTGTTTTAATGACCTTGACAATTTTTAGGATTATTGGTTAGATATTTTGTAGAATGCCCCCAAATTGGGCTTTGACTGACATTTTTCTTATGGTTAGACTGGGATGATGTATTTGCAGAAGGAAGACCACAGAGATAAAGTTCTGTTTTCATCGCATCGTAGCAAGGGTACATGCCGTTGGCATGATCTATCCCTGGTGATGTTAACCCTGACCACCTGGCAGAGGTGTCCTCAGCAGGTTTCCCCGCTGCACACACACTCTTTCTTTCCTCCTTTCCACACTGCACTCTAGAAGAAGCTCTCTTGTGTCTGTGTGCAGCCCACACTTAAGGCATCTGGATTTATACTCCACCTTCTTGAAAGCAAGTACCTGCATAAATTATTTGGCATTCTACATGGGAGATGTATCGATTCCACTCCATTTGTTTATTTATTCAATCACTTATTTCTCTCAGTATAGACTCATGGAAATTTATTTTGTGCTTTAGTACTTAGGTGGCAATCCAATACCACTTTCTTTTGTTACTAAGATTGGCAATGAGGAGCTCTTTGAGTTCGCTCCTATATTCTTTTGACATTTCCCCATCATCGTGGGGTTTTGGCTTTCTTTTTTTTCCTTTTAGCATTTCCTTTCTTTCTGTCACTCTGCAATAATCCAGGCTCATCTTATATAATAGCTTCCAGAGTGGCCGGGCGCAGTGGCTCATGCCTGTAATCCCAGCACTTTGGGAGGCCATGGCAGGTGGATCACAAGGTCAGGAGTTCAAGACCAGCCTGGCCAACATGGTGAAACCCCATCTCTACTAAAGATACAAAAAATTAGTTGGGTGTGGTGGCGAGCACCTGTAATCCCAGCTACTTGGGAGGCTGAGGCAGGAGAATCGCTTGAACCTGGGAGGTGGAGGTTGCAGTGAGCTGAGATCCTGCCATTGCACTCCAGCCTAGGTGACAGAACAAGACTCTGTCTCAAAAATAATAATGATAGTAATAATAACTCCCAGAAACCCTGACTCCTTTGACTGGGGACAGGTGTTAGAAGCCGAGATCTGAGCACCCAGTATCCTCCGTGCCACAGGAGTCCTCTATCAAGCTTAACAGAAATTATTAAGCTGCCATTTAAAAAATTGTTTCAGCTAAAGACCTATTCAAAAGGCTATTAAAATTAACTTCTAGGTTTTTTTGGTCTTTCTGTTTTTTAAAAAACGACAAAGTGAAGAACCCTTGTCTTGAGCTTTTCAAATTCTCTTCATAAACAGTTTGAAAAGTAAAGTCCTTTTTGTTAGGTCATATTTCTTGGATTCACCTTTCTGCTTGTAGCCTGGCAAGTTCCAAGGTGGGAGGCCGGAAGTCTGAGACGAAGACCTCAGCAGGGTTGGTTCCTTCTGAGGACTGTGATAGAGACTCTGTCCCATGCCTCTCCTCTGGCTTCTGGGCTTTGCTGGTGATCTTTGGCACTCCTTGGCTTGTAGATGCATCATCCCGATCTCTGCCTTATCTTCACATGGCATTCTCCTCAGGTGTTTGTCTGTGTCCAACTTTCCCTTTCCTAAAAGGATACCAGGCATCTTGGGTTGGGGGCCCACCCTGCTCCAGTATGGAATAACGCGGTCTTAACTAAGTATATCTGTAATGACCCTATTTCCATACAAGGTTACAATATGTGGCCCTGGAGACTAGGATTTCAATATATGGATGGGGGCGGAGGGGAGGAATTCAACACATAAACACTTGGTCTTGCTTTTTTCTGCTTAATTTTCTTGTTATGAATAACATTTCTCTATCCCATGGACTTCCTAATTTTGCTTTTCTTCTAGTTTAGACAGCTCCCACATGGTTTTTTTTTAACCTCTGCCAGTTCTCCAAATGATAGGAAAATTATATCCCTATGGTCTCTTTAACATGTTTATTTTTTCCTTCAGTGTGCTAGCTGTTTTTGGCTTTTTGATTTTGAAGCAGTACTGTGTATATAAACAGGGGTTATATTTTGTTGATTGTTGATTGTTGATTGATTGCTTAAAGAAACAGATGGCCTGGGTTCAAAGTTCATTCAAAGATGGTTAGAGATCACTTTGCTGAAGCAGAATGCCCAAAACAATTCCTGGGAGCCTCTTAAAATAAGACACAGTAATTAAAAGCAACTATACCATTCTACAAACACAAAACTCATTTATTTTTTGCTTTATATTTTTTATACCAGTTATGAAACTTACTCACTGATAAAGAATTGGGCATGATTTATTTTAAAATTAAATTTAGTTTTGTCTAGCAAAATTAAGAAAATGTCCTGTTTCGTGGTGTACATTCCAAGAGAATGCTAATTCCATGAGCACAGGGACATTGACTCACTGTCCTATCCCCCAGCGTTAGAACAGTTTCTGCCATTAAAAATAGGGTCCCAATAAATTTTTGATGATTAATTTTTTCAACCATACTTCTTTCTGTTCTTTTCATTTTGTTTTGTTTCCTCAATAAATCTTAGAGAGATCTGCTTGCCATATCCAATTGAACACCCCTACCACACACACATCTGTCGCGGCGCCATGTTCCCCACCTTCACGTCACCTGAGGACCTCTACACGGGCATTAAAGCCCGCACCCAGCAGCCCTTTCCTCCCACAGTGCCAACCAAGGCTTATGATTCAACAGTTTTGAAGACAAGAGGTAAAATGTGATCTGGAATCAGAACTGTATTAATTCTTATTATTGGGATTTCTTCAATAATAAAATTAAAGCAAGGAGCACAAAGGACTCAAGTCACAAATGTGTGACTCAATAGATCAGGAAACTTGTTCACAGCTGCGACTTTACAAATCAGCTGGCGTGCCACCATGGACCCATCAAATCAGACTCTCTGCAGGTGCTCCCAAACTTTCCCCTCGACACAGCCTCTCATGTTACAATCAGAAACCAAAACGTTGTAGAATTGGTGGTTTTTATTCCACTTCTATTTTCTATTTTTATTTCTTTCCTGCTCTCACGGTTTAGCTTTTAAAAATTTCATCCTAGCCCAGGTGATCAGCACAAGGGACAGTGTTTGCATCAATCACAGAGTCTGGACGTGGATGCAGCAGCAGTGATAGAATTGAAAGATCCCCATTGAAATAAGATGTAGAAAGCAATGGGAGTAGTTTGTTCAGTCCTTCTTAACACCCTGGAGCAGGTTCTCCCAGCTGCAAACCTTGGAGTCTTTGTGAATGTGTTTTATCAGGAATCCCGTACACTAGTCATCGAATCTCTCCCACACTAGACACCTCGGTCTTTGCTGAGGAGTCCTACACATGTGCGTAAACAGAGAGGCCACCTCTGGAGAAAGAGTGAAAACACTTGAGAGAGGGACGGAAATGATACATGGTAGGCAAAGACAAATATTTGTTGAGTGCATTTAGGTGAGGTAGAAAAGACTCAAGAATTGTCCTATCCTGCAGTTCCTCTATACATGAATATTTGGACCAAAATGCAAGGACAGAATATTGCCATCATCAGCCTCAACCTCAGTGTCTTATTAGCAGACAGTAACGTTTTGAAAGCTAGCATAGTGGAATATGTAAGAGCATGGATTCTAGAGTCAGACTGCATGAGTAGAATTCTGGATCTGCCACTTACCTGCGGTCCATGGGAGTTTCTGAACTCCTCTGTTCTGCTTCCCAGTCTGCAAAATGGGAATATTATTAATAGAACCTACTTATCAAATAACAGAGATAAATGTTAGCAGTTATTCTCTTACCCTGCTAGCGTATAATGACTGCAGTATGTGTGTACCATGCTGAACTTTCCCATTGCCTCTCAGACCAGGCAGCACTGGAAAAAGGCAGTGAAAGCTATATCAAGTATACTGGCTGTTAGTATCGAGCACCATGCTTAGCTCTATAGCAGAAGTGGGGAGAGATGGTGCCATGCAAAAGAACTATAAATGTTCTAAAGGAAATGATAAGTATGATACCTAAACAAGTAAAATTTTTATGACTTTGTTACATAAATTGTCAAAGTAGATTTCTTTTTCTCAATCCTGAATTCAGTAATTTCTGAAATTATCTGAAGTACACATAGTTAGCAAGAAATCACAGAAATATGTGTTGAATTCATAACAACACTTTTTTTTTTTTGAGATGGAGTCTTGCTCTGTTGCCCAGGCCTAGAGTGCAGTGGCACTTTCTGGAACCTCTGCTTCCCGGGTCCAAGTGATTCTCCTGCCTCAGCCTCCCAAGTAGCAGGGACTATAGGCACGTGCCACCACACCCACCCACCCACCTAGTTTTTGTATTTTTAGTAGAGACAGGGTTTCACCATGTTGGCCAGGCTGGTCTCGAACTCCTGACGTCAAGTGATCTGCCCGCCTCAGCCTCACAAAGTGCTGGGATTACAGGCATGAGTGACCATGGCCAGCCCGTAAAAACACTTTTCAATGCAGTAACATAAGGGACTGAAAAAACAAGTTGTCCTCTTAATTTCCTGCTCTTCCAAGCCTCTACCTCTCTCCAACCATTCAGTCACTATTAGGGAATTTTTAAAAGATGAGCATACTCTAACAACCCTTATAAAAAAATCTTTCCAGGAACTAGTACAGCATTAGGTTTCTACTCTTCCACTTATTTTAATTCTTCTTTATTAGAACTAAGAAGCATGGGCCAGGTGTGGTGGCTCATGCCTGTAATCCTAGCACTTTGGGAGGCCAAAGTGGGCAGATACTTGAGGCCAGGAGTTCGAGACCAGCCTGGGCAATATGGCAAAACTCTGTCTCTAGTAAAACTACAAAAAGTAGCCAGGCCTGGTGGTGCATGCCTGTAGTCCCGGCTAATTGGGAGGCTGAGGCGTGAGAATCTCTTGAACCCAGGAGGTAGAGGTTACAGTGAGCTGAGATCATGCCACTTGCACTCCAGCCTGGGTGACAGAGAGACTCTGTCTCAAAAAAAAAAAGAGAGAGAGAGAGAAAACGAAGGGAGGGAGGGAGAGAGGAAAGAAGGGAGGGAGGAAAAGGAAGAGAGAGAGAAAGAGGAAGGGAGGAAGGAAAGAAGGAAGGAAGGAAGGAAGGAAAGAAGTTAGGAAGTTAAGAGTGCAGACTCTAGAATCAGATTGCCTGAGTTTGAATTCTACCTTTGAGATGTGGACAAATCACTTATTCTCTCTCTGCTTCAATTTCCTTATTCACTAAAGTTGGAATAACAGTACCTTTCTTATAGTAATGTTAAAAATTGCATGTGATGATGTATATAAAACAGTACAGTGACTGGCACATGGTAAGTGTTCAATAAACACCAGCCCTTGTTCCTATTACATATGAAGATGGGTGTTCAGAACATTCTTTAACTTGAAACTTATCACGAGAGCAAAGCAAGCCATGCTGTTTGGTAAAGCTTATCAGATATAAAACAAAATCTAAAAAGCTGTATTGTTTAAGATGTTCCCTTTCAGTACCTTTTTGGTAAGCAAGTACTAACTCAGTTTCAGAAAACTTGATATTTAGGCAGAGAAAAGCCAAAACAGATAATATAGAAATGTATATGTTGAGCCCCCAGAGGCCAGAAAAAAAGATCAGAAAGAGGATCCAGGAACACTTATTATTTACCTAAGATCTCTCTCATTAAGAAGAAAGGTGAAGTACTAGTGACTCCTATTACTACTGAGAGCACTAGGGTTAAAGACTCATTCGCACTCTGTGTGGCCCACATGCTGCTCCTGCACATGCTCAAGAATTCAAGAGCAACAAGCCAAGTGTGGTGGCCTGCCCTGCCCTGTAGTCCCAGCTACTCAGGAGGCTGACGTGGAAAGATCATTTGAGCCCAAGGGTTCAAGTCCAGCTTGGGAAACATAGCAAGACGCTATCTTAAAAAAAATAAATAAAAAGAATTCAAGAGCAAGCTGAATCTCTCTAAAGCTGTAACTGCATAGGTAAAATGTACACCAACATCCATCTCTACCTTGTATTATCTCATTTCTATTTATTGTACCTATTAATCCCTTAAAAGACTGTTCTTATTTATTGCTTTTCCTGAAATTTTCAGGTAATCCTTATAGATATGAACTGATTGATGTTCCCATGGATTCAAAGAAGAAAGCACTGACTTGGCCAGGTCAAGGTGTATATTATGATGTAAGTATCTTTTTAAATGTGTGTTTAAAGGAAAGTAACAAATATTTTTAGTCAATACATTTATAAAAATCTAGGCTTGACATGGTGGCACATGCCCGTAATCCCAGCACTTAGGGAAGCCAAGGTGGGCAGATTGCTTGAGGTCAGGAGTTTGAGACCAGCCTGACCAACATGGTGAAACCCTGTCTCTACTAGAAAATACAGAAATTAGCCGGGTGTGGTGGTGCATGCCTGTAGTCCTAGCTACTCGGGAGGCTGAGACACGAGAATCGCTTGAACCTGGGAGGTGAAGTTTGCAGTGAGCCAAGATCATGCCACTGCACTCCAGCCTGAGCAACAGAGTGAACTCTGTTTCAAAAAAAAAAAAAAAAAATCTAAAAGTTTATTTTCATTTTCTATCTGAATGTAAAATTTGAGATTTTGACTATGATTTACATTTTTCAGTTTTCTTAGCTGATTTCATGTACTGTTGGTAGTTATGGAACATTCCACAGTTACCAAAAAAAAAGATTGCCCCCAGGAAGATGGTGGAGGAGGGCTGCATTTCTCACACTGTGTTCCTCCAACCCTATTCTTACAACTTATAATACCTCCAGTCACTCCAAATATGCAGAGAGTAAGTGGGAGATTCCAGAAAGATTTGCAAGCTATTATTGTTCCAGCCATTATTATCATATTGGTGTCAAGTTTAAAATGAAATAAAGCAATAGCCACCATTTATTGAGAAATTGCTACACACCTAACCACTCTAAATACATCATTTAACCCTTTCAATAACCCCCTAAGGTTAGCATCATCATTTCCATTTTATAGATAAGGAAACTGTGACTCAGAATTTGTGACTATGTCATGATCACAGAAATCTGGTTTGTGAAATTCTAGTCTCTGACCTTAACCTCTGTCCCATAACTCCACATGGATAAAAAGAGAAAATTATAAATCAAGAGGGAAAATATCTAGACGTTTGAAAATAATAATAGCTAACATGGTTGGTGAGAAGCAGTGCCAAGTGTTCTCCATATATTATCTCTTGGCATCCAGCAATCCATGAGATAGGCAAGTGATAATTTTGGGAGGTTGAAAACATTTGAATTTTACCTGGCAAACCATTATGACAGGCCCAGCATGTGGTCACCGCCATGTCACAGAGTCATCTATAAAGTAAGTCATTTCCCGTTTGTTTTTTTAAAGTTAAATGTCAAAAAGAAGTCCTAACGAAGCGTCTGTTTTACTGGATCTCTTTCAGTTTTTAAGCAAAATCTATATCTAAACAACCCAGAAATATGAGAGTTATTCTAGAACCCATCCTATCATTACATGTTCTTATAGCCAAAGGCTCCAGATCTGTAGCTAAGTTTCTTCCTAGTCATTAAAATCCTGTTTTCCTCATGTCACATTCCTTGGCAGCCATCCTGAATAGCTCCCCTCTGCCTGAGCGTAAATGCCGATGCTTTAACTGAGGTGCAGAGACCCCTCAGGATCTGCCCTTACCTCCAGCCTGCAGCCTGGCCCCACCCACTGGTTCCCAAACAGGTTCATGCCATTTCCCTTCCTGGAATGCCCTCCTCCCAAGTCCTCTCTGCCCAACACTTGCTAATTCAAGGCTCAGCTCAACCCTCTTTGTTTCTGTTATGTAGCAAAGAGAACCAGGTCAGGAGGCCTGTGTGCTTGCTGGTCACTCCTCTGTTGCCATTTACTGTGTAAGTGATACTAGGCAGATTATTTCCCTTTTCTGAGCTTCAATTCATAAAACGTATCTGGGTAATTTCACTAAAATCTGTCCTGTAAATTTCACAAGATATGAGGATCATATGAAAGATTCAAAACTAGAAAATACTATAATTTATAAGGCATTATTATTACTCCAGCAGAAATGATATCTCCCTCATCTGACTTCTGCCACACATACTATAACCAGTAACTTTTCACGTATTTCATATTTCATCAGTTAAATTATGAGTTATTTGAGAACAGAATATGTTATGTATATATCCCCACAGTGCATTGTACATAAATATTTTTGGCTGATTTATTTATGTATTTCTTATTTCTGATGATTAATCCCACTTTCTTAATCTTTATTAACTGCTCTTAATTTTCAACCTTTCACATTTTCTTCTGGCTCATCCCTAACTCTAATCAAGTTTTGCATTTCCCTGGACAAAGAAGTAAAAATAAAATAGATGCTGAGCTTCGTGGGAGTAACTCATGACTCACCTTTTTTTTTTCTCTAATCTCTAGGATAATACCCTATACTTGTCCTTCCTATTTTTCCTGCCTTTTGTCATTTAATTGGGGGAGGTAATCTACAATGTTCTTTATCTACAATGTTCTCTTCCTATTAAAGGATTTTTTTTTAAGAGGTGAGGTCTCTATGTTGCCCACTAACCAGAAAGGGGGAATTGTTAAATATAGCCTACAGCTACCTCCTCATGTCTTTTAAGTTTGGCCTAAAGATTTCTCCATACAGAATGAACTGCAGCCTAACTGGATGCATAAACAGACTGTAACCTACTCTTGTGCTAATCACCTAGTTTTGGCCAATCAAAGGCAGCCAACTGTTCAAACCGTGTTCAAATAAGACAAACATTAAGCTGTAACCAATCTGGCTGTTTCTGTGTCTCACTTCTGTTTTCTATAGGTCACTTTCCTTTTTCTGTCCATAAACCTTCTTCCACCACCTGGCGGCAGCAGAGTCTCTGAATCTATTTTGGTTTGGCGACTGCCCAATTTATGAGTTGGTTTTTGTTTAATTAAATGCTTTAAATTCTAAAATATTAAATAAAAATGAGAAACAACAGAAAAAGAGATGGCCAGATGCAGTGGCTCACACCTGTAATCCCTTTGGGAGACACTTTGGGAGGCCAAGGCAGGTGGATCAGTTGAGGTCAGGAGCTTGAGACCAGCCTGACCAACATGGCGGAACACTGACTCTACTAAAAATACAAAAATTAGTTGGGCATGGTGGGGCATGCCTGTAACCTCAGCTACTCAGGAGGCCGAGGCAGGAGAATCGCATGAACTCGGGAGGCAGAGGCTGCAGTGACCCGAGGTGGCACCACTGCACTCCAGCCTGGGTGAGAGTGAGACTCTGTCTCAAAAAAAAAACAAAAAGAGACAGATTCTGTCTCATGCTGCCTTTCTCAGATCTATTAATTATTTAACACCAGGCTGGAGTGCAGTGGCTGTTCACAGGTGCAATCATGGCACACCATATCCTCAAACTTCTGGCCTTCTGCATCCTCCTGCTTCAGCCTCCTAAGTATCTGGGACTACAGCTGTGCACCACCACACCAGGCTCAGGAGGATTTTTTTTATAGTATTTACCTTTCCTATTGCCAGAGCAGTGGTCCTCAACCTTGGCTGCACATTAGAATCACCAGGGGTGCAGGCTGCACCCCACACCAATTACATCATTCTCTGAGAATGGAACTCATAACAAGAATGCCTTGTTTCTCAAGGACTTGTAACTTGCATTTCTGGGATAATAGTCTTCTCCCTCCTTCTGCTCTACCCAGGGAAGGAGAAGGGACACTACTAACCTGATAAGCAGGTCCAAAAATGTGTCACTTAGCTGCAAAACAGAAAACTCCGGGAACCATATGTTAGTACTTTCCATCCAAGCCAATAAGAAAATATGTATAACATACTGCTCTAAAACTTATCAGTTCTGTGACCTGGGTAACATACTTAATCCTTCAATACCCAGTTTCCTCATAGATAAAGCAGGAATAATAATAAAATCTACCTGATAGTGCTGTCCTGAGAATGAAATACACAGAAAAGCACCCAGCACAATATTGGTACATCGTAAGTTCATAATAAATATTAGCTGCTATCGGTATTATTATTCCAATGGTTATAATACTTTATTGACCTAGCAACATAAAGAAATGGGTAACCTTGGAAAGGAGAATATTCCACATAAGAATGTTAACCTTTTAAAAATTAAGTCCCGGGGCTTCATGTTAACAGTGTGTTAAATGTCGTTTTTCCCTCCTCCTTTCACGTTGCATGTGGATGCAGCAGCTGTGCCTTGAGCAGCTACTGAGATCAGACGCCCCTTTCCCACCCAGACCCCAGAGCTGCCCTAGCTTTGCCTCTTTGGACTGGCCCAGTTTTCCCCATCAGAGTCATTAGTGATCATTGTACTTATCACTCTATTCGGGGCCTCTCCTGCTACCCTTCTCTTCCCGCTGAGATCTCTTCTCACTGATCGTTTCCATCTGTTACCAAACCAATCAACATTCCTTTTCCTTTTCCAATTGGCAAACATAAATAGGTTTTATTTTTATTTTGAAATGGAGTCTTGTTCTGTCACCCAGGCTGAAGTGCAGTGGCACAATCTCGGCTCACTGCAGCCTCCGCCTTCCAGGTTCAAGCAATTCTCCTGCCTCAGTCTCCAGAGTACCTAAGCCCACAGATGTGCGCCACTATGCCCAGCTAATTTTTGTATTTTTAGTACAGATGGGTTCACCCTGTTGTCCAGGCTGGCCTCAAACTCCTGGCCTCAAGTGATCCTCCCTCCTCGGCCTCCCAAAGTGCTGGGATTACAGGTGTGAGCCACTGTGTGTGGCCCGTACATAGGTTTTAATACTTGACTCTTCTGGGCTGTTTGTTTCATTGCTTACTCAAGTAAAGACTTTTGTCCTATTTCTCAAGAACTTGAATGTCTAGCCTTAGCTTTTAGGATATGAGAATAGTCTCTAGGATGAAATCTACCT
This sequence comes from Pan paniscus, assembly GCF_029289425.2. NCBI lineage: Eukaryota > Metazoa > Chordata > Mammalia > Primates > Hominidae > Pan > Pan paniscus. The sequence goes on along the minus strand of NC_073255.2, from coordinate 30,003,512 downwards.
TGTAATCATTTGTTGATAAGATGAGATATAATCACAAAGGTCAAGTGCCATAAACCTCCTTACTTTGGACTTTTTGAAATGTTTTTAACAAAACCATTTTCAAAGCCTCACTGAGAATAACACAGTGTTCATTACAACCCAGCTTTCTGCAAACCTAAATATTTGGACAGACCCTTGGCTTCCCTTTGAAAGAGAGCTCACTGATATCACCCCTTCAAAGGGGAGCAGTTTTTCTTCTTGATCCACCTGCCATCTTTCCAATCTAAAATGCCCATTCCCATCCTAGAGATACTTTCCTCATTCCAGGGACAATTCTCTCTCCAACATACCACCCATACTCCACACTCATCCTTAAGTGGCCATAATGAATTTGGTGATCATGCAGGGACCTCCTTTAGAAAGGAGTCATCTTACCAAATAACTGGACGCCCACAGTGCACCTCTCCATGACTGCCAGCACCCTGTGCCCCCTCCCACCTGCTCAGGCCCATTGACAGACAAGGTGCCCAGAATGGGAAACAAACTGTCTGTCTCTCTCCTCATCTTCTGTCCCACACCCGCAGTGTTCCCACCATTCCATCTCAGGCAGCGCTGTTATCCAACCAGGCGTCCTCTTCTCCCTTCAGCCGTCTCTCTTTCCTAAGCCCTGACTAGAGGCCAAAAATAATTCTCTCTGCCAGTCTCTCATTTGCTCCCTCTCTCCGTCTCTCTCTCTCTCTCTCTCTCTCTCTGTCTTCATTCCAGATGTAAATGAACGAAGTGCCTTATCATAACCTGTTAGTGTAAAAATGGTGCTAATAGAATTAATTAAAATATCTAATAAAGAACCAGTATTCCCAAATGCTAAAGCCTCTGCAAATGGCAATGTGGTCTCCACAGTAAACCTTTTAACCTCCCCTATTTAACCTGGTTAAGCCCCATCATTCAAGACTAAAATAAAACAAAAAAAAAACTATATTTGCTTTTTTTGTTTAATTTAATATATTACAACCATGTTATTTTAGTGACAATTTATGGAGTTTTGGTGCCTAGCACAGAACTCTCAGAACCTTGTACATGGTTTTGCATGCAATAGGTATTCAGTAAATGTTTATTAAATAGGTTATGAGTTACATATATTATATGAGCTATGCTGGGAATGTAACCACCATTTATATAGTACTATTCCTCTGAGAATATATTCCAAATTCAAAACAACTAATGTCGCTTCTTTGTAGACTGGAGTGTCTGTCTAGAAACTAACATCTCAGGAACTGGAATTCCTTTCTGCCGTAGGCTTATCTTCCATATCAGATACAAACTGTACCCTGAGTTTAGTGTATCGAGCCAATGAATACCTTTGGAGTGAATGACTTCCACCACCCCTCTCTCAGTATCCTCTCAGAGTAACATCCCCTTAACGTACTGAAAATTGGCCAGTTCCCCTCTCAAATGTTTCCTGCCTCTTTAGCCCCTTCTCAAGACATCACACGCTACAGTAAAATTTCACATTGCTTATTTCCTTTCCCGTGCCCTTGAATGTGTTTCAGTAGATCTCTGTTGTTAGTTCAACCAGTGTAAGATACAAGATTAATCCAGCCCCGTAGAACAATATTTTTTTAAAAGTCCTTCTTGGCCGGGCATGGTGACTCATGCCTGTAATCCCAGCATTTTGGGAGGCCGAGGCAGGCAAATCACCTGAGGTCAGGAGTTGGAGACCAGCCTGGCCAACCATGGTGAAACCCAGACTCTACTAAAAGTACAAAAATTAGCCGGGCGTGGTGGCGCACATCTGTAGTCCCGGCTACTTGGGAGGCTGAGGCAGGAGAATCACTTGAACCCGGGAGGCAGAGGTTGTAGTGAGCCAAGATCGCACCACTGCACTCCAGTCTGGGGGACAAGAGCAAGAGCAAGACTCCATCTCAAAAAAAAAAAAAAACAGTCCTTCCTATTTCCAAGTAAACTGGCTCTGCAAATAATGAAAAAGATAAGGAGATCAAAAGGGGCTTTCTTTATCCCTGAATAAGTAAGCCACATATTTGTTAAAGGTTTATAGGGGTAGCAGTGCCTTTTACCATGATTACTGTATATGTAAAATGGAATCACTCTAATCTCACAGGGTTGCTATGAACAGCATAACCCTTAGGCCCAGGAACTTTAGAAGGCCCCACACTTTAGAGGGCCAGTTCTGGCCTTCCTCTGGCTGTGGCCCTTTCTGTGGAGCAAGAGGATATGTTCGTCTGGAGCTCAAGCTCCTCTGTCTCCCTCCCCTGACCATGATCTTGAACCACAGAATTCCCTGACCAAATGGCTTTAAACCCAATCCTAGGCCCTTCTTAGGGTCTCTTCCTTAAGTCCATCTTCCCAAGGGTTGGCAGTGCTGCCAAGCTGATATATACCTCATGGCCAAAGGAGTGACCAAAACATGACTGCATGCCTGTTTGCTAGAAGTGAGGTGGTGGGTAAATGGGGTGGGTAAAGAAGAAAGCAGTCAGGGTGCTGAGGCCAGGGGCCAGCGGCTGGCTCTCCCTGAACCACCCTGTCCCAGTGCAGAACTCGAAGTAGTCCAAGAAGTCCAAATTTAAACCTGGTCTTCCAGGTTGTTCCAGAGATATTTTGTCAAAGCAGGTGAAAGGAACATATTTTATTTAACGTTTATTTACTTGATTTATAAATTTATTTAGTGAAATGGAATACAGACTTCCATTTGTACTTTCATCCCAGGCCCTCAAGTGTTAAGGGTGGGCCTGGCTGTGAGGGCACCCAGCAGCCTAATGTTGAAGAAATGCTAGTTCCACACTTGCCACCACTATCCATACCTCTGCTCCTGCTGTTCCTTTGGCCTCCACATCTCTGCACATCATTCAAGGCCCAGTTTCTGCATATAACATGACATGGCCTCTTGTCTTCACCCTCCCTCCCTGTTTCCCAGCTCCACTTCCCCATTCAGGTGAATTCAATCTCTCCCTTCTTTGAACTTTCAAATAATTGTGTCTCATGGTCGAGCATGGTAGCTCATGTCTATAATCCTAATGCTTGATAGGCTGAAGTAGGAGGATCTCTTGAGGTCAGGAGTTTGAGACCAGCCTGGGCAACATGATGAGACCCTGTCTCTACAAAAAGTATTTTTTAAAGAAAAAGCCAGGAGTGGTGGTACAGGCCTGTAGTCCAGGCTGTTCAGGAGGCTGAGGCCAGCGGATCACTTGAGCCCAAGGGTTGGAGGTTTCAGTGAGCTATGATTGTACCACTGCACTCCAGCCTGGGTGGCAGGGTGAGACCCTGTCTCTGGGGAAAAAAAAAAAAAAAAAGTGTCTTTACTTCTTTTATGACAAAGAATTACTTGTTAAAATCTTTTTGTCATTTGTGTTTCATGCTTTATCTCCCCTACTAGCCAATATGTTCCTGGATGGCAAGATTTGTTTTGGATCCATGCTTGTTTGCAGCCACTACTGTGCACATATAGGTGCTTAGTAAATATTAAGTATCATAAGAGAGATACTGAGAAAAGGTGAATTTCTAAGTAATCAAAAAGACTGCAGTGAAACTCACTTATTTACTCATGTTTACATGCATAGCTCTTTTGAAAATATAAAATAAAACTCTAGTTACGTCTGAAGAATGAAAATTTTATTTGAATTTGAGTGATTTAAACTTCATTGGAAATTCATAAAAGACATCAAATGGTTTCATTTCAGGCATGGAAGGAAAAGTAGAAGGCACACAATTTTAGCTAAACTTAGCCAAAAGACCACCTTAGAGCCCTTTGTATTGCTAATAAAATTTCACTGGAGGTAGAATATTCAGGGACATTTCTCCAATACACATTATCAAAGTCCCAGCTAAGGCAAAAGACTTTTAGAAAAGACCTTACCATTTATTTGATAGAATATTGTGTTTAACTCTATATATGGTTCCAATTATAGCAATTAGTAATTAACTAGTAATTAATGACCAAAAAAAAAAAAACATTCTGACGTCAGCCTGGAATTTCCTTTGCCTCTTTCCTGCTGAGATCATGAATCAGCTCTTATTCTACTAGATGACATTAACAGCAGTAATCTTTATGTTCATATTTTAGTTTCCCAGAGGTGTTGAGAAAAATAAGCCAGTATTCTACCCAAAACCTCCTAAAACCTTCGCTCCTAACACTTCTTTAAATTCATGGGACCCTATTTGCTCTGCCAAAGAAGCCAACATACAAAGAAATCTTGAGAGGTCCCACTGGCTCACTTCGTACACTCATGATTTTACAGGTATGAGTTCACTTTCATACAAGTAAAAATTAGAACAAAATTGGAATATTTAACAAATGCTATGACAAGCTTTCAACTTCTCATGTTTTTGCCTTTTTCTCGAAGTATTTAAATCCTAAGTAATAAGAATTAAGGTGGGTGGTAAATTTTTCTTCATAGGTAGCTGGGAGGTAGGGTTGGTTTTCATTTTATTGGTTCTAATTATATTACAAAAGGAATGGGTAAGTTTTCCTATAAAGGGTAATATAACTGTCGTTCTTCGTTTACCCTAACAAAATAATAAGATGATGTTTCCATTAAGGTCTGGGGCCCATGGACCCCCTTGAACTGGATGATTACCATGAAAAGACGGTAGCAGAGTTAACAGGAAAGATAGGATTTGACCCAGAGCCTGTAAGTAATTGCAGTCAACTCTCAGTTGTTTGGGGGGAGAGTGCTGGGCTCCTTCTTGCTTTGCCACTTTTTGTGTCTTGGGTTTTAGCAACCAAGTTAGCAAATGGAAATTTTTACTTATTTTAGAAGTGAATTCTGAGCTGATTTGAACTGGTTTGAATACTTTGTCTGCTGTTTGGGAAAACAAGCAAGATTTCTTTTCTTGGGCCAGGCACAGTGCCTCACACCTGTAATCCCAGCACTCTGGGAGGCCGAGGCGGACAGATCACGAGGTCAGGAGTTCGAGACCAGCCTGGCCAATATGGTGAAACTCTGTCTCTACTAAAAATACAAAAATTAGCCAGGCGTGGTGGCACTCGCCTCTACTCCCAGCTACTCAGGAGGCTGAGGCAGAAGAATCGCTTGAACCCAGGAGGCAGAGGTTGCAATGAGCTGAGATCGTGCCACTGCGCTCCAGCCTAGACGACAGAGCGAGACTACATCTCAAAAAAATAAAAAGAGATTTCTTTTCTTCTTCAGAGTGGTTTTTTTTTTAACAGATTTTCTACTATGCTACTGTTGCTGAAATAACTTACAAAAGAAGCAGTTTACAAAAGAATTTAACTAGTGATTTAATGAGATTCCTAGTAAATTCCATAGATCTTTGCTTTTTTTTTTTTCTTGAGACAGAGTCTCACTCTGTTGCCAGGCTGGAGTACAGTGGCACAATCTCAGCTCACTGCAACCTCCGCCTCCTGGGTTCAGGCGATTCTCGTGCCTCAGCCTCCAGAATAGCTGGGATTACAGGCACGCACCACCACACCCAGCTAATTTTTGTATTTGTAGTAGAGACGGGGTTTCACCATGTTGACCAGGATGGTCTCGATCTCCTGACCTCGTGATTCGCCCGCCTTGGCCTCCCAAAGTGCTGGGATTACAGGCGTGAGCTACTGCGCCTGGCCCTTTGCATATTTATATATCTTGTACATTACCATTGCTTTTGAAGAAATAAAGGCTTCCTCCTGATATTCATAATAATTGAGAGCTGGCTGAATTACAATGAAAAGCCAATACATTCTCTGCAGATATCAATAGAGACTTTTAAATTGATTATGCGAAATGGCCTGGAAGAAATAATCGAGCCCTTTAATAAGCAAAAGTATAATCTGTTGGTTTAATTATGTAAATGAGATGAAATGACCTAATAGTTTGCATATGTGTTGTTTTATTTGAGGCCTAAATTTTATTCTCGACAACTACAAATTTTGAAAACAAAATTAACATTTTGAAGATATATAAATTGTGAAAAACACATGGAAAAGCATCTGTAAGATTATTTCAGTGTGAACACTTTAAAAACTGAGCTGGGTCAGGCTCGGTGGCTCATGCCTGTAATCCTAACACTTTGGGAGGCTGAGGCGGGTGGATTGCCTGAGGTCAGGAGTTTGAGACCAGCCTGGCCAACATGGTGAGACCCACCTCTACTAAAAATACAAAAATTAGCCGGGCGTGGTGGTGGGCGCTTGTAATCCCAGCTACTCTGGAGGCTGAGGCAGGAGAATCGCTTGAACCGGGGGGATGGGGCAGAGGTTGCAGTGAGCCAAGATCATGCTGGGTGGGGGGAGAAAAGAAAACAAAAGAACTGAGCTGAGGGCCAGGCGCGGTGGCTCACACCTATAATCCCAGCACTTTGGGAGACTGAGGCGGGTGGACCACCTGAGGTCAGGAGTTGGAGACCAGCCTGGCCAACATGGTGAAACCCTGTCTCTACTAAAAATACAAAAATTAGCCGGGCATGGTGGCACATGTCTGTAGTCCTAGCTACTCAGGAGGCTAAGGTGGGAGAATCGCTTGAATCTGGGAAGCAGAGGTTGCTGTGAGCAAAGGTTGTGCCACTGCACTCCAGCCTGGGCAACAGAGTGAGACTCCATCTCAAAATAAATTAATAAATAAAATAAAAACTGAGCTGAACATACTGATTTTACATTTGCTTCAGCATTTCCTAAGGTTATATAAAATCATAACACCAGGAGCAGGTTTATAGACTGTGTTTTATCATTCACTGAAGGGTTTTTAATAATTTTTATGTTGAATTTGCAATGAGCATTCTCTAAGTATAGAAAATATTATATGAACACATGTTGTCAGGTGTGTTCAACAACTGTCCAGATTTCCAGAGATTCGACCCTGTATGGTATGTACAAAATACATATTCCATTATATACAGGATGTTTGCCAAATACGTTATATACAAAATCATTGTGCAAGCAAATCAACTCTTAAATATTTATGAATAATGAGATAAAATATACCTAAGATAATTGGAAGTTTAAAAGAAAGTTTTAGTGACTCTTGCTGGTTTCTGATTAAACCATAAAGAACAGACTGGGAAAACATGTTTTAATGGTAATAAAAATGTGTATGAAATATTTTATTGTAGTAGTGTAAAATAAAAGCACTAAAAACTGCTTCTTGCATACAGAAATATATATGGTCAAAGTACAATATGATAAGTCCTGTCCTTTTTTATGACAAATTTAACAAAGCACGTCAAAGAGCTGAAGTTTTTTCATCACAGTATTTACTCAAACTTGATTAGCTAAAGGCTGTAACAAATTTGTTACCTCAATATGGAAATTTCTCTGACTATAAGCAGATTAGCTTTCAAAAGGATGTTCCTAAGTCCATTTTTTTAAGTCCAAGCTACAGTGATTATTTTCTCACTACTCTCATTTGTATTATCTCTGCTGTCAATTCCATCATCATTATACATACATTCTTTGGTAGTTTTTTTACTTTAACATATTATTATAAAATGTTTGAAACATACAGAAAAGTAAAAAAAAAAAAAGTATAATTAACACCCATATACTCACCACCTAGATTCTACCACTAACATTTTGCTATGCTTGTTTTATCACATAATCTATCCATCTTTCCATCCCTCTAACCATCCATCATCCAGAAATAATAAAAATATATTATTTGTATGCATTTTAGAGTAAATTGCAGACATTAGTATACTTCACTCCTAAACATTCAGCATGTATATTATCAACCAGAGTTCAATATTTGTTTGCGGTTTTTTTTTCTTTTAAGGTGAAATAAAGTTCAATGCAATTGCACAAATCTTAAGTGTACATTCATCGAGTTTTAACAAACACACCTTTGTAACCCAAACCCCTATCAAGATACAGAATACTATCATTCCAGAAAGTTTCCTCCTCATACCCCCTCCCAGTCAGCTGCGTCCTCTTCCCACCACCCAGCGTGTATCTATTAATAGCACTTTAAATACACTCACTACTTTCGCAGTTACCAGACATAATTGAGTTCATAATATTTATAAAACAACTTAAAAAGAAGCACAGACATGACACCTCAGACCAGTGTTTCTCAAAGCATAGCAAATCTCCAGCCTCACCATCACCTGAAATGCTCATTGAAAATTCAGCTTCCATATATTTACATGCAAATCTGTGTATGGACATATGTTTTTGTTTTGGGAGAGTAGTTATATGATTTTAGGAAACTTCAAAACCATTTTTCAAAGTGGCTGTAACTCTTTACATTCCAACCAGAAATGTATGAGGGTTTTTATTACTCAACATAAATGCCAACAGTTATTTATTTATCTCTTTTTGATTATACGGTGACTGTGGAGTATTAACTCATTGTGGTTATTTTTGGTTTTGTAAATAAATTTTATTAGAACATGGCAACAGTTGCTGGGCACAGTGGCTCAGGCCTGTAATCCTATCATTTTTGGGAGGCAAAGGCAGGAGGATTGCTTGAGCCTAGTAGTTAGAGACCAGCCTGGGCAACATAACAAGACTCTATCTTCACAAAAAGAAAATAAAAGAACTCAGCAATATTCATTTGTTTATGGATTGTTTATGGTTGATTTTATTCAACAATGGCAGAGTTGCATTGTTACAATGATGATCATATGGTCCACAATGCTTACACTAAATTATGAGCTTATTACTACTTGGCCTTTCACAGAAAAAAGTTTTCTGATCCCTGGAATAGATCAACAAAATTGACAAACTTCTAGTTAGATTGATTAAGAACAAAAGAATACACACATAAATCACAGTTATAATGAATTTTTTTAAAAGATTATCATTACATATTCTCCAGGCATTAAAAGGATCATAACTTAAAATTGACAAGTGTCCTTAAAAAGTGGTCCTCCCAAAATTGGCATGAGAAGATAAAGAAAATCTGAATAGTCCTATACATAATAATAAATTGAATTTATCAAAAACCCTCCTAAAATGGAAAGTCTAGACCCAAGTGGTTTTACTGGTAAATCTTTTCTAATCTTCAAGGAGAAATAACACCAATCTTACACAAGATTTTTAGAATGTAAGGAAGGTTAAATTACCCCATATTATGGGTAATCTCTTTTGTTGAAGTTGTAGCATAATCCCAAGTACCTTAGAATGTGACCTTATTTGGAAATAGGGTCATTTCCAAGGTAATCAAGTTAAAATGAGGTCATGAGGGTGAATTTAATCCAATCTAACTGGTGTTCTTATAAAAAGAAAATTTAGAGGTAGACATGCTGCAGAGAGAATGTCTTGTGAACATGAAAGCAGACAGTGGGGTCATGCCTCTACAAGCCAAGGGACACTAAAGATTTCCATTAAACCACCCAGAATCTTGGGAAGAGGCAGGAATCAGATTTTTCTTCACAACCCTCAGAAGAAACCAACCCTGCCAATACACTGAGGCTGAACTTCCAGAACTATGAGACAATAAATTTCTATTGTTTAAGCCACCCAGTTTGTGGTACTTCATTATGGCAGCGCTAGCAAATTAATACACTCCGCAACTTGTTTTATGAGGTTCGCATTACTCTAATACTGTCAAAACCTGCCAAAACCATAAGAGAATGAAAACCAAAGAGAAAGGAAAGAAAAAATAAAATAATAAAATAATAAAATAAAATTCAGCTTCCTGGGGCCCACTACAGACCTTCTGACCCACAGTCTTGGAGGGTCTTAGGAGCTTAGGAATTTCATGCCAGCTCTGCAGATGATTCTGATTCAGCCAAGGTTTAAGGGCACTTGCTAAGGCCTAATAAAGGAGACTTTGGCTGAGATTAAATAACTGCACACACTGCTAATGCCATCTGTTAGTGATGGACAGAAGTTTTATTCCAGTGATTGCTTTATATCTTTGAAGTTTAAAAGCAGAGTTCCCACACAGAAAGAGTTCTGTATAGCCAAATAAAAAACATGCCCCTTTCATACTCTCTAAAACCAGTAAAGGAGGAAAATGTATTTGGACCCAAATTTCAATGTCTTTAAATTAGTATCAAAGAGCATTGCAATGTACACTCCTACGCCCATCTCGTGTACTCAGACAATGAAAATGGGTATGACTTTTGACCTACCATTTGTGGCAATATCCCTGATCAATTTTTTTCTCCTTTTTATCCCACAACTACAGCAAGAAAAATTCCATCCTGTCTTCAAACCTCCCAGACCGTTGGAAGGACGAATTGCCCGATTACTTCAGAACCGACGTTCTCTGGAGGCTATAGTCCAGCAAAGACCACGTTCCTGTCCAGATTGTACTCCTAGAGTTTTGTGTAATTTTCATACCTTTGTACCCAGTTCTAAAGAAATGATGGCACTTAGTGATAACATACCAGCCGGTGTGACCCATAAAAACCAGGATATTGAAGAGAAGATCATAGAAGAACAGAGCTTGCTGTCTACCTATGAACTCCCATCTTGTTACCCAACAAAAGACCTGACTAGCATTTATGACATAAAGCCATTTCCAAAAATCACAGATACTAAAAAGACAGAAGATTTATACTGGAGACAGCAGTCACTAAAAACCCAACCCACACCTTACTGTAAACCAGACCACTGGATTCACTATGAAAATCTTAAATCTCCCCTACGTGATCAGTATAATATATGTCCAAACCCTGTTAGCCTTAGTAAACCTAGTGTTTTACAAAATAAACAAGACACGGAAGCTTTCACTTTAGAACATTTTTTAAGTAAGCCAGAAGAAGAGTTGTTCTTGAATATGGAAAACAATGAAGAAACAAGACCTGTTCTTGGTTGGATTCCTAGAGCTAGAGTGACCAAACCTCAGACCAACCTGCTGGAGCTTAAGAACTCTTTTTCAAAAACTGGTGCACAAAAGCGTTTCCATAAATCAATTCTAGAAGACCATAAAGACCTCAGGGATAATGAGCATTCGGGGATGAAGCACCAATTCTGTGGCCATAATTCCTATTATTTCTATAATTGAGATACTCATTCTTCCCTTCAAAACCCAGCCTCTTGCAAGAAGCTAAAAAATATAACAGAATTTCCTTCGTATTGCTGGATTCTGTTTTCTAGATTAAACCACAAGGACCTTGTTAGTGAGGTTTACATTTTCAGGAATTTAAGTTAGTATCTGGTTGGAGGAACCCAGAAAAGGTGATGTTATGACTTCTTGAAAAGTTTAACAATTTGGCAATAAAATATTAGAACTAGAAAAATTTATAGTCTTTAATCTCTCATCTTCAGATTATACAAGGAAATTTTCCAAAATCACAAAAAGCAATGTGTACAACAAAGTTTACATCATTGTTTCACCAAAAAAAATTGAAAAGCTGGAAAGAACTCAAATGATCAATAATTAATGAATGACTATACAAATTATAGTATGTTAATAAAAATGAGAACACTGTCCCTTTATGTAAATTTTTGTACATAGTAGCATTAGGTAGAAAAGACAAAACCCAGACACCTAGTTAATTGAGGGATGGACACCTCTAAAAACTATATTGTCTTAAAAGTATGTGGACTCTGTTCCTTTATGTAAACATGTAAAGAAAATAAGTCAGCAAAAAAAATGAAACCCAAAACTCTCTGCATGTACACATTACAAATTGAATTGTTTGCTTACCCTTAACCTTCTGATTGAGAAACATAACTGTTTCTTTTATGCAGATAAAATTATTTTACTGAAGATCTAGCAATGGCCTTAATTAGCAACTGGTGAGTTCTAATTATAGCAAGAAAGGATGGCTTGGTATCAGTTATTACAGAGCCCCAAATCTTCATTTCTGGAGTGTGTTCTCTAAGAGTTTGGCTAACTCCCATATGCAAGTCAATTCATTTAATGTGCCAAGAGGTAGATTTTAAACATAGTCTATCGTGGAAGTTCAAGAGGAATTTCTTTAAGTATTTTGTGAATATTTATTTTAATTTTATGACCAACATGTCGTTTGGTTGTAACCTCCTTAAAACTATTCTGGGCTGAAGTTAGAGAATTTTTTTCCAACTGCATTCTGTACAGCACTAGTTACATTATGACAGGAAGTAAAAGTTTACATGGTGAAATAATACTGGGGAAATCGGAGCAACAATGTCAGTTGCATGCCTTGGTCACTGGGTTCTCTATAGCCTTTAATATGTAATGCAATTGGGAGTGTCCGAGGTGAGGGAGATATAGTGTACACACTTTTTATCACAGAGTAGATCACTGGAATGGAATTCCAAATAATAAACTTTGGAAGATGTAACTCTCCAGTATAAAAATTTGAGGTTTTGATTGCACTCCTAGAGTTTTGTGTAATGTTCATACCTTTGTACCCAGCTTCCCTGGGTTGTGTGGAAATTAGTTAGAAATTACATTCTAAATATGGTGTTCACTCTGCCTACCTCCATGCAAGGGTGGCACAGCCTTCTCTTTAGGCATTGTCATAGTCATGCTCCTCAACTAAGAGGAAGTCAGCCTTTCCTTTAACTCTGCTGATTGTTAAAGCTAATGAATCTGCCCTTATTTGATGACAGAAAATACCAAACTCCAAGCATGCTCATCAAAAAGCTCAATTTTTTTGTTTTGTGTGTGTGTGTGTTTTGTTTTTGTTTTTTTGGTTTGTTTGTTTTTTTTTTTTTACAAAATGTGTTAGTTTACTAACTGGTTCTTTTGTGTGTGTGTGTGTGTTTTGTTTTTGTTTTTGTTTTTGTTTGAGTCAGAGTCTCACACTGTTGCCTGGGCTGGAATGCAATGGTACAATCTTGGCTCACTGCAACCTCTGCCTCCTGGGTTCAAGCGATTCTCCTGCCTCAGCCTCCCAAGTAGCTGGGATTACAGGCACCTGCCACCACGCCCGGCTAAGTTTTTGTATTTTTAGTAGAGAAGAGTTTTCACTAGTTGGCCAGGCTGGTCTCGAACTCCTGACCTCGTGATCCACCTGCCTCGGCCTCCCAAAGTGCTGGGATTACAAGCGTGAGCCACCATGCCCAGCCTAGTAACTCTATTTTTGTCATACATTGGCAACGTCTTTAATATCCAGAGATTCGGTATTATAAAGTTAAGACTCACTTGTCCAGTACATGCACAATATATACAGTACAGAAAAGTTAAATCAAAAGAACATAATATATAGAGCAATGGATAAGCTGAAATGTTCTAGTACACGTTAGCAAAACACCTTTTGCAATTTCCTCCCTCCTCCCTCAACCCAATGAATGATACAGAGAGTACACTGTTCACAGAGGTGGTTTAACATTCTATTATACTTCCAAACACTGTATTTTCCATTAATTTTTAAAAGCTATTTACAAAAAGTATTACTCTACTACTTCTGCTTTTAAAACATTAGGCACATCCGAATATCTACAAAGACTAGATATTTCATATCAGAACTTGTCTACTATATACACAGCAGTTAAATTACACACATTACAAGGGTCACAATCTGAGAGATCTTCTAAATATGACCACTTTGGCCTTGAACCATTCTATCCTCACTTCCTTCTCTCTGCCTTCAATCCAGTGGACAAACAAGCATGTGTAATGCTTAGAGATGGTTGAACAAATTCATATCCAAGTCATTTACAGAAGACAACTTGCTATTTCAACACAAAGTGTACAAAACTGTGCTAATTCTAAGTGCTTTCATACACTGGCAACCTCTTTAACATCTAGAGACTGGATGTTGCAAAATTAGGACTCATTTGTCCATTATATACACTATATACACAGCAAAACAAAATGCACAAAACATACAGAAAAAAAGTTCCTGAAAATGTCCAAATATGAACACACTAGCATATTACCTTTTGCAGTTCCTTCCCTCCTACCTCCTCTAAACCACTGAACAAGTACAGACAATAATATACTGCTCACAGAAGTGGTGTAACAATTCTATTTCCAAAAGCCAATTTTCCTATGAATTTTAGCAAAAAGTGATATTTTACTACCTCTACATTTAACATACATAAGGAGTTAATTTGTCCACTATGTGTACAGCAGTCTTGAATAAATTGCACACATGTAAGAGTAGTTATAATTTGAAAGAGCCTTTAAAATATGAACATTCTGGCCTAAAACCCTTCCCATCTCCATCAACTCAGTGGTCAATAATGCTCAAATTTTCGGAAATTTGAGCAAAATGTATAAAACATACTCGTTTACTAACCTTTTGTTATACACAAGCAACTCTTTAACATCTAGAAAGACTAGATGTAAATTAGGTATTGTTTATCCTTTATATACACAGATAAGTACAATAAAATGCATAGAAGTAAAGAACAGTGGTTAATCTTGCCTCACTGTGGACATCAGCATAGAGCTCTTTGCACTTCCTTTTCCTGTCTCCTCCCCTGAAACAGTGCACAAACACAATGTGTACTACTCAAGGGGTGGTTTGGCCATTCTCCCTCAAACATTTCATATGGAATTTTAACAAAAAGATATTTACAAAATGTATTATTTTACAACCTCTACTTTTACTTTTAACATATGTATCAGGCACTGAATACCTACAAAGCCTAGATATTTCAAAAAAGTACTTAGCATTGTCAATGATATATACAGTAGTGAGGAATAAAATGCACACAACAATAGTTATACTGAGAGACAGGACTAGCTGGATTTCCTAGGTCGACTAAAAATCCCCAAGCTTAGCTGGGAAGGTGACCCCTTCCACCTTTAAACACGGGGCTTGCAACTTAGCTCACACCCGACCAATCAGATAGTAAAGAGAGCTCACTAAAATGCTAATTAGGCAAAAACAGGAGGTAAAGAAATAGCTAATCATCTGTTGCATGACAGCACAGCGGGAGGGGCAATGATCGGGATAGAAACCCAGGCATTCGAGCCAGCAACAGCTACCCTCTTTGGGTCCCCTCCCTGTGTATGGGAGATCTGTTTTCACTATTTCACTCTTATTAAATCTTGCAACTGCGCTCTTCTGGTCCGTGTTTGTTAAGGCTTGAGCTGAGCTTTCACTTGCCGTCCACCACTGCTGTTTGCTGCCGTCGCAGACCCGCCGCTGACTTCCATCCCTCCGGATCCAGCAGGGTGTCTGCTGTGCTCCTGATCCAGCGAGGTGCCCATTGCCACTCCCAATCAGGCTAAAGGCTTGCCATTGTTCCTGCAGGGCTAAGTGCCTGGGTTCGTCCTAATTGAGCTGAACACTAGTCACTGGGTTCCATGGTTCTCTTCCATGACCCATGGCTTTTAATAGAGCTATAACACTCACCCCATGGCTCAAGATTCCATTCCTTGGAATCTGTGAGGCCAAGAACCCCAGGTCAGAGAACACGAGGCTTGCCACCATCTTGGAAGTGGCCTGCTGCCATTTTGGAAGTGGCCTGCTGCCATTTTGGAAGTGGCCTGCCACCATCTTGGGGGCTCTGGGAGCAAGGACCCCTCCTCCCCCACCGTAACAATAATACGAAGTGTTTTCTAAATATGACCAGTCTGGCATAGAACCTTTTTCTCTACCTTCTCAGGTCTTCCAGCTCCATGTCCTCTAACCCAGCAGTCCACAACCTTTCTGGCATCAGGAACCAGTTTTGTGGAAGGCAATTTTTCCATGGACCGGGGCATGGGGGAGGATGATTTTAGGATGATTCAAGTGCATTACATTTATTGTGCACTTTATTTCTATTATTATTACATTATAATATACAGTGAAATAATTATATAACTCACCATAATGTAGAATCAGTGGGAGCCCTGAGCTTGTTTTCTTGCATCTAGATGGTCCCATGTGGGGGTGATGGGAGATAGTGACAGATCATCAGGCATTAGATTCTCATAAGGAGCATGCAACCTAGATCCCTTGCATGTGCAGTTCACAATAGAGTTCGAGTTCCTATGAGAATCTAATGCCACCATTGATCTGACAGGAGGTGGAGCTCAGGCAGTAATGTGCGTGAAGGGGAGTGGTAGTAAATACAGATGAAGCTTCATTTGCTCACCCCCCACTCACCTCCTTCTATGTGGCCCTGTTCCTAACAGGCCACAGAGCAGGGATTGAGGGCCCTGCTCCAAACCACTGAACAGATATGGATGTGTGTTGCTCCCAGTGTCACTGAAACTGCATTTGCAAAAATGATGAAAGTCAAATAAATCTGACATAGCTATTTCCATCTTGCTTCTAACCTCACAAGCTGTGTGTTCATTCCTGGGCATAGGCCAAGCTAACTATGGGAGGAATTTATAGTTTAACTGTAAGGCAAAGACAATAATAGCTCCTTCCTTCCCAAAACTATCCCCCTACTTGTTCAGGAACCAAAAATCACCCTTGAAAAACTAATGAAAGTTCACAAGGTTAGGATTATGGGAGGGGCCTGAATTGCTAAGAAGTAGGTGTAGTTAAGTGATAACTGGCTGGGCGCGGTGGCTCACACCTATAATCCCAGCACTTTGGGAGGCTGACGTGGGCGGAACACCTGAGGTCAGGAGTTCAAGACCAGTCTGGCTAACATGGTGAAACCCTGTTTCTACTAGAAATACAAAAAATTAGCCGGGCATGGTGGCACACACCTGTAATCCCAGCTACTTGAGAGGCTGAGGCAGGAGAATCTCTTGAACCTGGGAGGCAGAGGTTGCAGTGAGCCGAGATCGCGCAATTGTACTACAGCTTGGGCAACAAGAGCGAAACTCCGTCTCAAAAAAAAAAAAAAGAAGTGATAACCAGCCACCGTCCCCAGCTTGCTTTTCTTTTTTCTTTTTTCTTTTTTTTTTTTTTTTTTGAGATGCGGAGTCTTTCTCTGTCGCCCAGGCTGGAGTGCAGTGCAGTGGCATGATCTCAGCTCACTGCAACCTCCACCTCCCAGGTTCAAGTGATTCTCCTGCCTCAGCCTCCCAAGTAGCTGGGATTACAGGCATGCACCACCACACTGGGCTAATTTTTTGTATTTTTAGTAGAGACGGGGTTTCACCATGTTGGCCAGGCTGGTCTCATACTCCTGACATCAAGTGATCCACCCGCCTCGGCCTCCCAAAGTGTTGGGATTACAGGCATGAGCCACCACACCCAGCCACCAACTATCCTTGAAAAACCCTAGCTTCCGTATTCTTAGGGAGGCAGATTTGAAAATTATCTCCCATCCTTCTGCTTGGCCGGCCCTCTGATAATTAAACTCTTTCTCTGCTCCAAAAACTGTTGCTCTCAATGCATTGGCTTTTCTAGGCAGCAGGCAAGAAGAACCCATTGGGCTGTTACAGCACTTCCAGAGGTAGTCTAATAACTCCTCTCCAAAAAGTCATTTTGGTGGAGAGGTGGAGCAAGATGGCCAAATGGAAGCCTCCAGGAATTGCCCCCGACATAGGAACAACAAATTGAACAACTATCCACACAAAAAAGAACCTTCATAAGAACCAAAAATCGTGTGAGCAATCACAGTACCTGGTTTTAACATCATATTAAGGAAAGAGGCACTGAAGAGGGTAAAAAAGGCAGTCTTGGATTGCCTACACCACCCCTTCCACATCCCCCAGCAGTGGCCACATGGCATAGAGAATCAGTGTGCTTGCGGAAGGGACAGGGCAGTGATTGCAGGGCCTTGCATTGGAACTCAGTGCTGCCCTGTCACAGTGAAAAACAACACTGGGCAGAAATCAGCCAGTGCCCAGAGGGAGCATGTAGATGAGCCCTAGCTAGAGAGGAGTCATTCATCCAAGCAGCCAGAACCTGAGTTCTAGCAGGCCCAGCTACCGTGGGCTAAAGTGCTCTGGGGGGGTCCCAAATAAACTTGAAAGGCAGAATAGGCCAAAAGAACTACAATTCTTGGGCAAGTTCTGTTGCTGGGCTTGGAGCCATTGGGCTTAGAATGTACGTGACCTAGTGAGATGCTAGCCAGGGAGGCCAAAGGAATGCTTGCGTCACCCCTCTCCAAGCCACAGGCACTGCTGCTGACAGCACTGGGAGAGACTCCTTCCCACCACTTGAGGAGAAGAGAGGGGAGAGTAAAGAAGACATTGTCTTACAACTTGAATACCAGCTCAGCCACGGTAGAACTGTGCACTAGGGGGAGGCCCCCATTTCATGCCCTAGCCCCCACATGAAATTTCTAGAGACACCCTGGGCCAGAACGGAACCTGTTGCCTTAAAGGGAAGAGCCCAGTCCTGGCAAGATTCATCACTTGCTGACTAAAGAGCCTTTGGGCTTGAATAATCAGTAGTAGTAGCCAGCCATGCTGGCTTCAGGTGTGGTGGCTTCAGGGGAGAGACTCCTATTTGAGGAAAGGAGAGGGAAAAGTAAGGAGACTTTGTCTTGCGACTTGGATACAAGCTCAGCTACTGGAGAGTAGGGCACCAAGCAGGCTCCTGGAGTCCCTGACTCCATGCCTTTGCTCCTAGACAGCATTTCTGGACATGCCCTGGGCCAAAGAGGACCCCACTGCCCTGAAAGGAGAAACTCGGGACTAGTAGCATTTATCACAAGCTGACTGAAGAGCCCCTGTGCCTTGAGTGAACGTTGGCATAGCCAGGAAGTACTAGCCATGGGCTAGTGCAATGGTGGTCATGGGGAAGGACTTTGATGCTTGAGGAAAGAGGAGGGAAGAGTGAGAATAACTTTATCTTGTGGTTTGGGTGCCAGGTCAGCCACAGTGGAATAGAGTACCAGGTAGATTCCTAAGGTTCCCGACCCCAAGCCCTGGCTTCCAGACAGCATCTCTGGACCTACTTGAAGATGGAGAGAACTTGTTGCCCTGAGAGGAAGGACACAAGGCTGGCTGAATTCACCAGCTTCTGAATGCAGGCCTTGAGGAAACATAAGCTACTGTAGCCAGACAGTGGTCACTGCAAGCCTTGGACCAGACCCAGTGCTGTGTTGGCATCAGGTCTCTCCTAGCACAGTCACAGTGGAAGGTGGCCACAAGGGTGCTTGTGTCACCTCTCCCCTAGCTCCAGACAGCTCAGCGCAGAGACTCCATTTGTTTGGGTGAAAGTAAGATAAGAGAACAGAGTCTCTGCCTGGTAATCCAGGTAATTCTCCTGGATCTTACCCACGACCACAAATGTCGTACCCCTACAAGTCTGCAAAAGCTATAGTTTTACTGAGCTTCGGATGGCCCCTAATGCAGATATGGCTGCAGTGACCAAAGACTTAGATCACAACACCCAAGTCCCTTCAAATACTTGGAAAGCCATCCCAAGAAGGGTGGATACAAAAAAATAAAAAGCCCAGACTGTGAAGACAATAATAAATACCTAACTCTTCAGTGCCCAGACACCAACAAAAATCCACAAGCATCAAGACCACCCTGGTAAACACGACCTCACCAAACAAACTAATGAAGGCACCAGTGACCAATTCCAGAGAGAAAGAGATATGTGACTTTTCAAACAGAGAATTCAAAATAGCTGTGTTGAGGAAGCTCAACAAAATTCAAGATAACACAGAGAAGAAATTCAGAATTCTACAAGATTAACAAAGAGATTAAAACAATTAAAAAGAATCTAGCAGAAATTCTGAAGCTGAAAAATGCAATTAACGTACTAAAAAATGCAGTCCCTTACAGGCAGAATTGATCAAACAGAAGGAAGAATTAGTGAGCTTGAAGATGGGCTATTTGAAAATACACACTCAGAAGAGACAAAAGAAAAAAGAATAAAAATGAATGAGGGCTCTCCCTCTCCCTCTCCCCATGGTCTCCCTCTGATGCCGAGCGGAAGCTGGACTGTACTGCTGCCATCTCGGCTCACTGCAACCTCCCTGCCTGATTCTCCTGCCTCAGCCTGCCGAGTGCCTGCGATTGCAGGCGCAGGCCGCCACGCCTGACTGGTTTTCGTATTTTTTTGGTGGAGACGGGGTTTCGCTGTGTTGGCCGGGCTGGTCTCCAGCTCCTAACCGCGAGTGATCCGCCAGCCTCGGCCTCCCGAGGTGCCGGGATTGCAGACGGAGTCTCGTTCACTCAGTGCTCGATGTTGCCCAGGCTGGAGTGCAGTGGCGTGATCTCGGCTCGCTACAACCTCCACCTCCCAGCCGCCTGCCTTGGCCTCCCAAAGTGCCGAGATTGCGGCCTTTGCCCGGCCACCACCCCGTCTGGGAAGTGGGGAGCGTCTCTGCCTGGCCGCCCATCGTCTGGGATGTGAGGAGCCCCTCTGCCTGGCTGCCCAGTCTGGGAAGTGAGGAGCGCCTCTTCCCGGCCGCCATCCCATCTAGGAAGTGAGGCGCGTATCTGCCCGGCCACCCATTGTCTGAGATGTGGGGAGCACCTCTGCCCCGCCGCCCCGTCTGGGATGTGAGGAGCACCTCTGCCCGGCCGCGACCCCATCTGGGAGGTGAGGGGCATCTCTGCCCGGCCGCCCCGTCTGAGAAGTGAGGAGCCCCTCTGCCCGGCAGCCGCCCCGTCCAGGAGGGAGCTGGGGGTCAGCCCCCGCCAGGCCAGCCGCCCCGTCCGGGAGGGAGCTGGGGGTCAGCCCCCACCAGGCCAGCCGCCCTGTCCGGGAGGGAGGTGGGGGGGTCAGCCCCCGCCCGGCCAGCCGCCCCGTCCGGGAGGTGGGGGGCGCCTCTGCCCGGCCGCCCCTTTTGGGAAGTGAGGAGCCCCTCTGCCCGGCCACCACCCTGTCTGGGAGGTGTACCCAACAGCTCATTGAGAATGGGCCATGATGACAATGGCGGGTTTGTGGAATAGAAAAGGGGGAAAGGTGGGGAAAAGATTGAGAAATCGGATGGTTGCTGTGTCTGTGTAGAAAGAAGTAGACATGGGAGACTTTTCATTTTGTTCTGTACTAAGAAAAATTCTTCTGCCTTGGGATCCTTACCCCCAACCCTGTGCTCTCTGAAACATGTGCTGTGTCCACTCAGGGTTAAATGGATTAAGGGCGGTGCAAGATGTGCTTTGTTAAACAGATGCTTGAAGGCAGCATGCTCGTTAAGAGTCATCACCACTCCCTAATCTCAAGTACCCAGGGACACAAACACTGCGGAAGGCCGCAGGGTCCTCTGCCTAGGAAAACCAGAGACCTTTGTTCACTTGTTTATCTGCTGACCTTCCCTCCAGTATTGTCCTATGACCCTGCCAAATCCCCCTCTGCGAGAAACACCCAAGAATGATCAATAAAAAAAAAAAAGAAAAAAAAAGAAAAGAAAATTTTGGACTCCAGAATATTTGAAAGTCTGGGAGTTTTGTTGACATTCTGGAGGACAAACAAATTTTTTAAAAATGGAATATTAGGAATAAATACTTAAAAGAGACCAATAAACAAAAATACAAATTAAAAAAAAATGAATGAGGTACACCTATAAGATCTAGAAACTAGCTTCAAAGGGCAAATCTAAGAGTTATTGGCCATAAAGAGGAGCTAGAGAGAGAGATCAGGGTAGAAAGTTTATTCAATGAGATAATGACAGAGAACTTCCCAAACCTAGAGAAAGATATCAATATTCAAGTACAAGAAGGTTATGAAACACCAAGCAGATTTAACCCAACGAAGACACCCCAAGACATTTAATAATCAAACTCCCAAAGATCCAGGATGAAGAAAGAATCCTAAAAGCAAGCAAGAGAAAAGAAACAAATAACATAAAAAGGAGTTCTAATAAGTCTGGCAGCAAACTTATCAGTGGGACTTTACAGGCCAGGAGGGAGTGGCATTACGTATTTAAAGTGCTGAGGGAAAAAACTTTTATCCTACAATGGTACATCCAGTGAAAATATCCTTCAGATGTGAGGGAGAAATAAAGACTTTCCCAGGCAAACAAAAGCTGAGGGATTTCATCAACACCAGACCTGTCCTAGAAGAAATGCTAAAGGGAGTTCCTCAGTCTGAAAGAAAAGGACATTCGTAAGCAATAAGAAACCACCTGAAGGTACAAAACTCACTACTGATAGTGAGTACACAGAAAAACACACAATATTATAATACTGTAATTGTGTGTAAACTGTTGATATCTTGAGTAGAAAGACTTAGAGATTAACCTAAGGTATCAAAAATAATAGCTACAACAACTTTTCAAGACATAGTATAATAATATATAAATAGAAACAAGAAAAAGTTTTAAAAGTGGGGAGAGTGAAGTTAAAGTGCAGAGTTTTTCTTAGTTTTCTCTTTGATTTTTGTTTATGCAATCAATGTTATGTTGTCATCAGTTTAAAACAATGGGTTATAAAATATTATTTGCCCTGGGCGTGGTGGCTCACACCTGTAAGCCCAGCACTTTGGGAGGCCGATGCGGGTGAACCACCTGAGGTCAGGAGTTCGAGACCAGCCTGACCAAATAGTGAAACCCCATCTCTACTAAAAATACAAAAATTAGCTGGGCATGGTGGTTTGCTCCCGTAGTCCCAGCTACTTGGGGGGCTGAGACATTAAATGGCGCCACTGAAGAAGAATGAATAAGGTCTAGTAATACAACAGGGTGACTACACTCAACAGTAATTTATTGTACATTAAACAAACTAAAAGTATAATTGGATTGCTTGTAACAGAAAAAAAGGATAAATGCTTGAGGTGATGGATAGACCGTTTACCCTGATGTGATTATTATACATTGTATGCCTGTATCAAAATATCTCATGTACCTCTTAAGTATATATATATTTACCTACTTCGTACTCATAAAAATTTTAAAAGGTACATAAATGTTATCATTGCATCCTCTTAATTTTATTGTTCAGTTCCAGAATTTCTAATTAATTCTTTTTCAAATCTTTTTTAAAAACATTATAATTTCTAGTTCCCTTTTAAATTTTTCAACTTTGGCTTTTTTCTCTAGAACATCATAAATGTTAATGTATTACAGACTGCCTGATAATTCCAAAATCAGGAATCCCTATGATCTTTTTTCTTCTGCTGATTCTCATTCATATTGTGTATGCAATTATTTTTCATTGTTGGCTGAATACTTTATTTGAAAATTTTATTTGTAGAAATAATTTGAAGTCTAGCTGATATTATCTTCTGCCAGAAATAATTTTCATTTGGTTTTACCAGGTATCTGGAGGCAACAGAACTCCTTATTCCAAGTTCAAAAGTTGAGGCTTTCCTTGGCCAGCCAGAAAATATGTCAGGCCGCAGACCTTGTAAGATCTGGGTTTTGGCCAGTTCACCCTCACTACCAGGGTGCAGCCTAATGCTGGCCTAAAGTAGGGGGTGGTTTGCCAGATTCCAAACCTCTGTAAGCCCTGAATTGATATAATGGATGGATGGATAGATAGATAGATAGATAGATAGATAGATAGATAGATAGATAGACCGACAGACAGATAATGGGAATCCTCAGTGGCCTGGGTTGAAATACTCCTCTGGTGATTTGTGTTTGCTTCTGCCAGACACAGGGATACACTGCCCATCCACAATGTCTTTGTTCATTTTTCAGATAGAGTTTTCTCAGACCATGCGAGTAGAGTACAATCAAACCCTAAGCCTGCATGAAGGCAGACCTGTGGTTATGAATTCTTAGGGAATACTTTTTTCTGCCACTTGATACTAAGGCCAAGACAGACAAGACTAGCCTGGTTCTTCTCTTTGCTGGTGGAAAGACTGTATTGTATTCTTCAGATTTAAGTGTACCAGGATTATGCATGGATCTCTGCCAACTTTCCCCTCAACTCGCCCATTACCATTTTGTATGAGCTTTACTTCCATTTTGCTGCACTGCTATTACAGCCTGAGGCTCTTTCATTCAACACAAGTCCTTAAAATGGCCCTGGAGTCAGCTTATGCTTATCACACCATTTTCAGTTCTTATGCCCTACCTCAAAATCTCCAACCTGGAGATTTCTCTTACTTGTGTCTCAATTTTGATTGGGTAGGGTGGGGGATTTTACTAGACTTTTTTTTAATCAGAAGAGTTTTTAAAAATACAGTCATCCCCACTTACCCACAGTGGATGCCTGAAACTGCAGATAGTACCAAACCCTACATATATGGTAACGTACAACATAACAATGTTTTGGTAAATGATGATCACAAATACAATGCTGTTTCTTTTTGTTTTGTTTTGTTTTTTGAGACGGAGTTTCACTCCTGTTGCCCAGGCTGGAGTGCAATGGCGTGATCTCGGCTTACTGCAACCTCCACCTGCCGGGTTCAAGTGATTCTCCTGCCTCAGTCTCCCAAATAGCTGGGATTACAGGCGCCTGCCACTATGCCTGGCTAATTTTGTATATTCAGTAGAGATGGGGTTTCACTGTGTTGGCCAGGCTGGTCTCAAACTCCTGACCTCAGGTGATCCACCCACGTTGGCCTCTCAAAGTGCTAGGATTACAGGCATGAGCCACCGCACCCGACCAATGTTGTTTTTTTCTTTTTCCTGTACCTTTTCTATGTTTAGGTACACAAAAACCATTGCATTGCAATTGCCTACAGTATTCTGTACAGTATCATGCTGTACAGGTTTCTAGCCTAGAAGCAGTAGGCTACACCATATAGCCTAAGTGTGTAGTAGGCTTGTATTAGTCTGTTTTCGCACTGCTTTAAAGAAATACCCAAAACTGGGTAATTTATAAAGAAAAGAGGTTTAATTGACTTACAGTTCCACATGGCTGGAGAGGCCTGGGGAAACTTATAATCATGGCAGAAGGGGAAGCAGGCACATCTTACATGGTGGCAGGAGAGAGAGCACAGAGGAAATGCCAGACATTTATCAAACAACAAGATGTAGTGAGAACTCCCTCACTATCACAAGAACAGCGTGGAGGAAACCATGCCCATGATCCAATCACCTCCCAGCAGCTCCCTACCTTGACAGGTGGGGGATTAGAATTCAAGATGAGATTTGTGTGGAGACACAAAGCCAAACCATATTAAGGCTATACCATCCAGGTTTGTGTAAGTACACTCTACAATGTTCACAACGACAAAATTACCTAACATCACATTTGTCAGAACATATCCCTATTGTTAAGTGATACATGGCTGGACTGTGGTTTTGTCTATATAGTACATACATAACTATGATGTAATTTAATTTATAAATTAGGCGCAGTAAGAGACTAACAATAATCATGAAGTAGAACAGTTATAACAATATACTGTAATAAAAGTTATGTGAGGCCAGGCATGGTGGTTCACGCCTGTAATCCCAGCAATTTGGGAGGCCGAGGTGAACAGATCACAATGTCAGGAGTTTGAGACCAGCCTGGCCAACATGGTGAAACCCCGTCTCTACTAAAGATAAAAAAAAATTAGCCAGGCATGGTGGCACATGCCTGTAATCCCAGCTACTTGGGAGGGTGAGGCAGGAGAACTGCTTGAACCCAGGAGGTGGAGGTTGCTGTGAGCCGAGATTGTGCCACTGCACTCCAGCCTGGGCGACAGAGCAAGACTCCATCTCAAAAATAAAAAAATAAATAAATAATTTTAAGAAGATGGAGGTGGGGGAGTAGATATAACAGAAATGAATATGAAAAAAAGCGGTTTGCAAAATGTTACTGTTCTCTTCAACTAATTCTCTTAGGTACCGCAAGTAAATTGTAGGTACCATGAATCTCTTGAATACATATATAACACAAAATTTATGGTATCTGCTTTACTACAGGAAGGTGCTAACTGTTCATTTTTGTGGTTGTTCTTTCTGTCTCTTCATCTTCCCATTACTTTCAGTAACAACTCTTTATCCACAATTTCCTTAAAAAAAAAAAAAAACTGGCCAGGCACAGTGGCTCACACCTGTAATCCCAGCTCTTTGGGAGGCCGAGGCAGGTGGATCACGAGGTCAGGAGTTCAAGACCAGTCTGGCCAACATAGTGAAACCCTGTCTCTACTAAAAATACAAAAAATTAGCCAGGCGTGGTGGTGTGCGCCTGTAATCCCAGCTACTCAGGAGGCTGAGGCAGGAGAATCGTGTGAACCCAGGAGGCAGAGGTTGCAGTGAGCTGAGATCATACCACTGCACTGCAGCCTGGGTGATGACAGAATGGGACTCCATCTCAAAAAATAAATAAATAAATAAATAAAACCCTTCCTGTTTTCTATTCTTCCTGTCATGAGAATAAATTTAAAATGGCTTCAATCCATTCACTTGGCTAACTGACTTATTGGTACATCTATATGATCTGCAGTAACAGCACATGAAACCTCATCAGAATGAACAGAGACTAGTTACTTCTGATGATAGAACAGTTACCTATTTAAGGACTACATTGTCCTTAGAAGGGTATGAGTGGCAATATCAGGACCTGGCTTCATAAGTATGTGCTGAATTTTCAAGATGTTGCTAAGCTTGGTCTTTTAAAAATTTCAATAGTTTGCCAAATAAGCCTACTTAAGGAGTACACCCAAATGCTCACTATCTTTGTCCCCTCCAAAAAGCACAAAAGGTCTTGAATAAGTGTGGTGATTTCTGCTCTGTTTTATAGGAAGACTGTGGCTGTAGTGTGTGAAATTAGAGGGGAACTGGAAGTCAGGACACGGTTCAAAAACAAAAAAAGACTCCAGTCATATAGGGAGATAGAGGATCGGAGCAGAAATAATAAGACCAGTGGTTTGGAAGTGATCTAAGATAATCTACGTCAACCTCCTTGTATCTATTACTTAAGTTGCAGGACGGGAGAAAGGATCCCAGAATGTAAGTTCCACCAGAAAGAGTCCTCACTGATTTATAATACTCCAGGTACCTAGAAAAATGCCTGACACATAACATGCATTCAATAAACACTTTTTTTTTTTTTTTTTTTTTTTTTTTTGAGAGAGTCTCACTCTGTCGCCCAGGCTGGAGTGCAGTGGCACGATTTCGGCTCACTGCACCCTCTACCTCCCAGGTTCAAGCGATTCTCCTGTCTCAGCCTCCCGAGTAGCTGGGATTATAGGCGCGCGCCACCACGCACGGCTAATTTTTGTATTTTTAATAGAGACGGGGTTTCGCCATGTTGGCCAGGCGGGTTTCGAACCCCTGACCTCAGGTGATCCACCCGCCTCGGCCTCCCAAAGTGCTGGGATTACAGGCGTGAAGCACCTCGCCCGGCCAATAAACACTTGACTGAATACGGCATGCCAGACAGAATACGGGCGGGGGCGGGGGGGGTGCGGGGGGCGGGGAACAGAACACAAGAAAGGAGGAAAAATTAATCAGAACTTGGGGCCAGAATTTCAGGGGTAAAGGAGTCAAGAAAACCGGTGACAGAACTGAGCATGTCAGGAAGGGGATCTAGTTTTAAAGGATAACTATGATAACTAAAAGCTGTGATATTAACGCCTTTATTTCTAATATGACCTCAACTGCATTAAGCTTACTTGAACATGACCTTTACCTAGGTCAGAAGGGATGCAAATCCTCTAGATTTCCAAGAATTCTCTAATCATCTAAAAATGTTTCTTCCTAGATGTTGCCAGCAAACCTGTGTTCTTTAGGCACACGAACGCGAGGGAGAGGAGGGCGTTAGCAGAAAAGACGCCGACAGGTAAGGGGTCAGAGGGATAATCCTGTCTCTGCCGCAAATGCAGCACCTTCCTCAGTCTTGGGGCGTCCATCAAGCGGAGAGCTGGAATATGACTGAAAGTAACAGAGTAGAGGTGGAACTAGAACAA
This sequence comes from Pan paniscus, assembly GCF_029289425.2. Taxonomy (NCBI): domain Eukaryota; kingdom Metazoa; phylum Chordata; class Mammalia; order Primates; family Hominidae; genus Pan; species Pan paniscus. The sequence continues at coordinate 29,976,161 of NC_073255.2, read as the reverse complement.
GGTCACGAGCTGGTGCCCAACTCGTGTAACTCCTGGTTCCAGGCTGTCCCTCTAGGATGCTGTTGGCGCCAGCCGTGGTAGTAGGACAGAGTCTGGGTAAAGGTCGCCTGCTGACAAGATGGTAGCTAGGAGACCTCTAGGTGCGCCAAAATTAGGGCGTCTTTTCCTGGACCGGCAAAACGCCCTGCTCAAAGCTCATTACATCACCACGCCCAAGAACTGATACTTTAGCAGGGCAACGCGCCAACCAAGCGACTCCGCCCCACCCTCCCCGCTCCTCCAGCACACGCAAGCGCACAGAGGCCCGCGAGTGACGTCACCTCTCCCGACACCACCTCGTTGTCGTACGACCAAAGGCCTGTCGTAACGGCCGGGAAAAGCCCCGAGAGGAAGGGCACGCGCGCCGTACACCCTAACCTGCTCGCCAGCATGCGCGCGCAGGTCCTTGGCGCAGGCATTGGGACTGGAGCCAATGAGGTGCGGCGACGTTACTGCGTAGCCGCCAGCTCGGCCGCACGTCAGGGCGCGGGAGCGCGGAGCGAGTTTGGTTGCACTTACACCGGTACTTAAACGCGGACCGGCGTGTCCTTGGACTTAGAGAGTGGGGACGTCCGGCTTCGGAGCGGGAGTGTTCGTTGTGCCAGCGACTAAAAAGAGGTGAGAGCGGGTCGCGGAGGCCGCACCTGGTTAGAGGCAGAGCTGTGGGAGGCGCGCACTCGCGAGCGACCGAAACCCAAGCGGGGAGCCTCCGAGTGGAGCCCGCGCTGGGTGGGAGGGCGGGGAGTGAGGACCCTGGACTGTGGTCAGACCGAGCTGGGCGAGTAACGGCTTGAGGTGCGGCCGAGCCCTAACTAGGGACAGGTATGGTCTCGGTCAGGGACTGGAGGCGGCTTGGATACAGATCCGAGGAAGAGGCGGCCCCTTCCGTAGTGGTTGCTGAAGGGCTATGGAAATGATAGGCAAGACTTCCCTCCTGGAAAGCCGAAGCTTAGAGCTTCACGTTCTTCTTCAGAAGGCAAAAGCTGTTGCTCTTCTAATAAGGGGCCATTTCTTTTCGTGGGCGCATGTTTCTTCCGTCAGTCGTTCTGACATCCTAGAAAGAGTTTCATCAGTCACCTTGAAACCGACCTGGACGGGTGACCTCGTGGTCGCCCCAGGAGATCACAGGTAGGGGAGTTGGGATGTCCCCGGGGGACCGTGCAGCCTGCCCCTGCGCTCCCATTCACAAGTTCGAGTGTCAAGCTACTCCTGTGACCTGGGCAGATAGAAACAGCCAGGACCGCTTTGTAAACATTTGTGTGCTTTGCGTTATCCTCAGGGAGAGGTGGCTTTACATTGTAGTAAGATTAAATGGTTAGATCTTCTTAAAAGTTGCGGTTGTGGTGATTTTGGCTTAATGTGTTCGCCCTTGAGCTTCAGATCTGTGACTTCGTGACCATGATTGTCTCTTCTGAAACTGGAGTTTGAATTAGGTTCCCTCTTTGCTTGGGCTTTAACGTTCCTTCACGTATACACACAAAAATACGTTTTTGAGGAGGTACTCCTAAAAGATGTTTTTGGTATTAAAGAATATTTGGTATAAAGAGTATTAAAGCAAAACAAGATTCGTTCTGGTATTTAATGACATAAATTAGCAATGGATTGGTAATTAAGTGGCTAGAGTGGTCATTCATTTACACTGTATTTGTTACCTGAGGAAAAATTTACTAAGTTGAAGCTTTCGTTTTTAGAATTAAATATGGGTGATGTTGAGAAAGGCAAGAAGATTTTTATTATGAAGTGTTCCCAGTGCCATACCGTTGAAAAGGGAGGCAAGCACAAGACTGGGCCAAATCTCCATGGTCTCTTCGGGCGGAAGACAGGTCAGGCCCCTGGATATTCTTACACGGCCGCCAATAAGAACAAAGGTAAGAGTCACTTGTTAAATAAAACAGCACAAAATGCAGGAATATAACATGTGGCAAACTGTCAGGAGTGTGAACTACTTAACCGATGCATTATTTCTTGTTTAGGCATCATCTGGGGAGAGGATACACTGATGGAGTATTTGGAGAATCCCAAGAAGTACATCCCTGGAACAAAAATGATCTTTGTCGGCATTAAGAAGAAGGAAGAAAGGGCAGACTTAATAGCTTATCTCAAAAAAGCTACTAATGAGTAATAGTTGGCCACTGCCTTATTTATTACAAAACAGAAATGTCTCATGACTTTTTTATGTGTACCATCCTTTAATAGATCTCATACACCAGAATTCAGATCATGAATGACTGACAGAATATTTTGTTGGGCAGTCCTGATTTAAAACTAAGACTGGCTTGTGGTTAAATGAATATGTTCAGTTTTTGAATTTTAATAGTAACTCCAATTCAGTAAATGCTATCACTGTTTACCCCTTTTAAAGATATGATTAGACTTCGTTAGTAATGTTCAACTTTTCACAAAGATGGTGAGTGCCATCTTAAAACTTACTGGAGATTGGTTTTATATTTAGATTTATATAACTGGTTATGTGAATATATTTAAATACTGGGGAAATTCCTTCACTGTCTTAGAACCAAGCAAGATTCACCTGTGTTTTGTGTTCATGTTCATTTGCCTCTTAAAGGCAAGGGTTGAAGATAAATAAGGTAGCAATGTCTATAGTTTTGGCCTTAACTATGCCAATCTAATTATAATTCCCTGTATTTAAAATGGTTCCTTTTACTTATTGAAAGGCATTTTAGTGTGGTTTATGTGTAATATTAGAGATTATTCAACACCTCTCACATCTTATAGATCTATAAGGTCACATGCTTTTAAAATAGTAGCAAGTTAAACTTCACTCTTGAATTCTTTACAATCTAAGTCAAACTAAGTTATAATTTAGGATTGTCTTTAAACAGCCATTCAGAAACAAAACTGTAGAACTGCGTATTTGTGATTGGGAATGGTGCTTTTGCCAACTTAAAAGGATTAAAGTAACGGAGATATACACAAATTTTAAAATTATGTGTGATCACAAGACTAAAGATAATTAAAAAGAAAACCACAGATCATGATTTTTTGACTGTGCTTGATTTCATGACTGATGCACAAATTTTAATGATTAAAAAGTGCAGGAGCCCTAAATGTCAGTGCAGCAGTGTTAACCAGTCATGGTGCTAGATTGTTTACTTGGTTTTCTAGGACTGCCTCAACTAGAATAACACTTCACTAATTGACTCTTAGTTTCTTTGCCCAGATTGAGAACTGCAGCATTTATGCCAGACATGGACAGAGGAATGCCTCTGGTCATAGTTTTGTGATGTGTAACAGTGTATAATTACATACTGAATTATTTCATGCATAGTCTGTGCCATACACATTTAGAGTAGTCCTTGGAGATTTTGTGGAGATGGTGAGCACAAGGTAAGTCATAAAGAATAATGAGAAAATAAATCTATGCTGGTGGAGCTGAGAACTGTATCTTATTGGGACAGTGAGAAGACTGAGAAGATGTGAATCCATGGTCTCAAAGGTGATAGGGACGATTAGATAGGTGTTTAAGGCCTGAAAGCAATTTATAACATATGAGTCTTATTTTTATTTATAGAAGAAATGTGGAAAGCTTGCTGTAATTCATATTTGAAGTCCTAGTCTGAGTTCTGGTGGGGAATTTAAAAATGCATCCTGGAAATCCTTTAAAGATTTCAGACTTTGAAAGGCCTTGTAGCAGAGGACTTGGTGACTGTATAAAGTTAGTGGTATTCAGGGACAGTGTAGCAATTAGCTTACAAGGGGACAATTCTGGACTAATGAGAAAGACCTGAAGTGAAGGCTAGAGAGTTGATTTTTTTTTTTTTTTGGCATCCTGGAAATGATACAGGAAACAAACAAGATAGATACAGAAATGTGTTCAACATTTCATCTTGGCTAGTTGTGGCGTTTAGTTTGTTTTTTGAGACATGGTCACGCTGTGTCGCCAAGGCTGGAGTGCAGTGGTGCGATCTCGGCTGGCTGCAACCTCTATTTCCCAGGCTCAAGCGATTCTCTCACTTCAGCTTCCCAAGTAGCTGGGACTACAGGTGTTCGCCACCATGCCCAGCTAATTTTTTTGTAGAGATGGAGTTTTGCCATGTGGTCCCAGGCTGGTCTCAAACTCCTGAGCTCAAGCAATCTGTCCACTTGCCTTGGCTCCCCAAAGTGCTGGGATTACAGGTGTGAGCCACCAGGCCCTGCCTGGTTTTCAAATTCAGAAATCTTATTATTTAACCCAGAAGTAATCAGCCCAGTAGTAACTTAGGTTTAATTTTTTTTCAGGTTTAAAATTTTTCTCATTTCTTTTATTTTTTCTGAGACGGAGTTTCGCCCTTTTCGCCCAGGCTGAGTACAGTGGTGCAATCTCACTGCAACCTCCGCCTTCCAGTTGCAAATGATTCTCCTGCCTCAGCCTCCTGAGTAGCTGGGATTACAGGCACCCGCCACCAGCCTGGCTAGTTTTTGTATTTTTGGTGGAGATGGCGTTTCACCATGTTGGCCAGACTGGTCTTGGACTCCTGACCTCGTGATCCACCCACCTTGGCCTCCCAAAGTTCTAGGATTACAGGTGTGAGTCACCACGTCTGGCCAATTTTTCTCATTTCTATGCCTCCTATATTAAGGTCTGTGTTGGCAGAGATGAGTAACTGCCGTGTTCTAGGTCAGTTATAGCCAAGTACTTCTGGTGGTTTAAAATGTGATTCTGTAACTTTTTTATTTTTATTTTTTTGAGATAATTTCACTCTTGTTGCCCAGGCTGGAGTGCAATGGCGTGATCTCTGCTCACCGCAACCTCCGCCTTCCAGGTTCAAGTGATTCTTCTGACTCAGCCTCTCGAGTAGCTGGGATTACAAGCATGCGCCACCATGCCCAGCTTATTTTGTGTTTTTAGTAGAGACAGGGTTTCTCCATGCTGGACAGGCTGGTCTTGAACTCCTGACGTCAGGCGATCTACCTGCCTCGGCCTCCCAAAGTGCTGGGATTACAGGCGTGAGCCACCACGCCTGGCCAATTCTGTAATTTTTTAAAAAGGACATTTCTATCAGGGATATATACTTTCAGAAATAAGGAAATAGGGGGAAAAAAGAGCTAGCACTATAAACCACATGTTTTCATTTCTAGTGCTTCGCTGTAAGTGGCTAGGTTGGTAGAATCAAAAACAAGGGCCAGATGTATTTAAGGGGTATTCAGATGCCACCTACATGCTTATTTTGTCTAGAACAGTGCTGTCTAACAACTTTCTGTGACGATGGATATTTTGTAGACTTTTGCTGTCCAGTGTGGTAGCCACTAACCACATGTGGCTGTTAAGCCCTTGAAATATAGCTAGTGTGACTAGAAAGTATTTTATTTTAAATTTACATAGGCACAAGTGGCTAGTGGCTACTGTATTGACATTCTGGGTCTAGGACTAGAACCAGTGGTCTGTAACAAAAGTACTTTCTCTGTACTCTATTAAATCTAGAATTAGCCGGGCATGGTCGCTCATGCCTGTAATCCCAGCACTTTGGGAGGCCAAGGCAGGCAGATCACTTGAGGTCAGGCGTTTGAGACCAGCCTGGTCAACATGGCGAAACCCTGTCTCTACAAAAAACATAAAAATTAGCCAGGTGTGGTGGTGGGCACCTGTAATCTCAGCTACTTGGGAGGCTGAGGCACAAGAATCACTTGAACTTGGGAGGTGGAGGTTGCAGTGAGCCAAGATTGTGCCACTGCACTCAAGCCTGGGTGACGAGTGAAACTGTCTCCAAAAAAAAAAAAAATCTAGAATTCTTGGAAGTACATTATATTGCCCTTCAGAACAGATTCCAGTTCCTGTTGTGCTCACCTTTATAATTTTACCATAAGTTTTACCTATTCGTAAGTTGGCAGTTTTAGATAGATAACATTCTGGTGGTAGCTAGGGATTTACCTTTTGTCATCCTTTTCCTGCACTTTTCTCGAATTCCTTTATAGATGTACAGTTTTGCTTTAACCACTGAAGATTGCTGTAAATTATAAAGGGTGTGATAGAATCCACATGGCTGTCAAGAAGGAGATCTTACCAAGGACAGTTGACTGACTAGTCTCAGATTGTTTCATATCATTTATACTTGGGCAAGAGTAAACTAGATAACTTGGCGTCGTGGTGCACACCTGTAGTCCCAGCCACTCTGAGGCAGGAGGACTGCTTGTGCCCAGAAGTTCGAGGCTGCAGTGTAGCTGTGATTGTGCTACTGCACTCCAGCCTGGGCAACAGATAAAGGAAACTCCATCTATTTAAAAAAAAAAAGTGGTCTGGGTGCGGTAGGTCATGCCTGCAATCCCAGCACTTTGGGAGGCCAAGGCAGGCAGATCACCTGAGGTCAGGAGTTTGAGACCAGCCTGGCCAACATGGTGAAACCCCATCTCTACCAAAAATATAAAAACTAGCTGGGCCTGGTGGCGGGCACCTGTAATTGCAGCTATTTGAGAGGCTGAGGCAGGAGAATCGCTTGAACCTGAGAGGTGGGGGTTGCAGTGAGCGAAGACCGCCCCATCGCACTCTAGCCTGGGCAACAATAGTGAAACTCCGCCTCAAAAAAAAAAAAGTTTTCTTAGAATGGAAAATATTCATTCATGAGCTCTTTTGGCAATCCGTCATCTTATCAGAATATTCTGAAAACCAATAAGATGTTGCCAAGTTGGGGGCGAGAGCTATGTAATGCAAGGCATATGCCTGATGAAGTATACAAATACACCTGACCAGAAACTTTTTGTCTCTCACATAAGTCTCTTCTAGGCACTGTCGGGGTACATACTGAGCTGCTGCTTTGACTGTATTTTCTATGCCTCAGAATAACCATTGTCCTGGTGTTCATATCCTTAGAGTTTAGTACAAAATGTTGGATATCCATTTAATAGGTTCCAGGTTATCTTAGTTGGAGTTGGGGGTATTTGAAAATGTCATGCCTTCAGGCTATCATTTCCCTCAGAAAGCTAAGTAAATTTACTGCATTCATTTCTCAAAGAGTAAAAGTGCAGGTTGTATGTGTCTATGAACATTTAAACATGTTAAAATGTTAAATTTAACATTTTAAATTTAAACATTTAAATATGTCTGTAACTTGAACAGTGTAGTTTCAGAAAGGACCACTGGGCTAGTGTAATGCAGAAAATGCTGGGTCTAGGATTAGGAGAAAATTGTGTTTAGTGTGTGTCAATAAACAGCCCGTGGACCCAATCTGACCAGATGCCTGTTTTTGTAAAGAAAACTTTATTGGGCTTGGTGCAGTGGCTTATGCCTGTAATCCCAGCACTTTGGGAGGCCGGGGCAGATGGATCACAAGGTCAGGAGTTTGAGACCAGCCTGACCAACATGGTGAAAGCCCGTCTCTACTAAAATACAAAAATTACCTAGGGGTGGGGGGGCGGTGGGCACCTGAAATCCAGCTACTCGGAGGCTGAGGCAGGAGAATCGCTTCAACCTGAGAGGCAGAGGTTGCAGTGAGCCAAGATCGCACCACTGCACTCCAGCTTGGGCAACAGAGCAAGACTCCGTCTCAAGAAAAAAAACTTTATTGGATCACAGTCACATTCATTAGTGTATTGTTTAGGGCTGCTTTGGGCTACAACATTAGACGTTAGTGGTTGTGACAAAGCCTAAAATATTTAGTGTGGCATTTTACAGAGTTTCTCAGTTCTGTGTTTAGAGCTTTGCTTTATCAATCTGATTAACACAACATTGTATTTGTGGAGAATGGGAATAGGCACCTCAAAAGATTCACTGATGTGTGAATGCCTGTAACTGGCAAGCACAGAAAAATTTGTTCATATCTATGTCAAATTCCTTGAAAGTCACATAGTGAAAAATCACTACATCCAAGGTTAGCAATAACCTAGTTGTCGATATTTTCTATTCTCAATTGACTCATTCTGTGTGACATCTGACACACTTGACTGCTCTTATTTTCTCACTTCCCTCTGTTAGTTTCACATTCACATAGAATGAAACAGACATAAACATCCTTATGTATGTGTAGCTGTAATAATCTCTTGATAACCCACATACTTCAGCATGACGTTTTGCCCAAATTCTAGTCCCTGAACTTAAATTGCTTTGTAGTTATAAAGTGCATTCATATCTCAATTCATCCTCAGCACCTCATAAGGCACTGGGGACAGGCTCAGAGGTTGTTACTGCTAAAGGTCACACAGATACACTTCCTCGTTAGCAGTACCACATGTACTGACACCAGCCCTTCCTCCGTGCCTTCTAAAACGCCACATAAACTGGGTCATCTCTTAGCCTCTTTACAGAATGTACACACTTTGTTAATAGAAACAGGGCTTTCTCCAGGCCCATGAACTTCTCAGCCCTCACAAATAGAGACTGCTTCCACACAGTCCACAAAAGAGGCCATGTAGTCTTGGCATCTTCCAAATCACTCTTCTCTCACAGGCAGAGCTACTTGTGTGAGGTTTCTGACATCTGCATGGACCTTTGGACCTTTTGCTGTCATCTATGTACTTCTAGACCATTACTCACTGGGCACTTCACCTGGCTTATGATCTCTACTGCAACCCTTTTTTATTTTTAAAAGTTATCCTGGTAATAGCTGTATACATTCAAAGAACCTATCCTTAATGCCACTGTAGCCTCAATTTTTTACTTGATTTTAACTCTTCTGAGGGCTTTCCCATCATTATAATTTAGACTTATCAGTACTCCAGAACTACTCCACCTCTGAAATTAGAAATCCCAGTACAGCAGTCTTTGATCACAAGCTCATATTGTTCCTTGTCTCTCATTCTTATTTCTGTTGTATCTCCTTGAACTCACCAAAACCCCTAGGTCCCGATCATACTCTTCAGCCTCCCTTCCTCGGCCAGCCTCTCAGTGTATCTCTTCCATCACTGCATTGCCTACATCCTCTACCTTTGTCACTTGTGTTTCCTTTTGTGGCATCTGTTCTGCAAACAGCCTGAGAACAGCCCAGCAATCTTTGCTTCCATACCTGAACACCATAGGAGAAAATCACACTGCCGTCCGTCAGCACCACTGTAAACTTACTGTCTCTGATTCAGCTGAACCAGCAGAAACCTTGCGCAGCTGTCCTTTTATGTATCCATTCTTATCCCAGTCTTCATTGTTATTTTAGATGTTCATCATGCTCCTCATGATTCTTATCCCCACTGCCTTTCTTATAGCAGATGGCCTTGCCTCCCATTTCAGATATGAATTATTTACTTCCTGACTACGAGGAAGGTTTCTGTTGTACCCCGTCCTTCACTTTGAATGTTGTTCTTAATTCAGATATGTTTCAGAATGGTCAATCACATCAGAACAGTCGCTCTACATATTACACCCCAACATGGTCATTCTAACACCCATTCTCAACCCCCTTGTCCTCTGCCTCCCTCTCCCATAAAAGTTGGAAGGACTACATGTCTACTTTCTTTTAGCCCAGGAACTTTGCATGGGAAGCCACATTTAAACAATATAAATTCTGGAAATTAATATTTTCTAATTCAGTTTAACAAAATTATAGTTGTCTCTACCTGAATTGGGCATGTGTAGTGCGTCCAGACCAAGAGATAATACATCTTTGCAATTTGGGGATAGCAGGAGAAATCTATAGATTTTCTAAGTCACCTGCACTGAGTCGGGGCATGTTGTGTTGTCAGTAAGATGAAAACTTCTATACTTGTTTACTGGTGAATGGTAGAGGAAGACAGCCCAAGGATCTGAGACCTCCACTGACACTGCATAATGGAACCTTAGGCACATTAACCTCTCTGTATTTTAGTTTCCTCATCTGTAAACTGGCACTAATTATTTTAGCCCTTAGGGTGGTTTTAAGGATTAAACAAGAGAATGTACTTGGCATGTTGCCTGGCAGTCAGTAAACATTCAAAGATTAGCTATTCTTGAACTAGATGGGCAACAATTTATCAAATTGTTTAACAATTGGACATATTGCCTGGGAGAGAGGATGCTCACTGAGATGATTCTTCCAAGTGAAGTGAACAGGATGGTTTAGTGGGAGAGAAGTGCCTGGAATTAGGGATTTGTATTCCTGACTCTGGCCCTTAATTCTAACCATTGACTCATCAAGTGATGTCTCATACACTTTTAGTGACCTGGACCAAGAATCAATTAAGTTCAACCTCCACCAATTTCATTTACCTTGAAAGCTTTTCTAAGGGGGGGTCCAAGGCTTGTAGTCAAATGTATGTATACACTGATATGTATACATTCTCATCTTCTAAGTGTGCCTAGTTTCTCTAGTAATCTAAGAAAGGCATAGTTTTTAATATCCCATTTACTGGTATAATGCCAGCGCTAGTCAATTTCTCCTGAATCTTAAAATCAACAAGAAGAGAAACAAATTGAGTTGGGAATATGTGCATAAGAGGCAGCTTAGAGTGGGAAATGTTTAGGTGGTTGGCTGCAACCCTCCACTGTTCCATCTCCCAGGAGGATTTATTAGGATGTTCCATCCAGGTCATAGCAGGTTGCCACCTGGAGGGCCCTTACCTATGAAGAACTAGTGGTTCTGCCTCTCGTCCTGTCACAATGCATTGCTAACTTGTGTTTAGCAATGTTCAGTAGTTACCTTGTTAGAGTTTTGATTCTGGAACATTAGCACCTCCTATAATTTTTTTTTTTTTTTTTGAGATGGAGTCTTGCCCTGTTGCCCAGGCTAGGGTGCAGTGGTGCAATCTCAGCTCACTGCAACCTCCACCTTCTGGGTTCAAGCAATTCTCCTGTCTCAGCCTCCCAAGTAGCTGGGATTACAGGCACACCACCATGCCTGGCTAATTTTTGTATTTTCAGTAGAGATGGAGTTTCGCCATGTTGGCCAGGCTGGTCTTGAACTCCTGACCTCAGGTGATCCACCTGCCTTGGCGTCCCAAAGTGCTGGGATTACAAGTGTGAGCCACTGCTCCTGGCCCCTCCTGTAATTCTTTTTTTCTTTTTTCTTTTTTTTTTTTTTGAGACAGAGTCTTGCTCTTTTCGCCCAGGCTGGACTGCAGTGGTGCTATCTCGGCTCACTGCAAGCTCCGCCTCCCGGGTTCACGCCGTTCTCCTGCCTCAGCCTTCCAAGTAGCTGGGACTACAGGTGCCCGCCACCACACCCGGCTAATTTTTTGTATTTTTAGTAGAGATGGGGTTTCACCGTGTTAGCCAGGATGGTCTCGATCTCCTGACCTCGTGACCCACCCGCCTCGGCCTCCCAAAGTGCTGGGATTACAGGCATGAGCCACCGCACCTGGGCACCTCCTATAATTCTTGAATGGGGCATATGTGATGGTGATAACAAAAAAATCACTATGCTAGCTGGACAAACACTGTATGTTGAGTACAAAGGTTAGAGATGGTATAGGAAGAGACCTATGGGAGAGATTTTTAATTTATGAGTCTCCTGAGTTAGACTAGGTTAAGATATTTTAAAAACCAGTGCTTAGTGGGAAGTGACAGGGCCAGCCCATTTCACCCCCTCCTAACCTGGTATGTCTCAAAATAAGAATGAAGGAGGGTTTTTTGTGCGGTACCTCAAGGTCAGGGAAAGATTCATTTAAGCTGAGCATGGTGGCTTATGCCTGTAATCCCAATGCTTTGGGCTGAAAAGGAAGGATTACTTGAGGCAGGAGTTTGAGACAAGCCTGGACAATACAACAAGACCCCACCTCTACAGAAAATTTCTTATAAAATTAGCCATGCATGGTGGCATGTGCCTGTAGTCCTAGCTACTTGAGAGGCTGAGGCAGGAGCATCGTTTGAGCCTAGGAGTTAAGGTTTATAATAAGCTATGATTGTGCCACTGCACTTCAGCCTGGGCAACAGAGTGAGACCCTGTCTTAATAAAAGATTCAGAGACTCTTTTACCATTATAAAGCAAATGTAGGCTGTACATGCCAGATTCCTTTTGTAGATATCCTGCCTGAAGATTCTGATAGCTTCCTACTCATTATGCTAAACTTGATCAAGCAGGTTAGCACCAATGCCTATATTAGATACAAGAGAATACAGCCAAGGTATGTGATTTTCTAAGGGATCCTGTCAGCTGAAGCATTTCCCCCCTCCACCCAAGTTGGTTCTCCATCAGAATACCTTGGAAGTGGAGAGCTAATGTCTTTACTCTTGGCCTTCTACACAGCAGGGGCTATGTTAAAATCTAACTACCTTTTGAGTTCATAGGAAGGCAGCGAACTGCCCTTCAGGAAACAGCCTCCCCACCATTGGTTCTTCTAATTTACTGGTCATTCCTTCTCAACTTCATCTGCAGGCCTCTTTTTTGTCCAGTCTTGCAGAGATTGCTGTTGGTCTACTCAATACCCATTCTCTCCTTCATTTTTAGTAACAGAACTTTGGTTCTTTTCAGGGAAAAATGTACCTGTAAGAGATTACATTGTCCAACTTCCATAGACATGATTAATGGGTCAAGTGGAAGTCAGTTGGGTGGGACTTCTGGGAAATCTTCTGGAGACCTGACTCAGATAGGACTGCCCTTTTGCCCTTTGCTTTTCCTTTTCCTGCCTAGAACCGGGATGGAGTGGCTGAAGCTCCACTGGCAGCCAACTGGGGTTTTTGGCACCACTGAGGATGGAAGCCACACACCTGAGGATGGCAGAACACAAGGACAGAAGGACCTGGCACACTGGGGCAGTGATGAAGCTGCCATGCTGACTCAGACTTCTTTAACAATTTAAGAATTGCCCTTCTTATTTAAACTATTGCCATTTCAATTTCTGTAATATGCAGCTGATACTAATTTTTTTGTTTTTTTGGTTTTTTTTTTTTTTTGAGATGGAGTCTCACTCTGTCGCCCAGGCTGGAGTACAGTGGCACGATCTCGACTCACTGCAACCTCCACCTCCCAGGTTCAAGCAATTCTCTGCCTCAGCCTCCTGAGTAGCTGGGATTACAGATGCCCACCACCACACCCGGCTAATTTTTGTATTTTTAGTAAAGATGGGGTTTCACCATCTTGGCCAGGCTGGTCTTGAACTCCTGACCTCATGATCCACCCACCTCGGCCTCCCAAAGTGCTGGGATTACAGGCATGAACTACCACTCCCGGCCACTAATTCTGATACACTCACTCCTTATGTAATAGTGACTCGTAAAGTTATGCCTTCAAAAATTTTTCTTTATATTTTTTTCCCCTGGCAATATCCACACGCATGCCTTAAGAACACCAATGACTTCATATCCACAGTGCAAATCTGTCTTGAGCTCAACGGCCATACACTCAACTGTCTTTTAGACATATTTATCTGAGCTCTCCTACGGACACTGCGGAAAGCTAAATAAGGGCTCAAACGTGTCCATGCCCTAATCCCTGGAACCTGTGAATGGTACCTTGTATGGCAAAAGGGACTTTACAAATGTGACTAAGTTAAGGATCTTGAGATAGGGAGTATACTCCACAGTATTTAGATGGGCTTGATATAATTACAAATATCCTTATAAATGGGGGAAGCAGGAGTCAGAGTCAGAAGGCAGCAGTGTGACAGAGGAAGCAGAGACTGGTGTGAGGTGGCCACAGTCAAGGAGTACTGGCAGCCTCTAGAAGCTGAAAGAGGCAAGGAATGTTTATTAGTCCGTTTTCATGCTGCTGATAAAAGACATACCTGAGACTGGGTAATTTATAAAGGAAAGGGGTTTAATTGACTCACAGTTCCACATGGCTGGGGAGGCCTCACAATCATGGTGGAAGATGATAAAAGAGCAAAGGAGTGTTTTACATGGTGGCCAGCAAAGAGAATGAGAACCAAGAAAAAGGGGTTTTTCCTTATAAAACTATCAGGTCTTGTGAGACTTATTCAGTACCATAAGAACAGTATGGGGGAAACCAAACCTATGATTCAATTATCTCCCACAAGGTTCCTCCCACAACACATGGGAATTATGGGAGCTAAAAATTCAATATGAGATTTGGGTGGGGACACAGCCAAACCATATCATTCCACCCTGGGCCCTCCAAATCTTGTGTCCTCACATTTCAAAACCAATCATGCCTTCCCAACAGTCCCCCAAAGTCTTAATTCATTTCAGCATTAACTCAAAAGTCCACAGTCCAAAGTCTCACCTGAGATTAGGCAAGCCCCTTCTGCCTATGAGACTATAAAATTAAAAGCAAGTTAGTTACTTCCTAGATACAATGGGGGTACAAACATTGGGTAAATACAGCCGTTCCAAATGGGAGAATTTGGCCAAAACAAAGGGGCTAAAGGCCCCACGCAAGTCTGAAATTTAGCAGGACAATCAAATCTTAAAGCTCCAACATGATCTCCTTTGACTCCGTGTCTCACATCCAGGTCATGCTGATGCAAGAGGTGGGTTCCCATGGTCTTGGGCAGCTCTGCCCCTGTGGCTTTGCAGGGTATGGCCTCCCTCCTGGCTGCTTTCATGGTCTAGCATTGTCTGCAGCTTTTCTAGGTGCGCAGTGCAAGCTGTCAGTGGATCTAACACTCTGGGGTCTGGAGGATGGTGGCCTGCTTCTCACAGCTCCACTAAGCAGTGCCCAGTGGAGACTTGTGTGGGGGCTTCAACCCCACATTTCCCTTCTACACTGCCCTAGCAGAGGTTCTCCATGAGGGTCCTATCCCTGTAGCAAACTTTAGGGACATTTCCACACATCCTCTGAAATCTAGGTGGAGGTTCCCAAACCTCAGTCTTTTTTTTTTTGAGATGGCATTTCGCTCTTGTTGCCCAGGCTGGAGTGCAATGACACAATCTCTGCTCACCACAACCTCCACCTCCTGGGTTCAAGTGATTCTCCTGCCTTGGACACCTGAGTAGCTGGAATTATAGGCATGCACCACCACGCCCAGCTAATTTTGTATTTTTAGTAGAGACACGGTTTCTCCATGTTGGTCAGGCTAGTCTCGAACACCCGACCTCAGGTGATCTGCCCACCTCGGCCTCCCAAAGTGCTGGGATTACAGGCATGAGCCACTGCGCCTGGCCAGTTCTTGACTTCTGTGCACTTGCAGGCTCAACACCACGTGGAAGCTGCCAAGTCTTGGGGCTTGCACCCTCTGAAGTCCGAGCTGTACCTTGGCCCCTTTTAGCCATGGCTGGAGTGGCTGGGACACAGGGCACCAAGTACTTAGGCTGCACAGCACAGAGGGGCCCTGGGCCTGGCCCACAAAACAATTTTTACTTCCTATGCCTGCAGGCCTGTAATGGGAGGGGCTGCCACAAAGGTCTCTGATATGCCCTGGAGACATCTTCCCAATTGTCTTGGCAGTTAACATTTGGCTCCTTGTTACTTATGCAAATTTCTGCAGCGGGCTTCAATTTCTCCTCAAAAATGAGGTTTTTTTTCTATTGCATCATCAGGCTGCAATTTTCCAAACTTTTATGCTCTGTTTTCCTTTTAAAACTGAATGGTTTTAACAGCACCCAAGTCACCTCTTGAATGCTTTGCTGCTTAGAAATTTCTTCCACCAGATACCCTAAATTATCTCTCTCAATTTCAACATTCCACAAATCTCTAGGGCAGGGGAAAAATGCCACCAGTCTCTTTGCTAAAACATAACAAGAGTCACTTTATTCCAATTTCCAACAAGTTCCTCATCTCCATCTGAGACCACCTCAGCATGGATTTCATTGTCCATTTCACTATCAATCAGCATTTTGGTCAAAACCATTCAACAAGGCTCTAGGAAGTTCTAAACTTTCCCACATTTTCCTGTCTTCTGAGCCCTCCAAACTGTTCCAACCTCTCTCTGCCTGTTACCCAGTTCCAAAGTCGCTTCCACATTTTTGGGTATCTTTACAGCAGCACCCCACTCTATACCAATTTACTGTAGTAATCCATTTTCATGCTGCTGATAAAGACATACCTGAGACTGGGTAATTTATAAAGGAAAGAGATTTAATTGACTCACAGTTCCACATGCGTGGGGAGGCCTCACAATCATGGCGTAAGATGAAGGAAGAGCAAAGGGGCATCTTACGTGGCGGCTAGCAAAAAGAGAATGAGAATGTGAACCCCCAAAATTTGAGACAAGTCTCAGTTAATTTAGAAAGTTTATTTTGCTAAGGTTGAAAATGCACACCCATGACACAGCCTCGGGAAGTCCTGATGACATGTGCCCAAGGTGGTTGGGGCACAGCTTGGTTTTATACATTTTAGGGAGACATGAGACATCAATCAATATATATAAAAAGTACATTGGTTAGGGGGTTTCCAAGTCACAGGTAGGTGAGACAAATGGTTGCATTCTTTTGACTTTCTGATAAGCCTTTCCAAAGGAGGCAATCAGAATATGTATCTATTTCAGTGAACAGAGGAATGACTTTGAATAGAATGGGAGGGAGGTTAGCCCTGAGCAGTTTCCAGCTTGAATTTCCTTTTCCTCAGCTCACTGCAGCCAAGATATTTTCCTTTCACAAGAGCCAAGTGAAAGGGGTTTCCCCTTATAAAACCGTCAGCTCTTGTGAGACTTACTCACTATCACGAGCACAGTATGGGGGAAGCCACCCCCATGATTCGATTATCTCCCACACTGGGTCCCTTCCACAACACGTGGGAATTATGGGAGCTAAAATTCAAGTTGAGATTTGGGTGGGCACACAGCCAAACCATATCAGAATGGATTCCCTTATCAAATCCCCAGATGGAACCAGCTTTGTTTTCACCCTGATTTTTAGCCCACTGAGGCTCATTTTGGCCTTCTAACCTCCAAAACTGTAAGAGGATAAAGTGTACAGTAAGTTGTTACAATAGTGGTGGGAAATTAACACAAGCACCTCAAACCTAACATATCCAAAATAAATTCATTAATTTTCTCCCAAAACCTGATCCTCTTATATTGCCTACCTTTACACCATCCAAACCAGAAATTACTCATATATACTAAATTGTCTTATTCTCTCCTCCTCACTCATCACTGGGTATTTTTGGTTCTATGCATTATCCTTCAAATCAGTTCCTGATTCAAGCTTGCATATCTTCCATCTGTGGTATTACTGTAGCCCAGTGGTTCTCAACTGGGGGCAAATTTGTCACCTAGGGAACATTTGGCAATGTCTGGAGACATTCTGATTGTCACCACTGTGTGGGGGGCTGCTGCTCGCTGGCATCTAGTGGTTAGAGGCCAAAGATGCTCCTGAACATCCCACAGTGCACATGACAGCCCCCACAACAAAGAATTATCTGGCCCAAAACATCAATAGCACCAAGGATGAGAAACTGCTATAGTCTTATAACTAGTCTCCCTACCTCCCATATTAAGCCATTCCAGTCATGATCATTATAAATTCCAATTCCCTGATTAAATCTATTTTGTTATTAATCATAACTTGAAATCCCTTTTCTTTTCTTTTCTTTTCTTTCTTTTTTCTTTTTTCTTTTTTTTTTTTTTTTTTTGAGACAGAGTCTCGCTCTTTTCGCCCAGGCTGGACTGCAGTGGCGCTGTCTCGGCTCACTGCAAGATCCGCCTCCCGGGTTCACGCCATTCTCCTGCCTCAGCCTCTCGAGTAGCTGGGACTACAGGTGCCCGCCACCGTGCCCGGCTAATTTTTTGTATTTTTAGTAGAGACGGAGTTTCACCATGTTAGCAAGGACGGTCTCGATTTCCTGACCTTGTGATCCGCCCGCCTCGGCCTCCCAAAGTGCTGGGATTACAGGCTTGAGCCACCGCGCCCAGCCAAAATCCCTTTTCAATAGCATCAATATCTGGATAATTTGTGAACTTGTTGGCTTTTATTTCTCTCCGTTTTCAGTCATTTTGTCCTTTTTCTTGAAATGCCAGGTCATTTTTAATTGAATGCTGACTTGGGCTATGAAAAGTGATAGTGGCTCTGTAGGTTATCTTACTCCAGAGAAGGTTTACCCTTTCTTTTGTTAGATGGAATGATTATCTTAATCCGTTTAGAGACTGTGCTGACTCAAGGCTGGGTTGAAAATGTGGAAAGACTTTTACCTCTGGCTCAATTCCACTTTTTTTTTTAAGATGGGGTGTCATTCTATCGTCCAAGCTGCAGTGGCACGACAAGGGCTCACTGCAGGCTCAGCATTCCAGGCTCAAGCAATCCTCCCACCTCAGCCTCCTGAGTAGTTGGGACTAAAGGTACTCGCAACCATGCTCGGCTAATTTTTTTTTAATTTTTTGTAGAGACGGGGTCTCACTATTCAACTCCACTCTTCTTCTTCTTTTCTTTCTTTTTCTTTTTTTCTTTTTTTTTTTTTTTTGAGACGGAGTTTTGCTCTTGTCGCCCAGGCTGGAGTGCAGTGGCGCAATCTCGGCTCACTACAACCTCCACCTCCCGGGTTCAAGCGGTTCTCCTGCCTCAGCCTCCAGAGTAGCTGGGGCTACAGGCACACGCCACCACGCTGGCTGATTTTTGTATTTTTAGTAGAGACGGGGTTTCCTCGTGTTGGCCAAGTTGTTCTCAATCTCCGGACCTTGTGATCTGCCCGCCTCGGCCTCCCAAAGTGCTGGGATTATAGGCGTGAGCCACCGTCAACTCCACTCTTAAAGTGTAGCTTTTTGGAGTTCTAACAGAGCCTAGGGAGTTGACTGGGCCTATCCTAAGGCAAGTCTTTAACCTTATTTCTTTGACAAAAACTCTGTTCAGCTCTTTAGGAACTTTCTGCTGGGCTTCTTAGCCTCCTGCCTTGTTCAGCTTGAAAACGTAGCAAATGTCTTTTTTTTTTTTTTTTTTGAGACGGAGTTTTTGCTCTTGTTGCCTAGGCTGGAGTGCAATGGCACAATCTTGGCTCACTGCAACCTCCACCTCCCGTGTTCAAGCGATTTTCCTGCCTCAGCCTCTGAGTAGCTGGGATTACAGGCATGTGCCACCATGCCCAGCTAATTTTGTATTTTTAGTAGAGACGGGGTTTCTCCATTTGATCAGGCTAGTCTCGAACTCCTGACCTCAGGTGATCTGCCCACCTCGGCCTCCCAAAGTGCTGGGATTACAGGCGTAAGCCACTGTACCCGGCAGCAAATGTTTTAAGGGTAGGCTGTTGGGCACATATTCTGCCCCTTCCTTCTCACTGAGATATTCCTCCTTCAAGTCTCTGGTTATTGTTTCTTTATCCCCAAGATACTGCCAAGAGCTCTATGGTTTCTCTGCCTTTCAGTAGAGGGTCTCTACCCCAGCCCTGTCCCTGGGTTCTTAGGCTTTTGCTTCACACCCAGAACTGGTAATCACTCAGAGGAAAAATGTAGCTACAGAATGTCACCTCACCTCTCTTTGCAATTCTTCTCCAAGGTCTTCTCCTTTCAAGTCCTGATTTCTTCTCCATTATCTTCAAGCAGATTTTTAAAAAGACAACAAAACAAAACAAACAAACAAACAAAACCCAAGTTGGGTTTTTTTACAGGCGCGGTGGCTCACGCCTGTAATCCCAGCACTATGGGAGGCCGAGGCGGGCAGATCATCTAAGGTCAGGAGTTCCAGACCAGCCTGGCCAACATGGTGAAACCCCATCTCTACTGAAAATACAAAAGAATTTGCCAGGTGTGGTGGTGTGTGCCTGTAATCCCAGCTACTCAGCATGCTGAGGCAGAAGAATCGCTTGAACCCGGGAGGTGGAGGTTGCAGTGAGCCGAGGTCGCCCCATTGCACTCCAGCCTGGGCAAAAAGAGCGAAAATTTGTCTCAAAAAAAAAAAGAAAGAAAGAAAGCAACCCTGGTTTTTCTTACCATTCTCAGTAGGAGTGCTCTGCTGCAAGATACTTCATCTTTGGCTCCACACAAGAAAGAGGTGGACCTCAGGCCTCATCAACTCCCCCCAGCCCTCCCTCTTTATCTTGGACCTGCAGGTTCACTTACAGATGACCTGCCCTTATAAAGAACTTGCCTAACATCTCAGCCCTGCCTTGTTTTGTTTTGTTTTGTTTTTCGAGACGGAGTCTCGCACTGTCACCCAGGATCGAGTGCAGTGGCCCGATCTCGGCTCACTGCAAGCTCCGCCTCCTGGGTTCACGCCATTCTCCTGCCTCAGCCTCCCGAGTAGCTGGGACTACAGGCGCCCCGCCACCACGCCCGGCCAATTTTTTTTGTATTTTTAGTAGAGACAGGGTTTCACCGTGTTACCCAGGATGGTCCCGATCTCCTGACCTCGTGATCCACCCGCCTCGGCCTCCCAAAGTGCTGGGATTACAGGCGTGAGCCACCGTGCCCGGCCTCAGCCCTGCCTTAATGCCAGCAGAATAACATTGTCTTTCCTCACAATCTCCCGGCATCTCAGTCCCATTTATTTCCAGATCCCCAAACTAGCCTCCCTCTACATCCCAGGCCAGGGTAAATAATACTTGGACTTTCTTTACTTTTCTCAAAAGCAGGATTGCCTGCTTTCTAAATCCTGTGATTTTATTTTGTAGTGGTTCCCACTCCTGTCTCCTTGTTAAAATTCTGGAGTAAACGCTGTGCCTGCTCCAAATAAATTATGGAAGAAAACACATTTGGACACTCACAGATATATCGCATTCTGTTTTCCCATTTATTCCCAAGATAAAAGGTTTGATAGCCCTCTCGTAGGTTGAATTCTCTTCTATGGATTGTAAATTAGTCAATTTGTGACTATTTTGCTAAGCAGAGTCAAAGATCCCTATTAAAAACAATAATGGTGGCCATTTTATAACTACGGTATTTTGTGCTTCAATTGCATGGATACCAGGGGTTTTCTATGCCTGGTCTCGTTTAGCACTTAATCCTGTGCATATTGGGGGCGGGGGCAGTAACTGTTGAAGGCACTTTATTTAATCAGGAAACAGAAGCTAAGCGATGTTAGATTGCTCATTAGTAAGTTATAGAACTAAGATTCAAAGTCAAGACTCTCCAACGTCAAAACTCTTGCCCTTCCTAATACAGTTCTGCCTCCTAGCCCTTAATTCTCAGTATCTGATGTTACATAATTTCAAACCCTGGTCAGTCATTGTAACTACCCATGGGTCCCCAGAGAGAATGTGGATGTCTCAGAATGGTCCATCACCTTAACTGAACAGTTAAAATGCAGTGACAACATAGGACATGTTTAGAGGCTGATAATAAAATTTAAAAATATTATGCCTTCCATCAACAGATGAATGGATAAAGAAAATGTGGTCTATGTACACAATAGAATACTAGATAGCCTTTAAAAAGGAAATTCTCGCTGGGCACGGTGACTCATGTATGTAATCCCAGCACTTTGGGAGGCCAAGACAGGTGGATCACCTGAGGTCAGAAGCTCGAGACCAGCCTACCCAACATGGTGAAACCCCATCACTACTAAAAATACAAAAATTAGGCTGGGCACAGTGGCTCACACCTGTGATCCTAGCACTTTGGGAGGCTGAGGTGGGCAGATCACGAGATCAGGAGTTCGAGACCAGCCTGGCCAACATAGTGAAACCCTGTCTCTACTAAAAATACAAAACGTTGCCGGGCATGGTGGTGCACACCTGTAGTCCCAGCTACTCGGGAGGCTGAGGCAGGAGAATAGCTTGAACCTGGGAGGCAGAGGTTGTGTGTTGAGCCAAGATCACACCACTGTATTTCAGCCTGGGCAACAGAGCAAGACTCCATCTCAAAAAAAAAAAAAAAAAAAAAAAAAACTAGCCTGGCTTGATGATGGACACCTGTAATCCCAGCTACTTGGGAGGCTGAGGCAGGAGAATCGCTTGAACCTGGGAGGCAGAGGTTGCAGTGAGCTGAGACTGCGCCATTGCACTTCAGCCTGGGCAACCAGTGAAACTCTGTCTCAAGAAAAATATAAATAAATATAATCCCAGCACTTTGGGAGTCCAAGGCAGGTGGAGCAGAAGGTCAGAAGTTCAAGACCAGCCTGGCCAACACAGCGAAACCCCGTCTCTACTAAAAATACAAAAATTAGCCAGGCGTGGTGGCCGTTGCCTGTAATCCCAGCTACTCAGAAGGCTGAGGCAGAAAATTGCTTGAACCTGGGAGACAGAGGTTGCAGTGAGCCGAGATCACATCCCTGCAATCCAGCCTGGGTGACAGAGCAAGACTCTGTCTCAAAAATAATGATAATAAATAAATAAATTAAATTAAATTAAAAATAAAAAGGAAATTCTGCCATTTGTGAGAACATGGATGAACTTGAAGGGCATTATGCTAAGTGAAATAAACCAGGCTCAGAAAGAGAAACACTGCATAATGTCACTTGTATGTAGACTCTGAAAAACCCGAACTCATAGAAGGAAAGAGTAGAATGGTGGTCACCAGAGGCTGGCCGGTGGGTGGGATGAGAGTGAAAAAAGGGGAAATGGTCAAAGCATACAAAGTTTTAGTCATTTATTGCACAGCAGGGTGACTATAGTAATGTATATTTCAAAATTGCTATTAGAGTAGATGTTTAAATGTTTTTACCACAAAAATGATAAGCAGTTGATGGATGTGTTAATTACCTTGAATTAATCTTTCTACAGTGTATGCATATATCAAAACGACACATTGAACCCCATAAATATATACAAATATTATGCCTAAGTACTAGTTAGTGACTAGAACACACAAAGAAGATTGGAAGCTTTAAGTACATTATCTCTCAAAAGAAAAATAAAGAGATTATTGGTACAATCGTTGCTGACTTGCTGATGGGGCAAGGGGCACTACTGACCTCCTCTGGGCTATGCATAGATGAGGAGCAAAAGATGTAGACAAAGAAGTGGAATCGTGGCCTATGCAAATACCCAGCTAGTCCCTCATTGGAGTGACTCCTTGGACTCTTCCAGGTAGGTCTACATGTGCTGTTAGTTCCCAAACCCAGTTAACGTTTGTGTCACTCCTATAGCTGGAACTGCCTTTTTCTCCAGCACGATTTGTTTTAAATATGTTCTAGTCAGGGCTCCTAGCAAAGAAAAGAGATTTCATCAAGATATCTCAGATAAAGGAAAGTTTTGGAGGTTTGGGTTTTTAAAGAATAAGATATACTATCAATAATGAAAAGTCTGAAGGCCAGGCATAGTGGCTCATACCTGTAATGTCAGCACTTTGCGAGGCTGAGGCAGGAGGATCGCTTGAGCCAGGAGTTCAAGAATGCAGTGAGCTATGATTGCACCATTGCACTCCAGCCTGCCTGGGTGACAGAGTGACACCCTGTCTCAAAAATATAATAATAATAATAATAATAATAAAGATTCTGAGGTTTTACTCTACTTGGAAGCTAACAAGTTAGCCTGCCACCATTTTGTGGATGCTGGCAAAAGACACAAGACTCTTGGTCAGAGACAAGGGATAATTTATTAATTGCTAGAATAGCAAAAGCCAGAGTATCATCATTTCTGTGTCAGTTCCTTAACTCCAAGTCCCACAGGGTGACACAAAGATGGCCAGATATTACCTACACCTGCAGTGGGTTACATTACACAAAGATCCCAGAGCACAGGGAACCTGAATCTTTTATAATGAGCCTAAACCTGAATGACTTTGCCCCCTTGGGAGAAATTATATTTATCTTCCTAGTCAGTAAACAAAACTTGCCTTTTGCTCTAGAGGAACACACTATCTTTATCTTCCAAGGCTGTTCATTATACAAACATCCTTGAAAAAAATCATCCAGAACTAAGTCTCTATTCTCCAGAACAGTACCTCTGTTCACAAGATGAGTGGATGCATGAGAGACTCATGGAGAACTGTCTCCCAACACACGCAACCCATGGAACGTGTGGAAATTCAAGGACAAGGCTGGGCCTCACTGAGTCAGGAGCTAGAGGATGGCAGGGTTTGGGGATCTTAACTCTAGAGCACTACTATTACTGGGATTCAGCCACAATCCACATGTCTTAACTGCCCTGCTACCAACTGGAAAATCCGTTTTTAAATTTCAGTGCAAAATACAATTGACACAGATCCTTTTTTATCCCGGACCTTAAGGCATATATTGCTGATTAATCTGTGTTCTGGCTTTGGTCCGTTTTCATCAATGGCTTAGACAGTAGTGGTTGGAAGAGTTCATATGGTCTTAAAAACCTCCATGTGGGTGTTGATGCCTCTAGGAGGGTTCAAATAATGATCTCTCTCTTCCCCACACAAGTCCTGAATAAAATGAAAAATAAAACAAAGAACAAGTTAGATGGGAAACTAAATACCACCTCATCTACTGATAAAGATGAAGCTGGGAAGCTTAGGGCAAGACCAAGCGAGCCTACTAGCTGGACCCCAGAGTTAGACAGATTTCAGCACCCACTTGCAGGCAGTGCTGGACAGAGGAGTTAGAATGTCTGCTTCCTTGAAATGTTAGCTCCCAAAAGGAAAGAGAGATTCAAACCATATAGGCCTATTTCAATTCTCCCTAAATTTACAGAGGAAGAGGTAAAGGAGTGAGGAGATGCCATGAGTTCTATTAACTGAGCTTCCTCCACATAGATGGACATGTTGGGTAGTATTTTTTTTTCTAATAGTAGGAAGCAGTAATAGAATCATCTTCAATCTCTTACCCACTCCCCCCACCCCCATTGCATGCTAGGCATCCCCTTCATATCGTATATTTCCCATCACAGTCTCTGAGGCCCTGGAGGACAGGGTCAATGTTCTATTTATCTTTGTAAATAGAACAAAGATTTTTTATATCCCTAACAATATACTATTTGGCAGTATGAAACTAGTAAATATTCTATGAATTAATATATATGATCTCCCCAACAATAATTTAAGCTCTGGGATGGCAGAGACTACCTCATTTAATTTCTATTTCTCACACTGCTGTCAATTAATCTTATTCAATTGCCTGAACCAGAGATCTCAGACTCCCTCAAGAAATGGGGGTTTACTGGAAAAAAAACTTACTGTAATGTTGGAAGCTGGAATGGCATAGGCCTATAAAAGTAACTCTATTCACAGTCTGAAGCAGCTTTAGGGACCAGATTAACAGTTTTGCCCCTTCAGCAGTTGTTGGATCTTTCTTTTCTTTTCTTTTCTTTTTTTTTTTTTTTTTAAGACAGAGTTTTGCTCTTGCCGCCCACGCTGCAGTGCAATGGCACGATCTTGGCTCACTGCAACCTCCACCTCCCGGGTCCAAGCAATTTTCCTGTCTCAGCCTCCTGAGTAGCTGGGATTACAGGCACCTGCCACCATGCCTGGCTAATTTTTGAATTTTTTAGTAGAGATGGGGTTTTACCATGTTGGCCAGGCTGGTCCTGAACTTCTGACCTCAGGTAATCCACCTGCCTTGGCCTCCCAAAGTGCTTGAATTACAGGTGTGAGCCACTGCGCCCAGCCATTGTTGGATCTTTCATCTAATTTGCTACTGTTAATATGGCTTCTCTTTTTAGTATTTGTTTCTCTTTGATGTCTTCTCTGTGCCTGCTATTGACTAGCTGACCCTGCCCCCATTCAACCACGTAAGTGAGAAAATTCAATTGACTTGATTAACTCTCCTTGATAGGTAGAGCTTTTTAAACCAAGCCACTTCATAAGTTGCTTGGTGCCCATCTTTGTCCTGATAGCCTTCTCTTACTCCAAAAACCACCTAGGGCCCGTATCAATTAATTCAGGGCTCTCAGGAAGGTACTTTTCCTAGGAAGCAGTTGGTGGGCCTGACAGACCTTGTGGCTGGAATTTCTAATAAGGGTCTTACACAGGGCTTAAATTAAATGTTTATTTATGTTATCTGAAGAGTGAGTCTGAAGAATTTCATGACTATGTATAATTTATTTAATCCTGTTTAGTAAATTCTAGATATTTGTTTGAGCCTTAACACTGAGCTAGGGTATAAATATTCTATTCTGTGACTAGTATCTGTCAGTTATTTGGAGATTCTGGAAGAGTTTGTGAATCTTTCTCTTCACAGTCAGTTCCCTGCCTTTGACTAAAAAGCCAAATTTTTTTTGAAGTTAAACATTTTCCCCAGTGCATTGGAGAGCTATGGCACTTTGTTTTCAAACGATCATTCACCAGGACGATATGTTCTTTCCTCTCTCAGAATCATTCAGGACAGCGCTTTTACAAATATAAGCAATTTCAGGTTAGTCTGATTTGGCCTTTCAGTATTGCCTTATGTCTTTCTTAAAAATTTAACATGAATTTATTTATTTATCTATTTATTTTTCTAAAAGGTTTTTGAGATGGAGTCTTGCTCTCTTGCCCAGGCTGGAGAGCAGTGGTGCAATCTCTGCTCACTGCAACCTCCGCCTCCCCAGTTCAAGCAATCCTCCTGCCTCAGCCTCCCAACTAGCTGGGACTACAGGCATGCACCACCATGCCCAGGTAATTTTTTTTTTTTTTTTTTAGTGGAGATAGGGTTTTGCCATGTTGGCCAGGCTGGTCTCGAACTCCTAACCACAAGTGATCCACTTGCCTTGGCCTCCCCAAGTGCTGGGATTACAGGCATGAGCCACCGTGCCCCGCTAACATGAATTTTTAACATACATTTTGGCTGGGCAAGGTGGTTTACACCTGTAATCCCAGCTACTTAGGAGGCTGAGGTGGGAGGATCACTTGAGGCCAGGACTTTGAGACCCCCATCTCTAAAGATGAATAAATAAAAATACACATTTTGTATATTCTATCAATATTTTACATACATTATCTCAGTCTTCCTTACAGCCCTATGAAGTAAGTGTTTTTAGTGTTTTACAGATTAGAAAATTAGAGCTCAGGGGTCAGATGTGGTGGCTCATGCCTGTAATCCCAGAACTTTGGGAGGCTGAGATGGGTGGATCACTTGAGGCCAAGAATTTGAGACCAGCCTGGCTAACATGGTGAAACCCCGTCTCCACTAAAAATACAAAAATTAGCCGGGCATGGTGGCACGCACATGTAATCCCAGCTACTCGGGAGGCTGAGGCATGAGAATCGCTTGAACCTGGGAGGCGGGGGTTGCAGTGAGTGAAGATGGCACAACTGCACTCCAGCCTGGGCAACAGAGTGAGACTCCATATCAAAAATAAATAAATAAATGAAAAAGAAAATTAGAGCTCAGGAAGGTTAAGTAATTTGTCCAAGTGTGCACAACTGATGAGCACAGGAATGGAGGTTTCAAACCCAGGGCTGTCAAGGGCTATGGTCTTTACACTCACCTATGTTGAGTTATTTTCTAGGCTCTTTCGGAACACAGAGTGTTATGTGGTGGATCACAGAAAAGTGAAACTGCCTCGCAGCTCTCTTCTTTCTTGCTCACCACCTCTCCCTCCCATAGTTGCATTACCTGTTGCAACTAACTGGATTCTCTTTGTTCCATCCATCCACCAATATCTACTATATATTTTGATGCTTAATACATAAAAATACCTATTGGAAGCCTAAAAATTACACAAATTTAAATTTAGATGATTTAATAACACATTATAAGGTCAGATATTATCTAGGAGCTCTGAAGGGAATAAATGAGGAAATTAAAAGTATAACAAAAATAAAAAAATAAAAATTAAAGTGTTCTTGAGAGTAGGGTGAAAGAAAAAATCAGGGATCTTAAGAACTTCATATTATTCTCAGTTTTTCCTGGAGCTGGCTCTGTATACACGTGATTCTGAGGGTGACAGCAGCTTTTAAAAACTGGTAGCCAAAATTCTAACACTTCGCATAAAATAAAAATGCATTGAAAAATACCCCTTGGCAAATCAGGGCGACCTGGCATTGCTTGGCCTCATAGTGAACACAAGAGGGCGCTGAACTCCACAGTGATGCACAGGCCACAAGTAGCGTGGCAGCATGTATACAAATAAGCAGCATGTCTACAAATAGTTGTTTTCAAGCGATATTTCTTAAAAGTTATACCAAGTGTTAAAAAGACTTATAGCTTCTCTCCTAGTTATATCTACCTCTAGTTTAGTAGATATCCATCTCAGTTAATTTTATGATTTTATGTGCCTGGAAAATTTGCCAGAGACCAGATTGAAGGTCTTTTTTTTTTTTCTTTTTTTTTTCTTGAGACAGTCTCCCTCTGTCACCTAGGTTGGAACGCAGTGGTGCGATCTTGACTCACTGCAACCTCCACCTCCCAGGCCTCAGCCTCCCGAGTAGCTGGGATTACGGGCGTATGCCACCATGCTTGGCTAATTTTTTTTGGATTTTTAGTAGAGATGGGGTTTCACCATGTTGACCAGACTGGTCTCAAACTCCTGACCTCAAGTGATCCACCCTCCTCGGCCTCCCAAAGTGCTGGAATTACAGGCGTGAGCCACCACGCCCGGCCGGTCTTAACATTTCTGAAGAAATCAAAAAAAGGTTGGTGAGGCATGGGAGCATAGAAAGAAATGTTGCAGAAGCATCAGTAGGGACCATGCAAGCTTTCTCGGTGAAGGAGGAGCCTTAGCAATGACTTCAAATATTGCAATTCCATAAGAAGACCTGCACCGTCTTAGCTGGAGACCATTAACTTCCCTAAAACCATTAACTCTTCACATCAGCCAACCCCTATGCTCTGGTTCCATACTCACAAAGCAACCTCTGACAATTATTTAGCTTCTCGTGGGTGTCTGTGTCCAGGGATGGAGTGCTCAAGAACAAAATAAACATGAAAAATTCTCATTTCCCATGGCAAAACAAAACAAAAATGGGAATATTATAAATAAGTACTGTCCGGGTGCAGTGGCTCACGCCTGTAATCCCAGTACTTTGGGAGGCCGAGGCAGGCGGATCACCTGAGGTCAGGAGTTCCAGACCAGGCTGGCCAACATGGTGAAACCCCATCTCTACTAAAAATGTAAAAATTAGCTGGGTGTGGTAGCTGGTGCCCATAATCCCAGCTACTTGGGAGGCTGAGGCAGGAGAATTGCTTGAACCCGGGAGGTGGAGGTTGCAGTGAGCCGAGATGGCACCACTGCACTCCAGCCTGGGGGAAAAGAGTGAGACTTCGTCTCAAAAATAAATAAATAAATAAATAAATAAATAAAACTACATTTGGTAGCAGTTATATTTCTTATTTTGGGAGAGTCAAAGGACAAAGAAGATTTTTAAATGACACCCAGATTTTAAATCTGTGTGTCAGAGAAAACCACTAATAGAAATAGGAAAGAGTTGGGGGACAATGGGAATTAAGGTTTTGCCATGAATATGAGGTGCAGGTGGCAACTATCAACGAGCCGTCAGAAATGAAATATTGGTACTTAGGAGAGATAGGGAGGAAGATACCTGTTTAGGTCTCATTGGCATGGAAAGATTATTGCATGGATGGGATTACTGGGGAGGAGCGTGGAGAAAGAAGAAATGAGGCCTGAGGGGCCAGGCGCGGCGGCTCACGCCTGTAATCCCAGCATTTTGGGAGGCCGAGGTGGGCGGATCACTTGAGGCCAGGAGTTCATGACCAGCCTGGCCAACATGGTGAAACCTCATCTCTACTAAAAATACAAAAAAATTAGTTGGGCATGGTGGCATGCACCTGTAATCCCAGCTACTCGGGAGGCTGAGGCAGGAGAATCGCTTGAACCCAGGAGGCAGAGGTTGCAGTGAGCTGAGATTGCACCACTGCACTCCAGCCTGGGTGACAGAGCAAGACTCTGTTTCAAAAAAATAAAAATAAAATAAAAAAGTCCGGGCACGGTGGCTGACGCCTGTAATCCCAGCACTTTGGGAGGCTGAGGGGGTGGATCACCCAAGGTCAGGAGTTCAAGTCCAGCCTGACCAACATGGTGAAACCCCGTCTCTACTAAAAATACAAAAATTAGCTGGGCATGGTGGCGGGTGCCTGTAATCCCAGCCACTCAGGAGGCTGAGGCTGGAGAATTGCTCGAACCCAGGTGGCAGAGGTTGCAGTGAGCCAAAATTGCGCCATTGCACTCCAGCCTGGGTGACAAGAGCGAAACTCCATCTCAAAAAAAAAAAAAAAAAGAAAGAAAGAAATGAAAAAAGAAATGAGGCCCAAGGACAGTTTTAGGGAGCTAGGAAATAAAACCCAAGAAAGACAATGACAGGATAGGGAGGATAGATGTCATTTGGAAAAGGAAAGAGTAAGAGAGTAGTATCAAATGCTGCAGAAAAAAACAAAAAGGACAAGGACTGGATTTTTCCATTTAAAAATCACCAATGACATTCGAGAGGACAAGTTTCAACAGATACATTGGGTTAGAAGTTAAATATTAACCAGTTAACCCGTAGGTGGCCCTGGAACATCTTGTCATATCAGGAGCAAGAAAACCCTCATCTTGGAAGTCAACTTGAAAAGGATAACACTGGCCAAAGATGGGTTAATATGAGTGTCAATAAGGATAGTAATGGTATTAGTTCTCTATTGCTGCTGTAAAAAATTGCCACAATTTAGTGGCTTAAAACAACACAAAGTGGCACTTCTATAGGTTAGAAATCCAACCCATGTCTCACTGAGCTCACATCAAAATGTCAGCAGGGCTGTGTTCCTTCCTGCAATTCTAGGGAAAAATCTGTTTCCTTGCCATTTTCCAGCTCCTAGAGGTTGTTGCCTGCATTCCTTGGCTGGTGGCCACCTTCCTCCATCTTCAAAGCCAGCAATGGTAGAGTCTTCATATTACATCACTCTGCCCTCCTCTTTTGCCTGCCTTATCTATTTTTAAGGACCTTTGTGATTATGTTTGGCCCACTGGGATAATCCAGGCTAATCTCCCTATTTTAAGTTCAGCTGATAAGTAACCTTAATTCCATCTGGAATCTTAATTCCTCTTTGCCACATAACAGCATACAAGTTCCTGGGATTAGGACATAGATCTCTTTGGGGGAAGCATTATTCTGTCTACCACAGCACTACAACAGATTGACACACATCAAATATGTTTAAATGCATGAGTTCAAGATAATATTATATTAAGACAAACAAACAAAACTCACTGCCAGGAAACTGACACAGTGCTTTTGAAAACTGGTAAATAAAGAGAAACGATCAACTATTTGTCCTGCCTTTCCTGTAAGGACTCTTACCTTGGTAACCAAAAAGTTGATAAAGTTTTCTTTATAAAAGTTACTACCTGGAAAGCTAATACATGAGCAGCAGGTGCCACCATTTCCCAATGCTCAGTGAATTAATGAATCTGAGCAGTGATTATCAGTGATGGCTAACATCACAAAAACAAAACAGATATCAGGATATTCTGTCTTCTGACAGGAATGCAGAATACCACCTGCAACTCCTTCTTGCCAACACAACTGATCCCAAAACTAGTGAAGCCTCCAGCTTCAACCACCAGTTTATAGGAAATACAGGGGATAAAGGAACACACGAAATGACCACATAGGTGCAGTGAACAAAACCCAGACTGTGGGAAAGTCCACGGGACAAATGACCTATTTCTTCAAGAAATCGTAAGAACAACAACAACAAAGATAGAGGGCAACTTATTGTTGGAAGACTTAGAAATGAAACATATCAACAATGACAATGCATGGATTTTATTTGGGTCCAAATTCAAGCCAACTAACTTAATAATTTATAAGGCAATTAGGAAAATGTAAATAATGACTGCATGAATAATTGATGATATTAAGAAAGTGTTTGATTTTCTCAGGTGTTCCAATGAAATATTTACAGATTAAATGACATAATGTCTGGGATTTGCATCAAAATAACCTAGAGGCGAGGCCAGGAGTAGGTTGGGGAACAGATGAAACAAGAGTGGACAAGATGGAGACGATTACCATAAACTGATCATTGTTGAAGCCAGGTAATGGGTTCAGGGAGTTTCATTATACCGCTTTCTTTCTCTTTTTAAAAATACTTGCAGTTGTCTACAGTTAAAGAAAAATACCATTTAAAAAGGTGGTTGAGCCCGGGCGCAGTGGCTCACGCTTGTATTCGTGTTTCCACTGCGTCAGCTGCAGGCTGAGGGGAGAAAGCTCTGCCTGATCTAAGTACTGCATTACATTTTGTGTCCACTGGGCGGCAATATCAACATTTGATCCTGCCTGCCACTAAATCCTCAGGAGGCAGCAGTGCCAGATTACATCTGTGTCTGTGAAGTTCCACCTTTCCTGCTTCTGATCATTTTCTTCCCCCATTCTCCACCCTGTCAAACGTGGAGCTGCCAGAGCCACGGTGACTGGGAAAGAGGAGCAGACGATACAGGCTAGGAAACAGAGAGGAGGCTGATCGTCCCACTTTTCCTCAAGTTGGGGTAGAGGAAAGGCTTTCATCTTAAAGACTTGCATTTTGGTTTTGTTTTGTTTTGTTTGTTTGTTTTGTTTGTTTGTTTGTTTGTTTTTTGAGACGGAGTCTCGCTCTATTGCCCAGGCTGGAGTGCAATGGCGCGATCTCGGCTCACTGCAAGCTCTGCCTGCCGGGTTTATGCCATTCTCCTGCCTCAGGCTCCTGAGTAGCTGGGACTACAGGCGCCCGCCACCATGCCGGGCCAATTTTTTGTACTTTTAGTAGAGACGGGCTTTCACCGTGTTAGCCAGGATGGTCTCGATCTCCTGACCTCGTGATCCGCCCGCCTCGGCCTCCCAAAGTGCTGGGATTACAGGCGTGAGCCACCGCGCCCGGCCTAAAGATTTGCATTTTGACTAATGCATGAGATAAAATTTTAACTAGTGGCTTGGCCCTAGACAAGACCAGAGGATTTTTTTTTATTACCTAAGAGTAGAGCTGATACTGAGCCAGTCCACACCATTATGGCCGAACCCATTGTCAAAATACTCAAATCTCCTGTACTAGTTGGTAAATAGCCCCAGCCTGCACCCCTGGTGTTCACTCACCGCCCTGGCTGCCATGACCCTGATGCTGGAACCCTCCATGAGCCCTGCCATGCAGAAACTAAAGAGGTCACACTTGGCCCAGCAGCGGGCCCCCAAGAGCTGCTCCACTTTGGCCAGTGTGAGTTCCAATTGGGGTTGCAGCTGAAACAATTATTAAGATTGGCCAGGGAAATCACGGGACAGGGAAGGGCAGGAACCAGTCCCACTAATAAAGTTATTTTCACTGTACTTCCTTTTGGTTAAAGTACTGATTACACAATTATTGACATACTTAGGAAAATCAACAACCACAATGACAAAATGAAGGAAATGAAAGAGTCAGAGTTGCAGGGTATAAGATACACCTATGCAAATAAACTGCATTTCTACACCAAGTTAAATTTAAAATGATTAAAAATTCCATTCATAACAGCAAAAAGGCACTAGTAATTCAAGACAGGAGATTTTGTCAAGGAAGTAATTTCTTTTTCTTTTCTTTTTCTTTTCTTTTTTTTTTTTTTTTTG
The DNA here is from genome assembly GCF_029289425.2 of Pan paniscus. Classification (NCBI taxonomy): domain Eukaryota; kingdom Metazoa; phylum Chordata; class Mammalia; order Primates; family Hominidae; genus Pan; species Pan paniscus. The sequence goes on along the minus strand of NC_073255.2, from coordinate 29,943,131 downwards.
AGACGGAGTATCACTCTGTCACCCAGGCTGGAGTGCTGTGGCGCGATCTCGGCTCTTTGCAACCTCTGCCTCCCGAGTGAAAGCGATTCTCCTGCCTCAGCCTCCTGAGTAGCTGGGATTACAGGCGCACGCCACTGTGCCCGGCTAATTTTTGTATTTTTAGTAGAGACGGGGTTTCACATGTTGGTCAGGCTGGTCTCTAACTCCTGACCTCGTGATCCGCCCGCCTCAGCCTCCCAAAGTGCTGGGATTATAGGCATAAACTACCGCGCCCGGCCGGAAGTAATTTCTAAATCCCAGGAGAAGATAGAAAAAAAAAAAAAGCAAGCCACAAGAGTATGAATGGAAGAAGACTAAACATGGGAAGATGGTAATAGGATCCAGGTCACTGGTTTTCAAAGCATGTTCCTTGGATCAGCTTCTCTACTAAGAACTTGAATATGGTATCTCTCACCCTTCACAGCATCCCTATCGGCTGGACATCATCACCCACACTTACCAATGAGGAATGGAGGTTAGAGGGGTAAAGTGCTCGGCGCCTGAGGTCCCTCCCAGAGTTTCTGAGTGGCAGCACCAGGGTTCAAATACAGCTCTGCCTGACTCCAAAGCTATGCTTTTCCTACCAAACAAGGCTGCCTCCCAATTTTAATAGGATGTGGTAAAAATAATTTCGTAGATGGTAAAGAGCTATAGAATGGAATCCTGATTAAGTACAGCATGCTCTACTCCCCTCCCTGCTCCTGAATGCCAAGAAGCCCTAGGCACTTCCACACGTCTTATGTGTGTCACTTTCTTTGGGTTTCTATTAGCACAAGTTTAGATCACAACATTTTCAGAGCTGGTAAATCAACTGACTTGCTTGCATTTGAGCAGGAAACGTAGGCTGAGTACCTTATGGCCAATCGGCTCTCACTGCAAAAGGGCAAACCAAATTGCATCACTGGCTACACTGGAACCAGAGGAAGAAGACGACTTCAATGAAGAACTCAGACCATTGTCTGAGTGGGCTCACATGCTGGCTCCATTCAAACAAACCTGTTCTAGCACAGCTCAAATTGGCCCCTCTCTGTCCTTAGCAAAGCATAGGAGAGAGGATGTATTTCACCTTGGTAGCCACATCAGGTGACAGAATTTAATCCCCTGGGGAAAATGCTCAAGATTAATGTGGCCAGTTGGGTGACAGTGCTGAATTACCTCACGCTCAGATTTCTCTCATAGATCAAGTGGTAATTAACATGATATAGACCAGTGACATATTGTAGCTGTGGTAATTTCCAGGAAAAAGTACATGCCTATGTATATACATATATATATGTACGTTCCTACATATATATAAAAGTACATATATATAATTTTCTTTTTAAAAATTTACCCTTTTAACATTTGTTTTAAAAATTATCTTAAGCAGAATCATATGAGTTTACTAATATTATATTCTGTATTTCAGCTTTTAAAAATCCTGGGTCTTCCGTTTAACAAAATTTAACAAGATTTGCCAATCTTGCCTTTGTTCGCGACCAATATTCCCCAAAGCCCCTGGTTTCACTAACACTAATTATAAATGGGCTTTTGATGGTTCAACTGTTCCCTATGGCAAGAAGATGAAAAGGCTTCCAGAGAGAAAGCAAATCTCAGATTCTTTGTCCTTGTATCCTTTTTCTTCTCTCAGAAGCGCTTTTACCTGACATCTCAAGAGTTAGAAATTCACAATCTAGTAGAAAAAGTAACACCCACTACCAGATTAACAATTAATTCAGCACCGCCCACGGAGTGAATCACAGGATTTCCAGTAGTGCACAGAATACTCAATGGGACTTCACTGCTGGCTGTAGCTAATAGCTGGGGAGAAGTCCAGGAACAGAATTAAGAAAAGGAAGGAAGTTTCTCTTGTGAGGACAGTCAAACAGGTTTAATGCATCCTTAAAATTACACATTTTAAATGATTAGTATTTAAAGAGAAAATGTATATGATTCTCTCTTTCATAATTCTAAGATTTTCAGTCCTCATTTTCTTATCTGTCTCCTTTTTGATCTGTAAAAAACCACATATTATCCAGAGAAGCCTGGGAGATGGGTCAAAGGTTTGTGCCCTACCTCAGAAATTTTCAACATCAGCTCACAGTCACATATGTCAGCAGCTGTTGCACCTTGCACTTGAGTTAGGGGGGCGTCTTCTATCTAAATCAAGACTTCCCTAGGGCACATGAGAAGCCAAGGGCAAGAAGGGCTCATTTTTCAGGCGTCTTTCTGATCATATTAGAAATGTTTAAAATGAGGACAGGCTCTGATATCATTAGATTTAAGGCCCGAATGTCATTTCAGTCTCAAGAGGACTCTTAAAAATAGGCCATTACGTGGAGAGCACTTGCAAGGCTCCAGGGGAAAAGGCGCTCAGAGTAAAAAGGATTATGATATTTAACAGGCACATTTTGCACATTCTAAGAAGTTGGGGGCGAGGGAGAAGCATTACCAAGTCCATCATTGTGCATATATTACAGCATATAAAGGTTGCCATTGTACTTGAGTTTGAGTTTCCGTCTGTCAAGGTTACATTGACACACATACATTTGCTATCAGGAATGTCTGGACTCCCTTGACAATGAGAAAACAAAACACTTCCGTGCTTATGGTTGTTGGTAACAATAATGGGGTTGAAATCTGTCAAAGCTGGGGGTGAATGGTGAGGAGGGCCCTTGCACTAAGTCACATATAGTTAAGCTGTGAGTGGCGCACTTGGGAGGGTGTGTTATCCTATCCCACAAAAGAGGAGGGCTGACTCGTGAACCTAGTATTCAGCAGCTTCGGGGTCTTTTCCTGTCACTGCAATTTTCTATACGTGATCTTCAGAGTTAGATGGCCTGTTTGAATCAAGGTTTCACGATTACAGCTTTTCTATCTCTAATAATGGAGCAATCTAGCTTCTTCACATTTGCGTTGATAGTGTGTTATGTGTACTTGTTCTGGCCTGATCTAGCAAATGAAGTTTGCTAGCTGTCCTCTAGCAAACACACTGAAATGCAACATTCACCTCAAGACCTTTGCTAAAGATGTTTTTCTTCCTTGAGACAAAGTGTCGCTCTGTCCCCCAGGCTAGAGTGCAGTGGTGCGATCTCTGCTCACTGCAGCCTCTGCCTCCCAGGTTCATGCTATTCTCCTGCCTCAGCCTCTCAAGTAGCTGGGATTATAGGCGTGTGCCACTATACCTGGCTATAATTTTTGTATTTTTTAGTAGAGACGGAGTTTCACCATATTGGCCTGGCTGGTCTTGAACTCCTGACCTCAAGTGATCCACCCACCTCAGCCTCCCAAAGTGCTGGGATTATAGGACAGGTATGAGCCACTGCTTCTGGCCTAAAGATTTGATCAAAAAGACAGAAAGCTCTGTGACTTTGGTGAGCCTTTGAGCCTCTGTTTACTTGTGAGAATGATATTCATAATATCCACTTCTTATGGTTGTGATAACATGATAGGACTGTAGTTTGGATTATCTGGGTCTTTTTTAAAGCTAGAAAAAAAAGTCTGGCTAGGCACGGTGGCTCATGCCTATAATCCCAGCACTTTGGGAGGCCAAGGCGGGCGGATCGCCTGAGGTCAGGAGTTCAAGACCAGCCTGGCCAACATGGTAAAACCCTGTCACTACTAAAAATACAAAAATTAGCCCAGCATGGTAGCAGGCGCCTGTAATCCCAGCTACTTAGGAGGCTGAGGCGGGAGAATTGCTTGACCCTGGGAGGCGGAGGTTGCAGTGAGCTGAGATCGCACCATTGCACTCCAGCCTGAGTGACAGAGCAAGACTCCATCTTAAAAAAGAAAAAGAAAAAGAAAAAGAAAAAGAAAAAAAAATTCCTCTGAAAGTTCCTGGCAGTCTTTTGTCTCTAGAAGTAGAGGAGCTATCGATCCACCTTTGGAGGAGTCTTGCTTTATTTTGAAAAGAAAAAAACACCAGAAGGGACAATTTTACTTTAAAAACGGCAAATCTCCGGTATAAGTGCGTTTGTGTATACAGTGATGCGCCACTTAACGATGGGAATATGTTCCGAGAAATGCATAGTTAGGTGATTTCATCATTGTATGAACATCATACAGTGTACTTACACAAACCTAGGTAGTGTAGGTTTAGTAAAGGCTACTGCACACCCAGGCTAGATGCTATAGCCTATTGCTCCTAGGCTACAAACCTGTATGGCATGGTACTCTACTGAATTCTGTAGGCAATTATAACACAACAGCAAGTATGTGTGTATCTGAACATATCCAAACATAGAAAGGGTACAGTAAAAATATGGTATTACGATCTTATGGAACCATAGTTGCATAGGTGGCTCGCCATTGGCCAAAATGTCATGCAGCACATGACTGTACTAATGCATTTAATCTTTCCAACATTTAGAATTGTTATATTTATTTGATTTAACAAGTATTTAGTTGCACTTATATGCCAGTTATTGGTCTAAGTGCTTTGCAAATTTTAACCCATTCAATCTTCATAGCAACTCATATTACAGGTATGAAGTAAAATCACTTGCTCAAGGCTGCATAGCTAATAGGGAACAGGCCAGGATTCACACTCAGGTAGGCTAGCAGCAGAGCCGGTGCACTTAGCCACTCTGCCACACCCCAGATGCTCTGAGTGTAGTGTCTGCCCTGTTTACCACCATATCCTAGCCCCTAGAAAAGTAACTGGACTCTGGCAGGCACTCCAATATTGATTGAGCCTGGCTGCCTGGCACCATTCTAAAACACTTTATCCATAACAACTAGCCTAATTGTTTTAACAACCCTGTAATACATAGCTACTGTTATTAGACTGAGCACACCATTTATCACCCTAACCAGGATATTATTAATAATCATAGTGGAAGAACAAGGGTAAGCCAGGACTGTCCCAAGCGAGCCAGGACATATACCAACCTGTATTATTATTACTGTGACTATACAGATGATGAAACGGAAGCAAAGGGAGGTTAGTTCACTTGCCAAGATCACATATCAGTAAGTGATGGCATCAGGATTGGAAACCAGATAGTTGGACACCAGAGGCTTCAGTGGTGACTCTTCAATGGGGAAGTGAAACTTAGAGAGGTGGAGCATCTTATTCAATGTTACACAACCAGGTAGCCCCAAATCCCGTGCTATTTCTGTTATACATACTTCCCCTTCTAAGGCATTTATACCACAGAGATCATTCATGAACCTCTTAGTCTTCCAAACCACCTTTGAAGAAAGAAGTGCTCTGAAGGAAATAAGCACTCTCCATACATGGGAATGAGTTTTGCTAAAACCCGTGGGAAAATATTCAGGCAATATTTATTACATATTAACTCACAAATATTTTGGATTTCCAGATATCTTTCTGTTATTGATTACTAGTTTAATTATCTCCTGATCAGAGAACACACTTTGTGTGATTTCAATTCTTTTCAATGTGTTGATTGTTTTATGGCCCAGAAAATGGTTTATCTTGGTGAACGTTTCACGTGCACTTGAAAAGAGTGTGTGTCCTGCTAAGGTTGGGTAGAGATTTCTAGAAATGGCAGTTAGATCCAGTTACTTGACAGTGTTGTTCAGGTGTTCTCTTTCTTTGATCAGTTTCTGTCTACTTATTCTAACAATTACTGAGAGGAGTGTTAAAGACAATTATAATTGTGAATTTGTCTCTTTTTCCTTGCTGTTTCATTGGTTTTTGCTTCTGCAATTTGAAACTCTGCTATTAGGTGTGTACACAGTTACGATTGTTATGTGGTCCTGGAGAATTCTCCTTTATCATGATGTAATCTCACTCTTAACTGGTTAAATTTTAATTTAATTTTATATTTTAGGGACAGGCTCTTGTCCTGTTGCCCAGGCTAGAATTCAGTGGTGCGATCATAGCTCACTGCAGCCTCGAGTTGGGCTCGTATGTTTCTCCCACCTCAGCCTCCCAAAGTGTTGGGAATATAGGCATGAGCCTCTGTGCCCAGTTTATAATTGGGTCTTGTTTTTCATGCAGTATGACAATATCTTTTAATTGGTATATTCAGATCATTTATATTTAATGTAATTATTGATGTGGTAGGATTTTTGTCCACAATTATTATTTTGTTATTTGTTTGTTGTCTCTGTTTTTTGTTTCTCTGTTCTCCCTGTGCTGCCTTCTTCTGCGTTCTTGGAATACTTTTTGGTATTTCATTTTAATGTAGCGTTTGAATTTTTGTCTATATCTCTGCATTTTTTTCTTTTAGTGATTACTCTAGGGATTATAATTACATTTCTAAGCTTTCATAGTTTATTTAGCATAATTTTTTTTTTTTCGAGACGGAGTCTCGCTCTGTTGCCCAGGCTGGAGTGCAGTGGCACGATCTTGGCTCACTGCAAGCTCCGCCTCCCAGGTTCACGCCATTCTCCTGCCTCAGCCTCCCGAGTAGCTGGGACTACAAGCACCTGCCACCACACCCGGCTAATTTTTGTATTTTTAGTAGAGACGGGGTTTCACCGTGTTAGCCAGGATGGTCTCGATCTCCTGACCTTGTGATCCACCCGCCTCAGCCTCCCAAAGTGCTGGAATTACAGGCATGTGCCACCGTGCCCGGCCAGCATTAATATTTACAAGGCCAAGTAAAATGTAGAAGGCTTGCAATTGTATATAGACTTCTTTGAACCACCTCCCCCTAGAATTTTGTGTTATAGTTGTCACATATATTACATGCATTACATTGAAAATCCCACCACATAATTTTATAATTTTTTGTTTTCAGTAGTCATAAATATTTAAAAGGCTTAAGAGGAAAAAATAATTATATATATACACACATATATACATACATATATATGTACATATACAGATTCATACATATATATAAATATATAAATATATATATGACAAAACAGACAGCTCTCATTCCTGCTACTTTGTCTTCGCTCTTGAAGATACAGATTTCTCTCTGGTATTATTTCCCTTTGCCCTGAAGGACTTGCTTTAGCATTTCTTTTAGAGGAGTTCTGCTGGAGACACATTTCTTTAGTTTTCCTCCTCTCAGAATGTCTTTATTTCACCTTCATTCTGAAAAGCTATTTTTTCAGGATATAAAATCCTAAGTTGACAATTCTTTTCCCTCATCACTTAAAAAATATGTTGTGGTTCCATAGTTTCTGATGAGAATTCATGATGATTCCCCTGTGTGTAACATGTCATTTTTCTATAGCTGCTTTTCGATTTTTTTTTTTTTTTTTTTTTTTTGAGACAGAGTTTCACTCTTGTTGCCCAGGCTGGAGTGCACCATCTCAGCTCACTGCAACCTCCACCTCCTGGGTTCAAGCGATTATTCTGCCCTCAGCCTCCCGAGTAGCTGGGACTATAGGCGTGCACAACTACCCCTGGCTAATTTTCTTTTCTTTTTTTTTTTTTTTTATTTTGAGACAGAGTCTTGCTCTGTCGCCAAGCTGGAGTGCAGTGGCATGATCTTGGCTCACTGCAACCTCCGCCTCCCAGGTTTAAGTGATCCTCCTGCCTCAGCCTCCCGAGTAGCTGGGACTACAGGCATGTGCCACTATGCCCAGCTAATTTTTGTATTTTTAGTAGAGACAGGGTTTCACCATGTTGGCCAGGATGGTCTCGATCTCTTGACCTTGTGATCCACCCACCTTGGCCTCCCAAAGTGCTGGGATTACAGGTGTGAGCCGCTGCACCCAGCCCAGATTTTTTTTTTTTTAATTTCAGAAATTTCATTATGGTGTGTTTAGACATGGTTTCCTTTCCATTTATTCTGTTTGGGGATGACCGAGATATTTGAATCTGTAAGTGTATGTTTTTCATCAGATTTGAGAAGTTTTCAGCCATTTTCTTTTTAATATCTTTTTCTCCCCCCAGTTTTTTAACTTCTTCTGGGATCCTAATGATGAGTATTTGACCTTTCAATAATGCCTGTATTAGTCAGTGTTCTCCAAAGAAACAGAATCAATAGAATCTATGTATCTATGTATCTATCTATCTATCTATCTATCTATCTATCTAATCAGAGATTTAGTACAAGAATTGGCTTACATGGTTATGAAGGCTGAGAAGTCTCATGATCTGTTGTCTGCAAGGTGCAGAAGCAGGAAAGCTGGTGATATAATTCATCTGAGTACAAAGGCCTGAGAACTAAGGGAGCCAATGGGATAAGCTCAGTTCAAGTCCAAAGGCCCAAGAATCAGCAGCAATATCTGAGGGCCAGAGAATATGGATATCTCAATTCAAACAGCAGTGAATTAGCCTTTCCTCAGCATTTTTGTTCTATTCATGCCCTTAATGGATTGGAGATGTTCACCCACATCAGTGAGGGTAATCTTCTTTACTCAGTCTACTGATTCAAATGTTAATCTCTTCCAGAATCACACCTTCACAAACACACCCAGAAATAATGTTTTAGTAACTATCTGGGCATCCATTAACTCAGTCAAGTTGACATATTGAAATTAATCATCACAGTGCATACATATCCGAGAGTCTCTGTTTATTTTTTTCAGTCTTTTTACTTTCTGCTCTTTATATTAAAAAATTTCCATTGATCTATCTTTAAGTTCACTGATTCTTTTCTCCATCCTGTTATTGAGCATATTCAGTGCACTTTTTATTCCATAAATTGTAGTTTTCAGTTCTAAAATAATTGGCTCTTTTCTATAGCTTCTGCATCTCCCCTGAAGAGTTCTATCTCTCGAGATAGAACTGTTTCAGGTGTGTTTACTTTTACTTCAGATGCATGCTCATGTAGCAGTCATATGGCTGCTTTAAAGTCGTCTTTGGGCCGGGCGCGGTGGCCTGTAATCCCAGCACTTTGGGAGGCCAAGGCGGGCGGATCACGAGGTCAGGAGATCGAGACCATCCTGGCTAACACGGTGAAACCCTATCTCTACTGAAAATACAAAAATTTAGCCGGGTGTGGTGGCAGGCGCCTGTAGTCCCAGCTACTCCGGAGGCTGAGGCAGGAGAACGGCGGCCTGAACCCAGGACGCGGAGCTTGCAGTGAGATGGCTCTACTGCGCTCCAGCCTGGGCAACAGAGCAAGACTCCGTCTCAGAAAAAAAAAAAAAAAAAAGTCGTCTTTGGGCCAGGTACAGTGACTCACGCCTGTAATCTCAGCACTTTGGGAGGCCAAGGCGGGTGGATCACCTGAGGTCGGGAGTTTGAGACCAGCCTGGCCAACATGACGAAACCCCGTCTCTACTAAAAATACAAAAATTAGCTGGGCATGATGGCGGGCACCTGTAATCCCAGCTACTTGGGAGGCTAAGGCAGGGAGAATCGCTTGAACCCGGGAGGCAGAGGTTGCAGTGAGCTGAGATCATGCCACTGCACTCCAGCGTGGGCAACAGAGCAAGACTCTGTGTCAAAAAAAAAATAAAAATAAAAATAAAAAAATTAAGTCGTCTTTGGCAATCTTGGTGTTGGCATCTATTGTCTTTTGAGAATTGGTCACATTTACCTGGTTCTGTGTCTGTCAAGTAATTTTGCTGCTAGATATTGTTAATGTTGTATTGGGTAGACTCTGAGTCCTGTTATAATCCTCTGGATTCCCGGGCAAAAACAAAAAAAAAAATAGAAAAAAATCATTTGGAAATTACTTTTTTTCCTGTTCGTTTTAGCAGACAACCTAACTGGTTAGTTTCAGACTGTAAGTTCTGTAGACAATGGCTTCAATGTCAGTTCAGTTTTCTAAACCTTTGTTGTACTTCTATGGGTATGTCTGATTCATCTACAACTCAGGGAGAGCCTGAGGTTTGTGCAGGTTGATGCACAGATTTGGAGAGTCCATATCTCCAATTCTCTTCTCTCTTGTTCCCTCCCACTCTCTCCACAGCCCACAGAGACCCCTCCCGCTCCTTTGGTCAGAAAGATGAGTTTCCTGTGGGAATTTTAACCATCCACGCTGCTGCTCTACCATGCAGCTTTATGATTGGAATCTCCTCTCTGGGCAAAGCTATGAAAGAAAAGAGAAAAAAATGGGAAACTCATTCCCTTACAGGTTGCTTCTTCAAGTTTTGACTCCTTTTCATAATCTGCTGCTGTTGTTTACTTTTCAGAACTTTTGGGTAGTTGCTTTTTATGTTTTGGACAGTGTCTTGTAATCAGCAGAAGAAAGAGACTGTACAGGGCTTATGGGGTGGACCAAGCCAGGATCAGAACACTCTATAAAATCTTAAAATACATTTATACTTTGACCCACTAATCCCATTTCAGGAACTCTGTCACTAAGAGAAAATCACCTGTACATAAGGATATATATATATTAATGGTTACTGCAGTATTTTTTGCAATGGCAAAATTAAATTAGAAGCAAACTGAATGATCATCAACAGGAATGGTTGAATATTCCTGCACTGTGGAATATTTTGTAGCTATTGAAATGAATGAGTTGAATCTATATCCACATGACAGATGATTGCTAGTTGTCCCTCAATATCAATTCCCCTCTTCTTACATAATATTAGATTTTTTTCCCCCAGTGAAAGACTACATTTCCTAGCCTTCCAGATATGGTTTGGATTTGCGTCCCTGCCCAAATCTCATGTCAAATTGTAATCCCCAGTGTTGGAGGAGGGGCCTGATGGGAGGTGATTGAATCATGGGGCTGACTTCCCCCTTGCTGTTCTCCTGTTAGAGTTCTCCTGAGATCTGCTTGTTTAAAAGTGTGTAGCACCTCCCCCATCTCTCTTCCTCCTGCCTCCTCCCTCTTCACCTTCTGCCATGATTGTAAGTTTCCTGAGGCCTTCTCAGCCATGCTGTACAGCCTGTGGAACGTATGCCAATTAAACCTCTATTCTTTATAAATTACCCAGTCTCAGGTAATTCTTTTTAACAATGTGAGAACGGACTAATATACTTCCTTGGCTAGGCGGTGTTATGTGACTAAGTTCCAGCCAATAGGATGTGAGTGGAAGGAATATATGCAAATTTTTGTCTTGCTCTTTTTTTTGTTGTTGCTAAGACAGATGGTCTGGCTCTGTCTCCCAGGCTGGAGTGCAGTGGCGTAATCATGGCTCACTGCAGCCTCAAACTCCTGGGCTCAAGTGATCCTCCTGCCTTGGCCTCCCAAAGTTCTGGGATTACAGGCATGAGCCAAAGTGCCCAGGCTGCCTTGCTCTTAAAGGGAAGGAGCTTGTCCTCCTTTCCATCTTTCTTCCAACTGACTGAAATGGGACATGATAGAAGGAGTTGGAGTAACTGTCTTGAATAATGAGATGGAAGATTTTTGTTGAGCCACAATATGAAAGGACATAGGTCTCCAGCATAGTCAAACTACTATACCAGTCCTGAATCACTGATCCATATTTTCAACTGGGAGATATATAAACTTATATCTCATATAAGTTTCTGTATTTTGTTATCTCTTTAATGTAGCAACCAAATTTATATCCTAAAAAATGTATCTATTGGCCTGAAAAGACATACATGAAATATTGAGAAAAGCAAATTACAAGTAATGTGTACATTATGATTCTATATTTGTAAATATCAAATGTAACCCATAAATATTTGTGTGTGTATATATATGTATATAGGTATATATACGCACACACAAATATATATACATATGTATATATGTATGTGTGTATGTATATGTATATATATACACATAAGGTTATACATCAACTATTAGCTTTGGTTACCTCAAGTGTGAAGAATGGAGAGATGTTGGAGAATATTTAATATTTGCAATTAATATATGTATTTGGATTATATCATTTATGAGCAAATATTACTTTTTTCACAGCAATCGAAGTCTTTTATTGTTTTTTAAATTAACTAATTATTTTACAAAAACTATAGAATAAACGAATGAAGTAAGATTTATTTAGGATTCCCCTGGTGCCATCTCTCCGCACTTATAAGAGTTGTGTCCAGTTAAGAAAATTTATATCCTGGCCAGGCATGGTGGCTGATGCCTGTAATCTCAGCACTTTGGGAGGCTGAGGCGGGTGGATCACCAGAGGTTAGGAATTCAAGACCAGCCTGGGCAACATGGTGAAACCCCGTCTCTACTAAAAATACAAAAATCGACTGGGAGCTGTGGTATGCACTTGTAATCCCAGCTACTTGGGAGGCTGAGGCAGGAGAATCACTTGACCCCAGGAGGCAGAGGTTGTAGTGAGCTGAGATCGAGCCACTGCACTCCAGCCTGGGTGACAGAGTGAGACTCTGTCTCAAAAAAAAAAAAAAAAAAAAAAAAGAAAGAAGAAAGAAAAGAAAATTTATATCCCTTCTTTAGATGAAATGGGGAGAAGAAAAAGAGCCATTCCTCTGCTTGCTACTTCTTCATTGCTTTTAGCTGAAAATATTTGTGTCAAAGAGGCATAATCTGGAATGTCCCTTCCTGACTCCTTTCATAGCTAGTTTTGTTTAAGAAGCAATTCAAGCATAATTGCTAAAAACAAGTAAACTAGGTGAATGTAAATGGCTTCCAAGTTTATAAATCAAGTTTTCAATGACAACTGTTTTATAAACTATGTCTACTTACAATTACGCCCAAAAAATTTGGGGGGGAAACTTGAAGTCTTAAAATGAAATTAAATAATAGATATTCATAAAACAATTATTTTAGTTGACAAAAATTATATATACTTATTGTGTACAACATGATGTCTTCAAATATGTATACATTGTGGAATGGCTACATCAAGTTAATTAACATATGTATTATCTCACTTTTTTTTGTGATGAGAACACTTAAAATCTTCTCTCAGCAATTTTCAAGAATACAATATAGTATTATTAACTATAGTAAATATGTTGTAGAATAGAGTTCTTGAACTTATTTCTCCTATCCAACTATAATTTTTTATACTACTCAGGAGGCTGAGGCAGGAGAATCACTTGAACCTGCAAGGCAGAGGTTGTAGTGAGCCGAGATCATGCCACTTCACTCCAGCCTGGACGACGGAGTGAGACTCCTTCTCAAAAAAAAAAAAAAAAAGAAAGAAAGAAAGAAAGTGATTTATGCAAGAAAGATGGCAGTACACGAGTCAACAGATGACAGTGAAGATGAAACTTTGTTTGGCTCTGCCTCAGATGACTGGCAAAATAAATGTGCATTTATATGTTACATGATAAGATATTGAAGATATGTACATACCTATTTTAATGATCCTCCTCTTTAACTAAAATTTTTGATCAGCTGATCAACTGTAGATCTTGATATGTTAATAGAATATTAGTTATATTACAAATAGAAAATATGTTGGATATCAATCATGTATAAATATAATAAATATAAAATAATTAAATATATTAATATGAAATAGTACATAATACATATGTAATATATATTATAGGTCAGACAAGAAGTTTCTTCAGTATGATGTCATTTTCTCAAGGGAAGCATTGCCAATGTCTGTGTGTACCTTCCCAGGACACAGATTACAAGATTGTTGTTATACAGAAGAGTGCTTGTGATATTTGCAATTTTCCTGTGAAAAATTTCTCTACAAATATTGTGATGCTCATTTTAAAAATACTTCTATTAGGCCAGGTGCGGAGGCTCACGTCTGTGATCCCAGCACTCTGGGTGCTGGGCGGATCACGAGATCAGGAGTTCGAGACCATCCTGGCCAACATGGTGAAACCCCGACTCTACTAAAAATACAAAAATTAGCTGGGCACGGTGGCACGAGCCTGTAATCCCAGCTACTCGGGAGGCCGAGGCAGGAGAATCGCTTGAACCCAGGAGGCGGAGGTTGCAGTGAGCCGCGATCTTGACATTGCACTCCAGCCAGGATGACAGTACAAGCCTCCGATTCAAAAAACAAACAAACACTTCTACTAAAGAAAACAATCATGCCCATCATTGTCTGCAAGAGAAATGACTGGATATCTCATTTAGCTCACATTTTCTGCCCTGAAGAAGCAATAAAAAGGAATCAAAATACTCTTTCTTTTTTGGAATAGTCACCTGCTCACACTGGCAGAGTCTCAGTAGCCTAGAGTGGGGACAGACCTCACCACCATCCTATGTGCCCAGGTTCTGGTGCTTTGGGCTATTTGGGAAATGAAGACTCGCTCCTTCAGGCAGAGGCCAGGAGCAGGGCCTGTAACATCCAGTTAATACTTGACTCTGCATTTGGTTGGAAAGAAAGGGATTGGAGCCTCCTTTCAGCCAGTCTCTGTCTCAGTCCCATTTCAACAACAATGATAACAATGATAACAACAATGACAAGAGGTTCGACCTGGAGAGAGAAAGCTTCTCCCAATTTTCACAGATCATAAAATAGAGCCTTGGGGTCAGATGACAGTTTCAGTTTTCCACTTAGTTAATTTTATTTGTTACAGCTGTGCTTGCCTCTAAGGCAAGATTATAATTTGGAAAAAAAAATTATAACAGCAACAAAAATGTTATTATGGTTGGCTCTTGACAAGTAAGATTTTATTTTATTAGTAATTTTTGCACTGAGAGAAACTTTGGTTGACAGTTTCATTTTGTAAGATCTCCCTCTCTTAGATAGCCGTAGATTTCTTCTCCTTGATCGGAAAATCTTTAATCCAATAAACATAAAAGACACTCTGCATTATAGTCGTCTCTTGCAAAACGTTTTGTTTTCACAAACATCATATTTCACATAAAATATTGTGAAAGATTTAGCAGAGGGAGTTCAAGGTTGCCTTAGAAAATGGCACTTCCTAAAACTGCTCCCACAAATCAGATTTTTCTTCCTCTGTTGAAATCTCTGTGGTCTTGGCATTGTGAACATCCTTCTTTAAACATCTTCCCTTGCTTCTTTTTTTTCCGTGCCTGCTTCTCTAATCACTCCAAGGTTTTTTTTCACTGCCCTCTTTCTCATCCCAATCCCTAGCTGTGGAAAATCCCTAAAATTCCTTTTCTTGCCTCTTAGTAATCCCCAAACCCTTCCCATCTGTCCTCTCAACTCTCCTGTCTAACTGATGCTTCACACATAGTAAATGCTCATCAAGTTTTGAATGAATGAATGACTTCTAAATCTCACTCAATCCCAAGCTCCAGTCCCTCTGCTACTTCACACTCAGCACATCTGACCTACACAGTAGGTCCTGCTCCTCCCTACCTAGCCAGTTGGTTTTTTATCTCCCAGTTCCTGTGAAAGACAGAAATGTTCTTTGTTTTTCCTTTGTTTCGGCTTGCCCAAAGCCACACAACTCATTAGTACCTGGCCCGGGATCTTCTGACTCCAGGTCTGGTGGGGCTCTTGGCTTCTACTTTCAATCATCCAAACTCGGAACTTTAAAGCCAGTGTTGGTTCATCTCCATTATTCCTCCCTCAGAACCATCTGGTCACCAAGGCATGGTGCTTCTGTTCTTAAAATGTCTCTCTTTTTTTTTTTTGAGACAAGAGTCTCACTCTGTCACCAGGCTGGAGTGCAGTGGCACGATCTTGGCTCACTGCAACCTCCACCTCCTGCGTTCAAGTGATTCTTCTGCCTCAGCCTCCCAAGTAGCTGGGACTACAGGCACGTGCCACCACATCTGGCTAATTTTTGTATTTTTAGTAGAGACGGAGTTTCACCATGTTGGCCAGGATGGTCTTGATTTCTTGACCTCGTGATCCGCCTGCCTCAGCCTTCCAAAGTGCTGGGATTGCAGGCGTGAGCCACCATGCCTGGCCAAAATGTCTCTTATATATCTTTTCTTTCTTCTCCATCTTTCTGGCCACCACCTCCATCCAGTCCTAACACCATCCCCTGGTGTCTGGCCTCCTATGACAATCTTCATCAGCGCTCTATAACTCTGGCTGTCCTTAATCCATCCTGCACACTGCCACCCTCCCTTTGCCACCTCCTTTCTCTTCAATAAATCGAGTTTTAGGCCCAAGAGAATCTTTATAGATTAGAAAGCTCAACCCATTAATTAAGAAATGAGAAAGTGAAGGTCCCGGGAATTAAAACAACTTGTTCAGGGAGTCACACAGCTAATCATTCATTTCCTACACAAGAGCTTTCCATGGCTCCCTAGTCTCTGCTTCGTGGATGTTCAGCTCTATATTCCATTCCTTTTTTTTTTTTTTTTTGAGACAGAGTCTCTCTCTGTAGCCCAGGCTGGAGTACAGTGGCGCGATCTTGGCTCACTATGACCTCCACCTCCTGGGTTTAAGCGATTCTCCTGCCTCAGCCTCCTGAGTAGCTGGGATTACAGGCATACACCACCATGCCCAGGTAATTTTTTTGTAGTTTTAGTAGAGACAGGGTTTTGCCATATTAGCCAGGCTGATTTCAAACTCCTGACCTCAAGTGATCCACCTGCCTTGGCCTCCCAAAGTGCTGGGATTACAAGCATGAGCCACGCTCCCGGCCTGTATTCCATTCCTTTTCCCTCTTCTGCCTCATTTGTTTCCCCAGAACAAGCCCACAATGGGGCAGATATAAAATTCAAAAAATCTGCCCATCTCAGTACTAGAAAAAGATTCATTTTTTGGAGAGAAAGTTGCAGGGCAAGATTCTTACTTCCAGGAGACCAGATTAAAATGGCCTGGGGAAGGGAAGAGAGAATAACTCAGAAGCCCAGGGGAGAAATGAGAAATATTCAACACAAAGGTGGAAGGTAGAAGAGACGCTGCTATCACAGGGCAGAAGAGAGGCTAGGAACCAACTTCCTGGAGCTGCTCCTGTCCTGTTCCCCATATCACACACCTCTGTGCCTTGCTTCACACAAAAAATAAGCCATTTTCCTGCAAGCTTTTGTCTTGGGCTCTGCTTCTTGGAAATTCAGACTAAGACAACCTCTCAGCACAGGCCACTCATCACCTGTGAAAATCTGCAATTTAACAGTCTGAACATATATAAATTCCACAAACAGAGGAGTGGGGGCCTAATGACTAAGGTGGACAAACAGAGGCAAAGGAAGGATTTTCCTATGAGTGGGACAGCAGTGGGCTGTCCCACCGATAAGAGTGTTTTAAAATAGCCAGGCGTGGTGGCACGTGCCTGTGGTCTCAGATACTCTGGAGGCTGAGGTGGGAGGATCACTTGAGCTCAGGAGACGGAGGTTGCAATGAGCCGAGATCGTGCCACTGCACGCTAGCCTGGGTAACAGAGAGAGACCCTGTCTCAAATTAAAAATAATTTTTGAAAAAGGGTGTTTTTGCTTACCTGGGAGACTTGAGTCACATCAGAGTGTCTAACAATGTGATTTATGGCAGGGGCTTTGGGCCACCTGGTATCTGTTCTACCTCCAGAGGGGCTGGAAAATAAAGGACAGCCTTTAGTCTATGACACACCGTCTGTGTGATCCAGCCCCAGTAAGAATTCTGGACATGAAGACTCAGGTGAGCTTCCCTGGTTGGCAATACTCCGTGTATATTTCAAACATCATTGCCAGGAAAGGTAGTGATGTCCATGACTCCACTGAGAGTAGACAACTGGGAGCAACGTGTTTGAAACTTTCTAGGTGATATGGTTTGGCTGTGAACCCACCCAAATCTCATCTTGAATCGTAGCTCTCATAATCCCCACGTGTCCTGGGAAAGACCCAGTAGGAGGTAATTGAATCATGAGGGCGGGGTTTTCCCATGCTGTTCTCGTGACTGTGAATAAGTCTCACGAGATCTGATGGTTTTATAAAGGGCAGTTCCCTTGCACACACTCTTTCGTGCCTCCACGTAAGACATGGCTTTGCTTCTCCTTCACCTTCCTCCGTGATTGTGAGGCCTCCCCAGCCATGTGGAACCGTGAGTCCACTGAACCTCTTTTTCTTTATAAATTCCCCAGTCTCGGGTATGTCTTTATTAGGAGCATGAGAACAGACTGATACACCTGGACTCTGCCCCATGTGTCTCTTCTTTTCACTGATTCTAATCTGTATCTTTTCACCATAGTAAACCAAAGCAGTGGGCATAACAGTTTTGGTGCATTCTGTGAGTGCTTCCAGTGAATTGTCAAACCCGAGGATAGTCTTGGGGACCCCCTGAACTTACAAGTGCTATCAGAATAAAAAATGATCCTCTACACTGTCAAATAGGACAGACTAGGGAAGCCAACCTGTTGTAGGAAAAAGGGGAAGATGAGTAAACTATATTCTTCTGTCAGATCTAGTTGTACATTTCTTTCTGTGTTTGTTTCAGCTAGATGCCACCAGGCTTGTCACAGAATTCAGAGATTCGTTGTACCTATGACGAGGCCAAAGCATTAGAGATAGATGAGGGAGGTCTCTGTCCTCAATGCGTCTTCACCCCATTGTGGGGTGAAGCTGGGAATCTCTCTTAGGAAAAGGTGAGTTGGGAGGTAGGTGAGTGAAATGGACACTTGGAAGTTTTGACAACTTTTCTCCATGTGAAAATTGTTCCTCGTTAATCAAACTTGAAAAATCTGAGTAAG
Source organism: Pan paniscus (assembly GCF_029289425.2). Classification (NCBI taxonomy): domain Eukaryota; kingdom Metazoa; phylum Chordata; class Mammalia; order Primates; family Hominidae; genus Pan; species Pan paniscus. Next base: position 29,924,839 of record NC_073255.2, on the reverse strand, counting down.
CTAACAGGTTTCCTTATTAAACTCATTTAGGCTGAGGACTCTTAGTATTTCTGCATTCATAGCACCAAGTACAATATACAGCATAGGGTAAATTCATGGTCATTCTAATTTTTAAATTAATCGTTTGGTATGTAATTTCATATAAGGTAAAAAAGAGGACTTCTGAACTTAATCTGAAAAGATGTCTCAATGTATTCTTACAAGCTCACCTTTGTTTGACGCTAATTTTAATTTTTCTGATTTGATTGGAAAAAACATTTTGAAGAAAAAAGCACCCATAATATCCTATTATGAAAATTTTCTATATTATTATGTAGCCTCCATATTATCTGAAATCCCTGCTGAATATTCTCTATCGTTCATAAATATTCTGTATAGTTTGTAATCAAAGTATGCCTAAAGAAGATAACGCTGGTGCTGTGCAGAAGACAGTTTAGACAGTTGCACTGCTGATCAGGACCCAGTAATAGAGCCAGCAGACAGAAGAACCTGAGTCCTTTAGTCATCCATGGAGGAGAGCCCCAGCATCCTGGAATACCCTGCTGGACTGATATAAGCATCAGAAACTCGATTTTTTTTTTTTTTTTTTTAGCTGTTACATCTTGGTTCTGTTTATTATAGTAGTTGAATCTACTCTACTAATGCAAAAATTGATACCATGCTAGCCAGGTGTGGTGCCATGAAGAAGGGTACTGCCATAAGAAAGACCAAAAATATGTGATATCGTTCAGGTGCAGTAGCTCACGCCTGTAATCCCAACAATTCAGGAGGCCGAGGCAGGCAGATCAGGATGTCAAGAGATCGAGACCATCCTGGCCAATATGGTGAAACACCATCTCTACTAAAAATATAAAACTTAACCAGGCGTGGTGGCGGGTGCCTGTAATCTCAGCTACTTGGGAGGTCGAGGCAGGAGAATCACTTGAACCTGGGAGGCGGAGGTTGCAATGAGCCGAGATCATGTCACTGCACTCCAGCCTGATGACAGAGCAAGACTCCATCTCAAAAAAAAAAAAGGTGCCATTGGCTTCACAGTTGAGCAGCAGGAAAGGAAAAAATAGTATGCTATAAATCTGAACATTCTAAAGTCTATGCTGTCAACCACACTGCAGAGCCAAAATAGGGCTTCCTGACTCACTCGCTGTGAATGGTTACAAGTGTGCTGATACATTGATGCCCTCTGCCTTCCAAGGGAACTCAGAGTTCAAGGTGGCCAAGCTCCCCAGCCTGGCTGCCTCCAGCCAAGAGCAGCCTCATGTTTACCACTAGTGAGCCGTTTAAATACTAAATAAATATAAAGCAATTTTTTCATTCCTTTTGACTGAAAAAGAAAGCAACCTCTGTAAACTCTCTTATAAAACCACTCAGACTTTTTTCTGTCTTGAGTTATATAAATGATTAAAAACCCTAGCCAATTTCAAACTAGTTTCTTCTCCCCTTTTTCCCCCAACTTCCTAAATCAAAGACTGTCAAAGTCAGCATATATCATGAGTCTCCTGTATTAAGTAGATTACTTTTTTTTTCTGCCCTGCTTAACTATAATCACAGGTAGCATGAGAATTACAAGGAATTTCATCACTGAATTTCCTTTTCAAAAATTTACTTAAATCAAGAATTTGTGGTTACCAAGAGTGATAGTAGGAAGTGGGGTAATCCATGCTGTCTATACAAGTAGGGCATATTATTAATGCGCTTTGTTCCAAATTGTGAAAACAGGCCAGCTGGTGAAGACCCAACAACAAACTAAGGCCCAGGTGGGTCAAATTCCAAACTTGAGACATGGCTAAGACATCGATTTTTCTTGGTTCAGTTGTATATTCTCAAGGAGCTCTCATATTATACCTTTTTAAAAAGTGTATGCCTTAAAAAGGATTAAAATGGCAAACTTTGTTATGTATATTTTACCACAATTTTTAAAAAGGTATATGAGACAAGAAGCTTTACTTCTGACCTGCCTATTCCCAGATGCATAGAATATCATAGAATATCAATGTGAGAACCTTAGAGATTGCCTAGACATTTTGATTATTAAGCACTTGATATTTACTCATTTATACCTCAACTTATTTCAGGAAGTTCAAGGCAACTTAAAAGCTATATAAAATATAGTGAGACAGGCCGGGCACGGTGGCTCACGCCTGTAATCCCAGCAGAATTTTATTTTGGGAGGGCTGAGGTGGGGGGAATCACTTGAGGCCAGGAGTTCGAGACCAGCCTGGCCAACATGGTGAAACCCTGTCTCTACTAAAAATACAAAAATTAGCCGGGCATGGTGGCACATGCTTGTAATCCCAGCTACTTGGGAAGTTGAGGCAGGAGAATCACTTGAACCTGGGAGGTAGAGGTTGCAGTGAGCCGAGAACATGCCACTGCACTCCAGCCTGGGCGACAGAGCAAGACTCTGTCTCAAGAAAAAAAATTATATATATATGTGTGTGTGTGTGTGTGTGTGTGTATATAGTGTGTATATGTGTGTGTGTACATATGTGTGTGTATATATGTATATATAGTGAGGCAATATAAAATATAAGTAGTAGGTAAGAACTTTATAATTATTTTGATACTTTCAAAAATTACCATTTTTAAAAGATAATTTTCAAAGTAGGATAGAATCACAACATAAATTCATATGTAAAAATTAAACTGTATATTAATGGGGAAACTGGTACAGAGATTGTAACCAGTTTAAGGGAGAAGTTGAAAAACAGACATATTTACAGATCACGAATATTGAAATGACTGTTCAGATGGAAGTAAAACTGTCCTCTTCCTCTGTGGAAGAAGGAAGCCAATTGAACCTCTACTATACAGGACAGAATTTGCTTGTCCATAGATAAGAATTATTCTGCGTTGCTACCAATACCAATAATCTACAATGTACAGAGTTACAAAATGGCTTCCACATACTCGAAATCAGATAACCCTCAGAAGGGTGTCCTATAGAGCCTAGACAATGCACAGTTTCCAAAGGGAAGAACAAATATTTCCCTGTATATTAAACATGCCAAGAATAAAGCTAATATAAAACTACATACCAGGTTAGAATAAGATATAATTATATTTTCACAAACACAAATCCAAACTACTGCAAATCTAGAAATTTACTCGCACTTTTCTTCATGCTTTATTTGTATCAGAATCCAACTGGAATATTGATTTGCAAGTCTAACCCATGAACTTTATTCGTCTTCTTTTCGTTTTGAGATAGGGTCTCACTTCCATTTCCCAGGCTGGAGTGCAGTGGTGCAATCTTGGCTCACAGTAGCCTCGACCTCCTGGGCTCAAGTGATCCTCCTGCCTCAGCCTCCCAAGTAGCTGGGACAACAGGTGCACACCACCATGCCCACCTAATTTTTTTGTATTTTTTGTAGAGATGGGATTTTGCCATGTTGCCCAGGCTGGTCTTGAACTCCTGGGCTCAAGCAATCCACCTGCCTTAGCCTTCCAAAGTGCTGGGATTACAGGTATGAGCGACCGTGCCCGGCCTATTTGTCTTCTAATCCCTGTAATATTCTCATATGTATGAAAATGTTTTATGATATTATTTTGGATAATACTTCAAGAAAGAAACTTTTTTTTTCAGCTGTGTGAGCTTCCTCCTCTATTATTTTGGATGTTTTCATCTATTTGTATGGTTTATTCTTTTCATTTTTTAAAATAAAGACTGAGAATATGATGTGCCTGACACTAATGGGATTGGATTAGTTGTCACATCTGGGGAATTGCAGATTTTTGAGAACCCTCTGTAGCATCAAGCTATTGTCAGAAAAGGTGAAATTTAGAGGTGCCTTTAAAATTGACTGTGGCACCTCTTTTTTTTTTTTTTGAGACAGAGTCCTCGCTCTGTCACCCAGGCTGGAGTGCAATGGTGCGACCTTGGCTCACTGCAACCTCCACCTCCTGGGTTCAAGCAGTTCTCCTGCCTCAGCCTCCTGAGTAGCTGGGATTACAGGCGCCCACCACCACACCCGGCTAATTTTTGTATTTTTAGTAGAGTCGGGATTTCGCCATGTTGGCCAGGCTGGTCTTGAACTCCTGACCTCAGGTTATCCACCCGCCTCGGCCTCCCAAGGTGCTGGGATTACAGGCGTGAGCCATCGCCCCCGGCCTCGACTGTGGCACCTCTTTATGGGTCTTGGGAGCAGCTATAAATTAAGAGCCTGCCAAAATCATTGGAACTGAACGTCTGCTACTGCCCATTGTTCAAAGCCATAAGGTGAGACCCTGTTGGCCAGAGTTCATTCTGACCTCCGTCTGAGTTCGTATAGCAAAAGAAATGTGTGTAACAGCACAAGTCGCTCCTCGGAAAATTCAGGTCAGGGGAGAACCCAACCCTCCAGATTACCAGAAGAGCAATTCAACTCTGAAGATGAATTCAGTTTATCCTTGTGACTCAATTTAAACCCTGGGCCCACATCCAGTCCACCAGGAAAATGGTTTTTTCCCCCTCTCTGGGGACCTCCCTCCTCAGATGACTCCAAGCACCATTAGGGTTGTTTATTCAGTATAAGAGGGGTGGGTCCTGGATACTACTCCTGAGGGGAGAAAAAAAAGAAAAAAGAAAACAAAAAAAACCTCAGGCTGTCAGGAATTCAATTCTTTTCAGCTACTGCTGATCACTGCCACTAGGTGTCGCTATTGAAAGCTAAGTTATCCACCCGACCCTTGTCCAATTCAATTCTTTTCCTGTTGTTTTCGATTTTTTTTTTTCTTTTTTCTTTTTTAAGACGGAGTCTCACTCTGTCACCCAGGCTGAAGTGCAGTGGTGCAATCTCGGCTCACTGCAACCCCTGCCTCCCAGGTTCAAACGATTTTCCTGCCTTAGTCTCCCAAGTAGCTGGGATTACAGGCGCCCGCCACTACGCCCGGCTAATTTTTGTATTTTTAGTAGAGACGGGGTTTCACCATGTTGGCCAGGCTGGTCTTGAACTCCTGGCATTAAATGATCCACCCGCCTCAGCCTCCCAAAGTACTGGGATTTCAAGGGTGAGCCACTGCGACCGGCCCATTTTTTGTTTGTTTGTTTTTTGTTTAAGGGACGGATTGAAGAACGTAAACAATTAAATCTAAAATCCTGTCGCTAAATGTCACGATGTAATAAGGTAATAATTTACAAGAGAAACTTGGACATTTGAGTACATGCTTTGCCTGTTGTGGCCACCTACCTGCTCTAATCTCGGACCCTTACCTATAATTTTGTATATCCCAGGTTTTCATGAAGCAGATGGGGAAGATTGGGAGCACCCATGCTGGGATCCAAGAGCTTTGACACACTGAGTTATTTGTTCTGAAATTTTCTTTGACTGTCTAGCATCATTCCTTTTTTCAATTCTACTGACTCCTTCCCATAGGCAAGCAAAACATGCTACAATATTTCCCATTTGCAAAAGGGTCTTCCTTTGACTCTGCATCACCTGCAGTTTCTGCCTAATTTCTCGGACTCTATTCACAGAAGAGTTCAAGCGTTGACTGTTCTCACTGTCCCCACATCCTCTCCTCCCATTTGCTTTCCAATCAGGCTTTTATGTCCTTTGAAAAACACTTGTTACCAGATCCAATGTTCAGTTGATCACAGTCCTCATCCATATTGGTTGTCATTGCCGTGGTTGGCCACATATTCCTTCCTTCTGAAACGCTCTCATCTGGCTGCACGCTGCTGACTTATTTGTAGCCTGCCTGGGCTCTCTTTCTTGGTCTTGGCTGCATCCTTCCCATCCTCATGATCTCTTGCAGTGGGCGCTCCAGGTCTGGGCCATTGTCTCTAGACAGGCCACGCCCTAAGTGACCTCATCCAGCCCTGTGACTTTCTACCATCTACACACTGTGACTCCCAAATTAATGTCTCATCCCTGACCTCCCCCCACCCGATTCCAGCCTCCGCATTCAGCTGCCTGTTTGACATCTCTACGTGGTTGTCTAACAGGTGTCTTGAATTTACTATCAGCAATCTAACTCTTGCTTTTTCCCTCAAAACCTGTTCCTCCTTGAGTCTCACCCATTTCAGTAAATAGTGTTCCTAATTCACCCAGTTGCTCAGACCAAACACTGTGGAGCCATCTCAGACTCCTCTCAGACTCCATCCCCAAATCCAATCCAACAGCAACTCCCATTGGCTCCAGCTTCAAAATGCGTTTTTGGTTGTTGTTGTTGTTTGAGACGGAGTCTCATTCTGTCACCCAGGCTGGAGTGCAGTGGTGTTATCGCGGCTCACTGCAACCTCTGCCTCCCGGGTTCAAGGGATTCTCCTGCCTCAGTCTCCTGAGTAGCTGGGATTACAAGAGCACACCACCATGCCCAGCTAATTTTTGTTTTGTTTTGTTTTGTTTTGAGTGGTTCGGTTTCTTAATTATTTTAAGCAGTTGTTTTTTGTATTAAAATACTGCAACTCATGTCTTTGGCAAAGTTTCCACTTTCTTATCAGAGACAAAAGCCAGAATAATACAAAAAGTGTTCCTTTCCCCCATTCCTCAAGCATCACGTCCAACAATTTGGCAGCTGGAAGCTGTTTTTGACAGTTGTGACTGGTATTTGGTGATATAAACAAGATTATAGAGGCACTAAACCATAAATGTAGTTTCATTTTTTTTGGTCATTACTATCATTTTACAAAATATTTAACTTCTATTTTGAACATTAAAATGTAGTCCAGCTTTTTAAAACTACAATTAACCACCACATTTTTTACAGGACCAAAAAGTTTGTGCTTTAAAAAATGATCATTTAGAACAATTAATTAGAATTAGGAATGCTTAATGCCTACCTTAAGTGGATACCTAATTGATTGCCCCCCCAAAAATTGTAGTCTCTTTAATGATGTTCAAGTTGCAACATTGAAGCTGCTTTGGTGGTGCTATCGAGATGATAATCTGTTTGCAAATGCCAAATGAAAACTCTTTGTTGGCAGATTGAGCTGTGTGCTGAATTAAACACAAATCAGTTTAGGCATCTTCACTTTTCATTGTCTTATCTCATTGGAAATTATACATAATGTAAACAGTAGAACCCGATTCACTGATTTTTTTTCCTTAGTTTAATACAAGTGTGCCTCACTTTAAGCAAAATATATGAAATGATTTCTGAAACAGGAGTTTCCTTACTTTTTCAGTTAAAAATATTTGCTTACAGAATTTCTTTAAATAACAAGGCTTCTTTGGCCTGTTTGGAGTATTCAGATTACAGAAATTCATTTCACACACAACTTCTTTGAAATACCTACATTGCATAAAATGAGGCACACAGATACATGTGCCCATTCCATCAAGATTACCTCATTATTTTGTGGTTATTTTATATTTTTCATTCTGTCACTATTAACACTTTAGTATGCCAGGTTCATTCACTCCCTATTTTACTTGAGATGAGCTAGTGTTTCTAAGGAGTGTTTCATAATCTCTTGTCCCAAACTAGGCTGGTTTGGGAATCCAGTGAGAGCGACTGAAAACTGAAATTCAAGTCCTGAACGTCCTTCCAGAACACAGCCTATCACCCTGTGGAGATAACACCCAAACTATCTCAGAGGACCCCCACCTGTGGCAGTGAAAATCATGTGAGAGTAATAGTTCAAAAGAAAAAAGTGCTGGGCACTGTGGCTCATGCCTGTAATCTCAGCACTTTGGGAGGCTGAGGCGGGAGGATCACTTGAGCCCAGGTGTTTGAGACCAGTCTGGGCAACATAGGGAGACCCCGTCTCTACAGAAAAATTGGCCAGGCATGGTGGCTCATGCCTGTAATCCCAGCACTTTGGGAGGCTGAAGTGGACAGATCAGCTGAGGTCAGAGTTTCGAGACCAGCCTGGCCAACATGGCAAAACCCATCTCTACTAAAAAAAGCAAAAATCAGCCAGTTGTGGTGGCACACACCTGTAATCCCAGCTACTCGGGAGGCTGAGTCAGGGGAGAATTGCTTGAACCTGGGAGACTGAGGTTGCAGTGAGCTGAGATCATGCCACTGCACTCCAGCCTGGGAGACAGAGCAAGCATCCATCAAAAACACAAAAACAAAAACCCGGGCCTGGTGGCACATGCCTGTAGTCCCTGCTACTCGGGAGGCTGAGGTGGGAGGATCACATGAGCCTGGGAGGTCTAGGCTGCAGGGGGCTGTGATCCTGCCCCTGCTCTGCAGCCTGGGCTATACAGCAAGACAAAAGAAAAACGTTAGTGGTAACAGGATAAACTGCACAACCATATATTATTCCTTCACATTCATGAAGCAGGTCAATCTGAAGCTTGAGGACGACTTCCATTCCTCTAGGTGAATCTATCAAGAAATGCCTTGGTAGAACTAAGAGTGCCAATGGTATCAGCAAGGCCAGTCTGTTTCCCTGTGATTCACGGTAATTCTCAGTATGAATTTGACATGGGCTTCCTACACAGTGCCTATCAACACTTGCAGACACACTGTAAAAGCATTTGTTACATTTACTTTTCCTTTTGTCATTAGGTCTTTTATTACAGAGGCCACTCTGCACTCCACAATCACACACTTATACAGCTCCGCCTTGCCAAGCAGTGTAGACCCTCACAGATTTTGGATAGCTATCCTTGCATTGTTCTCCACACTGTGTCCCCAGTGTTGAACTGAAGCAGCTCCTTCCACGTTCCCTGCCCGTTAATTAGCCAGGCCACTGTCCACTTTGTCACAAACATTATATTAACAGAAAAACTGGCCCATGCCATATTCCATTATGAGCGATTATTTTTAATTCGATTAAATTCCAATGTTGATTGAGAGAACCTGGTGGAGATTGAATTGCTATATGTACTTTCTTAGTCTTCTTCTTCATATCATATTCTGACCATTTATCTTCTACACCTGGCTGACCTGCATGTTCCTTGTGGTGTAACTTCTACTTGGTGTTTGCGCTTAGCTTCGTTTTCCAATTTAAATTGTGAGATACATTTTTAAACCTATCTAAGAAATAGCCCTGATATTGAAATGGCTTCTGTGGAATCGGTTTGACAGATGTAAGTCTGTGATTCTTTGGCTTTGGTTTTTGTGCCTGTTACAGTTTTACACACATTCATTCAGAGGAAGACATTACCATCAATGTGTTGTTTCTTTTTTGAAATTCCAGTGTGTTTTTAAAGACCTATATTTCACTAAGCAGTGTACTTGTTGAAACTGATGCGAGTGACTTTGTTTCCACATGCAATAGAGCATCAGATACTGGAGTTTGCCAGGGATAGAATGGTTGGATTCAGGAATATTTAGCTGACTCATTGCAGGAAGTTATCCTGTAATCCCAGCTACTCAGGAGGCTAAGGTGAGAGGATCACTTGAGCACAGGAGGCTACAGTGAGCTATGATCATACCACTCGACTCCAGCCTGGATGACAGAGCGAGACCTGCTAATGAAAGATTTATGTTCCAAAAGCCAGCTAAGCATTTGTTTGAATGAGAAGAGTTTGTGTTTCATGGCAGCTTCAAAGAGGGGGAAACATGAAGAGGAAATAAATGAAGATTATCTCGGTTTATTAAGGACATCGAAAAGGATTCTGATGAACACCCAGTGGAGAAGATGCATAGGGCAATGCTGTGGGGAGGGGCACGGAGTCTCCATCCCCTCTCTGGGCACACCACCTGCCAGTCACCTCCACATGTTCAGCTGCATCCTAATTTTTGTATTTTTAGTAGAGATGGGGTTTCGCCATGTTGGCCAGGCTGGTCTCGAACTCCTGACCTCAGGTGATCTGCCCACCTTGGCCTCCCTAAGTGCTGGGATTACGGGAGTGATTCATAGTGCCCAGCCCAAAACACGTTTTGAACAGACCTTTCTCACCACTTCCACCACAGTTCAAGTCACTAGTCTCTTTTGGTACTGCCCCCAGCTCCGACCCTGGCCACCACTCACAATCCATTCTTCACATGGCACGCAGAGTCAACCTTTAACAAAGCAAATCAGAATGAGTCGCTCTCCTGCTGGGAACACTCCAGTGGCTTCCATTTCTATATCATGAAAATGACCTACACATGTCTCACTGTGGCCTGCTTAGGTCTTGTCTGACTCGGCTCCTGATTATCTCTCCTACTTTATCTTGTATGACTCTTTGACCCACTCACTTGACTCCAACCACAGAGGCTTCCTGACTGTTCCCTGAACCACCATGGAGCCTGTCCCTAGCCACTCCCTCTGCTCAGAATTCTGTCTTCCTTCAGGGCCTGGCCCACATGTGGTCTCATCAGGAGGGCCTCCCTGACCACACTCTCTAAGGTGACATTTTTCCCTCCCCTTCCCTGCTTTATTTATCTTTTGTTTGTTTGTTTGTTTGAGACGGAGTCTCGCTCTGTCACCCAGGCTGGAGTGCAGTGGCACAATCTCAGCTCACTGCAAGCTCCACCTCCCGGGTTCACGCCATTCTCCTGCCTCAGCCTCTTAAGTGGCTGGGACTGCAGGTGCCTGCCACCACGCCCGGCTAATTTTTTGTAGTTTTAGTAGAGACAGGGGTTTCACCATGTTAGCCAGGGTGGTCTTGATCTCCTGACCTCGTGATCCACCCGCCTTGGCCTCCCAAAGTGCAGGCATTACAGGCGTGAGCTACCGTGCCCAGCCCTGCTTTATTTATTTTTGTGGTACCCATCACCACCTGACATTAGGCTGTTTGTTAACATGTTTGTTGTTTTTCTTCTGCTATAAATATATGTTTCATGAGGACAAGACTTTGATGAATGCTGTATCCCCAGCACCTGACCAATAGCTGAGATATAAAGGACAGTCAGTAGGAATGAATGAATGAAAAGGCAATATTTCAGCCGGGCGCGGTGGCTCATGCCTGTAATTCCAGCACTTTGAGAGGCTGAGGCGGGCAGATCATGAGGTCAGGAGATCGAGACCATCCTGGCTAACACGGAGAAACCCCGTCTTCTACTAAAAATACAAAAACAATTAGCTGGGCGTGGTGGCGGGCGCCTATAGTCCCAGCTACTCAGGAGGCTGAGGCAGGAGAATGGCTTGAACCTGGGAGGCGGAGCTTGCAGTGAGCCAAGATTGGCCACTGCACTCTAGCCTGGGTGACAGAGCAAGACTCCGTCTCAAAAAAAAAAAAAAAAGAAAAGGCAATATTTCTTTTGGAGATAGCTGGCTGTGGCTGGAGATAGACTCTGGGAACTGGAAGTTAAGACTTCCTCAGGATATTCTGACCTGCTTTCAGTGTTCCTGAGTGTTAAACAGAGCATTACCTTGTACTGACCAGGAATTTTGTTCCTGAGCCTCTAAAGCAGCAGTCCCCAAACTTTTTGGCACCAGGAGCCGGTTTTGTGGAAGACAATTTTTCCATGGACCAGGGATGGGGGGATGGTTTCGGGATGATTCAAACACATTAGGTTTATTATGCACTTTATTTCTATTATTGTTACACTGTAATATATAGTGAAATAATTATACAATTCACCATAATATAGAATCAGTGGAGCCCTGAGCTTGTTTTCCTGCAACTGGATGGTCCAGTCTCAGGCTGACAGTGACAGATCATCAGGCATTAGATTCTCATAAGGAGCTCGCAACCTAGATCCCTTGCATGTGCAGTTCACAATAGGGTTCATGCTCCTATGAGAATCTAATGCTGCCAGTGATCTGGCAGAAGGCAGAGCTTAGGCAGTAATGTGAGCAGTGGGGAGCGGCTGTAAATACAAATGAAGCTTCGCTCGCTTGCTCACCCGCAGCTCACCTCCTGCTGTCCAGCCGGGTTCCTAACAGGCCACAGACCAATACCAGTCTGTGGTCCCAGGGCTGGGAACCTCTGGTCCAAAGCCAGCCAATCACTTTCACATATTTCCCACATACTCTCATCACCTACATGCAGATGCTTCCAACATTCTAACCTTCTCAGTCTAACACTTTCAACAATAAACCAACACCAACAGTTACAACATCATCTTACAAAAGCTTTCTCAAAAAACGTCCATTAAATGTATTGCATTTAAATATTTAGTTCTTGTTACCAGCCAATTGAAAACAATTCAAAATTACTTTCTTAGAAATTCACAACAGCATTGTTATGATTTCCAAGCTCACTAGTCATTTTTCTAAACTATCACCCCAATTATTTTCAAAGCTTCCTTCCAGGGGCAAATTGATTCTTACAAGAGACTTTCCACCATTCTCCCCAGCACCCTCATGAAGCCATAATGAAATACGGGCCATCTGGTATCCTCTTTCTAGACACTGTCAGGGCACCTGTGGTGCCCTGGGCAGAGATATCTCCACTGATAACTTGTAACCTTGTAATCTGATAAGATCTCTGCCCATCCACATAAAAAGTTTGATGACCTAGAACCACTGCTAAGATCACAGTCGCTGGTCTGCCATTGATCTTCTACCACTATGTCACACAGAAAAGGAACTCTCTGTCCCTTAGCTCAGGGATGGGTGCTCTAGGCCAACGCTGTAACCATCTAATGACATTATTCTTTGAGTATAAGCCCCTTTAAAGGAGTCCTTTACCCTCAAGACACCCCCTCAGGGCTGGGGGAGCTGGATGCACAAAAGGTTTCTAGCTGCACCCCAGGGAGTCCTAAGGAACCGCCCCTCCCCCAACCTATGCATCTGGAGGTTAACAGTAGAGGGATCGATCCCTTTCTCTCTTCTCACCCTAGAGCCGGATCCCATTTCCTATCTCAGGATCTGACATTCTTTGGGAGAGGGAAAACCTGCTTCTTGTTATATAACCATCAGTTGCTTTTAAGCAATAATCAAATAAGCCAGAAAACAAAGTGACAAAAAGTGCAAGCTGCCTCTCCTTGTTTAAAGAGAGAGAGTCAACCATTAACCTGCCAATTTGTAACTGTAAGGTAAGGTGGGATTCACTCAGCCAGAAGACAGACAGCAAAAATTAACTACTGAACCTGGCTTGTTCTTTTGGAAAACAAGTAAATAAAAATGTAGGTGGTTTTCAACATTTTGGATTATGTGCTAATTATCATAGTTGTTAAAAGGATAGGGGGAAAATCTCTTGGGTACAGTTTCCTGCCAGGGGGTGAGATGATATGAGGTGTGGGGAAAGTGGGTCTCCCCAGGAGAAGCATGAGTCTGAATATCGGCTAAAAGGTCAAGAAAAAAAAACAGTGTCACAAAATGACTTTGTGAAGGAGTTAGTGCCATTAAATGTTAATATTGCATGCTTTGTTCCTGCCTTAAGAACCTGTTCTAAGCCTTTTCTATCCACTTGCTTTGAAACCTCTGCTCGACTCCTTTAAGTTTAGTGCAGCGACAGTTTTTAGAAACAGAACAACAATTTAGGGGTGGGGGAGACTGATGCTAACAGATTTTTATGGTGGCTTATTTATGGTGCAAGCTAATCACCTAAGGCTATTTTTCTTTAGAACACTACCAGGATGACTGGTTGGTATTTAATTATTTACAAAGCTCTTTGCCATTGCTTTCTATTTGTTTTTCTTCACGGTCCCCTTATATTGATAGCTTCATATGGGATAATGTATGGGGGATAATGTATGGTTATAGTGTTGGCCTAGAGCACCCATCCCTGAGCCAAGGGACAGAGAGTTCCTTTTCTGTGTGACATAGTGGTAGAAGATCATAAAGTACATAAAGTCAGATGATATTATATCATTATATTATTATTATACTTCTTTTCTATATCACTGTTATAGCTATTAATCTTTACAGAGAGCAATGTGACTCAAACTATAACTGAGACTTACTCCATATCCAAAAACCCCCCTAAGAAATGGGGTATCTTCTTAAAACTGCTCTCTGACAACACGGTCTAGGACACAAGACCGAAGGGTCTCATAGGATCCCCGCTGGTGCGGAGCGTGTGTTTGTGCATACACATTTGTGAGCACATGCACGTCTTCATCAACTCAAAGTCTTGAGAGAAAGAGGGAAGGGAGTCTGGAAGGTTTCGCCATTACAGGAATCTCTTTACTGTTTGCTGAGTTGCCATTCATGGCCAGCTGGAAACGTCATCATTAATGTCTTTGACAGTCACTAACCAGCTCATTCCCCACAGACTGTGTTCTTCACAGAAATCGTCTCTCTCTGCCGTCACCTGTTCCACTAATCCACGCGGCTACTAATTGACCTAATGAGTGACTGACAACTCGTTCTCTCTGAGGTGACAGTCTCACCATTCTCCTGGTGGCCCGAGCCTTCATGGTCGGTGGCTCCCTGCCACACCACACAGCGCAGCCTCCTGGGGGCGGTGAGTGACAGTTAAGCTGTCACAGTGCTCCGGGCTGCGCGCTTGAATATTTCACAGTCTTTGCTCAGTGGGACTCAGTCTATAAAAACAAGCAGGCTAGGCATGGTGGCTCATACCTGTAATCACAACACTTTGGGAGGCAGAGGTGGGTGGATCACTTGAGGTCAGGAGTTCAAGACCAGCCTGGCCAATGTGGTGAAACCCCATCTCTACTAAAAATACAAAAAGATTAGCTGGGCATGGTGGCACACGCTTGTAGTCCCAGCTTCTCAGGAGGCTGAGGCAGGAGAATCACTTGAACCCAGGAGGCAGAGGTTGCAGTGAGCCGAGATCACACCACTGCATTCCAGCCTGGGCAATAGAGCAAGACTCCATCTAAAAAAAGAAAAAGGCAGTCTGAGCTTTCTCATGCCTCCTGTGTCATTCTGAGTACATTCAAGGCCATGCAGCAGACCCTTGCCTGTTGCTCTCCAAGGCCTGTGAGGGCTCCCCTTGACTGCAGTGCCTTCTGGAGACATGGAGCCAGAAAAGGATCTTTTACTACCTGAGAAAATGACACCAATCCCTGATCCCAATCAGTGATGGGGGTGGGGCAGGCAGGGGGGCTGGGAGGTTTCTTCCCTCATGTGGCACAGTGAGACAGAGAACTTCTCCAGCAGGTGCCATGCAAGGGACAAAAAGGAGGGATAGGGACTTGGGAGCGGGGACAGCACAGCAGGGGCATTTCCTTCCTTCGTGGGAGGGATGCCGGGCATCTTTGTGCTGGTCAGTGTTTGTACCTTCTCCCTGGGTCCCCTGTGTTTGAGATGACATCCGGAGTAGACAGCATGGGTCCTCAAGGCTGACTCGGCCTCACGCATTCCAGGAGAGAGGTAGTAAGCTCTCACGCCGCCCTCCTTGGCTGGGACCCTGCTGCTAGCCCTGATGGCATCTTTTTGTGAATTAGAAAAGGCTCTCTTTCCCCAAGGCTCTAGACTGTCATCTACTGGAAAGTGGTTTTAGTAAATACACACACAATACAGCCACTAGGATGCAAACGGCACCTTGAGTATTGTGCAGTGTGGTCGGAGCAGGTGGCAGAGGGAACAATAATGAGGCCTGGCTTTGGCGACTTTGGTCAAGATGAGGACAGGCCAGGTCCCACAGTCCTGCAGAACTAGCGTAGGGGCCATGGTGGTAAAGCTATCACCTGGGGCCCAGAGTAGGTAACAGAAGTGGTGGCCTGGAGAGGGTTACGTGTGCAGGGGTCTGATGGTGGCTGGGCTCAGGACCTGGCCACAGTGTCACAGGCTTCTCTGAGGCTGTCAGCACATCAGCAGAGGAGGAAGGAAGCTGCCTTGCATGTGACGGAGAGCACAGGTGGGGCCGACTTTGGGGGAGCAGCAGTTAGAAATGTGGATTCTGGATCAGGTGTGGTGGCTCATGCCTGTAATCCCAGCACTCTGGGAGGCTGAGGCAGGCGGATCGCCTGAGGTCAGGAGTTAGAGACCAGCCTGGCCAACGTGGTGAAACCCTGTCTCTAGTAAAAATGCAAAAATTAGCTGGGCATGGCGGTGGGTGCCTATAATTCCAGCTACTCGGGAGGCTGAGGTAGGAGAATTGCTTGAACCCAGGAAATGGAGGTTGCAGTGAGCTGAGATCATACCACTGCACTCCAGCCTGGGCAACAGAGTGAGACTCTGTCTCAGAACAAAACAAAAAAATCCAAAAACAAAATTAGTCGGGCGTGGTGGTACATGCCTGTAATCCCAGCTACTCAGGAGGCTGAGGCAGGAGAATAGCTTGAACCCGGGAGGCGGAGGTTTTGTTGAGCTGAGATCACACCATTGCACTCCAGCCTGGGTGACAAGAGCGAAACTCCATCTCAAAAAAAAAAAAAATGTGGATTCTGCAGTGCAAGCAGGGAGAGCTTGTTCATTGCCCCAGAACCTGCTGGGATCAGAAGGGGTGAGGGTTAGGGGTCCCACAAGTCTGCAGGTTGGGCCTTAAGCCAGAGAAAGCCTGTTTGATTGCTGTTGCCATGGTCAGGTGTACCCTCAGGAGGACACGCTAATGCCTGGCACGCCCTTCACTGCTCATCACCATCGCCAAGCTAAAAGGGTTTGACTACTTTTCTCCTCCTCCTCCAGAACTCTGCTACTCCCCATCTGGATCCTCTCCTCTGCCAGTGTTGCCATACTGATGTAAACAGAGGAAAGACTGGCAAGAAAATAAGAGGCAAGAGACCCCTGTTCTCCAGACCATTCCAAGGGAGGAAGGGAAGGGAACGGTAGTTGCTGAGCTCCACTCACCTTATAATATCAGTATCTATTTCTTGAACAGTCTCTACGAGCCAGGTCCTTTATATTTCTTTACTTTTAATCCTCACAACAACCTTACAAAGTGGTTCACACAATAATAAGAATGCTCCCCAAAGGTATCTGCATTTTGATCCCCAGAACCTGTGAATATGTTACCTTACATGACAAAAGGGACTTTGCAGATACGATTAAGTGAAAGACCTTGAGATGGAAAGATTTTCTGGATTATCCAGATGGGCCCACAGTCATCACAAGTGCCCTTACAGATGAAAGTGTGAGGGGGGCCGGGCGCGGTGGCTCACACCTGTAATCCCAGCACTTTGGGAGGCCAAGGCGGGTGGATCACGAGGTCAGGAGTTCAAGACCAGCCTGGCCAAGATAGTGAAACCCCGTCTCTACTAAAAATACAAAAATTAGCTGGGCGTGTTGGCAAGTGCCTGTAATCCCAACTACTCGGGAGGCTGAGGCAGAGAATTGCTTGAACCCAGGAGGCAGAGGTTGCAGTGAGCCGAGATCGCACCACTGCCCTCCAGCTTGGAAGACAGAGTGAGACTCTGTCTTAAAAAAAGAAAAAAGAAAAAAGACAGAAAAAGAAAATGCGAGGCAGGAGAGTCAGGGCCAGACAAAGAACTATGACCACGGAAGCAAAGGCAGAGTGATGTGTGGTGAGAAAGACTCCATCTGCCGTGACTGGGTTTTAAGATGTAATGGGGGGCCATTAGCCAAGGAGTGTAGGCAGCCTCTGGAAGCCGGAGAAGGCAAGGAAATACAGAAGGAACATAGCCCCACCACCATCTTGAATTTATCCCAGAGGGACCCATTTTGGACTTTTGAATTCTGGAACCGTAAGACAATACATTCGTTTCTTTTAAGTCAACAGGCTGGTGGTAACTTGTTAGAGCATCAATAAGGAACTGATATAATAGGTATCCTTGTCTCCATTTTATAGGCAAGAAAGTGAAAACTTGTAAATTTCTGGTAAGCCAGGATTCAAGTCTAATTGTATGTGGCTTCAAAGCCTATACCTTCCCCACACTTTATTGCTGCCTCTTTTAAATTTTTATAACTAATGTCCTTACTGAAATCATCAAATATTTAATTGCACAGCAACTACTTTAGAAAGAATCACTAATGCATACTTCTAAATATCTCTGCTTGCCACAAGTAATTTGTTGATAGAAAAGAAAATATCAGCTGAGCTTGGCCTGGAGAGCTATGAAAAGAAAACTAGAATATCCCAACTTCCCTGCAGAAGCACTTTAATCTGAGAAGACTAGTAAAACCATCACTCTTTAGCTTGCTATTCATTTGGTTAAATTAATAAATTATCCTATGTGCTTTTAATAAAGCATTGGTCATCAAAAGATGCACAACTGTCTTAATCATCAGGGAAACAGAAATTAAAATCATAATGAAATAACACTCCACACCCACTAGAAGGGGCACAATTAAAAAGACTGGGAAAACAAATGTTAGTGAGGATGTGGAGAAAGTGGACTCTCATAAATTGTTGGTGGATTGTGAAAGAGCACGGCTACTTTGAAAAACTGTTTGGCAGTTCTTAATAAAATTAAATATGCACCTACCCTAATACCCAGAAATTTTATAGACATTTACGTATGAGAAATGAAATAGAGGTCCATAAAAAGATTTATACAAAAATGTTCCGACCAACTTTATTCGTAATAACCGATACTGGAAACAATCCACAAGTGTTTATCAACAAGTAAGTGTGATGTCTATACAATGGAATACTACTCAGCAGTGAAAAAGGATAATTGTTTTTAAAAGGAATGCACTACTGATAAGTGCAAAAACATGGATGAATCTTAAAATCATGTGGAGTGAAAGAAACCCAGACTGAATGGGCTATATACTGTATGATTCCATTTATATGAAGTTCTACATGAGGGCAGAAACCTTTCATGGTAGAAAGCAGGATAGTTGTTGCCTCTGGTCAGGTGGGGGAATGGGGAATGATTGCTGGGGAGTCATGGGGGAACTCTCTGGGGTGATGGAAATGTTCTGTATCTCAATTAAGGTGGTAGTTACATAGGTGTATACATTTGTGAAGACTCATCAACCAGTTTGCTTAAAATCTCTGAATATAATTTATATCTCGAGTTCTGAAAAAGGAATCAGGAATGGAAACAAAATAACAGCAACACTGAGGTCCTTCAAATAATCGGGATGTGTCAAATTAGGACTTTTATAAGGCAGGGGAGTGGAGTGGTGGAAAGAGCACCAGGCAGGAACCAGAGGCTTCCTCGGGTCTCGGTTCCTTCACTGCCTTGGAGACATGTATGACTTTGCAGGATTTGCCTCACCTCTCTGGCTCTTGCAGGGCTTAACTGCAAAGTAAATGAGTTGCATTAGATGACCTCAAAGTTTCCTTCCAGCTCTAAAACTCCATTATCTACTATTTTAAGTGGTAAATCAAATGACTTGAGAAGTTTCTAGTTGGTACAGCACTGCTTTTCCAACATGCTCTGATTCTAATCTATGATTCAATTGATACTCGGTCCCCAGTTAGCAACATAATTCTCGGAGATTGCATTTTTCTATGGGAAACTTGGATCCACTTTATCAGATAGTTTCCAGGAATACATCTTAGAGAAGAGCAAATGTGGGCTGCGTACATTGAGATTATGGGCATTTTCCATATTCAGATAGAGCAGATATGTGCATATTCATGGAGTTAAGAAAGTTACTGAGAACATGCACTTTAAAAAGCTTTGGACAAAAGGGTAATATACTTCAGTAAAAATACCACTGAACGTATAGACTTTGTGACCTCGGACAAGCCACTTATGTGTTCAGATGACATATCAGTCTCCTCACTGTTTGCTTCCTCAGTGTTGTTTAAAGATGAAATGAGGTCTTGTAAAATAAGTGAACACATGTTTTAACTTGCAAAATGTTGTGCAAATATAAACGTGACTTTTTAAAATGTGACTGGGGAGAGGGATGGGCCGGGTATCTGTGAGAGGACCATTCTACAAACTAGGTCTGGTCAGTACCAATCATTAGGAAGAAACAATCCCCTCTACAATGTTGGTGACTCAGATGCAGGAGACAATGAGAGTGAGGCTGGCTTTTTGGACACAGAGGTAATAATATTTTAGAAGGATTTCCTGGGTTGCACTGAACTCATCCAGATTTCTGCTGCTTCCTGTGGTCTCTCAGCTCTGTTCCATACATTGTTCCAGCCCCACCTCATCTGCAAGGTGACTGACCTTTGATTTACCAGACCAGACTGAAAACAACTCAGGAGAGTCAAATGTCCATGACTAGGGGAGCCATGGAGGGTGCCTGGGGAAACTGATTGCATAAGACTGTGGAGGCTGCCCAGCGTGGAGCCTGCGGGTGGGTGGTGCACTCAGAGAGAGAGAGAGAGAGAATCCAAAGAAAGCTTTATGGCAGATGGGGGAGTGTATGCTGGAGGAAGCAGGGCCCAGGAGAAGGAGGGATGGGGAATGGCTGTCTTCCACAGAGCACTAACTCTCTGAAAAAAAACTGTGGCTATTTGATGGTGATGTTTCCCCACTGCTACATTCCCAAGACCTAAAACACCATTAGCCATGCAGTAGGTGTTTAATAAATAGTGGTTGAATGAACTAAATGAATGGAAAGGAAAAGAGGGTCGCAAAGGCAGTATTGGCAGTGCCCACCCACCCCTACTGTGCCCAGAGGAAGAGCATCCTGGCCCATCCATCTCTCTAGACTTGGAGGCCGGGACAGAGGAGTCAGCAGGTGATTGCCCAGATACCTAAACCGTGCAAATCATGCAGCATTTTTTGAGTATCCGAGCCCAAGAGGCATACCTGATCTTTTCCTTTCCTCTACATCCAATCAAGGAGCCCCGTCAGCAGAACCTCAAAATGTTTTTTGAGTCTTTCTGTCTTCACTGTGGTGCTTTTTTTGAGACAGAATCTCACTCTGTTGCCCAGGCTGGAGTGCAGTGGCATGATCTCAACTCACTGCAACCTCCACCTCCTGGGTTCAAGTGATTCTCCTGCCTCAACCTCCCAAGTAGCTGGGATTACAGGCGCGTGGCTCCACGCCCGGCTGATTTTTTGTATTTTTAGTAGAGACGGGGTTTCACCGTGTTAGCCAGGAGGGTCTTGATCTCCTGACCTCGTGATCCACCCGCCTCGGGCTCCCACAGTGCTGGGATTACCGGCATGAGCCACCACACCTGGCCTTCACTGTGGCTTTTTAATGCAAACCCTGTCATCTCCCATTTGGACCACTTCAATGGCCTTCTAACTGCTCTACCTGCCTCCATGCTGCCTTCCCGTTCTCTCTCTATGTATCATTTATATATATATTATATATCATTTATAGATATTTATATATCATTTAGACAGACATCTATATAATTTACATATATATTCATATATATCATTTCTATAGTGACTCCTCTGCCTGAAATCATCCAATTGCTTCCAATTACACACAGAACAGTGTCCTAACTCTGACTGATAGCCCTTGAGGTCCTGTGAGGTCTGACCTACATTTTTCTTCTCTACTTTGTCACCTACCACTCCGCCCTTCCCTCACTTTCCTGTAACTCTGGTTTTCCCTCTTTCCTCAAACTTGCCAAAGTCTGCCTGCCTCAGGACCTTTGATCTGCTATTTCCCCAGCCCCAGCTCATGTGGAATGAATGACAAGCTTGTCCTAGTCACTCAGACAGCCTTTCCTCATGAATGTGCCTTGCCCTTGTCACCCAGTGGTCCCTATCTCCTTATCTTACTTTATTTTCTTTGTAGAACTTAATCTTAATTTGAAGATAGTTTTTTTAATTGTTGTTTATATATTTCTTGATTCTTCTTGAGATTTGTAAATACTATTGGCTGCTGAATTCCTTGCTTCCAAATGTTGTCTGATACATAGTAAGCACTAAATAAAAATTTCTGAATGAATGCCTGCTTACCAAGTGATGTGATTCAGCCAGAGAACAGGGATGTCCTGCCTCCCGAACAGCCTCCTGCCTCCCTAACAGCTCGATTTCTCATGTAAGTAAATACATGTATGCTTGAGTTTGTATACTTCAGCATCTGTGAGTTTGGTTAATGTGAGTCTGTCCCTAAAGACGGATTCCCTTTTGGAGCACTAACAAATCAGGTATCTGAGCCTGCTCACCTTAAAGCCATATTTCACCGAGGAATGGCACCTTATGATGCCTTCCCTGGGTGAGCTCATGACCTTCAGAGCCTTACCGTGAGTGTCCTCTGGGCTTCTTTTTGGAAATTTTCAAGGAATAAGCAGAGGATAGCTCCTGATGGGAAAATCTCCAAAAAGGAAGGATAGGCTGTATAAGTCTTCAACAGCTCTTTTATCTTAAGATTTATGCTTTGTGGAATCTTTCCATTCTATCCCAACTGCCTCACCACATGGCATTCTCCTTTTTCCTATTTGGCATGACTAAGACAAGTTTACCCTCTTCTGAAGAACAAGAAAAAGGAAAACCCATTAGCTATTGAGTGCTGACTGCCAAGCACTATCAAGCACTAAGGACTTCACAAATATTATCTCACTTGAAGCAATGTTTCTAAAGACTAAGGGAAATAGAATATAAACTACCTTGAATAGTCCAATATTCAACATGAGGTAACACCTTTGAGCCAAATCAGACTCTCAGCAATCAGAGACCGTACCCAGTAACAAGCATTACTGATAATTTCAAGGATACAGGTAATTGTGGGGTACAGGTGGATCCTGGACACCTTGGTCTATCAAAGCTGCTCCCTGGTCCTTTCTTGCCAAATTAGGATGTGCTCTGGCCCAGGTATTACACATGAGGCCTCTAAGCAATGCATATCATCATCACTAAAGCAAAGGAACAACCTGGGTCATGAAACGTCTTTTTTTTTTTTTTTTCCCCATGGCCACCTTATTTATTTATTTATTTATTTTTATTTTAGTTTTTATTCTTTTGAGATGAAGTCTCACTCTGTCACCCAGGCTGGAGTGCAGTGGCACGATCTCGGCTCACTGCAACCTCCGTCTCCCAGGTTCAAGCGATTCTCCTGCCTCAGCCTCCTGAGTAGCTGGGATTATAGATACCTGCTGCCATACCCGGCTAATTTTTGTATTTTTAGTAGAGACGTGGTTTCACCATGTTGGCCAGGCTGGTCTTGAACTCCTGATCTCAAGTGATCCACCCGCCTTGGCCTCTCAAAGTGCTGGAATTACAGGTGTGAGCCACTGCACCCGGCCTATTTATTTTTATTTCAATAGGTTTTTGGTGGACAGGTGGTGTTTGGTTACATGAATAAGTTCTTTAGCAGTGATTTCTGAGAT
This sequence comes from Pan paniscus, assembly GCF_029289425.2. Lineage (NCBI taxonomy): Eukaryota > Metazoa > Chordata > Mammalia > Primates > Hominidae > Pan > Pan paniscus. The sequence goes on along the minus strand of NC_073255.2, from coordinate 29,902,073 downwards.
TTCAGTGCACCTGTCACACAAGCAATGTACACCGTACCCAATGTGTAGTCTTTTATCCCTTACCCTTCTCCCACCCTTTCCCCCAAGTCCCCAGAGTCTACTGCATCATTCTTATGCCTTTGCATCCTCATAGCTTAGCTCCCACTTATGAGAGACATCTCATTTTTATACTGATATATTAATAGTTACATAGTTTATTTGGCATTTTCCAAGGAGCTGTGCCTTATAAACCCATAGATTCTAGGTGTATTTATCATAAGCCATCCTAGACTGACCAGGTACATTCTGCTAAAAGTTGTTGCTTTTTGTTTTTTTTTTGTTTTGATAGATAAAAACTCTCACTAGTAAATACCACTAGTTTCCTTTCAAGGAGGTCTGTATTAGTATGTTTAGAAAGAGATTTGACCAGATCAACTAACACACACACTTTCTCTCTTCCTCTCTAGTAGCTTCCCAGGAAGGTTAGCCAGCTGCTCACTTTTTTTCTTCCTCTGAGGACTACGTTTCAGACCCTAAGAATTCCCCTAAATCAATGCAGTGCTTCTGTCTCCAAAGCCTCTCACTTTAGATTAACTCAGCCTCTGTCCAGGAAGAGCAAGCATAAATTCACAAACCTTCTCCTTAGCCAGCCTCCCACTAAGTTAATATTGGATTATCTTTCCATATAGGTGTTTGTTTTGTTTTGTTTTTTGAGTCAGAGTCTCACTCCATCACCCAAGCTGGCATGCAGTGCTGTGATCATAGCTTACTGCAGGCTTGAACTCCCTGGGCTCAAGTGATCCTCCTGCCTCAGCCTCCCAAGTAGCTGGGTTTACAGGTGTACACCAACACACCCCACTAATTTTTTTATTTTATGTAGAGATGAGGTCTTGCCGTGTTGCCCAAGCTGGTCTTGAACTCTGGGCTCAAGTTATCCTTCTGCCTTGGCCTCCCAAAGTGCCAGGATTATAGGCATGAGCCACTACACCCAGCCAGTTCTTCATTATTTAAAAAATAATTTGTCTTTCAAACAGCTTTTAATAATAATGTTTTGTTTTTTTTGTTCCACTGACTGGCATCTACCACCACTCACCAGTGGGATTAAGGTGACATAACAGTGCTAGTACTTGGAGTCCAAATTCCATTCAAATTAAAAGCCTACCACATGCCTACTAGGTACTGAGGATGGAGGGGACATAATTCCTGCTCTCAGGGAACTCACAGTCCATTGGGCAATAACACTGTGTCTATCCCAAGTCCTCCACTGTATGGAGTCACCCTGCCTGTATTATTTAAATAAAAATGACTCGTAAAAGAGGACATAAACATAGTTATCTTCCTAACGGTGTTCTAGAACCAATTTAAAACAAGCATTTTGGTCTTTTGAACACAACAATAAATAAGTAACAGCAATGGGATATGTTCCGTGCCACAATATAAGAACAAATATAAAACACATAGGAAGTAAATAGTAAATTCTAACTGGGGGTGTGGAAGAAGACTCAGAGGAGCGGCTGGCTTAGCTGGGTCAGAAAAAGGATAAGGCCTCTATCAAGTGAAGGAAGGGCAGTTCAGGCAGCGTATTTGTATAAACACAAAATACGAGCACAAAGAAGCAAAGAATATTTAGGGACCTCTGATGGTTTCGTATGACTAAAGCATTCAGTGAAAGGGTGAGTGAATAATGGTGAGGACGGTATAATATACAAAAGGCAGCTACTGTCCTCAGCATTTTCCCAACATAAGAACTAGTCTGAGATAATTATCCTAAACAACCCAGGAGTACCCCAGGTAGGGCCAATAGTACGGTTAGGCAAGTGAGATACTTACCTCCGGTGCAAAATTTAAGGGGATGCCAAAAAGCTTAGATGGCAAGATACATAATTATTTTAATACAAAATTTTAAATAAAGACAGGATCAGTATTACGAAGTTTTCTTCTTGCCTCAGGGTCCAATATAGCTCAGCAAAGCACTGCTATATTTAAAATTTTGGCACTAGTTCATGATAATTTTTTGTTCTGATTTTGATATTTTAAAATATTGCATGAAAATATTCCTTATCTTTTTGACTGGGTTTTTTTGGCACCCCTGTAAAAACTCTGCACCCAAGATGAGTGCCTGGCTCATTGCACCCTAGTCCTGGCCTTGATCCTGCCAAGCCTTATTTGTTAGCATGTGTGGAAGGACAAGTGTGTCACCCTAACAAAAAGACATAGATAGGAAAGGATAAAATTCACAGCACTGGTTGCTGATGGGATATGGAGAATTAGAGAAAAGGAGGAGTCAGTATGGTAGTTCCTCAAAAAATCAGAAATAGATCTACCATACCATCCAGTAATTCCACTTCTGGGTGATAGCCAAATGAATTGAAAGCAGGGCCTTGAAAATATATTTGCACATTGAAAATTCAATGAACATGGGTCACAATAGCCAAGAGGCAGAAGCAACCCAAATGTCTCTCAATAGATAAGTGGATAAACGAAATGTGATGTATACACACAATGGAGTATTATTCAGACTTAAAAAGAAAGGGAACCCTGTCATATGTGACAACATGGATGAACCCCGAGGACACTATATTAAGTGAAATAAGTCATCAAAAAACAATTATTGTATTATTTCACTTATATGAGGTACTTACAGTAGGCAATATTATAGAGACAGAAAGTCAAACTGTGGTTATTAAGGGCTGAGAGAAGGGGGAGAGGGGAAGTTGTTCAGTGTAGAGTTTCTATTTGGAAGAAGAAAATATTCTGGAGATCTGTTTCACAACAATGTGAATGCCCTTAACACTCCTAAGCTGCATTTTAGAATGACTGATAAAATAGCGACTCAGAGTACTATAAAACGTAAAAGGATGCTTGAGATGATAAATTTTATGTTATGTGTGGGTTTTGTTGTTGTTTTGTTTTGAGACCGAGTCTCTCTCTGTCACCCAGGCTGGAGTGCAGTGGCACCATCTCAGCTCATTACAACCTCTGTCTCCTGGGTTCAAGCGATTCTTGTGCCTCAGCTTCCCAAGTAGCTTGGATTACAGGCACACGCCACCATGCCCTGCTAATTTTTTTTTTTTTTTTGGTAGAGACGGAGTTTCGCCATGTTGGCCAGGCTGGTCTGGAACTCCTGATCTCAGATGATCTGTCCCCTTCAGCCTCCCAAAGTGCTGGGATTACAGGCATGAGCCACCACACTAGGTCTGTGTGTGGATTTAAAATTCTGTCTTGAGTGACTAGACAGTATAATACCAAGAAAACCCTCCAGTATATCTGGAGGGAAGATTGTAGGCTTAGTTTTATGCATGAGTTTGGAGTGTTGAGGGACATCTAAGCAGAGATGGGAGGTGCAGTAATGCAGTGATTAAGAGCATGGGCTCTGGAGCCAGCCTGCTGCAGTTCAGGCCTGGCTCACTCACTGTCTGTGTGAGCTGGGCCTCATTTCTTCCTCTGTAAAATGGGGAAAATAAAAGCACATACTTCAAGTATTGCTGTCAGGATTAATGAGACAATCCATATAAAGCGTGTCATGTCATGCCTGGCCTACAGTAAGTTCTTAATAACTTTACCTATTATCATAATTTTGTGTTTAATAGGCAGTAGAAACCAGTTAGAGGTTGGAAAACGAATATAGATCTGGTATTTATTAACTGCATCATGATATGCCAATAAAGCAGCCAGACAAAGTGACACACAACTGCAGTCCCAGCTGCCTGGGAGGCTGAGGCTAGGGGATCACTTGAGCTCAGAAGTTTGAGGCTATAGTGCACTATGATCTCTCCTATGAATAGCCACTGCACACCAGCCTCAGCAGCATAGTGAGACCTTGTCTCTAAAAACAACGATACACCAGCCAAAATCAATTATGACATTGGACATTTTCATGAGCCCAAGTGTCCCTGTCATAGTTAAATACATAGTTTGTATTTCAGTTTTTGAAAGTATTGGAAACTAACTGGAGTACACTCACATCTGCCTTTGCGGATACTCAATAGTCCAGAGCAATTGACCTCCTTAACCATTATTCCCATTTGAAGGACAGATGGTAACTTTAGAACAGCTTCTTCTCCCACATCTTCCCTCTGAGTTTCAGTTTCCAGGGAGAGGGACACTGAGTTTATAAAAAAGTTTGAGTCATAGTGTTTGATACCTCTTGTTTCCATTGAAAGATCAGGGGCCACCTTAGCTAAGGTTATTAATTTCCCTGTTTCTGAAGTAGTCTATGAAGATTTACCTAGAACTTATACATCAAAATCAGCAGAAATATTCTTGGAATAGTGAATTAACAATATACCAATATATCATTTCATAAAACAATCTAATATATCCATTATAAAATAACATAAATATAGTCATAAGAGGGTTGTTCTCCCATAGAGGTAGTCTTTTTTTTTTTTTTTTTGAGACAGAGTCTTACTCTGTCACCCAGGCTGTAGTGCAGTGGCGTGAGCTCAGCTCACTGCAACCTCTGCCTCCTGGGTTTAAGCGATTCTCCTATCTCAGCCTCCAGAGTAGCTGGGATTACAAGCACATGCCACCATGTCCGGCTAATTTTGGTATTTTTAGTAGAGATGGGGTTTCACCCATGTTGGCAAGGCTGGTCTCAAACTCCTGATCTCAAGTGATCTGCCCACTTTGGCCTCCCAAAGTGCTGGGATTACAGGGGTGAGCCACTGTACCTGGCCCCATAGAGGTAGTCTGTCTAAAAATTCTTAATGATGTAGATAGTGAGAGCTAAGTTAGAAGTTACAAATACAGAAAAGGATAAGACTGGAATGAACCCACTGGTGGTGTGTTGAAATCAGATGTATCTTGATACAAACCCATAGTTTAAAATGCATACACACACACAAAGCCATACATAGATATATAGATGTAGAAATAAATACAGATGTGTGGGTGTATACATGGGTTAGTACACAAACATGGATTTCCTATCTCTGCTGAGACAGTCTAGGGGCAATGGCACTTCAGTAAGCAAAAAAGGATGAAGAATCAGTTGCTGTCAAGGTTGAGAGCCTTATATATCTCAATAATTCTTGAGGTCATCATGGTATCACTTCAATAACTGTTATAGAAATAGTGACACTGAATCATAAGGAAAAGTCTAAAATTTAGTCTACTGTCACCATTTTCTGGAGAAAGCATAAACACTTTGAGAGGCCAAGGCAGGATGATCGCTTGAGCCCAGGAATTTGAGACCAGCCTGGGCAACATGGTAAAACACATCTCTACAAGAAATATAAAAATTAGCCGGGAGTGGTGGGACATGCCTGTGGTTCCAGCTACTTGGGAGGCTGAGGTGGGAGGATTGCTTGAGCCCAGGAGGTTGAAGCTTCAGTAAGCCATGATTATGCCACTGTACTCCAACCTGGGTGACAGAGGGAGACCCGTCTCAAAACCAATAAATAAATAAATAAGTAAGCATGCATGCAAAAGCATGCAAAAGCCTGTGAGGACTGGGGACCCTACTGAGTATTGCTGCTTTAAGCCTCACATCTCACCCATCCCCCAGTGATGCCCCTCACTCCTGCATCTTCAACCTCTTCCTCTCTTCTGGCTCCTTCCCTCATGCTGCCAACATGTAGCCATGCCAGACCTGGTTCCATCAAAACTTAGCAACCAGGTCTTGGTTTCTCAATAACCATTTTCCAATGTAAGGAGCCAGGGCTTCTTGGAGAAGTGGTTTATTCCAGGGTAGGAAAAATTCAAAATGAACTTGGAACATTTTATGATGCAAAAATATAAGGAAGTGCTTGACAAAAAGATGGGGCTTGTCAAAAGAACACAAAAGCCAGTGAGAGGAGGCTCCCAGAAAGCAAAGATGGAACAATTTGAGGAACAAAGTAAATAATGATAGAATTGATTATACTCAATAAAATAAGAGTATCCATGAGTCCTTGCTAATGAAATAACTAGTTAGTTAATTGGTTAACTTTTAAAAGGAAGAGAAGGAACAACTCTTTCTTACAGAAGAATTCTAATTTAGAAATGAAGAAAAAATGAGGGAAATAGAAAGTTACCATTAGGCAAGCGATGACCATAATACTATAGTCATCACTATTGCAAGCAAAAGCCACCAATCAATGCTAAAATCTGTGGGTAAATGCTTGAGGAAAAACAGTTTATAAGCATAGTCTGAAAGTATCTAACCCGATATTAGATTAATGATGAAGAAATCCAACAGACACCATCTGAACTAAGCAATCAAGGTTAACATCATCTGGCATAAGAGACACGGGCATTATATGCCCCCGATACTGTACACCGAGAAGATTACAATATCACTTCCATGGTATTCCTCCCAAAAATAGATAACCTCAATCTAATCACTTTTAAACATCAGGCAAACCCAAAAGATGGACAATCTATAAAATCACTGACCACTACTCTTCAAAAATGTCAAGGTCATGAAAGACAAGAAAACATTAAGGAACCATCAGATTGAAAAAGACTAAGGAGACATAACCACCAAATGCAGTGTGGGATCCTGGACTAAATCTTACCACAGGAATAAGACATGAGGAGGGTAAACAGGCAGAATTCAAATACTGTGCATAATTTAGTTAATAGTGTTACACTCATGTTAATTTCTTGTTTTTTCATAATGGTACTATGGCTAGGTAAGATGTTGACATTTGGGGAAACGAGTTGAATGCTAGGTGTGAACACTCTGTGCTGTTTTTGCAATGTTGCTGTATGCTTAAAATTTGTTCAAAATAAAAAGTTTTAAAAATTCTTTTTTTTTTTTTTTTGAGACAGTGTTGCCCAGGCTAACGCATAGTTGCACAACTACGTTCACCACAGCCTTGACCTCCTAGGTTCAAGCAGTCCTCCCACCTCAACCTCCTGAGTAGCTGGGACTATAGGCACACACCGCTACACCCAGCTAATTTTAAAATTTTTTGTAGAGATGGGGTCTTACTATGCTGCCAGGGCTGGTCTTGAACTCTTGGGCTCAGGCAATCCTCCAGTTTCAGCTTCCCAAAGTGCTGGGATTACAAGTGTGAGAAAAATTCTTAATAAATACAACTTCACTGGGAAAAACCCCACAACATATTTCATTGTTTATGAATTAACTCCAAATGCACTTCTGACATTTTGTTAAAATACACATTTCTCAATATATAGTTACAACCAGTATGTATATACTGGTGTTCACCTCCCCCTGGAATATAATTTCACTCATTCATCGAATAATTCATTCATTGAATATTTTAATTTTTATTATTTATGTATTTATTTATTTTGAGATGAAAACTCACTCTGTCACCCAGGCTAGAGTGCAGTGGTGCAATCTCGGCTCACTGCAACCTCTGCCTCCCGGATTCAAGCAATTCTCCTGCCTCAGCCTCCCGGGTCACTGGGATTACAAACACATGCCATCAGGCCCAGCTCTTTTTTTTTTTCTTTTTGTATTTTTGGTGGAGATGGGGTTTCACCATGTTGGTCAGGTCTCGATCTCCTGACCTCAGGTGATCCACCTGCCTCGGCCTCCCAAAGTGCTGGGATTACAGGCTTGAACCACCGTGCCTGGCCTCATTCATTGAATAATTAGTACTTGGTCTTTGCTCTTGAAAAATTTACAGTACTATGAGGATAATAAAAATGAAAAAAGAAATCAGTATAATATGATAAGCTTCATAACAGATAGATGAGCAAAGGGCTGTGGGATATAGAGAAGCTACTGTCTTTCTCTTTTTAAAATGAATTCGGAGTCTAACAAATTGTTATAATCTGCATAATTATGTATAAAGAGCATACACTCTTCCACAGTGTAATACACTGCAGCCGACAGAGCTATTCTTTAACCAGAACAGAAGCATTGGGTTTTTTAGCTCTTCTCACTTTTGGGAGACAAGAACATTTGCCCAAGTTGTACTTGAGGTCAGCAAGCAAGACCAGTAAGAGGAGGTAGAGAGACTTTCCTTTTCAGAGAGGGAAGATGACTCCCCAATTCCCACCTCTGCAATTGTACATTTGCTGTTGAGAGCCCATCGATTGCAATTTAAATCAATTAACCTAAAAGAAGGTGAGTTATGGGATGAACAGAGCTCACTTAATAAGGGGTGAGGTCAATCAGATTCTCATCAAAGAGCTCAACTAATTCATCTCATTTCTGAGATGCAGCCTCCCCGGAGAACCACCTATCACACCACTTTTCATAATTGCAGGTAATTGAATAATTGGCACAATTCATTTCCCCAGCAAGGCTTCCCTGTCAATTCTGCCCCTAGATAACCATGAGGACTGGGGACCCTACTGAGTATTACTGCTTTAAGCCTCCCATCTCACCCATCCCCCAGTGATGCCCCTCACTCCTGCATCTTCAACCTCTTCTCTTCTGGCTCCTTCCATCATGCTGCCAACATGTAGCCATGCCAGACCAATCTGGTTCAACTTTTATGTAACAAAGTTATGAGTTGTTTTTCAGTTGCCATGGACTCAGGTTGCATAACCTAAGCGTGCTCAGATGAACCAAGCATACAAGCACAGGGGGAACCTAAGTGCTTGGACAGAGGAGGGGGACTGAATTAAGATGTGAGCACCACAAGGCAGGATTCAGGATCCAATCAGATCATGCTTCATTACCCTATGCTTATAAAACCCAACCCAGCCAGCTTGGGGAGGCACTGCATCAGGAAATATCCCAGGTATTTTACTTACTTGTTGCAAGCAATAAAATCCCCTTGCTAAATCCTCCTTGGTTGTGACCATTGGGTTGATACCCACCAAGTGACCTAACCCACCCACTGTCTGGGTAACAAACATGTCCAGGTCTCTCTCCCTTACTTCCTGGGACCCATCTGGAGTTGACTCAGATCTCTTTGAACAAAAGACAGATGGCTAGGAAGACTAAAAAAATATTTTGCTCTGCCCAAAGAAATAAATAAAGGTAGTAAATAAATAAATGAATAAACAGAAACAATTCCTCCCTTGGACCTTTACCCATCTATAGCCACTTCCCTATCCATCTCCTTCCCTTCTCCAAGTCTTTGGTGCCTCAAAGCCATTGGGTCAAACACTGAGCTCATAGTTTATCTCCACACTAATGAGCAAACAACCCTCCCAAGCCACAGTTTCCTTCTATTCCATGATCTTGGTTGGTGGCTCTTCTATCACCCAAGTCACCCAAGCTAGACCCTGTATGTGGTCGTAGACACTTGCCTATCTCTTTCTTCTCATATCTCAGTGTTCATCAATTTCCACCAGTTCTACCACCGTTCTTCTAAACTCATTCTTTACTACTGACTCCCAATCCCTACTGCCATTGCCTGGACTCAGGCTTCCTCATTTTTGCCCAGACTATTGAGATAGCTGTCCCTCTGCTCTCCTTGCCCTCTCTCTTACCTGACCTTCCATCTGTCCTCCATATGTTATCCAGGTACAGCTACCTCCCCAAGCCCTGGAATGAAACATTTCAGGTTTCTCTTAGTGTGGCCTGCACAGCCTTTCTTAATCTGGCCCTTCTCCACTTCAAATCCTCATTTTCTACCTCCATAAGAATTTTTATTGAAGGCCTCCCTCATGCTAGAAAGTGTAATAATGATAGAGGCAGAAGGCAGACAAATGTCTAGGCAGATAGGGGCAGGTGTCTGGTGAAACCCGACCTTCAAGCCAGAAATTGTCCCAAGTAAATCCTTGGACTGTATTGAGAACCTGGCTTCCCATTTGGCACACTTTCCTCTGATTAATTCGCATCCTTCACCTATTTTACATATACCTACCCTTTCCTAATTGATTTTCTCCACTGCCGTACCCACCTTTGAGTGGTATCTTCTCTTTGACCTTTTTGTATACTGTCAAACCAATCAGCACACACTCCCTATTCTGAGTCCATAAAAAGCCCCAGGCTCAGTCATATTGGGAGAACTTTCCTGTCTTTAGGTAACAGAATCACCCCCCTAGAGTCCCCACATTTTGCTAAGAGCTTTCCTTTCACTTAATAAATTCTACTCCACTCACTCTTTGATGTCCATGTGCCTAATTCTTCCTGGTCATGAGACAAGAACCTGGACCTAGCTGAGCTAAGGAGTAAAAATACTGCATCAATGCTCTGTATTTTATGTGAGTTATTTGATTTAATATTCACAAAAGTCCTTAGGTGATGGCATTATTTTCTCATCCCTTCTCCCCTGTCCTTATAGAAAGATAATTTTTAAAGTGTGGTCAAGAATTGCATTCAATTCTTTCCAAAGGCTTGTGAGAAAAAAATAAAAATGTAAAAAGAATTTTGTTCAAATTTACACAGATTTTTTAAGTGGTAATGCTGAGACTTGAACCCAGGTGTTCTGGCATCAGGGTCTGCTTTTGACCATAAGCGCCCAACCTCCCAAGCCCCCAACCTGGACATGCACACACCAGCAAATCTGAATGGTCATGATTTGCATATACACAAAATACAGTATTATTTCCTGACTTTGCATGTGCTGTTTCCTCTCTTGGAATACACTTCTTCCACTTATTTGCCTGACGAACTCCTATTTAGCCTTCAAAACCCTGCTCTAATATCACTTCTTCTATGAAGATTTCATATTCCCCTTCTCTGTAGACCATTATCCATTTTTGTTATTACCTTTTTCCTTAAATAGATATATATTTTGCAATGCTGAAATTGTTTACTTTTCTTTCTCATCATTTGGTTAGGACACGTTAACAGTCTTATTTGTCTTATTTCCCAGCAACCGGCAAAGAGTCTGCTACATAAAAGGTACATTTTTTTTTTTTGAGATGGAGTCTCACTGGGTCACCCAGGCTGGAGTGCAGTGGCGCTATCTTGGCCCACTGCAAGCTCCGCCTCCCGGGTTCACGCCATTCTCCTTCCTCAGCCTCCCGAGTAGCTGGGACTACAGGTGCCCGCCACCACGCCAGGCTAATTTTTTGTATTTTTAGTAGAGACGGGGTTTCACCGTGTTAGCCAGGATGGTTTTGATCTCCTGACCTCGTGATGTGCCCGCCTTGGCCTCCCAAAGTGCTGGGATTACAGGCATGAGCCACCGCGCCCGGCCAAAAGGTACATTTTTAAAACTGTTTTTTAACTGAAAGGATCAGTTTCTATGCAGGTTTTAGTACCTTTGGGTTTTTTGGCCTTCTTCCAGGAAGTAATGTAGCAATAATATTTGACAATTTAAAAGTCAATTACATACAATAGCCCAAAGGTGTAAATAATCCAAATGTCCATCTTGGATGAATAGATAAACAAATTGTGGTGTATACAAACAATAGATTATTATTCACCTTTAAAAAAGAATAAAATACATGTTACAATGTGGATATACCTTGAGAACATTATATCAAGTGAAATAAGCCAAACACAAAAGGACAAATACTATATGATGACTTTTATATGAAGTACCTAGAATAGTCAAATTCAGAGACAGAAAGTTGAATGGTGATTGCCAGGGTCTTGGGGAAAGGAAGGATGGGGAGTTAGTATTTAAGGGGTAGAGAGTTTCAGTTTGAGATGATAGAAAAGTTCTGGAGATGGATGGTGATGATGGCTATACAACAGTGTGAATGTACTAATGCTGCTGAACTGTACAACCTAAAATGGTGAAAATTTTAAATTTTATGTTATGTATATTTTAACACAATTTTTAAAAATGAACAACAACAACACAAACACAGAAAAAGTATCAAGGTCAGCAAAAACAAGGAAAACCGCCACAGCCAAGAGGAGCCTAAGGATTCACAAGCACTGACTGTAACATGGTGTCCCAGTGAGATCCGGGGACAGAAAAAGGGCATCAGGGAAAAAGGAAAAGTATAGATTTTAGTTAATAATAACATATCCACACTGGTTCATTCATTGTAACAAATGTACTGTACTAAAATAGGTCTAATGTTACTAATTAATTAATGTTAGTAGGGAGAACTGAATGTGAGACATATAAGAATTCTCTGTACTATCTTCATAATTTTCTGTAAATTTAAAACATCCTAAAATTAAAAGCCTATTAAAAAAATCAATTAGATTGCCCCTTTATTAAGGGTATTCCAGTCCAATTAATCAAGAGTATGTATTTTTTAAACAAATAAGAATTTGTATTTAAAAACTCAAATTTCAAATTAATTTTATACATTGTGATCAAGAAGAGATTTAGAAATCTATCTACTCTGCAGCTTTTAGCTACTGACAGTGAATATTTCACGTAAAGGACATAATTTAAGTGGAAAATATGGAACAGATGACTTTTATGCTGGGTCATGAAAGAGGACTCGATGCACTGACAGGGAGAAAGGACACTTCCAGGGAAAGGTAACAGCACATGCGAAGGCTTGTATGTGTGGAGGAGCTTGGTTGGCCCCGGAAGTGGGGAGCAGCTCTCTTGGCTGGAGCTTAGCATCTGTGGACTTTCAGCGGGAAGGATGGGTCTGGGCTCTTGGGTTCAGGGCCTTGGGGGCCATGCAGAGGACCTGGATTCCATCCTAAATGCCTCTCTCATGTGTCATGCCTTTCCATCCTCTTCATCCCTGCTGCCATTGTCACAATCCAGCTCTTGCCTGTGGTACGACCACAGCTTGCTAATGGCTCTCTCCCATCTATTCTTGCTCTCCTCTGATCTGTTGTCCACACTGCAGCCTGACAGATCCTTCAGACCCCTTTCTTTAAATCTATAGCAAGCAACAGTTGAATCAGAACAAGGAACAGCAGTTACCAGGGGCCAGGGACTAACTGCAAAGAAGCAGGAGGGAATTTCTGAGTGATGTGCTGTATCTTGGCTGTGGTGGCTACTCAATGAGCCACACACTCAACAACAGGGCATTTTACTGTTTTTAAATTATACCTCTGTGAAGTTGATTTTAAACCAACAACTTTGTTTGTCTTGGGATGAAGGCCAGTACCCTTGCTGTGACCCCATCAGGCCCTGCATGACCTGCCTCTTTCTCATGCCCCCTTCTGGAACCCACCCCCGTGCCCTCCACACTTAGCACTCTGCCCTAGCCTTGCCAGGTTTCTTTCTGTTGTGGGACTCCACGTGCCCTGCTTCTCATCAGGAACTGTGCCTATGTGGCTCTTTCTGGCCAGGATGCTCATCCTCTCTCCGCTGTCCAGTTCACCAGCTGAGTCCTGCTCATCCTGCTGGTTGCAGCTTAAATCTTAGATCCTGCAGGGGCCGTTCCTGGTTCCTCTGGCTCCTGTTGGCCCCCACTCACACTTCTGTGCAACACTGAGCACATCTGTGAGCAGCTATTCAGCATCTCTCATGCCCTCTACACAGTGTGCTTCATGAGGATGGTTTATTCACCAACTCTTCTTACTACCTAGCCCAGTGCGTGACATGGTAAGGGATTAACAAATATTTGTTGAATGCATAAACCTATTTGAGGGTTTAAATAGATGTAAGGGAGTTGATTTGTGTGTGTGTGTGTGTGTGTGTGTGTGTGTGTGTGTGTGTGTGTGTTTAATAGAGATTCTCAGCTAAACGGTCTGAAAATGTCTGGGGCATCTGTTTCTCACAATGACTGAGAGGTGCTATTGCCATCTAGAAGTCCAAGGCCAGGCATGCTACATGTTCCAGAAGCCTCAAGTCAGCTTCCTTGGGAAATGCTGTTTTAGAAAAACCATGCTACCTGTGCTGGGGATACGTTTGTGCAGGATGGAGGAAGAGGAAGGGGAGGTTGAAATCAGAGTGACTGGCTAGAAAACTATGACAATCATCCAAAACCAGGAGTGGCTGGTGACAGGGGAGGAAGCCTATACTGGGTAAAATAGAAGCAGGATGAAAAGAGCCAAGGGGGCAAATTGAGGAGTATTTAGGAAATAGAACCAACAAACCTGGTGATCAATGGGATGAGAGAGTCACCCTTTGAGGAAAGAGAAGGGATGTAAACATGAAGGTGGGTGAACAGGTAGATATAAGATGTGTGGCCTTAAGCAGTTGACTTAGCCTCCATGTGTCTAGTTTCCTTCCTTGTAAAATGAGAGAATACCCACATCACAGGGCCGTTGTAAGGACTACATTAATTGAGTTCATCAACATAAAGCACTTGGAGCACTGCCTGACACATAGTAAGCACTAGATAAGTATTTGATGTTAATAGCTGTAGATATAGGAATAAATAGGTACAGAGAATAGCAAGAGATATATGAAGGGAGGGAGGGATGGTGAAGAGATGGACAAATGCCTCCTAGATGTGGGAGATGAAGGTAGGAGCATGGTTCCCAGAATGTCTTTGCAAAAGCAGTCACACATTTGAGTAAATCTAGCCACACTCTCCCCCTTCTCCTCTGTCCAGTGTCCAGGATAACAGGTGCTCTTTGTTTTATGGGACAGACCACAATGACTAATCAACACCAGACCACTGTCCCACATGAGGCAGACAGCAGGCAAAGGGCTGATGTGACAGAACTGTGCCATGGCACCCCCTGCAGATGGTCCTGTAAGGGCCATTGAGCAGAACAGTCAGAAAGGGCTCCGGTCACCTTGGTTCAGGGCACTCACAGGGGCTGCAAAACAGCTTCATGCTTCTCAACTCTCTCATCTTTCTTGTTCCCTAAACATTTTGTCATATGCCCACTTTCTCCATTCTGTTGTAACATTTACCCACACATGATAAATGTAGGAGTCCATGAATATTACCTAAAGCAACACTGACCTGGGAATCAGACCTGTGCTCCAGTGTGGACTACGAAACTAATTGTTAAGCTTTGAGCTGGTTATTTCATCTCTCTGCCTTCAGTATTTGCATTTGTAACCACACAGGGCAATGCCTTTTTGCCTGCAGATTATGCCTGAAGCTCCGTGCAGCCCTCAAATGCATGGGTCTTTGACTTAGCACCTGCAACCTGGGCAGTGTCTTCTCTCATTGTTCTTATCCCTTAACCCAACTTTCCAATCCTACTCTCTCATATTGTGTCCTCTGCCATTCCCTTGGCCTTAAATATTCTCTTCTTGTCTCTCTGCTAATCTCCTAGACAGTTTTCAAGTTTCAGTGTGAGTCATTCCTTGGCTTCCTTGAGTTTAGGCGCTCACTCCTCTATGCTCCCAGTGCACTGGGTATGTACCTGAAAGTGCATTACCCTCATAGATTTGTTCACATGTCTATCTCCCCAAAAGGCTGTAATACCTTTAATGCAGGAATTACATTTGGTAAGTTTCAGAGAACAGAATCCACTCTAACCGGTTTAAGCAGGAATGGATATTAAATGGCTTGTAGCGTCATTGGGAGGGGAAAAGAAAGACTCAAGATGAAGCTTCCAGGAACCACTCACGGAGCTACACTACTGAACTGGGCCACTAAAGGAGAGCTGCTAAATCTTTTGGTATCAGGAAGTCTCCAGCTTGACAATTGCCCCACCATTAACACAATGAGGAATTAAATTCTTTCTACACATATCTCACAGTCAAATTCTCAAAAGGAGCTAGAGTCTGTTTAGCTCCCTCATTTCTGTATGGATAATATTTCTTGCACCACGCCACTCCCTAAATTTCTGACCAATTTAGAGATTGTTTGCTCTTGGGCTAGATGCTAAGTGTGTCCAAAGAGCTTCAGCCAAAGAAAGTCAAGTTCATCTGGTACAAACATGGTGAAGGGTCATTGGGGATGAGAGTGTGGCCAACACATTTCCTCTTTCCTACTGTTAAGGAGATTAATTTTCCCATTATCAATACAGTTCTTTGGTGGTGATTGGTGACAAGTCGATCATCTGGTTGGATATCAATTAAATTAAAATCTGCTCTTAACCCTAATAGTCTCTTCACCTAATGCCTGACACAGAACAACAACCGCTTTAACAAAACAGGCCAAGATCATAGAATCTTAGGACTAGGAAGAAATTCAGGGGTCATAAAATCCAGTGCTTACTGAATACCACTTTGTAACACACAGAGAAAAATAGGACAATGTAATGAGTTTTATTTTATCTAAATGAATTCAACGTAAAGACCTGGCTTTATTCTGGGATTTTTTTTTTTTTTTTTTTTTTTTTTGTCCTCCTATTTCTTCAGCGATATATGGCTTTTGTTTGTTTAGGCTTTTCTTGGCAAAATAAAAATTGGGTTTTCCTTTGGGAATACTCTCTTCAAGTTGCCTGTTGCTTTTTGATCTTATTCTGTTCATGCCCTCAAAGGCCTATACCACAGCTTTACTATGACCTCGTGTCACTGTTTCTTTGTCAATTTCATCCTTTATTCCCCATCACCTATCAGGACATGGACTCCAGCCTCTCAGCACACTGAATTTGTGCCTGAGTGTGTGGTAAGACCTCAAGATAAAGGTTTATCTTCTGTGATTCTTTGTCACTGCTTCGTCCCATGTCACATCTCACAGGGAATTATTTTGACACTCTCCCCTTATAAATGAGGCCCAACTCATTTGTGAGAACTTGAGCTGTAATTTGCAGTTTGTCGTGGCATGTTTTATCTACTTTGACTCGGGTTATTTCTCTCCGTCTTATCATTTAACAAGTACATAGTCTATTTTTACTTCTCCTAACTCTAGCTTTTATTCCACCTATCCTTCTACTGCTATATTTTCCAGGACTTCTTTTTCTGGAATGATTTCTCATTATCTCACTTATCTTAAATCCAAACTTAGTCTTTAGGTACAAGAATCTGTGACTTTTTCTACCCATTCACAAACATTTACTTATTGATGATTTCTTTTTAGGTTGCTGCCTTGGGCCGGTGAGCTCTTGGATCCATTTCTTGCCCTCCCCCAGTTCTGCCCTATGTCACAGGGCTGTGTGACCCCATGCAGGCTGGGCTTTTCAGGGCCCTGAGTCCCTTGGTTTCCAGCTGGGTTTGTGCAATGGGAGACTGGCTAGGGGGGCGGGGAGAAGCTCAGGCCCCAGCAGCCATGTCTCTCCCCACTGGCCTCACCGCTGCCAGGCAGGCCCATCAAGTTCCCAGCTCTGATGACACCACCTGTCACCCAGGTCCCCTCAGCCCAGCAGCTAGAGGGCTTCTTGGTGGTGCTCAGCTCTGGGGTGCACCCCTTACCCTAGCAACCACTTCCCTGCATTGATCTCTGCTCTGAACACTCAGAGAGCTTTCTCTTTTCCAGGTTAGACCCTGACTGACATAAAGGTAAATTCTCAGAAGTGGAATTGCTGCATCACAAACTTTAAGACTTTTAAAAGGAAGGTTAAAGAGATGTCTTTATGCTTTCTTAGTCTCCCCAAGGCCTTTCTTCCACCTGTAACTTTCTGAGCAAGCTCAGGGCCCTTCCCTTCTACCATCTTCTCTGTTTACACATCTCAGCCCCTGGGCATTGGAATATCTGTCTGATCACAGTTCATTTTTTAAAATGATAAACAAAGCAAAGAGGTGAGATGGAAAGTCACCACTTCCTGTGGTAATTGTTATCTAGGCTTTCAGAACACGCCTAGGCAAGTGGAAAGAATAAGCAATTATCTGCGTAATTCAAGCAAACATTGACTCCCCTTATTTGACATGAGTGGCTAGTGGAAGGAAGGGAGAAGTGGAATTAATTACTAATGCCTTTGAAATCTCAGGAATTAGCTAGGGAGTTGCTGAACTCACGACGTCATTTTTTCACGACGTCATTTTCTATCGGGAGTCTGGTGAAGGAATGGCATCTGGCTGGCCATTTCAACGATTTCACCAAGTTTTGAATTTTGGCAGGACTAAGTCAAAGAACAAAGTGACTTTTGTGGTTTCTGGAGCAGAAAGACTTAGTGACTTTGACTCAGCAAGCCAGATGAGAAGGCTCCAGGCACTGCCTCCCCAGGCATGGAGATGGCTGCCTATAAATCTGAGTTACTGCATTTTTCACTTGCATCAGACAGGGCCCTCATTAGAAACAAGGCTACCATCAAATTTGGGTCAAGGTCTGGCTTCGTGTTGTGATTTACCAAATAAAGACTATCAACTGTCTTTTTCAGGCTGCTGATTTATCTTTAGCTTTCTCTGAATTTGTGACTCTAAAAGACCGTGCTTATTTGGCAATGTAACATAATCACGAAAATAAATTGTATAGCAAGCCATTCTTTGAATGCAGACATAGGGAGGCAGCTGCGGTGGAAAGAGCCCTGATCTTGCCGTCAAGAGATCTGAGTTTGAGTCCAGACCTTACCACTCACTAGCTGAACAACCACACTCAGCCACCAAATCACAGTGAGTTTCTTATCTATTAAAATTAAGTGCTATGAAAGTGAAGAAGTTAACATGAAAGAGTAACATACAAGCACAAATTAAGATTATTATTAAATTCTTCAGTTCCATTTTTTCAGTGTTGGTTATGGACTTGTGCTAACTCTCCGGCTACTTGCATCCTTTCATTAGCCCATTGTTAAAAGCAATGGATTAAATAGCAGGCGTGTCAGGGTAGCTAGTCAGGGGCTACCATCGACATGGCTACACGGGGGCCAGGGTCTGAAAGCCACAGCTAAAGTAATCCTCTGTTTCATAGTCTGGTTTCAAAATTATAAACTGAGAGATCCTAGTCAGGCTCAGATGGGAGCACATCCCATTTCCTCTGCTTCCTCCCTCAGCTCGCCCTTCCTGACTTCCTGTGAGTGCCACTATTTGGACATTTTGAGGTCCTAGCAGCTCTCCTCCCATACAGCTGTGGGGACAGGCTACTCTCAGCAAGCCAGACCATCTCAGGCCGACTGGACACAGTGAGCATGAGCACAGTGAACAATCTTTTAAAACAGACCCAGAAAATAACATGAAGCCAAGAACAAGGTAGATATCATTTGCAATTTAAAGTGTGGTATCATAGGAACAAAAGCGTTTTGACTGTCACTGAAGCTTTGTTTTCCCAGGCCAGAAAAACTGTGAGAGAACAACTAGAAATGAATGTATACGTATTTTGTTTTGTTCTGATAAATGCTGGATCAGAGCACATTGCCTCAACTGTCTACATCCTTTCAGTCCAGAAGAATAGCCAGCAGACATCTGTCTTCTCTGCAGGATGAGAAACTAAGTTTCACGGACATTCTTCAGAGATTGTTTTCATTCCTTTTTTTTCCCTTGAGACAGAGTCTCGCTCTGTCACCCAGGCTAGAGTGCAGTGGCACCATCTTGGCTCATTGCAACCTCCGCCTCCCAGGTTCAGGCAATTCTCATGCCTCAGCCTCCCAAGTAGCTGGGACTACGGGCGTGTGCCACCATGCCCAGCTAATTTTTGTATTTTTAATAGAGACAGGGTTTCCTCATGTTGGCCAGGCTGGTCTCGAACTCCTGGCCTCAAGTGATCCACCCACCTCAGCCTCCCAGACTGCTGAGATTACTCCAGTAGGATTTTTCTGAGTGTTCCTAGGATTGTGATCAAATATTATAAGGCTATGAAAACAGCATTGATCTAGGCTTAATGAACTGATGAAACAAACATTTATGGATATTTTCTATATGCCAGGTGCAGTTCTAGTCAGTGCACTGAAAATACAGCAATGAATAAGAAAGGTGATCCCAGACCTCAAAGAGCTTATATTCTGGTGGGGATGGGGGGAGGTAGATAAAAAAGTATACAAATAAACATGCAATATAAATTCTAGTAGCAATAAGTTTTAGTAAAAATAAATAAATATGTAAAGCCTAGAAACTTAATATTTATAGTAAGTATACAAGAAAGAATTTAGAGACTATTTTAGATGAGGTTGTCAGGGTAGGTATCTCTGAGTGACATTTGAATTGAGACCTAAATGAGGTGAGGAAGTGGCCTCTAGGGCTGTTTGTGACAGGAGGAGCAAACTCTAATAGGATCAGCATGAGCTCCTGAGGTCGGTGTATTTGCAAAACAATGAGGCAGCCAGGGTGGCCGCTCAGAGTGTGATGGGGAGAGCGCTAGGAGATGGGTCTGAACCCAGCTCCTACTGCTAAGTAGCCACAGGACTTGGCTCGATTTACTTAAATTCTAGGTGCTATGGATTTCTTGTAATTATTAAGGTTTTTGATAGCTATTAACAGAACCCAATTTTGAGCTAGGTTAACTAAAAAAGAGAATGTATAAAAAGTATACAAGAATGCCTCCCAGAAAGCAAGGGCAGGAGACCATCTAGTCCTCAGGACAGAACTAGAACCAGGACTAGTGGCTAACAAGACATCACCACCACCCACAAAGCAAGACTTTCACTCTTTCTCTCACCTTTATTTCTCTCTTAATGGCATATTTCTTCTTTTCTCTCTACTGTCCAGCTTTATCTGTTCCTCTGCCAAGAGGTACCCCCTATAACCTCTGAGTTGGCCCATTCAGCCCAAATGCCAGCCATTCCCCTGTCCAGCCCCTGTTCTTGTCTCACACAAGCATGGACACAGGGCTCTGCACTCACCAAAACATAAGAGGCCCATCTGACTTTACTGAAGAGTTCGCAGGACAATGCAGGGGTTACCCTGCATACTCCCAGGCAAATTCTTCAAACCCATTCTCTGCCTCCAAATCTTCCCAGCAGCACCTCTAATTAGGGTTCTTCTCTTTTGCCCCTACTCTAAATATGTCATCCAGTGTGCTCCTGGGTCACCCCCTTCTGCACCCAATTCCACCAGGCTCCTCAATCTCTCAACCCTTCCATGCAGGGGCACCAACTTTCTCCTGGCTTCTACAGCTGAATGTGAACACTCAGCATTGCCTGTCCTATCTTGGGAGTCAGCAAACAAAGATTCTCCAGACCAGGACCCAGTCTCTCAGAGGGTTAACTCACTCACAAGTTACAGTTCCAGCCCCTCCTATCACTGAACCTTGATTCCAAACTCCTGGAAGAGAATATCTGATTGGCTTACCTCATGCCATATGCACACTGGAGCAAGCTGACTCTGGTTCAGTTCACTCTGACCAGAAAGGAAGGACAGATACACCAAAGGTCGCATTACATTCCTCGTGAATGAAACAGAGGCAATGATACATTCCTTTCAGCAATGTTGTGCTAGCTCAACAAAATAGTATCTGATAGGTGGCATTCCACAGTAACTTGCACTCAGTGTTACTCTCCTCTTTTCAAGAAACAAACCAAAATCAATGTACACATATCACTAGCACTGCTATAAACCAACAACTGCCAAGCTGAGAATCAAATCAATAACTCAGTCTCTTTTACAGCAGCTGCCAAAAAAATAGAATACCTAAGAATATACTTAACCAAGGAAGTGAAAGAGCTCTACAAGGAAAACTACAAAACACTGCTGAAAGAATACATAGATGACACAAACAAATGGAAACACACCCCATGCTCATGGATTGGAGGAAGCAATATGGTGAATGACCACACTGCTCAAAGCAATCTACAGATTCAATGCAATTCCCATGAAAATACCAACATTATTTTTCACAGTATTAGAAAAAACAATCCTAAAATTCATATGGAATCAAAAAAGAGCCTGAATAGCCAAAGCAATCTTAAGCAAAAAGAACAAATCTGGAAGCATCACGTTACCAGACTTCAAATTATACTACAAGGCTATAGTTGCCAAAACAGCATGGTACTGGTATAAATGTAGACACATAGACCAAAGGAACAGAATAGAGAGCCCAGAAATAAAGCCAATTACTTACAACCAACTGATCTTTCACAAAAGCATACAAAAAATGTAAATTGGGGACAGGACAGCCTATTTAATAAATGGTGCTGAGAAAACTAGATAGCCACATGTAGAAGAATGAAACTGAATCTCTATCTCTCACCTTATACAAAAATCAACTCAAGATGGATCAAAAACTTAAATCTAAAACCTGAAACCATAAAAATTCTAATGGCAAACCTAGGAAAAACTATTCTGGACCTCAGCCTAGGCAAAGAATTCATGACTAAGACCCCAAAAGCAAATGCAACTAAAACAAATAAATAAATGGGACCTAATTAAACTGAAAAGCTTCTCTACAGCAAAATAAATAATCATTAGAATAAACAGACAACCTACGGAATGGGAGAAAATATTTGCAAACCTGTGCATCCAACAAAGGACTAAAATCCAGAATCTACAAGAAGTTCAAACAAATCAGTAAGAAAAAATAAATAATCCCATCAAAAATTGGGCAAGTGACATGAATAAACATTTCTCAAAAGAAGATATACAAATGACTAACAAATATCCTCCTGCCTCAGCCCCTCAAGTAGTTAAGATTACAGATATGCACCACTACACCCGGCTAATTTTTTGTGTTTTTTGTAGAGACGAGGTTTCGCCATGTTGCCCAAACTGGCATTTAAGTATTTAAAGCTGTATCCCCTAAATATAGTATATGCATACATGCATACACATAGGTATATATGAATATACTATATATTACATATATAATATGACATATAATATATATAGTTATGTAATATAATATATCGGATGGGGGCATTTCACAGTAACTTGTGAAGTAATTGCATAAGTAATTATATAGGCAGGAGCAAACAAAAATGCTCAACATCACTAAACATCAGAGAAATGCAAATTAAAACCACAGTGAGATACCACCTTACTCCTGAAAGAATAGCCATTATTTAAAAAGTCAAAAACAGTAGATATTGGGGTGGATGTGGCACAAAAGGAACACTTATACGCTGCTGATGGGAATGTAAATTACTAAAACTTGTGAAAAACAGCATGATTTCTTAAACAACTAAAAGTGGATCTACCTCAATCTAGTAATCCCACTACTGGGTATCCACCCAAAGGAAAAGAAGTCACTTTATCAAAAAGACACCTGCATGCATATGTTTATTACAGCACAATTTACAATTGCAAAGATATGGAACCAAATTAAGTGCCCATTAACCAATGAGTGGATAAAGAAAATTTGTTATATATACACCATGAAATACTACTCAGCCATAAAAAAGAACAAAATAATGTCTTTTGCAGCAACTGGAATGGAGCTGAAGGCCATTATTCTAAATGAAGTAACTCAGGAATGGAAAATCAAATACCATATGTTCTCACTTACAAGTGTGAGCTATGGGTACAAAAGAAGCATACAGAGTGATATAATGAACTTTGGAGACTCTGAAGGGGGAGGGTTGGGGGATGAGGAATAAAAAACTACATATTAGGTACAATGTCCACTAAAATCTTAAGACTTCACCACTATACAATTCATCCATGTAACCAAAAGCTACTTGTACCCCACAAGCTATTGAAATAAAAGTTTTAAAGAAAAAAACCAGTAAACAACCCTCAAAAATCTCTCCCTTGATTTTCCAAAATCCAGCTTTAATATGCTGCCCAGTTCTAGACCTTGTATATAAAAATTCATCTGAAAAATATAGTCTCTGTAGACATATTTAGCAAGTACAAAATATTATGACACAGAAGTGTCTAGATCTTATTCCATCTCTTGTGCCCTTTTCCCTTGTGCTGAGGAGCTCTTGGTGTCTGATAGGATTGTCTCCTTCCATCTCCTGGTCCATCTTCCCCTCTGCCCCCATTCTAGGATCCTAAACTGCAGAATCCAGGTAATCCAGTGGGGAAGAACAGAGAAGCAAGGATGGGAATTGACTTTGAAAGGGGAGGGACTCTAGGCTTTGAAAGGGGAGGGACTAGAATGAGCTATATAGGGAGAGAGGCTCTTGGACAGATTTTTGTGGTGAGGGGCAAGAAGAGGAATAAGGAAAGAGCATTTGTTGTTACTATAGGCTATGCATTGGATCCTCTCTAATGATATTTGAGAGATTTGAGAGATGCCAGTAAGATTGGGATTACTTCTAATTACCTTTGACTGCTGGGATCAATCTGCGACACCCTGCTGAGACCAAGCCAGGTGAGTGCCTGGGGGAGTTAATTTGTCTGTGGGTGTGTGTATAAAACCTTTATATATAAAAAACATATTAATATATTGTACATTAATATATAACAATAACATGTCATATTATATATGCAATATATAATATATTCATATATACCTATGTGTATACATATACTATATTTAGGGAATACAGGTTTAAATACTTAAACACCAGCCTGGACAACATGGCAAAACCAAAACCCCGTCTCTACAAAAAATACAAAAAATTAGCTGGGCATAGTAGTGTGCACCTGTAATCCCAACTACTTGAGGGGCTGAGGCAGGAGGATGGCTTGAGCCCAGGAGTTCGAGGCTGCAGTGAGCTATGATTGCACCACTGCACTCCAGCCTGGATGACAAAGTGAGACTCTGTCTCCAAAAAATAAATAAGTAAATAAGTATTTAAACTAATGAGGAGTGAGATGATTGGAATATACGACAAGACAGAACATAGTAATGTAGTGGAATTGAGTATAATAAAAAATTTAACGTATATCTGGGGGGTAGAGGCAAACCTGATTTACAAAATCTTAAACCAACTGCTGTTTTCTGGGTATGAAGCGTATTTATGAAAACTATGGAAATTCCTTTGACATTTAGACACATAATCCATTCTGTGTGAAAAGCAAGTTTCCTCAGGGGAGTTTCTAAATAATAATTTTGCTTTTCTACTGTACAAACAGGAGTCTTTATTGATGTAGCCATTCAGTATAAGAATGCCTTCCAGATCACCACTGCACCCTTTCACAAACCATCTTTGATGAAAAATTAAACAGAGACTAAGAGACTTCCTGCTTCACAGCTAATGAACAGGCAGGGACACATTCAGGAAACTTGAAGCAATTTGAAAATTTGCATCTAAACCCTTTTAAAATAAATCATGCGTACTTTTCAAAATTCTGATTATAAAAGCAATGTGTACTATTGAATATTATGTAGAAAAGAATACTATGTATAAAAGATCTAGACATATTGACATGCAAACAGCTTATTTGGGGTGTGTGTGGGGGTGTTTTGAAGCATTTCACAAAATATTAAGGAAATTCAAGGTGATAAACACAAAAGCACAGAGGCCAACAGATATGAAAATGTGAAGGGTCAGGCATGTGACAATAGGTGTTAAGCAGTTTATTTGGTAGGGAAGTACTACTTGTGTAGCTATGCGACTGTTAAATTATTGTGTGTGTTAAACAAAACACTATACTAGAAGTATCTAGCTCCCCTACAGTTTTCTGTAAGCAATAAATTAAAAAAAAACTCTGCGTATGAATGTTTCCTTACATATGTATGCATGTTTATATATGCAATGTAAAATACCTAAAAAGATAAATCCATAAATTGCTGTTGGTGCTTATTTTTGAGAAATCAAACCCACCATGGGGGACTGGTAAGATAAAATGTTAAAGGAGAATTTTTATATTTTGCTCTTTTTTAAATTCCTTGACTTTTACAATGGGGGTATAGTTACATATTAATGAGTAATTTATGATTTATAAAGATTAAGATGTAAATCATAAATTTTGTGTTAAATTTGGAAAATGAGAAGGATAGACAAAAATCACTTGTAATCTTACAAACTGAGATATAACTAGTGATCAATATCTTCATCTGCTTGGGCTGCTGTAATAAAATATCATAGACTGTGGTGTAAACAACAAGCATTTGTTTCCCACAGTTCTGGAGGCCAAGAAGTTCAAGATCAGAGTGCCAATAGGGTCTGGTTCTGGTGAAGGCTCTCTTCCAGGCTTGCAGATGGCCACCTTCTTGCTGTGGCTTTACATGGTGAAGAGAGAGAGAGAGCTTTCATCTCTTACAGGGGTACTAATTCTATCATGAGGGCTTCACCCTCAGGACCACATCTAAACTTGATTACTTTGCAAAGGCCTCACCCACTAATACCATCACGTTGGGGGTTAGAGATTCACCACAGGAATTTGCGGGAGATCCAAATGTTGAGCCCATCTGAACGATAAAAGCTTGTTGGATTAACAATCTTTCATGGTATATTTCCTTCCAGTCTTTTTTTTTTTTCTAAGTGTATTTAGAACAGTTTCGATTATATTGTATGTACATAGTTTTATACATAGTTTTGTATACTGTCATAACTTCTTTCCTTATTTTATGATTATCACCTTAAGATAGATTCATGTAGATGGAATTAGTGGGTCAAAGAACATAGACTTTATATATTTCTTATGCATATTCCTAATTAGCTTTCCAACAAGGCTGAATAAATTTACAGTTCTGCCAACAGGATATGAAAGTACTTGTTTCCTATAAAATAACTTTTTGTTATTGATTAGTATTAAATGTTTCTATATTATGAAAAATTTTGCATATTTGGGCCTAAATATTTTTTGTAACTTGTTTGCCTTATAACTATTTATAATAGCTATTAAGATTGTCCAATCATATTTTTTGTGACTTTTTTTGCATTTACTTTAGGTTTAAAAAGTCTTTTCTTACCTAGCTGTTGGAAACAATATATTTTCTTCCAATTGTTGTGGTTTTTTATTTTTATTTTGTTTTTTATTTCATTTCATTTTTCTTCTTTACATTTAGCTCTTTGATTCATGTAGGATTTATTTGGATGATATGGTAAGGCAAGAATCTAAGCTGATTTATTTTCTCCTAATACCTTTGATTAAATTTCCTTTTATTAATTGGATGATTCTTCTCTTTTTAATTGATTTATAATGTCTCCTTTATAATAAATTGAATTAGTTTATATGCTATAATTTGCTTCTTAGCTATCTATGCTGATTCTTGATTTGTATGTTAGTTCTCATTTAGAATTTAGTTTTTAAATAGGTTTTTGGTTTTTCATAGGGTTTTTGTCTGTTTGAAGTTTTGTTTGTTTATATTTTTGCTAAGCGTGTTTTCCCATAATTTTTTAACCTTTTCAAATATTATTTTGACTATATTAGTCTCTTTACCCTTCTGGATCAACTTTAGAATTTTTTTTTTGAGTTACAAAAAAAGTCCCTTTGGATTTTAGACTAGGATACTTAAAGCTATGAAACAACATATGGATAACTATTTTTTTCTTTAATATTTAGTCTTCCATACAGGAATGTATTTTTTTTATATCTCTTCATTTATTCAAAGCTTACTCTCTCTCTCTCTCTCTAGATATGGAGAAACATATATATGTATATATGTTTCTCCATATCTAGAGAGAGAGAGAGAGAGTAAGCTATATATATATACACACACACACACATTCCATAATAATGGAAATTTGGATACTGTTTGATTGCTGATTGGCTCTTGACCCACCCACTTGTCAAATGTCAGCAAACTGAAGTTCCAGCAGACGGCTCCTTCTTGGGTAGGGAGAAGGCATTGAGTAAGGCTCTGCATTCCCAGTATTTTCCAGCATAGACTCCCTGAATTGGATCAATGGAATGCATGCCAACTAATGAGGAGATTTCTGGAAACTTCCCTCTGTCCTGGAGTTCTCAGCCAGCCACAGGACCCAGAATTGTCACCATTAATATTTAAGCTAGAGTGGAATTGCTACCAGTCAACATCTATTAAAAGCCAAGGAGTGGAAACAGATTTGAATAAAGCAGCAAGAGAATCCAAGCCACCCTGCATAGGCTTATTCCAGTCACTTTATTGATCTTGCAGTCATTCAACACGCATTTTATACAGTTGAAATCACTGAACCCCACTTACTGTGCTATGGCAGCATACTACCTATATATGGCGGTATGGTTGACCTCAAATCACTATAATGTATGGCCCTTCACTATTCCAAATATTAAATCCACAGATACAAAGAATATTCTGTATTTGGATTAGGAAGAGACAAAAATATTTACCCCTGATTGTAATTCTGATTTTCTTGCTCTGGAAAAATTATTTGGACCCTTGGGTGGTTCATGAGAGTACCCGCACAGGACTTGGCCTCATGAGCTGATGTAGGATAGCAGCCACTAGCCCTTTACTCCACAAAGGGCTCCACTGAACTCTTCACTATGCCACTCACAGCCACCTGCCATGCACATTTTTTCTTCCAATATGCCAGATACAAAGGTAGGATTCCCACGCCTATGCAGCTTCAATGACAGTGTTTTGTAAAGAGGCGGCAAGTACCAGTGGGATAGGTAGTCAACTATTTTGCTCAACTTGAGGGGACTCAGGAAGACCTCTACCCCAGATATCTCCCCCTACTCAGATGCTACAGTTCTCAACACCCACTATTAGAAATTCAGTACTTTTGGGCTAAACATTCTTGTTTCTCTTTAGATGTCATTTAATATGTAAATCTGGTTTTGGAGGTGCAAACTCATTAACACCTTACTTGAAAATAGTTTCTCAAAATTAAAGAAACTGACACTATTTAGAAACGTAAACCCTGGGGGTTGGAGAAATCCTCTGAAAGGGGTGTTGGGGAGGAGGAAATGGGAGAAACTGTGGAAGGCAAGTTGACTATTTTGTGATTTTGCCAGGCACAGCCTTAGATACAGAACCATGACTGATTTCATATAAACCATTTTACATGTTTATTGGTGTTATTTCCAGACATTTTATACTTTTTTTTTTTTTTTTTGATACAGAACCTTGCTGTGTTGCCCAGGCTGGAGTGCAGTAGCACAATCTTGGCTCACTGCAACCTCCACCTCCTGGGTTCAAGCGATTCTCCTGCCTCAGCCTCCGAAGTGGCTGGGACTACAGGTGCCTGCCACCATGCCCAGCTAATTTTTTTTGTATTTTTAGTAGAGGTGGGGTTTCACTACGTTGGCCAGGGTGGTCTTGAACTCCTGACCTTGTGATCCGCCCGCCTCGGCCTCCCAAAGTGCTGGGATTATAGGCGTGAGCCACCGTGCCCGGCCAACATTTTATACTTTAATTAACATTATTAGTACAACTTTAAAAAAATTTATCTCCCCTTTTTTTAATCGCTTCTTCACCAAGGATTTATTGGCTGCTATTGTAAATCCTTTATATTTGAGAAGACTAATGTATTAGTCAGGGTTCCCCAGAGGAACAGAACCAATTAGATGTGTGTATATATCAGGAGAAATAGATTTATTTTAAGGGATTGACTCACACAGTTATGGAGGCTAGCAAATCCCAAATCTGTAGGGTGGGCCAGCAAACTGACTCAGGAAGAGGTGATGTTGCAATTCATGTCTGAAGGCCGTCTGCTGGCAGAATTCCTTCTTATTTGGAGGCAAGCCTTCATGTTATTAAAGCCTTCAACTGATTGGATGAGGTTCACCTGCATTTTGGAGGATAATGTGCTTTATTCAGAATTCACCAATTTATAGGTTAATCCCACCCACAAAAACACCCTCACACATATATCCAGAATAATGTTTGGCCAGGCCAGGCATGGTGCCTCATGCCTGTAATCCCATCAATTTGGGAGGCCAAGGCAGGAGGATTGCTTGAGCCCAGTGGTTTGAGTCCAGTCTGGGCAACATAGTGAGACTCAGTCTCTAAAAAAAATAATAAATAAATAATAATGTTTGTCCAAATATCTGGGCATCGTGGCCCAGCCAAATTGACACATTAAATTAACTATCACAATAAATTTCCCAAGTCTGTCTCCAATCCTTAAATTTAATATAGTGCAGATACAATTTAAATAAAAACTCCAAAGGTTGCCTTGAGCTGGGGCTCCTGGTAAAGGCCAGACTCACTCACTGGCTAAGTAACATGATGCTGCTTGCTATCAACTCAGAACCACTTGTCTCTCTATTTGTTAGACTAGCAGTTCTCAAAGTTTTTGTTGCAGGACCTCTTCACACTCTAAAAATTATTGAGGACCCCAAAGAACATTTTTTTTGCTCATGTAGGGTAAATTCTATGATATTTACCATATTGTACCATAAAACTGATACATTTTTAAATGTTTACTAATGCATATGCAGACAACCAATAACAAAGTCAGTCAATGTTAACATAAGCAACATTTTTATGTTCGATAACTATATTTCCCAAAACAACAAAAAATACTGAGAAGAGTGGCATTGTTTTACATTTTTAGAAATTTGATGCAATGTAAAGTAACTGGATTTTTATAGCTGTTTCTGCATTCAATTTGTTACCATCTATTAAAGTATATGGAAACAATCTGGCTTTGCACAAACATGAAATTGGAAAAGGAGAAGTATTTTATTAGCCTTATTAGATACTTGGATATTCTTCTTCTAAACCATATGTTACATACTACCGAATACCCATTGTTTATCAGCCAGTAGTCTTTTTAAGCAAAAATAATGTTCCACAGGGGAAAAAGCGAGCAAATAAAAAACACCTAGCTCAACTCACAGCCCCAATACAAGTAGTCTGGAACCACAGATGTAGTCCTGGGCACAAAGAAGAGTGCGGAACAGTGGGGAGCGACTCTGAAGAGGGGAGCAGATGAAACCCAGCCCATCCTCTTTAGAGCTGACGATGAAAAAGGATGGCTGTTTAAAAGGCTTGTCATTCTGGAGGTCATCAGTACATGTCCCCTTTGGTTGATTTGGGGCCCCAGAGTGCTCTCTGAGGCCCCCTGACCATTTTGGCTTCCACCAACTGCTTTGCTCAGATTCTAAGACCTGCTCACCAGGAGCCTGACTTTCACCTTAGCTTCACCATCTGGTTTTGGGGGCTTTGTCCAAGCTCAGAGCACTACTGTGCTGGGCTCAAACTTGTCCAGCTTCTGACCCCGGACATGTTCTCCACAATCACGTCCCTTTGAGTCTGATGTGCTGATCCTCCCTTTGGTTGTAGAGCTTTTTATTTTTCCTTAGAATTTACGACCCAGCAATTGCAAGACATGAGCCTGTCTTTTGAATTAAAAAAAGTTCTAAAAATGGATATTTTCTCTTTTTAAAAAATCTCTAAGTGGCTAAACAAATATCTACTACATGATATCTTTGGGGATGGAGAAAAATTTGTATTTCAATAGAAAATATACATTGTCTAGGGCATATCCTTCTAAATGATCAAATGATCAAATCCTTGTTCATTGTCCTTTTTTTTTTTTTTTTTTGAAACAGAGTCTCACTCTGTCACCCAGGCTGTAGTGCAGTGGCATGATCTCAGCTCACTGCAACCTCTGCATCATTGGTTCAATAGATTCCTGTGGCTCACCCTCCTGAGTATCTGGAATTAAAGGCACGCCCCGCCACCACACCCAGCTAATTTTTGTATTTTTAGTAGAGACAAGGTTTCGCCACATTGGGCAGGCTGGTTTCAAACTCCTGACCTCAAGTGATTTGTCCAACTTGGCCTCCAGAAGTTCTGGGATTACAGGCATGAGGCACCATGCCTGGCCTCATTGTCTTTTAGCCCTATTCATTGTCTTTGTAAGTTGTAGGTAACTGATAGATATGTAAATTCTGTCTTGTCAGGCAGTGATTTTAATTAACTTCCTCCTTATGTGGAAAAACCAGCTTTGTCTTTCTTTGCAATTATTTTGTGAGATAAACAATGTTCCTTATTGCTTAAATTGGGTTTTCTATTACTTGCAGCCAAAAGCCTCCTAAATGACATATCCCCTGTGAATCAGGGTCAGTAATACCGTGCTGCCTGTCCCCACAGGTTTATCGTATAAAAACTCTGAAAGATGCTTGATGAAACTTATTTTAAATGATGACAGATAGTAAGTGGAAAGGATGACACATGTGTGCCCTTAGGTGGCTGGATGCTTTTTTTTTTTTTTTTGAGTCCAAGGATTAGAAAAGAAATTATGTATACTCACTCTAGGCTTTAACATAGTTGCAGTTGTTATTTTTGATACTAACTTACAAAACCAAGTCTCACTCACATATTTATATTAAACTGGAAGTAGCCATTGGAATTCAAGGAAAAATGGTCAAGTAGAAAAGTCTTCAGTTAATGGAATATTAATAATACAGTGATCAATACTACAAGGTGTAATTTATTGCCATTGCATTTCATTGTCAGCACTTCATCTGTTGATCATTTGTTTCAGTCCTGCAGGTGGCTGAGTTTGTAGCTCACCATAGAACTGAGTGCTAGTTTCTAGCATAATACCCAAGACCCTTCTGTCATCTTTAAGGGATGATACTTAGTTACAGTTTGGGCAAGCTTTTAGTACATATACAAGAGACCATTTATGGATTCCCTTTGTTGATTACAGTTACCATAAAACTTCTCTCCAACTATAGAAACCACCCCTGCCCCCCAATTTGCAGGCACTTGTAAATTAGAGCCTTTTTTTTTTTTTTTTTTTTTCTATTTGTCTAAGCATGCCCTGAAAATTGGGTTTCGATTTAGGGTGATAAAAATGTTCTGGAGCTACATGGTTGCTATGTTTGCACAAAGTTGTGACTGTACTAAACCACTGAATTATACATGGTTGTACATTGGCTGTACATTGTAAATGGTTAAAATGGTAACTTTAATGTATGTATATGCATTTTATCACAATAAAAAAATAGCTTGGGCTAGACTCAGTGGCTCACGCCTGTAATGCTAGCACTTTGGGAGGCCAAGGCAGGCGAATTACCTGAGGCTGGTCAGGAGTTCAAGACCAGCCGGCCAACATGGTGAAACCCCTGTCTCTACTAAAAATACAAAAACTAGCTGGATGTGGTGGTGTGTGCCTGTAATCCCAGCTACCCGGGAGGCTGAGGCAGGAGAATCATTGGAACCTGCGAGGTGGAGGCTGCAGTGAGCCGAGATCACGCCACTGCACTCCAGCCTGGGTGACAGAACGAGACTCCATCTCAAACAAACAAACAAACAAAAAATTACTTGAAAAAAACTTAAAAAACCCTTTCCAATTATTTTGATGTGAAGCCAGGTTTCAGAAGATCTGCATGAGAAATGGAAGATACACCTAAGAAATAACTAATTCTAAGAGAAGAGATTTGAGGTACCCAAGCTTGACCTAAGAATAGTCCTCCAGCTCAGAGAGGAGGGTGAGTTGTAGGCACACTTGGTTTCTGTCACCAAGCCCTTATAGGTATGAATGTTAAAGACACCTTCAATAAAAGAGCAAATATTAATTAGAAGATGCAATTCAAAATGGCCGACTGAGCGGGCATTGACTTACCCTTCCTTTCCAATCCCTTTTGACAGAATGAAAATGAAAGCTAGGAGACAAAACAAGACAAACAAAATCTAATCAGCATCAGGACAGAAGAATGGACTCAGTTGAAAATCAAATCAGAGGAAGACTGAGCTGAGGGGTTCTCCCAAAATGATGGAAAATAAGAGGAAAAAATGAGTTATGAAGGATAGATCTAAAGTTTCTAATAAGTTTATTATAGGTCATCCAGAGATGTTGAAAAGGTAAAAACAATCAATAGAATATTTCTTTTCTAAATCCCATAGCTGAAGAAACAAGAGTTCAGTTTTAAAAGGGCTCACTAAGTACCCAGCAGAATTAGTGAAAAAATAGCTAGTCATTGAAACATCCTACTAAAAAATCTGAACTACAAAAATAAGGAAAAAGTCCTGAGAGCTTATAGTCAGGAAAAAGGAACAGATTACCTATATTGAATCAGAATCACCAAAAATAGATTGTCAGAGAAAATGGAGTAATGCACTACCCTGCCAAAA
This sequence comes from Pan paniscus, assembly GCF_029289425.2. Taxonomy (NCBI): domain Eukaryota; kingdom Metazoa; phylum Chordata; class Mammalia; order Primates; family Hominidae; genus Pan; species Pan paniscus. The sequence goes on along the minus strand of NC_073255.2, from coordinate 29,868,890 downwards.
CATAAATCAAGAATGAGAAAAAAATAAAGATATTTTCAGATATGTAAGGACTTGAAAAGTTTATCCTTCACAGACTCTACATTAAGAATTACTCAGAATTGAAGGTATCAAAACGAAAAATAAATCCCGGAAAGAGAAAGACATAGGATACAAGGAAAATGAACAAAGATACTAGTAAAACTTATATTTAAGTCCAAATAATTCTTGATAATATGGATGAAAACCTTAAGGCAATTGTTAGGAATTATTCCTAAGAAAATAAAAGCCTTATGTTAAAAATAAAAACTACTATCACAATCCACAGTAGTACTGTTCAATAAAAATATAATCCAACCTATAAATATGGGCCATTTATGTAATTTAAAATTTTCCAGTAGCCATATTAAAAACAGTAAAAAGAAACAGGTAAAATTACTGTTAATAATGTATTTTATTTAGCCTAATATATCAGAAATATTATCATTTCAAAATATCAGTATAAGAATTATTAGCAATAGATTTTACTTTTTTTTCATACTATGGTTTTGAAATCTGGTGTATATTTTATTCTTACAGCACATCTCAATGCAGTCTAGCCACATTTCAAGTGCTCCACAGCCACAAGTGTCTGGACCTATCGTACTGGACAGCACAAATCTAGAGTTAAGAGTTCAGATGATTTTAAGAAAATGAAGATGTAGGTGGGGAGTAAAAGCATGTAAAGAGTCTTTTCTTATTCTCAGAGTAGGCAGCAAGGTAAAAATGCTGACCAAAAAAATCTTAAGAATTAATATTAACCAATATGAATATAATGTATAAATTCTAAAATACTGAAGAAAAAAGTAGAAGTCATCAAACAAAAGGCAGAAAGTGAAGACAAAATTTAAAAACCCCAGAAATCATGGCTGATATTTTAAAAATTATAGTCCGTTCAAATTTTGGAATGCTGTGCTGCAGTTAGAAAGAATGAGGTATGCTGTGTGTGTGTCATAAGCAGTGCTGAACAGTACCCAGTGATTCCTGCTTATTGACGTTTATGCCCTTGTGTAACTGCCTTTCCTTGAGTGTGGGCTGGACTTACTGGCTCTCTTCTTGAACAGAAGTGATGAGATGTCACTTCCATGATTAGGTCATTAAAAGGATTTGGTTTCCATCTTGAGTGTACTCTCTCTCACTCTCTTGCACTCTCTCGGATCACTTACCCTGGAGGAAGCCAGTTGCCATGTCCCGAGGCAACTCTGTGGGGAGGCCTGGGTAGCAAAGGCCTGAGGCTTGGCAACAGCCAGGTGAGTGAGCTTAGGAGAAGATTCTCTCGCTCCCAGTCAAGCATTCAGATGAGACCACAGCCTCAGCCAACAGCTTGCCTGCAGTCTCATGAGAGACTTTGAGCCAGGTCACCTAAGTGAGTTATATGTGAAACTTATCCACAGAAACTGTGAGATAATGAATGTTGGTTGCTTTAAACCCCTAAGTTTTTGGGTAATTTTTCTGCAGCAATGGATAACTAATACAGTAGCTATAATTTAACATTAAGTATAAAAACTCAATTACTGTTTAATACATGTAGTAGGATCCCATATATATATATATATATATATTTTTTTTTTCTTTTTTTCTTTTTTTTTGAGATGGAGTCTCGCTCTGTTACCCAGGCTGGAGTGCAGTGTTGCGATCTCGGCTCACTGCAAGCTCCGCCTCCCGGGTTCATGCCATTCTTCTGCCTCAGCCTCCCAAGTAGCTGGGACTACAGGCGCCTGCCACCACGCCCAGCTCATTTTTTCATACTTTTTTAGTAGAGATGGGGTTTCACCGTGTTAGCCAGGATGGTCTCAATCTCCTGACCTCGTGATCCGCCTGCCTCGGCCTCCCAAAGTGCTGGGATTACAGGCATGAGCCACCGTGCCCAGCAGTCAGATCCCATATATATTAAAAACACAAAAATAAAAATGTGTGGGAGGTAGACAGAGTAAGATTAATTGATATGTAATTATTCCTGCCTTTCCTCTCCTCCTTATCCTCCCTCTACACACTAAAGTGAGTCTTTGCTCCTCCCACCCTGCTTTTAGATACTGAATTGAGACAAAGCATATAAAAGGATGTGCCTGAAAGTAGGGAGGATTTACTGAGAGGCCAAGCTAGTCTACCCAGTACAGAGCCGAAAATTAGGGAGAAGAGAGAGGAGAAAGACAGGTACAAACTGAGGCTTGAGAAGAGTTTTGTAATTTAGCATGCGAGATCCCTAGAGCAGCTTGAAAAGTGGAGTGTGTGGTGTGAATTGGGGCACCTTTAAGGGTTTTCAAAAGATCAGTACAGGGGTTGGAAATGCTTTTTAATGAGCATTTCATGCATAGACTATATTTCTTTAAATTTAATTTTGTTTAGAGACTGGACTATGTGGAGAATAGAATTTATTAGAGTTATGTATGTATAGAGGTAAATATTGGCACATAAAAACCTTGTAAGGAAGCAATGAAAATTGTAGTCTATGTTCTTCTTTTAGATTTGAAATTTCATTAGCAAGCGTTTATTGATAAAAATTTGAAGGAGCTGTTTCATTAAAATCTCTGTAAGATGTTGATGGCATAAGAGTCATCAATTATGACATAATAATTTGCACCAATAGCTATGACACAGACAGGGATGAGTGTTGGTGGCCCCAGTGGTGACATGAGACACAGCAAGAGAGGAAAATGGTGATACCACCAGTAACCAAGAGACCTTTGCTATAAACACCTGTGAAACACCCAGAATTCATTAAAAGGAACTTTGAGGGGTGCCAAAAAGCTAGCATTTGTGTACTGTGGGAGAGTCAGAGAAATTCTGTTTCCTGACTGACTGGTGATCCAGTTTTAACCCCAGGATTGCGAAGCCTGGAGAAATAACGATGACATCTTCATAAGACTACTGGCACCCCCAATTATCCCCTAAGCAATGCTCCAAAAACTATCAGTAAATGAGGTCAGCTCCAGAGTGCAGAGAAATGGGAACTCTCAAATAGTGTGATGACAGTATAAATTGGGAAAAAAACAACTTAATAGATGGCAGCTTGGCTTTTAAAATATCTGAAGGAAGGTAATTCTCCATCCATATTCCCATTCCTACATTCCCTAAACATCTTAATCGTCCTTTTCCTCTGAAAGGTTGCAAACCCCCAGGGCCATTATACTCCTCTGGTGTAATAGCTATGTGTTGCGTGTCTCCCTTGTGTTGAGCATGGTGCTGGAAGCCATGGGATCCAAACATCCTGCAGTGTATGTCCCTGCCCATCAGTTCTTATAATCTGGTCAAGGAGAAAACACACACCCAATGAACAGTCAGTGACAGTGTTGGGCATATAAGACTATCTACTGACTGCCAAGGTACAGAAATACAAGTACAAGTACAGGAAAAGCTTTCTTTCTTCCTTCCCTACCTCTAGGCATTTAACAAACATTTATTGAGCACTTACTACGTGCCAAGCTCTTTACTAAGTCCTGAGGAAAAAAAGTTAGCAAAAACCTTGGCATTTGAATATGGTGATATAGGTTGGGGAGACAGATGAAATGATCATACAAATAAATATGAAATTATATAAAGTGAGGAAGAAAAACAACATAGTGATTTGAAAATACATATGTATGGATGATAACATGATGTAGTAGAATAACTATGGACTTTGGAGCCTGAAAGACCTGGCTTAAATCATTATTTCTCTACCTGGGGCAAAGGGCCATTTTTGTTCTCTGGGGACACTGGGCAATGTTGAGTACAGTTTTGGTCATCTCAGTTGGAGGTTGGGGTGGGGTGGGGAGATGCTAACAACATCTATTGGGATGCTGCTAAACACCCTACAACGCATACAATGCTGCACTCCCTGACAAAAATTATCTGTCCCAAAATGTCAACAGTGCTAAGATTGAGAAACCTTGGTTTAGACCCTTGAACATGAGATTCAAGTCTAACTTGACTCCAAATTCCCCGCTCCTCTTACCAACCACCCCTTGCCTCCTACTAAGTAACCAAAAGATGATATTGCTCATCTTGCTTCTAAAATTTCCTTTACTTCCTTGAACCTGTTAGGCTAGTTCCCTGGATTTGCATCACAGTTGTCATTGCTGTGGTGTAGCAGCATGAGGTCAGACTTCAGATTTCAAGAGCCCCTGTTTCAAACTTAGTCACTTTCTATCTCTGTAGTATTGGGCAAGTCATTAGACCTCTCTGAGCCTCAGTTTCCTCAACAGTAAGATGAAAATGATGGCACATGTCAAGCATGTGGGCATAATACACCTGTAAGAAATGGCTGCTGTTACGATTATTTATAGCAGAGAATGTCATTGCCTGTAAATATGGACTCCTAGATCCAGGGAAATAGGACAGTTTGTCCAGAATTAGAACCATATCTGACATGTAAATTAGAATTTTATACTTTTGTTCATAAAATCTTTTTGAGATATGAAATAAGCGTTGTAGGTTTGAAGAGAGAAAAGCATTGGAAATACATATCTGTAAAAGAAAAAGACAAGACCTTTGGCGTTTGTGTATACAGAGCCATTGTTTTCTGTTAAAGAAATCTGAGTAAGAAGCTTCCAGCTAAAGCACTTTAGCTGTAACTTTTGGCAGCAGTGGTGTTGGGACTCTTAAACACCCGGTGTTTCTGGAAAGCTGGAGTCAGGGTTTTTGTTCCTGGAAGCGACATTAGATTGTCCATTTACATCCAGTAAGTCTATTAACTACTGATTGTAATGCATGACAGCACTCTGGAGATATTTGGGCATCAATTCTATCACATTCTTTCCTCCTGGCTACCACCCTTTTTGACACTTTATCCAGATGAGCAAGTTGTTGTCAATGATCTGCGTAATTCTGATCAGCTCTGTGCAAGGAGGCCATGGAAGTGCAAGTGACCCCTCCAACTGAATGGTCAAGGGAGCTATACACCCCTCAAGCTGGAGGCTCGGAAGCATGTAAAGGATCATGTTTGGACTAGTTTCTAATCCTGCTCAGCCACTCACTAGTGGTGCAACTTGAGTTCACCAACCTTTCTGAACTTTAGCCTCCTTATTTTGGTTTCCTGTGCCTGGCCCATTGTGAGTACTTTCAAAAAGTTTTAGGTATTACCACTGTGACATAAGTATTATTCTCCCCATTTTTATGTGGGAATATTGAGTGATATTCAGAAGGGTAAGCTCAAAGCCATATATTTGGTTGGTGATGCAACCAGTATCTAAACCAAAGTTTCTCAATCTTGAAGTACTATTGACATTTTAAACTGGAATGTCTCATTAATATATTCTCATTGGTTACATGTTGAAACAACAACATTTTAGGAACATTGTATAAAAGAAAATATGTTTTTTAAAAATAAAACCAGGCTGGGTGGGGTGGCTCATGCGTATAATCCCAGCACTTTGGGAGACTGAGATGGATGGATAACCTGAGGTCAGGAGTTCGAGACCAGCCTGGCCAACATAGTGAAACCCCCATCTCTACTAATAATACAAAAATTAGCCGGGCATGGTGGTGCATGCCTGTAATCCCAGCTACTTGGGAGGCTGAGGCAGGAGAATTGCTTGAACCTAGGAGTCAGAGGTTGCAGTGAGCCAAGATTGCACCATTGCACTCCAGCCTGGGTGGAAAGAGTGAAACTCCATCTCCAAAATAAATAAATAAATAAATAAATAAAAATAAAACCAAAAACCATAGTGAATACACATACTCATTTTTATTTGATTGGGCCAAGGCCTCACTGACATGTCTTTGACAAATTTTGAGCAGCCCTAGAAAGGTTTCCACACCAGCTCCCTCAGTCCAACTACACATATGTCCCAACAAAACATCGTTTCATTCCTGAAAGAAGCCGTGTGGGTCTTGCCATGAATACACAGCCAAGACTATAAAGAGGTCCTTGAAAGTGCATCTGCTCAGTCTGCTCTTGAGAAAGAAAGAATGAAATTTGTTAATTCAATGGGGTTAGCATGTAGACAAGCCACAGCTGGAGTGTAGAGAAGAGGTGCAGAACAGATTTAATTGCAGACCTAAGATTGCTGTCCTTAGGAAATGCCTGCTTGCAAGGTTAGCCCTGGGCTGGCATCTGGGAACTCAGATGTAGGGAGGGTTCCCACAATTCCTTAACTGGTAAAAGTGGCCTGAAGTGTCTGTGCAAACAGTGTGGTTGATGCTGTACACCTGCCTTCCTCTGAAAGTCTGGTATTTTAGTATATGTTAGGCAAAGGGTGCCTATGTGACCCTCCTCCAACAAAAACTCTGGGCCCTTGGCCTTCTTGGTTGGTAGATCTTCACATGTGTTGTCACAACTTGATGCTGGAGAAATCAAGTGTGTCCTGTGTGACTCCACTGGGAGAGGACTCTTAGATGCTTGTGCCTAGTCTCCTTGAGACATCACCCCAGTGTATTTTCTCTTTACTGGTTTTGCTTTGTGTTGTTTTGCTGAAATAAATCATACCCATGCAGATGACTGTACACTGAATCCTGTGATTCCTCCTAGCAAATCCTCCAACCTGGGGATGGTCTTGGAGATCCTTGATGCAGAAGAGCAGCTGTTAGCAGAAATAAAAGACCTTTTAAGCTAAATACTTAAAAAACTTGACACTTGACATCATTGGTACTTTTAAATTATTCAAGCAATAGCACTCCAGATGGGATTACTATAGCATACAATTGAGTACATAAACAACAATTTTCTGGATTAGAAGCAGCCCAAGGCAATCAAACATGTGGTAGGTTGTTTCTACCTTTTATGTAAGACTCTCCTGAGAAAACCATGGGAGAGCTGGAAGCAGGGACTAACCAGCTGAAAATTAATTAGAAACGTTTTTCTTCCTCCTAAACTGTTAAAAGTCACTCAATCTCAGGACATAACTTACTTGGAAAATTCAAATTTCTCTTGAAGATTTAGATTCAGCCCTTCTTTACTGGAGTAACAGCTACTGAAGAAAATGTATACAAATGTTGTTATCTGAGGCTTGAATGCAGTCTCTGGAAAAAACTTTAGAGTAATATCATTTTAAAGAACAGTCCAAAGCACTTTAAGAAAGGGAAATAAAAATGAATAGTGAATAATGAGTATGCAGGAAACTGAGGATGACTGTCCTGAGGGAATTATTTACTGAATCTCTGATTTTAATGTGTGGTTCTCAGAGATTCTTTAGAATTGAGCGTTTCATCCAGCCTTGGTGTTTTAGGACTTGGAACTCTGCACCAAACCCTGGAATTTCTCAGTGTACTTTCTCACCAGTTAGATCATACTCAGAGTGCTCAGAAGGGATGCAGGAGCCAAATGGTCTGCAGTCAGATATGTTAATGGAGTAGTCCACACTTCACCCATTTCCCCTCTTCTGGTGGGGAGAGCCACATGACACAAAACATGTCAGCTACAGGCACCAAAGATAATTCTCTACTGTCCAGTTTTGGGCATAAAAAGTCCAGGATGTTTCTGATGACTCTTGTGGAGCTGGAATACATGGCTGACAGTTTTTGTGTGCCCCATTTGCTTTCTCTGGAGAACAGAGAGCTGTCTGGAGTTGCACTGGCTAGGAGGGCAGAGCGAACTGTAAGCAATGGGACCACATCGCTGAGAGTCTTAGGTATACACAGCATGACCTGGGGAAGCAGGAACTGATTAAGATAGAGGAACCATTCATGGCCTTAAAGCTGTGTGCAATCTGACATGTGTATCATACCAACAGGATGAAAGGAATTAATCAAGAAGCATGAACTCCTTATTGAAAGATTGGTTATCCAACAATCTCAATTTTCTGGAACCCAGATAAAACTTAGAAATTAAACACAAAATAGAGTCCATTCCAAGATGGCCGAATAGGAACAGCTCTGGTCTGCAGCTTCCAGTGTGATTGATGCAGAAGATGGGTGATTTCTGCATTTCCAACTGGGGTACCTGGTTCATCTCACTGGGACTGGTTGGACAGTGAGTGTAGCCCACGGACGGTGAGCCGAAGCACAGCAGGGCATCGCCTTACCTGGGAAGTGCAAGAGATCGGGGGGGATTTCCCTTTCCTAGCCAAGGGAAGCCATGACAGACTGTACCTGGAAAAACAGGACACTTTCGCCCAAATACTGCACTTTCCCCACCGTCTTAGCAACTGGCAGACCAGGAGATTCTCTCCCATGCCTGGCTCGGCAGGTCTCATGCCCACAGAGCCTTGCTCACTGCTAGCACAGCAGTATGAGATCAACCTATGAGGCTGCAGCCTGGCAGGGAGAGGGGTGTCCGCGATTGCTGAGGCATGAGTAGGTAGACAAAGTGGCTGGGAAGCTTGAACTGGGAAGAGCCCATTGCAGCTCAGAAAGGCCTACTGCCTCTATAGACTCCGCCTCTATGGGCAGGGCATAGCTGAACAAAAGGCAGCAGACAACTTCTGCAGACTTAAATGTCCCTGTCTGACAGCTCTGAAGAGAGCAGTGGTTCTCCCAGCATGGTGTTTGAGCTCTGAGAACGGACAGACTGCCTCCTCAAGTGGGCCCCTGACCCCCGTGTAGCCTAACTGGGAGACATCGCTCAGTAGGGACCAACAGATATCTCATACAGGCAGGTGCCCCTCTGGGACGAAGCTTCCAGAGGAAGGATCAGGCAGCAATATTTGCTGTTCTGCCATATTTGCTGTTCTGCAACCTCCACTGGTGATACCCAGGCAAACAGGGTCTGGAGTGGACCTTCAGCAAACTCCAACAGACCTGCAGCTGAGGGACCTGACTGTTAGAAAGAAAATTAACAAACAGAAAGAAATAGCATCAACATCAACAAAAAGGACATCCACACCAAAACCCCATCTGTAGGTCACCAACATCAAAGACCAAAGGTAGATAAAACCACAAAGATGGGGAGAAACTAGAGCAGGAAAGCTGAAAATTCTAAAAACCAGAGCACCTCTTCTCCTCCAAAGGATTGTACCTCCTCACCAGCAACAGAACAAAGCTAGACAGAGGATAACTTTGACAAGTTGACAGAGGTAGGCTTCAGAAGGTTGGTAATAACAAACTTCTCCAAGCTAAAGGAGCATGTTCTAACCCATTGCAAGGAAGCTAAAAACCTTGAAAAAAGGTTAGACAAATGGCTAACTAGAATAAACAGTGTAGAGAAGACATTAAATGACCTGATGGAGCTGAAAACCACGGCACAAGAACTTTGTGATACAGGCACAAGCTTCAATAGCCTATTCGATCAAATGGAAGAAAGGATATCAGTGATTGAAGAACAAATTAATGAAATAAAGTGGGAAGACAAGATTAGAGAAAAAAGAGTAAAAAGAAATGAACAAAGCCTCCAAGAAATATGGGACTATGCGAAAAGACCAAATCTACATTTGTTTGGTGTACCTGAAAGTGATGGGGAGAATGGAACCAAGTTAGAAAACACTCTTCAGGATATTATCCAGGAGAACTTCCCCAAACCAGCAAGGTAGGCCAACATTCAAATTAGGAAATACAGAGAACACCACAAAGATACTCCTCGAGAAGAGCAACCCCAAGACACATAATTGCCAGATTCGCCAAGGTTGAAATTAAGGAAAAAGTGTTAAGGGGAGCCAGAGAGAAAGGTTGGGATACCCACAAAGGGAAGCCCATCAGACTAACAGCAGATCTCTTGGCAGAAACCCTATAAGCCAGAAGACAGTGAGGGCCAATATTCAACATTCTTAAAGAAAAGAATTTTCAACCCAGAATTTCATATCCAGCCAAACTAACCTTCATAAGTGAAGGAGAAATAAAATCCTTTACAGACAAGCAAATGCTGAGAGATTTTGTCACCACCAGGCCTGCCTTACAAGAGCTCCTGAAGGAAGCACTAAACATGGAAAGAAACAACCAGTACCAGCCACTGCAAAAACATGCCAAATTGTAAAGACCATTGATGCTATGAAGAAACTGCATCAATTAACAGGCAAAATAACCAGCTAACATCATACTGACAGGATCAAATTCACACATAACAATATTAACCTTAAATGTAAATGGGCTAAATACTCCAATTAAAAGACACAGACTGGCAAATTGGATAGAGTCAAGACCCATCAGTGTGCTGTATTCAGGAGATCCATCTCATGTGCAGAGACACACATAAGCTAAACTAAAGGGATGGAGGAAGGTCTACCAAGCAAATGGAAAGCAAAAAAAAAAGCAGGGGTTGCAATCCTAATCTCTGATAAAACAGACTTTAAACCAACAAAGATCAAAAGAGACAAAGAAGGCCATTACATAATGGTAAAGGGATCAATTCAACAAGAAGAGCTAACTATCCTAAATATATATGCACCCAATACAGGAGCACCCAGATTCATAAAGCAAATCCTTAGAGACCTACAAAAAGACTTAGACTCCCACACAATAATAATGGGAGACTTTAACACCTCACTGTCAACATTAGATCAACGAGACAGAAGGTTAATAAGGATATCCAGGACTTGAACTCAGCTCTGCACCAAGTGGACCTAATAGACATATACAGAACTCTCCACCCCAAATCAACAGAACATACATTCTTCTCAGCACCACATCACACTTATTCTAAAATTGACCACCTAACTGGAAGTAAAGCACTCCTCAGCAAATGTAAAAGAACAGAAATCACAACAAACTGTCTCTCAGGCCACAGAGCAACCAAATTAGAACTCAGGATTAAGAAACTCACTCAAAGCTGCACAACTACATGGAAACTGAACAACCTGCTCCTGAATGACTTCTGGGTAAATAATGAAATATAGGCAGAAATAAAGATGTTATTTGAAACCAATGAGAACAAAGACACAATGTACCAGAATCTCTGGAACTCATTTAAAGCAGTGTGTAGAGGGAAATTTATAGCACTAAATGCCCACAAGAGAAAGCAGGAAAGATCTAAAATTGACACCCTAACATCACGATTAAAAGAACTAGAGAAGCAAGAGCAAACACATTGAAAAGCCAGCAGAAGGCAAGAAATAACTAAGATCAGAGTAGAACTGAAGGAGATAGAGACACAAAAAACCCTTCAAAAAATCAATGAATCCAGGAGCTGGTTTTTTGAAAAGATCAACAAAATTGATAGATTGCTAGCAAGACTAATAGAAAAGAGAGAAGAATCAAAGAGACACAATAAAAAATGATAAAGGGGATATCATCACCAATTCCACAGAAATACAAACTACCATCAGAGAATACTATAAACACCTCTATGCAAATAAACTAGAAAATCTAGAAGAAATGGACAAATTCCTGGACACACACACCCTCCCAAGACTAAAACAGGAAGAAGTTGAATCTCTAAATAGACCAATAACAGGCTCTGAAATTGAGGCAATAATTAATAGCCTACCAACTAAAAAAAGCCCAGGACCATATGGATTCACAGCCGAATTCTACCGGAGGTACAAAGAGGAGCTGGTATCATTCCTTCTGAAACTAGGCCAATCAATAGAAAAAGAGGGAATCCTCCCTAACTCATTTTATGAGGCCAGCATCATCCTGTTACCAAAGCCTGGCAGAGAACCAACAAAATAAGAGAATTTTAGACCAATATCCCTGATGAACATCAATGCAAAAATCCTCAATAAAATACTGGCAAACTGAATCCAGCAGCACATCAAAAAGCTTATCCACCATGATCAAGTGGGCTTCATCCCTGGGATGCAAGGCTGGTTCAACATACGCAAATCAATAAATGTAATCCATCACATAAACAGAACCAACGAAAAAAACCACATGATTATCTCAACAGATGCAGAAAACGCCTTTGACAAAATTCAACAGCGCTTCATGCTAAAAACTCCCAATAAACTAGGTATTGATGGAATGTATCTCAAAATGATAAGAGCTATTTATGACAAACCCACAGCCAATATCATACTGAATGGGCAAAAACTGGAAGCATTCCCTTTGACAACCAGCACAAGACAAGGATGCCCTTTCTCACCACTCCTATTCAATATAGTGTTGGAAGTTCTGGCCAGGGCAATCAGGCAAGAGAAAGAAATAAAGGGTATTCAATTAGGAAAAGAGGAAGTCAAACTGTCCCTGTTTGCGGATGACATGATTGTATATTTAGAAAACCCATCGTCTCAGCCCAGAATCTCCTTAAGCTGCTAAGCAACTTCAGCAAAGTCTCAGGATACAAAATCAATGTGCAAAAATCACAACCATTCTTATACAACAATAACAGACAAACAGAGAGCCAAATAATGAGTGTACTCCCATTCACAATTGCTATAAAGAGAATAAAATACCTAGGAATTCAACTTACAAGGGATGTGAAGGACCTCTGCAAGGAGAACTACAAACCACTGCTCAGTGAAATAAAAGAGGACACAAACAAATGGAAGAACATTGCATGCTTATGGATAGGAAGAATCAATATTGTGAAAATGGCCATACTGCCCAAGGTAATTTATAGATTCAATGCCATCCCCATCAAGCTACCAATGACTTTCTTCACAGAATTAGAAAAAAAACTACTTTAAAGTTCATATGGCACCAAAAAAGCCTGCATTGCCAAGACAATCCTAAGCCAAAAGCACAAAGCTGGAGGCACCATGCTACCTGACTTCAAACTATACTACAAGGCTAACCAAAACAGCATGGTACTGGTACCAAAACAGATATATAGACCAATGGAACAGAACAGAGGCCTCAGAAATAACACCACACATCTACAACCATCTGATCTTTGACAAACCTGACAAAACAAGCAATGGGGAAAGGATTCCCTATTTAATAAATGGTGCTGGGAGAACTGGCTAGCCATATGTAAAGGTGAAACTGGATCCCTTCCTTACATCTTATACAAAAATTAATTCAAGATGGAGTAAAGACTTAAATGTTAGACCTAAAACCATAAAAACTCTAGAAGAAAACCTAGGCAATACCATTCAGGACATAGGCATGAGCAAGGACTTCATGATTAAAATACCAAAAGCAAGGCAACAGAAGCCAAAATAGACAAATGGGATCTAATTAAACTAAAGAGCTTCTTCATAGCAAAAGAAATTACCATCAGAGTGAACAGGCAACCTACAGAATGGGAGAAACTTTTTGCAATCTACCTATCTGACAAAGGGCTAATATCCAGAATCTACAAAGAACTTAAACAAATTTACAGGAAAAAAACAAACAACCCCATCAAAAAGTGGGCAAAGGATAGGAACAGACACTTCTCAAAAGAAGACATTTATGCAGCCAACAGACACACGAAAAAATGCTCATCATCACTGGTCATCAGAGAAATGCAAGTCAAAACCACAATGAAATACCATCTCACGCCAGTTAGAATGGTGATCATTAAAAAGTCAGGATACAACAGTTGCTGGAGAGGATGTGGAGAAATAGGAATGCTTTTACACTGTTGGTGGGAGGGTAAATTAGTTCAACCATTGTGGAAGACAGTGTGGTGATTCCTCAAGGATCTAGAACTAGAAATACCATTTGACCCAGCGACCCCATTACTGGGTATATACCCAAAGGATTATAAATCATGCTACTATAAAGACATGCACGTGTATGTTTATTGTGGCACTATTCACAATAGCAAAGACTTGGAACCAACCCAAATGTTCATCAGTGATAGACTGGATTAAGAAAACGTGGCACATATACACCATGGAATACTAAGCAGCCATAAAAAAGGATGAATTCATGTCCTTTGCAGGGGCTTGGATGAAGTTGGAAACCATCATTCTGAGCAAACCATCACAAGGACAGAAAACCAAGCACTGCATGTTCTCACTCATAGGTGGGAATTGAACAATGAGAACACTTGGACGCAGGGCAGGGAACATCACACACCGGGGCCTGTCAGGGGGTGAGGGGCTGGGGGAGGGATAGCATTAGGAGAAATACCTAATGTAATTGACAAGTTGATGGGTGCAGCAAACCAACATGGCTCATGTATACCTATGTAAGAAACCTGCACATTGTGCACATGTACCCTAGAACTTAAAGTATAATAAAAAACAACAATGACAACAACAACAAAAAAAGGTATTATTTGGAAGCCTTGCATTTTGGATATTAAAATTCTACTTTTACCCTATTTTTCAAGGTATGAGATATCTTATACTTAAGAACTTTCAGTTTATAAAATGGTATAGATAAGAGGAAATCTATACAAGTGACTTAAATGCATGAACTCTATGGGAAGATTTGCAATTACTGATAATTGTGTAATTTTAGATTGTTAAATACGTTTGGAATCTAAACATTGTATAAGCAGAGAAGACACTCTCAAGTAGACATTCAGGGGCTGGGTGGGGTTTAATAGATAAGGAGAGATCCCATTAGGTCCTACACAGTCACATTTGAGAAAAGCACTTTATTAGGTTTTAGACTTGCCCTTCTTCTGTTAGCTTGTGTTTTTAGTTTATTGAAGTGCATCATAGAACCCAATTAAAAAGAGAATAGAGCCAAAGGAAATTCAATTCTTATTTGACAATTCATTTCTCAGAGAATGAAATCATGTCTTTTTAAGGCAGCACAGATGAAACTGGAGGCCATTATCTTAAGTGAAACAACTCAGAAACAGAAAAAAAAATACCACAGGTTCTCACCTATAAGTGGAAGCTTAACGTGTACACAAGAACATAGAGTGTGGAATGATAGACAGTGTAGACTCAGAAAGGTGAGGCGTGGGGCTTAAGTGGAGGATGAGAGATTACTTAATCGGTACAATTGTACTTTGTTATGATGATAGATGCCCTAAAAGCCCTGACTTTACCACTACACAATATATCTATGTAACAAAATTACATCTGTATCTCAGACATTTATATAAATAAGATGAAAACATGAAATTCATATGTAAGCATGATTTCTTATTAAAAAAATGAGACAGCAACCAATATAAGGGCCAATTAAACAAAACAGAAAATTGAAAATATAAACAAAAGCAAAAAACTAAAAAGAGAAACATCTTTCTGAAGACAGAGTAAGAAGACACCTCATAAAATTATTTAATTATTAAATTATGGGTCAGAATATATTATTTGAAAACTCTTCAGCAGTTCAAAGTAAGAAAGTATAAATTCAATAAAGCTGAACAATTTTAAGGCATTAACAACTGAGCTAAAATGTAGCCGGGTAAAATGTATAATGACACAAATGAGATGAATATATGATAATAAACAAAAAAAGCATTAAAGTACTTAATAGAGAAAACAGGATTGAGAGTAAAATAAATCAAATGAAAATGTGAAGGTCAAGTTTATAAAGTTTTCTCAAAATGTATAAGAAAATAACTAGATGAAAATACACAGATAAGATGTTACAATTTGAGAAACCAAATACAAAAATTTTATTTTTTTATTTTATTTATTTTTTTTTTCAATTTTTTTAAATTATTTTTTTATTTTTTATTTTTTATTGATCATTCTTGGGTGTTTCTCGCAGAGGGGGATTTGGCAGGGTCACAGGACAATAGTGGAGGGAAGGTCAGCAGATAAACAAGTGAACAAAGTTCTCTGGTTTTCCTAGGCAGAGGACCCTGCGGCCTTCCGCAGTGTTTGCGTCCCTGGGTACTTGAGATTAGGGAGTGGTGATGACTCTTAACGAACATGCTGCCTTCAAGCATCTGTTTAACAAAGCACATCTTGCACCGCCCTTAATCCATTCAACCCTGAGTGGATACAGCACATGTTTCAGAGAGCACAGGGTTGGGGGTAAGGTCACAGATCAACAGGATCCCAAGGCAGAAGAATTTTTCTTAGTACAGAACAAAATGAAAAGTCTCCCATGTCTACCTCCCTCTACACAGACACAGCAACCATCCGATTTCTCAATCCTTTCCCCACCTTTCCCCCCTTTCTATTCCACAAAACCGCCATTGTCTTCATGGCCCGTTCTCAATGAGCTGTTGAGTACACCTCCCAGACGGGGTGGTGGCCGGGCAGAGGAGCTCCTCACCTCCCAGTAGGGGCGGCCAGGCAGAAGTGCCCCTCACCTCCCGGACGGGGCGGCTGGCCGGGCGGGGGGCTGACCCCCCACCTCCCTCCCGGACAGGGCGGCTGGCCGGGCAGAGGGGCTCCTCACTTCCCAGTAGGGGCGGCCGGGCAGAGGTGCCCCTCACTTCCCCGACGGGGCGGCTGGCCCGGCGGGGGGCTGACCCCCCCACCTCCCTCCCGGACGGGGCGGCTGGCCGGGCAGAGGGGCTCCTCATTTCCCGGTAGGGGCAGCTGGGCAGAGGCGCCCCTCACCTCCCGGACAGGGCGGCTGGCCGGGCGGGGGGCTGACCCCCCCACCTCCCTCCCGGACGGGGCGGCTGGCCGGGCGGGGGGCTGACCCCCCCACCTCCCTCTCGGACGGGGCGGCTGGCCGGGCGGGGGGCTGACCCCCCCACCTCCCTCCCGGACGGGGCGGCTGGCCGGGCAGAGGGGCTCCTCACTTCCCGGTAGGGGCGGCCGGGCAGAGGCGCCCCTCACCTCCCGGACAGGGCGGCTGGCCGGGCGGGGGGCTGACCCCCCCACCCCCCTCCCGGACGAGGAGGGAGGACGCTCCTCACTTCTCAGATGGGGTGGCTGCCGGGCGGAGAGGCTCCTCACTTCTCAGACGGGGCGGTTGCCAGGCAGAGGGTCTCCTCACTTCTCAGACGGGGCGGCCGGGCAGAGACGCTCCTCACATCCCGGACGGGGCGGCAGGGCAGAGGTGCTCCCCACATCTCAGACGATGGGCGGCCGGGCAGAGACGCTCCTCACTTCCCAGATGTGATGGCGGCCGGGAAGAGGCGCTCCTCACTTCCTAGATGGGATGGCGGCCGGGCAGAGACGCTCCTCACTTTCCAGACTGGGCAGCCAGGCAGAGGGGCTCCTCACATCCCAGACGATGGGCGGTCAGGCGGAGACGCTCCTCACTTCCCAGACGGGGTGGCTGCCAGGCAGAGGCTGCAATCTCGGCACTTAGGGAGGCCAAGGCAGGCGGCTGGGAGGTGGTTGTAGTGAGCCGAGATCACGCCACTGCACTCCAGCCTGGGCGCCATTGAGCACTGAGTTAACGAGACTCCGTCTGCAATCCCGGCACCTCGGGAGGCCGAGGCTGGCAGATCACTCGCGGTTAGGAGCTGGAGACCAGCCCGGCCGACACATCGAAACCCCATCTCCACCAGAAAAATACGAAAACCAGTCAGGCGTGGCGGCGCGTGCCTGCAATCGCAGGCACTCGGCAGGCTGAGGCAGGAGAATCAGGCAGGGAGGTTGCAGTGAGCTGAGATGGCAGCAGTACCGTCCAGCTTCGGCTCGGCATCAGAGGGAGACCGTGGAAAGAGGGGAGAGGGAGAGGGGGAGGGGGAGGGAGAGGGAGAGGGAGAGCAATACAAAAATTTTAAAAACCAATCATTAACATGTTCTGCAATATTTAAAACTGAAACTATAAATTAAAAAATAATACAAATACCAAGTCAGTTGATTAACATTGTTTTCCAAAGAATGCCATTTAAAAATTGAACTGAATCCAATCCACAAATATTTCTTTTCTTTAATCTACTGAAAACTTTTTGCTTACTTTATTTCCATTTTTTCTAATTTTGTTCATGATTTATTATTGTAACATATTTAGAAAATCGAACATATTTATAATAGGTGCTTCTTATATATCTTTGCTTCCTAACTCTAATTTTCTGTCATTTCTGGCTCCTTAAAAACACACGTTTTTATAATTCTGGAACATAATTTCCTGTTTGGGAAAATGTGTATTAATATTTGGTTAGATGATAGAACTTGTTTTCATGCATAGTTGAATGCAGAATTTTGCTATATTTTAAAAATGACATTGGACATTCTTTTAATCACAACTTCCAGAGAACAGCTGTAATCTAATGAAATTTTAGGAAATCCTTATTGTGCAAGAGTACATAATAAAGCTGCTAGTTGTAAACTTTTACTTATTTTCAATATTTTCATGTATTTTTAGGACAACAATTAAAATCTTGTGTGGAAAAAAGAAGAAATTAAACACAAGATACTTCTTAACAGTCAGAAAGAATGTCAAAAAGTTCATATGCTTTCCTCAAAAGCGTTGCTGCTTTGGTCCTTACCTAGAGTACATTTATTCTTATTTTATGGGGGAAAAAAATCTGACTTCAGCCTCCACTAAAACTGCTGTCAGTGGACATCAGTGCCTTCCTTGAGAAAATAATGTCCTTTCACTTATGAACTAATTCTCTTGGCAGCATTTTTAATGTTGAATCCTTTCTCCCTTTCTTATGACTTTTAATCAATTAAATAATTGGATAAAGAAAATGTGGTACATATACGTCACAGAATACAAAGCTGCCATAAGAAAAGAATGAAATCATGTATTTTGCAGCAACATGGATGAAGCTGGAGGCCATTTTCCTAAGTGAACAAACTCAGAAACAGAAAATCAAATACTGCATGTCCTCACTTACGCATGGGAGCTAAACAATGAGTACACATGGATATAAAGATGGATATAACAGACACTGGGGACTCCAAAAGGCGAGAGGGTGGCAAGGGGACAAGGGTTGAAAAATTACCTGTTGGGTAATAGTGAACCCAAAGTTCACTATTTGGGTGATGGGTATGCTAGAAGCCCAGACCTCACCATATCTCCATGTGATATATCCATGTAATAAACCTGCACATATACCTCCTAAATCTACAATTTTACAAAAGAAAAATGAATAATAATTCAAGTAAAATTTTAAAAATTAGGCTAGGCACGGTGGCTCATGCCTGTAATCCCAGCACTTTGGGAGGCTGAGGCAGGCGGATTGCCTGAGGTCAGGAGTTGGAGACCAGCCTGGCCAAGACGGTGAAACCCTGTCTCTACTAAAAATACAAAAATTAGCCGGGCGTAGTGGAGCATGCCTGTAGTCCCAGCTACTCAGGAGGCTGAGGCAGGAGAATCGCTTGAACCCAGGAGGCGGAGGTTGCAGTGAGCCAAGATTGCACCACTGCACTCCAGCCTGGGTGACACAGTGAGACTCCGTCTCAAAAAAACAAAAAACCAAACCAAAACAAACAAAAAAATAAATTACCCATTTTCAAGTGTACAGTTCAGTGGCATTTAGAACATTCACAATGTTGTGCAGTGACCACCTCTATCTAGTTCTTAAACATTGCTGTCACTCCACAGTAAAACCCTGGACCCATTATGCAGTTTCCCCCATTCTTAGCCCCACACAGTCACAAATCTCCACTTATCCCTATGGATTTATTTATTCTGGACGTTCTCTATAAATGAAATCATACAGTATATGGTCTTTTGTATCTGGCTTCTTTCACTTAGCACAAAGTTCTAAGTTTTATTTTTGGGAGGTAGCATGCATCAGTACTTCATTCCATTTTATGGCTATATTTATTATTTATGTATAATGTTCCATTTTATGGATATGCCAAATTGTGTTTATTCATTCTTCACTTGATGTACATTTGAGGTGTTCCCACTTTTTTGCTGTTATGAGCAATGCTGTTGTGCACATTTGTGGGGTTCCTAACTTTTCCACCTCAGTTTTCTCATCTCTAAAACCGAGTTGGTAATGGTAATTAGCTCATGAAATTGTTAGGATTAAATGAGGCTTAAGCACTTAGAATTGTGCCCAGAACATGGGAAAGGCTCAATAAATCTTTATTATTTTCATAATACGTAAGCACTCAAAGTATCAGAAGTTGGTTTGTGGTAGGACAAATGACTTTAAACATCTCAATTCTTGAAGTCATCATTATCTTACTTTAATAATTAATGTAAGAAATAGTGACCCTGAATTATATGTGAAAGGTTAAAATTTCAACTATGGTCAGCATTTTTGGGAGGTAAAAAGGCAGGGATAAGTATGATACCATCTTGATGGATTTCCATCAAAACCTAGCATTAGACAGGGGAAATAAATAAGGCCTTACAGAGAGTCAAATGCCTTTTTAAAAGTAATAAGCTTTTAGTTTGAAGAGGCGGCATGAAGATTAGCTCATGTTCTAAGGGACTTTGAGTGCCATATCTCAAGCAGTAGAATTATGTGATGAAAATGATAAATGAAGAAGAGCACCCTGGAACTTCTGAGCTCAGCAGATGTGAGATGTGAGTGGAAGTAGGAGGACCAGAATGGATATTTGTACAGAGGCTGGGGGATTGTCCTGGAGAGGCGACTGGGCATATGAAGAAGAAGCAACGTACCTGGCAGCCACCTTGTATGAAAAATTGATAGAAAATGGGAAGAGACCTGCAGGAGAAGGGAAGATTCAGAACAAATGTTCTAAGCTTATGTGAGGGAAGGGCAGGAATGTCACACATGGGAATTAGAGAGTTGGAAAGGGCAGGAAGGACTGCTTTGACACCTCTGTCTTCCCACACGTTTTACTTTCTATTTAGGATTAAAAGGAGATATAGCAACACTCTTGGCTGCATTCGTGAGATCTATTTCCCATTTCCGCCTTGCTGTATCAGTCACAATGGGTTGAGGTCTCACTGACATGGTTTAGCACCCTTTGAGCAGCCCTAGAAAGGTTTCCACATCAGCTCCCTCAGTCTAACATGCATTTCCTAACAAAACGTCATTTCATTTCCTAAAAGAAGCCATGTGGGTCTTGCCATGAATACACAGCCAAGACCGTAAAGAAGTACTTGAAAATGCACTTGCTCAGCCTGCTCTTGAGAAGGAAACAATGAAGTTCTTTCCTTCTTCAATGGGGCTCAAGGGGCTTGGCTTGTGGACAAGCCACACTTCAAATGTAGAAATGTGCAGAAAAAATGAATGGCAGGCCTAAGGCTGCTTCCTTAGAAAGGCCTGCTTGCAAGGCTGGCCCCTGACTGGCCTCTGGGAACCTAGATGTAGGGAGGGTTCTCACAATTCCTTAACTCATAAGAGTGGCCTGAACTGTCTGTGCAAACTGTGTGGTTTATGCTGCACACCTGCCTTCCTTCTACATTTACGAATTGAACTCCAGTTTTTTGTTTTGTTTTTCAGGTATGAACCCTATGGTCTAAATCAGTCATGGCAGAAATTTTGTCTTGCCTAATGTCTGCTTTAAGTATGAATGGGCATGGGCCCCAATTCTGACCAATGATACACAAAGGTAATTCAGCTGGGGGCTTCTAGGAGAGGTTTTCGTACTTACAGAATGTGCTCAAGGAAGGTGTATTCTTTTCTGCCTCTGGACATGAATATTTCCTGACATGATATTGATAACTGCTATGTACATCCAGACTGAGGAGAAAATCCTCATGGTAAACTTGGCAAAGCAGAGATACAGAAAGAACCTGAGTCTTTTGCTGACATGTTTGAACTACTGAATGAACCCAGGCTGAAGTCACCATATCTCCAGACTTCTTGCTGTGTGATAATACATCTTGTTTAAGTGATCTTTAATTGAATTTCTCTTATTTGGAGCTAAAGTATCCTAGCAGACAATTAAAATATAATTCCACTACCTTGTTAAGTGAATTTAGATTGTAGTGTTTTGTTGTTATTTTTGTTGTTTCATAGAGAAGAGGCTCTTGCTATGTTGCCTAGGCTAATCTGAAACTCCTGGGCTCAAGCAGTCCTCCTGCTTTGGCCTTCCAAAGTGCTGGGATCACAGGTGTGTGCCACTGCACCTGGCCTAGATTGTAGTTTTTGAACAAAATGTATTTACGCATTTGTTTAACCAACAGTTTATGGAACGTCTTTTATGTGCTATGTGAATGGAGGACATCCAAGAAGAATAAGAAAAAGAGCTTACAATTCAGAAGGGAATATAAATTCCCACATTTATATGCCCAAATATAAATAAATATACAATTGTTTACCCAAATAAATATATAATAAATATCATATGAGGCATCTGAAGTCACATGAGACACTACAACATAATGCTGGTGTTATGTAAGTTGTTTCACACCAACATTGTTCTGAGTTCATGTTATTCAGGACACAAGTGATTCCAAAGCCCTGAGCAGAGCCACCTTCCTGTCTTGCTGTCCAGAATTGGGGCATAAGCCCATTCATGCTTAGAGCAGTCACTGACAAGCGAATGCCCACCATGACAGATTGAGTCTCTGGGAGTGGTGATCAGGACAGAACTTGTAAAGTTGAGGTCTTTTTGGTCTGCTTCCCCCAGTAAGAAGAGTACCCACGTGAAGTACTCCCCTGGGTTCAAGCTCCTTAAAGTGACAGTTGCTTGTGGTTCAAGCACACGCTAGCTAGCCTTCAGCTAAACACAAATGGTCAATCCAGCGAAGAATGTTCAGCCTCCCAGAGCTCAGACTCCTTCATCCTACGGAGCTATTATGATTTTCCATTTCTGTTAGTTGGGAAGAGGTTGCCCAAGTACCATCCTATTCAAGGAATACATGGTTCAGCTTACTGGATAAACAAGCAGTCTTTCTGACTCTTATTGGTTCAATGTATACTTATTGTCCACTTCCTTTAGAAATGTGGCTCTACAATGTGGGAGAGGATGGGGTGAGAGCAACAGGCTCCAACATCGCCACAGCAACACCAGCTAGCACAGGCTTGAGGAAAGCAATTTTCAGAGCCATATTCATGGCACATCTTTTAACCCAGTAACTCCACTCTAGAAATTTCCCTAAGAAGGAACTAGTGGGCAAATAGATACTTCACTGTAACATGATTAAAAGAGAGATCAATTAGATTTCTTTGTGAAAGGGAGGTTTATTAAAAGTGAAATTACTAAAAAATAAATTTTTATAAGTATCTTCCTTTCCTTAAGGACCTACCTCAGCTGATCACGTTATTACTTTCAATCCCTGTAATAAACTGTGAGGCAGCTATTAGGAATTTCATTTTTAAAATAAAGAGGCAAAAATTGAGAAAGGTTAAATTACTTGCCTAAGATGAAAGAACTACTAAATTGAAAAAATAGTACTTAAACCTAGTTTTTTTTGTATTCAAACTTCAGTTATTTCTGTTATGGTACAAGTTAAATTGATATTATACATATTTTTCAGGGCTTTTTGTAGTCTTCATAATGATCATTTGAATGAATATATAATATTTTATTGATAATCATGAAATAACAATTAGGAAAACATATATAATATCAAATCAAAAATATAACTTAAGTGTGTATTTACTCTAAAAATACAACTACATGAAAAAATATTAGAAGGAAACATTGAACAATAAAAATAGCTTTTTTGTAGGTAGCATTATAGGCAATTTTATTCATTTTCTTTAACTTCTATTACTATTATTATTAATATTATTTTAGAGACAGGGTATTGTTATATTGCCCAGGCTTGTGTGCAGTGGCTTTTCATAGGCATGATCATAGCCCACTATAGCCTTGAGCTTCTAGGCTCAAGTGATCCTCCTTCCTCAGACTCCCAAGTAGCTGGGACTACAGGTGTGTGCCACCACGCTTGTCTAACTTCTATTGTTTTTTGTTTTTGCTATTGTTTTGATGTTATTTTGTACACAGTTTCTTTTGCAAGAAATACTGGGGTAAAGCGAACACTGAAAGATCATTCTTTTGGAATCATCAGACTTTCTTCCCCATCTCATAGTCCTAGCAAGTTGCACTCACCTTGAGGAAGGAAAAAAAAAAAGGGATTATATAGGTATTGATATGTCTCATTCTAAGCATATACTCTTCATAGACAAGTTTATTTTTGGTTACAGGAATTCAGTTTATTATCTTAACAGTCTGTAAGAACAAGAGCAAGATAGTCACAGTTTCTTCCCTGAAGTGCTAATTTCATCTGAGTGTGATATTCCAATTGCTGTGGATCAGTAGGGAATTGCGTGTAAGAAATAAGCATCAGGGAACAGGGCACTTTCTTTTGATGAAACCACAGGTTGAAAACAGTTTTTCACCTTTGTGCTAGCCTTTTTCATATCTCCACAGTGTTGTTTAACCAGCAATATATGGAATGTCTTTTATGTGCTATGTGAAAGGAGGACACACAAGAAGAATAAGAAAAAGAGCTTATAATTTAGAAAGAAATATAAAATGGGCACCCAAATAAATATATAATAAATATAATATGAGGCATCTTAAGTCACATGAGATACCACAACATAATGCGAAAACACAATTTTCACCTCTGTGAAATACTCTCAAGAATTATCGTGAAATGACTCTTACACACAATTCCCTACTGATCCACAGCAACTGGACTATCACACTTCACAGTGTTGTGGAGTTAAGAAGAGGCTAACACAAAGGTGAAGAATTTACTTCAAGTAAAGGTAACACTATACACAGACATGGAGGATTCCTAGTTTTCATTTCTGTAAATAGGGAAAGGTCTATGTGAATCCGGCTATGGCAGGATGGAGGCAGCCAAACTAAGCCCACTTCTGCCATTTCTTTTGATACATTTGGCAGAGTTGACGTGGACATTTTAAGGAATAAGGAAATATATTGAAGAGGAAACGGATAAAATAAAAATCAGTTAACTTATGACCTTGGCAAAATAGCAACTTTAAAGGAGGCAGCATCTTTCCGTTGTCAAGTTGCTACAAAATTATCTCTATGACCTGAACACTAGCACATTAACTCTAATAACATCTCTGCTCACTGGGCCTGGAATGGGCATCCACCTCCCATCTCCCCAGCTCCAGCCACCATTCAAGGTTATTCTTTGGGATTCTGTTTATTCATTCAACGAATATTTGAATGCTTACTAGGTGCTAGGTATTGAGACAGGCACTGAGAGTGTGAAAGTTGTCAGAATCAAAATGGAGTCATTTGTGTTAAAAACTCTGACAAATAGAGGTGGGGAAAGCCATGAAGGGAGAGTTCCCAGGCTCGTATGCCTGATACCCAGAACTGTCCCCAAAGACTCTGCAGAAACCACAACCTTGCACAAAAAAATACCTCTGCAAGGGCGTCTACCCAGCAACTGCCTGTCCAACCTCAAACTGGCACCACCTTTGTTATTGATCCTTGAAGCCAAGGATAATTATCTCAGAAACAATTAATGTAATTCTCTTCACTTTTCCCTTAAAAGCCTTTACCTCCCTGAATACACACATAGGTGACTATGGCACACATAGTCCCACTGGAATGCCCTATCCATGAATAAATATCATTTTCTTTTAGAGAGCCTCTCTGTTTGTTATTTAGGTTGGCAGGAGACTAAAAATATACATGATCTTCACCTTGTGGAGCCTACAATCCAGCTAGAAGACAGAAATTAATCAGAAAAATCACAAAAAATAAACATAATTTCAACTGTGATAGGTGCTACCAAAACAAACAACTCCTCCACACCCCTCCAAAAAAACACACAACTTAGTTTCAACCAGAGCAATGATAGGCTGAGTTGACCTGATTGTGAACGTCAAGGAGGACTTCCCTGAGGAACAGATGACTGAAGGAGGTCTGAAGGAAGTCTGCGTTAACTAAATGAAGAGAAAGGAACAGCATATTCCAGCAGAGAGTGGGGCAAGTTTGTCCCAATGCCCCATGCCTGGAAGGAACAAAGTCCTGGAAGCAGATCAATGTGGAGAAAGGGAAAGGAAGAAGAGGGAACTTGACACAGGATGAAGCTGGTTAGATGTCAGACCACGTGGAACGTTGAGAACCATGTAAGTAGTTTAGTCTTTATCCTAAGAGCAATGGGAAACTGTGGAAGATGTTCATGATCAGATTTGGGTTAAAAAAAATCAATCTGGGCCAGGTATGGTGGCTCATGTCTGTAATCCCAGCATCTTGGGAGGCTCATGTGGGCTGACAGCTTGAGCCCTGGACTTTGAGACCAGCCTAAGCAACATGGTGAAACCCCATCTCTAGCAAAAAATGCAAAAATTAGACGGGCATGGTGGTGTGTGCCTGTAGTCTCAGCTGCTCGGGAGGCTGAGGCATGAGTATTGCTTAAGCCTAGGAGTTTGAGGCTGCAGTGAGCCATGATTCTGCCTGCCACTTCACTCCAGTTTGTGGGGTGGAGTGAGACCCAGCTTCAAAAAAAAAAAAAAAAAAAAAAAATTACTCTGGCTTCAGAGTAGAGAAGGGCTTATAGTAAGAGCAATGGTGGCTCCTGGTCTGTTGCAATTTTCCAGGCAAGAAACGATGGTGGTTTATACTACAGTGGTGATGTTAGTGGATATGGAGATGGGAAATGAGGGGGAATTCACAAAGGTCTTCTGGGTTACTCTATAAAAAAGGAAACATACTCGAAAGCATAACACATAACGACTTTTTCTGCCAACATATTTGTTGGAGATTTGGAGGAAAAGATATGGTGAATGCTGTGGCTTGGATCACTCAACTTCTAACCCAATTTCCTTCTAATGTGCTTTTCTATAGTGTAGAGGCCAGAGAGATAAAATTGCATTGCAAATCCCCCACAGTTAGATTTGCAGATGTGGTTTAGAAGTTACCAACCCAATGCACTTACATAAGACATGAATTCGGGAAAGAGGTAATAAAGGAAGAAGCAGGATTCAAAGCACACTTTTTGCTGGCGTGGCTTGTAACAGAAGGAGTAGGGTTCTGGCAATTCTGCCAAATCTTTCTGATTTGACAGGCGGCCTCCTAATGGTGGCAGGAGCTATGGCAATTGGCAGCCCAGTTTGGCAATGCCTGGCACATAAATGCTTAAAACTCATGGGCTATTATTATTACACTTAGGATATACAGCAGATAATAATATACTATGTCTATGTGCTACAGAGACAGAAACTAAAGGATAATTAAATGCTCACCCCAAATTCTGAGGTAGTTCAGTCGTGAAGGGAATATTGTTTCATGGTTTAATAATGTGTATGACATTGGTGTCCCTAAGCCCGTGTTATATTCCTTTTTACAAGTAGCCTATGCTCCACAGTATAACATGCTAACAAACCTGATTCTGTCAAATGCTTGGGAGAAAGCTAGCCTGTTGAAACCAAAGGAGGCCTGGGTGCAGTGGCTCATGCCTGTAATCCCAGTTCTTTGGGAGGTCAAGGCGGGCAGATCACTTGAGCCCTGGAGTTTGAGACTAGCCTGGGCAACATGGTGAAACCCCATCTCTACAAAAAATACAAAAGTTAGCCGGGTGTGGTTAGTGGTGGTGTGTGCCTATAGTGCCAGCTACTGGGGAGGCTGAGGCATGAGAATCACTTGAACCCAGGAGTCAGAGGTTGTGACAAACCAAGATCACACTGTGGCAAGCCAGGTCTCACTAATGCAGGCCTCCATAACAACTGTTTCAGTACTGACTGAGTGGATAATTTAAATATTAAAAGCCAGTGCCCTTATACAAAGGCTGAGGTGTAAGAAAAGCCCACCAAGAGTTTTGCCTAGGCCTTTCCTGGGACTTAAAGCACGACAAAATAATGAAGGAATTCTTAACAGGACTCATTTAGGATTAAACAAGTTTTATTGTGGGTCTGAAGAAACTCCCCAGGCTTCCACAAACAAGCTTATTGGGGGGGTTGGAAGGAACTCCCCAAACTTCCATGATTTAGCAGGAGACAAGATAAGGGTAATCATTCCAGCACCTGGACCCATTTAGATTAAGTAAATTTACTCAGGCTCCAGAGGAAGGTCTTCAGGACTCAGACCTTAGTTACAGATTAAAAGAAGTTAATTACTTATGTGTTAGATGAATGCATACTTACATGTAGACATATAACTTAGGAAGTATATAAGCTCTGGAAAACTTTGTAATTTGGAGTTGGTCTGGCGATGATCTCCAGGCCTTCTCCCCATACCCAGTTGCAAAAATAAAAACTCTTTTCCTCCCCAGTTCATCTGCATCTCATTATTGGGCCACGAGAAATAGCAGCCCAACACTTAGTTTGGTCTGGGAACACCACCATGGCACTCCAGCCTAGGCAACAGTGAGATCTTGTCTCAAAAAAAAAAAAAACAAAAAAAAGAAAAGAAAAGAAAGGAAACTAAAGGTGAGCAATCTTCCTCTAGAATGTCCCAGAAATTGTAAACAGCTGATGAAAAACAATTTAGAATTAGAATAATCTGTGACTTTTAGTTGCACTGATCGTATTGACTTAAACTAAGCAGGAAATATATCTGAACCAGGAAAACTAACAATGTTGCAACTTCCTCTACAAGGATAACTTTACTGTAATAAATACATTTTTGTTCAAAAGTTAAAAACGTTAACAAAGACATGCAGGAAATGGCTCTCTGCTCCTAATTCCCAAAATAATTTCTCTCTGCTCTGAACACATTTTTGGTACCTCTTAGGACATCTTCCATTTTTTAGCTTGTGTTGTAGTTATTTATGTCCACATCTGATCTGCCCAATATAGAAAACTACAAAAGCACTGAAGGGACACTCACTGATTCATTTTTATTCACTTTAAAGTGCTTGCTAAGAATGATCCCTTACACAAAGCAGGCAATCTATATTTAATAAAGGAATTGGTGAATTTTTGAACAATCCTTGTCAAGAATTATACTAACAGTTGTAAAAGAATGCTTACAAGGTGTTCATATGCAACTACATACTTTGATTCATTTTTCAGATAAAAGTGAAGCAGGAAGAAGATGAGTAGGGCTGTACAGCGTGGAGAGGGTGGCAACTCTGCTTTAGACAAGTGTTTCTCCCACTTTCCATAGGCAGTAGATGTGGCAAAAAGATGGCTCTTTAAGAGGAGACTTAGCCTCTGACCATTCATAGGCTGTATGATTATGGTCAAGACACTGGCAACTTTCTGGGCCTTGCTCCGCCACCCCTTCATAAAAGAAGTTGATGAAGTGATAAACAATAGTTCCGCCTCACTTGTAATCATATCAGAAGACTGACACTATTAGGGATCTTAAAGTTCATCTAGCCCCAGAATGGCAATTCAGCATTATCTTAGATGCTGATCTTGGCCTATCAGTGGCAGCTTCTTGCAGTGTTGAGAACGATTCTGAGGCTCTATTTGGACTTAGCGGAAAAGGCAGTCTTGACTTAATAATGATGTCTGCTACAAGGCGGGAGGAAAGTGGCAGCAAATAAGTCAAGATGTGTCATCCCTAATTTAGCCCAATGCCTTCTCTTCACAGGAAAAAAATGAGACCAGAAGCTCATATTTTGAGTTTACCATGTGCCAGGCACTATGCAAATTGCTTTTACATTCACAATTGTATTTAATCCTTAGACAACTTTAAGAAGTTAGCATTATTATCATTCCTATTTTACAGATGAGGCTTAAGAAAACAAAATTTGCCTGAGGTTCACACCTTAGAAACCCATATCCATAAGCATTTCCCTATATCACCTCCTGCAGGCACTTACTATGTGTTATGCCAGTGGTTCTCATCAGGGGGGATTTTGCCCTCCAGAGGACTTCTGGCAAAAGTCTGGAGATTTTTTGTTGTTACAACTGGGGAGGACAGGGTGTTCCTTGAATCTAGTAGGTGGAGGCCGGAGATGCTGCTAAACGCACAAGACAGCACCCCCCCAACCTTTACCTCCAGCAGGAAAGAATTATCTCCCTAAAATGTTAATAGCGCTGAGGTTGAGAACTCTGCACTAGACTATGCAGAAATTGTTTGCAAATGGATGATCAAACTCTTCCTGTAGTCCAGCAGGTACATAAATATCTCCATTTTACAGACAAGGAAAGGTGATCGCAGAATCAGGTGGTCATCACAAGACAGGAACTGAGGTAGTCTGATTCTAGAGGCCCTCAGTTTCCTTTACTATCAAAACATGCAAACTCAAGTAGCACCCGCTTACCTATTACCAATTTCAGAAGCTAAGACCACTGTGTCACATGTGAAAAATTCCCACTGTGGTGGGCTTGTCTCCAGAGAGAAAAATTATTTGTTCAACAGTTCAAAGAAGAGGGTCTCTAGGAACTCTTAATATGGAACCACTGGTCTTTATTAGACATTCAAATCGTTATTTTAAAATAAGACTCTGAGGAGAAAGCTAATTTTAGAACATTAACAAACTTTTTCAAGAATAATTAGCTCTGCGTGGGTTTCAACTTTTATTTTTATTTTTTCCTTTTGATTTTAGGAGCTGGAGAGCCTGGAAGTTTATTTAGGAGTAGAAGAGGAAATGAAACTATGAAAAGCCACAGTACGATTCCTCCTTTACTTGGAGACAAGGCACAATGTGAATAATTCTCTCATCCTGTCCAATTAACTGCCTCAAGTACACACACACACACAGACAGAGAGAGAGAGAATGTACACTCTATTATTATTTGATTAGGAAGACATTAATGAAAAAGCTCGGAACGGGATGCTAAACAACAAAGCCCTATGCAAATCACTTCCTTTCGGATTGAAGGCTTGTCTCCTACAGAAAAACCAATGCTAAAGAAACAGGCGGAGAGGCTGAAGGTGGAGAGCAAAAGAAAAAGAAAGAAAATAGCTTGAACGAGGAAAGGGACTGGCAGGAGGAGGACAGAGCAAGCCTCTCTCAGAGAGAAATTACAGAAAAACGGAAGGAGGTTTGGGAAAACCCAGTCTAAGCTGCTCCGACGGCGGGGCTGGGCGTGGGCAAGGTGCCTCCTTGGACGGTCCGCGCGCCTGCCAGACGCGTCCTTCCACCACCCGTCCAGCCACCTGGCGCTGGTCGGGCTTTGCGAGGTGGTTTAGGAACCGCGGAGTCATTCGATTTGAAATCTTCTCCAATAAGCTTCTCCGTGTGCCGACGTGGGCAGCATGACAGTCGATTTGCTCGGCAGCATCTCTGGCGCCTCCCGCCCTCGCCCGCCGCCTGCCAGATCCGAAACAGACAGTCCCAGACATTTCGCGAGGGGGATGGTTCCAGAAAGCGAAGATTTGAGCGTGGTGAATGAAATGTGAACAGAATAGCTCCGGAAAGAGTCTCAGAAACCTTGAATTGGGGTCAGTTTGGAGACTGAAAATGCGTCGAGCGCTGCAGGTGGTGGTTGGCAGGGGGATTTAACACTGTGGAGCCCTTACTCCGTCCCAGGCGCTGAGCCCAGCGAGCCACGCGCGGTGCCCAGCTCGGTGAGGTCGGTTAGTTGGGTCTTCAGGGAGGCTAAATACCCTGTATTTGCTATTCCCTTCGCCTGGAACGCTCTGTGCGAGACTGGGTGTGGCAGCTCCTTTCCCAGGCTCAGGAATCTGGGTAAAAGCCACCCTCGCCTAGAGGCCCTCAGGGTGAGCGCCCCATCACGCGCTAAACCACTTTCGAAAGTGGACTTGGCCCTCCTCTCAGTACTAACAGTCTGTCAGCCTTTTATTTTTTGCATAGATATGTATTTTCTCTTCTTTATTGTCTGTCTTTCCACAAAAAATGCAAGCCCCGTGAGTACTGGAGCCTGGTGTGCCTTTCTCACAGTTGCAAGCTCGCAACTGCTCCTGGCATATACTAGGTGCTCACTAAATGCTCATGCCCTTCCCACCCGCCACCTGCGGCACTCGACACATTTGCAGTCTGCAAACTGACCCCAAACCATCAGCTGCTTGCATTCGTCCTAGGATCAAAGAAGGCCATTGGGCTAGTGGGAAGTCAAGTCGGGTGGACTTTTCCGTCTTTCAGGGAGATTTAATAGTAACGACGGTGCTCTCCCCACCTCCTACCCCCTTGCACATAAACTGCACAGAACAAAATCACCCCGGCACGAATCTGCACGACTGCCTCTGGAGGTAGGGTCACGGTCTCCGAGCCCCGGGTCTCACACTGATGCTGTCCTTTGTCATCTCGTGCCTAGAGTGCTGCCTCCCTATGTATTTCCTCTGTTCTCGACTCCTCTGCCACAGTCTGACTTTCTCGGGAGGTCGAGTTCTCCTAGCCTGTGCGACCGCAAGGGTCCCCTGGAGCCTTCTCCGTAAACCTGCCCCTCCCGCGCTGCCCTCACTTCTTCCTCCTTCCCTGGCCCGGAAAAGCCACTAGAGGAACATTTACCGAACGCCTACCGCGCGCAGGCACCGAGCTGGGCCACCGGGAGCCCCACCCAGTTGCCGCCGCAGGACTCGCCTCCCTCCGCCCTCCCAACCCATCCGGAATCCGGGGTCCCTAGTTCCCCCGCCGCGTCATGGAATCCGCCGGCTTCTTCCGAGGACATCGCCCCACCTCCTTCCCGAAAGGCGACTTCTGATTGGTGGGATTGTGCATCACTCTGCCGCCCTCCCGCCCCCTCGGGGCCCCGCCCCTGGGCCTCTCAGGCCCCTCCCCTGCGCTCCCGCCCTTGCGCGGCTCCTCGGGCTAATCGCCGGGCGGCGCGCGCCGAGAAGTTCTGGGCAAAGTACTCAGAAGTGGCCGCGTGCTGGTGGCGCTCGCCAGCCGGCCCGGGAGAGGGGACTTGAGCGCTTCGCGGCCGGTGCGCAGCGCGGCTCCGGCCCCGCAGTCTGTCTGCAAGTGGCCATCCCCGCCCCCGACTCCTGCGGCCAGTGCGGGAGCTGTCAGCTGCACGTTGCGGGGGGACCGGAGAAGCCGGGGTTGCCTTCTCCCGGTTCTGTGCGCTAACCCCGGAGCCCGGCCCCGGGGAACTAGGGAGCGTCTCCGGCTGCACAGCGCTCAGGTGAGTGGCGGGGCGCCCGCCTAAATGGGGCCTGGGTGTCGGGGGGCCTGGCGGCGGCGCGGGCTCGGAAGGGCTGCTCTTTCGGGGGGCGCCGCGGTTCTCTGCAGGACCGGGGTCTGTCCTAGTCGTCCGGGGAGGCTCCGGCCCTGGGGCAGACCCAAGCCTGGGAGCTTGGGTGCCGGCTGCAGCTCCCGGGGAAGGAGGACCCGGGTCTCACCCACCCTAGGACACCTTCCCTCGAGGGACGGCTCGGATGATTGACCGCCAGGAGGAGCCGAGCGCAGGGGCCGCGGCGCAGTTGCGGGAGGACGCGGCGCGCGGAGCTGTCCTGGGCAGCGGGGAGGCGCTACGCCGGGGCTAGAGGCGCAGGAAGCCTGGTAAATTGGGGCGAGCGCGACGCTTTACCACATCCGCGGGATGGGGCGCGCCGGAGAGACTGAGACTACGCTCGCGGGGCAGGCGCTCCGCTCGCCCGCCTTCCCAACCCCGGCTTGCTCAGCTCCCCGGTGCCGGGCTGGAGGCCCAGGGCACATTCCTTTCTTGTCTGAATTTACATGTTCATCAGCTTTCTGGCCCCTTCTGGAATTTTTTTTTTTTTTTTTAGTTTCCAATTACTACTGTTCAGATCACCTTCAGGCTCACCCTAACTCTGGTCTCAGTGTCTCTCACACTGGTCCTTTCCTGGAGGCCCTGCAGCATCTTAGTTCAGGGTCTTAGGGACTTATGCACTCTGTCTGAACATTGTCTACAGTTGGGTTTTCCTACCTCTGTCTCTGTCTATTCCGTGGTCAGGTAAATTCTTTAAGTACTGTCATCATAAGCCAGAAACTCCCAGGCAGCCTCTTAGCGCTGCCCAGCTTCCCGGGGAGCGTTTGTGGCCTCTGGAGTCGCTGATGGGCACTGTCGCAGGTCGTCCAGATACTTCTTAAGCAGGGGCGCGCCGCCCTTCCTTCGGCAACGCAACTTGCTTGCTGCCTTCTGCACACTTGTGCTTGTCCTTCTCCACCTCACAAGCCAACAGTCTCCTCAGTCGGGACTCTTGGAGCTGAGGGGACTGTGAAGTTGTCGGTTTCCATGTGTCTGCGTACTGCGCAGAGGTGCTTGAGACCCCCTAGGTGTTTCTCTGACCCTCAGAGTTTGAGTATTGGGATGAGGGCATTTAGAAATATTTTAAACTACAGCTGCAAAAGAGATACTTCCACAGATGGGTGAAAGCGAAAGCCTGGCTTCTCATCATCTGCACTGTACCCCGCAAGTATCATACAAGGGGAGGTCCTTGGCTAAAGGACTATATTTGGCTAAAGGAGATCAGTCAAGCAGGCCTAGGTTCTTATGCAACCAGCTAAATGACCATCCCCTCCAGCCAAGCCACATCACCTGTTTGCTGTTGCTCATAGCACTTAAATTTCTCTCTGAAATTGTCTCCTTGGGTTATTGGGTTATCTGCCTTCCCTCATTAGGATGTAAGTACCAGGAATGCAGAGACCTTGTCTGTCTTGTTCATCACTTGATCCCCTGTGTCAAGAACACGCAGTAGGTTTGCAATAAACATTTATAGAATGAATAAATGAAACCTTCTCTGTAAATATGAGGAATGAGGATTTCATAGCTGATTTTGATTTTCATCTTTATCCTTTTTTTACGGTTGGGAAAATTAACAAATAGCAATACTAGGAACTTTTGTACATTACCGCATTAAACTTACAGAAGTCTGTTAGCTAGGTATTTTTAACCAGATGGGAAATTGAGGGTCCAGCAGGTTAACCTGTGTTGCCAAGGTTATCCTGGCAGAACTAGGATTCCAGCCCATTTTGTCTCTATTGTGCTTGACCTCTTCCAATAAACTAAAATGTGGTTTCCACCATTACAGTTACAGTTAATAGACATTTAGCTTTATTTGTATCAAAAGCTATGGCTTAGCCAAAAGATTTACTGTTTTATTATTGAGATATATTTTCAGTAATCGTTAATAGTTACATCATAAGCCAGATACTCCCAGGCTGCAGTAAGCTGTAATTTTCTTTTTTCTTTTCTTTTTTTGAGACGGAGTCTCGCTCTGTCGCCCAGGCTGGAGTACAGTGGCGCGATCTTGGCTCACTGCAAACTCCGCCTCCCGGGTTCATGCCATTCTCCTGCCTCAGCCTCCCGGGTAGCTGGGACTACAGGCGCCCGTCACCATGACCGGCTAATTTTTTGTATTTTTAGTAGAGACGGGGTTTCACCGTGTTAGCCAGGGTGATCTCGAGCTCCTGACCTTGTGATCTGCCCACCTCGGCCTCCCAAAGTGCTGGGATTACAGGCGTGAGCCACCGCGCCCGGCCCGTAAGCTGTAATTTTCACCGTCTTGCTGGGCAGTGTTGTGAGGTTATCTCCATTTTTCAGGTGAAGAATTGGAAAACGAGGTTTAGGAACTTGCCTGAGGTCAGTAAATTGCTGAGCTAGATTTTTTAATAGTCTGACTTCAGTTCTTGCCCCACTAATTAGATGTTAACTCATGATAGAGTCCAGTGATACAAATATTAAAACCATCTGAGATTGGGCTGTAAACTTTCCGGTGCTGATATCAAGTGTCTGGATGTACTGTTTTCAGAATCCCTGAGACTCTTACTGCCATTGATTTTTGTGCTTGGGTTTATGGTTTGTGGGCCTGGTAGACTGGGGACTTTTAATACAGAAGGAAAGGAAATCCTCCTTTCATCTAAATCTAAAGAGAAATCTGATTGGTTTTACCCATTGTGGTAAATGAACTCTGAACAGTAATGCTTTATACTTCTTAAAGAAAGCGCTGGAAAGCCAGCTAGTTCCTCTGTTCTCTAACGCAGAGTAGAGAGTTAGAAACTGCTACTAATTCCAAAAGCTTCTGCAGTAGGCTTTCAGTAAAACAACTACATTTCAACTCTCTACTCTTAACGCTGACACTGAGGGTGAGAAGTTGGGGAAGAGTGGCATGGGTACCACCTAAGGGGCTCATGGCAAAACAGAGGATGGGGAAGGAATTAGTGATTCCTTCTTTCTTCCACTTCATTCCAGTTTGGGTGCTGGTGTAACATTTCCCCCTGCATAAGAGTCTGGATAATGCAGTTTTATTTATAATGTGCTTCTCGGCAGTACTGTATTTTCCTATTTGTTAATTCTATTTCAGTAGTACTCCAGGGAGGGTTGGAGAACCCTGCAACCTAGAATGCCTGAGGAAGAGATTGAGGTGTAGGATACTAGGGAAGATGGAAACTGTTAGGTGGAAAAAGTCTTCCATGCATAATTGAGAGTTGTTTATGGTTCTCTGCACATTCCTTTCCTGTCTAAATTTACATATTCATCAGCTTTCTGGCCCCTTCTGGAATTTTTTTTTTTTTTGACTTTCCAATTACTACTGTTCAGATCACCTTCAGGCTCACCCTAACTCTTGTCTCAGTGTCTCTCACATTGGTCCTTTCCTGGAGGCCCTGCAGCATCTTAGTTCAGGGTCTTAGGGACTTATGCACTCTGTCCTAACATTGTCTACAGGTGGGTTTTCCTACCTCTGTCTCTGTTTATTCCATGGTCAGGTAAATTCTTTAAGCACTGTCATTATGTTGTTAAAAATTCTTCGGTGGCTTATATAGTGAATAATAACATTAATAACAGTAGTAATAGGTGCTGAACTTTTATGTGCCGGGTGCTGTCAGAAGTTCCTGTACATGCATTATTGCATTTAATCCTCAGGGCAATATCAAAGCAGGCATTGTTATTATACCTCCAGTCTCCAGATGAGACTAGGAAAAGTTAAGTTCACAACTGCTTTGCAACTAACATATGGTGGATCTCAGACTCAATCCCCAAGTTATTTTCTCTACTTATTTGCATATAGATTCCTTAGCCTAAAGTCACGATCCAGCAGACTGGGCTCAGCTTTGGCCTCACCCCATCATTCCCCACCCCTGTGAGCTGGTAGTCTGAGTTTTATTAATCAACAAAGCGTTTTGCCTTTGTCCATGCACTCCTGTTGCCTAGAAAGCTCTCTGTTCTCTCCGTGTGAAAACCTAAGTCTTTCAAAGCTGAACTCATAAACTGCTTTTGTCAGCATAATCTCTCTAAACCCAATTTCCCAGATCATTTGTTTTTTTAAAATAAGAGAAACTTCCCAGTTCAGTTTCTGATCACAAAGTATGTTGCTGATGTCCTTCCTTCCTTCAGCACTTCTTACCTTTTATCTTCCCCTATTCCTCTCACCCTGTTGCCTCCTGTGCTAGTAATTTATTCAAACTTATTGCCTCCCTTACTAGATTTTAAATGCCTTGAAGGCAGGGTGAGTGTGTATTCCTTAGGTTTCTATTCCTCACATCACTAAACATGGTGTCCTATCTATAGTAACTGCTCAATTGAAAAAAGTATTAATTATATTTGCTTGCATTTTGTTAGAGTATTCTGTGAAAAGGTAATTGGAATGTGACATTTTGTTTTCTAGTTTTCTAATTTGTTTTGATCCACAGTATTTTATCATTTTATGATGAAGCAACGAACATGCCATCATCATTTTATGATGAAGCAATAGAATATGCCATCATCATTTTATGTTGAAGTAACAGAACTCCTAGTTACGTCCATGAAAAGCACCTGTTCTGGTTGCTCTCATCTTTGGACCAAGGAGATATTGCAAGGAGATCTCAAATTCACACATGTAGTAAGAATAAATATTTTGCCTATGTTATGTACTATTTTTTCATATCTATGGTAATGCTGTTACTAAAAATGTACTAAAATTGTTATGGAATTCAAATGGAATTTTTGTGAATATTTTATGGATCAATGAATATTTCACATTTTAAAGCAGATTTGAAAGACCCTTTCTGAATTGGCTCCTGCTTCCCTGTCTAGACTCATAGCTCACCACTCACCATTGAGACACAATTCACATATTATACAAGTCATCCGTTTAAAGGTACAAAATTTAATGGATTTTAGTATATTCAGAGTTGTGCAACCATCACTATAATTTTAAAACATTTATCACCCTCTAAAAAACGTTTGCACCCATTACCAGTCATTCCCCATACTGCCCGTCCATTCCCCCAATCCCCACCCACTAATCTACTTTATGCCTGTATGGATTTGCCTATTCTAGACATTTCATATAAGGGGAGCCATATAGTATGTGGCCTTTTGTGTCTGGCTTCTTTCACCTAGTATGTTGTTTTCAAGGTTAATTTCTGTTGTAGCATGTATCAGTACTTCATTCCTTTTTATTGCCTGGTAATACCCCATTGTATGTATATACCACGGTTTTATTTATCTATTTGCTAGCTGATGGGACTGGCATTTCTAAAAAAGTTTGATTCTAATGTGACCCTAATGTGTAGTCCAGAAGTTCCTTTGGGCCCTGTTTGCTGTTTTATCTTGGGGCTAGAACAGAACCTGGCACAAGATAGATGCGTAATAAACATTCAGATGACTGCAGCATTTTACTAAAAGTGTAACTCCTATTATGTTGCAGTCAGCAAAACATCTTGTCGTTAAAAAGAGGTCCTCATAGTTGATTGTTTACATACTGATTTGAACAAACGAACTGTTAAAAAGAGTCAAGGAACTTTGAACATGGCTGCAATGCTACAGTTTTTAGGATTTGCTTTGAAATAATCTGGGGGTGAGGAGGGAGTACAGAGGAAACAAGGCTGTCCGTGAGCTGATGATTGTTGAAACTGGGTGATGAATTCTCTATCTGTGCTGTCTGCCAGGCAGCCGTTGGTCGCATGTGGCTATTCAGCCTTTAAAATGTGGCTAGTCCTTACTGAGAAGCGCCGTAGGATAACACATACACTGAGTTTCAAAGATTTAGTATGAAAAATAATGTAAAAATACCTCAATTTTTAAACATCACGTGTTGAAGTGATAATATTTTGAATATATCGTAATAATGTGTAATTAAAACTAACTTGTTTTCTTTTACTCTTTGTCTACTTAAGAAATTAAAATATCAATGGCTCCTATTACATTTCAGCTGGGCAGTGCAGTGCTATACTTTTGTACATGTTTGAAATTTTTCATCATAAAAAGTTTAGAAATATCAAAGTCATCTTTTTTAAAGTCTGGAGTATAATATTTTTTATAAAGGATTCCTCTGGTATGAAAGGATTGGGAAATATTGATTTTTTTCAAAGATGCTTCTTTGCAGAAGCTTGTAGCAGGCAGGCTGTAGCCTTCCAATATCATTCCTGGGCTTATTTAAGCTATGTGAACATTTAAAAATTCTTTTATAATAATAAATGGAATAGCAGTGTGAAGAATTGCTTCTTTAGTTATTAATCTAAATGATTTTGTTTTGAAGTTGATGATATATTTCCTTCATCTTGGAAAAATACAGAAGACTCACTGGTAATTTCCTTGTTCTTAGCCACATTGTTTGTACCCCTGAAATTGAATTTTCTCTGGACTTGGTTTATAACTGCCTCTACCTAAGTCTGTTGTTTGAGAGCCAGAATATGGTTGTTTCTAGATGCTCCAAGACCCCTTGAGTATGAGTGGAATATGATTCTTAGGGAATAATAATAATATTGTGTGGGTTTAAAGCCAAGAAGCAAATTTCTTTCATAAAAATTTCTTTAGATGAAAATTATGTTGCTGTCTATATGTCTGTGTTTACTTATGAAAAAAATATCTGAGGTAATCAGCCCAGTTCTCTGAGTGGGTGTGGGCTGGATGAACAATCTTAGCGGAATTTTCATCTGTGATTTCTGAGATTGTGTGAGAGTAGATCTGAGTTAAAAAATACCTTAAATGTAAAGCAGAACAGAATCAAATTGCAATGAGCAATCCAGTGTGGGATTGGCAGAGGATCTCTGACAGTTACTATAACTAAAGTTTGCTATTTTGTTTACCCTCTTCAGTTAAAGTACTAAAATCTTTATTTTTAGTATTGTGTGGGTCAGATACTTTCCTCAATGTAACATTTCTCCAAATATGTATTAAAATGTAGTACTTGTAAAGATCCCCACACTGGTTTCCTGTCTTGATATCAAATATCGTAATAGTTACAAGAACTTTAAAATTATAGTTTACATCTTATAAAACAAATATTTCTCCCTCCCCAAGTAATTTGTGGTGGACAGTCATCTGAAATGTTTAGAAGCTAGAGCTAATATATATATTTTAATCTACATATATGTATATATATATGTGTGTGTGTATATTTATGTATGTATATATTTTTTAATCTCAGCAACTCTTATTAAATTTGAAGTAGATGCCTCCCTAGAATTAAAGCATGCGCTAAGATTTTTGCTCATACGTTTCACAAATATTTATTAAGCACATGCCATGTGCCACACACCAGGCTGGGTGCAGGGGATGTGGTGATGAATTGAACAGATGTGGGACCTCCCTTCAAGGAGCTTACGGACTAGAAGGGGAGGTAGACATTAAAGAGTTGCAGAGAATTCATTAATTACAGTGGGGAGATGTGGCTCAAAGGGAATGAGTCTAGCTTTTAATTGGGACCCTGGAGAGAAAGGTTCCATTTTTCTGTAGGTTGTGATTCAGGTTGCTGAAGGAAGAGAAAAGAGAATGTGGCTGGGGAATCCTCAAAGGAGGATGAGATGAGCAGAGTCCTGCCCTTTTGTGTCTTTCTGCCATTGCTGGAGGCCATGTAGAACTGAGTGGGAGGAGGCCTTAACTCCTCTTTTGAGGTTTTGAATTTCTCTCTCTGATGCGACACACAGGTTTGTTTATTTGCTAATGGGAGTTGAATCCAAAGTTGAGTTTTTAACACCTTTATAGCAGAAACGCAATGATATCTAACAACCTGTCCTCCAGCATAGCCCTGCATGTAGCTTAAAATAACTTGCTGGCTAGATTCTAGTGTAGCTTAGTTGTCTGGCATCTGAGGCAAAGTGGGTTAGGGGTATGTGAAGCCTAAAAGAATACAGGGAAGCCCACTTGGGTTTTTCTCAGGTGTAGGGCTGCTTCATGCAAATTCCTGGCGTATATAGAATTAACTGAGGTTTCCTTCGGAGCTTGTTGGAGTTATTAGGGAATGGGAAACCATCCTTCCTTTGAAGGTGGAGGTAATTATGAATAACAGTGATAACAGTGGCAGCCAGTAGCTGTTGGGCGCTCTCCATGTGCCGGGCTAAGTGCTTTACTTACGCTACCTCGATAGATCTTATAACTTAGGAAGTGGTTACTATCATTCCAGTTTATCACTGATAAAACAGAGGCTAGCGAGCAGTCACTTGCTGTTTGGTTTTTCCAACATCCCTTTACCCTTCCTGATTTCCATTTGAGAAGTCACTTCTTGCCTTTGGATATAGTCTGCTGGGACCAGAAGGAGGGGCCCCATTCCCCTCAGCTGTGGCCCTGTGAGCCAGGTCAGTCACATGCCTCTCTCTGGACTCTGGGTGTGGGAGGGTCATGGAGAGTCTGCTGCGAGATGTGTCATGGCCAGACCATCTGTGCATACAGCTTTGTTGTGGTGTAGCTTTCCATTCCACGGAGCTGTGCCCGGGCTTGCCTCTCCAGCCTCCTCTTAGTTCCTTGAACTGATTTGTTTTCTAATACATTTTCTTTGGCTTCATTTACCAAATTGTTTTCTGTTGCTTCCACCCAAAGAACCCTGGTTATCCAGGCTTAGAGAGGGCGAAGTAGTTTTCCTATGGTCACACAGACAGCAAGTGGCAGAACTGGGGTACAGTCAGGTCTTTCGGCCTCTATTGCCAAGCCCTTGATCAGAGACCCCCTCTGTGTGCTGAACAGCACTGGACTGGCAGTCCGAGGATCAGAGGATGGATGTAGTTCCTGTGGTACCTGCCTCTGGGGCCTTGGTCCACTGCCTCTTTGAGCTGGACAGGGTAGACAGGATGAAATCTATACATAACTAAGTGACACCCAGTTTGAGAGGATTTTCTTGTCCATGAGACTTTTGGACACATTTTGCCCCGGTTTTCTAAAGGCTTTTACTTTGAGGTTTGAGGAATTGTCTGAAGCAGTGGTTTTCAAAGTGTGACTCCAGGAAATGTATCAGTGTCATCTAGGAACTTGTTAGCAGAACTTGGGTGGGGCCCAAACCCATAGAACTGGAAACTCTGGGGGTGGAGTCCAGAAAACTGGTTTTAACCCTTCAGGTGATTATGATGCACACTAACGTTTTAAGCCCCAGACATTTTCGTTTTATTAAAAACAATTTATTATGTACAAGGTGCTACCTAGAAGTAGGGAGCAGGCAAATGTTAATTAGCCACAGCCCCGACCTCAAAGAATATTCACTTCAGTTCGGGATATATATGTTTATAGCACTCCTCCTTCTCTCTACAGTTGTGTTTTTTATATCTATCTATCTATCTGTATCTATATCTCTATATATTGATCCATCTTTTCTCTACTTATATAAACAAGGTATTAAAGTGCTATAGGAGCTCAGGAGGAGTGAGGGAGATGCTTTTGCAGAGAAGTGAGTGTTTGAGACACATCTTGAAGGGCACATAGGATTGAGATAAAGAAAGGGATGAAGGGGCTGAGTGCGATGGCTCACGCCTGTAATCCCAGCACTTTGAGAGACTGAGGCAGGCAGATCACCTGAGGTCAGGAGTTCGAGACCAGCCTGGCCGCGTGGTGAAACCAAGTCTCTACTAAAAATACAAAAATTAGCTGGGCATGATGGTGGGCACCTGTAATCTCAGCTACTCGGAGGCTGAGGCAGAAGAATCACTTGAACTGGGGAGGTGGAGGTTGCAGTCAGCCAAGATGGTGCCACTGCACTCCCTAGACGACAAGAGCGAGACACCATCTCAAAAAAAAAAAAAAAAAAAAAAAGAAAGGGACGAAGGGAAAGGTAGGAAGGACATTCTAGGCAGAGGTGGTAGGTTAGCTAGGATGAAACAGGGCATGACGTTTTAAGAGTTGGTGGACTATCCAGTTTGATGAAGAGAAGGACTGTGTAATGGGAAAAGTAAGAGCATGCAGGAATGGAGAGGTAGATTAGGGCCCAAGTGGTATAAGTCCTAAATCCCACAGTAACTCCAAAGACTATGCTGTAAACAGTGAACAAGGAGGTGACACGGTAAGAGCTATCTTAGCAGAAAGTGTTTTGGTGGTGACAGAGAAGGGCAGAGGCTGGGAGTATAGGCACAAAGTGATGAGAGCTGAACTGGGATGGTCACAGTGAGAGGAGAAAAAAGACAAATAATATCAAAATACTGGAAAGTTAGAATGATAGCCCCTAGGAACTAGGGGTTGGGAGTAGGGTTGAGGGAGAAGGCAAAGATGATTCCACAAGGGATAATAAATGGTGTTGGTAAAATCAGGCAAAAAATAAAATAAATTCCACATGGATCAAAACTTTAAAACAAATAGAAATACAAAAAAATACAATACACTTTTAATAATAAGATGAAAAATCCTTTCTAGATAGGACACAAAATCCAGACGCTATAAAATAAAAGATTGATTTATTGATTACATATCATTTTTGCGGGG
Source organism: Pan paniscus (assembly GCF_029289425.2). Lineage (NCBI taxonomy): Eukaryota > Metazoa > Chordata > Mammalia > Primates > Hominidae > Pan > Pan paniscus. Next base: position 29,826,154 of record NC_073255.2, on the reverse strand, counting down.
TCAGTTTTTAAAAACTATGTCAAAAGGCAATCAACACATTTAGGAAAATAATTGCAATGCATATCACAAAGACTTACTTTTATCAACATATAAAGAACTCCAACAAATCAGTACGAGAAAGGCCAGTTACTGTAAAGGCAAAGAGTTTGAACATATAGTTCACGAAATGGCATACAGATGACTCATAAACATATGAAAACTTTAACCTCACTCATAAAGAGAGAAAATGCACATGAAAACTTCATTGAGATGCTATTTTTCACCTATCGGGTTGGCAGACATCACAAAATGTGATAACAGTGTTGGCAAAGTTTTGAAGAAACAAGTATTTATACATCGTGGATGGAAATGTAAATCGGTCCAAACTGTAGCGAGCCATTGGCAGTATCTGTCAAAATTGGAAATGCATGCACTCTTTGAATCAGCAATAACAGTCCTAAGAACTTTATCCTACAGATATGCAAAATTCACAAAATGATATATATGCAAAATTGTTTCTTGGAGTATTTGAATAAATACCAGATTGCAAGTAACTTAATTTTCATCAGTAAGTACTAATTAAAAATAATAGAGCCGTTAAAAATGAGGCAGCTCTACATTTTCTGATATGGAATGATACGTGAGATTTATTGTGAAGTTAAGAAAAAAGTGAAGTATAGAATATCCATATATAATATATATTTTATATGAATATATGCATATACACATGGACATATATTCATGCATATATGCACACATGGATAAAATTGGTGGGCTGAGGCTGGCGCCGTGGCTCGCACCTGTAATCCTAGCACTTTGGGAGGCCGAGGTGGGTGAATCACCTGAGGTCAGAAGTTCAAGACTAGCCTGGCCAACATGGTGAAACTCTGTCTGTACTAAAAATAAAAAAATTAGCTGGGCGTGGTGGTGTGTGCCTGTAATCCCGGCTACGCAGGAGGTGGAGGCAGGAGAATCGCTGGAACCCGGGAGGCAGTGGCTGCAGTGAGCCAAGATCATGCCACTGCACTCCAGTCTGGGTGGCAGAGGGAGACTCCGACTCAAAAAAAACAAAAAAACTGGTGTGCTGAAGCCAGTTTACACCGGCATGTGGGAACCAACTGTGCGTGACTTCCCAAGCCCTTGGCTGATTACTTCTTGTTGGTAGTTTGAAGCCAGCCACAGTGGGAGTATTTACACCATGGAAATCAGGAAACATAACACATGAGGACATTTTTGTTTTTGTTTTTCCAGAGAGCTGGTTGATAAACATTTAATTGTACTCACTGTATATATAAAAATTAAAATATCTTTTGAAGGTTATACAAGAGGTTGCTATAACATCAGACTCTCCTAGGAAGGGGTAACGGAAGGCAGGATAGGTGTGAAGTTGAAATTATACCTTTTGAATATTATTCCAAGTAAATGTATTACTCCAAGTAAATATATAAAGCAAACCAAAAAGTAACTGCAGAGTTTCAGGTGTATGTGACTGTGTTATTTATGGTGCCATTGACTACTGCTGGGGAAAATAGGAAGATGAGTAGATCTTAGAGAAAGAGAGTGCTTTTGGTTTTGAATATGCTGAGCTTGAAGTGTATGGGTGGTATCAGCACAGACATGTCCAGCAACAGCGCAAGAGAGAGGGCAGAGCTGTTGATCAGTTCTGGGAGTCAGCAGTTTAGTTAAAAGTGTGACAGTTAAGGGGGCCTTTACCTGTAGAACCTTTGGGGCATGTCCCAGGAGAGAAAGGGGGAAGCCTGTAGTACCTTGGGGAAGGTAAGCCAAGAGGTAGGTAGGGGAAGGGTAACTAATCACAAAGATTGGAGGACCATAAAATAATAATAATGGTAGTTTCTTAATGAAGTATTTGCTGGAAGTGAGACACTATTCTCTGTACTTTTTGAAAGAACATCACCTGATTTAATTCTCACAATCGTTCTCTGGGGTGGGTACTTTTTCCATGATAACCGTTGAGTTGGGGAGGGTAATGTCAAAGAATAAACCAGGAGAGATCTCATGGGAAGGGTGTTAATAGAGCAGGACCTTGAAGTGTCCTGGTACAATTTCAAAAGGTAGAGAAATGGGAGAGAAGGACATTTCAGGTAGAGGGGAGTGATGAGCAAAGGTGGAAACAGTGTTATCCCTTGCAGCTGTAGGGTAGGAATTCATGGGAACCCAAGGGTGGTGCATGGCTACTTCATCCTCTGGCCATTGGAGAGCCACAGAATGTTTTGAGCAAGGGAATGTGTGTTAATCAGTTCAACTGGTAGTCAAATACAAAAATTAAACGTTGTATGATTGGAAGATTTCTGTGTGTACACTGTGGGAAGGAGGGATGATAGGAAACAGGAAAAATTACCATAAAAATTTGAGATAATGTAGATGACCTGTGAATACAGATTTAGAGTGTCTGCAAACAGGCATTGTGATGGCTCATGCAAATTCAGTCTCTTAAGCTGAATTTGCCTGTGTGGCAGTGTATTGCTTATCTTATGTATTAGTCACTTAGGGGATGTTTTTCATATATTTTCCATAAGACTGTGAATGGGGAATAAGCAAAGTGGCGGTAAATAAAAAAATGATTATTTGTTGACATAAATTTGTATGTATGTGATTTATATATGAATTTTGCCTGGGAAGTAATGATCAGCCTCATGAGGCACAACAAGCCCAGCCTCTTTAGAGAGGCGTTGTGTTTGTACTAGCAGTTCTTTTACCTTATAAACATACATATACACAAACATAGTGTAAAACTCCACCCTAATTAGGTTTTCAGCTCAGTCTTTCTCTGGGCCAGTGTCTTCTTTAATTTTGTTTTGTGTGTGTGACATTAAGGAATGATACCAATAATAGGGTGTCAAAAAGGAAAGACTTTGGCCTAAACATGGCTCAGAAAAAGGACTGCCTGGCCTTCTTCATGCACACCTGCCAATGCATCATACTTCTGACTTGTAATTCCTGTTTTTCTAGTCTTTGATCGCGTGGGGCAAAATAACATTCCAGCTTGTTTGTTACTTTGAGTTCTGCATCATTTGTTCCTTGATTAAGGGCCTGGAAGCCCCACTTGTTTGTGGCATCCAGAGGTCTTATTTTCCTGGGTGTGTGTAGCTAGGTGTAGATAGATCTTTATATTAGATGACTGCCTTTTCTGACCCACAGATAAGACACCTTTGTCTGACAGATGCTAGGGGTCAGAAGGACAGGATGTGGGAGTTTGGTTTCTTTTGTAAAATGTGCAGTGTGTGGTCTCCGCAGGTGCTGGATTTCTCTTCGCGGCTAAGAACTTCCCAGTCTGGGGAAAATACCCATGTTGTAGGAAGCGAGATCTGTGGGTCTTGCTGTAGCTAGTTAACTCAGGCTGAGGTTTAGCAAGTCATGGACCTCCCACATCCTTTTAACAGTACTGTTTCTCCTCTCTCTCAGATGACTTGTGTGAGACTTAGCCAGGTGTCAATGGATGTGAAGGGGGTTTGGAAGAAACAAGGGCAAGAAAACATTCTGGCTGGGCAGGGAGCCAGCTGGAGGGGTGGGGCCACGTGAATGGGACACACCCTTGAGGGAAGTGGTTCTAAACCTCAGCAGTGTCAGAGTGTCCTGGAGGGACTGGTAAAACACTTGAGTTGAGTCCGTCGCAGTGGCTAATGCCTATAATCCCAACACTTTGGGAGGCTGAGGTGGGAGGATTGCTTGAGGTTAGGAGTTCAAAACCAGCCTGGTTAGAATACTGAGACTCAGTCTCCACAAAAACAAACAAATTAATTATTTAATAAAACAGATTGCTGGGCCCCACCCCCACAGTTTCTGATTTAGTGGGTTTCTGATTTAATGGGACCTGAGATTCTACAATTCTAATAAGTTATTAGGAGATACTGACTCTGGTTCACGGACCCCTTAGCAAATCCAAGCATTGGTTCAGCAGGCAAAAGACCAAGTCTTAACCAGCCTGGAGTCCATTCTGATTCCGAGAAGAACCAGAGAATTCTGGTTATCATTAGATTGTCATAACCCCCTTATTTTATATAACACTTCCACATTTGTAAATCACTTTAATATATGTTTCTTCTCACAACAAAATAACCCTGTGAGGTAGGCAGGGGAGTTATTAACCTTGTTGGATGACTAAGGAAAATAAGATTGAAGACAGATGACTGACTTACCCTAGGGGCAAAAATAGTTGAGCTCATACTTATATCTAGATTTTCTTACTGTAGATTTATTGCTCCTTCTACATTGTCTTTTTTCCTTGGAAAATACTACATTTTATTCAAATGATTTTGAGACAAAACAAAATTAGGGAGATGTAGAATCCTTTCGCTCATGCATTCACAGTAAATATTTTTTGAAGACATAATACAGAGCACATACTTATTGTTGAATAAATGAATGAATGGTTTCCATAACTTCCCTAACTACTTCTGAACTCATGCACTTTAGTGGCCCAGTAGTATCAATTACAAATAATAAGAAAAGCACAATAATTAATTAATACAACATGCCTATTAAAAATACTTCCCAAAACATTGCCTTTAAAGCTAGTAAAAAGCTTAGAGATCATCTGCTTAGGTATTGCTCAATGTTTGTCCAACTTTACTTATTTTAATCACAGCCCCCAACACAAAACAACTTTTAAGTTTAGAATAGTTTTAGAGGTAGAGAAAAGATGTGAAGATAGTACAAAAAATTCCCATATGCCCCAAGTGGTTTTCCCATTGTCAATATCTTACCTTAGTATACTTTTGTCACAATTAATAGACCAGTACTGTTGCAGTATTAATAACTAAAATCTATGCTTCATTCAGATTTCCTTAGCTTTTCCTTAGTGTCCTTTTGCCGTTCCAGGACTCCATGTGGGGTTCTACATTATCTTGGTTGCCATGTCTCCTTAGATTCCTCTTGGCTGTAATAGTTTCTCAGGCTTTCCTTGTGTTTGATGACCTCGAGAGCTTTGAGGAGTAGTGGTAAAGTATTTTGTAGAGTATGTCTCCACTGGGATTTGTCTGATGATTTTCTTGTATTGGACTGGGGTTATGGGTTCTGGGGAAGAAGATTACAGAGGTAAAATGCCATTCTCATTACATCATATCAAGAGTATATGTTATCAGCATGATTTATAGTTTTGGTTATGTTGACCTTGCTCATCTGGTTGAGGTAGTGTTTGTCAGGCTTCTCTACCATATGGTTATTTTTTCTTCGCCTTTCCATATTATACTCTTTGGAAGTAAGTTATTATGCACAGCTCATACTTAAGGAGTGGGGAGTTACACTGCACTTCCTTGAGGGTGGTGTAGCTACATAAATTATTTGACATTCTTCTGTGAGTCGGATTTGTTTCTTCTTCTCCATTTGTTTATTCAATCAGTTTTTTTTAATCAGTGTGGATCCATTGATATTATATACTTTGGATTATAATTTAGTAGTACTTTATTTTGTTTCTGAAGTTCGTCCAGCTTTAGCTATTAGGAGTGCTTTCGGTTGGCTCCTGTATCCCTTTGATATAAGTCCATCATTGTGGATTTTTTTTTAGCATGTCCTTACTTTTCGGCACTACCAGGTACTCAGGCTAATCTTGTATAGTCCTTGTCCCTCCTCTAGAATCATTTTTTTGTATGGGCGATGTTGGTCTTGATCCACTAAATTGATTTCATCACCCACTACATGGTTTACTACCCACGGTGAAAAACACTAATCTGTTTCCACTCCTCACATGTTAAAGATAAGAAAATAGACACCTCAAAAGGTGAAATGGTTTATCTAAGGTTACGCCTCTTTGGTAGCAAATCCCAGGCTAGGACCAGGTCCTCTGAACTTGTAGTCCTGCCCCTTTTTTACCACTCCATGCTATGCTGGCAGATTCCACCACTCAGAGTCTGGTTCAGTGTACTCCCATCTCACCCAGGGTCCTTGTGCATAGGCAGTCAGATGCGCACTCAGCCAGATGTGCTACTGTCTGCCCTGGGCAGATGTCAGCAAAAAAGGGAAAGTGGGTTGGCCGGATTCTTGGTGGAGGCTGCCATGGTGAGTCTGTGTTGCCTGGTTGGAATGGTGTTTTGTCATGGTGAACCAATTACAGACCCACAGAGTGGCACTGCTGACATCAGCATTTTGCAGCTGTGGTTTGACCACATGACTGGCCTCTGTGTTCTGGGGAAGTTGGCAGAAGAGTGGCTTTTAGACTCCAACACCCCCTTCTTTGGGTTCTGTTCCTTTCCATGGGAGAGGATGAATTCAAGAAAGAAGTGAATTCAAGCAGCAAACCCCTCAGATTTCACTTTATCCTGTGAACTCCCGACATCCACAAAAATAGAACTGAGCAGACAGGTTTTTAGTGCTCTAAAGGCCCAAACAACCTGGTATTAGGATCGGGTGTGAAAAATCAGTTATGCCAAGAAGCTTATTTTCCTTTGTAAGCGGAAATAATTCAGTCATCAAAAAGTTCTGAAGATGCAGGGAATAATAAGAGACAACCTTATTTCATATTCATGTCTCAGAATGTTACATTTCAAAAATATTTAAAAACTTTTTATTATAATTGAGGGTGGGCACTCTGGCTGAAGAATTATTCCTATAAAGGGTTTTAAAATAATTCAACAATGGTGCTGTATTAGGGCATTTGTTTGCAAGTGACAGAAACTCATCCAGCATAAGGACAGTGTAAAAGAAAATTTATTGGCTTATGTTGCTAAAACGTCCAAAAGTAGTGCTAGCTTCAGGCACGGCTGGACCTAGGGGCAAGTCATGCCATTAAAGACCTGTTTCTTGCCATGTCTTAGCCTGTTTTCACATGACTTCATTCTCAAGCAGGCTTTCTCTGTGTGTCTCTTAGCTACAGGCTTGTTTCCTATATGCCTAGCAAATATTAGTTCTACAGATGATTCTTGGCTCTGGTTGTTCCCACCTGGGTCGTGTGCCTAATCCTGAACCAGCTACTGGGGCCAGAGTTGTCAGGGCTGTTACTGGCCAGGCATGGGCCAAGCGTCTCCTCTGCTCTCCTCTGCTCTCCTCCGCTCTCCTCCTCTCTCCTCCTCTCTCCTCCTCTCTCCTCTCCCCTCCCCTCCCCTCCCTTCTGCCCTCCCCTCCCCCCTCCCCTCTCCTCTCCTTTCTTTTTCTTTTTCTTTCTTTGCTGTCTTTCTTATCTTTCTTGTCTTTCTGTCTTTCTTTCTTTATTTCTGATAGAGTTTCACTCTCGTCGCCCAGGCTGGAGTGTAATGGCATGATCTTGGCTCACTGCAACCTCCGCCTCCCAGGTTCAAGCGATTCTCCTGCCTCAGCCTCCCGAGTAGCTGGGATTACAGGCATGCCCCACCATGCCTGGCTAATTTTTGTATTATTAGTAGAGATGGTGTTTCACCATGTTGGCCAGGCTGGTCTCGAACTCCTGACCTCAAGTGGTCCACCCACCTCAGCCTCCCAAAGTGCTGGAATTACAGGTGTGAGCCACTGAATGTCTCTTTATTAAACAACAGGAAGGTTGATGTGCTGGTACCAAAATGGGGAGTTGGTTGGGCAGACAAAAATAATGTATGTCTGTCCTTTATGATGTTGTGAACACTGAGGATAAATGCTTGATAAATGAGTAAGTGGCCAGCTCGATGCTATCCATGCATTTGTTTATTTAGTCCTTTACCAAGTTATACTCATTTGTTGTATGGACTTTTGAGCCCTTCTAGAGAGATCTCCTTGTTTAATGCACTATGCTGACTGCCAGTCCTTGGTGCGCCCTGTCTTAGTGTGTTCAGACTGCTATAATAAAATGCCAGAAACGGGGAAGTTTATGAACAATAGAAATTTGTATCATTCAGTTCTGGAGGCTGGGAAGTCCAATATCAAGGCACCAGCAGATCTGGTGTCTGGTGAGGGCCTGCATTATCATAGAGAGCACCTTCTAGCTGTGTCCTCTAAATGGTGGATGGGGCATGGCAGCTCTCTGGGAGCTTTTTTGTGGGAGCGCTAATGCCATACAGGAGGGCTCCATTCTTAAATCACCTCTCAAAGGCCCCATCTCTGAATACCATCACCTTGGGGGTGAGAATCTCAACATATGGTTTTTGTGGGGTACATAAACATTCAGACCATAGCAGGACCTCAGCAGATGCTTCTTCTTGTTAATTTCAAGGTTAATTTCAACTAGATGTGGCTAGATCATGGTGAGCCTCTCTCCCCTGATCCTAGTCAGATACTGGTCTAATACTAACCAGGTCAGTATTAGACAGTTTATGATTGATTTTGGCTGAATGGTCAGCCAAAAGACCATCTTTATTAAAGACATAGATGTCCTTAATAAATCTGCTTTGCTGTTGTGGGGAAAGAAGGTATCTTCCTTTTTCCCTTCATGCCATTCTTAGCTTACATTGTTAGTGGTTAATTCTAATCCTTCCTTTTGTAAGGGGGAGAAGAATTTTTTTTAAAAAAATCATTACATGAACAAAGAATTGTTCCAGGTTTAAAAAAATTATTTCGAAGTTTAATTATTCAGATCCCTTGCTGGTTTTCCTTGTTGCTACCTGCCTTTTGCAAATTTCACTGCTTATTAGAACCACTTCCCGAAGGTGGGCAAGGTAAGATCGAGGGGTGTAATTAAAACCTTGATAGCATCCTATCTTTTTTCTTATTTCTTTTTGGAGGGACTATGTACTTGGTGATACTTCTGTGCCAAACCAGTTTTGTACATTGACCAAGATGAACTGTGATGGATTATCTGTGAAATTCAGTTAATTGTCTTTTTGTGTTTCCTTTTACAACAGGAAGTTTAAAGTTGGCTGTGAAGTCACCCCTGGTGACTGGTGGTCACCTAGACTTCACATCTTTTTATTTTTCTTTCCTTTTGAGTTTTGTTGGGATCAAATTAAAAATGAATTAATGCCAGGTTCAGAAGAGGGTAAGTGTTCGGGTCTGTTCATCTGTCTCGGAGTGCCTGTTCTATATTTCACAGCCCAATGGAAAAGATTTTTAAAAATCTGCCTCCATTAGCACAGATAATTGAGTTTACAATATATTGATTTTGTGTTGTCCAGCTTCCACATTTATTTCTGCTCTGCTTGACTAGCTTAGCACCATCAATTTATTTTCCTATTTTTAATCTCCAAAGTATTTGTATGTGGGTTGTGGTCAAGATTCATAAAAACCATTTTGATTAGGTTTCTCATTCATTTATATACCACACAAGCGGGGCATGCCTTTGTATTATGAGAATATTTTTAGAAGACTAATGAGGTGGAAGGATCTGTGTTTCATTTCTCTTAGTTTCCCTCTATTCAGACACCTGCAGTTGCCATTAATTACTCCTCCTGTGGTACTCTCACACTCTCTTTGTCTGTTGTGCAGTGTTATAAAATAATATTGGGAGGGAAGCTGGGTGCTGAGGCATATATCTGCATTGGAATAAATAATTGGTTTTTTTCTTAGTAGTTCAACAGAAGGTTCATTTAAGAGTAATAGCTATTTTGGTACCATTTAAGGAAATTCTTTTCTTTTATCTTTCTCTGCAATCTTTGCCTACTCTCAGTAGCTGATCTCTGTTGGTCACCTCACTTTATTCTTAATCAAAAAATTTGAATACCATTTGTGACTCATGCCTTGTTTCGGAAATAGAAAATTCTTTTTTGTTCAAGTTCTCTTTTCAGTGGTAGGCTCTTTGGTCAAACCAGTCCAGGTCAGCTGGGTTTTACAAGTGGCCGATAAGCATGTCAGCATTTAGAGAAACATTTATTCATGAATGGCATTTTAAAAGGAATATATTTTCTTTTGGAAGTTTCACCTATTGATTTATTTTAGGAACATTTTTGTTAAAGTATAATATGCCTGCAGAAAAGTATACACAGCATCAACATATAATCTAATGAGTTTTCAGAAGATAAATAACCTGTGTAACCAGCGTCCCGAACAAGAAACAGATTATTACCAGCTCTTCCGAAGTCCCTATCCCTACCTGCAATGGGTAATTTCCATCCTGATTTGTAACACCATCAGATTAGCTTTGCTTGTTTTTGTAACTTATGTAAATTGACTCATGTTAACGCTTTAGGTCTGTGAGAGTCACTCATATTTTGATGTGTGGTTTTTAGTTTGTTTATTCCTATTGCTGTTAGAATCGCATTGTGTTAATATGCCAAAATTTATTTATCCATTCTACTATTGATAAACATTTGTTTTTTTTTTCTGTTTGGGGTTTTTATGATTAGTGCTGCTGTGAATATTCTCGTACATAACTTTTGGTGAACAAATGTGTGCGTTTTTATTGAGTATATACCAAGGAGTAGAATTGCTGGGTCACAGAGTTAATATATGTTTAGCTTCAGTTGATTCCCCCAAACAGTTTTCCAAAATGGTTGTGCCCATTTACGTTTCTTCCAGCAGTTTATGATAGTTCTAGTTGCTCTACATCTGTACTTGTTCTTTTCTTTTTTATTTTAGCCATTCTAGTGAATGTTTAAAAATTACAATTCATGGATTATAGAAAAGAAGTCTGTAATCCCCTTAATACTTTGATCTTAGTTAGGTCCTTTAGTCATTCAAGTCCCAGCCAGAATTTCAGTGTTAAAACAAACATTAAACAAAAAACTTAGAGAAAAGATGATCAGCATTTAAGTGGTGATATGGATGTCTAGGCCAAAGAACAAGTCTGCAGATCTTCACTTTATTTTATTATCCCCATCACTAGATTTACAATATTGGTTTGGAAGTTGAAAACCACATATGCAGTTAGAAATGCACAGTCTTTTTAATTCAGTCTTCCATGCCACATTAATTGAGTGAATGTGCTGAGTATCACAGGGAATGCTAAGATGAAGAATATAATCTGGACCTTCAAGAAGTTCATATGTGTACATGGCAGAGTGAAGTGATACTGTTATGAAGTGTTAAAAACGCTCCCTAGGCACTCTTGAGGAAGGAGTGATTAAGTCCTATGAGAGGAATACAGGAACACTTCATAAACATTGAAATGCCTTTGAACTTGACTGTCAAGAAATTTTGTAAGTGAAGTTGGAAGTAATGGGCATTTCCCAAAATGTAGCCCATTTGGAGAATAGCAAATGGCTCAGAGTAGTTGGATCATAGAATGTGCAGAGTAATACAAAGGAAGAAAGTTAAAGGGCATGAAATAGATTTTCTTAATATTCAAAGAGAGACTATCAATCAAAAAAAGCCAAAAAACCTCATTAGAAAAAGCAATTAAAACACATGGAGATAGCATTTTTTACTGTCCTATTGACTGAGATTTAACAACAGTGTTTAATAAGAGATTTATATTGATCAGCATGTGGAGAAATGGTCTTCATTTATGGCTGGCAGGAGAGTAAATTGCTCTAAACCTCTATGGAGGACAATCTGGCAATCTTTTTGAAAATTGAAAACGTGCATACTTTTTGACCCAACAATTCTCCTTTTAGAAGTGTACCTTACAAATATGCTTATATGTGAGCAAAAGATTATGACAGTAAAAGACTGGAAATAACCTAAATGTGGGAGAATGTTAAGTAAATAATGGCTTATATAGAGAATGGGGGAGCTTCCTCCTTATTGATATGGAACAGTCTCTAAAATTTATTGTTAAATGGAAAAAAGAATGTGTAAAACAGTGTATGATGGCATTTATGCAAAAATTGGGAAATGAACATGTTTCTGATAAAACAAGTACAGAATTGATTATATTAATTGCTTCCTGAGAGAACAAGATCATGGAGGACTTGAATTCTAGTCTGTTTTTTAGGTTTTATTGAATTCATCTGAGTGCCCTCCCTCCTTTTTGGTTGCTGTTCTCACAGTAACCAAGTGAGGAAGCAGTTTTTATTTGTGTTTTACAGATGAGAAAGTTGAGACTCAGGAATTTAAGCAAAATAATTCAGTGGTTGATATTAGAGAACATTAAGTGTATTATTTAAGAAATAACTTACATTTACTATATTTTGTTAGTAAAAGGACAAAAAGCAAAACAAGTTGAAGCATAGTGATTGGAGACATGTTTATTATCAATTTTATCTGGATCCTTACCTGAGTACCCTATTACCACCATGATCAAATTTCAGCTGTTCAACCTAGATTACAGCTTGGTTTCATACTCTCTATCCCTAGGTGGAAACGTTGGAATTCATTAGGAAAGAAGTAATTGAGGGCTTGATAAGTTTTTGCTTAATGCAACCTGAAGATTTGTTTGTTTGGGGCATTTGGAACTGTAATCCTGTTTTTTGTTTTTTGCTTTTTTAATTGACCGGAAGGCAGGCATTGGATTTGATGGTGAGTTTTTTTTTTTTTTTTTTTGGTCTGTTCTGCCATGTCTCAGCAAAGTGTAGATTAATGTGACTTTAATAGTATTGGCCCCCTTCTTTTAGAGTATTAAATTCCTCTCTTATTGGAAGCAATGGGCCTATTCAAGTACAGAGACTGAAACTTTCAAGAGTGGCTTAAACAGCAGTTCTACCTACTTAGTCTTATACCTGCATAGCACCAGGCAAGGCAGATAGCATGACTTATTCTAGTTATACTGATGAGCAGACAGAACTCATGCTTGTAAAGGGATGTGCCCAAAATCTTACCACTTTAATTGATGGAACAGACAATGAATAAAAAAACTAGAAATTCAGTAGAACAAAGAGAACACATTTTAAAAAGGAATTTCAACAGACTAAAAGAACTCCATGAGAAGAAATTAATAATGGTTGAAGGGTGAAAGAGTTAAAAAAGGATAAAACCTGAATTTTCTTATAACGAAACAAAACAGTATATCTCCATTGAAAAATAAAATTTTATTAAGGTAACACAAGTATCTAAAAGACAGATGGGAAAAACCACAAAATGCAGAAAAAGGCCTGTTTTACAAGGAAGAATACAAAGAATCAGAAGTTTTAGGTCTAACAATGAGACTAACTTTATAAACAGAAAATCTTCCTTGATAAATGTATATATGCCTCATGTGCGTAAGACAAAGGAAGATGGCCATTTGATAGTGAAGCTATGAACATGGTAATTCTACTGCTTTACTCTTCCAGTGTTTTACTCTTCAGTTCTTCATAACAACAAATACATGGAATGGGCAGGTGGGACATAAAGCCAGAGTAGAGAAAACTAATGCAGGATTGGTTTTTAAAAATTAGCTGTATTCTTTTCTGAGTACCCTTATCCCTTAATGAATAAAACAGTTCTATCCACTGGCATCCTTTGCGCATGTGGAAATATCTCAGAACAGGGAAGGGTTGGTTAACTGGGAGCCAGTTGGCACCTTTGAGGCTGAGTCAGGGGCAGGCTTTGCCCTGGGGCAGGATTTGCAGTATTTCAGTCACAGAGCAGTTTTATTGAAGCCTTCATGGCTAAGTGGGTTTATGCATGATGGGAATCAGCACTGCGTTCACATCCAGATGTTGACTGTGGGTCACTTTCATCCTGGGAGGAGTCAGTGAGTATTTTCCATGGAGACTGATCCAGGGTCTGATGGAAATGGGCATTTTCATTAGTGATCTAGAATATAAAGTGGAAATTATACTCTTAGGGTTTGCATAATCTCATAGCTACAAATGAGAAACTCATAGGGTTTTCTCAGCAGGACCAAGAACTAGTTTGAGTGAAAAAGATCTGAAAGATCAGTGACTAAACTGCACAGCAGTGGCTGTGCTGAAGAAGCTCAATGATTGTATGTTTTTAAAAAACATTCATTCTGTAGATATTTATTGAATGCCTACTAATGCGTCAAGCCCCCTTGTGGGTCCAGGGGATACAACAACAAACAAAGTCCCTGCCCTCATGGAGTTTGCATTATAAGCAAATAAATATATATGTCAGGTGATAGTAAGTGCTGTGGAGAACATTAAAGCAGGGATAAGTAGGTTAGAGTGTATAGGGGACAGGGGTGCTGCTGTTTGATTTTACATAGAAATGGCCAAAGGCCTCTCTGATAAGGTGACATTTGAGCAGAAACCTGAAAAAAGAGGGGAAGCACAGACTGCACAAACATCTACTTAGAGAAAACAGGAAGTGCAAAGGCCCTGAGGCCACCCCAGTAGCCTCTCCTCCACAGCACAGCCAGGGAGAATCACTAGAATGGAAGCTCTGTGAGAGCAGGAACAACATGTATCTTGTCTACCACCGTATTCCCACCACTGGAAAAATTCCCAGCACATTGTAAGTGCTCAGTATATTTTTGTTGTTGGAATAGATTAATTGCTAAATGACACGGTAGCCCCCAAACTCATTATGGGAAAAGTTTGCTTTCTTCCTTATTGGTGGGGAATTAACTGGTAAATTAACCTGCTGCTGGCTGTCAGCAAATTCATGAATGATTGAACTATAACTTTATTAATTCAAAAATAATTTTTTGGAAGTCTGTTATGTGCCAGACACTGTTCAAATGTTGGTAATATGTATAGTAGTGAACAAAAGAAAATCCCTGCTTTCATGAAACTTGAGATAAGGCTAACTCCGTGGCAGAGTTGACAAATGGTCAGATACTGAGAATCAGGAAGTAACCAAGGCACATTATGGATCTTTGAGGCTGTGATTATGGAGGGCATGATCACATTTCCCTTGCCTGCCCTGTTTGCTCACCCTCTACTCCATCCTTAGATCCATTCCTTTAGTACTGTCAGCATGAACCCTTGACCAGAAGGACCACTTATCAGACCCCATGGGATACTTTTTATGCTCTTTCCAAAAAACCTTTTCAAAGTGTCTTCCACCTTTATGATTTCTAGGTAATGTGGTTTGGTCATCATATTCCTGCTAAAAATTTCCAGGTTTGAAATTAAAGAGAGGGTCAATGCAAAATGACTTTTTGTTTGTTTAGGGTCCACATCTTTAATTCTTTTCAACGTACTGTTGGAAGAACCTAAGTTTATTTGTAGGAGATGGGGTCAGGAGGATTGCAGACTTGCCTTTTTACATCTTGGCCCCCTCTGTCCCCACACCTTTTTTTTTTTCTGATTTGTGTGAGAATTGACCAGGCAGCACTGAGTAACATGGTTGGGATAGAGAGAGTGCTGTTTGTCTAAACACTTTGTTTGCAGCAGAAATGCCAAGGTTAACTGGGTCTCTTGTGGATACGATTATATGAATTGAAGCAGTGTAGATGATTCTTGGCATAAGAGTAGCTATAACAACATTCTTAATTATATAGAACTTTTAAAGCTATTTTGGTCTGATGGCTTACCTTGGGACTGAAAGATTTTGACATCCTTATGGAGAAAGGATTAAAAAGTAAGTCTCTCTTGGTGCAGAGAATAAATAACTTCACGTCTAAAAATATCTTAATATGCAAAAAAAAAAAATTAATCCAAAGTGTTTGGACAGACTTTTCAGCACAGCCAGATGATTCCTGGTGCTCAGGAGAGTATTTTGGCTTGAGTGATTCTGTGATTGGACATTATTGCTACTTTGTTTGCCTACATGAAAAGGATAGTTTTGGGAGAAAGTAGAAGAGTGGAATATCATGAAAGAGGAAGGAAGGTCTTGGATGAAGAGCTTCACAGGGCCTGTTTGGAGCTGCCACTTCCAGTGTACCCAGACCCCTTTCTCTCAGTTTGTTCTAAGGTTCGTCTGGTGACTGAGAAAGTGTTCCAGACTGTTGATCATCATTGTGATGATTACCATAAGGATTATTTTCTTCATGAGCTGTTTTGTCTCACATTTTGTAGCAAAAGCTATTCCTGGGATACATGGCTGCCTCCTTCTAGTTCATGCCGTTGAACATTCAATGGAGAGTCAGGCATTGACCATTTATTAAATGGAGCTCCAGTTGTGCCTTGATCTAAGTGACTTGGAGTTTTATTTTCATTCATTTGTTCAGCATTTACTGGGCACCTACTGTACCAGGATCTGAAATAGGTAGTGGATACAAATCTGCAGCTTCTGTTTAGAGTGAGCTTCCTTCCCTGTCTATGAACTGTTTGATCACTGATACAATCTGACTGCTTCCTAATGTGCCTAATTCTTTTTCTGATGATCTATTTAGTTTTCATATTGAGAGTAATAATGAATGTTCAATTAATAAACTTTTATTTAAGATGAATATTCATGTCTGGTTACAATTCAGCAGACACGTAATACTTTTTTTTTTTAACACAATACTTTAATAAGACACATTTAAACTCAACTTCTGAGCAGCCTTTCTGGCAGGGATAGGAAATTAGAACCTGCTGGTATAATTTTTTTTGAAAGAAACCCCAGGGAAGAGTTGCTTGGTTAGGAAAGATGGGGCTTACTCCTTGGCAGAGCTGACAAATGATGGCATATTGAGAATTGAACTATATATGGGTTGCCAGAATAATTAAAGTGATGAAGCAAAACTACTCAAGTGAAGGCTTTAATCTTTTAAGATAGTATTATTAGCAAAAGCCCAGAGTATGTATTTATTTACTTTTTAGAGACGGGGTCTCACTCTGTCGTCCAGGCTGGAGCACAGTGGTGTGATCATGGCTCACTGCAACCTTGAAATCCTAGGCTCAAGTGACCCTCCTATCCCAGTCTCTCAAGTAGGTGGGACTACAAGCATGCACCACCATGCCTGGCTAATTTTTAGATTTTTTTGTAGGGACAGTGTCTTGCTGTGTTGCCCAGGCTGGTCTTGAACTCCTGGGCTCCAGGGATCCTACCACCTCTGCCCCCTAAAGTGCTGAGATTACAGGCATTGGCCATCCCAGAGTTATTTTAAATGAGATTGGGGAGGGGAAGCAGGGTTGATAGGGAATTGGGTAGGGAAATATTTTAAATCTGGGAACCTTGATGGTACTCTTGTTTATAGATTCAGCTGATGGTTTGCATATTGGTAGGGCAGGCCTAGAATCCTGGAAATAACCTTACCATAATCTCTATAGAGTTGATGTAATGCACAGTTAAGAATGTTGCAGGATTTTGCATGTGAATATACATATGCCTGGCATGAACCGTATTGAGATACATGAGAAATTTGAGTACCTAGTCTCCAAAGGTGGCTCATATGAGCATCTTTCCATATTTATAGAGCAACATCTAAAATTTCATCCAATTTCAGGATATTCCTTAAGGGTATTACAAATAATATTTTAGACATGTTAGATTAGACCATACCTTCTGAGGTTTCTGAGGTTTCGGTTTGCTACAGGGCATTGTATTGAATGTCAGGAGACCTAGATAACCGGTATATGATTAGTGATTACATGACATTGGGCAAAGCTTGAGCCTTGTGGGCCTCAGTTTCTCCGTCCTTAAAATAAAAAGTTGGACTACTTATGTTGTGCTTAGCTTCTTAATTTTTTTTCTTAATTCTGTTTAGATTACAGATCCTAACCCACATGAAATATTAGCCTATTGAACAGAATTTTGTGCATCGTTTCAGTGTCTGGGTAGTTCAAGTGCCTCCTGCCTATTGCATTCCAAGACTAAGACTTTACTCAAAGTCTGAGCTCCTTTTTTGAAGCTTGAAAGAATGGCCGGTGGGGAGGCCCCTCTACATTCATTCGTGTTCTTCCTTTTAGTTATTAGATGTTATAATCCAGTTAATAATATCCCCAAGAAGTGTTGCTGTCAACAGTACTAGAGCTCTCTACAGTCTCATTCATGTTGGAATAAAATGATTCCTTTTTATGTTTAAAAAAAAAGAAAACATTTGAGGTCTCACTGGAAGTGTTTATTCATTTGAGCTGAAAGATGTACCGTGGGTGTTGTGATTTTGGAGAGCTTCTGCAGCAGGTTTATGTCTAGAATGTTTTGTCCCTGTTTGTGTTTGTTTAGACTGAAATTAATAGTTTTTCTTGCAAGCTATGAGGATCATTAATACAGGTTTCTCCCCCGTGGTGTGTTTGTCAGCCCTTACATGGAAGAACAAAATGAAAGAATATTTTTTGTTTTAAGCTCAAAGCTTACGTCTTTACCATTAAATTGGGGAACTTGGGGGAAAAAAATCCTGTGTGTGTGGGTAGGGGGAAGGGATTTGTGTGTATGCACAAGAATTAAGTTTAAGTCATAAATACTAACAGTCTTCTGGCTTTTGTAAACCAGATTTCTTTCCTGGATCTAAAAGTGTTTTTATTTTTTGTGCCCACATCTGTAGTCATGGATTTGATGTATATATTTAATAACATTCAGTGATTTATTTTTCGGTTCACCTTTTTCATTTTTCCCCTTTTTACCAGAAGGAATATGAAGTTACATATAAATTCTGCATGATTGAAAAAGTGATTTTGATTTACTTTTTACTTGAGCAAGGAGTTGCTTTTACTTAAAGGCATTTTTATTTTTAAGAAATTTGAAAAAACCCCACTTAAGGATCCACTTACATTAGGCCACTAGCAAATATTTTTAGATAAGATTTTGATTGATTTCTTTCAGTCTGATTCCATAATCTCAAATTTCTTCGTTTCTTTTCTCCTACTTTCCATCCTCTTGATGCTACAATCATTAATAATTTGATTTAGGAGATTCTTTCTTTTTGTTGGGGCTGGTGGTGGGGAGGGAGATTGTTGTTTTGAATATTAAATGATCATTTAATGGGGCTTTGACACAATATCATATAAATGCAACTTTAATCCATTAATTCAGATTTAAGGCTTAGCTTTATATAAAATATGAAGCTTAATTTTTTTTTTCAACTCAAGTTCAGTCTCCTCTGATTTTGTAACAGACTTCTAACTGTTGAGCATTGACTTTAAACAGTCCTCTGTGGTGACTTGAGTTCCAAATTACATAACCACTTTAATTCTGCACTAATTTGTTCTGAATGACCCTCTTTCTTTCATTTCACCCTTAACATCTGTGGCTAAGAAATTTTACATGTTTTTGTTTTTGTTTGTTTTTGTTGTTGTTGTTGTTTTGAGACGGAGTCTCGCTCTGTTGCCCAGGCTGCAGTGCAGTGGCGCGATCTCCGCTCACTGCAAGCTCCGCCTCTTGGGTTCGCGCCATTCTCCTGCCTCAGCCGCCCAAGTAGCTGGGACTACAGGCACCCGCCACCGCGCCTGGCTAATTTTTTGTATTTTTAGTAGAGACGGGGTTTCACCGTGTTAGCCAGGATGGTCTCGATCTCCTGACCTCGTGATCCGCCTGCCTCGGCCTCCCGAAGTGCCGGGATTACAGGCGTGAGCCACCGCGCCCGGCCTACATGTTTTGTGTATTGAACTAAATAGTTTCTGTTTTTCCCTTTTGAGACCTTTGATGAGTTTAACTTTTTCTATATTTCTTGGATTTCAAGTTGTAAGCCCTAGTTATAAGGACTTAATATTGATACAGGCATTTCGATTCTCTAGAGATCTGCTTTCACCAATATGTGTGTGTGTGTGTGTGTGTGTGTGTGTGTGTGTGTGTATTTTTGTATGCATATGTCAACGTGGATGGATATTTGTTCCTGGAGCCTTAATTGCATTACTAATGTTTATTCTGGTAAAGAAGGCAGTGTGGCAAAATGACATGTTTTCTTGGGAGCTTTTGTGCTGGCACTCCATGCTGTTACAAATACTTTTTATGACTTGGCTTACGAATCTAATCATTTATAATAGCATTTCTGTGGGGAAAACAATGGATTGCAAATTCCAAGCTGTTGACTTATAAACATATTTTGAAGCATGAAGTATTAATAAATTGGAGACTGTTGAAATAGTCCATAAGGCCTGGGCTTAGTTTGGGGCCCATGAAAGCAGAGCCTGAAGCAAGGAGTTGGGTGCAAATAATTTATTTGGGAGGTAATCTTAGGAAGCAGCGCTGAGCGAGCAGGGAGAGAGGCAGGGAAGGAGAAAATCAGTAATAACAGAGTGTGTTATAGTTAGAGCATTTACACAGCCATCCCTGTACCCCTCTGCTTGAGGTTGTGCACTGGGCCATTTGTACTTCCGCCTTTCTGGGTCACTCTTGCCTTCAGGCTGAGTTGATGCCACCCAGCTTCAAAGAAGGCTCTGGGGACAAAAGAGACACTTATGCTGTCTTTAGTGGGAGCTGTCAGCTTGAGGCCACCCTACTCTGAACTCCCCGCCATGGCAATGGCTGAAATCAGAGGTGGGTGGAGGGAATATGACAAGGGGGACATCAAGAGTATCTGCTGCCAACATCCAAAATGGATTGATTATATACAGTTCAGCTAACCTATTTCATTGAATCAAAGACTGTCAATTGTAAGATCCCCCATTAATTTATGTACCACTAAGAAAGAAAATGTCCCACTGAGGAAGGAAAATATACTGCCAGGTAAACTATGATGGCTGTTAAATGTGAGACACACCCAATATCAGAGATATTAAAATATGAGAAAGAGTGTGTTCCAGAATTGGTGGAACACAGTATGTGATGAATACTGTGAAGCTATGCTGTAGATCTGTATGTCATATTATGGAAAGATGTCAGGAATACATTGTTAAATGAAAATGGCAGGTTATACAGTGTGTAAAATGTGGTTCTGTTAACGTGAATAAGCAGATTGATAAATTCTAGGTGAATTTACACTCAACTACTAATATGAATTCTCCCCAGTGTGGTGAGATTACTCACAATGTTTTCATGGTGAGATATGCCTGGTGTGACACAGTTTACAAAGGAGAAATAAAGAAGTAGAAGTCTAGAGACATCATGATATGCAGACTCTTTTGATAAGTCGTTAACATCATAAAAGCCAGATCTAAAACCTCCTCCTGGAAATTGTTTAATTAATTTCTGTTTCTGTTGACTAGGAGCAGTGTTGTCATTACAAACAACTGATTTCCTGTGATGACTCATAATTCAGCCATATACTTTGTATCCACACCTCGGAAGAGCTTGTCCTGAGGGACCTCCATCTACCCTCTCAGTTAAGATACTTCTGATCTCTTTCTTCATTCTTCATGACAGAGGGCTTAGTGAGATTAGCTGGCTTCAGTATTAGCCTAGATAGACAAATACCAAGTAAAGATGTAGAATTAAGGATCCTGAGATTTTTAATAGATGATTTGGGAATTATTTACTTAAAGAAAAGATGGAGACATCCTCTTCCATAGAATGGATAATAGAATAGGGCTGGAAGAAGGTATTGCATTATCACCCAATCCTATACACCATCTGATTCTGTAATCTACACAACTTTGCTGATGGACATCATTTAGCCTCTGAAAGCTTTTTCAGTGACTCAGTACCATTGCATGAAACCCATTCCAGCTGTGAGCTATCAAATTGTTAGAAAGGTCTTTTAAAAAAAAAAATGAGGTAAATCTGCTTGCTTTGACTTCCACCTGTAAGCCATAGGTCTACCTTCTGAAGTATTAATAGAAAAGTTTAATTCTTTTGTATAGAAGTACTTCAACTATTTCCTCTGAAGTAGAATAAGTCTGATGTCTTCTGTACAGCAATGCTTCGAATATTTGAAAATACTTTTTTGTCTTCTCCTAAGACTTTCTTTTTAGGCTATCATTCCCAGACTTGAAACCACTTGAGAATCTTCTCTCTCTCGCTTTGTCTTCCATAGCCAAGGGAGACCGTTTCTCTGTGATCTGTCCCTGTTGTTAGCTCCAGCTCAAGGGATTTCTATATAGGTCTGTGAGCTTGCTGTATGGTATATGATAGGTCGTCTTAGTTTGATTTTTTTATTTCTTGAAAAAGATTTAGAAATGAACATTGGATTAAAAAAATCATTCTTAAAGCTTAATCTGTGGTATAATCTCTTGCATCTTTGGCACACAGTGAATGGATGGAGCTCTTTGGGGACATTATATTGTTCCCCTGTACAGTGTCAAATTACCAACACCGATCACAGAATCTGGCACATGGGTAGTATGCAATGAGAGTGTGTGTGTGTGTGTGTGTGTGTGTGTGTGTGTGTGATTTAATTGGATATGTATGTATACATATATACACATGCATATATTACTTGTGTTCAGATTATAGTTTAGTTTGTAGCGTATTTCTAATGTTCAAATTTCAATAAATACTGTGCTATCTACTCAGAAATAGTGATTCCTAGATATTTTTGGCAATATTTGGCTTCCTTCTTACCCATATAGATAAGTTGTTGGTATGGTTAGGGATTAAATATTATGCTAAAAATGTTACTTTGAAATTCATTTCTTGATAGGGACTGAGGAAAGGTAGTTTCTGTGAAATAAAAATATGCAGCTTTCAGGGGTAGTCACGTGGGGAGCAAAAGCAGCAGTCAGGAGTGATGCTCTGGAGGTTTCTGGTGCCTGGGTAAAGCCAGGCTGCACACATGCTGTGAGCTGATTCCTTCTGTAGCCATTGAACTCTACCTGGAAGAGCTTTATTCAGAGAATTTCCTAGCTGTCTTTTCTTCTATGTTAATACATTTTTGGCAGGAGGATAGTGAATAGTGACATCCCACACATTTATAGGAACTCAGTTTTGCTTTTATTTTCTAAATCCTTTGTTATGGAATTATAGAAGGCTTTCTTAGAAGGGACCTTAGAATCTTAGAACCTCCATCTGTTGTTTTACTCCTTTCTACAACACCTTGACTTGACCATCATCAAGGATGGGGCACTCCTGACTTTGTTTTTAGACAGCTCTATGCCTTGCTAGAACTCAGCAGTCCAGCCTTCTGTGGTACAGATTGTTTTCTTTGTTGTACAATTTAAAGACATGAAAGCGGCAAGAATAATGAACAATAATGCTTATCCTTTTCGTTTTGAGCACAAGCCAAACAGCAAACCTTTATTGGATTCCTGATGAGTGTTGTGGGAAAGAAAAGGAGTTAAGACAGTTCTTATCCTCACAAAGCAGATGATATAGATGGAGTCAATTTCTCTCTCTCCTCACTCTCCTCTTTCTCTCTCTCCCACACATCCCTGCTACTTCAGCTCATGAATCCAAAGCATATGATAAAAAATGATGTGAGCAGAGGAGGGAGAAATGTTTGCCACATGGAGTGGATAAGGTGGACCTGAGCCTGCCCTTCTTAATGGCAGGACTCTGGTGGTGTGGCCTTTTGTTGCTTAAGAGTCCAAAGTCCAAAAGCAGCTTTGTAACCCTCTTGTTAGGCTAATCATTCAGTTAAGCTTAGCGTATTCAACAAAACAAGATACTTGTACTGAGCAAAATAACAGATAATGTCTGTTACTTCCCTCTTAATGTCTCATATCTAAAATATAGTCTTCTACCTAAACACATTTTTTTAACTAATGGAAACTTACCCCTTTAAGCACTGTGGAAGTTTTAAAAGCTGACCAGAAGTTCTTTCATTGATAGTTGAGGTCTGTGTACCCTTCTCTTAAATACGAGTTGGTTTGTGTCTGCTCCAACCAATAAAAGTACGGCAAAAATAACGCTATGTGACAACTTAGTAGTCTAGGTTGTAAAAGGCTGTGCAATTTCTGCTTACTTCTCTTGGGACATTAGTTCTGACCATACTAACTGCCAAGTAGAAGTATGGCTACTCTGAGATTCTATGCTGGAGAAACCATGTGTAGGTGACCCAGCCAGCAGCCCCAGCTGAGCTCCCAGCTGACAGCCAGCATTGACTACCAGCCTTGGGAGGGAGCCACCTAGGACACCTACCCAGCTGAGCCTTCAGATGACTCTAGCCCCACCTAGCTCCAGCCCCACCTGGCATCTGATTGCCATCAAATGAGAGACCCTGAGCCAGAGCTGCCCAGCCCAGCCTTTCCTGAATTCTTCACCATTTAAATTATGAGCCAGATAAAATAGCTACTAAGTTTTGGGGTACTTTGTTACTTAACAATACTAACTGGAACAAGTACTAAGAAATAAAAATGTTTGAAATCAACTGTTTATGCATCACTCTAAAATGTATTCTCCACTGTATTCTTTCTTTGAACAGAGCCTTAACATAATTTGAACCTCTTATGAACAATCAGCATCTTACCTCTTACATTGTGATTAATGTAGTTATGTCCTCAAGCTATAAAATGAGTTGCAAAGGGACTCTAGACTGCTTAGCTTTTCAGAGTCTTACGTGTACTCCTATTTTTTTTCCCTTGCTGCCAGTAATCATTTCACCGTATCAGAGTGTGCCACTTTCAACATGTTGAACCACATTTGGAATCATTGTGTTCAAATTCAGATACTGCCCTTCGTGCAGGATGTTTTCAACAAGTATTTAGTGAGTGCTTACTTTGTGTCTGGCCTTGTTCTAGGTGCTAGATGAGATGTTAAGCTTTAAGATAGCAGTGATTTTTGTCACTGATATATCTCCAGTTCCTAGAATAATATCAATACCTGGTGTCACTAAGTCTATGTTGAATGAATAAATATACAGGACACTGTGTTAGGTGGTCAGAGCACATTACTCATGATGGATTCTGCCATTAGAAGAGTGAATAGGATGGAGAAAGAACTGGAAACCATGTTGTGGGAGAATGAATGAATTAAATGGAGATGTTTAGCCTTGAAAAAAGAAGGGTTGATTGAAGGAGGGAAGGATTATCATGTGGAAGAGAAATGGTACTAGATTTGAAATGAAGTGTTTTTCTTTTTTATTTGTTCCTTTATTATCAAGTGATAATATTATTTAAGATAATATAGGTGGTAAACTCCACCCAAGACTTGATACTCAAGTAATCAAATCTTGAGTAGGGTTTGCCACCAAATGACCTGGCAGTGGCGGTTTTGGTTTAAGAATGCTGCTTTCTCAAATACGAGGAAAAATCTAGTCATGGAATCTATCAGGAAAAGAAAATCAGATGTTAACTCCATTGGGCCAGAATTATTGTTTCCTGTTTTCTCGTTTCTAAAATATTTTTTGAGAATGATGTGGTTGTTCATTCATTTAAAATGTCACTATTAAAGCAAATGAGAAGGGCCTTATAGAGGAGTTATGTACTTTGCTAGATAAGAAAAATACAAATACCATATTGTGGTACAAACCTTTGGATAAAATAGCACATACAGAAGAACCTTTGGCATTCCTTCTCTTTTGAAAGGGAGAGGATAATTTGGTTTATTGAGATTTTATATTCTTAAACATCACCATGGCATTTTTTTTTTTTTTTTGGAGTCTCGCTCTTTCACCCAAGATGGAGTGCAGTGGCGCAATCTCAGCTCACCGCAACCTCCGCCTCCTGGGTTCAAGCGATTCTCCTGCCTCAGCCTCCTGAGTAGCTGGGATTACAGGTGCGTGCCACCATGCCCGGCTAATTTTTTTTGTATTTTTAGTAGAGACAGGGTTTCGCCATGTTGGTTAGGATGGTCTTGAACTCCTGACCTCCCGATCTGCCTGCCTTGGCCTCTCAAAGTGCTGGGATTACAGGCGTGAGCCACCGCGCCCGGCCACCATGGCATTTTTAACACTTGGAGTTTCTTCTTAACATCACCAACTTAGTCCCAGTAATGATCAGGTAAGTTTAATGCAAATGAGAAAATAGAAGCCTTTGCTCAAAGTCTCACAATAACTTTAGGAGGTGTTACAGCCACTATTGTAACCAGACATCTTATTTTAGAATACGAAGAATCCGGTAATCTCTTCAAGTCAAGATAACTTTTAATCTTTGGTTTCTCCCTAATAAAAATGTTTTCTTAATTTTTTTTTTTTTTTTTACTTTAGACTGGAAAATTTTAAATTTCTTCCTTGGTTTTTCTTTGCCGATGAAAGGAAATTATTGACTACTTGTAGTCTCCTGTCCATGCTAGGAAGACTGATTAAGTAAAGGATTCTTAATTCAACTATTATTGTCTCTTCCAGTTTGTGTTTAATCTGAAACATAAGTAAATTTCACAAATTGACTTATCTGGTGGAGTACAATGATAAATATCAAGATTCAAAATGGACCAACCGAAGGCATATCTATTTATGATATTTATTCTGGATAATGACATCTTCAGCAGTCCATCCAATTTAGTCATGTCATAGTGAAGATATAGTCAGCGCCAGGGAACGTGAAAGCTTTTCTTAGAGTCACATTTCCATTTTAGTAAATTCCACTTGCCTGATCTGTTTCAAAATTGAATCTGTTTCTTAGCATGACTCTAATAGTATATGGGTTTCCTTGGAGATATGTAGAGATACAGAGTTATAGTGTTAACTCTGATCTTATCTAGTTTAATGGAACTCTTCTTAGAAAGGTATGCTGTTATTTCAGTCATTAAAATATCCCACCAAAGCAAATATAGAAACTATGCAGGTAAGATTTGAGGTGATAAACTTCAATTTATGAATGTGGTGCTTGACTGCTTTTTGTATTGGAATGAAATAACTAAATGAACAGACTGAAATGTTTTTTGTCCTTCCTTTAAGCCTTTAAGGTACAAGCACATATGTACAGGCTGCCTCATAGCTTCAGTATTCTTGTCTCATTCACTGTGTCATGATTTGCTGTGGTGTGACCTAGAGTATTGGGGAGTGAGAGGGTCAGATTCGTCAGCATGGATCTAGCCAGTGTACTGGGCATGGCACTGCACCAGGGCAACCATGGAAGGGACATAAATTAGTGAATTCACGAACCCCTGGGCTGCCATAGCCAGGACAGACTATAGTAAGGACTTAATGATCTACAGCATAATGTGGGAAAACTTTCTGATGTTCCATTTTACCTGGGCATTTCTTCTAGCCCTGGGTTGGTGTTCTGTTTGGAGCCAGAGAGAGGACGGCCTTTGCAGGTAGGCATTGCCATAGCATCTTACCTTTGCAGAAGAAGCAATAGCACTGCTCAGCTCCTTAATTTCCAGTGTCACACAGTTGTTTGTAATGTAGTTTCTTAATCACAGTTGTGAAATCTGTACAGTGACAGGTTTTGGGCTTTTTGTGGAGTTCATTTGATGGCAAAGTTTGCCCTGTCCTGCCATGAGGCTATTCATGATCGTTATCCCACTTAATAGGGATGTTCATACGTGCAAAAATATCAGTGTTTTTTACTGTGAGGTGCTGCTCTAGGCCCTGCTGGAGGTGTTATAAAATATACGACATATGTATCGTATTACCTTAAAAAAGCCATTTTGAATATTCCTAGCCTTGAAGGTTTCAGAAAAGGAACTGAAGGCTTGCACCTAACAGGAAGAAAAATGGCCATCACCATAGAAACACAGAAGCTTTCATACTTTGCATTTGTCCTAATATTTCAGGGACTCTAAATTCTCTATGGTTGAGTAGATGAGACCTGATAGCAGGATTCCCTATTCTGCTGGTGATCAGCGTGGAATGCATGGATTACCATGGGACAGAGAAGAGGCCCGTGAAGGATCTAAATCCAGGAAACAACAGAAGCAGTGTCTGGAAAGGCACCAGACAGACATGGCTTCAGGCACTCCTGGCTACAAGTGCACTTAGTGCCGTGGTCAGGTGTGGGGGCCCTTAGCTGTATTTAGAACTACAGTTTCATTATATTAGTTGTATGAAAGAATACCTATGTTTAGATTGACTATTTAGTAAATGTGGTTTAGTTCATTCCGTATGGTATGAAATTCATTCTTTTCAAATAGCCCGTTTGTTTTCTTATAAAGTTCTGAGGTTAAAAAAAAAAAAAAGCATCTTGAGATATTGTTAAGGGAAGGCTTCTTGAGTCAGCTGGACACAACATACATTTCTGGTGGTGCCCAAAGTACTTGGAGCAGATGGGCAGCAAGCCTCACAGAACAAAGCTTATTCTTTTCTGTTGCGTTATGTGTTACAAAGAGAGATGTGAGCAAAACACAGCCCTGAGTCCTTAGAATGACACTGAAGTGTGGATACTGATAACTATACAGCCTGCCTGGCTTGTCTTGCATTTAGGATAAGTGGAGTAAAATGTGAGTGATAAAGGGGGAAAGGAAGGTTGAGTTGGCGCTTAGGAGGCCTTCAATACCACCACTGTATAGTTGTACTTCATTTTATACATCATTTGTTCACAAGTTTTGCATTTAGAATTCCATGCAATGATGTATTACACTTCAGATAACTAAATGTGTTATTTTATGCTAAATCAGAGAGCTCTTCTGTTAGGTGTGATTATGGTCAAGTGGGAGAACAGATTGTCATTACTTGATTTTAGTGGTGGGAATACTGTCACCTATCTTACGGGATGCAGGTGCTATAAGAGCTTGAAAGCCAGTGCTGTGGGTGAAGAGGAGTCATTGCAGGTCTTTGCATAGAGAGGAGTATTCAAAGAGATGCTTTAGGAGGATTCATTTGGCAACTGTGTGTGGCATCATTTAGTGGGGAGAGCTCACTACACCTTGGAAAGCTAGGTAGGAGCTATTGTAGTCATGTAGGCGAGAGATGATAATTGCTACCTGAACCTGGCAGGGAGCAGCAGGAGTAGAAAGAGGGGAAATGTTGGGAGTAGAGACTTTAAGAAATATCCTAGTTGCATTGGATTCATCTCCACTTTTCTCATTTTATTCCTCCAGGGTTTTTCTAAATTGATAAGAAGAAAGACCCAATTAGGAGGAGTTATCTGATAGTAGACTGGAATTTTTAGGATTTTCCCAGGGTTCAGGGCAACATTTCTTATACATATGTGAAAGGTCATCTACCTGAAACTATTGCTAAGGCAAATAGAATTCTCCTTAAAAGAAAGCAATGTTGGCCGGGTGCGGTGGCTCACGCCTGTAATCCCAGCACTTTGGGAGGCCAAGGCAGGTGGATCACAAGGTCAGGAGATCGAGACAATCCTGGCTAACATGGTGAAACCCCGTCTCTACTAAAAATACAAAAAATTAGCTGGACGTAGTGGCAGGAGCCTGTAGTCCCAGCTACTCGGGAGGCTGGGGCAGGAGAATGGCGTGAACCCGGGAGGCAGAGCTTGCAGTGAGCCGAGATCGCGCCACTGCACTCCAGCCTGGGCGACAGAGTGAGACTCTGTCACACACAAAAAAAAAAAAAAAGAAAAAAAAGAAAGAAATGTTAAGAAGAGCGATGTGGGAAGTGTGAGCTTTGGTTTGTAGCTGTCTCCTGTTTGCCTTAGAGTTCCTGGCCTGTTGTTATCCTCTGCTGTGCTTATATTGAGGACTTACCTGACATCTTCATTCACCGTTCCTCATCTCCTTGGTTTTAGGTACCTCCCATACCACCTCAGCTGCCCACTCCAGTGGCCAAACACTGGTGCTCTCACTTTGAGATGGTTATCTCTGAAATACCCTTTCCTCCATCACGGCCCCTGTCTTTCCCATCTGCTTTCTCTCACTAAACCTTTTCTTCAGACTCATTGTGAATTTATTCCCTGATCTGCACCCTGTTCAGCCTGTCTGGTCTTTACTCTTCCACACTCTTTACTTCTCCCTTGGTGTACCTGGGCTATATAGTCAACCCTTTTGATGATCTGTCATTGGTACCAGTAATTTCTACACCTCCTGATCTTCTATAGGATTCATTTCTTTCTCCAACTGTGTTTCAACACAACAGTCTACTTCTTCTGTCTTTGTACTCAGTTTACCACTCTGCTTATTGGCTTTCTTACAAATTTATGATTTTAATATTAACAGAAGCTTTTGATCTG
Organism: Pan paniscus; assembly: GCF_029289425.2. Classification (NCBI taxonomy): domain Eukaryota; kingdom Metazoa; phylum Chordata; class Mammalia; order Primates; family Hominidae; genus Pan; species Pan paniscus. The sequence continues at coordinate 29,796,887 of NC_073255.2, read as the reverse complement.
AAAATATATTTTCAGATCCAAAGTTCAAACCCTTTCCCATTTTTTTTGTAGCAGCTATTTCAAACCTTTATTATGCTCTTCAAGAATATAACTTTCTTTCACAATCTCATTCTCAGCATTTGAACTTGTTTTCATTTCATCTAGAAACAGAAGTCAATAGGAAGAAATTCTCCCAACTTTATTTATTTATGTATTTATTTTTCTTTCTTTCTTTTAGTTCTGGGATACATGTGCAGAACATGCAGGTTTGTTACATAGGTATACATGTGCCATGGTGATTTGCTGCACCTGCCAACCCATCATCTAGGTTTTAAGACCTGCATGCATTAGATATTTGTCCTAATGCTCTCCCTCCTCTTTCCTCCCACCCTCCTAACTTTAGTTATAGCCCCGTTACTGATTTTTTCCCCCTTCTCAGTGACTGAACTGGGTCATTCCATTCTAAATCTTCACTGTCTCCCAAGGCCTCTTGATGACATTTTGGCCTGTTAATGTTTGATACTGTTGACTATTAGGGTTATTTTGGCTGCAAGTAATGGAAAACCCAAATAGAAGAAACTACATTTAAAAAGTCTAAAATTAGGGAAGTTCCAGAGTTGCTTAATTCAGTGGGTTGACTGTGTCCTCAAGGACCCAGTTTCTTTAGTCTTTTCTTCCTGCGTGTTTAATTTTTTAAAACGTGCAACATGTTAACTTTTTGTTTCCCAAACTTTCCCTAGAGTTCCATTGGCCAGGATTGTTTCAGATGCACTTGCTTAAGCCAATCAATAGCAAGGGGAAATGGGATTTTACCTGATAGGTTTAGAATTGTCAGGATTTACAGCTGGGGTTGGGGAGGAGCCCAAGCTCTCCTCAAGCACATAGCTTCCTAATAGCTGAACAAAATTGGAATTCTTGTCAGCCACAAAGAAGCACAGGAGAATGGCTACTGGGCAGACATTACCAGTAGCTTACACCTCCTCCATCCTCAGAGACCTTGGTCCTTTGGATTATGGACAATGTTGTTCTTCCTTCTCTGAATATTCTTGATGTCTTAGTTTTCTTCATTTATCTTTTCTCTTTCTTTCTCTTAAATACTGCATTTCCTGGGATACTTACCTCACCATCTCTTCTTGCTCAGTGCTGATTCCTTGGGCTATCTTAACTGTTCCTATGATTTCATCCAATATCTCTGTGCTAAAAATTCTTTAATCTTTATTTCTACACTGATTCCTACCCCTTGCACTCTGTTTCATTTGTTCTTGTGTTCTGCATCTTAATTAATCACATCATTTACTATGTCAAATAATGTTGCCTCCCATTATACACTTTTTCCTTAATAACAGAATCTTTTTTTTTTTTTCTTCTTTCTTGGCCACATTAGTTTTGCTCTCAAAACACACACACACACACACACACACACACACACACACACACACACACACACATCAAAACAAAACCTCATTATTCAGTTTTCCTTGCAGCTAGGTATGGCCGTGTGACTAAGGTCTTGCCTGTGTATGTTATTTAGGAGTATTGTATGGGACTTCCAGGAAGCCTAAAAACAAACAAACAAACAAACAAACAAACAAAAACTTCAGCTGGGAGGTATACCCTTTTGCTCTTCAACTTTTCCTTCTTCTGGCCTTCAAATTTGAGTGATGACTAGAGTTTCAGAAGCCATCTTGGTCCCTAAGGAGACCTTGAAAATTGAAGCTGGGATAGAAGGATCTTTGGTCATTATAACCATGAAGCTGCCATATCAGCTTTGGAATGCCTACCTGTGGATTTTCATGTGGCAATGTAGTAGTTCAGGCTGCTATAACAAATATCATAAACCGGGTAATTTATAAACAATAGAAATGGGTTGCTTACAGTCTGGAGACTGTGAAGTCCATGATCAAGGTGCTGGCAGATTCAGTGTCTGGTGAGGGCTGCCTGCATCATAGATGATGCCTTCTTTGTGTCCTCACGTGGTGGAAGGCAAGACAGCTCTCTGGGCTCTCTTTCATAAGGGCATTAATCCCATGCAAAGGGGGAGTCCTCATGACCTGATCACCGCCCAAAGGCTCCAACTCCTAATACCATCAGGTTGGTGATTAGGTTTCAACATACCAGTTTTGGCAGGACAGAAACTTTCAGCCCATAGCAAATAAGCCCTTGTATATTTAGGCCACCATTTGGAGATAAGGAGGAAGTATCTTGTCAGTTGCAGTTAACTGTAGTTCCTAACAGATATTTCTACTTTTGTTACCCAAGCAGAACACTCCATAGTTTTCTTCTCTGTCCTTCACTGTCCACATCCTAATTCATGGATTATACTTTGGAAATACGTTTCGATTCTGGAAACATAATATAAAACCAGAACAAGAATATCATTTCTACACTCACAAATTTGTTCAAATTAAATAGTTTGACTACACCAAGTATGGGCAAAGACATGTAAGATGGGAGCTCATGTTTTATTAATGGCAATATTATTTGGAACAACCAGCTTGGAGAATGATTTGGTAATAAGTAATTAGTTAGGTTTAAGGTGTTTCATGTTTTATGCCTTATAGCACCATAAACCTCCAGTTCTATTTCCAGATATGTGAAAGTGTGGCACATGTATTGGGACGTCTCATGTATGCTCTGTTCACTGCTGTATTGTTTGTTAGAGAAAAACATTGGAAGCAACCTAAATGTCCATGAGTAAGATGGATAAATAACTATAATGGACTCAGTAAATTAAATTCTATAAAGCAGAAAGAACTAAAACTATATGTATCCTTATGGTTAAATCTCAAGAATAATGTTGAACAAAAAAGTCAAATTGGGGATTATATACAGAATGAGGCCATTCATAATAGTTAAACAATTGAAATAAAAATTTACTGATATGGTTTGGCTGTGTTCCCACCCAAAGCTGCTACAAAACTTGAATTGTAGTTCCCATAATCCCCACGTGTTGTGGGAGGGACCTGGTGGGAGAAAATTGAATTATGGGGGAGGTTCCCTCCATCCTGTTCTCATGATAATAAGTTAGTTCTCACTACATCTGATGGTTTTATAATATAAGGGCCTTTTCCCCCTTTTGCACGGCATTTCTCCTGCCGCCATGTGAAGAAGGACATGTTTGCTTCCCCTTCTGCCATGATTGTAAGTTTCCTGAGGCTTCCCCAGCCATGCTGAACTGTGAGTCAATTAAACCTCTTTCCTTTATAAATTACCCAGTCTTGGGTATGTCTTTATTAGCAGCACAAGAATGGACTAATACAGTATCCTTTTCTATGACAACTGCTGTTGCTGCCTCTAGTCAGGACCTCATTGTTTTTCACCCGGTATATAGTTTTAAGAGGTCAATAATTTATCTTCCTATTCCGTTCTCTCATTCCAACTCACTTTTGATACTGATACCAGTCTAGTCCTCTGTTTAAAAGCCTTTGAGTTTCCTACTGCATATAGGATAATGCAGGCAAACTTTTATCATGGTATTCACGATTGTTTCCAGAATCATATCCCTTCACATCTTCCCTAACTTCTACATACCTGTTCTCCAGCAGGCCCTCAAAGTATTTGTGCCTGCAGGCAGTCTCTGTGACTAGAGTGACTCTTTCCCCTATTTTCATTTTCTCTTTGCCACCTGGCAGAAGCCCAAATAGGAGGTTTCAAGGCCCACAGCTAGGGTCCTTCCTTTCTCAGAGTCATTCTGCTTTCCCACTCCTAGACAGAATTGGCTGTTTACTTCTCCATATACTCCCAGGACTTTATTCTCATTGGTGGTGTTAAGAACTTGGCCCATTGTATTGCATTGCAGTTTTGACCTTGTTAAGAGCACGATCTTTGTCTTGTGCATGTTGAGGTCTTGGAGAACCTTTGCATAATTTTAGTACCTAGTCTGTGGTCATTAAAGGTTATATTGAAAGAATGTATTCATGTTTGTGGATTGTGAGAGGAAAAGTTAGCCGTAAGTAACAGCCTGTATTCACCGTCTCAGCTTCCTTTGAAATATTCGCATATGTTCTTACTTACTCACTCAGCTTCATGGGGAAGAACTTTTCAAGTTTATCTTTTACTGGAACCAGTAACTTAAGGCCCCTTCATTATGAAGTTGATGGAGGTTGTGTTTTAGGGGAGTGATACAAAAGATGGTAGTTTTCAACCAGAAGAAATCTTAAGAATGAATTAAATGGTGATAAAAAAAACATTCCTGGGGAGGGGGGGGATAGCTTTAGGAGATATACCTGATGCTAAATGACAAGTTAATGGGTGCAGCACACCAGCATGGCACATGTATACATATGTAACTAACCTGCACGTTGTGCACATGTACCCTAAAACTTAAAGTATAATAATAAAAAAAAAAGATTCCTTCTTCGAGAATATACAGAACATACCTTTTTTTTGGTCTTTTTCTCTGCTTTATTAAAGCAACTCATACTCATTGCAAAATAAATGCCAGAATACATAAAAGAGAATTTGTAGAAGAAAATTAAATATTGGTGTTCCCCCACCCCACCCCCAGGCACATAGAGACACATGTGAGAATTGAATCATTCTATAAATATTGTTTTGTAACTTTTAAAAAAACCTAATGTGCCATCAATCAATAGAATTTTTCATCATTCTTTTTAGATATAAGCATACTTTATAATCTAAATTGTATAACTGAAGTATATGGCCTAACCACCACCCAGGTCAAGATATAGACCATTTCTAGTAGTGTAAAAAGTTACCTTGTAGTTTTCTCTGTGGTGATGGACAATTCTGTATCTTGTTTGTGGTGGCGATTACATAAATATATATAAGATAACATTTTATGGAAATATATACAATACATATATATACATACACACAAAGTGAGTACATGTAAAAATTGGTGAGTTTCTGAGTAAGTTCTGTAGCTTACCATAATCTGAGTAAACTGTGTAGCCTAATTGTAGTGTGCCAGTATTAATTTCCTGTTTTTGATTGTAGTTATACATAAGATGTTACCATTGGTGGGTGCTGAGTGAAGGGTACACTGGACCACTCTGCAGTATTTTTGCAACTTCTTGTGAATATATATTTCTTCAATTAAAAAGCCTCCCTCATGCCTGTTTTATCATTTTAATGGATGTCTTATAGGTTATTATGTAGTTGTACTACAAATTATTTATCAAATTTTCTATGCATTGAGATGTTTTCCTTTCTTTACTAGTACAAACAACCTTATGATGAGCAACCTTGTACATATTTTTTGAAAGGGGGCTTAAAGGAAAAGCCACTAAAAGTTCTTGTGAGTCATTTTAAATGGCTACATACAATTTTTAAGAAAATGCATTATGTAAAATGAAACAAACCCATGCAGTAGAAATAATTAAGTCCCCCAGAAAGAAGGCATTTCAGCAAAATTATAATTTCTGGCATTTCCATCTGCCTGTTGCCAAAAGTCCAAGGATGTTGAATCCCAAGCCAAGGAACAGAAGACATAACTGAAAATTGGCCTAATTCAAACCTGTGTCATTATATCGCTTCTGAAGGGTGAAATATTTCCAGAAAAGATCCATTCAAAAGTAAGCTGTATGACAAACTCTATTTTATAGCATTTATTTAAAGGATAAAGCCGTCTAAGTAGTTATGCTGTGTTTCCTTGATATGGTTCATCCTGATTTCTAATCCGATTTTGAGAAGATCAGCTTGCATGATAGACTTCTTGAAACCCTAATGTACTTTGTGCTACTCCCTAGTGGTTGGGGGCCAAAAGATAGATATGTTTTTGATAACACATGCAGTATATGAGGGTTGTTTTCCATTTAGGCACAGCAGGTACTCTATTCTCTAGCAGTAAATGAAGGTGTTTTGTTTTGTGTTGTTGACACTGTTCAATTCACTTATGTTCTATTCCCGGCTATTATTGTGTCTTTGATCCGAGGAGCTCGGTTATCTGTCATTAAAGCTTAAAACTCAGACACAAGAAAGGATTATAATGAAAAGGTTATTGCTTCTGAGACATCCAGCAAAGCAGGCTTACACTTGTCAATAAGATCAGTGTTGAACATGCCATATCTGTGTAATATTTGAATAAAAATTTGTTGAGATGATTGATACTGGTGTTTTTAAAATGAGGCCTGTATTGAAGTGGTGAGATTTAATTTTTCATGTAAAAGACTGCTCCAATATGACCTTATTTTCCATCAGTTACAAGCTTGAACTCTTGGCTCCAGCTGAGAAAATTAACTTCCTATCAGATTCCTATTTTAGAGCTATTACACACATGGTCTATCTGCATTCTTAAACTTTGCTTTTCTAATGTCATCTATAAAGGTATTTATAGACTAAACTGATTTAATGCCAACAAATCTTAGTATTTGTTGTTTTACTCTATTTATGCTAAGTGGCATAGCTCTTGTGTATATATGTTTTGCTGTATATTTGACTGAAATTCCAAATTTTGATAGCAAAAGCAGATAGTAACTTTGGGAATTACCCATTGGTTTGCTTTTCTCATAACTAATTATTTAAATATCAACTTATGATCAGAACTGAGAGCATAGGCAAATACTTGCCTCAACTGGAGTTTAAGATAAATAAATGATAGAAATGCAACATTTCTTTTTTACACAAGCTTAGAGTTTTGCTCAATTACTAGTTTTTCTTGGGAATGGAAGCATAATCGGAAATATTAATGATTTAAGTGTTTTGCATGGTAGGGTGAATCTTGTTTGGGGTTTAGACTAGCTTGAGACTGTTAATAAAATTTTCTCGATGTTTTTCTGGATTTTTTTTGTTCTCCTGATGTTGGGCATCTTTTTAAATATTCATAAACTTAACATATTGTTATGTCCATGAAATTATTCAGTAACAAATCAGAGTCCATTGAGAGAGAAAATGTTCTAAAGGGTGTATGTTGGCAAGGTTGCTTTTTACCTTCATGGGTTGGTTCTTTTTTTGACTCTAGAGCATTGTTACTAAATTGTCAAGCTGAAATGCCTCTTATTTGACTGCCTTTTTGGGAGTTTGCAGGTGATACTCATGATCTTTTCTCCCTTGAACACGTGTAATTGAATGTCCCTGTCCTCTTTATTCCGCATTTTAACCTTGAGCAGCGAACCCCCCTCTCAGCTGGGTCCCAGTTCTGCAGGCGTCTGCGTGCGTGGCCTGTTATTACTCTCTGAATCACTGCTGGCCTTATTAAACTATTTTGGGCAGCAGCCCTTCCATTCTCCTCCTGTGAACCGTGAAGACTGGAGTTGGTGCAGCAGCATCAGGTCCGGTGTGGAATTTGAATATGGAGGAAAGACGGTTCACTGGTTTGTAACATGGCATTCTGCCTTACAGAACAGTGGGGGTCTGTCCCCGGGGACCAGTTGGAGTCTTGAAAGTTTTTGTTTCTTTTAAAAAGTGATCTTAGAAAGATCGTTTCTGAATGCCCAACATTTCAAATGCTTGAATATAAGGCAGTTTGGTCTTTGCCCCTGTCTTAGTCCGTTTGGGCTGCTCTAACAAAATAGCATAAACTGGGTGGCTTATAAACATCAGAAATTTACTTCTCATAGTTCTGGAGGCTGGAAAATGCAAGATCGAAGTACTGTTGGATTTGGTGTCTTGGGAGGCTCGTTTTTTGGTTGGTAGACAGTGCCTTTTTGCTGTGTGCTCACAGGGTGGAAGGGACAAGGCAGCTCTGTGGGGAATCTTTAAAAGGGTACTAGTCCCATTCATGAGGGCTCTGCCTTCATGACCTAATCACCTCCCAAAGACCCCACATCCCAATGCCATCAAATAGGTGACTAGGTTTTAATGTATGAATTTCAGGGGGACATCAACACTCTCACCAGAGCACCCCCTTTTCCCTTTCATTTTCTCTAGGATGTTTATGATCCTGGTTTGTGTTGGTGGTGTTCTCTTGCTCTTGCATTCTAACCTATCTCAGACCCCTGGGCGCACAGCTTGAAACTTGACCGGGGAATGCTGCAAGTACACTGGATAAAAAGGTGATCTTCAGTCCGAAATGCCAGCATTCAAATTCCAGTGATGGTGGACAAATATGACCTTGTTAAGCCTCAGTTGCCGAAGCTTTAAAGTGGGACAAATGTGCCCATTCATTTCTTATTAATTAAATAAGACATGGTTTATGGGAACTGGTTTATGGGAAAACTGACCACTGGTTTGAACCAGTCTGTAGGGAAAGCCCTCTGGCCTTTGTTAAGGAGAGATTATCATTCATCTAGTCTACATGTTTTGTTTTACAGATTAGTCACTGAGACCCAAAGGGGTTGTGTTTACGCGATGACACAGCTGTATGTGGGAGAGTGAGGATGAGAGCCCAGGTTTTCTAACTCCTAATGTTTTTCCATTAAGCCTCAGCTTCCCCATATATTGCTGGCTCAGGACCACATTTGAGACAGTATCAGTCTTGTTGATGCAAGTGTTTGTTGTTCATCAGAAAATGCTTTTTCATATGCTGTTTCATACTTCTCTTTATTTCCTTACATCTCCTTCCTTTTTTTTTTTCTTTTAGGAAAGACTATATTAGTTGCCTATTACTGCTATAGCAAATTAAGTTGCTTTAAGCTTAAGTTGTTTAAATTTATGACTTAAACTAACACAATTTTATTTTCTTTCAGTTCTGGAGGTCAGAAAACTAAAATCAGGTGTCAACGGGCATTGTTCTTTGGGAGGCTTTTGTGGAGAATTCACTTCCATGCTTTTTCTGTCTTTTAGAGGCTGCTTGCATTCCTTGGCTCATGGCTTCACATCACATCTCCTTTTCTTCCTCTGTTTCCATCATCACATTGCCTTCTACATCTCCTGACGCCCTCTTATAAGGACCCTTGTGGTTAGATCAGACCTCCCAGGACAATCCAGGATAATCTCCCGATCATATCTGAGAAGTCCCTTTTGCCATATAAGGTACATTCAGTGCTTCTGGGGGTTAGAACATGGACATATTTGTGGACCATTATTCTGCCTACCACAGACAGGCACGTAACTTACAACCCAGAGTTCCCAAATTGTCTCTTTTCACCTATAGTTCTGAATTTTTTTCCAAATTAAATAACACTTTTCAGTCTGCTCACAAACATTTTTGTTAGCCATTCATACTCCTCCCTCTGTGCCCCACAATGAATACCTCCTTTTAGAAAAGACCTATTCTAGAAATGGAAGGAACTGACACCACCCCCTCAAATGACTGTTCAGACTTGTTGGCTTACCTTGATGTTCAGGAAGCAATGGTTGGGAAATGGATGTCTGGGAGCATCTGTCTTCCCACAGCTCACTTTTTACCTCTGAACATGTACTTCCTGTGAGAATGTTAAATAATTTTTGGAATTAAAAAAATCATCTTCACATTCTACCATGTATGTATTTGGCATTTGGATTGGAGAGAGGTTTGCCTACTTGTTTTTGGATATAGGTCAAGTTTCAGTGACAAAATCTCATTGATGAATTCATTTAATCAGAAATCCTTCATCTCAACCTAGGTTCTTAAACCCTTAAAGACTCCACAGAAGGCTTTCAGAGAGCCAGACCCTTTGGGACTGTGCAAAACCATATAATCATTTCTGGAAAGACTGGACCATAACTTTCATTAAATTTTTTAAGAGGTTAACCTGGAAAGGTTAATGACCAACTGAATTGATGGCTTTATTCTTCATTTCCCCCTTAGGTAAGAGGCCCTTTGAAGTACACTGCATATGTATTTTTAATATGTGATCTTTTTTTAGCTGCAACTCAGTGTCCCCCATTCCTATTGAAATAGACCTCCCACTGAAACCTGTGTCTTTTTTGCTGTCAGCAATAAAAAGTTTACTTTTTTTTTTCTTGGCATATTTTGAGATATCTTTAGAACAAGAGATGGGAAACCTTTGTTAAGTGTAATCTTAATCTTGGATAGGCAGTATAAAATTTGTTTGTTTAGACAGGAATTGACAATAAAAAGTGTTGAGTTTTTCCCCTGTATTCCTACAAACACCAGATGTTTTATTTGCACATTTTTTAAATTTTAGTGCATATTTCCTTGGAACTGAAAAAACTAGTTTCCTTCAGTTTTGCCATGCATTTCTGCCTCACCTTTGATCATTAGTTAATTAGAAGAATAAAGCCATCAATTCAGTTGGTCATTAACCTTTCCAGGTTAACCTCTTAAAAAATCATTAGTTACCCTTTCTTCTAACTCCTAAAGTTTTCTCATAAAGAATGTATGATATTTTCCTTCCTTTATCATTAACGATGCCTTCACCTTTACTTTACCCTTACCTTGCTTTATGAGAACCCAGAGAGGTGAAGACTAACTTTGGGGATTTGGTTGGTTTTTTTTACATTGCTAGATATACGAGGCTGAACAATAGTAAAGAGATATTGTATAAGCATACAGCAGATATCAGATGAAATCCAAAGATTTGCCAATTGATTCACTCCACAATTTAAAGCTTAGTGAGCAAAACATACAGGACCAAGGATGATTACTTATGCTTTTGGAATCAGAAACGTTTTTTAAAAACAGGTACAATTTGGAATTAAACTCAGATGACTATAAACGGAATGCATTAATGTTCACATGAAAGTTCATGATTTGGCAAATTAGCTTGGAAGCAGAAGGCAAGGAGGGAGCCTTCCATTGAATGGAACTCCTTTCTTGATGAATTCTTATTCCTTAAAAAAAAGTGTGGTATTTGGGAGAGAATTATAGCATGAAATAGAATATATTAATACACAAATTCTCTTTGAAAACTGTGGGACAGTCTGTAAAAAAAAAGTGCTAAACTATTATGAAAGTACTGCGATATTTTTGGTAAAACTTATTTATGTTCATTTTTACTTAGTACAAGAATTTAAGCCTCATTTGGCTCAATTAACTATTTTATCAATAGGGAAGAAATGAGGTGGGATAGATGGTCTTTATGGCGTTAGCAACTATTTAATGACAAAGTTGGTGATAAAATTTAGGACAACGACCCTGATCCAGCGACCTTTCAGTATACCACATTGCCTGTGTTCCTTAGAAAGAGGAAAAAGTTAAACACTGAACGAAACAGATTTCAGACCTTCTAAATTAAACTACAGTGAGGCACACCTGCACACCCATCAGCATGACTAAAATGTAAAAGACTGACAATAGCAAATGTTGGCTAGGATGTGGAGCAACTAGAGCTGTCAGACATGGCTGGTGGGAGTATAAAGAGGTGCAGCTACTTTGGAGAGCAGTTTGGCAATTTCTAAAGCTAAACACGCTTACCCTCTGGCCCGTCGTACTGCTTCTTTGTATTTACCCAAGAGAAAGGCCAGTAATACAAATGTTAATAGCAGCTTGATTGTAACAACTAAAAACTGGAAACAACTCAAATGTTCATCAGCTGGTGAACAGATAAATTGTGGTGCATTTATACAACAAAATGCTACTCAGCAGCAAAAAAGAAGGGACCACTGATACTAGCAACAACATGGCTGAAACTCAGAAACATCATATTGAGGTGAAGGAGCCATAAAAGAAAAGAGCATATTCTGTATGATTCCATTAATACAAAGTCCTAGAACAGGTAAAACCAGATGGTAGTGATAGAAATCAGAGGCATCAGGGTTAGAGTTGACTGCAAAAGGGCATGAGGGAGCTCTTTGGGTGAGGGAATGTTCTTTGAGGTGTTGATTGAAGCGATGGTTACATAGGCATATACATTTGCTCCAAACTCATCAGTCTGTACACTTAAAAGGGGTGCTGTATTCTCTTACTGCTATAAAGAAATACCCTGAGACTGGGTAATTTATAAAGACAAGAGGTGGCCGGGCACGGTGGCTGTTGCCTGTAATCCTAGCACTTTGGGAGGCCAAGGTGGGCAGATCACGAGGTCAGGAGATCAAGACCATCCTGGCTAACACGGTGAAACCCCGTCTCTACTAAAAATACAAAAAAGTAGCCGGGTGTGGTGGCGGGCGCCTGTAGTCCCAGCTACTCAGGAGGCTGAGGCAGGAGAATGGCGTGAACCTGGGAGGCGGAGTTTGCAGTGAGCTGAGATCGCGCTGCTGCACTCCAGCCTGGGTGACAGAGCGAGACTCCATCTCAAAAAAAAAAAAAAAAAAAAAAAAGAAGGTTTAATTGGCTCACCATTCTCAGGCTGTACAGGACACATGGTTGGGGAGGCCTCAGGAAACTTACAATCATGGCAGAAGGCGAAGGGGAAGCAGACACATCTTTCATGGCCTGAGCAGAAGGAAGGTAGAGAGGAGGAGGTGCTACACACTTTTGAACAACAAGATCTCATAATACTCACTATCATGAGAACAGCACCAAAGGGGAAATTTATCTCCATGATCCAATCACCTCCCACCAGGCCCCACCTCCAACACTGGAGATTAAAATTTGAGCAGGGACACAGACCCAAACCATATCAGGTGCATTTTATTGTATATAAATTATACCTCAAGAAGCATTTTTTTTCTTTACAAAAAGAGATAAGGTAGTGAGAAGCTAAGGTGTGGAACAGCAAAGCACAGTTGGTATAAAGTGTAAAATATTTTTATCATGCCATTGAATTTTCTGTAGTCCTATTTTCTCTCTCAAAATGGTAAACCTTCTGTTATTATGCCCTTACCACTTGTCTCAGAACACAGACATAACTACAAGCAAGTGTATCACGGTGAAAAAAACTGAACAATCCACCCATACACATTTTCATCAGCAAGCTTCTTCTGTGCCTGAGGATATTTTGCCAACTTAAGCAGTAATCATGGGAATCATTGAGAGCTTCAGTTATTAATTCTTCTTTAGTCACCAAAATTTTACTAGCATAACTGTATATGCAAGTAAAATAATACCCCAAGAAATGCCAAGTGCTATTCTGTTCTCTAGGAGGAAGTTTAGAGGATTTGTAGACTGAGTAGCTTGGATTTATTGCCATATTCTCTGCTAAAAAGTCTAAAAATAAAAACGTCGGCATCACAGTTGGTGTTCTGAGTCATATTTTAAGGCCTGCAAGCTTGTACCTTACAAAAATGCTATTCAGAAAACTCTAAACTGCACATAAAATATATCTTTGTTTTTGTCAATTCCCCTGCTGGCTTCTTTCTTTTGGGTTTTCTTTCAGAGATATCTAGGACTGGAACCGAAGACATACGAATCCTCTTGAAATGAGTTCCAGACATACAATGGAAGCAGCATTGCTTCTAACTGAGTCAAAGATCCCCAAGCATTTTCTCTTGTAGCATGCTTGAGGATGATTAAGTAACTCTTGGAATCCAAAGCTCACTACAAAAAAATCTATTTGAATAAAAATTTGTGATTATATCCATTCCAATTTTCTTCTATTCAACTCAAAATAATGCCAGCAGCCTGTTTCTTACAACATTGACTACATTGGTTTTATTTACATGGATGCAATTATTAGTTCATCAAGAATTTTTTGAGTACCTATCATATGACAGGTGTTTTGCTAGGCAGCAGGATATAGGAATCATAGAGACCAGGTCCTCCAGGAGCTTACAGTTAAGGTAGGAGAGAAGCATGTAAGTATCTTTATTGTAATAGTGTTGTAATATATATACAAGGTATATGCAAAGGCAGCCTGGTGCATGCCAGCCTGGGGATGTTAGGCAGAAATGGACAAGAAGGCCTCATTTGAGCTGCGACCTGATACAGTGGCCACTCTGCTGTGCCCACAGTAAGGGTGGGCATGGCTGCTACAAAGGCGTGGAGATAGTCTGTAGAGAACTGCAAGTGGATTTGTGTGGCTGGAAGGTGAAATGTCAGCTGAAAAGTGGGGGTAATTGAGCCTTGTATGTAACACAAAGACTTCCTCTTGCAAGCCAGTAGTCCTCAATCGTATGCATTTCAATCATCTGGAAAGCTTTTTTTAAAAAAATGTTTATACCTGGATCCTGGGACCATTGAATTAGAATATTCAGGTAGAGCATGTCCTGAGCATCTGTTTTTCTTTACATTGTCCATGGATGATTCTGATTTGCAGCTAGATGACCTCTTATTTGTTACAGGTAATGAATATCCACTAAAGAAACTTGATCAGGGGCATGGCATAACCCTACACGTTCAAACTGAAAACTGGAAAGCTTTGTATGAAATGGAGTCCATCTTATAAACACTACTTCTATAGGTGCCAATAGGTCACTATCATCCCCAATTCAGTACACCTAAGGGGTAATTGTTCTAGACACAAAGAAATAGTAGGATCCAATGACCACGGCATACCTAGCCCTGTTATGGGAACTGCCTGATAGTAGCGTCTGCCTCTTCCTCACACCATTGCAAAACTGAAGGCTGATAAGATTTCAATCTCTAGCTATTTAAGGATCCTTTTAATGAAACAAGATAAACTTTATTTTTCTAATTCCAGTTATATCATCTTGTCTTATAGTGATCCGTGGAAACTAAAACTGCTATTCTGTTCAACCTTTTCCACATCACAAATCTGGGTAAAATAAATATAGCTAGCCAGCCAACTTTCTTCACTCTAGCAACATTGAGGTTTAAAGGAGAAAGCTTGCTTTGAATACACCATCAGTAGGACCTATCTCTTTATTCTTGGTTTTCTCTTGTATACAATTCAGTGATTCTGTCTGCTACAGTGATAGAGAAAAGCGGTGAAATGTTCCAATCAAAATAGGAACTGCTGAATGCATGTTTAGCCCTGAGAAACTAGAGAATGCTCTTGCAGAGAAGGATTTATTCCTCAGGAGTTAAACTTGAAAGGAAAGCCATCTTTGTAGAATTCCTTTGAGACATTTTAGTGCGTCTTGCCTCAAGCAGGCCTGTCCACTGGCTGCTTAAAAGGAAGACAGATTTTATTATTAAATAAGAACCAGCAAGGAAAGATGGGGAAACTGTATTGGGTCTTTGAGTATTCCGGCTGGAATTGGGATATTTCTTCTTTTCTTGAAAAGACATCTGGCCACATATATTATAGGCAGACATTACCCCCCAGTGTTCCAAAAACTCAGACCACAATAACAAAGTCAGATGTGCATGCCCGTGTCAGCCCAGAAGGCTAACCACCCACCCTCTACATGTGCTTCTGGGGTTGATGTTGAAGGGGCTGAGGGAGGTTTGTTATCACAGCGGTAGGCCTGTAAACAGTCTACCAGGATAATTTCTGTTTCAGCTGTTGGCTTTTTAAATCCAACTCTGTGCTAACATACATGGTGTTTAAAACACCTAATTCTGTGGTCATGTCATTTAGAAATCTTTAGTAACGTTTTTTGAATGTTAATTGTATGTATAGTTCCACTGGCTCTTACAAAGAGCAGAAAGACATATAAAAATGATGAATTGCTATGCCTTCTCCCTTGTCTTCTTAGTGTATAAACACACAAAAAAGAAGTGAAAAAGGGTAACAGCTATATATAGTTGACTCTTATTCTCTCTAAAGAAGGGAAGACAAGCAGACCACCTGAGCTGGGACAAATGTGACTGCTAGGCAGAACCGTGAGCAGCTATAGGTCTAAGTATCTCAAGAATAAGGGAAACTTGTTGGGCATCTAACAGCCTTCTGATTACTGTCAGATCAGTGAGCTGCTCATACAGGCCTCAGGACAGCTGATTAAGTTGGAGATAATCAGTGTCACCCAAACACTTAAAAATGGAATTGGCTGTCTCAGAAAGTATGGGTAGCGAGTAGCCCATCAGAGTATCAGCAGCCATTAAACTCAACCTTGTACAAAGTGGGCAGGCATTGAGGAAATGTTTACTAAGTAAATGTCACCATAGCAATACCGGGAAGAAGCTTAGCCAGATGACGGCAATTCTTAGAACCAGTTCTGTGTAGGAATCCATACTGGGTATCATAGCAATAGGAAAGTCACAAGTACAAAAGTGTATCGGAGTTAGACTCTTACTACTTTTTCGCTCTTTATTCTATTTGTTTTTTACGTAATATATCATCTTGAATATATTCTCATTATAAAAATGTTGAAAATACAGAGAACGTATAGAGGAAGAAAAAATCTCTTAGCGTTGCCACCCAAATGTAGCCTCCTATTGTCTCCCTCAGTATTTTCTTGTGGTCTTTATTTTCAATGTACATTTTTACATAGTTCTATGTACTTTTATATTCAGCATTTTTCTCTTAACCATAAATCTTTTTAGAGGTGATATTATTCACCACATGAAGTAAATGTATTTTGGTCTTAATTTGCTTAACTTTTCTTCTACTGTTGGGCATTGAGGTTGTATACACTTTTTCCTATTATAAACATTGAGTCCAAAGGTATCAATATTTTATAGAATTTTGTTAGTGATAGCCAAGTAGGTTTCCCAGATATGTTAACTTATTTATCCACAATATGTGTCAAAATTGCCAGTGCTGCTTCTCATTAGGTGTTGATATTTGAAATTGTTTTTCTAGATTTCATAAGTGAGAAATAGACTGGATCAGGTAAGAGAGGGTTGATTGGAGTGATGCAAGGGGGCAGCTCTCAGAGCCCCTGGCAGGCAGCAGGAAGCACTGCTGTGACACAGGAGGGCCTCCCACTCAGCAGACAGAGCCCCATGAAGATCTCTCTTCTCCCCACCCGGCCGCCCGCCTGCCCCACTGCAGCTCCCCATCTTCCTGGTCTCCTTTGGGTTTCTATTTGCCTGCCCCTGTCTCATTGCATGTGCGTGCTGTCTGTCTGCCTGTCTCTGTGCCTCACACTCTGTATTTCTCTGGGACTCCTGTCTGTCAATCTCTCTTATATTTTAGTCTCTCCCTCTCTCTCTCTGCCCTGCCATCCCATACTCATCCCTGCTTGCCCAGCTCATGGTTAAAAATAGCTGCCCTGGCAGTCCTACCCATCTACTGAGTTCAGTGGTCTTCAGAGTCTGCCTAGGTCCCTGTGTGTCTAACTTCGAAATACTTCCACGTTCTGAGGAAGGGAATCTGGTTGGCTCAGCTAGGTCAGCACAGTGGCTACCCTTTGTTGGGGTTACTCCAGTGGACAGGGAGACATGAGGCACAGACCTGGATGCTGATTCACCCTGAGAGTGGAAGAGGCTGGTTCTAGGAGCAGGTTGCTGAGGAGCAGAGACGCTCTTCTAGCCCTGACTCCCCAGTCCTGAGGAGCTCCACTCTGTAGAGAAAGGTCAACAGGCATGCTTGGGCTCCTCTGTGGGCCTAGTGATGGCCCTTTCTAGATAGATAACCTATTGTGATTGATGGAAACTATCTTCTAGGATTAGATTTGCTGTTCTGAACTGAGGAAGATTCGCTTAATTGGTTCCACCTCTGATTCTGTGTGTGTGTTGGGGCGGGGAAGTATGTAGTGGTTATAGTGTAGAGTATCTCTGATGGTCATGTTTATATGTTTTTTTCTTTTTCTTATTCTTTTCCTTTTTTTCTTCGACTGCCAAAACTGTAAGCAAACTTGCTTTTTTGTTTGTTTGCTGCATCGACCCTAAAGTAATAAGCTTGCTTTGGAATCAGAATTAGCCCTGTGGTTCTCCCTGAGAGGGTGGTCTATCACTTTCACCAAGAGGGTGGGGGCAGGAGGGACAGGGTTGGACAGAGATCCTTGACCTGAAAACCTGAAGCAGGACTAGGGGATTACGTGCAAAGAACAGAGTTCGTAGCAAGGCTGTGAAGCAGGTGGTCAGGCTAGAATGAGGTCAGACTGAGGACCAGGGCAGAGCTGGCAGCTCTGTGGAAGTCACAGGAGAACAACAAGAGGGCATAAGGAAATGGAGGAAAGGTTAGGGAGAGCAGCCTGGCATTTTACACACTTCCCTTGGGGTTTACTGTAATGATGAATCACATAGTGCATTTTATGTATTTAATTGTTTAATGAGAAAGTCATGTTTCTAGAATCAAACTCTAAAAGCACCACAGTATCCACCGAAAACTTAATTTCCCTCCCACGCTGGTCACTCAGCCATACAATTCCCTTGAGAGGGAATTGTTCCCTGGTTGAGAATATCAAGGCACAAGGAAGCAGATTTGCTCAAGGTCACATTGCTGGTAAGGACAAGCCACCTTTCTAACACGAAAGTTTGTGCTCTCCCCAGTCCACCTCACTGTGCCCTTCTAGGACTTTTTGTAACACAGTCCAGATAGTACAGTGCTTGTAGTTTGTATTTGTTAACCTTCTATTTTCTGTTTCTCACCTAAATAATGTCTTTTCTGAGGCCAGGCCAATCCTGTTAATCCCCATCACACTGTATGTAAGTTACTTTACAGTATTTAAAAAGTAAATTGCATTCACAATACTAACAATGTTAGAAGTATAGAGATTCCACAAGCGTTTTTGAGGTGGCTGCTGTGTACCAGCCTCTTGGCTGGGCGTGAGACATAAAGGTGGTGAAAAATTGAATCTGTATTGATCATAGATGTTGAGAAGCTGCCAAAAGTCACGAATCTACTTTTCCTAATCTACTTTTCATGTATCTTCCTTATAAAATACATTTTTGAAAAATCCAGCAATTTGGCTCTCTGTAAGAATGGAAGGTTCTTTATAAAATCCCATAATGTGAACTCTTGTTTGTTTTCATTTCCAAATTAGCAGAATTGTACTGAGGTTAGAACTCTGGGATAGTACTAGGAAGCCAGGTCCTTCTCTCAGCCTTTAGAGATCCCTTGTTAAGGATTTATATGTCTCAGTGGGAGTAGGATGGGATTCCCAATGTGGACCACGCCCTGTATTTGCTCCTCAGTTTAGGGTAACTGAGAGGTACCCTAGAGGGTACACTGTTTCTACTTCCTGCTGCTGCAGCCAGGATGCTGCCACTTCTGAGCTACATTCTGGAGTTGACCTTGGAAGGCGTGTTTAGCTTTAAGTGCATTGCATAGGCCTCTCTGGGCTGGCCTGGGCACATGACCAAACGTCTATGAAAAAATGTGTTTTGAGTCAAAGAGCTGATTTACAATTACCTTTTGGAACTCAGCCTCAAAAGTTGGGATTATCTGTGCTTGCCCTATTCATGTTGTTCTTTTGTCTGCAGACAATGCAGTTCAGGCTTTTCATTAGCCTATGTCATTCTTTGGATTCGTGATGGGTTGGTTTGTGTGAATATATGGGTGTACATATGTGTATCTATTTTAGCCTACATCGTGGTATTTCTGAGAATTAGAGTTGTCGTAACTTTTTTTTTAATGTGGGCTTGAGTCACTGCTAAATGTAAAGCAAGCATATAGAGCAAAGATCAACCAATGGTTTCAGAGTTTGAAAGTCATTTTCATGTCACATCCAGATTAGGCTTTTAGTCATTCTGTAAAGATTTTCATTAGACCTTGGATTACACATAAATAAATGCTCAGAGATCTAAGCTGGTGCTGCCTCTTGGGATAGAAGAAAGCCTTTGGGATCTTAGAAGACCCCAGGTTCATTACTGGATATAATTGTCAACAACCTCTCAAGTGAGTTCTAGGATGACTAATGTGGCAGCAGGATTGACAAGTCTTGTCATAATTTGTACAGGTGTTTCCATGTGTAGAAGTTGAATTTGACCTCTGACTTTTGCTGTTTAATTCTTTCATTTCCATGAGTTCACTAGATTCAGTAGGCTTTATGTAGGCTGATCCAAAATCACAGGGTCCCATGTTGATTTTATTTGGTCATTTGTTTTCAACTGAGCTTGCTATTTTAAAGCAGTCTTGGTGGGGTTTTCATAACTTCCTTATTGGAGTTTTCAAGGGATTTTTACATTTAGATATAATTCACATACTACAGAATTTACTCTTCTAGAATGTATGTCAGTAATATTTTTTAGTATATTCAGAGTCATGTTACCATCACCACTATCTAATGAATTTCTATCACTCAAAAAGAAACTCCATATTACTTTGTTTCCTTCTGCCTCTAGCCAGCCCCTGGCAAACATTTTTCTATTTTCTGTCTCTATAGATTTGCTTATTCTGGACATTTTATATAAATGGAATCATACAATATATGGCCTTTAAAAAATCTGTCCTCCTTCACTTAGTGTAATGTTTTACATGTTCATACATATTGTAGCATGACTCACTATTTAATTCCTTTTTATGGCTGAAATAATATTGTGTGGATATTCTACTTTTTATTTATGTATTCAGTTAATAGATATTTAGCTTTTTCTACTTTTTGACTATTATAAATAATGCTACTATGAACGTTCCTGAATAAGATTTCATGTAGACATACATTTTCATATGTCTGGGTTTATACCTGGGAGTGGAATTGCTGGGTCACATGGTAACTCCATGTTTAACATTTTCAGGAACTGCTAGAAGGTTTTCCAAAGTTTGCATTCCCATCAAACTGTGTAAGGTCCCAGTTTCTCCACATCCTTGATAACACTTGTTATTGTCTGTTAAGTAAATAATTTTATATAAACATTTTAGTGGTATGTCATTGTGGTTTTGATTTGCATTTCCTTATGGTTAATGACATTGAGCATCTTTTCATGTGCTTATTGGCCATTTTTTGTGGCTTCTTTGGAGGAGAAATGTCTATTGTAGTTATATGCCTGTTTAAAATATTGGATTATTTGTTTTTTATTATTGAGTTGTAAGAGTTCTTTATTCTGCATACTAGACCCGTATCAGATGATTGGCAAATATTATCTCTCATTCTGTGGATTGCCTTATTTTCTTGATATTGCCCTTTGAAGTGCAAAATGTTTTAATTTTGATGAAGTCCAATTTATCACTTTTTTCCCCCTTAGTTGCTTGTGTTTTTAAGTGCCGTATATCAGAAACCATCACCTAATCCAAGGTCAGGAAGAGTTACCCCTATGTTTTCTTCTAAGAGTTTTATAGATTTAGCTCTTACATTTATGCCTTTGGTCCATTTTGAGTTAATTTTTGTATATAGTGTGAGGTAGGGGGCCCAACTTTATTATTTTGCATGTAGATATCAAGTTCCAGCACCAGCACCATTTGTTTTAAAGACCTTTATTTCCCCTTTGGATTATCTAGGCTGTTTTTTCAAAAATGAAGTGACCATAAATGTGAGGGCTTAATGTCTACATTCTCAATCTTATTCCACTGATCTGTATGTCTGTCTTTATGCTAGGACACGTTGTCTTGGTGCCTGTAGCTTTGTAGTAACTTGAAATCACAAAGTGTGACTCCTCCAACTTTGAAAAGATTATTTTTTGATGTGATGCTGATGTCTGTCCTTCTCCCGCACATATTTTGAGATATCTTTTCTTTGTCATCATGAAGTCATATTGGAAATGCTATTTGAGGTGGCCATGAATTCATTTTCAGATCTAAGCTCGGTATTTATATAAAAGGTGTGGATTTGGATGGAATCAGACATATTCCAAAAATTTGGCCACTGGCTCTGTTTCTTAACTATAAAATGAAACTCTACCAAATCAAAGGGTAATTCGGGGAATTAAATAATGTGACATATGTAAGAGCATCTAGCATTGTACCTGGGAAATGTTAGTTACAAAATTTATGTCTGTTGCCTTTTCTATCCCCTTCTCATGGATGCAGAAGCTTTCTTGGTACCTTGTAATACCATTCTAAATTCTTCCTTAAAATCATTCTTCTTCCATTTAGGAAGTATTTTCTCCAGGGTCATCATAGGAATTGGAATTACTGAATTTTCTAGTCTATGCTGTGATATTTGTATAATGTTTCAGACTAAGTTCACTACCTTATCTCCAGTGTCTAAAACTGTGCCTGACCAATAGTAAGTGATTAGTGAACATTTGTTAAGTGAGTACTAAATGTTGATCCCATTTTCTTATTTGCTTGGGTAAATATAAAGTTAATTGCTTGTACATATGTTTCTAAGTAAGCCCACATAACAGTTGTGTGAATATTTAATTATGAGGTGTTTTCCACAAGATTTTCATGAGTAGTTTATCCAGCTGACTTAGTGTTTTAACTCTCTCGAGTGGCACTTCTTTCTTCCAAATACATACTTCCATCTAGATGTTTTCTCTCTGGGGTAATTCCAGACTGAAATAGGAAGGATTGAGTGTGAGTAGTAAAGTTTAAACAGCAAGTGGAGAGGAGAGTGGGATGTTGGGGATGGCACAGTTATGTGGTCATGAGAACCAAGGAGGGAAACTTAGGGAGGATAGGGTCAAGTAGGAAAGCACACTGCCAGCTTCTGAACATTGCTATGGTGTTTATGTGATGGTCAGTTTCTCATGACTCTCTTGACGTCTCAGGTCTGTACATGAAACTGTAAACAAAGAGTATCCAGGTGTCATTACTGGCTGCTGTGAGCCTGATACACACAGAGAAACGGCAACTGTGCTTGTCATTATGTGCGTCGAGGATAAGCCAACCTTTATAGGTAAGAGTGCTAGTCATTTTATGGACTCGTAGGATCACTGAATTTGAAAGCTAGACAGGATCGTCAGGCTGAAGGAATCTTGGTAAATGGGTAAGTGTTGCCTCAGAGAATGGATTCCATTATCAAATAGATTTGGAATGAGTTCAACCAAGTTAACAGGTTCAGGTTTTGTTGTTGTTTAACTTCAGGGTTTCTCAGAGCCTTTAATGTGCCAACATATGTTACACGGTGTCTTTAAGAGTGAATGTAAGAGCAGGACTTCCCAAAGATGACTAGTCTCTGGAGTCTCCCCCTAGCCCACAGAGAGCCTTCTGGGACTGGTACTTGCCAGGGCATATTTTGCATAGTTATGGTTCAGGGTAATGCCTTTATTTCTCAGACATGAAGTCTTATTCTTTAGTCTTTTTGAGTTGCTGTTTCTAAGAAAGGTCATGTCTGCTGATACATAACATAGAAGCTGACTGTGTCTGTTCTCTAAGAACTGTCACAAAAATGACAGCTTAAATTAGGAGTTACAAAAAAATTGATGAAACTCCCTGTTTAAGTGTGTGTGTGTGTGTGTGTGTATATATATATATATATATATATGTTACAAATATATATATGTTACAAATATCCTATGCTCCAGGATATCAATATTTGGGTTTTTAAAATCTGTTACTTGTATTGCGCAGTCTGTATGGTGCCTGATAATCCTTGATATAGTGAACTTGAAAATTCGATTTCTGCAGATTTTGCTCTGATGCACACCCCTTAAGATGGAGAACAAGGAAGAGGCAGGAGGATGACGTATGGAAAACATGACCACTGACTTCTGCTATAGAATAAACAAAATATGGACCACTACGATGGTGCTGGGGTAGTAGATAAGCTTGTTGTCACTGGAATGCATTCTTGGAGTTCCGTGGTAGAGCAAATTGTATATAGTTACAAATATGGGTGCAGCCCCCTCTACTCCTGGGAATTCTTTTTCCTTCCCTCTCTCTACCCATATACCCATCCTTCCTTCCTTCTTCTAAGTCATCAAATAGGAGTTATTTATTTAATTTTCTAAAAAGGTGGGCGGGAGGGAATGGAAGACATCTTAGTGGCTGCCAGTAAACCTGGTTTGTGTGTGTTGGTGTATGTCACCATTGTGGTGTAACAGCAGCACAGCTGGGAATCCCAGCATGGGAAGTTTCCTTTTACATCTCTAGTGAAAATACCCAAACACCACGTTTTTTTCTTATCTACATTATTGGGAGGTTTCTACACTTCCCTACTAGATGATGGTGTCGGGAGGAATGATATTAGGCAGATTCTTTCACCTTAGAGCATGGCACATAATGTTTCTCCAACAGTTGAGACACAGCCAGAGAAGAGGGTCAGGGAATGAAGAAGACTGATGGAGGTATATGAGTCAGAATCTGAGGTTGGGGAGTGTTGGGGGAAATAAGAGAAACACAGATCAGGTGAACAAATGGAAAAAGAACCATGCAAGCCAGAAAGGTAATTGCTGTTTTATTTTTACTTCAGTGATGTTTTCCTAATTAAAAAAAATTAGGGAAAAGAAAAAAAGTTCAAAGGAGAAAGTAAAATATTACCCAAAAAAGCTCAAGCAGAAGATAACAAATGTTAACATTTATTTCAGCCATGCCTCTGTACGTACAGTGAGAGAGGAACAGAAGGATGGGTAGATAAATGATGGGCAGAAATAATTGTGTAAGACCGAGTTCAAACAAAACATGGCTTTAAAAGTAAAACATTCAATTTGATCTTGAATTTAACAAAAGGGAAAGAAATTGTCCATCTTCTGAAAAGTAATTCTGTAGCATAAGAGTATTTGTTCTCTTAGGTTCAGAAAAGAGATGAAAACCATCACAAGGTTGGGAGTCAAGATGGATTGAGAATAACAGGACAACATGATAAACATCGAGTGCCTTCTGCCTTTGTCCCTGCCTGGCTTTCTGATGTATGCTGCTTGTTTTATTTTTGTTTTGTTAGGCTTTATACTTTTAACACTCTGTAGCTCTAATTTCCCCTGGGTATCCCTCCACCTATTTATTCCTAATCAATGTACTGTTAACCATTGGTCTTTTTACTATGGCTTTTCATTCTTAAAAATTTAATGGGCTGGGCATGGTGGCTCACGCCTGTAATCCTAGCACTTTGGGATGCCGAGGTGGGTGGACCACTAGGTCAGAAGTTCGAGACCAGTCTGGCCAACATCATGGTGAAACCCCATCTCTACTAAAAATACAAAAATCAGCTGGGCATGATGGCAGCTGCCTGTAATTTCAGCTACTTGGGAGGCCAAAGCAGGAGAATAGCTTGAACCCAGGAGGCAGAGGCTGCAGTGAGCCAAGATTGTACCACTGCACTCCAGCCTGGGTGACAGAGTGAGACTGTCTCAAAAAAAAAAAAAAAAAAATTAATGTTTGGTAGGCAACATGGTGAATTTTTTTTTTTAAGAAAGGGGTTTTGGGTGCCATATTCCTTGAATTTGGAAACATTTCATGTTTGAGGATTATTATGTTTGGAAGATTATTATTTTTGAAAGACAACGTTTCTATTGCCAAACTGTCTTCTAAAGAGGTTGTTCACATTTCTAGTCTACTAGCAATTTATGAAAATGCCCACCTTCCATGGGGGAATTTAAAAGACTTTGCCTGAAATGATAGAACTCTATTGGGTAGTGGCTGAAGTAAGTTTGAGTTGGTAAATCAGGGGTCAGATTATGGAAAAACTTACATGTTGGAGAATCAGCTATTTTCTTGGTGAGTTTCTCCTTTCTTTGACAGATTAACAACTTTCCAGCAGGCCAAATGAGAATTATTGGGTAGCTTTGTGGAGCTGTGTGGGAACCCTCTTAAAAGATTTCTCATTCTCTCTCCCTGCCCACTGTGAAAAGGTACTTGGCTGACTGATGGTAGGTTTTGGTTGCCATCTGAAGATAGTAGAAAGTGGCAAATACTTTCATCTACCAAAAAATTGGCATCTGATTTTTTTTAACTGATAACTTTTTTGGTTACGAAGTATGATCTTTTGCCTTGCCTGACAGCCTGTTGTCCTGATACTGAGCAGTCCTTATAAACCATTCCTAAACGATTTCCAGTTGAAGTTGTATGAGCTGGAGGGTCTGGTCCTTGTAGGGCAGCTCATCTCTTGTGGTGACACAGTTTGAAGTACCTGTAAGTTTACATTGGGCTTTTTACTAAAAAACCCTGCTGATCTCATGTAGAAAACCAATAGCCTGTTTCATCCTTTGTTTCATTTTATCCAGACAATAGAGGAAATGGGAAAGAAAATTGCCCAGATGTGACTTCACACACTTAAGTTTTGGCCATCTTACTTTGTGGTGACTCAGATGTACACCAGCCATCGACTTTTTCAGAGGAGGTGGAGCAGGACACACCTGGAAGATTTCAGGAGGCAGAAATGTGTCTAGGTTTGCCCATTTTGTGCTACAGAAAAAAGGGAGAAAATAAGTGGTTTAGAATGGTATGGTCTAAAACTGGGCTCTCCAGTATAGCAGATGCCAGTCATCTGTGGCTATGTAAATTTCAATAATTTAAAATGAAATAAAATTTAAAATTTAGTTTCTTAGTTGCACTGGCCACATTTCATGTGCTCACTGGGGCAAGTGGCTGGAAGCTACAGTATTGGACAGCATCAAGTTCTACTGGCTAGTAGATGCTACTGGCTGGTAGAACTTGTTGCTGTCCAATACTGGCTCTGCTGTCCAATGGCTGGCTCTGGTCTGGGTGCTGATCTTTTCTTTTCCATGATCCTGTGGGGTTCATTCCAGCCTTAAGAGTTGGGCTCTTGTCTCTTCTCCCTTGTTACCTCTACTTTCAATCATTCTTCTGTTCCTATTCAGATGACAAGCTGCTTTCCATATTGCCTTGTTGGTATCCTGTTGATAACCCTCAGGGAAGCCCATTTGTGGTGGGAACTAGATCTTTGCACTGCAATATTAAAAGAACAACCCTCTGGCCAACACCCAAGAGTCTGCATGTTCTTACCAAAGGATTGAATGGTGCTTGCGATTTTGACTCTTTCGTAATGAATCTGCTCCTTAGGAAAGTTTCAATGCATATATGTAGAACTTTTACTTTACTTTAGCTCTGTTTTCCATTTCTGGGTGTATGTTTTTGATGGGATATGGTCCTTGGTCCTTGTCCTCGTCCTAGTTGTATCCCCACTGACTGACCCTGTTACCTTAGTAAGATATTTAATTTCTCTTGTGGCTCAGTTACCACATGACAATGCACTCCCAATCACAGCTTCAACTATTATGAAGATAAATGCCAAATGATAGGGGAGAAATTTTGAGGTCTGGGCTGAAAGGAATGTTTCCAGGGTTTTTAAGGGGTTCATGTGTCTTTTCATCTTTGTGCCCAGTCCTAGATTCCCAGTGTCACTTTGTGATGTGTCTGTCACTATCAGACACATACCGGCCTTTGTCAGCTGATTGGCCCCCACGCTAGACTGTGTCTGCTTCTTGTAAGTGACTTTATAAGGGAGTCAGGGTTTGTTGGTCAAGGAGCCCCCTTCTGAATCTGACCTACCCAGCAGGAGTGGGATGCTCTGGTAGCAGGAGCCTGCTAGCCTGAGGGACAGGAGAAGAGAGTGTTGCTGCTGACTTAACTAGGAGACTTTTTCACCCCATGTTCTCATGCTTCCCACCTGCTGAGTCTGGAGGTCTGCCAGGGCTTCCCGCCTGGGGTTTCAGCAATCTAATGCAGTGTCACAAACAACCCCAAAACTTGGTAAATTGAGACAATGATGATGAACTGGAGGTCAATGACAATGTTTATGTATCCCTGACATCTTTAATTTGGGTGGGACTTGATGAAAAGACATAGTTTCTGCTCTACTCACTGGCAACTGGGACAGCAGGAAGGCTGGAGGCTGGGACATTTGAATCCTTGCTCAGTCACATGTCTGCGGGTTGATGCTGGTTATCAGCTGAGGTGAGGCGGTCGCCATTCTTTTCCGAATGGATCTCTCCATGTGTTCTTTCCATGTTGGCTAGCTTGAGCTTACTCACATCGTGGTGGCTGAGTTGAAGGGCAAGCACCCTGAGACAACAGGACAAGTGGAAGTTACATTGCCATTTCTAATGCAGCCTCAGAAGTCACGAAGCATCATTTCTGCCATAATTAGAAGCCACTCAAATTTGAAGGATGGGAATATAGAAGCCATCTACTGATGAAGAAGTGTCACGGTCACTTTGTTAGAGGAGCATGTGGGATGGGATGTACATTGGTATGGTCATCTTTGAAAAATACATCTTCCACACCCACTAATGATGAATCAGAACTGGCATCAGCTTGCTCTAAGCCATAAATAAGCCTTGACGTCTGCCTTGGGTCTGGAGACTGGGTGCTTCTCATTTTCAGGAGCTATGATTGTCATTGTTTTGTGCTGGGGCTGTTCTGTCTTTGGGTGTGAGGATGGGAGAGTTGCCTTTTGCATAGTACTCAGAGTTCTTTGATGAAAAACGGTAAGCACAGAATGGTTTATTAGAATGCCCTTAATGTGCTAAACTCCCTAAATCAATGGATGTCTGCAGTGAATCTGCAACATAGGGGAATATGCAAGGAAGATCAGGGCCCTGGTTGCTGAATTTGATTTTTAAAATTAATTTGGTGGAATCCAGCTTAGAGTTTTAAAACATTACTTACATCCCACATTTTGACTTACATTTTCTGATTTGTAATTCCTATGAACTATTATTTTTTGGTAACATTCTTACTAGATGTAAACTCCTAAAGAATTAGGATCTATCTTTCCACAAATTTTTAAAGTTTGATAAATGGATACTTGAGAATATTTTCTTACTTCGGAGGTAAAATTTAGTAAAAACCTTCTAGTAGCTAGTGTGAAGGGGAGGGAACACAGGTTATCAATTTGATAAACAAATAACCTACTACCTACCGTGTCAATTAAGAAAAAACAAAAACAAGGATGAGATAGTCTTCAAATTGCTTTTGATCTATACACTCTATTGGAGAGAATAAAATAACCATGTCATTGTTAGCATTGGGAACAGAGGTGCTTTTAGATTTTTCTTGCCTTTTTAGCTCTAGTCTACCAGTAACCACCCCACCTTTTTAAAACCTGTTTACTCTGCCTTTTACTTTTATGTCTCTCTTTTTTCCAGTTTGCACTAGTTTAAAAGTGTCTCAGGTTAAGTTTTTTGCAGTAATCTTTCTTTCCCCTAGAAGTGAGTAAAACTTCCTGTATCCCTTTTTCTCCCCAACTATGTTCCCTAAATTAGTGATTCTCTTACAAGGAATTATTATCGCCCCTGCAGTTTTGGAAGGATACCTCCAAAATATATCTTGGGGACTTAGATTTATAGAATTTGGTTTAAGCTTAGATTCTGAGTCCCAGGGTTATTTTTAGTTAAGTGGACAAACAAACTTGAAGTGTGTACATCTGATACATGACCCACTAGGGTATTTTGTTTCTTGTTATTTGAGAGTGTTCAGTTAGCACTTATAGATCATTACCCGTTGTTAGCTGGCTGTTTACATTTCTGAAAAGATGATAAGTTGATTTTTGTAGGAAATAGGGAAGTTTTAAAACTTCATGCTCACATTTCATAGTAACTCAATTGATAGTCTTTTTAGATAAGTAATGAAATGCTGCCTGTGGTTGCCAATTGTTAAAACTCTACCAAGCTTCCGCAAGCAGTTGTCGGTTAAGGGAGCGTAATAACACCCACTGATAAAATTCAAACCACCAGATGTTATTTTAAGTTCTTGGGTGGTGCTATCTTTTCTTACCCTTTAAACTGCTAAGTCACATCCTGCTTTGCATTTCAATTTGGTATAAATTGGATGCAGCAGACATAGGTCTGGCATAAGATGCTCAAACAAAATTAAATACCAAAATTAAAGAAGGCAGTTCTGTGGAGTAAATCTGTCATTTCTGGATGCAAGATTATGTTAGAGCAGTGGCTCAACCCTTGCTGTGTATCCAAATCACCTGGGAGTGTCTCAGGATGCCCTTGCCCTGGCCTCATCCCCAGTGTCTGGACCAGTTGGTATGAAATGGCACCAGGCTTTGGGATTTTGTAGAAGCTTCCCAGGGTGATCCTGTCATGCAGCCGGGGTTGAGAAATGTTGCAGGAGGTGCCCCTCCCGACCCAGCTCACAGCTTTGTCCTCCGTGCTTCTCTCTACCTAGTCAAGCCCTATCCACATCTTCACGGCTCCCTGCAGGCCACCTCTTCCTAAGCTTTTTCTCACAACTCCAGCCCCACTGAGCTCTTCCCTTGTGACTGCCCATAGCACCTACCAGATGGCCCACCCTGGGGTGTGTTCTGGCTTGTTTCATTTGTGACATCTTATCTCCTTGATCACAGTGGTTTCCTCCTTGGATTAAGTTTCTGTCACTTAGTTTCCATCACTGAAGGGTTAGCACAGCAGTGGACACATAGTAGTTACTTTATAGGATATATACTGAATTGAGTTTTCATCAGTGTGCCTGTCTTCTTTTGGCCACCTGTCTTTCCACTGTAGCTTCCTTTATTAGCCCACATTTATTCATAAGTATTTCTTCCTTGTAAGGTGTGGAAGGACAAGTAAGAGTAGCTAAGCTGCAGAAGGAGGAGGAAAACTCAGCCCATTTCTGATTTCTCCATTCAGAAATGGAGGAGTTGTCATAGGACCTATGGACTCATCTCTCTCCGTTCAGAACATTGATTCATCCTGATCTGTAGTGACTCTTGGGACCACGTGGGTGATAAATGCAACATGAAAGGGGCTGGCTTGCTGGAGAAGGTGAAAATGATTTGAAGATTGCATCTCTACCATCTATCCTATTTTGAGAATTTGGGATTATTTCAGGCCAGGGTAATATACACCTTCAAATTGAAAATAGTAGCTTTCGGCCAGCCACGGTGGCTCACACCTGTAATCTCAGCACTTTGGGAGGCCGAGGCAAGTGGATCACCTGAGGTCAGAAGTTCGAGACCAGCCTGACCAACATGGCGAAACCCTATCTCTACTAAAAAGTATAAAAATTAGCCGGGCATGGTGGTGTGTGCCTGTAATCCCAGCTACTCATGAGATTGAGGCAGAAGAATTGCTTGAACCTGGGAGGCAGAGGTTGCGGTGAGCTGAGATCACGCCACTGCGCTCCAGCCTGGGCGAGAAAAGCGAGACTCTGTCTCAAAAAAAAAAAAAAGAAAGAAAAAAAAAACAGTAGCTTTCCTTATTTTGTCAAATAATGAAAAGGATTCTTATTGCCAGAGGTTCCTGTTTCTGGCACAGGAAGCTGGCCAGGACAGAGGTGATTGGCAGCTTTCTGTTAAGACGTACAGAGGTGACCTAAGGTTCCTAATTTGAAGGCATGCCAGCTTCTTAGGGCCAATGTTATTTGTGCTATGTAACTGAGAGATTCAAAAATTAGGTAACTTTAACACGATTAAAGTTTATTTCTCTCTCATGTAACTGTTCAGATATTGTTATTCCTTGGCTGGCATGGTGACACTATGGTCTTCAACCAGTGTGTCTTTCATTTCTGGGTCCAGCTATCACCACCTCCCAGCTCTCAGGAATGGGGAAAGGGCAGGGAACATGTGTATCTCTTTTTAGGATCATGACCTGGAAGACAAACAACTCTGCTCACATCTCATTGGCAGCCCTTAGTCACAAGCCCCTACCAAGCGGCAAAGAATGCTAGAAGTGAAAGCCTCTTATTAGATGCCCATGAACCACATTAAAACTCGAGAGTTCTATTATTAAAGAAGGGGAGAGTGGATATTGCTGGATAACAAGCCAAGGCATGCATGCTAACTTACCAAAATATCAGATCTATCAGTTATCACCCCGTTCACTGGTTTGGGTAAAAATACTCTAAATGTCAAAAGAAACCTCAAATGTATCATGAGTTCTGTGAAGTCATGGTAGAAAAGTAGAGAACTTGAGGGGGATGTTTGGTGTCTCTACTTTTTGGGGAAAGGTAGACCATGTGCTTGAAGAGGACACGGAAAGTAACTACAGCACAGATAGTGTTGATAAGCCGAGTTTGGTTTGTGGAGCAGGCTCTTGCCATCTTTTGAGGACAAGTGTGTTTGGCAAGAGATTTGCTAACTTGTTTAACAGAGTTGAACTGAAATTTGATGGGAAGGAAAAAACGTTAAAACTTGATTGGCTAGAGAACAACCAGCAGAGCAAAGATAAAAAGACCAATAACAGAGGAGGAGAACATCAGTAATTTCTTTTTTAAAAAGCCTGGGCAGCTGGTTGGTAAAATACCTGCAGCTCTTTGCCATTGTGCAGCTTGTGAGAATGAAGCAAAATAAACTTGAAACGTTAAAACTTGGATATAGGTAGCATCACTGGATCTGTCTCACCACGGTTAGCGTGGTTCTCATGACTAGAATATGGTTTTAGAAGGGGATGTTTTACTGTAAAGAAGCAGTCTTGGGGAAATCTAGACCTTAATGATGAATCCCTGGGTAAAGACGGCATGGTAGGGAAGAAAGATTGTAATAGGATCAGTATTATGGATGGCCAGATAGAGGCTATGGAGGGCGCTTTCTTCTCAGAAACTGAAACTTTAGAATGAATACCACATGTGCTGATAAAAAGGAGATTCAATCAGATAATCACCCACTGGATGTTTCATTCGGCTAACTTCTGATAAACTCTTGACTTGTTTTGCCGATCATTTAATTTTTAAGAAGACTGAAAAAATAATGCAGAGAATGATAGCTCTGGGTTTCTTTCTGAGCCAACAAGGAAGCATTAATCAGTGATGGAAAGTGGCAGGAACCAGGAAATGAAATCCCCAAAGAAGGATGCTTTGGGCATAACATCTCTATGGTACTAGAAATATTTGAAACAAGTCAGAGAAAAGAGAGAAATGATGTCTCTTGTGGCCAAGGACTTAAAATGGCAAGGAGATCTCACAAGGAAGGAATAGCTGAAATATTCTGAAATACATAAGTAATCCCAAATGATTCCAGTGAACAGTAAAGACAGAAGTCTCCTATGGGAATAAATAAATGTGCTCACACTGAGAACTCTTTCCTTGGCTCAACAAAGATTGCTACCAGTCTTTGTAAATTACTTTCCACAGAATGTAGACGTGAATAAAATGCAGTCCTGAGTGAGATATAGACCCAACATCTAGCAGTCAGGATATGAAGAGTGAGTCAGAGTGCAGGAAACGTGACTAATACTTTCAGGTAGCGCAAAAGGAAAGCAGAGTCCAAGAGGAAACAAACGCATTTGGGGTGGGAGAGGGGTTGAGAAAAGGCTTCATGGAAAAGGCAATGCTGAAAGTGATCTTCGGAAGATGGAGGACTTTGCCACAGATGGAAGAGAGAAAGTCTCCGTCTTTATGGAGGGTGCTCCATAAAGAAGGACTCACTAGGAGAAAGGGAGAGTGCAGAATACAGGGTATGTATATATGAGTTGTTAGAGGTGAAATTTGAGTAATAACAGCCAAAGTGTAACTGAGTGATGTCTGGCAAGGACTATGCTGAGTGTTTTACATGCATTATTTTAGTCAATCTTCACAAAACCCTGTGAGGTTAGTACAGTTATTCATGCCTGCTTTCACATGACGAAGCAACTCAGACATTTAGCCACAGAGTGAGAGGTAGAGCCAGAGTCCAAAACCAGTGAAATGCAACTATGTAGTGGAGGGTTTTGCCTGCCAGGCCTTGCTATTTTACTTAAGCTTGTAGGCATTGGGAATTTGGAGCAGGGGAGAGCCTGGCGATAAATTGAACTAGGGAATGGATATAAGGATTGAAGTGCTGGGAGAGAAAATGTGGAGTCAATTGCAGGGCCTAATGGTGGTCTAAAATGGATAGGTTGTTTTGAGAATAGAAGAATATAAAACACATTGGGGGGTGATGAGGTCAGTGTCAGGGAGAGATAGAATCTACACTACTGGGGGCTCTGGGAGAGGGAGTTTGGTTGGATTAGTAGAGGGTGGGTGTCTTAATCAGAGTCAGGGAAGCCAGTGGCAGGTATTAATATCAGCATGAGGGAGTAATGAGCATAGGCTTGCTGTTCCAGTGATGAATCCAGGGGCCAACACCAGGCTGGGGACTGGAGTGTGGGGGTAGGGAGCAGTGTAGAGGCTTTACTAAGGCAAGGGGCCTGTAAAGATGATCAAGAGCTGAAGTGCATAGAGAGAAGTGGATGAGGGACAAAACTTTGGTGAGTGCCCATGGAACTGGGAGAGAAAAGGAGACAGTAAGCAGCACTTTAAAGTTAAGAGGTATCAGCACTCCTGTGTTCACAGAAGCACTGTTGATGATAGCCAAGATGTGGAAACAACCTAAATGTCCATCAACAGATGAATGTATGAAGACACTGTGGTAGGAACAGAGTGGCCAATGGCCTGGAGAGCAACATGGCCATGTGTGATTGTGACTACTGCAATAAATACCTCACTCATGACTCTTCATCTGTGCAAAAGATACTCTACAGTCATATCTACAAAGAGAATATGAAAGACTGCTGTCAGAATGGGGTGGAAGAGCAGGCTCAGAGCCTGATGGACGAAACAATGGCTGCACTTCAACAAGGAAAGGTTCCTCCTACTCCATTCTCTGCCTCTCCCCAGCAGGGGCAATGATCCCACCTCCTCGCAAGTCTCCTGGCTCCTCTTTGCCCTGGTATGATGCCTGCACCTCCTATAAGTGGCCCTCCCATGATGTCAGTGATGGGTTCTCCTCCTCCTGGGATGATGCCAGTGGGACCTGCTCCTGGAATGAGGCTGCCATGGGAGGTCACATGCCAATGATGCCTAGGCCCCCAGTGATGGAACCTCCTACCTGCTCCGTGATGATGCCTGCTGAGCCCAGAATGACTCACTATGCAGATGAGGACAGGAGGGAGGCCTCTTTATATTAGTTTCCTATTACTTGTTCTGCTTCTCCAGGAGATCATGGTGCTGTGACTCTGGGTGTTTTCTTTTTTTTTGAGATGGAGTCTGACCCAGGCTGGAGTTCAGTGGTACAATCTCAGCTCACAGCAACATCTGCCTCCCAGATTCAAGCAATTCTCCTGCCTCAGCCTCCCAAATAGCTGGGATTACAGGTCCCCGCCACCACACTTGGCTAACTTTTGTATTTTTAGTAGAGACAGGGTTTCAACCATGTTGGCCAGACTGGTCTTGAACTGTTGACCTCAAGTGATCCGCCCACCTCGCCTCCCGAAGTGCTGAGATTACAGGCATGAGCCACCACGCCTGGCCACTGGATGTTTTCTTAACAGCATGGCAAGGAAGACTTACGCCCTCTTCCTATCAAAGAGAATAGTTTTGGAGCCCACACTCATCAGTATGGAGTCATGACTCTTAGCCCTGGACGCCTGTCAGAATGTCCTACGGAGCTTATTCCACTTCAGTCATGGACTCTGGGCTGGGGCCTGGGCAGCAGTGTTTTGTAAAAGCTCTTCACTAGTTTGCAGCCAGGGTTGGTAATAATTGGTCTAGACTTTTCAGAAATTTCCTGTCTGTTTCTAATAATCTTCACAGAATCTACCCAATTTTCATTTTCTGATACCTATCTCACTCTCCCTCATCCGGCATAGCTTACTGTCAGGTCCCATGAAGACTGAAGTCATTCAGTCCCCTCATCTGTTTGGGCTAAATTGGTATCCAGAACCCATTTAGCAGAGCTGGATGCACATTTCCTATCTCTTCTCTATCGTGGGTTTCAAGTTTGTCTTCCCTGTGGTTATTTTATTCTTTCCCGTTAGTACGTCTCCTTTAAGAAAAAAGATGGAAAACAAGTGGGATTGGAGCAATCCTCTTGACCCCCGATGCTTTGTGAAGAGAGTTTCCACACCCAGAAGCTTATCTTCTATTTGTGCATCTGGCTCTGGCTATGTGTCCACAAAGCCCTTTAGTTTTCACCACTGCTGTTTGCAAGCCTTGGGTTGCTCCTGATACCAGTCCTCCAGGCATTATTCCAGCATGGTTGTGCAACACTCTTGATTATGAGCCTGGCAGTACACTGTTCTAGTTCCTCTTAACTTTATACACACACACACACACACACACACACACACCTGTATATTATGATCAGAACACTTCACTGAAACTCTGTATCCATTAAGCAATAACTGGCATTCTCCCCTCCCCCCAGCCCCTGACAGCCACCATTCTCCTTTCTGTTTCTATGAATTTGATTATTTTAAATATCTCATATAAGTGGAATCATGCCGTATTTGTCCTTCTATGACTGGCTTATTTCACCTAGCATAATGTCTTCCAGAGTCATCCGTGTTATTGCCCATTGTAAGATTTCTTTAGTTTTTTACAGCTGAATAATACTCTGTGGTATGTACAGCTGTATGGGGTACTGGTTTGGTGATCGCCACAAATACCAAATTTCATGGATGTTCAGGTTCCTGATATAAAATGGCAAAGTATTCGCACGTAACCTATGCACATCCTCCTGTATATTTAAACTATTTCTAGATTACTTACAATACCTAACACAGTGTAAATGCTATGTAAATAGTTGCTGTACTGTGTTGTTTTAAAATCTGTGTATTTTCATTGTTGTATTGTTATTGCTGGAATACTTTTGCTCTGTGGTTGGCTAAATCCACGGATGTGAAACCTGCAGATACTGCGGGCTGACTGTATATACCACATCTTCTTTTCACTAAAAGAGTTGACAGTTACATTTTAACATTTCAACTGTACTTTTTCTGTCCCACTTCTCCCCTCCAAAACTACTGTCTTTGTTAGGAAGAGGGAGTAAGTCTTCCTTGTCATGCTGTTAAGAAAACATCCAGTGGCCAGGTGCAGTGACTCACACCTGTAATCCCAGCACTCTGGGAGGCTGAGGTGGATGGATCACTTGAGGTCAGGAGTTTGAGACCAGCCTGGCCAACATGGTGAAACCCCATCTCTACTAAAAATACAAAAATCAGCCAGCTGTGGTGGCATATACCTGCAATCTCCGTTACTCAGGAGGCTGAGACATGAGAATTGCTTGAACCTGGGAGGCAGAGGTTGCAGTGAGCCGAGATCTCACCACTGCACTCCAGCCTGGGTGACAGAGTGAGAGTCTGTCTCAAAAAAAAAAAAAAAAAATTTGGTGGTGAGAACATGGTAGCCAGTGGGGAGGACACAGCCTGATGAAGTCAACCCTACAGCAAAACCCACTGTCCCGAGTGACGTCTGTGGTCAGGGGTCAGGGGACATGTGCCAATAGTGAGGCCCATGTGACCAGGAGGAGGGACTCAGCATTGGAGCAAAGCCCTTGGCATTCAGGTATTGAGTGTTGGCAGACACAGGGGTGGATGTGTAGCAAACATCTTTCTCTTTTTTTAAGGAAGATGTCAGACTTCTGAAAAGTCCGCTTGAGGTATTCATCAACATATCTATTTGGTGATACCCTTGTGAACAAGGTAGAAAACCAAGATCTGAGTCAATAGCATTTCTTCTGGTGAAGGATAGGGTTACATTTGCATAAAAATCATTTGGAAATTATCTTTCCCTCCTTCTCCCAATCTGCCTGCAAGTGCGCTCTCCCAGGAATCCTATCAGCTTTGAATTGTCTATCGGTGAACTTCAAAAGGCTAGTAGTAAGCAACATTGGCCACTTGGGTCTCTCTTGATCTCTTCCTTTCTTCACTGGCAAGTATCTTTGATATGTGGCTTTCTGATTCTGTGAGCTAGAGGCTATTATTTATGAGTGTGAGTCCACGCTTTCCTCATTTTTCACTTGTTCTAAGGATGTCTGTGGCCATAGGAACTGTCAAGTTGAGGCTGGGAGCCATAGGGCTCACCCAGAAGATGAAATGGAAGGCATCCTAGTGTTGGAAGCCAAGTATTAGGTTGGTACACAAGTCATTGTGGTTTTTGCCAGTTAGAAAACCACCAGTACCAGAACATCTTGCCAACAGCCCAGCAGCACCTTGTCTTACTGTCTAACTTAAGAAAAAGTAATTTATTTACACATTGTCTTATTCCACGGAGTTTTTGAAGTGGCCTCCAATAATACACATACTGCACATGGAAAAAGTCCATAGTTGAGAGAATTGGAGCACAGTGACAATAGAGGGAAGCCAAGCACAGAGAAATACTCATCTCTTGCTACTGAAGATTATCAGTGGTGAGCCATCAATTTGACCCTCTGTCCATCCTAGTACCTCAAAGAGGGAGGTGCTCTGTTCACAGTCTCTAAAAGCTAAGAATAAGCCAGTCGTTTAGGTGTGGCATTCAAGAGTCCTTTCTTTATTATTATTA
Source organism: Pan paniscus (assembly GCF_029289425.2). Lineage (NCBI taxonomy): Eukaryota > Metazoa > Chordata > Mammalia > Primates > Hominidae > Pan > Pan paniscus. The sequence continues at coordinate 29,759,505 of NC_073255.2, read as the reverse complement.
TTATTATTATTATTTATTTTCTCTTGTAAATGACCATAGAAGAGACATTTAAAAGAAGCCTCTGTACAGTGTAAGTTGGTGTGGCCATTTTGAATAGCAATTTGGAATATCTAGTAAAACTAAAACTAGTCCTACCTTAAGATGCAGCAGTTCCACTTGCTTTAGAAAATTATCATCACAGCCTCACGGGGAGCAGATACAAGTTTGTTCATTGCATCAGCATCTTTAGTAGGAAAGAGTCAGAAACAACTGAACGAGGAAGTTCAAGACATAGTCATGTTGCAGGAATGGAACAGAATGTGTGTTTTTGTGTGTGCAATAATTTTCAGTGAAAATAAGCCAGTTGCAGAAAGAAGTTAAGTTTAAAAAAACCCAGAAAAATGGTGGGTATATATGTGTGGAGACCTGTTAATTTTGGATGATAGTAATATGGGTATTTGTATATATCCTTTGTGTTTTTCTGATTAAAAGAGTAAAATACCTATTGTGATGTTGTGCAGGATAGTGACCAGTACATCCTACACTACCTAACTTATAGCAATGTGATTGCCTTCTAAATGGTCTTATATGCATTAGCTCATCTAATCACCTCAACAACCCCTTTCAGGGAGATCCTTTAATTATTCCCATTTTGCAAATGAAAAATTGAGATCTAGAGAGACTAAAAACTTGCCTAAAGCAACTTAGTAAGGCTGGCCTTGAACCTGGGCAGTTTGAGTCCACAGCTTTTAGTCTTTATTATTACTGCTCTACAAAATTTCCCAGTATCGTACAGTGGGTTGGTTATTTATTTATTGGCAGCAATTATCTCATTGTAGGTCATGGTTATACTCCTAGAAGATAATGCAGGGAAAGCAGTTCTTAGTGATCAGAATAGGGTAGTTCCATTATCAGATGATACAGCTTGAGCTTGGTGCATACATTGTCTTGTCTTTTTGGATCATTTAATGGTGGCTCACAGCCCAGAAGCACCTTGTCAACCCTGGTCCTACACCAGAAATACCTGTGGAGGTTTAGGAATACCAAAGCCTGGCCCCACCAGAGATTTCAACATAATAGACCTAGGGTAGGGTCTGTTTATCAGCATTTTTGAAAGTGTCTTACGTAGTTTCAGTATGCACTCAGAGTGTGATCCACTGAATGATAAAGTCTGGACAGTACATAGTTCAAAGTTATAATGTTTGGCAAGAGCCTGGTGCATGGGTGTTTTGTGTTGAGGATCAAAGACAGGTACATATGTGTTGACTTTTATGACCAGATTGCAGCTAATGTCCTATGAAATCATGGCTCTTAATCAGGATAAGGGAATGCATCTTAGCAGGTTAGATCTGTCTTACCAACTCTCTCTCTCTTTTTTTTTTTTTCTGAGATGGAGTCTTGCTCTGTCACCCAGGCTGGAGTACAGTGGCGCCATCTCGGCTCACTGCAGGCTGGAGTACAGTGGCGCCATCTCGGCTCCACCTCCTGGGTTCAAGCAATTCTCCTGCCTCAGCCTCCCGAGTAGCTGGGATTACAGGCGCCTGCCACTGTGCCCGGCTAATGTTTGTATTTTTAGTAGAGACAGGGTTTCTCCATGTTGGCCAGGCTGTCTCGAACTCCTGACCTCGTGATCCGCCCGCCTCAGCCTCCCAAAGCGCTGGGATTATAAGTGTGAGCCACCACACCTGGCCATCTCTCTCTCTCTCTCTTTTTTTTTTTCGAGACAAGGTCTGGCTCTGTAGCCCAGGCTGGAGTGCAGTGGCAAAACCTCAGCTCACTGCAACCTCCGCCTCCCAGACTCAAGTCATCCTCCCACTTCAGCCTCCCCAGTAGCTGATACTACAGGTGTGCACTAGCACGCCTAGCTAATTTTTGTATTAGGTTCGTGCCAATGGCAAAATCCGCACTTACTTTCACACCAACCTAATATTTTTTGTAAAGATGGGGGTTTCGCCTTGTTGCCCAGGCTGGTCTTGAACTCGTGAGCTCAAGCGATCCACCTACCTTGGCCTCCCAAAGTGCTGGGATTACAGGCATGAGCCACCACGCCTGGCCAGCCAACTCTGTCTTTTAGTTTTCTGGAGAGCTGATTGAGGAATTTTGCCATGATGACAAAGCTTGGGAGTGGAGACTGGAAGCACATGTATCTGGTACTTGCCATCCCTTGATTAAGGAGTAGCTAAGCAGTGGGACAAAATCTTTCCCAGAAAAGAACTCGGGGTCTACTCTAATCCCTGACAAATGTACACTAAGTCCTCATGTATCTTCATTGATAAGTTCTTGGAAACTGTGACTTCAAGTGAAACGATATATACGAAGCTAATTTTACCATAGGCTAATTGATAAAAACAATGGCATATTTCCTGTGGCATATTTCTGGTCACAAAAACATCACCAAACTTCTAAATAACAAAGTTAAATAAAACAACATTACTCGAGGACCTGCTGTATACCAAAGGCCGAAAGATTCTATGCCATGGTTGTAATATTAACCTGTGGCAGTGGTTTTGGACTTGTGCATTCAGGTCACCTGGAGAACTTGTGAAAAACAGATCCCAGGGTCCCCCTCTCAGTTCCTGATTTTGTTGGTCTGTGGTAGGGTCAGAGATTTTGCATTCCTAACAAGGTCCCAGGTGATAATGATGCTGCAAGTCTTAGGGCCCCTCTTTAAAAACCACAGGACTACGATAATAAAAGAGGGTTTTAGCTTCCTACCCTCTGCCACGTCACACATACACAAATAGAAGGATTGGCTTGGAGTCAAATAAGAAAGGTTGAAAGCTACAGGCTAAGTCAGTTACGTTCTCAAACTTTAAGCAAAAATCACCCAGGGCATGTGTTAAACATGCAGATTATCAGGCCCGTCTCTAGATAGAAATTGTGATTCAACTCATCTAAAGTGGAGCAAAATCTGCATCTTAAATAAGAATCCGGAAGACTTTGAAGAAGGTGGATCTGGACACTTTGAGAAATTATAGGTGATTGTATAGTTATGGGCATTTATAGTGGGTCGTATGCATTTGTATGCAGAAATGCTAATTAACAAACAAATTAATGTCAGGCTGCAGAGACCTCCATGCCCTTGGTGCTCTTCTCGTTACTAAATCTCCAAGTATAATTTACTTGGGTGAGTATAGATTTCATATGCCTGTGCAATCTATGTATGCCGTAACAAAGAAGTCAGCCAGTGACCATTGGTCTCCAGAAATATCTTGACATGGGTCAAAATTAACATGCGATAATTTAATAATGATTATAATGATGGTAATAATAATAGAACAGTCAAGTCCTGAATTTTAGTTAAAGGAAGTAAAGGAGTCCACTTCAGAAAGAAGGAAGCCCAACTTCTCAGAAATCCCTATGACCTGACAGTCCCAGTAAGAACACTGAGAGCTGGAAAGAGATGCAAGTTCCCCCAAAGCTAAGGCAAATCCAGCAATATTAACAGTTGCAGTGTGGTTGAGGCCAGGAAGATTGTCATTGCCTTCTCTTCTGCTCTGTCCAGACCACACCTGGAGCTTGTCTTTAAATCTGGGCATCACTGTTAGAGAAGCACAAATTGAAGGGTGATCAAAGTTGAACATCTGGGATCACAAGGGCTCTTGATCCACGTCCCATAAGAAATGGATGATGATGACAATGCGGCTGTTTAGTCTGGAGAAGAAAAGATTTGCTGGGTGGGACGTGGGGATGGTGGTGGTTTCAGTGCAGGTTATGGTTTAAAAAAAGTTCTGTCTTGTTCTATGTAGTTACCAAGGGCAAATCTAGGAGCAGCGTATGAAATTATAGTGAGTCATTATTTCAGCTCTAAATGATGACAAACTGTCTAGAATAGATTTTTAAAAAGGTGAAATGGAGTGCCTTGTTTCTGTCACAGGAAGTGGTCAAGCAGTGATGATCTAGCCATGTTATAGAGGGAGTTCTTGCTTTGTTTAAGCCGGAGGTTGGGCTAGAATTCGTTATTAGGCTCCATGATTCTAATGACTGGTGTTATTGCGCTTGTTGTTTTGTTTACTCAGTGATGACAAATAAATGGTACCAGCCTAAACTGACAGCCAGATACCATTGTCCAGCTTTTTGTCTCATGGAAGCTGCACGCTTCAAATATGCACCAGGTGCATTTCTGTTGCTGGATTGGGCTCTGAGCAATCTGATGTCCCCTGAAGAAGTGGATTGTGAAGGCCATGGATGGAGCAGGGAATAGAAATGGATACTCTATTGTGCCAGAGTAAGCATTTGAGTCTTTAGGCCTCTTGACTCCTGTCTTGCCAAAAGTGAGAATAAGATTAAAAAAAAAAAATGGTTTGTGGAGGAATTGTTAGACTTTAAGGAAGGGACTTCTGTGGACACCGAGCCTTAGTACTCATCTCCCAGAAACTTAGTACTCCTCTCCCAGAAACAGTCAGGTATGGGTGTCTTTGGATCAGACCAGCAGTTCAGATAGTTCGGACACATGGACAGCCCTTCAGAGGTCCGGGATCACCGATCGGTATCTGAAGTTGTGATTAGAACCTGCTTCCAGAAACTTCTGTTGCTGAATCTCTGGTCTGTGGTGCTTAAAGCCAAATAACCAAAGCCCTGCTTTTGACCATGTAACATTTTTGAAATCAGGGTGTTTCAGAGGGTACCATTTGTAAAAAGATGCATAACTGGGATTTGAATAATTTTATTTTACTAAAGACCAGAAATAGATATCCCACTTAAAAAATTTCTAACGTTAATTCAGGACATAATTTCTTTATATATTTTACTGGGAAATTGCAAACTATTTGGAATTATATGCCATCTGGCCTTCATGAAAGTCGTTTCCAACTATGGAAGCAAAATCTGTTTCTCAAGCAAAACATGGCCAAGTGTCTGAGTGCAGACCCCCAGGCCTAATGGATTAATAAGTAGCTGTGTTATATGCCACTTTTTGCAATCTACCAGATAATGTTGCTTTTTTGGAGAGCTAGTGGTGATGAATTCTGTGGCTTTTATCTTTCTGCATTTATGTCTTCTTCCAAAGTAAGCACACTGCTTTAATGCTTTAACACTAGTCTGTTCACACTCGCATTACGGATTTTGGGAGATGTTAATATGTTGAAGGACACACATGTTTTAAGATTCTGCCATCTTTATTTGTTTGTAGTTGAAGGAGGGGTAGAGCTTCTTATCTTGTGCTGCACCTGCCACTTTCAGGAAGCCAGGAGAGAGGAGGCCCTGAGCCTTTACATCTGTTGAGTGTCTATTCTATTCCAAAGCCAGACACTGTATCCTCATTTTCTTATTTAATCCTTCTAATTTTCCTTCCTTCCTTCTTGCCTGCCTGCCTGCCTTCCTCCCTCCCTCCCTCCTTCCTTTCCCTCCCTCCCTCCCTCTCTTCCCTCCCTCCCTCTCTCCCTCCTTCCCTCTCATGCTGGAGTGCAGTGGTGCAATCTCAGTTCACTGCAACCTCTGCCTCCCAGGTTCAAGCAGTTCTCCTGCCTCAGCCTCCTGAGTAGCTGGGACTACAGGCATGCACCACCATGCTCGGCTAATTTGGGTATTTTTAGTAGAGATGGGGTTTTACCATGTTGGCCAGGCTGGTCTTGAACTCCTGACCTCAAGTAATCCAGTCGCGTCCACCTCCTAAATTGCTGGGATTATAGGCATGAGCCACTCCACCTGGCCAAATCCTTCTAATTTTCTGGGGTGGCTATTATTATTCCCCATTTTATACAGGAAAAAATATAAATCAGAGAGCTTAATACATTTGTCAAGGTGCACAGAGTTTGTAATAAGGAAACACCAATTCAAACCTAGGTCTGACTCCTTCCAGCACACATATATAGTATGTAATGTCACCTTTACATCTTTTCCCAAATTGTGTTATCTTTTCTAAGTGAAACCTACTAACATGAGTCTTAAAATCAGCCTTTGTTGCCAAAATACTTGACAGTGCGTTGGTCATTTATTCTTCCCCATTCTGGGTAGAAATCAGGGTTCTCTTTTCCTAGTGGAAGCCCCAGGACAGCTTATGTTTGCATGTCATGTGTCCATTTGACTTTTAACCAAAACACTAGCGTTTCACACAGTCCTGACCCATCAGCTTCTCAAAGGTGGGTGGCAGTGGTGAGAGACGATGAAGCTCATCTTAGAGGCACAAACAGGGCATTTTTGAACTGACACAAGTGCATCTGGTGTTTGACACGTGTTGGTTTCGGTGGCCTCTGTGATTTAGAGGAAGGAAAGGGCCATAAGTTCTCTCCTCCTCAACCTCACCACCAGGTGGTTTGTTGAAACAAAAGCAGATCCCAAACTGAATTCTCACACATCAAACACTGACATTAGGCAGAATGCACCAAAGTAGGCATAAAACCTGTTCCTGTAAGCTGGGGCAAGTCCTAGCTCTCCATCCTTAAGGCATGTTGACAAGTACTTGCAGGAGAGATTTACTCAGGGACAGCAATCTGCAAAAAGATCAGCTCCAGGGGACCAAGAAGCCTTCTTGGCAGGCTGTAAATGTTCTATTTTTTGATCCAGCTGATGATTATATGAATATTTGCAAGTGTAACATTCTGTATGTGCACTTAAGATTTGTGCAGTTTAGTATACCTGTTATTTCTCAGTACAAAATAAGGTGGAAATAAATGTTTGCCCTTAAATTATTCACAGTCTGTGAGCAGGGAAATTATCATATATTGTTGAAACCCATAAACCCTTTGAATTAGAGGTTTTCCATGGAAGGGTCTCCGGGTGGAGTGAAAGCACTCAGGGGTCTTTCATATGCACCATCCTGCCGAGGCCTCCTCTCTGGTGACCCCAGCCCATCCCTGTGGTGTCCCCTAGAGTGGACACAGTAGTTGCCTCTATCCAAGTGACCATCTTGGCACCTGGGATACCTTAGTCTTGGGCTACTGCTGCCTTCTTTCTTTATTCTTCCCTGTTTTAAGTAGAGTCATGCGTTGCTTAAGATAGGAAGCACTGTGAGAAATGTGACATCAGGCAATTTCATCGTTGTTGTGGGAACATCGTAGAGTATACCTAGCAAACCTGAATAGCAGAGCCTGCTACACACCCGGGCTATGTGGTACGGCCTACTGCTCCCAGGCTACAAACCTGTACAGCATGATACTGTCCTGAATACTGCAGGCAGCAGTAACACAATGTAAGGACTTGTGTAACTAAACATAGAGAAAGTACGGTGAAAATACAGAATTATAGTCTTATGGGACCACCAGCGTATACATGGGCTGTCACTGACTGAAACTCCATGATGTGGCATGCGACTATATATCCTTCTCTTGGAATTTGACTTCCTTTACTTTTTAGGCCGCTTTTGGTGGCTTTAACCAAATTCCTGATGAGGCTAGGCAGGAAGGTTCTAGGGGATGAAATAGATATATTTCCCTGGGCAACAATCCCAGAACTCCACCTTGGGGCTGGGCATGGGAGGGGCTGCGGGTCCCCTCTCTTTCTTTCCCAGAAGGGGAAAGGAGACAGGGGTAGGGGTCACCAGGGGGTCATGCTGGCAGAGCCCTTAGCTCTAAGTGCCAACTTTGATAGCTATTGGATTTGGCCTACTAAGCCCTGGCTGTTGCCTCCCAAGTGAAATTCTGCAGGACAAAGAGATAAAGATGACCCTGTATCAGCTGCCTCTAGGACAGGGTTGTGGTGTTTCTGTTTTGGTGGTTTTAGAATTCCTGTGACTTTCATTTATTGCCCATGTTTCTCTCCCTTTACATTGCACACACACCCCTCTCATCCCAGACTCTCGTAGACTCTCGTTTAACAGAACCTCAGCCTTAAAGAAAAAACAAAAGCAAAGCTTGTACACACACACACACACACACACAAACACTCCGCTGGTATTCCTAATCCACTGTGGAATCTGTTGCCATAGCAGTGGCTGCCCCCTCCCCGCCCCAAGCACAGACACACATTTCATCATTTGGGGCTCCCACCAGGTTTTTGATTTTTTTTTTCTCTTCCTCAAACAGCAACAGCCAACACTGCTTTTCCACAAACTATTAATATATCTTTACAGTACTCTCTTGCTACTTTTTAGATTGCATTTGCTTCTAACTTCGGGTACACCTAGTCATGCCCCCATCAGTAAGGCTAATTTTATGAAGAGGCTGGTGCTGGTTTGCTTTTAGTCTTACTTATTATTGGATCCAATACTAAATGAATAAAGAGATTTGGGGAGTTACCTAAGAGTAACATGGGAATTGAGCTCTATGGCTCTGGGCACCTTAATTTCATTTTCTGAGATTTTGTATTTCTTTTCATTGTTTTGATTCTAGCTTATTGCTTTAATGTACTCTTTTTTATTTTTGAAGAACTAAGTGTTAATGAAGGCGTAGGAAAGAGTATATGATAATTAGCCAGGTTTGATATCATAGTTAACTAGCTGGTTCCTAGACAAATAAATGATACTCTTCTTTTTATAATTAGACTATGTGAACATTAATAATGGAATGGGTTGGAGATATATATATATATGTATGTATATTTTGATGTTGTTAACCTGCTTAGGAAAGCTGTAGAATTTACTTGAACTTAGTGTGTTAAATAAAGTCCTGGTTTTCTGAAGCCAAAACCAAACATGTTAGTTACTCTTAACCCAGGGCTGTGGGAGAAGCCAGTGATTCTAGGCCCACATTTCCTCTTTGAAAACTAGAAACCCCTCCATCAGGGCAAGACTCCCAAAGAGCTGCAGCCTCCACCCCCCCGTCCCCCCGCCCGCCGCCCCGGGTTCAAGCGATTCTCCTGCCTCAGCCTCTTGAGTAGCTGGGATTACAGGCACCCACTACCATGCCTGGCTAATTTTTGTATTTTTAGTAGAGACAGAGTTTCACCATGTTGGCCAGGCTGGTTTTGAAATCCTTACCTCAGGTAATCCTCCCACTTTGGACTCCCAAAGCGTTAGGATTACAGGCATGAGCCACTGAGCCCAGCCTAGTTCCAGAACATTCTTATCACACCAAAAAGAAACTGTAGCCATTAAGCAGTCACTCTACTCTCCCCCCAGTAACCACTAATTATTGGCCTTTTGTCTCTATGGATTTGCCAACTCTGGATATTTCATATGGAAACATACAATGTTTATTTTTTTGTGTCTGGGTTATTTGACTTAGCCTAATGTTGTCAAGTTTCATTGGTGTTATAGCATGTATCAGTACCTCATTCCTTTTAATATCTGAATAATATTCCATTGAATGTGTATACCAGATTTTGTTCATCCATTCATCAGTTGATGGACATTTGGGTTCTTTCCACCTTTGACTATTGTGAATAACATTGCTATGAACATTGGTCTGCAACTTTTTGTTTGAGCACCTGTTTTCACTTCTTTTGGATCTATACCTAGGATTGGAATTACTGGATCATATGATAATTCTATGTTTAAATTTTTGAGAAATAGAACAGCTACCAAACTGTTTTCCACCATGGCTATGCCATTTTACAGTTCCACCAGCAATGTCTGAGGGTTCCAATTTCTCCATACTCTTTCCAACACTAGTTATTTCCCATTAAAAAAATTATTATAGCTATCACAGTGGATGTGAAGTGGTGTCTTACTGTGTTTTAAGATTTTTTATAGTACTGATTTTCTATGTGTCTGGACTCAAATTTTTGTATTAATGTTCTTAAGCCTGCTATATTGCAAAGCTACATGAAAAACCACCTATACAAAATTCCCTGTAAGAGAATGGCGTAAAGCTTCTTTTCCTTCTCGGCCCCTGCTATAGCTAAACATTGTGAGTCTGTAATCTGTAGTATGTTTAAGCCACTTGCAGACAATTTGTGGCAAATTAGAGATGATATCTGATGCCTCTGACCTTCTTTCTAATTTCTCTTTTTTAGGTTTTAGGGTTTCCTTTGGGCCACCCAAAATGTTTTTTAAATACTTTGGATAAGAGCTAAACCACCTGCCACTGGGGACTTCCATACTCTCGGCTCCCTTGTCATCTGATGGCATTTTGATTGTCTCGAGGCCAAGTGATTTGCTGTCCATGATGAGTGATGAGAAGAACCTTGGTGTGTCCCAAAAATTGGTATCACCTTCAAGGAGCACAAGTAGCTGCTCTTCCAAGCAAGGAAGTCGACAGGTAAAGTTTAACTCATGTAAATTTTAATATGCAAATGTAAGCCATCAAGTTTGCTGGTTAAAATGCACACATTTACTTGGGAAAGCCTGCTTCTCAGTTTAAGAGCATTTACTTTTGGTTATCTCTTGACTGTATGAGGAGAGTAAATTCTGTATAATTTTAATAATGTGTGCCTACCAGGTGGGAAGAACTGCATTTGGTTCTTCGTATAATTTTATTTAATTCTTGCAACTGTCCCCCAATGTAGATTTTAACATCTCCATTTTCCCCATGAGGAAGCTGACTCAGACTGACCAGGTTACTAGCCCAAGGACACACAGCTAATAAGGAGCAAAGAAAGAACCAAAGCTCAGTCTGTTTGGCTTCAGAGCCCACTCTTTCCTTTATATCCTGCTAAGCAAAACAAAAAAACAATCATTTTTCTGGTAATTATAATATCCACCCCAACTTTCTTCCCTTCATCAGACCTTTTATGGCAGCTTGTAACCACAGATTGCCCTGTTAGTAGCTTTGAGTCTCACCTGCTTTATATCTATAATGGATGAGGTAACCTAATCTACAGAAAAATGGTCCAAAGAAATTAAGTAGGAGGAAGAAAGAACTGAAACAAAGGACTGAATAATTAACTCCTAAATAACTGTTGAGTAATTATATATTGTTTCTTGGTTTCCTTTCTAATAAATCTTTGTTGGCAGAATTTGCTGGTTTTAGATCAGTGGCAGTAAATGCACATTAATCATTATAATTCTTCCCCCAGCAGTTAGATGGAGAGAGAATGAGCTGTCAGAAAGCTGAATTTCTGACCAAAGTGGTCTCTGAGCCTTTTCAGCACCTGCTGCTTCTGTTGGCATTTCCTTTTCCTCATGGAAAATGCTGGCCTGAGAAATCACCCAGAGTCTTTGGTTCCAGAATTGGAAGCAGCAATTAAGCAACTCCCACCTCAGTCACGTCTACACATTTATGACACATCATCAGGGGTCTGTCCAACTGAGCGTTGCCTGGGATAAGGAGCTTTGCCACCCATGAATCTGTGATTCCAGGAAATTAGATTTTGCCACAGACCTGACATTTGGGAAGCCCTCCAGGATCTCCCCTGAGGGATTAAGGAGAATTTTGTCAGCACTGTCATCGGTTCCTTCTGGGATTAAAAAAAAAAAAAAAAGACAAGACTAAAATTAGTCATTGGCTGATGCATCATGGCTCCCTGCAGTTCTGTTTTCATGAGGGTCACTGTGCTTGTCCTCTTTGTCAGCTTTCCACAGGAGTATTTTTCTCCCTAAGCCAAAACTCTGGTTGGGATTAAAACAGCATGTGGTATATCCCCTACCTGCGCCATCTTCCTTACACCTAGGGATTGTTATGTCCTTCTTTGATAAAGGGGGAGAACATGATTCATTTAAGTAGCAGGTGGTGATTACACCATAGGAATTGGAACAGTACAATGAAATTCTCAGATCAAATACTACAGAAACTTTTTTCAGTGTGTTATTTGGAATTGATTTGGTTTTCACAAAGCTTTTTTGGAAGTTACATCATGAAGGGTAAGAGGAATGTGCTTGATGCCTCAACTTTTATCCGACTTGGAATGCTTGGTCAGTCAGTCACTCATTCATCAAATGGTCATCTTTTATATTTAGGGTCTCCTGCTTTAACATGCATATAATGTGGCTTTATAAATGGAGACACTTATATTTCCTCTGTGGCAGAGAAGGTGGAGAATTTATTAAGTTTATTTTAACTTCAGCCTGAAGTTAGTTATAAAGCCCATGTTTGATTTCCAGAGGTCATTTTCCTGGTCCATCTGCTTTCTCATCCTTTTGTCGAAGAAAGGTGTTCTGTCCCAGGGTATGCTTAGTGTTTCCATCCACGTGGTCCACCTTGGCCCCCCATACCCAATCTGCCTTCGCAAACTGGCCCAAGATTGTGCTTCCGTCTTTAAAGGTGCTGCAGAGGTGCAGGAAGCTTTGAAGCTCTCCTCACTTAGGGCGCAGCCATTTCTGATGGTCTGTCGGTTGCTAAATATAAGGATGACACTGTGTTTCCAGTCACGTCACTGAAGAGTACCAGTTAAACACTTAAAACTTCAAGATTTACATAGTAAGAAATTTAATTAGAGGAATATGAAAATATAACTAAAGATAATCTGTACAAATACCTACTTGTATTTCAAACACCAGTTTAAAGTCATTTTCAAATTGCTTTCTTTCTTTCATCTGGAGGGGATACATCTGATATTGATTTTATTGGTCATTTTTCTTAGTGCTAGTTTTTCTCATGTGCTTTGGAATTGCAGCTTAGAGCTTCATCTAGAGATTGTTTTCCATGTATTCTTTCTCTGCGCTCACCCTGACCCATCTAGGGATTTGCTGTTGCCAACTTCCTACCTCCCAGGACCCCAGTGCAGAGTCAAGTCTAATATTTGCCGCAAGGGCCTTCTGTTCCATGATGATGATGGACCCAGCACCAGGCCCCAGACAGCATAGCCCAGCACCTGGCTGTGAGGCTGTGTCTCCCTTCTCACCTCTCCCTGGGCAAGCAGATCTTTAAAGCTCTCTTTCATTGTGGTGTGGGGGCTTCCCCCTCCACAGTTTCAGATTTCCAGTAGTGAGCCTGGCTCAGGTCCCAGCCTTTTCCTGATGACATTTTTCTCCTCATTAGCCCTCAGAAACAGGCTAATGGACACCTTTGTCTACAGTATACTTTACATTTCTATTTGGTTCTGATCCATGGAGATACTTAATCTTTTTTTGCCACATTATTCTTTTTTTTTCAGGTTTGTTGAGCTAATAAATGACAAATGAAAGTTGTATATATTTATGGTGTATAATGTGATGTTTTGATACATGTACACATTAGGAAGTGATTACCCATTATCAAGCTAATATACCCATCACCCCCCATAGTTATTTGTGTGTGTGTGTGTGTGTGTGGTAAGAACATTTAAGATCTACTTTTATAGCCAATATCAAGTAAATAATGCAGTATTATTAATTACAGTCGCCATGGTGTTACATTAGATCTCCAGAACTTATCAGACCCTGGTAACTACCATTCTATCCTCTGTTTTTGTAAGTTTGACTTTTTTAGATTCCACATGTAAGTGAAATCATGCAGCATTTTTCTTTCTGTGCTTGGTTTATTTCACTTAACATAATGTCCTCCAGTTCATCCATGTGATTGCAAATGACAAGATGTCTTTCTTTTTTAAGGCTGAATAGTAGTCCACTGCATAAGTATATGCACCACATTTTCTTTGGAAATATTTAATCTTGTTTCTTTATCACACAGACACAAAAGAGCCCTACATGTTTATAACTTTGTATATTTTTGCCATATTTGGAGTGAGGGTGGCATTTTGTATATTTTTGCCATATTTGGAGTGAGAGTGGCAATAGGGAAGGGGCATTAAATGCATGAACTTAAAACACCATCTTAGCTGGAAGACATGGTTTTTTAAAGTCATTTTTACTTAAATTCTCATCCAGTATTGCCAGGTGACCTTGAGAGTATCTGTACTTCAGCCACACTAGTTTTCTTTCACTTTCTGGAGCTGAATTTTCTCTTGTCCTTGTTTCTTGAACTGAACTTAAACTTGAACCTGGTCTTCCTATCTCAGACCTATTCATATAAAATCTCAAGGAGCTATGTGTTTATGTAGAGATACTGTCCTACCTATATACCTATGTTAAAAGAGCTTGCTTCCTTGAAGGAGAAAATGATTGAGACCTAGGTGTTTTCATTTTTACATCTAACCTAAGACAAAATGTACAACTTAGGGCCATGAAAACCCTAGGAGGAGGGTTCTATCATCTTTTAACTTAAATACTGGGGCTCCTGAGATTTTAAAAACAATAAGCCTCACTTTGCCAGTATGAAAACAACCTGTCAATAAAATCTCTTCAAGATAATTTGAGGAGAAAGGTATGCATAGTGATTAGAACATTAACTCTCCAATCTTGGGTCCACCCATTAATTGGTTCTGTGACCTTAAACTCTCCAAACCTCAGTTTTTTCATCAATAAAATTGGAATAATAATAGTTCTTTTCTCATAGCATTGTGGTAAGGATGAAAAATAAGCACTTATTCCAGGGTCAGACTCAGGATAGGTGCTGAGTAAATATAAATGTATGTTTTTATCATTATAATTAACATTAATTTGACCTTCAATTCTTATTTGTGAAAGTCCTGAATGCCCATAGTGGATAGTTCTAGCTTTTTTTCTCCCAGGAACTTTTACAGTATCATACGTGTACCACTCATACCTTTTTAGTGTTGTACAAAAGCCCACTAAAATATACACTGTATATGTGAATATATACTTTTAAAATAAAAAATGCCTTACTCTACACATTAACAAAATGCTTTTGTGACGAATACAATAGAATGTTTAATAATTGGGCTACATTGACATCTTTAGGCATAACCTATACCTAAAACAAGTGAAAAAAGTTGATGAATTCTTACCCCATCCTGCTAAGCCTTGCCCTTGCTTGGGTGGTAAATGATTTTCCCCTCTCGCCCTCTATGCCAGCATCTATCTCTTGGTAGTAGCTGCACAGAGCATTGTGTTAAGAAGGACTTTGCAGCTGAGTCTGCATTCAGGGGAAAGATTGCCGTGTTTTTAGCTGTGACTTCTGGGCATAAGGCAGGGAGAGCACAGCATGGACATTGTGTTTGTCACCCCTTAGTGATAGAGAAGAGTTAAAATCAAGAGCTCTCTGTTGCAATCTTTATATTGTGTTATTGGATGAACTTCAGGCAAGTGTAGGTTGTCTCAGTTCTCCATTCATAAAATGGAGGAAAACTCAACTCCTGCTTTTTCCCGTGGAATGCGGTAAGAGAAAATTGAGTGTTTTCAGTGGCTAAAAGACATTGACAGTCTTTGGAGAAAAGTCCTCTGTAAATTTAAGAAACTGGTATAATTACGGATGAGCTGCCTTTACTTTGGCCAGTTCTGGAAGCAGAACTCACATGACCTTGTTTCAAAAACCGTGACACTCTACAGAATTGGTTCTTTTTGAAGTAGATCACTTTTCAGATATCGTGTCTTCACCATAGAGGAATCTACTTTTCTTGTAGGAACTAAAGGGACCCTGCCTATAAGAAAAAAATAGGTTGTTGGTCCCTCCTGACTGTCTTAATCATACCCTATTATTGTAGAGTTCTAAGTGGATCTTCAGTGTTCTTCCTCATCCCAGGTTTTGGCTCCACTATTCCTTTAGCTAGAATGATCATATGAAACCCTGCTGCCCTTTTGAATTATGTCATTTCCTTAGCAAGAATTTTTATTTATTGCTTTAAGCATTTAAAATGATTTTTATAAAAACCAAGATTTGCTCATTGTAAATCATTTACATAGTAAATGTGAATTGCTATTCTTTAATTAACTTGTGTTTAAATAGCTGCTGATAGGTCAAATAAAATGCCTGAAAATGACCGTGGTTTGTGCAGGTCATTGGTGTCATTGTCAGATGGTTTCCTTGCAGTCCTGGGGATGAAAGGCTGATTAGAGTTGATTCATGAGAGACAAGGAACAGAGGAATAGAACAGCCCAGTTCTGCCAGGCCCCTCGACAGGATTTGAGAGAAGCCTTCACAAATGTTCTGGTTTGGAACCTTGAGCTTGGCTAATACCATGCTTAACACTGCCATCGTCTTTCCTCTTTCGATTGCTTCATTGGTTAAAAAAGTATATGGTTGTTTAAGTACTGGGTCCTGTTTATACATCCTTTTATTTCTCATAGCACCTAGGACAGGGCTTTGCATGTAGAAGATACAAATTGTCGGACTGAATTTATTGAAAACCAGCGACAAATATCCTTCTATTGGGGCAGGTGAGAATGTATGGCCAGGTATACATGGAGAACATGCGGGAGCAAAAAGCCCACAGATTCTTAAGCTCTTCCACTCCAATGACAGTTGTGAGGATCTGTAATAAAATGAAGAAGGGCTTCCCCATTGATTTTATTCTGGCAAATGATGGCATCCATAAATGTTCTTCTATACCTGTGGTCTGTGAAGGAACTACTCTATTGAACGTCTGAAACAAAAGTAAAGACGCAGCTCTAGAAACTGATGCTTGTTCTCACCGGTTTTGCTTTTTGCCTGCTGGATAACCTTGCCATGTTTTTTAAACACATTCTGGGTCTAAGCTTTTTAGCTGTGAAATTTGGATAATTTTGCTTACTTTTGAGAACTAAATGAAACAGTAAATAAGAAGCATCTAGACTAGCATATGGGAAACATTCAGTAAGTGTAGATTAAATTAATGAATGAATAAACATGCAGTTGCTTAGTAGAAAGATTACCATTCACAAAGTCTTGTAGATACATTTAAGTGGGTTAAGGAATATCTAAGTAGGAGGGAGAATTGCTATTTTAAAATGTGTAAAATATGAGTAATTGCAATTTCCTCTTGTCTTTTTCCCACTGCCCCCTTACATTTCCTTCCTAGAATTTTCAAAGTAACACATTCCAGAGGCCAGATTAGCTTGATAAAGATGACCAAGTATGCTTTGTCTTTATCAAAAGAGTCCTATAGCCTTGAGTTTTATTTCTTCAGCCAATATGTATTGAGAGCCTGTTATTAAAAGGCCCTGAGCAGGGATATACGAAGCTATGAAGGACAGGACAGCCGAACAGTTCATCATAAATAAGAAATCAACTCTGATTGGAAAGAGTATGAGTGGTAAAGAGAGCACAGCCTCTATTCAGTTTTAAAGTGTATTGTTAGCATTTGGCATAGAAGTTAGCAATAGAGAGTAAATCCTGTCAAAATAATTGACAAGTGCTTCACTCATGATTGCAGGGGTTTTGAAATGGAGAGATCTATTGCTAGGTAAGTTTCCATACAATTATGCAATTCACTCTTGTCACCCTGCTATTTCTGGGCTGAACTACAGTGGCTTGAACTCTCCCAGGGTCACCTGATGAGAGCTTATTTATGCAGGGTATTAGATTATGCTGCACTCCAGAGAGCCCAGCCTGGCTGGGCTCAGGGCCAGAACTCATAAAACAGGTGAGTGGAATGGGGAAGAATTTGCCAAGGAGGGAAAAGTGAATTAACACTTTAATAATGTCCAGGTGTTTATCATTTCAGCTGTCTGGGTATTGAAAATGCTTAGTCCCATTTCTTTCTTTTTGTTTGTTTGTTTTTGAGACAGAGTCTCACTCTGTTGCCCAGGCTGAAGTGCATTGCTGCAATCTTGGCTCACTGCAACCTCTGCCTCCTGGGTTCAAGCGATTCTCCTGCCTCAGCCTCCTGAGTAGCTGGGACTACAGGTGTGCACCTGTAGTACCACCATGCCCTCAGGTGATCCACCCCCTTCGGCCTACCAAAGTGCTGGGATTACAAGTGTGAGCCATCACACCTGGCCCCATTTATTTCTTTTAATTTCATAATGTCTTTAGAGATACTAAGATTTAGCATCTCTAAATTTATTTCAGTATTCAGTATAGGCTGAATAAACACCACAAGAAAGTCCAGTCAAGGAGGAGGGACCTTGGAAACATCGTGGTTGTCTCACACTGTTCTATGATGATCATAGAAGAGGAGAGGCAGCGAGCATGAACTCTGGAGCCAGACGGCCAGTGTTTGAATCTCCGGCTGTTTATAAGTTGTTTGATCTTGGACAAAGTTAATACCCTCTCTCTGCCTTGTTTTCTTATTAGGTGTAGGTTGCTTAGTTTGAAGAGAGCCTGTAGTAGGAAGTGCTATGTAAGTGTTTGACAAATAAACATTCACCTTTTGTGAGCAGAGGAGTCCCGGGAGCCCTTAAGCAATGTCACAGCTGCTTCCCTGCTTCATCTTTTCAGCTGGGAGGTGGGTGGCACAGTGCAGGGGCAGGCAGCTTGGCTTGTGTCTAGGCTGCTTTCAGAGGAAGACTCAGCATGGGACACTCGAAGTGAAAACTCTCCGATAGCATCTTCACAGCTCATAATATCCTTTCATGCTACCCTTTGGAGTCTCAGCACAACTCAGTGAGGTCTGTAATGTTTCCCCCACTGTGGAAAGGAAATACAGCCCAAAGATATTAACTGATTTGTTTGGAGTCCCATGGCTAATAAATGGTAGGTGACCCGGCAACCAACTGTTTGGAGAGCACTGGGTTTCTTTAGATGCTAGAAGACTTCAGAAGTTAATTCAAGTTCCATGCCTTATGTACAAATGGTTGTTATTTAAACAAGCCTCCCTCAGCTCACATCTTTATGAATGCAGGGCCAAGAAGAACGTGGATGATTGAAGTAGCCTTAGGATCCCTGTTTGCCTGGAGCTGTTTTTTGTTGTTGTTGTTGTTTGTTTGTTTGTTTTCTAGTGGACCCCACTGAGAAAAATAATTAACTATATAGTTCTTATAGTTTTCTAGATTCTCATTTTCTGGACCTTTTACTTCTCCTCCTTACTGCTGACCTTTTAGCCACCCCTATGGTTATAACATACCTCAGAGGCAGGAAGGCTGAAGAAATAAGACTGAGCTCTCAATATATTTCCACTCTGAGTAAGTCTTATAAGACACAAACAAACATTTGATATCAGAAGAGGTTAAAGTATCAGCTCAAATGACATATTTGAGTTGTCAGGACTTCTTTGTTCCTCTCCACATCCACAAATGACAGACTGTCAGCTGCATTCCACACTCTGAAGATCACGAGAAACTGAACTCTTAAAACACTTCCGGAAAGTTGCTGAACTGTCTGTATTGTTCTGCAATTCTGGAATAATAATCACAGCAAATATATTTGGGTGAGATTTAGAAATATTACTTTGATGAAAACTGCATGGGATGCCTTAAGAAAATAAATATATTTATTCATGGTTGGCAGTGGGCACATTTAAGATACAGGAAGGCAGAACCCTGGCCCAGATGCTCTGGTTGAGAGCACAGCATAGCAGCTGTACAAGGTAATGGAATGTTCTCAAGAAGCTATTGATGCAAATGTGAACTGAGCTGACCGATTCAATAGCTCTTTCCTGGGGAGGGGAAAGTCTGCTTCAGTAATTTGATAATATTAAAATACTAAAGGTCCAGAAGTGACAGTGCAAGAAGTAGGACAGAGGCACAACAGAAGACTTCCCTAGTGTCATCTGACATCCCTCTAAAACCTACACCCTGGCCCTACCGTCAAGTTCAGCTGTGTTTTCCACTGCATCTGTACACAAGCCCACGTCACCCTAAATCACCTCCTCTCTGTTCCTACTTCAGATGAATCACATTCCTGGCACATCTTGGCCCCGTGGTCCCTGGGGCCCTGTGTAGTGAGCTGAATCATCAAAAGACATGTTCACTTCCTACTTAATTAAACTAAAAAGTTTCTGCACAGCAAAAGGAAAACCGTGAACAGACTACCTGCAAAATGGGAGAAAATATTTGCAAACTATGCTTCCAACAGGGAACTAATATCCAGAATATACAAGGAACTCAAACAGCTCAACCACAACAACAAAAAACAAATAATCTCATTAAAAAAACAAGCAAAGGACATGAATAAACATTTTTCAAAAGAAGACATGCAAGTGGCCAACAGGTATATGAAAAAATGTTCAACATAATCATCAGGGAAATGCAAATCAAAACCACAATGAGATATCATCTTATATCAGTCAAATGACTATTAATACAAAGACAACAACATGTTAGTGAGGATGCCGAAGAAAGGGAACTCTTTCACACTGTCAATGGGAATGTAAATTAGTACAGCCTCATCAGAAAACAGTCTGGAGATTTCCCAAAGAACTAAAGAACTACCATATGATCTACTGGGTATCTAACCAAAGGAAAAGAAATAAATATATCTAAAAGGTACCTGCACTCATATGTTTATTGCATCAGTATTTACAATATCAGAGATATAAAATTAACCTGTTTCCACCAATGATTGCATGGATGACGAAAATATATACACACAATGGAATACTGTTGAGCCATCAAAAAGAGTGAAATCATGTATTTTGCAGCAACATGGATGGAACTGGACCAGGTCATTATCTTAAGTGAAATAAGCCAGGCACAGAAAGACAAATATCACATGTTCTTATAAGTGAGTGCTAAAAAATGTATTCAGGTGGACATAGAGAGTGGAATGATCTAGATAATGGAGACTCAGCAGGTGAGGGAGGGGGAGAAATTAGGTAATGGACACAATGTACGTGGTGATGGATACCCTGAAAGCCCTGACTTGACCACTATGCAAACTGTGTATGTAAGAAAATTGCACAGGTACCCTATAAATATATACACTGTTTTAAAAGAAAAAGATGTGTCCACATCCTAATGCTGGAACCTGTGAATGTTACCACATTTGGAAAAAGGACCTTTACAGATGTAATTAATTTAAGGATTTGAGATGAGTAGGGCAGCTCAGATTATCCAGGTGGGCCCTAAATTCACTGACAAATGTCCTTATAAGAAACACGTTCGGGAGAAGACAGACATAGAGGAGAAGGTGATGTGATGGTGGAGGCAGAGATTGGAGTGATGCAGCTACAAGCCAAGGTATGCCATGGAATGCTGGCAGCCACCAGAGGGAGAGGCAAGGAATGAATCCCCCTGAGATCCTCCAGAGGGAGTGTGGACCTGCCAACACTTTGATTTTGGACCTCTGGCCTCCAGAACGGCTAGAGAATAAATATCTGTTTATTTAAGCCACCAAAGTTTGTGACTGCTCATCAAGTTGGCCTCAAGAATCTAAGACACCCTGCTGCTTACTGTGTGTCATTTTTTCTGGGAGTCCCAGCTCAGGTGGATCTAGGCCTTGGAGATTATGCCTGTCTGAACTCCTGCAGCAGGTTTGTGTGAATCTCCCATTTGACAATTTACAAATTTTCAACCTTGTGTTATCCCTTGTATTAACATTTGTAATGTATGTTAGCTTCTTGAGATCCAGCACTTGATTTTACATCTTTGTATCTCTAGTTCCTGATAATGAGCTTTGGACCTCTAAGCAGGGACCCCCCTATTAAAAAGAAGCTCTGTTACAAACTGGACTATAACATACTTGGCACTAAAGTCATTCCTTCTTTGATTTGTAAAGTTCTCTGAGATCTTAACATTGTCGCTAGGTTCTCATTATGAGAACCAGTTATTGTGTAGCACTGTGAAAATAATTCACTTCTGATTTGGATCAAGATAAAGAAGAGTTTATTGTGCTAAACTTCTGCCACCTACTCCTGTGATTCTAAGTCATGCATGTGTTGATTAGTCAGAATGTATCTCTGCTTTGATTGCAAATTTCAGTTAGCTCTGAAAAAATAGTTTTGAGCACTCTGTAAGAGAGAGCACTGTTCTCAGCTGGTGCTGTCCAGCAAAGCAGTGGGTCTCCTTGAAGAGTCATGAATGCCCTGTAGTTGGCATACAGGAGTATTATATCTGAGTGCAGAGTCTGTGATTCTCTTCTGTGCCCAGACACCAAAGGGCAGGGCTCTGTGACATGTCACTGAAAGGTTTTTTTTAAATTAAAAGATGATAAAGGTAAAATATTAAAACAGTCCTGGGTGATATAAAAAGGAAAAATGTCTCACCTCAGGCCCCAGTCCCATTCACACAGGAGCCTGTTTTGGAGTTTTTCTCCCCTTCATACAAGGTGTGTGCTCATGAGTTGGAGTCAAAAGACCTGGGTCCTGGTCCTTAAAAGCCCCTCACTCATTTTTCGCGGCCCCAAACGAATCACTCAGCATAGATTCCTCATCTCTAAATGAAAGAGCTGGGTAAATGACTTCCTCATTCTGTGTCACACTCTGAGACTTAAATATTCCATGATGGAACAGGAAAGCCAATCATTATGGTATACTTTGAAGGAAAGAGAAAAACTCAGAAGAGACCCTTGAGTCACTTGGGTGGACAGAGCTATCTTGTCTTTATTGACTAAGCCACAAGTGTATGGAGGGCAGAAACATGCCCCTGGAACAAAAGACAGACTTGTTCCGCTGGGGGAGAGAGTAGGGGGGTGAGAGGCAGGACTGGTAGGGGAATGTCAGTAGGTGGCCCTGGATGGGCTCAGCTGAGTGCTAGTGTGCTTCTAGGTGATCTTGTCCACAGTGGACACTCAGCTGCGAGATTCTGCGTCGGATCTCGAGACGCAGTCTGCAAATGGGTTCTGCCTCTTTGTGATCTTGCACAAACTAATTTGGAGCTTCAATTTTCTCATCTGTAAAATGAGGATAATAATGCTTTCATTATAGAATCACCACAAGGTACATATATTAAAAAAATAGTAGTTGTCACTTTTATAACTATAATCACTACCACAATAGCAACTATAAAAACCCCATCACCACCCCAGTGGGCTGCATGGCCAGAGAGGAATGACATTTATGGGCTGGGTGTTTTCATCTTTAATAGTGTAAGAGACCCTGCTTACCAAACAGAGCATTAGGAGGAGAGAAAAATGCATAGAAGATGCTGTTTGTAGCTTTAAGGGGCTTGATACAATTAGGGGAATATTTAACAAATATTAATGGCTTCCCAGTATATCTGAGGGGCCTAAAAACATGCCAAAGTAATTGTAGCCATAAATGCTGAGTGAGTGATCAACAGCGTGGAAATAGTCATATGTGCATTGAAGTGTTTTTATTAATGCTGTTTTAATTATAAATCCGTCTGTGGTCAATACAGTTGGAAAGCGTTTTTCTCTTTGGAAACTCAGGATGGGAATGACCTCAGGTGGAGCCACTGACAGAGCTGGCAGCCCACGGGATTTTGTCTCCTTGTTGTCAGTATCAGCTGCTGGCAAGGACTGATTTTCCTTCCCTTTCTCAAGGGTTCACCACAAAGACAGCATGAATATTCTCCCATTATCTAAGTAATGAAGGCACCAGTGTTTTTGGTCTGTGGCTAACCAAGTAGTAAGACTTGAAACATTCTGGGGCCTGAATTATCTGGATATTCACTTCCCTAGCCCTGGCCTGAGGTTGGAGAGCTACATCTGTGTGTGAAGGGAAAGAAGGGATGGTGACGGTGGCGGGTGATGACTGCTACTCCCATTTAGTCATCAGAACCCAAGTGGAAGCTTCATTGCTCAGTCTCCTGTTTTCTTTAATCTTCTCACTTAGATCCCAAAGTCAGGGATTGTACCCGAGGTTATAGAGCTAATGCAAATGCTGCTGTTTAGTATGACATGAGTTTATGATAGAAGATTTAGAAAGGATCTCATAGCTCACTTGTTCTAAACTCCCTGCCAGTCTTTGAATCTTCTCTGTGGTGCCTCTGCCAGGTGACCACCAGCCTCTGATGGAGCACTCCAGAGACTTTCATAGATCAGCCATGTTTTTGCCATTTTTCATAGCACTCATTAGATAGTAAGACAACCCATCCTTTAGGCAGAGCTGGAATCCAGGGCCTTGTAGTTCCCACCCATTAGTCCTGGTTTTGCCTTCAGATTCTGTCAAGTCAAATCCCAATTTTTTGAGACAGCCTGGTCTCCTGGAATGTGGCTACTCAAGTTGGGCTTATGGTCCAGCAGCAGTGATAGCCTCATCTGTGCAGGTGCAGAATCTCAGTCCTCCCCCAGACCTACTGAACTTAAATCTGCATTTTTAACAAGATCTCCAAGTGACTGATATGCAAATTACAGTTTGAGAAGCACTGAGTGAGAGCTCATACACTACCTTTCTCCCAACTAATTTTTTCTTTTCTTAAAAATTGCCATTGCTATCAGGTCTGCTGGTGCTAAACAAACAAACAAAAAACCATAGCTGAGAAACATTTAACAAGAAACAACAACTCCAGCTCTCAGTGATTGAAATGTGAGTACAGTTTTGGTCTAGCATCAGTTAAAGCTGTCATTCTATTAATTGAAAATATATTGACAAGTATTGTCAGTGTTCATAGAACAATCATAAAAGGTAATATTGATGATCGTTAGCCTTTCTTAATAGGCCGTGGAAGATCTTGAATGCCTTTAAAATCATTAAAGACAGATTAAATTACATGATTTAAGGCTGGGTATTGCCTTGTGATTTTTAAAAAACTGATAAACAGATTAAGTGAGTAATCAGGACACCCGTTTTCCAACCATGCCTGATAGAGGCAACCACAAAACTTTCTTCCCCAACACTCTTCAGCTGCAAGAAGAATAAAAGTTTTAATCGTTTTCTATTTCTGACATCACTGCAAGGGTAGTGACTGAGGATTCAGCATTTGAAAGGTGCCTGTGGAAACAGCTGTGCTGGAGGGAAGTGCTTTCAATTCGTGCACTCAGCAATATGGAAATTAACTTGGCCAGCGCATGAGCATGAATAAATGCTTAGCTGCCTTTGCAATCACAAAGCAGCTTTCTATCTTTGGCACTTTTCAGACATTCAGTAAAACAGACTAAATTTAATGCCAGATGACAGCACCAGACTGTCTTCAGTGAAACTCATGCAAAAACCTTAAGAAGCCACATCCCCCAACCCCTCCCATGTTTCTCTCTCCACCTGGTATTCATGGTGACCTTTAAGCTTGACACCCCACAGGATGAGACATCAGTGCAGCCGTGTTGGGCTAAGTCAGCAGGGCCTTGATTTCCCCAAGGGCCCAAGTCTACCCTGTACTGTGTCTCAGGATATGCAGCTCAAGGTGCCTGCCCTACTCTTGGGGTCACCAGGAGATACTCCTAAGTCCTGGTTCCTTTAGCCAAGAGAAACCAACATCCCTCTTGTTTTCTGTCCTGAGTGCCAACTCACTCTAATCCAGCACACATTATTAAAGTCCCATGTCCCGAAGGTTCTGGGGGACTCTTTTGATACCCCCCTTGCTTCGCAGACTCATTCAGTAAATATTTATTTCGGCCCCTATTTCCCAGGTAGTAGGATTGTAATAAATAAGACACAGTCCCTGTCCTCACGGAACCCATGTTCTAGCTAGGGAGGCTGACAGTGCAAGGTGACTGTCATCCAGGGAGGAGGTTTGGGCCTAAATGAGAATTTACCTGGCTAAGAGGTAGATGGGGCAGGCTTTCCAAATATGAAAAAAATGAATGGCGAAGACTTGGCAGCCTTAAAATGCACAGGCTAATTTCCCTTCCCTGTTTGGTGGGATTACAGGATAGGGAAAACAGTAGCTATCTCTGAGCAGGGTTGAAGACCTTACTTGCCTCCATCCATACTGCACTGTTTCTTAACTCCTTCCAATTGTCTCAAGGTCTTGGCCCACCACTATTCCTCTACCCAATGGGATTTACTCCTTTTTCTTCATTAGAATTTACATACTTATACTACAGTAAAAATGCAGTATGCTATAAAATGTGACAGAATGATTAAAAATGTAAGTTCTGCAGTCAGGTGGCTTCGTCACTTGGTTTTGTAACATCAGGGAAGTTATCTAATTCTCTCTTCCTCAGTTTCCACATGCAAAAAAATAAAGAATACTAATAAATCCAATCTCAAAGGTTGTGCAGGAATTAAACATGATCATGTAAGTATGGTATTTAGCACATTATCTGACATATAGAAGATGCTTGTGTTAGCTATTGTAGTTGCTCTATTCTTTCAACATATTTATTAATATCTACTATGCACTATTTTAAGTAGTGAACAAGACAGAAAAGGTTCCTGCTTTCATAGAGCTAGAAAGTCTTCTCCAATTATTTTATATTATTATTGTTTATATAGTTAGGTTTATGTATTATTTCAGCCGACCCCACTGGATAGTATTTCCTGAGGCACTATTCTTTTGTGTTTTAAATGGCATGCTGTACAGAATTGTGGATACAGCTTAATATCTCTTTGTAGGCCAGCTACTCAGTGCCATTTACTTGGTTTGAGAACTTATTTTCTTGGTTTGAGACCCCAATAATGAATAAACCAGGAGAAATCTCTTAGTTCCTACTAAATATATACTTAGTACTTTACTAGGATTCTAAGCAAGTTGAAAAGATGGTCACTGTGATAGCTTGGGAAAAAAAGACCAAAGCACTGGAGATAAAAATGAAAGGGAAGAAAAAAAAAAACCTTAGAAGTTAATTAATTGCTAAATTATTTGGTAATGGACAGTAATAATAATGTAATTTACAGGAAAATGTGACTGATGTGGTTTGGATAATTTAGAAATTTCATGGAAGGAGGTAGAAACCAAACTAAAATCCTGAAGAGTTCACATCATTGGAAAAGATCAAGAGAAGATTCTGGGAGGCCAAAATATAAGTAAATCGCCAAAGTGGAAATAAAGACAACCATTTTGTCATCCTCATTTTTATATTGCATGAAGGACAGGACACAATGAGGCCCCATAAATGGTTGTTGACTTAAGTACAAGTGAGGAATTAATGGAATGGATGAGAGCCGAGGTTAGGATGGTGGCTGGGCAATAGAGAGGAAGGGAAGTAGAAAATACACATTTTGAAGATGGAACCAACAGGACTTACTTACAAGAAAATATTAAAGCCTTCACAATTTTCAAAGTGATTTCACATACTCTGTGTCCTGGGCTAGTATTCTTTCTTACAACAGCACACAGAATTTGTACCAAGTTAATTAGTGGTTCTTACCCTGTCATCCACGTAACCAATGTCCTCTTATTATGACCAGTGTTTTAGTGATTGCTTTACTCTCCTCCAAAATTTACTCTCCTATAAATTCGTATATATATAAAATTTATATATGTAAATATATATTATGTATATGATTATATATTAAAAATTACATATATATATAATTTTTTTAAGAGACAGGGTCTCACTCTTTCACCCAGGCTGGAGAGTGTAGTGGTGTGCTCATAGCACTCTGTAGCCTTACACTCCTGGGCTCAAGTGTTCCTCCTGCTTCAGCCTCCCAAAATCCTGGGATTATAGGCATGCGCCACTATGTCCAAATGATATTCATTATTAATGTAACCTACTTGAATATATAATTTTGAAAATGTCAGCATCATGCTTTACTATAATATAAAGGAAAATTCAAAGAATGTGGTTAATGTTAAAACATATATTTCGATATGTAAAAGTCCAGGCATGACTACACCAGAAGACATAATGAAGTGATCAGATATACCTATACATAGAAAGTGACAACTGCAAATGGAGAGGATATAGGTGTGCTACATTAATAACTCAAATAGCATGGCCTTCAGCAATATCGTTCTCTAAAATAGTAGGAGACACTTGGTAAAGTTCCAAAAAGAACAAAATACAGTCTTCCCTCAGTTACTCCGCACTTACATCCCAAGAGTGTATAAAAACCATGCGAAAATACTGTGATATATGTGTGAAACAGAGTTTGGTTCCATGCTCAAGTGATTTTAAGCACATTTCACCTACAGAAATGGCTAATGGCACTTTGGGAAGTCTTTGGGGTGTGGGACGGCGTTTTCATTGTGCAAGACCGAGGCATTGTGGGACATCTAACATTCCTGGCTCCCAGCCATTCCATGCCAGAGGCATCTCCCTATCATTGTCACAACCAAAAGTGGCTCCAGGATTCCACAGTGTCCCCGAGGGAGCATTTGCAACCTCACTGAGAAACACTAGGCTGGATGTTGGCCTCACGACTCATGGACGGTGACAGGGAAGTTGGCGATGAGGCAGGGGGCAGATTTGGATGTCCAGTCCAGAAAAGGAGTTGGTTGCACTGCTTTTTTAGTCAAGGAGAGTCTTCACTTTCTTAAATATTTCAAACCTGGCTTTTCCAACCTGGTAACAGTTTCAAGTTCTGACCCCAGGTGGAAGATAAAATGAAGAAAACACAATATTTTGTAGGAAAAAAAAATGCAACTCCTTTTTTTGTTTATTTATGTTAAGGGCCAACAGATGTGCTTTAATTCCCTGCCCTTCTTGGTGGGTCACTGATAGGAATGCACTCTGTCTCAGGAGGAGGAACAATCCAGTTCTAACAGGAATTTTTGAAATAGTTCTGAGATTTAATTCTTGTTTTCCTTTAAACTTACAGGTATGATCTTATCTACTTTTTCTTCAGTTTTGTAAAGGATGCAATAACGTCTGATTCCTCTTGGTATTTGCATTGTGCACAATCGAATGTTTTGAGCAGATGTGTATGATTATTTAGTATTAGTGCTCTGCAGGTTGCTTCTGCCTGGGAGTCTTAAAACAAACAAATCAAAAGGGCTTGATCCACTTAGAGTACTTTCCAGAGGATTTTAAGTCTTGGATTTTTATTTAACAATGACGATACCCACACCCTCTTCTTTCACAATTGTGGGTGCATTGTATCTAATTTGTAAATAGTCATTTGGCTCAAAGATACTGGGCACATTTCAAATGCACGCTAATTTATGACATTCCAAGAAGATAAATCTGTTTGCAGACTTATTCCAAGACTAAGTTTATTCATTTGCCAATCAGATGCATACTATTCACAGCACAGCAGGTTAGGCATTGTGGGGAAATCAGAAATACTCTGGACCCTTTATGCCCTCAAGGAGCCTGCTGTCCAGCAGGGATGATAAAACCGCATGTACATGTTATCATAAGTAAGTGGTGAACCTCCAGAAAAGTAAGATGGAGTACCTATGGAGTCTCCAAGGATGAAATGGTATTTTCCACTGGAGGAGGTGAAATTTGAGGTGGAATTTTTAACTTGACAACCTTAAAGGTTCATTAACATTTAGATGGGTAAAATGTGTTAAATTTTGTGGAATGGCTTTCTGAGCTAAAATAAATTCAAGTAAGTTTTTTTTTTTGGTGTTTTTAAGTAATAGGAAATCTGACTTCCCATCACTTAGTAGTATGCATTTATTGTCTGAGTGTAATTAAGTGACTTGGAATAATTGGTAATAATTTTGTTATGAAGAAATCTCATTCAACATTGCTACCTTCCTTAAAAAAAAAATCCTCTAATTTAAAAGCTGGATCTTTTTTCGAAGCTTTGCTTTTTTTTTTCCATTGAAGAAGTCTTTTTCACAACTCCAGATCTTGGGATACCACTGTGATATTTTAAAACTCTGGAATGTACCTTTAATTGGATTCACAGTAAAGTGCCATCAGATAGAAGGCAGACCCATCACGATCATTATGTAAAGAATTCAGTTGCTAACGTAGGAAAGGGTTCTCATTACCAGGTGGGTCCCACGTATTGAACTTGAGGACAACACAGAAACTGAGCCAGAGCCACTCAGGACCCTGTGTGGTTTCTGTGCCCTCCCTGTTAGACCACTTGTGTCCCAGGACTTGAATCTAACTGCCTCCTGCTGCTCCCTGGTGCTGGTTCAGACTCACTGTCCATCTCCCAGTGCCCTTGGCTTCTGCCTGTACCACCTGCCTGTGGGCTGGAGATTTGACTCAAAGCAAGTTAGTCCAGGTGAAATCTTGGCTGAAGTGTCATGCTTGTCAAAACTTACTCTGTGTTGGAAATGTTTTCTGTCGGGTTTGGCTGGCAGTTACTGAGTATATGTATAAATGTAAAAATTTATCATTTTTATCAAGGCATACTCTTAAGATTCATGCATTTCATGTATATTTTACCCCAATAAAAATGTAAAAATAATAATAAATTCTCCCAGTCACTGAAGTATTGCTACTTTTGGTTTATCTTGGGGTGATTAGCAATGATGTATTTATTTTTAAGTATTTAAAAGTAAATTTTCAGAACTTTTAGTGTTCTTCTATTTCTTTTAAAATTCTTTTTCAATTAGTTGAAATAACCTAAATAGCCAATAGTGGAAGATTAGTTGTAACAACTATTTGTAATAATTGGCCAAAGAAAGAAAAGTTTTTGAAACAAAGATGGAAAAAACAAATTTCTGGGAAAAAAGAGTGAAAATTCTTGTTGCAAAAGTATACTTTTGATGCTTCCAGATTTCCAGTACATTTAAATACCTAGAATTTGTGGATGCTGATTTTCAACAAAATAATTATTTCAATCAAGTTGTCATATTTGCTGATTTGCATTGTCTCATACTGTTCAGCCAATTCTTAAACCAACTTCCTTCCCCCAACACCACACACACACACACACACACACACACACACACACACACACACACACACACTCTCTTTCGGTTAAAATTCAGACTGAAGTCTAGTGCTGAACGAACAGTAATTGCATGGTAATGTCAAACTGAACAAAAATAGAACTTACAGGAAAATCTTTACATTTAGCTGTGCCTATTAAGGTTTAAACACCGAAAGAAACATTCCCTTCTAAAAAAAAAAGAGCTTTAAAAAAACCGAAATTTGATGCCACTAAATTATAGAATTAAATCTGTGAAACCCAGGGACTGTATGGAAATTAAATTTGGATTTCTTCTCCCCAACAAACCCAGCCAGCCTCCCCATCTTGAATAAATTTACTGACAGGATGCAGTGCTTTTTACCATTATTATTTTTCAAAAAGATAGACATTTAACATGAACTCTTTTGTTGGAACAGGACAGCTGGGAAGTGGTGGAAGGACTGAGGGGGGAGATGAATTACACCCAGGAGCCACCAGTTCAGAAAGGATTTTTGCTGAAAAAGAGGAAGTGGCCCTTAAAAGGCTGGCATAAGGTAAGGTTGGTCTTGGCCTCCCCTTTATTTGCACTCAAACTGCCCCACTCAGCACCTGGTTCTTAGGCACTCATATTTAATTTCTAGTTGGAATTTGAGACCAAGAAAAGGGCACCTAAATTGAATGCCTTAATTAATAATACTTTCTTCCCCACAGAGATTCTTCTATCTGGACAAAGGAATCTTGAAATATGCCAAGAGCCAAACCGATGTAAGTCTTTTTGTGGGCCCACTGTGGTATTGGAGAATCCTAAAGGGGTAACCGTCAGCTCAGAGATGAGAGTGTGTATAGTTGAGGATAGCTTTTCTCGGAACTGGAAACCATAGAGGGGAAACACTTCTGTCTGAGCTCTGGGTTCCAGGCAGGCTCAGTTCTTCCACCAGGTCAAGGTGCAGGGGCTCCCGCAACACTCTCTGGGCATGCAGAAGTCTGTTCTGGTCTTAAGGTTGTGCTAAGGAGTTCCTGCAGCGGGAGAATACATCCTTGCAGCTAGATAACAGGAACAAAACGTAGGGCGCATCCCTCCCTCTTGCACTGTGACCGAGAGGTTCCGGGGAGAAGCCCCTGGGTGAAGAAGTTCCTTTTCAAATTAATCCCAGGCAGTTGGTGTGTGAAGGCTCTGTGTGTGAATGACCATTTGTCCTGTCCCTTGTAGGAGTCCTGCTCTTCTCCCTTCTTCCTCTCCTGTCCTCTCTCAGCCTTCTGCTCTCACTTCTTTTATTAATACATCACTTCTAAATGAATTTAGACACCAGAAACTCATTCAGTGGGAGGCAGTGCAGTTGACAGGTGAATTCACTGCCATGGGAGTCAACCTACGGTGCTTACTCTTTTGTTTCCTTACGTCCTGGCTGTGTAAACTGCTTGTTACTTAACCCCTTTGTACTCCAGTTTCTTCATCTGTAAAATGGGGAGAGTACTTCCTACCTCGGAGATTCAGGAAGACAGTGCATGTCCAGCACGTAACTCAGCACTGGCTCACGCTAAGTGCTTGATGAGTCACGGTGTTTGTGATTTTACTATCAGGGGATGTGGAAGGGTGTGTCAGGGATGTGACTACTGCTTCTAACAGCATGGTTCCCAAGTGACCCTCTTGGTGCCTCTGCAGATAGAGAGAGAGAAGCTGCATGGCTGCATTGATGTCGGGCTCTCAGTGATGTCTGTGAAGAAGTCATCAAAATGCATAGACCTTGACACCGAGGAGCACATCTACCATCTGAAGGTGAGGCTGCTTCCCACTGTGCAGAGTTCACTTATGTTGGGGAAGTATCATCAGTTATTATACTATTGGTAACGCCTTTTGGGTATTCAGCCAACATGTAGAAGACCTTCATTACCAAAGTGTTTCTCATGGACAGTGTTGGTATTTGAATGGGACGTCATTGTGCAGGACTG
Source organism: Pan paniscus (assembly GCF_029289425.2). Classification (NCBI taxonomy): domain Eukaryota; kingdom Metazoa; phylum Chordata; class Mammalia; order Primates; family Hominidae; genus Pan; species Pan paniscus. Next base: position 29,727,639 of record NC_073255.2, on the reverse strand, counting down.
TCAGCACTGCTTGAAGGTTTAGCCTCCTGGTCGCCTCATCCCTTAAATACCAACCTGCCCCCAGTGATTGTGACAACAGTCAACAATGAAAAATTTTGTTTCCAAACCATCTCCACCCAGGCAGTAACATCTTTAGTGAAGAACCATTTACCATAGGTTAAAACGTGTTCCTGAAATATATATATAACATTTAGGCCATGGAGCCCTGTTTTATCACTTTGGCTAATTTTATAGGAATCCCACTAAAATTCTCATATTGTAGTGAAATGTCAGGAATTTTTCCCCTGAAGTGTGGGTTCCCAAATAGTACTTCAAAGCTGCTTACCCTCTTGTGCTGTCTCTCCTGCAGGTGGTAGAGATAGTCAAAGCATGAAGTGTGAGATCTAGATCTGGTTCAAATCTTGATGTGGCTACTCACTAGCCATTGAACTTTGGCAAGTTAATCTCTGAAAGTCTCAGTTTTTTCACCTATAACAAAATGAAAATTATTGTAATACTTATCTTGTCGGGTTGCATGTAGAAAACTTGGTATAGTGCCTGGCCCAGTGTAAACTCAGGAAGTTTAGTTATTGTATGTGCTTGTTGGATGGTACCCAAATGTTAGAAATTAATTGAGAAAGTACTAAGACTGTTTTCTTACTTGGGCAAATTACTTGAGATATTGGGAATGGGGCCTGAGGATTAGGAAAATCAAAGCATGAGATCATGAGCTCCTTGTCTTAATGTGTCCCTGTCCTCTCTATGGCATGTGTGTGGTGATTGAGCCGTGTGGGCCACATACCTGTGGTTTGTTGAATGGGCAAGACAGTCAAATCTTCACTATTTCCTAGCCTAACTGTATCTCTGGGTGTAGCTAATTGTGTAAAGCAGGGTTTCTCAGCCTCAGCACCATTGACATTGTGAGCTGGATGTTTTGGTGTGGGAGGCCGACTTTGTACAGCAGGATATTGAGCAGTGTCCCTGCCCCCTGCCCTCTCTCTAGATGCCAGTAGCATCCTTCTCCAGTTATGACAACAAAAATGTCTCCAGACATTGCCAGGTGTTCCCTAGAGGATAAAATCACCCCTGGCTGCAAATGACTGGTGTGAAGTATGGGAGGGAAAAGCCTATATCTTAAGATAAAAAAGAAATTTAAGAAAGAATACTATCCTTTTTTCTGTTTCATTGATCAGTCTCCACTAGAATAGTTTAGGTTATTTCTTCAGGTACTTCCAATGAATCTTAGTTCTGTATTTTGACATGGTCAGGAATTAATAGGTTCTTATTTACCCACTATTCTGGTTAACAAAATAAAAGTAATTATGAATTCATAATTTTGAAAGAATTAGAATACCTGAAAATATATTGAATGCTAATATTGTGATAAACGCAGTTTAATATTTCTCTGTGTGATTTGCTTTAAGTTCTGTTTGGTTTCTTGTTCATTCTTTTGAACATCAGCTATGACTCTTAGTGTAGGTAAGTGTAGTTATCTGAGCGTTCTAGTTATTAGACTCAGTCAGGCAGTTTTTAATTGTGGGCTGTTTGGTCCCATTTATTTTATAGATAAGGGATCCTGGGTAGCAGAGAGATTAAGAGGCTGCTCACCCACGGCCCTAGAACTGCTTGAGAGACTGGAACAGGACCCTGGACAGTTATTTAATAAAGTGCTCTTATTCTTCTACCTTGTTTAACTCATAGAAAAGTGAGTCCAGATGAGTGCTTGGGCACTGACTTATAATGGCCTCTGAGAAGAGATCAGAGCAAAGGATAACACAAGATTCCTGTAAAATTCCTCTTAACCACATCTGGGAAATGAAATACATTTCAAGAACACAATTTAGGGGAGACAAATAGGTGTGAGTCTGTTTATATTGCTTCTTCCTGTAAATGACACATTAAAAAGCCCCTGCAGGTGCTTCCAGTCTTATAGGTACTTCTAATAATCAGCACCAGAGCCAACCTAACAGTTCCTCAGTGAGTGATATTGCTGGCATTTATTTGCATATCCTAGCTCTCATCTCTGGCATTAGTAAAGATTTTCACAGATTGACCTGAACTTTTCATCTTGGAAGTTAACCTACTATGCATCCTTTTGGATTATCTTAAATTACAGCTTCATAAAGCTCGGTGTCCTAATATGTGGGTATCTATCATTTATCTATCATTTTTTTACCTTGAAAATATCAATACACCATCACACACGCACACACACACACACACACTGACTTTGTTTTTTTTCTTTTTTTTGAGACGGAGTCTTGCTCCATCACCCAGGCTGGAGTGCAGTGGTGTGATCTCGGCTTATTGCAACCTCCCCCTCCCAGGTTCAAGCGATTCTCCTGCCTCAGACTCCTAAGTAGCTGAGACTACAAGCGCACACCACCACACCCGGCTAATTTTTGTAGTTTTAGTAGAGACAGGGTTTCACCATGTTGGCCAGGACAGTCTCGATCTCCTGACCTCATGATCCACCCTCCTCAGCCTCCCGAAGTGCTGGGATTACAGGCATGAGCCACTGTGCCCAGCCAAAATTGACTTTTAAGAAATATCTATGGTATATAGGTGCTTGTTATAGTCTTTTTATATATATCACATATTTGTATAAACATTTGAAATATCTTTAAATAAAAACTGCTAGTTACAGTATTCTTCATGGAAATTAGAAATGGATAATTGTTCATTTATGGAGAGATGGCTAAAGGTTTGTGAGTGTGATAGTAATAAAAGTTAGAAAAATAATACTATTGCTGTATAGTGCTTTATTTCTGAGAGTGGGAGAAATGTTCTTTTAAATAACTTTCACATTCATTAACATATTGTATTAGTTCGTTTTCACACTGCTGATAAAGACATACCCGAGACTGGGCAATTTACAAAAGAAAGAGGTTTAATAGACTTACAGTTCCACATGTCTGGGGAGGTCTCACAGTCATGGCAGAAGGCAAATAGGGGCAAGTCACATCTTCCGTGGATGGTGGCAGGCAAAGAGAAAGAGTTTGTGCAGGGAAACACCACTTTATAATACCACCAGATCTTGCGAGACCCACTCACCACCACGAGAACACCATGGGAATGACTTGCCCCCATGATCCAGTTACCTCTCACTGACCAGGTCCCTCCCACAAAATGTGGGAATTCAAGATGAGATTTGGGTGGGACATGGGACACAGCCAAACCATACCACATATACTCCTCAGCAATGTATTCTTTGTTGGAGAGATGAACAAGTTTAAATATTTTAGGAAGAATTTACTAATTCATTCCAGTTCAGAAAAGATTGATCTGAAAAGTCTGAATTATAAAAGAGTTTAAAAAGAAAAATGGTGCTAATATTTTCAGTAGGGATAGAGAAGCTGGGATTAGAGAACTTGGAAATGCTTTGAGACAGATAAATATAAATTTCAATTTATTTGTTGCTTAATATAATTGGCACTGTTCTGTTTTCTTAAAAATAGCATAACAGGCCAGGTATGGTGGCTCACACCTGTAATCCCAGCACTTTGGGAGGCCGAGGCGGGCAGATCACCAGGTCAGGAGTTCGAGACCAGCCTGGCCAACATGGTGAAACCCCGCCTCTACTAAAGATACAAAAAATTAGCTGGGCATGATGGCACACACCTGTAATCCCAGCTACTCGGGAGGTTGAGGTAAGAGATTGCTTGAACCTGGGAGGTGGAGGTTGCAGTGAGCCAAGATTGGGCCATTGCACTGCAGCCTGGGCAACAAGGCAAGACTCCATCTCAAATAAATAAATAACAGTTGGACTTACTCATAGAAAGCCAAAATACATACTTTATAAAGATCATTTTTACTCTGCATTTCTTTCTCAAACTTGTTCCCATAGACCACATCAATGTAAACAGTCAATGAGAGGCTATTTCTCCATTCCTTTTCTTTTCTTTCTTATTTAGTATTTTTTTTGAGACAGAGTCTCCCTCTGCCACCCAGGCTGGAGTGCAGTGGCTCAATCTCGGTTCACTGCAGCCTCAACCTCCCAGGCCCAAGTGATCCTCCCACCTCAGCCTCCTGAGTAGCTCAGATCACGGGCGTGTGCCACCATGTCTGGCTAATTTTTTTGGTATTTTTTGTAGAGACAGGGTTTCACCAGGTTGTCCAGGGTGGTCTCGAACTCCTGGGCTCAAGTGGTCCTCCCTCCGTGGCCTTCTAAATTGCTGGAATTACAGGCATCAGCCACTGCGCCTGGCTGTTGAAATTACGTGCCAACTGAAAAAGAGGATTTTGAGAGTGGCCTCAATTTGATGACTAATTGTTCCTTCCAGTGAATGATTCTCTTGTTTCCTTTTTTCAATCAAATCTATTATAGGTCAAGTCAGAAGAAGTCTTTGATGAGTGGGTATCAAAACTTCGCCACCACAGAATGTATCGTCAGAATGAAATTGCCATGTTTCCACATGAAGTTAACCACTTTTTCTCAGGGTCCACCATCACAGACTCTTCATCTGGGGTGTTTGACTCCATTTCAAGTAGGAAGGTAATGAGTGTTTTGCCAATAATGAATCTGAGAACGGGGTGGCTTTGTTTCATGGAGTCCTGTCTTGGGAGCTGAGTCCGAAGAAGGAAAGGTTTTCGGGGACAAGCAGGGTAGGCTTGGGCTGGTATTTAATTAGTCTGTTTGCCCACTGAGTCAGAACCAAGACCAGACAAGCATCTATTAGTTGGGGTGGGGGCGGACAGTGACTGAAGAATAAGGAGGAATTTAGCGTCTCTGAATGAACTAGCTTTCTCCTGACTGGTTTGAGTTTGGTTTCCTTTTCTGGTTGTAAACTACAGTAGGTATGCATATAGCTATGCAGGATTGCAAAATATTTCCAAATATTTATATTATTATTTTGATGTTATTAATATTTGATAAAAGAAGAAAATAAGGTCCACCATTCAAGGCATGTCGTATCATAGCACGGTATGGCCAAGCCGGGGTGATAGCCAGAGGTCTTAGTACTTTGCTAGAAGCTTCTTCCTCATTATAGGCAGATGGTGTCCATTAGTGACTAGCCCACTCTGTTATCTTTTGTCTTAACATGTCCCCGATGGGCTCTGTTTCCATTTACAATGTGCTTTTGTCATCTGTGGAACAGCGTAGCAGTATATCAAAGCAGAATTTATTTCAAACTGGAAGCAATGTATCGTTTTCTTGCGGTGGTGAGACACGAGTTCCATTATGGTTACAGTCTTCAGAGGACATGGAAAAATGCTCCAAAGGTAGAGTGACTTGAAACATCTGCTTTCTGTTGTGGCTATTAGATGATACTGGTTTGATGTTTACACTTCAGGTGCATTTGTGTCCTTCCCCTTTGCTTGTCCTCATTCCCTTCCATATTTTGCTTGTAAAGGTTGCACCCATCATCAACAAAAGACACTCTCCTTGCAGATCTTTGCATCTTCACCTGGCTGTACATGCAGACAGATTTCTTCTTCTGTTCCTTCAGTATTGATGCCTGATACTGATGCCTGATTTCCACATGGGCCTATAAGTCAGTCTCCAAGGGCAGAGTCTGACACACATCCAAGAAAGATTGAGAATCATTGTGCTAGAGGTGAGGGAGTGATCAGATGGAGATCTTCACGATGTAGGTGTTCTGTACCCTGACTGCACATTAGAATCACCCAGAGGGCTTTTAAAATGCAGTAATACCCATTCCCAGTCCTCTGTCTCAAGTAATCTCTTTAAATTGGTCTGAGGTAGGGCCCTGATACCACTAATTTTCCAAAGTTCCCCAAGTGATTTTGATAAGGCGCCTGCCATAAGGAAGCTCAGCATTCTCAACCTTAATTAGCTAAGACTGAGGGAACTAAAAACCGAAAAGATCCACAGCGGGATTGGGAGTGCTCTGATTGAATTGTCTGGGGGTGGGACTTAGGCATATATAATTTAAAAGATTTCTCCAAGTGATTTAAAACTGTAGCCATGATTGAGAACCACTATTAGAGAAAGATATCAGGTGGCAGCCTTGAAAATTGCATTATCTCTTGTTGAATACAGGTAGTATCACCCTTGGGACCATGTAGGCTTTGCCCCTCTAATAAATATCACTCATGAGCTTTACCGAGTGACAGCTTGTCAAAGCAGTCCCTGAAGCCTTGTCTCTGGAGCAGCAGCGTCCACCCGGGAACTTATCAGCAATGCACATTGTCAGGCTCAACCCAGATGTATGGACTAAAAAACTAGGGGTGGAGCCCAATGAGCTGTGGTTTAACAAGGTCTCCAGGTGGTTCTGATGATATCAAAGTGTGAGAGCCTCTAGCCTAAGGCATTTGGGCCTGTATTCTTCAGCAGAAACATCCATCAGCATTCAGCGAACAGCAAATATGGACTATCTTTTGAGTTAGCGACTGGGATCTGGTTGGAGAGTCCTCTTATGTCCTCTCAGGTCCATGTGCAAGAGGCTTATTATGGTCCTCAGGCAGGTCCATGATTGACAAAGTTTTCCTTAGAGACCAGTACAACTTTCATTTTAGTTTTATTAATGTGCATTGGGTCCTGACAAGTGGATGGTGTCAGCATATTACTACAGGATTTAAGTTGATGATGATGATGATGATGGTGGTTGATTTATTTAGTTCTTACTCTGTGCCAAACACTCTTCTAAGAACTGTGCAATATCAACTCATTTAATTCTCACAACTCTCTTGTCATGTAGATGTATAATTATCCCCATCTTTCTGATGAGGAAGCTGAGGCATGCAGTTTTGCAATTTTCTCAATAGTTACAGTTCATTAAGTGGATTCAAACTGAAGCAGCCTGGTTCTCAAGATTCATGCCCTTAACCACTAGAGTCTACAGCCTTTCCTGTAAAAAAGGAAGTAAAATTTCCAACGCTTACAGATGAAAAAAAAATCAACTACAGATAAATAAGGAAAAGTAGCTGGCATGGGGACAGCACAGTGATCCCTCTTGCTAGTGGAGCATTGTGAGCACTGTCCTCTTTTCCCCCACAGACCTGGCGCACTGTCATGCCTACCTGGTAGAAATGAGCCAGCTCCTGCAAAGCATGGACGTCCTGCATCGGACATACTCGGCACCAGCTATCAACGCCATCCAGGTGAGCCCGACTCCTCTTGTGTTGACATTCTGGCCCTCTTCTGCTTTCCTTTCTCCTCCCAGCCTTTCACTAACAGTGGGATGCTGTGGTCAGTTGCTTCAGCCAAAGTCAAGGGGATGGAGGTGGTCACCTTGCTATGCATTTATCCTTGTCGGTTTGGTGGACTTTACTGTCTGTACTCTCTTTCCTGTTTTGAAACAAAGGGTGGATCTTTTGAAAGTCCCAAAAAGGAAAAAAGATCGCACAGGAGGTGGCGGTCCAGAGCTATTGGCAAAGATGCTAAAGGAACACTGCAGGTAACCATTGCTTCCCCTGACAGACTGGTTTCTTCATTGGCCCTGCTCTGCATGCCATGTGCCAGCAGCTGCCTTGACTCAGCTAGGAGAATAGATGAGTGAATATTCTGTAGTTGTTCTTTCCAGTGTCCTCTGCAGCGAGATGAATTGAATCACTTAGATTATCTGGGTGCTAGGATAAGCACATAATGGATCATGGGCAAGGGAGAGAATATTTTCTAAGGGAAAAAGGGTGTGAGGTCGCAGGGACTGCTGCCATTTCTAGGGCTTTTGGTTTCCCCACCTTCACTGTTGAGCCTGCCTGTGCTCTTCCCTGCTTGTGTTTGTGCCTTGTTTTGTGGCTGCAGTTGCTGTGTGCTGTGACCTGTGTCTTCTGCTGATGCTCCATGGATTTGTCATCCCTCTAAGCCCACAGGCCTGATTCTCTGGGCACAGGACATGGTGTAGATTCTCCTTGGCCTCTTATCTCCAAACTCCCAATCCCTCATCCAGGATTCACTGTGTCATGCTAGGAGCTTTCCCAATGCGCAGCTAAGCCACAGGCCAAGATTTGCAGCTTAACTGTTGGATATTAATTGCAACATTTTTAGAATCAACATAAATCTCAAGCTTTTGGTTAGGTCACCTGATACACTCGTGTACACTCTTTGGTTCAAAGTAGTTTATGGACTGAAGATAAGCACTGTGGAAGTAAAGAATGTTCCATGTACAAATGAAGGTCATTTGTTTTGTAGAAGCCCTAGGTGCAAAGAAAAGCATTTTAAACCTATCCATTACTAACCGCCTGGATACATGGATGATTATTGCCAGGAGGAAGGAATTGAGTATAAATGAGAAAGCCTGGCAGCTTTAGCTGTCATTTTCAATCTATAGCTTTAATGCTTCTATCATTTCCAAAAGAATATGTGATTTCTCACCCATTTTTAGCTCACAAGAAGCAAGTTTCTGTGGAAAGTGTTGTCTTGAGTTCTCATTTTTTAAAATAAGTTATCACTCAGTAGAAAGACCTACCTAGGCTGGGCACGGTGGCTCACGCCTGTAATCCCAGCACTTTGGGAGGCTGAGGTGGGCAGAACACAAGGTCAGGAGATCGAGACCATCCTGGCTAACACGGTGAAACCCCATCTCTACTAAAAATACAAAAAATTAGCCGGGCGTGGTGGCGGGCGCCTGTAGTCCCAGCTACTTGGGAGGCTGAGGCAGGAGAATGCTGTGAACTCGGGAGGTGGAGCTTGCAGTGAGCGGAGATTGTGCCACTGCACTCCAGCCTGGGTGGCAGAGCGAGACTCCATCCCAAAAAAAAAAAAAAAGAAGACCTACCTATAAAATGTTTTGTATTTGTATTACTATGTTTCAATCTTAGAATCAGGTAAATATTCTAAGCAATCTGCATCTGAAAAGAAATATCTCCCTTTGGTGTTACTTCAGGTCCCGAAACCTTTTTCTGGCCCAGTAAGACTACACTCCTCCAATCCTAATTTGTCAACACTAGATTTTGGAGAAGAGAAAAATTATTCTGATGGCTCTGAAACCTCATCAGAGTTTTCTAAAATGCAAGAAGATCTGTGTCATATTGCCCATAAAGGTAAATGAGTTTTCTTTCTTCTTAATGGTGTTTGATGAAAATGTTAAGTGCATGTCTGAATGTGAGATGTCCTTAGAGAGAGTATCTTAGTTGGTTCATTTTCTGCTCTATTAAGATTTAGGGAAACCTAATCTTTATTTTATTTCCCTAGTAGTGGAGAATGTATTGGCAAGAACTTTCTTTTTAACTTTGTGGGGGAGACAATGAGAGAGAGTTAGTACTTTAAAAGCTGAGCAATTCATGTGATGCTGATGGGAGTGTAAATTGGTAATTTTCTGGAGGGCAATATGATATTATTTTCTCACTATTTTAAAAATCTGCCTATCTAGCAATTCCACTTTGAAGAATTCATTGTAGGAATTAACTTAGAATTTACCCAAACAAAGTGTCCATTTTGCATTGTCACGTCAAAAATTAGAAATAGGTATTCAACATCATTAGCCATTAGGAAAATGCAGATTAAAGCCATGATGAGATATCACTACACACCTATTAGAAGAGCCAAAGTTAAAAGGAAATATAGTATCAAATGCTGGTGAAAATGCGTATAAATTTAATCTATCATACATTGCTTGTAGCTATGTAAAATGGTGTAGCCACTCTGGAAAACAGTTTGGCAGTGTTGTATAAAACTAAACATGCATTTACCATGCAACCCAACACTCATTTCTGAGCATTTGTTCCAGATAAATGAAAATTTATGTCCACACACCAATCTATACCCATGTTCAAAGCAAGTTTATTTGTATTGGCCAAAGACTGGAAACAAACTCAAGTGGTTTTCAACAGATGAATGGTTAAACAAACTGTGGTACATCCATACAATGGAATACTACTCAGCAATACCAAGGAACAAACTATTGATATACGTAGCAACTTGGATGGATGTCAGGGACGTTATGCTGAGAGAAAATAACCAATCTCAAAACATTACATAGTATAGGTGTATTACTCCATTTTCATGCTGCTGATAAAGACATACCCGAAACTGGGTAATTTATAAAGAAAAAGAGGTTTAATGGACTCACAGTTCCATGTGGCTGGGGAGGCCTCACAATCATGGCAGATGACAAAAACCATGTCTTACATGGTGGCAGGCAAGAGAGAATTAAAGCTAAGTGAAAAGGGAAACCCCTTATAAAACCATCAGATCTTGTGAGACTTATTTACTACCACAAGAACAGTATTTGGGAAGCCACCCCCATGATTCAATTATCCTTCACTGAGTCCCTCCCATAACACATGGGAATTATGGGAGCTACAATTCAAGATAAGATTTGGGTGGGGACACAGCCAAACCATATCTGTAGGGTTCCACTTACATAAATGTTTTGAAATGATATAATTATGGAGATGGAGGAAGTAAAGGGGAGTGTGATTATAAAGGGGTAGCACAAGGGATCTTGTAGTGATGAAAAATTCTGTATCCTGATTGTGGTGCTGGTTACAGGAGTGTGGACATGTGATAAAATTGCATTTACTTATACCCACACACATATAAACAGATCAGTGAATGTAAATCTGGTGAAATCTGAATAAAATCTGTAGATTATACTAATGTCAACTCCCACGTTTTTATATTGTACCATAGATGTGTAAGATGTAACTACTGGGAGAAACTGGGTATAGGGTATGTGGGACTTTACTATTTTGCAATTACCTGTAAGTCAATAATGATTTCAAAATAAAAGGTTAAAAAAATAGAAATAATCTAAATGCCAAACAATAGGGGATTGAATTTTTTCAAAAACGTAATATAATAGAATACTCACTAATAATAATAATGAGAGCTACTTAACATCGAGCACATAACTGTCACGTCAGGTATTTGCTAATTACTTTACATGCATTATTTTAATTCTAGCTGCAGCCTGTGAAGTAGGTATCATTATGATCTCTATTGCATAAATAAGAAACTTGAGACTTAGATAAAATAACAGCTTCCTGAGGGTCACATAATTACAAAGCAGCCAGCATGAGACTTGAATTCTCACCTGTTTGACCCCAGAGTCCATAATCCTTACCTGGTATTTCTCTGCTCTTACAGATGGAGTGGCCAGCGTTATTTTTTATAGTTGTAGAAAAATGTCCTCAGCATAAAATGTAAAGTAAAAATGTAAGATTACAAAACAATATATAGGTATGATCCTATTTCGGGCATATATAGGTATACTAAAAAGTCTGGAAGGATATATACAAACATTTAAGTGATGGAGGCTGGAGTTATAAGTGCTTATTTATCTTTCTGCTTAACTTTTTTTTTCAATTTTCATATATTATTTCTTAAAGAGAAAATGGATTTAAAATTTTTCAGTGGGAGGGCAGTGTGTAATATGGGAAGAGAGAAGATATTCCCTCTATTGCCTTCCTTTCCTACTTCGTATTTTTGTTTCGTACATTACTGATTCCTTCAGCTCTCTCTTCCCTTACCCTCCAAATTTAAAACATGTTGGATATGAGGTGGGTTATAAGGAAACCATTTCATCCTTTATACAGATTGCTACCTGGAATGCTTGTCCTAATTACCATTAGACTGTTATCAGTGTTTTGTTGTGCAGTTCATCCGTGAAATGGCAAGAGTTACCTGGCCCACCCTTAAAGGATCTTCAAAGAATTTGAAGAATTAAAATAATCAGTTGCAACTAGGGCATCTTAAGTTTTGTGGGAGGAAATTCCTATAAAACATTGTTACTTTTCAATAATACGAACTTTTAAACAATGAGAAGATAATGCCTCCCTACACAGAGGAAATGTCCTGAGTTTCACCTCCATTGAAGAAGCTGCCTCCTCAGCAGGACAAAGGTTGCCATATTGAGTGGATCCATTGATCCAGTCCTCCTGCAGAGGTCTCCACCTTGTTGAAAGTCTGTAATGCGCCCCAGCCAGCAGTTCTGTCTTTCCCACTTTGTGAAAACCTGCTGGCTGCAGAGCTGCCACATACCTAGACTGGGCCAAGGTTTGTCCTGGAGAAAGGTCCAATGCACTTATTCAACAGTCGCCTGAGCCCTGTGGGCTTACAGACAACAAATTCCACAGGGAGCCTAACAAGGTGTTTCATTCCTGTGGTTTTACAGTACACTTGCAGAGAGGGAAAGATCTTCCTTTTCCTGGTTCAGGGAGTCTCTTGCACAGATTGTAATTTGGGGGCCTCAGAGAATAAAGACAGCTCTCAGGTTTGTACTAAGTCCTGTGACCTTGCATGCCTTCTCACTTCCATGCATTCAAACTCGAAGCATCTTGACCTTTCTTCCTGTGTAAACCTCGTTTTGTTACTGACAGTATCTATTGTACTTTCTCGACTGCGTCACTATTCTGTTGACTACAATTCCAAAGCAGCTGAACTAAAGGCAAGAATTCCAGTGATGTAACATAGTCTCTGCGACCTTCACCTTGTTAAATGCATCTGAATTCTCCTGGTTTTGTAGATCAAATGGTAGGGAACCAAAATGCACCCATGCTAGTTTTAAAAGTCCTTATTCTATATTATAGACTGTGAGTTTGATTTTTATGGCATATTGTTGAACCAGTTGTTGGCTTATGTTTCTGGCTTTGTGTGGATGTTCACACACATATAAGCAGAGAATGAAATGTATTGAAACCTAAACGTCTTAAGTAATTTTTGTTGCATATATTAGCTTTTACATTTCCCAAAATATGTTTTATGGAACACTTTACCCATAAAGTACTTCTAAAAATGAAACAAAAACTTCGTGATTAAAAATGTTTGGAAAACACTGCTGACTATGGTCTCCTTTGGATTTACATAAGAACAGTAAATAGTAAAGGCCCTGAGAAGTCCTGCAGCAAAAAACAACACAAAAATCTGTTGGCTTTGTTTAACTCAGTGACTTTCAATATTATTTGGGAATCTTCCCCCCTATTCCTAACAGCTATTAACATCCTGGAATTTAAGTTTCTGAGAAATATACTTTAAAAAACATTGTAAATAATAAGCCTTTTTGGAGCTCCCTCTATACTGGCTAAGTAGGCCACCTCTGTTACTGACTAGCTGTGGAAATTTGACTTCATTTATTAACCTCTCTGGCCCTTGATAGCCTGTTAAATGTCGTATAGTAGTTGTCCTGACTCTTTTGGTTCCCAAATTCTGTAGTTATTTTCTTTTATTATTTTACACTGAATAGAAAGAGTCCATACTATTGCTTATTGTTACAAGAAGGTTTTCTGAGAGTGTGTTCTGTTAGCAGAAACAGAAATGACCAAACTTGGTGAGGAGATTTAGGATGGCAAAGCAAGGAACAAGACAGGGGTAGGGTCAGGTGTTCTGAATGGAAGCAGATATCTGTGTTCTTTGACTTGGAAGGGAAGCAAATGATGTTTTAGGGACACTTTTCCTACAAGTGAAGGAAATCCTCACTCACAAATGTGAAAGCTACATAGAACAAAATCAAAACTGTATTTACCTATTCTTTTCTTTCTGGATTCTTTCCCTATGTTGAGTAGTAAGTATTGAGTGGTCATTTTCTGAACCATTTTCAGCTTATGGAAGCATTGAATAAAAAGCCAAGTGTGTTACAATGATACCTCTTTCATAGATTAAAAAGCTAAAAGAGATATATGACTCAACAAAAAGCCAAGTCATTTATTGTTCATAAATTAGAATTCAGCATAAATGTGCTGAGCAATTAGATTCATAAGTAGGACCATTTAGTAAAGTTACCTAATGTATCTAAATCAATTTGGATGGAATATGGGTTAAAAAGAATTTTAAAATCATGGGCATCCTGTGAGGTTTGAAACTGCTGCAGATTACAGAAGATCAGAGTGTCCCAGATATATTAGGAATGTTAACATTTTAAAGAAAATTCACCTAAAATTTGGTTTCCAATTAAAAAGGGGGAAAAATGAGTCTCACTGTTTGTTAGGTGCTCTGTGATAGTAGGTTTTCTCATTGCTTAAAGCGCTCCTCAGATGTGCCCGTCATCTACATGTACAGATGTAGAAACGTATTTTGGACAAATCCTGAATATAATTGTCCAAAATATAAATGGCAGCTGCAACTAAGTGTTAGAGGTAGAATTTAACTTCAGGCTGGCCTTATTAGAGAATTTCTTTCTCCTGTACCACATTGCTTTCTAGAGCGGTGCCCATGGCATTCATAACTACTTTCTCCAAGATCTTATTCTTTCCTGATGCTGAGAAACTGCTAAAGAAGGAGCATGTTAAGAAGTAGAGCTCAGATAAATTGAGATACATTGATAGTGAGAGTATTGACTCTCACTATCCAAACATTCCATCTATTATAATCTCACTGTACTAACTCAATAAAAGAACAGCATGGAAGCCTTAGAAACAGAAAGGTAGTGACCACCAAGAGTCACTTGTACGACGCTTATGATGTTCCATTCTGTAGATGCAACTTATGACTTCTTACAGTCAAAAACTCAACCTGTGCCTGCCTCTCGTAGTCCAGGAAGGGTATCTGAGAAATGGCCAATGACAGTTTGGGAAAGAGATGAATCATCGCAGATGCCACAGTTGCCTTCCGATATTTGAACACCCAATGAAAGAGGAAATACCTCCTCTTTGACAGTGAAGAGACACTGAGGCAAATGTCTTAGCAGCAGGAAGGACTTTCTAAGTCCCAGAGCAGAATGTACCATTTTAGGAGATAGCAAGTGCTCTGACAAGCGTGGGCCAACAGACCATTTGGCGGGGAAGCTGGAGATGTGAAGAGTTGGTCGTGTTGTGGGGTGGGTGGCTTTGGTAATCTCTGAGCATCTAAGATTTTCTGTGTGGCTTTATTTATTGTCAGGTAACCATAGATGTGATGCACTCATTTGAATCTTCTATTTTTTAAAGCTGTTTATTTGTCTCTAGTAAGCTTAGATTCATGTTAGAAATAAGTAAGAAAGCACTCCTATCACAGAGAGTGTTCCTGACTTTTGGGATCCTGTGTCTTAAACAATTAATATAAATGTGGTCTCTCATGAGCAACCTCTGATCATTGCCCTGTGTGTGGCAGATCATTAGGTGGCTGTGAATGACTATTTTAATGTCCTGAGTGGGCCCTGATAGTCATTTAAGAAATTTAGTACACAGGGATCTAGTCTTCCAAGCCCTTTTTTCAGATGATTTAGGAAGCGTTTTATTCCTTACAATAAAATATAATGACTATATGAGTTTCTTTCTGCTTATCTTACACCTACTGCAATCTTGTCAGCTGTACATTTTGAACCAAATATTGTATATTCTGCCAGTTTTTAAAATTTATGTAGGACTCTTCTCATTTGGTGGAAAGCCTTGTTTTTCTGTAGGTCATCTGGAAGCCAGAGGAATTGATTTGGAAAAGTGGCAGCTAGCTGAGTGCCACATTTATTTTATTTGGAGCAATAAACAGGACAGTGAGAGGTAGCTCCCCAGGGGACCCACTAAGATGGCCATGGGCATCCTGTGTGTGTGGCAGGCAGGGGAGGGGCATAGTGCCTATCTAATAGGACATAGGATGCAGTCCGTAACTGTGTGGCTTGCTGCTCTCCTCCCAAGGCTGTTCTCCTACAGCTCCATAGATTCTGGCCAACCCCTCATTCCTAGAATTTCTACCCTGTGTGCAGTTATTTACAAGCATTGTCCTGGCAAAAGAGTAAAGCATCATCTAGAGCTGCTGCCAACATTTCAAGAGACTGCAGTCACCATCACTTTCA
This sequence comes from Pan paniscus, assembly GCF_029289425.2. Classification (NCBI taxonomy): domain Eukaryota; kingdom Metazoa; phylum Chordata; class Mammalia; order Primates; family Hominidae; genus Pan; species Pan paniscus. Next base: position 29,712,052 of record NC_073255.2, on the reverse strand, counting down.
TCCTCATGTGTCTCCTTCATCAGTATCACTATGATTATTGCAGTAACATTTGTTATTTATTACATACCACGCATTGTGTTATGTGCTTTACCTGCATTCTCTCTCTCATTCAATCCTCATGACAACCATTTAAAGTAAAAGTTATTATTATCCCCATTTACAAATGTGGAAACCGGGGTTCAGGCACATCATTTACTCATCCAAGGTCATGGAGTTAATAGGTGATGGAGTAGGGAAGAATCCAGGGCTGATGGTGGAGCCCCAGCTGTTGATTACTCTGTTGTCCTGCCCATTATTTTGCTCAATTAAATTGTTTAAAGCAAGGAGCTAAGTGTGTTTCATAGGCGTCGTTAGAAAATTTTAGTTCCATTTGACCCCCATCTTCTGTTGGCAGAGGCAGCACCATTGTGTGTGTTTGTGTGTGTGTGTGTGTGTGTGTGTGTGTGTGTGTGTGTACAAATTGTTGTGACTTTGTTAAGATGTTTCAGGTCCATCACTAAATGCCACAACCTCAGACAAGTTCAGCAACAACATATAGAGAGGTTTAGTTGTCCTCCTTGCTATTAAATGAAGTAAGTCAATAATGCCTATTTAGTTTCTGTGTTACTAAATAGGCCACTCTTGAATAACAATACCTCTAAAAATGCAGCCCTGTGGAATTCAGTAATGTGCTAGGTCATTTGAGAAGACATGTGTCTGAGTCTCTTCAGTCTTCCTGCTCTTCTAAAACAAAATATTATAAAGGAGATTGGAAAGATAATATTCAAATGTGATAGCCACGATCAGTAATTTAGATAACAGCTTCCTCATCCCTAGGAAGTAATTTGTACATGATGTGATCAAAACCTAATGAATAATGATTTGTGTGTGTGTGTGTGTGCTGTATGTGTTAATGTTTTTTAAAACTTCAGTTCAGGCATTGGAGGCCATAGTGGCTAAGCCCTCATTGTACCTGAGTGCTCACTAGGGAACAGAGTAGCTGAATGCCAGGGTTAGAGCTGGGGGATTCTGGGTCCTGCAGCTGGAAGGGCTAACAAGCAAGAAGGTAGACAGTAAGACTTTGTTTTGAAACAATTACAAACTTACAGAAAAGTTGCAAGAATTATACAGAGAACTTCTGTATACCCTTTACCCAAATACTTCGTTTTAAATATTTGCCACATTTATTTTATCACTCTCTACACACACATGCTTTCACTTTTCGGAACCATTTGAGAGTAGGATTCATACCTCGTGTTGCTCTTTATGGCTTTATACTTCAGTATATAAAATAGGAATACTCTGTTATATAACCACAGTATAGTAATCAAATTCAGGAAATACAGCATTGAAACAACTTTTATCTATTCTACCTCCCACATTCAAATGCCGTCAGTTATCCCAATAATGCCTTCAGTACCATGTTGCCCCTTGAGTCAATTTCATTGTCATTCCTCTTTTGCCTCCTTTAATTGGGAACAGTTCCTCACCCTTTCTTTCTCTTTCGTCAAATTGACGCTTTTGAATAGTATAGGCCAACTTTTAAAAATAAAATGTTTCTCATTCTGGGGTTGTCTGATGTTTCCTCATGATCAAATTCAGATTACATAGCCCTGGCTGGCATACACCAAAGGAGATGTTGTGTCTTTTTCAGCCTATTTTACCTAGAGGCACATGGTCCACCTGACTCTCACTGATAGTTAATTTTGATCACCTGATAAAGGTGCTGTCTAATTTTTCCGCTGCAGTGTTAACATTTTCCCCTGGAAAACCAATAAGCTTTGTTTTTAACCCTTTCCAGTCTTTGGGGATACAAAAACAAAACAAAACACTGATCACTGAGGATCTAGAAGCAAAGTCCAAGTGTCAAAAAATCCTCATGATAAGTCATAAAGTCATGAGACATTACAGTGGATAGGGGCCTTAGAATTGCCAGATGTGTGTGAATGGGAGTTAATTTTAATAGACTTAATTTTTTCTAGCAGTTTTAGGTCCACAGCAAAATTGAACCAAAAGTGCAGAGCTTTTATAAGCCCCCTGCTCCCATGTAGGCACCGTCCCCCCGCCATCAGCATCCCACACCAGAGTACTGCATCTCTTACAGTCAATGAACCTACGTGGACACATCATCATCCAGAGGCCTTAGTTTACATTAGAGTGTTCTACATGGCAAATGTGTTTTTTAAAAGTCAAGGTAGAATGTACATTTGCTATACTCAAAATATTCAGGGCTGTTACTTTGCTTATTTCTTTTATAAGAGATATGTTTTTTTCTGTATTTTGTTTTTAATTATGCCTCCTTATTCCTTTTTATAATGATTCTATCTCTATAGTTTACTTCACTTTAAGGTCAGCTTTTAATATCATGTCAGCGGAGAGAGAGAAACTGAAGCAGCTGATGGAGCAGGATGCCTCCTCCTCCCCGTCTGCTCAGGTCATTGGTCTGAAGAATGCCCTGTCGTCCGTAAGTTACATGTCTGCATCCAGGAATGCCTGAGATGTGTCCAGGCTCATGAGTGGTTTGTAATTTCTATTTCCATGATTGTGTTGAAAATTCAGGAGAAAACCAAATTATCCAAATTATATTCTAACCTTTCATCAAATCTGCTTCTTTGAAACACCAAAACTTACCTATCCAAATCTTAATAGCTAGTATTTTATTAAGTGATACCTTCTATAAGTTTGGTTTCCTCTGACTGATCTTAATTTTTTTGTTTCTCTAACATTTTTATTGTACGTTTTTGTGTGTATGTGTGCGTGTCTTACAGACATTTTTCTGTTAATGCTTACAAAATCTGACAGTTTGGAGGAAATTTTATGGGCATGAGACACCACAAGCTTAGCCTTACTTTCCAAATGACAGGTGGCAGAGTGAAATTTCCAATTCATGCTCTTATCTTCACTATTGCAAAGCACTGATCCTGTTTACCACTCTTTCAAAGACATGAGAGCTATTTTGTTTGATTGGATAGTACAAGACATTTAGCTTCCCTGCCCTGCCCTCCTACTGTGGCTACAAAGAGATGAGTCACATGAAAGTGCCTGTCAGGCAATCACTATACCTTCATAGTAACAGGAAAATCACTGACAGGTTCCCAAATGATTCTCAGCCATTGTCACTCATTCTCTCTCCTTTTTTCATCAGTTTCAATTAATTCCTCAGAATAGTTAGGCTCCATTAAAGTGCCATGTCCTACCTCTATTTGAATAAAGTTATCCGTTTTTTTTTTTTTTTTACCCTGAATCTATCAGGAGGCTAGAGAACTTTTGAAATAGCATACTGATTTGCTTTTACTCTTTTCTTGTACTTTAGAATTCCTACTTTAGAAAGAGAAAGAGTGTGTGCACATATGAAATTGCCATCTGAAGCAATACTGAATTTTCTATTTCAGGTCAGGTAGGGGAGATAAATTTTAGGATCTTGTAACCAGAAGCCAACACAGGCATTGAGAGAACTAGAAAATGTTGATTCATATTTTCTATTTATCGTATTGCTAAGAAAAGTGATGCTCTTGATATAATGTTAGTGATAAATCCTCTGCCAGTAGCACATATAGTTGTTGTAGAATATGTAAGGAGTATTCACTGATGGACCATTCCAAGTATGCTATCTTCAAAAGAAATTAAAAATAACATTGGCTTGCTCCATATATAAAGAAGAGTCTTAACGTTGTCTTAAGGTCACAGATAGAATCGCCCTCTTTTTATTGTACAAGACAGCCATACACTGGTGCCATTTTGGTTTGAGAGAAGCAGAAGCAAAGTGTTTTTGTTTTTTTTCCCTAAGTTTCTTGTTGTTCTCATTAAGCTAGCTTTTAGTGCATTTACAAAAGGTATCTCTGATGGGCTTCCAAGGTCCCTCTCCCCATGATCTTCCTCTCCCTGCCTCCTCCCACAGAGGCCTGGCCTCATCTTGTCAATCTGCCTGTTTGGCCACTGAGACCTATTTGGCTGTGGTATCCTAGGCCAAGGCTGTTCTCACCTTCACTAAGGAATTCAGTCTCACCCATATTCACGATTTTGGAAACTTCAGATAAAACCGAATGATCCTTTCTTTCCTTTTTGGCTTGGATTCACAATTGGGGTTTAAGACTTGTTTTTTGAAAATAAAATTTTTAGAACCATATCAGAGTTATCAGAATGGGTATGTCGGTGCTGTATGCACAGTGTTGCCATGTTTTCTCCTTCTGCCTGTGGCTTACAAAGGAAAGAAAAACTAATAAAATAGCACAATTTTCAGGCTGTACTAAGATTCTAGCCTCCCTACCACTGTCATTGGCCAGAATAAAGTGAGTGCTCCAGAGAGATTGTTATATGTGGCTGTATGATCTTAGCTCTTGTGCAGTTTTTCTTAAGTGGTCCTCAAGGATTTTCAAATAACCCATATGCTCTGCGGGGACTGAAAAACAAAGCCAGCATCCCTGTTGGAGATCCAGGTAGAGGATTAGGCAGTACCACATCCTTCTATGCTTTCAGCAGGTCGGTCCTGCAGGCCCTGGTGGATGCAGAAGGCTCAGAGCTTCTTAGAAAAGAGTCAGAAAGACAGACACATAGGCTGAATCTGCGTGCAAGCACCTGTGGAGCTGATCGTGTGAGTGTCTGGGAAGACAGTCAGGAGAACTTGTCCCCCTTCCGCAGACAGACCATTGGAGAAGAGTTGGTCATGAAGTGCACAGGAGTATCAGCGTGAAGGAAACAGCTTCCTTTACCTTTCAGCCACTTTCCTCCTAGTTGAGAGGTTGAGATAAGGAATGATCCCTGCCCAGGGAAATATAAAGGAGGCCTGGGGGCATAGTCTCAGGTTTGCTTTTCATCTCACATTTACCCATTCCCAGAGCCATGGTCCTTAAGCCCTTATGCAGGTAAGTGAGGCTTACTCATTTCTTTTTTGAAATAAATTGCCTTAGTCCTGAAGAATGAATAGAACAATCAATACCCATATTGGAAAAGAGTAAAATTAATCTTTCACAAAGTCCTACTTCCCAGCACACAGCACACTTTCTTTATTTCTTTCTTTCTTTTTTTTTTTTTTTTTGTGAGACAGGGTCTCACTCTCACCCAGGCCGCAATCTCAGCTCACTGCAACATCTGTCAGCCTCCCAGGTTCAAGCAATTCTCCCACCTCAGCCTCCCAAGTAGCTGGGACTACAGGTGTGTGCCACCATGCCCAACTAATTTTTGCATTTTTTGGTAGAGATGGGGTTTCACCATGTTGGCCAGGCTGTTCTCAAACTCCTGACCTCAAGTAATCTGCCCGCCTCCACCTCCCAAAGTGCTGGAATTACAGGTGTGAGCCACCTTGCCCGGCCTCCAGCACACTTTCTAAAATCTGATTCAATGGGTATGATAATTAAGTAACATTGAAATATGTCCAATCATAAGGGGTGGGGCCAGCATATTCTTCAAAGCAGATAGAAGCCTGGATTCCTTAGGAAGGGATTTGGCCAAAGAGACTCCAGACAGTTGGGGAGGAGGAGGAGATGCTGTGGAACCACTGGTCTTATCAGAAGCCGACAGTGTCTGTGACTTCCCTCTCTGTTGCACTTACCAACCCTCCCTCCATGTCTGCAATGAGAAAAGAAAAAGAGCATCATTTCCAGAGCCCAGGTTTGTCATCTCCCAGGCATCTCAGAACCAGTATCCTCTTGGAGAGCATTCAAGGAAAAAGTCCAGAAAGTGCGCTGTCAGACCACGTCACTAAGAGTTTCATCAAGCTCTTAGAGATCGCTCCTGCAGGGCCCACTGCTGTGCTTTTCTGAAACATCCATTTATTAACAGAGCCCCACTATTTTAACATGTTCCAGGCCCTAGCACAAAACACAGATCTTAAAGAACGCTTACGCAGAATCCATGCCGAGTCTCTGCTCCTCGACTCCCCCGCTGTCGCCAAGTCGGGTGACAATCTGGCAGAGGTGGGTAGGTTTCTCGTCTGGTAATGTCTCCCCAGCTGCCGCCCGCTCCCGTGATACCATCTGTCCCGTTGCACGACCTCCCTGCTTCCCCTCATGGGTGCTGTCCACCTCTCTGCCCTCCTCCTCTGGGTGCTGGCCACAGCTAGGTCATGGACTGGGGTCTCGGGCTCAAACGCTTTCTTGAGCGTATGCTGCTAATTGCATTTTTAAACTGCTCCCTTCCCCTGAACTCTCTTTTTTTTTATATTTCTGTTTCGCTCCTAAATGTCACCCCTTTCACTAAGTGGTACTGGAGTGGGAACTATAGAGAGATAAACATTTTCTCTTGTTACTACTGAAGAAACCTACGTTTCTCTGACCTGCAGTATCTTGGTTCCCTGCCAGCCTCCTTCCCCTCTAACCCTTTCTCTGTGGCTGTTCCCTTCTCCCTTTTCTGTGATTTTCTTTTTCTTTTATAGAATGCGGCTGTACACTCTGAGGGAAAAAAAATACTTCATTACAATTAAAGTGTCTCTTGGTCAGTTAAAAGTATGTTTAAAAAAGTCTTTCTTCAAGACTAGGGATGTTTATCCAAAATAGTCTTTGCATGTTTAAAATGAGAAATTTCAGAAAAGTACAAGTAGGTTACTCAAAAAATAAGTAGGAAAGAGTAATGAAAGTAAAAACTGTTTTTAAGCTATTTTTTATATTAAATGCCGCTTCAGATATGCTAAATTTTTATTAACAAATGAATTAGACTGAGTACACTTAAAATAAAAAATGTAAGGCAGGTAATAGACAAGAGGTGTGTGTTTATGTAAGTTTTTAAAAGAAGTTTGTAATGTTTAATCATAGTGTTTCGTCCTTCTTTTTCTGTCCTCAGAGAAAACAAACCCCTCACACACCTTCACTCCTTGGGAAGCCATTGTGCGGGGTGGTGAGGCGAGTTGAGGCTGAAGTCAGTCAGTACATGGACTGTAGAGCTCCGGGCACCGAACCCATTTGGAGACAAGATGGTGCCATGTGTGGACAGGCCCATCCACTCCCATGAGCCTCACCCTCTGTCTGGCAGAAGCTTGTGGGTCTCTTACTACTTCTGAGGCACATGCTAGTGGTTAAGTATGACATTCTTTTATAGAAGCGCTACCCACAAGAGGTCACTTTTCAGTTATGTTAGCCCAGACCTAAACTGTCACCTGCAGCATTGAGCACCTAAACATTACTTACGGCGCCTTGACCTTAGGCCTGGGCAGGCCCTCTTTTGAGTCTGCACATTGGCTAAAAACAGGACCCAGTCATGGCCAGGATCAGCCATTACTGACCAGCTGCCATGTACTATGGTATTATCTGGAGTTTGTGCATGTTTTCAGACAGTATTTACCTTTTAAATAGTATTATCACAATTTACTTATTTAACAGGTAGTTAAATACATAACGTTCATTTATGCTTTTATGAATTTATGCTTGGTATGTCTACTTGGAACTATTTGTGTTTTGGAAAGGAAACCAAAATCACAAGTCTTTTAAAATACATGTTTTTAAACTATATATTTAAAATGCATATTTTAAACTGATCTTAAAAGTAGCATACCTGAAAGCTGAAATGCTATACACTGTCCTTGAGAGGTAACAATAACATCCTTCAAATGCACACCTTCCAAAACAGCCTTCTTGAGTCTTGAATCAGTGATGCAGTTGTCACCTTATCTATTTCCTCTTTCAGAAATTTTCTGTTTCCCTTATTTTATCCCTTTTATCATGGAGTGACTCAGGCTTACTTTCCCAGCAAAGGTAAAGTTATTGCTGCCTTCAGGACATAAGTAGGAAAGTAAGTGAAAATGGCCTCCCAGACTGAAAACTTGACTCCAGTTAATTTTTTTTCGGTAACTCCCGGTTACCTCTGGTACTCTATTGGGAAATGACAGTCTTCACCAATGGGGTCAGCCCAAGGCGCTCTCCTTTTAGAACTCTCACTTTCTTTGCTCACTTCGTTTCCTTTTCTTTCTTTCTTTCTTTCTTTCTTTCTTTTTTTTTTTTTTTTTTTGAGACAGAGTCTCGCTCTGTCGCCCAGGCTGGAGTGCAGTGGCACCTTTTCGGCTCACTGCAAGCTCCGCCTCCCGGGTTCACACCATTCTCCTGCCTCAGCCTTCCCAGCAGCTGGGGCTACAGGCGCCTGCCACCATGCCTGGCTAATTTTTGTATTTTTAGTAGAGACAGGGTTTCACCGTGTTAGCCAGGATGGTCTCGATCTCCTGACCTTGTGACCCACCCACCTCGGCCTCCCAAAGTGCTGGGATTAAAGGCATGAGCCACCGCGCCTGGCCTCGTTACCTTTTCTTTAGCCACACGTATTACCCATCTTTGGTGTTGGGCCTGGCTAATTGAATTCTAAAATACCCACCTTTTTTAATATCAGAAATTACCCCCACAGCCTACCAAGTTCTCCTGTTTTATATTCCTGAATGTGAAGATTTAATATTATCAAGTTATCAGTTCTTTGATTATTTCAGATTCCAAATGAAAGGGCAAGTGACTTTGGGAGGTAACACCATACTACATCCAATGTCCATTTAAGAGACTAAAAAAGGCCAAAACTTTTAAAGAAAAGTCTGAAAGAGAAGGGAACTTAATTCTTTTAATGTCTGTTTGCTATATCGGCATGCATTTGAATACATTACCTCACAAAATCCTAACCATGACTCTATGAAGTAGGTGGTGATAGTTTCATTTGAGAAACAAGAGAACTAAAGCTCAGAGAGGTTAAATAACTTCCTCCAGACATACAGCTTGTATTAGACAGAGCTGAGATTTAAATTCACATCTAACGAGGCCAAAGCAATCCTTTTCTCAATAGTATACACTGCTATATAATGAAGAGCGGTATGCCAAGCCAGAAAATAAAACACTCGTTCAAGCTCCAGCAGTTAAAATAAGGGATGATGGGTAAGAATGGGACAGAATAACTCTCTCAAGCATAGATGTTATTTTGTATATAAAAGAAATAAAGATTATGGTTCAAAAAGGCATCAAAAGCCAATGGGAAAGGGGTGGATTATTCAATAAATTAGGTTGGCACAGCTCAAAGAAATTTATTACATTATTATAATTAATTACCATTATTTTGGAGACAGTCTTACTATGCTGCCCAGCCTGACCTTGAACTCTTGGGCTCAAGCCATCCTCCTGCTTTGGCCTCCCAAGTAGCTGGGATTATAGGCACTCACCACCCACCATGCCCTGCTGAAAGCAATTTAAAAAGAAGTTTAAATCTTCTCATTGCATGTTAAATGAATCAAAAGCAAATTCAAGTTAAATATAAAAATTCAAACTGAAAAATATGAATGTAAATATTTATCAAACTGCTAGAGTAGGGAAGATTTTCTAAATTGGGTTGCAATAGAAAAAAATTGCAAAAGGAATGTTGATTAGATCTATTTTTTTTTTTTTTAGGAAAAAGTGATGTGTGTCAAAACAATAAGGCAAATAATAGACTGGGAAAAATATTTTCAGTGAAATTGACAGACTGAGATAATGCTAAATCAATGATAATGTTTTTCATATGTAACCAATAAACAAATAATATCAAGTAACTTAAAACTTTAACAAGTAAATGGAAAAAGGCCATAATTCACACACACACACACACACACACACACATACACACACACACACACACACACACACACACAAATACAGATAGGTATGGGTTTTCTTTTTTTTTTTTTTTTTTTTTTTTACTTATTTTGCAATATTTGTAAATTCACAGGAAAGTACAAAGAAATGCAGAGGGAGGTCCCATGCAGCCTTCATCCAGCCTCTCCCTAGAATAACATCTCTACAAGCTTGTTTTTTAAAAAGGAAAAACTATTCAGCCTAATGAAAATTAAAACAATTAGATTAGCTCAAAAGTTTTCTAAATTATGGTATGCAGTACCCTTAATATAGAAAAAACAGAGGTTTCCTTACTTGTTGGTGTAATTAGGTAATATATATTTTGCCTTGCCTTGAAGGTTATTAATAATTCTTCCAAAAATTGATTCTAAGAAATAACATGATACAAGCAAAGACATATTTACAAACATACTAAACCATTTTTGCAAATCTGTAAACATTCTTAATTTTATTATTACTCTGTGACACTATATAATAAAATATTTATCAATTACAGTTCATTGTCTCAAAGAATTTTGAATGGTCTGGGAAAATATTAACAATATAATGGTTAGTGAATGGAGCAGACAATATGTAGACTGCTTATCCCAGTTTTTCAAAATAAAATTTGTACACAGATATTTTAATATGAAAATACCAGCAAGTTAATAGGGGCCACGTCCACTTCCACATTCATATCGACTTCAATGGGACTTGAAGTGATATTTATTTAATTTGCTTTTTTAAATTTTTCTATTTTGAATACCTATTTTTATTTTCAGAATACAGTTTAATTTTGAAAAAAAAACTATCTTGCAATGTTATTTGGGCGAACTTTATAAAATTACATACATAGAGATATGAAAATAGCATGATTACAATTACTGCACAAGAAATGTGTCAGAATGCTTGTAGTGGTTGTTATAGTGTGAGCTATGAATGTTCCTTTCCCTCCCTTTTCTCTGTTTATTTAATTTAGGGGTTTCCAATCTTTTGGCTTCTCTAGGCCACATTGGAAGAAGAAGAATTGTTGTGGGCTACACATAAGATACACTAACACTAATGATAGCTGATGAGCCAGGAAAAAAAAAAATCACAAAAAAATCTCATAATATTTTAACAAAGTTTACAAATTTGTGTTGGGCCACATTCAAAGCCATCCTGGGCCATATGTGGCGCCCGGGCTGTAGGTTGGCCACGCTTGATTTAACTTTTTGTAATGCAAACAATAGATAAGCAACCAGTCATGCATTACATACGTGAAAGGAAATTACTGAATTGAACTGACTGGGTTAATATTTTAGCAAATGAGGTCCTGAGTTGTTTAAGGCACCATGCTGTAGACTTGGGGTGCAGCAGTGCTGGTGAGTTTACAGTACATATAAGAAGATGCCAGAAAGGGCTAGGGGCTAGGAATATTATTTTCAGTGTTGGTCAGCCAGGAAATCTTTGGACCCATCAGTCTAGGAGGAGGAAGATACAGAGATGGCAGGAATGACTAGTAATAAATTAATGAGTAGAACAAGTAAATAAATGATGAGCATCTTTTGTGGCAGGAGCACACGGAAGACACAGGACTATTCTCTTGTTTGAGTGAGTGTTAAAGAAGCTATTCCTTACGATGTTTTCAAGCTCAATAGCTTTATGCCTGGCTCTTTTGAGGAGAGAGACCTTTTCCTTGAAGTTAACAGCTGTGATACTTATAGATTCTAAAGTGATCTCTTTGTTAGGGTAGAGAAGAGGCTTGGTTTTCAGAAGGCTACATGGGTATTAAAATGGGTAGGATTGTTAATACCTTGGGCAGATGCCTTATTTAGGAAAGGGATATCTATTTCAACAGTTTGTAGATACATATTAATAAACTGAAGCAAGCAATTTGTAAAGGGACCACTTGCCTTTTATTAATTACGAAAATCTGCTGTGGCCCTCCTGTCATAGCATCCCCTCCCTATGAGACTGAGGGGTATATCCTGAATTCAGACAATTGCTGGGCAAGATATAATCTGCCTTTTCCCCAAATTATTCTGGATGATGTGGAAGCAACTCCTTTGTTAGCCCAATAAAAAATACGAGTGGTTTTACTACTACCTGTCTACTCTGATTGAAAGAAATCAAATCATCCTGTCCTGAATCTGTTCTTTTTCCTCAAGTGCCACTTCTATGAAGCCCTCCTCAAACAAAATCTCCCTAATCAGAATCAGTCTCTCCACTTTGCCAGCACTTTGTCTATTCCACAGGCCTGGTCTGATGTGCGTTGGATGCGTTCTCTCACCATTCATTCAGTCCACAAACCTTGTCTGGTTCATTGTTATATCCTGCCATGGCCAGCTCAGGACTTAAGTCCTCCCCAGAGGGAAAGTCCAGACCCAGTGGAGTGGAGAATGGAGGGTCATGCGAGATAAGAAAACAATGATGTTCTGTTGTGTTATTTGTACAGAGGCTTATAAAGAGGACTGGGGACTTCCTTTCCTTGCAGTCATTGTGGGTGGAAAGAGACAGACAAAGAGAACTTACATCATTCATCCATGAATAGTAAATGATCTGCCACCAGGGTGCTTCTGGACCAAAACACACTGTGTATTTGTCAAGGGACACCTCAAAAGCAGCATATTGTTCCCTCAGAGAGCATAGGGGCAGAAGAAAGCTATGTTGCTCTGAACCAGCCATGTAAGGACATGAATTCAGTGCAATGCAGAGGAGATTTTAATATAAAAAGAAACATCCAGCAGTGGTAGCGAATAAGAGGATATGATTCAGAGAGCACTGGAATTTTTCCCCTTTTAAATGGAACAAAGAGTGACCTGGACAGTTGTTTTTTGCCTTGTGATTTGTTGCATGTGTGTGAGAAGTGATAGTGCCTGTAAGTGAGGTGCCCATATTGGGGGAGAACTTTGTGTTTTGCATGAGGCTCGCATCTCAGTGTTGGAGCTGACTTCTGCTTTGAGTTGCTTATTTGCATGGGCCTGTGACCTTGTGTATTGTACAACTAAACCATTTATTTTCTTTCTCTTGAGAATGTTTCTAAATGTATACATTTTTGGTTTTGTTCTTCAAATAGGAAAACTCCAGAGATGAAAACCGAGCTCTAGTTCATCAGCTTTCTAATGAAAGTAGACTCTCCATCACTGACTCCCTTTCAGAGTTTTTTGATGCTCAGGAAGTTCTGTTATCTCCAAGCTCTTCAGAAAACGAGGTTTGAGCAATGTTTACAGTAAGGTGCCTCAAAAATCTCTCTTGTTGCTTTGCTGATTAATCTGTTCAGTAAATAATCCATCATCAGAAACACTAAACTCAGTTGCCCTTTTTAGTCATTATATTCTGAGAGTTCTCCCATAACTCATACCCAAAAAGTATAAAATGATACTATATGTGAGAAGAAAAAGTAAAAGTAGAGAGCATTGGATATTTTCTCATTTCTGTAACTTGATGTGTTAAATTTGTTATACTTTTTTTTTTTTTAAACAAAGCCTCGCTCTGTTGTCCAGGCTGAAGTGCAGTGGTGCAATCTCAGCTCACTGCAACCTCCGGCTCCCAGGTTCAAGTGATTCTCCAGCCTCAGCCTACCAGGTAGCTGGGACTACAGGCACGTGCCACCGTGTCTGGCTAATTTTTGTGTTTTTAGTAGAGACCAGGGTTTCACCATGTTGGCCACGCTGGTCTCAAACTCGTACTCCTGACTTCAGGTGATCCGCCTGCCTCAGCCACCCAAAGTGCTGGGATTACAGGTGTGAACCACTGTGCCTGGCCTCTTTTTTTTTTTTTTTTTTTTTTTTGAGACATAGTCTCATTCTGTTGGCCAGGCTGGAGTGCAGTGGTGTGATATCTGCTCACTGCAACCTCTGCCTCCCAGGTTCAAGCAATTCTCGTACTTCAGCCTCCCAAGTATCTGGGAATACAGGCGTGCACCCCACGCCCAGCCAATTTTTGTATTTTTAGTAGAGACGGGCTTCCACATGTTGGCCAGGCTGACCTCGAACTCCTAGCCTCAAGTGATCCACCCGCCTCAGCCTCTCAAAGTGCTATACTTCTTTTCAAGTACAGGTTAATAATTTTGACTTCTACCTATTTAATAATGTGTCTACTATAGAGAAGGAAATTAGCATCCTGTATATTTTTTAATCATGGAATTTGACCTATATTGATTTATAATATATAATTATTATATTTTTATGATAATATGGTTATTGTAATATTGGTTTATAGCATTATTTGTTTTAAATTGATGCATAAAAATTATCCTTTCCTGAATAAGAGTTATTATAGTTAACAGTGTGTACTAATAATGTTACCCCTTAAATACAGACTTAGTCATTTTGTTTATATATTAATTCCCATAGAAGATACTTTTTACACAAATAGCTCAAAGACAAATTGTAACTTCTTCTACTCAAACACTAATAAATTCTAAAAATGCAGTCAGAATTAATAAGAATCTTTATAATAACAGTCTTGAGCTTGCTTGCTGTTTTCCTTGTGAGAACTAATTCAGAATGTGTAAGAATTTTAAGAACAGGTGTTTGTTGTGAACACCTCCTTGGCAGATTGGTATACGGACCTTTACGAAAACAGTACCCAAGAGTATTTGTAGTGTGAGACTCAACATGTTTGATCATTTAGAGTAAGGGTTTTATGAAAATCTGGCTCTTGTTTATTCTAACTCTAATGAATGTTATTTCTTCTTTCCCATAGATTTCTGATGATGACTCATATGTCAGTGACATAAGTGATAATCTTTCCTTAGATAATCTCAGTAATGATTTAGATAATGAGAGACAGACCTTGGGTAAGATTTACATTATTTAATCTCTGAAAAGTTTGGATTTTCATACAATACTAATAAGTTGTATAGTTGACTCTTGAACAATATGGGGGTTCAAGGTGCTGATACCCCATGCAGATGAAAATCCATGTATAACTTTTGACTCCCCAAAGATGTAACTACTAACATTCGATTAACACATACTTTGTGTGTTATGTGTATTTGAGGCTGTAATCTTACAATAAAGTAAGCTAGAGGAAAGAAAATTTTATTTAAAAAATCATTAGAACAGAAAACATATTTACAATTCATTAAGGGGATCATCATAAAGGTCATCATCCTGGTCATCTTCATGTTGAGTAGGCTGAGGAGGAGGAAGAAGAGAAGGGGTTGGTCTTGCTATCTCAAGGGTAGCAGAGGCAGAAGAAAACCTGCATACAAGTGGACTGATGCAGTTCAAACCTGTGTTGTCCAAGGGTGAACTGTGTAGAGGACCCGCTACAAGCAAAGAGCTCTAGCAAGTACTTTGTAAGAAAACTAAGAGATGGATCCCACCCCCTAGGATTTTATAATCTAGCACCCACATGTGAAAGATGTGTTAATTCAAATAAATTTGTCTGCTTATGCAAATTTTTATTTTTATAAAGTGAGTGTATGCCAATTATAGGAATATAAAAAATGTAACAGATATCCTTTTTTTTTTTTTTTTTTTTTTTTTGAGATGGAGTCTCTCTCTGTCCCCAGGCTGGAGTACAATGGTGCAGTCTTAGCTCACTGCAGCCTTTGCCTCCTGGGTTAAAGCGATTCTCCTGCCTTAGCCTCTGGAGTAACTGGAGAATACAGGCACGCACCACCATGCCCAGCTAAGTTTTGTATTTTTCGGTGGAGATGAGGTTTCACCATGTTACCCAGGCTGGTCTCGAACTCCTGACGTCAAGTGATCTACCTGCCTCTGCCTCCCAGAGTGCTGGGATTACAGGCGTGAGCCACCGTGCCTGGGCCAGATATCCCTTTTGCACTCTAATGTTCTCTCTGAGGACATGTTAGAATATGGCTTTTTGCCCTGAGATATCAGGGGGTTTTTATAATTTAGGAATGTGATAGGACTTATATAATAAAAGATATGATCCAAGTGGTCATTTAGCCTCAGAGTCTTCAAAACATCACATTTTAAAGTAACAAATGGCTACCTCTTGGACGGACCCATCAGGGTATCCTAAGATGACCCTTTATTACTGGTTGATCCCAAGATGGGAAATGATGGGCAGGAAAGATATTTCATAATGCTAGTTCAAACTATGGAATATCTGGAGTGTCTGGCTAGCCCCCCAAACAGCTCTGATTTAGGACTTCAGTAAGCAGACTGGCCTGTTTAGGAAGGTGCCCTTAAAAAGAATCTGCCCACCTGAACAGTTCTCTGCATGGGTCCTTGTAGCATCAAGCACTTATCAGTCTTGGTACTCAGTTTGCCTTGGAGTCTCTAGGTTTGTCTGCACTATGCATTGGATACTCAAAGCACCACCTATTTGCATATCTTCACAAAGGAGAGGGACCATGCCAGGCACCTTTTTGGTATTTCAGTGTTCCTCAGCTCAGTGTGTTTGTGTGAACAGATGAATTGTTATCTGAATGGTTAAGAGCCACCTTTTGGGGGACCGCAGTATAGGGGAAGAAAGCAGGTAATTTTACCATGCTTTGGAAGAGTATCCTTTCAGTATCACACCTGCTAGAAGTGAGATGCTCATCGTGGTTGGTATTTTGTTTGAAATGTTTCTTGGGAGATGAACCCCTTAGTGGAAAGGTCTAAGAACCAGTGGGTTTGAAGAAGAAGGCCAAAAACACTGGAGCAAGTTTGTGCTGCTTATTTTTCTAGAAAAACGAGGAGGCAAGTTGAAAGAGAAATGAAGAAACATCACTCCCTTGGCAAACAGCATGCACACTAAAGTGGTGCTCCCACTGTAGATGAGGAGGATTGACAAATGTGGAAGTCCTCCATTTCTTTGAGTCTATAGAGAGGGAGCCATAGGAAGCACAAAGTTAATGGAATGTTCAGAGGTCAAAGGTCAAGAGAGGACATGGTTCAGAACCTAAGACCACAGCTGTGCTGTGTTGACACCAGCCAGGAAAAGCTTAGAGGTTAGAGCTGGTTCTGTCGTACTTTACAGCCATGTTGCGAGAATGCTAACTAACATTGCCCTTTTTTGTGTGTGAAGACAGGGTCTCACTCTGTTGCCCAGGCTGGAGTGCAGTGGTGCGATCTCGGTTTACTGCAACCTCTGTCTCCTGGGTTCAAGCAATTCTCATGCCTCAGCCTCCCGAGTAGCTAGGATTACAGGCACGCACCATCATGCCCAGCTAATTTTTTGTATTTTAATAGAAACAGGGTTTCACCATGTTGGCCAGGCTGGTCTTGAACTCCTGGCCTCAAGTAACCTGCCCCCCTCAGCCTCCGAAATTGCTGGGATTATAGGCATGAGCCACCTTGCCTGGTCTACATTGCCTTTCTTGAACAAACACTGGGCAAAACCCAGTTTTCTTCTTTGTCAGTGTTTGAATACTAGAAATGTGTGTCCCCTAGTTCTTTACAGACATTCCCAGGGGTTGGGGGAGATTATATTTCTAAGCATCAATACTCTACTGAAAAGATTGGATACAGAAATAACCTTTACATTTCATATCATCATTTTGCCTATGTTAGGACCAAGGTCTTGCTACACTGTTATTCTTTGAGTTTATAGTAAACATGAGGTTTTTAGAGTGTTTCCTATTAATTTCTTCCCCACAATGTTGCTGGGCACATATTAGGACCTGTCTCTATGCTGGGTACTTGGGGGAAGTTAAGTGTTTAAGAATACGGATTAAGGGACCAGACTTCCTTGGTTAGCCCCAGCTCTGCCACTCAGTGGTTGTGTGTTCTAGGACCAGATACTTACTTCCTCTATGCCTCATTTTCTTCATCTGTGAAATGGGGATAATAATACTGTTTACCACAAGTGGTAGTTACATAGGATAAGTAGGAATAATGCATGTGAACTGCTTAGAAGACTGCCTGTCACAGAATAAAATGCAAGATATGTGTTAGCTGTTAGTAGTATTGGTGGTGATGATGGCAGTGGAGTAGCACTCTTTCAAAATTCAGATTAGTGTAATCAAAGAAAATTTTTTGAGACTACATGAAAAATTGTTTTCAAAAATGACTACAGGCAAGGCACAGTGGCTCACACCTGTAATCCCAACACTTTGGGAGGCTGAGGCAGGAGGATTGCTTTAGGCCAAGAGTTTGAGACCAGCCTGCACAACATAGCAAGATCCTGTCTCTAAAAAAAGATACAAAAACTAGCCAGGTGTGGTGTAGCATGTCTGTAGTCTGAGCTACTCAGGAGACTGAGGTGGAGCAATTGTTTAGGCCCGGGAGTTCGAGGTTACAGTGAGCTATGATCATACCACTGCACTCCAGCCTGAGTGACCCTGTTGAGAAAGACCCTATCTCAATATTTAATTAATTAATTTTAAAACTGCCATTTGCAGCTACTTACCTATGTTGTATTTACCCATATTAAGCAACTAAAACAGGCTGGGCGTGGTGGCTCACACCTGTAATTCCAGGACTTTGGGAGGCTGAGGTGGGTGGATCACTTGAGCTCAGGAATTTGAGATCAGCCTTGGCAACATAGTAAAATCTCATCTCTACAAAAATACAAAAAATTAGCCAGGCATGTTGGTGTGCGTCTGTGGTCCCAGCTACTTGGGAGGCTGAGGCAGGAAGATTGCTTGAGCCAGTGAGGCAGAGGCTGCAGTGACTCAAGATTATGCCACTATACTCCAGCCTGGGCAACAGACCAAGACCCTGTCTCAAAAAAAATTAATTTTAAAAAAGCAAAACAAATTCAGAAGTTAATTGGATGATTAGATTAACATGAGATGCACAGTGTGGCCCTGTTTTCATGTGTTTCTGTTCATCAGAGCAGCCCCTTTATCAGTGATTGGCTTTATAATAAGTAAATGTTAAATATATATGCTTAATAAAATATATATCAATAAAGTATGTTTATTGATATATAAATAAAAATAATATGCAAGAGATTTCATTTGAAAACAGGCACAGTGGAGGATAGGAATTTCAGAGCATGAAACGAAGGAAAAGATTGATAGATTGGCATACCTAAAATATGTTTCATTCATCAAAATACTCCATGGGCCAAATTTAAAGGTAAATACCAAGTGGGGATTGAATTGTAAAACAAATATAAAACAAGAGAGTATGGTGTTAATACATAAATAGGAAGGCAGACAATTCAGCAAAGAAGAAGTGCTCATGAAAGCACTCCAAACCACACAGGAAATCTTTTAATGTAAGCTAAAACAAGGTGGTTACACTGTCCACCTGACAATTTGACAGAAATTAAAAATGAAAATGACAAGCCTGAAGAGGCCTCAGGAGATGGATGTTCACATCTGCTGCCGATAAATGGGGAAGTTGGGGGCAGCCTTTTTGAAAAGCAGTCTGATCATGTGAATCAGAAGTCTAACAACATTCAGAGTTGTTGACATAGTAATCCCGCTTCTTCATATCCTAAGAAAATAAAGATATAGGCAAAAAATATTTTACAGTCTTTAAAAATGATTTATTAAAAAAACTCTTAGGTTCAGGGGTACACGTGCAGGTTTGTTCTATAGGTAAATTGCATGTCACGGTGGTTGCTGTACAGATTATTTCATCACCAAGGTAATAAGCATAGCACCAAATAGGTAGGTTTTTGATCCTCACCCACTACCCACCCTCCACCCACCCTCCACATTCCAGTAGGCCCTGGTGTCTATGGTTCCCTTCTTTATGTTCATGTGAACTAACGTTTAGTACCCCTTTACAAGTGAGAACATGCATTTGGTTTTCTCTTCCTGTGTTAGTTTGCTTAGTTAACGGCCTCCAGCTCCATCTATGTTGCTGCAAAGGCTATGATCCCATTCTTTTTTATGGCTGCACAGTATTCCATGGTGTATATATACCACATTTTCTTTATCTAGTCTACTGTTGATGGGCATTTAAATTGATTCCATGTCTTTGCTGTTGGGAATAGTGCTGTGATAAACATACACGTGCATGTGTCTTTATGGTAGAACAATATATATTCCTTTGGGTATATAGTCAGTAATGGGATTGCTGAGTTGAATGGCAGTTCTGTTTTAAGTTCTTTGAGAAATTGCCAAACTGCTTTCCACAATGGCTGAGCTAATTACATTCCCGCCAGTAGTGTATAAGTATTCCCTTTTCTCTGCAGCCTCACCAGCATGTTATTTTTTGACTTTTTAGTAATTGCCATTCTGATTGGTATGAGATGATATCTCATTGTGGTTTTGATTTGCATTTCTCTAATGATTAGTGATATTGAGCAAAAACTGATGTTTCAGAAAAATTTTAAATAATATGGAAAAATACTCTGTTAGCTGAACAAGCAGAATATAAAATATGTATACAGTATGAACAACACAAATGGAGAAAACACGAAATGAAGATACTCTAATATATAAATGGCTGCTATTTTGGGGTGGTGGAGCAATGAAATGACCATTATTTCCTTTATAGTTTTCCTGTAATAAACACAATTGTTTTACCAGAATTTAAAGTGATTTTTTAAAAAGTTTACAAGTTTTTATAAACAATAAGCAACTATAGGCATAGAAATCCAATTTCCAGTTTTATTCTAAGTGTGTATGAGCTATGAGGAACTAGGTTTTGAGGAGCAATTCAAGGTCTTCCCTGTGAATAAAGTCGATGGGTTTTAGTGTGTGTCATTTTTGGTATTTAATTGCTCAGAATTCTTTTGCCGATTTTCTGACTTCCAGCCATACTCTGCACAACTGAGTTTAATAGTAACATTGACTACTTGCTACATAAGGTTTTATTCGTGGATTAAAAATAATAGAATAAAATGAAAGGCTTTATAGAGACAACCAGGCCTCTTTCCTTTTCAGGGCCTGTCCTTGATAGTGGTCGGGAAGCGAAGTCTCGGAGAAGAACGTGCCTGCCGGCGCCCTGCCCAAGCAGCAGTAACATCAGCCTGTGGAACATCCTGAGGAACAACATCGGGAAGGACCTGTCCAAGGTGGCCATGCCGGTGGAGCTGAACGAGCCCCTGAACACGCTGCAGAGGCTCTGCGAGGAGCTGGAGTACAGCGAGCTCCTGGACAAGGCCACGCAGATTCCCAGCCCCCTGGAAAGGATGGTGAGGAGTCAGCCTTCCCTTGCCACTGTCCAGCCTCGGTCCCCAAGCCACAAGGCCATTCACGGGGCCCATCAGAGAGACAGCCCCTGTTCCCTCCGGTTTCATTTTGATTGTTCCTTAAACAGGTTCATTACTCAGAGCTGTCTGGCTTCCTCCGCCTGGCTGTTTCCAGTCACCTTGTGAGGATTTGGAGACGGGGTTGGGGTGCTTCTCCATGGCACTTGGTGCCTGGGGCAGTTCTGTTCTGTGGGTTTGTGCTTCCTCTTTCTCCAGAAGCCTTCTGGCTGATTGTTGCGATGTGCCCGGCTGGAAAACATGTCTTTAGGGCTGTCTGCATGTTTATTTTTACTTCCCTGGGTGGACAGAATTTAATTTCTCGAGCTGTTTTTCTCATCCAGGGTAAGTTTCCCCTGAGAATGTTTGTGTTTATTTCTGGAATTGTCCCATCAGCTCCTAGGTTTTTGGAAAATAAAGTTCACAAGAGGAGGTTTTCACATCAGAAATATTCTTTTTTTCTCTCTCCCTCTTATTTTATAGAGTACTTAAAAAAAATCATAGAAAAGCCTTCTCTTCCCTACTGGGCATCAGCTCCAGTCACAGCATGCTGGCTTTTAAAAGGGCTTCCAAGTATTTCTCATCTTTCCCCCATCTCATGGGTAGGGAGATTGGGAAGGGAGTACCCAAAGGGCAAGACTCTGGGCAGATCAGCCCTCTCTATGACTGTGACTAACTTTGTTCTTGAACGTGGGTGTCTGTACCGCTTTTTGCTTCCTCATATTCAGTGACCTTAGAGCAGTAAGGTCATTGTCTCTATGGGATGCTGGGACAGCAGTGTCCCCCAAATGCAGAGTCTCTCTCCTGGGCATTTGCCAATTGGCTACATTGGAATTGGAGTGCCCCCTCGGCTTCACAGACCTAGCCCTGCCGACACTCCCCATTGATAGAGAATGCTGTTATTTTCTACATTCTAAGCATTCTGCAGTTCTAGCGCTCATTAAAACATCATTACTTCAATGATTTGAAGATTAAGGGGGAATCTTAACTGCTGTCTGAGAGGGATATCCCATAGTCATTCTGCCCAGTCTCCAGGGCCTCCCCTATCAAAGAGACTTTCTCTTTTTTTGAGTCAGGGTCTTTGCCACCCAGGCTGGAGTGCAGTGGTGCAGTCCTACCTCACTGCAACCTCGAACTCCTAGGCTCAAGCAACCCTCCTGCCCTGGCCTCCCAAAGTGCTGGGATCACAGGTGTGAGTCACTGTACCTGGCCCAAGAGACTTTCTTTCTTGTTACTGATAATCAGGGTAGGAGACAAAAACAAGCTGTATTTTTTAAACTCTTCTTTGTTACTTGTCCCCAGATAATTTTTGCTGAATAAAAGGAAGGCAAATCTTCTAGAAATAGCTTCTAAGCAAGTGTTGAAAGTCAGCATTTGTGGACAGCTCTTTTCTTTAAAGGAAATGATTGGCTTTGAGGATGAAAGTTTCTTAAAGATGTTTCATGCTGTGGCAATTTAGAGACCCTTAGGATATTCAGCTGATTGATCAGTGTAATTGACCTTGAGCAGAGGTTTGAGGAGAGGCTTCTCATCCCCAACATAACCACTGAGCAGGAGTCTTATCTCATGGGTTTTGTTTACTGTCCTGCAGGTCTGCTTATGCCCCTGCCTGGACTCTCCCTCATGCCACCAACCCACAGGGAGAGTGCTTCCTTCTGCCGAGAGGCTTCTCATCCCCAACATAACCACTGAGCAGGAGTCTTATCTCATGGGTTTTGTTTACTGTCCTGCAGGTCTGCTTATGCCCCTGCCTGGACTCTCCCTCATGCCACCAACCCACAGGGAGAGTGCTTCCTTCTGCCTCCCCTTCGCTCTGTCTTCCCCACAACATCATGAATGGCACTAGGTTCTTTCATCGGTTGTGTTCTATTTTACATGGTGAAGGTGATTAAGGGTTGATTCAGCATTCCATACACAGTGTGGCTGTACTGTTTCACAGGTCACCAATGTGGAGAAGCAGGGAGAGGAACAGACACCCAGGTTTCAAGAACACAGGCAGTCACAAGTAGGACTGACTTGAGTGTAGTTGATTTTTTCTTCTTTTTTTTTTTTTTTTTTTTTTTTGAGACAGAGTCTCTCTCTGTTGCCCAGGCTGGAGTGCAGTGGCACAATCTCGGCTCACTGCAACCTCCACCTCCCAGATTCAAGTGATTCTCCTACTTCAGCCTCCTGAGTAGCTGGGATTACAGGCGCGTGCCACCACATCCGGCTAATGTTTGTATTTTTAGTAGAGGTGGGGTTTCACCATGTTGATCAAGCTGGTCTTGAACTCCTGACCTTGTGATCTGCCCACCTCGGCCTCCCAAAGTGCTGGGATTACAGGTGTAAGCTACCGCGCCTGGCCCTTCTTTTTTTTTTTCTTTTTTTTTTTTGAGACAGGGTCTTGCTCTGTCACCCAGGCTGGAGTGCAGTGGTGCAATCACGGCTCATTGCAGCCTCGACCTCCTGGGCTCAATTATTCCTCCCACTTCTGCCTCCCAAGCAGCTGGGACCACAAGCATGTGCCACCACACCCAGCTACGTCTTTTGTATTTTTTTTGTAGAGAAGAGGTTTCGCCATGTTGTCCAGGCTGGTCTTGAACTCCTGGGCTCAAGCAGATCCACCTGCCTCGGTCTCCCAAAGTGCTGGGATTACAGGCGTGAGCCACTGCACCCAGCCGAGTATAGCTGATTTTTATAAGCCATCCAGCTGCTCTAGAGAATTCTATAGCATGAGGTGGTGAGGTGGTCCCTATTACAGGCAACACCAAAAATTTAGCAGAAGGTTATGTGACTAGTGAGCATTTATGAAAGGCACTCAGCTCTTCTTCAGTATAAGAAACTGCATGAAATGTGCGAGAAGAAGAAATCTTGAGATTGTTACTACCTGACATTAGAAAGGAAAATTGGACATCCCTGCTTAGGCTTAACTGTTGTTACACACATGGAAGAAGAGACAAAGAAGGTAATGTGCCTCCCTGATGCCCTGACGGGGAATTGCTAAAGACGCCAAGACCTCACAGTAAGGGCTGCCCAGAGAGTTTGTTCACTTCGTGTTCACGTAAAGTTTTTCTTCCTTCCTCTCTTTATTTTAATTTTTTTTTTTTTTTGATGTTTCACTTTTCCTCCCAAAAAAGCAGAACTTTAAAGTCACTATATCCTGTGGCTTGTTTCCCAGGCTTAGGAAATGACTCACAGATTTTCTTTGGTCAAAATGAATGTTTTGGTTTCTATAATACCACATTTTGAATGGTTAAATTTATGATGCTGATTCCTGAGTTTTGGAGGGATTTTTTAACACTCCTTTTTTAATACTCTTTCCCCACTCCACCCCTGAAGCCTTAGCACCATATTAGGATCCTCAGATACTGTCAGGCTTAAAAGTACTGGACTCAGCTTAACAGTTTCCAGAAACAGTGTAGTCCAGTTTAGAAATGTCATCGTCTTTATAGCATCTCCCAACTTTTAGGCATCAAGATAAACGGACAGCTTTAAAACATTGGGTTAATTTGTTTTGGGGCCCAGATAAACATTATTTAAACCTACAATTTTAAACCTATGTTGTTTAAAAACAACCAAAGACAAATCTTTGGCTTTCTGAAAGAAAATCATAGAGGTTTTATTTTGTTTAGTTCTTTGTGAACAATAAAGCTCTTGGTGACACGGAAATGACAAAGTTCTTTTCTCTTGTCCTTAGGTATATGTGGCAGCCTTTGCCATATCAGCGTATGCATCTAGCTACTACCGAGCTGGAAGCAAGCCATTTAATCCGGTTCTTGGAGAAACATATGAATGTATTCGGGAGGACAAGGGCTTCCAGTTTTTTTCAGAACAGGTAGATGTACACCCTTTTTTGCTTGTTGGGAGGGGTTGCTTATGTCTCCCATTAAATGTGCTTCTGAAATATTTATCTTCCACCTTTCACTGGCTTCAAAGCAGCCGAGATAATTACAGTGCTTTTCAACATAAAGGGAGGGATCGATTTCCCTTCCACTGAAGCCAAGCCACGACCCAGGGGCATAAAGGTACCACCCGTAATTCTGCACACTTGCTTGGCTACATGCATTGCCGGTGTCCTTTCTCTTTAAAATCATTAGCACAAGGAATTTTGAAAGGATGAATGTTGGCCCAAACTTCAATTTAGAGGTTTAACATTGCTCCCTAACACAGTGACATCATTATTCCAGAGCACGAATGCCCCCAGCAGAGTGGGTAGCGCCAGATAAATGCGTTATTCTCAATTTTGATTTGAGAGGAATCATTCATTCATTTATTTATTCGTTCGCATCAATAAATTATTTCTAGAACGTACACCATGTGCCTGCCACTGTTCCAGGTGCTAGGATATTGCAGTGGGGTGGGGGGTGAGGGGTCCGGACAGGAGTCCCTGCCCTCATCTGATGGATGCACAACCTTGTACTCATGCAGCCTAAGGTTCCATCACACTCTTGCCATAGAAGTAGCATAGAGTAATACTCAGGCTTCAGACAGCCCAGGATCCATCCTACCTCAGTTCTACCTCTTACTAGCATGATAACCCAAGTCAAGTTACATAGCTTCTCTGTGCTTTAGTTTGCTCTTGAGAGTGGAGAGGATGACAGTTATATGTACCTCACATGGTTTTGTGATGATTCAATGAGACACTGTCTGCAAAGCACTTGGAGCAGCATCTGAGACATGAAGATACATGTTATAGGAGTGTTTGCTGTCATTATTGATGCATGCCAGCATAGTTTGGGAACATCTAAAATGCTTGTCAACAGGGGATTATTTACCTAAAATAGAGTGTATACATATTGAAATTTTTAAAAAAACCTCTAAGATATGCAGAAAGAAATTTTATTAAAATTATAACAAATTTAAAAAATAAAATACACCCTCTCCCACCTTGTTAAGGTAGCAATCAAACACGTCCACTCTCTGTATATCCCTAAATCCCTAGGGACGTTAAACATCATTGCTTCTGTACATTTCTCACCCCCTAGTTCTTAGAGAACTGAGGAGAAAGTGGGGGGTGGATTGCTAAAATATTCTTTTATCTTGCTGCTCTCTTTATCAATGGATTTGCACTACAGGGAGAGGAGGGGAAGCGTGGGTTGGCTGAGAGACTTATGATGATAGTGCTTATCTTAACTGTAAATGATAAGGAGTGTTCTCTGGAACTCAAAGGAAAGTGAATATACAGTAACCCAAAGCACACTGTCAGTAGCTTGCCAGTTAGAAGCTAAAACAAGAAATTAAACATGGACTAACACTGGGGAAGTAGGGAGTTAAATCAGTAGTTAAAGGGGATAAGATAATCTGTGTGATTCAGAATTCATCTGGGTTATTTAAATACTGAACCTAAAATAGAATGAGAATAAATGAAAATATAACTTGGTTTCCATGGTATCATATGCACTCTTGTGAAAAAATAAAGGCCAAAAATAGCCTCAAACTACAGCAGACAATCAGGACAGGATGAATAGCTATAAGAAAAGAATAGTAACTTTAGCTGTGTAAAGTTGAGCTTCAGTCCTCTGAGCCCTGGTGGGACAGGGCCAAATTCAAGATCTGTTTGTGTATTTCCGATGGTGGCACAGGGGGGAGAAATCAGAGCTCCTGGGCACATGTGCACAAAGACAGAAAGAGGGTTACATAACTTAGCATTTAGTTCCATGAAATAAGCAAGAAAGAGAACTGGTTATTGTTAGTAGTTTAGAATGTGCTGGGTGTAGGATGTACAGACCTGCCTGCTTCAAATCTTAACTCCACAATTTGCTCCATGTGTGACCTTATGTAAGTTCCTTCAACTTTCTGAGCCTTCCTTTTTTTAAAAAAAAAAATCTGTAAATTAGGAATGATAATGTTTGACTAATAGGTTGTAGTAAGGCTTAAACAAAATAATACACTGATGGAAATATTCAGTAAATGGCTATTGCTCTTATATTTAGTGGGAACTTCTATGATGCCTTTTTTTTTTTTTTTTTTTTTTTTTTTTCAGACAGAGTCTCACTTTGTCGCCCAGGCTGGAGTGCAGTGGCACAATCTTGGCTTACTGCAACCTCTGCCTCCCAGTTCAAGTGATCCTTGCACCTCAGCCTCCCGAGTAGCTGGGACTACAGGCTTGTGCCACCATGCCCAGCTAAGTTTTGTATTTTTAATAGAGATGGCATTTCACCATATTGGCCAGGCTGGTCGCAAACTGACCTCATGGGATCCGCCCGCCTTGGCCTCCCAAAGTGCTGGGATTACAGGCATGAACCACCACGCCTGGCCTACAATGCCTTTTAATATAAAGTGTTAAGAATAGTAAGAGTTTGGGAGGCTGAGGTAGGTGAATCACTTGAGGTCAGGAGTTCGAGACAAGCCTGGCTAACATGGTGAAACCCCATCTCTACTAAGAATACAAAAAATTAGCCAGGTGTGGTGTCACATGCCTATAATCCCAGTTACTCAGGAGGCTGAGGCAGGAGAATCACTTGAACCTGGGAGGTGGAGGATGCGGTGAGCCGAGATCGCACCACTGCACTCCAGCCTGGGCAACAGAGCAAGACTCCATTTCAAAAAAAAAGGGAAAAGAATAGTAAGAGGAGTGTTGACAAGGCAGAGAGGAGGCTGAGGAATGACTTGATGAAAGAAAACTAGAAAGGCATATATCTATAATATATACTTTCTTATGTTCAAATAAGATATGCTATATCTCCACTTCTAGTACAAGTAGTTTGAAGGGGACTTGATGTCACTGGTGAGTCTCTGACAGAAAATGGCTGTCAGTCAGCCAGGAGTTCTCACAGCTGGCTTCACCGTGGTCATACCACCAGTCCTGATCATCATGGAGCTGCTTCATCTGTCTGGAATTTAGCCTGATGGCTGCAGATAGTTGGTTATTTTAATATACCTAAGAATGGATGAGTCTCTCAGGGATAAATTCACACTAAGCTTACAAGAGACTGATGTATATAAACTAGAATGCTACTAAATGCATTTACTGTGAAAAGTAGACCTGCTATGGGGATCAGAAAGCATTGTCCAGTGTGACTAGGTATGATTTTCCCGTAGGCAGATTACTTGGGAAGCCAATGAGAATCCTAAGTGAGCGTACAGTGTGAAGATGCAGCTATCTGATTCAGTACACCAGGCAGTCCTCTGCCCTAGAAGTGGGAAGGGTGTAGGGCCAGGGCCTCCCTTTCCCTGGCCAGCAGGAGCCTATCAGCTCAGTACCCCTCTTTCCCTCTCCCGACGTTGTCTATTCTAATTTAACACATCTGAAGAGAGTGCCAGAGCATT
The DNA here is from genome assembly GCF_029289425.2 of Pan paniscus. Taxonomy (NCBI): domain Eukaryota; kingdom Metazoa; phylum Chordata; class Mammalia; order Primates; family Hominidae; genus Pan; species Pan paniscus. The sequence goes on along the minus strand of NC_073255.2, from coordinate 29,684,246 downwards.
TATTCTGTTTCCTGCTGGTACCTGGTATGGCTCTTTCTGCCTCCAGCCCAGGAGACAGTCTACCTTGATGGAGACAGCATGACTCCGCCCTTGTCCATTATGTGTCATTGATATACTTAAGCTCTCATGGCTTAGAGGTTTGTTTTCTTGTGCCTCTCTACAATGAGTACAGGTTTCTGGATGACTAGTATAATAAACTGGGCAAGCCCCCCGAATGAATATTTTTGGGTGGAATTTTTTTCTAAGGAGGATGATGATGGAAATTGTATCTCCAAGCTTAAGGTCCTGGCAAGAAACAGCTTGGCTTTTCTTCTGAGTTTTCTAGACAACAGTCTGAGTTGGAAAGTGATGGCTGCCTCTCTCTTCCAAGCCCCTTGATTTTGTTGTCTTGTGGATTTGCTGGGTATGTGATGTTCGAGGTGGTGAGCAGCCAGGCAAGTGGAAGTCATTGCTGCTTGAGAGTTCGACTCCGTCGAAGCTTGCCTCTCTGCATTGTTTCTCGTCTAAAAGACCCAAAACCACAACATCAAAATGATTCATGTGGTCAGAAATCAGAGAAAGCATTTCTTGTTAAAAATTTTTCTTAGAACAAGTATTAGATTTGTAGAGTGCTCCGTGCATTCATGATCTTACTTGATCTCCAAAACGGCGCTCTGTGGAAGGTGAGGCAGGGATCAGTTACAGGCGAGAAAACCAAGGCCTAGAGGATTTGAGCTTCCCAGTGCCCCTCAGCAAATGCTAGAACCCAGCCCCTCTGTTTCCATCCCTGCCTCCTTTTCCCCTCACTCTTTGTGGGGTCTCTTGTGTGGACTCAGTGACTGTGCTCAGAGCTACTGGAGTACAGTACACACAAAGCAGCCCTTTGTGTATGCTGTTTGTTCTCACCATGCAAAATCTCTCCAGACTCACATAGGACTTTGTTCTCTGCTCCTGTGGTAGGCAGGGGTGTGGCCTTTGTGAAAGAGGACCGATCAGGAGTGAGTCATAGACATTCCTGTCCTAGGTTCTGACCCTCTGGCTCTTCCACCTTCTCAGAGGTTTCCTTTGTGCCAAAAAATCCGTTTCAACCTTGGCTTTCTACATAAACTCACGAAAGGAGGAATTCAGAGAGGAAGGACTTCCCTTCTTTCCTTACTGGTCAGGGACTAAGTATCCTGTGGCAGGTGATTCCCTGCTTGCTGCGTCCTCCTGCTGCCCGGCAGAGCTAACACACTGGTTTTGAGCTGCATCAAGGGAATAGATGGGTCAGAAAACTTATTTCAGTTGGCTATGTTCCTTTTTTCATACCTTTGGGAAAGGTTTGGTGTTAAAAGGATATGCAATTAAGCTATGGTCTAAAAGTAGCTTTTCCTAATTACATGAAACTTTAGTTGTCCAGATCATTGTTCATTTTAACCATTTACCCACCCACCTGCATACCCTTGACAGTGTCAGAAAAGCTGAGTGCAGTTATTAAAAGTTACTAAAATGTAAGAGATTGAAATGAAGATCTTTTCTTTTGCTCTACAGGCTCAGCCTTTCTTCCTTTTCTGTTATTTATTGGAGGACTCTGAGTCCATACATTCTTGGACAGGCTTATACTTGCCACACCCATCACTTCCTCCTTGCACACTCATGTCACCTCTGAATAGTCCTTGTATCTACTAGTTAGCAGAGTTATTTATTACTGATTAAATAAGTAAAGATACTGTCAAAGGATAAATTCTTAAAGACACTCAAAGGGTAAATTCAAGCCGTTCAAATAAAACCAGCAATAAATCAAATATGAGACAACTAAACCATTGCTTTGTGGTTTTCTCCATTTCTAGGTCAAGTCAGCACTTAATGTGTTTTTGTTTTTTAATTTTTTGCAAGAGGCCATGTGTTTATGAGATAAGTGATTCACTCTGAACATGGGAGAAGGGAAAATAATTGGCATCTGCATTCTCCCCAAAATCAGGCCAGAATTCTTGGCATCATCATCCTTAATAGCTCTTTCTCTCATCGTTCACATCCTCTCATCAGCAAATCCTGGGGTCTCCCTTCAGAAGCCTTCCTTCTACAGCCAGCCATTTTCACTTTCTCTCCCATGTGATGCTGGTCACCTAGCTCAGGCCACTAAAATCAATGACTGGGATTATTGCAGTAGGACTCACTACTGGTCTCCTGTTTCCAGAGCCAATTAATTCCTTATCCAGCAGCCCTAGTGACTGCTTAAAACAGAAGCAGCAGCTGCTCTAAATCCTCCACCAACTTCCCAAGTCACTTGGAATAAAATCCAAAGTCCTGGCCATGGTCCACAACGCCCTCGAAAATCTCACCCTCAGACACTTCTCCTACTTTCCCCGCCTCCTCATTTAGCTCTGCCACACTGGCCTTGCTTCTTCTGCTTCATACCAAGCATTTTCCAGCCATTGGCCTTTGCTGTGTCCCCTGCCTGGGACGTGCTTCTCTCAGATATCTGCATGGGGTTAACTTCCGAACTTCTCTCAGCCCCACAGGTTTCCATTATTAGAGTCCTGCCCCACCACCCTGTCTGACCAGCACTCCTACTCACTGTCCCCACATCCTCATGCCCTGCTTTATTTTCCTTAACACAATTTCTACTGACAAATTATGTGCTGCTTATGTGTCGTTTGTCTTACCCACTTCCATACTAAAATATAAATTCCATCAGGGTAAGAATTTTTACCCTTGGTGACTAGGACGGTGCCTGACACATCACAGGCAATCAATAAGTACTTGATGAGTGACCTGGAAAGAATGGCCACTTGGTCCCCTCTCTGGATGACTTCTTCACCTGGCACTTGCCCTCTTTTTCGTTATTGCCCTGTATTGCTGCAGGGAAATCAGGACCTAGGAGGACTGGATAGTTATGCCTTGGAGCAGTTGCAGGGGAGAACTGATGTATTGAAGGGCTACTTTTCTAAATCTGAAAAATAAAAACTTACAAAGTACAAAAATACTGAAAATACCTCCTTTTCCTATCTGCTTCTCCCTTGACCTCTTATATAAAGTGCATTCAAAGCATAAATTAAAAATGATTAGGTCAAGGTAAAGAAAGGCCTCAGATATATAAATAAATTATAAATTTCCAGAATTCTTAACTGCCAGGGGAACTGTATTGGGGCTTGTAGAAAGAAAGACAGATACATGTGTTACTATATAAATACTTGCGTAATAAAAACCACGTGTACTAATTTCTTGAATGCTTGGGCATCCTTACCAATCAAGAATTGCTCTTCTTTGATTGGAGAGGACGTGATAGGGAAGAATGCTTAAAAAAAAAGTCTAAATTGGGTTTATTCAACAGGCTAACAGACAGCATCTCTTCCAGGGCTGGGTCAGTTCAGACAAAGGCATTTACTGCCCTTTTTGCCTGAATTAAAATGTAAGGAGAATACAGACTCAACCAAAATCCTGCAATAACAAAGACAGGTTAGATTCTGCTCATTATTCTCTACTCTAATAGATTTTAGAAAGATTGCCATCAACAAAGATTAAGTGATTAACTGTGAATTACCTTTTTCCATGGGCATTGAAGTTAATCAAAGCCTTTGTATAATTTTTTCAAGTTGGCCAGCATCCGCCACCACCTTTGATGCTAAGATTCAAAGAAGACATTAACAGCAGATGTGAGAATCAGAGCATTTTGAAGCCAAGAGGGATCCTCGCACCTCATTTTATAAAGAAATATGCGAGACTGAGGTTGGAAAGGTCAAATTCAAAAGTTTTTTTTCTCTAAATGTCCATGAGAAGGAACCTTAATGATGTGTCCTGGCTTTGGGGAGGGACACGAGCCCTGGATCTGGAAGAGGATGGCGTAGGTTTGGAGTGCTACCTTTATCACTCATTAATGGTGTGGCACTGGGGAAGCTCTTTGCTGGCCAGAACCCCTATTTCCTAATTTATAAAATCAGGCTCACCAAGATACAAGGCTGCCCTAAGAACTAAGTGAAAATACACTCATTTTAGAAATCTATATTTTGATTTTTTAAATGAGTGTATTTTCACTTAGTCTCTTTTGAATGAGTATATTTTCACTTAGTCTCTGCCTAATCCACATCAGTGTATGATCCTGGACAGTTTGTATGTGTTCTTTTTTTAGTTGGCCGAATCAGTGGAATCAGCCTTATTTCACAGATGAGGTGACAGAGGCTGAAGGGACTGAAAAGCTGTGAAGGTCATACAGCCAGCAGATGATGCTGCAGTCAGGGCCCAGGTCCATGGAACAACAAAAACCTTTCCCTCGTTCCCAGACACTAGTGCAGCACATGGCAGATGCTCCAGAAATAGGAGGAAATATACAAAATAATAAGCTATCAATGTAAATCTCCCCAGAAAGCTTTGTAAAACTCTTAAAAGCAATGTGGGCCAAATAAACCATTCCCAAAGGCCTGTGTAAGCCATAAAGAAATAAGCAAAGTTACTGATACTTGAAGGTTGAGACTTATTCAGAAAATGTGTTGAACCCATCTAAACATAATCTGCTAAACATTCATTCATTATCTAACACAATAGTTTAAAAAAATCAAGGTTGGGTTTTTATGAGATGTGTGTTTACTGTAGGGGTTCTCTTGTAATTCATATGGATAGTATATTTATCCCTGTTTTATGGGGTTTAAAATTATTACAGAAGAGGCGTATGGTTTTTATATACTGTGTTTACATTCGGCCATACCTGTAAAGATGCCAAATTCTTCATCAAAGCTATAGTGCTCCTCTCCCACATTGCTACATTGTTTTTGTGGGATGAATATAATCTACTTCATAATAATCCACTTTAAAATATGTTTACATTATGGGGGAGAGGAACATTTCATAGCTTTCCTTCCATTTCATAGTGGGTCATGCCAGGTGGGGTGGAGAAGTGGGGAGTGGGGATTGTCTTGAGCTGATTAATGGTTATTATTATTATAGATAGTGTCTCACTATGTTGCCCAGGCTGGTCTTGAACTCCTGGATCCTGGGCTCAAGGGATCCTTCTGCCTCAGCCTCCCAAGTAGCTGGAATTACAGGGCTATGCCACTGCACCTTGATTTTGTTTTATATGATCCCATGGTTTCAAAGCTATCTGTTGTTTTCATCGAGAGACAGCTAGTGAAGAAAAGGAGAAGAATGTAGCATTTATTAATATAAGGTATCTCCAAGTGGTAGGATTTTTTTAAAAAAGATAACTGGATATGGTGGCTCACACCTGTAATCCCAGCACTTTGGGAGGCTGAGGCGGGAAGATCACTTGAGGCCAGGAGTTCCGGACCAGTCTGGGCAACATAGCATGACCCCATCCCTACAAAAAGTGAAAAAATGAGCCGGGCATGGTGGCACACACCTTTAGTCCCAGCAACTTGAGAGGCTGAGACAGGAGGATCACTTGAGCCCTGGAGGTCAAGGCTGTAGTGGGCTGTGATTGTGCCCCTGCACTCCAGCCTGGGTGGCAGAGTGAGACCCTGTCTCAAAAAAAGAAAAAAGACAACATCAAAGGAAATCAGAGAGTTACATTATGGGATTAGGTTTCTAAGTCAGTGCTTGAAGTGAAAGTTGCCCTTGAAAATCCCACAGGCACAGAAGGGCTCACGTTCTTAGGAGGCACATGGGAACCAAGACAAACCAAAGAGCAGCAGATTTGAGTCTCCTGCTTTGTATTGCAACTGGCGTTTGTGTTTATTGAGGAATCTGAAAGATACCTACATGATTTACGTCTTTGTCTCTACCTTTCTTTGGCCCACACTGGTATGGCTGTAATCCCATGAGTCACATCTGGGTGTGGCGTGTGTGACCACATCCTCCCAGCTGTGCAGTCCTCCTGCTGGAGGCCTGGCATACAGAAGTAGTTTTCAAACCATGTTCCTCAGCTGAGGGTCCCAAGGAAGGTGAACAGCTGTGGATTTGTCACCCACTGCCCTCCCTTCCTCCCCACCTGTTTATCTCAAGCAAGGGCTCAGTATTCTGGGTTCTTGATAAGATGGGTTTGAAAACTGTACAGCTGCTTAAAACATTTTTTTTTCTTTTTTTTTGCAAAGTTTGAAAACCAGTGAGGTAAACCAAAACTGCTGGGACTTACCTCTACCTCTTCCCTGACTATCGGTGTGGCTTGGGAAATGTTACTTAATCTTTCTGGTTTCAGTCTCTTCTTTTATAAGGTGCAGGCTTTGAGCTAGATACTCTCAATGTAAGACACCTCTGTTAAGAATCAGCTACATCAGAGAACTTTCTGGAAACACCCCTGGCAGCATTACTGTGGTTTCACCAGTGCTGAATTAGAATGACAGCATATACACCTCTCAACGTTCCCTGAGTGTGACTGAGATAATAAGGAAACAGAGGGAGGAGCCATTTTCTCTTCAGCCTCTTCACTGCTGAATAAAATGAGTAATGACCCCTTGCCAAAGGGCAGTCTCTGCTCCAGGGGACTCTCTTTTCTGGAATGAGATTACTTATTTGCTCAAGATAGTTTTATTAGACCAAAAATAAATAAAATTTTCTTAACAGTTGACTAACATTTCCTCAACAATTGTGTTTACCTTTTTTTTTTTTTTTTAATAGAAACACTCTTTTTTAAAAAAATTACCTTGCATCGGTCTTCTTGTAGGTGATTTGAAAAGAGGCTGGACTTTATGATGCAGAGTTTTCAAGAGTTAAATTGGCTGAGCCCGAGGAAGAACATTTTGGGTTGCATTTAAAATACTTGTTATTTGATATCTTAATTAAAACATCTGCAGCTACTTTCAGAACAGCTAATAAGAGATGTTGACATTGGTAGCCAATGTCAAATTATATGTTATGGGTGAGCAGTCCTCACATGTCTCCGTTTTTATTTTTATGTCTTTCAAAATGCGTCTCTATCCTCATCACTCGCCACCTGGCCGCCCTCCCACGGAGGCTTCTGGAGGCTTCCGTTCAAGGGCCTTCCCCTCAGCCTTGACCAATTTGAGCAAGTGGGAGCTGACTGTATCAGGAGCGCCCTCTTGAGGACAGACTTGTTGAGGGAAACTAAAGAAGTTTTTCCTTCGGTTCAGCCTTGCACGCTCTTACATCTCAGTGCAGGGGAGAAAGAATGGATTTCATGAGACACAAAAGTTCATTCATTTTTTTGTTTTTCTGTCCTTTGTTTCCATCAGGTCAGCCACCATCCGCCTATCTCTGCGTGTCATGCTGAGTCTAGAAATTTTGTTTTCTGGCAAGGTAATGTGCTAATACATTTTACTTCCATTATATTGTGTAATATGTTATCTATTTATTTTATCCAAGAATTGCTGTCAGTTCTTACTGAGATCAAAAGTGGTCCTTGGATTTGGGCCTGGTTGGAAGGATCTGCGCCACCTGTTCTTGCCTCTTATCTCTCACTTAGTTTATCTGAGCCACTTCCATTTATTTCTGTAACTTTATCTTATGTAAAAATCATTTGAAACGCCTCACATATTTCAAGAGACATTAAATATTTACAGTTGTTTATCAGAGTGTAGACAGCAGAGGGGTTTTCAGCTTTTGTCAAACTTAAATTTTATTTCTGAAGTCGTGTTTTACATTGCTTACTTCTTTTCATTTTTGAGATGATTGTTCCTAAAATTTTGTTCAGTTTATATTTTGAGTTGGGGGTGGGTGGGTAAATCTTCTAAAGAATAAATAAGGCTATAGATATTTCCTAGATGGATTAATTTTGTTAATCTCTCAATTTATTAAAAAAAAGTGTACTGTAGAAGGAAAATATAAGCATCCTAGGTTTTTAGACAGTGAGCACATACACATTTTAAAAATATTTTTCTCTGCTACTAGTGATATCACACATTGCCTTTACACACACAGGCACACACACACACGCAGTCTTTAAACTTTAAACTTTAAAAGTATGAAACAGTATACTGTAACCCCCTTCCCCAGCCACTCAGTTTCTCTCTTTGGAGGCAATCAGTATTTCCGGTTTAAAGTGACAAGTACCATGGTTTTCTTTCTTCACCTTTGCTATTAAAGTTTAAAATTGAAACTGCTCTCTCACCAAAACCCTCTGGAAATATTCTCATAAGGTTCCTAGCCTCCTAATTGGTAAATCTCACTCATGCTATAAGCACCTCTTCTTTGTTTTTTCAAAAGTTGGATTTTTTTTTTTTTTTTTTTTTTAAATGGAGTCTCGGTCTGTTGCCAGGCTGGAGTGCAGTGGTGCGATCTCGGCTCACTGCAACCTCCGTCTCCCGTGTTCAAGTGATTCTCCTGCCTCAGCCTCCCGAGTAGCTGGGACTACAGGCATGCGCCACTATGCCCAGCTAATTTTTGTATTTTTAGTAGAGATGGGGTTTCACCATGTTGGCCAGGATGGTCTTGATCTCTTGACCTTGTGATCCGCCTGCCTCGGCCTCCCAAAATGCTGGGATTACAGGCATGAGCCACTGCGCACAGCCAAAAGTTGGATTTTTTTTTAATGCGAGGGGTCTTCTCAAAGTAGTTTTGTGTGCTCCTGTGTTACATCCTTCCCTTCTCAGCCTTAGCATCCTTCTCCTAGGCCATCCTTCCCCATCAGCCTTTTCCTGAGCAATCTACCTATTTCCATGGGCCTAGGATTCCCAAATCTTGCTTTGTAACCCAGCCTGACATTTCTCTGCCTTTTATGTAGGTTGTGTAAACCATTTCCGTTTGTTGTGATTGTAGATGTAGCTGGGCTTAAATCTGCCCTCATGATGTTTCTTTTCTGTTTGTCACATCCGTTCTTTGTTCTCTGTTTCCTCTTTCTCTGCCTTTTGGATTGAATAATTTCTATCATTCTCTTTCATCTCCCCTGTTAGTTTATTAGCTATACTTACCTGTTTTGTTTCTTGTTAAAGTTGTTACTTTAGGATTTATGTTATATATTTTTAATATCATCAAATAATATTATGCCAGTTTCATATAGTGAGATTTACAGAAGTATACTTCCATTTTCCCTTCCCAACCTCTCTACTATTTTTTAATATATCTTCTGTATATCATAAACCATGTGGTACATTGTTAATACTTTTGCTTTAAACAGCCAGCTATCTTTTTTTTCTCTTAGTAACAATTTTATGAACATATAACTTATATACCATATCATTCACCCGTGTAAAGTGTGCAATTCAATGGTTTTTATTCACAGAATTGTGAATTTAATAAACTGTGCAGTTATCAGCACAGTTAATTTTAGAACATTTTCATCACTCCAAAAAGAATCCTTTTTAGCAAATATTACCCTCCCCCTCTGCCACCTGCCCCATTTCTCTCAATATTCCCCAGTCTATAAATGTGCCTGTTTGGGGCATTTTATATGAATAGGATTATACAATATGAGGCCCACTGTGCTCGCTGGTCTCAGACCCACCTCTCTCACCTGGACCCCAGCCAGGGCTCCCCACTGTCCCCCCTGCTTCAACCCTGATTTCCCTGTGATCTGTAGATCCTCAGTGCAGCAGCCAGATGGGATCCTCTTGCTGTTCTTTTTCTATTTCCTGGCTTCTCTGTTGGTGCCACCATTCATTGCAAGTTAGAGAAATCTGATATTGTTCATAAATTCTTTCTTTTTCAGTCTGTATCTAACTTGTCACCTAGTTGACCTAGTGCCTATTTCTTCTTCTTTAGTATTTCTGGGCTCACTCACTTCCCCACGTCTGTTGTCTTGGTTCCCTTCATCCCGTTTGTTATCCCCTGGGCAATTGCAGTAGCCTCTTAACTTGTCGCCTTGCTTCTCCTCTCTCCTACTCCTGTTCCATTCTCCATATGGCTTCCAATTGCCTTTGCAAGGTCCATGTCTAATCACATCAGTGGCCTGATTATTTCCACTCAGCGCACACAAACCAGACTCTTAGCCAGGCTTGGAGAGCCCATTGTTTTTCGTTTTCAGTTTTTTGTTTTGTTTTGTTTTGTTTTGTTTTGTTTTGGCAGAATCTCACTCCATCACCCAGGCTGGAGTGCAATGGCATGATCTTGGCTCACTGCAACCTCCACCTCTCGGGTTCCTGCCTCAGCCTCCTGAGCAGCTGGGACTACAGGCACCCACCACAACGCCCAGCTAATTTTTGTATTTTTAATAGAGAAGGGGTTTCGCCATGTTGGCTGTGCTGGTCTCGAACTCCTGATCTCAAATGATCCACCCACCTCTGCCTCCCAAAGTGCTAGGATTACAGGCATGAGCCACTGCACCTGGTTTTGTTCTCAACCTTTCTACTCTTCTCTAGATAAGACAATCTGAGACCTATAGGACAGAACCACACTATTTGACTGTGTTTTCCTATACTTCTGTCCCCTCAGACAAGCTATTTATTTGGCCTTAAATTGCTTTTTCTCTGCCCAGTGAACTCCTGCTTATTCCTCAAAGCCCCATTTAGATGGCCCTTTCTGACAAGCCTCTTCTGATGCTTTCTCCAAGCATATTCGTCACTCCTTCTTCTCAGGTGTCATTTTACCTTATAACACAGTTATAGCCTGGGCCTCTCTGTGTGCTTACTACTTGTTTTCACTTCTCGCATTCATGGAAAGGACTTTATCTTATCATTTTAGTTTCCCTGATTCTGCTCCAAGGGCCCATATGGGGTTGGTACTTATATTTTATGAAAAGTTATCCTATACAATAATTGACTTGATTGTGAAGAGGTTGTACTATATAGCGATTGATCATTTATCTAGCCTAGGAACTATTTCATCTACCTAACTCTCCTGCTAAAAATGTAATATTTGGTATTTCATTTCAGATGTGAGATGGAAAAACAAATTCTGGGGCAAATCCATGGAAATTGTTCCAATTGGCACAACCCATGTGACTCTGCCAGTGTAAGTTCTTCTTCTGTGGTTAAGGAGCTTTATGGAATTTAGGGCCAAGATTTTGCTTTGGGGACAGGATGCCCACCCCCGCCCCCGGCAGTTTCATTGAGTGTGTATTTTTTCTTTTAATCTGTCTGACAGTAGGTTTAAATGTTCCTCCTTTTGGCAAGCTCACTTTTAAAAAATGTTTCTCCCTCAAATGGAAATGCCTCCTGGAGACCAAAGTTCCCTGAATAGATGCTTATTAAAAACTCATTTCCACTTCCTAACAAGATTAAGAATGGTGGTTTTAGCTGGGCGCAGTGGCTCACATCTGTAATCCCAGCACTTTGGGAGGCCAAGGCGGGCAGATTGCTTAAGTCCAGGAGTTTGAGACCAATATGGGCAACATGACAAGACCCTGTCTCTAGAAAAAATACAAAAATTAGCCAGGCATAGTGGTGGCACGCACCTGTAGTCCCAGCTACTCAGGAGGCTGAGGTGGGAGGATCATTTGAGCCTGGGGAGGTTGAGGCTACAGTGAGCTGTGATCGTGCCACTGCACTCCAGCCTGGGTGAAGGGGTGAGACCCTATCTCAATTTAAAAAAAAAAAAAAGTGTTTTTCCTTTATTATGCTGCTTTGCTATCAAAATCCCTTTTAAGAAAAGTATGGCCTTGATCTGATAGGGATGATTGATACTTATTTATAAAGCAAGATGCTTCTGAGCAGGGACTCTGAAACTGGACTGCCGAGATTCACCTGCTCACTCTGGCACTTACTAACAGTGAATCCCTGGGCAAGTTACTTCACCTTTCTCATCACCAGTTTCCCCATCTAGAAAAAGAGAATAATAAACCACCTACTTCCTAGGGCTATTGTGAAGATTAAACAGATAATATACATGAAACACCTAAAATAGTACTTAGCACATTGCATATCTTTTGTAAGTATCTGGTCTTATTATTAATACCATTTTCCTCGTAATTATTGAATTCCATAAGTAATATCTGAATACTTTCTCATCATAAAGGATGCAGGCAATATATGTTTAGCAGATTGTATAAAACCTTCATCCCTTTCTCAAGCTTCCCTTTTCTAGTTCAGCAACATTAGACAAGCCCCTCTGGCTCTGAATTGCCTCCTCTATCAAAGGAGGGAGTGGGCTGTTCCAAGAGACCACCAGCTTCTAGTGAAGCCTCTGGTAGCTTCCAGAGTGCAAAGTCTGAATGCTGTCATTCTCTGTGGCATGCATGCCTCCTTGGAGAGTGGAAGCTCCTAGAACATCCAGTGTGGCATAGACACTTAGCCAGTGTTGCTTCTGTGAATAAAGGGATGAATAATGCATTACATGACTTATTTTATAAAAGAGCAGAGTTTGTTTACATTTACTGCTGGCTTTTCTAGAAATTGGTACTTCTACTTTTTCCTTCTTTTTAGTTTTGGGGATCATTTTGAGTGGAACAAAGTGACCTCTTGCATCCATAACATCTTAAGCGGGCAGAGGTGGATTGAGCACTATGGAGAGATTGTCATCAAGAACCTGCATGATGATTCCTGCTACTGCAAAGTGAATTTTATAAAGGTAACTCCAGTGACTCTCTGAGCTCTGACCCTGGAAGGGCTGTGGCAGAGCCAGGGCCCCAGAGCACAGGGCATTTGAGAGATTTTTCGCCTTCACCTTTATGCCAGCAGGCAAGCAATGCCTGAGCTCCTTGGTCCCAGCTGCACCTCTGTCACCTAGACCAGGGCAATGGCCCCTCCTGGCCTCTTACTCCCCTAAGGTCTGTCCTCCATACAGCAGCCAGAGAGACCCTTTTAAAACATAAATCACCGTGCTGCAGTATGTATGCACCTTGACAGCATTGTGTTGAGTGAAATAAGTCAGCCCCAAAAGGACGAATATTACATGATTCCACTTCTGCGAGATCCCCAGAGGAATCCAGTTCACAGAGAAAGAATGCAGAATGGTGGTCGCCCGGGGCTGCAGGAGGGAGGAAGGGGGAATTAGTGTTGAATGGGTATAGAACTTCAGTTTGGGAAGATGAAAAAGTTCTAGAAATAGATAGTGGTGATGGTTGCACAGCATTGTGAATGTATTTAATGCCACTGAATGGACCCTTAGAAATAGTTAAAATGGTCAATGTTACATTAGGTATGGCTTACCAGACTTTTTTTTTTTTTTTAATGTCATGCTGTATCATTCCTTTGAGCAAAATCCCCCAACAGCTTCCATCTTTCTCAGAGTTGAAGCCTGCATCCTTATGGTGGCCTGTCGGGGGCTGCACAGGCTATACTCCCCATCTCCACCCTTTCACACACATACTTGCACACTTGCAGATACACCCGTACACACACGCCACCTCGTTCCTCTCCAACCTGAACTTCTCTTTTTCCTCCTTCTTTTTCCCTACTGTCCTCTGGCCACACTGGCCTTCTTTCTCTTTCTTCATTTCCTTCTGCTTGGGCAGCTGTCCCCAGATCCTTCCATCACCAGCCCCATCCTGTCATTCACTCCCTATCCTGTCCCATTTTCTTCAGAGTTCTTATCACCGTCTGAAGTCAGCCTGCTCATCGTTGCTGTGTGTGTTTATTTTCTGCTCTCCATACCCTCCTCATCATCCTTGACTCCAGAAAAGCAAAACCTAGTCTATCTTGCTCACTTCTGTAGCCCTGATTGCTGAAATGGTGTCTGGCACACATGAGAGACTCATAAACATTCAGAGAATAAATGGAAAAATTGGCCAGAGGCAAAAAGTATGGAATAGTCTCATTTTAACAGCCTTGCTGGCGGCCCTCCCTGCTTTCTCTCCCTCCTAGATTCCTTCTTGCTCTTAAAAATTGTATGTAGTTAAAACAACTTTAAAACATGACCCTCCTCAAGGAATATTGGCATTTAACAAAGATCGAAATAATAAGCAGAGAGATGAGGTTTTATTGTGGAACTTCATGCAATGCCTCTCTGCACCACCTGTAAACTATAGGGAATACTTAGGAAGAGGTGGATTGGGGTCTTTATTATAGCCTCAAACTGGATTATAGACAGACATAAAGCCCATAATGACCTTACATGTGGGACAAAATAAAAATGACCCTACCTTGAAAGCTTTGTCTAAGCTCTCTGCAAACAGAAACAAAAGGCAACCTGAAGCAGGGATATGTTACCTGTGACCCAGGTGAAAGCCACGTTGCTCTCAACATTTTCTCCAAGGAAACATGCTCCACTCCCGTATCTACCACCTACCTTGTTCTCATTCACTTACATGCAGAAAATGGGTGTATAGTCATGAGAGATGAACACTGGGCATGTCTGGTGTTGAAAGAGACGCTGCAAGTGGATGCCACACTCGCCTGTGGAAGGTGACAGTGTCCCTTGGTGGCTTCCAGCAAATTCTCAGCACTGGATTTGTTGGCAGATATCTCTAAGGGAAAATCTGACACCTGCTTCAGAATAAACTTAAGAGCCCGGGTGCCATGGCTCACACCTGTAATCCCAGCACTTTGGGAGGCTGAAGCAGGAGGCTCACTTGAGGCCAGAAATTTGAGACCAGCCTGGGCAATCTGACAAGACCCTATCTCTACAAAAAATTTAAAAATTAGCCAGACATGGTGGCATGCACCTGTAGTCCCAGCTGCTGGAGAGGCTGAGGCAGAAGGAGCACTTGAGCTCAGAAATTTGAGACTGCAGTGAGCTATGATTGCACCACTGCACTCTACTCTGGGGAACAGAGTAAGACCCTGTATCATCAAAAAATAAATAAACTTAAGAGTCTCAATAGTCTTTTTTTTCTTTTTGCTTTTCCTTCACTCTTACATGGCTGGAGAGCTCAACTTTAAATTTCTAATTCAGCTCTGAGACACTTCCGTGCCCCACCGTTTTTACCACAGCCTTGAAATGCGGAAGCTGAACTACCAGAATCTGACCTGAAAATGCCATTCAACATGATTAGTTTCCAAATATGGATTCTGTTTAAGCTGAAAATAGTACTAGGGTTTTTTGATTTATGGAGAAATGCCTTTGCCATTCTTTCAGAGAGATTTTTAGGGCAGCCAGGTAATTTGAAAAACAAAAAACAAACAAAATAAAACAACTCTAGGGCGCTAGAGCTCCCTCTGCTGGCTGCAGTGTGGAACTGTATAAAATCCTCTGGGCTGGACTGGCCTGAGCTGAGCTGAACTGAGCAGAATAGAGTGCAAGGTTGCCTCGCAGACCTGGACCAATACATAGTGAGAATACCCACACTTCTCGCTTGATATATAGAAACTGAACCTTTTCTTTTCTTGTTCTTGTTCTTTTTTTTTTTTTGAGATGGAGTCTGAATCTCACCCCCTCTGAAGTGCAGCGGTGCAATCTCAGCTCACAGCAACTTCCGCCTCCCGGGTTCAAGTGATTCTCGTGCCTCAGCCTCCCAAGTAGCTGGGATTACAGGTGCCCACTGCCACAGCCGGCTAATTTTTGTATTTTTAGTAGAGATAGGGTTTCACCATGTTGGACAGGCTGGTCTCGAACCCCTGACCTCAAGTGATCCACCCATCTCGGCCTCCCAAAGTGCTGGGATTACAGGCATCAGGCACTGCACCCGTCCAAGAACTGAGCCTTCTCTTACATTGTATGTAGCAAAGGTAGAAATACAAATGTATCTTACACAAATATTAGTTGAGTTACAAACTGCAGATAGTTAACCATTCATTTTTATTAAATAACTAAAGGTATGAGTTTTTTAAAGCCAAAATCCAAGCATAAAAACAGATACATAGACCAATGGAACAGAATAGAGAGCTCAGAAGTAAATCCATGCATTTATAATTAATTGGTTTTTGACAAAGGTGCCAAGAACTCACAATGGGGAAAGGACAGTCTCTTCAATAAATGGTGTTGGAAAACCTGGATATCCACATGCTGAAGAATGAAATTAGAACTTTATACTGTATACAAAAATCAGCTCAAAAGGACTAAAGACTTACAGCAAGACCTGAAACTGTAGAACTTCTCAAACAAAAACATAAGGGGAAAAGCTTCATGACGTTGGTCAGGGCAGTTATTATTTTTGGATATGACCCCAAAAGCACAGACAACAAAAGCAAACATAGACAAATGGGATTATATCAAACTAAACAGCAAAGGAAACAATCAATACAGTAAAGAAACAATCTGTAGAATAGGAGAAAATATTTGTAAACTATACATCCGATAAGAGGTTAATATAAAAAACGAATAGAGAGCTCAATAGCAAGAAAACAATCAGATTTAAAAATGAACAAAGGACCTGAAGAGATGTTTCTCAAAAGAAGACATACAAGTGGCCAATAGATGTATGAGGAAAAAATGATGAACATCAGTAATCATCAGGGAAATACAAATTAAAACCACAATGAGATATCACCTCATATCTGTTAGAATGGCTATTATCAAAAACTTGAAAAATAATGTGTTCAGGAGGATATGGAGAAGAGGAAACACACCATTCGTGGAAATGTAAATCAGCACAGCTATTATGGAAAACAGAATGGAAGTTCCTAAAAACAATTAGAAATGGAATTACCATATGATCTGCCAATCCCACTACTGGGTGTATATCCATAGGAAATGAAATCAGTATGTCAAAGAGATACCTGCATCTCCATGTTCATTGCAGCACTATTCATAATGGCCAAGATAGGGAAACAGCCTAAGTGTCCAACAATGGATGAATGGATAAAGAAAATATGGTACATATAACACAATGGAATATTGTTCAGCCTTTAAAAAGAAGGAAACCCTGTCATTTGCGACAACATAGATGAACCTGGAGGATAAGTGAAATAAGCCAGACACAGACAGATGCTACATAATCTTACTTATATTTGGAATCTAAAAGAGTTGATCTCATAGAAGCAGAGGGTGGAACAATGGTTGATATGGGTTTGCCAGGGGTGGAGGGGAGGATTGGGAAATGTTGGCCAAAGGATCCAAAATTTCAGACAGGAAGAATTAGTTCAAGAAATCTATTGTACAACATGATGACTATAATTAATAACAATGTGTTGTATACTTGAAAATTGCTGAGAGAGTTTTTGTTTTTGTTTTGTTTTGTTTTGTTTTTGAGATGGAGCTTCACTCTTGTTGCCTAGGCTGGAGTGCAATGGCGCGACCTTGGCTTACCACATCCTCCGCCTCCCGGGTTCAAGCGATTCTCCTGCCTCAGCCTCCCGAGTAGCTGGGATTACAGGCATGCGCTACCACACCCGGCTAATTTTGTATTTTTAGTAGAGATGGAGTTTCTCCATGTTGGTCAGGCTGGTCTTGAACTCCTGACCTTAGGTGATCCGCCTGCCTCGGTCTCCAAAGTGCTGGGATTACAGGCGTGAGCCACCGTGCCCGGCCACTGAGAGAGTTAAGTGTTATCATAAGTAAGTATGTAAGGTAATACATATGTTAATCAGCTTGATTTAGCCATTCCACAATGTATACATGTTTCAAGACAAATATATAAATTTTTTATTTGTCAGTTAAAAAAACAGAACCCAGAACTAGCAAACTAATATGCAGTATGGAGCCACTCTTACAGTCCTTTCTCTAGCTTTTCCTTTTTTCTTTCCTTAATATCTGTAATAAGCTGATGCTAAAGGACTAAGCCAACAACTCATTTGAATCCTAGGCAAAATACTGGAGCACTAATGCCCATGAGATTGAAGGCACAGTGTTTGACAGGAGTGGAAAAGCGGTTCATCGGCTGTTTGGGAAATGGCATGAAAGCATCTACTGTGGCGGCGGCTCCTCTTCTGCCTGTGTATGGAGAGCAAGTGAGTGTCTGGGTTTGTGGACCCCAGGCTGTGAGTGGGTGGATGGGTGGGCATGGCACAAGAAGCCACAGAGGACAGGAGTAGTGTCTGTTCAGCATCTCCAGCCTCTTCTGCTTTGAACTAGGTTAGAGGTGTTGGCCCTCTTTCCTTCATCCAGTCTTCACCTCCCTGTCATGCTTACTTACAGCAACACCTCTGCTGGGCTGCTGGGTCCCAGGTTCTTAACCCCAGAACAAGCATTGCTAATCCATGGGCACTCTCTGAGGGAATCTGGCAGTCCACATGCATAACTCTACTGGGTACTGTAAAAGAGTATCAGTGAAATGCAAGAAGTCATTCTACAGCAAGGACAAAGAGGAAAGTGTTCCTGGAAAAGCAGTGACCCAGGAGACCTACAAAAGTTAACTATCCCCAGGCTGACCTAACCCCAAAAGCCATCCTCATCACTCCTGTGATTCCAGAAGGGTGCTGAGCTCTTGGAGCAGATATGGGCAGAAGAGCTAGGGAACCCCAGCTTTCATCAGCATGTCCCCACCATACTTTAACATCTTATTCCATCTCCTAAGTCCGAAAATTATGTTGTTTCCAAGTCACAGCCATATTGTAAACCATTGTTCTGAGATATAACTGTTAGGATGCTTTAGGCTGGTGAAAAACCAAACAGAAAACCATTTGACTGGTGGTTTAAACCGTTAGGCTGTGTGCTATTACACAACAGTAAGTGAGGTGGGGAGGGGGGGTGGCTCCAGGGTTGTTACATAGGCAATTTACCTGTGTCAAGGACACACAGATCAGTGAGGATACATTCTGCTACTCCCAGTGTGCCGTGGTGTTTCCCCTAATGAATGCAAAATGGTTGTTACCATTCAGTGTCATACCCCTGCATGACAGCATACCAAGCATGTAATGAGAGGACAAAAGAGCTTTCCTCTCTCATGCCTCTCTTTTCTCAGGAACATTTCCTAAGATACCCCAGCAAATGGGACTTTATATCACGTCATCCTGCAGTGGGTTCAGACCCATCCGTGAACCAGTCATGGGCAACAGAGTAGGCAAGAGAGATTTAGATGTCTTGGATTAATCCCCAGTAAGGGCACAATGCCATTTGAACAGAATCAGTATTCTGTTAGCAAGCAAGAAAGAGAAATGATGGTCAAGTAGGTAGCCAGCAGTGGCCCTTTCAATGGGTAGCTGCCACATCTCTCACTGTTGCAGAGGTTGCCGTGAAGTTAGAATGAATTGGCACCAGTGGAAGCCTTCCTAGCTTCAGAGGCAAGCATGAGATTTTGCAAATGGCACAGTCTGTCTCCTTTGCTTAAAGTATGCATCACAGATGAGAACTACGATCCTGTCTCAGTGTTAAAGTACCACCTTGATAAAGCAACACTGTTTAAATTTTTGTTACTGTCATTATTCCTTGACTTTATGTCTCTCTAATGGCAGTGAGCATCCCTGGCCCATCTTTAAGAAAAAGCACTATCTTCACTCCCTGGTTACTGGGGAGCTGACCAAGACACCATAGGAAACTTTGCTACTATTTTTATGCTTAGGATACACAGAGAATTAGACTAGTTACAAGGAGGACTTACGAAGATTCAAAAAATGGGTCCCAGTCGGGCATGGTGGCTCACGCCTGTAATCCCAGCACTTTGGGAAGCCAAGGCAGGCAGATTGTTTAAGGCCAGGAGTTCAAGACTGCTCTGGACAACATGGCAAAATCTCATCTCTACTAAAAATACAAAGATTAGCCAGGCATGGTGGTGTGCATCTACTGTAGTCCCAGCTACTCAGGAGGGTGAGGCATGAGAATCACTTAAACCCTGGAAGTAGAGGTTGCAGTGAGCTGAGATCGTGTCACTGTCCTCCAGCCTGGGTGGACAGAGTGAGACCCTTTCAATAAAAAAAAAAGGGGAGGTGTGCAGAAGAGTTACTGGCAAGCATTTCTCTTGTTATGTGTGAAGAGCTTAGGCTGTAAGTAGATCTTAGTAGTCTACATTGGATTTATACAATATGTAAATTTGGGTATGTTTAGCTTAAAAAGCTGGAATTCCAGTTAGGGCAATGCACCTAATGTTTTAAAGATGTAAGATTGAGGAGAGGCAAGAATTGGTAAAAAGGGTAGGAATGGAAGAAAAGAATAACATTTATTAACCACTTGCTCTGTGTTCAGCACTGTTCTAGGTACTAAACAGAGTTTCAAGAGAATTTGACATCACTTAAATCAAAAACAGATTCTCTAGAGTGAGAATCAGGAAAAATGGACCCAGAGCTGATATTAGTATGTTTATTTATTGTTGTTATTATTATTATTATTATTATTTTTGAGATGGAGTTTCACTCTTGTCGCCCAGGCTGGAATGCAGTGGCGTGATCTTGGCTCACTGCAACCTCCGCCTCCCAGGTTCAAGTCATTCTCCTGCCTCAGCCTCCCAAGTAGCTGGAATTACAGGCGCCCGAGACCATGCCTGGCTAAGTTTTGTATTTTTAGTAGAGATGGTGTTTCGCCATGTTGGCCAGGCTGGTCTCGAACTCCTGACCTCAGGTGATCTGCCTGCCTCAGCCTCCCAAAGTGCTGGGATTACAGGCATGAGCCACCACGCCCAGCTGAGCATGTTTGTTTTAAAATCAAATTATTTCCATAGCTTAAGCACTACAGAAACTTCACAGCATTGTATAAATTTGCTTTCTGACCACACATAGGAGGCCACATCCCTGTAGGCAGAAGAAAAATTATAGAGAAGAAAATTTATAGAGAAATGTTCAGTGCCTGTTCATTAGTCAGAATATTTTAACAGAAATGGAAGGGAGCTGAGAGAGAAAAATTGTAGCTAGGCTGAGATGAAAAAGGTGAAGGAATTAAAATGTAACATAAGTAACATGCAAGTTAGGGGTGAATGATTTATTTTCTTCTTAGATCCTATGCCGAAAGGCTACGAGCAATACTATAGCTTCACACAGTTTGCGCTGGAATTAAATGAAATGGATCCATCATCAAAGTCTTTATTGCCACCTACTGACACTCGATTTAGGCCAGACCAGAGGTAAGGATTTTTTAAAGATTTTTCTCTCCAGAGATGTAAAACCCTTTAGAAAAAGTCTTATTAACAATCCTTAGGCCACCAGAGGCACCTGAGAAAGGTGGAAAATGTCATCAGGAATTGAGAGGTGGGGATGCTTTAAACAATTGTATCACGGAGGAGATGGGGCCCAACTAGGATCCATGTGTGGCATGGCCTTTATTATCTGTAAAGCCCCATTTGCATTGAAATGCCAAAAAAGGTGTTTATTTTGAAGAGTTTTACTGCATGCAGTAATAAAGAACTTAGTGTAAAGTAAGTAAGTTAAAACCTCCAGCTCCCCGAGCCCTCAAATTTAAATGATTTTGGTGCACTGAGATCTAACTGCTGATTCTAGGTTGCTGCTCACAAGGTGTGTGATATATGGTAGGTCTTTTCATCTTTCCTGGCCTCAGTTTCCTACTCTGTAAAATGGAAATAAGAATGTCTCCCCTAAGGCCTTTCTAATTAAGACTCAAAATCTAGAAGCCCAAGGAAAGAAAAGATTGTTACATTTGGCTTTATTAAAAACAAACAACACTTTGGGAGGCCGAAGCGGGCGGATCACTTGAAGTCAGGAGTTCAAGACCAGCCTGGCCAATATGGCAAAACCCCGTCTGTACTAAAAATACAAAAATTAGCCAGGCGTGGTGGCACATGCCCGTAGTCCCAACTACTTGGGAGGCTGAGGCACGAGAATTGCTTGAACCCAAGAGGAGGAGGTTGCAGTGAGCCGAGACCACGCCATTGCTCTCCAGCCTGAGTGTCTCAGTGAGAACTTACACCCCCACAAAACAAACAAACTTAAGCCCTTCTTTATGGCAAAATAAATAAAACTATATATATAAGGTCAAAAGATAAATGACAAACGGAGAAGTCCGTATCTGCAACTCATGTCATGAATTGCCTCTAGAAATCTAGTAATAGATCAACCCATTAGAAAAAATGGACATAAGGAGGTAAATTCATTTTGCAGGGATTGAACACTGTTGTTAGCAAATGCCTAAAAGAGATGTGAAACAGTTTACGTATGTCAGCTGTAACAGTTGGTCCCAAATGGGCCCATTCCCCTAATTTATTTTAAAGAAAGCCATACATAGAATGCTTCAAGCTATCTTGCTATGCACATTATGCTTGTACTGTTTCGTGCAGTTTGTCTACTTTTTTAGGGAAGTATTTTTTGTATAAAATCTGTTACAATTGTGTTTCTTAAATCAAGCCAAAGAATGGAGTTAATTGGAAATATACAGTATATATTAATAACGTGTGTGGTGTTTAAAGAATGGCAAGCATTGTTAATTTCTGTGATGAACATTTTCAATTAAATTTATCTTAAGTTTGTGTTAAAAAAAATGGACATAGGAAAATGAACAGTCCACAAAATAGGAAATGCAGATATCCCTTAAGCATGGGAAAAGATGCTCAGCCTTAATCATAATAAGAAAAATGCAAATTTAAAAATCATGTCGACATCCCAATTTTTAACCTATCAGATTGGCAAAAATTCAGAAGTTTTATACACTTTGAGGTTATGGGAGAAAAGGGCACTCTCAGCATTGCTGATGGGAATATAAATTGGGTATGATCCCCATAAAGGGCAGTTCAGTAATATATAAATTACACACTCACCCTTTCATCCAGCAATTTCACTTCTAGAAATTTCTCCTACAGATTTTTCCTACTTACTCATGTAAAACGATGGATATACAAGGTCATTTATTGCGGCATTGTCACATTAAAATGATTCAAATGATTCAAATGTCCATAGGAAATTGTCTAAATTCATATACATCCACACAACTGGATATTATGTGGCTATTAAAAAATGAAGATGTCTATGTACATCCATGGAAAGATCTGTAAGATATATTATTAAATAAAAAATAAACCAAAACCAAAAATCAAGGGATACATAGCATGCTACCATTTATATTTTTTAAACGGACGGAGGGATAAGAATATGTGTTAATATTTGTTTATATACACATGAAGAATCTCTAGAAGGATGCAGAGGAAACTAATAAAGTGGGTTTTCTAGGGTGGGAGGGTGAAGGTGGCTGGAATTAGAGACAAGGAAGAAAGGAAGACTTTGCCCCAAATTCTTTTTTGTAGATATAATTTTTGAATTATGTAAATATCACCAATTCAAAAAAATATCTTCTCTGACTACTTCAAGTTACGGATTAAACGGTTGGGGCGGGGTCTTACGTATAGGAGAGGATTTTGAATATCCAGTCGTGGACACATGCAAGTTGAGTAGTAATGATTGTTTTGTTTTCTTGAATTCATATCCTTTCATTTTTTTTCCCTCATTGCCTCAGGTTTCTAGAAGAAGGGAACTTAGAAGAAGCTGAAATACAAAAGCAGAGGATTGAACAACTACAGAGAGAAAGGCGGCGGGTCTTAGAAGAAAATCATGTGGAGCACCAGCCTCGGTTTTTCAGGTTCGTGCCTGGATTGAGTAGGTTTTTGGTTGATAGGTGGTGCCAGCACGTTATGCTTCTGGTTCGCAGAAAGTGAACAGTACTGTCCCCAGATAAGAGCATTCTCCAGGCTTTTCCTGCTTCCACGTGGGGGTACTGCTCCTCTGTGCCAGGCCCTGTCCCCCGCACTTACCTTCAGGCTCTCCCTCTTGCTGACTTCAGACAGGACTAGGGCCTGCGTTTTTGCATTCCTTGAGCTTTTCCAGTGCCCTCAGCCAGTGAGTTTGCAGAGGAGCTCCTCAGTCAGGGAGCCTGCCAGAACTGGGTCCCAGCGCCAGGCCAGCTTATTAAATTCACAGCTAAGGTTGGTCACCCCCATAGGCACGTTTTACACCATGACAGAGATCATTCACGATCACTCCACAGTTAAGCAGTATGGAAATTCCAAGCAGTCTGTTTCTTGCATTGTAGAAGTTCCAGTACACTTGGGCTTACATTTACTGTTATCTTTAAAATAACTTGCCAAGAAGGTCTTGTTAAAATAGATATCATTTTTTTTTTTCTGATACAGTCTCGCTCTGTCACCCAGGCTGGAGTGCAGTGGCACCATCTTGACTCACTGCAGCCTCCACCTCCTGGGTTCAAGCGATTCTCCTGCCTCAGCCTCCTAAGTAGCTGGGACTACAGGCGCGTGCCACCATGCCCGGCTAATTTTTGTATTTTTAGTAGAGACGGGGTTTCACCTTGTTGGCCAGGATGGTCTCAATCTCCTGACCTCGTGATCCACCTGCCTCAGCCTCCCAAAGTACAGGTAAGAGCCACCGTGCCCAGCCAATAGATATAAATTTTTAAAGGAGGTATGAGAGATCTTCAACCCTTCACCTCCCCATCTCCTCCTATAACTGAGTAGAAGAGAAAGCTCAAGGCAGGTAGGGGATCTGTTGAAGGACTCGGTATAATACCCTGGAATGGAGCCTGACTCTCCTCACTACCAGGCCAGGGCCTATATGATTTTAGTTTTTCTGTTTTCTTTTTTTAAAAAACTTAAATAGGTGTATGTGAAAAAGCAGCAAGTTCCTGCTCTACTCCATCTGCCCAAGTCCTTCCAGGGCCACCAGTGTCTTTTCATTGTTTTGGGATGTTTTTTGTTTGTGTTTTTGTTTGTTTTTAGTGGACAACAGAAGTACTTTTAGGAGGATTTAGTTATTAATAACAGCAGCAGTAATAAAATCTGTATTCCAAAACATCAAAATAGTAACAAATAAGGTTTTGTCTTGAAGAATATGATGCTCTTTTCCCTAAAGTTGATGTAGATTCTACTAGATCCCTTCTGATCATTTCCACAAATTCAAGATATTAGTGATGGAAAATTAACTGGCCAAAATTTCATCCTGAAATATTCAAGCTTCATTTAAACGTTTAAAGAATAAGATGGAAATGTTACATTCTTTTTTGAAAAAGGCAAGAAATAGAAAAATGGATAGATTACCAGACTGATCAGTTGATTTACTGATCAGTTAATAGATAAACACATTACACCCTTAAGTAGGTTGGTACTTTTTCTTCCATACATTGTCTATTTTCATTTTTTAAAAAAAGAAAAATGTACAATTATGAAGATGTTCATTACAGTACTTTTTAGGATCATTAAATATGGTAGGTAACCAAACCGTCTGAAGGACTAGTTAAGGAGATTCACCAACTCAATCCAACATGAGGCATTAAGGATGACCTTACAAAGCCTGCGGAGCTCTGCTGGAAACACATTACCATGTAAATGCAAGATACAGAATGTGATTATGCTGTCATTGCAATCAGGAAGGAATTGTGTCTGGAATGAAAAAGGATGGAAAGCGGCTTCAGCTGGGGCGGCCATTGCTCTTTTTCTTTTTGACTGTCTATAAAATGATCATAGTATTAGATGGGAAAATTTTTTTCAATTGGAGAAAGAGCGAGAGTTGTTCAGCAGTAGCAGTCCTCCATGGGACTGTTCAAATTAGAAACCTGGCAAAGAGATTTTGGAGAGGAATATGGGGACTTGGATGTTGTCATTAACACTTACTGAGGAACAACAACAAAATCACTGAAAATTCTAAGTGGAAGCTGGAGCTCAGACCAAATTGAGCCTCTTTGTTTTAAAATAGTGAACTGTCTGATACACAGATTGACTCATTTTTAAACATATAGTGTTACTGGAATAGGGAAACAAGTGTGATAAAAATCTACATTCCTGAGAGTGTGGGAAAACAGGCACACTCCACTTTTGCTTCTAAACCATATGGTAATATCAGTCAGAATCACAAATGCACATACTCTTTGACCCAGCCATGCTAATTACAGGAGTTGTTAATGTAACCATACTCACACACATACAAAATAACATGCTGAGCTAGAGTTTAGAAATAACCTAAGTACCCATCAGTGGGGTACCTGTTAAGTAAATTGTGGTCCATCCATACAATGGAATATCATACAACTGTATAAAAAGAAAATGAGGAATCCCTTATTGCTAGAGTCACCAAACTTTTCCTATAAAGAGCAAATGATAAGATTGTTGGTTTTGCAGGCCATCAGGTTCAATTCATTCAGTAGCTATTATGCAGCCCCGCTGTTCAGCATTGAAAGCAGCCATAAACAGTATTTAAACAAATGGACATGGCCATGTTCCAATAAAACAGTATTTCAGAGATACGCAGAAGGCTGGATTCGACCCTTGGGCCATAGTTTGCTGACCCTTACCTTATTGTACTAATCGGAAATGATCTCCAATATGTTTCATTATGTCAAAGCTGAAAGGGTAGAACAGTGTCTGGTGCAACATTATGTCAGAATGAGAGGGAATAGAGTGTGTGTTCACACACACACACACGGAATTTCCCTGAAAGAATGAAGCTGATAACATCACTACCTCTGAGGAGAAGAATCAGGAGGCTGGCAGAGAGGGGGAAGATAAAAACTTGAAGCTGTATACCCTTTTGCGCCCTTTGAATTTGGTCTGTGTCATATATTCTCTATTCAAAGAATAGAAAATCAGGACTAATCTCTCCAGACTCTTATGGCTTCCAATTACTTTTTTTTTTTTTTTTTTTTGAGAAGGAGTCTTGCTCTGTCTTCCAGGCTGGAGTGCAGTGTCGTGATCCTAGCTCTCTGCAACCTCTGCCTTCCAGTTCCAAGCGATTCTCCTGCCTCGGCCTCTTGAGTAGCTGGGATTACAGGTGCCTGCCACCATGCCCAGCTAATTTTTGTATATTTAGTAGGCACGGCGTTTTGCCATGTTGGCCAAGCTGGTGTTGAACTCCTGACCTCGTGATGTGCCCGCTTCGGCCTCCCAAAGTACCGAGATTACAGGCGTGAGCCACCACACCCGGCCTCCTTTAAAAAAAAAAAAAAAAAGTTAACCACTTCCTATGTACAACCTGGTTGATGTGTAGCTTTTGTGCAGTCATTCCCAAGGTGCTGACAGTCACGCAAGTTATGTTTTGTATATGACAGACTCTCCCCACATCCTCCTCCTCTCAGCAGCACCACTTTTCATAGCCTCTAAGTTTGAGAAGTTAAAGTCGTGTAACAAAATGGGCCGGCGTGGTGGCTCATGCCTGTAATCTCAGCACTTTGGGAGTCCGAAGCGGGTGGATCACCTGAGGTCAGGAGTTCTAGACCAGCCTAGCCAACATGGTGAAACCCTGTCTCTACTAAAAATACAAAAATTAGTCGGGCATGGTTGCACATGGCTGTAGTCCCAGCTACTCGGGAGGCTGAGGCAGGAAAATCGATTGAACCTGGGAAGCAGAGGTTGCAGTGACCCAAGATCATGCCTCTACACTCCAGCCTGGATGACAGAGCGAGCCTCCATCTCAAAAAAAAAAAAAAAAAAAAAAAGTAACATAATTATTTCTGGACAATCTAATTCCCAGAATTCCCAGTCCCAACACTCTGGGATGCTGAATGCGTGTGGGAATGAGGATGGGGAAAGCAGGGAGGTTAGGAAGGAAAGAGACTTGAGAATATGACGCTGGTTTCAAGAGTCTGCAAGAAATTGTTTCTTCTTTCACAGGAAATCCGACGATGACTCTTGGGTGAGCAACGGCACCTATTTGGAACTTAGAAAAGATCTTGGTTTTTCCAAACTGGACCATCCTGTCTTATGGTGAAAAAGTAAAGAAGAAAGATAACGTTAGTGTATTTCTCCCGTGCTTGCCTTCTGAAGTGGCACAAACCTGTGTTTATATATTTAAAAGATACTCTAGGATGATCACTTGTGCTTAGCTTAGCATCGTAACTCTTTAAGTCTATATTTTCCTCAGTGCGTTTCTTTACAATTTCAAATGTTACCCTGATTGTTTATATGAATGTAGAACACCTTGACATTTCTTTTTATATATAAACTATTTAATAAAAATGAAAGATTGAATGTTCATGTGTGGGTTAAAAAAAGAAGCTTTAACACTAATTTTCCAAAGGTTAGGGAAGATTCCAATTAAATTTATGCCTTATAAAATTATGTTGTAGAAAAAAAATCAACCTCTCCCAGGTGCATTAAGAAATAAGAATTCCCAGGGTTACTCACCCATGCGTAAGCTACCCAAGTTTAATTTGGTAGCTGAAATATCTTTTTGCCTCAGACAGCTCTTGAATTGCTCATACAGAACAATTCTGCTGGTGCTGGAGTCTGAAGAATATTTTCATTTGCATTTTAGTGGTTAGGGAGAGGATATAAGATTAATGGAATATATATTTTTATATAAGACGAATATGGCACCTTCTTGAAAAGGAAGCATTTGAACTTGTTCCTCCCTATAGTTCTATTGCCTTATATGCAAAATTGTACCCTGTTGCTCGGAGAAATTATTAATAAGAGAAAAGAATTCCAATTAATTAAATATCACAATAGCATCCCAGAGAGACAGTAGGAAATTTCTCCTTAGTGAGAGCTGAGTCCTTGAGAAGTTAAGAGACTGTTTCCTGCTTCCCACCCCACCCCTAGTTTTTTGTCCCTCCGTTTGATCACCTCCCTGTTGAGTATGGAATGTCCCAGTTTAATATAAAACATACAGTTTATTCCACACAGCAGTTTGACTTTGTAAAAGTTTAGCAAAATAACTGATTGTTTTGGATAACTCAACATGTTTTTCTTAAATGCTGTTTTAGTATTTTCTACCTCTTAATAAGCACCATATTTTAGATCTTGTATAAAAAGTTGCCATCTGCCTTATAGACAAATGTAGAGAATTGATGTTCTTGCTTTGTGTTGTGTTCTGGTAAAGCTTTAAGTGAGTGTCTTACCCCTTTCCTATACTTTCTTGTTATCCATATCATTCTTTTGTGAGTTTTGCAGCAGTCTTGAATAATACAGATTATAACTACTGAAAGGGGAACCTTCGTCTTTTTAAATGTGTTATTTCACATTACAATAATATGTGTAGTAGTTGAATTGTGTTATCAAAGCATTTCCAACTTCTGTCCAGATGACATTAAAACCAAAGCCTAATTGTTAAGCCTTTTATTCTAAAGTCCATAGCAATGCTATGGAATATCAAGTATAATGATGTAGTAGAAAGATTTCTCCAGAAAACACTTTGAGATACTTAAAGAAATTCAGAGCATATCAAATGTTATGAATGAAGAGTAAAATAATTACAGGAAAAGAATGCATGATTTTTCATTGTCACACCAAATAACCAGTTGGACAATATTGCATTTTCAAAATGGAGAGTTATTTAAAGTGGATCTGTAGCCTTCTGGAATCTGCACGTGACTGGCATTTTAAAACAACTCATTAAATATGGGATTCATTTTATCGAGATGCCAAGATGAACACAATGTGAATATCATTTCCATTTCTAAGCAGTTGAATGACACAGTCAGATTCTTTGGTGTATGCTTTGTTCTTTCCATCTCAAGCATTTATCCAAATTCTGCTCACAGACATGAGGAAACAGGCTGTAGATTTAAGGGCACTCAAGGGGAAAACAAATGTAGTTTCCACAGGGTGAGGATAAATGTAGAATCTTAGTAATATTGGCTGTTAAATTGGCCTGCTCCAGAGACTGGCTCAAAAAAGAAAGAAGCAACGAAAACAAAATGCACAGCCTGAATGGACGTAGCACTGTCATGCGGCATTTGGAAAATCTTTAATTATCCTAATGTTATTTCACTTGCCCTTATGCTTTATTTTAGAGTCCCAGGGACAACTGGACGAAACATTACCCCTGTAGTCATCTTATTTGAGATGGGGGTGGGAACGAATTAAAATATGATACAGAACTATATGCAGATTTTAAAATCTAGTCAGTACTAGCATCTATAAAGGGCTTTTCTGAAATTTAAACAGCTTGGTGATGCATCCTGATATTATAAGCTTAAAACTATCTTGAGGGGGAAATGACTTCTTTTCTCCTTCTGTCCCTTTTCGCAAAAGCATCTTTCCCCCAAATGTATGTCTCTAGGACATTTTATAGTTTTAAGAGGAAGAAAACAGAAACGTGGCATCATTTGGGAAGAACCAAGGTAGAATTTAATTTTCTGGACTTTAAATCTCCTGGTTAAATAATGCTAATCACTGTACCATTTGAGTTACATGTTTAAACCTCTTTTTTTTCCCTAATTATTCCTTCCAAAATTTCTGGTGAATTACACAGAAATTCTTGGAAATGGGACTTTGTGCAGGTAACCACCCTGCACTTCAGGTGATGTTCCTGTCACAGCTGTCGACTACCCCACGCTGCAGGAAATCCATTCAGGAATGAGCTAACAGTCTCCAGTGTAGCAGGAGAGCCAGTCACTTCCCTCCCCAGGCCCCAAAGCACCCCAAGGCTGGTATTCCTTGAGTCATAGGTATTAATAATAAAAGCTCAATGCAGCTTCTCCATGTAGTTCCTCTCCTACAAGCCAGGTGGATTCTGGTCCTAACTAAAGAGATGGGAGTTCACCTGAGGGCAAGAAGTACCCAGGATGCCCAAACAGCCGCACAGGTGTCCTGTGCTTCCTGTGAGACTTCCTGGGGGAAATATACAAACTAATTTTTTTTTAATGTTTACCTCATTTACGCTGCTGCTTTTCTCATATTCTGCTTTTAATTACTTGTAGTAAATCATTTGTTTGGGCTTCAAGCACTGTCTTCCATCTGCATCTTCCAGATTTATCATCAGTGATCTTGTTCTACTGTTAAAGATGTCAAGCCTAAAATAAAAGTAATAAAGTTTTTATTTGGCTGTTGAACCTTGATGTAGCCCCTACTACATACACTACAAGTTATGCCTTCTGGCTGCTGCAGAATCTCCGCAGACCTTTTAGTTATGAGTAGAAGCAATAAGAAGGTGTCCTTATGGTCTTAGGAATAATAGTTCCAACGTATTGGCATAATTTGTTTGAATGTCTTTATTTTGATATTAACACCGGCATAAATCTATTTTTGCTACCAGATGATAGCTATTTTCATTTGCTCTATTTTCCTCTGCATTGTACTAATCTGTTACTCAGTGTTAGTCTTCATTTTTCTGTGTTGGAAACCTGCGTCATGTAAATATCTGCAAATCATGACAGTCTAAAGTGCAAACCATTTTCAGAGACTTTGGTTTGGGGAATGCAGTGATCAGAAGTGGCTAATTTATTTTATTTCTGATTATTTTATCCAGAGGGTACTTTTTTAATGGATATTTGTAAATCTTCCACTTAACCACAGAAAATTATTTTGTTTTAATCCCACCCTTCCATCCATACCTCTGTGCCTCCC
Organism: Pan paniscus; assembly: GCF_029289425.2. NCBI lineage: Eukaryota > Metazoa > Chordata > Mammalia > Primates > Hominidae > Pan > Pan paniscus. The sequence continues at coordinate 29,653,531 of NC_073255.2, read as the reverse complement.
CAAAAAGCTCCTATTAATGTGCTTATCCCCCTCATGTAGCTAGTTGAATGTGAATAAATAACATGGGAAAAAAGACCACTTTTGTCTTTGTTTTTCCAGGTTAATGGGAAGGTTATTTGGCTGCTAAAAGGGAACAGAACAGGACCCATGCCTGAACTCTTTCAAGGAGGAACACACCAGGTTACTGGAAGTGATGGGGGTTGGAGATAAGAATACTCTGGGACACAAAACACTTGGAAACCATCGAGTCACCATACCTTTTCCCCTAACATTTCCAAGGCACGCCACAATTGTAGAACCCCCTCAGCCCTTGGAAGAGAGAACTGAGGCAACTGGAGCCCCAGACAGGACACCTCCAGCCCCAGGAGCCCCTCTGTCGAGTCCAGTGTGCTATGAAAATATTACGGTTGATTCTTGAACAACACAGGGGCTAGGGGTGCCAATACCCCATGCAGTTAAAATCCACATAGAATTTTTGACTTCCCCAGATCTTACCTACTAATAGCCCACTGTTGACCAGAAGCCTTCCCAACAACACAGATAATTAACACATCTGTTGTATCATATATGTAATATAGACTGTATTCTTATAATAAATTAACCTAGAGAAAAGAATGTTATGAAGAAAAACATTAGGAAGAGAAAATACATATACTGTTATTAAGTGGAAGTGGGTCACAATAAAGGTCTTTGTCTTCATCGTCTTCACGTTAAGCAGCCTGAGAAGGAAGAGGAGGGGTCGCTCTTGCTGTTTCGGGGTGGCACAGGCAGGAGGAAATCTGAGTATAATTGAAGCCACACAGCTCAAATCTGTGTTGTTCATAAGGGAGGAGACCACCCCTCATATTGTCTTATGCCCAATTTCTGCCTCCAAAGAAAGAAGAAGTAAAAACTAAAAGGCAGAAATGAAATCCACAGGCAGATAGCCGAGGGCATACCCTGGGCCTGGTAGTTAAAGATCAACCCCTGACCTAACTGCTTGTGTTATCTATAGATTCCAGACATTGTATGGGAAAGCATTGTGAAAATCCCTGTCCTGTTCTGTTCCGTTCTGATACCGGTGCATGCAGCCCCCAGTCACGTACCCCTGCTTGCTCAATGGGTCACAACCCTGTCACGCAGACCCCCTTAGTTGTAAAGGGACGGGAATTGTTCACTCGGGGAGCTCGGTTTTGTAAGTCTGCCGATGCTCCTGGCCGAATAAAGCCCTTTCCTTCCTCAACTCGGTGTCTGAGGGGTTTTGTCTGCAGCTAGTCCTGCTACATTTCTTGGTTCCCTGACCTGGAAGCGAGGTGATTACCAGGCGGTGGAGGCAACTGCTTAGGAGGCTTAGGCCTGCCTTGTGGAACATCCCTGCGGGGGGCTCCTGCCGGCTTTAGTGAATCCTGAGAGCGCTTTCAGCTGGGTAATTGCCCTGGTGGAACGCCTCGCCAGAGCAGCGCACGGTAGGCCCCCGCGGAGGATTAACGCAGCGGCTGAACAGCGGGAAGGAATCGGCGCTTGGAGTCCAGACATCTGGAACACAGTAAGACTGGTCTTGGAACTTGCCCACTCCATCTGAGTGGAAGCGTGGCCTGATCACCCACGGCATGCCTTTATTGGCACCTTGGTTTTGGTTTTGATTTTGACTGGATTTGCACTGTTTTGGTTTAGATTTCGGTATTGACTTGGATTTGAACTGTTTTGGCTTTGATTTCGGTTCTGACTTGGCTCAAATTGCTTGATGAATGAGTAACTCCTTATCCATACTTTGGTTTTAATGTGAATTGCTGGGGGAGTGAGTGACTTTTTGCCCCTTTTTGCCTTCCCTCTTTGTGGTAAGAGTGTTGTTTTGTCTCCTGAGAGAGGAAAATGGGTAAAACACAAAGTAAGCCTACCCCATTAGGAACTGTTAAAGAATTTCAAGAAAGGATTCAGTGGGGTCTATGGAATCGCTATGACACCTGGAAAGCTTAAGGCTCTGTGTGAGATAGATTGGCGGGCATTAGAGGTGGGATGGCCATCAGAAAGAAGCCTAGACAGGTCTCTAGTTTCAAAGGCATGGCACAAAGTAACTGGTAAATCAGGACACCCAGATCAGTTTCCATACATAGATACTTGGTTGCAGCTGGTTTTAGACCCCCCACAGTGGTTAAAAAGACAGGCAGCAGTAGTGCTAGTGGCAAAGGGACAGATAGCCAAGGAAGAAAGAGTAGCTCTACTCCCGCCGGTCTCTCCCCTAGGGGAAGAGGAGGGAGAGAGGAGAACAGCAGCATAAGCGGCTGGCAGAGGCAAGGAAAGACCAGCAGAGAGAAAAGGGAGAGAGAGAGAGAGAGGAGAGAGAGAGAGAGGAGAGAGAGAGAGAAGAAAAGAGGCAAAGAGAGAAAGCAAGAGAGACAGGAAGAGACAGTCAAAGAGGAAGTCAAAGAGAAAGAGGCAGAGAGAGAGAGGAAGAGACAGAGACAGAAGGAAGTCAAAGAGAGAAAGAGATATACAAGTAGTTAAGAAAAAAACAGTGTACACTATTCCTTTAAAAGCCAAGGTAAATTTAGAACCTATAATTGATAATTAAAGGTCTTCTCCGTGATCATATAACACTCCAATACCACTTTGTTGTCAGTGTAAACAAGGGCGTAGCCCGAAAGCACTGAGACCACTGACGACCCGTAGCCTTCCTATCAAAATTCCTTAACCCAGTAACCCGTGGATGGCCCAAATGCATTCAATCTGTAGCGGCAACAGCTTTGCTAACAGAAAAGAAGTAGAAAAATAACTTTTAAAGGAAACCTCACTGTGAGCACAACTCACCAGTTCAGAACTATCCTAAGTTAAAAAAAAAAAAAAGGGGGGGGGGTAGAATTTATGTAAAAAGAACGTTATATAGTACATTCTTGTCCTAAAATAAATTAACTGGTTGTTTAAAGAAAGGGATGTTTGCAATAAGTCAGAAAGTTGAGACATGTTGAAGAATTGTCTGTGAAAGTCGTGAAACAAGAAAAAAAATGTGTGTTATAAAAAAGGAATTTATGCAAGAAATGTTGTAGAATTTAAAAGTAATTAGGCCTCCTGAATGTAAAACTATTGAAGGAACAGTTTATATGCAAAGTGTGTAAGAAAAGTAAAATATACTTTTAGTAAAAGGATTATAAGGAGGCATAAAAATGTAGATTTTTACCTACATTAAAAGGTTTTTAAAAATTTTGTTTTGAAGGTTTAAGCAAGTTTTAAAACGTTAACTGTAAAGAAAATTCTGTGTATAAACATATTAGCTAAAGTTAAAGGGGTATCATCCAGTTTTTCTGTGAACTGGACATTAAAGTAAAAACACCACAGGTTTTTCTTAAAGCACTAACCTGCTCTTTTACAAAAATTATAAAAGGTTGAAAATAGTCTATAAAAATCTTACCTTATGGTCAGACATTAAAAATTGAATAAATATGTCTACAAAGTTTTATTAAAACTAAGTGTAACATTAATAACACACTAATATGAAGGTGAAATTTAGCTTATGTGGTATAAAAGTCATACAGGAAGCATTGTCAAATATAAAATGGTGTTTGGCTTTCTTTGGTCTAAAAACTAATAAAAATAGGTGCTAAAGGAAATTTCTCAGTAAGAAGGCACCAAGGTACTATAAAATCTGCTGCTGATGTCCCACATTTAAAACAAAAGGTCAATTTCTTAGAAATTATATACTTGGTTTATCTTCCACTTTCCTTTCCCTCAAAACTAAAAGTCTTTTAGCACATGTACTACCCCTAGAATTTCTGGTAAACCAGCACCAGCCTGAAAATTACGTTCTTATCAAAGGGTGGAAAAAACCCTACCTTGCACTGCTAACCACCAAGACTGCTGTTTGTACAGCAAAAAAGGGATGGACTCATCACACCCGAGTCAAGAAAGCACCACCCCCTCCAGAGTTGTGGGCCATAGTCCCAGGGGAAAACCCTACCAAACTAAAGCTAAGAAAAATTTAACTCTTTCATCTATTCTATTACTCTTTCTTCTTTCCTGGCTCTATTGCTGACCATCTAGTTATTAACATAACCAAGTCAATTTCACCTCAAAGTATTGCATTTAATGCTTGCCTTGTTATACCTTGTGGGGACTTGCCAAGTCAAAGACAGACCTCTACTTCAGAAAAGTACCTCTCTCCCTCCTGACTCTCCTCAGAGTAGGCATTAGTAAATTAGGACCATTTTATCTGAGGAGATTTCGACAAAGACCCCAGTGTTAACCAGGAGTCTTGCCCCCCAATATACAGCTTTTATGCCATAATTGGTCCAACGTTCTGTGGACCATTAAAGAGCAAGGATGGACTGCCCCAACCAGTTTTTGTAATTTCCTGAAACCATACATTCATTTTATTAGAGGATCATAGAAGTTAAAGACTTAAAACAAACTTTGACAATTAAGACAGGATACCAAGATGCAAATGTCTGGTTGGAATGAATCAAATATACCGTTGGCATGTTAAACAAAAGCAATTGTTATGCTTGTGCACATGGCAGGCCAGAGGCCCAGATTGTCCCCTTTCCACTAAGGTAGTCCTCCAGTCGACCAGGCATGGACTTCATGGTAGCTCTTTTCCAGGATTCTACAGCCTGGAGTAATAGGTTGTGCCAAGCTGTCTCTGCTATATCCCAAAGTCCAGCACCCTGTGGGTCAGCCCCCGAGGGCCATCCAGCTTCCTTCTCCCAACACTAAGTTCACTTCGTGTCTCTCACGACAGCAAGGAAACTTAGCATTCCCTGGAGACCTGAAGGGATGCAGTGAGCTTAAGAATTTTCAAGAGTTTACCAATAAGTCAGCCCTTGTTCATCCCCGAGAGGATGTGTGGTGGTATTGTGGCGGACCTTTACTGGACACTCTGCCGAATAACTGGAGTGGTACTTGTGCTTTAGTCCAACTGGCTATCCCTTTCACCCTGGCATTTCATCAACCAGAATGAGGGCAGGTGATAGAAGAAGGATGGATCCGGTTATCAGATGGAAGAATAGCCATGCCCCAACTGCTAGGAGCTGCAGTCGTACTGGCTGTGCATGAGACCACCCACCTAGGCCAAGAGTCACTTGAAAAGTTGTTAGGCCAGTACTTCTACATCTTGCATCTGTCAGCCCTTGCCAAAACAGTGGCACAGCAGTGTGTCACCTCCTAGCAGCACAATGCTAGGCAAGGTCTAACCGTCCTGCCTGGCATACAGGCTTATGGAGCAGCCCCCTTCGAAGATCTCCAAGTAGACTTCACCAAGATGCCCAAACATGGAGATCTCATCCCTAGGTTTGGACTGCCCTTATGAATTGACTTGGACAATGGGCTGGTGTTTGTGGCTGACTTGGTACAGAAGACAGCAAAGGTGATCAGGTGTAGATCAAGGATTAGAACATAGCCCTCTTGCAGCCACGGTGAAAAGGACCCCAGACTGTGGTCTTGACCACTCCCACAGTGGTCAAGGAATCCCAGCCTGGATCCACCACAGCCCCATGAAACCCGCAGCACCTGAGACCTGGGAGGCAAGACCAAGCCCGGAGAATCCCTGCAAAGTGACTCTGAAGAAGATGACAAGCCCTGATCCAGTCACACCTGGAAGCTGACTGGTCCACGCACGGCCAAAGCATGAGGAAACTCACCATGGGATTTATTTTCCTTAAATTTTGGACTTGTATGGTAGGGACTTCAACTGATCTTCCTCAAACTAAGGATTGTTCCCAGTGTATACATCAGGTCACTAAGGTAGGGCAAAAAGTTAAAACTGTCTTTTTGTTCTATAGTTATTATAAATGTGCTGGAACCCTAAAAGGGACTTGTTTGTATAATGCCACCCAGTACAAGGGATGTAGCCAAGAAGTGCCCAGCCTGATGTGTGTTATAACCCATCTGAGCCCCCTATGGTCACAGTGTTTAAAATAAAATTAAGAACAGTCACCTGGTGGGGTCTAAACCATACTAAAAAGAATCCATTTAGTAAAATCCCAAAGTTGCAAACCGTGTGGACCCACCTGGAGTCCCACCGGGACTGGACAGCCCCCACCAGATTATACTGGATATGTGGGCATAGAGTTTACGCCAAATTACCCAACCAGTGGGCAGGTAGTTGTGTTACTGGCACTATTAAACCATCCTTCTTCCTACTGCCCATAAAAACAGGCGAACTCCTGGGCTTCCCTGTCTATGCTTCCCGTGAAAAGAGAAGCATAGCTATAGGTAATTGGAAAGTTGATGAATGGCCCCCTGAGAGAATCATACAATACTATGAGCCTGCTACTTGGACACAAGATGGCTCATGGGGATACGGGACCCCCATTTACATGCTCACCCAAATCATATGGTTACAAGCTGTCTTAGAAATAATCACTAATAAAACTGGCAAAGCCTTGACTATTCTGGCCCAGCAAGAAACTCAGATGAGAAATGCTGTCTATCAAAATAGATTGGCTCTTGACTACTTGCTAGCAGCTGGGGGAGGGGTTACTAATTGCTGTCTACATATAGATGATCAAGGGCAAGTAGTTGAAGACATAGTTAGAGATATGACAAAACTGGCACATGTGCCCATGCAAGTATGGCATGGATTTGATTGTGGGGCCATGTTTGGAAAATGGTTCCCAGTGCTAGGAGGATTTAAAACTCTTATAATAGGAATTATAATAGTAATAGGAACCTGCTTACTACTCCCTTGTTTGCTACCTGTACTCCTTCAAATGATAAAAAACCTTCATCGCTACCTTAGTTCACCAAAATGCTTCAGCACAAGTGTACTATATGAATCACTATTGATCTGTCCTACAAGAAAACATGGGTAGTGAGAATGAAAGTGAGAACTCTCACTATTCAGTGAGATTCTCAAAGGTGGAAATAAGGGAGGCGACCACTCCTCATGTTGTCTTATGCCCAATTTATGCCTCCAAAGAAAGAAGAAGCAAAAACTAAAAGGCAGAAATGAAATCCACAGGCAGATAGCCCAGCTTGCACCCTGGGCCTGGTAGTTAAAAATCAACCCCTGACCTAACTGCTTGTGTTATCTATAGATTCCAGACATTGTATGGAAAAGCATTGTGAAAATCCCTGTCCTGTTCTGTTCCGTTCTGATTACCGGTGCATGCAGCCCCCAGTCATGTACCCCTTGCTTGCTTAATTGATCACGACCTGCTCACGTGGACCCCCTTGTAAGCCCTTAAAAGAGACAGGAATTGCTCACTCAGGGAGCTTGGTTTTTTGAGACATAAGTCTGCCGATGCTCCCAGCCGAATAAAGCCCTTTCCTTCCTCAACTCCGTGTCTGGGGGGTTTTGTCTGTGGCTCGTCCTGCTACATTCACAGGCGTGTGTGTGTGTGTGTGTGTGTGTGTGTCCCCTAATGTGAAAAAGGAAAATGCTTACTACTAAAACCAACATATTCACCCTTATGAATAATTAACTCGTTTCCCATACCTGAGTTGTGCCTTTTGCAATACCAGAAACACCCTTAGCACTCTCTAAAGTTCCATTTGCTTCCTTTGATATATTAATGGTGTTACACAATGCACTATATTGCAGAGTTACTGACATAAAGTCACATCTCTGCATCCCTGAAAACACTTAAAAAGAGACATCCAAAAGCAATTCATGAACCCTGATTGGATCCTGGCTTGAAAGAAAAGGAAAAACAAGCTATAAAAGACATTTGGATAACAGTTAGTGGAATTTGCATATGAACATAATGAAATTATTGCCAATTTTCCTATGCATATTGTGATATTGCCTGTTGAACTGAATCAGATCTGCCATTAAAGGAGGACTGTTTTTCAGCATTATTCAAAATAATGTGTTATGGACACTAAAGTATATCTTTAAAGGCAGCCTCGGAATATTTTAACATGATGGTACTGAAACATCCTAAGGTGTCAGCTTTGAGAAGGCAATACAATTTGGAGGCATAAGTTCCAAGCCATTAGTTTAGAAATTGAGTCATACCAGTGAAATACCAGCATTATCACAGTTAATGTCCGTCAGTGATTAGCACATCAGGACATCACTGACCCCTTAGATGATAGCAGTAAAGGATTTCTTTTTATGGGCTTATTAGTTGGTGCCCCTGCAGGAAACAGAATCCAACTCAGATGGTTTGAGAGACTTAAATGAAGGGACTACTTATAAGGCTGTGAGCAGGCTGAAGTCACCGAGAGATTAGCAACAGTGGGAAGTGGGTACTGCCCAGCAGTAGCTGGAGCTCCTGAGGAGGGGACAGCCATCGGGAGCTACAGCTGTAGAGAGACATGCGGCGTCTGCCAGAAAAATTCACCCCAGAGTAAGGAAGAACTATCCCAGGCCCTGTCTCCTCGGGGCACCACTCATCGCAGTGCCCCCTAGTGGCTGAACCCGAGAGAGCCCCAGAGCCCCAGGGTGCAGTTCTTAGGGCTCAGTCCCTGGGGCAGGGGAAGAACCAGGGCAAATAGAAAAATAAGCCCTTTATATTCACCAGAATAGTTCATGTCTGAGTGTTTGGACGCATTTTCAGTAAGTAGATACGCATAAGAGCCTTGGAGAGGGTAGAATTTGTTCAATGCTTTTGGCTTCCATTTATTTTACCAAAGGTGAATTATGATCAACTGTGCTTTTAAAAAACTCTTTGGCCAGTGTGGTGGCTCACACCTGTAATCCCAGCACTTTGGGAGGCCGAGGTGGGCAGGTCACAAGGCCAAGAGTTCGAGACCAACCTGGCTAGCATGGTGAAACCCCGTCTCTACTAAAAATACAAAAATTAGCCGGGCATGGTGGCACGCGCGTGTAATCCCAGCTACTCAGGAGGCTGAGGCAGGAGAATTGCTTGAACCCAGGAGGCAGAGGTTGCAGTGAGCCGAGATCGTGCCACTGCACTCCAGCCTGGGCGACAGAGCAAGACTCTGTCTCAAAAACATAAATAAATAAAAATAAACCCACAAAAAACAAAAAAAAACCTCTTTGGTTCTCCATGATACTATTACTGTTGTAATGGCCTTAATGAGCCAAGAGCAGGCTGTCTTCTTTATTAACTGCCGTAATTTAAACAAATATTAGACTAGAAAAGGTATATCGACATAAGCAGTGATTCTCAGATTTGGCTGATGACCTGGTGGTAATTTACACACACACCACTGCCACCACCACTACTACCAAGTCCCGCCAGGTAGTTCAGACCCAGATAACACCATACGGTTTGTGGATCAGCATTTGATCAGCACATAGCTGGGACACCACCTTCTAATTTCATGATTATTCTAGGACCTCAAAAATGGCATGTGGTTTACAACGATGTGCTTCTTTTCATTGAGTTTCATTTATTGCTTTTGTACTGTCTTTGAAAATGAGTAGGGGCCATGTTCCCTCCTTCCCCTGTGATGCCTGTTGGATGCACATGAGAGGACGTGGCAGCCAGCGTGACTCATGGTTCCTCTCCATGCTAAATAAGCCACAACGCTGATGCCCAACTTAGGTCACAATGAAATTTTTGATGTGTCACAGTATCTCGTGTTTCCTCAGCCCAGAGGCATGAGACAAAGGTTGGAGAGTAGATGCCAGCAGTACTTGGCTGGTTAAGGGAACCAGAGGAGGCCAAGGAAATCATGCCCAAGGCCCTCAGCTCTTTCCAGTGCCACAGATCGCATAAGCCACCACCTCCAGTGCCCCCACCACATCCAAATACAATCTTAGGGAGTAACAGTGAGGCCAGAATCCAGGGAATTAAGAGAGAGGTCATCTCTCCAAAAGCGACTGTGCATGACCACAGCCGACTGCCTACATGATCAGATTAGGCTGTTTTTTTATTGTGATGAAATATACATAAATTTGTCGTTTTAACCATTTTTAAGTATGCAATTCAGTAACATTAAACACATTCACATTGCTGTGCAGCCATCACCACTGTCCACCTCCAAAACTTTTTCACCATCCCAAACTGAAACTCTGTACCCATTTAGACTAAATTTTAAACAAAGTTCGAACTTCAGTTAACTTTTTCTTGCTCACCAATATGTGAAGGGCTCGTGAGGACCAGGTCAGTCATTGACAAGATGACAGAATATTTTTCTCACTTCTGAGTTGTAGTGTGAGTTTTGCAACCCCACTCCGAAAGCCTCACAACAGCCCCATTTAGGCAATCCCCATTTGTCAGAAGCATTCACTAAGGACTGGAAGTTAAGCAACTTGACCAAACTCTCACAACTCATTGCTGATGGTGAGGGCTGCGAGTGTGTCTGCATGTTTCCAAGGGCACCTCCTTGTGCTACAACACAAGATACAAGCAGTGTGATTCCAATACCCCTTTCCCTTCCAAGTTTAAATATTTGTTCTTTAATCTTAATTCCAAAGTTTTCCTTGGGTTTTGGAAGTGGACACAGGCAACCCGGTACACAGAAAAGAACCCCAGGATGGGAATTGGGGAACCTATCTCTAGTTAGTGGGTAGACTTTGGGTAGGCCACTTACCTCTGCAAATCTCATGTGCCCCAACAGCAGATGGACAGATTATCATTAAAGCTCTATACTGCCACTCTATGATCCCCAGAATAGGTAGAAATGTTCTGCAGTCAATCAACAACTATTTGTGACCACCAGACATGTGCCAGACATAGCCCTGCCCTCATGGAGCTTACCTATAGATTGCAAGATCTGCCCTCAATTATTCTTTTCTTTTTAATCCTAAAAGTGAAATTATTTGGCCATCTGGAAGAATTATATTGGATATGTATATTGAGGGATTGTGAGACGGTAGTATCAATAGGTTGCAGATAGCCATGGGGCTGAAGAATTGCTGGAGACAGAGGGCTAGAAGGAAGGAACTGGAAAGATAGGAAGTGGCAGCCTAAGACCAGGGTACTTGACATGTTTAAAACAAGTGAATTGGCTGGGCACGGTGGCTCATGCCTGTAATCCCAGCACTTTGGGAGGCCAATGCAGGTGGATCATGAGGTCAGGAGATCGAGACCATCCTGGCCAATGTGGTGAAACCCCATCTCTGCTAAAATACAAAAAAATTAGCCGGGCATGGTGGCATGTGCCTGTAGTCCCAGCTATTCAGGAGGCTGAGGCAGGGGAATTGCTTGAACCCGTGAGGTGGAGGTTGCAGTGAGCCGAGATCACGCCACTGCACTCCAGACTGGTGACAGAGCAAGACTCCATCTCAAAAAAACAAACAAACAAAAAAGTGAATTATGGACTAAATAAATATTGAAACCCTTTTACATTAAAAGAGAGATTGTGATCATTATTTAGTTGATATTTCTTTAGTATTTTCTGGTCAGGAACTATGCTATTAGCACATTATAAAATAAATAGTGAAATTGCAACTGAAGGTACAGTGCTATATCCAAAGGATGTGCAATTTTTTTTAAGTCAGGTAGTACATATCTTAGGCTCTGCAGACCACATGGTCTCTGTTACACTGAACTCTGCTGTTATAGCCCAAAGCATCCAGAGACAATAAGTACATGAATGGGCGTAGCTGTGTTCCAACAAAAGTTTATTTTTAAAAAACAGGCATCAGGCGGGACTCAAACTGCAGACTACAGTTTGCTGACACCTACTTTACCCAAAGCACCGTCTATAGGTGCCTATGATGGTTAATAGTGTTAACTTGATTGGATGGAAGGGTGCAAAGTATTGTCCCTGGGTGTGTCTGTGAGGGTGTTGCCAGAGGAGATTAACATTTGAGTCAGTGGATTGGGAGAGGAAGACTCACCCTCAGTGTGGGTGGGCACCATCCAATCAGCTGCCAGTGAGGCTAGAAAAAGGCAGTCCGGGCACGGTGGCTCACACCTGTAAGCCCAGCACTTTTGGAGGCCAAGGCAGGTGGATCACTTGAGGTCAGGAGTTTGAGACCAGCCTGGCCAGCATGGTGAAATGCCATCTCTACTAAAAATACAAAAATTAGCCGGGAGTGGTGGCAGGCACCTGTAGTCCCAGCTACTCAGGAGGCTGAGGCAAGAGAATCGCCGAGACTCTGTCTCAAAAAAAAAAGGAAGAAGAAAAAAAGCAGGGGGAAGAAGGTGGGATCAGCTGGCTTGCTAAGTCTTCCCACTCTCATCTTTCTCTCTTGCTGGATGCTTCCAGCTCTTGAACATCAGATTCCAGGTTCTGCAGCCTTTGGACTCTTGGACTGAGACCAGTGGTTTGCCAGGGGATCTCAGATCTTCAGCCACATACTGAAGTCTGCACTGTTGGCTTCCCTACTTTTGAGGCTTTGGAACTCTGACTGAGAAACTACTGGCTTCCTTGCTCCTCAGCTTGCAGGTGGCCTATCATGGGACTTCACCTTGTGATCACGTGAGTCAGTTCTCCTTAGTAAACTCCCCTTTATATATAGCCTATTAGTTCTGTGTATGCATTCCTATTAGTTCTGTCCCTCCGCAGAACCCTGACTAATACAGTGCCCATGGATAAGTCCTCTCTCAAGCCATCATAGAAGAAAGTCAAATTTCCAAGAAACACACACCTGAAATTCAATCAAAGTAAAGAAAGGCAAACTACTCTTTGGATCTTAGGCTCATAGAATCTTGGCAATGAGAGCACTGGAAAAGCAAACACCTTGGCCAGGCTCATCCAAAACTGTGGCTTCTCCTCCACAGAGAACGCCTGCCAGTGTCTGCTGCAGCCTCTCCATGCCTGACCTCTCCTGACCTTGCCATCCACATTTCCACTGCCTGTGGAAATCCCCTGGGGCATCTCAAACTCAACACATCCAAGAATGAAATCATCTTCCCCATGCCCAACCCATTCCTCTCTTCTCTGTCTCAGTAAATGTCACTACCACCCATAAGCTCACACAAGGAGCCTGGGAGTAATTCTAGACTCCTCCCCTCCCTCATCCCCATGTTCATGGGGACTAAGTCCTGCCCACCCTGCCTGTGAAGTTCCCCTCCCTCAGCCCCAGAACCCCTGCCTCGGGTCAGACTCTTAGAATGGAGCCCCTGTCTGCAGTCCCAACTCCCACCCATTCATACTCTTAGCTGTCACCAGAGTGATTTTTCTAAAATCAGGTCATATCGTTAATCTGCTTGTAAACCTTCTCTGCTCCAAACACCTCAGCGTGATGTGTGTATAATACTGCAGTCACAAGCTTGGCCTTTGAATGAGAGAAATCACATTTGAATCTCAGCTCAGCTATTCTGAGCCTCGGTGTCCTCAGTTCTAAACTGGAGCAAACCCCCGAGGGTAGTTGTGGGGATCGCTGGTTGCTGCCATTTCTGGAGCATTCACTCCATAAATGTGCGAGACACTGTTCTAAGGCTCCCTTACTGTCCCCATTTTATACTGGAAGAAATTGAGCCCTAGGTTAGGTAACTTGCTTACAGCTACAGTCTTGTACTTGATAAAGCCAGGATGTGAATGCTCTGAGCCTCTAAGCCAGCAGTTCTCAGAGTGTGGTCTTGGGAATCTCAAGACCCACGCATGAGGTATGCAAGGCCTCAACTGTTTCCATAAAAAATATTAAGACACTGTTTACCTTTTCCTCTTTCATTTTCCATGAGTGTACAGTGGAGTTTTCCAGAAGCTACATGACATGTGAGAGTACAACAGGTTAATGCAGAAGCAAGTATGAGAATCCCACTGTCTTCTTTTAAGCTACACATCAATTAGATTTGCGAAAATATAAAGCAAAGCTATTCTTCCCTCTATTTTTTTGTTTTGGTGACTCTAGCTATATTTCATTAAAAATGTGTTTTTGCAAACAACCCCATCAAAAAGTGGGCAAAGGATACGAACAGACACTTCTCAAAAGAAGACATTTATGTAGCCAACATATACATGAAAAAATGCTCATCATCACTGGTCATCAGAGAAATGCAAATCAAAACCACAATGAGATACCATCTCACACCAGTTAGAATGGCAGTCATTAAAAAGTCAGGAAACAACAGGTGCTGGAGAGGATGTGGAGAAACAGGAACACTTTTACACTGTTGGTGGGACTGTAAACTAGTTCAACCATTGTGGAAGACAGTGTGGTAATTCCTCAAGGATCTAGAACTAGAAATACCATTTGACCCAGCCATCCCATTACTGGGTATATACCCAAAGGATTATAAATCATGCTGCTATAAAGACACATGCACACGTATGTTTATTGTGGCACTACTCACAATAGCAAAGACTTGGAACCAACCCAAATGTCCATCAATGATAGACTGGATTAAGAAAATGTGGCATATATACACCATGGAATACTATGCAGCCATAAAAAAAGATGAGTTCATGTCCTTTGTAGCGACATGGATGAAACTGGAAACCATCATTCTGAGCAAACTATCACAAGGACAAAAAACCAAACACTGCATGTTCTCACTCATAGGTGGGAATTGAACAATGAGAACACTTGGACGCAGGAAGGGGAACATCACACACTGGGGCCTGTTGTGGGGTCGGGGGAGGGGGGAGGGATAGCATTAGGAGATATACCTAATGTAAATGACGAGTTAATGGGTGCAGCACACCAACATGGCACATGTAAACATATGTAACAAACCTGCACATTATACACATGTATCCTAGAACTTAAAGTATAATAAAAAATAAATTAGTTTTTAAAAGTATGTTTTTGGGCTGGGTGCTGTGGCTCATTTCTGTAATCTCAGCCATTTGGATGGCTAAAGTGGGAGGATTGCTTGAGGCCAGGAGTTTCAGACCAGCCTGGGCAACATAGCAAGACATCATTTCTACAGAAAACAAAAAATAATTAGCTAGGTTTGGTGGCACACACCTGTAGTTCCAACTACTTGGTAGGCTGAGGTGGTTGGATTGCTTGAGCCCAGGAATTCAAGACCATAGTGAGCTATGATCAAGCCACTGAACTTCAGCCTGGACAACAGAGTGAAACCTTGTCCCCACCCCCACCCCCCAAAAGAGTGTTTTCATTAACATATAAGAGGTTATTATTGATATTTTACATGAATTAATATTTTAAATTTTCTGTTTGAATTTCTAATATGATAAATATCAATAGATTTAATCCACATAAACAAACGCTCTTTGGGGTTCTTAATAGTTTTTGAAAGCATAAAGGTGCCTTAAGATCAAATAGTTTGAGAAACACAGACCTAACCAATACATACTATATGAAATGTATAGTCCTCAGCTGTACATAATATATGTAAATTGCTTATCATAGTGCCTAGTGGAGAATGAGGTGGTTTTTACTCTTTTATGAGGTGCTGTGTTGTGAATATAAATTCACCGGCCATGAGTACTGTAAGCTGCATGTCTCACGGCTTCCCCACGTGCACTTACTTCTCTTCTGTGTTAGATTGAACTACTCTCAGCCCAGATCTCCATGCCTCTGTGCATGCTGTTCCTCTCTGAGAAGTGTCTCCTCCCACATCTGCTTCCCCTTAAGACTCAGCTCCAGCACCCACACCTTCTAGACGCCTGTCTGGAGTTAGGCTGTACACCTCTCCTGTGGTCACACTGACTTGGGCAGGAGGTCATGTTGATCTCCTTGGAAAGGGACCAGAGAGGAAGACTTTGTCACTACCCATTCAGTACATCTGAGAAGGATGCGCTTTTCATGGTACATAACAATTTCCCCATCACTAGACCAATGTGTGCAAGAGCTGAAGAAACATGATGGGCCACGCCAGTGTTTCCCAAAATGGGGCCTGAGTCCCTGCATCAAGGTCACCTGGGTACATGTTAAAATGCAGAGTCCTGGGTGAGTTAGGCCTTCTGAGGGTAGGGGCTGGAAATATGATTTTTTAAACCAAATTCTTGAGGGAATTGGGTGATTCTTATACACACCAAACTCAGAACCAATCTTCTAGATCCTACTAGGCTCCAGAAGAGGCAGCATGCCATCTACCGGGTAGATAAAGGTCACTAAGACCCTGCTCTGCCGCTTGCGGAGTTCATGCTCTCTGGGAGAATTATACTGCATTGAGAGAGGGCGTAACCACCTGTGAATATTTACAACGCATAGAAACTTAACAAAGGGAGGAGTTAGTTCCATTTCAGGGAGGATTTCACAGAAGACATGACATTCAAGTTGGTCTGAATGGGCATTTTTCAGGCAGAGCAAGGCCACGAAGCTATCCAGGCAAGAAGGGTGTGTACAAAGGGGTAGGAGTGTGAAAATGTGTGGCACCAACAGAGAAGGGCAGAAAACAGCTCAAATCCTTTGCTTGGATGTTATGTTTCTTGGTTATGCTCAACTAAGAAACTTCCTGAATATTAATTTGGTTTTTCAGCTGCTGTGTACCAGATGATAAACATGAGTTTTCTCGCCATTGGAGAGAGATTTGCACAGCCTTTATTACAAATCAATAAACTGATATCCTGGTTTATATGCTGACCTTTGGCTAGGGTGTGTCAATACCCCATAACTTAATCAATATATCAGGTGGCAAAATTAAGTTTCTAATATGGAACTCTAGGTCCTGGCTGTGATTTCACAAGGCAGGAACTTTGCATGGGGCCTGCCAGAAGGGCCAGCCAACTTCTCGGACGTCCTGCCAGGGATGCTGGAGACGGCCTCAGCCATTTATTCATCCTCCTTCTTACTTACTTATTGGCAGAACTTTAATTCTCTTTGTATGTGGGCAGCCTTGTGCTTGAAGCAGGGCGGAGCCCCTTCCCAGCCCCAAGACCCTGATCAGGCTGAGCCTAGACAGCATTCCTGCTCCTGCCATTAGCTGCCTTCAGAATGGGCATGGGATAAAGTTCTGGCCAATGAGATGAGGGCGAAATGTGCTGGCAGCTTTGGAAATGTTTTCCACAATCTGAGAAAGGGGCTGAAGAGAGAAGCATCTCCTTTCCAGCCTAGGGATGCTGTTTGTGTGGACTGTTTCTGCAGTCATCCTGAGGCCAAGAAGGGGCGAGCCTGAGGATGGTGCCAGGGCACTGAGGATGGCAGCGAGAGATGGTGGAAAGAGCCCAGGCTGCTGGCAATGTCTCTGAGCCTCCGAATCCACTCGCCCCAGAACTGCTCTTCCTCTGCACGTCTTGATATGTGAAATGACAGATGTATGTCTTTTCTGGTTAGGCCATTTTTAGTGGGGTTTTCTGTTTTCTTTTTTTTTCCCCTGATGAAAGCCCATTGATGGCACAACACACAGACACACACACACACACACACACACACACACACACACCATGTATCACTTCCCCACCCTGGGAACTGAGATAAAGGTGTAGGAATGTAGGAACAGCCATACTCCTGGGCCTCCAGAGACTCTAATACATTTATGAAACTGGAGGATTATTCAGGAACCCACCCACTTCTATCAATAAGATTAACTTTTCCTTCTCAAGGATAAGTTAATCCTCTCCACAGGGCCTGGCTGCCTCTGCCTTTGCCATTCTGCAGTTACTAACCACTTTCTTACCTGAATGTCTTTGCTCTACCTCATGGCTTCTACTCATAGCTTCTGCTGCCTAATTTCTTTCTAGATATCTTTCAGCTTCTGCATCTGACTAACCAACTTCCCGTATCTGCCTTTCAGTTATTTTAGGAAAGAGTCATATCCTCGTATGTTAAGGCTGTTGCATCAGGCTGTCTCATCGGCTGCTGGAAGTTGGCTGCACTTGGGTCATGGGATGAGCTCCAGTCCACTCAGCTGAGGCTTAGGTGGAGGTCACATGGGACCAGCATGACAATTATCCAGGAAGACCACTTAGGAGGGAGTTGTGGGGTATGGCAGGTGTTTGAGGTTTATCTGTTCAGTACTGTGGCAGCTTGCAAGATGCCCTCCAAATTTATTTTCTCCTTAATCCAAACCAACAGAGAAGCTTTGACTGGGTACATGGTTATCCAGCTAATGACAGCATTTCCCAGATTCCTGCTAGGAGTGTCCACGTAACTGGATTCTGACTGGAAAGTCATGAGCCACAGTGGTGCGTGCAGCTTCTGTGTTGGCCCTTTAAAATGAAAGAGGCCACCCCTCCGTGCTTGCCCCCCTTTCCTGCTGGCTGCCCATGGGCATAAGGATGGAAGCTGGAGCAGCTGTCTCATGCCCCAAGATGGAACCTGCATGTCGGCCAGCCAACAAGGTCGATGGGCCCTGGGACCCAACACCTGGGGCAACCAATTTGTCCCGGACTTTCCCGATTCTAGTATTGGGAAGTCCTGTGAACCAGGGACCTCCTCAGCCTTGGACAAACTGGGACAAGAGTGCAACAAAACAAAATAAAAAGTCTTCCATTTGTGATTTCTTTGTTTACTTCACACTAGCCTGTCTCTTAATACAAATACATTTGGTCTAAAGATCTTTGATGACTACTTTTTTGTTGTTGCTCAGCCTCAGGTCTGATGCTGAGGTCTGAAGCTCCCTGGCCAGGCTTCTAGGCCCCAGTGTCTGGTCTATCCATGTCTAGGTTCCAGCCTTTTGTTACAAAGTCCCCTGGGAAGGCTGAGACCTGATTGCTAGCTCTAACCTGGTCCTTCTGCTTGGATCTCTCCTTCCCTTTCTGAGTAAGAAGGGACATTTTGAAACCTATTGATAATCCATTCTAACGCCACTACAGACACACATGCACATACACAGTCTTTCTCTCTCTCTCTCTCCCTCCCCCACCATTTTCTCTCTTTCTCTGTCCCTCCATCTTTTTTTTTTCATTCCCGGCCTTTTAGAGGGAGCCTTTATGGGAAACAGATGGGAAGCTGGAGTGGATTCAAGGGCACAATATATTTGTTTTTCTTTTTTAAATCACACAGTACATGTTCTTAGCAGAAAAATTGGAAAAAGAATTATGGTTTCATAAACTTTGTTTTTGCTTTTGTTTTGGAGATGGGATCTCTCTATGTTGCTCAGGCTGGCCTCAAACTCCTGGGCTCAAGCGATCCTCCTGCCTCTAACTCCTGAGTAGCTGGGACTGGGACTACAGGTGCGTGCCACTGTGCCTGGCTTTCATAAACTTTTTCAGAAAGCAAAATAAATTGGAACTACAGGACATTAGGATTTAATCTCCTTTTGTCACACCATGAGACACCACTCTCACATCAGAGCCTGGAAGAACACTTGAGCTAAGCTAATGATCTGGGGTTAGGTGAGGGGTGCTTCTTGGAGGCAGAGGAATTCAGGCTCAGTCTTAGGTGTGGGCTTGCTGTTCAGTGACATCACCTGCAAGGTTGGCTCCAAAATGTGCCAGTGACTTTCTGTATGTCTGCATTTTTCTAGAGGAGCTCTACTTTCAAATATCCTTTCTTCCCCTAAGAGCCGTCTATAAAACCGCAAACTTCCAGTGGTTCGATTCCAGAACTTCATTTCCTACACCTCTTCTTGCATTCCAAAGCATCCCTAAAAGCCTTGGTCAGCCCATGGGTGTGGTCTCTGGTTCGGATAATATACGGGGCCAGATTATGATTGATCCATAGGCAAACTAGAGGATCGCCTATGTGGACAATTTCAGGGTGTCCAAATTATGTTGCTTGATTAAAATACTTCTCCCATTTTAGATTTTTACTGAAGAGTTCAACCCGTGTAAGGAAGCCAAGGTGTTATTTTCTATACAAGCTTCTTTCGAATTCATGTATGTTTAATGGCATTTTTGTTCATTTTCTTAATCATAAAAGTAATTCGTTACTTTTAGAAATAGAGAAAATATAAACAATTATTAAAATATAATACAGTGAATATAACAATTATTTATAGAACTAGAAACATTTTTAATAATTATAAGCTAAAAGGAAGAATAAACTGAAAATTTCCTGCGTTCACACCACCCCAAGAAAACACTGTTAATAGTTTGGTGCACGATTTTTTACTTTTTGGCACCATCTCTATGACTATAGGTATACACACATATAAATGAATTTCCAGTCTTTTAAGAAATGAAAGAACATAATTTGCATCCAATTTCTTCAGAAAGTAAATCACCTTTAGAGCAGGAAGTGGGAATAGTGACCTAAGAAAAAGAGGATGAGGCTGACAGAGTGCCCTTTTGATTTTCATATTACCAGGCTCATTTGCTTAATAGAACTTATATCTGCTGCAGGAAGTTTTAACTAAGGCGATCCATTAAGGATTTAATTTTAATCGAATTTTTAAATGACATAAAAACAAACTCTGATCACATATCGAAAACCTGGTTATAAGATGAAACCTAGGATTTGCTTCAAAATAAAATAGTTGGGAGTGGGGAGCTGGGTACAGATGAAACAAGATTGCTTATATGTGGATAATTATCGAGCAGGATGGTGGACACAGGGGAGTTTATTACACTGGTCTATCTTTTTGGTATAGGTTTGATGTTTTTCCAAAATAAAAAGTTAAAACAAGTGACAGTTAAACCCAGAACTGGCTCCTGGTGACAGACACAATCTGACTCAGGTCCCTGCATCTTCTCATTTTGAAGACTTCTCTTTTCTTAGAAGTACCGCCACCACGTCCACTGTGGCCTGGACCCCAGGAGCTCTTCCATATCACAACTCCTTCTTAGCAGAGATTCTTTTTTTTTTTTTTTTTTTTGAGATGGAGTTTCACTCTTATTGCCTAGGCTAGAGTGCACTGGCCCGGTCTCAGGTCACTGCAACCTCTGCCTCCCGGGTTCAAGCCATTCTTCTGCCTCAGCCTTCCGAGTAGCTGGGATTACAGGCTCCCGCTACCACGCCCGGCTTAAGTTTTGTATTTTTAGTGGAGACGAGGTTTCACCATGTTGGTCAGGCTAGTCTCAAACTCCTGACCTCAGGCAATCAGCCCACCTCAGCCTCCAAAAGTGTTGGGATTACAGGCGTGAGCCACTGTGCCTGGTCTTTTTTTTTTTTTTTTGAGATGGAATCTCACTCTGTCACCCAGGCTGGAGTGCAGTGGCATGATCTTGGCTCACTGCAACTTCCACCTCCTGGGTTCAAGTGATTCTCCCACCTCAGCCTCCCAACTAGCTGGGATTACAGGTGCCTGCCACCATGCCCAGCTAATTTTTGTATTTTGAGTATAGACGGGGTTTCACCATGTTGGCCAGGCTGGTCTCAAACTCCTGACCTCGAGCAATCCGCCCAGCTTCAGCCTCCCACCTCCTAAAGTGCTGCGATTACAGGCGTGAGCCACCGTGCTGGCCCTTAGCAGAGATTCTGAGAGGCTGCTTGGGGCAGGCAGGTAGGGAAGGAGGACAGCAACCTCAAGGCGTCCCCAGCAGCTCTTTGCAAGCTTGAAGGATCCTCAAATCCTGTCACTTCACACGTTTGTGTTGATTTTGCATTCCAAGCGATATGATTTTTAGGCAAATTAGTTAACATCTCTGAGCTTTAGCTTCCTAATTAAACGGATATCATCACACTGATTTTATAGTACAGAAATTAATAAAATAACATATATCAAAAAATTAACTAGCAGTGTGCTGGACATAGCAAATGATCAACATCCATCACCTTCCTGTTTCCTGAGTTACTAAGAAATCTGAAAGAAGGTCTTTGCTTTCCTAGACTTACGATAGAGTTCAGAAGATAATGTGTCCATATAATATTTTGTAACAGCATGAGAAAAATGTACCAAGAGGCTTGGTATTGGAATTCCTCTTGGGAAAGGAACTGTTTTTGTTGGGAAACTTAATTTGATGAAACACTGCGGGTGAAATATGACACCCCAAAGGTATGGATCACCAGAAGACAAACCACAGAGATGGCAAAATCCCAGGGCCACCTATTATGCATTATTTAGTTGCTTGTTTTGCTTCCCTGCAAACTCCATTTCCCCCAGCATTCAGAAACATCCCCCATACACTCATGCCTTGTGTGGGTAGTATTTGTGTAAATGAAAGACAGGGGCTGGGTTTCACATCTGCATCAGCTCTAAAGAAAGGAAAGTGTTATGGCCGGGTGCAGTGGCTCACACCTGTAATCCCAGCCCTTTGGGAGGCCGAGTTGAGCGAATCATGAGGTCAGGAGTTCAAGACCAGCCTGACCAACATGGTGAAACCCCGTCTCTACTAAAAATACAAAAATTAGCCAGGCGTGGTGGCATGCGCCTGTAATCCCAGCTACTCAGGAAGCTGAGGCAGGAGAATTGCTTGAACCTGGGAGGCAGAGGTTGCAGTGAGCAGAGATCGTACCACCACACTCAAGCCTGGGTGACAGAGCGAGACTCCATCTTAAATAAATAAATAAATAATTAAAAAAATTTTTTTTAAAAAAGGAAGGAGTTGGTAAGCATGAGTAAGTTTGCAGACCCAGGATCTTAAAGCCAGACGTGGCACAAAATTGAAGTTGTGGGAAAAGCATGAAGTATTTTGGGAGGTACTGGGCCTTCTTCGAGGGCTTAAGGTGAAAGATGGACAGGAAGGAAGGAAGGGAGGGAGGAAGGGAGGGAGGGAGGGAGGGAGGGAGAGGGAAGACAGACCAATAAAGTGAATATGATACTGTTCGTGTTAAGGAGCAAATGAGTGATGCCAACAAGAAATGACGTGGAAAGACATGACTTCTTTGGAGCAGCCATGATGGAGTTAGGAAGGAGTTGGAGGATGAGCAGGGCCTGGGAGTCCCTCATCGCTCAGACTGTGCTGATACAGGAGTCTCTCAGAAAGACAACATTTTCTCCTCCTAAAGGAAGCAGGGTAAATGTTTTTATATTCTAGATTTCACATACCTTCAAAAGACATTTGTGCATCTAAGAGACACACCTCTATGTAAACACAGGAAAATTTAAAAGAAATTGGAAATTGTGAAAAAGCAAGGATGTGGTTGTGCTGGGAACTAGGAAAGATGTGGTTGCAGCATTTGAGCTTTCTGGTAACCTCAGGAAGGAGGGGTCAAGAACTTTCCACAGCAGACAAATGGAGTTAACGCTAAGGCAGAAGGAAAGCACCAGATCCTAGAGAGAATTCTATCAGGGGATGTGTTCATAGATATATTTAAGCTCCCTCACTTGACAAAACCTAAGAGGCCATGCCATCACTATTTTAGAAGACACAGGCTCTTAGAAAGGTGGGGGAGAGAGGGAGCTATACTGACAAGTTACAACATGACTGTGACTCTTAATTAGCCTTAAAAATTCATTAGATCTGCATAATATATCTGAAGCTGAGAGTCTCCATAAAACATACAAAAATAAGAACTGATATCAAATTGGTAGATGGAAGAATATGAATTGCCATCAAATAGGAATATAATTAAAATGAATTAGTCATAAACCATACTAAAACGAAGGCTACAAATATTTGGTTTTATGATTTGCACTAAAATATAAAAATAATAATAGTGCTTTATCCTAAGCTATGAAGTAATGTTTCTCAATGTGTTTCAAATGATGATATATATAACTTGAGATGTCTAAATCATAGAACAGAATTAGGGCCCAAATGATTTAAACAGCCATGTAAGAGCAAACACTGAATTGGATTACATACAAGGGCTTAAAGTGCCTAATGGAATTGAGTTTATAAAGAAAAGGAGATGGAAAAAAAATTTTTTTATTGTCACTGACGAGTTTCCAGGAGAACAAAGACAGACTTTTCAGGGATGGAGGTGAGAAGAACAAGTTTACCTGTTTTTGAGTTTTGGCTTGCAAAGCCCACCTTGGGTTAAGAGCATGGTATTCTGTAACAATGCAATTCCCATTGTCTATAATCAGCAACTACTACATCTACCTCACCCCAACCCCATAGGTCCTTGAATGCTATGGGGTGTCTCATTGGCTGTAATTGCCAAGTCCATAGCAATTAGATTCTTTATCTATTAAGATCAAGTCTCATTGAACAGCCTCTTTTATAAATAAAAGATGTATTAGCGCACAGAGGAAGAGGCAACCGGGCAACCAGTCAGAAAGAAATACCTTTCTAAGTTCTACAAGTAGATTTCTGAAATATTACTGAACTACATGGACATCCATTCCTATAATCCCAACTGTCTTTGCAAAGATATAAAACCAAGTTAGTCATGGAAACTACTAGAATCTGACAAGATATATGCCCATGAAATCAACAGCTACCATTTATTAGGCACCAAATGCATGCCAGGTACTATGCCAATGACTGAACCAAAAGTTAACTCTAACCCACAGCCACAGTTGACTGTTCATTCTTTATTTATGCATTCAACAGATATCTGTGGAGTGCCGACTCTGTGCTAGACATTGTGTGAGACACTGAGGACACAGCAGTGAGCAAAGATAGGCATGACTCTACCCTTTATGGAGCCTACATAAAACAGACAGTAAACAAACACACAATCAGTTCATTAATTACAATTAAGAAAATTACTATGAGGAAAGCTATGAGAATAAATAAATGAGACCTTAAACCTGTGGGTCAAAGAATGCTGGCCAGAGAAAGAGAAGTTTAAGCTGAGATGTGAAGCTAAGCAAGAGGCAGCCACATGAAGAGTTGGGAACAGAAATGGTCCCTGTGGATTCAGCCCCTATGGAAGGCACTCAGCACTTCTGAGGAACTGAGGATGGGCCAGCAAGGCACCTTCCTCACAGAGTGAAGGGAGAGGTGGGCAGCGGCCAGAGGATGCAAGGACTTGGGATTCTGTATTTAGGAGCAATGGGAGAATTCCCATCCCAGGCGTGGGATACCCAAAGCTCGTGTCACCAGCTCATTCTATTTCTGCCGGCAGCCCTCATGAACAAGGGGCTGTTGCACATGAACTGAAGACAAGGGGACTGCATCAGGTGAAGTTTTTCAAATGGGATGATAATAGCCAGGCCACGACCTCCATTCACGTCAGGGATGCTCTCAGGCTCTCCAGTGGAGCTGGAACAGGATTGACTAGGACAAGACTTAGAGATTCTTCTTAGGTGTCCCTTGCCTCCCTTCCTCTTGGCCTTTCCTTTCTTTAGAAATGTTCCTGCAGCCAGGCAGGTACGGGAGCAGTTTTGCAGGCATCTGGGACCTTTTCACATCAAGTGAGTGTGGAGCATCCAAGTAAGCCCTCCCAGGACAGTCTTGACACTCCTTTCCAAGCTCTCTGGGGTACCCTTCTGTAACCTATAAATACCAACTAGCGGTACAATCTGTAGAAGTAGAATAGAGGCCCAAAAACTCAGGCAACTTGCTCAAGGTCACACAGCCAGTAAGTGGCAGAACCAGGATGCAAGCCTGGTTACATTCCTTCTACTGCACCAAAGGACCTATTTCAGACGGTGCCAAGCACATATTAGGGGCTCAATGAATGTGTTGAGTGAATTTTCTCTCTTTATCTTCACTCATTCACTTAACTAACATAACACAATATGATAGAATAAAACAATATAATACGATGTAATATAAATGCTGTTTCTGCTGACTCTAAATAAACAAAAACATGAATGTGTCCACCACAAATTCAAGAGCTCATAATAATCTGACTGAAAGGTCTCCTTTCCAGGGAGGCTTTCCTTGACCATTATATCAAAAATTCCAAAAGTTGCCCCATGTAACTCTTTGGCCTTTTCTTTATTTTGTTCCTTTTAGCATTTACAGTTACCTGACATGCCTTATATTTGTTTTTTTCAAGATGTTTTCTTTATCTTCGGCTTTCTGAAGTTTCAATACGATACGCCTAGCTTTAGTTTTTTTGTCATTTATCCTGCTTGGTGTTCTCTGATATTCCTGGGTCTGTGGTTTGCTGTCTGATATTAATTTGGGGAAATTCTGTCATTGTTGCTCTAAATATTGCTTCTGGTTCTCTCTCTTCTTATATTTCCATTATGCTAATGTTACACCTTTTGCAGTTGTCTCAGTTTGGGAATATTCAGTTCTTTTTTTTTTTCAGCCTTTTTTCTTTTTGCTTTTTGGTTTTGAAGTTTCTATTGATATATACTCAAGCTCAGAGGATTTCTTCTTTTCTCAGTGGTGTCCAGTCTACGAATGAGCCCATCAAAGGCATTCTTTATTTCTGTTACAGTATTTTTGATCTCTAGCATTTTTTGGTTCTTTCATAGAATTCTCATCTCTCTGCTTGTATTACTCTTAGGTTCTTTCTGGGGTGTTTTCTGGCACCAACCAGTTCTCTGATTCTGCAATTCTCTGACACCAGCTGGGCGTTCGACAATCCAATCCCATTCTGAAATCAACTCCCAGAGTTAGCATAGACCCCACAGGTGAAGAGCTGAGTCTTACAAGTTGCAAGTATCAGGTTTCCAAGTAACCCACACTTCTGTGTAACCGGGCTGCAAATGTGGCGATTCTCACAACTTTCTCCTCAGGTTCAATAATTCTCTGGAATGACTCACAGAACTCAGGAAAGGCTATACTTACTATTAACAGTTTATCATAAAGGATACAACTCAGGAACAGTCAAACAAAAGAGATGCATAGGGCAAGATATGGGTGGAGGGAGGAAGACAAAGCTTCCTGTCCTCTCCAGGCACACCCAGTACCTCAATGTGTTCACCAATGTGGAAGCTCTGTGAACCTCATCATTTAGGAGTGTTTATGGAGGTTCCATGATGTAGGCATGGTTGATTAAATCGTCAGCCATTGGTGATTGAATTCAATCTCCAGCCCCTTTTCCCTCCCTGGGGCTTGGGTGTAGGGCTGAAAGTTCCAACCCTCTAATCACATGGTTTGGTCTTTCTGGGACAAGTCCCATTCTGAAGTCATCTATGGACCCTCAGCCAAGAGCCATGTCATTAAACACCAAAAACAAACTTACCGTGCAGGAGTTCCAAGGGTTTTAGGAGCTCTGTGCCAGGAACCAGGGACATAGACCAAATCTATTTTATTATGCCAAAATTATCCATCTGTTCTTGCATGTTGTCTACTTTTCCCATATTAATTATAGTGAATTTTAAATTCCTGGGCTGATAATTTCAACATCCCTGCCATATCTGTGTCTGGTGCTGACGCTTGCTTTGTCTTTTCAAATTGCGTGCGTGTGTTTTTGTTTTGTTTTGTTTTTTACTTTTCAGCATGCCTCGCAATTTTTTGTTGAAAGCTGAACATGATGTACTGAGAAAGAGGAACTGTGGAAAATAAGCTTTTAGTGATGTGGTGGAGAGGTATAGGGCTGGGGGAGGCGTTCTATAGTCCTACTAATCAGTCTTTAGTGAGCCTATGTCCTGGGCTGTGAAACTTAGTTCCCTCCCCCCATTGTGTGGGGCAGAATGGCTAGAGGGGACTGGAGTTGAGTTAGGCTCTGATAAAACCCCAGTCGTTTAGGCTTTGGTGAAACAGTTTCTCTTGAAGACAGGCCTCGTTAAGAACAGAATGCTCTGGCATGTTTCAAAATGGCTACGTTCCCCGCCTCCCGCTGCAAGAATGAGGGGAGTTTTTCTGATATTCCCTGTGAGAACCTGGTTAGAGCTCCTAGAGGTAAAACTCACAGAAGTGTAGAGAGTTTCTAACTCTCAGACTTGTCCACCCTGAGCTTCCAGCAGTTCATCAGTTACAGTTCAGGGCTTCCCATGCAAGCAATGGTTCCTGTGGTTTCTGCTCTGGTAAGTTGTGAGTCTCTGAATCTATGTCTGTCTCTCCAAGACAATGGTTTTTCTTGTGATCTCGTTTCTCTGACAATTCTAAGAAGAGTTGTTGACTTTGAGTTTGTTCAGCTTTTTAACTTGTTAGGATAGAGCAACGACTTCCAGGTCCCTTTCAGGTTGTACCAGGAACAAGAAGTATATTTTTTGCCCATTAGAGCATGAGCTCTATGACAGCAGTCACTTAAGTCTGTTTGTGTCTGTTGTTCCCGGCTGTATCTCCAGTGCCTAGGACAGTGCCAAGCACATACCAGGGGCTCAATGAATGTGTTGAGTGAATTTTCTCTCTTTATCTTCACTCATTCACTTAACTAACACAATATGATAGAATAAAACAATATAATACAATGTAATATAAATGCTGTTTCTGCTGGAACTGCTGATGAAAGCCATTTCATAAGCAAATTAATTTGGTGAACCAGATTGCTTTAAGGTGGTGCTCCCAATCTTTGTCATAGCATGGCACACATAGAAAATAAAAGTGTTCATTCAGCAACCAGCTAGAGGCTGACGTTTCAACAGTTGACGACCTCAGTCTCTAGTTCCACTTATCACTTGTGTGCTGTACCACTTGGGAACCTCTACTTTGAGGGTAACACTTAACTTACTGGAGATACCAATCCATTTGGCTAGGCCCATTTGAATGGGGTCCCAAGGACTAAAGAGAGCTTAGGGCAAGAAGGGGGAAAATGGTGTAGATAAAAGATCTAAATGACACCTCCCCGTTGACATGCAAGGCTGTTCCCCAGTCTGGTCTCAGCTGATCTTTACAATCTCAGTTCCCTTCCCTCCCCTACACCTTACATGGCATTTCACCTGGCTCCCCTTAATGCTATTCCCTCTCCCCCTATGCTAAATCTTACCATTCTTCTATTACCTCCAGGCACAGCCCAGCAGGTGTTTCTCTGTTGTCCTAAGCAGAATCCTCTCCCCTGCACACCAGAGTTTTTGGTCCACGCACTGCAGTTGAGTTTTTTACTCCAAATTTTAAAGTTTGAGTAACCTCAGAGACCGGGTTTAACCTTTAATTTTCAGATGAAACACAGGGGATCAGAGAAGTAGAGGGACTGTGCTGACCACAAAACCAGCTGGGGGCAGCCTTGGGACATGGGTGTCCTGCCCCTCTGCTCTTTGTTCTGCTCAGTTTAATTTCTTTGCTAATGATGAAACTTGATAATTTATTAATGGGTGAGAACGGATTCATTTCAGAGTCTATATGATCGGTAGCAACAACCAGATGGCCCTTAATAAAACGTTAATAAAGCAAAGGCAGATGGCACTTAATAAAGTATTACACAAACATGCCCGAGAGCCATCAAAAGCATTTTTTCTGCACTTTCTAATAATGGAGAGTTATTAGACAAGATATAAAAGGGGAAATTGGCCTCTAAGCTGTGATGTAAGAAAATGTCTTTTTCTGCAGAATTTTGGAAAATACAAAATTTTTAATTTAACTTTATCCCAGATTTCTTAGCCCTACAATGACTGGTTTGTAACAAGTTTGTAAGAAATGACAAAAACTTCAGTAGAAACAAAAAAAAAAGGTTCTACAACTCCATTTTCCTTTGAAAATTCAGCCAAAGCCATGCTACCCAACTCTTCTCACTTTTTTAGAAAAACAGACTTCTAGAATTCATAAAAATAATGTAAAAATTCTAGATAGAGGTTTTCTTTTGCAGTGATGGCGGGGGAGGGAGGAGAATGAGACTGGGCATGCATATACAGAAACTTCTATTGATAGTTTCATTTTTTAACTGGGTAGTGGGTACATGTGCTCATTATGTTATTCTTATATACCCTTATATGAGACAAATATTTCATAATAATATTTTTTGTTGAGATGGAGTCTAACTTTGTCACCCAGGCCGGAGTGCAGTGGTGCAATCTTGGCTCACTGCAACCTCTGCCTCCCAGGTTCAAGCGATACTTCTGCCTCAGCCTCCTGAGTAGCTGGGATTATAGGTGCCCACCACCACGCCTGGCTAATTTTTGTATTTTTAGTAGAGACAGGGTTTCACGATGTTGGTCAGGCTGGTCTTGAACCCCTGACCTCAGGTGATCACCCCGCCTTGGCCTCCCAAGGTGCTGGGATGACAGGTGTAAGCCACTGTGCCTGGCCCATAATAATTTTTTAAATGTTAAAAATAACATCTCATGCCCATTTGAATGGCGATCATTAAAAAATCAGGAAACAACAGATGCTGGAGAGGATGTGGAGAAACAGGAATGCTTTTACACTGTTGGTGGGAGTGTAAATTAGGTCAACCGTTGTGGAAGACAGTGTGGCAATTCCTCAAGGATCTAGAACTAGAAATACCATTTGACTCAGCAATCCCATTACTGGGTATATACCCAAAGGATTATAAATCATTCTACCATAAGGACACATGCACACGTATGTTTACTGTGGCACTGTTCACAATAGCAAAGACTTGGAACCAACCCAAATGCCCATCAATGATAGACTGGGTAAAGAAAATGTGGCACATATACACCATGGAATACTATGTAGCCATAAAAAAGGGTGAGTTCATGTCCTTTGTGGGGACATGGATGAAGCTGGAAACCATCATTCTCAGCAAACTAACACAAGAACAGAAAACCAAACACCACATGTTCTCACTCATGAGTGGGAGTTGAACAATGAGAACACATGGACACAGGGAGGGCAACGTCACACACTGGGACCTGTCAGTGGGTGTGAGTCTAGGGGAGAGATAGCATTAGGAGAAATGCCTAATGTAGATGATGGGGTGATGGGTGCAGCACACCACCATGACACATGTATACCTGTGTAACAAACCTGCACATCTGCACATGTACCCCAGAACTTAAAGTATAATGAATTAATAAATAAATAAATAAAGTGTTGTGCAGGGTCTGGATTTTATTAAAAGCAAAATGAATGAGTATAGGTTGACTGTGAAAACAGGCAAACATACACACCACACACACACACACACACACACACACACACAAATAATGTAATTTAATATCATGGCCATAGAAATCACTAGACTGAACTACAGGAGTTGTTTTAGGAGTCACTAACCTAGAGAACATTTAAGAACAGAAGAAATAATCTGTTTTCAGTGAATGAAAATTAATTTACCTAAAGGTAAAAATATGGACTTTGAGGTTTATGTTTAAATGTTTGACGTCTTCCCCAGATTTACCCATTAGGCAGTAATCAAAAGTTAGGGCGTGGAACTCAGATCTGAGTTCAAATCCTCATATATATTGTGCCAGATTTATAGGCTGCCTCTCTAGGATTCAGTTTTTGCCATCTGTAAAATAGGGACAATAATAATTTATAGAGTTGTAAAAAGATCCAATGAAATGATGTATATAAATGATCATGCTGGACAAAAATAAGCAATCCAAAAAATGTGGGTATTATAGATATCTAACTTGGTGCTATTAAAAGAAAAACTTTAGATAAATGAACTTTAACAGAGTTTAATTGAGCAAAGAATGATTCTTGCCTCAGGCAGCTCCCAGAACCAGAATAGGTTCAGAGCAACTCTGGGGCTGCCACACGTCTGGATAACATTGAAGGACAGAAAAAGGGCAGTGACGTACAGAAAAGGGGAGTGACGTTCAGAAACAGTTGGTTTGGGCACGGCTCCACATCTGCCTTATTTCAACATTGGGTTGAGCAGTTGGCCCTGTGATTGGCTGAACTGTAACCTAACACATCCAGTGAGGTTACAGTTCACTATACCCGGAGCAACCTTTAGGCTGAACTTGAAATACTAAGGAGGGAGCTTTAGGCTAAACAATTTAACAGTGCCCATTGTTCTAACTAAGCTAAAAATAGCAAAGTTGTGGAATAATTTCATATTAATTTTCTTTTTGTAAACTTTTTGTCTATTTTCGACAAGAAAGGATCCGTATCGACATTTAAAACTTAATGGGATTGTTTATTGCACTGTGACTTCTCTAGGGGCTATTTATACCTCAAGTCTATTTCTAATTCTAGAATGTAAGGCTAATCATTCCTAGAGAGGAGGTCCAGCATTACCCGGGGCCAGGCTTTTTGGTGAGGAAGGAGAGGTGAGAAATGGATTTGGGGAACTTTGAAGCATGCTTGCTCAGCCTTCTCTGTGAGGCCCTAATCAAAGGCTGGTCTTTCTTTGGTATGTTTCCCCAAAACTCCCTCTCCCGTCAGAATTGCTGGGACCTTTTAAAGCTTTTTCAGCACGTCACTCCTCTAGTGGTTGTAAGCTTCTTAAAGGCAGGAATCCAGATTTATTCAGGTACACAGTAGGCACTCAACAGTATTTGTAAAATGGAATGGAATTCCAGGGAATCAGAAACTAATAATCATAGCTACCATTTATCAAGTATCTGCTGGTATATCTAATCACAGTAACTCAATGAGCTAGGCGTGATTATTCCCACTTTCCAGATAAGGAAGTGGAGGTTTGGAATAGTGGTGACAGCAAGTAAGAGGCAGAGTTGGAACTCAAACGTAGCATTTGCACCAACTCCAAAATCATCAAACAGCCATGTCTTAGTTGGCTGCCCACACTGACACTGGGATTTGCTTGGTTTGGGGTGGTGTTGATTTTTTATTGTTTTTTAATATAAGAAAGTTAGCAAAAGAAGATGGATTTACTTGCAGAAAGCAAGCTGACTTGATTTCTGAAGTCCCTGTGTGCTCATTCCCACTGGATGTCTAGACTCCTTACAGAGATGGAGCCTCAGAATGAAATGACAGGTACAGTTCTTTGGGGGAGAAAAAAAGAAGCTTGAAGGTTTCAACATATAGTATTAGGAAAAAATTCCATTTCTACCAACAGTTTGAAACGAAAGCTTTCATGATATCACAGGTGCCTAAGGTGACAGAAGCTCTACTTGCAGGGTTGTTTTCTTTTCCATCATTCAGACCAAACACACTTATTACACTGGTGCTTTTAGCAATCAGTCAAGATTGAGTCAGATGCCAGGATAATTTTCCTTGCCAAATTGCTTTTTCCATTGCAATTAGTCTTTTTAAGGACCTTACCAAACAACAAATGTGTATACAATTCCCATACTCCCCCTCTAATTATAACTCAGCTAAGAAGTTGTATCAGTAATAAATTGTTATAGATGAAAACATCAACCACACCCACTCTATCACCAGTCTCTCCCTGTATTCTTAGATAACTCTCGGAATCAGGTGTAAGATTAAGAAAGGCTCGTTTTAAAAAACAGAATGTATTATACAATCCCAAAATATGTTATTTAAATCAGTTCAGCTGTCTGGTTTACCCTAGTTGGGATTCTTTACAAAAGCTCTGGGCTTGGCCATCACCTATTTGCCCTCTAAAATTATTTTGTACAAAGCTGAGTCGGCCACTGCTCTTGAAACCCAGTTCCTTTTTTTCCGGAGCACAAAGACTACATTTTCCAGCCTGTCTTGCAATTAGGAGAGACTCTGTGACTGATTTCTGGCCAACGGAAGGTACAGTAGGCTCCTCTTATCTGCAGTTTCACTTTTTGTGGTTTCAGTTACCCACTATCAGTCTCCATCCAAAAATATTAAATGGAAATTTCCAGAAATAAGCAATTCATAAGTTTTACATTTGTGCTATTCTGAGTAGCATGATGAAATCTCATGCTGTCTTGCCCTGTCCTCTCCAATGACACAAATCATCCCTTGTCCAGCATATCCATGCTGTCTACACGCCTGCCTGCTGGTCACTTTGTGGCCATCTAGGTTATCAGATTGGCTGTCATGACATTGCAGTGTTTGAGTTGGATCACCCTTATTTTATCTAGTAATGGCCGCTCTGTGCAATAGTAATGATGCGGGCAATTGGGATATTCCAAAGAGAAGCTGTAAAGTGAAAAAGTGAAAGTTCTCAATATGGAAAGAAAAAAATTGTATGCTGAAGTTGCTAAGATCTATTTCAAGAACCAAATCTCTCTGTGAAACTAAAGATGAGAAAAGAAATTTGTGCTAGTTTTGCTATCTCACCTCAAACTGCAAATGTTATGGCCACTATGTGATGTAAGTGCTTACTTAAGATGAAAAAGGCATTGAATTTGTGGTGGAAGACATGAACAGAAACGTGTTCCAGTTGATCCTGGCTGGGTTTGGTGCCATCCTCCATTTCAGGCATCCACTGGGAGTGTTGGAATGCATCCTGTACCCGAAAGTGCCACTCCCATAAAAATCTCCCATGAGGGAGTCTCCGGGTTCTTTCCTTATCTATCTGCCCGAGGTGTCCATGCTCAGGGCAACCTCAGCAACCTGGAGCTGAGCCTCCCCCAGCCTGATTCCTGAAGGAATAAGGACTGTGATTCTTCCTCCCCACCCACCCCACCCAAAACCTAGAAGTACCTTAGTCAGACTGTTTACCGAGTAGGAAATAAGCTACTATTGTATTTGAGCCATTATAATTTGGGACTTCATTTTAGCAGTTAGCTTACCCTAACAAGGACAGCTGATCATTGTACTTCTCATCCTCTATCCTTATTGTTTATCTGTCTGCCTTTCCCGCTATACTACAAAGCCCACAGACCTGGAGGGCATGAAGCACATTCTCGTTGGTCACCGTATATCCTCAGTACCTAATATGGCACCCAGCACCTACTAGGTCACTAATAAATATTTGTTAAAAAGATGTTAGGTGCATGGGCTTTACTTCTCTATGCTGGGTATAGCTCACTTGGATACTGGACAATATTTAAAAATAATGATAATCAGATGAAAAAAGTTTGTATGATCTCTGGATCATATTATTTTGAATATTTCTGTAAATTGGACATCTGGTGGCTGACTACTGGCCTTCATCACAAATTTCCTTAATGCTGATAATAACGTATGTTTCTCCATGAACAATGGACAAACAATACAGAAGTTTTTACTAACTTTGTTTATGTAATGTAATGCCACTTTCTTTTATGGCTTTTTTTTTTTTTTTTTTTTTTTGACACACAGTTTCTGTCACCCAGGCTGGAGTACAGTGGCACGATCACAGCTCACTGCAGCCTCAACTTCCCAGGCTCAGGTGATTCTCCTGCATCAGCCTCCCGAGTAGCTGGGACTACAGGTATGCACCATCACACTGGCTAATTTTTTGCATTTTTAGTACAGATGGGGTTTCACCATGTTGGCCAGGCTGCTCTCTAACTCCTGGGCTCAACTGATCTATCCACCTCAGCCTCTCAAAGTGTTGGGAATACAGACAGAAGCCACTGCGCCTATCCTGTAATGCCACTTTCTTTCATG
Source organism: Pan paniscus (assembly GCF_029289425.2). NCBI lineage: Eukaryota > Metazoa > Chordata > Mammalia > Primates > Hominidae > Pan > Pan paniscus. The sequence goes on along the minus strand of NC_073255.2, from coordinate 29,618,995 downwards.
AAAACAAGGGCGGCAGATAGAAGATGTCTGGAAATTCTTTGCTGTTTCTCCCATTGAGAGGTAGAGTATACCACCCCTATCTTTGAATCTAGGCTTGTTGTGGAAATTATGTTCTGGGTGTTCAGAGATTATGTCATAAGACTTCTAGCTTCTGCCTTGTTTCTTTTTCTTGAACATTTGCTTTTGGAGCCCTGAGCCTCCACTATAAGAAGCCTGACTTCCCAAAAACCACCATGATGAAGAGGCCACATGTAGGGCTCTGGTTGATAACCCTCAAGTTCAGTCCCACCCTCAAGGCATCCCTGCCAGTGCACTAGACATGAGATGCTATGGTCTGAATGTTTGTGTTCCCCCAAAGCCATATGTTGAAACTTAATCACCAATGTGATAGTTTCAGGAGGTGGGGCCTTTGGGATGTGATTAGGTCATGAGGTGGAACCCTCATCAATGGGATTAGTGCCCTTATAAGAGACTTAGGGACTTGTTTTGTTTGTTCTTTCCTTCCACCAGGTGAGGACACATTGAGAAGTCACTATCTATGAACTAGCAAGCAGTATCTCACCAGACATCGAATCTGCTGATGCCTTCATCTTGGACTTCTCTCTCAGCCTCCAGAACTGTGAGAAATAAAGGTCTGTTGTTTATAAGCCACTCAGTCTATGGTATTTTATTACAGCATCCCAAATGGGCAAAGACATGGGTGAAGTTATCCAGGACCCTCCAAACCAGGCCATTCACCTTCACCAGCTAAATTCCACTGAGTGACCCCAGTCAGTGCACATGGAACAGAAGAGTCACTCAGCTGAGCCCTGCTCAAAGCCCTAACCTACAAAATTGTGAGATATAGTAAAGTGGTTGTTGTTTCAAGTCACTAAGTTTTGGGGTAGTTTGTTATACAGCAGTTGATAATTGGGACAGCAAATTATTTCACATTTCCTTGTTTGTCCAATAATATTTGCATTGAGACTTTTGATTTTGACAATATTCGTTGATCATTTGCTAGCTGCCAAGTAATTTCAGTTCTTCTCCTATCTGTATCCATGCCTTGCAATTGAATAAGAGAAGGTTGGGACACCAAGAGAAACAGATTTAATTCTGGACCATATTTAACCCTCTATAAAGCTTTTTATTTTAAAGCAGTAATTAGTAATATGCATTGGCAATACAGTCTCCAGTTTAAAAAGCACTTTTGGGGTTTAGGGAGGTAAATGAAATCAGTTTTAAAATATATATCAATGTATGCCAAATTTTATTTTAATTTATGTTAGTAGCTATGTTCCTCTGGGAAGCAATCAATATGGTAAAAGGCAAAATTATGCATATGTGAAAAATGTAGTCTTAATTTAAAGGCAACTTTAGCTGAAAAGTAATTAATAAAGGCAAGGAAACTAATTTTTATTGAGTGCTACTATGGGCTGAGTACTTTATATAATCTCATGACAATGTTATAAGTAATTTTTAAATGGGAAGTTATACAATTTGCCTAAAGTCACTCAGCTGGTAAGTGGTAGGCTGGATTCTACCCAAATCTGATGGATCCAAAGTCTGTTTTTCTCTCCTTTGCAGAGGTTATTCATCTGAAAGCGTCCAGGTCTCCAAACGTGGTTCTCAAGGAACTAGGAAGCAATTATGGCAGCCATGCAGAGCTGGTTTATTGGTGTATTCATTTACGAAATAAATCCCGGTAATGAGTTTTATTGACTTTTGCTGCCCTTTGCATATTTTTCCTCAGCAAGAATCTAGGCATAGGGTAGGAAATACACGACACCCAATAGATGTGTTTCAGAAGTTCTGTAAGTTGAAACATAGTTTATATAACGAATCTTTTTGAAAGCAGATGCTGCTTACCATCATCATTAGGACCACTCCAATTGATCTCCTGTGAGATTTTCTTTCCATAGCCCTCCATTTCCTCAAAGGGGATATATCTATATGGAATAAGAAGATTGGAGTTCCACGTTTTCTTTTTATTTACTTTTTTCCAATTGGGCTAAAAGTTTCCATGTTGTATATGTTCATCTGAAATCTTCAAATAGTCTATTTAACAATAATAATAAGCACAATTATTTTTTAAGAAAAGTTATGGCTGTGCCAGAACCTTTTCATCCCCCCACCATTGGACAGGGAGAGCAGCAGACTGGGGTCAGGTGAGATCTTGAACACAAGTCATCCCTCTCTCCCAACACAGACCATGCTCCTACACTGCTTGGGTGGGGGGACCCCTACTGCACTTCTTATTTTCTGTTCTGGAGAGTCCACCCTATGGTGGGTTAAAACTCAGATGGTGCTCAACAACCTGGGTTAAAATCTTGGCTCTGTCTCTTCCCAGTTGTGTGAGCATTCCAGTTTGTACCTCAATTCCCTCATTTGTAACTTGAAACCCCCAAATAGTTGTAAGGATTAAATGAGCCAATCATTGCATGTAATGTACTCAGAAGCATGCTTGGTGACAGTAGACAGAAAGTGCTACATAAATAATAGCAGCTGATATTATTACTATCTTCCTTGGGCATTTAATTAAAAGACTAGGCAGGACAAAAAAAAAAGTGACAGAATTTGAAGCCACTTAGTAACTGTTGCATCAAAAAGTTCACCCACTCTGAATTACAAGTGGTAACTATCTAGATAGAGGACTGGGGCTTTTTGGGGTGGGAACCTGATGAGTATGCTGTTTATGAGGATGTTCTTAAGGTCAGTACCCTAGGTGGGGATGCAATAATCTCTGGCAACAAGCCAGAATCATCACCGTATAATTTTATAATGATAGAGAACCAATAGCATACATGAAAAGTCTCTTGACAGGGCTGGGATTCTTTCTTTCGTCCAACATCTCATCACATTAGCAAATCAGGGGCCTACCACCACGGACCATTTCGAACCACTTCTTCATCCAATAACCACTAATTGTGCACTTATTTTGCGCTGGGTACTGCAAGGATTTGTACTGCCCCACAGTCTAGGTGGAGAAACAAACAAAAGGACTCATTTCTTAATTCAACAATTATTTACTGGATAGCTACCATGTGTCAAATCCTAAACTAGGTGCTGGGCATAAGGAACAAAACAGACCAGCTGCCCTCATGCTGCTGACATTTTACAGGAGAGGATAATACGTGAAATAAGTAAGAGGCACACAGTCTATCAGATGGTGGTGAGTGCAAAGAGAAAAATAAAGCAGAGGAGTAACTAGGAGGTGTTCCCGTGGGTGGGTGGGCAGCACTTTTAATTTGGATAGTCAGGAAAGGCTTTACAGTGAGGCGGATAATTGCAATCTAGAGATATGTTTAAAGCATAGCGGGGCCCAAGGGAAAGCGCTGCCGGGCTTCTCTACCTGCCCTCCCCGAACAGCCTTTAAGACAGCCACACAACTCCATACTGTGTGAGCTCTCGCAGGGCAGAAATTTCATTTTCTCTTACTCCTTGCTCTCAGCTTAGTAGAGAGCATTGCACAGTGAAGACGATACACTGACTGAAAGTGTCACTGAGCAATGGGCTCGTAACCTGAGGCACACAGAAACCAAACTGTGGCACAGGCTTTTGAGAAAAGAAAAACCTCTATTGCCAGTCAACTGGCAAGGAGACAAGAGGCAAAGCTTAAATCTGTCTTCTGGACCTGGGAGCGGGTCAGGCGTTTTTGGCATTTCTAACCAGTCCCAGGTGATGCCAATGCAGCCTTCTGCGGGGCGCGTGGTGTTCACAATTAGAAAGCTTTCCCTCTTGCACATGGCCGGGAGATTTTGGCTCTGCCTCGCTGTAACAACTTAAGTAATGGTTAATCGGTTTCAGCTGGTCCTAATGTTACAAAAAGAGCTAATATTTAAGTCAGTTCATCAGAAAGCAATGTTTGAGCACCAGCTATGCTGAGATTCCCTCGTTCAGTATTCGTTGAGCACCCAGTGTGTGAGAGCGCCTGGTTTTGCCCTCAAGGAGCTTAGAGTGGAGTTTACATGAATGAATCACTGATTAGCGGCAGGCCTAAGTGTGGGCACTGTCGCACCACACACCCAGATACTACTCCAGGCACGGGCATTAGGGGCTCCCACAGGCTGGACAGGCCTTGGACTTTCCTGGTTGAACCGTGAGGCCGCGGTGTCAGTCCACACTCCACTGTGGGTGGCGGGTCCGGCCCCGCGAGAAGGCGCCGCTCTCAAACCCCACGGTCCCGCGCAGCGAAGAGGCGAGGCGGCCGCGGAAGGCAGGCGCAGCCCACTCTTCCCGAGAGGCCCCGACATCTCCCGGGTAAGTCCCGAAAAGTGCGCGGGGACTCCGGCTGAGCGCTGGGCCGTCAGCAACTCGGCTCCCAGAGAGTCACACGAAGGAGGGGAAGCGGCTCTCTCCGGGGCTTCTGGGAGGTCTGGCCCGGGCCCCTCCCGCAGCCTCCGGCGGCCAGTCCCGCGGCTCTGGGGCGCCCGGACCGACCAAAGGTCCCGGCGGGCGGGCCCTCCCTCCGCCCTCCCCGAGCGCCCGCCCCCCGCCGGCCCAGCGCAGGCTCCTCCGACTCCGCCAGCGCAGGGGGCGCGGCGGCCGGAGACCCAGCAGCGGGCGCGCGGGTAAGTGCGCGGCGGGCGCGGCCTGCGGGATCCGCTCCGGGCTCCACTCCGGATCCTCTTTGGTCTGTTTGGGTGTCCCGGGCCGGGGGCAGCCGAGGCCGCGCGGCGCTTTCTCTCTGGGACACCCTCCCCTCGCTCCTTCCTAGGGGAGACGAATCGATTGGCTGCCCGGCCGCCGGAACGGCAGGTCCCGTCGCTCCCCTCGCCTCCCGCATTCCCGGCCCGGTCCCCTCCCATCACCGCGTCCCGCCCAAACTCGCAGTCAGCATCCCCTTCCCATCCTCTCCCCGTCCCCGCTGCCACTTCCTTCCTTGGATGTTGCAAGCGCAGCTGGTATTTTCGTTCTCCCAACCCCCCAAACCCCCCCTCCCCACTCGTTCATCCTTTGTCTTCTGGTCTCTTCTCTGGGTGTTGCGGAGGGTCTCCCGGCTCGGGGGCGTGTGTGCAGGGAGGCGGACCGCGGAACAGATACGGAGTTCAGTGTCTCTGGACGGAAAAAAGTCCCCCTCCACCTTGCTCCGGTATCTAGAGAGCTCCTAGCTTGGGGAGGAGGCCAAGCGCCACTCGGTGTGCCTGGCATGCGCTGGAATGGCTCTCAAGAGCTGCCCGCGTGGCTTCCTTTGGTCTCCATTTGAGGACCTCTGACCCTTTCCAGAGCCGCTTGCCGTCTGCACCCCGAGGGGAAAGACTAGAGGGCACCTCTTAGAAAAGCGTTGGTTGTGGACTGAACACACCGACCACCCACTCCTCCAGAGTCTACTCTGTCCAGAATAGTGAATGGGATAGTGAAAGGGATGGATGGCTTGCGGTCGCTGTCCTCGAGACGCAGGCAGGTGGGGCAAGTCCAAGTGGAATGAAAGGAGTGCTGTGGGGTTGGAGAAGCAGCTGAAGAATGAAATTAATTGTCTTCACAATCTACCACCACCAAGCTCTTTTTCTAAAGGAGAAGTTGAGCCCAGACCATTAGGTAGATCTGAGAGAGAAAGGGCCCAACCCCCTAGCCACGGTCCCTTGGCTAGGTTCTTTGTTATTGTTGAGAGAAGCCCTCGCTCTGTCACCAAGGCTGGAGTGCAGTGGCACTATCCTAGCTCACTGCAGCCTTGAATTCCTGGGCTCAAGGGATCCTCCCATACACCCGTAGCTGAGACCGCAGGTGCCTGCCACCACACCGCATCCTCTCTATTCTTACCCAGACTGTCCTCTGCTACCCACTCCACTTCCCCAAAGCCTTTGCCGCCTCACTCTCCTTCTCCTTTCGAGCTCATGCCTGTCTTATGACCATCATTGCGTTCACATACCGATTTTTATTTTAGAAAGAAATGATGAAATATTAATTTGTCTTCTCATTAAAAATGAGCTCAGGTACTGGGCTGTAGGCATAGGAAGATAAAAGATGCCACCTCTGTTCTAATTTAATAGACCCAATTGCACTTTGCTATCTAGAAAACTAAAACTAATTCAAAGTATGCTGAAATTGTTAACAATGAGGCAAGTAGACAAGTACAGCCATGTTTTATCTCCCCAGATAGAAAGGAAATTACACATGTTCCATAGCAATGATTTCTGTTTCCACCGTAACTGAGGTTTACCTTTTTCAAGGGCACTTTCTTTTGTTACAGAATGAATCATGTGAGGCCCACATTAGAACAGAAAAAAAGCTGAATAGGGAGCCAGCAGAGTAGAGTGGTCAAGGGCACAGGCTTTGGAGTCAGGTGGACCTCGGGTGGAATCTTGGCTCAGCACTGATTCTCTATGTGATGTTCAATCCCCTCCAGTCAAAGACCTCCAGGAACACACTGTCAGTTCAATAAGTTGGTTTATTTCTCCTTACAGTGAGGGACACCATGGAGAACCCTGAGATGTCTCAGTAAGAGGTGTTAGAAAGCACAGAGGATTTGGGCATGTAGTAGGTGATTTGGGGAAAAAGGGCTTTGCTCTGAATTGGATGTGGTCAGGGAAGCAGGGGAGGTTCTGTGATTGAGTATCCTTGTAAATCTCGTCAAAAATGAGAGAAGGCCAGAGAGAGGCTATAGCTGTGATTGGTCAGGAAGCAGCAGTCACTCATTAGGACTGCTAATGATTGGAAGGGGGGTGGTATTTGATCATTTTTGTGCTTTGAACATGTTCATGTTTTGTCTGTGTTCAGGCATGATTACAGAGAAGCCTTGTTTTCATGTTGATTTATCATGACAAGACTGGCCTTGCCTGATGTTGATGCTCTGTGCCATTATTCATGGTCAGCAACACCAGGGCCTGATAGTTCCAGGCCAGCTCCCTGATGTCAGGGCTGCTTCTCTCTTTGCTGTGATCTTGGGCAAGTTACTTAACATCTTTGAACCTCAGCTTCCTCACATTGCCTACTTCAAAGAGTTATTACGAAGATTAAATAAGGAAATGTGTATAAAGCAGTAAGACCCATGCCTGGAACATAGCAGATACTCAACAAACAGTTGCTCCTCTCTTTGTCTAGAGTATTTGATGTCGAAGTTTCTTCTCTAGAACTCAGAGTCCCAGGGTTCAACCAGAGCTGCTTTTAAGAAGAATCCTGAATGGAGTGTGAGAAAGAATGAGGTTTCTCTTCTAATTCAAAAACTAGATAACTCCATGACTCTGAATCAGTCTTAACAGGCAGTGGTGAATATAGTTATCTTCTCCTGCAGTCATTACCTTGGCAACCATTTTTAAGATTCTTTGTTCCCAGTGGCTCCAGTTGGCTGTGTGCTTTGCTAACTTTGTGTCATTGTCTTGCTTTCTTGGTGTCTGCCCCACAAGGTCTCTTGTCCAGGAGTCTGACTCGAGCTGGGATATCCTTACTGCATTTGCTTTGGCTTTTTTAGTTCTCATCTGCTTTCAGCTGGGAAGCCAGACTAAGGACTGTTTGCTAATACAACTTTTTTTTTTTTTTTTTTGAGACGAAGTTTCGCTCTTGTTGCCCAGGCTGGAGTGCAATGGCAGGATCTTGGCTCACTGCAACCTCTGCCTCCCAGGTTCAAGTGATTCTCCTGCCTCAGCCTCCCGAGTAGCTGGGATTACTGCCTGCCACCATGTCTGGCTAATTTTTGTATTTTTAGTAGAGACCGGGTTTCACCATGTTGGGCCAGGCTGGTTTCGAACTCCTGACCTTAGGTCATCCGCCCCACCTCGGCCTCCCAAAGTGCTGGGATTACAGGCATGAGCCACCAGGCCCGGCTGCTAATATAACTTTTGAGGCTCTGTACAAGAGCCCGTGATCTATGTAACAAATGTGAACTGCAGTGAGTTTTTAGGCCATGAGCTATTTGAGCATGATGCCTCCTGAGGCCATTTTCGTCTTCTCCCAAATTGGAGCATTGTGAAAATGTTAATCCAGAGTCTGACTTTTGGCTGAGACATGACTGTGCTTGTCTGTGTCAGGCAACTTGAGTTCTAGATCCTTCATTCATTTGGACCTGGCCATACTCTTTAATCTTTCCTGGCTGACTAGTTATCTTATGTGTTTGAGAATGATGGTCCCCTAATGCTGCATGATAAACTCTGTTGTTCCTAGCCTATATTTTGGTAGATTTATTATATCAAACATTCCTGGAAATAAAGCCAAAAAAAGCAAGAATAGAAAATGAGCAAAGGATACAGTTAAATAACAAAAGTCTTTCAACAAAATAAAAGATGCTTGATTTTATTTGTATTAAAATAACAAAACCTAAAACTAGGCTGAGATTCCATTTCTCACCTATCAGACTGGCAAAAATCCAAAAGTCTAATGATACACTGTTGCTAAGATGGATACTTTTGTACATTATTGGCCAGACTGCAGAATAGCACAACTCCTACAATTACAGATGCATTTACCCATTGTTCTAGCAATCTCTTTTCTAGGGATCTACCCTTCAGATACATTTGTTTGTTTATGAAGAGGACATCGTATGGGGTATTTACTGGGGACAGCTTTAATATAACACAAATTTAGAAATAACCCAAGTGGTCAGCAACATGGGACAAGTAAAATGCGCAATGATACCTCTGCATAAGGGAGTATGTGGCAGAAAGCAAGATGCTGAGCAGTGTTCAGACTCCTTTTAACTACACCTCTATAAAGAAATATGAAGGAAATATGGCTGAAGGGGAGAGGAGTGAAAGGGTTGCTGGGGCCTGGGCAGGAATGGGATTTCTCAATGTGTATCCTTTACATAGTTTAGATTTTTGAACCGTGTAAGTATAATTCACATGTAATAGTAATAAAGAAACCTCCAACTTTAACTTCACCAGGAGAATATTCTGAGTCCCATGATTAAAAAGTCTGAGTCTAATAAACAAAGCAATAAATAGCCACCTCCAGTTACTCTCCTTAAAGCACCCTACCCTGCCAAGAAGGCAAATTAGCTGTTTGATGTTAGATGGAAAAAAAAAACATTAAAAATTAATTTAGGAATTTCCTCTTTTTTACCGTCTAATCCCTGTGGGGGAGGATTGGTGTCTTGACTAAGGTTTTCCCACCCACAGCAGATGGGTTTTATTTCGTTTTTTAATGGCAAGCCTGATTTGGTTTCTACAGAAACCTGTGTGATCTGAAGGCAAGTGCGTGAGTGAAGTCCCTTTCAGCTTGTCCCAGAAAAGAATTAGAAGCCATAACAGTGGAGATCCTGACAGCAGTGGTAAACTAAAGCAGTTGTTCTGTGGCTCTTTTCCTGGACTAGCAGGATGAGTTCTCACAGGCCCTCAGGGAGACCCAGTCCCATGTTTGGCAAAATAAATCTGTTCCTTTCAAATTCCGTCTCTTGGTAACTGGCTTTTCCTTCTCATCTCCCAGCCTGCACCTGGGATACCAGCATGACACCCCAGGGAGCCTTCTTTCTTTCATCACCACCCTTCACCAAGCGAGTGTCTTTTCTATCCTTATGCCACTGACATAGTCCAGAGCGTTGTCATCTTCGTCCATCTCTAATCTTGTTCCCCTGCAGTCCCTTTGCTATTTTGCTTCTAGAAGATTTTTCTAAGGGATCATTCTGATCACAGACCCTCCAATGGCACCTGCTTCCCTGGCTGCCCTGCAGGAGAGGCAGGACATGGATTGGGGGCCTCCCCAGCTTTGTCTCTGGCCCGTCTCCACTCTGGAATGCTGCATTCCAGTGCAAGAGTCAAGCTCAGAGCTTGACCAGTCTTTCCAGTCTGTCAAAGTGGTGGATGGCAGATCAATACAACACAATGTCTCCTGGGCCATCTCAAGCTCACTGGTAACCCATTTGCTTGGGGCTGTCTTCCCCATCCCTCCGTCACCTCCTGCAAATTTTGTGCTTTCATAATGGCTGCTCCTCAGCTACAGCATCCATATAGTGCTCCTTTGCCTGGCTTACTTCTACTTAGCCTACACAATGCAACTTGGATGTCATCGACTTCAGGAGGACTTCTGTGACAGTATGCCTCTCTCCAATGAGATTTAGATGCCTTTTTCCTGGTTCTTTCCCTGGAACAATCTCTGCCAGTAGTTAACATAAAACTAAGCTGTTTATTTCTCCATCTGGCCACCAAACTAGTAGCTCATTGAGGAGAGAAATTATTTTTTGTTTCTGTATCCTAAGTGCTTCAACACAGTTGCATAGTAGGTACTCAAGAAAAATTAGTGAATGATTCAGTTGATGATTTGGTAAATAAATAAATGAGTATTCCATTGAATGCAAGATTCTTATGCATAGCATAGTGACAGATAAATTACAGATGACAGCCTGAGCATCCTTAGTCATGCTGCTTTGCAGTTCACCTTATCAGAAAGGAACTTCCTTGCATATTTTAGAATTTTTTCCTTAAATGTTCATTCCTAGTGTTAATATACAAGAACAGGGTCAGGTAGCTACTGCTTCATAATAATCTAAGAAAAGATACTGTAGAAAAGAACCAGTGATCGATAAGACAAATGATTTCCCACGACCCAAAAGAGATTCATGTTAAGGTGGATTGAGCTAAAGTCTGAGCTTATTCTCATCTCTTAAATCCTAAGAGCTGTGTGACTGTGCAACTGTGCCAAGCGCCAGGGTGCAAGCAAAAATAAAACACAGTTCTTGTGCATTAGAGCTTTTCATTTTGACCACGGATAGTTTGTAAAAATGTTATTTTCTTCTTTTTGTATGTGGTAACTTATTATACATGTGTGTATATATATGTTGGGCTATGTGCAATTTGTGTATTGTGAATGGTTTAGAACCATTGCCTATGGTTCTCTTGGAGTACAGTATTTTAAAACTTGATTTATAAAAGTTTTTAAAAAATATGTTAAGCATTTTTGTTCCCTCTCATAAATATTACAATTATTTTCTCAGTTTGCCCTTTGTCTTTCTAAAGGCCCTTCTCATCCTGCGACTGTACAAATATTTCTCTATTTTTTCTAGTACTTTCACAGTTTCATTTTTCCTCAAAGAAACCTCTTGATTTCATTGGGAATTTGCTTTATTTATGGTATGAGAGAGGAATTCAGTTTTTTTCTTTCCAGATAGTTAGCCCATTGTTCCAACAGCATTTATTAAATAGTCTATACTGCTTCTCTTGAATGTAATATTTTCCTTTTTATATCTTTCAATGTGTCTCTTCTTTTCTCCTCCTGCTAAAGTATGACTGTGCCTTTATTTTCTGGGTTAAAAAGCCATAGCTACTTACTTTTCATTATCTGAATATGAGAAATCACACAGTGTAGAGAAAAAGCACCTTTGACCCTTCAAATAAGTAGTCATAAGTAAGCTATCTATTATGATAGTCAGTATGTTGTTGTTCAACAAATATTCCCAGCTCTCTGCCTTTTTGAGACAAAATCTCGCACTGTCACCCAGACTGGAGTACGGTGACGTGATCATGGCTTACTGCAGTTTTGAACTCCTGGGCTCAAGCAATCCTCCCACCTCAGCCTCCCAAGTAGCTGGGACTACAGCTGTGCGCCACCACACCCAGCTAATTTTTTAATTTTTAATTTGGAGTTTTGCTATGTTGCCCAGGCTGGTCTCCAATTCCTGGACTCAAGCAATTCTCCCACCTTGGCCTCCCAAAATGCTGGGATTACAGGTGTCACCCACCATGCCCAGCCTGCCTTCTGGATTCTTGATAAAATTGTATTTTCTGGCCCTTATTGTTGGTTGAAGCCATGTGACTAGTTCTGACAAGTTATAAACGATCTGCCTTGTGTCACTTTGGGGCCAGATCATTTAACTGCTGGTGTGAGACCTTCCAAAACTCTTTCCTGTTGGATAATGATTGACAGTGTTCAAGATGCTGGCTTTCCCTTAGTCTGGATCCCTGAATAACCATAATAAACAAAACTCTCTTGTACCCCTGTATTGTGCATGTAGTATGAGCAACAAATAAACCCTTATTGTAATAAGCCACTAAGACTTAGGGATTGTTTCTGAAGCATAACCTAGCATATCCAGACTGGTATATATATGTTCTTTCAATATCTCTATTTGAGTTCTTTAGTATCAGCTAAAGTCAAACTAGAGGGTCTTCTAGGAAGAAGATATTCTTTCATGTGAACTGTTGTGAATAGGGGGAAATACAGTAATTTTAGGGAAAAAAGCCACAAAATAGTAACTTCTTATTTGATTTTAGGATAACTTTACTTTTTCAGATAATCTGGAGCTTTCAAAATGTTTGCCAAGGCAACCAGGAATTTTCTTAGAGAAGTTGATGCTGATGGTGACCTGATTGCAGTATCAAATCTGAATGACTCTGATAAGTTACAGCTTCTAAGTCTGGTGACAAAAAAGAAGAGATTCTGGTGCTGGCAGAGACCCAAGTACCAGTTTTTATCCCTCACCCTTGGCGATGTACTCATAGAAGACCAATTTCCGAGTCCAGGTATGTTTCCTTGGGTATATTCTATAATTAGTCTCGGAAAAGATGATCCTTTTTTTTTTTTTTGACACAGAGTCTCTGTCGCCCATGCTGGAGTGCAATGGCGTGATCTTGGCTCATTGCAACCTCTGCCTCCCAGGTTCAAGTGATTCTCATGCCTCAGCCCCCTGAGTAGCTGGGATTACAGGCACCCACCACCACGCCCAGCTAATTTTTGTATTTTTAGTAGAGACAGTGTTTCACCGTATTGGCCAGGCTGGTCTCAAACTCCTAACCTCAAGTGGTCCACCCACCTCGGTCTCCCAAAGTGCTGAGATTTACACACATCAGCCACCGTGCCTGGTCGATGATTCTTCTTTAATGCAAGTATTGCCTTGAGTCCAGATACTTTATAATGAATTCTCCTGTTTCTTTGCTTGTCATCTTAAAAACATATCCTTTCTTAAAATGAACAAAATTCTGCAGGCCTGACGTGACACATTATAGCTTAACCTATTAAAAATAATTTTGCAGTTTAGTATAAAAGTAAGACGTGCTTACTGTATGTGTTGTGGCCACTCAGCATAAGTGGGGTGGATCACCTACCCCAAATGTGGTTTGGTGTTGAACTGATGATGCCACATACCCATCAAGGTGTGAAAATTTTTATCATTCACATAATGATGCTTTCTGGGGAAAGCAGGACAGTCTCTAAAGCTGGTCCAAAAATGGCCACAGAGAAGGGGATAAGGAGATGGGCTCGGCTTTTATTGTGATTAGTGAATGGAGATGGGCATTGGTCCCTGCATGGGGGATGGGCTTATGTGGTTTGAGCTTTCACTGACACCATGGACAGAGCACCTGGAATCTCTTATCAGCTTGTCCGGATGTGCAAAAGAAAGAGAAGGAGGAGTGGGGGCTCAGAAGCTGAGAGCAGTCAGACATAAAAAATGGGGTCAGACAGATGTATTGTTACAGTACAGTATAAAATATGGAAAGGGATGAAGAAGAAAATTTAACAATAAAAAATTCTACCATCATGTGTTAATTCCCGTTGACACTTGGTTTGTAGCCTTTTATTTCTCTGCATCTGATTTTTAATAATGAAACTGAAAATATACTGTAGGCCGGGCGTGGTGGCTCATGCCTGTAATCCCAGCACTTTGGGAGGCCGAGGCTGGTGGATTACAAGGTCAGGAGTTCAAGACCAGCCTGGCCAACATGGTGAAACCCCGTCTCTACTAAAAATATAAAAATTAGCCGGGCAAGGTGGTAGGCACCTGTAATCTCAGCTACTTAAGAGGCCGAGGCAGGAGAATCGCTTGAACCCGGGCAGCAGAGGTTGCAGTGAGCCAAGATTGCACCACTGCACTCCAGCCTGGGTGATAGAGTGAGATTCCATCTCAAAAAAAAAAAAAATATATATATATATATATATACTCTATATAATTTTTATACACTCCTTATTTTTTACTTAACATTAAGTTTTCTTCTGTAGGTTTAAATATTTTTAAATACAATTTTCAACAAACGCATAATATTCCTTTGAGTGTATGTACCCTAATTTGCTTAACCACTACAATTTAGTGCTTAATAAATAATGTTGAGGCTGGGTGCAGTGGCTTATGCCTGTAATTCCAGCACTTTGGGAGGCCGAGGTGGGCGGATCGCTTGAGCCCAGGAGTTTGAGGCTAGCCTGGGCAACGTGGCAAACCCCATCTCTACAAAAAATAGAAAAATTAGCCAGGCATGGTGGCATACACGTGTAGTCCCAGCTACTCAAGAGGTTGAGGTGGGAGGATCGCTCGAACCCAGGGGGTTGAGGCTGAAGTCAGCCATGATTGTGCCACTGCATTCCAGCCTGGGCAACAGAGTGAGACCCTGTCTCCAAAAAAAAAAAAAAAAAAAAAAAAAAAAGATTAATAAGTAAGGCTGCAATGAGCATTTTTATGTGCATTTTTGTTGTAGTTTTTTAGGCAGCTGCTTTAGCATAAATTCTTAGAGAATTACTGGAGCACAGGATGGAAACTTTTTGAACACTTGGTACTTACTCATTGCTACATTACTTTTTCGAATGTGGTGATACATGAAAATATCTTCAGCTCTTAATTATTGGACAAAATGATGTGTGAATCCTCTTTCAGCTCTAGAATTCTCTAATTTTGTGATTGCATCTCTGTTAAAGGGGAAAAGAGGTAGAGGAGATAATTTGAGTTTACAGATAATCTTCAAACTTTCTTCCAGGAAATGATTCCAGCCAGTGCTGTCTCCAGTCAGCTCATCAGAGCTGTCACACAATAGGCAAATGAATTGATGTTAATTTTACATCACCCTCCCCTTCGGGAATCTGTGTGCTTTCTGGCAGAACTTCTGTCGAACGGTGAAATAACTAAATATGAAAAGGAACAAGAGGGTAAAAAATGACAAAATAGACCAGGAACTCCTGAGTAATTGGAGTTTTACTGTTCTGTGATGTGAAATGCCTCTTTTGTGGTGTCCTGAAAGATCACAAAGACTTGTGCTGGATTGGTGAGGCCAGTGGCGGTCACTGCAGGTGAAGAATCCCCGAGCATGCTCATCTGGGGTCAGAGCTCATCCTGGATTCTGTGTCCTGTTGGTGTTAGGGCGGTGACAAGAAGCGTCTTCTACTTTGTCTACTGGGTAGAGTCAGGATGCTTCACCTTTGTTATTTTTTTCCCACTCGCAGCCTCACTGGCATATGTGTTGCCCAGGGCTGTGAAGGGTGTAGGGTGGTGACTGGTGTTGGCAGTCCAAGTGATGGCCTGTGGGTCCCCTCATTTCTCCCCTTCCACCAACAGCAGTTGACAGCTTGATGCAGAAGTGTGCACAAATGACATCTTCTTCGGAGGTGTGTCTAGAGTGGCTTTTCAGAACACACAGACAAATCTTGACTGTTCCTTCCTGCTGTGGATCAAGTCTTGGGGACAGGGTTTCCAGGAGTGGTAATAAGCCTAAGACCAGACCTGTGTCCTGAAGATAAAATTTCTGTCTTTGCTGTACTTTGTAGAACCTAGGACTGTCCTGTTTATTAGAAAATGATATTTCTGTGGCCTAAACACAGTGGAGAGATTGAGCCTTTGCTCTGTGTGAGACTCTACCTTACACGCTTTCCATATATAAACCTGCAGCAGAACCCGTCAGGTAGGTATCATTAATTATCTCCAAATTGCTCATGAAAGTCTGAGGTTCAGGGAAATGAATATTACCCAAATTCTCCCGGTTAGTAATATTAGAGTAGGGATAGAATCCTAACCTCTTTATCTCTGCTCTGCCCTTCTTCCCAAGGCATTGCCCAAAATGTTTGTTTTCCATGGGATATTAACAAAAAAAGGCCATGAATAGGATAAATTTTTACACCATTCTTATTTTTGGGCTGGTGGTACAGGAGATGATTCTCTGTTTTATAAATTTCAAAGGTGATTGAATGGTGATTACTTCTGATTAACCCTGGTTGAGGAGTGGGTTTTCTTGATTGCAGTGGAAGAAGTGTAGGTGAAGTATGGGTGTTGGGGCAGTGAGTGGATGGAAAGAAGCCTTTCAGACTGCCAGTGGGTTTGAATCCCCTGTGAAGGGCAGCCGGGAGCCCAGGAGAGCCTTGGGTCAGGACAATGGAAAAGGCCAAGTGTGAAGTTCCTAGTGGACTCTTAATGTCTCCTTACCAAATGGTGATGATAGAGACTATTTTTAAAATCATTATTTTTATTTGTTATTATTTTTATATTAGAGATAAGGTGTTGCTCTGTCACCCAGGCTGGTGTGCAGTGGCATGATCATTGCTCACTTGTAACCTTATACTCCTGGGTTCAGGTGATCCTCTCACCTCAGCCTCTAGGGTAGCTGGTGTTGCCCAGGTTGGTCTTGAACTTCTGACCTCAAGGGATCCTCCTGCCTCAGCCTCCTAAGTTGCTGGGATTACAAATGTGAGCCACCACACAGAGGCTATTTTTAGGGTGGTTTTTGTTTGGATTACAAAAGAGAATAGTAGAAACCTGGAGATGTGAGAAGGCTGACAGTTTAGATATGAGATCAGACATTTATCATTTTAAAAAGGGCATGTCCACTGACCTTATCAGGAAGTCAGAGATAAGGAATTATATGATGAGGAATTGAATGACTGGGTAGAGGTCAGAGAGAGAATCATAAATATGGGAAGGGAATAATTTGATTGGAGATGGTAATAAGGGCCAGGGGATTGTTTTCCAAGACTGGTGGGTGGGTAGACAAGATGCCCTCAGACAGGCCTAGGCGGCCAAGGAAGGCCGTCCTCTCGCGGTGCATCCAGAATAGGGGCTGCTGTTCTCTCTCTGTTTAGGTGTCTTCTTTGTCTAGTCCCTTTCAGTCTTCACCCTGGAAAAGTACACATTTAAAATGGCCTATTGATCCACCTGGATAGTGGTTAAACAGGCGCTAACTTTATTCATTAGCCCTTTCTGTGCACCTTTCTATACATATTGGGATTGAAAACCAATGAAAGAGAAAAGCTTCTAGTGGAGCCCTGGTCACTGGTCCACTGTGTGCCCGCGGTCCACACACACACACACACACACACACACACACATGCTGCACTGGTCCACCGTGTGCCCGCGGTCCACACACACACACACACACACACACGTGCTGCCCTGTTTTCTTGCCCACACACACAGCATGGCTGCCGGCTTTCCATCTGAGTGCCAGCCTTCTGCTTTCCGGGGCTCTGCACAGGCTTGGAAAGCTAAATGACCCAAGACATCTTGGTGGCCTTATCATCATCAGCTTCCTCTGCTCCGTCTCCTCCATTCCAGTGGTCGTGGAGTCGGACTTTGTGAAATATGAGGGCAAGTTTGCAAACCACGTGAGTGGAACCCTGGAGACTGCACTGGGGAAGGTCAAGCTGAACCTGGGGGGCAGCAGCCGCGTGGAGAGCCAGTCTTCATTTGGAACCCTGAGGAAGCAGGAGGTGGATTTGCAGCAGCTCATCAGAGACTCTGCCGAGAGGTAAGGAGACTTGTTTGGCATTTTGGATTTTGACACATCTCACATTTAAAGGTCATTCAGTTGGACCTTTGTTAAAAGGGCGACAGATTTGATCTCTGCCGATCAATAAACATGTATTGAATGTGCTTGTGTTGAAATTTCATGAGGAGCACATGCTTTAGTCTGGAATTGCTTGACTGTTCTTAGCCTGAGCGGGGAGACTTGGGAAGCACTTTCAAAGGATGTTACTTCAGGCAAATATATACTTCCTTCAGTCACATGATTTATAAAATGCCAACGGTGAAAATGCTCTGTCCTGCATTTTTGAATATTAACTTTAGAAGCCAGGAAGTCATGACCCCCCTCTGGCTCTAAAATTTTCTGATGAAAAAAAGAAGAAAGCAAGTGAGAGGTGCGTAAAAAAGTTCAAAAATAAGAGCTCTTTTCAGTCTTTGAAGTCTTGAAGAAAACCCCACATTTATTCATTGTTTGGCTTTTGGTAAATACATCTTACCACACTATAGCTCATCATTATTCTTATGTTTATTCAACATTCAAAAAATAATTGTATTGAGTGCATCCTATGTGCCATGTACTGTTCTACATTCTGGGGAGGCTGCAGAGAGCAAAATGCCCAAATGTCTGCCTTGCATTCTAGTGAGGAGAGATACCAAATGTACAACTAAAGTAAAATGTGCAGTAGGTTGATGGGAATCAGCAGCAGTGAGAGGGGCTAGGATGTGCTAGGAATGGGGGCTACGAACTTAGAAAGTATGGCCAGAGAAGGTGTTATGGAGAAGCTGGCATTAGGGCAAAGCTCTGCAGGAGGGCAGGGAAGGCACAGGGACATCTGGGCAGGACGCTGTGGGCAGTGGCCAGGGTGGCCTGTGCCCAGTGAGCAAGGGGAGGGCAGGAAAGGAGAATCGGAGGGGCTGAAAGGGGTGGGGCGCCAAGTCCCACAGGACCTTGAAGGCCACTGGAAAGGCTCACACTTACTGAGAGCCAGTGGAGGGTTCTGGGCAGGGAAGGGGCGTAATCTGATGTATTTTTTAGAAGGATCATTCTGGCTGCTGAGTTAAGAGACTGGATGGGCAGCAGCAGGGAGTTCAGTTGAGAAGTTATTGCAGTAATTCAGCGGGGATGATATTTCAGTTTGTACAGTAATGTGCATTTTCCTGTGTAATTTTGTTGCCCTTTAGTCTTTTAAAGCAAAAATTCAAATCCAAATAAATTAAGAGAAAATTCACTTGTATTTAAGTATGGCTGGCTTATTTCATCTTTTGCAACATTTTAAAGATTGTATGGAATATTAAATAAGTGCTCATTCCACAAAATTATGTTTAAAAATTAATAAAAAATACGATAAAACTCACATAGCATTAGGTGGGTGGATTTTGTACAGACATTGAGGGTGCCTGGGCAGCTGCCGTCTTCAAGTCCCAAGCCCCTCTCCAGTAACTGCCCATGCTTACTGGAACTGAAGGACCATGGCTGTGCGTTTACTGCCTACGGGCACTTTCTAGGACTCCAAGACCACACAAAGCTGTGACTCCACCAGGGGTTCCCTTTTGGTCAGATAATTTGAAGTTCTCTCTGGTAGCACCAGGTAGAAGGGACAGCTGCCTCTGTCTCTGGCAGTCATGATCTTTATTTTCCTTTCTCTACAGCTTACCTTTGCTAGAGTCCCATTTTCCTTCTCAACTGCAATTGTTGGGACACACTAGAAATGTATTTGATATTTATCTGAAATGAAAATTTAACTGGGTGTCTTACATTTTCATTTGCTAAATCTGGTGGCACTGGGGAAGGGGAAAAGGGAGGCGGGGGGTGTCCAGAGCGTCTTCTCTGCTCCCTCAGTCTCACCCAACCCTCTCTAGCTTAGATGCGCTTTGCAGTCTCGTTATTTCTATTTCAAGAAGCACAGTTTGGCAATGTCCTATAATCACATTTCTCGATATAGGTTTTTAAACACCATGATTCAGGTGTAAAAGCTCTTGCTAAAAGGAAGCATATGAGGAGGGTCACTGAGAAGAGATGGGAGAAAACATTCCAGAGAGAAAAGCCAGAGCCAACAGTTCTGAGTGGAGGAAGAGGGAGTGGGGGAGGGAAAGGAAAGGAAAGCATCCGCAGAGCACCTACTGTGTGCCAGGCACTTTATATGTAGCCTCTCCTTAACTCTGCACAGCCATCTCCTTTTACACTTAATGGCACCAAGGCTCAGGAAGGAGAAATAACTTATTCCCAGACACAGAGCTCAATTTGGATGCTGGTGCTGGGATTCAACTCAGGATTTTCTGGCTCCAAAGCTCCTGTTCTTTCCTCTAAATCATGTAAAAGTCGTTAAAATGATAGCACAGAATGTAAAGGCCGAGGCATGAACCCGCGTCCCTAGGGAGGATGCCTGGTGGGTGAATCATGGAATAGAAACTATCCTGAGCAGGCACATGTGCATAATAGCGAGGCCTGCTCTCCTGGAGGTGCCTGGACACAGGGATGAGATCACTTGGACTCGGGAGTCCTATTACTTGTAGTGGTGATGGGGGAAGGGATGCCCTGGGGAGTGGTGCCACCAGAAGCATGATAAAGAATAAATACAAGGACTAGAACCCAAAGAGGAGTTTTATC
This sequence comes from Pan paniscus, assembly GCF_029289425.2. Classification (NCBI taxonomy): domain Eukaryota; kingdom Metazoa; phylum Chordata; class Mammalia; order Primates; family Hominidae; genus Pan; species Pan paniscus. The sequence continues at coordinate 29,599,052 of NC_073255.2, read as the reverse complement.
ACAGAATCACCTCACCCTTGTTAGGCGGCTAGGAGGACAAGGTGAACTATAGGGGAGGGGAGGACAGGGGCGGGAAGGGAAGACTTCTGCTCTTGGCATGGAGCTCAGTAAAGCTAACATTCTTGTTACGTCATGCTGGAGTAATGAATTCTTATCCACGTTGTCTGCCTGTCTTTGGACTCCCCATAACATCATTGGGATTGATAAGGCGTTGTTGATACATGCGTGGCCTTGGGAGTGGCAGTTCGTGATGCTTAAGGACTGTACATTCCCGAGGGCTTATTTACAGTCACTTTTATTTCAGGTCATTTAGATAAGTTGTCATCTGCAGACAAGTTATTTTAGGCCTCAAAAATCAGAATATTAGCTTTATTGTCTATGAAATGTGTGCACCTATCAAAAACAAACTTTGTCCTTGAAAAAACAAGCCTGTGCTGGGCAGGAAGGCATTCCACAGAAATTAACCTTCCGGATACCTGGAGCTGACCCCTTTGAATGCAATCTCTGTGCAGATCTTAGCATTCTTGACGGAAACTATTCTAAGATATGTCACATACTTTTTTTTTTTTTAAATGGAGAATAACAGATTTATTGAGTCTTTTTCATAGTGACTCGGATTCGTGTGATAAGCTCTTTCATTTTTGTGTTTAATAAGCTTTCATTATTATTCTGTAATACGCTTTTCATTTGTCTGCCTTGTCTTCCGTGGTCAGCTGCCATTTGTCACTACCATAAGTATAAAAGCCACAGCCCACCCCACCTCTGCCACTAGCTTGTTGCTTCTAATTTCCTAGGGTCTGGTAAGTTTATTCCTGGTCAATAACTTAGGTCGACTTGGTAAGCCGTTTCTGCCCTTGGGTTCGGTTTCCCCAGCTGTAGGTGAGATAGTTGGACTAGATGATCTCTGAAGGCTTTCTCCTGGCTGAATGTCAGGAAGTGAGTGGACTCTGGAGTGCGCATACCTGTCAGCTCCCTCCCCTGAGTTCTGGGCCGCGGTCCCGGCTGTTTTCCAGAGACCATGCTGCGTTGTGCTTTCCTGGCTATTTGGGGATTGAGGAGGGTGTTACCATAAAGGCATATCCCACTTTTATTCTTCATCATATTGTAAAGGGAATTTTGGTAAAGCAGATTACATTTTTCTATGCACATACAGTAACGAGAAGTTTGGTTCTTTATTAGGAATTCCAAATTAAATAAATTATATGAAACCAGTATATTAAAGCAATGTCATGACCATGATAAATCTTCATAATTAAAATGTTTCAAAATTACACTGAATATATATATACATATATTTACGTAAATATATATACATATATTTACGTAAATATATATACATATATTTACGTAAATATATATACATACATTTATGGGATATATGACATTTTTTAATGAGGAATTTTTAAAGGGAAGCTACATCTCATGAGATGTTTTGATACAGGCATACAATGTATAATAATCACATCATGTAAAATGAGGTATCCATCACCTCAGGCATTTATCCCTTGTGTTACAAGCAATCCAATTATACAGTTTTAGTTATTTTAAAATGTACAATTATTATTGGCTTTAGGTATCCTAAAGTTATGCTATCAAATACTAGATTTTATTCATTCTTTAGGTATCCTAAAGTTATGTTATCAAATACTAGATCTTATTCATTCTATTTTTATTGGACCCATTAACTATCCTCGCATCCCCCTACCACTCTCCCACTACCCTTCCCGGCCTCTGGTAACCATCCCTCTACTTTCTATCTCCATGAGGTCAATTGTTTTAATTTTTAGTTCAAGAAATAAATAAGAACATGTGAAGTTTATCTTTCTGTGCCTAGTTTATTTTGTTTAACATAATGACCTCCAGTTCCATCCCTGTTGTTGCAAATGACAGGATCTTATCCTTTTTTTTTTTTTTTTTTTGAGATGGAGTCTTGCTCTGTCACCCAGGCTGGAGTGCAGTGGTATAATCTTGGCTCACTGCAACCTCCGCCTCCCAGGGTCAAGCAGTTCTCCAGCCTCAGCTTCCCGAGTAGCTGGGATTACAGGCACCCATCACCAAACCTGGCTACTTTTTGTATTTTTAGTAGAGATGGGGTTTCACCATATTGGCCAGGCTGGTCTTGAACTCCTGACCTCGTGATCCGCCTGCCTTAGCCTCCCAAAGTGCTAGGATTGTGGGCGTGAGCCACTGCGCCCAGCCCAGGATCTTACTCTTTTTTTAATGACTAAATAGTACTCTATCGTGTATATTTACCACATTTTCTTTATTCATCTATTGAGGATTAGGTTGTTTCCAAATTTTGACTATTGTGACTAGTGCTGCAATAAATGTAGGAGTGCAGATAGCTCCTCAGTATACTGATTTCCTTTCTTTTGGGTACATATCCAGCAGTTGGAATGCTGGATATTATGGTAGCTCTATTTTTAGTGTTTTGAGGAATCTCCAAACTGTTCTTCATAGTGTAGTAATTTGCATTACATTCCCACCAACAGTGTACAGGCATTCCCTTTTTTTCCACATTCTTATCAGCAGTTTTTATTGCCTGTCTTTTGGATAAAAGCCATTTTAACCAGGGTGAGGTGATAACTCATTGTAGTTTTGATTTGCATTTCCCTGATGATCAATGATGTTGAGCACATTTTCATATGCCTGTCTGACATTTGTATGTCGTCTTTTGAGAAATGTCTATTTAGATCTTTTGCCCATTTTTAACAGGATTATTAGATTTTTTTCCCTACAGTTGTTTGAGCCCCTTTTATATTCTGGTTATTAATCTCTTGTCACATGGGTAGTGTACAAATATTTTATCCCATTCTGTGAGTTGTCTCTTCATTTTGTTGTTTCATTGCTGTGCAGAAGTCTTTAACTTGGTATGATTCCATTTGTCCATTTTTGCTTTAGTGGTTCGTGTCTGTGGGATGTTACTCAAGAAATCTTTGCCCAGTTCAATGTCCTAGAGAGTTTCCCTCGTGTTTTCTTATAGTAGTTTCATAGTTTGAGGTCTTAGATTTAAGTGTTTAATCCATTTTCATTTGGTTTTTGTATATGGTGAGAGATAGGGTCTAGTTTCATTCTTCTGCATAGGGATATACAGTTTTCTCAGCACCATTTATTGAAGAGGCTATCCTTTCCCCAATGTATGCCTTTGGCACCTTTATTGAAAATGAGTTCAACATAAATGTATGGATTTGTTTCCGGATTCTCCATCCCATTCCATTGGTCTGTATTTTTGTTTATATGCCATTACCATACTGTTTTAATGACTATAGCTCTGCAGTATAATTTGAAAGTCAGGTAATGTGATTCATCCAGCCTTGTTCTTTTTGCTCAAGGTAGCTTTGGCTATTCTGCATCCTTTGTGGTTCCACATAAATTTTAGGGTAGTTTTTTTTCTATTGCTGTGGTATTTTTCATTGGTATTTTGTAGGGATTGCATTGAATCTCTACAAAGTATAGATTACTTTGAGTAGTATGGACATTTTAACAATATTTATTCTTCTGATCTGTGAATATGGAATATCTTTCCATGCTTTTTGTGTCCTCTTCAATTTCTTTCATCAGTGTTTTATAGTTTTCATTGTAGAAATTTTTCACTTCTTTGGTTAGTTTGTAGATATTTAATTTTATTTGTAGCTATTGTAAATGGGATTATTTCCTTGATTTCTTTTTCAGATTGTTCTCTGTTGCCCTATAGACATGCTACTGATTTTTGTATGTTGATTTTATATCCTACAACTTTAGTGAATTTGTTTATTGGTTCTAATAGTTTTTTGGTGGAGTCTTTAAGTTTTTCCAAATATAAGATCATGTTTTCTGCAAACAAGGATCATTTGACTTCTTCCTTTCCAATTTGAATGCCTTTATTCTTTCTCTTGTCTGATTGCCCTAGCTAGGACTTCGAGTACTATGGTGAATAACAGTGGTGAAAGTGGGCATCCTTGTTGTGTTCCAGATCCTAGAGGAAAGGCTTTCAGTTTTTCTCCATTTCAGTATGATACTAGCTGGTTGGTCTATCATATATGGCTTTTATTGTGGAACTATGTTCCTTCTATGTGCAGTTTTTTATCTTGAAGGGATGTTGAATTTTATCAGATGCTTTTTCAGCATCAGTTGAAATAATCAAATGGTTTTTGTTCTTCATTTTGTTGATATAATGTGTCACACTGATTGATTTGCATATGTTGAACCATCCTTCCATCCCTGGGATACATCTCACTTGGTCATGATAAATTATCTTTTTAATGTATTGTGGAATTCATTTTGTTAGTATTTTGTTGAGGATTTTTGCATCACTGCTTGTAGTTTTCTTTTTTTTTTTTTGATGTGTCTTTGTCTGGTTTTGGTATCAGGGTAATACTGGCCTTGTAAAATGAGTTTGAAAGTATTCCCTCCTTCTCTGTTTTTTGGAATAGTTTGAGTAGGATTGGTATTCATTCTTTTTTAAATGTTTGGTAACATTCAGCAGTGAAGCCATCAGGTTTTTGTTGGCTTTTCTTTTCTGGGAGACTTTATTTTGGCTTTGATCCCATTACTTGTTTTTTTGTTATTTTGGCTTTGATCCCATTTCTTCACGGTTCAATCTTGGTAGGTTTTGTGTCTAGGAATTTATTCATTTCTTCTAGGTTTTCCAATTTATTGTTGTATAGTTACTCATAGTAGCCTCTAATGATCCTTTGAATTTCTGTAGTATTAATGTAATGTCTCTTTTCTCATTTCTGATTTTATTTATTTGGGTCTTCTCTGTTTTTCTTAGTCTGGCTAAAGGTTTGTCAACTTCATTTATCTTTTTTAAAAAACAAACTTTTGTTTCATTAATCTTTTGTATTGTTTTCCTCATTTTAATTTATATCTGTTCTAATCTTTATTATTTCTTTTCTTCCACTAGCTTTGGATTTGGTTTGATCTTGATTTTCTAGTTCTTTAAGATGCATTGTTAGATTGTTTATTTGAAATTTTTCTACTTTTTTGATTTATGTACAGCTATAAACTTCCTCTTAGTACTGCTTTTGATGTACCCCATAGGTTTTGCTGTTGTGTTTCTGTTATCATTTGTTTCAATAAAATTTCAATTTTTCTTAGTGTCGTCATTGACTCACTGGTCATTCAGGAGCATGTTGTTTAATTTCCATGTATTTGCATAGTTTCACAAATTCCCCTTGTTATTGCTATATAGCTTTTTTATTCCACTGTGGTCAGAGAAGGTACTTTATATTATTTCAATTTTTTGGATGTTTTGAAACTTGTTTTGTGGCCTAACGTATGGTCTATCCTTGCGAATGATCCATGTGCTGAGGAAAAGAATGTGTATTCTTCAGTTGTTGGATGAAATGTTCTGTATATATCTATTGGGTCTGTTTGGTCTGTAGTGCAGATTAAGTCTGATGTTGATTTTCTGTCTGGATGATCTGTCAAATGCTGAAAGCTAGGTGTTGATGTCTCCAGGTATTACTGCACTGGGGGCCTATCTCTTTAGCTTTAATAATATCTTCTTTATATATCTGGGTGCTCCAGTGTTGGGTACATAAATATTTACAATTGTTATATCCTCTTGCTGAATTGACCCCTTTATCATTATATAGTAACCTTCTTTGTCTCTTCTTATAGTTTTTGTCTTGAAATCGATTTTGTCTGACATAAATATAGTTACTCCTGCTGTTTTTTTGCCTGTGATTTGCATGGGCTTTTTCCATCCCTTTATTTTCAGTCTATATGTGTCTTTATAGGTGAAGGGTGTTTCTTGTAGGCAACAGATCATTTGGTCTTTTTTTGTTGTTTTTAATCCATTTAGCCAGTGTATGTCTTTTAATTGGAGAGTTTAGTTACATTCAATTATTATTGATAAGTAAGGATTTACTCCTGTCATTTTATTATTTGTTTTGTGGTCTTCTCTTCCTTCTTTCTTTTCTTCCTGTCTTCCTTTTAGTGAAGGTGACTTTCTCTGGTGGTATGATTTAATTTCTTGCTTTCTATTTTTTGTGTATCTGTTGTAAGTTTTTTATTTGAGGTTACCATGAGGCTTGCAAATACCATCCCATTATTGTAACCCATTATTTTAAGCTGGTAACAACTTAACACTGCTAGCATAAACAAAAAGAAAATGAATACAAACTCCACGCCTTAACTTTGTCCCCCGGCTTAACTTTTTCCTTTTTTCTATTTATATCTTATTGTACAGTCTATGTCTTGAAAAGTTTTTGTAGTTTTATTTATTTATTTATTTATTTATTTTTGAGATAGAGTTTTGCTGTTGTCACCCAGGCTGGAGTGCAGTGGCGCAATCTCAGCTCATCACAATCTCCACCTCCCAGGTTCCAGCGATTCTCCTGCCTCAGCCTCCTGAGTAGTTGGGATTACAGGCGCCCACCACCACGCCCGGCTACTTTTTTGTATTTTTAGTAGAGACGTGGTTTCGCCATGTTGGGCAGTCTGGTCTCCAATTCCTGTCTTCAGGTGATCCACCCACCTCGGCCTCCCAAACTGCTGGGATTACAGGCGTGAGCCACTGCGCCCAGCCCTGTAGTTACTATTTTTAATTGGTTCATCTTTTTGTCTTTCTGCTTAAGATATGAGTAGTTTACATACCACAGTGACAGTGTTAATAATAGTCTGTGTTTTTTCTGTGTACTTACAAGTACATTTTGGACTTTCAGATGATTTCTTATTGCTCATTAATGTCCTTTCTGATTAAAATACTCTCTTTAGCATTTCTTGTAGGACAGATCTGGTATTGATGAAGTCCTTCAGCTTTTCTTTGAGAAAGTCTATATTTCTCCTTCATGTTTGAAGGATAGTTTTGCTGAATATACTATTCTAGTGTAAATGTTTTTTTCCTTCAGCACTTTAGATATGTCGTGCCACTCTCTCCTGGCCCTTAAGACTTCTGCTGAAAAGTCTGCTGCCAAACATATTGGAGCTCCATTGTATGCAGTTAGTTTCTTGCTGCTTTTAGGATCCCTTCTTTATCCTTGATTTTTGGGAATTTGCTTGTTAAATGCCTTGAGATAGTCTTCTTCCAGTTAAATCTGCCTGGTGTTCTATAACCTTCTGGTACTTAGGTATTGATATCTTGTTCTAGGTTTGCGAAGTTGTCTGCTGTTATCCCTTTGAATAAACTTTCTACCCCTATTTTTTCTCTCCTTCCTCTTTAAGGCCAATACCTCTTAGATTTGCTCTTTTGAGACTATTTTCTGTGTCTTTTAGGTGTATTTCATTCTTTTTCATTCTTTTTTTCTTTTGTCTCCTCTGATGTATTTTCAAAAATCCTATCTTCAAGCTCACTAATTATTTCTTCTGCTTAATCAATTCTGCTATTTAAGAGACTCTGATGTGTTCTCCAGTATGTCAATTGTGTTTTTCAACTCTGGAATTTTTGTTTGAATCTTTTAAATTATTGCAATCTCTGTTAAATGTATCTGAAGGAATGCCAAATTCCTTCTCTGTGTTATCTTGAATTTCTTTGAGTTTCCTCAAAACAGCTATTTTGAATTTTCTGTTTGAAAGGTCACATATTTCTGTCTCTCCAGGATTGGTCTCTGGTGCCTAATTTAGTTTGTTTGGTGAAGTCATGTTTTCCTGGATGGTCTTGATGCTTGTGGATGTTTGTCAGTATCTGGGCTTTGAAGATTTAAGTGTTTATTGCAGCCTTTGCAATCTGGGCTTGTTTATACCCATCCTTCTTAGGAAGACTTTCCAGGTATTCAAAGGTACTTGGGTGTTGTCATCCAAGTTTTTTGTCACTGCAGCTGTATCTGCATTAGAGGACACCCAAAGCCCAGTAACTGTGTGGTTCTTATAGACTTGTAGAGGTACCACCTTGGTGGTCTTGTATAAGATCTGGAAGAATTCTCTGGATCACAGGCAGAGACTCTTGTTCTCTTCCCTTACTTTCTCCAAAACAGAGTCTCTCTCTATGCTGAGCTGTCTGGACCTGGGGGAGAGGTGACACAAGCAACTGTGTGGCCACCACCACTGGGACTGCACTGGTCAGAACTGAAGCCACCACAGCTCTGGATCTTGCCTAAGGCCTGTTGTAACCACTACCTGGCTACTGCCTATGTTTGCTCAAGGCCCGAGGGCTGTATAATCAGCAGGTGGTAAAGCCAGCCAGGCTTGTGTCCTTCCCCTCAGACATGAGGTGATTTCCCTGGGGCCCCAGGTGGGTCCAGAGATGCTGTCCAGGAGTCAGGGCCTCGAGTTGGAAACCTTAGAAATCTATGTGGTGCTCTACTCTACTGTGGCTCAACTGGCACTCAAATCACAGGACAAAGTCCCTTCACTCTTCCCTCTCCTTTCCCCAGGCAGAGGACTCTCACCCATGTCCACCAGCACTACAGGCCCACAAGGAGCACTGCCAGGCCACCACCCATATTCACTTAAGGCCAGGGGCTCTTTAGTCAGCTTGTGGTGAATGCTGGCAGGTTTGAGACGCACTCTTCAGGGCAGTGGGGTCCCCTGTGGGCCTGGGTAGGTCCAGAAATGCCATCCAAGAGCCACAACCTGGAATCAGAGACTTGAAGGGCTTGCTTGGTGCTCTACCCCACTGTGCTTAGCTGGTACCCAAGCTGCAAGACAAAGTCTTCTTTTCTCTCTGCTTTTCTCAAGCAAAAGGAATCTCTCCTCATAGCCAGCACAGCTGTGAAAGTGCCGAGTCACACCTGACCAAAGCTGGGTCAGCATGTCTCAGAGTCTCACCCAAGGCTCATGGCATGTATTGCCTGGTTACTGTTGCAGATCATGCAGGGCCCAGGGCTCTTTAGTCAGAAGAACAAGAATCCTGTCACAACTGCATCCTTCCCTTAAGGCAGGAGGTTACATTCTGGCTTAGGGTGTTTCTAGAAATGTCTGGCAGCTAGGGTCTGCAGTGGGGGCCTCACAACTCTGCCTGGTGCCCTATCCTACTGTGGCTGAGCTGGTATTCTGGTTACAGTACAAAGTCCTTTTTCCTCTTCCCTCTCCTCTCCTCAAGCAGAAGGAAGGGATCTCTTTTGGAGCTGCATGTTGTGCTGCTTGGAGGTGGGGGAGGGTTAGATCCAGTACTCCCTTAGCCACCCTGGCTGGTGTCTCAGTAGGTTGTATACCCAACCCCCAAATCCACTGGCTCTGAGCCCAGCACAGCTCTAGGACTTGCCTAGGAGCTGCAGTCCTTGTGGCCTAGACTGCCTTTCTAGTTTATTTAGAACACCAAAGCACTTTAGCCCATGGTGGCGAGGCTTGCCAAAACTCAGGTTCTGACCACTGGGATGGGTGATTCTCCTCTGGCTAGGGCTGGTCTACATGCTCCCTCAGTGGGCGCTGGCTGAGTTCTGCCCGGTGTTGGCAGCACTGAGTTCCATGCAAAGTCCCACAGTTGCTGTGCTCTCCCTCCTACAGCACACGGCTTCTCTCTCTCTGCCACATGGCTGCTGCCCAGAGATAGGGGAGGGGTGGTGTTGGCAATTCAAGACTGCCTTTCCTACCCTCTTCAGTGCCTCTTTCAGCAAAATGAAGTCAAAACCAGGTACTGTGATTGCTCACCTGATTTTTGGTTCTGATGAAGATGCTTTTTTATATAGATAGTTGTTGACTTTGGTGTTCCTGTGGGGAGAACAATCACGGGAGGCTTCCATTCACCCATCTTGCTCTGCTCCTGGTCCTTTAACATTTAGGAGTTTTTCAAGGAGAAAGATTTGAGGAGCCATGTCTTTCTTGGAAAAAACAAAGTTTGAACTGGGCTTCCTTCCTACCTGATCAATTTCCCAACGGCTACCAGAGGGTTTGAAAATCATCCCATTTGTCTTTGTGCTTTACTCAGCACTGGAATCATTATTTTTAGTAAACAGTTTGTGCCTAACAATGAAGACTTCTGTCCATGTGTACTTGGAGAACATGAGTTCCCTGATTCTGGTCCTGTCGCTGATTCTCTTTTCGCTGTGTTTCTCCTTCCAGGACAGGTGTAACTGGTCACAATAAACCAGGGCATCCCAAGGTCTGGGATGGGAGGGGCTGGCAGTACCTCTTTATGCTGGTCTCCTGGTATTGGCAGGTGGAGGTATTTTTAGGCCGAATTCAGGGTAGTAAACTTCAGGCTCATTTTAAAAATCAAAACAATTTGTGGTGGAAACAGAGGGAGGGTTTAAGGAATAACATAATAAATGCTACTATGCCACCTCCTAACCAGCTTACCCAAAGATCTTTTTCTTTAAACCAAGACACATGGGACACCTTTTCCTACCTTCACGACCCAGAATTTCTTTGATTAGCAAAATGGGATCGGTGTTACTGTGAGAACTCAATGAGAGAACATAAATAGGGCAGGTATAGTAGTGCTTGGCATATGGCAAGTTCTCATTAGTTGTAGCTGTTAGTGTTACCACTTGCAATAAGTATAGAGCCTGCCTAGCAAATCTGGCAAGCGCCAGAGCTCCCTGGGAGGGAAGGTGTGATGCAGCTTGCTGAGAGCCAGACAGGGAGCCACAGAGCTGCAGGAAGGAGGCGAAGTCCTTGGCGTTTCCACGTGCAGCATGATGTTTTGTTTGAGCTCTTGTTTTCCTCTCCCGTGGAGGAGGTAGGCACCTGCGTGGTCACCATTCTGAACTCCACCGTGGAGCGACTGACCACCTCCAGTGAAAGTCGGCGGGGCTCTGGTTCTTGCATGCAACCCGTGTTCCCCAAAATAAGTGCTGATCCAGACGTGTAGCTGGGCTACGGAGAAGTCTGCATAGCACACAGGCTGTTCTTTGTACATGTTTTGTTTGTGGCAGGAGATGTTGATTTGATTCTTAAGTAAAGGTGTATGGAGCCCTTGAGCAATGTCAGTAAGACCTTCATGGGCCTTGTCCTGCTCACCATATTCTCTATGGGAAACAAAGCTGTGAAGCTCAAGGCCCCACCAAATCCACTCTTTTTAAAAGATGTCTTTCCTGAGACCCCCAGGCCACACTAAATTCTGTGCTATCTGAAATTCTGCCAATTTATTATTTTTTTTCTAAATTATTCTGTCTCCTGGTCTTGGTTTTAGTGAGCCCCTGGAAGCTTGTCTGACTTCTGCTGCTTCCTTTCACAGTGTAAAGGTGGCTTCCTGTAGAGAAGGGTGTGCTGGGGACCCTCCAATACTTGTTCTTGGGAGTGGTTTTAGTCTTTTTACAGAAATCACCTTGTCTGATGAGCTTCATTTTTAATTTTTTTATTTTTTTTGAGACGGAGTCTCACTCTGCTGTTGCCCAGGCTGGAGTGCAGTGGTGCGATCTCAGCTCACTGCAACCTCCGCTTCCTGGGTTCAAGCAATTCTCCTGCCTCAGCCTCCCAAGTAGCTGGGACTACAGGTGCGTGCCACCACGCCCAGCTAATTTTTGCATTTTTAGTAGAGACGGGGTTTCACCATATTGGCCAGGCTGGTCTTGAACTCCTGACCTTGTGATCTGCCCATCTCAGCCTCCCAAAGTGCTGGGATTACAGGTGTGAGCCACTGTGCCCGGCTGAGCTTTATTTTTAAAGGCAACTTCAGATCTTTTTGGAACTAGGTAGGATTTAAGTCCTAAGAAGAATCATTCAAGTACTATTTTCTTCTAAGACTGATAGGCATTATTGTATTTCTTCAAATCCAAGATGTCTTCCATTGAAAGAGGCACCATTATTCTATGTACCATTGAGAAAGAACACTGCCAATTAAACTGTGCCACCTATCAATTTTAAAACATCCTGATTTCTGAGACGTTAAAATGTAAAGAAAAAAATATGTGTCTCAGAACTGATGAGCTGCAGTGTCTACAGTCAGGATGGCTGGGATGAGTCAGGAGTTAGAATTCAGGTGAGCAGATGTTTGTTCCACTTGGGCTGTTCATACAGTGTTTGACACAGAGACTCAACTCATCACTGCACTTCTCATCTCTCTGAACCCTCCAGTGAGCTGGTGGGTGAGGCATGAGTCCAGTTGGTTTAGCCAGGAATCTGAATATCAGACATAGCTCCTTCTTCACCTTCTCTCCCACACCTTGTCTCTTACCAGTTGATTCTGCCTCTTAAATATCAACCTTATCTGTTCCCATTCCCCCAGTCTCATGACAGTTTCTCTGGGAAATGGTGCAGGCCTCCACCAACCATCTCTTACCTGTTCTCGTCTCTCCCCTTCCAGTTGATTCTCCACAGGGTAGCCAGTCGGATCCCCTTACTGCCCAGCCATGCCTTCTGTGCTCTCCCCTGTCCTAGGAGGATGGCCACAGGCTCCTCTGTGCAACAGAGCCATGCTTTCAATCTCTAGCCTGATCTCTCACCAGTTGCCCTCACATCCTCCAGGTCAGTCGCTGAGCTAATTTCAGTTCCTGGGATTAATACTCCAGGCTCCTTCTACCTCCAATCCTTGTCTGATGTTCACTCCTCCTGTCTGCACAGACGCATGAAGGGCACACACAGACTCACTTCTCCTGTGTCACCCAGCCAACTCCTCAGTATTCCTTAGGTTAGACCCCACTTCCTTCAGGAGCCACATCACCCCTGGTGGGATACTAACCACGCCGTAGGGTCAAGTGTGTCGGAAGTTGCCTGTGTCTGTATCCGTTTCCCTCCTGGAACGCCCTGCCTCCTTTGTTGTGGGGTCTGGCGCAGTGCCTTCGGCACACTGAGCCCAGTTTGCTTGAAAGGATAATTGGTTTATCTTTATTCTACAACTGAGGAGCCTGAATGTGGAAATTAATTAGTTTGCCTAGATTCAGGATTTAAAACCAGGTTCACTAAACACATGATTTTTCCGATCCAACTTCTATGCACAGAGCTTGGAAAGAGACACATGTTCCAAGGGCTTTGGCGTGAAGTCACTTCTGGGCATCAGCTGCATTTGGTTTATCATCTTCCAGGCTTGCTGCATTTCATCCACTGGTTGCAGTTAATTAATTACTCGTCTAAAGAGCTGAACATCTACAGGTGCTCAGTCATTTTTTCCTTTCTCTTTCCAGGGGTCGTCGTATGTGAGTAAGATAAGGTATTAGAGACTATAATGTGGACAGAGGCGGAGCAGCCACAGTCTGCGGGTGACTTGGTCACTTTGGCAACAATGTGCAGTGAGCATTCTGCCCCAATTTTGATTTTCCCAGCATTTTACAATCCTGAAGTCATCTACATTACAGCCAAGTGTCAGAGAGAGAAAGAGCAGGGCTTATCTCACTGTGTTGGAAGTGGAGGCCCAGGGCACTGGAGTTGAGGTTTCTAGAGATTTCCTGCCCCCGGCTGTGGGCTGAGCATCTCTGATGTGTGGGAAGTTTCTGTTATGAAACGTGGTTGAAATGGGGACTGCTAGTACCTGCGGGGGAGCCAGTGGGCGGCTGCTTTCGTTTCCAAGAGGATCCACTTCCTGACTCTGGGAAGCTCTCATGGGATGGAGCAGAAAGACTGCCAGTTCTTTAACAATCAAGCATGCATTAAGCGCCTTCTGTATGCAGGGCCCAGGAAGGTTCAGGAGGGAGAGGCAGATGGGCGCAGAGCTTCGGGGGTGGATGGTGCTGAGCTGCATTCTCACCCAGCCCCTTGGCTTCTGAGTTCTTCGTGCTTCTTGTTGCTTTCTGAAATAAGGATGATGGTCACTTCATATACCAGTTAGGGTGTCTGGTTGCAAAGAACATTTGTTATTATCTCACATAAGAAAACACCTCGAAGAGGGTGCGTCCCGGTTGACTGAATGGTTAACGGCAGCAGGTCAGTTCGGTGGCTCTGTGGGCCCCTGTGGCAGCTGCCATCTGTTGCTTGTCCTGGCAGCTCAAGTTCTCTTGGTCCCTAAATGGCAGCCACATTGCAGACAAAAGCTCCAGAGGCAGAAAAGTGGCCTCTTCTTTGTGTCCCTTTTTAAGAGGGAGAAAAACTTGAGAACCCCTAACAGATTTTCCTCAGGTCTCATTGGCCAGAATTGCCCCCGATTCCTGATAAGAAAAACGGAGTGACCAAGAATGGCCGAGAGACAAATCAAGACTCATTGGCAGGGCTGGGTGCACCCTGTCTCTTCCTCCCGTTACAGCCCCCCTAGCTCCCGAACAGTGCTGGGGACGGCAGTTAGTGGCACCCCCGACTCGTAGTGTGGGAGGGTTTTGAAGCCTTCCCGGTACAGGATGCTGGGGACAGTTCCTGCAGAAGCAGCACAGATGTGGTTTGAGCGCTGCTCTCCTGCCTTCGTTGTCAAAAAGCTTACAGTCTTTGAAAAGGGTGAATGGAGCCTCCCTTGGAGGGGAAATCGGCAGATGAAGGAGGCAATGGTGTGTGTGTTCCAGGATTTTAGGGGGCAGTTACTGAAATAAAACTCTGCCATCTCTGTAGACTGGAGGAAGTTGGTTATCAAGAGAGAAGCAGACTTTCCCACTTAATGAAATGTCACAAAGGCAAAGCCAAGGAGTTTACAGGCAATGTCTGTGGATCTAATTTTCCTACTCTACAGCTGGTGTGTGAACACACATGTGATCCTTTGTAAACTGTAGTTTTAGCCAATAAATCAAAACCCTTGGGAGAGAAGTTCTGGATTTACTAAAGCCTTTATCATCAATACATATCTCTGTGTCTGTGGGTTAGTAATTCTTGCTTAATATTCCTTGAGCAGCAGGCTGGCCACCACCTTTTGGCTCTCTGTCATGTCCCCATCTCTGTTTCTGGGGAGATGTTGAAACCAGCTCTGGCAGTATTGCACCATTTCCTCAGTCTGCATTTGTGCCTTTCACTTTTTGTTGTTCTTTAGAAGAGTGTAGTGGAAAAGCACACTGGTCTCAGAGTCAGAAGATGCAGTTCCTGATTTTGGCACTGCCACTAACAGGCCATGTGGTTCAGGTGGGCCTGCCACCTCTCTGGGGCACATTCTTCACTAATGAGCAGAGACACTGGGTTAGATCCAGGTGATCAGGGCCATCCCCCTCCCATGTCCAAGCAGACACTGCCACTTAATCACAGCTTTCTTCCTCCTTACTGTCTTCCAGCCCACACTCAGCCTTAGAATCCTTTTCCTACAGCCAGGCAGTAATAGCTGATGGATTAATCAAGGTGAAAATAAAGATGAAACTGAGTTTCTGCCCAGAGCTAGATAATCCCCTTGGGTCCCTTCTAGTTTTATAATTTCTCCACAGCAGACTCAACAAAAGCTCCTGCTCTGTCATGATGTCCCCTGGGGTTTGGAGAGCCTTACCAGGCTCCCCAGGGTTTCCATTGGAAACTCTTCCTTGAGGCCATTGGTGTTTTTTTTTTTTTTTGAGACGGAGTCTCGCTCTGTCCCCTGGGCTGGAGTGCAGTGGGCGATCTCGGCTCACTGCAAGTTCCGCCTCCCGGGTTAACGCCATTCTTCTGCCTCAGCCTCCCGAGTAGCCAGGACTATGCCGGGCTGATTTTTTGTATTTTTAGTAGAGACGGGGTTTCACCATATTAACCAGGATGGTCTCGATCTCCTGACCTCGTGATCCGCCCGCCTCGGCCTCCCAAAGTGCTGGGATTACAGGCGTGAGCCACCGCGCCCAGCCTACCATTGTTATTATCAAGGGTTTTTGTGTAAGAGGACCCTGCTAGTGGTGGCTGCCTTGACCTGTTCCCTGAGAAGCTTGCATCTGGCCTGGTGCCTGGAGCATAGCAGAACTCAGGTATTTGTGGAGATGAATGAAGGAGAGTTGAAGTGTGGGGTCTGCATGACAAAGCTTGCCCTCCTGTGTCTCTGCAGGAGGCATCCCGGGACCTCCTTTATGCTTTGGTAAAGAAACCTGCTTCCCTCCTTTTGGATATTGTCAGACTTTTAAAAGTTGTCTCTGGGTTTCTCCTCTGTGAGTTTGCATTTTGGCTCTTGAAAGCCTTAGAAGCAGAGAAAATGGAAATTAAAGCTTCAGGCTGGGAGAGGAGGCGGCTTCATTAGGGCTGGGCCTGGGGAGCTGATGGATGCTGGAAGAGCTGGAGCCTCCCTTCCTGCTGGGCTGCTCTGGTCCCCAGCAACCACGCTGGGCTCTGAGCCACGCTTCCCTCCCTCCATCTCTGCCTGCCGCCTCCCGGCAGCTCCTGCCTGGTCTCCTTTTCCAGCCATCTCTCGTCCTGTATCATGTAGCTGCTGTCTTGAATGTATCCGCGTCTTGTATCCAACTCCTGTCCTGTGTCCATGGAGCCATGCTCTTAATTGCTTTGAGGGTCCACTTCCTTAAGGGAGGGGACCACCCCTCATATTGTCTTATGCCCAATTTCTGCCTCCAAAGAAAGAAAAAGTAAAAACTAAAAGGCAGAAATGAAATCCACAAGCAGACAGCCCGGCGTCACACCCTGGGCCTGGTCGTTAAAGATTGACCCCTGACCTAATCAGTTATGTTATCTGTACATTACAGACACTGTACAGAAAAGCACTGTGAAAATCCCCATCCTATTTTGTTCCAATCTGATTAGCAGAGCATGCAGCCCCCAGTCACGTACCCCCTGCTTGCTCAATCGATCACGACCCTCTCACGCGCACCCCCTTAGAGTTGTGAGCCCTTAAACGGGACAGGAATTGCTCACTCAAGAGCTTGGCTCTTGAGACAGGAGTCTTGCCGACGCTCCCGGCCGAATAAACCCCTTCCTTGTTTAACTTGGTATCTGAGGAGTTTTGTCTGCGGCTGGTCCTGCTACACCTGGCTGAGGGCTCCCTTATAAAGCATCCTGAAAATTCTGGCCATTTCTTTGACCACCCTGGAAAGGGGTCTTGACTTGCCTTCCCTGCCAATAGTGGAAGGAAAAAAACATTTACAGAGCCCCTGCCATCTGCTGGGTAGAGCGTGGGTCATTTAATACAAGAACTCACTGAACGTAACCCTCATAGCAAATTCTCAGTTTACAGATGTGCAAACTAAGCTTCGGGACTGGAGCAGTAGCTCAGCTAGGAGGAGACTGTGTTAGTCTGTTTGCATTATTATAAGGAAATACCTGAGACTGGGTAATTTATACAGAAGAGAGGTTTAATTGGCTCATGGCTCTGCAGGCTGTACGGGAAGCATGGTGCCAGCATCTGCTCTTGGGGAGGCCTCCAGAAGCTTCCAGTCATGGAAAAAGGTGAAAGAGGAGCAAACATGTCACATGGCAAGAACAGGAGCAAGAAAGAGGAACAAGAGAGAGTGAGGGGGAAGGTACCACACTCTTAACCAGTGTGAACTCAGAGCGTAAACTCACTCATTACTGCAAGGCGGGCACCAAGCCTTTCATGAGGGATCCACCCCCGTGACCCAGACACCTCCCACCAGGGCCCACCTCTAGCACTGGGGATCACATTTCAACATGAAACTTAGAAGGGACAAACATTAAACCACATTGGAGCAGGGAACCGATTCTGGGATGACTCCAGGTCTTTGTGTTATATCGACCTGCCAGCTACGCGCAGAAGGGCAACCTCACAGCAGAACTGGGTGGCGGAGTTGAGCCAAGCCCCTGAGTGAGGAGAGGGAGTTCTTCCCGACTGAGTGTGCACCCCCTTCCCCTGCCTCCAGACTTGCTCCTTTGGGGCTGGCCCTTTCTGTTGAGGATATGCGCCTCTGCCTCAGTGGCCTCCTGTTCTTGCTTTCACGTTGCCGCCCCCGCCAGGAAGAACAAGGAGCCTGCCCTTAGATGTGTGAAGCGGATGAAGAACCTCTGCTTGTTCATTTTCTCCTGGAAGAGCTTCTGCTCCATTTTCCCTGTCTTTGGGCATTGGCTCCTGGCTGGACTTGGGGAGAGGGTCTCATTCCAGTCCTGCCCGGGTTTATGTGATAAACCATTCATTTTATCCCCCAACTGGGTGGAGAGCACAGGGCTAGGCACCAATAAAAAGAGCAAGTACTTTGTCCTCCAGGAGCTTACAGTCTGTCCAGAAGGACTTTTTTTAAAATACTTTTTTTTTTTTTTTGAACTGGGCAATCTATTCACATGGTTTAAATGTCAAAAGGTCAAAAGAGAAAAGGTGAAAAGCCCCTCCCCGCCATCTGGTTCCCCACCCAAGAGGCGACCACTACTAATAGTTTTCTGTGTCTCTAAAGCCATTCTGTCTGTGTTGCTCAGTGGCTCTCACAGGGCCCGAGAGGAAAGAAATCAGGACAAGTTGGGGAAGAACTGTCAGACGGCACAGGGCGGCAGCCACGAGGAGAGTGAGATGGGCTTGGGGAGAACAGGCAGGCATGGATATTCTGATAAGGATTCCCAGAGGACTTGGGTATAACTTGCTTTTCCAGCCTCCATCTACTGGTCTGGTTACATAGGCAAGATATTTCCATATAGAAATGAACATAGCAATACAAGAGTTAATAGAGATGAAGATTCAATTCCTAGTACAGCCCAAGGGTGCCCTCACCCAGAAGAGGCAGACAGCAGCTATGGGTGCTATGGCCATGTGGGCCATTGTAAAAGACCTGGGCTTCACAGCTGTGTGACTTTGGTTTCTACCATCAACCTCTCTAGGCTCTTTTTTTTTTAAACTCTTCTGAAACCCTCAATTGAGAGTTTTAAATGTTTTGTTTCATGAACTCTATTAGCAGTTGAAGAAACCCATGGGCCTCTTTAAATGCTTATAATAAAATATATAAGGTTATACAGTAAACAAATTGCATTGAAATTTGGCTGGTTTCTGCACTAGGCGGGCACAGGGGAGCCCTGTTGCATGGTGATTTCTGTTCTGAGGAGGGCCAGAGCCAGGGTCTGGTGACCTTGAACTGTTCTGGGTCTGCACCTGAGAACACCGTCCCCAGGGGACACCAGCTCTCCCCCTGGGGCTGCTTGGGGCTTGGTGGAATTGACTGAGGGAGGAGATGGGGAAGAATTCCCTCCCAAGATTGCTTTTCAGAGAGTCAAATGAAAAATCCATTTTCCCTGATGTGTAGCTTCCCCGCTGTCCCTGTGGGGCCTCTCCTAACTAAAGATCATTAAATATTTCCAGCATTTGGTTTCCAAAAGGTGGCAGCACTGTCCTGGGAAACAGAATCCCAGTGACTTGGGTGGAAGTGTTTGCTGCTAGGTGGATGATGCCTGCAGTTTCTGGCAGCCCTGCCTTGGTTGCCCAGGGAAGGATTCCCAGTGGCCTGCATGAGCTGTGGCTGTGTGACACTTACGTTTCTGGTCACCCGAATCCTAGCCTTGGAGACAGTCTCCGTCCCTGGGCGAGCTTCTGTTCCTGCGCTGCGGTTGGTCCGCCCCACAGAGACCTTTTGAAGGCAGCGACTCAGCAAGCGTCTCAGGACTGCCCTGTCATCGGATACAGCAGGCAGTTGCCTGCCCACCTGCGTAGATGGCTGCCCCTCTCTTTTGGTGTTTGAGGTGGGGGTTCTGGAGGGAGGTGGGCATTTTAAGCAGTGGAGTCTTGAGTGGTCTAGGCTGAGCTTTTTCTTTTCAAACAATTTCACACTGGCTAGGAGCAGTGTCAAGTGTTCAGTGGATTCTGTTTAGGGCGGGTAGGAGGGCTGTGATTTCCAATCCAGCAGAGTCACATCAGACTCCTAAAGGCGGCAGTTGTGGGGTCGTCACCAGGCGGTGATGTGTCTGACGTGCGTCTAGCTGGGAGGAGCCCATTCCTTAGTTGTGAGGGCACAGACAGACGTTCAAGAATCTGCTAGAATTTTGAGCAATAGAAGGAAGAGACCATTGGAAAGGGAACAGTTGAATGTATGTTCTGACCGGTGGTTACAATGGCTTTTATCTTTAAAGTCTTTGCCTATGGGACCAAGACATGCAATCCCTTAGGAAGATCGCATCTGCTATGCACCATTTTTTGATCCAAGCTGCAGATCCTCCATTTCCCCCATCTTCCGTGTCTTCTGTCTTTCACACGTGGATGCACAAATACATATGTACACATTCATTCAACAAATAGAGGAAAAAACCTCACAAGTTTTATTTACTCATTTATTCCAAAAATATTTCCTGAGCTCTTCCTATGTACTAGGCATTGATCCTGGCCCTGAGATATGCAGTCAACAGGAGAGCACACTCACCACCTCTGTGGGGTTTATATTCTTGATGGAGGAGGCAGGCCACGAGCAGATAAACGAATGAGCTAGAAAAATATCCTGTGGAAATGTGCTCTCCAGAGAAGTGATCTTAGGGTATGATAGCATGATGGGGGTGCAGGGAACGCTTCCCCGAGGAGGTGACCAATGAGTCAGTGAAATGTGGCCATCAGGGAATGTGTGCCAAAGCCTCGGGGTAGGCACACACCTGGCATTTTTAAGGAGTAGTAAGAAGGCTGGAAGATAAAGTTAACAGGGGGCAGGGCAGATCCCATGGGGCCTCAGCCTGGGAACGCACTGGACATGGGATAGAGCCATCGAAGGCTTTTGAGAAGGGAGTGATGTGGAAACGTACCTCTGACTCAATTCAGTGCCCCATAATTCCCATGCGGGGCACACACTGTGGCTTTGTTTTGTGAGCCTCATAGAGGGACACGGGAAGGTGGGCGGAGCCAGCTAGTGTTTGTGTGGCATTTAACTCTGTGCTCGGCACACCCTAATGGCTCACTGCATGCATGTCATCTAAACCCTGACGGAACCCCATGAGGAGGGGGCCCTGTTACCAACAGTTCATGCACGAGAAAACCTAGGTGCAGAGGTGGCCCTTCACTCGAGCTTGCCCAGTGGGAGGGCAGAGCTGAGATCCGAACCCCAGCCCTGCAGGCTCCAGGGTCCCTGTTTCCTGTTCCTTCCTGGAAATGGAGTCTCTCGGCAGCTTTGTGGTTGTCATCAATGTATTTTTATCATGTGTGGGACATTTTTATAATTTGAATTTCCTTAACCAGTACTAAGATTGAACCCGTTTTTCCTATGTCTTATCTATTTGTTATTGTGGTAAAATAGATGAGACACAACATTTACTGTTGTAACCATTTTTAAGTGTAAAATTCAGTGTCATTAAATGCATTCACCCTGTTGTGCCGTCATCTCTACTCTCCATTTCTAGAACTTCTTCATCACCTCAAATAGGAACTCTGCAGCCATCAGGCAGTGACTCCCCTTCTCCAGCCCTGCAGCCCCGGTAACCTCCAATCTGCTTTCTGTCATTATGAATTTGCCTATTCCAGATATTTCATATGAGGAACCACACAATATTGCTCATTTGTCCCTGGAGTGTGTTACTTGGCATAATGTCTTCAAGGTTCACCCATGTTGCAGCAGATGTCAGAACTTCACTTCTTTTTTTTTTTTTTTTGAGACGGAGTTTCGCTCTTGTTGCCCAGGCTGGAGTGCGGTGGCACAATCTCAGCTCACCGCAACCTCCGCCTCCCGGGTTCAAGCAATTCTCCTGCCTCAGCCTGCTGAGTAGCTGGGATTACAGGCATGTGCCTGGCTAATTTTGCATTTTCAGTAGAGACGGGGTTTCTCCATGTTGGTCAGGCTGGTCTCGAACTCCCGACCTCAGGTGATCCACCTGCCTCGGCCTCCCAAAGTGCTGGGATTACAGGCATAAGCCACTGTGCCCGGCCCAACTTCATTTCTTTTTATGGCTGTATGATATCTCATTATATGACTATAACACATTTTGTTTCTCCATTCATCTGTTGATGGACACGAGTTGTTTCTATTCTGGGCAGGTGATTACATTGAGATGGGACTTTCCTAGCTACTCACTCCAGTTCCAGGGCTACTTTCTGAAGCCCAGAGAACCTGAGTCTGTCTAGGATGGGTGACCCAGCACGTGTGTGGTCAGGGATGGGTGCTGAGCTTTTCAAGGTAACTAACCTCTTAAAAAAAGACCAGCATGGATACCATAATTTTTCTTGTGCTGTCACCAACTCTAGTTTGGTTCTTTTCCTGTCCATTTCATAGAATCATAGTATTGAATGAGATCTCCAGAGAAGTTATTTCATCATTTGCTTCTAAGCATGAAATCATCTCCTGTAAATAAAAATTTAGTCTGTTCTTGAAAGTTTGCAGAATTTCAAGTGGCTGGGTGGGAGCCCCAAATCTCTGCTGAGTGACTCTGGACAGGCCATGCATAACCAGCCTCAGTTTCCCCATGTGTAAAAAAGACATCAAACCCCTTCTAAGAGATGAATCATCTTTCCTAGACAGGTTAAGAAGTTTCCTCTTAGTTCAAATCTAATTTCCTTCTTGCTACTCATACTTTAGGCCTATTCCTTTCTCAATGAGAAGCAATTGGTCACCATTCCTCCCATCATAATCCTGTATTCCCTGGGCCACGGCTGTGATGTCTGACATCCCTCAGCTCTGATTAAATAAAAAAGTGGAGTTTCCAGGGTCTAAGGCACATGGATTGCAGTTTCCTTCCTGGTTAGTTTTCTTTTCTTTTCCTTTTTTTTTTTTTTTTTTGAGATGGAGTCTTGCGCTGTTGCCCTGGCTGGAGCGCAATGGCACGATCTCAGCTCATTGCAAACTCCGCCTCCCAGGTTCAAGCGATTCTCGTGCCTCAGCCTCCTTAGTAGCTAGGATTACAGGTATGCACCACCACGCCTGGCTAATTTTTGCATTTTTGGTGGAGACAGGGTTTCACCATGTTGGCCAGGCTGGTCTCGAACTCCTGACCTCAAGTGATCTGCCTGCCTCAGCCTCCCAAAGTGCTAGGATTACAGGTGTGAGCCACCACGCCTGGCCCTGGTTGATTTTCTTTTCTTCTCCTTGACAACTGGCGCTACTGTTTGACTGAAAGCCCCCTTCCCTCTGGCATCTAGCCTGGCCCCCAGAGGCCCGGCAGCTCTGAGGTGGCCTCAAGAGAGTTTGGTTTATGTCTTTCCAGGTGACCTGCCACCTCTTTCATCATGAGGAAATCAACAAAGCCTGGCTGTCACCTGCTCACTCCTCAGCTGCCTGCTGTGCAAGAGGAAATTCACACTACACCAATGTCCCCTGAGGCACTAAGCCACTCACATCCGTTTTTCTTTTTCAGAACAATAAATCTGAGAAACCCTGTGCTCCAGCAGGTGCTGGAGGGAAGGAATGAGGTCCTGTGCGTTTTGACACAGAAGATAACGACGACGCAGAAGTGTGTGATCTCTGAGCACACGCAGGTCGAGGAGAAGTGTGGTGGCATCGTGGGCATCCAGACCAAGACGGTGCAGGTGCGTGCAGTCGGGCTGCCCTGCGGTCATGGCTGAGCAGTCCTGGAGACCTTGGTTGGGGGCCTCTTTGGGTGGTGTCTTCATGAGTCAGGACTCTTTCCGTAGCAAGTTAACAGAAACCCAACTCACGTTGTCTTAAATGAGCAAGAGTGTATTGGCTCATGTAGCTGAAACACTTGGGGAAACTGGCTCCAGTCACTGCTGGATCCAGGCCTTGAGGATATAGGGAGCTGCTTTCCCTGGGTTGATCCCCTCTCGGATGGGCTCTCCCTATGGTGCTGGCAGCTCCAGGCTTGCTCCTGATTTGCTGCAACTCCAGGGGTGAGGGGGCCTAGGACTGGGTCTCACCAGACCGTCCCGGGATGTGTTCATTCCTGAAGCAGGGCAGGGTCGCAGGCACTCGAATGGGCCAGGCGGGCTGGCGTCAGGTGCTCTTCCTGTGGGCGGCAGATGTTTCCCCAAGAAAAATGAACACACAGGCACTGATCAGGCCAAATGCAAGAGAATCCCTAGAGCCTCTCAGAGCTGGGGCTCTCACAGTGATTACTTGGAATTAGCTGCTGCAAATCCTTTGTGGGTTGAGTTAGGGCAGGTAAGATCTAGCTATCTCTACATAGATTCTTCTAGATTAAGTTATTGACAGTCTTACCAAGCTGATCTGTGAGCCAGTACTAAACTTCAATGGACTAGGTGGCCATCAGCCCCAAACTCTTTCTCCTCCAGCTTGCCATGGTGGCTGATATTTTCTTAGAGATTTATTTCTTGGGATGACTTTTGGCTTTTTCTAGAGGAACTCAGAAAGTTGTATTTGGAAGGAGCTGGAGGTAGAGGTCTGGGGGCCAGCACTCTTACTGGGGTGGGGCTGGGTAGCAGCGAGGGAGGCGCCAATGGGAGATGGCTCAGGCCGGCCCTGCTGGTGCTCCTGCCACAGTCACTTCTGCCAAAGTTTTGAAGCCTTTCAGAGTCAGGAGGCCAGCTGCCATTTCTCAACCCAAAGCAACACACTCTGACCAGGATCAAGTTGCTAAGAAAAGTTCTCTGATTGCCAGTGTTTGGCCAACAAATAGATTCTCATCTTCCTCTCACCAGGACATCGTGGGAAGGGGTCCTGTTTGTGAGAGTGTTTAAAGGCAGGAGCTTGGTGCCTGACTTCTTGGCATTTCCTGCCTCTCCTCCCTCCGGCCTCTCCCCACTTCCCTCTCTGTTCCTGGTTTTATCAGCACTGTGTAGCATCTACAGGGGTCTGGAGTGATATGCACGGGGCAGGGGGCCCTCTCAGCTAGGTTCTCCCAGTCCAACTTTGCTACTGTTTAAGGTTTTCATTAGGATTTCAGTTGTTTCCATAATCTGTGATGGAGGGAATTGGGAGGTGATCTTACGTATCGTATGATCTTTGCACAGCACTGTAGACCTAACTTCACTGTATCCCACACTCTAGAATCTCACTTTGATGCCACCAGGTTGGCCGTTTACTTGGGAACGTGTGTACTGATGCCAGCAAGGATTGAATCCCCCCATCCCCCATGCTGGCTGGCTCCTCTGTTCCACTTGGTTCAGTGGACATTGCTCAGCATCTCTTATGTACAAGGCACGAGGCTGGCTGCAGTGGGGAACAGAGCAGCTGGGAGAGCCCGAGTGCACAGGTGGGAGTGTGCGCTTTTGCCCACAGGTATCAGCGACGGAGGATGGGAATGTCACCAAGGACTCCAACGTGGTGCTGGAGATCCCAGCTGCCACCACCATTGCCTACGGTGTCATTGAGTTATACGTGAAACTGGACGGCCAGTTCGGTGAGTGCCACCCTCCTATGGGTGCTGAGGGACCCCCAGCAGAGGATCCCTCAGCAGAGGGACTTGACTGCTTTCCAGAGGACTCGACTGCTTTGGAGACTGTGGGAAGAGAGGGAAAGAGGTCTGAAGAGCGTAGATTGTCCCAAGACATGGTCCCTGGACACATGGGCTGCACTGGGGGAGGGGTGTGGTGAGGGATGCCTGGAGCAATGCCACCCTCTCCTCCAACATTGGTGTGGGGCGAAGTTCCACCAGCACAGTAGAGCATCAACCTGGGCTCCGCATCAGACACACTGGGCATCAACCCTGGTGCCATGATGTCCTATGAGGTCTCAGGCAAGTTGCTGAATCTTGCTGAGTCTTGGCTTCCCTGTCTCTGGAAGGTGAAGGGCGTTTCTTCACAGGGCTGTGTGAAGATTTAATGAGATGAGGCCTATGAAGCGCCTGGCACAGTGGTCATTTATTAATTCCTCCACCTTTGCTATTAATAGCATTATCATCATTATTGTTACCCCACCTCCTCTCCACAAGTATGAAGCCAGACATGCTGAACTTGACTTTTCTCTGCTGATCACGAGTGTGTTCAAAGCGCAGAGACCCAGCTGTTGTCACGGAAGAAAATCCAAGCTTTGGTTCAGCGTGTCTGCTCACTTTAGGTGTTCACAGCCCCTTCCCTCCTCATGTTCCCAATGAGAAGAGGTTGTGTTCACTCATGAAAGCTGTGTGACCGCTCCTTAGGGACATGAGTGGGTAAATGTAACATAATAAATTGTGAAGTTTTTTAGGTGTGACAATGGTATTATAGTTATATTTATAAAAATGAGTCATCCTATCTTTGAGAGATGTACACTGAAACATTCACGGATGAAATGGTAATATGTCTGTGGTTTGATTTAAAAATATTATGAGTGGAGCATAAAGGGTGTGAGCGTGGGCAGCTGCCGAGGGAAGGAGGCTTGGCTGAGAGGGGACAGTGGCTGAAGCTGGCTGATGGGCACACACTGGTTCACGCTCCTCCTCTCTATTCCTGTGCAGTTTGACATTTTCTGTAACAGCAGTTTTTAAAAGGGCCGTGATAGACCACGCACATGCCTGCTGCTGCCTCCTGCTTCTCCCCCATTTGTGGAAGGCGGGTGGGGGGCAGTCTCCCGTGAGACAGCTCCTGCCCTCGCTAAGCCCACACGAGTCACTACGCCATTCAGCAGCCACTAGAGGGACTCAAACAGAATGCTCAGTGTCCTCGTGTGCTGCTGTCCACAAGCTGAAGGGTGTTGAGGATCCCTAGGAGAAACAGGCGAGGCACAGAAGGAGTGCACGGAGTCTCCCTCTCTCATTCTGCAAATGAAGAAGCCTGCATTTTAGGGCGGTGAAATGATTTATCTGAGGTGACAGAAAGAGAAAGTGTCAGTTTGAAGCAGTTGGTCAAAGAGGTCGGTCAGGGACCAAGAAATGCTGAGAATACCAGGTGTTGTGGCTTCCTTGAGGCCCGTAGTTCCAAATTTGTGTACTCTGGGGCGTTTTCGTTATTATTGTCATCCTTCTCTTTGAAAAGACTTGTCTTCCAAAAAAAGTGCATCATGAAGAGGATCAAATTGTTCTTCTAGTCTCTGTTATCTGTATGTGGTAAGTAGGGTCACCATCTGCACTTTTGGGTTTCTAGCCCCCCTATGTCTGCCTTGGTGGTCCTGTCCAGTCTTACTGATGGCCAGTGATGAATGTGTCACTCCCCCGCAGCTTACTGAGGTATGATTGACACACAGAAACTGTATGTTTAAGATGTACAAGTGATGATTCAATAGACATAGACATTGTGATGGGATTACTACTGAGTCAAGCTAATGAACACATCCATCACCCAGCATGGTTACCCTTTGCATGTGTGTGGTGAGGACACTTACTGTCCACCCTCTCAGCAAGTCTCAAGTAAACACTGCAGTACTATTAGCTATAATCACCATGCTAGATCCCCAGAACTTACCAGCTTACAACTGGAGGTTTGCATGCTTTGACAACATCTCCCCATTTCTCCCAGCACCTGGCAACCACCAGTCTACCCCCTGCTTCTGTGAGTTCAGCTTTTTTCAGTTCCATGTATAAGGAAGACCATGTGGTATGCATCTTTTTGTGCCTGGGTCATTTCATTTAGCATCCTGTCCTCTGGGTTCATCGAGGTTGGCACAAATGGCAGGCTTTCCTTCTTCTTCATGGCCAAAAAGTATTCCATTGTGTAAACACATCAATTTTCTTTATCTATTTGTCCATCAACAGACAGTTACGTTATTTCCGTATCTTGGCTGTAGTGAAGGATGCGTCACTTCTGTAAGGCTTTCTGAAATCTTGGCACGCACCTGAGGATGCCCAGGAGTGCTCTGCGGACCCTTCGGTGGCGGGGACCCAGGCCTGGGCTGCCACTCTAGGTGGTGGTCCCCATGCGAGCTTCCTCCTGTTTGTCCCAGGAGGTGACCAGACCCTGCCCTGATGCAGCTCTGTGGAGGTAGCCTCTCTTTCTCAGATGGGGTTTGAAAGACACACAGCCTTGTTCTGGCAGGGCTCTCCTGTTTGCATTTCAATTTCAAGGCTTTTATCTTTTCCAGCTTCCACTGTCTTTGAAAATAAACTCCTCTTTGTGCTGCTGAGAAGAGGTACCCTGGAGATATCTCGGCCTTCCCTTGGCTCGTTCTGGATCCTGGCCTAGAAGGCAGCTCCGTGGCTCCTTCCTATGGTGGCTTGGTGGTCAGGCCATCGTTCTGGGTGATTCACTGCCTGATTTTAAACCAGTTCTGCTATTTCTTTTCTTTTTTTGCCCATCCGTTTTCTGTTGCTCTTGCTACAGAATGTTGTGGTATAGCTTCATAGACATAAACCTGCAGTGGTTGGAAGGGCCCTTGAGAAGACATGCCTGCTCTCTCTCCCTACCTTCCTGGTGGGATTGCATTTGACAGAGATCCTGGTCATCCTTTGAAACCTCGAAGGGAGGCAGACTCCATCTGTATCCCGGCCAGGTGCTTCAGCCATGCCAGCTGCAATGAGACCCTTTCCTTCACCCACAGCTCCCCTCTCAGGAGACACTTATGCCCAATCAGAAACACCCTTTCATTCTCTTGACCTTCTGCCTTGCACTTTTATATATCTTGGCATTTGCTAGCGTCCTTCAGCACCAGCTTCCAGTTGGATGCCTTGTGGGCGTGAACCTGTTTCCCACGCTGCACCTGAATCTGTGCACGTCTCCCCACTGGCCCTAATACCATCTCCCTGCTTCCCCACCTCGCTTTCCTTAAAGACAGGGCCTTGCTCTGTGACCTAGGCTGGAGTGCAGTGGCGGGATCATAGCTCACTGCAACCTTGAACTCCGGGCTCAAGCAGTCCTCCCACCTTGGCCTCCCAAGCAGCTGGGACTACAGGGGCTCTGCCACAGACTCGTAACTGGCTACTCTGATTCTTTCCTGTCTGTTCCATCCCAGCAGTGTAGCTAATGGGATTGTTTTAAAATTGACCACTTCACTCACCTGCTCAGACACCCTTCTGTGGCTCTTTGTCCCAAGAATGCAGTCTGCACCATGTCATGCCTTATGGGCCAGCCCAGCATGGGTCTCGTGCCTTCCCTCTGGTCACAGTGCCACTTGCCCCGTGATCTCACTGAGGTCTGGGGCATGGCACACCTTCTCCCACCCCCAGGCCTGCTGCGCCTCTCTGGGCGTGCTCTCTGCCTCTTTTGCTCCTGCCCAACCATCAGATGGCTTTTCTGGTTCTCCTTCCCTGTGACGGGGTTCAGGACATGCAGTCCTAAGATATTTTAAAGTGAAGGAATTTGAAAAGATGACAGAAGCAGGAAGGTCACTGTGACCTTCCCCTCACCCTTCTCCCTGTAGCAGGTCATAAAACCTCTGAAGGATTTTCCAACCTTACCCTGATGCAGGTTACAGACCCTCAGGGGAGAGGTGCCGTCCCTCTGCCTGGAGGAAAGGAGCAGCCGTGTCTCCCGACACAGGACACAGAGAGGTGAAGAGACAGGCCTTGCTGAGTTCCTGGATGAATGGCCTTTCCATCATATGCTCTGCCCTGCCACATTTCTCCACCACTGTCCCTCAAACCTAGCATAAAAGTACTCAAATTTAACTATTTTTTCACATGTTCATTTTCTTATGAAGGCTTCCATGTCATGTAAAACTGCTATTCGGTAAAGTTGCGTGCTTTTCCCCTTTTTTTTTTTTTTTTTGAGACTGAGTTTCACTTTTGTTGCCCAGGCTGGAGTACAATGGTGCGATCTTGGCTCACCACAACCTCCGCCTCCCAGGTTCAAACGATTCTCCTGCCTCAGCCTCCTGAGTAACTGGGATTACAGGCGTGCACCACTATGCCCGGCTAATTTTGTATTTTTAGTAAAGACGAGGTTTCTCCATGTTGGTCAGGCTGGTCTCAAACTCCTGACCTCAGGTGATCCGCCCGCCTCGACCTCCCAAAGTGTTAGGATTATAGGTGTGAGCCACCGTGCCTGGCCTCTCTTGTTAATCTGTCTGTTGTGATAGGGGCCTCAGCCATGAACCTAGGATGAGCAGAAGGAAAGATGTTTTTCCTCCCCTCCACCCGCTGGTCACTCTGGCCTCAGCCCTGTTCAACCGCTGTCCCCACTTTTACCACACTCATCGTCAAGGCCTGGTTGTAGTCCTTTGTATCTGTGGCTGTGAGCACGGGGCCTGGTATAGGGAATTTTAAAGATTTACATTGTTGCATATTTGCTGGCTGGCTGGCTGGGGATGGATGGATGAAAAGAATGAAGGAATTAATTGGTGGCGCCCTCAGGAAGCTATGCATGGGTGAAGGTGAGAGTGTGGTGTGTGGTTGGTGCTGTGGATTCTTAAAATGCCAGTTGGTTCCACATTATTTTGGGGACCTGGCAGGGCTTCTGGCAGAATTTGAGGCTGTGTGAATGGTCAAGGCTCCTGTCCTCAGGGAACAAAGTTATGACCTAGGTGCTGGTTCACACTCCTGCACCCCTGTGGCTAAGCGCAAAGTGTGGAGGAGTAGGGTCAGCCTGAATGCTGGTGTAGGCCAGGTGGGTAAAGCCCAGGGATCGTTTCCTTTGTCTTTAGACAGCCATTCTTCTTTTCTTTTCCATTCTATCTTTATGAGCATCATTAATGCCCACAAGCAAATGAAAATATTTGCTAATACTCATGCCTTCTACATTTCAGCAAATACGGGGCCCTGCCACATTTTTATTCCATAGCCTTTGCTTACGTACACAAGTTAGTAAATAGAATCATAAAGAGAATGCTAATTCTTGAGCTCATTTACTGTTTCTGCTTAGCAAGGACGTAATAACTTACATTTTTATCTACACCTTAGATACCTTAGCTGGGTTCTCAAATATGGAAGTGTTTGAGAAAACATTTCTTTGCCTTTTTTTTTTTTTTTGGAGACAGGGTCTTGCTCTATTGCCCAGGCTGGAGTGCAGTGGTGCGATCTTGGCTCACTGCAACCATCGCCTCCAGGGCTTAAGGGATCCTCCTACCTTAGCCTCCAGAGCAGCTGGGATTACAGGCATGTGTGACCATGCCCAGCTCATTTTAAATTTTTTTGTAGAGACGGGGTCTCACTATGTTGCTACTCTCAAACTCCTGGGCTCAAGCAATCTGCCTGCCTCAGCCTCCCGAAGTGTTGGCATTACAGGTGTGAGCCACCATGCCCGGCCCTTTTTATTATTTAAAAAACTTTTTATCGCCTGGAGCAGTGGCTCACACCTGTAATCCCAGCACTTTGGGAGGCTGAGGTAGGTGGATCACTTGAGGTCAGCCTGGCCAACATGGTGAAACCCCATCTTTACTAAAAATACAAAAATTAGCCAGGTGTGGTGGCAGGTGCCTGTAATCCCAGCTACTCGGGAGGGTGAGACAGGAGAATCGCTTCCAGCAAACGGAG
This sequence comes from Pan paniscus, assembly GCF_029289425.2. Classification (NCBI taxonomy): domain Eukaryota; kingdom Metazoa; phylum Chordata; class Mammalia; order Primates; family Hominidae; genus Pan; species Pan paniscus. The sequence goes on along the minus strand of NC_073255.2, from coordinate 29,568,371 downwards.
GTTGTAGTGAGCTGAGATTACACCACTGCACTCCAGCCTGGACAACAGAGTGACTCTGTCTCAAAAAGAACAAAAACAAAACAACCAAAAGCAAACCTTTTTATTATGGACATTTCCCACATGTTAAAAAGTAGAGAGAATAATGTAGTGAGCTCCCATGTGCCCACCATCCAGCTTCAGTGACTAGGGCAATTCATGTTTTAGCCATAACTTCACCATCTCCTTCCTCTCCTGCTGGATTATTTTGAAGCAAATCCTAGGCATTATATTGTTTCATCTGTAAATATTTTAGTACCTTGAAATGATAAGGCTTTTGAAAAAAGACTAGCTTTGCCTTCGTAGAAATAGATTCATAGAGAATGTATTCTTTTGTGTTTGCCATTTTTCACTCAACATGTTTGTGAAATTCATTCATATAATTGCAGACATCAGTATTTTATTTTTTATTGCTGTGTATTATTCTGTATATTATAGAAACATTGATTTCTTAAAAATATAATCACACCTAAATATACTGGCAATACTTTTAAAATATTATCAGTGTTCAGATTTTCCTAGTTGTTTTGTGCATGTCAGGTTTCATTTGTCTGTTTAGAATCAGTTTGTTCAAATCAGGATAAAATAATATTTCCAATGTTTTACAGATTGTGTCCAGCCTGTTCAGAGAGTATATATTAGGGAGCTTTATGTAAGAACAGCCATTTCCTTATTTGTTGGAAGTGGCTGGGCTTTTGGTCAAGCAACATAATGTGTGTAGGGATCGAATTTTATGGGGAAGATGGATGGGTCTTCTGCTCCACTGAGTTACGTCTAAGATGTGCCATCAAGGCTGGGCTGACCCTGTCCAGACTTGTTGGCACACCTTAGACTCAACTTTACCTAACTTGTCCTTTTCTCCTGCACTACAGAGTTCTGCCTTCTCCGAGGGAAGCAAGGTGGCTTCGAGAACAAGAAGAGAATTGACTCTGTCTACCTGGACCCCCTGGTCTTTCGAGAGTTTGCATTCATAGACATGCCAGATGCTGCGCATGGGATATCTTCCCAGGATGGACCATTAAGTGTTTTAAAGCAAGGTATTGCCAGCAGGGCAGGAGTAGTGGGCAGTTGAGGGCCAACTGAGCCCTGTATCCCAAGAGGTGGTGTGGCCTTCAGCATCAGTGACCCCTCAGTGACTCACAGAAAACATATGAGAAGAGAGGTGATGCCGCCGAGACCCAGTCCACTCGGCAGGACTCACCTCGGTTGGATCTTAGGGAGCCCCAGGTTGTGGGTGCTGTATGTTAGGAAGGGTGGGGAGAATGACGCTCCATGGGGTAGAGGTCGGAGACTGAAGAATGAGGCAGTCAGGGGCTTGGCATTTTTCTTTCATTGTAAGCACAGAAGCCCTGTTGACTACTAAGAATGGCTCATCAGCCGCGAGGATGGAGAACCCGTTTTTGCATCTGTTTTGTTATATTCTGGGCTTCATTGTCAAGACAAGCAATGCTTTGTCAGCCTTGCAAAATGCTCTCTTGGAGGCTCTTTATCCACATGGCATGGACTGCATGGTGCCAAAGAGGAAGAGGGGCCATGCCCAGGATGTGCCTGCAGCAATTCCTTTTGCTCCTCACAGCGTATTGTGCTTTAGAAAGCTGGTTTCTTTTGTCGGGGATGTGGGGGCGCAGCATATAGGAGGAGATGGGCAAGGAAAAGGGGAAACAAATAGGTGAGAGCTTAGCACAAAGAGCTAGGAACCGCTCCGTGTGCGCACTGGCTTGGAGGGTAAGCACAGAAGCCCTGGTGACTACATCTGTGGAGCTTCGATGAGTCCCAAACCAGGATGCTTTTGTAGCAAAAATGTCCGTATTTGAAGAAATGACAACAAAGGCCCAATTTTAATATAAGGCTTTCCTATCTTGGCTTCCTTGAGATGGATAAGTGGGTGCAATTTTCAGCTGCCACTTGAAGGATTTTGTCATTGTGGGTTAGAACCACAGCAAAATGGCCCTGCAGCCACTGGGGAGCAGAAGGCAGTCCCGTGCTGCAACTTCCTTCTGTCCTGCCTACAGGCCCACCCTTCGAGTTGGCCATTCTGGTCAGCAGGGGTGCAGTGGGAGCTGGGTGTGCGACTGGACCGACCAGGACAGCTTCTCTCTTCAGGCTGGGACTGGTAAAGACAGTTGTGTGTATAGCAGAGTTTTGAAATATGTTGGTTACTGATGTTCTGTGTTCCTCTGCGTGGGGCTTTATACAACTGCTAGTTGGAATCGTCCATCCTCATGGGTGGTACATTGATGTATTAGTGTGCATCCCTGCATATGAAACCTTTATCAAATCTTTAAAAATAAAATCTCCACTAGACTTAATTTACAGGAAGCTTCTGAGTATCTTAAAAACAAACAAACAAAAAAACCAAAAAACAAAGAAAGGAAAAGAGATTCTAAGGGGAGAGGCCCCTAAGCATCCTGCAGAGGGAATAGCTTCGGGGACTCAGTGCTCAGCTTGAGGACTCATGAAGAAGCAAAGGCTAGAAAAAGAATAGCTGTGCTTGCCATGAAAATAGGGTGCCAGCCCCTTTAAAAATGGGCATTAAATATTAAAGGATAGAAAATCTGCAATGTACTACAAGAAAGGACATGAAAAATAATGTATTTTGGCATTTGTATGGCTCTAAAGCATTGTAAAAGCACTGACTTGTTTAGTAATTCAGCTTTGATAATTTACTTCTAGAGAAGTCATGCTAAAGAAGAATTTAAATAACTTTTCCAGAAAATAATTGATTAGACTTAATGTTTAGTGAGTCATCAGAGAAGAGTGAAGCTTGAAATACAAAACTTGGCTTCCCTCTTTCTCTCTCTCTCCTCCCTCCCTTTGGTTATTGAAAAATATGCAGGGTGGCGTGTAACTTGATGTTTATTTCTGAGTTCCATGACTGACTATGCAGCTGGGAATATCCATGAAAGAACTGATGACGATTAGGTATAAAAAGCAGGAGTTGCTGTCCGACGTCATGAGATGTGCATCGCGGTCATGAGACTTGGGTGTGCTTTGTTTTCACAGCGACCCTGCTCCTGGAGAGGAATTTCCATCCATTTGCGGAGCTGCCTGAGCCACAACAGACAGCTTTGAGTGACATCTTCCAGGCGGTCCTATTTGATGATGAACTACTCATGGTCCTGGAACCAGTGGTGAGCCCTGAGACATCTCAAGGCAGTGTTTTCACTGGGGTTTTCTGGAACAGGGGACGAGGCAGGATGGAATTGTGTTAAAGGTTCCCCCACCTCCTTTTCTCCCTACAGCTGTCTCTTTTCTGACTCTTGGGTCCTGCGTTTTCTAAGTGCAGACAGGTAGCTGGCATCTGGTAGAGGGAGGTGTTAATTTCCTAGGGCTGCCTCAACAAACCTGAGGGCTTAAAAAAACAGAAATTTATTCTCTCATAGTTTTGGAACCCAAAAGTCCAAAATCTAGGTGTCTGCAGGGCCACACTTCCCCCAGAGGATCTAGGAGAGAATTCTGCTGCCTTGTCTCCTTCCAGCTGCGGATGGCTCCTAGTGTTCCTGGCTCATGGCAGCAGCACTCCAGCCTCTGCTCTGTCTCCATGTGGGCTTCCCCTCTGTGTGTGTGTGTGTCTTCTCCTTTACTGTCTGTTATAAAGGCACCATCAGTGGATTTAGGGCCCACCCCAATCTAGGATGATCTCATTTTGATTTCCTTAATTTAATTACATCTGCAAAGACTAAGGTCACATTCTTAGGTTCCAGGTAACATACGTTGGGGGGCCACTACTCAGACTACTGCAAGGGGGTCGTGTGGTGGAATCTATAAAGTCAGCCTGTTCCATTTAGAACAGAGAAATAAATAGGCTTTTGCACTGTTCTGTTTTGCAGCAGAAGGATATCCTGGGGAGGTCAAGTTCCTTAACTCTTAGTTGTACAAATGGTGAGAGCCACACAAGCTGCCAACCCTCCAGCCACCCAGATTCTGTGTCCTCCCTTTCTTAAGGCTGAGGCTTTATAAACCTGATTTTGACTACAGTTTTGTTTTTTGTTCTTTTGTTTTTCTATTATATTATGCAGGGAGTTTGAATAACTGATTTAGTGCTTTATGGTTTCCAGGGAAGTGTTCATATTATTTTTCCCTCTTGAAATTAGATTGTGCCGAAAGAGCCTGGGTATCAGTGATGGAACCTGTTACTGAAACAGTCCCACAGCCCAGGACATTTGCATTCTAGAGGGTGGGGAGCTCAGCTCCAGGGAGAACAGTGTTTTAAAAAGCCCATTGACTTCTACTTCCGAAAATAACTTCTTCCAAGAGGAAAATGTCAGGCCAGCACCCTGTGGAGAGAGCCTCAGCTGCCCTGTCAAATGCTGGAGAAGCAAGCTGCCCGGCTGGTGGCGAGGGTGGGGTCAAGCTTTCAGATGATCGGATCTGGACACCAAGGCTGTGGGTGGTGCAGAATTGGCGGGGTGGTCCGAACTGGCTCTCCAGCAGGGTCGCCTCACTCCACAGCAGGCCCTGTGGGGACAGATGCAGCTGCCCAGTGCCCGGTGGGAATGTGGCCGGGGGCTGGAGCGCCTAGCTTAACGCATGAGAACCAAGACAAGACGATGCTTGAACATCGCCCTCCCCAGTTCTGTGTAACCACTTGTTTCTGGTCCCTGGCACTACCCAACAGACCCTGCCCTGGAAGGTTCTATGCCACAGTTCCAGCAGGTACGCCCCCAACCCTCGTGGGCCAGGTTCAGCTTACTGTCCCGTCAGTGAAATGTAGCCACCAAGGATTAGCAATTTCAGAACGTAGAGAAGAGCTGCGGGTCGTACTTTCCTCGGGGGAGTGGGAAGGGCTGGGGCTTGTGTGTACTGTGAGCGGAGGCCCCAGCTGTGGCGCTTGGTCTCCAGCTGTGTCATGACCCTTCTTCTTCCCTGCCCTACAGTGTGATGACCTGGTCAGCGGCCTCTCACCCACAGTGGCGGTGCTGGGGGAGCTGAAGCCCCGGCAGCAGCAGGACCTTGTGGCCTTCCTGCAGCTGGTGGGGTGCAGCTTACAGGGTGGGTGTCCGGGCCCCGAGGATGCGGGCAGCAAGCAGCTGTTTATGACAGCCTACTTCTTGGTCAGTGCCCTCGCAGGTAAGGAGAAAAGAAAATGAAAGAAATGGCTGCTGCTGCTTTAAAATGCTTTGCCTACTATCTATGCTTCTGGGGACACAGAGGTGGTAACTGTGGAAGATATGGTACATACAGGTCCTTCCCTTCTGGTACAGGGAGGGTAAGAGGTGGGAGGCTGATGGGAAACCACAGACTCGAGACCAAAGGGGGCCTTTCCATCCAGCACAAGCCTCCCTACTCTCCCGGAGGGCCCTTCTCCCTCCTCCCCCAGGGAAGGCCACAGTGGGTGCCCCCTTGCCTACAAAAGCAAGCATCTCCCTGACAGGCTGTGGTTCACTCCGGAGTCCCAGCAGAGCTGAGTGGCAGCGACTTTCATTTGCCAACTGCTCTCCTCCAGCATTTCAGTCCTTCTGATCTTTGCAAACTTGTTATTCCCCACCCTGCGTGCTCCTGTCTGGGGCAAGGGGGCTGTGGAGAGCATTCAACCATCCAATGTACTAGGCTGGGAGGCAGAGCTGTGGCTGGGCCCAGATGCACAGCTTCTGCACTGGTCCTGAAATGGCATCCCAGGGGAGCAGCCATCCAGTTACTGTGGAACAATCTCTGCCACCTCTGTACCCCTCCCATCCGGAACTCGCCATGCCACAGTGCCTGTCACGAGGAAGCTGGGCTTCCTATTCCCTCTCAGAAAAGCCAGTTGTGGCAAACCAGTCCCCACAGCTTCCCTTCATGGTGACACTAGTCAGGACACATAGTTTCTGATACATTCCGGGTTCCTCCCTAGCACCACACAGAAACAGACCCAGTAATCTTCAGTTTTTAAAGAATTAATCTGAGAGAATGCCTCTCCCAACTCTATGTGCTGATAAATATATGCTCTGTCTTGTTCCAACTCATGGATAAATATAGTTTTGACTGGTAAACTGAAACAGGACATAAGACAGAGCCCTGCGGAACTCCACTAGAGACTTTCTCCCAATGTTAACATCCGGGTATTAGAGTCTTTCAGAACAGGCATTCTGTCAAGAGCTAATACACAGGCCAGAGTTCTCCGACTTGTGAGAGGTCTTTTCTTCATATACCCCATTACTTATTGCAGCATTTCTATCAATAGCCTGGATCAGTGATGCCAAGTAGGAAACACAGGGCCAGCATCATGAAAGCACCACAGTCCCCTTCTACTTGAGCCTAGACACAGCATCAAATTCTCTGCAACTGGCTGGGTGTGGTGGCCCCCATCTGTAATCCTAGCGTTTTGGGAGGGTGAGGTGGAAGGATCACTTGAGCCCAAGAGTTCAAGACCAGCCTAGGGAACATGGCAAGACCTCATCTGTACAAAAAATAAATTAGCCAGGCATGGTGGTGTGTACCTCTGTAGTCCCAGCTACTTGAGAGGCTGTGGAGGATTGCTTGAGCCCAGGAATTCAAGGCTGCAGTGAACTATGGACGCCATTGCAGTCCAGCTTGGAAAAAAAAAAAAAATCTCTGCAAGCTTGCACACAGGCAGCAGGCCACCCAGTTGACACATAATGTGAGACTGACTTGCTGTTTCTGAATTGGAAACTCAGAGGTAGTGAAATCTTTAGGTGCAGCTGGCAATGTCTAAATTTTTCAACCAATCCTGCCCTTTATTTTTCTGAACTGTGATCTCATTTATATGTCAGTCCCAGTGGAGGCCAGGCTGGCATACAGCCCTTCCATTTGTGCTCTTGCTAATCCTCCGCCCTTCTGAGTTGATTTTTTTTTTTCCTCTTAATATAATCTTCTCTCCTTAAAAACTGAGGAAAGTGCTGGAATAGAAAATGGGGTCTTCGTAGGTCCTCACACCAGTTTCTGGCTAATAGCTGTTTTCAGCACTTCAGTCCCACATGTGACCTGTCTCCTGGGAAGCTTCCTCCACTATTTTGTAACCTTAAGCAACTCCAAAGGTCTCAACTCCTTGGATTCTATTTGTAAAATACAATTGGTTATGGAAGAGCAATCAAAATAATTTCAGTTCAAGAAACATTTAACAAGCTTATACTATGTTTTAGGCAGTGCTAGGTAAATATCAAGTCTTGGCCCTCCAGGAAATCAGAGTCAAGTAGTAAAATTAGTGGGTAAGCTCGGTAATTTAGATGCTGTTCTTTCATTTCTGTGCCCCTAGCACCTAGTGTACCGCACTCAAGATAGCAGCTAAATGGGTAATATGGGACTCAGGTATTTCCAAGAATAAGATTTGAGGATGATGGTTACCTGGGTCCCAGGAGCCACCCTGGAAAGTGAAGGCAGGGCAGTAATGGCAGATGAGATGGCTGGGGACAGAGGCTCAGCTGGATACGCTAGGCCACATAGGCTTTCCGTCTTCATCTTCCTGCTTTGGGGTAAGAGACTACTTGAGAAACTGTGGATCTTCTCTTCAGACAAATGCATACACATTTGAATACCACATTAGGTTCTCTGAAAGAAGCATCCCCCTGGCTGCTGCCCCACCCCCTTAATAACCTACACTCTCTCTTGAGAACAAGCCATGTACTCTCTGGGTCACACCTCAACAACACACTGTCTTTACAAATAAGGCTGCTAATACATGGCAGGAACAACTGAGTTCCTAACCAGTCCCTCGGCTACCTGATTCAGCAGGTGACTCATTCTTTTTTGCCTTTTCAGCTCAAAGCTTGTACCCCCAAGGGACTATGGTCCTTTTAAGAACTGTATCTGTGTTTTCCCTGGGAGGTGTTTAATATCCACTTTGAATAACACTGATCTGGCATTCCCTTCCCTGGGGCTTGGCAAGGGCCCTTCTGGTGCAGCCCCTAGCCTGGCACAGCTCTGCTCCAACCTTTCTGCTGTTGCTGCTCCTGGCCTCAGGCCACACTGCATTGATAAAGCTACACTGCATTTTCCTCCCCAGAATGATTGGTGATGGGGTAGAGCCCTTTATAGTTTACACAGTATTCTGACATATGCAAAAACAAAACTATGGTAAATGAGGAAACTGAGGCTGAGAGAGGTGTACCTGAGGCTGCAGCCTGAATGTGTGGAGGGTCTCAAACATCACTCTTCTGTCACCAGATGGCAGGGTCTGCTTTTCCATGCTGTTTCCTTTCCTTCCCCCAGAGTCTGGGCAGTTCTTTCCATTTGGTAAATTCAATGTCAAGGAGTATCCTCTGTGGAATGCAGAGCTGGCAGCTGGGTTCCTACATCTGTTTTCTACAAGGTCTTTGCTGCCCATTTAGCACCATTCATTCACTAACTCAACAACTGCTGAGTACCTCCCCTGCCTGGCTGGCGGGAAAGTACTAAAATATAAGTTAGGTGCCATCCAGGGGCTGGCTCTGTTCCCATGGACTTGTTTTTTTGGACTGTGACTGTGATTTTTCTCTCCTGCAGAAATGCCAGATAATGCAGCAGCTCTGCTGGGCACTTGCTGCAAACTCCAGATCATTCCCACACTGTGCCACTTGGTAAGTAACCTCCCAGATGGGACCTTAGAATGGATAGGAATGGGGAAATGATGAGGGGGTAGACATCCAACAGCCGGTAAAACACCTCTAGGACTTATCCACAACAGCTCTTCAAGACAGATTAAGTAAGTATTGTTATTAACCCCATGGGAAGACTGAGACCCAGAGGAAAATTTGTCCAAATAACTTGTTAGCAGGTCCAGGACTTCATCCTTGTCTTTAGACTCCAACTCTTATACCTTTCCCATTGTTTGGAGAGAACTGTGGCCAAGGTTTGGTGTTACATTACAATAAAGGGGCCTGACACCATATTATTTGCAATGGCAGTTTTGTGCTAAGACTGGTTTGATTGAGCTCTGCAGCAGATTTGCCAGGGAGGTATCCAGGACTGATCTGTCCCAGGGAGACAGCTTCTTTCATCCACTTTCAGGAATATCGTTAGCTTGGTGCCCCCTCTGGAAATGTCATTCTAAGAGCATGAGTTAGGTAATGATGAGCTTAGCCCTAGAGAGTCAAGATTAAGCTTTTCCTTTTTAAATTATAGATTGAGCCATTAGTAGAAAGAACCACCAACAGGTTGCCCTGAAGCCACCCTGATGGGGCAGCTAGTCTTGTGTAGCTTTTGCAGATGTTGCTCAGCCTGGGGCAGAGGAGCTGAGCACACACGGTCTGATTATTTTAAGGCCTAATTACTAAAGTCCAAGGCCAACATAGCAGGTTGGCCCAAAGGATCATCTCTCAGAGCTCTGCTGTCAGATCTGGGAAGCAGGTATTGGGGCAGACTGCCTAGACAGGACCCTGACATTTGGTATACATCTACTCTGGGAACACCGAGTAATGTGGTTGGTGCCTTTGTGCATAGCAAAGACATTAGAAGACTATGTAGCACGGCATCATTCCAAGGAGCAGATCAGGTATCACAACTGAAAGATTCCACAGGCCCAGAGGAACATGCATGCTTGTCCACTGACTGCAAAAATGGAACTACTTGAAAACGTGCCAGCATGTGTGTCCTGGGCCAGCTGAGGGTAAAGGCTGGTGGCACAGTCTGGTTATGGAAACAATACGTGCCATTATTCTAATTGTATGCAATGATGAGCAAAACAACAGCTCTGCTTTCAGATCTCAGCTCCTCTTGCAGCAACTGAGTGCTCAGCATTTACTAAGTTAGTCCTTCCCAAGTATTTACAGACTCATCAACTGCAACTGAAGCAAATAAAAAGAAAATCCTGCCAAGCCCATGTTATCTAACCCCTTCTGTGATAAACTCACACTTAGCTGTCCTCCTCCCTGCAGATCAGCTCTAGGACATTTGTATTACCCCCAAGTTCTGCTCTGTTGGTGTTCTAAGAGCAGCAGCCAGAACACATTCGGAGTTCAGAATGGAAGGTATTCTGCTTCTGCACATTCTGCCTTTTGGCAGCTGCTCAACACAGTCAAAGACCTCCTTTTTCTGTAAAGACCTTCCTGGGTATCTTCACGTACCTCCCCTCAGATTTGCAATAGCTCTATTTAAGACATCGAGGTGTCTGCCTCCTGAAGGAATTTGAGTGTCATGTTTCTTTAAGGGTTTTACTTAAAACAAGGCACAAAATCCATCTGCAGCCCTGTCTTTTCTTGTCTAGTAGCCAAGGTAACTTTGAGAGGCTTTCTGAAGGGCTTTTGGGAGTACAGTGCCAGATACACTAACACATTTCCAAGAACTGGTGAAAGGGTGAGTGAGAATCAGTAGAGAATGTTAACTTCACTCCACCACCCTCTGGGTCACCGTTTCCCCCTTATACCTAGAAATGCCTATGGGCAAAGGGGGTGGTGGATATTTAGAGAAGAAAGCCGAATGCTGCACAGCTCTCATCCACCAGGTGGTAAGGACAGGGAGCCTGCCATGCTGTTGACAGTCTCCAGCCTGCGCCAGTGGGGCTCCTCCTTAAATCACTGGGGTGTGATGCTGTGCTTAAAGAGCAGGTCTAATCTACTCTCTAAAGCACAATCAATAGTTTGCAGTCTGAGCCTAATGGTAACGTTAAGCCTGTGGTTACATTGTGTGAGTTGTATTTGGCGAATCTACAAGGTTCGTGAGGCTGATTTTGATAATAAACACACAAGTACTTTTACATTCCAGTGAGTGCTACCCTTCAGTCTACCTGGACAAGCTGCATGACTTTCAGGATAGTCACCACTGCTCAGGACATTTCTGGAATTTTTTCTTTTGGATTCCCTTCAGATTTCTTAAAATTCAGGCAAACTTTCTAGGCTTATTTCGTTTTTAATTTAATTTAAAATTTTACTACTTACATTATTAATCAGATCTTGAATGCCTGTTTCAAAATGAAATCTACTGGTAAATTTGTAATTGCTTAAGATTTGTAAAATATTACGGGTACAGATCAAGACCCTAAAAGCAAATCAAATATTTCAAGTATGTGTTGAGCAGTGGAATTAGAGCAGCATCCAAAGTGACCTCGGTGAAGAACACATTGAGTGTCTGTGTTGTAGGCACGGCAGACAAGGTCCCTGCTCTCACGAGCAGCTTAGGGTTAAATAAGGGAAGGTGACTAAACACTATGAAGCAGCTTACTTCAGATATACTAAGTTTATGGATACAACATAATGGAGTAACATAAGGCTGAGTTCTGGGGCTGGGGGTAGCTAGATGGAAAGGGATTGGTAAAGGCCCTCAATGTGGCATTTCAGCTGACAACTGAGTGATGAGAAGGGGAGATCAATAGGGAAATTTGGAAGAAGGAATAACAAGGGAAAAGGTTCTTGAGGCAGGAAGGATAACTAAACTAAACTATGGTACCTACCTTTGAGGAGTTCATGCAAAGATAGATATAAGAAAGTTCTAATATCTTCAGTAAAACAAAAACTAAGCATACTGCATGTATGACCAAAGTACATTCTAACCTTTCTAATGTACTGGAGTTAATGGGACTAGTAGAGTTTGGAGAGTAGGGATTCAGACAGAGGACACTAGACAAATTGGATAGAATCAGGCCTGAGGTCCTGGCCTGGATCAAATATATCATGTTACACCTCAAGGGTTTTCCTGCTCTATTTGGGGAAATTTAAAAAACGACATAGTTGGCCAGGCGTGGTGGCTCATGTCTGTAATCCCAGCACTTTGAGAGGCCGAGGTGGGCAGATCACCTGAGGTCAGGAGTTTGAGACCAGCCTGGCCAACACGGTGAAACCCCGTCTCTACTAAAAATACAAAAATTAGCTGGGCATGGTGGCGCACACCTGTACCAGCTACTCGGGAGGCTGAGGCAAAAGAATCGCTTGAACCTGGGAGCTGGAGGTTGCAGTGAGCCGAGATCACGCCACTGCACTCCAGCCTGGACGACAGAGCAAGACTCCATCTCAAAAAGTTTTTTCCCCCAGAATTACCTACAAGTGCATTACTATCCAATGTGGATTTTTTAGGACATTTTAAAAGTGAATTTGTTTAAATGTGTCATTTCAGCTTCGTGCTCTGTCTGATGATGGAGTATCTGATCTTGAAGACCCAATCTTGACTCCCCTGAAAGATGCAGAAAGGTTTGGGATTGTGCAGCGCTTGTTTGCCTCAGCTGACATTAGTCTGGAGAGACTGAAGTCATCTGTGAAAGCTGTCATTCTGAAGGACTCTAAAGTCTTCCCACTGCTTCTCTGTATAACCCTGAATGGACTCTGTGCTTTAGGCAGAGAACATTCATGATGTCATATGTGAACTAGAAGTACGTGTTATTGGCCAAGGCTATTTTTCAGAACTAGTTAAAGGTCATATGCACGTTAAAAGTTGACCAATGAAATGAATTTACAGAACAGTTTAAGAAGTGGTGACATTTTGCATGATGAATGACCTGACTTTTAGCCACCAGGTACTCTTTAAACAGTTTTCCTTATCAGAGGCCCTCCTGTGCTGGTGACCCAGCATCTGAGTTAGGTTCCAGCACGTAAAGAGCTGGGAGGGCGGAGAATTCTTAGCATACATTCAGACGTTTTTTCTGCACAATAATAAGTCCATCTGTCACTTGCATTCCACTTTTTGTTACATAGAAAGAGTCTGACCCTTTAATCCAAAAGGTCTTTTTACATTGTGAATGCTGTGGGAAGGCAATTTCTCTGCACACAAGAGGCTACGTTTTGGAAGTGATGTATGTTATTTGATGACTGAAAATGAACTGTAAATGCTCCTAGAGTATATTCCTCTGCTGAACAAAATTAAACTTTAAAAAAATCTAATAGTAACACACCCCTGCTTGGGACCCTAGCTATATGCATTTTATGTGACCTTGCCCTGCTTCAGTGAACATACTAATTCTATGTCTAGCACATGTTGATTTCCTATGTATTCTGGGTATTCTATTAAAGGAAACTTTGAACTATGTCTATTTTGCTTTTTATTCTGTTTTGATGTCCTTCTATAAATAGCTTGGACTGGCTCCCTGTGTCCCTGATTCCATAGACAGGATCTGAGCCACTGGGGATGAGGGGTAGCAGTTGTTGGAAACATATCATACAGCACCTATTCTTTTTTCCCTGCAACATCATCCACTTATTCCCTTTCTTCCCTTCAGATTTTAATGAAGGTTAACAAGGAAGAATAAAGCAAATAACCCTTTCGTCACTACTAAAAATGAGACTCTTTATGGAAATGCTTATATGTTGGGGGAGAGGCTATAAAATGGCACATGGTGGCAGCAGCTATACAGAAATAAGCCTTACATACAAACTGGAAAGGAATATGCAAAAGTGAAAGCAGTTGTGCTAAAATGGTGGCACTATACCTGCCTTTTGTCTGTCTGGTTTTCTGAAATAAGTAAAAAGAACAAACTGCAAACAGAAGGTATAATATGAATCTACTTGTGTAAAAAGATAGATGTATACATGTTATCAATATTAATGGAAAATTTCATTTAAAGAGTTCACACGAAATCTAACAGTGGCTCCTTTGGGGAGAAAGAAACTTAGAGGTTGAGACAAGAGGCAGAGGAAGATTTTCTAGCTTTCTATTCCTGCTAGAATTCTGTATGTCTTATCCTCCAAATTAAAAAACAGACAAAATGAAAGACTTCACATTGAAAGAAGCCATCCCAGCAAGCGCCGAAAGTCTGGGTTACATCAAACAGTCAGGAATCTAGCTGTTTCACAATTGTTCTAAGACCAGCCAGTTGACATGCTGGATTGTGTTTTAAGAACTAGCTATTAAAAAGGAGGTAGCTTTATGCTACTACAGTTGTTCCCAGCCTGAGGTTACTGCCAGGCATCTTAGCAGACACCTGTAGAGATGTGGGTGCAGCAAGGCTAGGTGTGCTTGCAGTGAGGTGGAATTGGGCCTCCAAAGGTTTGAAAAAGATTTAATGAGGAAGTTGGAGATATCATCTTTGGAGGTTTCTAACTAGATAGTATCTCCAACTTTCTCATTAAATCTTTTTTAAAAAGTGCCCCTACTGACATCAAGAACCATACTTCTTTTTCATAATTAGATTTGCAAACAAGTCTATTAGCTCAGGTCATCTGGAAAACAGTAAATAAAAGGAATACTTCCTAGAATAGCACAAGACAGCCCCCTTAATTCTGATATTTCCATTCATAAGAGGACCACTTCTCTTTCATAAATGGATGAAAGGAGTACCACTGACATAGCTAGTGTTGTTGGTCCATTAATGACTCCTCACAGATGTCCAAGACCTAGTCCCTGGAACCTGTATGTTATTTTACATGGCAGAAAGGGACTTGGCAAATGCTTTTAAAGTTATGGACCTGACATGGACACATTATCCTGGATTATGTCGGTGGGCCCTTAAAGGAAAGAAGGCAGAAGAGGCAGTGAAGGAGACTTGGCTCAAGAAAACGTAGGAAAGGTGAGGCCAGTAGAAAGAATCTATGTGCTGGCTGGGCGCGGTGGCCTGTAATCACGCCTGTAATCCCAGCACTCTGGGAGGCTGAGGTGGGCGGATCACGAGGTCAAGAGATTGAGACCATCCTGGCCAACACAGTGAAACATCGTCTCTACTAAAAATACACACACACAAAAAATTAGCTGGGTGTGGTGGCGCATGCCTGTAATCCCAGCTACTCAGGAGGCTAAGGTAGGAGAATCACTTGAACCCGGGAGGCAGAGGTTGCAGTGAGCCGAGATCGCGCCATTGCACTCCAGCCTGGGCAACAAGAGCAAAATTCCGTCTCGAAAAAAAAAGAAAAAAAGAAAGAATCTATGTGCTGCTGCTGGCTCTGAAGATGGAAGGGACTAGAGCAAGAGGAGAGCGCAGTCCCTCTGACAGCCAGCAAGGAAACAAGGACCACAGTCCTATAGCTGCATGGAAATGAAGTCAGCCAACAACCTGCACAAGCCTGACACGGGTTCTTCCTCAGATCTCCAGGTAAGAACCCCAACAGGCCCCGGCCGACACCCTGATTTTAGCTTGGTGATATTTGTGTTGGACTTCAGACCTACAGAAGAGATAATAAATTTGTGTTCTCTTAAGCTGGTAAATTTGTGGTTGTGATAGAAAACTAAGGTAGTATAAGATGGAAGAATGAAGAAGATAACATCTAATTCCTCTGGAGACATCAGAGATACACTGTACTAGCAATTTCTTAAGTATGAGGTAGGTAATCCTGGAAATTAGCTTGGGCAAGAGTTGCAAAGGGCCCTGTCTGGAAGGAGGCTTCCTGCATGCACCCAGTGCCACACCTCTGTCTCTCGTCAGCCTGGTGGGCCCAAGTCCTCTCTCACTGCAGGCTGCAGTGCTGAGCTGTGTGCCAGAATGGGTCGGTTCATTCTCTTTCTCACCAGGATTTCTTTCATTCCTGGCTAGCTGGGAAATGGTCAAGAGTATTCCATGCCATCTCAGCACAGAAGCCTTGTTTTCTTGGTCCTATATTTTAACCTTCCCCAACACTGAAATTCTTTCCTTGAGTGTGTCTTTGAAAACCACCAAATCGGACTGGGATAGAGAAAACAATGATTAGGGCTTCTGTTGTAGAGGCAAGTGATCAATTTATTTATTTAGGTGGGAAACACTAAATGACTTTAGGGGCTTTTTACAAAGACTGTTATCACTTAAAAGAAATTACCTGCAGAAGACTGAAGCTGGACCGCTTCCTTAGACCATATACAAAAATCAACTCAGGATGGATTAAAGACTTATATATAAAACCCAAAACTATAAAAACCCTGGAAGACAACCTTGGCAATACCATCTGGGACACAGCAACAGGTAAAGATTTCATGACAAGGACACCAAAAGCAATGGCAACAAAAGCAAACATTGACAAGCGAGATCTAATTAAACTTAAGAGCTTCTCCACAGCAAAAGAAACTATAAACAGAGTAAACAGCCTACAGAATGGGAAAAAAATTTGCAAACTATGCATCTGACAAAGGTCTAATATCTAGCATCTATAAGGACCTTAAATTTACAAGAGAAACCCCCCCCCCTTAAAAAAGTGGGCAAAGGACATGAACAGATACTTCTCAAAAGAAGACGTGTGTGTGGCCAACAACCACATGTAGAATAGCTCAATGTCACTGATCATTAGAGGAATACAAATCAAAACCACAGTGAGATACCATCTCACACCAGTCAGAATGGCTATTATTAAAAAGTCAAAAACTATCAGATGCTGGCACGGTTGTAGAGAAATGGGAACACTCATACCTTGTTGGTGGGAGTGTATATTAGTTCAACTATTGTGGAAAGCAGTATGGAGATTCCTCAAAGAGCTAAAAACAGAACAACCATTTGACCCAGCAATCCCATTACTGGGTATATACCCAGAGGAATATAAATCTTCCTACCATAAAGACATGCATGCAAATATTCACTGCAGCACTATTCACAATAGCAGACACAAATCAACCTAAATGCCCATCAATGACAGATTGGATAAAGAAAATATGGGATATATACATACACCATGGAATACCATGCAGCCATAAAAAAGAATGAGATCATGTCTTTTGCAGGAATATGGATGGAGATGGAGGCCATTATCCTTAACAAATTAACACAGGAACAGAAAACCAAATACTGCATGTTCTCACTTCTAAGTGGGAGCTAAATGATAGTATCTTATAAACACAAAGAAGGAAACAACAGACACTGGGGTCTACTTGAGTTGGAGGGGGGGGTGGGAGGAGGGAGAGGAGCAGAAGAGATAACTATTGGGTACCAGGTTCAGTATCTGGATGATGAAATAATATGTACAATAAACCCCTGTGACACGTGTTTACCTATGTAACAAAACCTTCACATGTGCCCCCAAACCTAAAAGTTAAAAAATGCAAACAGTTAAAAAAAATTATCAAAGCTAATCAGATATCCTCCATTATTATCTCTAAACCTTAGTTCTACCTATAAATGAAACACTTTTTTCCAATAGTAAATATTTCTTTATATATGCAAAAATATTTTACCAGGAGTATATAATCTCACAGATTAGACATTTCAATAATTTTTGTTTTGGACAGCACATGGAAATATGTGAAAAGATTTATAGGGACAGTGTCTGAAAAATCAATACTTAATTGTACTACAGGAAAATTTTATTTATACAACAGCAATAATGTTTCTTTTATACAGAAACTAATAACACAATTACCTGGAAAGCAGTAGCAATTAATTTTTCTTTTTAAACTTCTTAATCAGAAACTTTAAGCAGCTTGTTCAGCTTTGATTTTCAGATTGCTAACAAGCATTCTGCCCTCGATTTTTTTTTTTTAGAGATTCTCTTCTACAGTTACTTCAAAAACTAGAGGTTTAAAAAAGCATGCGTCTTGTGTTCAAATAAAAGACTTACCAAAACGAACTGGCGTGGGGGGAAAAGGAAGAACAAAAAATTCCCACAGCAAGGTTTTCACATCAAATACTCACCATAGGCTCCAACAGAGCTCAACATAACATGGAGAAATTGCACTTGTTGCTGAATACTAGTGCTCATTCTTCTACAACAGAGTCCAACATATCACTTCTTTAAAAAAAAAATTAGTGTTACTGAAGAGACAGGAGCCAGTCAGCAGTTCTTTTTAAAAGAGAATACAGAGACATAAGAAATATTTTTATTGTATTTCAAATACAGATGTAGCTAAGCTATGCCTGAAATCTGGTTCTACCTGAAAAGATGGAGGCATTTCTCATTTGGACCATGTTTACCAGGACAAGCTTTATGTCTTTAAAGCAATGTTACTTACACTACTGTCCACCTCTCCTATTTAAGAATAAGATGAAAACCACACATTTTAACTGGTAATGACTTCTGGTTTAATGTTGGTAATTTACAGCTGATGAGTTTTTACATCAGATGAGTATGCTTTTTTCCTGTTTTAGTTAATTAGGCTTCCTCCAAGCTCCTAGGCTACTTTGATAGGAGGAGAGCCAAATTTCATATATGACCTGTCATATTTATGTATGTTCCTTCCCCTGGCTTGCTGTTGGCTGAAGTACAATAAAGACATCTATTTCCAATTTTAAGACCTTTTTGGCTTCTGTGGTAGCAACACCACCTATTTCATAAGATTCAAAGACAGTTGCTTTACAAGCAGTAAATCACTCAATCTTCTGATTGGTGGCATTTACCTTAACTATAGATGTGTTCATTCCATTTACACTGGAGATTAGAAAACAGTAAGAGCCAGTAGGGGGGGAAAAAAAGGAAGAGAACTATCCCTTCTGATCGACTTTTGTATGTGGAGATAAGTCAAATTTATCACACCATTGCATTATCAGCCAATGACTGAGAAGCAATTACAAAGTAATAACTAAAGTGGATTAATATCTGGATTTTGAGGTTCACAAACTAAGACCTCACTGTGAATGTTTCTTTCTATAAAGAAATAGATGCCTTTTTAAATTAATGGTATGGGTAAAACAATAGGGCTGCAGTGATTTCAGGTATGCAGTGATTTCAGGTATAAGGATAAAGTAGGACAGTTTTCGGGGGCAAAGATCAGAGTCTTCTGGTGTAACCGAGTACTGGATTGCTTGCTTACATTTTGTTTGATTTGTGAGTGGTCTGGTTGGCAGCAAGGATTTGCTAAGGGTTTGGATTTAGTATGGGATTATAAGATAAAAGGGACTTTCTGATTAGGACTAAGAGAGCAGAACAGACCTTCCACCAGCTGAAACTGTATCTTTGGGGCTATTTTAAAACTGGAAGAATTCCTGAAAAGTATTCACCATTCACTACATTACTTCAGAAAGAGGTACACTTTAAAATAACTAAAAGAGAACAGATAAAGTAGCCTAATAAGGATTTTTCAGTTCAGCATATCACAGTTACCACATCAGAGTTACAAATTACAAATTAGAATTTAAGGCGAAGACAAATATTAACTTAGCCTTACTTAACAAGTAGAATAGTAATGATAAAGGGAAATATAAATTTCATCGAAGATCACACAGTCAGAAGTCAGAACTAGGATCTTGGCCAGTACCCTGTCTTTACTTTTATCACTAGAGAATATTTTTTAAAAAGTACTGCAGTGTATTGCCAAAGTGGTGTGAACCATGCTTACTTTAGAAATGAGATATCATCATTCTTTCACTGTTTAGTATATTAAGGACTCATGTTCGAATCTCTGCATTTTTCAAAAACCATTCCAAGAACACAGAAGGTAGCATGATGAATTATGGGAAATATTTTAAAAAGAATATAAATTGCAAAACGTTAGAACAAAAATGCAATTTAAAAATAACCTTACCTTAAAAAAATTATAGAACTGTCATCTTCCTCAGGTATACAATATATGCTTGCATAAAAACTGACAAGATGCTCAATTATTAGTCAAATGTATTCTTAAATTTTGTGAGTATTCATTTGTACTATATACAATAATCCCATTATTTAAAAGAATGAATTTCTCCCAAAAATTCCAAATACATTACAGATGTTATTACATGAATTCTCACAGCAAACCTCTTGAAATAAGACAAGGGCAGGTATCATAATCTCAGCCTGAATCATATTAAAGATTCATTCAAAAGTTTAAATAAGAATTTCCAAAGGGGTTTCCATCCAGAACCCTGCCCTTTTTCCCTAAGAAAATTAAATTTATTATAATAATGACTACTTTCTGAGTTTCTCATATATTTTTCAGAAAGATTATCAGCTTCAAGGTGGAACCAGAGCCTTTTAAAACAATCTAAAAAAAGTTTCAGAATGTCAAAGAAATGGGAGTAATTAAAAATTTTAGAATGCTAGTTATAATTACATGAATGAATACATTCAGTTTAATATTCATACATTTTGGGAGAATTTTACATATTATACACATAGCTGTATATATATATATATACACACACACACATAATATATGGCAACTCAAACATTTAAAAAATGAACTGCTATCTATGTACATAAAACTTCAGGATTGCCTTTTTCATGTTTAGTTAAGGTTCATTACTACAAAATTATTGGCTCTCTAGCCTGTGATTTCTGGATAATGGAGTACTGTTTCAGAAGTTACAAAAGTAAAATTTAAGTAGATTATTATTTTGAGCAATTTTCAAAATTGTTATCTTTAGTTTGCCAATTCAAAATAATTTTACCTAACTCTATGGCTATCCACCTTGAAAATCAACTCCAGTCACTGGGATCATGACACTTGCTATACATAAAAATAAGTACCATTTAATAATTTTTAAACCAAGGATCATTTTTTATTGTCATTGGGATATTATGGTCAAAGCAGTTAGTATCTGGACATAATCTATAATGTCACACGGTTTTATTGCTAACTTGGGTTATTATCTAAATTTGCCTTAATAATCTATTTGTTGCTTTAAAGGAAACTTCTTAAAAACTACTATAAATTTATTGGATTCTAGAATCTAGGATTTAGGCTACTAATGCTGTAGGCATACTGGGTTTCTCTTATAATTTCTATTTCAGAAAGCTATGTTCAGCAATTGTATAGTTAGAGTTAGCCAAAATAAACAAAGTCCTGATGTATTTGACATGTGATATTACCAAATATCACACAGAAATGGAGACTGCATAATAAAGGCATGGCTATAATGAAAGTGAAAATTCTACTTTTTAGGGCCATCACATTTATTTCACTAAGCTATGGTTAAATGACTTATCCAGGCACATCACCTCTATGGGTATTTGTACATTTGAAAATGAAAATATATATATATAGTCTTAGGTTGTGTACAGTCATGCCCTGAGTGCTGAAATGTGGACACTGACCTATCCACAAGGAGCCCTCAGGAACATTAATACGTTGGCACATCATGTTTCCCAAAAGCACATGCATGTGTGTGTCTATTTCAACTCTTAACAATTGCTCAACACCACTCTAAACCATTTTCTCTTCCATAAAGCTAATTATCACAGATCTTCCCAAAAGAGAAGTTCACATTTCCTTGATCACAGCTATACTCTCATTACCTAGGAAGAACCCTGGGACCTCTGGGGCTTTTTGCCCCCGCAGAGCACTGCTCATTCCTGCAGATTCATTTGGGACTTGGGTTTCAAGTTCAATGATTCTTCATTGAGATACAATGAACTTATCTAACTGTATTCTTGTTAGCACGGGCATCTAGACTGAAATGAACTAAACTG
The DNA here is from genome assembly GCF_029289425.2 of Pan paniscus. Lineage (NCBI taxonomy): Eukaryota > Metazoa > Chordata > Mammalia > Primates > Hominidae > Pan > Pan paniscus. Next base: position 29,547,282 of record NC_073255.2, on the reverse strand, counting down.
CATCATTTCATTTTATATTAGGAGAAATCTAATGTGCATTAATTAAGTAGTCAATCATGAATACCATTTATAATAGAAATAATTCCTTTAAGTATATTTTCTAAGTAATACATTTTATATCACATAAGGCTAATATACATGATGTAAAAGTCATCTATTGTACCAAGATGATTGAAACATTTTGCAGATAAACTTCTTGTGCTGCTATAATTATCCCAAAGCTGTTTAAAGAGGCTCCATGCTGCAGCATGAAAGTACATTAGAGAATACAGCACATTTCCTGAGTGAAGAACTGAAATTTCTCTTAAAATTTCAAGTGTGTGTTGAAACATTAAGTCATAGGGCATCACCTTGATACTGTGCTTTAATTCATGTTGCTTTGAGAAGCCAAGAATTTGGTGTAAACACATGTAGTTTGAAAGTTTCCACTGTTATTAAAATAGTATAATCCATTTTGTCACCAATTCCCTGTCCTAGGACAAGAAACGTGAATTTGTGTTCTGGCCATGAAATCTAGAATCAAAAATAGAAAAAAAAAAAAAAAAAAAGAAAAACCTATAGATTTCCAACTTTAACAATATGACAACTTGGGTGTTTTGTTTTATTGTGAAAAAGATTTTAAACAATGTGTCAATACTGCCTATTGTCATATATTTTCTTTTCCCTCAAAGTCCTCCCAGCTGGTGTTCCAAATGACAACTTTGGTGAGGGAAAAAACAAATTCAGCAGCCAGGTGTCTGGCACCTAACACCAGACAAAGATGACCATCAATATTTAAACACCTAATCCTTTAAAGTGTGAATAATGTTTACATGAAAACCTAGCAACAATACAGAATGTGGTTACCTTAATTTAATAATGAGCTGCATCTCTGAGTATGTTTTAGGAAGAATTTCTATTATCCAAGAATCCTAAAGGAAGATATTAACTGAGGTGAATGTGGGAATTTGTATAAGTCAATGCTTCTAAAGGAGAACTTCTTTCGGTAATCATTAAACAAAAAGTACACTTCTTGGCTAGGTGCAGTGGCTCATGCTTGTAATCTCAGCACTTTGGGAGGCCAAGGGGGGTGGATCACTTGAGGTCAGGAGCTCGAGACCACCCTGGCCAACATGGTGAAACCCCATCTGTACTAAAAATACAAAAATTAGCCGGACATGGTGGCACACAACTGTAATCTCAGCTACTTGGGAGGCTGAGACACGAGAGTCGCATGAACCCAGGAGGCAGAGGTTGCAGCGGGCTGAGATCGCGCCACCGTACTCCAGCATGGGTGACAGAGAGAGACTCCATCTCAAAACAAACAAACAAAAAAAACAAAGTACATTTTTAAACAGATATGTAAAAAATATACAAAACATTTAATATATATTATATAATACATAATATACATATTATATAATGTATATATTTTGTGTGTATGTATACAAAATAGCTGACAATTATTTCCCAATTTTTTAAGTTGTTCAATGGGTTTGGTTCTCAACACAACAGACAAAACAGGTACCCTAAGGATCACATCACATTTCTAAAAGCACGTTGATTATTCACAAAAACCTCCAACTGCAAACTTAGAGGCATCTCTAAACATCACTAAAATTTGCAGAGGCATGATACATTTGCTGACCATGTTCTAATAAAACCATTGTTTAAAGTAGTAGGTTCCTTTTGTCAGTCAAAATTTTACATGCGAAAATAAACTTTCTTCAAGTGTCATTTTGCTGTAAGGTTTTACAGGATAAGGCACTCTCTCAGTCTGCATGACCTTGCTTCCAGCCCCAGAGCTTACTGTGTACATGTTAAATTAGTTAGCATCATATCACTGCAACAAATAAAAAGAATAACCTCAAAAGAGAGTGCAAGGTATTGCTCTTCAATTTTTCAGTAAAGACAGAAATGAAGAGACAAAACTAATATAGCTGTATAAATTAGAATGGATAGCCATACATCTCCGAAATAATGAAAATATGTAAACTGATCAGACTTTTGATGTCAGATTTAGATGGTAGTAGACTAGCTATAACACTGACTTAAAATTCTGCTTTTGTAAGAAATTTATAAGAAGGAAGGTCAATAACTATATTTTCTTCTATTAAGACTAACCCTTCACTATTTGAATACTGAACTAAATGACAGCTTTACAAAACTATTTCAAGTAATATTCATTATCACAGTGAAAATATGAGACCAATGTTAGAGTGAATGATTTGAAAATTCCTTTGATGAAAAAGGCAAGGGTACTAAATCAAAACACATACAAAATGCTTCAACGCATTTCTTTATGTGATATGAATAGAAAGATTATCCATACAAAGTTAGAAAAATTAAGATAAATTATATATTAGTACACCTTCCAACCACATTTTATATAAAAATTCAGAAGTGTACTATTATTTCAATCTACACCATAAAAATGCCTGGACTTGGCAGATAATCTTCTATCTGTGATGTATTTTCTCAGTAGAAGGTTTATTTGTTGCAGTCACTTTTTAAAAGTTTAATTTTCATTGTTAACCTTACTGAATCATCAGTAAACCCAGCTGATTGGGACCCACTGTGGTTCCATTCTCAGTTTCTCTATGGCAGTTTGTAGTTTTTCAAAGGCTTTGTCTAGATTGTCATTTATGATGATCAAATCAAAATAGTGGTTGTATGCTCTCTGAATCCGTGCACTTTCATCCACTGTTTTCTTCAAGTCAGAGTCCTGTTGAAGAGTTTTAAAAGGAAATGTTTGTATTACAATGCATATTTACTTGCTCAAACTCCAACTAGAAGTGAATATAATAAATAGGTTAGATATATTTCTGGTAATTCTGGTATTAATCTTCAAAATCTAATCCATATAGTGTTAAAGACAACACTGCCATCTGTTCATGTCTTATTCTTTCCAACAACACTCATGTTTACATTTATGAGTATTCTGCATCTTTTGCCTCACTTATATTAGGATAAAATTCCTAATTAAAAGACTGCTGACAATAATCTTGGAATGAAATCTACAGTAACAAAACAATTACTGCAGGTGACTGGTTTCCAGCTCCACTATATCATCCTTTTCGAAAGATTTTTATCTCATGGCCCATGTACAACATGGTACCCAATTTGCAGTGGCTGTTAAGCTCAAAGCCAAACTTGCTACCTCTCTTTAAGATAAGATCAGAGAATCTTAGAAGTGTTTTTTGAAGATTAACCTTACATGCTGCCCATCCTCTGCCAAAACACATACTCACATACTTTTATTTATGTTTTTGTCCAGGCACTGTTTATATTTCATAAAGTAATTTTAGTCATTTTGGAATGATGTGGGGAGTACATAAGCAATGGGTTCTACATAAGTAAAGCTTTTCGTAAGATGGTGTTTTGAATTTCACTATACCTCTACATATTCTACAAATACTTATTGAGTTCCTATTAAGGTGTCTACTATGTTTCAGAATCAGTGGGTATGACAATGAATAAGAGAGAGGGTTCCTATCCTTTAGTGGAGGAGATAAAGTGGAAATAAACATAAAAAATTCCAAGTTGTGATAACTACCATGAAAGAAACAAAACAGGCACAAAGAATTTTAAGAGATCTACTTTAGATAAAGTGATTGGAAAAAGACTGAGTAGTAAATTACAGTTAAGCTGAGAACTAAATGAAAATAAGGAGGTCAGCATTCAGGCAGAGGAAACAGCAGGGCAAAAACCAGAGGAAGGAAACGACCCTGGCACGTTCAAGATACTGAAAGAAGACCAGAATGGGTGAAGGGTTGGGAAACAAGGTAAGTCATGGAGGACCCCTACGAGATGGAAAGACCTCTGTGGGCCTTGAGTGAAAATGTGGCATGACATGAGTGGAAGCAGGGAGACTGATGGCAGGAATCCAGGTCAGAGAGAAGGGTTGCCTAGGTTATGATGGTGACAGAGGAGATGAAAATGACACCAGACTGGAAATTTATTTTGGTGATAAAATAATCAGGATTAGCTTTTTACATCATCCAGGATTTGAAAAGGGAAGAAAATGAATGAGTCAAGAATTGCTCTTAGGTTTCTAACTTAGGTAAATGGGTGGCTGTGGGAGATACAGAGTTGAGGGGTAGGGAGAGCATACTTTCTGGGGGAAACAAAGTGTGCTACTTTGTAATATGGTAAGCTTAAGATGTCTGTGAGACATCCAAGTGGAGATGTACAGCAGGCGACTGGTTATGCAAATCAGAGCTCTGAGGTCTGGGCTAGCTGTATATAAATTATTAGCATAACAATGGCATGAATGTAAATGATGTTGATGGAAGCACCCAACAATGTCATTTGTGTAGAAAGTGTAGAGAGAGAAGTGGATTCACTGCCAGGCCTGAAGGACCCTAATATTTACATTTCAGCTGATACTGAGACTTCTAAATGAGTTTGAAACAACTAAAATATCTTTGATCACAGATATGTAAACAGGCCACAATTCAACTTGAAAGCAATTCTTGCCTATTATAGCCATTAGCAATCTGATTTGTTAAAAAAAAAAAAAAAACAAACCCTGTTAACAATAACGGAGTATGCCATACAGATGAAACAGGAATAAAGATTCTCTCTCTGGCTATAGAGTGGTCTCTAGGATATACTGGTATTGGAAAAATGCAGGCACATTTTGTACATAAGGTATGATTTATGTATAAAATGGGGGGGAGGAGGAGACACAGGCACACGTGCTTATACTGGAAACTAATATGGTAAAATGGCTACCAATAATGGCAGCCTATGTGGGTGGGAGGAAACAAAGTGGAGAGGGCACAGAAAAGCTGGATTCGTTTTAAGATTTATGTTGGAGCAATGAAAATGTTGTATAGAATTATACAACAAAATTTAAATTCAAATTAAAGCCATTCTTAAAAATCAGAAGCAAAATAAAACAAATAAACCTGGTGTTTCAAGTTGGTGGTTTAACCACACAGCAAGGAATTATTTCAGTGGCTTTAAAAGAAGATAATATCTAGTGGGTTATAAGTGGGAGGTGTACAATAAGAACACATGGACACATGGTGGGATTAACACACATTGGGGCCTGTCAGGGTGGGAGCACGAGGAAGAGAGAGCATCAGGAAGAATAGCTAATGGATGTTGGGCTAAATACCTAGATGATGGGTTGATCTGTGCGGCAAACCACCATGGCACACATTCACCTATGTAACAAACCCGCACATCCTGTACATGCATCCCGGAACTTAAAACAAAAGTTGAAGGAAAAAAAAATCTAGTGGGATATATCCTAAGAACAATAAAAGCCTGGAACTTAAAACTTTTCAATAATCATATTGTTAATACAGATATAACTCAAATTACATATGTGCATGTACTTAGTTTATTTATATTTATATACATGTAAGTTAAGAAATGATGTTATCATCAGGAACCAAGGTTTTCAGGATAAGAGGAAAAAAAGGCAAATATAAAGCCCAAGAAGAATAATGTAAAATTTCATTTGAAGCTATCAAATTGAACTAATGATGTATGTTTTCTAAAAACAAAAAATTTATTTCCTACTTCTGGTTACTGAAAAGGTCTAAAAACAATGTCCAACTAAGTTTAATGTACACCCTTACTGACTGAATTATCTTTAAATGCTATCTCCCACTAAAAGAAACAAGGGCTTCTGGATGGCTGGTTCCAGGTCTGGGCCAGGAAATGTAGAATAATCTGGAACATCTTGTCATATCAGAAAGCAAGGAATTATCAGACATTACTAGAATCATGTTAAAAAGACTCAGAAGCCAAGTTGAATAGGCTCCTACTGCTGAAGACACAACAATTTAAACATTAAAAAAGAATAACTGACCTAAATACACAGAGAGGAGGTACTTCAAGTGACTTTAAAACATAGTGATCTCCCTGGCCAACATGGTGAAACGCCATCTCTACTAAAAATACAAAAGTTAGCTGGGTGTGGTGGCGCATGCCTGTAGTCCCAGCTACTTGGGAGGCTGAGGCAGGAGAATCGCTTGAACCTGGGAGGCAGAGGTTGCAGTGAGTCGAGACTGCACCACTGCACTCCAGCCTGGCGACAGAAAAAAAAAACAAAAAAACCCCATAGTGATCTGACTGTATATACTTAGTGGGATATACTCTAAAGACAGAAAGACCTAGGTGGGCGGTTGGGGGGACTGTTCACAGTAATGATACTAGTGGTGGTTGTGTTGATATACTTATTCCCAGAATGTTGTGTTTGTACTATAGAATAAAGCAAATGAGCAATTATTTGATATTCTAATTCTAACATTTCCAGTGTTATGAGAAGGGATATTCAGCATAAGAGAAAGGAATTAGACATATAAGATAAAATAAGTTAAATAAAAATCCTGTAATCTTGAATTTGATTGGAAAATATCAGAATAAATTCATGATATATTTTCCTTCAAATATACAAACAGAAAAGCATATATGCTAGCACTGTCCACATAAAAAGGTCTAGCAAGAAGCAGTGATCAACTCTGTGACAATGGGCACTGTTAGTATTATGGTCTTAAAACACCATTTACCCTAAAAGAAACCAGAGTATCTTGGAAAAATGGCTGATTCCTGGCCTAGAACAGAAAATGTACAAGATGAGCCTGGAACATTTGTTCTACCAGATAGCAAGGAAGCTATCCAAGACTATCAGCGTCATGAAAAAAAAAAAGGTCTCAAGGACCAACTAGAATAAGCTCCTATTGGTCAATGATGGGACAATCTTAGCATCAATAAAAATAATCACTGCAACAGAATAAAGCACACCAGATAAGTTTGAACATACGTGCTCATGAAACTAAAAAAACAAAGCCAATCTCAGCTGGTCACCTGTTACCTCTAGAGGCTCTTGGGGAATAAACTCATTATTCTGAAAGCTGACCTACAAAGGACAGTATCAAAGATGTATCCTGCCTTTCCTGTATCAATCGTACCTCAGAATAATCAACTACTTGATGAGGAAAAGTTCTTCTTAAGAATTCTAGTTTATAAATGTAGAAGGAATGACAAATTTAGAATACTACCACCTTGCCATCCCTAAAAATATAATTTATCCAAGGCAAAGATCAATAAAGTTTGCTAAAACCAGTAGGTAAAGAGTTACTGAGGAACTTTATAGATCAGGCTAACAACTTCTGACCCCACTGATTAATCTTATGACAAAAAGCCTGACATATGCCTCATGATGTTAATAAAACAAGTACCACCTATGAATTATTCTTGCAAAAACCAACCAACCAAAAACCTGAATAACCTGAATCTGTGTCTGACCAACCTCTAGATCAACCTATCAGTTTACAGGAAATAGAAGGGATAGAGGAAAATGATACAATGGGGACAGAATGGGTAAAATCCAGACTATGGAACATGCTGTAGGATAAGTGACTTATTATTATTATTATTATTATTTTAACAACTCAAGTACAATGTGAAAAGAGAGGGAAGGGAGGGTGGCAGTGAGAATTTACAGATTTAAAGGGATGTCTGCTTCTAGCCAAGGTGGAATAACAGGCACCAGACTAACTCTCCCACCTAACAATTAATTTATGGACAAAATGTATCAAACAACACTTTTTAAGACACTATACATCAAGGTATTAAAAACAGATCATAGAAAGACAGAAAACAAATGAAGTGAGTCTTATGATTACCCCAGCTTCCTGGCTTGAAAGAGTTTCTGGGCAGTAGGATGGGGAGAGTGAGCCCAAAGGAGCCTACAGGACTCTTGAGTTGAGGACAGAGCTGAGTCCAGGGAGACCCAGGTGGCAAGAGTTTGCAGGACGGAATGCCAGAGGGGAAGAGCAGCACAGACAGACTTTGGAGACTTGTAGAAGGTCCCCTTCCAGCATTCGGCTGAAGTACCAACCTGCACATTGGTACAACGACCTGAAGCTGAGAAAGAACCACCAGAAAGGATTAGAGGTACCCAGGAATGGTACCTATTCCCCCTTAGCCAGAACAGAAAACCTCATGACTCACAAGCCCTGTGGTAGGAGTACCAAATGGGTCTTGCCTTATTTGTGGGGATTAACTGGCCCTAAAATGAGAACTGCTTGGGTCTTACCTAACACATTTAAAAAGTGAGACCTGAAAAAAAAAAAACTATTTCCAAATAACTGCATCCTAGAACAAAGCTCACAATGTCTGGCATCCAAAGAAAGTTACCAGGATTGCAAAGAAGCAGGAAGATATACCCATAATAAAGAGAAAAATCATTCAATCAAAACCAATCCAGAACTGACTCAAATGTTAGAATCTGCAAAGACATTAAACACTATGTTTCATACATTCAGAAAGTAGAGACATGGATCAACTTGAAAAAGAACAAAGAAAACTAATACTACCTGATTTCATGGCATATAATCAAGTACAGTGAGGGGAAAAGGTGACAGTGGTAGGGGGAAGGGTGTGGGGAGGAGGTTACAAAGGAGCACAGGGGAATGTGTGGAGATGATGGACATGTTCATTATTTTGGTTGTAATGGCTTTCATGAGTACAAATATGTGGCCAAACTGATCAAGCTGTACATGTTAGGTAGGCACAGCTTATTATGTGTCAATTATACCTCAATTAAGCTGGCAAAAGATTTAGGTGACAATGAGTAAATTCAATGTGTTGATCTTGTTTGAATCCTGATTTGAACAAATCAACAGTAAAAAATAATAATAATAATAATAATCTTGGAGAAACTCAAATATAGACTGCATGTAGACGATAGTAAGATACTGCTTATTAATTTTTGTTGTATTAATGGTATGTTTTAAATGTCTTTATCTCTTAGATATAAATACTGAAGTATTTACGGATGACATGATATCAAAGATTTGCTTCAAAATAATTCAAGGTGAGGAGGAAGTGGGGAGGGGTCTAATTAAAACAAGAAATTGCCATGATTATTGAAGCTAGGCGATCGGCATAGGGACTCATTTTTTCCCTCTTTTGTATATATTTTTGACTTTCCATTAAGTAAAAAAGGAGACAGGAAAAAAAGGAAAAAACATGTAATAGAAACTAAACATCAGAACACCCCACTTTACCAATGATAAACCATATAATAAACATGCCTGTTAATGATCTCGGAGCCCAGTTACCCCACTAGTAAAATGAAGGCGTTCAATTAATACGCATATTTTAATATTGGTCCATTTCATTTCACAAAGGGGAACTAAACTTTTGATTTAAAATAAAGTGTACAATGATTTTCAAGTAAAAGAAGACTGTTCCAGATCCTAACTACATCTAATTAATTTTCATTCTGTAGCACCTTATATAGCATGTTTATTTCATAAGCATAATTAGCTAAGAGTTGGCCAGGCACATTGGCTCACGCCTGTAGTTCCAGCACTTTGGGAGGCCGAGGTGGGCAGATTGCCTGAGGTCAGGAGTTCGAGACCAGTCTGGCCAACATGGTGAAACCCCGTCTCTACTAAAAATACAAAAATTAGCCAGGCCTGGTGGCGCATGCCTGTAATCCCAGCTACTTGGGAGGCTGAGGCAGGAGAATCGCTTGAACCCGGGACGGGGAGGTTGCAACGAGCTGAGATCGCATCAATGCACTCCAGCCTGGGTGACAAAGCAAAACTCTGCCTCAAAAATAAATAAATAAAAATAAATTAGATAACAGTTAAACATGCTCAAAAGAAAAGGAAAGATTTTAGAAGGAAAATCGTATGGTTAGCTCACGGTCAGAAGCTTGGTAGTGATTCCTGCATCCACCACAGCCTTGTGCATGGCACGTAACGTCTCTAGCTCCGGAGCCGCAATAAATACCACATAGGGCATAAACTCTGATGTCCTCAATACTTTCAGTGCCTGTGTAAAAGAATAATTATAAGCCAATTTATACAATATTAGAACTAGAATTCTGCTACCCTTTAGTATATATCAAAGGCTGTTTGCACTTGTTCTATGAATTAAAGGACATAACTTAATACCTATCCCTGTTCTGTCCTTCTCATTCCATATAGTACTTTCTTAAAACAGTGATCCATTTATTTTGTTTTGAACTCAGTCTGTTCCTCTTGAACAAAGTATAAAACAATGATCCAAAAATCATCAAGAGTGATGTAAACTCTTTTTTATGTTAATTGTAGAATTCTGTTAATACTGAAAAAGTAGAAATAACCTCAATGTTGATTAATTGGAGAGTGGTTAAATGAACATATATTCATACTATATAGCAATTTCTATAAAGAAAAAAAGCTCTACAGTAACTACCATAAAAAGATCTCCAAGGAATAGTACTATTTAATAAAACCCCTGAAGAATCTCTATAGAATTTTTCCATTTATGTAAAAAGAAACAACAAAAACAGAAAACCCATTACCTTATATATATTTGTATTTAAGGCATAGTGAAATGACTAGAAAGAGACATAAGAAACTATTAACAATTTTTATCTCTGAGTAGGGACATGAGGTTGGGCTGAGTGTAGCGGAGTGGGAAGGGGTAGGTGACAGAGAAATATAGAGTGACAATAAAATGGAATAGTGTAGAGGTGTGCATGTGTGTCAGGTAGGAGGGGGAGTGACTTTAATTTTTTATTCTTTATATTGCAGACTTGAGTTTTAAACTTAACATTTCTTAACACAAGCACTTATGCATTACTTGAACAGGTAAATAAATACATACTAAACTTCTACTGTAGATCTAATCACACAGTTTCTATTGCCACCCAAGCCTCTGTTGGCTAATTGTTCAGAGATTTATTTAACTAGCTATGTATACATAATAACATTCTCTATCACCCAAAGGTAACGGAGGGAGTCACCTTTCCACCCTGACAAAACAAACAACCCCAACCCAACAACCCCGACACACATGAAAAAAACTCCACAGAAAATAAAATATAAAACAGCTTTGGAATCCAAGCAGCTTACTTGTGGGTTGACATCCAGAATGCAAGTCCGTCCAGTTTGGACAACCTCAAGAATAGAATCAATTTTGGTTCCATAGAGATTTCCTTCATATTCCCCATGTTCCAAATACTTTCCAGCTTTAATATCTGCTTCCATCTCAGATCGTGACACAAACTTATATGCCTGGCCATCTTTTTCATCTTCCCTTGGTTTCCGTGAAGTAACTAAATAAAATAGTGTTGAGATTTTTGTACAAAGAAATTGTAGGGCATAAAAAATAGACTAAAATACATAGGGTGGCTTAACATTTTTCCACTGGGTGCAGCAAACTGTAGGCTATGACCAGATCTGATCTGCTTCTTATTTTTGTAAATAAAGTTTTATTGGACCACAGCCATACTCATTTGTTTATGTATCATACATGGTTTCTTTCCCATTAAAATGCTGGTAGTAATTGTGACAGACTGTATGGACTGCGAAGCCTAAAACTTTACCACGTGGCCCTTTAATAGAAAAGTTTCTTGATACCTTAGGGGAATATTTTAAGAGGTAGTCCCCCAAATAATTTGTATCCAAAAATATGCTTCTTAAAATCACTTTGAAACTCAAAATATATTTACCTAGCAGCAGAGCCTTCAATGAAGTTCTTAATTATGGTAAGTGTTTGAGGCATGTTGTGAGTGAGTATCTTTTCAACTGACCAGCACTCTCCTTCTCCTTAGGAATCTATTACATCTTTTCTTTCCAGATTAACACTTCCTAACTACCCCACAACGTGAGCAAGCAAAGTTCACCTATTCTTAGTTGTAATACCAATTTTGTAAAGTGCAGTTTTACCCACAAATTATCTATCTTTTATCTTACCTCAAAACCAATGCTTTTAGCTTCCTGTTTATTGATATTCCCAAATGTTAACTGTTCTATTTTACACTTCAGTGGTAGAGCTAGCCCCCTCATTATTATTATGGTCTATTAACCTCCTCTCCTCTGACCTGACATATTATTTCTGGGAAAATGAGATTGAATAGCTCAAGTCAAAATTTAGAAGTAGGAGATCCTTTTGTCTGATATTTTACAGCTTTGAATACTTTCAGAGACATACAACCCTTTGCAAGTTGGTCTGTGCTAGGAACGGTTATTACCATTTTTTAAACTGTTGCAAATGTGTACTCTCTGACAACTTTGTTAACAACAGCTTTGAAGAAGAAAAGTAATTTTTGAGCGTGTTATTTCAAGCTTAGCCTTACTCTGGGCTTTGCTGGATCGGATATAAGAAGTATCCTGTTTCTATTAGCTAAGTAGTTGGAGAATAACTGATGGAATTATTAACTACACCAAACTAAACTAAGAAAGTAATCCGAATAAAAAGATGACAGTGTTTTGACTATTTCTAATAAGCCTAAGACATAGAAAACTTTTATAAGAACAAAATGAACTTCAAACTCATGCTCAAAAATAAGGGTCAAATGAGATCATTATGTATAATAGGACTCCTGTTTTCCCCTTGTTTTCTGGCTCAACCTTGAGAGTGGTCGTCTTAGACTACTGTGAAGAGAATTTATAAAGTATCTTTGAGAATCTTCAAGATGCTATGATGGCTTTTCATATTTAAAACTGTGTGATCTTTAAGGTTTCTGGAATTAGTCACCAAAGGTGTGTATAATAAAACTTCTCAATAAATGTAATCCAGCATATAAACAGAACCAAAGACAAAAACCACATGATTATCTCAATAGATGCAGAAAAGGCCTTTGACAAAATTCAACAGCCCTTCATGCTAAAAACTCTCAATAAATTAGGTATTGATGGGACGTATCTCAAAATAATAAGAGCTATCTATGACAAACCCACAGCAAATATCATACTGAATGGGCAAAAACTGGAAGCATTCCCTTTGAAAACTGGCACAAGACAGGGATGCCCTCTCTCACCACTCCTATTCAACATAGTGTTGGAAGTTCTGGCCAGGGCAATTAGGCAGGAGAAGGAAATAAAGGGTATTCAATTAGCAAAAGAGGAAGTCAAATGGTCACTGTTTGCAGACGACATGACTGTATATCTAGAAAACCCCACTGTCTCAGCCCAAAATCTCCTTAAGCTGATAAGCAACTTCAGCAAAGTCTCAGGATACAAAATCAATGTACAAAAATCACAAGCATTCTTATACACCAACAACAGACAGAGAGCCAAATCATGAGTGAACTCCCATTCACAATTGCTTCAAAGAGAATAAAATACCTAGGAATCCAACTTACAAGGGATGTGAAGGACCTCTTCAAGGAGAACTACAAACCACTGCTCAAGGAAATAAAAGAGGATACAAACAAATGCAAGAACATTCCATGCTCATGGGTAGGAAGAATCAATATCGTGAAAATGGCCATACTGCCCAAGGTAATTTACAGATTCAATGCCATCCCCATCAAGCTACCAATGCCTTTCTTCACAGAATTCGAAAAAACTACTTTAAAATTCATATGGAACCAAAAGAGAGCCTGCATCACCAAGTCAATCCTAAGCCAAAAGAACAAAGCTGGAGGCATCACGCTACCTGACTTCAAACTATACTACAAGGCTACAGTAACCAAAACAGCATGGTACTGGTACCAAAAGAGAGATATAGATCAATGGAACAGAACAGAGCCCTCAGAAATAACGCTGCATATCTACAACTATCTGATCTTTGACAAACCTGAGAAAAACAAGCAATGGGGAAAGGATTCCCTATTTAATAAATGGTGCTGGGACCACTGGGAGCCATATGTAGAAAGCTGAAACTGGATCCCTTCCTTACACCTGATACAAAAATCAATTCAAGATGGATTAAAGACTTAAACGTTAGACCTAAAACCATAAAAACCCTAGAAGAAAACCTAGGCATTACCATTCAGGACATAGGCATGGGCAAGGACTTCATGTCTAAAACACCAAAAGCAATGGCAACAAAAGACAAAATTGACAAATGGGATCTAATTAAACTAAAGAGCTTCTGCACAGCAAAAGAAACTACCATCAGAGTGAACAGGCAACCTACAAAATGGGAGAAAATTTTCCCAACCCACTCATCTGACAAAGGGCTAATATCCAGAATCTACAATGAACTCAAACAAATTTACAAGAAAAAAACAAACAACCCCATCAAAAAGTGGGCAAAGGACATGGACAGACACTTCTCAAAAGAAGACATTTATGCAGCCAAAAAACACATGAAAAAATGCTCACCATCACTGGCCATCAGAGAAATGCAAATCAAAACCACAATGAGATACCATCTCACACCAGTTAGAATGGCAATCATGAAAAAGTCAGGAAACAACAGGTGCTGGACAGGATGTGGAGAAATAGGAACACTTTTACACTGTTGGTGGGAATGTAAACTAGTTCAACCATTGTGGAAGTCAGTGTGGCGATTCCTCAGGGATCTAGAACTAGAAATACCATTTGACCCAGCCATCCCATTACTGGGTATATACCCAAAGGACTATAAATCATGCTGCTATAAAGACACATGCACACGTATGTTTATTGCGGCATTATTCACAATAGCAAAGACTTGGAACCAACCCAAATGTCCAACAATGATAGACTGGATTAAGAAAATGTGGCACATATACACCATGGAATACTATGCAGCCATAAAAAATGATGAGTTCATGTCCTTTGTAGGGACATGGATGAAATTGGAAATCATTCTCAGTAAACTATCTCAAGAACAAAAAACCAAACACCGCATATTCTCACTCACAGGTGGGAACTGAACAATGAGAACACATGGACACAGGAAGGGGGAACATCACACTCTGGGGACTGTTGTGGGGTGGGGGGAGCGGGGAGGGATAGCATTGGGAGATATACCTAATGCTAGATGACGAGTTAATGCGTGCAGCGCACCACCATGGCACATGTATACATATGTAACTAACCTGCACATTGTGCACATGTACCCTAAAACTTAAAGTATAATAATAAGAGAAAAAAAAAAAACCTTAAAAAAATAAAAAAATAAAAAAACTTCTAAGGCAACTTGTAACTCCCCAAATAAATGCATAATAGGACTTGGTTCAACATTGTGAACATTAATTTTAAAAATTAATGTTTTTTCGGTGAAGTCCTACAGTGAAACCATATAGGGGAACGCGCTGCTTGAAATAAATATGTATATGCACATGTATTACCTCTACCTCCATGCTGAGGGAATCTTAATTCTTAGAGAAATGTTCTTTAGTTTACAAGTGAATTTTAACTACAATCTTATTCTCTACTAACACTTCAAAAAACAATCTACGTTGCCACATATTTAAACTGCTTTCCATTTCTAGAACAGAGAAATTAGAACATGAAGGTTTGACTACAACTGATTCCTTAGACTTCTATACTGAGCAACTACATAATGTGATTTTTTAGAAGTAATTTTTTATGATAGGCAAAATTCTCAATTTTAGCTGCTCTTCAAATAATGAAGAAACAATCAACAAAGTAATACTTCATTTGTTAACTAAGCTCAAGATGTCAAGATGTCAATGTTAAATTGAAAACAGGATGCATAACATAGCCCATCTCCCTAAAATAACAATGTTTTTCTATTTTATCTTAGGATCATTTTGTAATATATAAAGAAAGTTAAATCACCTTAATTTTATAACAGAAAATTTTAGAAATTCAAAAATATATGGAAAATAAGCAATATACTCCCAAATAACCAATGGATCAAACAAGCAATCACAAGTGAAAGAAAATACTTTGAGAGGAGATGGTGCTGTTGAAGAGCACAGTTACAGACAGAGCTGACCAGGCTCTTCCAGAGTGCCAGTTGTCCAGCAGCATGTTCATTACCCTGAAGATGTATGATGGTTGAACTAAACCCATTCATTCTAAGAAAAGGTTCTGTGGAGGGCTTTAAGCCCTTGATAATTGTCTTAAAAGCTACTGATGGGAAAAAGATCAGCACTGTGGTGAGCACTGAAGAGCTGAATCATATGGCTAATTCAAACATATTAAGAGCTAACATGGATGGGCTGAAGAATAGGGACAAAATGAGTAAGAGTAAGCAGCACAGTGAAGGGCACTACATTTCTTGCTTTCCCCAACTAATGGATGAATTGCTATTTCTTCTTCGGTTTTTACTTTTGGTCACAAAGATGGGTTCCCGTTCTGCCATATTAACTGTACTCATGTAAGGTTTAGGGTCATTGTGGAGGGAAGAAGGGTTGGAACAGCACAGTTGTTGTAAGAAGCCAGTTTATTATTTTAGATCTGGCTAATTGGTCTGTGTTGCATAGTTGCATATTCAGGATTACAATTTTAAAGTCTCTGTAGCCATCTACAGAGACATGTATCATTGAACCTATTTTTATATATATATATATATATATAAATATATATATATAAATATATATATATTTAAATATATATATAAATATATATATAAATATATATATTTAAATATATATAAATATATATATTTAAATATATATAAATATATATATTTAAATATATATATATAAATATATATATAAATATATATATAAATATATATATATAAATATATATATAAATATATATATATAAATATATATATAAATATATATATATAAATATATATATATATAAAACCCACTCAAAAGTATTTTGAGATGAATGAAAACAAAAACACAGCATATCAAGAACTTTAAGATGCAACTAAGTGCTTAGAGGGAAATTTATAGCTGTGAATGCCTATGTTAAAAAGGATCTCAAATCAATAATCTAATTTCCTATCTAAAAAAACAGAGAGTAAAATAAACCCAAAGTACAAGTAGAAAGAAAATAATAAAGATTATAGCAAAAATTAGAAAGTAGAAAAAATACAGAAAATCAGCAAAGGCAAAATTTGGTTGTCCGAAAAGATCAACAAATTGACAAATCTTTACATAGACTAAGAATAAAAGAGGGAAGACTGAAATTTCTAAAATCAGAAATGAAAGAAAAAACATTTCTATGAACCCTGCAGAAATCCTGAAACTGATTTAAAAAAAAAAATCCAAGTTGACCTATAACAAGGAAAGAGACTGAACTAATAATCAAAACTTCCCACAAAGAAAAGCCCAGGGTCAAATGGCTTCATGGGTGAATTTCATCAAACATTGAAAGAATTATAATTAATCCTTCACATACTCTTCCCAAACAATGAAAGAGGAAAGAATACTTCACAACTCATTCTATGTGCCCTGAATTACCATATCAAAGCTAGACAATGACATCGCAAGTAATGAGAAGTATAGACCAATATCCCTTATAAATATAGATGCAAAAATCCTTACAAAGTACAAGCAACTGAATCTAGAAGTATACAAAAAAAGACGGCACATCATAACCAAATGGAATTTACCACAAAAAGACAAGGTTGGTTCAATATATAAAAATCAATGAATGCAATACATCTTATCAATAGAAGACAATAAAAAACAAAAATCATATCAACCATTAACAAAGAAAAAGCATTTGGCAAGATCTAGTACCCTTTCTTGGTAAAAAGCCAACAAAGTAGGAACAGAAGGGAACTTCTCCAATCTGATGAAAGGCATCTATGAAAAACCCACAGCTAAAATGGAAAGATTGAATGCTTTCTCCTTTCTCCTTAAGATCATGAACAAGACAAGGATGTTCACTTTTGCCACTTCTATTACACTATTACACATTACACTGCAGGTTCTAGTTGAGGCAAGTAGACAAGACAACGACATAAACAGCACCCAGATTGGAAAGAAACAAGTAAAACGATCTCTATTTGCAGATGACATGATTTTGTATATAGAAAATCCTGAGGAACCCACACAAAAAAATCATCATTAGAATCAATGAGGTCAATAAGGCTAAAAGACAAAGCCAACACACAAAAATCAGTTTATTTCTATACACTAGCAAGGAACAATCCAAAAAGGAAATTAAGAAAATACTTTTTGCTACAGAATAAAAAAGAAAAAAATACTCAGGAATAAATGTGACAAAAGCAGCATAATATTTGTACAATGAAAACCATAAACAGCATTAAAATGAAAACCTAAATAAACGGAGAGACATCTATGCTCATAGACTGGAAGAATTAATACTGTTAATATAGCACCTGTAATCCCAGCACTTTGGGAGGCTAAGGCAGGCAGATCACCTGAGGTCAGGAGTTCGAAACCAGCCTGGCCAACATGGTGAAAGCAAGTCTCTACTAAAAATACAAAAAAAATTAGCCAGGCAGGATGGTGGGTGCCTGTAATCCCAGCTACTGGGGAGGCTGAGGCAGGAGAATGGCTTGAATCCAGGAGGTGGAGGCTGCAGTGAGCCGAGATCATGCCATTGCACTCCAGCCTGGGCAACAGAGCAAGACTCCATCTCAACAAAACAAAACAAAACAAAACAGATGGCAGTAGTCCTCAAGGCCAAGTTACTGGCATTTTTATATAAATTATAAGATAAGCTTCCAATTGCTGCAGAAAAGGTAGCTAGAATTCAATATAATCCCTCTTAAAATTCTAGCTACCTTTTCTGCAGAAACTGGAAGCTTATCTTATAATTTATATAGAAATGTCAGGAACCCAGAAGAGCCAAAACAAGCTGAAAAAGAAAGAACAAGTTGGGTTCACAATTCCTGGTTTTGAAACTTAATACAAATATACAGTAATCGAGACAATGTGGGACTGGCATAAGGACAGACATCTAAGTTAATGGAACAGAACTGAGGGTTTATAAATAAATCTTGACATTTACAATCAATTGATTTTCAAAAAGGGTGGCAAGACAATCCACTGGAGGAAAGAACTATTCTTTTTGACAAATTGTGTTGTGACAACTGGATAAGTGCAAGCAAAAGAATAAAGTTGGAACCCCCTCCTCACATTTGACACAAAAATGAACACAAAATTGATCATATAATCTGCATGTAAGAGTCAGTAGTATAAACTCTTAAAATAAAATACAGGAGTAAAATTTTGTGGCCTTGGGTTAGGGAAAGCCTTGATATGGTACCATATTTGATACGATATGAAAAGCATGAGCAACAAAAGATATATAAATTTGGACTTCATCAAAATGAAAAACTTTTGTATATCAAAGGACACCATCAAAAACACGAGAAGTCAACAAAGAATGAAAGAAAATATTAATATGTGCAAATCATATATCTAACAAGGAACCTGTACCCAGAAGATAATATGACCTCCTCTTACAGCTTAAGAAAAGGACAAATAACCTAACTGAAAAATGGGCAACCAGTTTGAACAGACATTCCTCCAAAGAAAATATATAAATGGCAAATATGTACATGAAAAGTTGTTTGACATGATCAGACATTAGGGAAATGCAAATGAGAACCAAAATGAGATACAACTTTACACCCACTAGGATGACTACAATCAAAAAGCCAGATGACAAATGTTGGTGAGGATGTAGAGAAACTGGAAACTTCATATGCTGCTGGGATTGTGAAGGGTATATACACAGCTGCTGTGGAAAACAGTGTGGAAGTTCTTCTAAAGGCTAAACATACAGTCATCATATAACCTACAAATTCCATTCCAAGGTATATACCCAAGAGAAACAGGCATATGTCCACACAAATACCTGTATACAAATGCTGAGTGTAGCATTATTCACAATAGCTAAAAATAAACAGTCCAAATGTCCATCAAGTGATGAATATATAAATAAAATGTGGTATAGCCATATAATAATCACTTAGCAAGGAAAAGAAAATAAGTACTGATAAATGCTACAACGCAGATGAGATCTGACATGTTAAGAAGCCAGTCACAAAATACCACATATTGTATAACTCCAGTATATAAAATGTCCAAAATAAGCAAATCTATTTTGACAGAAAGATTCATGATTGCTCCTGGCAGCAGGGGGTGAGGAAGTTGGTGGGAAATGGGTACAGAGATTCTTTTGGCGATGATGAAGACGTTGTAACAGCTTTTGAATTTTACAATCCAGAATTCTATTCTCTGCTAATTAGTCAAATAAAGGGCAGAAAATATACATTTTAAAACACAAAGATGCAGACATTACATTCCACATACAAGAGGATGTACCCCAGCAAAACAAGGTGATAAACCAAGAAAGAGAAAGAATGGGATCCAGGAACAACAGCTTCAACCCAGGATAACAACAAAGGGAACTACTCCAGTGTTAACAGCTGGGCAGCCAGAGAGACAGCATGTAGTCCTCATTGAAGCAGAAAGACAGAGGGTTCTGAGACAGAGGTCTCCAGGAAAAAAAAAAGAACCTGACTTACTGGATAAACAAGTCTTTAGCTTAAAAAACAACAAAAAACTGTATACACATATATATAAAATCAGGTAGTATAAAGAAAAACAGAACTCCAGAGATTCCTGGGTCACAGAAGGGGAAAGGGCTGTTCAAGAAAGTGAAGTTGAACTAACTGAAAATACAGCTATCTTTATATTGGAAGGACAGTCAGGAAGTCAACAGATAAGGCCTAAACTGCATAAAGCAGGAAACAGCAGACTAAAGACGTTATTAAGAAATATGGAACACAACCAAAAGAAATAGCAAAAACAATGAAAAGTGACTGTTTTTCATAAGTGAGGCAGGGGAAGAGAAGGGGTTATTTTTTTCCCCATTGTATGTCTTTAAGAACTACTTGCTAAAAATATTGGGCACATATGAATTTGATAAAAGCGAAAAACTTTTTACTTCACAAGTGCAGCTTTAACATACGTTGATTACAGTGAAGTTTTTGTTCTGTTAACCACTTTAGTAGGATTTGTCTAAATTTAGTGATTTACAATGCCTGCAGTAGAATCAGAAGATTTACACTGAAGGGATTATAAGTAGCACAGGGGGGCAATGACAAGGCTATTTCCCTAACTTTTAAGAATTTTAGCAATAAGAGTACTCACTGAGAATTAAACCCAAAATATACTGGACAAAACCAGGGAAACTCTAAAATTCAATTAAAAGAGATGGGGTTAAAGTTAGCCTAGGATTTGACTCAAAATAGCTTAAAGGCATTAATACACCTAAAGGAATGCCATGTTAAAAGGGGGCTTGGTCAGAAATAGAAGCACAGCAAAGGGAATGAAAGCAATGTTAGCTTATCTCCTGCTTTCTTCGAGGGAGAGAACATCTAAGTTCACAAGTAAAGATTCACGTATTTCAAAAACAAAGACAAATGTTTATTAGTCCCTACAGTCAGAGACAAATGTGTATTAGTCATTACAGTAAATCACTAACATCATCCAATTCCTTGATCTAATTCCATTCTCATCAAGCATACTTCTGACATGATTATTTAACTTTCTATGTAAATATGCAAATAGAGAAATGAATGCAAAGACCATAAAATGAGTGCTTGGTTCACTTAATGGTTATACTTCTCATCAGTACTATTTTATTCTGTACATCAGACTCTGTAACCTTAATGAATGCTGCCTGCAGTAAAAGATGAATCACTCTTATGTGCTATCAAAAATCAGGTTTATGACCTTGCACGACTGAGAGCTACAAGCCAGGCCACGTAAGTTCACACAGCTGTTGCCACACTGGGTATGTCCAAGGGTCAGAAGCTTTCCCCTTTTCTTTACACTAAAATGGCTGAAAAATCCAACTTTTTAGATAGACATCAGTACAAGAAAATCCTAAATGCCTATCTTGCCACGAGTCTTAAATGTAGGCATTTAATTCTAACATTTCTGAACTGAATAGTTTAGAGAAGCACTTGCCACCAGACAGCAAGCCAACAGCACTGCAGCACTATTTCAAGACAGCTATAGAATTACTAAATTTTTCAATGTCTTTTACTTGTTCACTTTCACTGCATAAAGAAAACTTATTTGGGAATAACAATAACTAATGATAATAATCCCCCTTTCCTCCATATGCCCATACTCTTTCCTGCCAATTGCATAGCAAGGAAAACGCAGAAAACTTACATGGCACCGTAGTTCCAAATCTAGTGGGATTCAATACTATGAACCTGTTTTTCAAGCTTCTTCGGCCTACACCTTGAGCTCCTATCAATACTAATGTTTTTCTCTGGAAGGGAGGCATTTTGGCTACCTCCTCATATATCTGGATTTCATGACGATCAAATTCTAAATGAAAAAGGAAATGGGAATACAAAGTCAACTTTTATATACATGAAAGAAATCTCTGCAATTCTGTCTAGTAATGGCTTAGCTGTCTTGACAGTTAAATATCACTTGACTTGTACCCACTTAGCATAGATTTGTTTTCACAAATTTGGTAAAGTACAATAAATAATAATTATTTTATTATTGTTTTTAAGACCGGGGCTCACTGTCACCCAGGGTAGAGTATAGTGGTGCAATCTTAGCTCACTGTACCCTTGAACTCCTGGGCTCAAGGAAGTCTCCCGAGTAAATGAAACCACAGGCATGAGCCATTATACCCAGCTAATTTTTAATTTTTTTTTGTAGAGATGGGATCTTGCTATGTTGCCCAGGCTGGTCTCAAACTGCTGGCCTCAAATGATCCTCCTGCCTCAGTCTCCCAAAGTGCTGGGATTATAGGCATGAGCCACTGTGCCTGCCCCAGTAAATTATTTTATATCTTGCTTTAAACATCTGGTTCCATCCATTTGCCCTTAAAAATTTGTCTAATCGGGCTGGGCATGGTGGCTCATGCCTGTAATCCCAGCACTTTCGCAGGCCGAGGTGGGCGAATCACGAGGTCAAGAGATTGAGACCATCCTGGCCAACATGGTGAAACCTCGTCTCTACTAAAAAAATACAAAAAATTAGCTAGGCTTGGTGGTGTGCGGCTGTAGTCCCAGCTACTCAGGGGGCTGAGGCAGGGGAATCACTTGAACCCAGGAAGCAGAGACTGCAGTAAGACGAGATTGCGCCACTGCACTCCAGCCTGGTGACAGAGCAAGACTCTGTCTCAAAAAAAAAAAAAAAAAAAATTTATCTAATCAAGCTAGAAAAATTCTATGTTTTATCCTTACTTATCAGAGATTCTATCCACTGAAACTTATTATCAATTTGCCAGTAAAAATCCTTTAATATAAATAATCAAATTACAAACCAGTATATATAGAAAGCATGTAGCAAATACGGAGGACAGGAGTAAACGTAGCGTGGTTGCTTAAGTAAGTTCCACGGAACAAGTGACCTTCCAATTATATAAATGAATAAATATTGTATGGCAAATCTACAATTATCAGTTTGATTAGATTTCAACATACTGACATTTACTGACAACATACATTTAAATATTAAGATTTTGAAATTTACATATAAAATAAATTTTAGATCCAACTGTTTCACTAGAAACATAACCCAAAATTATAATCTTAGTCGATGGGAAAATTACAAATTTTCTATTTTGCAAAAAAGCCTTATGGGCATATATTTTATGAATAATAGGGCCAAAGTGATGATTTGAAATATTATATTACCTGTTATTACTGTAACTCTCAATCTGTAGTAATAACACTCCTTCCTTAGCTTATTATCCTAATAGCAACTCTCTTTGCACAATTTCCCCACAGTAGATTAAACCAATATTAAGAGAAAGCAAGCCTACTTCTTCCTTCTATATTATTTTCTTTTATGGTGTGCTATTTACTTTATTACCAGCATAGAGGTAGCTCTGAAGTCAAGAAAGTACTTTTAAAATTGCCAACTCCTTTGATTAAGCCTCCAGAAATTTCTGATTCATAGAGCCGTTTTTTATTTCTGTCATCCTCTGCAACTGGGAAGAATAAATATAGTAGTTTCCATTCTTTCCCTTCCTTCCTATTTATTTATTTTTAATAGCCAATGAGTAGCCAATCCAGGTCTGGGGTCTTATTTTACATTGTTTTTAAAAATCTTTTCAGCTTTACTGAGGTATAACTGACAAACAGGAATTGTATATAAAGTGTACAACTTGATGTTTTCATGAATGTGTACAATGTGAATGATTACCTCAACCAAGCTATTAAACATATCCATCACCTCATATAGTTACCATTTCTTTCTTTTTAAATATATTTCTTTCTGTATGACTAAAAGATTTAAGACAGAATTCTATTAGATCAGACTAAGATTTATTTGGTTCAGTGCTATTTTTCTAAAAGTATCATGGTCAGTGTTATGGCAGGACACAGTTGCCCTAAACATAACTCTTTTAACATCTTGACAAAGGCATTCTATCCTTTAGAAATGGCACATAAATTACTATTTCAAAATTCTCTGGACAAATAGTTTCAATTATGATACTGCTTCTTGATTAAGACAAACAAAAATCTTAACCAATTTGTTTTGTGTTGTAAACTATACTCACAAAATAAAGCACATGGTAGTATATATAATGTGGGTTTTAAATAATTTATATTATATTGCACCATGTGTTCATATGTCAGCCCCTTGCAACTAGGTACTAATCTGAATTACATTCACTTAAAGCTGTATATTCAGAGTTTATGCCACACTAAATGACATATAGCTACTTCACTTGGACTTCTCAAAAAGTATTTAAAACCTACCTGCATTTCTGGTTGTGAGATACATCATCTTTTTCTTTTTTTTGCTACTTATAGTTCCACAAAAAGGTCCTGAAGGATGATAAAACAAATATAACTTAAGCAGTATATCAGAATATGAAAAAATTGCCCTATAGTATTTTACAGGGGTGGGAGAATTATCTCCCCAATGTTGCATCCTAGGAAGCAAAAGAGGGTGGAGGTGAGTTAAGCCACTGAATTTTGATACTCTACCAGCAGGTGGCAGAACGGGATCAAAAAAGATTACTTATGAGCGAGAGAAAGCAGAGGGAGAGATTCATTCTAGACATATTTTAAATAAATGCATTTGCTTATTCAGACAAAAGAGACAAAGAAAGGTGGTCACAAAGGACTGCTTGTTACTTATTGTGTCGAGCTCATCACCTGAATTGTCCCAGTCTCTTCTAACAAATGCCTTTCTCTTCTCTTCCAGGAACTGGCTTGGAATGAGACCAGCGCTTCCTCCCTCTTTTACATGGCTAGCCTAGAATCAAATTAATGAATTGTACATCTCAGTGACCAAAATTTGAGACCATATTTTATTAAGTAAGACAAGCAGTGGTCAGTCAAAAAAGTCACATTTGCTCTTAGAAACAACCTTGAGATTTAAATCCATAGCATTGTCAGTTAAGATATTTAAACAATTCAGCACTGAGGAATCAACTGGCACCTAAAATTCTTCATATCTGTCATCTGGTAGTGAAATGTGGGGACCAAAATACAAATTAAACTGCTAAAACTTCTTATTTGTGATACTAAGTTAGAAAAGGAAAATGCTATTCTAAATAAGATGTATTAACAGGACATTTTATCTAGCACCATTTAGTAAGATATTTACTGTCAACCTTAATCCTACTATGTTGGTATTTCAGGCCAAACCAAATGAAAAGGAGATACTATGTGGAATATAAAGTGTAGATTTTAATTTATGCTACCAGGAGTCTGAATATCCCAAGAGTTTGTAAATTTAAACTAGGCGAAACTTCACCTAATGTAAAATAGCTAACTTAAAATAAGCTCCAAAGAGAAATATTTTAAAATAGTGGCTGGAGAACTGGCTGTCAGTGGTTTATCTCACAAAGTTAGTATTTCTATCCTTACAACTAGCATAGAAAATCTAGTATAACTTTAAGCAATTAAAATCCTGAAAAACAGAATTAAAGTAACCAACTATCAAAACGCAGGGAGAAACTGAGAGAATGGTGACAGGTTAGAAGAGAAAACTAAGAGATCGTATTCATAGGAAAAAGAAAAAAAAAGGAAAACTGGAATAATTCAATAAAGGAAACAGCCACAGAGAGATTTTTTAAATGAGGGATCTAAAAAAAGTTCAGGGGAAACCTCTTGAAATCATGGATTCTGTTTAATTTACCCATTTCTTAGCTGTCTCAACACATAGTGCACTTATACATAATGTTTTAAGTTAAATTTAAGGACACATAAGTAAGATTGTTCTCATTCTGTGATTTGTTTCTCCTTAGAAGTAGAACTATAATTTAGAGCTAATGTGAGTTACCAACATCTCAGTTAATTTTAGAATTTGGTGCTAAGTCCTGGATCCTTTCCTCTTACTCCTTGTTCTTTAGTAAAACTCTCATTTGCTTTGATAGTTTAAGGCATTTCAGACTTCCTGACTTGTCAGTTTTTCCAGTTCTGAATATTGTGGTTGTTAGCTAACATAAACAATTACAAAAACAGACTTATTACTGCTGCTAGGGGTTTCTGAAAGCTGCATTAGGAGAAGAAAAAAGAATACCATTAAACAGATCTTCTGAAAAAAGGAGGGAAAAATACAGTGATAATACACATCTCTTTCCATATACACAGATTTTAATCCAAAACCAAACAAAACTGATAGAGTGAACCTCCATTTCCCAATATCTGAGAAGAGGGGAGCAAATAGACATTAAGACCTTAAGAAATGATGCTTTACTTGCTATGAACGAACACGAGGGAGAGGAGACAAGAGACACACTTATTTCACAGTAAAAGTCTCCTACTTAAAATAAACAAAACCCAAGTTATCTTTTGAAAAGGGATGACCCAAGTGAGTTCTTCTTGGCCAATAGCATATTTTAATGCAATTACCCATGTGAAAAAAACCAATTGGTCTAATCCCTAAATCAATGGGTTAGTGCCACAGGCTGGTTAATTCTGCACTTATTAAGTTGCAAATTCCCTCCCAATTTGATCTTATGTCCACAAAATTAGTAGCCACGAAGCAGGAGCTGTTCATGTGGGAAAAATCATTGTAACAAATGCTAATATTCTTCCTGACTATTCAGATATTGATCAGATCTAAGATTAAAATTAGAAAAGTAGCTGAGGAACTTCTGAGAAGCATACTAACCTGCCACCAATTTGGATCTTCTCTATTTACAATCTGAAGAATTTCTCCTTTGGAAAACTTCAATCCTGCTTCTTTGCAAGGTATTAGGTTGTCATTGTATGGATTATAATCAAAATGACACTTCACAAATACCTAAAACACACAGCACAATTAAAAATACTATAGTTGTATCACTTGCCACTGAATTTAAAAAATCCTTGTCAAACCACTCTGATTTAATTGTAACTGACAATGTATTTAGTACTTCAGATAATGAACTTGTCTCTCATAAATGGAAATCAAGTTATTAGAATATTAACAGATTTTGGTATCAGAAAGATAATAAAACTTCTTCTCTACTTTAATATCTAACTTTAAATCAACAAAAGTTTGATAATCATTCTATCCCACCATTCTTCCACTTTTCTTCAATCTTTTCACTTGATTTTCCAACCAACACTGCATAATTTTTAATGCAAGTAAATGCTATGATCCAATTAACATCCTGAAATATAATATAGGTAGTTGATTTAAGGTGTATATTTCAGATGTATTAGAACTCTGTGAAAAGGCCCTGAAACCAAAATTAAACAATAAAAGTTGATGTTGAAGTCAGATATGAAATATATTTGGTAGCCTTAAATACTTTTTTTAATCATCTTGCTCTGATTTATATGCTCATCTTAAATTTAAATGATCAACATTAAATTCATTGTAAGACAAATACTGAAGAAGTCTCGAAACTATTTTCCATTTTAAATTCATTTGTGTATACACATTTCTTTTACATTTGCATTATTAATAAAAGTATGTCAGTTAACACTGTTAGTTATGATCTCCGAAATTTGGACTATTTTGCTTATTTGCTTTAATTTAAATTCTAATTAAATTATGCATTTTTGGTATTTGATGGAAGGTTCAGACCAATTGCTGTCTTTCTTTCTCTTTTTTTTTTTTTTTTTTTTTTTTCAGATGGAGTCTCACTCTTTCACCCAGGCTGGAGTGCAGTGGCGTGATCTCTGCTCACCGCAACCTCCGCCTCCCAGGTTCAAGTGATTCTCCTGCCTCAGCCTCCCAAATAGCTGAAATTACAGGCGTGTACCACCACGCCTGGCTAATTTTTGTATTTTTAGTAGAGATCAGGTTTCACCATGTTGGCCAGGCTGGTCTCGAACTCCTGATCTCAAGTCATCTGCCCACCTCAGCCTCCCAAGGTATGGGGATTACAGGCATAAGCCACTGCGCCCAGCCCAACTGCTTTCTTAAAACAGACTTGTTTTATATATATTTATAGAAATTCAAATGTTATCTTCTAAAGAATTGCCTTAGCATTAATCAGCATGTAAACTTTAATAAGAAAGCACATAATTAGTCAAAATAACAATGTTCTTTTTCTATTTGTTTATCATACTTCTGTAACCAACAAAATTCAAATAACACAAGTAGACATATTATATTATTAGTGTGGTAAAAGTATTGTGATCGATGCATACAAAATAATTTTAAAATAACGAAATCTGGGAACATGTAATAAAAATCTTAGTTATTTATAATTAGATGATTTTCATAGAAAGCATTCAGAACATTTTCAACTACTCTAGAAAAGCTAAATATTAATCCTTAAATCAGTAGGTCAATAATTTTTTTCCTGATATATAATTTTAGATCTAAAAAGCAAGCATACAAACATTAAGATTGCTAAAGTGTGACAATTGGCTAACTTGATAATGTCATGCAGCTCCATGTTTTGACAACGGGAAAAAACCAAAATAATTAAATTTAACCAAAGGAAATTTAGTTGGCGGATAAGACAGAAAAATGAAGTACCAGAGAATGTTCTGGAATGACAGCATACCTGATGGATGTGTGCTGGATGCCTCTCCATATTGATGCAACTCTAAAAATATATTTGTAATTGCATAAATAAAGCCAGACTTTTAATTTATAATAAATTAAGAAAATATAAAGAAACTACTAGACCATTTTATTACTTCACTCATTTGGTAAGGCAACTACCTCCCTAATTAATTGTCCACAAAGTATAATACCTGCAAGTTATAAATGATAGAACAAAAAGTTAAAGGTATTTGAGATCAGGCAGAGAAAAAGGATTGGTATGCAAAGTTATAAAAATACCTGCATACTCCTTACTTCTCAAGAAAGATGCAGTGATTGAAGAATAGCAAGAGAATCCTGTCATCTAACCATGCATGTGATTACCATTCTTATGTGTGGAACAGAATATATTTTGTAACCATAAAGCTCAGACGTTACAAGATAGTCCAAATTTCAAATATTCATTCCTCCAACATCTGTCAAATTGTTATGGAAATGCCATTATCTGTGGAATACAAACCACATCTCTCAAAGGTAAAAGATTTATAGAACAATTTATTTTTTTTCATTAATTAAAGTAGTTTTAGAACATTACTGTTATGGTCAAAAACTCAGATTAACCTGATTTTACTTTGAACTTTGAAAATTTGTCTGAAAAATCAACCCAACCTTTGATCTACCCATTTTGTAATGACTCTAAAACCATTAAAGATATGACTAGATTTAGTATAATTATATTTTATCAAATGCAATTTAAAGTGTTGCACTTATAGGCTATGGATGTTAACTGTTCATTCATCATTAACTAAACACCACCTACTAAAATATTTCTATTTCATATTCTTATTACTAAAAAGAACTGAATGACCAAAATGATTTAAAGTACAAAGAAAAGGAAGTACAAATGGCTTTTAAGCATAGGAGATGTTCAACAACCTCACTCAGAGTAGAAATACAAATTAAAACTACTTTATAACATTTTTTCCTATCAGATTAGCAGAAATCCTTGTATTTTATAACATTCTATAAAAGAACTGTGGGTTAATAGGCATTTTCCTAATAGGCTTGTGGAAGAATGGTTCAACCTCTTGGGAGGACAATTTGGCAATAGCTGTCAAGATTACAAACGCATAAACCCTCTGACCTAGTAATCCATGTCTGGGAATGTATTCAACAGCTATGTTATGCAGATACATCCAAAATGACTTATGCACAAGACTACATCATTCCTAATAACAAAAGATTGGAAGCAACCTAATTGTTTAACAAAAAGGAACTGGTGAAACAAATGATGGTATGTCTACATGATGTGGCACTATATATAGTCGTTAAAAAAGTGTGTGTGTGTGTGTGTGTGTGTGTGTGTTTGTCAATAGGAAGTGTAGGCACCAATAAGGAAATATCCTCAAGACAGATGGTTAAGTGAAAAAAAATAAGGTTCAGAATAGCATGTGTACTATGCAACCTTTCTATGAAAAAGGAGGTGAAAGGTGAAAAAGGATATGTAATTTTTATTTACTTGCATATGAATGAAGAAATTCTGGAAAGATAAATTAATAGCAAAGTTTGTTACTGGTGGGGGGATGAGGACTAGGTTGGTAGTGGGAAGGATTCAGAGGGAGATCTCAACTGAATACATACTTACATTTTTTGATTTTCAAACCATGGGAATAATTCACCTATATAAAAATTAAAATTTTAAGGTAATAAAGATAAATCACTCCCATTTGGATTCAGATGAAGTAACAAGGACCCTCCAACTTGAAACAACTAAAAACTATGTTGACAAAATATGTGAAACAATGTCTTTCAAGATGTCCGAGATCAGGCAATGAAGATAGTGATCCTAAAAGATGGAAGAAACAAGATGAGCTGCACAATTGCCCCAGCTAACTGCAGAGAGTTTCCAGGCTGCAAATCAGGAAGGGAGAAAGGTGAAGCCTGATGGTCTCTAAGTTGAGGAGATGAACTGGGAGACCTGGGAGATCAAGGTGGTTACAGTGCATGGAATACAGTATCAGTGAGGAAAGGCTGCACAAAGAGAGAATTGTGAGGGACTCCCTCTGTTTTCAACTGAGTACTTAATCAATGCATGTGTATGAGGAAGCTACCTGCATCCTCTCTCTGTGTAGCTCTTTCCTCAATGATGGTAAAGAATCATTTGAAAGCATTACAGGGAACTATATACGGAAGTTGTATACGGTCAAGAATAGTTTCTGTTCTCACCAGGCCAAGTGGAAAAACCTTCGTAATTCACAGGAGGTGGGGTACAATACTTAGAAGGGTTATGAGCTAAACTACATCCTGCAATCATACCTAATAAACCTTAAAAAGCAAGATTTAAAAGAATCATCTGTATCCTAGAACAAAGGTTAAGAATGGTTGTTACTAAAATGTCAAAAAATAACAGATGTTGGCAAAGTTGCAGAGAAAAGGGAACTGCTAGTGGAAATGTAAATTAGTTCAGCCACTGTGGAAAGCACTTTGGAGATTTCTCAAAGAACTTAAAACGGAACTATCATTTGACCCAGCAATCCCATTACTGGGTACATACCCAAAGGAATATATATCATTCTACCATAAAGACACATGTACACATATGTTCATCATAGCACTTTTCACAACAGCAAAGATATGAAATCAACCTAGGTGCCCAATAATGGTGGACTGGAAAAAGAAAATTTGGTACACATACATCATGGAATACTATGCAGCCATAAAAAGAATAAAATGTCCTTTAAGCAACATGGACATAGCTGGAGGCCATTATCTTAAGCCAATTAATGCAGGAACAGAAAACCAGATTACTGCATGTTGTCACTTGTAAGTGGGTGCTAAACATTGAGTACATATCGACACAAAGAGGGGAACAACAGACCCTGGGGCTTACTTGAAGGCAGAGGATAAGAGGAGGGTGAGGACTGAAAAACTACCTATCAGTTATCATGCTCACTACCTGGGTGACAAAATCATTTGTGCACTACACTCCAGAAACATGCAATTTATCCATGTAACAGACCTGTACACATACCCCTTGAACCTAAAAGTTGGAAGGGCCGGGTGCAGTGGCTCACACCTGTAATCCCAGCACTTTGGGAGGCTGACGCAGATGGATCACGAGATCAAGAGATCGAGACCATCCTGGCCAATGTGATGAAACCCTGTCTCTACTAAAAAAAAAAAAATTAGCTCAGCCTGGTGGCATGTGCCTGTAGTCCCAGCTACTTGGGAGGCTCAGGCAGGAGAATCACTTGAACCCAGGAGGTGGGGGTTGCAGTGAGCCGAGATCGCGCCACTGCACTCCAGCCTGGCAACAGAGCGAGACTCTGTCTCAAAAAAAAAAAAAAAAGTTGGAAGAAAAAAAAAGAATATTTCTAATACAAAAATATCCAGCACCCAACAAAGTAAAATTTTTGATGCCTGGCAGCCAATCAAAATGGCCAAGCACGCAAAGAGGGAGGAAATAACCTATAACAAGGAGAAAAATCAATGAAGAATGACCCAGAAATGTCAAATGTGCTAGAATTAGTAGAAAAGGACATTACAGTAATTGTTTCAACTTTACATATTATATTCATGGTTCAAGAAACTATAGGAAGGATTAAGTCTATTAAACACATGCAGATATAAAAAAGACCCAATCTGAACTTCTAGAAATGAAAGCCAAAATATCTGAGATGAAAAATACCCACTAGGTGTGATTAACAGCAGATTAGACATTGCAAAAGAAAAGATTAGTAAACTTGAAGACAAAACAATAGAAAATATCCAACATGAAAAATACAGAGAAAAAAGGCTGAAATAAATGAACTAATCAGTGACCCACCGGACAACTTCAATGGGCCTAATATACATGTAACTACAGTCACCAAAGGACAGGAGAAACAGAAAAACAGAAAAAATGTCTGAAGAAATTATTGTCAAAGTTTTTCTAAATTTGATGAAAGAAACAGTCTTTTCAACAAACTGAGCTGGAAAAATTGAATATTCATATGCAAAATATAAACTTTGATCCTTTCCTCACATCCTATATAAAAATTAACATACGGTACATGTATCATAGACTCAGAGGTACAGCATAGATAGAACTGTAAAACTTGTAGAAAACAAATTGGAGAAAATCTTCATGACCTTAGGTTATACAAGGACTTCTTAAAGCCACAAAAGGATGACTCAAAGAAAAAAAATCATAAATTGGATTTCATCAAAATTCAGAACTTCTGCTCTTTGAATGACATTGTTAAGAGAATGAAAAGACAAGATAGAGACTGGAAGAAAGCCCTGGCAAATCCCAATTCTGATGAAGCACTTGTATAATGAATCCATAAAGAATACTCAAAACTAAGAAAAACAATTCAACAAAAAAATGGACAAAATATTTGAAGACACTTCGCCAAAGTGCACAGAAGTATGGCAAATAAACACATAAAAACATGTTCAATATTATTAGTTATTAGGAAAATGCAAATTAAAATCACAATGAGATACCACTACACACTATTAGAATGGCTAAAATTTTAAAGACTGACCATACCACATGTTGCCCAAAATGTAGAGTAATTGGAACTTTCATATAATGTTGGTGGAAATTTAAGTTGTTATACTAACTTTTGAAAACGGTTTAGTCATTTCTTCAAAAGTTCAACATATACCTACCATATGACTCAATTCTTCAACCCCTGGTATATACTCAAGAGACTTACATGTAAATGTCCATAGCAGCTTTATTTGTAAAAGCCCCAAACTGGTAACAAAAAAATGTTCATCAGCCAGGTAATGGATAAACAAACTGTTGTGGTACAGCCATGCAATGGAATATCACTTGTCAATAAAAAGAAATGAACTATCAATATACATAACATGAATGAATCCCCAAACAACTATGCTGAGTGAGGGAAGCTAAACAAACAAATCAAACAAAATCCAAAAAAGAATACATGTATTCCATTTATATAAAAATATGGCAAATGCAAAATAATTTAAAGTGACAAAAAGCAGAGCAGTAGCTGCCTGGAGTCAGGGGTGGTAGAGAGAAAGGGAGTAGGAGGGAAGGATGAGAAGTGGACACAAAGAAGCTGGGAGGCCGGGAGCAATGGCTTATGCCGGTAATCCTAGCACTTTAGCAGGCTGAGGCAGGCAGATCGCTTGAGCACAGGAGTTCAAGACAGCCTGGAAAATGTAGCGAAACCCTGTCTCTACAAAAAAAAAGAAAAAATACAAATATTAGCCGGGTGTGGTGGTGCATGCCTGTGGTCCCAGCTACTCAGAAGGCTGAGGTAGAAGGATTATCTGAGCCCTGGGAGGCTGAGGCTGCAGTGAGCTGTGATCATGTCACTGCACTCCAGCCTGGGTGATGGAGTGAGGCCCTGTCTCAAAAAAAAAAGAGAAAGAAATGGACACAAATAAATTTCTGGGAGTGTTCATCATCTCAATTGTGCTGACTTCATGGGTATATTATGTATGTCCACATGTATCAAATTGTACACTTTATGTTATTTATATAAACTTTATCTCAAGGATATTTTAAAAGTAAAGATAAAAACAGTAAAAGTATTGAGGAAATATTGCACAGGAATACACTATGCTTATGCAAATGACGATAATTAGTGGGAGAAAAATTAAATGGATGAAACGGCTAGAAAAACAGCTCCACCTTGACCCTGATGTTAAATCAGAAGGTGGCTAGTAATTCATTTGGGAATGTGTTGGCTAAACATGGTGCAAATGTTGCTTATTGAACCTACTTCTTAAACCATAGTTCCAGGCCCATCTGAATCTGCATTTCAGAGTGAGTGACAAGATGGTGAACAAAGTGATTCATTGCTAAGAGATTTTCCATGACACTAGCTGAGATGATCAAGGAAGGATGCTCTTTTTCTAAAAATTTTCAGTGTACGAACTTGGTCTACTTCGTTAAATACAGATGTACACACACATTTTTGAGAACAGCAAGATAACAAGAAGATATGTTTGGTTAAACAAGTTTTGAAGGGCAATCCACGTTCCTTTCTGATAAATATCTGAGGGCCACAAATTGAAGCCTCAGCCAAATAAAAAATTTTATTTTAAAAATCATATAAAAATTAGCCAGGCATGGTGGCACACACCTGTAGTCCCAGCTTCTTGGAAGGCTGAGGCAGGAAAATTACTTGAACCCGGGTGGTGGAGGCTGCAGTGAGCCAAGATCACGCCGCTGCAGTGAGCCAAGATCACGCCACTGCACTCCAACCTGGGTGACAGAGCTAGACTCTATCTCAAAAAAAAAAAAAAAAAAAAAAAAAAAATCTACTAACTACTAACCTAGGCCAAAATTATACTAATCATAATTCTTAAGTTTATATCACTGGTTCGTGCAAGGACTGCTTTTGTCGATTCAATTAGTTTTAATAATATAATAGACAGCTATGCACTTGCCACCTAAAACTAACATTAAAATCCTACTTGATTCTCCTGCCCTCATTCCATCCCATCCCATCATTCGGTTTCCCCAACCAAGGCACACTTCACCCTGAATCCTGGGTTCACAAACTCCTCGCTTTACATTTTGATTATAGTTCTACTGCATCTATACGTACTCTTTATATAGTTATTTTAAACGTAAAAAAATAGTATCATGCTATATGCATGTAATCTTTTGGGGTTTATATGCTTATTAACATGTTTCCAGCTGTACATACATAAGAATTGCTCTAGGGAATTACTGCAGCTTGATATATGTGAATATTTAACTCTAAGAGACATTATTAAACTTTTCTCCCCAATGTGTTTATACCAATACACACTGCCACCAGCAATGTAGAAAAGATGCTGTTGATTCACAACTATAATTTTTACCAACTTAATAGTATATCACATTATGATTTTCAATATATCTTTATATGTTTACTGAACACATGTCCCCTTTTACTTGATTTTTCTGTGTAGAGTGAAACACAATTTCAAACAGTATCCCTAGAATAACCAGGTTCCCCCCCATTCATTGCATCATCTCCTTTCCACATTGAAAAACATTATCTCTGTCACATATCAAAGTAATATGTATGTGTAGGTCTCTTTCTGAGCTCTCTAAAAGTCCACTGATCATGCTGTCTCTTCCTATGCCAACACCACAATATCTTAATTCCTACATATTAATAATCAGACCCCATTCCTGCTTTTCTGATTCAAAAGTGTCTTGGCCATTCATCTTATCAAATTCCATGGAAAACCCTGTTTTGACTGGAATTCCATTAAATCTACAAGTCAATGAGTGAAAAATCAACATCTTCACAATATTGTCTTCCTGTCCATGACATGATATACCTGCTTATTTAGATCCTCTTCATAATTCCTTTGTGTAGAGGTCTTGAATTTTTTTAGTTAATTTATTCCTAGACATAAATGTGACATTCTCTGACTCTACTATAAATGATGTCATAGTTACATTTCTAGATGTTTGCTGATGACATACAGAAATGCAATTGAGTTTTGTGTCTTCATCTTATTTTCAGGTACCTTGGTAAACTCTATTATTTCTAATAAGTTGTAGTTTTGAGGGGTTTCTATGCAAAAACATGATCATATTTGTAAATAACTTTTATTGCCTCCTTTCCAAACATTTTGCTTGTATAATCTATTTTTGTCATACTGTACTTATGGATCCTTCAAGAAAATATTAAATAGAAGTGGTGCTAGGGAGCATCCTTCTCTAGTTTCTTTTTTTTTTTAACTAGGCAAAAGCTTTATCTTTGTTTTAAACTATTTTCTGGCTAATTAATTGCCAATAAATAACTGTATATAATCAATAATTAAAAAGCAGTGTCCAAGGGTCTTGGAATTTATAGACTTACATTTTATCATATATAAAACAAAAATTTTAAAAGCAGTTAAAATTCTTGAAATTATATTATTTTTTAGAAGCTGAATCAATTCAGTTTGCCTCACTGTTGGAAGCTTCATCAAAATTCTGAACAAGATCACCACTTCCCCAATAGTAAGTGGTACTTTTCCAACCAGCTTCTGCCAGTTTCCTTAAGCTTGTTGACACCAAGCTGGTTTAAGACACTGGGTGGCATTTCTGTTAGCTGCTTTGTCTCAGCATGGCTGGTAATGGTCAAAGTGTTTGCTGCTAGAGATGTCTGAACACTGGGATTGTTAATGAAGATCACCATTCCTTGGTTTGCAGACATACCTCTTTAGTATCAGAGATATTGCCTATTTCTACTTTCTTTCAGGAAAACTGAAGATTTTTTTTATCATCTGTTGTAACAGATAATGTTTGCTGTATCATCTGAGGGCAGTTCCTTTTTACCAGTGCACAATTGTGCTTGAAATCTGGCAAGTTTTTCATGGTTTGTGAGGGCTTTTTCATTTTATAATGAAAACGAAAGTGGAATTTCGTGAATGGAAATTAAACTTCGTGGGGTATTGGGGTTGGCACTAGAGGTCTCAGGCAGACCAGCTGCAAGGCCAGTTTCTGACTTTAAAGGGAAAGCTTCTAACATTAGTTAATTCAGAATAATGTTTGTTCTATTTTTTTTTTGTAATAAAATTAAGGCTTTTCCCTTCTGTTCCTAATTTACTAATCATTTTTTTAAAATCATTGAATTTTATCAAATTCTCCATTGAGGTTATTCTCTTTTCATCTGGTAATGTGCTTAGTTACATACATATGGATTTTCTAATATGAAACTCTCCTAGCATACCTGGGATAATAAATCTAACTTGGATATGTTGTATCATCTTTGTTATATACACAATCAAATCTGATTTGCTAATATTTTGTTCAGAATTTTTAATGTATATCCTTGAGTGAAATAGTCCTGTAATATATTTTCTTATATTGTTTCTAGTTGTCCAGGTCATGTTGGTTCCAAAGAATAAGAGAGAATTCCTATCAGTTGGCCTTAATAATCAAATGGAATTATGAATAGCCCCCGGAAATCTAAGCTATAAGAAAGTTGAAGAACTTCAGAATTGGCTACTTCTAACTCACTCTGGTCCTCAAAATTTAAAACATAGATACTTATGTCCCACAGCAGATTCTGGACTTTTACCAAGCACCTGAAACGACTCTGATAAAGATCATCTACTGACTATGCTTTTGAAAAACATTACCGTGGTAGGGAAGAGTTCTTGGCTTTCATTTGCTCTTGCAGCAATCCAGAGCTGAGACTAGCTCCACAGCACTACATGGTGGAGATTTTAGTGAAAGAGTTGAAGACGCAAAATGCCCTTGCTTCCCTATAGCATCTTAGTAGGATGCCCATGGTTTGCAGATGCCCTGGTTTATGCCTATTATTTCAGCATATGAGTAATGTTCCCCTTTTCATTTAAAAAAAAAAAAGTCTCAATTTGGATGTTCTTTTGGAAGCCTTCATGTTATAGTTTCTTTTCTTCTTTATGGGAGGACACGCCTCAGGCTACCTCGGGCTTATAAGACTCCTCCTCTCCTACTTGAATTCATTTCCCCAGCTCTAAATGCTAAGTGAAAAGAAGAGTTTGAGAGGGTATGGAATGTGGAAAACTTATGTTTAAACAAGGCTTAATGTCCTTGCATTTCATGGTATTCAGTTAGTTCACCAGATGCAAAATCTATGTAGGAATTTGGGCCAAAGCCCTAGTTATTAATATTACAAAATTTTATTTTGCCTGTAAAAGTCTCTTATAGCCATGGTGAGCTAGAAGAATTCTGGAGTTTAGACCACAGAAGGAAAATAAGATCTTCCTACTACAACTAATACATAATAATAAATAAAATACGTAAATCCTAGATTTTACTCTTCCAGCATACGCAGGTCCAAGATAAGGCCTCAGGCTGTCACAAATTGAAAGTTGCCAACTGAGGAATAAAGGTAGCCTGAGAGGTACTAGTGATATGAAATGTCTAAGTACTAATATCATTTATTTTTCACAATTCTTTTCCTTGAGGACCACAAAACTACCTTCATTTCAACCAAAGTTAATTACAAGCCTATTTTCATAAGTTCAATTTACATGCTAATATTAATGACTAAATAATCTATCCTTACCTTTGAAAGAACAGTTTAAAATAGACATTCAATGAAATGTTATTTCAAATAACTGTATGGAAATGTAAGAACTAGACTTTTAAACTCTCATTTTAACAATATGAAATAAGATACACTGGCAGTATCTTATGTAAGAAAACTTATAATTTCATTCATACATCAAACAATAAATTTCTGGAATAAACCTGAGCATTAGAGGCATCTACTTCTACATTACTTAGGCTTGAAAACCCTCTCTTTGGTTCCAACACTCCTATCATAATTTTCAATTCTTCCTCCGCAATTTCTTTTTCTTTCTTTACGGTTCCATTTTACCACTACTGCGTCATCACCACAGCAAGTGCAGCCACTTCTTGAGCACTCACTATGTGCCAGGTGTTGCTGTGAGAGCATTACATGAATTAACTCGTTTAATCCTCATAACAATCTTTTGAGAAAACAAATTTTATCCCTAACTATATAGATGAGAAAAATGAAGCACAGAGAAGGTAAGCTGATAACTGGCAGCACTGGTATTTGAACCTAAGTGGTCATCTTAACCATTCATTAGAGCTGTTGTTCACAAATCACCTCACACCTTCAAAAATCTGCCACCTGGTTACATAATCTCATCTCTCTTCTTTTTGAATTCACTTAACATACCGAGTCTAGACAATCTCTATAACTAAAACATTTTCCCGTTCAATTATCTAGTTTACCTAAAATTAGTTTTAAAATACAGATCAAATGTGTGCAAACCAGGGGTCCAAGATTTTCTTTATACCCATCCTCTTTTCTGGCCTCATCAGTCATTTCACCCATCACACAAACACTAAGCTGGAGGTGATCTGGACTGCATTTTTATCCTCTCCCAGGGCCTAATACAATGCCTGAACATAACAGCTGTCAGAAATGTTTACTAGATTAGTAATTCAAAGACTTTATGGTTCTTCTGATACCTAGCTGTAGGTTACTATTATGCCAGGGTTCCTGGTGTTAACGAAGAAATCTACTATTTCCTTTACAATAGTAAAATAGCATTGTTTAAAAATTCAAAAATTCACCCATGACAAAATAAGCCATTTCAGAACACTCAAATCAATTTTTTCTCTTTTCTTTAGCAAAATAGTAGCAACTGATAGTTATTTCCAACACTGTGATTAAAAACATGAAAGTATTTTTAATACTACCAAAAATTTTATTACTAACCTGTTGAGGAGTAATGGTATCTCTATAACTTGGTAAGATTTTTAGGGTGACACTTCCACTAATATTTTTCAGTAATTCTTGTAATTCCTTTGGATTATTTCCAACCTCATGGCCATTGACTTCTTTAATTATATCTCCCACATGAAGTAGACCTTGTCGATCTATCATTCCCCCATGGAGGATTCGGGCAATTACCAGATCATTATTTTCAACCCTAAATGTCACACCCTATGAAAAATAAGAAACAGATTTCTCATTAATTATTAGGGAGAAATGCTTAAATATTCATGAGCATATGTAAGAAAATAATTCTAAAACTAGGTAAAATGAATCATTCTTACTTTTCCCATGTTCTCTCCTGTCTCAATATTTCACTCCCATTAAACTGTGTACTAGTATAGTTTATTACACTAGTGGATAGGATGTATCTTACAGGCTAAATGGAAACTCGAGAGAGCAGGAAAAGGTATTTGTGCATTCTGATGGACTTATTCCTGGCTTTTCCTTTTTTGCACTCACTGTTCTTATAGTCAGGATCCAGAAGTAATAATTTTACCAAGGAATAGTAAACTTCAGTACTTAGAGAGTCCTAGTACGGCTTCAATTTTTAATAACAACTTCTTTTTATATTTTGATACTGTCAGTATTTCTTCAAAGGGTAGTTCATGTCTTCAAAGGGTAGGAAGAAACATAATAGTCATCTTCTGAAATTTTTTGCTACCCCTTGCCATATTTCTACTTCTAGCTCAGTTTAACTTTTCATTTTAGTTAAATTTTGCAGGCTAAACCAAGTTGAGAAAGCATCAGCTGTGTCTTTATACACAGGCCAAACAAGAATACAGTTTTCATAACATTATGAAAAGGAAAAAAAATGAAACAAGAGTAGTGACTGAACCACAAATTATGTCATATTTCAGATTTAATAGGGTACTGATTTATCTATACTCACCAGTGGTTCCCCAGCTCTTTTGTGAATACCGAGAATACGAATGGCATCTACTGGTAATAACTGATTATTGATAGAAGAATTATTCATTTCTGGGCTTGATGGAGGTGAATCATAACACTTTGATGCCACAATATCATGGGCCTCCAACAGTGACTATAAGGAGTCAAAATAGCCTGTGGTTATTTATGATATGTGGATGAAATTTGTTACTAAAAGTACTTTGTTATTTCATTATTCCAATGGAGTACTAAAAATTTCCAAGGCACATGGTATTAAATTCCCAAATATCAGGTTGATCAAATAAATATATAATTTTTAAGAGATATAAAAATATATAGTTTTATTATCATCAAACAATATCATATTCCTTCTTTGAGATATGAAGAGATATTAGTGATGCTTTTTAAAAACTGGCAAGTTCACTGGAAACTGAACCTAGGTTTCCAGTCTGGTGCAATGAAGGTACTGGGTTTTATTGCCACCACTGTCATCATATCATTCAATATTTACCATCAATCCTATTTACTAAAATACCATAAAAATTCAAATTCAAATGACATTTTTACCTAACATTGCTATGTTAGTAATATGATATACTTTTTATATGTAGAAAACGTCTGTTAAAAGATGTCCAATAGAAAATGGATAAATATTAGCATCTTATATCAGTGACAAAAAATTTTATATTACCAATAAAGGTTTTAGTTTATAAAAGGAACATTTTTTGAGCAAAAAAACAAGTCAGTAATAGTCCTGAATATAACGTATTTTTTTACCTCCTATACTTACTATGTATGTGCTATCAGCATGGGTGGTTTTGATCTAGCTTTCTAGGAATTGCTTTTTTTTTTTTGAGACAGAGTCTCACTCTGTCACCTAGGCTGGAGTGCAGTGGTGTGATCTCAGCTCACTGCAACCCCCACTTCCCGGGTTGAAGTGATTCTCCTGCCTCAGCCTCCCAAGTAGCTGGGACTACAGGCGCATGCCACCATGCCCAGCTAATTTTTTGTATTTTTAGTAGAGATGGGGTTTCACCATGTTAGCCAGGATGGTCTCGATCTCCTGACCTCATGATCCGCCCACCTCGGCCTCCCAAGGAATTTCTTAATTAATACTAAAATGTTAATTTTTTTTCATTTCTTATCCTAAAAGAATAATTTTTAGGGCAGGCGCGGTGGCTCATGCCTGTAATCCCAGCAGTTTGGGAGGCCGAGGCAGGTGGATCATGTGAGGTCAGGAGTTCAAGACTAGCCTGGCCAACATGGCAAAACTCTGTCTCTACTAAAAACACAAAAAATTAGC
Organism: Pan paniscus; assembly: GCF_029289425.2. Lineage (NCBI taxonomy): Eukaryota > Metazoa > Chordata > Mammalia > Primates > Hominidae > Pan > Pan paniscus. The sequence continues at coordinate 29,505,335 of NC_073255.2, read as the reverse complement.
TGGGCGTGGTGGTGTGTGCCTGTAATCCCAGCTACTCGGGAGGCTGAGGCAGGAGAACTGCTTGAACCCGGGAGGCAGAGGTTGCAGTGAGCCGAGATTGCACCATTGTACTCCAGCCTGGGCAACAAGAGTGAAACTCTGTCTCAAAAAAAAAAAAAAAAAGAATAATTTTTACTGCAACTGTGCATATTCAACATAAAGATAAGTTAACATTCTTGAGGGGCTGGATAGAATTCAAGTTCAAAAACAATAAATCAAAATAGAAAGAAGCAAATATTAACAGGTTCGGGAAAAAAGCAATCAGGATAATTGGTAATTTCTGGTCATTTCATAAAACAATTTGTGAAACACTGGAGAAAAAAATTCAATAAAACAACTCATAAATCCATATGTAAGGATTCTTCCTATAAATGCTGGAAGTTGCTAACCTGCGCTGCTTAGTTTTCCACCCTATATCCTCCTTTGGCAGTTTCATTTACTCCTGTGACTTGAGCCACTACTTATGCATTGACAACTCTTAAATTTCTATCTCTAGTTCAGAACTCTCATGTGCTTCAGATTTTTATAGTAAAAATTTGCCCACAACTCGTCAAAGTCATGGCAATTTGAAAATCAAAAGTAGGGATTGTAAAAGATTAAAACACTGAATAAAAAATCCATAGATCCACAATGCTATTTAAAAAATAGACTGAAAAAACTCATTTGTTACCACTTGAAACTGCAATTTTAAACAGCTCTTCACTTTGAAACTTAGTAAAAGGAAGGATCAAGTACATTCCTGCCTCTTCAGTAGAAATGCACTAAGCAGCCCAGTTGATGAGAAGCTCTACATCATGGAAGAATACTAGCTAATAATGTAGAACAGAAAAACGTCATTTTGCAACCTCTAATGAAAATTCTGATTTACAACCCAAAAGCTAGAATAAGATGAGAAATAACAAAAATTAGAGCTGAGCTGAAGAAAACTGAGACACAAAAAACCTTTCAAAAGAGCAATGAGGCTGGGCATGATATGATGGCTCACGCCTGTAATCCCAGCACTTTGGGAGGCCGAGGTGGGCAGATCACCTGAGGTCAGGAGTTCAAGACCAGCCTGGCCAACATAGTGAAACACTGTCTCTACTAAAAATACAAAAATTAGCTGGGTGTCACGGCACGTGACTGCCTAGTCCCAGCTACTTGGGAGGCTGAGGCAGGAGAATTGCTTGAACCTGGGAAGTGGAGGTTGCAGAGAACCGAGATCGTGCCACTGCACTCCAGCCTGGACAACACAGTGACTCCATCTCAAAAAAAAAAAAAAAATTAATTAAATTAAATTAAAACAACAACAACAACAACAAAAAAATCAACGAATCCAGGAGTTGGGTTTTTGAAAAAATTAATAGACAAGCCACTAGCTAGACTAATAAAGAAGAAAAGAGAGGAGAGCCAAATAAACACAATTAGAAATGATGAAGGGAATGTTACTACTGAACCCACAGAAATAAAAACAACCATGAGAAACTACTATGAACACTTCCATGCACACAAACCAGAAAACCTAGAAGAGAGATAAATTCCTAGACATATACAACCTCCGAAGACTGAGCCAGGAATAAATTGATTCCCTGAATAGACCAATAACAACCTCCAAAATTGAATCAGTAATAAATAGTCTATCAACCAAAAAAAGCCTGGGACCTGATGGATTCACAGCTGAATGCTATCAGATGTACAAATAAGAGATGGTACCATTCCTACAGAAAAGCTATTCCAAAAAACTGAGGAGGAACTCCTCCCCAACTAATTCTATGAGGGCAGCCTCATCTTTATATCAAAACCTGGCAGAAACACAACAGAAAAAGAAAACTTTAGGCCAATATCCTTGACAAACATTAATGCCAAAATCCTCAACAAAATACTTGCAAACCAAATCAATCGGCACATCAAAAAGCTAATCCACCATGATCAAGTAGGCTTCATCCCCAGAATGCGAGGTCTGTTCAACATTTGCAAATCAATAAATGTGATTCATCACATAAACAGAACTAAAGACAAAAACTACATAATTACCTCAATAGAGCAGAAAAGGCTTCCAATAGAATTCAACAACCCTTCATGTTAAAAATTATCAATTAACTAGGTATTAAAGGAACATACCTCAAAATAATAAGAGCCATCTATGACAAACCCACAGCCAACATTATACTGAATGGGCAAAAGCTGGAAGCACTCCCCTTGAAAACCAGCACAAGACAAGGATGACTTCTCTCACCACTTCTATTCAACATAGTATTAGAAGTCCCAGCCAGAGCAATCAGGCAAGAGAAACAAATACAGGGCATCCAGATAGGATGAGAGGAAGACAAACTATTTCTGTTTGCAGATGATGTAATTCTGTATATAGAAAACCCCATAGTCTCAGCCCAAAAGCTCCTCCAGCTGATAACTTCAGCCAAGGATACAAAGTCCTTTGTATCCTTCCGAAGGATACAAATTTTGCAGGATACAAAATCAATGTACAAAAATCACTAGCATTCATATACACCAACAACAGCCAAAGGAAGAGCCAAATCAGAAAGGCAATCCCATTCACAATTGCCACAAAAAGAATAAATTACCTAGGAACATAGCTAACCAGGGAGGTGAAAGATTTCTACAATGAGAATTACAAAACACTGCTCAAAGAAATCAGAGAAGACACAAACAAATGGAGAAACATCCCGTGCTCATGGATAGGAAGAACCAATATTATTAAAATGGCTACACTGCCCAAAGTAATTTACAGAGTCAATGCTATTCCTATCAAACTACCAATGACATTCTTCACAGAACTAGAAAAAAATATTTTAAAATTCATATGGAACCAAAAAAGGGCCCGAATAGCCAAGGCAATCTTAAGCAAAAAGAACAAAGCTGGGGGCATCACATTACCCAACTTCAAACTATACTACAAGGCTACAGTAACCAAAACAGCATGATACTGGTACAAAAACAGGCACATAGACCAGTGGAACAGAAAAGAGAGCTTAGAAATAAGGCTGCACATCTACGACTATCTGATCTTTGACAAAGCTGACAAAAACAAACAACGGGGAAAAGACTCCCTATTCAATAAATGGTGCTGGGATAACCAGCTAGCCATATGCAGAAGATTGAAGCTCAGCCCCTTCTTTATATAGTACACAAAAATCAACTTGAGATAGATTAAAGACTTAAATGTAAAAACCCCAGAAGACAACCTGCGCAATACCATCCTGGCCATAGGAATGGGCAAAGATTTCACAACAAAGACATCAAAAGCAATCACAACAAAAGCCAATATTGACAAATGAGATCTAATTAAACTGAAGAGCTTCTGCACAGCAAAAGAAACTATCAACAGAGTAAAGAGCCTACAGAATGTGAGAAAACATTTGCAAACGATGCATCTGACAAATGTCTAGTATCCAGCATCTATAAGGACCTTAAACAAATTTACAAGTTCTTTGCCCATTTAAGTGGGCAAAGAACATGAACAGACACTTCTCAAAAGAAGACATACATGTGGCCAACAAGCATATGAAAAAAAGGTCAATATCACTGATCGTTAGAGAAACGCAAATCAAAACCACAATGAGACACCATCTCACACCAGTCAGAATGGCTATTATTAAAAGGTCAAAAAATACCAGATGCTGTTAAGGTTGCAGAGAAAAGGGAACACTCGTACCTTCTTGGTGGGAATGTATATTAGCTCAACCACTGTAGAAAGCAGTATGGAGATTCATCAAAGAGCTAAAAGCAGAACTACCATTTGACCCAGCAATCCCATTACTGGGTATATACCCAGAGGAATATAAATCTTCCTACCATAAAGACATGCATGCAAATGTTCATTGCAGCACTATTCACAATAGCAAAGACACAAATCAACCTAAATGCCTGTCAATGACAGATTGGATAAAGAAAATGTGATATATATATATATACACACACACACACCATGGAATACCAAAAAACCTTTCAAAAGATCAATGAGGTTGGGCAGCCATAAAAATGAGATCATGTCTTTTGTGGCAACATGAATGGAGCTGGAGGCTATTATCCTTAGCAAACTAATGCAGGAACAGAAAACCAAATAATGCATGTTCTCACTTGTAAGTGGGAGCTAAATGGTAAGAACTTACGAACAACAAGAAGGGAAAAACAGAGACTGGGGTCTACCTGAGTGGGGAGGGTGGGAGAAGGGAGAGAAACAGACAAGATAACTATTGGGTACTGGGCTTAATATCCGTGTGGTAAAATAATATGTACAACAAACCCCCATTACATGTGTTTACCTATGTAACAAACCTTTACATGTACCCCTAATCCTAAAACAAAAGTAAAAAAAAAAAAAAAAAGAAAATATTGATTTAGGCAAGGATTATTAACTTGTGTTCATCAGTAGGTACACGGTTGATAGAGAACAGAATTTGTATAATGTTAAGATAAAAACACAATTGATTACTTCCCAGTAATCAAAGAAAGGATTAGGCCATCACCACCTTTAATCAAAGGACCAATCTCAGCCCTGTGGTGGGCCAAAAGGTATTACACATCTTCTAATGTAGTTTAATTCATGTTGCATCGTATCACTTAAGATGTATTCTAGCTCCAAATAATCAACTTGAATCATCAACTTTTTAGATAGAACTTCTGTTTATAGGAAATAGAAGAAATAATATCAACACCACAGGGAAGTAACTAAACAAATCCGGGGGCTGGAACATTCTGCAGGACAATAGCCTGGTCTTTTCAATAGGTCAATGTCATAATCAAGGGGAAAAGGTATGGTGCAACCAGCTGCCACACATGGACCTAAACTGGACACTTATATGTACAAACCACCTGTAAATAATATTGTGGTATCAAATGGAGAAGTCTGAATATGGTGTGTGTATTATATGAGATGGAAGTTCACTGAAACGGAAAATTAGAAATCAATAACTTAAAAAAAGAGTAAGTTAAAACAGTTTGTGCAAAATCTCAAATTAGTAAAAAAAATTATATATGTACATTTGTGCATAGAAAAATATGGATGAATATGCGCTAAGAGTACAATAGTGATCTGGGTAGAAGAAAAGCAATGTCTTCATTTTTGTATTTTTATTTGCTGTATTCTAAAATTTTTATATGCTACACTTCATATAATGTATGTGCTTATATATTTATTAAATTACAAATATTTACTAATAATAAGTAGCATTCCTGAAAACCTAGATGCTTCCAATGTATCACAAACCAAAGGTGGCCAGTTTCCTTAACATAAGTATGTCCAAAACATTTTCTTCTAGTGTTCCTTACCTCATTGAACAGCCATCGTTTAAGTCATAAATTGTGTTATCAACTTCCCACATCTCTCTTCTACAACTGTCATATGCAACCAATCACTATATCCTGTTGATTTTATTCATTAAAACTTGAAAGTCTTTAAATTTCTATCTATACGTACTGCCATCATAATTTCTTGCCTTGGAACTTAACCATCTCATTTCACAAACCTGACCTTTCCCTGGTTAATACCCAACCCATCCTCCTTTCCTATTCATTTCTCCCTCCACACCTAAAGTTTCCCATTGTCCTTACGATAAAGTCCAAATAACTCAGTATGCCTTTATAAGGACTCAATCAACTGGGACCTGCACAGGAGATGTCTCTGACATATGTGTCCATATTTCTTTTGTACCTAAGACACTAATTTATGTCGGAACCATCTCACTATAAACCTTCATATTTTGCAGTAACATTGTTGAAGAGTCACATAAAATCTTTGGCTGAGAAAGAGCAAAAGGCTGTTACCATTTGATTTTCAGTGCTAAGATTTGCAGGGGAAAGCAGGTGACATTTACTTTATTCTATCCCAGCACCATTCTTTTTCCACGAAAATGCAGTGTCCCAGTCATAAATCAAGTTACCATATACGGCTGGATGTATTTATCGGGGATTTCCATTCTTTTCAATGAGTTAATTTTTCTAACACCTTCCCCAATACCACACTGTCTTAATTATTATACGTTTACAAGAAATCTTTCCTGTCTTTTCTCTTCTGAAATGCATTCTTCTTTGTAAAACTGATGAACTCTTTATTGGTACAGGCCATTGCTAAAATCATACTTATTTCTGTACCTGTGGAGATTATGTTATACAATAGTTTCTATACTTCACAGCTCTCTATGTTCCATGGTCACTGACTGCACAACAATCTTGAGAAGCAATACTAAAAAGTATTGACTAAGAAACAGAATGGGAGTGAGGAAGAAAAAAATCCATTATCATAGTGAGGAAAATGGCTCCAGCATGTGGTCTGATGGTGAATTAAGGTTGTTTTCTTTAATGGCACAAAGAAAAATCCATTGTGATGTATTTCTGTAACAGTGTACATTTATGTAGCATTATAGTTACATATGTCTCTTTATATATCCTCAGCATATGAGGACATTAAAATACCAAGGTTGGAATTTACATACTTACCTATTATAGCCCTAAATATTCTTTGAAGAAAACATCACCTTAAACTGGAAAGTAAAGGAGAATACTTTGGGAATACAGGGAACTTGAGAGTTGAGTGATAGGGAAAGTTACCTGGAAGTGAGGTTCTTTGAGTATACCAACCAGTTCTGCCACGTTTTCATCCACATTTATTAGAGGAGTGATGTCTTCAAGAATTTCATTGACTAATTCCAAGTTATTGTCACTGACAGCTTCTAGTTTGGAATCTTCTAGCCTCTCATGAGCCTGAGAAAATAAGAGTATATTAAAGTAGTAATACTTACTTGTTATTTGCACCAGACCATGGTTTATTTCTTTTTCGTAAAGTTTTAAAATATATTACTTGGAGATTTAATTCATGTAAACCAAATTTAATATTTCAACCAGAGGCAATATATAGATTTTACAGTAAGTATATCATGCAATATAATAAATCTTGGCCTCTAGTTCTATCCTGAAAGTCATGAAAAACTCATTTTTATAACTAAACCATGAAAAAACAGGACAAGTCAGCTAACTATTTACAAAACCTATTACAGTCCCTTACCACCAAGAGAATTTCCTAACGACTTCCTAGGGTCAAGGCTCAAACTCTAGATGTTATTGTTACATTTTATTAAAATAAATGATTAAGCATAATAAAAACAAGGAATAGGAATGTAATAATTATATGTTAATATTTTTTAAAATGATAAAAATAATTTTGGAAACCCCAGAATCTGGAAGCTCCTATCTTCCAATGTTGAAAATCAGTGGAAAAAAAAGTCAATTTAAAGCAAGTGGCCCTTAAACTGGATTTTAAAAGACTATATAATTTAATCAGGGAAATGATCATCTGTCTTTATAAGTAAAGTTGTTTTTTTCTTAATCTCACAATCTTTTCCACAGAAAATAGACCATCAACCACACTGTCACAGAAAGTAAGTAATTCTTTTTTTTTTTTTTTTTTGAGACGGAGTCTCGCACTGTTGCCCAGGCTGGAGTGCAGTGGCGCGACCTCAGCTCACTGCAAGCTCTGCCTCCCGGGCTCACGCCATTCTCCTGCCTCAGCCTCCCAAGTAGCTGGGACTACAGGTACCCGCCACCAAGCCTGGCTAATTTTTTGTATTTTTAGTAGAGACAGGGTTTCACCATGTTAGCCAGGATGGTCTTGATCTCCTGACCTCGTGATCTGCCCACCTTGGCCCCCCAAAGTGCTGGGATTACAGGCATGAGCCACCGCCCCCGGCCGAAAGTAATTCTAATCATCCTTTCATAGTAGGAGTAAAGCCGAGTGTTAAGTTCAAACTGAGAATGAACATTAAGCGGCTCCAACTTTTAAGCATTCCTTGCTTTTCTGATAAATGGTTGCTATATAATTCTGAAGACAGGAAAAGCATAATTATTAAAGTTTAATTCATAAACAAAACCATGTAAGATAGCAAATCTTATATTTTAAGATCCATTTCAAGGATTGCTAAAGAAAAATCCACATTTCAAGTGGTAACAGTATCAACTAAACTTTTTCAGATACCTAAACTATAATACTTTAGATGTTATTTTTACCATAGAGTGGATCCTTCAGAGTCCAAATAAAACATTCTAATTTTTAAAAGACAATTTTTCTTGCTTAAATCTATTTTTTCTAGGTAATTCACAGGAGTAAAATAAGTTCTTAAGTGGAAAAGAAAGCTATATATCAAGCAAGATTTTAAAGAAAGACCTTAAAAGAAGAAATTCTAAAAGTCATATGAAATACCGAGAAAGAAGAAAAAACTCTTATTAAACAAAAAGAAAAATATCAAAAGACCAAAAGTAATTGAAATAGAGGAAGAAGTTTTATGAGATTTAGATTAAAAAAATTAAACTACAGTGGCTCATGTCTGTAATCCCAGCACTTTGGGAGGCCAAGATGGGCAGATCACTTGAGCTCAGGAGTTCGAGACCAGCCTGCCCAACATGGTGAAACCCCATCTCTACTAAGAATACAAAAATTAGGCAGGCGTGGTGGTGGACACCTGTAATCCCAGTTACCCAGGAGGCTGAGGCAGGAGAATTGCTTGAACCCAGGAGGCGGAGGTTGCAGTGAGCCAAGATCATGCCACTGCACTCCAGCGTGGGTGACAGAGACTCCGTCTCAAAAAAAAAAAAAAAATTAGACTAGAAAATGCCACAAAAAATGAAAACGGGTAAATTTGTAATTTTCTGAACATATAATACAAGCCAGATAAGGATGAGAAGATGAGGACACTCAATATTTATCATAAAAGACTATCACCATTGGAAAAAAAAAAAGAAAATAATCTACAGAATTAGTTAACTCTTATGAAATAAGCTAGAATTGCCAATTGTTTAGATAGAAATATTTGCTGGAATAAACAGCCACTACCTGATTTAGCATCTTTAACCTTGTAATACTCCAATTCTTTTAACGTAGTATAAAAAGAAAGCTTCAAAGGAAAAAAAAAGGAAGGAAAGAACCTTAACATCTATTGAAGGGCTTTTTTTTCTGCGTTGGATACTATATTCTAAGTAGTGTGTGTGTGTGTGTGTGTGTGTGTGTGTATTCAGCAAAGGTAGGTATATTATACTCACACTATGGACGAAGAAACTGATGCAAAAAAAGGTGAAGTGATTTGCGTGAGTTCACATTACTGGTGAATGGCAGACTCAGGTAGTCTAATACCAAGACTTGAACTCTCATCTACTAAAGCTTACTTTACTTCATCTTTATATAGAGAGCCACTCTAACATTAAATTGCAGTTAATTATTCAATCCAATAAATGATGCATTATTCTCATTCACTTAAATGTATGACATACATCTCAGTCAGTCTAATTTAGTTGTTGCTGATTAGCATGGCTCTTCCAGTCTAGATGTGTTAATTCCATTACACCGTATCTATCCTCACAGTTATTTTATACTTCTATGGTTCAGAATACCACTTGTCCCTTTGACTTTCACTCCTTTGCTCTAAGTAAGAGCTACAAAAACCATTTATTTCTTCAGGAAAATGTTATATGATCAGCAACAGTACTTTAGACAACAGTAGTCCTTGGTTTAATTCAGGACTTTAGGAGAAGTAAAGGAACAGAAATGATCAATGACTTGAAAACTCCATTCCTTAGTATGTGTATTAACCTAATGCTTCCAAATTGGGTGAGGAGAAGTAGGAATGTGGAAAGACTAATGGCAAGGGGTTGGGGGTCAGGGGAGAGTCATGTGAGAAGGCAGAATCATGTTAGAAAAAGAACCCAAACACATCTGAAGATTTTTTCATATCAGCCTCACAGTTTCGTTCTATGGAAGAAGAGAATCTCACTAGAAAATACAGAAATTGAAGGGAGAAAAAAAGGTTTTTTAGAAACGGCAGCTATAAATATATTAACATGGAAAACCAACATACTTGGATTCAACTGGGATCAATTTTACTTTTTCTAAGAAAGCAAATGCAGGTCCACATTTATTAATATATAGCTTTTTAAGCTCTGAGATGTCAAAAACTTGGAACCTCTAATTCACTTTAAGGTCAGATTTTTTTTATTAGCTTTCAAGAGGCAAGTACCAACTTAAATTTAACTAATCAAACTAAAAAAGACAAAGGAAACACACACAAAAAAATAACCAGAGGAGCAAGTGAGCCACATACTATTTAAATAAATAAATCTTGTTTTCTTTTTTTAAATTAAAGAGCACTATTGCAACACTAGCATAACTCAATAAAAATATATTTCACTTGCCACAAGTGGTTGGAAGAACATTCTATGACTGGCATTGAGTATTTGCAGCTGATACAAATATGGCCTAGCCTTCTTAAATATCCAGCTCTGAGAATTTTATTCACCACGGCACCTTTGAGAAATGAACTTCAGAGAAGAAAATGTTCTTTCAGAACTTCTGGATATTTCACTCAAGGACACTCCAACCATGCTTGCAAACAAAAGTTGTGGGCTATATCTAAAGTGACAAATACTATTTTCTAATAACAATCATATTATTGTTATGTGTAGAAACCTGGTCTTTCTAAAACACAAGGACCATATCATAAATTTTGTTTCTATCTTTTGAGAAAAGAGCTATGTATGTAGTAGTTACTTATTATTTCTTGAAAAAGCTAAGTAAATGGGAAATAAGTTTGGCTGTGATCAAGCACCACCCTCTTCTTTTATTCTAGAGACCTAAAACTCAAGATCAACACAGGCTCACTAATACTCAAAAATAAAAAAGAATTTTTGAGCAGAAAGTAGAAATGAGACAGAGAGAATGGAGAACTCAATTTCTATTTTGTTTCTGCATACATTATATCAAAAAGGATGAGCTTTGCTCTGAAAAAAAAAAAAAGATGAGTAAGTGTAAGTAAATCAGAATGGAATTCTCTAGTGAGTAAAGAACATATCAGAAATTGCCTAGTTAACCAAAATACAAATTCCGAGATTAGATAAGTTACATATCAAGGTACTCAGGAAACTTCTAAATAGCACTGCTGAGCTTCTCTTAGATATATCTGTAGAATCAGGAGAACCACACAGATGTCAAGAAGCCAGAAAAGGGAATCTGTTAAATTTTTAAAAGAAAAAAGAACATTTTAAAAGCTTGGCTTTAATAGTATTCAGAGGAAATACAAAATAACCTTTTTATAACCTTTGAGTGGGAAAGATCTTTCTAACTATAACACAAAATCTGAAAGATACATACATTATTTCAAAAAAGGCCCAATAAAATTAACTTAATGAACGTTTTAAATTTCTCATCAAAAATCGACAAAGTCAAAATACAAATGACAAACTAGGGTCAAAACACAAATCATATTCAAGACAGAAAGCTAATTTCCCTACTTACGAAGGACTTCTACAAATCAATAAGAAAAAGATCAACAACTCATTAAGAGAACTGGGTGAAGAGTTTCAGCAAAGAAATTCACAGAAAGAAAAATTTAGGAACCTATCTTTAAAAATTTAATTTTATATTTCTAATTGATACATATTGTACATATTTATGGTGTACAATGTGATGTTTCAATGCATGTATATACATAGTATAATGATCAAATGGGGTAATTACCATATCCATTATTTTAAATATTTATTTCTTTGGGATGCCAACATTCACAATCTTCTCTTCTAGCTATCTTGAAATATGTATTACATAGTTATTTGCAATAGTCACCTACTGTGTATCAAATATCTCTTAAACATATGAAAAGACAACTTCACTCAGAAGTACAAACTAAAACTATAATGAAATACCTTTTCTCTTTATCAGATTGGCAGAGATAAAAATTCTGATAACACATCATGCTAATGAGAATATGGGAGAAGACAGGCACTTTGACATATTTTTTCTAGTGGGAACATACACTGGTAAGCAAATTCACCATATCCACCTAAATTACAGTGATACTTTTTTTTTTTTTTTTTTGAGATAGAGTTTTGCTCTTGTTGCCCAGGCTGGAGTGCAATGATGTGATCTCGGCTCACTGCAACCTCCACCTCCCGGGTTCAAGCGATTCTCCTGCCTCAGCCTCCTGAGTAGCTGGAATTACAGGCATGCGCCACCATGCCTGGCTAATTTTTGTATTTTTAGAAGAGACAGGGTTTCTCCATGTTGGTCAAGCTGGACTCGAACTCTTGACCTCAGGTGATCCGCCCGCCTCAGCCTCCCAAAGTGCTAGGATTATAGGCATGAGCCACCGCGCCCGGCCTTACAGTGATTCTTTTCAGATCTATCCTAAAAAGGTGTGTGTGTGTGTGTGTGTGTGTGTGTGTGTGTGTGTGTGTATGTACAAAATAACATGTAGCAAGATTACACATTACAGCATAACTTGTAAGAAAAAGGCCATCTAAATATCAGCAGGCTGACTCAAAAAACCTGACATATCCATAAAATAAAATATTATGTCACATTTACAAAGAACAAAGTTGTGACACAGGTACTGATATAAAATCTTATGCAAAAAATCAAGGTATAGGATAGCAGTATAAACCCACAACTTCCATTATATTTACTAGTGAAAGATTAGATACTTCCCCTTAAGAGCAGAAACAAGACAAAGATGTCCACTCTCATCACTTCTATTTAACATTTGTACTGGAGGTTATAGCCAGGACAATTAGGCAAGAAAAATAAAAAAGCCATTCAGGTTAAAAAGAAATAAAACTGTCTATATTCAGATGACATGACCTTGTATTTAGAAAATCCTAAGGAGTTCACTAAAAGACTATTTGAATAAAAAAATAAGTTCAGCAAGGTTGCAAGATATGTAAGATCAATATACAAAAATCAATTATATTTCTATACACTAGCAATGAAAAATCTGAAAATGAAATTTAAAAAACAAATCCATTCATAACAGCAGCAAAAAGAATAAAATACCTAGGAGTATAACTAACAAAACAAGTGCAAAACTTACACTCTGAAAATTATAAAACATTGTTGAAAGAAATTAAAGATTTAAATAAATGTTTATGGATTAGAAGACATCACTGTTAAGATGGCAATACTCCCCAGAACGAACTACGGATTCAATGCAATGCCTATTGGAATCCTAAGTGACATGTTTATAGAAATTGACAAACTGATTCTAAAATTCTTATAGAGTTGCAAAGGGATCCAGAACAGTGAAAACTATCCTGAAAAAGAACAAAATGGGAGTACTTACATTTCCTGATTTCAAAAAGTACTACACAAGAGTTATCAAAACATGATGCTGCCACAAGGAAAGATCTATAGATCAATGGAATAGAATTGAAAGTAAAAAAATAAAACCACATGTCAGTGGCCAACTGTTGCACGTTAAGACAAAGGTGCCCAAAACCACTCAATGGGGAAAAAATATTCCTTTCAACAAATGGTGCTGAAACACCATTTGAAAGTCCAACAAATGGACTAGAGAAGCACATGTAAAAGACAGAAGTTGGTGCCTAACATAATATCGTATACAAAAAACTAACTTAAAATGGATCCAACACCTAAATGTAAGAGCTAAAACTATAAAGCTCTTCGGAAACACAGGGGTAAATCTTCATGACCATGGATTTAGCAAAGGATTCTTACATATAAGACCAAAATCACAAGGCAACAAAAGACAAAAAGACAACTTGGACTTCATCAAATTAAAAGCTTCTGTGCTTCGGCCGGGCGTGGTGGCTCACGACTGTAATCCCAGCACTTTAGGAGGCCGAGGCGGATGGATCACGAGGTCAGGAGATCGAGACCATCCTGGCTAACACGGTGAAACCCTGTTTCTACTGAAAGTACAAAAAATTAGCCGGGTGTGATGGCGGGCGCCTGTAGTCCCAGCTACTCAGGAGGCTGAAGCAGGAGAATGGCATGAACCCAGAAGGCAGAGCTTGCAGTGGGCCGAGATCATGCCACTGCACTCCAGCCTGGGTGGCAGAGCAAGACTCCATCTCAAAAAAATAAAAATAAAACAAAAAACAAAAACTTCTGTGCTTCAAAAGGCACTAAGAAGAAAGTAAAAAGATAATCTATATAATGGGAGAAATATTTGCAAATGATATATCTCATAAAAGACTTGTACCCAGAATACATAAAAGACTCTCACAACTTCATAATAAAAATAAATATGACTCAATTTAAACATGGGCAAAGAATCTAAACAGATATTTCTCCAAAAAATATGTACAAATGGTCAATAAGCACATGAAAAGATGCTCAATATCATTAGTCTCCAGGGAAACACAAATCAAAACCACAATAAAATACCACTTCACACCCACTAGGACAGTTAAGAACCAAAAAATCAAATAATAACAAGTGTTGAAGATGATACAGAGATATTAGAACTCTTGTACACTACTGGTGGGAATAAAAAATGGTACAGCTACTATGGATAACAGTCCGGCAATTCCTCAATGAAACACAGTTACCTAGATATATATCCAGGAGAAATAAAAACTATGTCTACATAAAAGTGTGTCCAAGAATGTTTATGGCAGCATTATTCATAATATAGGTTGAATATCCCCAATCCAAAAATCTAAAATCCCAAATGCTACAAAATCCGAAACTGAGAATTTTCCTAAATTAATGATGGACACCAAACCACAGATCCACGAGACTCATAGAACACTGTGCTGGATAAAAACCCCGAATTCTAAGTCTAGGTATATTATATTCAAACTGCAGAAAATAAAAAACAGAATACTGAAAGATCGGGGTGGGGGGGGGAACCTTACCTGCAGAGGAGCAAGCATAAGAATTATATTGAACTCTTCAGGAAACATGCAAGCAGAGAATAGAGTGAAATCTTTAAATGTTGAAAGAAAAAAAAAAAAAAAAAAAAACTCCACCAACCTGGAATTACCTATCCAGTAAAGTTATCATAAAAAAGTTAAAAAAAAAAGGACTTTTTCAACAAAAATTGAGAATATTTGTTTTCAAGACAGTACACCTGTCTTGCAAGAAATGTTAAAAAGACATTCATCAGAAAGAAGGAAAATGATGTAAGTGCAAAACTTGGGTTGATATAAAGACGAGTGCTAGAGAAAAAAAGGTAAAATAAAATCTTTTATTTTTCTTATTCCTAATTGATTTAATAGATAATAGTTTTATTCACAACAATGTATTTGATTATTATAGCTTATGAATAAATGAATGGCAGCAATATTATATGGGACAGGAAACAGTGTTATTTATAAGGTAGTTGCACTGTAAGTGGTATGGTGTTATTCGAAAGTATATTAGATTGCAAACGTATATTGCAAAATCAAGGAGAACTGCTAAAAAGTTTTTTTTTTAAAGTCTAACATGCTGAGAGAGAGAAAAAGTTGAAATTACATACAATGTTTAGTTAAAGCAGAGAAAACAGAAAATGAGTGAGAGACACAAGGAAAAAAGGAAGGCAGGCAGGCAAGCAGGCAACAAATACAAAACAGTAACAGTATGAAAGACATTAATCAAATTATATCAAACATGTAAACATCAGTGATCTAAAGCACTTAAAAGAGACTGTTGGCTGGATGTGGTGGCTCACACCTGTAATCCCAGCATTTTGGGAGGCCGACGTGGGCAGATCACAAGGTCAGGAGATTGAGACCACCCTGGCCAACGTGGTGAAACCAGTCACTACTGAAAATACAAAAATAAGCTGGGCGTGCCTGTAATCCCAGCTACTTGAGAGGCTGAGGCAGGAGAATTGCTTGAACCAGGGAATCGGAGGTTGCAGTGAGCCAAGATGGCACCACTGCACTCCAGCCTGGCAACAGAGCGAGACTCCGTCTAAAAATAAAAAAACAAAGAGACTGTCAAAGTGAATTAAAAAAGATCGAATTACATGTTGTCTACCAGAAACTTACTTTAAATACAAAGATATAGAGAGATTAAAACTAAAGGTATGGAGAAAGGTGTATCATGCTAACATTAACTAAAGAAAACTGGAGTAGCTATATTAATTTCAGACAGGGCAGACTTCAGATCAAGAAAAATTATTGGGAACAAAGAGAGGCATTACATAATGATAAGAGTTAATTCTCTGAGACGATATAACAATCTTAGTGAATGTGTGTTTAACAAAAGAGCATTAAAATATGGGAGGTAAAATCTGACAGAACTGCAAAAAGAGATAGGTTAATCTACTATTATAGTTGAAGGTTTCAACATTCTACTAGCTGTACAGGCATAGCTCAGAGATACTGCAGGTTCTGCTCAAGATAACCACAATAAAGCAAATACTGCAACAAAGTAAGTCACACAAATTTTTTTGTTTCCCTGTGTATATAAAAGTTATGTTTACATGACAAGGTGATCTATTAAGTGTGCAACTGCAATATGTCTAAAAGACAATAAACATATCTTAATTTAAAAATACTTTAGAGGTTAAAATGCTAAGGATCAGAGCCTTCAGAGAGTCAAAATCTTTTTGCCTGTGTAAGGTCTTGTCTTGATGCTGATGGCTGCTGACTGATCAAGGTGGTGGTTGCTGAAGGCTTGGGTGGCTGTGGCAATTTCTTAAAATAAGACAATAATAAGGTTTGCCACATTGATGGACTCTCCTTTCATGAAAGATTTCTCCATAGCATGCAATGTTGTTTGAGAGCATTTTATCCAAGCAAAACTTTCAAAATTGGAGTCAATTCTTTCAAACTGCTCCTGCTTTATCACCTAAACTTTATGTAATATTTGTAATCCTTTGTTATCATTTCAACAATTTTCACAGCATCTTCACCAGGAATAGATTCAATCTGAAGAGACCACTTTCTTTGCTCCTCCACAAGAAGCAACTCCTTATCTGTTCAAGTTTTATCATGACATTGCAGCAATGTAGTCACATCTTCAGGTTCCACTTCTAATTCTTGTTTTCTTGTTTCCAACACATCTAAAGTGACTTCCTCCACTGAAGTCTTGAATCCCTCAAAGTCATCCATGAGAGCTGGACTCAACTTCTCCCCAACTCATGTGAATGTTGATATTCTGACCTTCTCCCATGCATCACAAATGTTCTTAATGGCATCTAGAATAGTAAACCCTTTCTGGAAGGCTTGCAATTTACTTTATCCAGATCCAGTAGAGGAATCGAAATCTATGGCAGCTGTAGTCCTATGAAATGTATTTAACTAAGACTTGAAAGTCAAAATTACCCCTTAATCCATGAGTAGAAGAGATGTTGTGTCTGCAGGAATGAAAACAACATTCCTCTCTTTGTACATTTCTGTCCGAGCTCTTGGGTGACCAAGTGTGTTGTCAATAACCAGTAGTATTTTGAAAGAAATCTTTTTTTCTGAGCAGTAAATCCCAACAGTGGGGTTAAAATATGCAGCACACCATGCTGTAAACAGATGTGCTGTCAGCTAGGTTTTGTTGTTCCAGTTAGAGGGCACAGGCAGAGTAGAATTCGCATAATTCTTAAGGGCTCTAGGATCTTCAGAGTGGTAAATGAGCATTGGCTTCCACTTAAAGTCATCAGCTGCATAAGCTCCTAACCAAAGAGTCAGCCTGTCCTTTGAAGGCAGGTATTGACTTCTCTCTAGCTGTGAAAGCTCTAGATGTTCTTCCAAAACAAGGCTGCTGTGTCTGCATCGAAAATCTGTTGTTAAGTGTAGCCACTGGAATCAATGATCTCAGCTAGATCTTCTGGGTAACTTGTTGCAGCTTCTTCTTCTTTTTTTTTAAAAATTATTATTATACTTTAAGTTCTGGGATAATGTACAGAACGTGCATGTTTGTTACGTAAGTACAAATGTGCCATGGTGGTTTGCTGCACCCATCAACCCATCATCTACATTAGGTATTTCTCCTAATGCTATCTCCCCTCCCCTTGCCTCCCAAACCCCCGACAGGGATCGGTGTGTGATGTTCCCCTCCCTGTGTCCATATGTTCTTCATTGTTCAACTTACACCCACTTAAAAGAGAACATGCGGTGTTTGGTTTTCTGCGCCTGTGTTATTTTGCTGAAAATGATGGTTTACAGCTCTATCAATGTCCCTGCAAAGGGCGTGAACTCATCATTTTTTATGGCCGCATACTATTCCATGGTGTATATGTGCCACATTTTCTTTATCCAGTCTATCATTGATGGGCATTTGGGTTGGTTCCAAGTCTTTGCTATTGTGAATAGTGCTGCAATAAACATACATGTGCATGTGTCTTTATAGTAGAATGATTTATACTCCTTTGGGTATATACCCAATAATGGGATTGCTGGGTCAAATGGTATTTCTAGTTCTAGATCCTTGAGGAATTGCCACAATGTCTTCCACAATGCTTGAATTAATTTACACTCCCAGCAACAGTGTAAAAGTATTTCTATTTCTCCACATCCTCTTCAGTATCTGTTGTTTCCAGACTTTTTAATGATCACCATTCTAACTGGTGTGAGAAGGTATCTCATTGCAGTTTTGATTTGCATTTCTCTAATGACCAGTGATGATGAGCATTTTTTCATGTGTCTGCTGGCTGCATAAATGTCTTCTTTTGAGAAATGTCTGTTCATATCCTTTGCCCACTTTTTGATGGGGTTGTTTTTTTCTTGTAAATTTGTTTAAGTTCCTTGTAGAGTCTGGATATTAGCCCTTTGTCAGACGGATAGCTTGCAAAATTTTTCTCTCATTCTGTAGGCTGCCTGTTCACTCCGATGATAGTTTCTTTTGTTGTGCAGAAGCTCTTTAGTTAGATCCCATTTGTCAATTTTGGCTTTTGTTGCAATTGCATTTGGTGTTTTAATCATGAAGTCTGTGCCCATGCCTATGCCCTGAATGGTACTGCCTAAGTTTTCTTCTAGGGTTTTTATGGTCTTAGGTCTTACGTTTAAGTCTTTAATCTATCTTGACTTAATTTTTGTAATAAGGTGTAAGGAAGGGGTACAGTTTCAGTTTTCTGCATATGGCTAGTTTTCCCAACATCATTTATTAAATAGCGAATCCTTTCCCCATTGCTTGTTTTTGTCTGGTTTGTCAAAGACCAGATGGTTGTAGATGTGTCATGTCATTTCTGAGGCCTCTGTCCTGTTCCAGTGGTCTATATATTTGTTTTGGTACCAGTACCATGCTGTTTTAGTTACTGTAGCCTTGTAGTATAGTTTGAAGTCAGGTAGCGTGATGCCTCCAGCTTTGTTCTTTTTGCTTAGGATTGTCTAGGCTATACCGGCTCTTTTTTGGTTCCATATGAAATTTAAAGTAGTTTTTTCTAACTCTGTGAAGAAAGTCAATGGTAGCTTGATGGGAATAGCATTGAGATTATAAATTACTTTGGGCAGTATCACCACTTTCATGATATTGATTCTTCCTATCCATGAGCATGGAATGTTTTTCCATTTGTTTGTGTCCTTATTTCCTTGAGCAGTGGTTTGTAGTTTTCCTTGAAGAGGTCCTTCACATCCCTTGTAAGTTGTATTCCTAGGTGTTTTATTCTCTTTGTAGCAATTGTGAATGGAAGTTTGCTCATGATTTGGCTCTCTTTTTGTCTATTATTGGTGTATAGGAATGCTTGGGATTTTTGCACACTGATTTTGTATCCTGAGACTTTGCTGAAGTTGCTTATCAGCTTAAGGAGCTTTTGGGCTGAGACAATGGGGTTTTCTAAATATGTCATCTGCAAAAAGAGATAATTTGACTTCCTCTCTTCCTATTTGAATACGCTTTATTTCCTTCTCTTGGGCCAGAACTTCCAATACTACGTTGAATAAGAGTGGTGAGAGAGTGCATCCTTGTCTTGTGCCAGTTTTCAAAGGGAATACTTCTAGCTTTTGCCCATTCAGTATGATATTGGCTGTTGGTTTGTCATAAATAGCTCTTATTTTGAGATATGTTCCATCAATACCTAGTTTATTGAGTGTTTTTAGCATGAAGAGGGGCTGAATTTTGTCAAAGGCCTTTTCTGCATCTATTAAGATAATCATGTGATTTTCATTATTGGTTCTGCTTATGTGATGGATTATATTATGCATTTGTGCATGTTGAACCTGCCTTGCATCCCAGGGATGAAGCCAACTTGATCGTGGTGGATAAGCCTTTTAATGTGCTGCTGGATTCGGTTTGCCAGTATTTTATTGAGGATTTTCACATCGATGTTCATCAGGGATATTGGCCTGAAATTTTCTTTTTTGTTGTGTCTCTGTCAGGTTTTGTTATCAGGATGATGCTGGCCTCATAAAATGAGTTAGGGAGGAGTCTCTCTTTTTCTGTTGTTTGGAATAGTTTCAGAAGGAATGGTACCAGCTCCTGTTTGTATCTCTGGTAGAATTTGGCTGTGAATCTGTCTGGTCCTGGGCTTTTTTTGGTTGGTAGGCTATTATTACTGTCTATTTCAGAACTTGTTAGTGGTCTATTCAGGGATTTGACTTCTTCCTGGTTTAGTCTTGGGAGGGTGTTATGCGTCCACGAATTACTTATCCATTTCTTTTAGATTTTCTAGTTTATTTGCAGAGAGGTGTTTATAGTATTTTCTGATGGTAGTTTATATTTCTGTGGGATCAGTGATGGTATCCCCTTTACCATTTTTTATTGTATCTATTTGATTCTTCCCTCTTTTCTTCTTTATTAGTCTGGCTAGCGGTCTATCTATTTTGCTAATCTTTTCAAAAAACCAGCTCCTGGATTCAATGATTGTTTTTTGAAGGGTTTTTCATGTCTCTATCTCCTTCAGTTCTGCTCTGATCTTAGTTATTTCTTGTCTTCTGCTAGCTTTTGAATTTAACTGCTCTTGCTTCTCTAGTTCTTTTAATTGTGATGTTAGGGTGTTGATTTTAGATCTTTCCTGCTTTCTCCTGTGGGCATTTACTGCTATAAATTTCCCTCTAAACACTGCTTTAGCTGTGTCCCAGAGATTCTGGTACATTGTGTCTTTGATCTCATTGGTTTCAAAGTACTTATTTATTTCTGCCTTAATTTCATTATTTACCCAGTAGTCATTTAAGAGTAGGTTGTTCAGTTTCCATGTAGTTGTATGGTTTTGAGTTTCTTAACCCTGAGTTCTAATTTGATTGCACTGTGGTCTGAGAGATTCTTTGTTATGATTTCCGTTCTTTTGCATTTGCTGAGGACTGACTTCCAATTATGTGGTCCATTTTAGAATAAGTGCTATGTGGCGCTGAGAGGAATGTATATTCTGTTGATTTGGGGTGGAGAGTTCTGTAGATGTCTATTAGGTCCACTTGGTCCAAAGCTAAGTTCAAGTTCTGAATATCCTTGTTAATTTTCTGTCTTGTTGAGCTGTCTAATATTGACAGTGGGGTGTTAAAATCTCCGACTATTATGGTGTGGGAGTCTAAGTCTCTGTAGGTCTCTAAGAACTTGCTTTATGAATCTGGGAGCTCCTATATTGAGTACATATATATTTAGGATAGTTAGCTCTTCTTGTTGCATTGATCCCTTTACCATTATGTAATGCCCTTGTCTTTTTTGATCTTTGTTGGTTTAACGTCTGTTTTATCAGAGATTAGGATTGCAATCCCTTTTTTTTTTTGCTTTACATTTGTATGGTAAATCTTCCTCCATCCATTTATTTTGAGCCTGTGTGTGTCATTGCACATGAGATGTGTCTCCTGAATACAGCAGACTGGTGGGTCTTGATTCTTTATCCAATTTGCTGGTCTATGTCTTTTAATTGGGGCATTTAGCCATTTACATCTAAGGTTAATATTATGTGTGAATCTGATCCCGTCATTATAATGCTAGCTGGTTATTTTGCCCATTAGTTGATTATTAAAAAGGCAGTAACTGCAAAGGGGAATAAAGTGAAATGCAAAAGTATAGGGTTTACCTATATTTCTTCTTCCCTCTCTCCTTTCTTTCTGGAATACAAACTACATATATATTAGATATTTTGAGTATGTTTCACATATTGTTATCTTTTTTTCATTCTTTCTTCTCTATTAGTTTTTGCTTGAATATTTTCTAATAACCTATCTTTAAATTCACTTATTCCCTCTTCTGTTGTGTCTAGTCTTCTATCAGTGAACTAATTTCAGATACTGTATTTTTGATCCTAAAATATTCATTTGATTATCTTTTATTCTGATTTTCTAAAAATATTTTACATGTTTTTTTCCCTTTTCTTCTATTAAAAGTACATTAATAAGTTATTTTCAAATCCTTGTGTATAAATGCCAATAAAAGAACCATTTATGGGACTGCCTCTGTTGTTTTTCTCATGATTAGTGGCCAGATATTTCTGCCTCTCTGCATATCTAGCAATGTGTGCCTCTTTTTTCCTTCTATTTGTTATACTGAGAGTGCTAGGCTGCTGTGACTTACTATTTCTTTCTTGGAAGTGGAATTCCTCCTCTATTCCTGGGATTTTTTTTAACCTATATTATAGGAATATTGAACTACCATTGTTTTTCCTTATTAAGAATCTGCCTGGATGTTGCATATTATTGGATAACTCTTTGCTTTATTTCATTTTTATCATCAAAAGAGTACAGTAGCACCTTACCTGCTCAAAAGTCATCCAACCATTGCAACTGTTAAGAATAATGAACAAGATAATCCTCTGAAAGACCAACATCAATGGCATAAAACCAGTAAATTTTTACTCCCACCAGTTTTTAAGAATAAGCATACACAAACATACACATACCCCATCACCCGGTGTTGGAGCAGGTAGAACACAGAATTTGATGATAGAACACATGGCCTAAACCTCATCTGTCTTTTGCTAGCAGAGAGACCTTAGACACAACACTTATTTACTGAGTCTTACTTTTCAATTCAAAAGTTGTTGAAAGATAAAACAGTATATTTTAAATTCATAAAGTTGTTGTGAAGACAAAACAGTGTATTTTAAAGACCTTTGCAAACTATAAACATTTGTTAGTGCATTATATAGTTTTAAATCTATAGATCAAAAGCTATAAATTAAATAAACATAGAGATAACAGTGTAACAGCTACATGGACAATAACTGACAATCAACAGAAAAACATCAAGAAAAGAGTAAAAAACCATTTTAAAAGTACAATAAGAACCCAGGTAAACTATTTAACAGAAATTTAAACAGTTCCTAATAATTTCAACAGACCCTGGAGCTATTACTTTAAAACAGTAGGAATTAATGTTTATGACAAGTTTGAATCTGAAACAATACCCTGCACATTATTATTAAAATATAAAAATATCTAATGAACATTGGAAAGGCTATAGTAAAAAATGACTAAAATAAAAATTCCAGTTGGATGATCTGCAAATGGATTCGTTTCTACTTAAGGGCCTTTATACCATGTGATTTTAGCATAAGTAAACATGTAAATAAAATGAAGAATCTGTATCATTGGCCAGGCCTGGTGGCTTATGCCTGTAATCCCAGGAGGCCAAGGTGGGTGGATCATGTGAGGTCAGGAGTTCGAGACCAGCCTGCACCAACATGGTGAAACCCCTCCTCTACTAAAAATACAAAAATTAGCCAGGGGTGGTGGCACACGCCTGTAGTCCCAGCTACTCGGGAGGCTGAGGCAGGAGAATCACTTGAACCCAGCAGGCAGAGGTTGCAGTGAGCTGAGATCGTGCCAGTGCACTCCAGCCTGGGCGACAAAGTGAGACTTCCTCTCAAAAAAAAAAAAAAAGAAGAAGAAGAATCTGCATCATTAATTCACTCTCACTAATAGAAAACCTTGTAAAAGCTATTTTTCAGAGGTCTTGGAAGAAAACAAGTAACAGACTTTGGATAAGAAAAAAATCACAGAAGAGAGTGAAATCAACATTCTCATAGAGCAAAAACCAAAAGGAACAAGATGGCTCTATGAAGAAAAGATCAAAGAAGGCATGTGGCATAGATTCTTGAAAGCAAGAGTCATTTGGGGGAACTCTAAAGAATGGTATAGCAGGTTTGTAAAATAGGTAATACATTAAGCTTTAGCATATAATAATTATTTAATAAAAATGGTTGTAAAGTATACTTATCAATGAGTTAAAGAGATTACTCCAGAGTTGACTAGGGAAACAGACTTAAAATACCAGGCTTATGCAACAAATAACAAAATTTCAAAAAAGCACTAGATAAAGGAAGTCAAGAACTTACATGAAAAGTAGGTACACAGTCTAATGCAAAAGAAGAAAATCAGTACTTTGCCATTGTTGAAAATGGAAATAGGATCAGGATCTTTTTCACAGGCCCTGTTAAAACACAACTGTGCAGGTATGATTTCTCTAAACCTTAAAGGCATTACGCCAAAACTAAGAGTCATTTCATCCTGTATTTAAAGTCAGAGTAGAAAAGAGAAAAATGGTCTAATTTTTGCATATGTTAAGATTTCATTATGTGCTGAATGTTTTTATTTGCTAACTAAACCTAATGTATATCAACCAAATTCTAAAATAGTAATATCTGAAAATATCTCTATAAAAACTAAGTCCAAAATAATTCAGTAATCTTATGAATAAATCTATATACCTTAGCAAGTGATTTTACAATAGGATTCTCCATAATTCCCTTGAGGAAAATTAGGTCTATTTCTTCTGCTCCAGTAGACGAGGGCAGCTCCGTAAGGTTTTCCAAGACTTGCTGCATTGCTGCTGAGATAAAAGCAACATAAAAACAAACAAACAAACAAACAAACACCTTAAATTTCAACCCGTTATGGAGTAAGATTATTTTAATAATGCAAATAGACATTAAGAATACTCTTTGGAAAAATAACATTTTAAAAAATGAAATTGTTAAACAGTATGAGTTTCAAATTGACTTCCCAGGAATTAATAGCAGGATAGATTTTTATATGTAATTTGGACTTTATCAGACTACCTTACACATACTTACAACCTTGCACTTGCTCTGTATTTTTCAAATTTAAAAACATTACTCAAGAAAAAACAGAAAATTCAAACAGACTTATAAGAAGGAAAAAGTCTAATTTAGGAATCAGAAACTTCCCACAAGCTCAGAACCAGCCTTCACTGCTGAATTCTATCAAACAATTAAAAAAGAATTAAAACCAATACTTCACAAACTCCTTCAAAAAAAAAAAAAAAAAGGGAAGAGAAGGAAACACCTTCCAACTCATTCTATGAGACCAATTACCCTGATACTAAACCCAACAACATCACACACAAAAAAATTACCGCCAATCTCTCCTAGAAATACAAATGCAAAAATCTTAAACAAACTACTGAATCCAGTGACATATACAAACAATTGTATATAATGGCCAAGTTCACTTTATCCCAGGAATGAACGAGTGGTTCAACAGATAAAAACTCAACAGACTCTATTAACAAAACCAAGAACAAAACCAAATGACACTTCAGACAAAGAAAATCATTAGACAAAACCCAAAACTCTTTCATAATAAAAACATTCACCAAACTAAAAATAGAAGGGAAATTCTTCTCTCTGATAAAAGGCTTCTATGAAAAACCCACAGCTAATATCATACTTAATGGTGCTTTTACTCCTAATGAGGAATAAAATAAGGCTGTACACTTTTGGCATTTTTATTCAACTTTGGATTGGAGGTTCTAGACAGGGCTGTTAAGCAAAAAAAAAAAAGAAAAAAGAAAAAGAAAATAAAAGGCATCCAGACTAGAAAGCAATAAGTAAAACAATTTATATTTGCAGATCATATGATTCTGTATATGGAAAATCCTAATATACAAAAATTTATTATCATTAATATGTGAGTTCACCAAGGTTTCAGTATACAAGATTAATACAAAACAACCAATATGTTGTTACACATAGTGTATTTCTATACACTGGTGACAAACAATCCAAAAATGAAATTAAGAAAACCATTCCTTTTACAGTAGCATCAAAGACAATAAAATACTGAGAAATAGATGTAACAGAAGTAGTACAAAATTTGTACAATGAAACTATAAAACATCATTGAAAGAATGAAAGAAGATCTAAATAAAGGGAATGACATCCCATGTTCATGGATCAGAGGACTTATTAAAATGGCAACAATTCCCAAATTAACCTACAGGTTTAATACACTCCCTATCAAAATCTGAACTGCCTTTTCTTTTTTTGTAGAAATTGACAAGCTCATTCCATTCATATGGAAACTCAAAAAAACCAGAATAGCCAAAAGAGTCTTCAAAAAGAACAACAAAGTTGGAGACCTCACACTTCTCAATTTCAAAACTTACTAAAAAGCTACAGTAATCAAGACTGTGTGGAACTAGCATATAGACATACATACAACTCAACAACAGGCTAGAAACAAATCCATACATTTATGGTCAATTGATTCTGACAATGTGCCAAGACAATTCAATAAAGAAAAAAATAGTTTTTTCAACAGCTGGTGCTGGGACAACATATGTACATGTAAGAGAGTGACGCTAGACCCCTCCCCTCACTCAATATTATAATCTTAATTTTATTAGTTTTATCTCAGCTCATAGAATAAATCAACAGTAAATACAGAAGTCGTTTTTAATATTAACTTTTATTTTTATTAAAGTAAAATATAAACACTGTTAAAAGTCAGATTGTAGTACTAAATGGCTTATAAAATACAGTTTTCTGTTCCATGCTGCTTACCCTTCTCCCCAACTTATCCTACTCCCAGAAGTAATTACTAGGAATTTAATTGTTTCTTCTAATCAGATCTGTTCGTAGTTTCTCTTCTTTCTGGATAATATGCTAATATTGCTACTTTGTGATTGACCCATTTTGGACATTATCTATTTTCTGTTAGAATACTAGAGGTTTCAGCTTTTACTTTCCCTATCTTCAGACTCTCAATTTTTAAAAACAAAATCAATAGTGTTTTTCATATGGAACTCTTAAGTTTTTTCCAAATGTTCCAACAAGCTTCTCACATTTTTACCAGTATTTTTCTAAATATTCAAATATTTTTCTAATACTCTATCAGACCTATTTCCTGTCTTCTATCCCTGATCTCCCTCACAAAGCATTCTCTTGTATGTTAACTTGGACAGGTTCATCCATGGGGGTTTCATGGATGACTGACAATTTTTGAAGGTAAAGAAGCGAACAAGAGGACAATGTGCACTTGACAAAGGAGAAGGAAAACAAGTATTGGATTAACATGAAGAAAGATGACATAAGAAGTAAAGAATATAAACTAAGCTACTTAGTAATTTTGCTTAAGGTCAACAAGTTACCTTTAAGTGGGCAGGGAACAATAGAATCAATTTTTAAAAGTACTTTTGTCCTGTGGCTATAAATGTGGTTAGCAGTACTTCTCATTATTTATTTTTCTTTCTTTTGACATTGTACATTTGTTTTTATTTTTAGCTTTTATTATGGAAAACTTCAAACATATGTGAAGAAAACAGAATAATATAATAAACCACACAATGATCAGCTCCAACAATTAGCAACTCATGGTCAACCTTGTTTCACACTCCTATATACTTTCTACCTTATATAACTTTGAAGCAAATTCCAGAAATCCTATTTCAATGTATATGTCTCAAAGATCAGCACTCCTTTTAAACAACATAACCAAAATACTGTTAGCAATAGTATCAAATTAGCAATACCTAGCAAATTAACAGTAATTCCTTAATGTTATCAAATGTTTAGTCAGTGTTCATAACGCCAGTTGTACTGAAGATTTTTTAAAAATGTACCTTCTGTATTGATTCTTGAAGTGCTTGTTTTTTTTTCAAATTGGTGTTTAAGTCAGTAGAAAAGTGAAACAAATTGTGAAATAGATCTTTGGTTATTTTAAAGATCTTTATAAGTTGTTACTGATTCTTAATCATATGGAATTTAATCTAGAAATGGATAAACTTGACAACATCCCTTGTCCTGGGAAAGAAATCTCAAATATTATAATGCTGTCAATCATTCTCAAATTAGTTTGTACATTTGGTGGATTTATAGTCAAAATACAATACATAGTTCTTTTAAACTGTATTATCCTAAAAGCATATGAAACGATAAAGAAAAACCATGTGACAAAATTATAACAAATAATGAGAGATGGGCCTAATCCCAACTTAGTAAAAGTGATTCTGCAGTCTCTCACCAAAATGATGAACAATAGAATGTGAGCTGGTACCTTCTTACAGAAATCTCTCCTGCTGTTTAGCTGCTTAAAATGGAAATGGCTGTCCTTTGTTACCAAATCCCTTTCTTCTCCAAACTTCAAATAATGTACTTTCGTGATTTTTTTTAAAGTAGCAAAATGATTTAGTCCTATAAAATATTAAAACATAAATCTATAATAATTATTCAGATATGGATAAACACAAGACAACTCTAGTATATGTAAAAACTTAATATATAAAATAAGAGGCTCTCTGGAATGGGAGCCTTACAAAGTTAAGATAGGAGCCAGAAAAACAGGGAAGTTTTTCCCATTTACTTAGAGATTTCAGGAAGAAAGGAGAGTCTAAACTCAAAAAGTAAGTTACCTACAAGTTCCACTCCTTCTCAATAATCACTAGAGGAGATAAACATTTTAATCAGACCCTAGATTCAATAACACATAAATGGGATTCTTTTTTCTTTTTTGAGACGGAGTCTCGCTCTGTTGCCCAGGCTGGAGTGCAGTGGCGGGATCTCGGCTCACTGCAAGCTCCGCCTCCCAGGTTCACGCCATTCTCCTGCCTCAGCCTCCCGAGTAGCTGGGACTACAGGAACCCACCACCACGGCCAGCTAATTTTTTGTATTTTTTAGTAGAGACGGGGTTTCACCGTGTTAGCCAGGATGGTCTCCATCTCCTGACCTCCTGATCCGCCCACCTCGGCCTCCCAAAGTGCTGGGATTACAGGCGTGAGCTACCGCGCCCAGCCATAAATGGGATTCTTACATGCGCTAGAGAAAAATTAATAGATTTAATCTAGACTCTTCAGTTACAAATATGAATAAACCATGAATCACCAATCACTTATGAAAACTAGCAGCATGCATTAGACTAACCAAATTCAACAAACAAAAGCATGAGCCTCCAGAGAAACAGAATTACTACCAAATAAAAAGAGAGGAAAACAAAAACAAAAACAAAGACTAAATTGTGATACACAGAAAGATCAAGCGGAAGAATACTCCCATTTAAAAAGGGCAAAGAGCAGGAAAGTATGAGTAAACTATTATGGATCACGAAAGACCAAAATTTACAAGGTAATTAAATCCAGAAACGAATAAAAGGAAAAGCAAAAGTCATCCAATCAAAAGAGACAGATTCAATCAGTAAGTCAGTAAATAGCTGGCTTTTTCAAGTGACCAATTAAATAGACAAATACTTGGCTAGTCTAATCAAAAAAAGACAAGACACGAAGAGTGATGTCAGTAAGATGGCTGACTGTAAGTGTCTGGTGCACATTCCTCCGCTTCAAGAAAGGACCACGGCAATAAATAAACAGCTAAGATTTGACTGGAGTGTTGAAGGGAGAGTGCTGAAGTGCAGCAGGGAAGTGGAGAGGTACCTGTGATGACTGGGAGCCCACAAGGCCAGCGTGGAGGCATCCTGCCTCTGCCATCCCATCCTCCGAACCTGGAATGGCCCAGAGTCAGAAGGGACTTCTCCTTGTGGGAACGGGGGCTTGGTAGGGGAGGAAGGTAATCAGAGGAACCTCAGCAGCCTCCACTCCCACTGCAAACACATGCAATCCTTACTACAGGAGAATCCACAGTCCTTGCAAGCCCTGAGCCCAGTTTGGGGAGCTGCTGTGAATTCACACAGCTGTATTCCCCCAGACTGGGAGCACAAGATCTGCACTTACTCCCTGTGAGCCAAGCTGCTGCAGCATGTCACCGATCATCTTGAGACCAGAACCATTTCTGAAGTACACCCTGCACTTTTCCAGCCTAGGAGTTGTTTTCATTCCACTAAGTCCATACAGGTGTCTGAATGCCACAACCCCAGCTGCACAGAGCCTGAGCACAGGATCTGCTGTGGCTCTGGTCCTGCAGAGCAAGGAAACCAATCCCTGCTGCCAGCACTTCTGGTCAAATAGTCTGGTGGACACATCCAGGGAGAACCCACCCTTGAGCCAGTCACACCACTGTATGCCCTCCCCTGAGCAGCAGAGGTCCCTGAGCAACTGAGCAGCTGACATGTCCCCATGGTGGCCGGGTAGTTGCACACCCATGTCCTGAGCCTGAAAAACAGCCTGGCAGGCTAGCCTCTGGTGAAGATGTCCTTGGACTGGCTCCACATTGGCACCTACGCCCTAAGATACTCCAGGAGGCCTGAACTCAACAAACATGCCCACAGACTGGCTAAGCAGTTGTGCACCCAGCCCAGAACCTAAAAAACAGACTAGTAGGTTCTCCTCTGGCAGACATGCCCCTAGACTGGCCGAGTGGCTGCACACCACCCCTGAGAACTTGAGAAATAGCCCAGTGGCCCCAACCCAGGCATTGTGTCTCCAAGCCAGCCAAGCAGGCATGTGCCCATGCCACCAGCCAGAGTAACAGCCCCATGGCCATAATCCCAGCAAGCCGGACACCAAGTGGGTTGCCTCATCACAGCGTTCACTCATGCACCCCTGACCTGAGAAACAGCCCAGTGAGCCCACCCCTGGCAAAGCTGCACCATCGCAGCCACAAACTCTTGCGGCTTAGGCCACTGAAACACTTACAAACATCACTAAAATTGATTACTGCTGAAGAATCTGCAAAGAGACTACACAAGTGGGTCTACCTAAAAACAAAGTGAATGCACCCCACGCAACCAATACTCTAAGTTTTTTCAACAACTCCATAAAACTGGAAAAGGCAACTTTTCTACCATATGTGTAGAAATAAATCAATGTAGAGCTACATCAAACATGAAAATACAAAGAAACGTGACACTTCCAAAGGAATACAGTAATTCTCCAATAACAGATCCCAATTATTAGGAAATATACAAAATATCACAAAGAGAATTCAAAATAATAATCGTAAGGAAACAGTGAGATACAAAATAATAGATACATGATTCAACAAAATTAGGAAAAATGATTCATTGTTTGAATGAGAAATTCAAAAAGAGAGAGATATTAGAAAACATAAATCTTAGAGCTGAAGAATTCAATGAATGAAATTAGAAGAAAATACAATGAAGAGCTTCAACAAAGGACTAGACCAGGCAGAAGAAAGAATTTCTGAACTTAGGACAGGTCTTTTGAAATAACTAAGGCAGACAAAAAGAAAAAAAGAATAATTTAAAGAATACCATTAAGTGAACAAATATTCACATTATGAGAGTTCCAGAAGAAGAGAAGGGAAACATCATAGGAAATATTTAATGAGCTAGTTGTAAAAAAACTTCCCAAGTCTTGGGAGATAATGGACATTCAGATCCAGGAAGCACAAAAGTCCTCGAATTGATAAAATCCAAACAGTCCTCTCTGGGGCACATTATACTCAAACTGTCAAAAGTCAAAGACAAAAAGTTCTAAAAACAGCAAAAGAAAAGCATCAAGTCATAGACGAAGAAATCAAAACATCACTACAGAGAACCACTCATCCACAAAAATAAACAATAAGAGAATGTAAGAAACAAGGGATTTTTTTAAAGAGAAAAGAAAACAACAAAATGACCGGAGTAAGTCCTCACATATCAACAACACCCTTGGCTGTAAACGGATTGGATTCCCCAATTAAAAAATATAAACTGGATGAATGGATTTAAAAAACGAGTCAACTACATGTTGCCTACAAGAAACTCATTTCAACTGTGAAGACACACAGAGGGAAAGCAAAGAGATGAAAAAAGATATTCCATGTAAATGAAAACCAAAAGCTACACTTATTTCATTTCAGATAAAACAGACTTTAAAAGTTTTTTCAGTTATTGTAAATATAATGGCTTTCTTGATTTTTAATGTGTGTTGTTTGTATATAGAAATACTACTGATTTTTGTGTATTTATTTTGTATTCTGAAACCTTACTGAATTTACCATTTCTAAGAGTTTTTTTTGTAGAGTCTTTTAGGCTTTTCTTTATTGTAAGATCATGCCATATGTAAACAGTAACAATTTGATTTCTCCCGTTCCAATTTGGATGCCTTTTATTTCTTTCTCCTTTCTGTCACTCTTGCTGGAATTTCCAGTACTGTGCTGAATAAGACTGGTGAGAGTGGATGCTCTTGTCTTGTTCCAGTCCTTAGAGGAAAAGCTCAAAGCTTTTCAGCTTTCAATGGGATATTAGCTGTGGGTTTGCCATATATGGTCATTATTTTGTTAAGGTACATTTCTTCTCTACCTAATTTATTGAGTTTTTATCAGGAAGGAATGTTGAATTTTACAAAATGCTTTTTCTGCATCTATTGAGATGATTATGTGGTTTTTATTTTTCATTCTGTTCATGAGTCACATTTATTGATTTGTGTATGTTGAACCATCGCTGCATCCCTGTAATCCCACTTGATCATGTTGTATGATCTTTTTGATGTGTTGTTGGATTTGGTTTGATAATATTGTTGAGGATTTTTGCATTTATGTTCAGTAGGGATATTGGTCTGTGGTTTTCTTTTTGTGTGATGTCCTTGTCTGGTTTTGGTATCAGGGTTATTTTGGCCTTGTAGAATGAGTTTAGAAGAATTCCCTCCCCTCCAATTTTTGGAATAGTTTGAGAAGATAATTTAGTGGTGAAGCCATCCAGTCCTGGACTTTCCTTTGTTGGGAGTCTTTTTTTTTATTACTGATTCAGTCGTATTATACATTGTTGGTCTGTTCAGGTTTTCTATCTCATCTGGACTCAATCTTGGTAGGTTTTATATGTCCAGGAATTTATTATCTATTTTCTCTAGATTTTCAAATGTATTGACATACAGTTGTTAATAGTCTTCAATGATCCTTGTGTTTCTGTAATATCAGTTATGACATGTTTTGTTTCTGATTTTATTTGGATTTGCTCTTTTTTTCTTGTTGATTTTATCTTTTTAAAAAACCAACTTCTTTTGTTGACTTTGTATTATTTTAGTCTTTACTTTCCGCTCTGATCCTTATTATTTTCTTCCTTTTACTACCTTTGAGTTTGGTTTGTTCTTGTTTTTCTAGTTCCTTCAGATGCAACATTAGGTTATTTGAAATCTTTCTCCTTTTTTGATGCAGGCATTTACTGCTATAAACTAGTCTCTTACTACTGCTTTTGCTGTACCCTCACAGGTTTTGATATATTGTGTTTCTATTTTTATTTGTTTCAAGGAATTTTTAAATTTCCTTTTAAATTTCTTCATTCATTGGTCATTCAGGATCATGTGGTTGAAATTCCATGTTTTCGTACAGTTTTATGTTTCTCTTGTTATTGGTTTCTAGTTTTATTTCATTGTGGTCAGATAAGATACTTGATATTATTTTGATTTTTAAAAATTTTTGTGACTTGTATGCCCTAACATATGGTCATAAATGTGGTTGGCAGTACTTCTCATTACTTTTCTTTCCTTTGACATTGTATGTTTGCCTTTATTTTTCCTAGAAAATGTTTCATGTGCTGACGAAAAAAATGTGTATTCTGCAGCTGTTGGGTGAAATGTTCTGCAAATGTCTGTTAGGTCTATTTGGCCTATGGTGCAGTTTAAATCTGGTATCTCGTTGATTTTCTGACTAGGTGATCTGTCCAATGCTGAGAATGGGATGCTGAAGTTTCCAACTATTATTGTATCAGGGTCTATCCTTTTAGATGTAATAATATTTCCTTTTATATCTGGTGCTCCAGGGTTGTGTGCATTTATAATTGTTTTAGCCTGTTGCTTAATTTACCCTTTTACTACAATGTCCTTGTCTCTCTTCAAATAAGAAATAAAGGGCATCCAAATTGGAAAGGGAGAAGTCAAATTGTTACTATTTACATATGACATGATCTTACAATAAAGAAAAGCCTAAAAGACTACCAAAAAAACTCTTGGAACTGATAAATTTAGTCAGGTTTCAGAACACAAATACACAAAAATCAGTAGTATATCTATATACAAACAACACACATTAAAAATCAAGAAAGCCATTATATTTATAATAACTGAAAAAAAACCCTAAGAATAAATTTAACCAAGGATGTGGAGAAAAAGGAACTCTTTTACACTATTGGTGGAAATGTAAACTAGTACAGCCACAATGGAGGACAGAAGGGAGATTCCTTAAAATCTACAAATAGAACTACCACATCATCCAGCAATGCCACTACTGGGAATTTATTCAAAGTACAGGAAATCAGTGTATTAATAAGATATCTGTGCCACCCCCATGTTTACTGCAGCACTATTCATAATAGTCATCATACAGAATCAATCAAAGTGTCCAATAACAGATAAATGAATAAAGCAAATGTGGTATATATACATAATGGAATACTATTCAGCCATAAAAAGGAATAAAATCCTGTCATGTGCAGCAACCTGGATGGAACTGGAGGATATTAAGTGAAATAAATCAGGAACAGAAAGTTAAACATCACAAGTTCTCACTCTTATGTGGACGCTAAAAAAGTTGATCTTACAGAAGTAGAAAGTAGAACAGAGGTTACTAGAGGCAGGGAAGAAAAGGGGGAAAGAAGGGGTAGAAAGAGATGTGATAAAGGACACAAAATTACAGCTAGATATGAGGAATAAGTTCTAGTGTTTTATAGCACCATAAGGTGACCATAGTTGACAACAGTATACATTTTCAAACGGCTGAAGAGAGGATATTCGAATGCTCCCAACACAAATAAATGAAAAATGTTTGAGACAATGGATATGCTAATTATCCTGATCTGATCACTAAACATTGTATGTACTAAAACATCACTAAGTACCCCATAAATATGTACAATTATTAATGTGTCAATTAATTAAAAAAAGGCAAGACACAAGTAACATTAGAAATGAGATGAGAAAATAACTGTAGGTATAGAGATTTTTAAATCTCTTTTAAGAATACAATGAACAACTTTATTTTAAAAATCTAGTCAAGTAGATGATTTTCTAAGAAAATGTCAATTATCAAAGAAAGAAGTAAAAAATGAAATAGATCAAATAGAAGAAACTGAAAGATTTCCAAGGGTCCTCTCTTTAAAAAAAGGCATGAGATCTGGAGAGATTTAAGAATAAAGTCTATCAAACCTTTAAGATGGAGATAATTCATTTTTAAAACAAAACAGAAAAGACTGAAAGCTTTCCAATTTCTACAAAGACTTCAAAACTTAGTTAAAAAATTATAATGTAATTTAATATAATATCATAGAATAAGGAAAAAACCCAAACTCATCTCAATGCTTAAGATATATCAGATAGAATTCAAATCCCAATTCTGATGGAAAAAACCTTACCTTAGTAAAAACAGAAGGAAATAAGAGTCATTTTATACCAGGTTCTATAGGAAGCATCACATTTAATGGAGAAATGTCAGAAGCTTTACTATTAAGTCAGGGACTAGACAAGAATGCCCACTACAATGACTACTTTTCAAACTTGTAGTTTAAGTTTTAAGTAATGTAGTAAGACATAGCATTTTAAGAAATGCAGATGATATAAGTGCATTCTCAAGAACTGCAGAAAGGTCTGAAGAAATCAGTAAAAAAAATTAGTAAAGTTATTTATGAGAGTTTGGCTGACTATAAATAAGAGCAACACAGAAAAATCAACAGTTTTCCTAAATAATCGTAATAACCAAATAAGACTAAAATGTTCAGACAGATATGAAAATTATTAAAACTATGCTGAGACATTTAAAATAAATTGATTAAATGGAGAAGCTGTGTTCTGAGGTAAGAAGATCCAATAACGTAAAAATGCCAATTCTCTCCAAATTATTCTTTAAAAAAAATGAATAAATCCTAATAGAAATCCCAAAAGTATTTTGGGTAAATTTATCCTAAAATTTACCTGAAAAAGAAAGTACGTAAAACTAGCCAACATGATTTTTTAGGAAAGCATAAATGTCAAGGAGGTACCTGCTATCAACTGTAAAAACATTGTATATTCAAATAGTGCAGTATTATCATAGGAACGGACAAATCTTCAGAGTAGTTAAATGAAACAATATACAATAAAGGTGACATTTCAAATCAGTGGGCTAGGGTTCAGTAAAATATGTTAGGTTGACTACCTGAGTTTATATTCTTTTTCTTCACAATCTCTATTAAAACAGCAGCAAAGTATTAAAGCAAAAAACCACATGAACAAAGGGAATAGCTAAAGAGAAACACTGGACAAAAATATTCAAAAGTATTTCAAAGCTTAAAAGTGGTAGGAGTAAAAACAGACACAGCAAAGAAGCAGTAAATTCTATCTCGTAAATATTTCTAGAATCTAGAATCTATCAGTTTCTTTCCATCACCCCCTAATGAGTCCTTGCCATTATCATATCGTACCCAGACTACCCCAACACCCTGGTATCTACATATAACTTATGAGGAATTAAAATGTGATTTTATGGCTTATAAGCATTTTAATATATTGCTAGATTCAATTTGCACCACTCCCACAGCTTTAAACATACCAGTATTACCCCAGCGCTGATGCAAATCCCTCCCTGCACTTACCACCACCTATACACAACCATCTTTGCATACCTAATTCACAATCATTCTTTAAGGGCAAAATATCAATGTCCCTAACTGCCCTAATTAGGATAACTTCTCCTAAGACATACTTTCATAGTACTCTATACTTCATAATTCTGATAAACCTATATAATTAAATTTTTTGGTATTTAATGTGCAACTTCCTTTCTAAACTCTAAGTCTTATGAGTGCAGAAATCATCTTTGCATCCCCAACAACTAGGCCACATCTGGGACATCATTACTTCTTGGTGGCATAGTTTCACAGTCACAAAAATGTTACATTTTTCTGTTACCAAAATCAAGAATAGTTTTAAATGTACATATTACTATTTATAAATAAAATTGTGTAATACTTGGAAGCAGCAAAAGGTGATATTGTTTATAGAGTAGTACTCTTAAAGCTATCAACTTCCCGTGAATTGCATAACAAGGCATAAAGATAGAAGTGGCATCTTTAGTCTACTAAAATGGCAAGCTTTTACGGTAATACTTCCTGCCTATAAATGTATTTCTAGCTGTCTACAATACAGTTTATTATGTAAAGGAAATGTAATAAAAGTGGTATTTATTCGCCTATATTCTGTCCCAGAAGTTTTCTGTAACAATTGTTTTACAAAAGCATTTCTACCCAGGTTTAGAACTGTAAGTAAATGAGCTATTCTTAATATACTAGGCCGTGCCTATTTTAATATTAAAAATCCTTTTGTAACTACATTAGGTGATAGGTTCACACACATTTAATTCAACAAACTGAATTTCCATTGAAAATATGACAGCTAAATTAAGCATTCATAAGATGTTAAAAATTACTTCTGCTCTTATATTTTACAGATAAAATAATTATTTCACCAGATCCATGTTGCATAACTTACAGTATCCATGAAATGAAAAACAAAATCTCATTCTATGCATTATTTTTAAGTATTTTCTTAAAGGAAGCACTTAAAAGTCATCTGCACTATTTCTAATGTTTTTGCAATACAGCAGCAACATTATTTTGTAAAGTACATTTCCAAGAGATGATAAAGAAAAAAGAACTGATTGAAATTTCATTTTCTTAAGATTAAATTTTGATGCAACTATTTTCACATACTGATTTGACCATAACCAGAGTTCACTTAAAACATTAAATCAATAAAAATAATTTTCTATAAAATGACAATATGCTATCCATACCTTCCCTCTCAAACTACTATCTTGAAACTGTAATTTAGTAATATTTCATTGAATCAAAGAAGAAAAGTAGGACTTTGCGCACAGCTAATTCCATAGGTATTTACTCACAGCTAGACGCTATGCATGTGGTTAGATGTTGAAGAAAATATATGGACAAACTATCTGTTCCCCAAAAACTCAAATTTATTAGAGTAGACCAAAATGTATAAACACATGTATGAAACTGGTGATAAGATCATCATAAAGTAATCACAGAAAAAGGTGATACAGCACAGTGGTAAAGAACCTGCATTCTACCACTTAACTAGTCCTGAAAACCCGGGTAAATTACTTACCCTCCTAAAGTGGGTTTCTTTCACCTGTTAAATGGGGGAATGACAATGGTATCTAACTCACAGGTTTGTTATTGCTAAATAATACATGGAAAACTCCTAGAACAATACTTCCTACTGCATTATTAGTATTGTGGAAATAAGGGAAAGCAGTTAACTCTTTATTTGATGGGTTTGGTGGGGTGTTAAGAAGATGAGACACACGGGGACACACCACTGGAAGTATCCTGGTGGAAAAAACTAAACTGAATTCATCTTAAAAACACTGAATTTATGATCAGTATTTAAAGCCTTAAAACAAATGTAGAGCTGAATTTCCTAAACCATTCCTAGAGAAAATTCAAGCTTGGAGTCAACAACAACAACAAAGTGCAGGCACAGTGGAGGGGCAGTCATTCCGGGACATTAAGGAATTGCATATAGAAGAGCCCACATTTTGGCCTGACTAAATACCACAAACTTCTTTCCAAAGACAGTGGGGGTTTGTTCTCTTTGGGGAGGGCTCTGAATGGGGATGTGGGAGCCTGAAAGAAAAGAGAGTAGAGGCTGAGGTAGATCTGGTTCTTTGCAAAGGACACTAGAGGAGGAGGGATGGAGGAAGGGAGATTGCCTAGGAGTGAATGCACTAAAGCAGGGTTTTTCAAACAGGAAACCACTGGCATTTAGGGAGAAAAAAATTCCTTTTTTCATCAAACGGCTGTTGTCTTCCACAGGTGTTATAACAACCAAAAGTTCCCCTTAATACATTTCCCAATAACTCTAGGGGTGGTGCCATTTTCTTCCCTTCTGTTCTTCCACTCAAAGCCTTACCCTAATATGTCCCATATCCAGAGTACTCTTCCTTCTTAATTTAGTTATTTTAAGGGCTCCCACCTGCTCTCTGCCTATAAATCTGAAGCAGCAGTCTGCCTGAGGACAAACCCACCACTTACTCAGTGCCTGACCATGACGTCCCATTCCAGGTAGAAGGCTGGTGGGAGGAGGGGAGGAGCAGCCTACACAAATACAGAGGAAATCCTCATCAGATATAATCCTGAATCATCACCCTAGTCCTTCATTTATAAATAAAACTCAGCAATTATATCACCAGGCATTTGAAGAAAACATCAGGGACAGCGGGTAAACTAAACAAACTAAACTGGGGGAAAAACAGATGGTGCTGAGAATAGAAGAGAATTTTAACATTTTATTTTTGTCAGCATTCTGAGAGATATGTGAGAAGCTACTGTGTTCATAAAAGAACAAGTCACTAAAAGGAAGCAAAGGAGCAACCAAAAAATAAGAAAGTTCCTGGCACTTAAAAACATTATTGTCAAATTTAAATCTAAGGTTGGCCATGCTGCCTCACACCTGTAATGCCAGCATTTCAGGAGGCTGAGGTGGGAGGATGGCTTAAGGCCAGGAATTTGAGACCAGCCTGGGCAATAGAGAAAGACCTCATCTCTACAAAAAGAAAATATAAATAAATTAGTTAGCTGGGCATGGTGGCAATGTGCCTGTAGTCCCAGATACTTGGGAGGCTGAGACAGCAGAATCACTTGAGCCAAAGAGTTCAAGGTTATAGTGAGCTGTGACTGTGCTACTAGGTAACAGCAAGACACTGTTTCTAAAATAAAAACAAAAATTAAAATTAAAATTAAAATGTAACAGCAGACTAAATGACAGAATAAAGTTGAAACTGCTAATCCAGAAAATCAAGTCAAGTTAATCTTCCAAATGCAGAACAAAGATGAAAAATATGAGTAAAGTTAGAACCCAGAAGCAAATCCAACACTACCTATTAAGAGTTTCATAAGACAAGAATAGAATAAGTGTGAGAGGAAATAGTTGAAGAAGTAACAGAAGAAAATGTATTTGAGTTTAAATGACACAGAAAACTTTAGAATGAAGGGGTCTACCATGTGCAGAGCAGATGGAATGAAAATGGCCCAAATCTAGAAACACTAAGTGAAACCTCAGAATGTTTAAAACATAAAAAAATGGGGATTTCCAGAAAGAAAAATGTTAATGTAAAAGGAACAATAATCAAACCTGCATGACATTTATTACTGATAGTACTGAACACCAGGAGATAATGGAGTAGACTCCAAAGTTGTGATGAACAGTGAGTAAAAAAACCTTTACATATAACATTTAAAAAAATCCATTACAGGTTCACACATATGTATATAAATATGTGTATGTATGTGTATATAAACACACATGTATGTGGTAAAAGATGTAGTCTAATTACATTGAATCAATTTAAAAATCAAAAAACAAAAACTGATCTTCTTCCCTAAAGAAGTCTCTTTCTAGCCTTTTAGACAAATT
Source organism: Pan paniscus (assembly GCF_029289425.2). Lineage (NCBI taxonomy): Eukaryota > Metazoa > Chordata > Mammalia > Primates > Hominidae > Pan > Pan paniscus. The sequence goes on along the minus strand of NC_073255.2, from coordinate 29,465,190 downwards.
TACACAAAACTTTCAGACAAAATTGAATACATCAATTTTTATTTACATGAATGCAATTGTTTAATAAAATCTTAGTGATTTTTCCATATTGAAGCTCATTCTTTTAGAAATACCTAGTACTTCATTGTATGCATGCATCAAAATTTATCTCGTCTGTCCTCTACTGAAAGACATACAGGCTGCTTCCATTTCTGCAGTTGTAATTAGTGTGGCAATCAGCATCCAAAAACAAATACACATACACACACATATGATATATGTATATGTGTGTGTATATATACATACGCATACATGCACATACATATATGTATATATACACATATATACACACATATATGTATATATACACATATATACACACATATATATGTATATATACACATACATATATATACATGTGTATATATACACACATATATATACACATATATATCATGTGTGTGTTCAGAGAGAGAGAGAGAGAGATACACATACATTAGCAAGTAAACACCAAGAGCTAAAAGTAGAATTCCTAGATCAAAGGATACATGATTTTTCAATTGTCAGATACTGTCATACTGTCCTTTAAACAGGTTGTAGCAATGACATTTTCATTAAGAGGGCTTCATTTCATTATATGTTAGAATAATAATAATGAATTGCCTCATAAAACACTCCAGTATAAATGCTGAGGACATGTGTGGCAAAAGGAGTGATTAAATAGAGTAAAAACTAAATTCTGAATTATAATCTCATTTTCCCCAATGTAGTATTTTTTAAAAATCTAACCACACATCTATCTTCTTACCTGAAAAATATAAATGACATTGATACAACTCATAAGGTTATACAGGTTGAACATCTCTAATCCAAAAATCTGAAATGCTCCAAACTCCAAAATTTCTTGCGCACCAACAGGACACCACAAGTGGAAAATTCCACACCTGACCTCACGTGACAGGTCATAGTCAAAACTTTGTTTCATGCACAAAATTAAAAGCACTATATAAAAGTACTTTCATGCTATGTACACAAAGTGTACATGAAGCATAAATGAATTTTATGTTTAGACTTGGGTCCTCTCCCCAGACAACTTATTATGTATTTGCAAATATTCCAAAATCCAGAAAAATCCCAAATCTGAAACACTTCTGGTTCCAAGCATTTCAGATTAGGGATACTCAACCTGTATAATAAAAGTAAATAGGCCAGGAGCAGTGGCTCATTCCTATAATCCCAGAACTTTGGGAGGCTGAGGCAGGAGGATTGCTTAAGCCCAAATTCAAAACCAGTCTGGGCAACATAGCAAGACCCCATCTCAAAAAAACAAAATGAAACCAAAAAAAACCTAATTAAATGCCTACTTTACTAAAAACATAAATGCTATTCTATTTTATCTATATTCTGCAACTCATCAACCATCTCTTTCTGACTAATTTTTCAAAGTGTCAATGAAAAACTAATCTCAACAACAAATGCTAGAATATGAAAAGCCAGAGCTCAAAATATAAAGATAGTACTTAAATTCACTTTGACATAGTATCTCAAGGCCCTCTCCTATCACCTATAAAATCATTCTCTTCTTAAAAGAACTGTGGAAGACAAATTATTTCCATTTATTGCCACAGTGTCTTGGAGTCTGTTTCCTTTTTACAATCTATGAAGGTTGTAATTAGGGTAAAGTATTTCTAGCAGAAAATACTTGATTCATAAGATGACGATTTAAAGAATTAAGAGTAATTGTTAATAAGTTTCATTCATAGTAATTCTTAACTGTAGGCATAAAGAAATCTTGTAACTTGAAATGCACCTGTTAAAGTTATTAAAAGATATTATTGAATGTGACACATACTGAAATGGCTTACTACTAGGAAAGAAATCCATGATAAAAAGCACAAACTAACATATAAGTCATGGGATTTTAAAAGATGAAATGTTCTATATAAGGAGATCATCTTTGGGTTGACAAATCCATGACTTGAGAAATGATGCCAAGCATGTTTCACCTAATAAAATCTTTTATATAAGGGTGCTTAATTTTATTTCATCAAATGGTTTTCTTTAATCTCTGTGAATTTGTATAGAAACTTCTAGGAATCCTCATGATGTTGACTTTCCATATACATAGCTGATAGCTTGGGCAATCCATTTGTTAAATTATTGTTTTATTACACAGGTATACATAAATAAATTAATTTTGTAAAAAATTTCAGGTATTACTGGATAGAGACAAGAGCCTTTTTAACTTGGCCAGCTTTCCATCTCTGCTCTTTCCCTAGGGGTAATGCCTGTTATACTTTGTTTTTATGTGTTTATAGACCTATTCTTTATGTCTTTATAGACCTATTCTTACATATTTACATATTTGTATCTGTAGAAAATATGAAGATATATGCTTCATTTCTATACTTATATAAATATCTAAAACATAATGTGTTACTATATTTATATAAGTAATATCTTACTATATCAGTGATATATGAAACTTATTTTCCCACAGAAAAATGTATTTTGGAGAACATTTCACATTAGTACATATGAAACCATGTTATTCTTTTAGTTGTTGCAGATTCATAGGATGAGTGTAGTTTATTTAGCGTCTGAGGAACATGGCAGTTGTTTCTATTTTTCCCATGTCTTCAAGAAATGCTGCAGTGAACATCCTAATGAATTTCATCATTAGAAACAATATTGCCCATATCACAATGATTTCTTTCACTTGATAACAAAGTTGTGACTATGAAAGTTTAGTAATATTAAAATGTTGAAAATCTTTTATTACAAACATTACTCAATTTCTGATAATATTGGCATGAAGAGATTGGCAGTTCCCCTCTGCAAAAAAGCAAATATAAAACTGGACAGCATCATCAAAGACAGTCTTTTAAGGGTGCTGAAAATTGCCCAAAGGCCGTTATAAAAATGAGGCACATTTATTCTGGCAAAACTGCTAGAGCTTGAGGTAAGAACAGTGTGACTCTGTGGCCTTCTTGCCTGGGGCTGTCCCCATGTACCTCCCCAGGGCCCCAGCTCAGTTGGTGATAACCGAAGCTTGATCAGTGCTATGGCCTAGGCGTTTGTGTCCCTCCCAAATTCATATGCTAAAACCCTAATTCCCAGTGGGATGGTATTTGGAGGTGGAGTCTTTGGGGAGGTGATTAGGGTTAGACTAGGTCATGAGGGTGGAGCCCCCATCTTGGCAGGAATGCCCTTATCAGAAGCTGAAAGGACCAGAGCTCACTGTCTCTGCCAAGTTAGCGTATAGTGTGCTTATTTCATCTTACTGAAATTCTTTTTAAGTTTTATTTTCTACCAAAATTTAGTAAAACTTTGAGATGGTTTGGGGCCACTATTACTTCAAATATTTTTTTCTGTCTCTCTCTTTCCTTTCTGTCTGAAACTCCCATTACATGTGTGTTGGAATGTTTGACATTGTCCCACACGTCTCCAAGGCTTTGTTCCCTATTCTTACAAATCTCTTTTCTTTCTCTTGTTGGAATACTTTTTATTGATCTTCACATTTTCTCTGCCATCTTAAATCTGTTGAGCCTATCCAATGAAATTTTCATTTCAAATACTGTGCTTTTCAAATCTAAAATCTCTACTTGGTTCTTTTTGAGTTTGCTTCTTTACTGAGGTTCTCTATTTATTGTGTCCTGTTAGCATCTTGTTCACATATTTTTCTTTTTTCCTTTTTTTTTTTTTTTTTCTTTTCTTGAAAGGAACAGGGTCTTTACTGCCCAGGCTAGACTGATGTGGCTATTCACAGGTGTGATCATAGCCTTGAACTACCGGGCTCAAGTAATCCTCCCGCCTCAGCCTCCTGTGTAGCTGGGACTACAGGCACATGTCACAATGCCCAGACTATATTTTCCTTTAATTCTTTCAATATATTCTAAATAGCCAATTTGAAGTCTTCATTAAATCCAACACTGAGCCCAGTCAGAGTCCGTTTTATTGACTATTTTTCCTGATGATGACTCACATTTTCCCGGTATTTCTTTTCTTTGCCATGTCTAGCAGTTTGGGGTTGAATATGGAACCCTTAACAGTAACTCTAGATTTATTTTTTTTTTTTCAGAGTTTGAGTTTTTAAATAATTGGTCTAGACTTAAACTGCAGAATCTGTTTCCCTCCAAGGTATGCTGTCAGGACATCTGTTTAATATTTTAATTCTTATTTTTACATTTTAGTCTGACTCTCTTGGGGTTGTACCTATGTCTGTAAAGCTTAATGATGGACCAATATTGTGCTCCAACAGCCATTTGAGCCAATGTTGTGGACAAATCAGCAACGGCTGTGTTCAAAAACCTCAAGCTTTTAAGACTTCACTCTCAGTGAGTTGAGCTGTGATGGACTGGGAAATGCATTCAAAGTTGCAGCCAGTTGTCAAGTCCCCATCAGCTTTCACTTTTTTCCAGGCTCTCCTGGGTCTCTATGTGGAGAGCTCATCTTAATCCTTCCATGGCTCTCTCATTTCTAGGATTTCCCTATTAAATTTCTGCTGGTCCACAATGTCAAATTAGCACAGCAGCAGGTTTTCTCTATTTGTTTCCAACCAAATCCACCACTTTTCACCAGCAAAGTCACAGGTTTAGTTTGTGTGTCTTCTCTTTCTTCCCTAGCCTGAATCAAGTCACTCCACAACTTTTGGGCAGCAAAGCTGCTGGTTTTCTCAGCTAGTCCTAAGCTCACTGTCAGTTAATTCAGGCTGCTATGACAAAAATATAGCCTGGGTAGCTTAAATGACAGAAATTTATTTCTCACAGGTCTGAAGGCTGGGAAGTCCAAGATCAAGGTGCTGGCTCACTTCCTGGTTTACAGAGGGATGCCTTCTTACTGTATTAGTCTGTTCTCATGCTGCTATGACCCAAGACTGGGTAATTTATGAAGAAAAGAGGTTTAATTGACTCACAGTTCCACATGGCTCCCCAGCCTCAGGAAACTTACAATCATGGTGGAAGGCACCTCTTCACAGGGCAGCAGGAAAGAGAATGAGTGGCAGCAGGGAAAATACCAGACGCTTATATAACCATCAGATCTTGTGAGAACTCACTTACTATCAAGAGAACAGGAAACCACCCTCATGATTCAATTACCTCCCACCAGGTCCCTCCCATGACATGTGGGAATTATGGGATTACAATTCAAGATGAGATTTGGGTGGGGACAGAAAGCCAAACCATATCACCCACCTTCCTCCACTACACAGAACTGAAAACTAGGGGCTTATTTTCTGGAGAGAGTAAGATAAGAGGTACCTCTCGACCAAAGACAATGAAATAATATAGAAGACAGGATTATTAAATGCTGATACAAACCCCTCCACCTGATTCTCCCTCCTGACTATCTGAAGCCTTCAGCTTGGTCTTTACTTTCCAGGCAGATGTGAAGTCTTCTTCATAGTCTACAGAATATGACCAGTCAACAAGAAAGACACAGACATGAAGATCAGGTATTACCCCCAAATAACCCAGCTACAAACTAGCTACAGTGACATTCAACATGAAATCAGAGCATCAGGTTTTTAGTCCCCCACTCTTAATGAGCTAAGAATCTTGGGATACTAGATAGCTGAGAAAAGCCTAGTAAATGAAAGAGATTAAAATAAACAAATAGGTAAAAACTACTCAGGTTGAAAAAAGCAACAGTTATAAAAATTATCAAAGAAAAAGAAGAATATCATACTCATGAAACTAGAATAAGATAGTTACAGAGGAAACAAAAGAGCTCTTAGAAAATAAAAATACAAAAGCAGAAAGAAAAAATTCAATGGAAATCATGGAAGGTAAATGTGAGGAAATACCACAAAAAGTAGAAAAGCACAGGAGTAGAAAAATAGAAGAAAATTAGAGAACCTGATTAGAGGGCATCTAAACCAGATGGGTTTTGGAAAGAAAGGAGAGACAAAATGGAGGGGAGAAAAACAATAATGAAATATTTAACATTTTCCAGAAATGAAAGATGTAAGTTGCTGGAGTACACTGAGCACCCAGCAAAACAGATGAAAATGGACTCATATTAAGATATTTTGTTGTGAAATATCAGAATACTGAGAAAAAAGAAAAAAATCATGTGTCAAGAATCAGGAATGATTCTGAATGGCTCAATGGTGACATCTAAAGGTAGAAGATGATGCAATGATGCCTTTAAAAACATTTCCCCCAGGAATTCTTTACCCTGCCAAACCATCAATCAAGTGTGAGGATAGTTAAAAATAATTTTCAGACTTGCTCATAAGGTTTCACAAAATTAACCTACCACAAACACTTTTCCTCAGAAAGATTAAAAACAAAAACAAAAAAAAGACATGCTGCTCTCAAAGCATGAAACAAGCAAAACATAAAGAGGGAGACAGAGAATACAGGATCTAGAAGGCCCAACTCAGGAAAAAGGCAAAGATAATTTCTAAGAAGATCGGTGACACGTGTACACCAGCTTCAGAAAATGAGTCCGTATTCAGCTTAGAAGGCTCCAAGAGTGACATCTTCAAGAAAATGAAGTTGACAAATCGGAATGAACGCACTGAAAGTTGATTTTGAAAACAAGCACAGATTTGGGGGTTGAATTATAGCCAAGTAGCATATACAAAAAAATGAAGCAAATAAATTAAGTCTGAGAAAATGAAAATACAGGAATAGAGAATAGCAACTACAATTTACTAGTGGATCTGCTAACGAATACTAATCTAATCAAAATTACTAATATAATTAGGGTGAAAGAACTGAGGGATTGGAAGAGTATATGATATGCATACGTGGTGAAGGAAAATGTAAAGAGCTAAATCCTCATCCTCCATAATGGTTAAAACCAAAAAAATAAGAATTAGCAACATAAGCACACCATTTACTGACATGATACCAAAACAATCAGCTAAAAATGTTCGATGTAGTAGCCTCCAGGGAGGAAGAAACAGAAATAGAGTTGGGGAGCACCTCTAGTCTTTCATCCATATGTGCATTAATAGTTTTAATAAAAAATAAAAACCTAAAAAAAAAGTATATCTATCATGTGTAAATAGTTACTAGTTTGCATGCTGAAAAATCAAATAATTATAACCACTTTTCTAGAGTTAAAAACAGGCAAGATTTTTTCGCTTGAGGACAGAAACCTGGAGAAGACAAAGTCATCCTTAGATGACATGGTTTCTTAAATTCTTTTTTATCTATACTATGACATGAAATATATTTCAGTAAAACATTCAACTAAAACGTAAGATGTAAAAACTATAATTTAAAAACCTACAAAAAATAGTTAAATGGCTATTCTTTATATTTATAAATGTAACGATTTAACTTATACAAAATGAACTGCTTCTACTTACTGCCATGTTTATCTAGTGTCACCATAAATTTTCCTTAACTGGCACACTACCAATTCCATTCTCATAAGAAACTGGGGCTCAAAAATTACTGACCTACAATCAAACATAATTCACATTTGAATATTATATGTTATACTTAACAAACCTTTTTTCTTCTTTGTCCTTGATTCAGGGGGAAATGACATGGATCTTGTTATGTAAGATATTTTATAAGCTACTAGAATTACCTCATCAATTTGGATACAGTCATGTACCACATAACATTATTTCAGTCGACCAAAGACCACGTATACAATAGTGGTTCGAAAAGATTATAATGCAGCTGAATAATTCTCTCAAGAAAATGTACAGTGAAGGGTTTAGCAGAAGTTTTTGCAGACTTCAACAAGCTGCTTAAAAAGTTTGAAAACATGAACCCCAACAATGAAAGGTTTTCATTACTAGAGAGGAATGTTCATAGATCTGCTTACAAGCAAATCTATGATGAAAAAAAGAAACAAACCCAAGGAAACCACCATGAACAGATTTCTGAAAAGAGTGACACCCCCGCAAGAAGATCCTCAGGCAGGTTCTTCAGGAGATTCCAGAAGAAGGCACTGTTATCATAGGAAATGATAGCTCCATGGGTGTTACTGCCCCCTGAAGACTTTCCAGTGGGACATGATGTGAAGGTAGAAGACACTGATATTGATGATCCTGACCCCGTGTAGGCCAAGGCTAATGTGTTTGCATCTTAGTTGTTAATAAAAAAGATTAAAAAGTTAAAAAAATTAATAGAAAAAAGCTTATAGGGCTGGGTGCAGTGGCTCACACCTGTAATCCCAGCACTTTGGGAGGCTGAGGCAGGTGGACCACTTGAGGTCAGGAGTTCAAGACCAGCCTGGCCAACATGATGAAACCTCGACTCTACTAAAAATACAAAAAACAGCCAGGTGCGGTGGTGCACACCTGTAATCCCAGCTACTTGGGAGGCTGGAACGGGAGAATCACTGGAACCCAGGAGGCAGAAGTTGTAGTGAGCCCAGATCACACCACTCCACTCCAGCCTGGGTGACAGGGCAAGACTCCATCAAAAAAAAAAAAAAAAAAAAAAAGCTTATAGAAGATATTAAAAAAGAAAATATTTTTGTACAGCTGTACAATGCATTTGTATTTTAAGCTAAGTGTTATTACAAAAGAGCTGCAGTTTATAAAGTAAAAAGGTTATAGTAAGATAAGGTTAATTTAATACTGAAGAAAAAATTTAAAAAATAAATTTCTTATAGTCTACAGTAGTGTACAATAATGTCCTAGGCCTTCACATTCACTCACCACTCACTCACCCAGAGCAACTGCCAGTTCTGCAAGCTCCATTCATGGTAAGCCACAAGTGTAAAATGTTATACAGGTTTGTAGCCTAGGAACAATAGGCCAAATAGCCCACATGTATAACAGACTATACCATCTATGTGTGTGTTAGTACAATCTATGTTTGTGTTAGTACTCTCTATGTTTGCACGATCATGAAATCGCCCAATGATGCATTTCTCAGAATGTATCCCCTTTGTTAAGTGATGCACGACTGTATTTTATTCCTGCCTCATTCAACACTCGGTGTGTTTTTTACTTTTGATTATGTATCATCCTTTAAAGTACTGGGCGAAATATTTCACAAAAGTATATACAAAGCACTGCATTAAAAATAAGCACAAAAAACATTTTTGACAGTAAAAATAAGTTGGAAACAAATTATCTTCTTCAAAGGTATAATGTCTCCCAATCATCCCTTCTGGGCATGAATGCTCACATTAACAAGACAGAGAAACACAGACACACCATACACAGAATCCTTGCATGGAATATTAAAACACAGTCCAAATATTAGAAAACTTTGATTGTGTGTGTACAGATAAAACCTTGCTCATAATAGCCTTATTTATTTAGCACAGTTTCAGAAATTTGCGAATTCCAAAGAGGTCCTAACTCAGTGAAACAGCAGATTATCCAATCTATAATGAACAGGTTATTTTAAGTTTTAACCTCACATTTCTTATATGAAAGACTTCTGGTTATAAGAAACTTAGGCAATCTGATAATTTGTTCAATGTAGTGAAAGAACACTTTAAATAGATGAAATTACAACTGAACAACACTACTATTTTAATATGTTTTTCTCACTGCAAATTTCCCTATAGCAAGCATCAACACTACAGACAACTGGATATCCTTGTTAGCCCTTCACTTCTAACAACTAAAGACTGAGCTGGGTACGTTTTGAAAATACTGGTAACAAAATGAACTAAAAATATGAACTAAAAAGACAATAACTTGTCCTTCATAAATTTAAGTTACATGAAAATACCTGTTTCAAATGTTGTAGAACTTTTCACAAGTCCTTTTCTATAATGATAATTTTCTGCTTTAACAGAACTTCCTTTATATACTTTGGTTTGATAAAACAGCATTAATGATGCAGTTCACATTTGGACTCAGTGAAAAGATCTCCCCAGTGGCCTAGCAATAGCTTGCCTGCACACATTTCAATATAGGCAGCCCTAGGCAAATCATGAAGTAATCATCTCTCCTCACCTCTTATTTTCCACAGCTCTTTTCTCCATTCCAGGGCCTTCCTTCCTATTCTTATCCCCAAGTATTGCAATATTCTCAAATTGCCCTGGTCCTAACAAAGAGAAACAAGTTCCCAAATACTGCTGCACAATCCTATTACTTGCCCCTTCTCAAGTTCTCTCATATTCTCTATTTCAAACATTTACCACACTAAATTGTCAAAAGACTACTTTGTCAGAAGAAAAAGGAAAAAAAGAGCTTATCACCTATGATTTACTGAAATTCCCTTTCACTTGCAGAATCAAATACATTACCACCATTCTTTATTCCTTGTATCTCAGGAGAAAGTATGCCCTTCCTCCTCTACAAGGCTACTACCTGTCAATGAATCAACTACTTCCCACCCACTGTGGGACCATGATCCATGGGTTATTCCTCTAAAACTTCAATATTTTTTCATTTGCTATGTCTGCATCTATAAATGTGCTAACATCTTCTCCATCCTTAAATAATAACTTTTAAAAATCCCTATATGGAATCTCATTTCTCTTTTAAGTCACAGCCTTATCTCTCTTCCTTTTCCCCACCACACTTTTCAAAGAGTAGTCTGCATTATGCGTTATCTTTCCAGTTCTCCACCGGTGCCATCTCAGCCACAGCTCTCCTCAAACTTCTTGGAAAAGATCAGGAATGACAACTGACAAATCAATCACATACTGTCTTCATTCTATTTAAGGACAGACTATCACTGCTGATGCTATCTCTCAGGTTTTCATTCTTTTCTTGAGTGATCTCATTTATTTCTGAGGCTTCATCTAGTTTCTATATGAGGATAATTTCCAAGTATTAGTTACAGCACTCACCTTTCTTCAACTGCCTTCTTTACGTTTTTCCCCAGGGAGTCCCAAAGATGGTGCCTTTAATTTACCATTTTCAAAACTACTCACTGACTCTAACCAAGCCTACTGCGACTACAGATTCTACCTCTCATTTATATTATGACATCACCAACTACCCATTCTCTGATGCTTATAATCTCAGAATCATCCAATTTTTTTCTTCTCCCTAACCTCCAGACATCTAATTCTTCTTCAAATCTTTTCATTCTACTTCATAAAAGTCTCAAAGTAATCTTCATCACAATTCCACTCTAAAAATTTCACTGTCTGGTTTAGAGTTTCTAATATTCTCTTGCCTAGACTACTTTAAAAGCCTCTTAACTGGTATACTAATCCCCAATCTCTCCCCACCACAGTCCATGCTTCCTACTATGTCCAGAAATATCCTTGTTAAAGTGTAGTGCTCACACAGGAGAAAGCTAGATATACGGAGAGTCGTTTTTTTCCTTTTTAAACAGAGCTCAAATAAACAGCACTGTTGCCAATTTACTCTCACAACGTAGTAGTCCTGCTTTGAGTAAATTTTTATTCACCCAACCACTAATTAACAAAGCAAGTCAAAACTTCATTATTTTACAAGAAAATATGTAGTATAATGAATCAAAATTGTTTGAAAATGTTTTACACACCTAATAAACATTCATAAATGTGAAATATGATTATAGAATCACTGAGATATTTTATCAAGTGTTCTAATTTGAATCCCAAAACTATGTAATTTTAGAATAAATTTCATTGATAGGGTCTGTTTTCAAAATAATACTTTATATATATACTTACAAAAATACCTAGAATTCATAACAGATCCAATGATAAACTGGTTCTTCAATTCGGTCACAATGGAGGTGACTGAAGAAAAGCCATCTGACTCCCTTGCCCATTCACTGCTATCTCCCTACGCTAAGCTACCATCAACTCTTGCCTGTCTGCTGCAGTAGTCACTTGACCAGTTCCCTTACTTTCACTCTCGTTCTCAACAATATTCTCCCCAGAGTGGCTAGAGCCATCATTTTAAAACACAAAACAGATTTTGTTACTCTCCTGCTAAAACTACCCAAAGGCTTCCCACTGTACTTAGAAAACTAGCCACACTCTTGACCATGGCCGCTTAGCGCCTTCATGATTTGTCACCCATTGTACCTCTCTGCGTTCAACTTCTCCAACTCTTTCCCTTTGTCTGCTTGTCTCCAGTCACACTGGGCTCCTTTCTGTTTTCAAACTAGACCAGTTCATCTCCCATCTCTCATTTCCCATCTTTACCATCTTCTGTTCTCTCTCCTTGAAATGCTCTTCCCAGAGATCCACACACATACCAATATTCTCTTCATTTTGTCACAGTGTAACTATTACCTCCCTAGACAGTAAACCCAAGCATTCAATCTAAACTACGCTACCACCCTTACATACAGTCTTGTCACTCTCCATCCTTTTAGTTTCATTTTCATCACAGTACTCATCTGAAATTATTTTTTGCTTATGTTTCCCCTCACTAAAAATTCACTCATTGTTCTGTCTCCTCTGGCACTAGGACAGTGCTTGACACACAGTAGACATTCAAATATATATATATTTATATATATTTATATATTTTTAAAATATATTTATATATTTATATATTTTTATATATTTATATATTTATATATATATTTATATTATATATTATAAATATATATTATATATATTTACATATTTATATATATTTTTATATTATATATTATGTATTTTTATATATAATATATTTTATATATATATATATAAATAGTTGATGTCTCTCAAAGCTATATCACCCAAGCTTCAGATTTGTATTTCCTTGCCTACATCTCCACAGAAAATCTCCCATGGGCACCATAAAAATGAGCATATCCAGAAATTATCATGTTACTTCCTAAATCTGGTCTTCCTCCCGTATTGCCTATCTTAATAGCAACAATGAATAGCTGTTTGATCTCCTTTATTCTATCTAAACTGTCACGAAGAACTTTTAATTTAAATCTTGGCATATTTCTCAAATACTATCCCATTTTCTCTATCTCCACTGTCACTGCCTTAGTTCACTCTCTCATCATCTCTCACCTGAATATCTAAAACCTTCTACAGGCATACCTCATTTTACTGCACTTCATTTTATTGTGCTTCACAGATACTGTTTTTAAAAAAATTGAATGTTTGTGGCAACCCCACATTGATCAAGTCTATTGAAGCCATTTTTCCAACAGCATATGCTCACTTCATGTCTTTGTGTCACATTTTTGTAATTTTCACAATATTTCAAACTTTTTCATTACTATTATGCCAGTTATGATGATCTATGATCAGTAATCTTTTTAAACTTGACAATAAATGCACACATTCATGGGGTAGTATTTCGATACATATAATGTATGGTGATAGGGTCAAGGTAATTACCATATCCATCACATCTGTGCTCTTTGATGTTACTACTGTTTACTGTTTTGGGGCACCATGAATCACCCCCATATAAGACAGCTGATAAATGTATGTGTTCTGACTGGTCTACCAACCGGCCATTCCTCGTCTCCCTCTCCTCAGACCTCCTTAATCCCTGAGACATAATGATATTGAAATGAGGCTAATTAATAATTCTACAATAATCTCTAAGAGTTCAAGTGAAAGGAAGAGTAGCAAGTCTCTCACTTTAAATCAGAAGCTAGAAATGATTACATTTAATAAGGAAGGGAAGTTGAAAGCAAAGAGGCTGAAAGGCCTCTTGAGCTAAACAGCCAAGTTGTGAATGCAAAGGAAAAGTTCTTGAAGGAAATTAAAAGTGCCATTCCAGTGAATACAGGAATAAGAAAGCAAAACAGCATTATTGATGATATGGGGAAAGTTTGAGTGGTCTGGAGATCAAACCAGTCACAGCATTCTCTTAAACCAAAGCCTAATCCAGAGTAAGGCCCTAACTCCCTTCAATTCTATGAAGGCTGAGAGAGGTGAAGAGCTACTGGAAAAAAGTCTGAAGCTTGCACAGGTTGTTCATGAGGTCTATGGAAAGACGTCATCTCATAACATAAAAGTGTAAGGTGAAGCAGCAAGTGCCAATGTAGAAGCTGCAAGAAGTTACCCAAAAGATCTAGCTAAGATCATTGATGAAGGTGGTGACTATGCTACACAACAGATAGATTTTCAGTGCAGACAAAATAGCCTTTTATTAGCCACATAGGATTTCATAGCTAGTGAAAAGTCAATGCTTGGCCTCAAACCTTGAAAGGACAGTCTGACTCTTTAGTTAGAGGCAAACACAGGTGGTGACTTTTAAGCTGAAGCCAATCCTCATTTACCATTCTGAAAAATCCTGTCCCATAAAAATTATGCTAAATCTACTCTAACTGTGCACTATAAATGGAACAAAACCTTGATGACAGCACTTCGGTTTACAACAAGGTTTACTGAATTTATTAAGTCCACTGTTGAGACCTACTGCTCAGAAAAAAAGATTCCTTTCAAAATATTCCTGCTCATTGACAACTCACCTTGTCACCCAAGAGCTCTGATAGACATGCACAGCAGATGAATGTTATTTTCATGCCTGCTAATACAACATCTGTTTTGCAGCCCATGGATTAAGGAGTAATTCTGACTTTCAAATCTTATTTAAGAAATACATCTCATAAGACGATAGCTGCCATAGATAGTGATTCCTCTGATGGATGTGGGCAAATTGAAAACCCTTTGGAAAGGATTCACCATTTATGTCATTAAGAACACTTGTGATTCATGGGAGACGGTCAAAATATCCTTCAAAATGTTGATTCACAGGAGTCTGGAAGAAGCTGAGTCCAACTCTCATCAATGACTTTGAGGGATTCAAGACTTTAGTGGATAAGTCACTGCAGATGTGGTGGAAAAAGTAAGGGAATGAGAATTAGAAGTGAAGCCTGAAGATGTAGGCTACAATCTCATGATAAAACTTTAACAGAAGAGGAGTTGGTTTTTACAAGTGGGCAAAAAAAGTGGTTCCTTGAGATGGAATCTACTCCTGGTGAAGATGCTGTAAATATTGCTGAAATGACAACAAAGAATTTAGAATATTACATAAGTTTAGCTGGTAAAGTAGCAAGGTTTGAAAGGATTAACTCCAATTTTGAATGAAGTTCTATTATAGATAAAATGTTCTCAAACAGCAGCACATATTACCAATAAATCTTTCATGAAAAAAGAGTCTACCAATGTGGCAAACTTTATATCTGTCTTATTTTAAGAAATTACCACAGCCACTCCAACCTTCAACAACCACCACCCTGATCAGTCAGCAGCCATCAGCATCAAGGTAAGACCCTCCACCAGCAAAAGACTTCAACTCTCTGAAGGCTCTGATGATTACTAGCATTTTTAAGCTTTAAAGTATTTTTAAATCAAGGTATGTACATTTTTTAGTCATAATGCTATTGTATACTTAATAATCTACAGTGTAGTGTAATCATACTTTTACATGCACTGGGAAATAAAAAAATTTGTGTGATTTGCTTCATTGTGATATGTGTTTTATTGTAGCGGTCCAGAACTGAACCCGTGATATCTCTGAGGTATGCCTGTATTTATTTTCCTTACTTCATCTATACCCAATACCAAAGCAGTGTGAGCTTTCCAAAATACAAATATGACCATGTTTCTCCCCTGGCTAAAATCATTCAATAGTTTCCCATCACCTATAGAATCAAAATTCCTTAATACAGCATAAGGGCCTTCACATCCTCCTCTGTTAGCTGGCCAGTCCAAACGTCCCCACTTGCCTCTCCTTACAGGGGCCCTTTTATTCCAACCACTCTGGACCATTTGCCATTCCATAGATTCATTGCTTCATACTGCTGTAAATTCATCTTAATTGTCTCAAATGAAGCCTTCCCTGACCCATCCTAGCAGATTTACAATATACAGCACTTACCACATTATACAGTACAGTTGATTCTCATTATTCTGTGTTTGCGAATTTGCCTACTTGCTAAAATTTACTTTTAATCCAATAATCGATACTTACAGAGCTTTTGTGGTCATTAGTGGATATGCAGAGTGGTGAAAAATTTGAGTCACCCAACATTGCACAGTCCCAGCTGAGGTGGAAGAAAGCAACACTTTGCTTTCTTGTTTCGGCTCTCATACTAAAAACAAGTATCCTTTTCATAGTTTATTTTGTGCCACTTTTTTTTTTTGCATTTTTCTGTTGTTTGTGATTTCACAAAATGGTCCCCAATCATAGCACTGAAGTGCTATCTAGTGCTTCTTTATCATGAAAAGGCTCTGGTGTGCTTTACAGAAAAATGTACATATTAGACAAGCTTTGTTCAGGCATAAGATATGGTAAGCTTGGCTATGAGTACAATGTTAATGAATCAATAATACATAATAAAGTATCTTTAAAGAGAAATACACATAAAAAAGGCTATATATTGACCAGTTGATGAACATATTGTGACTAAAGGCTTGCAGGAACCTAACCCTGCATTTCCCCTAGAAGCAACACAGCTCAGCATTTGATAATTCTGCATTTGCAGAGACTTTATACACCATAACTATCTTGAATAATGAGAACTATTTTAATTTACATGTCTATCTCTAACACAAAATTAGTGGGTTCACTGAGGATATGGCATTTTATTTATTTTTGTACTCTAATTCTTAGTATTACTCCAGACACATCACATTTAATAAATACTCATTGGATGAAATTTTAAAATTCTGGTTTCTCATCATTGTAATGTGATTTGCTTTATATAGCTAGACTTTATGGTAAGAGCCCACGTACGTCAAGCTACACACTGCCCCCTATCTCAGTGAGGCCTTGCTCAACTGCATAATGGTCTGAATGTCATCCTCCATTCCGGACTCTGTCCCTCTTTTACAGCCAAAGACTATGCTTTTTAAATTCAAACTTAAAATGACAGTTAAATGGAAAGGTATTTACATTGATTTTTCCTGAGGTCAGTTGGCCCTAATAGACATAGTATACCTCAAAACTATTAGACACACTTCCAGTTAAAGTGGAAGACTGAACACACATGCCTATGTTCCCTCCCTCCTGAGGTCCCACTGAAATGACAAAACAGGTATGTAATTTTAAAAAATAATAAAACAGCAGTAATACTGGAGGGGAGGTGAGACAAAAATAAAAGAGAAAGAGATTAGCAAACCAAAAGTTTAGGAACTGCTTAGAAGTTAGAAAACAGATAAGAAAGGCTTGCTGGTTTGGCAAAGAAGGTACCCTTGAAAATCTGAAAATAATTCTCTCACAAAACATCTAAAAATGCGAAATAAAATACTGAAAACATCCTCTCAAAAAAAAAAAAAAAGTCCCCAAGAATATCCCTGTGAGCCAATATGAAGGGGAAAAAACAAACTAGTAAGTAGGTACTGAAGTTATGACTGCCCTGGGGTGTTTAGGATTTCAGTAACCAGGAGTTCAGAAGCTGCCATTTAGGCCCTGGCCTGTTCAAGATGAAAAATGCAACTTAGACCTTCCCACATGAAGCTGAGACCTTACAGGACTAACCCCTACTTTGTAAGAGTAGTCTAATAAAAACATGCCTGTTGGCCAAGGAAGACAATAAGGAAGTTGGCCTGTCTCAGATTGGACTCCATATTAGCAGAAAAAAATATCACCTGAGAATTAGTAATCACAGCCTACTCTCAAGGATTCAGGGTTCAAAATATACCTACCTGCCTAGTTCAGAACACCCCAAGCAGAGAAACTACGAAGTGGTCTTGGGTCAGTGGCTTCCACAGGTGCCAAAGAAAAGCCTTGGCAAACCTTGGAAAGAATGTGTCCTCTAACTGGGTTGCACAGAATTTCCTCCAATAAAACCCAGCGAAGCAAGAGCACACAATTCAAAAATCATCAAACAGTAACAAAAAGACAGGTAGCTGAAAACACAAGAAAGTAAGACTATCAGGAAAGAAAGCAGGTAAGATTGAAAAATCTTATAATCTAAGACTTTAGAAGTAAGCACAGTTCCTCCCAAGTGGACTTTCTCTGGGCCTCCCTCAAGAAGTCTGTGCGCACTTAAATATTCTTTTATACTAGAGTCAATACTTACTGTGTGAAATTGAAAACATAAACATATGCTTTCTAAGATGTATGTTTTTTAAAGTTAGCATACCACCTCTCCCCAGTGAGCATTTGGAAATGTACTAGGCCATTTTTGATTGTCTCAGTAACTGTGGTAGAAAACCAAATATTAAGGGACACTAAACACTGAGTAGTGTTCAGGTCAGGACAATCCTGCATTGCAAAGTATAGTACTGCCAAAAATGCCAGTCATGAATTGAGAACCACTTTACTAATATAACTAAATCTGAAACTACTAACCATGATTAACTCTATGAAGTAAGAGTAGGGATAGAAACCTTTAACTTTCATGGTACATTCATTCTTCCATGCTGATTTTAACTTTGCATGTCATGTAGCATTAATAATTTTAAAAGCTTAATTAAAAATAAATTGATCATAAATAAGTAATGGGATGAGAGAACTATGTTACTCATTAACCAACATAAATTCCTCCCTCCAGGTACACTAGCTTGTTCAGAGCATTAACAATACACAAATGCATTTGACTGCCCTGAAATTTCTACACTCAGAAAAGTAGTCTCTTCACACACTTAAATATTTCTTAGGTAAAATATCTCCAGAATTAAAACAGGCTTACTTACTAATGCTGGTTGTGTGCACATGCATGAGGTACCTGAAACTTCTTTCGAGAAGCAGCAGCTGCAACAGTAATGCTTTCCATGGCTGACAAAAAGCCCAAGAAAGGAGTCAAGACCCAAAAAAATAACCATATAGAGTTGCAGTGGTGGGCTGGGATGGTTCAGTGGTACAGCTCCAGAGTATATCACTTAGCAAACTAATGAGAGCCTATTGTTAACAACTGATCTATCAATGAGGCAACTTGGTTTTGGATGTGATGGGAGGCCAATTAATGAAACACCTGTACAGGTGAAAATGGAAGATGAAGATATAATTAATGTGTATACAAAGCAGACAGGAAGTATCTACTAAAAGAAGATCTGCACTTACTCGAGAACTTTGCCTCCCAAATTTTCCAAACACACACACACACACACAAAATTTGGATCTACAAATCATATCCTGACCACTACAGTATAGAAATACTTTTGCTTTCCGTCTCTTTTTATTGTACAGTGTAGTTGTTATACATAGGCAGACTGGAATTATATTTTATATTAAATGGCCAATATGTTTACATCAACATCAAATGGAGGCGGGATAAGGACAAAATAAACTGTTTTTCTAAAAACACACCCCTTTCTCAATTATGATACATTTATTCAACTTTTATCTTCATATTATGATGAATTATTTTGCTCTGCTTAACAAAAACAATAAAGCCAAATAGAAGTTCTTGCAAACCTTGTTTCATTCTAGAATTTCAGTGTTTTCCATTTAGTGCTATAAACCATTATAAAGTCTTTTTGTATGTAGCTGTTAAATGTATGGCAATCTTTATCTGTAAGCAAGAATAAAATCATTCTAAAAGAACTCCAAGATAGTTTTTCCCTTAAGGGTCTTGTTGTTCAAACTTTTTATATACTAAAAAATCAGAAGAGGTTCAAACAGTACATGAAAAAAATCTGGACTCAAGAACTAGCTCAAACCAGACCTGGGACTTGAAGCACATGAAAATGCTGTAAAAGAGAATACCTAAATACATCATCAGAGGCCCTCAATTATTTAAAAATAGAGTGATCCCTCAAGAGATAAACTGGTAAAAAAGAAAAATAAACTTAGCAGAAAAAAGCAACCCTAAATGAAGATGGGTAGAAATATTTAGAAATATTTGTCTAACTGAAATGTCTAAGATATACCCTTAAGATAAGAACACAATGAAACAAAGAGTAAGAATCTATACGGTATTGTAAGCTGTTGGTAGGATGATATCTGGTCAAGCCTAGAAGAAAAGGAAGTAAAAAAAATTGACCTATGTCTCCAAACATGTCCAGGGAAGAACCTGCCTACTCTACATTCCAGGGTTTTTCAATCTTCGCACTGCTGTCAGTTGGCGCCAGATAATTCTTTGTTGTGGGGTCTGTCCCAATGAATTGCTTAGTAACAACCCTGGCCTCTACCCACTAGATGTCAGTAGCACCCCACCCCAGGTGTGACAACCAAAGATGGCTTCAAATATTACCAAATGTCCCTTAGGGGGCAAAACTGCCCCCTTAGAGAATCACTGGTATATTCTAAATAACAAATAGATCAAACTGTGTTAGCTCAGTGCTATTTCTGGCATCAGAATCACTCCACTTTTCTTGCTCACCTACTAAATGTTTCATAATATTCTGGCTTTCTAGAGACAGTATGGTCATGGTTGTAAGATGTATTTGCTATAGTGTTCTTTTATGAAATTGAAAAGAAGATGTCAGAGAGGAAGACTCAGACCAAAAGTAAAGTGAAACTTTCTGATAAGAATCAAGCCACGTGCTTTCCACACTTCCCCACAAAACTTAGCATGGTGGCTCATGCCTGTAATCCCAGCACTATGGGAGGCCAAGAAGGGAGGATGGCTTGAGACCAGGAGTTCTGAGACCAGGCTGGGCAACACAGTGAGACCTGGACTCTAAAAACATTAAAAAAAAAAAAAAAATTAGCTGTGCATAGTGGTGTGGACCTGTAGTCTCACCTACTTGGGAGGATCACTAGAGCCCAGAAATTTAAGGTTGCAGTGAGCTACAATCAGGCCACTGTACTCGACTGGGTGACAGAGGGAGATGCTGTCTAAAAAAAATTTAAAAATTAAAAATAACATATTCCTTACTATTAGTATCTTTATTTTCTCAGTTCCTCTAATTTAATAATAATAATTTAATAATTTAAAAGTTCCTCTGCTCTTTCCCCTCCCCTATATGACAGTACCCACACTCATCCATCGTCATTCCAGTTAACGTCCTTCGTCCTTCCATTGTTTTTAACAGTATATAATGCAGGGATAAATGACAAATTAATAGCCAAGTAGGTAGTCTCTAAAGAACTTTTCCATCCTTTAGTATTAACTTAGTCAAATATGAGAACAACTTGCTCAAATCTAGGGGCCATAACAACTTATTTAAAAATAAAAATAACCAAAAAACAAAAAACAAATCCTTTAAACAAGACCAGGGTTTATTTTGGGGAAAAGACTAGAATTTGGGGGGCAGGGCGGGCGGGGAATTTCCAAACCCTGAAAATCCAGAGACTGCCTTTGCCTCGGAATTCCTTGAAAACCTCAAGACACCCTATGTCATTTGGTTTGTCATGGTGAATTTGCAATGTCCTTATATTTACCTTTTACTCTCCCTTCCCTCTGCCACCACTGTCTTTCAGGCTCTCCTTAATTCACTTTTAAATTATTACCACAAGCCTCTTCTACCATTCTCTTCTTCACTGTAATCTACTAGGTGTAAGACTATCACACCAATCATGTTAAAAAATCATTTTAATGACCAGATTGCATTAGAAAAACATGATTTTCTATCATCTGGGTATGTTTAAATTTCTCTTCTTAATATCTAGCTTTCCATCTATTCAACCTAATGCACTCCTATTCCTTAATATAAACTCTCTGTTCTAACCACATTGATCATTTTACTTCCTATATGCACAACCACATATCTAATTCTCACCTAAATGCCTTCACTCTTGTTACTCATCCCATCTAAGGACTACTTTTTTTCCTTGGTTATTCCATACTTACCCAGCTTATGACCTATTTCTTGCTTATGTAGAATCAAAATTTTAGAGCTAAAATGAGTCCCTGAACTCATCTCAAAATTAACTCAATCAAGTAGCAAATAAGTAGCAAGTCTCTCCCCATAGGTGAACATTTCTTCTTCTGAATTCTCTCAGAACTTACAGTCTGCCACACATGATAAAATAAAGCAGTATTTTATTTTATGGCTAAATAAAATATATGGCTAAATAAAATTAAATATGGCTAAACTGTGTTTTCCCCTAACATCTTCAATTAAAAAAAAAAATAGCAAAGCCTATGTTCATGGATGATGCCTGACTGGGGGAATACAAAGAAACTGCTTCTTCCCTCAAATAAACTATATAATCTTTTTATTTGTGTAATACCAGTATATACATATATAAACAGACTTGCTTTCAGTGAAAATTTCTACTGGAGAGTAACAAATTCTAAGATGCTCTTTTTGGAGATAATTTGCAAAAGAGGGAACTCCAAGTTTGGATGATAAAAGAGAAGGGAACTACATAGATGGCAGAGTAGGAGTAGAAGATATTAGTGGTGCACACTCTTAGAAGAGATAACAGAGGCAGGTGGCGGGCGCCTGGAGTCCCAGCTACTTGGGAGGCTGAGGTAGGAGAATGGCATGAACCCGGGAGGCGGAGCTTGTAGTGAGCCGAGATCTCGGCACTGCAGTCCAGCCTGGGAAACAGTGTGAGACTCCGTCTCAAAAAAATAAATAAATAAATAAATGTGCAGTCTTCAATCTAGAATTGCAGTGTGTTGGAAAGGAGGGGATGGAGAGGAGAATAAGGACAGACAGAGCCAAGTCAGTGTTCCATGGTTACATTCTGATGAGTACTGGCATGAAATTATCAAGGGTGGAAACAAACTATAAATACCGACTTGGCTATATAGCAAGCTGAGCGAGTTAAATAAAGGTTACTAAAAGCTTTTTTTTTTTTTAATCTCAAACATCCAAGTTATGCTATCTCTAGGACAGAAGTTGGAATCAATAACTTTTAAGTGAACATAAGAAAGGATCTGAATATACCTAGGAATCCAACTTACAAGGAATGTGAAGGACCTCTTCAAGGAGAACTACAAACCACTGCTCAAGGAAATAAAAGAGGATACAAATAAATGCAAGAACATTCCATGCTCATGGGTAGGAAGAATCAATATCGTGAAAATGGCCATACTGCCCAAGGTAATTTACAGATTCAATGCCATCCCCATCAAGCTACCAATGCCTTTCTTCACAGAATTCGAAAAAACTACTTTCAAGTTCATATGGAACCAAAAAAGAGCCCACATCGCCAAGGTAATCCTAAGCCAAAAGAACAAAGCTGGAGGCATCACACTACCTGACTTCAAACTATACTACAAGGCTACAGTAACCAAAACAGCATGGTACTGGTACCAAAACAGAGATATAGATCAATGGAACAGAACAGAGCCCTCAGAAATAACGCTGCATATCTACAACTATCTGATCTTTGACAAACCTAAGAAAAACAAGCAATGGGGAAAGGATTCCCTATTTAATAAATGGTGCTGGGACCACTGGCTAGCCATATGTAGAAAGCTGAAACTGGATCCCTTCCTTACACCTGATACAAAAATCAATTCAAGATGGATTAAAGACTTAAACGTTAGACCTAAAACCATAAAAACCCTAGAAGAAAACCTAGGCATTACCATTCAGGACATAGGCATGGGCAAGGACTTCATGTCTAAAACACCAAAAGCAATGGCAACAAAAGACAAAATTGACAAATGGGATCTAATTAAACTAAAGAGCTTCTGCACAGCAAAAGAAACTACCATCAGAGTGAACAGGCAACCTACAAAATGGGAGAAAATTTTCACAACCTACTCATTTGACAAAGGGCTAATATCCAGAATCTACAATGAACTCAAACAAATTTACAAGAAAAAAACAACCCCATCAAAAAGTGGGCGAAGGACATGAACAGACACTTCTCAAAAGAAGACATTTATGCAGCCAAAAAACACATGAAAAAATGCTCACCATCACTGGCCATCAGAGAAATGCAAATCAAAACCACAATGAGATACCATCTCACACCAGTTAGAATGGCAATCATGAAAAAGTCAGGAAACAACAGGTGCTGGACAGGATGTGGAGAAATAGGAACACTTTTACACTGTTGGTGGGACTGTAAACTAGTTCAACCATTGTGGAAGTCAGTGTGGCGATTCCTCAGGGATCTAGAACTAGAAATACCATTTGACCCAGCCATCCCATTACTGGGTATATACCCAAAGGACTATAAATCATGCTGCTATAAAGACACATGCACACGTATGTTTATTGCGGCATTATTCACAATAGCAAAGACTTGGAACCAACCCAAATGTCCAACAATGATAGACTGGATTAAGAAAATGTGGCACATATACACCATGGAATACTATGCAGCCATAAAAAATGATGAGTTCATGTCCTCTGCAGGGACATGGATGAAATTGGAAATCATCATTCTCAGTAAACTATCGCAAGAACAAAAAAACCAAACACCGCATATTCTCACTCATAGGTGGGAACTGAACAATGAGATCACATGGACACAGGAAGGGGAATATCACACTCTGGGGACTGTGGTGGGGTGGGGGGAGAGGGGAGGGATAGCATTGGGAGATATACCTAATGCTAGATGACAAGTTAGTGGGTGCAGCGCACCAGCATGGCACATGTATACATATGTAACTAACCTGCACAATGTGCACATGTACCCTAAAACTTAAAGTATAATAAAAAAAAAATTAAATAAATATTTAGCATGGGAAAAAAAAAAGAAAGGATCTGAATAAAATATCCTCAAAAATGCCTCCTAGGATTTATAACCACTTTATTTGGGGGCAGGGGACCTTATTGAAAGTCGTGAAAAGTTTCTTTCAAGAAAGTAATGGTGAATGGAAACTAATTGTATAGTATCTGGTATTTCCAAATTGAATAGCATAAAATGATAATCTAACATTTTAATTGGGTGAATAGTAAAACTTTATAAAGATCATTAAATTCCTTCACGGAAAATTTCTCTACCTAGTTGTTTTCAAGAGCTTAATGCTAAGGATTGGTTGGTGATGGCAAACTGAGACTACTTTGTCTCACAAGATATTCCAATCTTTTAAAAATAGGGCTTACATTTTTTTTTACTGACCTCCATTCCAAAAGATTACTAGCTAAAAAATAAAAAACATTTAAATTGATTTGTATAAAAATATGAATGATTTCCGGGCACGGTGGCTCACGCTTGTAATCCCAGCACTTTGGGAGGCCGAGGCAGGCAGATCACGAGGTCAGGAGTTCAGGACCATCCTGGCCAACATGGTGAAACCCTCTCTACTAAAAATACAAAAATTAGCTGGGCGTGGTGGCACACATCTGTAATCCCAGCTACTCAGGAAGCTGAGGCAGGAGAATCACTTGAATCCGGGAGGCAGAGGTTGCAGTGAGCCGAAATCACGCCACTGCACTCTAGCAGCCTGGGTGACAGAGCAAGACTCTGTCTCAAAAAAAAAAAAAAAAAAAAAAAGCGTGACTATCATTTCAAAAATAAGCAACTTTAATAAATTAAACTTCTTTACTCAATTATCTGAGTTTCTTATATCAAAGCTCTTTATAAGAAACCCAATTATTGGAGTTTGTTATACCTTCTAGCTCCTTATACAAGGATAGAAGATAGAAGGATATTAAAAGAGGAATAAAAAAAGCAAATAATTTTTTATTTATGTAACTAAAGTTAGGTTTTCCATATAACATTTTATTATGTGCATATAGACATACATATTCTAGTAAATAAAAAGAAGACAAATCCACTCGAAGATAGCCACATTCAAACTTCAAATAATATTTATTATAGTTAATGAAAAAAAATCAATGTTTCTTTTAGAAAAGTAACGCAAGCACTAAGCTGGTAATACCAATAAAGTATTTATAGTAATATTCTATAGATTATTTATAAACTCTGCCATTACAGAACTAAAACAAAATGTTCTGAAACATTCAAGAATTTGTAAACAACTGACATTAGCCCTCACCATATCACCAGATTGGATGCTGTTCAAATGAGCTGCGACTAGAATTAGTACTCCCAATTCCTTAGCAAGCCATTATTACAAAATAGGATTTCATTTTCTTTATATGCATCATATGCTGTATTTGATACAAGATGATGGGAGTTATATTCTTTATATGAAAATCAGTTGATGCTTTGGGAAGACCCCAGAAAAGCAAGTGACAAAACAACAAAACAAAATGATAAACTGCTGTAAAATTAAGGGTAAAACAAGTATAAACAATTGAGGAGTCATAAAACATTAGAAATCTAAATCTTATATGCAGACTGCTTCACAAACTTTTAAGTTCTCACTCCAAAGCTGGTAATCAGTGATAATGCATTGGCTTATATAAGAATGATGACCCAGAGTTCCTGGCAAAAGACACATACCTAAAGAAAAGACTGACACATGAATGTAGATTTTTAAGGAATATATTATTTAAGATATGTGTCAATCGTTTATGACTCTTCACTTAAATCACTTTCAGTCAGCCAAAACTACCACCAGTTCTGATCAAATCAGATTAAAGGCTTTTACTCGTAATAGAGGCATCAAAATTTTTTCTGGATACCCCAAAAAAGCTATTGGCAATAGTTGCCTTTAGAATAACCTTTCTCGGCTTCATCACTACTGACATTTTGGGCTGGATGACTCCTTGTTGAGGGGGGCTGCCCTGTGCACTGTTTGCAGCATCCCTGACCTATACCTTATACATAGTAGTAGCAACACCTTCCCAGTTGTGACAGCCAAATATTCCTGGAGATTGTTCAGCAAAATCATCCCTGATTAAGAAATACTGACTTAGAAAGTGATGAAGATGGGACAAAAAGACTTATCAGCTCCTCCTCCCTTTTCTGAACTATTTAAATTACCATTATGGTAGGCTGAATAATAGTCTCCCCCTCCACAAGATATCTATGTCTTAATTCCTGACACCTATGAATGTCACCGCATTTGGAAAGTTTCACAGGTGTGATTAAAGATCTTGTGATGGGGAGGTTATTCCAGAGAGCACTAAATGCCTTCACAAGTGTCCTTCACAGAGGGAGATTTCTCTTTCTCTCTGACACACACACACACACACACACACACACACACACACACACACGTGGGGAAATGAAAGAGACAGAGCTGAAAGATTTCAAATGCCGGCCTTGAAGACTGCAGTGTGTAGCCACAAGTCAAGGAATGCCAGAAGCCACCAGAAACTGGAAAAGGCAACAAGTAAGTTCTCCCTTAGATTCTTTGGAGGAAAAATGTCCCTGTTGACACCTTGATTTTGGCCCAATTATACTGATTTCAAATGTCTGGCCTTCAGAATTGTAAGAGAATACATTTATTTATAAGCCACTAAGTCTGTGGCAATTTGTCACAGCAGTCACAGAAAACTAATACAATCATAAAAAGATTTTAGTGACTTAAAAAACATAATTTTAAAATCTGCAACAAGCAGATGAGATAATGTGTGGAGAGCATTTAACATAGACCTTGAAACATGGTGGTATCTATAATATTATCAAATGTTTACATCAGCGTTAACTATGACTAAACGCCAACCTCTTGATAGCAAGAAGAAAAAACAAGGAAGCTCAACTAGTAAAACTGGGTATACTTGTTCAAGGCTCATATGAACGAAAACACACAAATCATCTACTCATGTGATGAGTGTACTTGCCAGTTGTATAAGCACTGTGTTATAATTTGTTCTGTACTGAAAAGATAAATTATGGATGAGGCCACCTAATGATGGCTTCCTTGGAGAACCATGCCTGAATATTCATTAGTAGAAAAGAAACAAGAAGGCAGAGGAGGGAAGAGTATGCAAGAGAGTAAAGCAATGGGGATCAATGAGATATGTGCAAAAGTGGACCTGGTGAGAAACCAAGTTCCAGCATTAGAGTTACCTAAATGATATACAACCTCAAAAGCTTTGTTGAATGATTTCATTATTAAAATGGAATATTCCACAGGATGTATTATTTTACACTCAAATGGTAGCTCTTGGGGATTTTAACAATATAAATGTGCTCCTGCCCCATACCAGACCTACTAAATTAGAATCCTTTAGCGTAGGACAGCTCCAAAGGATTCTGATGCCCACTTAGGTAAAGAATCCCTGCCAGAATCACTTCATGGTAAAAATGACCTACAGAACAAAATATAAAGTATTTATCCTTGAAGTATGCATTTAAGTAAATCAGCTTAGTATTTTCCTAAGTTAAAACTTCTCCCAACATGTACCCCTCTGAGTTCCACCACAGAATTTCTCTAAACGAATCCCTCACCTTTCACTTTTCCTTTCCTAAGCATATGGCCCCCAGTCTGCTCAGAGAATCATTTTCCCCACACTTTCTCATACATTTTTCTTTAAAAGTCCCACATATCTCCAGCTGCCCTATTCTATCTTTTAAAAATATTAATCCTACCTAACTAATATCTAATAATATCCTACAGAACAAAGCAACTATGAAAAAGTTCCATTAATATGCTATACAGTAAACCAAGATTTATAAAAAATTGCGCTATTGCCTATTCTAATAAATATTCTAAGTACATTTATCAAATGAAATTGAAAATCACTTTTTATAAAAGATTTCTTCCAAAAGCATAAGAATTATGAACTGGGTCTATAAAAAGGTGATAAGCTAAGCTCCTTCAATTAAATCTTTACTTAGTGCTACTAAGTAGGTAACGAAGTGCTGGGCTGTGTGAAGGATACAAAGTATCGGAAAATCTCGGTGATTTATAAACAACTTTACCAGTACCGGGGTAGAAGAAAGGGGAATGGAGAAGATGGAAAGGGGTAACTAAATACCACTCAAAAGGTATCTTTTTGGGGGAGGAAGCCTGCTGTTTCAGTTTGTTTATGACTTTAGCCAAAAACAAAGCAATGCAAGTTAGTGTTCAAATAAGTTGTGCATTAACTTTTTACCCTTTCACAAACATCTGTATCAATTAATGCATATTTCCAGCCTTTTCTATTTACCTTAATGCTCCTCAGAAATTTCAACCACATCAGATTTTGATTTGTGTTTCCACCAACAATGTGAAAGCCCCTGTTAACTAATAGCCTCTTCAAAAGTATTATCAAACATTTTCCATCTGTCAGTAGGTGAAACAGTATCTCATAGTTTTTATTTATAATATTTGTATTATGTGTGAGGTTGAATACCTTTACAGATGCTTACAAAACACTTGCATTTCCTTTTCTGAGAATTACTCTGTTCGTGATCTTTGCCCACTTGATGGTTGGTCTTTTCCTAATTGGTTAGTAGGTACTTTATATAAAGGAAGTTAGACTCTTATTTATCATACAAATTGCAAATATTTCTACCAGTTCCTCCATTATCATGCTATTTTTATTTTATTTCCTTTTTGTATATATTTTATCTTCCTCAATCAAACTGCAAATCATCCCCATGAAAGATATCACATTTCTTTTCTATATCTCCAGGAAGAGTGCTTTTCAGATACTTCAGATTTCAAGATCAAATTTAAAAAGAGAAGAGACGAGTGTTTTGCAGCAGATGAATAAGTATGAACATTAATTATCACAGGGGCACCTACTTGGATTGTCTGTTTAATCCCATTACATGTGGTTACAGCAAGTACAACCAAGTTCTAATAATGAGATATAGTTTATTGAACAGGGAAGAACTAGATGAACCTTTCTCCAGTTTCCCAGGCTGGTATCATGAAAACTCAGAAGCTACTGGTGGCCATATTTTCCACTAAGAGGACTAGAAGTGGTCCTCTGCAGCAAGAGAAGGAATGAAGCAAACGCACAGAGAAGAAGAGAGAAACGATATGATGTGCCCTGCAGGCACTGGAGTCCCAGTCCTTGCATTCCACTGGACATTGGCTGCATTTGAACAATAAGTTCCCTTTATAACAACTAGAATGGATTTCTATTACTTATGGCCAAAAGAGGCCTGTTTACCATACTACTATCATTTTATAAAGGAGCATTTGAACACCGAAACCTCAGAAAGAACATGACCTCAGATTTTTTTAAAGGATGATTTATTTAATGACAGCTATGTGCCAGGAACAGGTCTAAGTCCTTGAAATATAGTGTTAATCAAAAGAGACAAGATCAGCAGGGTGTGGTGGTTCATGCTTATGATCCCAGTGCTTTGAGGCACTGAGGCGAGAGAATCCCTTGAGGTCAGGAGTTTGAGAGCAGCCTGGGCAACGCACACAGCAAGACTCCATTTCTACAGATTTTTTTTTTTTTAATTAGCTGGGCATGGTAGTTGTTGCCTATAGTCCTAGCTACCAGGAGGCTGAGGTGGGAGGATCACTTGAGCCTAGGAGTTCCAGGCTGCAGTAAGCCGTGATCACACACACCACTGCACTCCAGCCTGGGGTGACAGAGTGAGATTCTATCTCAAAAACAAAAACAAAAAGAGACAAGATCATTGATATCACGGGGCTTATATTCTAGTGAGTATGGAGATTATAAAATAATATAAAAACATAATTTCAGATACTGATAAA
Organism: Pan paniscus; assembly: GCF_029289425.2. Classification (NCBI taxonomy): domain Eukaryota; kingdom Metazoa; phylum Chordata; class Mammalia; order Primates; family Hominidae; genus Pan; species Pan paniscus. The sequence continues at coordinate 29,435,152 of NC_073255.2, read as the reverse complement.
TGGTTTGCAGAAATTTTTAAGTAAAAAAGGTAATGGGATTGGGGGGGATGAGGCTAGTGTCATTCTGGAAGGATGGTTAGGTAGCAATGCTTGTCTGAAAAGATGATACTTGAACTACAACATGAAATGATGAAAAGTAGTCACTCATGTAATGATTTAGGAAGAGTTCCCAACAGAGTGAACATAGTGCAAAAGCCCTAAGTTAGGAGCAAGCCATGGCATTGATGAGGAACAAAATTAAGGGCAACGTAGATGAAATATAGCAAAAAGTGGAGGAAGAGGGTAAAGAAATGATAGATTTAAGAGGAAAAGATGTAAACTGGTGAAGGAGGAATTAAATCATGTACAAAACTAGCAAGCAGGAGAAAGGATCTGAAAATAACTTGAGCTTTATGAAATATTCATTATATTGTCTTTAATTCTCATTTTGCCTTGTATCAGTGATAACTCTGACAGATAGGCTTTTAGAAACTTCCATTCCTAAGTACTTAACACAATCCTAAAGTTAGCCAGAGATGAATATATTCCTAAGCAGAAAGTATCTCTTCTAGTACACTATATTAAAAAAAAAAGAAAGGAAAAAAGGAAAAAAGAATTTTCGGATGAAAGCAAAGTCATCTTAAAGGAAAGAAGGAAAATAACCTAGGATGAAGGAAAAATAGAAACTAGTTTTGTTCTGTTCATTACTCTGTGAATATACTTACTATGATAAAGATTACAGAAAGGTCTTTGAATTAGTCTATCATAATTAAGGAAGGTCATAAAACTTAAGTTCTTTCTAAACTACTATAAACGTAGCAGCCTCTGTTTACTGAGTTCATTATTATTGAATTGGACATTAACAAGGTTAAATACTGTCAGAAAAGAAAAAGTAGAAACCAGGCTTTTGACTTTATTACACCTGGTAATAATGGTCACAGCTTAATGGTTAACAAAGTTGTGGGCTTTAATCTTATCTCTATGACTATGATAAAGGAAGAACTTCCCCTCTGTGGTGAAATGAACACTAAAATTAGCTACATGGGATGCTTCAATATCTTCTCCTCCAAAAGCTTTTTATAAGAGGAGACCAATTTGTTTAAAGGGTTTGGATATAGATACACTTCACAGAAGAGTGATGATCTTTCCAGATCCTTCCAGACAACTAATATCTGTGTACTCTAAGCAAGCAATTAAACCTACACTGCTTCTAAGATTAATGCAAGTAAAGTCGGATCTTTGAAAGCTATAATGTATTCAGGAATCTTATCTTTCATTATGTTAGAGGCATACTTAGACCACTTAACAGTAGACTGTTAATAACACAGTCTATAAAGAATGATACTTTGTAAGCATGCTGTGAGTTAAAGAAAGAAAACTCATTAAACACCTTGATTGAGACTTGCTTCAGAGTGCATCCTCCTCAGCACACTACCCAGCAGTTTGACAAAGTGCCCAGGATTAGCAGCCAATGTATGTAAAGGAGGAATATGGTCAAGCCCAATTGTAAAGTCTCCCCCCAGTGGTCAGATACAAGTAACAGAAAAGGAGGAAAATCATTGCAGCTTCTGTGAGACTGAACAGGAAGACTAAACAAAACTGGTCCCTACAACAAAAAAATAAAATCTTTAAGTCAATACTAGCACCATATCAGGAAAGAGATCTCTTGTGCTTATCTGCTCTTATATTTATAAATGTGAAGACTACTTTTCTAAAGAACCTACAGTTAAAACAAAACTAGCATAATTTTTCTCCGCCTAAGTTTTAAGGAATAACTGACATATTCCCAAACAGTTCAGTATTTATCAAATGGGTAAGTGTTCATTCTTCCTGAAATAAACATCAGCACATCACTTACATGGTTAACTATACTTACCTGAAGTAGAGTTCTGATTTAAAAAAAAAAAATCTAGTCACTCATCAAGTGAATCACTCTGGAAGGAAAAATTATTAACTATTATATACCTAATGTGAATTTTACAAGATACTCTTTTTCAAAAGTCACCTAGCAATAGGTAATTTATATTAGAGTGATGTCAAAAGTATAAATGCGTCCTCTTACCTCTTTTAATTTTATTTTCTGGCTGTTTTTTTTACAATTAGCCTTTGACTAGCACTAATCCTGTATTATTTGTAACTCTCTCAGCAATAATACGATGCTACTCCGTTTTTACAAAGCTCAGATGTCAAAAATATGAAAGACATTTAATTAAAACATCTGTTGTCTTCTGCTAATCCATTATTAAGTAGTAAAGCATGTAAAGGGATAGTAAATATTCAAACAAGCAACTTCAATTTTAAAACAACTTTTTAAAAAGATAACACATAGAGTCACAATTATGTCTTCTTGGTTATCTCAAACTAAAAAGAGGGGGAGTGGGGAGAGAAAGAAAGAAGCAGGCTATGTAGTGTTCTGGAACAATTTCAGCCTAAAATGAGACTCAGAAGCAAACTGCTCCCTCAAATGTTTAAAAATATGATTCATTTTTAAAAATCCAACAGTTGGCCTAAAGAAAAAAAAAGATTCTGTCTTATATAGAGCTACTAGACTTGCTTAAACACCTTAATTTTTCCAGTGTTGATTTACCCTAGAATGTAAAATAATTCATTTTGACATTCCAGATGTCAAGAATTCGGTGGCATCAGTAAGGACACATACACACCTCTTTCATAAAGATGGTGTGCAGTCTCCATAGGACAAAATTGAGCAATTAAAAGTGTTACCATTTGTGTATTATGTAACCGTCGTCCAGAATGAAAGAAACATGGACCTTAAAGAGTAACACATCGTGCAAACACGCATTTAAACACCTATTTAAATATAATGATAGATTTAAGGTACAAATGACCTCAAAATGACACAACCCACAAAAGTTCTTTGTTTACTGTTAACAAGGCCTCAGAAGACATAACTATAATCAGGCCTACTACCCACTACCCTATCATTGCACAGTAGATGCCTACAATAAGCAATATTACTTGAGGTCCGTTGCTATACCTATATATGGAAACTATATACCGCATCACTAACAATGTTACTTCGCCTGGTATATTCGACCAACATAAGTTTACAAATGATTTGCAAAATTTCACGGGAAGAAATGGCTGCTAAATCATACTCCAATTGAAACGCATTTTAACGCACCCCAAACGTTCTCAGCTACATTACAAGACCACTTGTAATATACTTGAAGCACAAAGTAAAATTCCAACACTCTCCAAAGGCGTAGGAAAGAATAAAACGTGGCTAGCCTGACCTTACCCGGCTGTTTATAAGTAATGCGGAGAATTTTCTGAGCTTCCCCGGCAGTCTTCAATTCTCTTCCTCGCTTCACCCCCACCCCCTACACAGATGCACACCCAACTGATGGAAGTTTAACAAATGTAATCTCGAGCTGCAATCCCAGAAACTGGTAGGATTGAGAATAAACTCACAGTAAAGTGTTAAAAAGTCCTTCTGCAAAAAAACATCTACCAACCAATCCACATCCTGTCACCACACGGTCGGATACCTCAATCGACTCCCCTGCTGACCCTCCACCCAGCCAAAATAAAAAAAGCCCCAGCACCTATCTGGTTTCAGACAAACGTACCGAGAATCCGCGAGCACGATCTCAGCAGCGAACGCCCCCGCGGCAGCGTGTGCTCGGCCCACAGCCACTTTGGCCAAACAACTGGAGTCTCGTACCTCGGAAGTAGCGGCGGTAGTTGGAGAAAGCCTCCTCCCCTACGAACTCCGAGCTCGGGAAAGAACCGGGAGCCGGCGGAATCGCCCCCTCTCGGGACAGACCCCGGAGGTGTCAGTCACAGCAACGCCGCCCCCAGGCCGGCTCTCCATTCAGGCTCCACCGCGACTCCCGCCGCAGAGGTGTAGGCACCCAAGCCCCGCGCCCGAAGGGGCCCCGCGCGTCTGCGGCCCTAGCCCCAGTCGGGGCCGCGCCGGGGAGCGCGTGGGGAGCGGCGGCAAGCAGCATGGGCCAGACACGTTGCCGAGCTCCGGCCCGCCCGGCCGCCCGCAGCCAGAGAGGCAGGAGCCCGGCCGAGCGCCCCTTCCGCGCGGGCCGGGCTGGGGGCGGCCAGCAGCCTCCGCCGCCGCCGCCTCCGCCTGCCGGTCCCTCTTCCCCGCGCCCGCCGAAGCCCAGGTGCCGAGGGGGGCGGGGCGGGCCAGCGTCCCCGCGTGGCGCGCCGCGGCGAGCAACAGGGCGCCCCCGGCCGGCCCGGCGCGCGGCGCGACCGTTACCCGAGCGGCGTGGGGGTCCAGATAACTCACCGGCTCGCACCTCAGCCGCCTCCGCGCCGCCGCTGCCGCCGCTCCCGGTCGCTCCCCGCCGCCGCTGCTCTCCCTCAGCCACAGGCGCCGCCGAGCAGCCCCATCTGCAAACTCGTGGCTCGTAGTTGGGAACTGGAAATGCGTCTCTCACTGCCCTCCGCCTCCCTCTCTCTCCTCCCCCTCCCTCGCTCCCCACTCTGCCCCAGCTCCAGTCGCCCCCGCCGCTGCCTCCGCGCGCGCAGCCAGCCGCGCCTCAGCCGCCCTCCTCCTCCTCCTCCTCCTCCTCCAGCCGCCGCCGCCGCCGCTTGGGCGCGCTCCCAGCCGGCCTCGCGCGTGCGCCGGACGCCGGGGAGCGCGCGCTCGGGCGCGAGGAGGTGCCACCGCCTCCGGAAAGCCGGGCCCCGCCCCTCCCGCCGTGGCTGGGCGCCCAGGTGGAGCCCCCTCCCAGCTTCTGAGCGCCCAGACTGACTGCGCTCTGCGCCCGGCCGCCTCGCTTCGGGGGTCCCAGACCTGCGCCCGCGAGAGGGGGCTGGTCGGACCCAGTCCCCGCCGGGTCTCCTGGGCCGAAGTCGCAGCTGTCTGTCAGCATTTACGGGTGGGCAAGATACTCCTCGGGGCATAAAACAGGCTCCGCCCTGACCTTTCTGAGAGTTTTACATTCAAGAACCCAGTCGTGGGGCACAACAGAGAAATGGAACGAGAAGAAAAGCCTCTGGAAAAATCTCCCCCTCCCCCTTCACAGACTCCACTGGATCTGATGTGTATTTGGCAGGTTCTACGGCGCTGACTGTGTCCTTCGTTAATTTTTTCCCAAAGGCCCGACCGGGCAGTGTGATTCACACCCGAGGAAATGCATGGACACTGGCTCTTTTCATAGCACCGAGGCTCCCGTGGAACTCCCTGGGTCGGCTTTGCCAGACACTCCCTGGACACAGTTGTTCAGCTCCTCCCCAGCACCTGGGCTTCCCAGACCTCAAAAGGGTGGGGTTGGGGAGGGCATGCCATCCTTTCAGCCTGGACTCTGCGTAGAGCTTGGTGAACTGTGATGAGTGTCCGGATGTGTAGATGACACATTTTGACAGAAGTGCAGATTTAATTTTTCAGTTGAACTGAGCAATGCACTGCAGCAGAGACTTCTGGCTAGAAAAACATAGCAAGGCAGCCAGAGAACTTCCGATCCCCTTAAAAGAGCTCTGTGAACCCTCAGACCTGTGACAGGCGGCTTTTGGAAAAACTATTGTGTTCTTCCTAAAATTGAAGAATGTAATTTACATTTTACAAAATGCTTACTGCAATCTTTTCAAACCATGAACGTAGAAAGTGCAAGTCAAACTTTACGTGTGAGGAGTTATTACGAGGTGGCCTCCTCTGTGCAGCCTTTCCTGGCTTCTCTTGGGCACCTTGCACAAACCAGACCATTAATAGGTGTTTGCAGAATAAATGCGTGCATCATGGCCCTTTGGATTCAGAGATGAAGTTATAAGTTGTATTGTCTCCTCTCTTTGTGAATGTGGCAGGCATGGAAGGGAGAGAGAAAATACTATTGATGAGATGTATTAAGAAGGTCCAGTGTCCAAAACAGTGATTTTTGTGTTTATCCTCAACCAAACATCAAAGATTAATTTACTTTTCCATTAGGATCATTAATTTTGCAAACCAACATGCAGGGGGGCCTTGTACAGTGTTAATTTAGAACCTTCTTTCCTGGAACCACAAACCCAGGCAAAGGTAATTGGAAGCATTTAAGGAGACTCAAACGTGCCCAGGGCACAGAGTAGCTTTGGGCCCCCTGTAGTCAGGCTGGCTGGATGAAATGAAGTGGAGTGGGCTCGGAGCCCAAGGCAGAGACAAAGCGGAAGGATGGGGTTTGTCTTCTCGGGGTGTCAGCAAGACCTTTCAGGTCCTTCTTGCTGCCCCAGGCCCACTTGCTTCTCACAGGACACCCATGGGTCCTCCCTGCTGTACCCTACCCAGGCTTGTGAACTCTTTTCCCTTCTGACTCTTAACCTTAACACATCCCCTTGGACCCAGCCACTTAGTTACTTGCCCTGAGCTTCTCTGGGGTTGGGGTGGGAGGTAGGGTATGAATGTCATTTCCAGATATGTTAGTGATCCTTAATAGTGCACTTTTATTTCCTCAAGGGTCTTCTGGAAACAATGTCCTAACCTCTACCCCTGCTCCCTGCAAGTAGAATGATGTTAACTGAGGAAGTTTTAGGGAGGGAGGGTTAGGGGCTCTGCCCCTCAAATTACATGGAGACCTACCTGACTTAAAGCTGGCACCACTCCTGGCCAACTGCTTTATCTCTGCATCTACCAGAGACCCAGCATTTGGGAGCAGGAATACAGGAACAATTATCTTTCATTTACAGTTCCAAGTCTGTGCTCTAAGTAATGACAGCAGCTATCAGATGGAGGCTTATCACTGCGGTAAGACTCAGCTTCATTCTTAGAGTCAGAAAAATGATTTTGCTCCAATAACTATCTTTGATTGCTCCCCTTCAGAAAGCTCTTGCCGGTGAAGTTCCTCTCTCAGTGTCTATATTGTATCAAATACTCATATACAGTTATAAAAGGAAACACTATTCCCTTTTATAAATGATATTCCCATTTTATAACATTCTGCCCTTCCTCTAAACTTTAAAGGTGGGACATGCCAGGATAAATTTAAAGTGTTCTCAGTTAAACATTGGAACTCCCATCATTGGTTCCCAACTCAGCTTTCTGAGAGGTCATCATACTGAGACACCACCATCCATTTCCCATACCGGTTACAAATTCTTCATTCCAAGAAAGGGGAATGATATGATTGAGAATGATGGTGGATCTTTCTCTTCAGTGTCCTTAATAGTCTGACTTTTCATTTCCTTCAAGGTTACTCTAAAGGGATCATAATTTTACCACAGCCCAGTATCTCCCAACGGTAATTCAATTTAAAATTTGAATTTTGATTCTTAATTCAGGAGCATCCATCACTCAATTTTGTTTCCTCCTTCAAATGTAAACAACATACACTTTTAATGTGATTACATTTTCTTTTCTCTTCTGACCTGCTTTGCTCCTACAGAAATTGAGAATTTTGCTAATAGCCCTGAATTTTAGCAAAAGCAAATCCTGTGTGCTTGTTTTTCAACTAATCCATCATAGTAAAAGCAGTGACACTCCTGGAGGATAGCTTTATTTAAAAATGCAACTGGCATGCATCACGAAGTCCAACCAAGTTTTCCTTCAGAATACTTTATTTAGCTTCACTCCTTTTATCTCTGCTCACAAAGCTAGGTCAGATTCCAATTTCCAGCCTCCTTGCTAACCTTTCTAATTCTAGCCTCTCTCTTGCTTCCTTGCAATTTATCCTATACTCAGAGCAGTGCTTCTTAATTTTTGGCTCTTTATTGAAATCACCCGGAGAACTTTAAGAAACAAAACAAAGCACTGATGCTTTGGTGCCATCCCAGACTTAATTGCTCTGGAGCACAGCCTGGGTGCCAGGATTTTTTCAGAGCTCTCCAGATAACTCTAATATGCAGCCAGAGTTAAGAACTATGGAAATGAATCATCTTCCAAACAACATTTATACCAAATCTTCACAACAGTGGGGTAGCTCCAAATTACCTCCAGTAATCAAATTAAAATTCCTAATCCTGTGCTTTAAGACTCTTTGCCAATTGACTAGAATAGTCCCCTTTCAAAACAGCTTAAATTTATCTCCTTCCTAAAGCTTCTCCAGATTAGTCTCACCTGGCTGCCTGAAGATCACCGTTCCCAGCTCTGAGCATCCCGACTGGCACTGGTTTACAAACCGCTGGACCTCAGTTGATTGTGTACATTATTGTTTTAATCTTGCTTTCATAGATATTTGTCAGAGGCTTTTCTTATAATCTAAATCTTTCCAAAAGTCCCACTGGGTCAACTGTCTCAAACAGAAATGTCTTAGCAGAACTTTCTCCTCTAAACTAGCTGTCTGAAAAAACATTTCCTGATACAATGGCAGTTCTTTTTTTTTTTTTTAATCATCACAATTAAAGCCAAACATTATAAGAACTTGAGTTTTGGGGTTGTTTGGTTTTTCCTTAAAAAAGAAAACTATATATCTCAGCATATCTCCTTGACTTTTCTTACCATTATTTGTTTATTTTAGGCATTGGAATTGGGCTTCCACACCCACTTCTCTACTGAAACTACTATTTCCATCACAGTTAACATTTTCATTCATGTGTTCATCCATTCAGTCACTCATTTACCAGTGAAGCATAATGAAAATTTAAAAATTAACAATATCAAGTAGTCCCTACCTAATGGCGAAGAATAATAAGCAAAATATTACATAATAAGTGCTATGCCAGGTGTCTTAATAGTATATGACAGAATTAGTGGGGAAGGTCTTTGCTTAGTGTTCATGCCATTGAACTTCTCTGCAGTGTTTGAGGAGGTTAATCTCTCGTACTCTCACTCTCTAAACCTCTCTTTTCTTTTAACTTCTCTGATACCATACCACCTGGGAGCTCTTTCGACCTCTCTGACTGTTCCATCTCTGACCCTTACTTTGCTGTGTTATCTCCTCCTACTTCCTAAAGAAAAATGTTCCGCTAAGAATGAAATAAATTTTTGATGAGAAACTTAAAAAGAGCAGATAGTACTGTTCATCTTGAGAATCCCAGGGATCCTTGGGACTCTAGCACCAATGCTTCCACATCTGTATCTATTCTCCCTTGAGGCATATTTTCAACTTGCTGTTGAAAATTTCCATCTAGATAAGCTATTCACGGGGTTGCTCCTGCTGGTTTTTCTGGCACCTTCCTTTCCTTTACCTCCTTTTACCATCTCCTGAACAAACACATACTCAAATCCCTTGCAGCCCACTTTCTCAAAATTATAGGAATGGATTCTCTTGTTTATTTCCTTTAGTCCTACAGAGTCTCCTAACTCATCTCCCTGCCTCAGGGCCTCCTTGCCCTGACTGCCAGGTGCCAGTCATTTTATCCCTGTCTCCTTACTGCCTATGGGACCCCATTTACAAGGTCATTCACAATGACAGTCAAAGCTTCCCTGTTTGGGTATTCTAGTTAGTCATATCTTGTATCTTTATGTTTCTACCCCTGTTTTTGCCTTCTGCCATCTCTGCTGGCCAAAATCCAAGCATGTGTGCTCATCTCACACCCTCCTTTTCCATGAAACCCTTTCTGCCTCACCTCAAACAGAGGTACAGTAGTCCCCCAGTCCCCCCTTATTCATGGTTTCACTTTCCAAGGTTTCAGTTTTCCTCAGTACAGTATGATAAGATATTTTGAGAAAGAGAGACACTATGTTCACGTAACTTTTATGAAGGTATATTGTTATAATTGTTCTATTTTATTATTAGTTATTGTTAATCTCTTAATGTGCCTAATGTATAAATTAAAAACTTTATCATAGGTATGTATGTCTACAAACCATAGTACTTATATATATATATAAAATATGTACAGTGCAGTACTATCCATGGTTTCAGGTATTCGCTGGGGGGCTTGGAATGGATGCCCTCTTGGATAAGAAGGGACTACTGTAATTGCTCTCCCTTGAACTCCTGTAGCACTTTAATTGCATCTTATGGCTCCTTTCCTATTCTGCTTCATAAAAGCATCATTTATGTTTTCAAATATTTATCTTTGCATTCTTTTTACCGCCACTCAGCCCCATCCCCTTCTTTCTTGCAGGTAAAATCCAGGGTGATGTGTACAGGAATGCCTGTAGCACTTGGCATAGTACTGCACATAGTAGCTGCTCATTTATTGAAACAGATAAACCTGTTAGTTGGTAGACTTCTAAAATTAAATAAAATTAAGTGAAAAATGTTGCTAATTACAATTGAACACTTGTTCCAGAATATGCAAGTTACAGATGAAAAGCTCTTAGAAAGACAATCAGATTTCAAGCACTGACCTTAATTGAGCTTGACTTTATCTCACCAGGAGCCAGCATCTATATGTAATTAACCCTTTTAGATACTCATTTAAAATTGGCCTCTAAATTCTACCTCTCCCATTATATATATGAACTGAAAAAAAAAATCCTTCTACTCAAGTATCAAAAAGAAGATTAAAAAGACATAGGAAAACAGGAAAAACCTTTCTTAAACATTTGTAAAAATATATAGTGTCAGTATAGTGTGTACCTTTCCCCATTGAAAACACAGACAGGCACGAAGTCCTGGAGGGCAGTGGAGGTCTTCTGGAAGAGTCTTCTGGCATGACAGGCAAAAAGGGTGTCAATGGTGATTAAACATAAAAACAAAGGGTCAAACTGTGAGGCCGATGCTCCTCCAAAGGACTGAGGAGAAGTCATGAGGGTAAGAGCAAGTCATTAAGATGCATAGTAGGCTCTTAAGACATTTTTGGTAAATAAATGAATGAAAGATGGATAGGATAAGGGACCTGGAAGCAATGATGGAAGTCGGGGTGTATGTGTATGAGTCGGGGCAGTCATGGCAAGCTGTTTTGGCTGTTAACAATCTGGGAAGTTAATGGCCCATTTTAAAGCAATGCCATCTTCATGCTAGGAAGTACAGGGCATTTAGTTTTTCCTTAAAATATCAGCTGTTTATAAATATGAAAGACCAAGTCTTTTTAAAAAATCCTGCTTTGGTAATAATAGCGATGACAACTATCTATTGAGCTCATGCCTGTGTGGCAGACACTGGTGTATAACCTTCATATGGAGCATCCCATGGGGATCATTACTATTACTCCCATTTTTCAAATGAGAAAACAAGTGAAGAGGAGTTAATGGCTCAGGCTTCAGAACCAGGAAGTGTTTAAAGAAGCTCTGCTGCAAAACTCCTGCTCATTCCCACACTTCATACACAGAGTGCTTTGTAACTTTCAGGTCAATTCAACTGGAATGAATTATAGTACGAGTTACCACAATTAGGGGTTCTCTGTAGCATGTTATTTAACTCAGATTCACCACCACGATCTACAGACTTACTGTATGTGTATATTTTAACAATGTAGAATTTGTGGAAAGGCTATCTATTTTGCATTAGATTCTGGTGGGACTACTAATCACCATATCCTCCCCATATTCTTAAATTACAAGAGTGGCCATGTGACCCAGGCCTGGCCAATAAGAGTGCCCCATCCCTTCAGCCATAGGGATTAGTGCAAGAAGTAGACATGTTACCTAAATAAAGAAAATTTTGGATTTTTCTGTACTGCAGTAGGAGGAAAGATAATTTGTTTTTTTTCTCTTTTCAAATCAACACTTTGAGAATCTCAAAAAAGGGAAGATTTAGTCATGCCTGAGGCCAGCCTTAATTCTAGACTTTTCTGGTTACATAAATTCATGAGACCTTTTTAAATTTAAGATAATTTGAGTTGAGTTTCCATCACTTGTCACCAATAGAGTTCTGACTTATAGATGATTTATTTGGGGCAGAAGCTATACCTTTATGAAATGCTAAGTCACAGTCTAATCAATACAAGTTGACGATCCATTATCTGAAATGCTTGGGACCAAAAGTGTTTCAGATTTCAGGTTTTTTGGGATTTGGGAATATTTGCAAATACGTAATGAGATATCTTGGGGATGGGACCCAAGTCTGAACATGAAATTTATTTATGTTTCACATATACCTTATACACATAGTCTGAGGTAATTTTATATGATATTTAAAATAATTTTAGGCATAAAATAACATTTGTGTTAAGTACTTATATGTGGAATTTTTCACTTGTAGCATCATGTTGGCATTGAGGAAGTTTCAGATTTTCAGATTAGGGATGCTCAACCTGTATATTATTAAATGATATAGTTAGGTACATAATTATGAAGACACTGACATATTGTAGGTACTTAATATTTATTTGATTAATTCTATTTTTAAATTAAGAGTAATAATTATAATTTCTGTCATTCAAAGTCAGTATTATAATTCTCACAAGTTGAATACCTAAGATATATTAAGTATATCATTGCAACCGTATACCAATTGACCAATGAGACAGATCCATTTGTATGTATCAGAATTAAATCATAATAGTATTTATATAGTGCAAGTAATACGGTACAAAAGAAGAGTTTAGAATCAGATAACTCTAGGTTCTACTAGATTTACCACGTATGAGCTGAGTAACCTTAGGAATGTTTTTCAGTATATAAGAATCTTTCTTTTCTCAAAAGCAAAATGAGTATAATAGGCCTACCTTGCAGCGTGTTTTAAGAATTATTAATTAAACCTATCAAATGCCTGATGTAGTTGCTTTTTCAGAGAAGAGTGTAATTACTATTATTATTTTCACAAAAGTGTAGTTGTAGGACAGCAAATAGTCATTTGCTAATTTACTTTGGTGCATAATTATAAGCTAAGAATGCTCTTAATTATCTTTCCTCCCAAAAAGGACAAAGTTTCCATTTTATCTACTATTGCTAAGCCTTGATCTGGAAGTTCTAGCCAGTACAATAAGATAAGAAAGAAAAGAGATAAGTAAGCGATATGGTATTAATATTGGAAGGGAGAGATAAAGTTATCATTATTTACTGATGATGAAATTGTCTCTCTAGATGACCCAAGATAATCAACTAAAATAAATAATAAATAATAAAAAGAAAGATTTGGTGGATCTAATCAAAATTTATAAAATGCAATTGGTTTTTTGTATATATAATAGCTAGATAGAAAACTAGACTGAAAAAGAAAATATCACATTCACAATTGAAACAAAAATGTACCATACCAAAAATTGGAATATAAGGCCAAAGCAATTTAAATGTAGAGTACTAGAGAAAGAATAGATTAATGAAATAAAGTAGTCATGAAATAGACCCATGTGTATATGTAAATTTAGGAATGCAAAAGTGATTATTTTTAATTGGTAGAAAAAGTTTGGATCACTAAATAAATAGTGTGAAGATAATTAGCAAAACATGTTAAAATTACCATTCAGAAAATAAATTCCAGTTGAACTAAAGATTTAAATGTAAAAGAGAAATACACCATTATATCAAGATAGAAACTGTAATTGAAGGACTAAAAACTGTGACTAGATGAATTTTTTTGGAAAAAAGATACCATAATTAAAATTGAAAATTAAATAATAAGTTTAGAAATAAAGTTGAGTCATGGCAAAGTTTTCAGAGTCTTCATATACAAAGAATACCTAAAAGTTAGTATAAACATAAGTAACTAAATCCAGTTTAAATTAATAAATGACAAATGTAAGCTTGGTTGAATCAGTGTTCTTTAGGATTCATCTTTTTACACTCGATGATTTATGAAGGTTAATGAAAGTGTCACTAGGATAGGATCCAGCCGCTCAAATTATTCTTCTTTAAATTTAAAACTTAAAGTATTAGGGAACTTCTTTTTTTGAGCAGAGAGGATTATTTGAGTAAATTTGATTCCTAAAGTGTAGGGATTTAACTTGTTTTAATTAAAGTCTTTTTCATGGTACTTACCAGGGTGCCTTACACAGATGGGTGTTTAATGATGATGATGTACACTATAATAATGCTCACACAATATGTGAAATATTTTGTAATCATGTGGACTTCTTTATGATAGCAAACACGACTGATTAGATCAATATCATTTGCATATCATTATGGGTTTGATGTTTTTCATTTTCTTCTTACATCTTAAGCATATCTTAGTATGCTTAAAGAATATTAGTAAAATTGTGGCAATGTTTTTTCATATTATATTCTTAATGGTATTCTACAGAGAGAAAAAGTGGTAAGGTTTTGTGAGATGTTACTGTATAACTGCTTTGACTATGTACTGCTTTAGAAATACCATCCCATGACTTTTTCATCCCAACTAGGGTATGGGCTACTTATGAGCATAAGACCTGACTTCAATTCCTTTCTTCGAAAGGAAAGGAATCCTACCACTAGGTAGGTGCTTTCTAAATTAACAATTCAACTAATATTGATTTCAAGCACCTAATACCTATGGCAGATAACGGGCTGGGAACTAGGTTACAAAGATGACAGAGACAGACATGATTCTTGTCCTCACAGAGCTCAGAGTCTAGATGGGGAGACAATGGCACAAGTATATTAGATTCAATACTGGTGCTCTAATAGGGAAAGTTCAGGCTGCTGTGGGAGCAAATAATAGGAATGCCAAACTCACTTACTATCCCAGCACAGGGGAATTATTTTCAATCCCCAACAAACTAAAATTACTTATTGAATAACAACTATGTTCCATGTACTGTGCTAGACTCCTTTCACTTCTTGTTCAAAATATACATATTTTGAGAAATATGTAATTATTTCCAGTTTATAAGTGAGGAAGCTATAAGTCAGATTGTTTGATGGGCCTACTAAAGATTATATAGTGGTTAAGACCTGGCCTGAGAGTCAGGCAGCCTGGTGAATTTTGGCCCTGCCATCAATTAACTGAGTGAACAAGTTTCCTGATATTCCTGAGCATCTAGTTTTTCCATCTGTAAGGATGGAGATAATAGTGAGCATTAAGTTAAAACATATAAAAACCGCTTAGTACAGTACAAGGCAGCTGGCAAAGGCAAAATAAATGGTAGCAAAATATTAAAAGTATATAAGGGCCATAGCTATTTGTTAATTTCATGAAAACACTTATTTATTTAGTACCTAATATGTATCAGTAGAACGATTGTTGTTGTCAATTATACACCATAAGAACAGTCCTATGGTTCATGAGCTTTTCGAGGGTATGAAAATATTTGAGACTTGAAAAACCTCTTTATTGGTTCCAAAACAAATGAAAAAAAAAACGGCAACTTTAAGAGAAGAAGTATTTTGTCAAATATCTACAGAAATGTTATTGTTAAGTTACTATTTCATTATATTTAACAATAATTTTGGGTCTGCTTAAAAACTGCCTTGAAATCATAGCTAGCCCTTAGAATTAAACCAGTTGCTTATAGCTAAATAATTTTCAAAGCACAATTATAAAATTTTTTCAAAATGTAGCAAGAGTTATATTACTTGTGAAATGGGAGTTCATTTTAATTTTGTATAAACTGTGATGCAGTCTAGATGGGTTCGAGTTAAAATGTTCCTCTTTGTTAGGTGTTGGCTATTTAAAGTTATTTAACATATGCTCTTAATCCTCAAGGAATGCAGTCCAATACATAAATGGACACACGAATAATTATTACACTACAGTGTTTTAAAGGATGTACTTATGTTTTATACAAAGTATAATAGAAACAAAAAAGGAGGTAAGATGAATTATGTAAATAATTCAGAGAAAATTTCTTAGAGGTGGAGATGCTTAAGGTGGGACTTTTTTTTTTTTTTTTTTTAAACAAACAGGGCCTCACTCTATCACCCAGGCTAGGGTGCAGTGGCATGATCATAGCTCATTGTAACCTCAAACTTCTGGGCTTAAGTGATCTCCCCGCAATACCCACCTGCCCCCTACCAGGTTCATGCACCACCACACACCAAACCCAGCTAGTTTTTAAATTTTTCGTAGAGACAGAGACTCACCATGTTGCTCAGGCTGGTCTAGAACTCCTGGCCTCCAGCGATCCTTCTGCCTTGGCCTCCCAAAGTGCTGGGATTACAGGTGTGAGCCGCTGTGCCCAGCCAAGGTGGTGCTTAAGGAATGAGTAGCAAGGAGTTGTTAAATAAGGTTGGGAAAAGGGAAAGATATTTGAGACAGTGGTGAGAACTGGGAAATCAGGAAGTTATGAAACAACTTGATGTGTGCAGTTCGGGAAGCATCTAGTAGGGAGGCATAGAAGATGAAATGCAGATGAAAGACAGTGAGTGGAGGGAGAACCTTGTGGAGTGGCTTTGTCCTATGAGCAATGGTAAGATCGAATTACTTTTTAAAAAAATTAGATATCTGATTTAGAAAGGCTGCTTTGGTCATAGTGTGGATTTTTGTTTGGAGATGAGAGGACCTGTTACGAAACATTGATGGAAACCAAAGAACAAACAAATGGGTGGGGGAAGGAAACCAATATTTGTTGAAAATGCACTCTGTGGAGGCAGTGTATGGAGTGCTTTCACTCGTGGTATCTTATTAACCCTCACAGCATGCTCATGAAATAGATATGACTCCCATTTTAAACAGGAGGCCACCTCAAAAAAGTCAAGTTACTGTTCCCAGTATCAGACAGTTAATAAGAATGGATGTGAGATCCAAACACAGGTCTCTGTGATACCAAATCATGTGTGTGTTTATTTCTGCACCATACTGGCTTTCCAGGGGACAGACTGTGAGGGCTAAGATTAAGGCAATAATGATGATAAACCAAAGCCTGGACCAGTTTGAGAGACACTGAGATGACATAGTCTCCCAGATTTGATGTCTGGATGTGAGGAATGAGGAAGGGGTCTGGAATGACTCCCAGATGGGAGGAAAGTAGGAGAAAATATAGAGGGACTCATGTGAAGTAGAACAAGGGATTTCAGAAGGCACAGTGCAAACAAAGCAAAGCAGTCTTTGAAGAGGACACATAGAACAGCATGAATTGAAGATTAAGGCCGAGGGGCTTGCCTTTTAGACAAGGAGGATGGGGATGAGAGGCAGGTTGGTATTAACCGGCTTTGAGGTTGGACTTGCCATCATCTTCTATTTTTTAAAAAAGAAATACAAATCTCAGAAGTGGAAATTTGGTTTGCTACTTCAAAAGAAAAGAACCGCTTTCTAGCTCAGAGGAAACTGTAAATCAGCATTCACCACAAAGGTTATCTACACAATGATTGCTAAGGCAGGAAACTAAGATTACCCTCTTCCAGTACTCAGCCAGAAGTAGACAAGGCCACTGACAACTCAGGAACATCACAGGTGTTCAGGGAGCCACGGAGCCCTGCTGGAAACTTAGTGTCTCGACAAGGTTTTTCTTACTTGGCTGAGCCTTGAGTGGTCACCAAGTGGGGTCAGAGATCAGAAAATATTTGCTCAGGTCATGTAAGCTTATTTTAATATATCAAAGTAGAGAAAGTCATTAGATTAGAAAAGGAAGAAATAAATGAATTCAAATTGGTTGTTACATTAATTCCAGTGTTCTCACTTAGAGAAGCCTCAAGCCTCAATTTAGAACTTGTCAGAAATGCAAGTTCTTGGGCCCTATCTAAAACCACTGGATTAGAGCCTTGCCCCTTTCTAGGAAGAAAAGCCAGTAAATATGCATGCCTCAAAGCACTATCTACCATTTGTCTCTCTATCTCTGTCTCTAGGCCTGCACATCACTTCCCCAAGACCCCTTAATTCCTTCTTCTGAAAACTAAAGGATCATGTGGCTTCTCTCAAACCTGGAAGATACTCAGAATGTGTCCAACACATTTGGTGATGTTATTCTTCAGTTAGAAAGAAATAAAAAGATAATAGATGCAGAGGTAGTAGAGGAATTTCTAAGCTATGAAACCGAAGTTATAAAATTATTGATAAATGTGTCTACATAAAATTCAAAAATTCAAAGAAGAAAACCCTCAGTAAGTAAATGAAAAAGCAAGTTAGAAACTAGGAAAAATAGCTGTATCATAAGTGTCAGGCAAAAAGTCATTATATACTTTTAAAAAAAAGACCCGTACAAATAGAAAAGAAAAAGCTAACCATCCCAACAGAAATATGGCCAAGGGACAGACAAGAAAAGGTAATTCACAAAAGATGAACTACAGAGGCCAATAAATGTTTGACCTCATAAGAGATCAAAAAAGCATATTAAAACAAGAAACCAATTTTCACCTACAAATTGGTTTAAAATGTTTAATAAATACCTAATGTTGTTGAGGGTAAGGGAAAATACACATCATAAACTGCATTTGGAAATATAAGCTGGTATAAATCTTTCTGGGATACAACTTAGCAATGGGTCAAAAGCCTTGAGAATATCCTTAATCTTTGACTCCAAACGAGGATCATGTTGCTCTGAAAAGAGTTCATCCAAAAAGAATAATTATAGATATGCAGAAAAATTTGTCTATAAAAATTCACTGTATGTTTATAAGAATAAAAAATTGAAAACAACGAACAATAAGTTGGAGGTTTATTAGATAATATATCATGTCCCCAAAATAAATTACCATGCAGTTTTTAACAACTATGGTGTAGATAAAAATATAATAAAATAAAACACAATAACGGTTATAACATACTATTAAATAAATTCACCTAATAAAAGAATACGTTTAGTAGTATCCCAATCTTATAAAAATGTGTGTGTGTATTTGTATATCTATGTCTATGTTAATACTCATATCTACAAGAATAAAGAAGAAGAATATCTTTAAGGCAAGGATTTTGACTATCTAGTTCATAAAGTAGCCCAGGCACATAGCAGGTTAATAATCTTATTTCTAATTGATGAATTTAAGGCACTTCCAATTTTTAAATTTATGTTTCTCTAGATTTTTTAAACTTTTCCACAATAAGTTTGTACTCCTTTTTTTAGTCAGAGAAAGATAATAAATTCTAATTTTGAAAAAATGTTAATGGATAAAACTAGTCATAGATAGAACCTAAGAGCTAATTGTCAATATAAGACTCATGAAATTTAAAACACCCTATTCAATCAAAGAGAACTGGGCAGTGTTATAGGGAGATTGACAAATATGTGATTATAATTTAGAAACTTAAGCCTATTCAGCTGTTTTGTGTTGCCCTTGTGTGTAGTATCATGATTTTCAAAATTTTGCACTAAATACCAAAAAAGAGAGAGCTCAAGATTTTAATTTCAAGTGTAAAATTTCTTCTAGACTTATCCTTAAACATTCATTCAAATTTTGCATTGTGCTTTTTTGGGTTTTTTTTTGAGACAGAGTCTCACTCAGTGACCCAGGCTGGAGTGTAACGGCATGGCTCACTACAACCTCCGCCTCCTGGGTTCAAATGATTCTCCTGCCTCAACCTCCTGAGTAGTTGAGATTACAGGTGTGTGGCACCATGCCCAGCTAATTTTTGTATTTTTAGTAGAGAGGGGGTTTCACCATGTTGGCTAGGCTGGTCTTGAACTCCTGACCTCAGATGATCTGCCCGCCTCAGTCACCCAAAGTGCTGGGATTACAAGCATGAGCCACCACGCCTGGAAAATTTTGCATTATACTTTCTAATGCAACCAATTTATTTCATATAAAAATATTTTATATTGTTTACCATCAAGTAAGATTGATCCTCTGAATATTTTCCGTGCTATTCTGTGGTTGGTGTGCCTGCTGGCACTCCTTGGGTACCTTTAGGAGTATGCTTAGGCGAGGGTGGGAATGCAGTATTAGCAAACAGGATTAACAGAGTTCGGGAAAATAGAGTCAAAGAGAGTTTGTTAGCATGTGTTCAGAAGAGGGGTAGGTTGACTAATTGACATCAATACGTCACCTGCTTGGCGGGTGTATCTCTGCAGTGAAAAATCTCATAGGATGAGGATGAAATGAGGTATAAAATGAGTACAATGCCTGACCTGCAGTAAGTGCTCAGCAAATGTTAGCTGTTATTATTACTATAGAGAGCCTTCCTACCCAAATGTCACCACTACTTACAATATTAAACTATTTACTGTTACTCTGATTCAATGTGCACCAAGCCACATTTTTATATGACATCTCAGGCAGATTTTTCCCACAGGGAGCAAATTATCAAAATGGCTTCGTGTATCCATATTTCTCTTTGGAAATTAATAAATGAGTCAGTCCTAAAATACTGATCATCTCTTCATGGGCTGCATAGTCAAATTTCCCTACCCATGGAGCTGTGAAAATAGACCTTGGAACATGGTGATTTTATCAAAGTAACACTGTCTCTTGAGGCATATCTAGACCATAACTCTTTCCTAATCAACTACTGTAGCTAATTTGCCTAACTACCAATGACAAGGATGTAATTTTCTAGTAGGTAGCATAGTCCCTAAAGCAGAAGATTTCCAAATATTTTGGCCATAGTCCATAGTAAAATAAATAAATAAATAAAATACATTCTACAGTGTGATCTAGAACACACTTTGGAAGTTTCATGAAGCGGTACTTACTCTTACTACTATTATCTAAAACCAGAACAGTGGACAAACATCACTGTCCTGGGATCCACAGATGAAAACTGGTTATGCCTTCCTGCTTAGTCTATATTTTCTTCCCTTTCTGTTTATTTTACTGACCAGCCTGAACTGCATTGGTTCATGCCTTGTACACATATTCTGCTCTACTTATGACCCCTGGCTAAACTTGAGCTCCGAATATCAACATGAGCCCACATGTTGGTTATATCTACAGCAGCCATTCATCTTTCCTGGATTTTTCAGGGCAATTTTAATTTTACATTGTATGATTCCTGGCTTTGGTATAGAGTGTATGTTCTTTTGGCCTAAGTCCTCTTTTTGTCCTGGTCCACTAAATTCTGACCTCAGCTTAACCCAGGAACTGATAGTGACTGCGGACCTCATTTTTTTCTATATTAAATATCCTCGTTCATTCAACAGACACTTATTGTGTCAGGCACTCTGTTCTCCAGGCCCAATTCTAGCTTACCCACACTTTGTTCATTCCAGCCGCCTCCATCTTCCAAATAGAACTGTCTCTGTCCACTCTTAGAAGGAGAAAGTCCTTTTCCTTAGTTCTTGATATACGTGTAGGAACTAATTTATGAATGGCCAATGAATGCTTTTTTGGCAGTCATGGGCTACCATCCTGATATGGTTCTTTTTTCCTCCTGATGATTGCTGTCTTACAGACAAAGAAAAATATTTTTTTCTGGGCTCAAATCCTTGTTCTGCCACTTATCTGCTGTGTGACATTGAGCATCACTTTTTCACTTGTTACCTCATAAGGGTTCTGTAAAGATTAAAGAAAATAAATAAAATTTATACTATTTAAATGCTTAATAAAACACCCAGCACATAATAATGGGTGAATAATGGTGGAGAATAAATGTTCATCCATTCCATTCACCTTTTTCTAGTTAGTAATGCATAAAGATAAGACACAGTGTGGTAGAGGGATAGTGTTAGATGTCTTAAACGCTTAGACAGTACTAAGTTATTCATGTGCCTTAACTGATCTAATCCTAGAACAGCTCAATAGTGTTCCTTATCATTTTACAGATGATGAAAGCTGAGGCCCAAGGAGATAAAGATACATGGCCAAAGTCACAAAATTTGAATTTACAGAGCTAGATTTGAACTGAACCCTCAAACTAGAAGACTGTTCAAACTTCTGACCCCATTTGTGGTATAGGATCCACTGGGGGTCAGAATTCTCTATAGATTAGATTCCAATTGCTCATCTGATACACCTGTATAATCACATTCCTTGACTCTCCCAAAGATGAAAATTCTAGCCTTCTTCCCATTATCCTCCACTCTGTATTAGTTAGGACCATCTGGGAAACTCTTGGGCATCAAGTAGTTGGCAGAAGAAGCTAGAGTTCCTGATTTAAAAAAAATTGTGAACCATTTGACTATCTTTTTCATTCACCATTTTGCACAGTTCTGCAGCAGTCAGTATTATTAAGCATACTCAATAACTGACTCAGGCCAAAGCCAAACAAGTGGGGACGGGCTCTGTCTGGGCATTGAGTTTAATGCTCAGCTCATAGAGCTGCCTGGCTTGATGTTATGGCTTCTCAAACACACTTTTTGTCAGTTCCAAAAAGGCCATTAGGTTAGTACGTGCCTAACCACAGTACATCTGTCTGTTTTGGATAACAATGAGCGCTTTTCCAGCTGTTTATTTTTCTACCTTCCTTCTTTGTTTCCCTAGGGCTTGAGCTTTTAGCATCCATGATTTATTTTCAAGCTGTTAGGCCAAATCCAGAATTATCATTCTAAATTTCATATGACTTGGCCTCATCCATTTTCGAACTTACTTAAACCCTAAAATACACACACACACACACACACACACACACACACACACACACACCTTTTGTAATTTAACACCTGGCCAAACATAGTTTTAATTACCACCACTTAATACATGCATCTATAAATTTTTCTTCTTTTTACATAATTTATTTCTTTGCATATGTAAAACATGCACATTATTCCGAAGCCAAAACTATGTAACAAGACAGAATCAAAGAAATCTTGTTTCCCAGCCCATCTGAAGGGAAGGAGGAGAAGGGTGGAGGAGATGGGCTGGGAAATAAGACTTCTTTGATGTTTTTAAACATCTTAAAAGTATAATATACATACAATGATGGAATCACATCATAAATGTGGAGTTTGATGAATTCTCATAGGCTGAGCATACCTGTGTAACCACCAGCAAGGTGCAGAAACAGAATATTACCAGCAACCTAGAAACTGCTCTTGTGCCCTTCTTGCTTGCTACTCCCCATTCTCCCCAGAGACAACTGCTCTCCTGAAACACTATGAATTAGCTTTGCCAGATGTTGAACTGTAAGTGGAATAATACAGTATATGTTCTTTTGTGCTTGGTTTCTTTCACTTGACAATATATTTATGACATCCATCCATGTTGTGTGTAGTAGAAATGTTCTGTCTTTTTTATTCCTGTTACCATAATCTATCATATTGAACATATAGTATATCATAATTTGTTTATGACTTTTGCTGTTGATGGAGAAATGAGTTTCTCATTTTTGGCTTAATCAATAGTGCTTCTTAATACCTTCTTGTACATGTCTTCTGATACACAATGTATACATTTCTTGTAGGTATACTCCCAGGAGTAGAATTGCTGGGTCATGGGGTACGTGTATGTTCAGGCTTTAGTAGATACTGCCAAAGAGTTTCCAAAAGTGAATGTTCCAATGCACACTTCTTCCAGCAGTGTATAAGAGTTCCATTTGTTCCTCATATTTGACAACACTTGATAATTTATGTCTTGCTAATTTTAGCCCTTCTGGTAGGTATCTCACCGTGCTTTCATTTTGTTTTTCCCTTATACTAATCATGTATACTAGTTTTTAATTTATTCTTCTACTATTTAGTTTTGCCCTTTTATTAGACAAAAGGTAACTCTCTCCATATACTGTTTTCTGTTACGCACATTGATTTTTTTTCACTTAGTATATCCTAGAGATCTCTGTATAATTCAGTGTAGTAAGATTTTATTTTTTTCTACAGCTACATAGTATTCAATTGCATAGATGTGCCTGAGTTTATTCAATCAGTTCCCTATCAATGAAAATTTAGGCTGTTTCCAAACATTTTCTATTATAAATGTGCTGCAATTAATAGGCTTATGCACACATCTTTTCATATTTTTGCTACTGTATCTGTGGGAGAGATTCTTAGAACTGGCATTGCTGGGTCAAAGACAAAT
Source organism: Pan paniscus (assembly GCF_029289425.2). Classification (NCBI taxonomy): domain Eukaryota; kingdom Metazoa; phylum Chordata; class Mammalia; order Primates; family Hominidae; genus Pan; species Pan paniscus. Next base: position 29,411,709 of record NC_073255.2, on the reverse strand, counting down.
GCATATGTAATTTTGTTAGGTGTTGCCGGATTTCCCTCCATAGGCATTGTACCATTTTTTATTTTTTACAAGTGACCAGTAAGATATGTGGTTATATTTTATGCAATAACCCTCTTCTCTTAGAATGCTCAATAGCCAGGGAATTAAGACGTTGGCAAACCTTTTAAGTGAATAATCTTTTTTTTTTTTTTTTTGAGACAGAGTCTCGCTCTGTTGCCCAGACTGGAGTGCAGTGGTGTGATCTTGGCTCACTGCAACCTCTGCCTCCTGGGTTCAAGCGATTCTTCTGCCTCAGCCTCCTGAGTAGCTGGGATTACAGGTGTGCACCATCACTCTTGGCTAATTTTTGTATTTTTAGTAGAGACGGGGTTTCACCATGTTGATCAGGCTGTTCTCGAACTCCTGACCTCGTGATCCGCCTGCCTCAGCCTCCCAGAGTGCTGGGATTACAGTCATGAGCCACCATTCCTGGCCTAAGTGAATAATCTTTAAAAGTAAAAATATTTGATTATCTATAAAACTACAACCTCATAAAGCATTTTAATGTTCCTTAAATTTTATATATACACATTTTAAGATGTGTATATATAAAAATTGAGTTAGTAATGTAATGTGTATTCATATGCATTCATATAAAATGTGGTTTTTAATAACAATGTATTAGCTAAGAATGTTTTAGTTGTGAGTTTAAGAGGGAAAAAAGTGAGGCATTCATTGATTCATATAACTGGGAAGTCAAAGGCAGACTTGCTAGTCAGGTATAATGAGATTCAGGGACTCAAACAATATTGATAGGAAACTTTCTTTCTCCCCATCTATGGCCTCTGCTTTCCTCAGTGTTAGCCAGGTTTTCATTGCCCTTCCTGCTTGCCGTCTCACAAGGCAAGAGGTCTTCTCTTGTCAAGCATCCACATCTGTCCCTACAAAAGGACTCTGACTTTCACTGAGCTGTGAACACCTCCTCTGTGTCAGAGAAGGTGATAGGGAGTTCTCTCAACTGAAACAAGCAGAATAAAGGAAGCTGAGGTCCACTTTCCCTGCCAAAAGGTTGTGGGCTACTCTAAAACAACAGATGTCTTTTATAGCTGCGAATTCTGTTGTCTGGATACACTGAAATTAATCTAGCCTCTCTCTGGTGCCCACCTTAACATTTAGGGTGTTTCCATGTTTTGCTAGTATACATTATATCATCTAAATATTCTTATATTCTACACTTTATTTCTTTAAGATAGATCTCTATAAATGGAATTACTAAGTGAGAGGATATGGATACTTCACATATATGGCCAAATCCTTCCAGGGTGCTTGTAGTAATATATACTCTCAGCAGCATTGATGAGACTGCCCTTCTACCACTCCCAGGGGAGCATTAGGAATTTTAATTTGATAGGGGTTATCACATTGCTTCATGCTTGATTTTCACAAAACAATAAATATCTGTTCTGTTTATAGTAGGTATTCGATACTTAGCTCTTCATTTTATTTATGTTTCATATTTTCCTATCTTCTTTTCCCAATGCCTACTTACTCTTCTTCCAATTTAAAAGAAAAACTGTGAAATAAAAGAAAGGAGAATATATCTCTTAAGTGCAAAAATGTCAAGTTCTCATATTTTCCCCACTAAAGATTTATGAGATGCCTTGAGCAAGTAGCAAGGTACAGCTGTGTCACCAAGAAGTGACTTGCGGGTGTGTGCAGCTGGTCATCATTTCTTCAGGTCTCCCATGAAAGCTTCTGCAAATAAACATACAATCTGAAGACACTGTGCTTGCTATGCTAACTGGCAAGGCAAATCCCCTCATCCTTCTTCCAACCAGGTTGTTACTCATAAACTCCTTTTAGACAGAAATTCTGGAGTCATCACTAACTTTGTTCACTGCAGCGTGTATTAGTCTGTTCTTGCACTGCTAATAAAGACATACCCGAGACTGAAAAATTTATAAATACAAAAAGGCTTAATGGACTCACAGTTTCACATGGCTGGGGAGGCCTCACAATCACGGTGGAGGGCAAAAGGCATGTCTTACATGGCAGCAGGCAAGACAGAATGAGAGCCAAGCAAAAGGGGAAACCCCTTATAAAAACATGAGATCTCATGAGACTTATTCACTACCATGAGAACAGTATGGGGAAATCGCCCCCATGATTCAGTTATCTCCCACCGGGTCGCTCTCACAACACATGAGAATTATGGGAGCTGCAATTCAAGATTTTATCAGCCAAACCGTATCACAGTGGTTCTCAGACTATGGGCCCAGAATGCAAATTCTCAGGCCCTACCACAGACCTACTATATCAATAACTCTGGCAATCTGCGTATGTGGGTGTAATTGTGGTAAAATACTCAGAACATAACATTTTCCATCTTAATCACTTTAAAATTTATTTTTAATTGGCAAGTAAAATTATATTTATCATGTACAACATGTTGTTTTGAAATAGTATATGCATTGTGGAATGGCTAAATCGAGCTAATTAACATAGGTATCACCTCACATTCACCTCACATACTTTTTTTTCTTTTTAAGTTTGAGATGAGGTCTCACTCTGTCACCCAAGCTGGAGTGCAGTGGCGCCATCTCAGCTCACTGCAATCTCTGCCTCCCAGGCTCAAGCGATTCTTGCACCTCAGCCTCTCCAGTAGCTGGGACTACAGGCATGCACCACCACACCTGGCTAATTTTTGTACTTTTTTGTAGAGATGGGGTTTTACCATGTTGCCCGGGCTGCTCTCAAACTCCTGGACCCAAGCGATCCACCTGCCTTGACCTCCCAAAGTGCTGGGATTACAGCCATGAGCCACTGCACCCAGCCACTTTTAATTTTCTTTTTTTTTAATGGCGAGAATCTTAACTGTTTCTAGGTGTACAGTTCAGTAGTGTTAGGTACATTCACATTGCTGCACAACCAATCTCTAGAATTCCTCTTGTCTTGCAAAACTGAAACTCTGTACCTATTAAACAGCAATTTCCCATTCTCTACTTCCCCCAGTGCCTGGCAGCCACCATTCTATTGTATGTTTCCATGAATTTGACTGCTCAAGGTACTTCATGTAAGTGGAATCATATAACATTTGTCTTTTTGTGGCTGGTTTATTTCACTTAATATAATGTACTCAAGGTTTATCCATTTAGCATGTGTTGAATTTCCTTCTTCTTCTTTTTTTTTTTTTTTTGAGATGGAGTTTCGCTCTTGTTGCCCAGGCTGGAGTGCAATGGCACAATCTCAGCTCACCGCCACCTCTGCCTCCTGGGTTCAGGCAATTCTCTCGCCTCAGCCTCCAGAGTAGCTGGGATTACAGGCATGCACCACCACACCCAGATCATTTTGTGTTTTTAGTAGAGACGGTGTTTCTCCCTGTTAGTCAGGCTGGTCTCAAACTCCCGACCTCAGGTGATCCGCCCGTCTTGGCCTCCCAAAGTGCTGGGATTACAGGCGTGAGCCACCGCACCCGGCCAAATTTCCTTCATTTTTAAGGCTGATGAATATTCCATTGTCTATATACACCACATTTTGTTTATCCATTCACCCATCAGTGGATACTGGATTGCTTCCACCTGCCAATCTGTGGTTTAACAAATCCTTCAGGTGATCCTCATATACACTTAAGTTTGAGAACTCCTGGTTAATTGAAAATAAAAGTGTAGGGATTGTCATTTTGACCAATCTAGAATTCTTTTCAGAATGTGTTAAATTATGTTTGATACAGCAAGCTAATCTATATAATGCATATGACCCAGGATGAAATATAATACCTTTTTGCTTATAGTAAGCACACAAGGATGTAGTATGGAATACTACAATGACAAAAAAAATTTAGTAATGTTTGAAATAAAAACTGTTCAATTAAGCAAGAATATGTATGATAATGTGCTAAGATAGGCTAATCTGATTTTTGAAAGGTCAAAACTAGACTGGGCTGAAAACTTACAGGTTAAAAAGTTAAGGTAGATTTTTTTAAAAAAGTAATAAAGTTAAAGGACACATGCTATAAATAACATAAAGGTAAACAGAAGCATTCTATTATATGCTTACCATGGAATTCAGCGAGTTGTTCATGGGGTTGACAGAGCTATTTTGAAATAGCTGAATTCTTTTGCAGTTACCAGGGAACATTTGCCGTTATGTAAACTACCGTTAAGAAGGGTAGTCAAATATCATGAAGCAGAGCATTAACTGACAGCCTGAGGTAGTCAGTCAGTTGAGGACCCCGTGGTGAGGCAAAGCATTGCATAATGGGCTACGTGGGCTTTGGGATGGGGAGATTCAACTTTCCCACAAGATCCCAGCTAGAGAATTGTGTTGGAGGCAGAGTATAGTACTAGACAGGCTAATGATATGATTTCAAATAGGAATTTTAATTCTTTCTCAAGAAATGAACATATGTATTTGGTTTAGTATATTTTATTTGGAAGGAGAAAAAGATCCAAATGATGATATAATTGATACCTGGCAAAGGCAAGGTATTTAGATACAGATGATCTGAATGAATGATGAATGAGTGAATAAATGAGTAAATAAATAACATGCCAGATAATTAATTTCACTCACATTTATTGGATACATAGAATGTACAGGCTTTTAAGGGGAGGTCCTAGTATATATAAATAAGTCAGCTGATTCACTAGGGAGTGAGCAAATAAATGAATTATTTCCTCTCCTTTGTGTCGCATGTCTAGTTCTCACTACTAACTGAAGGATCTTGGGCAAATTGTTTAACCTCCCTGGGTCTTGGTTTATGCGTCTCTAAAATTGGATGTGTGTGGTGCCACAAGATGCCAAGATAGATGTCAAAGCTTCTGACAGTTTTCAAATTCTGTTTCTCATGCTTTATTTTGTAAGAAGCGGTGCTCTTGCTGATTGTTTATTCATTCATTAAAGCAATACTTATTGAGTACGTGTATGGCACTGTCCTGTAATTGCCCCATAACTTATTAAATCACTTTCCCTTTTCACCACTATAAAAAAGCACTGCTAAATGTCAGGGAGAAAAACCTCCATAAATGGATCACTATACAATTTATACCAAAATTGTAAGCACTCTTTGATTTCTGGTACTGCCTTGACCAGGAGTTAGGTTCTCTCCTACCTTTTCCAGAGTTTCTTTCTTTTTTTTGAGAGGGAGTCTCGCTCTGTCGCCCAGGCTGGAGTGCAGTGGCGCGATCTTGGCTCACCGCAGGCCCCGCCTCCCGGGTTCACGCCATTTTCCTGCCTCAGCCTCCGGAGTAGCTGAGACTACAGGCGCCCGCCACCACGCCCAGTTAATTTTTGTATTTTTAGTAGAGACGGGGTTTCACCATGTTAGCCAGGATGGTCTGGATCTCCTGACCTCGTGATCCGCCTTTTCCAGAGTTTCTAAGTTTCAAGAAGTGACGATCAGAACACCTGTGGTGAGTGCTGTCTCATCCTGATGCTTTCTAAAACATCCCCGGAGAACAGCTCTGTAAGGATCTCCAGGCCTTTCCATCGACCAGCACTACTGAGCAAAAAGGTTTTTTGTTTTTTTTTAAATCATTTCAGAGGCATTTGGTTATTTAAAGATTTGAGTCTTTATAAACACATCCATCCCATGTGATAGAGAAATGGAACTAGCAGATGTTGCTGGATTTTTCTTTTTACCTAGGGATTGCATGGTATCTGTTTTTCAATTTCCAACTAAGTATTAAATGCTTGTATAATTTAAGTGTTTCATTTAATTAAGCTTAAAAATGTATTTAACCTTTAGATCAGCCTAGATAACTTGAAAATAGAAACAATTGGAGCAGTTCTGCCAGTTCAGGCTTGATCTAGAGTGCACTCCATTTTAAAAGATGTAGGCAATGATAAGCATAGGTCTAGTGGTTTCTGGACAAATCAACTGTAAATCCTTGTCTTTCAGGGCTATATTTATATAAGTAAGTTTATCATTCTGTCTCTGCTTCCCATCATTTTAAGAATTAGCCCATTTGTTGGGCCTGGAATGGGTGAAGAATAAGTCTTTGCTTAAAATTACAAACTGGTGTCAAGTCAGCAACATGATACACCTAAAAATTCTTATTATAGCAGAAAAGCACCTTGACATCCACAATAAATATATGCCCCAAAACTGTTTAAGTACCTAGTTTGAACATCTTGCTACTTTCCGTGTTTATGGGTTATTGCTCTGCCACTTGAAATATAATTGAATCCAGCAGTTTTTCTTCAGCACAAATGTATAAAATAGATCACTTATTGTTTGCTACACTGAGTGATGTCTACAGACTAGGCGTAAGGGAGAAAAATGACATGTGGTTTACATGCATATCTACGTTGGTGATTTTCCTCAGAGATACTAAGGGCATTATTTGACAATGGTAGACAGATTGACTTTGTAAAGTACAATATGATAATTCCTTTTTAATGAATATGTGTTCCAAACAACATCTTTTCTTATAGAGGGAGTAAATGTATTTTCTCTATAATAAAAGTAATTATATAAGACATTTAGGAAGTTGTATTTCCTCCGTCCAGAACCCAAGTAGGCTAATTCTTTCTTCCTTTCTTCTCTTTTCAAGAGAGGCAGGCTCTGAAGGTCTGTGTCAGTGGCTTGTCCACATCTGAATGGTTCTTTTTATGGGGTGCAGAGTCCTGCCAGTGAAGCACTTACCTACCCTGTTCTTTTCCCAAAAAATAAAGGTCTCTGAAAAGGAACTCATTCCTCTTTGTTGCTTCTACAGACCAGCACTGAGGAGGTGAGAGCTTGCTGAAACTTTTGGTCCTCTCCTCTCCATTTCTGCTTTGATGAGTATCTGCTGCGGTACTCGAGCCTCACTCTCCTAAAAGCCTTCCTGCCTCAGGATTTGCCTGGGCACAGTCCATGCTCCATATAGAGGTCAGCTCTTCCAGAAATGCAAATTCAGTCATGTCACAGCCCTGCGTGAAATACAAAGTGGTTCCCGTCACCTTCAGGATGCACTTAAACATTTTGAGAATGTCATAAAAGGCATCATCATTATCTCTTGGCCCCTCCTGCCCACACAGCCTCATTTCCTTCCACTTGGATACACCTGGTCTCTTCTTCAGTCTTACCTGAATCAGGTTTCTATCAGTCTTTCCATTTGCCACACAACATCTCCAGCTTCTTCATTTGACTGATAACAAACAAATCCTTCACTTTTTTATGGGAAGTGCCACTGGTCTCCATGCTGAGTTAGGTGCTTTCTCTATCAGCTCCTACAGTGCCTTGTGCGTGGCCTATCATAGTACTAACTTCACCTATTTACCCATTTACTCTTCTGTCTCTCCCATTAGACAATGAGCCTGTCATGTTCATAGCCCTAGCCATTAAATCTTTGCCTTTACCTAGTGTGTCTCTGACAACAACAAGAGAGCCTGATGTGTAGTCATTTCTTAATAAAAACTGGTTGCAAGAATGAATTTATCCACCCATTAGTTCTTACTTTGGCTGACTTTATTTTAAAAGAGCTCTGTTACTAAAGGACTGGTTTTGCTAGCAGAACTATATATAGGGCATCTGTTTCAAAATAATTCTGTGCCTAATTGGTGCTACTTATAGGATTTCATATCAGCATTAGTATCCCAAAATATCACCTGGGTCACAACACTTTATACAGCACAGCAGCGTATGCTGAAATATGATGAGAAAATATTCTGAAATCCCAAGCAAATATTTCAGAAAGACCCTCTGTATACTTAGTTGTTTGTACAGAAGCTCCCAAGGTCTGTCTTTTCATGCATTCTCCTACAGAACGGGAGCTGTTTGAACAGGACTTACATCTACACTGTGTTATTCAATGGTTAAGTCAAATGCTTCCACATGTATTGTTAAAAATATAGTTTTCTTTTTCAAACAATTTGTACCTATACTGTGTTCACCTGAGCACTTTGTTCATTATCAACTGGTGAGCAAAGTGAAAAAACCACTGGACCTACGGCTGCAAACACCAGCTCTGAAATTGGGGATGTAATTTCAGAAAATAGATTTTTTTTTTTTTTTTTTTTTTTGAGACAGAGTCTAGCTCTGTTGCCAGGCTGGAGTGCAATGGCGCGGTCTTGGCTCACTGGAACCTCTGCCTCTCGGAGCAATTCTCCTGCCTCAGCCTCCCGAGTAGCTGGGACTATAGGCGCCCGCCACTGCGCCTGGCTAATTTTCTTTGTATTTTTAGTAGAGACGGGGTTTCACCAACCTGGCCAGGCTGGTCTTGAACTCCTGACCTCATGATCCACCCGCCTTGGCCTCCCAAAGTGCTGGGATTACAGGTGTGAGCCACCACGCCCGGCCAGAAAATAGATTTTCTAGTGTGCAAATTAACTGTGCCCAAGGCTTATCTTTCTCTTTTTTAAGATTTCCCTTTGGCTACAAAGAACATATTGCTGCAGTAGCTCTTATATATGAGAATAGTGGTTTTCAACCAGAGCATTTTTACCTCTTAGTGTACATTTAGCAATGTCTGGAGACATCTTTGGTTGTCACAATGAAGGGAGGGTGGTGAGCATTTAGAGGGAAGACACCAGGGATGATGCTACATCTCCTACAATGCACAAGAAAGTCCCCTACAAAAAATTATCTGGCCCAAAATGTTAATGAAACTCTGTACTAGGATGGAAAAAGAAATAGTATATTTAGAAGCTGGAAGTGAGAATGTGTGATTTCCGTGATTGATTTGTGTTTCTCAGTATGCTGCTCCTTCACAGATCACAGAGTTGTCTGTGACCTTCTTTCTAGCAGTTCACAACATGGTTGTTTGCTTCTTTAAGCCAGCAGGAGAGTCTTGCTTGCCCAATCTGCTAAGAATGTCTTCTATAATGCAACATAATCACAGGAATGACTTCCATTACCTTTGTTGCATTCTATTGATTAGAAGAAAGCCACAGGTCCCACCTGCTCTCAAGTGGAGGGAATTAATCAAAGACACTGACATCAGGAGGCAGGAAATATGAGGACTACCCTAGGGTCTGTCCACACAACATATTATTGTCTTGATGGCAGGTGTGGTGTTTTGTACTGTATCAACCTTGTTATGCTGGGAAAATCTTGTCCCTGTAGAACATCTATGAGATTGGATGGCAGGTGGAGTGGCCATTAATCTCTGATGGTTGTCACAGTCAGAGCAGTGATGGACAGTTGCAGAAATGCCCAGCCAGTGTCAGCGGGTCCTGCTCTCCTGTGTTTCCTATCCAGCTTCTCTTCTCAACTGTTGGCCAACAGCTGCCCCAGCCTAACCCAGAGACTGACTGAAGACCTTCAGAGGCAACAGCAACATGAAAGCAGTGGCTCCCATCACCCTCCCCTCAGCCCCTCTGCTGCGGCTGGACATCTTGGTTTCTCAGATTGATAGGCTAGTGACTCCTTCCCTAGATCTTTCTCCAGGTTCCCCTGCAACTCTCTGAGGTCAATTTCACACAGAAGCCCCTTCTTCCATGACTCTCAGGGAACTGCGCCCCTCTGACCAAGCCCTGACTGATGCAGATAGTGTTCCTAGGATAATCAGGAGATTTAAGCATATCCTGTGTGCTTCTTATTGTGTTAGTTGCTGTGGCCAATACAGAGTAATCTAACATAGTAGTCCCATGAAAATGGAACATCTCTGTTTTGTCTTGAACTCCTGGCCTCAAGAGATCCTCCTATCTTGGCATCCCAAAGTTTTGGGATTATAGGCGTGAGCCACCGTGCCTGGCCAAACATCTCTGTTTTGTTTACTGCTATACCCTCAGGGTTGGGAATAGTGCCTGGTATATAGTAGACACTCCATAAATATTATTTTCATGAATAATGGAAGATACTTATGTGTTTTGTGTGATATACATATGTATATGTGTGTGTAATATATTCCTTATATACAATTGTGTGTGTCTGTATGTATAATCTCCTTCCTTATTGCCTATTTTAGCATTTAAATATCTGTGGTGTCTAGCTTGACACCTGACTGTATTTCTATTCAGAACATCCTTTGGAGTTCAGACCAAGAAATAGGCAAACCTAGTTCAGGAAGTTGAACCAAATATCTTTTCTCACTATAAATACGTTAATATTTAGAGAGCAAAACATATGGTTATTTATACAGTAAATAAAGACACGAATAACTTCTCAGTCAGTTCAGATAAGATTTTGCTACCAAAAGACCTAAGTACACAAATACCATTTGATGCAGCAGTCTCATTACAGGGTATATACCCCAAGGAATATAAATTGTTTTGTTGTAAAGTCACATGCACGAATATGTTCATTGCAGCACTATTCACAATAGCAAAGACATGGAATCAACATAAATGCCCATCAGTGATGGAAAGGATAAACAAAACATGGTACATATACACCATGGAATACTACAAAGCCATAAAAAGAATGAGATCCTGTCCTTTGCAGAGGCCATTATGCTTAGCAAACTAACACGGGAGCAGAAAACCAAATACCACATGTTCTCACTTGTAAGTGGGAGCTAAATGATGAGAACACATGGACACATAGAGGGGAACAACACACACTGGGGCCTAGTGGAGGGTGGAGGGTAGGAGGAGGGAGAAGATCAGGAAAAATAATTAATGGGTACTAGGTTTAATACCTGGGTGATGAAATAATCTGTACAACAAACCCCCATGACACAAGTTACCTATGTAACAAACCTGCACATGTGTCCTTGAACTTAAAATAAAAGTTAAAAGACTTCAGATCACTGCATGTGTGTTATCAAAAAAAAAAAAAAAAAGATTTTGGAGCTGTTTGGATCTGAGGATTTTGAATTAATATTGATGATAACAATATTAAAGTGATAATTATTTATTGGAAAGCAATAATCATTCAAGCACTGAGTTAGACATTTTATGTGTATAACAATAATAATAGAAATATGCTTACAAAAAACAAAGAACATGCTTTGGAGAAGGCAAGGTACACTACTGCCTAAATAATACAATATAATTTCTAATGCCCAAGGAAACAGCTCCATATTCCTACTGTCATCCAAATTATATTATATAATATAAATATTTGCTAATTTGCTTAGGAGATTCATTTATCCCCTTTACAACAGCATCAAAAAGAATAAAATACTTAGAAATAAACTTAATAAAAGAAGTATACAACTTACACCTTGAAAACTATAAAACATTGTTGAAAGCAATTAAAGAAGGTCTAAATAAGTAGAAAGGCATTTCATGTTCACAGACCAGAAGACTTAATGTTGTTAAGATAGAAATATTCCCTAACTGATCTACAGATTAAATATAACTCCACTTAAAATCCTGGAGAAACTTCTTGCAGAAATTGACAAGCTGATCCTAAAATTCACACGCAAATGCAAGGGACTCAAAATAGCCAAAACAATCTTGAAAGAGGAGAATAAAATAGAAAGACTCATAATTCCTGATTTCAAAACATGCTATAAAGCTACAGTAATCAAGACACTTTGGTACTGGCATAAGGAAAGACATAGACCAATAGACTAGAATTGAGAGACCAGAAATAAATCTCACATTTATGGACAGTTCATTTTCAACAAAACGCCAAGACAACTCAATGAGGCAAACAAACTTTTCAACAAAGGATACTGGAAAAACTGAATATCCACATATAAAATAATAAAATTGTACCCCTTCCTTACACCATACACAAAAATTAACTCAAATGGGTCAAATAAGTAAATTCAAAGGTAAAACTATAAAACTCTTAGAATAAAATCTAGGGGTAAAACTTTGTGACGTTGGGTCAGGCAAAGTTTTCTTAGATATGATAGTGCTAAAAACACAAGTGACAAAAGAAAAAGTAGATAAACTGGACTTCTTCAAATTTAAAAACTTAATCAGACATGGTGGGTCACACCTGTAATTCCAGTGCAAGGATCACTTGAGCCCAGGAGTTAGAGACCAACTTGGGCAGCATAGTGGGACAAAAATTCATCTCTACAAAAATAAAAATAAAAAATTAGCCAGGCATGGTGATGTGTGTCCATAGTTCCAACTACTTGAGAGGCTGTGGTGGGAGGATCACTTAAGCCTGGGAGTTTGGGGCTGTAGTGAGCCGTGCTTGTACCACTGTACTCCAGCCTGGATGACAGAGTGAGACCCTGTCTCAAAAAAACCAAAACCAAAACCAAAAACTTTTGCATTTCAAAGAATACCACCAAGAAAGGGAAAAGAATGGGTGAAAATACTTGCAAATGATATAGCTGATAAGGAACTTGTATCCAGAATACATACATGTCAGTAGTAAAAAGATTACCCTACTTAAAAAAAAGCAATGAATCTTAATAGACATTTCTCCAAAGAAGATATATAAATGTTCAGTAGGCACATCAAAGGATGCCCAATATCATTAGCCATCAGGAAAAAAAGTAACCAAAATCACAATGATATACCACTTCACATTGTCTAGGATGATTACATAGGAAATAACAAGTGGTGCTGAGGATCCAGAAAATTTGGAACCCTGATTCACTGCTGTTGGGAATGATTAAGCATAGAATCACTGTATCATTCAGCAGTTCTACTCCTAGGTATATATCCAAGACATTAAGGAATATATCCACACAAGAAGTTGTACATGAATGTTCATAGCAACATTATTCATAATAGCTAAGGAGTGGGACAATCTAAACATCTGTAAACTGATGAATAGATAAACATAATGTAGCATTATTTTGTTATAAAAAAAAGTACTGAGAGATGCTACCACATGGATAAATCTTGAAATACTCAGATAAAAAAAGAAGCCAGTCGCCAAAAAAACTCCACCCCACATATTATATTATTCCATTGATACAAAATGTCCAGAAAAGACAAATCTATAGAGACAGAAAGTCGATTAATAATTGGCTAGCACTGGGGGATTGGAGGTTAATGGAAAGTGACCAGTAATCTGTATGGAATTTCTTTATAGGGTGATGAAAATGTTCTAAAATTGATTGTGGCTGGGCGCGAAGGCTCGCGTTTGTAATCCCAGCACTTTGGGAGGCTGAGACAGGTGGCTGGCTTCAGCCCAGAAGTTTGAGACCAGCCTGGGCAACATGGCAAAACCCTGTCTCTACAAAAAAATACAAAAATTAGCCGGGTATGGTGGTGCACACCTGTAGTCCCAGCCACTTAGGGGGCTGAGTTATGAGGATCACTTGAGCCCAGGAGGTTGAGGCTGCAGTGAGCAGAGATCGTGCCACTGCTCTCCAGCCTGGGCAACAGAGTGAGACTCTGTCTCAAAAAAAAAAAAAAAAAAAAAAAGAGTGATTGTGGTTAGGGTTGCACAACTCTGTTAATATGCTAATAACCTTTGAATTGAATACATTGAATGAATTGTATGTGAATTATATTTCAAAGCTACTAGTTATATAAGGTACGCATACTTACATAAATATATGTGTATGCTATATATGCTTTACTACTTACATAAAGTATATACACATGTATATACATACTTTTTATATTGAAAAAACTGATACACAGTAAATATAGTAAAAATGTACCCCAAACATTTCCAGCGTGCTTGCTGTGCAGGCACTTGGATATAAAGACCAAAAGTTCCTGACTCTTTCTACCCTAGGGGTTCGCATGTTGATGGGTAGCTTCATGCGTCTCTGTAGGAGCTATGAGTCAAGCTATCTCCGACAGAGAGACCAGTGGCTAGTGTTCCCCAACAGACCTCAGCTAAAGGTCTCCAGTTAAAAGTGAGTCAGATTCAACATTCTCTTTGAGGTGTCTTACTTCCCTGCTTCTCTCTTTCATCCCTAAAATATTGAAATATTTAAGGTGCCTAAACTCATAATAAACCTAAAAAAAAAAACACCTAAAAAGCCATGGTTCTCAGCAGGAGGACAAAGGATAAAATATTTGAAAAATAAGAATTTTACTCTGGCTTGTTTTCTTCACAGCTGAAGACCTTCAGCCGTTTCCAGTCCAGTATCACTCTAGGCATGGAATTTTGGGCAGTAGAAAACATTTAGTGTTTGTCCATCATTTAGATCTAGATTAAAAATGAATGTATTACATTTGAACCCTGGTAATTTCTAATATTTCATATTCAACAATATCATGTCACTCATTGTTATGTACCATATGGTGCTTGAGCTAAAGATACACCAGTGCCAAGGTTAGTCACAATCCCCATTCTCAGAGAATATCCAACTCAGCGTGGACGACAGACATTATAGAAATAATTGTGAAGGAAAAATGTTAGATGCTGTGGGAACTGCTAACCTGTGGAAACCAAAGCATTAATGTGAGGAGGTAAATTTTATGCTGAAACCCAGGTAAAGGTGTGAAGGTGGTTACAGGTGTGGTCAAGATGGCGGTGCCTATAGAGAAGAGTATGGCAGGCTGTGGAAGAGCATGGGAGAAGGTCCCAGCAGAGGGAAATCTAGCAGAAAGAAGCTCATGCAGCTGAGTGTGAGGATTGAGGAGAAAGGGTATGAGATAAGACTGGTGAATTAGATGTGGATGGGACAGGCGAGGCCTTAAAGGCTGGGGTGAGAAGTTCAGACCTTGTTGTAGGGTCAGTGGGAAACCATTGAAAGTTTTAAGTGTGGAGCGCAGTAATCAGATATTTAAAGAGATCCCCGGGGCTGTTTTGTGAAAAACTTTTCAAATATGCATGTCATAACAGAAATATTTTTTAAAAAGAAATTCAATTACATGTTTTCACTTCAAAATTTTCTTAATTTTGAAAACTCAGATGAAGCTTACAACTTCTTTATTAGAAATGACAAGTAAAATGCCATATTGACAAGTAAAATGCCATATCCTATTTAATCACTGGATCATTCAGGGACAAAGCATAGAAAGTTTGTTTTTCAGTGATATTTTTCCTCATTCCAAACATTTGAAATTTGAAATTCAATAAAAACATGAACAAAGATACTTTTTAAGTTTCTAGGACAAATGTCACAAAAGCAAACAAATGGAGTACCAAATAAATATTCTGAGGCTCAGTGAGTAGGGTGGGCAGTGGATGGCAGAGTTTGTGGGTGTTGGTATGCTGAAAATTCTGGGGCTTCTCTGTTGACTTCTAAAGAAGTTGAACAGGACCCCAGTGCTAAGTCCTAGAGAATGTGTGACGACATTCCCAAGAATGACCAACCCTAGGCAAATGTAAAATTAGGTTAGTATTAGAAAAAGAGATGACTAATTTCTCTGAGTGGCCTAAAGACATTTTTTCTTAATTCCAGTCTTTAATTAGCTCAACAAGTATTTATTGGCATTCTATTTTGTGTAAGGACTGGTACTAAGTACTGAGATCTTTATATGTTTCTACCTATCTATCTATCCATATCTTAAAAAAATTTTTTTTTATTATACTGTAAGTTCTAGGGTACATGTGCACAACGTGCAGGTTTGTTACATATGTATACATGTGCCATGTTGGTTTGCTCCACCCATTAACTCGTCATTTACATTAGGTATATCTCCTAATGCTATCCCTACCTACCCCCACCCCTACCCCCTACCCCCACCCCACGACAGGTCATGGTGTGCGATGTTCCCCACCCTGTGTCCAAGTGTTCTCATTGTTCAATTCCCACCTATGAGTGAGAACATGTGGTGTTTGGTTTGCTGTCCTTGTGATAGTTTGCTCAGAATGATGGTTTCCAGCTTCATCCATGTCCCTACAAAGGACATGAACTCATCGTTTTTTATGGCTGCATAGTATTCCACGGTGTTTATGTGCCACATTTTCTTAATCCAGTCTATCATTGATGGACATTTGGGTTGGTTCCAAGTCTTTGCTATTGTGGATAGTGCCACAATAAACATACATGTACATGTGTCTTTATAGCAGCATGATTTATAATCCTTTGGGTATATACCCAGTAATGGGATGGCTGGGTCAAGTGGTATTTCTAGTTCTAGATCCTTGAGGAATCACCACACTGTCTTCCACAATGGTTGAACTAGTTTACAGTCCCACCAACAGTGTAAAAGTGTTCCTATTTCTCCACATCCTTTCCAGCACCTGTTGTTTCCTGACTTTTTAATGATCGCCATTCTAACTGGTGTGAGATGGGATCTCACTGTGGTTTTGATTTGCATTTCTCTGATGCCCAGTGATAATGAGCATTTTTTCATGTGTCTGCTGGCTGCATAAATGTCTTCTTTTGAGAATTGTCTGTTCATATCCTTTGCCCACTTTTTGATGGGATTGTTTGATTTTTTCTTGTAAATTTGTTTAAGTTCTTTGTAGATTCTGGATATTAGCCCTTTGTCAGATGAGTAGATTGTAAAAATTTTCTCCCATTCTGTAGGTTGCCTATTCACTCTGATGGTAGTTTCTTTTGCTGTGCAGAAGCTCTTTAGTTTAATTAGATCTCATTTGTCAACTTTGTCTTTTGTTGCCATTGCTTTTGGTGTTTTAGTCATGAAGTCCTTGCCCATGCCTGTGTCCTGAATGGTATTGCCTAGGTTTTCTTCTAGGGTTTTTATGGTTTTAGGTCTAACATTTAAGTCTTTAATCCATCTTGAATTAATTTTTGTACAAGGTATAAGGAAGGGATCTAGTTTCAGCTTTCTACATATGGCTAGCCAGTTTTCCCAGCACCATTTATTAAATAGGGAATCCTTTCCCCATTTCTTGTTTTTGTCAGGTTTGTCAAAGATCAGATGGTTGTAGATGTGTGGTATTATTTCTGAGGGCCTCTGTTCTGTTCCATTGGTCTATATCTCTGTTTTGGTACCAGCACCATGCTGTTTTGAAAAATATGGAATGCTTCACAAATTTGTGTGTCATCCTTGTGCAGGGGCCATGCTAATCTTTTCTGTATCGTTCCAATTTTACTATATGTGCTGCCGAAGCGAGCACATATCTATCTATATCTCTTTATCTATCCATCTTGATGAGGAGCAACAATCATTTGTAGATGGCCCATTTTGTCGATGGAAGTAAGTCTTTATTACAGAAAAATTCATTTACAGCTTATTTTGAAGACTTAATAGACAGATCTAATCTTATCTTCCCAAACAAAACAATATTCTTCCTAACAGACTAATTCCAGTAGTAAATGTCTTTAGAAAGAAATCTTGGGGCATATGGCATAAAAATAGATTCATGGGACAATAGAATAAAATATTTGAACTCACAACTGTCCATGGAAATTTTAGGAATATATTGTCATTTATCTGTATCATTGCATTCACCAGGTTTCAACATTATTAGTATTACAAAAGCTCCACTGTCATTCGCTAAAGGCAGAAGTGACTCTGAGACACACCACTTTTATCCATACAACACGATATCCATCAATCATCCATATGCCTCCTGCATTCATAAAATCATGCAGCACATGCTATATGTGGAAACAAACTGATTTTTGCTGTCTATTATTATTTATATCATTATTCACACTCCACTGTAGTCTCTTTGGGAAGAGTTGGTTACCATTAGCGTTTGCTGTCAATCAGATTTTGCTTCTTTCCTTACTTACCCTTTTTTCATATCTGAACTACAGTAAAAGAACAAGACAAGAATAGAAGTCCTAATATTAAAAAAAGATCACAGAATATATGACCTTTAACCAACGCTGTGATCATTTGCTTCTTTTTAAAATAAGATATATAATTAGAACTGAAAAATGCCAATAAAATCCAGTCATTCGTATCTTTTCCTCATATAAAGAAAAGTTGGAAAATTAGTTGAAATGGAAAATGATTTTTAAGGTTTAATGCAGAATAATTCTTTAAAGTCATGACTAAGACTGATCATCTACTCAAGGTATTCACATTTCAAAGCATCCATTTAGCTTGCAACCTTATTTTAATCATACAGGGCCTCAATATCTTCCTGCCCTGCAGGTTTTTGTTTTCAATGGGCATTTATTTAAAAAGAAACTCCAGATTTATAAATAGATTAGGTGTGATGCTAATTCCTTAATTCTAGGAGGTTAGACTTTCATATTTAAAAAGGTCACTTATTTTTTCAATAGCAAACATTTAGGAGGTATTCATTAGGTACCTGGCATGGCTTTAGATTCTGACATACAAAGACTTCAAGTCATGATTTTCCCATTTGGAGAAGCTTACCTTTTAGTGAGGAAAGTATGCGTGTTAAAAAAAAAAATCTACATACCTATCTATCGATCTGACAATAACACGTGGAAAGTGCTAACAGATAATGAAAACAGAATATGAGCCCTGAAGACAGCATCACTGAGGAAGTATCACCGAGCTGGAAACTTTCCTAGAGAAAAAGGAGTTTGTGAGATGAAGGAGGAAAAGGAAGGGAGAGAAAAATACAAGTGTCAGAGTTCCTAAAGGGGCTTGGTATTTTGGGGACTATCGGCCTGAGCACAGGAAGCATGGGATGAGTGCAAATGAGTTTATAGTGAAAAATATAATATTACATAATGATAAGTGAAATGTCACAGTAGACCACCAAATTTTTCCAGATATTTGCTATGCATATTCATATCTATCTATCTGACTCTCTCTCTCCTATCATCCATCTATCTATATCTATCTATCTATCTATCTATCTGTCTGTCTGTCTGTCTGTCTGTCTGTCTGTCTGTCTATCTATCTATCTATCTAATCTTCTAGGTAGCTAGCTAATCATCTATCAATCTGTATAACCATCCATCTATCTTTCTCCTCTAATGGTATCACACTTTAATTTCCCACAGAAATGTTTTGTATTTTGCAAACTGCTCTTTCTTAATACATCTTGAATACAATACAAATCATAGATAGACAAGCAAATGGAAAACAACAAAGAGCAGGGGTTGCTATTCTTATATCAGACAAAACAGACTTTAAACCAACATCAATCAAAAAGGGCAAAGAAGGGCATTACATAATGATAAAAGGTTCAATTCAATTAGAAGTCTTAACCATCCTAAATATATATGCACCCAACACTGGAGCACCCAGGTTCATAAAACAAGTTCTCAGAGACCGGTGGAGAGACTTAGATAACCACGAAATAATAGAGGGAGACTTCAACATCCCACTCACAGTATTAGACAGATCATCAAGGCAGAAAACTAACAAAGATATTTGGGACTTAAACCCAACACTTGACCAAATAGACCTAGCAGATATCTTCAGCACACTCCACCCAACAACAGACTGTACATTCTTCTCATCTGCACCTGGCATATACTCTAAAATTGACCATACACTCAGCCTTAAGGCAATTTTCAACAATTCAAAAAAACCAAAATCATACCAACCACACTCTTGGACCACAGCATAATAAAAATAGAAATCAATACCAGGAAGATCTCTCAAAACCATACAGTTACATGAAAATTAAACAATCTGCTCCTGAATGAATTTTGGGTCAACAATGAAATTAAGGCAGAAATCAAGAAATTCTTTGAAACTAATAGAAAAGAAGATACAGTATACTAGAATCTCTGAGACACAGCTAAAGCAGTGTTAAGAGGAAAGTTTATGGTGCTAAACACCCACATCAAAAAGTTTGAAAGATCTCAATTTAATAACCTAACATCACACCTACAAGAACTAGAAAAACAAGAGCAAATGAATCTCAAAGCTAGCAAAAGAAAAGGAACCAAAATCAGAACTGCAATGAATGAAACTGAGACACAAAAAACCATACAAAAGGCCAACAAAACTAAAAGCTGGCTTTTTAAAAGAATAAATAAGATTGATAGATTGCTGGCTAAACTAATAAAGAAAAAAAGATAGACGATGCAAATAAACACAATCAGAAATGACAAAGGGGACATTTCCACAAACCCCACAGAAATACAAAAAAACCCTCAGAGACTACTACAAACACCTCCATGCACAAAAACTAGAAATCCTAGGAGAAATTGATAAATTCCTGAAAACATACAACCTCCCAAGATTGAACCAGGAAGAAATTGAAACCCTGAGCAGAACAATATCAAGTTACAAAATTAAATCAGCAATAAAATATCTACCAACTAGAAAAAGCCGTGGACCAGACAGATTCACAGCTGAATTGTACCAGATGTATAAAGAAGAGTGAGTACCAATCCTACTGAAACGGTTCCAAAAAATTGACAAGGAAGGACTCCTCCTCAACTCATTCAATGAGGCCAGCATCATTCCGATACTGGCAGAGACACAACAAAAACAAAAAAACTTCAGGCCAATATCCCTGATGAACATAGATCCAAAAATCCTCAACAAAATACTGGCAAACCAGATCCAGCAGCACATCAAAAAGTTAATCATCATAATTAAATAGGCTTTATTCCTGGGATGCAAGGTTGGTTCAACATACACAAGTCCATAAATGTGATTCATCACATAAACAGAACTAAAATAAAAAACCTCATGATCATCTCAATAGACACAGAAAAGGCTTTTGATAAAATTCAACACGACTTCATGTTAAAAACCCTCAACAAACTATGCATTGAAGGAACATATCCGAAAATAAGGCCATCTGTGACAAACACACAACCAACATCATACTCAAAGCAAAATCTGGAAGCATTCCCCTTAAGAACTGGAATAGGACAAGAGTGCTCACTTTCACTGTTTCTGTTCAACATAGCACTGGAAGTCCTGGCCAAAGCAATCAAGCAAAAGAAAGAAAGAAAGAAAAGGCATCCAAATATGAGGAGAGGAAGTCAAACTGTCTTTCTTTGCAGATGATATGATTCTATACCTAGATCATAAGTGAATTAATGCAGGATAAAAAAACAAATACTGCATGTTCTCTCTCATAAGTGGGAGCTAAACATTGAGTATACATGAACATAAAGACGGAAACAATAGACACGAGGGCCTACTTGAGGGTGAAGGGTGGGAGGAGGGGGAGAATTAAAAAATCTACCTATTGGGGGCTATGCTCATTACCTGGGTGATGAAATCATTTGTATACCAGACTCCCATGACACACAATTTACCTGTGTAAGAAAACTTGCATGTGTACCTCCTGAGCCTAAAATAAAATTTGGAAAAAAATAAACCTCTCTAAACATAGAAAAAGTACAGTAAAAATATGATAGAAACGTTCCATTATAATCTTACAGACTGTCATATATGCAGTCTGTCATTGACAAAAATGTCTTTATGTCGGGCAGGGCTATATTTGCAAAAGACCCCTTTTATCATTGAACTTATAGTGCAGTAGCAGAGAGACAACTGTCAACTAGTGATAATTCTAATGAATTTTAGGAAAGGGGAAGTAAAGGGTGTTTTGAAGTAAAAGGCAGAGAGTAAGTCTAGCAGTGGGTGGAGCCCTCATGAATGAATTAATCCATGCATGGATTAATGGGTTAATGGGTTATCAATAGAGTGGGACTGGTGGCTTTATAAGAAGAGGAACATCAGCACCATAAGACAGTGGGTGGGGTTGGTTAGAGAAGAGAAGAGGAGGAGAGACCTGAGGTAGCGCTACCTCTGGATTCTGTAGAGTCCCCATCAGCAAGAAGTTCCTCACCAGAAGTGTCCCTCTAATCATGGTCTTCTCAGCCTCCATAAGAATTAAATTCCTTTTCCTTGTAAATTACCCAGTTTCCGATATTCTGTTATAAGCAACAGAAAATGGACTAAGACAGAAATCTGTTTCTCATATTTAGCGCCACATCCTTGATATGAATATACCAGAATGTACTTAGTCATTCCCCTGGTGATGAACTTTTAGGATATTTGTGGTTTTTGCTACTACAACTTATGCTGCGTTGCGTAGCTTTAAGAGAATATACCTGTGGGATAGATTGATGGGCATAGAATATAGCAAAGTTTTGATGGATATTGCCAAATGACCTTCAAAGGCAATTCACTCCCTTCCAAGTTATATGAGAATGCTTGTTTCCCAAATCCCTTACAACACCCACCCTATTCTTTTTGTTTTTTTAATCATAGTAGTGCTTATTTATTTTTATGAACATTTTGTACAAGTTACTATGGTTTCTGAGAAAAAACTTAGAAAATGAAAATAAGAAACTAGAGGGAAAAAGCATCTTAAATTCCACTTCCCATCTGGTCTGTAGCCTTCAAACTTTTCACTGTGTAAGGATCAATTTGTGTCTTGTTTGGTCCATAACTGAGATATAGCTGGTAAATGGAACCAGCAGATTCCACTTCACCACAAATTTCTGGTATCCATTTAGCCCTGTTGATGCAAGGGGGCTTTAGAAAATTGCTAGGAAAAGGACTCAAAGGGTTTCTATAAGTGGCATTCAGATACATGTCATGTGGCAGACTCTGGGATATCTTAAACAAGCCAAATCAAAATGAGTGACTGAAGTTCTCCTGAGAGCAAGCCACCTGATGGAAGAAAGAATTTGGCATAAATATCCAGACTATGCAACAGGTTCTAAGTGTTGGAGGGCAACAACGAGTCATGGTAGTCATTACTTGAAACTTCTGATCCAATCACTCTGGTGGGCGTGCTCCCCAAGGACAAAATGGCTAGGTGTGCAAACAATAGAACAGTGATACTAGACTCTGTGATATCTCTTCCTGGGCCACCCTGCTGTGGGACACCATCCCTTCCTTCCGACCCCCTCCCCACAAAGCATAACCACAGAAAGGAGAACTTTTCACTTTTATTTCACAATAGACTGACCAGCAGGAGAGGCATTATAAGGGTTGAATGCATCAGAGGCTAGTGTGATTGCAAAGAGGAATGTGTGCCCCAACTCAGATGGCGACATTCACAGATCTTTGGCACAGTTACCAGCCACCGTGGTGAAGCTGCAATATGGCAGAGGCCAGTAATGGTCACAAGAGCAAGTGATATCCGTTCTCATTTAGAAGCCATGTGGCTCAGCCATGACTCTGAGTCCACTGAGTGGACTTGGGCATCTGGGGGAGAGGAAGCTCTGTTTCTCAGAATCTGTAACTACATGGATATAGTGCTAGTGAAAACCCTTTAACAGTATCTCACGGATACAGAATAAAATCCCAATTCCTTAATGGTTTTCAAGGATTTTTATGATCAGGCCCCTTCTTAAATGACTCTTCTCTATCTTTGGGACTCAGTTTATATCTTATTTGCTGTAGAAAGACTTTTGTAAGCATCTGAGGCTAGTTTAGTTGTCTTTCCTCTGTACTTTTGTGGCATCTTCTTCAAATTCCCATTACATAACACTTACGTTATATTGTATGACATAGCATGATTGTCTATCTTAATCACAATACCAGAAGATTCTTGAAGGAAGGGTCCACATCTTATTCATTGTTGCACTGCCCCCCACACTCCCTGTTACTGTGCCTGCCACATAGTGCACATTCAATATATATTTGTTAAATAAATAAATTAATGAATGGGGGATCTTATTAAATAAGATTAACAAGAAGTACAAATTTGTGGGAAAAGATGAGGAGCTTAATTGTGTGCTTCTTAATTTAAATATCTGTGGACATCTGAGAGGGTATGCTCAGTTGTGAATACTGGCAGGGTTTGAGGGATAAGTAAGACTGAAGATACACATTGGCAGTCATTAAGCTTCTCTACTTTTCTTTTTTCACTCCCCAATTTTTTATTTTTTTCTTAAAATTCAGTAACATTAACCTTTCTAATAATAAAAGAAAGAAAATTTGGAGACACAGATAAGTATATGTATATATATATAAATAAATTACTAATAATATTCTCCCTCCCCTCAGCAGAGATTAATCACTGATAATACATGTGGATATTTCCTTCTGGTTTTATTCCCTTCCACTCCCCAGTTTCTCTCTCTTTCTCTCTCTGTCTCCATATTGAACATAATTGGGTCATGTACTTACTTAGTTCTTTTTAAATTCAGCACTGTTTCATAAGCAATTTTCCTTGTTTCTAATTATTCTTTAAATACCTGATTTTTAACAGCCTTAAAATGTTCTATGGCATGAATGCACCATAATTATTTTAATTATCCCTATTATTGGGTATTTAGGTTGTTTCTGATCTTTTTGTTACAAATGATGCTTTGATAAACATATTTCCTTGCACAAATCTTTGAGTCATTGTTTTCAAGAAAATGTATACTGTTTTAATGCACACTCCAATGGTATTTGCTATGGTCTGAATGTTTGTGTTCCCCTTGAAATTCACATGTTGAAATCCTAACCCCCAAGGTGATGATATTAGGAGGTGGGCCTTTGGGAGGTGATTAGGCATGGGGTGGAGTCCTCATGAAACACATTAGTGCCCTCATAAAAGTGGCCTGCAGAGAGACCCCTTCACTCCTTTTATCATGTGAGGACACAGAAAGTAGGCACCGTCTATGAACCAGAAAAGTTGTCCCTCACCAAACACCAAATCTGCAGGCTCCTTGATCTTGAACTTCTCTCCCCCCAAGAACTGTGGAGAGATGAATTTTTATTGTTTATAGTATTCTGTAATAGCAGCCTGGATGGACGAAGATAGCATTGGTGAGTGCTTACCTCCCTGCACCTTTGCCAGTTTTGAGGATTGAATTTTTGAAACTTTGCCAACTTGACGGATTGAAAAATGGCACTCACTGATGTTTAAATTTGCTTTTGTTTGATTATTAATTAAGATAGACTCCTTTAATATAGTTGTTGACTATTTATAGTTCTGTAGACCTATTTTATTCCTTTGCTCACTTTCTTTGATAGAGCCAACGTTTCTCATTATTTAGTGATGATTAGTTGTGTATATATTAATTTTTAATACAAACATTTCCCCTAGTTTTATTCTTTATGTTTCTATGTTCTATCCTCCACCTTGGAGAAGATTTACTGGAACTAAAAGATGGGATTTTAATAAAAGCTTGGCGAAACCCCGTCTCTACTAAAAATCCAAAAATTAGCCGGGTGTGCTGGCACACGCCTGTAGTCCCAGCTACTCCGGAGGCTGAGAAGGGGGAATTGCTTGAACCGGGGAGGTGGAAGTTGCAGTTAGCGGAGATGGTGCCACTGCACTCCAGCCTGGGTGACAGAGCAAGATTCTGTCTCAAAAAAAAAAAAAAAAAAAAAAAAGCTTGAAAATGAAAGTAGTTGTTTGAATGTTCTGAAACAGGAGATTATATCAATCAGGAATGAATGAGTAATGATCCAATCAAAATTTAATACATTTTATTTATAATAGTTAAAGCTTCCTTCATTTTAGGGAATAGTTGTTTTACAAATGGCAGCATTAGCAGCAAAGATAATGGTAAGATGAATATCAGATGCCTATTCTGCCATTATTTAAAAAACTACCTTCTTACCTCTTTTAAAAAAGATTGTTTGAATTTATAAAAGTAATACATGCTTACTATAGAAAATATGGAAATGTATGAAAAAAGAATTTGAAACCACATTTCCGAAACAATCACTATTTACCTTTTGGTATATTTCTTTCCATACTAGGAAACATTTCTTACTCACATTAAAAAATATACATATGTGTATATGTGTGTGTGTGTATGTGTAACATTAAACTTTATATGTAGCTTTATATCCTAGTTTTGAAATTTATTTTAGTTTCCCATATTATTAAACTCTTTCTTAGCATAATTTTAATGGTTGAGTAACATTCTCTTGAATGACTTTGCGATGATTTATTTGTGACTTCCTTATTTTAAAAATTTAAAATTATAAATAACATCATGACTAACATGTTTTTAGTTATTTTTGTTCATATTTTCCGATATGAACACCTAGAAAATGATGTTACTGAGATATAGAATATGAACTTATTTACACTTGCTTTTATATTTGCCAAATTCCCTACAGAAAAGTTATACCAATGTTGCTCAAAACAGTTATATATAGGCGTGTCCTTCACATTCCATGCTTACCTGCACTGAGTACAATTATTTTAATAATAATTGCTCTTTCCATAAACAAAAATATCACAGTGCAGCTTTTGATACCTTTATTGAGCTATAATTGACATACAATAAACTGTATAAATTTAAACACATACAATTCTGTGCGTTAAAGATCTGTATCACCTGTGAAACCATCACCATAATCAAGATAATAAGTATATCCATCATACCCAAGTTTCCTCACACTCCTTTGTAATGTCTCCCTCCTGCTGGTCCTTGCTTTGCACTCCCTATACCATTCCCAGGCAACCACTGATCTGCTTCTGTCATTATTCCTTACTTCACATTTCCTAGGAGTCTATATGGATGAAATCATAAAGTATGCACTTTTTAATCTTGCTTATTTCATTAAGCATTATTATATTGAGATACTTCTGTGTTGTAGCATGTGTCAATAATTCTTTCCTTTCTGTTGATGAGTGGGTAGCCCATTGTGTGGATATACCACCTGTTGGTGGACATTTGTTTTTTTCCTAGATTTTGACTATTACAAATAAATCTGCTATAAATTTTATTTGTATACAAGTTTTTGTGTATATATATATATGTTCATATGCATATATATGTTGATATAGTTTGGCTGTGTTGCTACCCAAATCTCAGCTTGAATTGTATCTCCCAGAATTCCCACGTGTTGTGAGAGGGACCCAGGGGGAGGTAATTGAATCATGGGGGCCGGCCTTTCCTGTGCTATTCTCGTAATAGTGAATAAGTCTGATGAGATCTGATGGGTTTATCAGGGGTTTCAGCGTTTGCTTCCTCCTCATTTTTTTTCTTGCTGCCACCATGTAAGAAGTGCCTTTTGCCTCCTGCCATGATTCTGAAGCCTCTTCAGCCATGTGGAACTCTAAGTCCAATTAAACTTCTTTTTCTTCCCATTTTCGAGTATATCTTCATCAGCAGCATAAAAACGGACTAATACATATTTGTATATATACATGTACATATGTATATGTGTATATACATGTACATATGTATATGTGTATATACATGTACATATGTATATGTGTATATACATGTACATATGTATATGTGTATATACATGTACATATGTATATGTGTATATACACGCACATATGTTTGAAAACATGTATATATATGTTTTCATTTTTCTTTGTCAAATACCTAGGAGTAAAATGGCTGGATCATAGGATAGGTGTTAGTTTAAGTTTTTAAGAAACTGTTAAATTGTTTTTCTAAGATAGTTGGGTCATTTTATATTCTTTCTAGCACATGAGACTTTAGTTCCTCCACATTCATACCAATATTTAATTTGTTATCCTTACTAGTACTTAGTTTTAGACAGTCTAATAGGTGTGTAGTGGTATCTCATTGTAGTTCTAATTTTATTTTCCTGAAGACAAATGATATTGAACATCATGTCATGTGCTTACTTGCCATTTGTATGTTTTCTTTGGTGAAGTGTCTGTCAAAGTCTTTTACCTAGTTTTCATCGGATTATTTCTTTTTAAGTATTATATTTTGAGAATTCTATTTATATTCAATATACAAGTCGTATATCAAATATAGGACTGTCTGCTTTGCAAAGACATTTCCCAGTATATGGCTTGTCTATTTATTCCCTAACAGTATCTTTTGAGGAACAAGTGTAATTTTTTTATTTGTTCATTTATAGGTTGAAGAAGTCCAATTGTTAAATTTGTTCATTTATAGATTATGCTTTTGAAGTCATGTTTTAAAAAGTGTTGCATAATCCAAAGTCAGATAAGTTTGCATCTATGTTTTCTTCATGAAGTTTTATATTTTTGTTAGTTTTTAAAATTGTCATATTTTGTCAAAAAAGTATCATTTTTCTGCTGAATTGCTTTTGCACTTTGTTAAAAATTAGTTGCCGCTATATGTAGTTCTATTTGTGGACTCTCTATGTTTCTCTCTCTCTCTCTCATCTATCTTTGTTTTTACAGCAATATCAGATTGTCTTGATTAGTGCAGCTTTAACATAGATCTTGAAATAAGGTACTGTTGGCCCTCCAATTTTGTTTTTCTCCAAGTGGTTTTGACTATTGTGAGCCCTTTGCATTTCCAGGTGATTTTAGAGTCTGTTTTTTTTTTCAATTTAAGAAAAAAAAAAAACCTACTGAGATTTTTGCCTGGATCGTGTTGAATTTATGGTTTAATTTGGGAAGAGTTGACGTATTACCAATATTGAGTCTTCTGACCCAAGCACTAGATATATTTTTACATTTACTTAGGTCTTCTTTAATTTCCCACAGAAATGTTTTGTAGTTTTCAGTGTACAAGACTTGCATATCTTTTGCCATATTTACTCTTAAGTATTTAATACTTTTTGATGCTACTGTAAATATTTTCTAAAATTTCAATTTCTGATTGTTTGTTGCTGGTATATAGAAATATACTAGACTTTGTATATTGACCTGGAGTCCTGTAACCTTACTGAACTCACTTTTTAGTTCTACTAGTTTTTAAAATTTTTTGTAGATTCCACCAGATTTTCTCCATAGATAATCATGTTGTCTGCAAATATAGACAGTTTTGCTTCTTCCTTTCAAATATGGTTACTTTATTTCTTTTTCTTGCCGTAATGTACTGGCTGGAACCTCTAGTAAAATATTGCATAGAAGAGGTGAGAATGGACATCCTTGTCTTTTTCCTGATCTTAGTGGGAAAGATTCATACTTTACCATTAAGTATGATATTTATCTATAGGTTTTTCTAGATGCTCTTTATCAGGCTGAAGAAGTCCTCTTCTACTCCCAATTTGCTGAGCGTTTTTATTGGAAATGGGTATTGAATTTTGTCTATATGTTTGCTCTGCATCTTTTGAGATAATCAAAGGTTTTTTCTTTTTCAAAGTTTGCTAATACAGTCAATTACATTAAAAAATTTTTAATATTCAGCCAAATGTGCATACTGGGATAAATCTCAGTTGGCTATGATGTATTATCGTTTTAAAAAATATTGTTGTGTTCAATTTGCTGAACTTTTGCCTTTATGTTTATGAGGGATATTGGTCTATAGTTTTTTTGTTTTTTGTTTTTGAGGCAGGGTCTCGCTCTGTCACCCAGGCTGGAATGCAGTGGCATGATCTCAGCTCCCTGCACCCTCCACCTCCCAGGTTCAAGCGATCAGGACCACAGGTGTGCACCACTGTGCCTGGCTAATTTTTGTATTTTTTGTAGAGACACTGTTTCACTAAGTTGCTCAGGCTGGTCTCAAACTCCTGGGCTCAAGCCACCTGCCCACCTCAGCCTCCCAAAGTGCTAGGATTACAGGTGTGAGTCACCGCACTTGACAGATGTATAAGTTTCTAATGTCTTTGGTTTTGGTATTAATGTAATGTTTTCAGGAAAAGTTGGTATGGAATTAATATTATTTCTTCCTTACTTGTTTGGTGGATTTCACCAAAGAAGCCATGTGGGTCTAGAGTTTTCTTTGTCAAAATATTTTTCAACTACAATTTCAATTCTTTAATAGTTATAGGGCAATTCAGGTATGTATTTCTTCCTGAGTGAGCTTTGATAATTTGTGTCTATTGAGGAATTTGTCTATTTAATCTAAGTTGTTGAATTTATTGGCTTAAAATTGTTCCTAATATTCAACTGTTATCCTTTAGTATTTGTAGAATTTGCAGTGATGCCACCTCCCACATTCCAGATATGGGTAATTTGTAACTTCTTTCTTTTTTGACTAATCAATCTGGCTAGTGGTTAATCAATTTGATTGATATCAAAAAACTAGGCTTTTTAATTTTATTGACTTTATTATTTTTTCATTTTCTATTTCATTAATTCTTGCTCTGATCTTTATTATTTATTTTCTTTTATTTTGGGTTTAACTTGCTCTGCTTTTTCTTGTCACTTAAGGTTGAAGCTGAGATCACTGATTTGAGATGTTTATTCTTTTCTAATATAGACCTAAACTATCCCCTAAAAACTGCAATAATTGTTGTAAATTCCTCTCTAAATACTACTTTAACAGTAGCACACAAATTCTAGCATTTTGCATTTTCATTGTCATTTGGTTGAATATATGTTCTAATTTTTTTTAATTTCTTTTTTCATCCATGGGTTGTTTAGAAGTGGACTATTTAGTTTCCATATATTTTAAGACTTTTCTAAAGATGTTTATGTCTTCTTACTCATTTCCACTGTGGTCAGAGAACATACTCAGTATGACTCGAATCCTTTTGAATTTATTGAGATTTGCTTTTTACCCAGAAAATAGCCTACCGCAGTAAATATTGTGTGTACTTGAGAAGAATGTGTATTCTGCTCTTGTTGCATGGAGTATTCTGTAAATGTCAACAAGGTCAAGTTGGCTAATAGTATTGTTCAAATCTTCCATATTCTTACTGATTTTAAAAAATGTATCAGTCAACATTCAAGTGATATTTTACTACTTTAGATATAGGGTAAGAAACAACTTCAATTTCTTTTTATTTGACTTTTGTGCTATTATTGCCATACACTTCACTGGTACAAATGGCAGAAAGCCCACTGTCCATTGCCATTATTTTTACTTAAACAGCCTACATCTTTTAAAGAGATTTAAGTGATGAAAAAAATTCATTTACCCACAGAGTTCCATTTTTAATCTCATCATTTCTTTGTATTTCAATCTTATATCATTTATTTTGTGTCTGAAGACTTTCTTAGCATTTCTTGTAGTGTGGACCTGGTGGTAATCAATTCCTTCAGCTTTTTAATCTGTTGCCTGTCTAAAAGTCTTTAATAGGCTTTCAATTTTGAAAGATATTTTCTCTGGGTATAGAATTCCAGGTTAATAGTGCTTTTCTTTCAATATCTTGCTCTTTTCTCTTCTCACTTGAATTTTTTCCCAGTGACATAGCTGCTGTCATCCTTATTATTTTTTTCTACACGTAGCATATCTTTTTTTCCTCTGGCTAATTTTAAGATTTTTTTTTCTTTATCACTGGTTTTGAACAATTCTATTATAATATGTCTTGCTGTCATTTTTCTCATGTTTCCTGTGCTCAGGGTTAGTTAGGATTCTTAGATATGTAGGTTTATAGTTTTCATCAAATTTGAAAAAGTTTGAACCATTGTTCCACATAAAAATAATATTTCTTCTGTTTTCCCCCTGACTCTGCACACATGGTGACTCCAATTTCAGGGACATTCAGCTGCTTGAGGTTGTCCCACAGATCCCTGATACTCTTTATTTTTCTGACTCTCTTTCTCTCATTGTATTGTGAAGTTTCTATTGCTGTGTCTTCAAATTCACTAATACCATTCTACTGTAATGCATGCCCTGCTGTTAATCCCATCCAGTGTGTTTTTCATCTCACACATTGTAGTATCATCTCTACAAGTTTGATATTGTATCTTTTTTATGTCCTCTATGTCTCTAACTTTTTAAATATATGGAATGTTGTTATAATAATTGTTTTATTGCTTTTAGTTCCTAATTCTAACATTTGTGTTAGATTAATCACCTGTATTAATCCCAATTAACCCTGAGTACAGGAAACATGAGAAAAATGACAGCGAGGCATATTATAATGGAATTGTTCAAAACCAGTGATAAAGAAAAAAAATCTTAAAATCAGCCAGAGGAAAAAAGATATGCTACATGTAGAAGAAAAAAAAATAAGGATGACAGCAGCTATGTCACTAGGAACAAATTCAAGTGAGAAAAGAGCAAGATATTTAAAATACTGAAAGAAAAACACTATTAACCTGGAATTCTGTACCCAGAGAAAATATCTTTCAAAATTGAAAGCCAATTAAAGACTATTTTAGACAGGTAAGAGAGAAAAAAGCTGAAAGAAGTTATCTCCTCATTGTGAGTATTTTTCTTTCTTCCTTGCACACTTGTTTAATTTTTGGTTGCATTCTAGACATTGTGAATTTTACCTTGTTGGGTACTGAATATTTTTGTATTCACATGATGGTCTTGAGCCTTATTCCAGGATTCAGTTAGATTACTTGGAAATAGTTTGATGCTTTGGGCTCTTGCTTTTAAGGTTTGTTAGACGGGACTGGAGCATTGTTTCAGCTGAGAACTAATTTTCCACCACTGAGTTAAGTCCTTCTGAATACATTATGTAATGTCCCATGAGTCATGAGCTTCTCCCGTCTGGCCAGTGAGTCCTGTGCTACTTGAGCTCCAGGCACTGTTCACCTCAATCCTTTCAGGAGATTCTTCCCCTGGCCTCTGGCGGTCTCCTCCTGTGCATTTGCTGATTAGTACTCAGAGCCAGCCTCCTGCAGATTTCTGGAATTCTCTCTCTGTTCAGCTTTCACCATCTCATTACTCCATCCTGCAGGTTCTGGATGCCTTGGTCTTCCTGGACTTTCTGCTCCATCTTTCAACTCAGGAGTCTGCTAGACTCTGCCTGAATCTCTCTGCAGGAGTTGTGACCTGGAAATTCTCTCAACGCAGTGAGCTTGCCTTGTTTGCTTCCATCTCTCAGGGATCACTGTCCTTCACTGACTGATATCCAGTGTCATGCAAATCATTGTTTCCTATAGTTTGTCCATTTTTCAGTTGCTTCAGGCAGGGAGGGTAAATCTTATCATTGTTATGCATCTTAGCCAGAGCAAACCAAACTCATGGTGCAGTTTACATTTTCCCTTTTTCAGTTTTTGGTGAGGTCAAAACATTTCCCCCCATATGTGTCAGTAACTTTAGTTTCCCCTCTATTTTTGTTGCTTATTTTTTTCATGGACATTAAATACTTTTCTCATCAATTTATTGGAGCACTTTATGTGTTGTTTCTTGGCCCATGTTATTCAGTATAGGCCGCGAGACAATGACTTGCTATTAGAAATTTGTTTTGTCCTGAAAGCCTTACATAAACAGTTATATAAATCAATGTGATTCTCACCCTTTACTTGGTTCTAATACCCTTGAAAGGTACAATACACTCTCTTCAGTAAGAGAGGCTCGTTATGGCAGTAATTCTCAAGGAAGAAAAAGAAAAAGATTCCATCTTCCCTGTTTCTATGGAGGGTATATCAGTTTCTCTGCAGGAGCTCAAGGAAATATACGCTGTAGCTTGCAAAAGTCCCTGAGGTGATTTTGATAAGTCCTTTAAAGGTAGATGCTTCTTCTCCATTGAGATAAACTGATATAAACACTAATTATTAGACTGGTGAATCTTTATTTAGGGATTCTGAAAGGTAGCAATGGAGGTGCCCAAGGCTACTTTCAGTATTTTAGAAACCTAATAAATTTTCATTAAAATGTCTAAAGGCACTTATAGATGAAAAAACTGACAGATAACCAGAAAGTAAATTATTTGCTTTTACCTGAAGTTATAGCAACTGAGTGTGGTATTACTGGCTACAGAATGTTAATCAGTGACCCAGATAAGTGGGTATATGTGTATAATATAACTAAGAAGTCAAAAATAGAAAATGAGTTAATTTTTATTTAATAAGTATACTTTGATATTGTTTAATAGACATTACCTTACAAACACATGCAATCCCTGAAGGAAAATAATAAATAAACGTGTTCTTGTTGGTCAAAGCTGAAAACTACTGTATAGACCATATCTTTTCTTAAATACAGAATTGCATTGGGAATCCAAATTCTCTAAGAATACAACTCTAGAAGCAAATAGAATTAGATGGAGAGAGAACCAAGGACAGCCCTTTTCTTTAGGCTTGGGAAGTGATTGTTTTCTGTTATTACTTAGACCGTCTTTTTCTTACTTTCAAAGTCATGTCACACACAACCTGAATTCCATTCCCTTCTCAGATGTTGGGCTCCAAATGTTGTTGCCAGAAAAAACCTCCACAGCATTGTGCTGCTGTGATTTTCAAAAGAATCTCACAAACAGAGTGAAGCTTCTCACATTTCTAAAATATCTAACTAAGTTGCCTAAGGTGGTCAAACTTTTAATTTTGCTGAACACATGTTTTGTGTAAAATTTTTTACAGTAAAGTACGCATAACATAAAATTTGCCATAGTAAACATGTTAAGGTATATGTTTCAGTGGTATTTAGTACATTCAAAATGTTGTGCAACCATCACCACTATCTAGTTCCAGAAATTTTTCATTATTCCAAATGGAAATGCTGTGTGTTTCATTTTTTGAAGTTCAAAGATGTATAGCTGGTCAGAGTGGAGATGTTTTTAGAGAATCTCTGTAATTTTTCCCCTCTAAGAGGAAGGAAGTAATTTTTTGCAATTGTCAGTCACAAGTTTCAGGAGCAGCCCATCTGAAATCACAACTTGTTTGTCTTTGCCAGAAATTGAAGTCAGCTAGAGAAAATTATTCTAACAAAAATATCTGGTTAAAATTCCAAGTATTATAATACTAATATAAACACAAAATATTGAATACAACCTAATAATGCTTCACACATAGTCATGATTTGTTTTCCTTTCTATTAATAGAATGCCATTTTGAATACTTGTATCATCTTTTCTAGAGCAAATAGCTGAGTAGTACTGTTTGAGGCACTTTCTCTACAAGCACTTCTGCTCACATTTTCCCTCTTTTGGGGAATGGAGCTGCTCACTAACCCACACCAGAAGCCCGGGTGATGGCCTCCACTTATCCAGACTCATGCATTTGACACAAATATTTGTTGAGTATTCTACCATGTCCCAGGTACTGCTCAAGGCTCATACAATACAGTGGGTGAACCTGTCACATAAGAGCTGATATGGTTTGGCTGTGTCCCCGCCCAAATCTCATATCGAACTGCAGTTCTCATAATCCCCATGTGTCGTGGGAGGGGCCTGGCGGGAATTAATTGAACCATGGGGGCAGTTACCCCATTGCTGCTGTTCTCGAGATAGTGAGTAAGTTCTCACGAGATCTGATGGTTTTATGGGGGGCTTTCCCCCTTGCTTGGCATTTCTCTCTCCTGTTGCCTTGTGATGAAAGACATGTTTGCTTCCCCTTCTGCTATTATTGTAAGTTTCCTGAGGCTTCCCCAGCCATGTGGAACTGTGAGTCAATTAAACCTCTTTCCTTTATAAATTATCCAGTCTTAGGCAGTTCTTTATAGCAGCATGAGAATGGACTAATACAAGTGCCTACCTTTTTTCTCAATTATTTTTCCCGTTTCCAGTTAATTTTCAAGTCTAGTCACTCTTACCACTCAAAACTCAAATCCTTTCCCTCTAATCCTTCAGTTTAGGCAACGCCTCCTGACTCTCTCCTTACCTTCATTCATTTATTCAATATATAATGATTGAGTAATACACTGACCAGTATCGTGCTAGGTGATGGGGACACTGGTGTAATAAGAGGGTCTGGAGTGTAGTGGGTAGGGGTGAGAGGCATCATTTAATCAAGAGATCCCATCTCTGAGAAAGTAAAGGTTAGGCTGAGATCTGAATGAAAGGCATTAAAAGTCACAGACAGATGAGTCCAGTATTCTAGGCAGAGAAAACAACCCATTTGGGGTCCCTGAGAAGTGGAAATGAGACCTTAGTCCCTTGGAGGTACTGGAAGAAAACTCATCATTAGTGGAATAGAAAGAACCAAGGAAGGCCGGGAGCAGTGACTCATGCCTATAATCCCAGCACTTTGGGAGGCCAAGGCAGGAGGATTGCTTGAATTCAGGAGTCAAAGACTAGTGTAGGCAACATAGAGAGATCTTGTCTCTACTAAAAAACAAAAAAATTAGCTGGGTGTGGTGGTGCGCACCTATATTCCCAACTACTTGGGAAGCTTAGGAGACAGGATCACTTGAGCCCAGGAGTTCGAGACCGGCCTGGGCAATATAGCAAAACTCTGTCTCTACAAAGAATACAAAAAATTAGCCGGGCATGGTTGTGTGCACCTGTAGTCCCAGCTACTGAGGAGGCTGAGGTGGGATGCTTGCTTGAACATAGGAGGTTGAGGCTGCAGTGAGCTGTGATTGTACCACTGCACTCCAGCCTGGGCAACAGAGTGAGACCCTATCTCAAAAAAAAAAAAAAAAAAAAAAAAGAGCCAAAGAAGTAGAGATGGGGTTGATTGGATGGGTTCCTTGGACCAGACTGAGCAATAATTTGTGAACCCTATTAAGATTTTTTGCTTCTTTGTAAGGGCAATGGGATTCCAAATCATTGTTTGAGCAGTGGAGTAACCTGATCTGATTTGGATTTTTAGTTGACTTAATGAGAATGGATGGAGGGACTCTTTGAGAGACTGATATGCTGGTATCAGAAAGAAATGATGGTTACCTGAATGTAATGGTAGGATGAAGAGGTGGAGCAAAGGTTGGATTCCCTCAAGTCCTTGCTCTGAACTATAGCCAAAGTGATCTTTCCAAAACACCAACTAATTCTAATGATGCCCTGCTGGAAACTGTTCAGTGATTCCCCATTGCCATCTGGCTAAACACCTTGAAATTTAAGTTAAGCTTTTCCTGGATTGGCACCAGCTTACCTCTCCAGATGTCTTTTCAGTTTCCACCATCCACCTTAAACTTCAACCTTATTGAATTGGCTTGCTGTTCATTGAGTATCCCTCACACTCTCTTGTGCCAGGTTCCCTCTTTCTTGGAGCACCCTTGCACTCTTCCCTGTGCTTCAGGTCTTGGCTTGATAACCTCACTTCTTTGACTCTTCATGACTGGGATAGTGGTCCTTCTTATGTGTTCCTATAGTCCCCTGCTTTTACTCTATAGTAGCACCTCATCAGTTTTCTCATCTGTCTTTCCCAATATAGTGTAAGCTCCTTGAGGTCAAGGATTTGTCCACTTGTGAATCACCAGCACAGAGAACAAGACTCAAATGTAATTGTGGAGTCAATATTGAATAAGTGAGTGAATGAATGACAATCCTTTCAAAGACCCAGTCTTAGAATTAAATGTGGAGTCTCAGAAGATTGGAATAAAATTGTTTTGCCAATTTGCAAGGGTCTCAAAACTCAGGACCTAAGAGAACACAAATTTATTTTAGAGTAGATTAGTTCCCAGGCAATTAAGCTGTAAGTATACTCTGACATTGTTCTGTAGAATACTGATCTCCAAAATGATTTTGAATATTCAGCATAAAGTTTCTGACATCAGATCAGAGGAGCAATTTTTTAATGCTTGGAAAAGTTAAAAGTTTTAAATAAATATTGCTTTTATTCTAAAGGAAAGAAAGATTATTTAAAATTGTGTAATGGTTGAACATGTTCTACAGCTGACAGATTCCAGGACTCTTTCTGTTAATGTGGAATTAAAACAAGAAAAATGAAAAGCAATATTTTGTGATCTAAAAACTGCCAGGTAAGGGGAATTGGGGCAGAGAGATTATAATTAACCTAGCCATAGTTTTGGGAATGTCCGTGCCTTAAAACTTCTTAATGACTTACAACAATTTTGGTTTCTACATTTTATTTGAAATGACACTTGGATTCTTTTGTGCAAAATGCCAGGGTGTTAAATTAGTGCCATTTAGACAGACTGTGGGTAATACTCTATCAATACCCTGGCAGCTCTCCTCCTAATTCCATGAGTTTCCATGGCAAAGGATGGGCCTGGTGCTAGGATATAGAAGAGGGCAATGGCTATTCAATCAGGCTACTCCAAGGTCAAGAGCCTTGGAGTCATTTTTTACTCCTCTTTTTCCACAGCCTATGCATTTAATCCATCAGGAATTCTGTTGCCTCTAACTTCAAAGAATAGCCAGAAGGATCCATCTACTTCTTACCACCTTTACCACTACCATTAAGTCCAAGCCACCAGAACCTCTCACCTGGATTCTTGAGATTGCTGCACTGCTGTTCTCCTCGTTCCCACTCTTTCAACCCACCCCTTCATGGTCTATTCTTAATGCAGCACTCAGATGAGTCCTTCTGAAACATAAGGCAGATTGAATTACTCTTCTATCCCAAACCTCCCCTCTTATTCAGAGTAAAAGCTAACGACCTTGCAATGGTGTGGTAACCCAACTCTAAAATGGCTTTCAGTGATCCTCACATCCTGATGTTCCTACCCGGAGAATCCCTTCTATGCAGAATCAGGAATCAGTGTGTGACTTCCAGTTAGGTCACAAAAGGCATTGCAGCTTCTGTGTCAGTCTCTTGAATTATTTTCTCTGAGGGAAGCCAAAGACCATGCAGGGAAATCACCTTTGCAAAGATTATGACCACAAGAGAAGTCCAGCATGGCTGACTCCATCTTGCTTCTAGCCTCACAGGCTGGCTGTCCTTGCTCATTCCTGGGCATAGGCCAAGTTAACCATGGGAAGAATTTAGTTTACAGCTCAATTTTAAAGTGAGGTTAATAATAGTCTCTCCCTGAAACTGGTCCCCTCCTTGTCTGGGGTCCCAAACTGCCTTTGTAAGATGAATGTAGGGCCGTGAGATTAGGATTGTGGGAGGGGCTTGAATTCTGCTAAGATGTAGGTGTAGTGAAACGATAACCAGCTATTGTCTCCTAGCTTGCTTTTCTATAATCTCTTGCTGATCAGAAGTCATGTGGCCTGAGGTCATAACATATGTGACTTTCCCAGTTGCGCGTATAGATAGCATCGCTATTGTAAAACCTAAGATTGCTCTTTTGAGATGCTTTTCAGACTTTTGCATTCTTGCAACCAACCTCTTCCACCCAGACCTGTGATTCATGACTCAGCTGGTCCTGTGGCCTCCCGACCCAGAGGCAGACTCAGCTCATGAGGATGCTTTTGCATGCCCCTATGAGTTCATCCCCAACCAATCAGCAGCCCCCATTCCCTAGCCCCTGCTTACCCCCCCAGAAAAAACCTAGCCTCTGAGTTCTGGGGGAGACTGATTTGAGTAACAACAGTTTTGTCTGTGTAGCAAGCAAGAAGAACCCATTGGGCCTATACAGCAGAGCCCTCAGACAGCTCTGTGGAGAGACCACACAGAGAGGAATGGAGTGTCCTGGGCACCAGCTGACACCAACTCTTTGGCTGTGTGATGAACCTCTTCCAGCCTTATCCAGGCTTCAGACGTTTGCATCTGAAGCTTCCAGATGTTTGCATCTCCTAAGCTTCCCGAGTAGTCGGGACTATAGGTGCACACCACCACACCCAGCTAATTTTTTTTGTTTTTTAGTAGAGACAAGATCTCTCTATGTTGCCTACGCTAGTCTTGGACTCCTGACTTCAAGCAATCCTCCTGCCTTGGCCTCCCAAAGTGCTGGGATTACAGGCATGAGCCACTGCTCCCGGCCTTCCTTGGTTCTTTCTATTCCACTGATGATGAGTTTTCTTCCAGTACCTCCAAGGGACTAACACCCGACACCTGACTGAATCTCATGAAGAACTCCAAGTCAGAATTGCCCAGTTAGACCACTCCCAAATTCCTCACATACAGAAACTGTTGGGGGAGGAAATAAATAGTTATTGTTCTTCTAAGCCACAAAGTTTGGGGTGATTTGCTCTGCAGTGGGACAGCTAGCATCATCTTCCCCATAGTAGGGTTCTTTCTGGCCTCCAACTTTCTCTTTTTTCTCTCTTTCCCTCATTTACTTTCTTGGCTTCTGCCATCAGGCTTTCTCCCACTTTAAGATATTTGTTTGTACTTACTTCCCTTTTCCTGCTCTGAATTCCTCCTTGGGTGTCCCTGCAGCTTGCCCTGTCATTTCCTCCAGGTCTCTGCTTAAATGGCTCACTGCCCTACACCTGTCTTCTTCAGCCCTTTGTCTCACCTCATTTTTTCCCTAGTACTTGTCACCATCTGACATACTATATATTTACTTGCTTATTTGTATATCATCTGTTTTCTACAAGACAAATTCCATGAGAACAGGAACTTTGTATATTTTATTCAGTGTTTGAATCCCTAGTACCTACAGTGCCTGTTATTTAAACGCACTCAGAAAATATTTGTTGGTAATACTGAATGCAGGCAAGAATGAAGAAATGAATGAGGGAAATGTTACCACTTCGGAAGGACTGTAGGAAATTCTTATGGGTAATGAGAACATTTTAAATTTACCCCAATCCTGTCCCCATGTCTTAGTTTGGAGTCATATGCTGATTTCTATCAAGTGTATATTTAAGTCAAGAAATACCAGTCTTTTACCGTAATTGTAACAATATTCTAAAAATTGTTATCCTCAAAGTGCTACTTGCAACAAAGTTCTGTGGCTAAATAAATAATCCCTGGGAACAGTAAGTTTTATATCCTCCTTTACAGGATTCACGGTGTACATGGGCACATAAAAAGTACTGAGAGTACTGAGAAGTCCTGCAAAAAAAGACACTTTACATTGTTTAACTCAATGTTTCTCAAATTCACTTACATAAAGAATGCTTTTTTTTGTTTGTTTTTGCAGTGGCACAATCTTGAGTAGCTGGGACTACAGATGCATGCCACCACACCCTGCTAATTTTTGTATTTTTAGTAGAGACTGGGTTTCACCAATGTTGGCCAGGCTGGTCTTGAACTCCTGACCTCAAGTGATCCACCCACCTCAGCTTCCCAAAATGCTGGGTTTACAGGTGTGAGCCACCGCTCCCAGCCAAATGCTTTCTTCTTAATACAGAACTGGAGTTCTAACTGATAATGCAGGTACTCACAAAGTCCTTCCCACACATCGGATTCTATACCTAGCACACCCTCTTAATAACTCTATAAGGTAACTATTACTATTATCATCTTCATTTTACAGATGAGGGCACTGAGGCACTGACAGGTTAAGTAAGTTGCTTAAGGTCGCACAGTTAATTGGCAGGGACAGGATTCAGACCCAGATGTTGTTGGTGTGCCCACCAACACTGTAAATGAGAAACTTGAGCTCCTTAGCTGATACTACTTTAAAACTTTACCCATTCTGTGAGCACTAATAGCAATCATAAGCCATCCCCTTCCTTTTCAGAGAACAAACCTCAGTATGCTTTCCTCTATAACAACATATTGGAGCCACTTCCCTATCACACCTGTCCTCAAATACTTTGATTAGTAAGAATTTGCCGTATTTCTAAATTTCTCTGAGGTTCAACAGAAGGAAAGTCTCTAGCTGAGGGAAACTGATCTGTGATAGAATTTTACATAATAGAAGAGTCTGGAAGAAGATTCTCTGAGGTTTGGGTTCAGAGTTTATGAAGAGTGGTGGTTCCCCAGGCTAGCAGCATCAGCATTACCTGGGAACTTGAGAGAAATGCACATTCTTGGCTTCACCCTAGGCCTTTGGAATCAGAAGCTGTGTGGGTAGGACCCAGCAATAAGTTGTTTAATGAGCCCTCCAGGTGATTCTGATGCATCCACAAGTTTAAGGTGGTTCTTTTGTGCACCTACGGGTAATTCAGCCTGGGTGATATGAGTATCCCAAAGAGTAGAGGTTGGCATTCTTTCATCATGTGGTGTCTGTGTCTGAATATTTGTGAATTTCATAGCAAATCTCTAGAATCTTTAAAACATATTTGAGTCATACATCAAGTCTAAATAATTTTCTCAGGTGGAAAAATTAAAAGAAAGGCTTTGAAATTTCCTGGCTTTTAAACAGAATCTATTTAAGGGAGCAGACAGAGAACATCCTTTAGAATCCAAAAGGAATGCATTTAATTAATAGCTCAGCTTTATTATAGCTAATAAGCTAGTTATGTTTCCCCTGTCTGGCAAGGGATAATTGCCTTTTAATATTTTTCTTCCCTGTGTTGTAAAACACTCAAAAGAATATACATGATAACAACTTCAGCGTGCTGGAGCTGACTTGACGGGCTAGGGTGAACTGATTGTGTACATCTTTTTCTATCTCTGCCTCCTATGGTGTCATATGGGTAGCTCAAAATCTCCAATAACGGGAGTATTTACACCATGGAAATCAGCAAATGTTATACATCAGAGCTGCTTTTTTTTTTTTTTTTTTTTTCTGACACAGGGTCTTGCTTTGCTGCTCAGGCTGGAGTGCAGTGGCATGATCACAGCTCACTGCAGCCTCTACCTCCTGGGCTCAAGCAACCCTCCCATCTCAGCCTCCCAAAGTGCTGGGATTACAGGCATGAGGCATGAGCAGCTGTGCCTAGGCTGCCCTTTTTTTCTTTTTTTTTTTAATTTAAACTGTCAACTGTTAAACATTTGCCATCACACCACTGAAAATGTCTGAAAGAATGCTCATTGAAGCATAGAGAAAAACAGGAGGGATAAGCAATTATCTATAGGGCACCATTGAATTAGAAAGGACAGTTATGCAAGTATTAAAAAAGAATCAGGTACATCATTGAAGGACATTATTGTCAAGTGAGAACAATTTGCTGGATAACGTGCATAGTATGATACTGCTTTTTGTACATTCTTTTTAAAAGACGTAATGCTCTTGCACACAGTATAGTATAGTGTACACATAACTTTCAAATGGAAACTGGGCCACAAGATTCTATAGTGGACTAGGCTAGCATGATTTTTCATGGTGCAACAGAAATAGTGCAGGCTTGGGAGGAGATCAACCAACACTTAAGTCCCTTCCTAGCAGAATGACACTGGTCAAGTTGTTTAACCTTCCTGGGCCACAGTTTCCTCATTTGTTAAATAAGGATTCTGATACCCTTTCCTTAAAGTTATTATGAGACTTAAATTGGAAACCATCTCACCTGGTGCTGAGTAAGTTAATAGAAAAATATTAGTGATTTTTTTCCCCCTCTGGGAGCCCAGTAGTTGCAGCAAGGCAAGCATGCAATGGGTGTAATCCTGGGTTGATGACCCATGCCCAAGACATGACAGAAAGTCAGGGGCCATGGGTCAGGGAGAAGGGGATGCCCTGTGGTGGTTAATTATGG
Organism: Pan paniscus; assembly: GCF_029289425.2. Classification (NCBI taxonomy): domain Eukaryota; kingdom Metazoa; phylum Chordata; class Mammalia; order Primates; family Hominidae; genus Pan; species Pan paniscus. Next base: position 29,369,415 of record NC_073255.2, on the reverse strand, counting down.
AGTCTAGGGCTCAGAGGGTGCTAATGAGCTAGGTGAGTGACAGATCCAGAGAGTTTTACAGGTGGTATGGGTAAAAGGAGGGTGGAGGTAATGCACACACATGGACTAGGGAAACAAGACCTCAGAGGGCGATGCAGCCCAGGAGCTCATCATGATTTAGGGGCTGGTCTGAGAGATTGAGGCTGCAGTGAGTCATGTTCATGCCGCTGCACTCCAGCCTGAGTGACAGAGCGTGACCCTGCCTCAAAAAAATAAAATAAAAAATAAATAGGGTCTGGGTCTTGTCTTCAATCCTGAAGGTCCAGGAACTTGATTTTGTCAAGGTACCCAGCGGCCATCAGACCCTGAGGATGGGTTCATTGGCTGCTATAGCAGTTGATAGTAAATCACTAAAAACCCAATTTAAAATTGTTTGAACAGGCAATGTTATTAGCTGATACATCTGAAAATGCAGCAGTTGGTGTCTGCAAGGGACCTTATTGTTGCCTGCCTACTGTCCAGTCCATCTATCCTCATTGTGTAGCTGCAGTGCAGGTTAAGGAACTGGCCAGGCTCTGAGGGTCAGTCTTGACTAATTTAAGTCAATCATGATAATCTCCCTGCTTTTCCCTCCCCTTTGAGCGTGATTGTTTAAGGGATGGGTGAACCTATGTCAATTTGGGCTAATGTGATATGAAGGATCACACTCATTTTTGAGAATCAGAACCATGGAGATCCAATCCCTTCCACTGGATGTGATGGAGGAAGTGAGTAGCCCTGATTGTTGTCAATGTTAGCTAATAAGTACAAGGATGAGAGAGTTGGGATGAGGCACTCTGGATAGTAGAGCAAAGCAAAGAACCTGCCTTCTGATGACATCACTGAGCTGCTGAATCAATTGACCTGAAGCCTGTTCTACCACTGGAATTTCTACTTTGCAATGCAAACGTTTACACACTACTGAAGATAGTTAGGTTTTCTGTCCCCTGCTGCTGAGATCATCCTGGCTGATACATGTGGGCTTCGGACTGGGTTTGGTCCAGGGTCTGGCTTGTGACCCATAAATCATCGTCTCACTCTGCTCTACTCTGTGTGTCTGCTTCATTCTCAGACCAAAGTAGCTGTATGAGTGTTAGCTATATTAGTCAAGGTTCTCCAGAGAAACAGAACCAAGAGTAGAGAGAAAGGGTTAGAGAGAGCAAGAGAGAAAGAGAGAGATATATTTATTTTAAGGAATTGGCTTATGAAATCATAGGGGCTAGCAAGTCGAAAATCTGCAGGGCAGGCCAGTAGGCTGAGGATCCAGTAAAGAGTTCATGCTGCAGTCTTGTCTGGAGGCCGCCTGCAAGCTGGCATCCCTCTTCCTCAGGGAACCCCACTCTTTTTCTCTTATGGCCTTCAACTGATTGGATGAGGTCCACCCATATTATGGAGAGTAATCTACTTTACTCAAAGTAAATCAAATATTTAAAATCCCTTCAGCAGCATCTAGACTGATATTTGACCAAGCATTGGAGCATTATAGCCTAGTGACGTTGGCACTTAAAGTTAAGCATCAAAATAGCTAACCGGCTTCCCGTGATGTCCAGGAGCAACATGCTTCCTCTTTCATCCTCAGGAATAGAAATCATTTCTGTTCCAGTTTTCTAGGCAAGACTTTTGAGTTTCACTCAGATTAGATTGGGTTAGGTCGTGTGCCAAAATCTGAAACCATCCATGTGGCTGTGGTGTAATGTGATTATTGGCTAAAAACAATCAGGGGCTGCCTGGAGCTGGAAGTGGGGTCAGTTAGCCAAAAAGCACAAGGACAGGTAACTGATTGGAAAAGTTTTACTGACTGGAGGGGGACATGGGAGATGGATGTTAGATAAACAACCACAAGTGTTGGCTATCCTGACCAAACACAATGGATATGGATTTGTCAGTGATAGTGCCAACTTAATCATGGAAAAAATACAAATGTCAACCAGACTCAAAAGTTTGTGTCAGCTAATCAGTACATTTTATGTTCATAGACAAGATTCACAGGAAGCCAAATTGTGATCAGAAAGTTGTTTGGTAAGCATGGAATCCAATTTAATACAATTTACAGCAAACAAATATTAATTGAATGTCTACTAGGCAGGATGAAATTAACAGCTGGTGCCATCAAGTTGCAGTAGACTAATATGCTTATTTATACCATTAGGCTGCACCTACAAGTCTGGACACTAGTGCTGAAGACACACTGCTAAAATGTTCACTTTCTGTTCCTAGCGTTTGGCCCTAGGCTGCCAAGACCTTATAGCAGTGCAGTCTTTCTTCAGACTGAGTGTAATAAAATGGAAAAGATTTAAACTTTTTTGTTTTGCAATTACCTTCCTTGATTAGAATTTGAAGGACTCAGCCATCCCTTACACATTTCAAAACCATAATATCAAATTGTAGGGGTACTTTGTTGCCCTGAAGAAATTCCTCTCTGTGATTGTTACAACCATCAGCTTCCCAGCCCAGACTACACACAGCGCCCAGGGTGACTTTCTTGTCTTTTAAGCCAAAACTCTTTAAAAAAATTTTTTTTTAAAAAAAACAGCTTTATTGAGGTATAATGGATATTCCAAAGACTGCACATATAGTATTTAATGCATACAATTTGATGAGTTTGAATATATGCATATACCCATGAAATTATCACCATAATCAAGGTAATAAACATATCCATCACCTCCAAAAGTTTCTTTGTGCCTCACCCCACTTTGTGGTAAGAACCGAGATGGAATAGGAACTTTTTATAGGGGCCTGCTGGGCCCCCCAAGCACAGAAATAGAGAAAAACCTTGAGTTTCGTTAAGGAAAATTGCAGGCATTTAACTAGCCTTGAGAAGTAAATGAGTAACCCAATAGGCAAGAAGGTAATAATACCTTAAAACAATAGTCAAAGAAGTTAGAGCCATAAAATATTTGGTCCCCTAGAGAAAGATAACATCTTAACACGTGTCCCTGAGTTGTTCTTTAGAAACCCGAACTCTTACCTAATGGAAGATGCCTTCTGCTGGCACATAGACCTCAGATAAGAGGGAGCTGAAGACTGAACTCTGACTGCCTCTTTGATCAGAATTTATTCCCCAGGGGCCTGGAGGAATTCACGTCCACCAGCCAGAGCTCAACATTTCTTTCTGCTGACCCATGTTTTTACACAAAGCTTTGTTTCTGTAACCAATCGCAAATCAGAAAATCTTTGAATCCACCTTTGACCTGTGGGTCCCTGCTTTGAGATGTCCTGCATTTTCAGGCCAAATGAATGTATGGCCTCCATGTATTGATTTATGACTTTGCCTGTAACCTCTGTCTCCCCACATTTAAAAACCCTTACCCCTAAGCCACTAGAAAGTTCTGCCCAATCCTCCTTGCTTGGTGCCCTGCAATAAATGTCTCACTTTCTCTCACTGCAAATTCTACTATTCTCTACAAAGTTTGGCTTTGCTGCACCAGGTGGGCAGACCCAAGTTTAGTTTGGTAACCAAACACTTAACCCTTTAACAAAAATTTAAGGGATGGACCCCTTTTAACAAAAATTTTAAGTGCATAACACAGTACTGTTAACTATAGACACTTATGTTATACAGGAGATCTCTAGAACCCATTGATCTTGCATAAATGAAACTTTATCCCCATTGAAAAGCTCCTAATCTCCCTGCAATCCCCACCAGTTCCTGGCAACAATCATTCTACTTTCCGCTTCTATGTGTTTGATTATTTTAGATACCTTATGTAAGTAGAATCATGCAGTATCTGTCCTCCTGTGGCTGGTATTTACTTGGCATACCATCATCCAAGTTCATCCGTGGTATTTCATATGGCAGGATTTCCTTCTTTTTTAAGGCTAAATAATATTCTATTGTATGTATATACCACATTTTCTTATCCATCCACCTTTCAATGGACATTTAGGATGCCTCCATCTTTCGGCTACTGTGAATGATGCTGCGTTAAACATGGAAGTGCATAAATCTCTTCAAGATCTTAGTTCTTAGTGACTGCAGTTCTTTTGGGTATATACCCAGAGGTGAGATTGCTAGGTCGTATGATAACTCTAATTTTTTGTGAAACCTCTATATTGTTTTTCACAGTGACTGCAGCATTTTACATTTCTGCCAACAGTGTACAAAGGTTCCAATTCTTCTACAGCCTCGCTAACTCTTATCTTTTGTTTTTTTGGTAATAGTCATCCCAACATCTATGACATGATATTGTAGTTTTGATTTACATTTCCCTGTCCAGAGTCATTTTTTAAAAACAAAATCAGATTCTGTCATTCTTTTCTTTAAAGCCTTTCAATGGCCTCCTGTTATCCTTGGTATAAAATTCAAACACTTGCATGTGACCTACAGGCCCTTCATTTCCTTTAACTTGCCCCTCACGGCCTGACCATAGGCCTCATATTTGTGTTACTTTCTTATCTCTTGGCCTTTGTACATAATATTTTCATGCCTAGAATGCTTCTTTTTTTTTTTTTTAGGCAGAGTCTCACTCTGTCACTTACACTGGAGTGCAGTGGCATGATCTCAGCTCACTGCAACCTCTGCATCCCTGGTTCAAGTGATTCCCCTGCCTCAGCCTCCTGAGTAGCTGGGATGACAGGCTCCCACCACCACACCCAGCTAATTTTCTATTTTTAGTAGAGGTGGGGTTTCGCCATGTTGGCCAGGCTGATCTTGAACTCCTGACCTCAGGTGATCTGCCCACCTCGGCCTCCCAAAGTGCTGGGATTATAGGCGTGAACCACTGTGCCAGGCCAAATACTTCTTTTTCTTCCTTTGTTTAACTGTTTGTCATCTTTCAGGTGCCTGTCTCTTAATTGTCTCTTCCTCCAGGAAGCCTCTCTCACCATCCTGTCCCCCCCAACCCCTCTGCCCCCTATTATTTATCCCTGCTATGCTTTTCCTTGCCCATAGACCCATAGATCCCCCAGATCTCCTCCCTGGCACTCATCACTTGTTCTCCTCTAGACTATAAGCTTCTTGAAGGCAGGGGCATGTCTCTATTGCTTACATGTTATCCTCAGGGTCCAACTTGGTACCACCTCAAAAAGATATTCAGTAATTATCTGTGGAACAGCAAAGCAAGTGTTGAAGAAGAGAAGAATGACTCATGATTACTGATATATTTATTAAGAACCTGTTCTGGATAAGGTGTTGTGCTAGGCCACTGGGGATATGGAAGTGTTAGATTAGGGTCCCATGGATAACCGAGTCAGAGAAACATACAATTCACAAAGTCACAGAGCCTCTGTTAAAGATCAAGTAGATAATGTAGGTCAGGATTTCCCAGCCTTACCACTACCGACATTTTGGAATGGTATTTCCTGTGCATTGTTAAGCTGTTCAGCAGCATCCCTGGCCTTTACCCACCAGGTGCCAGGAGCATCCCTACCCCCAGCCACCTCCAGCTGTAATGCCAAAATGTCTCCAGACACTGCCAAATGTCCCCTGGGCAGCACAGTCACCCCTAGTTGAGAACCCCTAAGGTAGACACTGATAATCTGTGGCCTGGAGCATGGATGGAGACCTCAGAGTTGGGGCAGAAGCTTGAGACTCACAAAGTCCAGAGAATGGCTCTGCTGTCTGGTTCATGGGAAGCCAAGAGTATAAAGGAAGCAAATAAATAGAAAGCCTGGAGAATGTGATAGCTGAGTAATATGGAAGAAGGAGTGGGTCAGAGAGGAAGAAAATAAGCCAGTGTTCAAACCTCAGTGTGGTTGGGACAAGTTACTTAATTTCATGAAATCTCAATTTCTTCATCTGTAAAAGTGGAATAGTAATTATATCCACTTCGTAGAAATAGAGTAAGGATTAGATGAGGTAATATATGCAGGTGCTTCATATGGTTATTGGTTTTGAGCAAGTGTAATAAATGTTAGCTACTATTATTAGACTTTAAAAGAAATGATAGGGGAGATAATCAAACTTGAAAGTTTTAATATTTAATTCTCTATCTCCCTTATCATTTATCTCAAAGCTTAATAATTAAAAATTAAATTAAAAATTAGAACTCAGGATAAAAAATGAAATTATACTTTAAGTCTAAATAAGTTTAATAAAACTTAGTAAATTATTATCACAGAGAAAATACATTAGCATAAAAATCACATAGCTATAAAAACCAATTATGTGAAAAAAAAAGGGTTTCCAAAGTGAATGGTGCATTAAATATTTGGCTTCTCCTTTCTTGCTTTTGATCTAGAACATGTAGGTTCCAAAAGTTCCAGGAAATAGGCTGTTTAGGCTTGCTTTCATTTTCAAGGTAGCTCTGTGCCTAGTGTATTTTATAGGATCACTAACAGCAATTATGAAGAAGGTTGTAAAATGATGCTGCTGGGGATGTCAGTCTTCTGAGCTCTGGGGGGCTGGCTTTTCTCAAGTATCTCTGTGGCTTCTGTAGCCCTTAGGACGCTTACCTACTTGCATGAGGTAGCTCTGCAAATGTGTATTGAATTAAATTGAATTGCCTTAATGAACTTCAAACAAAGCTTCAGGTGACTTTGAATTAAACCAGACCAGTTCCTCCTACCTCTTGAGGCTCATCACCAGTGGAAGAGAACACACTTCACATCTGCTCAGAAAGCAAAAAGCCTGCTGACTTAGACACGTCTTGTTTTGTGCTTCCATAGCAAGTTAAAAATCCATCTCCCAACAGTCCTGTGATTCATTTGCTCCACTGTGTTGTTAAATGAATTTTGCAGTTGTGATGTGTATTGTTTGTTTGTAATTTCAAGGTAAAACAAAGAATGCCATTGTATTATTAAATACAAGAAAAGAAACCTACATACAGGATTGCTAAACACACACACACACACACACACACACACACACACGCACGCACATGACAACTTGAAAAATGTCTCGAGCGATGAACTATATTTTCAGGATTTTTTTTTTTTTTTTTTTTTTTTTTGACACGGAGTCTCACTCTATCACCAGGCTGGAGTGCAGTGGCGTGATCTCGGCTCACTGCAACCTCCGCCTCCTGGGTTCAAGCGATTATCCTGCCTCGGCCTCCCGAGTAGCTGGGACTACAGGCACGTGCCACCACACCCGGCTAATTTTTGTATTTTTAGTAGAGGCGGGGTTTCACCATGTTGGCCAGGATGGTCTTGATCTCCTGGCTTTGTGATCTGGCCGCCTCGGCCTCCCAAAGTGCTGGTATTACAGGCGTGAGCCACCGTGCCAGGCCAGGATTTGGTTTAAAGAGCTGCTAAAACCCTCTCCTTTATAAGAAGGCCCGAAATACCAAGTTGGGATTTTTATCGCAGCATTTTCTGAATCAACTCAAGCTCTGTGGATGAGTCAGTAAGTTTCTATTATGGGCTTCATAAAAATTCAATGCAGTCATGTAAACAATGAAATTTTTTTTTTAAATAAAAAGCAAATAAACAGTACTTTGATTGACTGCTAATTGCCTTGTAGAGGTTGGGTAATTGCCTCCTCTTGGATTTCCCAAGGGTCTTTTATCCTTAAGACTGTTATTTTCAAGCAGAAAAATCCATCATATTTTTGAAATTCATAGCTGAGAGAAAGAGAAAGAGGTTTTCAGAGGTTTCTAATTATGGCACTTAGAATACAGTCATGTTTTCTTTTTTCCTTCAAGGTTTACCACCTTGACTTTTCTCTCTGCTATTGACTTTGACTTCCCTATAGCCCAAATCAACTTTAGAGTCAGGAGTCAACAGCCATTTACTATTTATTTGTTTATTTTTTTTAGTGAAAGCCCATGAATCATTCCTTAAGTAGTCTGCCTTTCAGGAGGAATGTTGATTTCTTTCACCAACTGCGACCATCCCAGCTCATTTTTCTTTCATCTGCCTCCCAACAATGACAGACGAGATTGCAGGGGCTTTCAGACATGCTGATGACAAACAGCCAGAGACAGGTGACAATGAGCACCAGTCTTGGGGTAGTTTGTCACTGAGAGTTTGGAATTATTAAGCTCCAATTTACTCAGGAGTGAAATGAAATTTGTAGAGGGTGCTTTGGAATAGGATGAAAGGTCTTTAACTTCCACTGTGCTCTTCTAGAGAAAGCAGGGCCACTCATTTGGAGGAGAGGCTGCCAGGAAAAAGAACTGAAAAAAGGCAGAAAAGCCCAGAGTATTTAATAAATATTATATTATTCGATACACTGAATATTCTTATTGGGCATGAGGTATAGAGAACTCCATCTCTGATGGATATGCCACCCAGGGGCAAACAGACCCTGACACATGGGAAGTATTCACTATTTGCTGAATGAATGAATAAATGAATGAGTAGCTGAACTTGGCTGTGGCAAAATCCATCCAGTTCACCTGCTCTTAACCATAATATCAAGACACAGTGATGTGTTATGATGAGTTATAAAATATATAGCAACTAGTTGGTTAATAATTATAAAACAGGGTTCTGAAATTCTTTTTCTTTTTTTTTTAAAGAAATCAGAACTGATTCAAGTTTATATCTATAGTGACGTTGCTTCACGTTTTTCCATTCTGATATGATTTCTTTTGATAGTTACTGATGTCTGTTATAGTTGTGATTAAAAATGTGCAACTCGTGATCATAGCAACTTCTGTTTATTTTTTAATTTTACCCATGAATAAATTTTTAAGGCAAGGGTAGGTAAAGGGCATATGTAAAATACATCTATATTTGCACTGCATGAGAGTAAGAATGATGCTCTGCACTTATCTGTTAATAATAACACAACAGTTATGGTCATAGAATCAAAAGAGATTTTACTTGCATGGTACAAGTAAAAATTGCAATATTATTCATATTAATAAGATTAAAATTTATATTTTGTTTTCTATTTTTAACAACAGAAATACAAAATTTCTTTATATTTGTTCTTTAGTGATATTCACTGACTTTATCAATATTAACTTTGGAGTGGAGGTCTAGAAAGAAATTGTCTTTAAAAATGTTCAGTTAAACAGTTAGATTAGCCGTCTGTATTATTGGATGCCTTTAGATGACTGTTTATTACTCATATAAAAGCATATTAATAGATGCCATGTTCAAAATAAAAATGTGTGGCCCTATTTGCTTTATCATAAAATTGTGTCAAAAATTGGGGATATCCCAAATGCTGTGTTTATTATGCTTAGCTCATCACATCGTATCTATCAGAGTGGGAAACAAAGGATTAAAGGATCCCAAGGGGCAGCAAAGTCTGCTAATTAAAAACACAAGGACAGGAACAGAAAACCAAGCACTGCATGTTCTTACTCATAAGTGGGAGTTGAAGAACAACACATGGACACAGGAGGGGGACATCACACACCGGGGCCTGTTGGGGTGTCGGGGGCTAGGAGAGGGATAGCATTAGGAGAACTACCTAATGTAGATGACGGGTTGATGGGTGCAGCAAACCACCATGGCACCTGTATACCTATGTAACAAGCCTGCACGTTCTGCACATGTATCCCAGAACTTAAAGTAAAAAATAAATAAATAAAAGAAAGAAAAACACAGGTTTTGGTGCTAGACTGCATTAAAATTTGGCTTTGCCACTTGCTGGCTGTGTGGCCTTGGGCAAGTTACACAGCCTCTCTGTTTCTTAGTTTCTGTATCTGTAAAATGGGATTAAGAATATACCAATACATGCAAAGTACCTAGAACAGATGTGGCATGTAGCAGGCATTCAGTACACATAAAAAATAACTACCTAAGTCTCTATCATTTGACATTCATTTTTAGTCATCTTTATTGTGGACTTTTGTTTTTCTTTCTTTTTTCTTTTCTTTTTTGTCCCTCTGAGGGCTTTTTAAAAGCATGCAGCAACAAAAGTCAGTTTATAAACTCAATATTGCTGACAGACTCTGTGATGTAGGGCTTCTATGTCTACTCAGCTCCACAGAAATGTTTTCTTTTCCTAATTCAACACCATGGGTGTGTGCTTTTGGTAGCATAAAGTACAACTTGTATACCTTCTCACTCCATGAATCTTTTCTGCTGTGGGTCTGAATCAAGTGTTTTGATTCTTCAGCAAAAAAAGAAAATGGAATAACATGTTTTCAGCCTCAATTTCTTTTCTCTTAAAACAGCTCTGAATGCCTCACTTTCATCCTTGCAGGAACATCAAATTCTCGGCAAATGAAGAAAAAAGAATTATGTTTGTAGCTTCTTATTATGTAGCCAAATTGATTTTAATTTTTGGTTGGCAAGGGTAGTGGTCCCAAGAGATTGTGCAACTTGCTATGTTGGAACTGAATCCATAATGGGGGGGATTCATTTTCATCTTGGAGTTTTTGGCACTCGGGCTATCATTCTGCGAGAACAAACAATTCAGCATTTGTCTTGGCGAAGACAGGATAGCAGTGTGAGGGAAGTCGCCTTCCATTTAGAACAGACCCCAAGCTGAACGCGAGCATCTCACACAAACAAATACAGAAAGTGCTGTCCACAGATGTTGATCCTGCTTGAGACCACCTCCTGCCAGGCTGCAGTGCCTCGGCAGGCAGACATTTCTCCAGCTTTCTCTGGAGCTGATATTTAGGAGAAAGAGGCAGAGTGGTTTGGAAACCCCTATAACATAAGATTCTGTTCTACTTGAGCTTGTCTCACAGTGATTTGAAAATTAAAACATCCTACCTAGAAAGGGATTTTTGTGCCATGTGGATTTTTAGTTCCCTGAAGTGCTTGGTGTAACTACCAAAAAATCAATATCCCCTAGCTGAGTTGTATGAGCATAAAGCCATGAGGAATGCTGCCCACATTGTCCTTCCTAGAGGTGATGCCACAGTCAGGCTCTACCCAGCCACTCCTCAGCTGTATTATTCTGTGTTCAGTTCTCACGATCCCGGCTGGTGAGTAGCGTTTATTAGATGGCACTTGCAGGCACATGCAAATCCACCTCCACTGGGCTGGGGCTTTTCAAAAACAAAATTGCTTGTGATCCTGAGGGCCCTCCCTCAGTATGCTGATCCATAGACAGAAACAGGACAGATAGCCGGGCGCAGCGGCTCACGCCTGTAATCCCAGCACTTTAGGAGGCCGAGGTGGGCAGATCACCAGGTCAGGAGATCAAGGCCATCCTGGCAAACAAGGTGAAACCCTGTCTCTACTAAAAATACAAAAAAATTAGCTGGGTGTAGGTGGTGCATGCCTGTAGTCCCAGCTACTTGGGAGGCTGAGGCAGGAGAATGGCATACAACCCGGGAGGCGGAGTTTGCAGTGAGCCGAGATCGCGCCACTGCACTCCAGCCTGGGAGACAGAGCAAGACTGTCTCAAAAAAAAAAAAAGAAAGAAAGAAAGAAAAAAAAAAGAAACAGGACAGATTTGGCCACAGCCACAAGAATGTAAATGCTGATGTTCATTTTTGAGTGTATCTGATCCTTCTTCTTTGACAGAGCTGTCACCAGAGGGTCCAGTCCAGTTTGAGCTCATTCTTTGAAAACCATGGCAGCCTCTCAGCAGCCCCATCTTGCAGTCTTCTACCTCCTGAGAATGCAGAAAAGCAATTTGGAGCTTATCATGCCGTTTCTCTTGCACCACAGCCCCGGCAGGCTGTTGAACAGGAATTCTTCATCTAGCTGGGCTCATTTGCAAACATCATGTTATTCTCTGCATACCATCTTGTTTTCATCAGAACTTTTTAGAAACTACATTGTTTGCATCCAAGTCTACATGTACCTCCTATATTAAGAATGTCTTAATTTTTCTTCATTTATATTAAACATTGCTAATTTATTTCCAAAATAGAATAAGATCTAAGGCTGTTTAGAAATGGTTATTTAGTTCTTGAGCTTAGAGACACAAACACTGGCAGAACCTTGACCCAAAGTGTCCCTGTTCACAGAGGGGCTCTCAGCTGAGATGTGAAGCTTCTGTCACCTGGGCTGCCTGTCTGGTGGAAAAGCAAAGATGTCAGCCAAGGCTTTAAAATGCTGCTGTCATCGTTATACCATAATATTGAGTTTGTCCATGTACCTTGGCAGGTATAGGAAGAAGATATTTCCAGACCAGTCTATTCCAAAGTCATTAAAATATTTCACCCTAAAAAATACATTTTTGGGGCTTGTCACTATGGTTGGTACCTGTTGTCAAATACTTAATAACACAGAAGATGTGTGCTCATGGCTTGATCTTTCGGTAAAATTCCTAGACATTTTTCATGTCCTGGGTCTCCAACAGGTTTCAAGCAGGATTGTAATTCAGACAATTGTGGCACAGTTTTTGACAAAGAAAAACTGGTTCAATTCTACATGCGCACGGCTATTACCTTCATCTGGAAGTTACGTCTCTCCTGCTTTGCTATGAAATGAAATGGATTCTGCACAATATTACAGCTAGAAGCTTAAGAAGCTAATAACCTGTTGCCACACCAAAGTATTTTAGAATGATGAACCACAAAAAGGATAAAATTGGACCAACTTCAGACCTGTTTCCAAATAATAAGCAAGGTTTTATGAATCGCTCTCTGTGAGGAACCCAGCCCCAAAAGAGTGTGTTTGGGGTTTCGATGAGCAGTTAGGTCTTGAGTTTTGTATATTTTAAGACACAAGAATATTTTAAATAACAGATGGTTTTACTGAAAGATGTTTTGAATCCTGGCTGGGCTGGAGGGAGAACCACAGGGTTGAGGCATCAAACATCCAATCTTTCAGCACAAAAACAACTTTCAAAAATTATGCCATTTGTGAATGTCACTTAAAGTGTTTAAGGGACTTAGAGGTTAAAAAAAATCAGCCAGCCAGCTTGTTGTTCCTTCTTTTATTTTTTCCCCCTTTGTAATCTTCTCAGGCCTTGAACAACACAGAGATATGCACAAACAGGCCACGAGGAAGTCACTTGTATTTGTTCTCTTGCCTCAGGTGCTGTTTAAAGGAGCATTTTGGAGTTAGCCTTCTGACACCAAAGTGAACTCCAACCGGATTTAGGTGCCTTAGGTCACAGCAGTGGCCTTCTGGAAAGCTCATGTGTAACAGATGCTTTCCTTTTTCAAATGCCATTGCTCTTCCCTCCCCCAACCCCTCAGCTATATACCCAGGGGATTGTCAAGTAATTTCAATACTTTTTTTTTTTTTGAGATGGAGTCTCTCTCTGTTGCCCAGGCTGGAGTGCAGTGGCACTATCTGGGCTCACTGCAACCTCTGCCTCCCAGGTTCAAGTGATTCTCCCGCCTCAGCTTCTTGAGTAGCTGGGATTACAGGTTTGTGCCACCATGTCTGGCTAATTTTTGTATTTTCAGTACAGATAGGGTTTCACCATGTTGGTCAGGCTGGTCTGGAACTCCTGTCCTCAGGTGATCCACCCGCCTCAGCCTCCCAAAGTGCTGGGGTTACAGGTGTGAGCCACCATGCCTGGCCCAATTTTAAGACTTTTAGGAGAGGAAGAACTGCAAAAGAGAATATAGTCTCCCACAGAGAGGCAATATAATTTAGAGAACCTCCAAATTCAGAATCTTAGATTATAATTCTGGCTCTGACAATGACTTGTGAAAACCGAGGAAAGGAACTCAATTTCTTTCTGTTAGCCTTCTAACATGGGGGCAAGTACTAAATTGGATGACAAGTTTTATGACCTACAGTGTGATGGCTAATAAATGGCATTTCGACATTTGATGTTACTTCCATAATAATCCCCAGCCTGCATTTAACGCTGTGCAAGGGGATGAGACTGAGGACATGGGCCCAATGACAGTTTAAGAAAAGGCAATTTCTATGAAAAGCAAGTGCAAAGTGTGCCTCCCAAACAGGATTGCCAGATAAAATACAGGTCACCCAGTTAAATTTGAATTTCACATAATAACAGTTTTTTATTTTTAGTATAAGATAAGCATGCCTCAGAGATGGCGTAAAACACAGTTACCTTGAAAAAATATTTTTGTTTACCTAGAATCCAAATTTAACTGGGTATCCTGGATGTTTGCTTGTTGGCTAAATCTGGCAAGCCTACTCTAAAACAGAAGTATGACTCAAAAGGTGATAGGTGGAAGATGTTAGACACCAGGAGGCTCTCAGGTCAGAGAATTATTCTCAGGTGGAAAGTCTTGAGACTGGTTTGGGGGTGAGTTCCTAGAACAATTAGGACAACTGAGGCCTTGCTGTCCAGTTTGTGCTTTTAAACCGATGTCAGATTCAGTTCTTCTCATGTTCTCTCGCCTCTTCCTGCCCTACTGAAGTGGCCTCGTTGTCCGGGGTAAATACCCGAGGTTTGTTGCCTCATGCCAAGGAAATCAAGGACACGGACACATGTGGAGTGAGGTTAAGAGCAGAGGTTTAATAGGCAAAAGAAAGAGGAAGGAGAACAGCTCTCTCTCCTTGAGAGAGAGGGGTGCCTGAGTGGGACTTCTGGCCCATGGCGAGTGCACAGGGTTTTATAGACAGGCTTGAGGAGGCAGTGTCTGATTTACGTAGGGCCCAAAGATTGACTGGGCCAGGTATGCCGTTTACATAGTGCACAAGGAAGCCGGCCACCCCACCCTAATCTTTTATTATGCAAATGGAGTCTCTGCTTGGCCGGTGCTATGTTGCCTGCTCCTTACTGTGCATGCGGTTGACAAGGAAAGGGGAAGATGGGGCCGCCATATTGGACATGCGTGGCCCCCAGGTAGCCCTTTCCTATTAGCACAGCTGCTGGCATTCACCCATGCAAGTGCAGCTCGATTTTACAAGCTGCTCTTTGTTAGAAAACAAAATGATTTTGGGGCTGCTTTTCATTAAAAGGAAAACCTTACTAAGGACTTCCTTACCCTTACTATCTGCCTAAATAATTTCTTCTTAACTCCTATAGCACTTACTCAGAAAATGAATTAAAGTGAATTACTTCTCAGAAAACTTGTCGACTCAACCTTCATTCTACAAACATTTCACAGAGTGTGTACCATGTGAAACACTCTGCTGGTTGCTGAGGAGTAGGACAAGATGGGCATGGCCTCTGCCTTCATGGAGCACCTACTCAGGGAGTGCTAAGATCCCTTTGCACCTGGAGCTCTATCTGTCTCCTGGATTCAAACTCCAAACCACTCCCTTGTTTCCTACCTGCAATTTAGTATTATACCCACTAAGTACAAATTGGGTTCTACAGGTACAAGAGAAATAAAGATAAATAAAATGTAGTTCTTGAATGCAAGGAGCTTATGATGAAATGAGGCCCTTAGGCCAACAGCTACTGTATAGAAAAAGGTGGGCTACGGTAAGAACAATGAAAGGGACAGAGTGGAGCAGGGATCTTAAAAAATAATCATTGCATTAGTCTGTGGGCACTGAAAGGTTTCCTATAGCAATCCAACATGGGCTTGAGGAATGCCAAGCTATTCTCTCATAACTCTGGAATTTAGAATCATCAAGTTATGGAATCTTAGAATTGGAAGTGTCCTTAGACGTCTACATATCCAAAAATTCTTTCTTTGGCCTCTGCTGAGCCTCATTTGGCTTTTGCTTGAATTCTTCTCACATCTTCCCAAGAAGTCCATTCCATTGATAGAAAACTAATTGTTAGAAATAACATTTCAAAACAGCTCAGTTGAAACCTGCTGTCTCTAAGCTTCCGTCATTGATTCTATACCTGCTGTTTTCCCTACTTACCACTTTAATCAAATACCTGAATGAAGATACAGAATAGCTTACTGATTTTTCCCATGATAGATGTATAGGAGTGATGGCAAACACTACAAATAACTTAAAAAAATTCAAAACTAATAAGTGAAGATGTAATAGTAATATATGTAAAATCCTGCATTTAGATTCAAAACCATCAATTATAGAATGGGAGAGAATTGGCTTGGTAGAAGCGCCTGTGAAAGCAACCTAAGAGTTCAAATTAATTCTTAATTTAATATGAGCCAACAATATGATGTGACTGTCTAAAAAGCTAATAATCTTGGGCTGCACAGCTAGAACAGTGCCAAGATCATGGAAAGTAATAGCCCCAATATATTCTGCCTTGGTCAAATTATATTTATATGCTGTTTTCAACTTTGCATGCTACATTTTAAGAGGTGTATAGATACAAATGCTACCACTATTACATCTAGCAATAAGGGCATCTGCCCTGGTCACAGGTTTTAGAGGGCTCTACGTATGACAAACATCGATAGAGAAATACTTTTTTTCTTTATGTTTTATAGATTTTTTTGAAAATTTGATAACTGATTGATCAAATGGAAATTTTGGTAAAGGGACACATGTGGGAACTGGACCCTACTCCAGCCTCACAGGAGGATGGAGGATGCTGGGATGAGCACATTATGGGGTACTTAGTGGGTAACGATATGGGGGGTGGCAGGGAAGTGCTGGGTAGAGAGCCCTGGTAAGGGCTCCACCCGTGGGCCTGTGCCCACGGACCTAAGTGGGGAAAAGCATTCCTGTTTTTGTGCTCAAAAAGTTGCTTTTTGGCCCACCATGCCCTCCATCCTGTGCTCATATAAACCTGAGACCTTAAGCAAGCACAGACACAAGTGGCTGAACATTGAGAAGAGCAGAGGAACACATCAGCAGACACCAGCAGACGCCGGCAGACACTGGCAGACCAGCAACAGTGGAACAACACAGACGCCCAAGAAAGTTAGGCCGGGGATGGTTGGAGAAGAGTCTGGCCACTGGGTGGCCAAACTCCAGGGGAACACCACCTTCCCACTCCATACCCCTTCCAGCTCCCCATATATCTCCCCATCTATCTGCCACCTCCACCACACAATAAAACCTTGCACCCAGCCTTTCAGCCCACATGTGATCTGATTCTTCTGGTACACTGGGCAAGAACTCAGGCTGTCACACTGGCCGCCTGTCCTTGTGATAAGGCAGAGGGTCTATTAAGCTGACTAACACAAGCCATCTGCAGATGGTATAGCTGAAAGAGCGTACTGTAACACGTGCCCACTTGGGCTTCAGGAGTCCTAGATGCTGCTGTGGGGCCAGAGCCCAAAAGCACTCTCCATGGCCTCTGCACCTGCCCATCTGCATGCTCCCCCTAGGGTTTGAGCAGCCAGGCGGGAAGCTAGCCACACCCCTGTCACATGCCCTGTGAGAGAGATAAGGAAACGCCCCCATCTCAGTACAACGGGGTAGTAGTTAGAAGAAAATCATAGCCTCTGTCTAGAAATCTGGCAAAGAGCTGGGCTGCTGTGTTTAATGTTGGCCACCCCAAATACCCCAGAGTAGGTGTCTGGGCAGGCTGGGTTTCTCAGCTGACTGCACTTTTTTGAGGAGTAATTTTGGGAAGCCTTTGAACTGCTTCTGTTGGAAAAGCAAGGCAGCCAAGGGAATTAGCCTGGGGCTCTCTATGGTGATAATGACCAGATGACCAGGCTTGTCCCTATCCTAGTGCCCGCCCTGGGCTCCTGGGCCCAGGAGCAGTTTCCATCTTGCTCCTATCCCAGCATATCAGTGCTCCCATCCAGGAAAGAGGATGGCTTTTTTAGCCTTTGCATTTCAAGGGTGATTCTCTGGGATGGCTATGGGGCCTTGGGTGGAAACATGAGCTGGGCATGAGCCAAGCTCGACTTATAACTTCTAAATATTTAGACATACGATTAAGTGGCCTCCATTTATATTCTACTCAGCCTATAAGTGTCAGATAAAACATTACAATTTCTCTAGTTTACAGGAAGAAGATTCCCTCTATTAAGGTTATATTAATGACCTCAAACAAAGGACTTGACCATCTGTATCCCTACCCTTCTTTTTTTCTTTTTTTCACAATTGAGTCATTCTATGTAAAATACCTTACATACAGTAAGTGCTCAAAAATATTAGTTTTTTTCCCCTTTAACTTTCTTTTGTTCCCATCTTCCATGTACAACTACAAATATCAGCATTTTTCACAAGCTTCACCTTGATCTGAGCTCTGAAATTCTATTCACACAGGATCTTTTGTGTTTAGCCTTGATTCTGAGCCCCTTCTTCTAGTTTTTGCATGTCTTTTAAAAATAAGGACTACTTCCAAACTCTTGGATATCCACAGTGGTTTCCATAGATATTTCCCCCTTTCTTTCTCATCTAGAGTGTGTGCATGTGTGCCTGAGAGAGAGAGAGAAAGAGAGAGAGAATGAGAATGAAGGCAGGATTTTACTCCCTCAAATCCCCCTCTCTTTCTGAGACCTGTTATTTCCTTTTAGAGTCTCAAATCCTGGGTTTCATTATAAAACTTCCACATCTATCTTTTCTTTAGCCATTTGGAAAACAATTTAAAATATCAGTGCGCATATTTGAGTATGTTTTCCTTTGTATCAGGGTTCTCTGATTTTAGGTTATAGAAACAGACTCTGACACAATAAAAAAAATGTTGACTGAAAGAATCCCTGAGGGTTCACAGATTTAAGGAGGAAGGATACCCCCGACCTTGAGAAGAGCAGTACTCAGACCAGCTCTTGGAATTTTAAAGAAATACTTGGTTATTGAGTGACTTGGCTCCAACTGCCTACTGTCTCTGCTCAGTGTGCTGGTTCCATGAAGCGAGACTCTGATTGGGCAGTGTGATCAAGAGGAGTGAAGACCTGTAATTGGCAGCCCCTGTAGAACCTCAGAGGGCTTGGATAGGGCAGGTCCCTATGGAAAGGAATGCCAAGGGAGCAAATCCACACATACCCATCTCACATACTGAGCAATGTTTGAGATTATTGTTGAGGTCTCCATCACTTCAGTATTAAAAGTGTTCAGATTGAAGGCTAGAAAAATACATTTCTTTCATGAGCATTTGCTATCTGCTGTAAACTTCTCTGCCTCGCTTAAATATTTAAGACTTAGTTGAGGAAAGGAATACGAAGAATGGGAGAAAGAACAGGTTTGCCAAGTGTTGGGGGTGGGGAGAGAGGTTGGTGAGTGACTTTGGATCTGTTTAAAATGTCTTTGGGGCATGCAGGCAGGGCTGTCCAACACCCAACTGGAAATATGGATCTTGAGCTCACGATAAGAATCAGGACTAAGACAATAGACTTGGAAGATAACTACATACTATTCATTCCATCTTTTAACTAGATACCCAAGAGCTATTATTAAATACCTACTTCATATCAGACACCATCCGGGGCTTGAATCACAAAGTCAAATAAGTCAAGGGGGGGCAATTTTAAAGAAGCATTTGGGAGACAATAGAGAAATAAATTAATAATTGTGATAAAGCATCTACTAGGGCAATGTTTGAGGTTTGTCAAAGATGCCAGGGGAATACAAAGGAGGGACACTGACAGTGGTTCCTGATCCTCTGCTCTCACTTGCATTGATAGAATATATTCATACCCTTGACTCTGCTTTGATAGTAGAATCTGTCCCTATCCTGGGCCCATCCTGTGCCCCCTGCCCCACCTCTAGCCAGCCCCTTGAATGGTCTTTACCATTCTGTAGCCTCTCATAGTCCTGGAACTGACAATAAAATACCTTAGATGTAGAGATTTGGGCTAAAGATGACCTAATGATAATAAAGATATTTCGTTAAAAACATATTAAGAATATGCAGACATAGCCTGAAAAAGGCTATGTAAGATAGTATCTATTATTTTTTATAATTCTGTTCATTTCTTAACTTTCCATAGTCAACCCCTTCTTTTTCAGCCCAATTAACTACTATGGCAGCATAGGTATACTTAAAAAAAAAATTCAGTGATCTAACTAGAATTACAATTTTAGTTGCACTATTTAACTTCATTAGGGTGCTGGAACAGAAGATCTAGAATAGAAATAATTCAGAATCCATTTTTAATTTTCTTTGCTACCAAATCTTTTTGAATGCTTATTTGTTCATTAGTTTTAAACACTTGTTCTGAACAGAGAG
The DNA here is from genome assembly GCF_029289425.2 of Pan paniscus. NCBI lineage: Eukaryota > Metazoa > Chordata > Mammalia > Primates > Hominidae > Pan > Pan paniscus. Next base: position 29,349,710 of record NC_073255.2, on the reverse strand, counting down.
TACACCATAATGTTTTTGCAAAAAGTACTGACATCCTTTTTAGTACTAATGCTTAATCTGCATTATTTTTTCTGTTTAATTACATTGTATAAAAATTTACTATGCATTAGTCTTAAAAATGTTAATGGGTGTTTCATAATAGTCTGCTTTTTCCAATTATATAAAGTACCCCTTTCTTGGCCTTAATACTTTATTATATTTTAGCAGAATGCTTGATGTTTTGAAAAGGTACTTAAATATTTATGTATAAAGGTTTATTTATCAGTTTCTGGGGTAAATTTCAGTCTTAAAGTTCATGTACCTCTCGAAGTGAAGATGTCAAAATTAACCCATCAGCTTTAAAGGCAATTTTTAATGTCTTATCTTTCCTAGTCTACTATTTGTGGGGAGTCTGGACAATTGGGAATGAGAGTGAGAGACTGGGAGAAGAATCAAGGTATCATGCTGCCTCAGTGACCACAAGTTCACATCAACCTACAAAGGTCCTTAGGAGAATGAGCTCTGTCCAGGCATTACACTATCAATATAGGGAGGCAGTGTGGAGCCTGGGATATGAATGGCTCATGTACTCTGGTATTCATCCACATCAGCACAGGCGTCTATACGATCCTGCCCTTCTGAAGACCAGTAGCTCCTTATCATCCTTTTTTCCCCCTTAACTGCATTTCCATGGGTTTCCAATGTTTATCCTCTCCTTTAACATCCAACTCCATCTAAGCTTATTTCTCTGTTTTATACCAAGACTGTCTTATTTGTATAATGTCTTCCTTTGATCATGCCTGTTCTCCCAGAATCTTGCTGATCCAGACGTACTTAAAAAATTAGAGATTTTAAATTGTAAAATACACATAACATAATATTTAGCATTCTAACCACTTTGAAGTATACAGTTCAGTAGTATTAAGTACATTCACACTGCTGTGCAACCAATCTCCAGAACTGTTTTTATCTTGCAAAACCAAAATCCTACACCCATTAAACAACAACTCCCAGCCCACTCCTCCTCCTGGTTTCTGACAACCAACATTCTACTTTCTGTTTCTATAAGTTTGACTCTTTTAGATACCTCATATGAGTGGAATCATACAATATTTGTCCTTCCGTGTGTGGCTTATTTCACTTAGCATAACGTCCTGTGGCTTCATCCATGTTTAGGCATGTGGCAGAACTTCCTTCCTTTTAAGACTAATATTTCACTGTATGGATATATCATATTTTGTTTACCTATTCATCTGTTGATGGACATTTGGGTTGCTTCCATTCTTTGGCTGTTGTGAAGAAAATGCTGTTCTGAACATGGGTGTAAAATCTCTTTTCCAGACCAGACTCATTCTTTTTGATGACACATACTTATCTATTTTTAAAAAAGCTTTCGTCATGGAAAATTTCAAATGTGTGAAAAAGTAGAGAGAATAGGATAATGAACTTCAGAATACCTGTCACTCAGCTTCAACAATTATCAACTTGGAGCTTATGGTCATATTGCACCTACATCCCTAACCATAATGTCTACTCTGGGTTATTTTGAAGCAAGCTCCACACATCATATAATTTCATCTGCTAATATTTTACAATGTATCTCTAAAAGAGATAAAGGATAATAATTTTAAAAGATAAAGGATAATACTATTTCTACATTTAAAAATTTAACAATAGTTCCTCATTATCAATACCTACATAGTTTCAGAGTATCCCAATTGTCTTAAGAATTTTTAAATAGTTAATTTGTTTGGATCAGAATCTAAATAAAATCCATGCGTTGTTATTATAAGTGTACAGATTAGTTTATATGTCTCTTGGGTCTTCTTTAATCTATAGGTTTCTCCTCTAACTCCTTTTCCTTTTCCTGGAAATTTCCTTAAATAAGATGTAAAATAATTTTTTGTAGAGTTTCCCAAACTTTGGATTTTGCTTATTGTTTCCCTGTGGTTTATTTAACATTGACCTCTGCTCCCTAAATTCTTATCAATTGGTAGGTAAATTTAGATACTTGATCAGATTTAGATTCTTTTTTTTGTTTTGTTTTTTTGGCAGGACTAACTTATGTTGTGTTTTTCCATAGGATGATATATAATATCTGGTTGCTTCTTTTTTATGATTATTATAAACTAGATCAATTCACTAGATGTTGCAAAATGGGAATATTCTAATTCTAACATTTCTTCTTCTTCATTATTAGCTAAAATAGTTCCATAACAATAATGCCTTCTCAATTATTTAATTTTCCTGAGGTATAGTTCTTATAGAAAAGTAGGAGCAATGCTTAATTATTTTCATTTACCTACCAGTTTTCAAAGCAATGAATTGGCTCCTGAGCATCCTCCAAAAGTGAACAATAAGATTTTTCTTCTTTCAGTATAATATGAACTCAGTGATTTAAAATGTACGTGATGTATTTGAATTCATTGCACTTATTTTTTTATTGAGGTTGGCTGCTTTGACATGACCCTGATAGCCATTGATAGATTCTGAGCTATCTGTTCTGACAAAATACTTTAGACTCATCCTGTACTTTTCAATCCCAGGCTTGGTTACAGTCATATCTGCAAAAAACCTTGATTCCCTTATTGGGAGATGGCATTTAAAGATCACAGTCTGATTACTCAGGGAGCTCATTGCCACTGGATTACTGTAGTTTCTAGGTCTTTTTAGTGTGACAGGGCTAGGAAACGTGTTTTTCATTTTAAAGATAAAATATATCATGAATTTGTATTGGTACTTGGAATTCAATGTAGAGCTATAGTGTTTTCACTTAACCTCATGAATCTTTTTTTTTTTTTTTTTTTTTTTTGAGATGGAGTCTCACTCTGTCACTCAGGCTAGAGTGCAGTGGTGCAATCCCGGCTCACTGCCACCTCCACCTCCCAGGTTCAAGTGATTCTCCTGCCTCAGCCTCCCAATTAGCTGGGATTACAGGCGCCCACCACTACACCTGGCTAATTTTTGTATTTTTAGTAGAGAAGTGGTTTCACTATGTTAGCCAGGCTGGTCTCGAACTCCTGACCTCAATGATCTGCCTGCCTCGGCCTCCCAAAGTGCTGGGATTACAGGTGTGAGCCACCTCATGAATCTTATATCTGTATTTCCTTTACCAGAAAAAAAATTTCTTGTTCTCAATTATACTAGTATAATTACTCTTAAAAAAAAAACACTCCACAATACACATATAACAATTTCAGAATAGGAATACTAACACTAGCGCCAATAATAAGAATACTGGAAACAGTTTCATATTTTATTTTTGCAATTATTTTTGTCAGTAGGGTATATTTCGCTAAGGATGTATACAATTAAAGTTACTGTGTTTAAAACTACTTGGAAAATTTCCTCTCTGTGTGGTTTACTTTTATTTATGGGAATTGGGTTTTTAAAATTTGTTTTGTAATTACCTAAAATATTTACATAGTCCAAAAATCAAATCAACAAAGCAGGGTCTATTTTTTAAAGTCTAACTTCTATCCACATTATTTTGGAGTGACTTACAGGTATTCATTTTTATTAATGGTTTACTTTAAACCTAGTGCTTATTTATTTTACTGATTGACTACATTCAATTTCTATCAAGAAGCTACAACATGAGAAATATTCTCAAATGTAGGATATTTGATATTTATACCTTTGGCATTGCTAAGCTCTAAGATGTGGTTCTAGCAATCGATGTGAAACAAGGAGAGAGGCTGATATGGATGCAGAAGAGTGAGAAAGGGAGAGACCTGTATGAGATGAGGTTGGTGGGGGCAGATCATAAGAGGAACTCAGATTTTGCCTAGTAAAACTGGGATCATTACTATTAATGAAACCCCATATGAATCCACAAACTTGTGGGGTTTGAAGAACTATGATTACAGATGGAATCTGCTTGGACTTCAGCAAGGATGTTGGCTCTACCGCATGTTAAGTCTATCAGTGCTGAATCTGAATGCCATGGAGTTGATTCAGAACTGGTTAAAAGATCAGCTCGACAGACAGGTAAAGTCAGCCTTCTGAAGCATGCCTGTGTGGCAAAGATGACATGAGGAGAGGGTCTCAGACTCAGGAAAGTGACAGGCAATGAGCAGGGAGCATTGTCTCTTGCTGTCACAAGTGGTCTGCTCACACACTCTCCACCATTTTGTGCGTGATTGCTGCTACATTCACACGAAGGTGGGCAGGAAGACAGTGGTACCTGCTCTTTTTCCATTCTTCCATATCCTAGATTAGAGATGGCCAGTGCACTGACATTTTTCAAAGTGTCATGTCCCTTAAAGTAGAGGTTGATAGTAATGTTTAGCCCTAGTGGGTATAGAACAAATTCTCATCAACTTGTGCCTGAATCATTCAATTAACTTAAGCGTATATTGAATGTTCATTAGTGCTAGACTCTATGCTAGGCTCTGATGATGTAGCAATGAGTAAATCACAGCCTCCATGCTTTTGGAGTTAATAGTTTAGTGATAGGAGGCTAGTGCAAACAATAATCACATCTGAACAATGTAGTAAGTCCTATGATAGGTCATTCACAAACTGCTCTGGGGAGTTTGGAGGTGGGACTCCAACCCAGCTCAGGGGGAAGGGGAGGCTTCCTGAAGCAGAGGATGCCTAGACTTCCTCCAGCTGATACTTAGACTCTGGTGGAGGCTGAGGGTGGAGGGAGGAGTCTGTGGAGGGACCATGGTGCAGAAATGGGTCACCTGGGCAGGGTAGGGAGAGCACAAGAGTGACACGCAGTGAATGTGCAAGAAGCTCCTGAGGGTGAGGTAGAAAGTGGCCAAGGCCCAGACCAGACACGACAGTAAGGAGCCCTTCCTGGAAAGTCTTAAATACCATCCTAATGCGCTTGGACTTTATTCTGGGGCTGTCAATAAGCCACTTAAGTAAGGGCTTTAAAAAATGCAGAAGTATTAGGAATGAAGGGGACATGGTACATATGAGAAATATCTGTTTATTATAATTTTGTAACCAGAAAAAAAAAACCTTTTCTTTATACAAAATTCAAACATTACTAAACTATGTAACATGAAACGTGAAATTTCACTGCATAAATCATTAATGGTTTTGTTACTATTCTAATTTGATTCATTCTGAAAGTAACATTATTACCTTTTGGAACTTTGTGTTTTTTTTAATTTTTTAATATGTTTTGGACAATTTTATTTTTTTTCCATATATCTACCTTGTTTTTTCAACAGTGACCTATATTCCATTATTTGAAGGACATATTTTTTGTCTATTTGTCTATTGCTGGATATTCTCAACTTTTCTTTTCTTTTCTCTTTTTTGAGATGGAATTTCGCTCTTGTGGCCCAGGCTGGAGTGCAATGGTGTGATCTCAGCTCACTGCAACCTCCACCTCCCAGATTCAAGGGATTCTCCTGCCTCAGCCTCCTAAGTAGCTGGGATTACAGGTGCGTGCCACTACGCCTGGCTAATATTTGTATTTTTAGTAGAGATGGGGTTTCACCATGTTGGTCAGGCTGGTCTCGAATTCCTGACCTCAAGTGATCCACCCGCCCTGGCCTCCCAAAGTGCTGGGATTACAGGTGTGAGCCACTATGCCCGGCCTGAACTTTTCTTTCTTTTTATTTTGTTAAATCAAAGTAATGTATATACAGTTGTCCCTAGGTATCTGTGGAGAAGTGGTTCCAGGAACTCACTTAAATATGAAAATTTACAGATGCTCAAGTCCCTGATATAAATGGCATAGTATTTGCATATAACCTATGCACATCCCCCCATATATTTTAAATCATCTCTAGATTACTTATAATACCCAATATAATGGAAATGCTATGTAAATACTTGTTATGCTATATTGTTTAGAAAACAATGAAAAGGAAAAAGTCTGTGTATGTTCAGTATAATCTTTTTCCCAAATATTTGCGGTCTGCAGTTGGTTGAATTCACGAATGTGGAACCTGCTGATATGGAGGGCCAACTGTATATACTTTAAGAAGGCAAATAAAATAGTACTACTGGGCTTACGATGAGAAACAGGAGTTGCCCCTCCCATTTCTTCTCACCCCTGTTACCCTCTTCTTTGATGCAACGCCTGCCTACTCTTTTGATTATTTTCTTTAAGTCCCGTTTCTTTATTTTTCATTTTTAGAAAATGAAACATACAAAAGGTCATATCCTAAAATAGAAGATGAGAATTAGCCTCCCTTAGATACCTTTTCTCCCCCCTACCCCCACATACACAAAACACTTTTTAAAAATTCCATCATTCCAGTATAGTTATATCCATGTTTTCAATTAAGTCAATATTCCATGTTGACAGTATCATAATTATGATTATGGAATTATTAGTCAGAGTTGAGCCATGTATATATATGTATTTTTTTTTCTGTAAAGCAGCCACTTAATTAACCCCCAAAATTTTACCAAACTGTTATAACATCTCCTGGTACATTCAAACACCTTACACCTTCTAGCAGTTTCCCTTTCTTTTTGACAACATCCCTCCAAGAGTCCTCTATCATCCTGCTCCACTTAGACAGGTTCCTGCCTGGGCTGGCTGAACACCTGTTGCCTTGGAACTTTCTTCCCCATTATCTTGGGTATTTCTTTCTTCTGCTTCCTGTCTTGGGTGTCCCTGTATCCGGGTTACCATGTCTTCCTTTCTTTGGTTTACCCCCTTGTTTTGGTATAGCACATCTTCCAGTAGCTTCCTGAGAACATCTTAAGGCATTTCATAATATTTTTAGGACAGAGAATTCACAGACTTGATGATTGATTGGACATAGAGCAATGAGAGAAGAAGGAATAAGAAATGAACCCCAAGCTTTTGTATGAGACATCTAAATGGCTAAGTGCACAGGAATTGGAGTAGGTTTGAGAGAAGAGTAAATCTACCAAATACACTGATTTGCCTGGGATATCTGGGTGCAGCAGCTAGCAGATACCTATCTGAATTTCAGGAAAGCTGTCAGCAATGAAGATCCTGACATCTTTCTTGAAATGGAAATTGTAGTTATCCATCTAGATGCGGTTGTTAAACTATGAGAATAAATGAGATTGGTTGGAAAAAGGACATAGAACAAGGGCAAGAATGTGCAAAGGATAATCAATTATATATGAATATTTAAAGGGTAAGCCAGGGCCAGGGAATGAACCCATGAAGAAATCTGTGAAGAAACCTCAGAGAGGTGGGAGGACCAGGAAAAATTAGAGCCAATGAACAAAACAGAGACAGGTTATAAGAATGTGTAATGTATAATAGAATTTAAAGAAGAAGTGGGTTTATTAAAAATAATACAATACAGCCGAGCGCAGTGGCTCATGCCTGTAATCCCAGCACTTTGGGAGGTTGAGGCGGGTGGGTCACAAGGTCAGGAGTTCGAGACCAGCCTGGCCAACACGGTGAAACCCTGCCTTTACTAAAAATTCAAAAATTAGCCAGGCATGGTGGTGCACGCCTGTAATCCCAGCTACTCAGGAGGCTGAGGCAGGAGAATCACTTGAACCCAGGAGTTGGAGGTCTCAGTGAGCCAAGATCGTGCCATTGCATTCTAGCTTGGGCCACAGAGCAAGACTCTGTCTCAAAAATAATAATAATAATAATAATACAATACAGATGGCAAAAGGATAAATGCATAAAAGTGTTTACTGAAATATTGTTTAGAATAGTAAAAACTGGAAACAAACTTTTAACATTCATCCTTTGGAGAACTTGTAATATAAATAATGCTATGGACTCATTAGAGGACAACGCCCCTATCAAAAGTTACACAGGCTTATGCTTATGCTTATTGGCATTTATATTTATTGTTTAGGAAAAGCAATGCAAGTCACTGCAAGAAATGAGTATTATATGATGCAATTTATGTAAATCTCTATGCACAGAGCCATCTGCTTGTGCATGTATGCATAGACTAGAAAGATGTTTGGAAGAATGTTCACCAAAGTGTTAATGGTGATTATCTTTGGAAGAGGAGATTTGGGTACGTTTTACTTGCTTCTTTGCATTTTAAGTATTGTTTAAATTTGTTACAATAATTATGTAATAAAAAAGAGCTATTTTTAAAGGATAAATGTTAATGATGTTAAATACTGCAGAGAGATTGAGTAGTTAAATGCTGTGAAGTGGGAACAGAAGAGAAGTTTGAAGGAGCTGAGGAGTGAATGGGATATGAAGATAACAAAATGCCAAAGATCTTTCTAGAAGCATGAGATGGGAGGGTGAGAGATAGAGAGATAGGTGGAGGATTAGACAATGCCTTTATTCCTTCATTTCTCCCTTTCTCCTCTTTTAATTCATTCTGAACACTATGGCCAGATAAATTCCCCAAATATCCCATTATCTTGTCACTCCCATGCAGGACTCCAGCAGCTCCCATCCAAGGAAGCTGGAATTGCCCAGGTGCCTTTCAGAGGCCTCAATAATCTGAATTCACTCACTGTTCCACATATTAACTTGCTTTTTCATTCAAACCAATTTTCCTTTAAAAATTTAAACATATGTTTACTGAGCATGTACTATAGGCCAGGCACACTTGAAATCACTAGGTAGATAAGGACATTATGGTCTCTGCCATCATTGTAGTCACAAAGCAGTGAGGATGGCAGACTTACATACAGCTAGTACTAGTATAGAGTAATAGGGGCTGTAACTGACCTATGTGCTAATTGTTTACCCATCCATATGGACAATAGAGATAGATCATATTTGCACCTGCTGTTACTTCTGCACTTCATCTCATCACCTCTTCATTCTTTTTGAACGCCTAAATCCTCCTAACCTTTCACATCATAGATCAAGTCTAAACCTGATAGGTTTCTTCTTATGACCTGCATGACACTTGCTTTTTTATTATTCCTCTAGGTGTTTGATTGTATAATACCTTCCAGTGTTAGTGAACTACTTATAAGTATGAACTACCACTTCACCAAGATGAGATAACCATGAGCTTTGAAAGCTGTCACAGTACCTAGCACAGGGTTAAACAGGTAGCAAGTACAATTAAATGCCTGCTGAAATTTATCAGGAAACTTCCCTCCCAAGCTATCTAATATATTTAAATAAAATAAAAAATTTCAAAGGTGGTATATTTGAAAGCAACCTAATACAATTTGCACGGTGAAAAGGACCACTTTAGACAGAGGAAACAGCTGTGCAAAGACAAAAAGGTACAAACATTTCAATTCTGAGGGTTGGGGGAGTGCAGGTGACAAGACAGGGGTGGTTGCTAAGACTTCAGACAGATGGAATTTTTAAATGATGAGAACAATTTAGAGAAAGAAATAGATGATAGAACCCAATCAAGATAGCATATGCAATAAATAAAATCCAAACTTAGTCATTATGCAAGACAGGGAATGAAAGCTCAATTATTATTCAAGACTATAAAAGCACAAGTCTGTTCTAAGTATGAGGTGATATTATGAGCCTGCAGTTTAAAAGACTATTGCAATAATAAGTATGTAAACAGAATTATGACTTCGCAAAGGCTGGGAAATCATCTTTGTACTGTAGGTGATACAACTGACGCCTTTACTAGGAAGTCACATCTAATTTTTAATCTTAACATTTAAAAAGGAATGTGTGAACATCACAGAGCCCTGTTTCCCAAATTTCACTCCATTGAACATTAGGTCAGGAGGATGTTAATGGATATTCCATTTTTAACATGGTCTAATGAAACTGGGAAATATTGTTTTAGAAGATCCTGAAATCTTTTGATTAAAATGATGTGAAGATCCTATGAATAGAGTTTAGAAGAGAAGGGACTTTTTTCAGGAGTAAAATAAACCTGAGGGGAGGACAAGTGGCTGTAATAAGTAGTAGGAGGGTTATTATAAGCTGGGCACATTGCAGCTGCTTTTATCTCTATAAAGTCAGAAATTGATATATTGCAGCAAGAGAAAGATGGGTTAGAAATGGACTGCCTGGTGAGGGTGTGAGAAGGAAATATTAAATTATTATTGCAAGAGATCATATAATCTTCAACTTTGCACAAATGACAGGAAAGACAGAGAACCATTTAAGGATGATTTATGTGTCCCACTGCCTGGAGCTGCCAGGCAGGTGACCCTCTGAATTTATTTCTCACTCTAGAATTCCATGAGTCTAGTACTGCGGACCCTAAGATGAGGGATATGACCAGAAGAACGTCTAGTTCCAGCTCCACTCCTGTCACTGACCTACTGAACCACCCTTAAAGTGATTATCATGATTTCTCATGGTATCCTGCAGGAATTTCCCTAGGATTAATTACACAATGCTTGTAAGGTACTTTGAGCTTCATAGAGTAAGACACCAAAAATACTTACAGTAATAGGTCAAATCATATGAAATTGCTGGTATTTGATTATTTGTGACCTATAAAAACGGCAATTTCAAATGGTCTAACCTAATAAAATTCATCATTCATCGAGCCTGCTATGTGACAGGGATGGGCTGGTTTGGGGATTTGAAGATGATTAAGACATGATACCTGCCTTCAGGGAGCTCGCAGACCAGTGAGGGAAACAGGCACTTGAGGAAAACACTGCAGTGCAGTTGGACAAGGGCCACAGTCGAGGGGCCACAAGATGCTGTGGATAGAAAAGGAAGCCAGCTATTCTCCTGGACCAGAAGAGCAAGGCCAGAAAGAGGCAAGCAAAGGGTGGCTTTGTAGAGATTGGGATATTCATTTAGGCTGGATTTTGAAGGTTGAGTAATTTACTAAGTGGGAAGGACCATTCTAAACAGAGGAAACAGCTGTGCAAAGACAAAGAAGTATGAAAAAACCTTTCCGGAGGAAAAAAATCATTTAAATATTAAATAATATTAAGATGAGGAGACATTAGTTGAACCCTCTGTAAGTAATTCCTATTAGAATGTCCTTTTATTTAATATTACTTCATTAGTATTTATCATAGGTTGTCCATGCTTAACAGGGCTTGTGCAAGTTTTTCTGAATGGCTGCAGCACAGAATGCTTTTCAGCAGGAAAAAGAGATGAGGCTGGACACATTGCTGGCAGCCAGGTTGAGAAAAAGCCTGTGTTCAGCAACGAGGAGAAGGGTCTCCATTCAGTGGGTGCTGGGGAGGCACTAGGTAGAGTGGCGACATGATCAGATTTGCATTTTGGAAAAGAAAGTCCATAGTGGTGGTTTTACGGAGGAAGGACCAAAAGCAGGTGCCAGCAGAGGCAAGGGCAGGAGCTGGGGAGCAGTGAAGAGGAGAGAATCCTGGCAAGCAGCTAAGTTTAAGGGACAAGAGCAGTTTAGGAGGCAGAAGAAGAACTGAAGAGAGTCCAGGGAGAAAGTGGCTTCAAGAAACTGAAATAAGTTCAGTGAGATAAAAACTCAACACTATCCCTGGGATCTGGAAGTTGCTCATTGGTGAGAGCAAGAGCAGTTCTGCTGGAAAGGACAGAAGTCAGATTTCTGTGGGTCAAAGAACAAATGGGAGGTAAGGAGCTGCCAGCAATGAATATGGAAGTAATTTTAAAGAAGGTTAGCTGGAAAGGAAAGAGGAGAGGTGGGACGGTTAGAGGGAGTTGCAGAATAGAAGGGAGACACGGTTGTCCTTTGTGTTTGTTTTGGAGGAGTAGAGAGTCTTGAGCAAGTGTGAAGTTGAGGGAGAGAAGCCAGGGTAAAGGGAGGGACCAGGCTAGGGGGCACAGAGAGGGAAGGAGGCAATGATTTCAAACGCCCAGCGAGGTTCCTTCTTCCAGAGCAGGGGGAAATAGGCAGGCCTGGATGCAGTTCTAGATAAGTTTGATGGTGAGGCTGAGAAGAGAAAGATTTAACATGTCTTGACTTCATCTTTTCTGTGGGATGGGAGGCAAGGTGGAGAATAGATGGGTTGGGTTGAGGGTGGAATAGGGCAGCTTCCCGGGAGCACTGGGGATGTGGGTTGGCTGCCGAGAGGTGACCAGAGCAAGGCAAGATTTGCCAAGCAGCACTGCAAGCTCAGCAGAAGCTGGAAACCACAAACTGTGGGGACTGTAATTTAGATGTTTGTATTATTTTTTTCCAAGCAGTGTTCGGCAGCATGGATGCAGGAGATTAGAAGGGCGAATTTGGGGAAGGCTCTCTTGAGGTGGTGGGTGTAGTGAGAGTTAGGGTTACTGAGAGGGAATGGTTAAATAGACAAGCCATCATGGTATGATTCTGGGTATGTAGGAGAGGCAGTGGAACCCCCCCACCAGAGAACTGATTGGCCTGGGAGTGATGGATGGGTTCAGGATACATGAGACAGAGATGAACCGCTGGGCTCAGTGGTTCACACCTGTAATCCCAGCACTTTGGGAGGCCAAGATGGGCAGATCTCTTGAGTCCAGGAGTTCAAGGCCAGCCTGGGCAACATGGTGAAATCCTGTCTGTACAAAAAATACAAAAATTAGCCGGGCGTGGTGTGTGCCTGTAGTCCCAACTACTCGGGAGGCTGAGGCGGGAGGATCACCTGAACCCAGGAGGCGGAAGTTGCAGTGAGCTGAGATCACACCACTGCTCTCTAGCCTGGGTAGCAGAGTGAGATTCTGTCTCGAAAAAAAAAAAGGCCAGGCACGGTGGCTCATGCCTGTAATCCCAGCACTTTGGGAGGCTGAGGTGGGCGGATCACGAGGTCAAGAGATCGAGACCATCCTGGCCAACATGGTGAAACCCTGTCTTTACTAAAAATACAAAAAATTAGCTGGGCGTGGTGGCGGGTGCCTGTAGTCCCAGCTACTCGGGAGGCTAAGGCAGGAAAATAGCATGAACCTGGGAGGTGGAGGTTGCAGTGAGCCGAGATCGCGCCACTGCACTCCAGCCTGGTGGCAGAGCAAGACTCTGTCTCAAAAAAAAAAAAAAAAAGAAGACTGATCTTATGAGGTCTCATGGGCTCCACAGGCAAGTGCAATGAGAGCAAATAGAGACAGGGTGTTAACCACATAAGGGGATAAGATTGGGGTGTGGCCGATCAGAGTTCAAGGTCTCAAAGATGGAGTTGGTTTGGGGTCATAAACAAGATCCCAGTGTGGCCAGAAGAGTGGATTGCTCAAGTGGGGCCTAGATGAAGGTGAATGGAGCAGAGTGGATTAAGAAACTTTCAAGCAAGAGTGAGAGATGGGTATTCCACAAAAATGCTTCCTTGCTTGGGACAGCAGGAGAGTTAGAGTAGGTAGAGATTATGAGTCAGGTGCCAAAATGTCCCTTAGAAAAATATACTCGTAAAGTTCAGTTTCTCTTTGGGCATAATCTTCAGCCAATTGGTTTCATGTGCCATCATCTCCTACTGTGGTATTGATTTCCTTTCCCTTCCTTGCAGTAGGATTTGGGAAGATTCTTCTTTGATAAGGCGGGCTATTGCTTGCCTTCCTCTCTGTCTCAGTCTCCCTCTGGTTTCTCCATCATTTGCTGCCTTCCAAAGCTGTTGGATGGTTCATTAACTGCCTTCTGTTCTTGCCAATCATTTACCTGCCCAAGTAGCTGATTTCAATAGTCATAGAAATTTCCTTCCCTAGATGAGTGGACATTTCAGACCCCAGATTTTGTTGCTCTTTTCCCAGCATCCTTCACCTCCCTGAGTTCCGAGGTTTCTAAATCATTCTGCCCCCACACTCGAGGAAGTTATTTGTTTGCCAACCCATTCTGTTTTGCCAAAGCTGCTTGATAAGTTCAACATGAACAGCTTGAAATTGATTTGTCATCAATATAACGTATTAAACTCTTAACTCACAGAGCAACAGTGCAGTTTTCCACAATATATTTTTTAGAGGTGGTAATATTCAGAACATCAAGCTTTAGGATATTCCTGTGGACAAGTGCTGAATAACTACTTTAGCTCCACTGTCAGTCACAGCCCGCCCCACAGTGGGAACCATAAAGCTATATCAAGTTAAAAGTTCTGGAGACTGTAGTCTGGGATCATGAAAACACAGTTTCGCTTCCTTTTGTGTAACTAATGCAGGGCCTCTTTCTGGGCTTCACAATGCCCCCCTCTGAAGTGAGTCAGCATTTCTGTGTTTGCTTAACTTCTAAGGTTACTGAAGCACTGAGGGGGACATAGTTGGTCCAAAGTCATGCTGCAGGGATCATGGCAGGTTAAAATCAGACCAAGAACTTGTTTCCACTAGGCAGGACTCCTTGAACCCTGCCGCATCTACTGGAAGCAGTTATGTTGATAGAAGTCCTGCACTTCTGTCTTTAACTAGTCCACTGGCAACTGTGATTCTAAGTCCCTGTGTGGAATTAGTTCAGGCCCTTGTATGAAGTTCAGACTGCAGTTTGAAGGGATTCTGACAGTTTCTGCCAAATACAATACTTAGATCTAGGAGTGAGAAAAACGATGCAAGATGGCAGGGATATAAAGTGGAGACTGAAATAGGTCTGCTCTGTGCCTGTGCTTTCCAACTGGCAGTCATACTGCACAGTCTTTTTTCCCTCTGGAAAATTTGTCTAAGTCCAATATAATTTTTCCCTTGAAACAATGAGATTGGATATCCAAGATGCAAGTAGATCCATGTGCACTGTTATTATTAATCTCCAGAAACTCTCCATGTTCCAGTATGCCAGGATACAGAGCCAGGGAGGAAGGGTGGTTTCGGATTAATAGCATTCTAAATTTATCGTACGTTTTCTTAGCTTCTTTTCCTTAAACATAATTTCGAAGAGACAGAAATCCAAAATAGTGGATGTGGTCTTTTGTTGCTTACAGCGTGTCACTTTTCTACATGTAAAAATTGTAGTCCACTGTCACTAACAATTAATCATAAAATTATCCATAGACATCACAAACAGTAAACTCACAGTGAATGTACTTGGTTAGCAGTTTAGGATCTTAGAACTGAAAGGGACTTTAGAAATAACCTAGACCAACCTCCTACTCAATTTGTGCTGCAGCCTCCCTGATGAGATCTCTAACTCCGTGGTTCTCAAACTTTGCTGAATATTGGAATCATGTACGGGAGGTTTTAAAGATCTTAACGCTAGGGCTCCACCTCAGATCATCTAAGTAAGAATTTCTGGGGGTGAGACCAAGGCATCAGACTTTCTTAAAACTTCCCAGGGGATTATAATGAGCACCAAAGTCCTGACCAGTGACTTCGCTTCTGCTCGGCTGTGCTCTGTGGTGAAGTCCTGCTTTGTGGGGTTGGTTGTACACTGATAGACAGTCCTTCCTAATAGAACTAATAGGAATTAATGCTTCTCTGGAAGCCACATAGAACCAATCAGCTCCCTCCCTCACTGAAGCTCTTTGAAGATTTGAAGGCAGTAGTAAACAATTTGCAACATACTAAACTATTTCCTTACTATGGCCAAAAATACCAATGAAAATGAAACTCTTGGACACACTACTTCGTAGTGTGGGTTTTAATCCACTATTTGGCCATTATCCTATCCCGGTTTTATTGTTTTGACTCCTTGATGAAGTAATTGGGGACAACTGTCAAGAAGTTCTCTGGAAGTTAACGCCAGCGGATTTCTGAAGCGCCAACATGAGCTGTGTTTTGGTCCTTCCCATCAGCTGTCGAGTTCCCAGTGGCCTAGTTCTTCCTGTCCCTGGGTCCTGCACTGCCTACCTCCTCTCCTTGGCTGTCTCACTTGTCTCTGTTCTCCCATTATCTGTGTTTGAGCCTGGGTGATGGCCAGGTCTGCAGAAGAGCGGCAGAAGGAAGAAAACAGAAGAGGATGTCACAGTCATGCCCCAACACAGAGACTCAGCCACTGAGTCCCTGAGGTCTGATCTAGCACCGTGTGTTAAAAGGCTAAATCCTGGAGTCATAGCTTTTGGTTGTAAGCCCTGGCTCCCCTACTCACTGCAGGGGGAACCCTGGGCAACACCCTTAATCTACCGGAGCCTGTTTCTTCATCCGTGAACCCAGGAGTAATAATAGTAACTAACTTCTATGAAATAAAAAGATAATCTGTATAATATACCTGGTACAGTGCCTGGTATACAGCTAGTGCCTAATCAGAATTAGCTCTTATTGTATTATTATAACCACAGTCCCCTCCCCACCCCCTTCCAAAGCTATCCCTGGTCCACAGGCCCGTCACCTACTCTCTCCTAATCTAAGCTCCGACGTGGGCTGCCTGACGTTACGGACCCTAGCTCCTGCCAGTCTCTTTTCTCTGCACCTGGCCAGGGCTTAGCTTAGACTCACCTGGGCTCACAGTGCCTCCCAAAGGCACTCAGGAAAAAAACCATTAATATTAGCTGTTGTTCCACTGGTTGGCATGGGTTGTGAGGGAAAACCGGCAGCAAATATCTTGCTCCTGATTAGAGTTTTTCTTTGCTGCTTTCAGTTTCCTTTCTCAAGGGGCCACATGATATTGAACTCAGAACTATGATTTGCCCTTCCCTTAAAGCATGCCAGGAAAATCATTACATTTTTAGCAGGTGCTGGAGGATAGGCTGTTTCCCTTTCCATTTAACAAACATTAAATTTTTGACCAGGCTTCCTTGAACTTCACACACTAGCAATGTGGCCTTTATTTTACTGGCTTCTTCATTTTATCAGTACTGCCAGCAAAACTCTGGGAATGTGATCTGTTAGGTCCTGTCTTCGCCAGCCAAGATTTAAAGGGTGCAGCAGATTGAAGATTTTCAAACTACAGAAAAGTGCTTTCAATATGTGTTCAGCGGGCAACAAAATGCTTCCTTTGTGGGAGTCCATGCTCCCTCTCTTGGGTTAATGGATGACTTTCCAGGGATGCTGCATAAAAGAGTGATTTTAAAAAACGGCTGTAGGCAGCTGTGAGATAGATTCTTCAACCCAGTATACATTTTATTGCTATTTAAAAACAAGTTTAAATTAGATCCTATAACCATTATTCAACCGTGTCCCCTGAAGTCTGTACATACGTCCCTCACTAGTGAGGGGAAAAGGAAGTTGGTA
This sequence comes from Pan paniscus, assembly GCF_029289425.2. Lineage (NCBI taxonomy): Eukaryota > Metazoa > Chordata > Mammalia > Primates > Hominidae > Pan > Pan paniscus. The sequence continues at coordinate 29,332,921 of NC_073255.2, read as the reverse complement.
AATTAAGTTTTGCTGAACAGTTCTCAGGTACCCCAACTGTCAGAACAGTTCCATGTGGGTCATATTTAAATCCTCCATTTGATTATTGCTATGGGTTTGTTCAGGGTGGCTTCAAAGCAAGCTGCAAAAAAAAAAAAAAAAAAAAACGAAAAGCAACAAAGAGCCACCAACCGAGGAGAAAAAAATGTTTGGCTCCAAGAACTCACTATCAGTATAAATAAAACAAACTCCAATGCTGTTCTCACTTCAAATTGCATCCCTTGATTTTTCCACTCTAATTTTCATTCACTTGACTGTAAGTGAGTAAATCTTTCCGGGATCAGTGTAGGCTGGTACTCCTTTGTCCGAAGACATGAATTTACCTTGCCTGCAGACATGTAGACATATCCACAAATATACTTGCAGAAACTGCATGAAGTGGTCCCCAGAAGCTAAATCTGGCCTTAATATATAAAGAGGATGCAAATTCTACATTCACTCCCTAGAAAGTAGAGTACGTCTTCTAAATTCATGACCTAAGGTAGAGTTTATCTTCTTTGCGTTGAGTTTTTACTGTTTCCTACAGTAGCAATGGGCTTGTCACTGGTCCATTGTTGGGTAGTCAATAGTTCAATATGTGGTATTGGAGCAAGGAGTAGTCCTGCAATATTAACTTGATAACACCATTTTGGAACCAACTAAGCCAACCACCTTAAGATAATTAACACATACACTTACAAACAGCTTAATGCTGCCCTAGAATAGACATTACCTCATTCCCTTTCACTTGATTCATTCATTTGTTTATTCATCAAACAAGTGTTAATTTATTCATTACTAATACAGACTTGAAAATATGAGCAACACATTTACTGTTTCTAAAATTCGTGTACTGAATTTCCCTTGTCCTTGAGTTATATGGATATCAGGATAAAACAAAATCAATATTTGTTCTAGTCATCCTGCATAAATAGTTTTCCAGACAAATGGCTATTTACCATATTGAATCAACATAGCCTGCTGGAATGTAAAAAGGTTATCTGGAAAGTGTTTTTTCCTCCATGGGTCTGGGAACATAGCCTAGGAGGCTACTCCCAAAGGGAGGGGAGCAGACATTGATTGCGTGCCTATCATGGTGAGCCACTATCCCGACATTTACACACATGATAGCATTTTGTCTTCATAAACACCCTAAGAGATAGCTATTCTCACCTCATTTCACAGAGGAGAAAACTGGGATTCCAAAAGGCTAAGTAATTCTGTTCTTAAAACGTTCTGCTCTCTGATTTCAGTGACACGACATTTTCCTGATTTTCCCCTTTCTTCTCCTTCTCAGTCTTTTAGCTTTTTCTCCTCCTCCCCTTTAACTGTGACTCAATTTTGAATACTATCTACATTTGCTGGTGATCTCACCTGGTACAATGGCTTTAAATACCACCCATGTGCTCATGACTCTCCAGTGTGTCTCTCCAGCTCAAACCTCTGCCATTACCATCAGACTTGTATATCCAATTGCGTACTTGAAATTTACATTTGGATAATGAGTGAGCATCTCTGATTTAGTATGCCCAGTTTGGAGATCTTGAGTTTTTCTCTTCATATCTCTTTCTCCTTGCATTTGCACCACTTAAATAAATGACTCCACCATTTACCCAATCACTCATATAAATAACCTAGGAGTCACCTTTCTCATTACTATTCCCCCAGTTTATAACAAACATATATTGCAAAATCTCTTTGCATTTCTTCATCTCCACCTTTGTGTAAGCTAATGCAAAATGTCCCTGACTCTTGGAAACTCCCTATTTACCTTCCTCCATCTCCTCATCTAGAATGTAAATTTGATGGCTGGAGCTGCTGTAACCAGTTGTGAGAATGAGAAAAAAGGGACTATAGTCACAGAGACATTAGCCCTGATATACTAAGTCCAAAAGTTACATCTCTCACACAATATTCTAAGGGAAAAATAACTCTTGTTTCATCCAAAGTGGTCTGATTTTTGTCTATTACTAGCAGGTGAAAACATTTCTAAGGGATATATATTTTCCCTCCACTCCCATCAATCTATATCCACACAGCAGCCATAGGCGTATTTTTTTAAAAAACATAAGCAAGGTTTGTTCAGAACAAAATATTTACTGAGCAAATACTATGTGCTATGAATGCCTCTATAGGTGTACATTATAGTCACACCAGTGAAGCAAACAAAATTGGGACCCCTCCAGTGAGCAAAACAAAGACCCTCACCTTTGTGGAGAGAATCAATATGATAAATAAACAAATTACATAGTATGTTAGAAGATGTTATGTGCTATATGTGGGGAAAAAGAAAAATAAAGCAGTGTAAAGTTGGGCAGAAGTGAGGGATGCAATTTTAAACAATGTGGTCAGGATAGGCTTCAATGAGAAGGTGACATCCGAGAAAAGACATGAAAGGCCTAGGTGATCATGGAGACAGTAAAAAGAGGTTGTATTCCAGATACGTTTTGAAAAGAAGAATCAAAAGGATTTACTGATGGATTAGATGTGTGCTATAAGACATAGAGACAAGTCAAACATAACTTCCAGATTTTAGTTTGCACAATTGGAAAGATGGAGTTGCCATTGCTGAGGCGAGGAACGCTAAGTGCATAGCAAATTTGTGGTATGACATAGACATCTCAGTTTTAGGCATGTTGATTTTTAGACATCTACCAAACATTTGAGGAGAGATGATGTTGAATAAGCAGTTGAATGTGTGAGTCAAGAGTTCAGCTAACAGGACTGCACTGCAGGTATAAAGTTGTGAGTCATGGCCTATATGATATTTAAAGCCATGAGATTGTATGAAATTACTAAGACAGTGAGTGTAGTTTGAGATAAACAAAGAACCAGTGTCCCAGAACTGATGCATTATAACATTAATAAGTTGCAGAGAAGAGAACCCAGTGGAGGAGACTGAAAAGAAGCAACCACTGAAATAGGAGGAAAACCAAGAGACTGAGGTGAACTAGAAGCCAAATGAAGAAAGTGTTTTAAGGAAGAGAGAGTGATCACTGCTACTGACTCTCAAATAATATGAGGACTCAGAACTGATCATTGGGTTTAGCAGCATTGGGTCATTGGTGACCTGACAAGAAGAGTTTTCGTGAATTGTAATGAAAGCCTGATTGGAATGGGTTTAAGAGAGAGTGGGAAGACACTAATGGCAGTTCCTTTGAAGAGTTTTACTGCAAAGGCGAGAAAAATATTTGAGTGTATCTGGGGGAGTTTCTTTTAAAAGCTGGGAAAATGACAAGTTTGTTAAATGATGAGAATGATCAAGTAGAGATGTAAAAATGGATGATGTAGGAGAAAGGGGACACTTGTTAGAGTGATGTCCTTTGGTATAAGTGAAGAGATTTGCTTTATATCATGTGGTTTTAACACATGTCCACCCACAAGCCTAAAATAAAAGTTAAAAAAAAAAAACTTGCCCATAATACTTTGACACTATTTCCTTCAATAGGTGGAGCTGCAAAATATGTGAAGCAAAAACTGCAAAATATGTGAAGCAAAAATTGATAGGACTGAAAGGAGGAACAGACAAACCCACAGTCATGGTTGAAAACTTTGATACTCCTTTCTCAACCATTAGCAGAATACCCAGACAGAAATCAGCAAGGACATGGAAAACTCAACACTGCTGAGCACCAGGATTGAATCAACATTTATGGAACGCTTCACCCAATAATAGCAGTGTCCATAGAATATATGTGAAATAGACTGTATCTTGGGCTGTAAAACAAACCTTAATGAATTTAAAAGAATGAAAAGGATACAGTGTGTTTTTCAACTACATTGAAATAAAAATAGAAATCTATAAAAAAGATAGGAGGAAAATCTCTAAACACATAGAAATTAACAATACACTTCTAAATAATCTATGGGTCAAACAGGAAGTCTCAAAGGAAATAAAGAAAACTAACTAAATGCAAGTCAAATTACAATGTATCAAAATCTGTGGGACACAGCTAATGCAGCACTGAGAGGGAAATTTGTAACACTAAATGTGTACATTAAAAAAGGGAAAACTCTTAAATCCATAATCTAAGCTCCTATCTCAAGAACCTAAAAAAAATTGCAAAATAAGCCGAAAACAAGCAGAAGGAATAAAATGAGAAGATTAGAATACAAATAAATAAAATTGAAAACAGAAAATAGTAAAAAATCAGTGAAACAGAGAACTGGCTCTTTGAAAAGATCAACAAAATTGAGAAACATCTTGCAAAACTGACAAAGACAAAAAGAGAAAAGACACAAATTACCAACATTAGGAAGGAAACAGGTTATTGACCCTGAACATGTCAAAAGGATAATAAAGGAATACTATGAGTAACTCTACACACATATACCTGAAAATGTAGACAAAATAAACCAATTCCTGGAAAACCAAAAACGACCACAACTTACCCAACATGAAGTAGATTGTTTGAATAGTTTTATAACTACTAAGGAAATCAAATTTGTAATTTAAAAATTCCCCAGAACATCTTCAGGCCCAGATGGTTTCATCAGAGAATTCTACCATATGTTTAAAGAAGAGTTAACAACCAGTTCTACACAATCTCTTTCAGAAAATAGAAAGAAAGAAAAACTTCCCTATTCATTTTTTTAAAAGCTAGTATTGCCCTGATATCAAAACTAGACAAAAACAGCACAAAAAAGGAAAATTACAGACCAATATTCCTTATGAGTATAGACACAAGAATCCTTAAATAAACTATTAGCAAATAGAATTCAGCAACGTATAAAATAAATTATATACCATGACAATGTGAGGCTTATTACAGGAAACAAAGTTGATTTAATATTTGATAATAAGCCAATGGAAGCCACCATATTATCAGGCTAAAGAAGTAAAATTTCATGATCATATCAATCATGGTAGAAAAAACATTTGACAAAATTCAATAATTCATGATAAAAAAACTCTTAGAAAATGGAATAGGGAGAACTTTGTCAACATTGTAAAGAGCACCTACAAAAAAATCTATAGCCAATGTTAAATTCAATAGTGAAAGACTGAATGTTTTCTCCGTTTTATCAGGAGTTAAGCAAGACTGTTTACTCTTACTAGTCTTATTCAGCATAGTGCTGGATGTCCTAACTGGTACAATAAGGCAAGAAAAAGAAATAAAAGACATACAGTTTGGAAAGAAACAAATAAAACTATCCCTATTTGAAGATGACATAATAACCCACTTAGAAAATCCCCAAGAATTCACCAAAAAAAAAAAAAAAAAAAAAAAAATTCTTAGGGCTAATGAGTAAGTTCAGCAAAATACAAGATAAACATCCAAAAATTGATTGTATTTCATATATTATCAATGAAACCCTGAAGACTGAAATAAAAATACTAACATTATTTATAATTATTCAAAAACAAAAACGAAATACTTAGATGTAAATCTATAAAAACATGAATAGTACTGGTATGATGAAAACTACAAAACACTGATGAAAGAAATTTTAAAAAATGAAGAGATATACAGTGTTCATGGATTGGAAGACTCAACATATTACAGATGTCAATGCTCCCCAAATTGATATATAGGTTTAACACAATTTCTACTAAAATTCCAATAGGATTTTTTTGTGGATATAGTCAAGATTGTTATAAAATTTATATAAAATAAGGAAGTAGTATAGCTAAAATATTTCAAAAAAGTTAAGGAAGAGGAAACAATCTACCCAATTTTGACCTATTATGTAATCAAGACTATGAGGTACTGGTGAAGGGATAGACATATAGATCAATAGAACACAACAGAAAACCCAGCAATAGACTCATACAAATATGCCCAACTGATTTTCGACAAACGTGCAAAACAGTTCATCAGAGGAACGATAAGTTTTCCAAGAAATGATGCTGAAGCAATTGGACATTCACAAACAAAAAAATGAAGCCTCACCATAAACCTCACCCATTATATAAACATTAACTCAAAATTAATCACAGACTTAAATGTAAAACATAAACTTATCATGTTTTTTAAAATGGGAGAAAATCTTTAGGACCTTGAGCTGGACTAAGAGTCTTAGACTTGACACCAAATGTACAATTCATGAAAGGAAAAATTGATAAACCGTATTTTATCAAGATTAAAAAGTTTTGCTTTGCGAAAAACCCTGTGAAGAGTTGAAAAGATGAGCTACAGAGTGGGGGGTCATATTCCTAAACCACATATCTGACAAAGGATTAGAATGTAGCATTTACAAAATACTTTCAAAACTCAAGAATAAAAAATTGAACAATCCAATTAGAACATGGGCAAAAGACATGAAGAGACATTTCTCTGAAGAACATAAACAGATGGCTAATAAGCACATGAAAAGATGTTCACCATCATTAGCCATTGGGAAATGTAAATTAAAACTATAACGAGATATTACCACATACGGGTCAGAATGGGTAAAATCAAAAATAGTAGCAACACCACATTTTGGTGAGGATGCAGAGAAATGGAATCACTCATACATTGCTGGTGGGAATGTAAAATGGCATAGCCACTCTGGAAAACAGTTTGGCAGTTTCTTGAAAAACTAAACATGCAACTACCTTATGACCCATCAATTGAACTCCTGTGCATTTATTCCAGAGAAATGAAGACATGCAAAAACCTATACATGAATGTTTATAGAAGCTTTGTTTGTAATAGCCCTAAATTGGAAATAACCCAGTTGTCCTTTGACAGGTGAATGGTTAAACTGTAGTCCATCCCACCATGGAATATTACTCATCAGTAAAAAGGAATGAACTACTGACATATACAACAAAGTGGACAATGGACTCTCCAGTGAATTACTTAGTGAAAAAAGTAAATCCCAAAAGGTTATACTATACAATTCAATTTACATAACATTCTTGAAATGACAAAATTATAAAAGTCTATTACAGATGTGTGGTTAACAGAAGTTAAGGATGGAGGAAGGGAAGAAGGTGACTGGAAAGTGAAAGTGGCTATCAAAGGATAAGATGGGGAGTCCTTGTGGTGATGGAAATGTTCTGAATCTTGACTCTATCAATGATAATATCTTCTTTGTGATATCACTATGGATTTACAAGATGCAGCCACTGGGGGGAAACTGGGTAAAGAGAACACCCATTCTCTCTGTATTATTTCTGACAACCACATGTGAATTTACATTTATCTCTTAAAATGAAACATTTAATTTAAAATATTATTTTTTTTACTTCCAGTTGCTTTTAAAATAAAATGCAAACAAAATGTGGCCCACAGGTGTCCACTGATCCTATCCTCTGCCTAACACAGCAACCTCTTATTGTACCACGTTTCTAACTCCAGCCACATTGTCGCTTTACTTTAATGACATTGAGCTCTCTTCTACTCCTGGTTCTTTGCATTTGCTGTTTCCTCTGCTTGGGAATGCTCTCTCCCCAGCTCTTTATATGGTTTCTCATTCAGAGCCTGCAGGTCTCAACTCAAACACCGCCTGCTCAGAGAAGCCAGCCTTTACTTGCAAATCACAGTAAAGGAAAGCAGTTAAGCCCTGCAGCCCACTGCCTGGGGGCTGAATTGCAATACCTCCATCCAATAGCCTAAAGGCCTAGGCCATCAGACTTAACACCAGCTCTGTGTCTGTGTTCCCATCTCTAAAATGGGCACCCTGTTAGTTTCTCCTTCACAAAATTGCTGTAAGAATTAAAGGGGGGCCAGGCGTGGTGGCTCATGCCTGTAATCCCAGCACTTTGGGAGGCTGAGGTGGGTGGATCACCTGAGTTTGGGAGTTCGAGATCAGTCTGACCAACATGGAGAAACCCCGTCTCTACTAGAAATACACAAATTAGCTGGGCCTGGTGGTGCATGCCTGTAATCCTAGCTACTCAGGAGGCTAAGGCAGTAAAATCACTTGAAACCGGGAGGCAGAGGTTGCCGTGAGCCGAGGTCACGCCATTGCACTCCAGCCTGGGCAACAAGAGTGAAACTCCGCCTCAAAAAAAAAAAAAAAAAAAAGGATTAAATGGGTTAACATAGTCATTTAAACTAGCACCTGAAATGCCATAAAGCCTACATAAGAGTTATTTATTATTATTTTAAAAACCTCCTGTAGTTACTCTCTCTTTGGTTCTCAAGGTTTGATCCCTGGACCAGCAGTATCCCCATTACCTGAGAATTTGTGAAATATGCACACTTTCAGGCCATACCCCAGACCCACGGAAACTGAGGATGGAGTCCAGCAGTCTGTTTCAAGGAGCCCTACAGCTATGACTCCAATACGTGCCGCTTGAGTTTGAGGGCCACCAGTTTATCTCATCTGCCTGTTTACTTCCTTAATGTTACTATCACAGGTAAGATATTATCTTTTTATTTATTTACATGATTAATGCCTGCATCTCCTTCCAGAAATCAGTATTCCACGAGGGCAGACTTGTCAATCTTGTTCACTACTGTATCTCCAACTGTTGGCATAGCATCAGTGCAAAGTAAGCACTGATAAACTATTAACAAATAGACACATGATGAACAAACTTGGCCAAGGTCATATTGTAACCAGGTACCCTGTTTTTAAGCTTTCTTTCTGTTGCCCTTTGTGTTAATTTCTTAGTAATGAAATAATAACTTTTACTCTCCTTTCCACCAGGCCGTCCCTTGCACTGGTAGCTTATCTAATTCTATGTTTGCTTAGAAGTTCTAAAGACTGAATCTTGAGACAATCCAGGTGCCTATGGAATTCTCCCCTACCAGGAGATTGCTTCAAGGACACAGTTAATTTATAACCTGGTTGAGCCCAAGATGGCACCAGCCTATTCACCAGATGGAGCAGTAACTTAAGTCATCAGAACAAGTCATGTAGACCTGCACAGCCTTGCCCGTCTTGCATGCCCTTCACCCCAAACTCCTCTTTTTAACTCCTTTGCATTTTGCTTGAAAATTTGATATGGTTTCGTTAAGACAGGAGCCTGGACAGTTTCTCCACTGCTAGCTATGGAAAAATAAAGTCACTGACTTTCTATCACAATTCATCCTTGTTATTCGGTTTTGCAAGTGGCAATCAACTGAATCTCCCTTTGGTTACAATCCATTTTTTAAATAACTGAACTGATGGATGTTGACTCCAGGCTGGCTTGCTCCCTCTGACACACTGAGAATCAATGACACCCCAACTCCTAGTCATTACTCAGCAGTCCCAAGTTTCCCATATAGTGCTGTGCAAAACGGAAGTCACTAGCATGTAGAAACCCCCACTTCCAAACTGCATTTTAAATACAGATATGGCCACAACAGAGCCAGAGGTTCTTTGGTCATGGCAGTGGGCGCTTGCTCTTCCTATTGCATTGTGTTGTCCACTTCATTACTTTACTTGTGATTGTCAAGGGAGCGTTTTCCTGTCATGGCAATGGGTCACCTTCTCTCTGTGGCTTTTAGTAGCTATGGCTGGTGAAGGGTTCCCTTCTCTTTGGGGGCTACTTTACATCTCAGTTTGGAGGCATCCCTTTTTCACCTTGGGTTTCAGTGGAGAGAAGATTCAGTACATAAGTACTCACACTCTTTCCCGTGACACTACCATCTCTTCACTTTTCTCCTACTTCCCTGATCATCTCATCTCTGTCTCCTCTGTGGGCTTCTCTTCCTCAGCTTCTCATTGCTTCAGCTATTAGTTGCTCTCAGGGCCTGTTAGTTCCCTTTACCTGCACATTCCTAGGATGATCCCCTTCACTCCACAGCAGAATTTCCAATTCGAACCTCTTTGTTGGCACATGGACCTCAGTGTCCCAAAGGAACCTCAGCACAGAATATTCAAGACTAAATGACTTATTTTCCTTTGCCCCTTCCTGTTATTCTCTTATATTTGTTAGTGGCACTGCCATCGATCCTGTTATCTAAGGCAGAAATCTAGGAGTGATTCTTTGTTCCTCTCTTTATCTCACTTCCTGTATCTTATCAGCATTCTAGTCCTTGAAATTGTACTCCTTATCATGCCTCACATCACCCCCTTACCCCCTCTGGTGCTAATCAGGGCTGCTGAATCACGTCATGTGGCCAGCCTGGCTGCAAAGCTTCAAGGATCTCACCTGGACTATAGTAATCATCTAATATCTTTGGTACTGGCCTTATATCTGTGTGAATCCTCCACACAACCACACTATGATTAAATAACTTTTTGAAATGCAAATTAGGCCCCTTTTGCTCCATTGCTTAAAATGATGTTAAAGGTCACCTGTTAAAGATATGATAAAATTCCTTAGTTTGCTGTACTAGGCCCTTCATAACTTCTATGGATTGAATGTGTTCCCCAAAGATCATGTCTTGGAAAGTTAATTCTCAATACAACAATGTCATGTGGGGCCTATTGGGAGCTGTTTAGGTCATAAGAGCTCTGCCCTCATAAATGGATTTGAGTTGTTATGGCAGGAGTGGGTTTGTTATAAAAGCAAATTCAACACTGTCTTGCCCTGCCTTGCTCTCTCACCCATGTGATGCCTTTCTCTATGTTATGACAGAGCAAGAAGGCCTTCACCAGATGTGGCCCCTCAATCTTGGACTTCCCAGAACTTTCAGTCAAATGAATTTGTATTCGCTATAAATTACCTAGTCTGTGGTATTCTGTTATAGCAGCACAAAGTAGGCTAAAACAATGATCAATTCAGATGCCTCAATCTCTGTACCTTACTTCAAAACCTGCTGCTATGGACAGAGTTGGGTTTCCCCCCAGCATTCATAAGTTGACATCCCAGCCCCCAGTATGATGGTACTTGGTGATGGAGCCTTTGGGAGGTAATTAGGTCATGAGGATGGAGCCCTCATGAATGCGATTAATACCTTTATAAGAAGAAATAGGAGAGAGCCTTCTCTCTCTCTGCCATGTAAGAACACAAGAAGGCGGCTGTCTGCAACCCAGAAAGAGAGCTCTCACTAGGAACTGAATCACCTGGCACCCAAATCACTTCCCAGCCTCCAGAACTGCGAGAGAAGTAAATTTCTGTGGTTTAAGCCACCCTAGTCAATGGTATTTTGTTATTGCAGCTTCAGGTTACTACGATACCCATACAACCTCCATACCAACCCTACCAGCATCATTAGCTTTTCAAAATCTTTTTGGCTGCACTGTCTCCTCAGGTAGAAATGAATATGGTCTTCTTTAAGCTCATCTGTATTGGTTAGGTTTTGCTGCACTAACAACTCCAGATTAGAATAACAGACACTTATCTCATGCTCATTATATGAAGGCTGAGGGGTGCAGCTCTGCTCTGGGCTGCAGATTGGCTACAGATTTGCTCCACCTGCCTCTCCATCCCAGGACCCAGGCTGAAGGAACAGCTGTTCCCTGGGATATGCTCTTTCTTGTGGCAGATATCAGAAGTGCAAGTAAAAGGCCTAGTCAAAACACATGGTTATATTTAAAGCTTCTGTTCACTTGTGATGTACAACTTGCCTGCTCATATTTCATTGGCCACAGCAAGTCCCATGGCCAAGCCCGACATCAGTGAGGTTGGGAGGTTTACCTCTAGAGAAGGGCAGAATGAATACCTGGGGAAAAAATCATACAATGTACTCCACTGCCCAACACCCGGCTCATATTTCATTCTAGTCCCCAGAATCCTTGATTTCCTTACCTACATTTCTCCTCCTGAAAGGTAGGGCCTGATTTCTTCTGTTATACCTTGCCAGCACTTAGTATAGTTGCTGAATGGGTAAATGAATTAATGATTGACTCAATAATTCAAAATGGAGAATGCAGGAAGAAGATTGAGTTTGTTGGAGAAGATAATTAGTTCAGTGGGCTAATTAACCTCATGGGCTAACTATGTTCTGAACAGTGTCCTGATAATGGAGCTGTCATTTTTAATACAGTTACTAAGAGCTAATGTGTTCTGAGAACCCTACTATCAACTTAGAATCACTCTTTTGGAAAGGGGCTAATAAGCTTAAAACAGACTGTAATGTTTTGATTGACTGATTACCTTGATCTTAAATTTTATCAAATCTGAAATATAAATGCTGATAGTTTTACAGAGTTGGCTTTTTTATTTTCGGAAGCTACGATTAAGACTAATTAAGTAGTTGTAAAATATAGATAGCCACAGAACTTCAAAGTGACAGTAAGGGAGAATAGAAAGATAAGTGAGAGCAGAGCTTTCAAGTATCCAGGGAGTCCTCGAAACTCTGAAATTGCAAAATATTGAGTGTGTGCATATGTGCACTTTTCTGGAGAAACAGATTATAGTTTTGCATCAGATTCTTAAAGGGGTTTATAAATCACAAAAGATTAAATAAATCCATTATAACAGAGAGAGAGAAGACAGAAGAAATGACATTTTTATGTATTCCCCAATGATAGTAATAACAATAATGTATTGAACTTTTATTTTATGCTTTTCACTGTTTTGAACACTTCTATTGATATTCTTATAATTTTTGAATCAACTCTATTATGATCTTCAATTCACAAATGAGGAGATTCAAGTTTAAAGATAAATACTGTAACCTGTTCCAAGTTATGTGCCTAGTCCATGGCAGAGAAAAATGCCCCAACACTGCCCTCTTATCCAGCATACTGTATCCCCTTCAGTGCTCAGATTCATTTTACTTTACCCTTTCTGTCTTCCTAATAATTTTGGTTAAAAAATAGCTTTTAAATTTAACCCCCTGGCAGTCATGAACTGGCCAGTGCTCAAATTTCTGGCAGGGCAACCCCATTTGCAGGGCATAAATATAACTGAAGACATAACTGAATACTTAGATACGTTTTCATCATTGTGCAATCTCACTAATGGATTGGCCTCTTGTTCCAAGTGGAAAAGTTGTGGTGCCTCGCCTGATGGGCAGGCACTTTCCAAGTCCTGTTCAACTATTAAATTCTGCTTGTTAGGTTAATGAAAAGCAAATTTGCAGTACCCCTACTAATGTAAAGCATTCTAGCAGCAATAAATTTGTATGACCCTTATTTATCACTTCTTATTTAAGTAGTTGCAAACCCTCAGAAATGGCCTTTCATATTATGAAAATTCACTTGCTGAGGATAACACCGAAAATCCACCCCATTTCCAGAGATCATCTTTCAGAGAGATATTTAAATGAGGACATTAAATTGATTGTACTAAATGCAGTGAGTGATAGGGCATATTGTGTTTGCACTCAAATGGGAGTTGAGTTTATGGTGTGCCTAAACTTAATGATAAATCAGTGTTAGGAACTTCAGCTGAAGAGTTCAGTTTCCCTGATCACCTTTCATCTCTGAGTGGTGATCGTGCATATTTGGCACTTATATGTGCAAAGTACCTTTGTCCTGCAGATGTCACTGTGGATGCAGGCGCATTTTATGATTGCTGCCTCAAAGATGGAGAGACTGACAGGGCTACAGAGAGTTGAATTAATGACTCACCCAACAATTCCAGACGGGGAATGCAGGAAGAAGATGGAGCGTGTTGGAGAAGATAATGGTGGCAGGGGGAGGGTCGGTAACCAGGGTGCTGGGCTTCCTTGAAGCAGCCAATATGGTCAGGCTCTGACATCACTGTCCTCATGTATCTCTTGTTCCTTCTGCCTTTTCCTCTTCTATTTTCCACCCTTTATGCTTCTCAATCATACTCCACATATATGACTTAAATTATAGGAAACAGTATATAGCATAGTGCTTAAGAAGAGGCTTTGGAGTCAAACAGACTTTAGCTCAGTAGAAGTGATCTTGGGCAATTCTCTCAACTTCTCTGAATCTCTTCTGTAAAATTGGGCTAAGAAGACAGAATTGTTGCAAGGATTTTAATTTAATTAGATCATACATATAAAATAAGGATTTTAATGTAATTAGATTATGTAGATACATAATATCGGTCATAACTTTTGTTACCATCATCAGAAACAAAGCAATATGAGGCAGAATACAATGAAAGGTTTACCTCTATATTACAGACTATAGGCTGTGGACTTTTATCAAAGGAGACTCGTTTTATCAAAGGAGACTCGTTTTATCAAAGGAGACTGAGGTCTGGAGAAACCTGGGGTGTCTTCTGGGGGCTGGGGACACTTAAGCCAGCTGCAAAAGATGACAAGATTTAGATTAGCAAACAAGAAGGGGAAGGAACTGTATAATTGTGGTGGTTTTACACTTTTGCAAATTCTTTGACACATTTCCATAAAAGTAGAGTCTACTTTCCCTCTGTTTGACTGTAAGCTGTCCTTGGTACCTTTCTTCTAATGAGTAGAATATGGTGGAAGTGAGACTGGGTGACTTCTGATACTATATTAGAAGATGTGATACAGTGTGTCTGTCACTTTGTCATCCATCCATCCATCCATCCATCCATCCACCTACGTAAGTCTATTGATTGATTTAATCAATTAATCTACCTACCTACCCAGATCTCTCTCCCTCTTTCTCTCTGACTTTAGAGACCTGAGCCACTTTGTATGAATTTAGGCTACCCTAAAGCCACCACGGAACCATGTGGGAAGACTACATGCCCAAGGAGCCACAGCTGCTCCAGTCCTGACTGTTTGAGTCTTCCCAGATCAGGCATCAGATATGTGAGAAAGCCTCCTCTCCCAGCCACAGTAATTGTGGGAGAGACGCTGGGTGAGAACTGCCGAGCTGAGTCCAGTTAACCACTAGAACCCTGAGAGATAATAATAAAATGTTGTTTTAAGCCACTAAATTTGGGAGAAATTTGTTATTCAGCCATAATAACAACAACCAAAGACATTCAAACATTTATGATGTGGTTTGAAAGTGTGTCACCTCAAAATCTCAGGTTGAAATGTGATTCCCAGTGTTGGAAGTGGGATCTGGTAGGAGGGGATTGGATCATGGGGGCAGATCCCTCCCGAATGGTTTAGTACCATCCCCTTGGTGATAAGTAAGTTCTCACTAAGTTCATGTGAGATCTTCAAGTTGAAACTTCAAGTTTAAAAGTCTGGGACCTCTCCCCTCCCGCACCTCTCTTGCTCTGGCTCTCTCCATGTGACATGCTCATTCCTCTTCACCTTCAGCCGTGACTGTAAGCTTCCTGGGGCCCTCACCAGAAGCTGAGGAGATGTCAGTCCATGCTTTTTATACAGCCTGCGGAACTGTGCAGGCTGTATAAAATTAAATTAAATCTCTTTTTAAATAAATTACCCAGCCTCAGATATTTCTTTATGTGACACAAAAACAGCCCAACACAATTTATAAACCAAAGCAAATTTACAAATTAAATCGTAAAACTACAAAACCAGTAATATTCAGTTGAAATAGGTTAATTTATGTTGACAAATGATGTTTTTCAGTCACCAGATTGATGTTTATGTCATTAAAAGGTGAATGCTACAGCACAAGCTTTTGGCAGATTGATATGCGAGCGCTGTGTGATGACTCAATTCTCCCACCACCCTGCTCCATTTCAACTACCATGAAACCATTGCTTAGACATTGCACAGTGGCATCTGGCCTTCATATAGCACTAGCATATCATCACTGTGTTCTGTTCCTGCCTGTTTTCTTTTCACATCAGCCCGTAGCAACTAAAGGTATCTTCCTGATGCCAATGTGATCCTCTGTACAGACATAAATCCAGGCACTGATATTGAGAGTCAACACCCAATATTAACTGGTTATCCAAAGAGCCCAGGTTTTAAAAAAAACATTTATTTCTTTTTAGATTAATGCGAAAATGAAATGTAAAACTTAAACATTCTTGTAGGAGGTTATTCATCACACAGGAGGTATTAGAGAGCTAGGCTCTACTGGAAGGGAGGGTGGTACACTCTAGGTAGGTCTAACCAAAAAGTTTGTCTGAAGTGGAATAGAGTTGTATTATAGATGGCCCTGAAAGCCAGGATCTAGAGTCTGAAAAAGGAACTTGCAGCCATTATTGGTTCTTGAGTATGGGAGTGTGAGAGGATGAAAGCTCTATTTCAAGATTCACCTCACAGTTGTATGTAGATGATGAACAAGACAAAAGGTGAGGCTGGAGTCAAGAAGACTGGCTAACAGTCTCTATAATTGTACTAATCCTGGCACTTAAGAAAATCAGTGTTCACCAAGTTCTCACTGAGTATGTTGTACTTTACTGGGCTCTTTGAAAAATACAAAGTAGAGATTGTGAGTTGGATTTAGTTTCAAGACTTGGATTTATGGTGTTCTTCCTTCCACTCCTGCTTGTCATTGATAAATGATACAACCTTGGTCAAACCATTCATGTCGCAACACCTCTGAGACTTCATTTATCAAACAAGGGATAATGATATATACATTCCACCCTTGTTATAAATATTAAATGTTAAATACATATATATTAAATCTTCAAAAATCTTCAAGCCTTCACAGAATAGAATGAGTTTTTACCCTTTAGAGGACACTTTAGTGTTAGATTATACTTATATGAAAACATTTAAACTGTTGCAGAAAAAGAGATGATTTTAAAAATTGCACTAACTCTATTGTAACAGCATTAATAGAAATTTTGAAAATGGAAGTGAGCTCTCAGAATTCCACAGCTACCAAATATCGACTTTTTATTCTTCCTATTTCTTGCTAGTTCATATACATAAATACATCCACAATGCATAGTATAGATGTATTGTTGGGGCCGAGCATGGTGGCTCATGCCTGTAATCACAGCACTTTGGGAGGCTGAGGCGGGTGGATCACGAGGTCAGGAGTTCAAGACCAGCCTGGCCAACATAGTAAAACTCCGTCTCTACTAAAAATACAAAAAAAAAAAAAAATTAGCTGGGCATGGTGGTGCGCGCCTGTAGTCCTAGCTACTCAGGAGGTTGAGGAAGGAGAATTGTTTGAACCCAGGAAGTGAAGGTTGCAGTGAGCCGAGATTACACCACTGCACTCCAGCCTGGGAAACAGAGCAAGACTGTCTCAAAAAAAAAGAAAGAAAGATGTATTGTTATGTAGTGTTGTATTTTGCTTTTTTGGTAAGCATTAGCATTTTCATGTCATTCTATAGTGTTCACAATTATTTTATAACTGTTCATCAGGTTGGTATAGTACACTTGACTTAACCAATCTCTTTATTGTTTGAAGCCCATCTATATGTGTAACACGTTTCCTTCTTTCCTTCCTTCCTTCCTTCCTTCCTTCCTTCCTTCCTTCCTTCCTTCTTTCCTTCTTCCCTTATGGAAGAGAGGAAAGAAGGCAGATTATAAAGCGCCGGGAATGGAATTATTGAGGCAAAGATAATATTTTTAAGAAATTATTTATTGAGCTCTCTTTCAAAATTGGAAGGTATTATGTATTTTAGAAAAGTCAGATTTTGGAGTATGATTGAAAACTCAGGACAGACAGAATCCAATTACTAGGTCTCTTCATTGAAATTCTTTATTTGTGACACTTGGTTTTGTTTTGGTCTTAGTGGCATGGAAGAAAGCAGAAGGTTGCTTCCCAAGTCAACTTTAAAGAGTCTTTTGAGGAGTATTACTTGTGTGGCAAGTGGGCTATTGTGGGAATAAGGGCTTGTTAACTGAGTTAAGCAAACGAGTGATTGAATCTGCCCTGGCAGAGGTATGATTTAGAGTAAGTACAGTCTTAGCCCCGCAGTGATGTCAGATGGACATCAGTTCAAGAAAATCTTCAACCCCAGTCAAACGAGGTTAAGCTTGTGTATTAATTTGCAGATACTTCTCTGGTTTAGGAATGACCTAAGGTTTATCTGCCTGCTTACATTAATCATTTAAGGACAGCTGCTGGAAGCGCAGTGGTTTAATGGGGGATGCCAATCCTTCTGGAGTAAACAAGGTCACCAGGTGCCAGGGAATAAGTTCAGCTGGAGCATTATTATCCTGCTCCTCCAAACTCTTTTTTAACAGTTACATTCTTGAAGATAAGGGGCTATGATCTGGGACTCACAAAGTCTGAAGCTTTGATAGTCCAAAGTCCCTGAACTTTGTCACACAGATGGCTGAACTGCCATTAGGGAATTGAAATGAGATCATGATGCAGCAAATTCTTCTCTGTGTGCCACGGTCCCAGTACTTATTGAACGGTTTTGTAAACAGTATAAATATTAACTTTGTCTCTTGTGTGCCAAGCCTGAGTTAGGTAATACTGCAACAGTAATGACAGCCTCTGAAAGTGAGATTTAGTCAGGTAAACAATAAAAGGATTTCAGTTTTGTTATTTGCTTTTGGTGGGCACGTGGAAATGTCTGCCTCCATGAAGAAACAGACAGGCACATTAGTTCTCTAAATACATCCATTCTCAACCTTGGCTGACTTCAGAATCCCCAGAATACTGGAAGCTAGGCTCTACCCACATCAATTGAATTTGAAATTTCTGTGTGTATGTGGGGTGGGGGTGGAAGGATTTCTGGAATTTTAAATCCTGACTCAGAATTGAGGGAGGATCACTGTTCTCATGCTACTGCAAAAAGTGTGTGAGACATAGATTTAAATATAATTAATTCTGATTGTTAACTATATATGCGTGTTGTTTGTTTAATGTCATTGACATTGTGATTATTCACAGAAATCCTGCCCCTTCCCTTCTTAGCACTAGTTCCTTATCTGTAGCTCCCAATGTTTATTTCTCCTAAAGTTTCCCTCAAACCACATTGCAAATCTGGACAGTCACAGCCTATAATCTCTTTTACAACACCAGATACAGTATCATTTAGTTACCACGAAAATTCTGACTCCTGTTGGATAAGGGAAAAGGCATAATCTCTGCCAATGTTGGAGGCCAAATGTGGAGTTCTCATAGCTCAGGGAGGCTGGAGGGACTCCAGGAAAAGCGAATATGAAGACTCAGAAAATCACGGCTATTAGAGTGGAAGGGACCTTAGTGCCTAGTCATCTCATTCATGGGCAAGGGAAATGAAAATATGGAGGTCAGTACTTATTCAAAATCACACGCAGCCAGTTAGTGGGATCGTTGGGTTGGGAGCTTAGGTCTCTCAGTTCCCTGTCACCGCGTGGAGGGGAGAGGATGGCATTTTGAGGAAAAGCAGAGTGGGCATGGGGCATGTCTCCCTCTTCCACCAGAGCAGCTTTGCTGAAATCTGCTTTGCATAAGAGGCTTTTAGAAAGGGTTGAAAACCACAGCATGCTAGAGCATACCAATGGTTCTGGTTTCAGTCACCATATTTTTTGCAAGTTCTGCTAATCCAGCAGAGCTTGTTTACAGAACATTTAGCAGAGAAGTTTCCAGTTTTTAAAAACAGAACACACACACACACACACCCCTTTAGAGACTCCACCAAACCCTATTTCTAGAGATCATTGCTCCCTTTAGCTCAATCCTTTTAACTTGTGAAAGGGCCAAACATCACTGCACTGTGGACATTCTAAAATGCAAAAAGTTAACCTTTTTATGCCCCTGTGCCAGGACATTTTTCTAGGTTCACAACAAATATCCTTGGTTTTTCACTGTAGGACCTCTCCAAAATTCTTTTTTTATATTATGTATAGGTATGCGAGTTTCTAGCTCCAAGCTTTCTGAAAACAAATCAATTGTAATAGCTTTCTATGTACTTTTTCTGGGTGCAAAGATTATATCATGTAATTCTTACAACAACCTAGTTATTTAAATTAGCTCCATTTTACAGGTGAGGCTGGGAGGATTGGTCCTCTGCCTAGGTCAAATATCTCATAAGAGGGAGACTTAAACCCCAGTCCCTCTAATTCCAAAGCAGTAAACCCCATCCCATAAACAATCATTATAAATACATTATTTTGGCTGGGCGCAGTGGCTCACGCCTGTAATCCCAGCACTTTGGGAGTCTGAGGTGGGCAGATCACGAGGTCAGGAGTTCAAGACCAGCCTGGACAATACGATGAAACCCTGTCTCTACTAAAAATACAAAAAATTAGCCAGGCGTGGTGGTGTGCGCCTGTAGTCCCAGCTACCCAGGAGGCTGAGGCAGAAGAATCACTTGAACCTGGGAAGCAGAGGTTGCAGTGAGCCAAGATCATGCCACTGCACTCCTGCCTGGGTGACAGAGCGAGACTCCATCTCAAAACAAAAACAGAAAATTATTTTTTAAAATTTGTCTTGAGGCTTATAATCTACAATAGCGAAACAATTATGAGATATGCATATAATTGCAGTCAATAACAATCATGTTTTAGAAAAGTAATGATACAGGAAAATGCATATGATACACCTTTAAGTGAAAAAAGCAGGAAACCCCCAATTTTATAAAAGCAAAAAATATATATGCACACATGCAAAAGAGTTGAGGAAAATGCATCAAAGCATCAAGGGTGTCTACCTCTGGCCTGATGGTATCACAAATGATGCTTTTTTTCCTTTATTATAATTATTTCCCAATTTTCTACAATAATCATTCAAGGCCAGTCATGGTGGATCATGCCTGTTAACCCAGCACTTTGGTAGGTCGAGGCAGGAGGGTCCCTTGAGGCCAGGAGTTTGAGATCAGTCTGGACAGGGTAGTGAAACCCCATCTCCACAAACAAACAAAATTAGGTGGGCATGGTGGTGCGTACCCATAGTCCTAGTTACTCAAGAGGCTGAGGTGGGAGGATCACTTGGGCCCAGGAGTTCAAGTTAACAGTGAGCTATGATTGTGCCACTGCACTCCAGCCTGGCTGACAGAGCAAGAACCTGTCTCTAAAAATAAAATAATAATTCAACAAAAATTAGCAATAATATACTTTCCACAGTTGTTTAAACTCAAAACTTCTGCAATATGAATATCCTGAAGAGCTGGAAGTACTCTCATGTCAGGATGCTATGCCACGGTCAGAGCGGGGTCACACAGTCACGGTTGAGGATGAAAAAAGAAGCAAGACATTTGGAGAAATTCCCTCCCAAACGTGGATATTAGTCAGCAGACAGGATGAAATGTGACAGCACTCAGATTTGGCTTCTCACAAATATGCCTCCCCAGCTCCTGTTCACGTTACCACTGACAGACTCTGCAATTACACGGAAAACAAGTTAGATGTGTGTGTTCAATACCAAATAACTATCAAAGGTTTTTTTGCCAAGTCGTTGAAAGTAGTAACAATAGAATAGTATTGACAACACCGTTTCACAGCCAGAGTACAGTAAGTTTTCACTTAACATTGTCTATAGATTGTATGGTAAAGGCACCTGATAGCAATAACTTTAGCGTACCCTGAGGATGACCCTGTATGACAGATGCACCTGAATGTGTGTTCTGAGCTAGGGAAACTGGGAATGGCCAACTGGAGATTTGTTCCTTGTTTATGAGGAACATCTGAGCCCCTTTCCTGTCCCATGGAACATAGGCCATATAGGGAATCGAGCCTCCGAGTTTCGGGTTGAATGAAGGTTGCCAGAGGGAGGTTGTCAGGGGGAGGATATTGAGTGAAAATGTTCCATAAACTGCATGCCTTTTGCAAGTGGTTGCAGTTCTCCTGCTCAGCCCTTCACCACTGGACTGTATATAGGGCACGTCTGTCCATCCTGCTGCCAATGGGCTCTGTCTTCTGTATGTAAGCCTCAGTGAAACCCCATGTCTTGTTTGCTGGCTCTGGGTCTCTTCTTTGGCCTCTTGAACCTGGTGCCATCCCCATGGGAGCTGATAGGGGTTCTGCACAACATAGGTTCTTACAAACTGGGACTTCAAATGAAACGGCATATAGCAAAACCAGTTTTACCGTAGGTTAATTGATAGAAACAAGAATTAAAAACATCACCAAACTTCTAAAGACGCCAACACTTCCAACATAATCCATGTGAGCTATACATACATTTAAGAAAGATTAGTTTTTAAAGGTAAAAATTATTTGCCCATTTTTGTTGAATTAGTAAGTGATGGTGGTCATAGTGGTGGTGAGTTATATCAGGAAATAAATATTTGCAAAGCAAACATCGTAAGAGTACCTCCTGCCACCACAAAGTTCAAAAAAAATCACCAATCGGTTGTCCTTTCTGAGCACTTTTGTACACATCATTTATTGTTGGGCATCTGTATGATTGTCATCTCCTTTATTAATTTTTATTTGACCATAGTTTATATTCATTCACTCATTCCTTTTCCAACCTGCTTATTCCAGTTCAGGATTGCGGGATGCCAGAGCTTATCTGGGTAGCTGACGGTGGGAACCAATCCTGGACTAGATACCAACCCATAGCAGGGCCACTCACACGCTTACTCTCTCATGTTGGTACCATGTATACATGTCAATGAACCTAACACGCACATATAGTAGAAAACTGGAGCACATGGAGAAAACCCACACAGACATGGGGAGAACGTGTGGGGATGCTATGTCTTTTTGATTTGCCACGTAAATTGCCCAGGATATTGAATGTGTAACAGGTTATTTAGTGATTGGGTGCCTAATAGGCATTTTAAACGTATCCACAGATCACCTGGTATCTTCTGCTGAATCTGTCCTTCCCCCATCTTCACTAACTCAGTAGAAGGCGTTACCTTTAACCATTCGCTTAACTTCCCATCTATAAAGTGGTTCTTGCATCTTCACTTCTGTTTTAGACTATAACTAAATACAATAGGCTGAGTGGCTAAGAAACAACAAAAATTTATTTCTCACAGTTTTGGAAGCTGGAAGTCCAAGATCACGGTGTCAGTGTGGTCACTTCCAGTGAGAGTCTTCTTCTTGTATCCTTATGTGGTGGGAAGAGAACTGGAATTTCTGGGGTCCCTTTTATGAGGGCACTAATTCCATTCCTGAGGTCTCTACTCTCCTGACCCAATTACCTCTCAAAGGCTCCACCTTCTAATACCATCACATTGGGGGTTAGGATTTCAATATACAGATTTTGAGGAGATACAAACATTCAGTCCATAACAGCTTTCTTATACCTCTGACCCTTCCTCGTATCAGCTATGCTTCTCGAATTTGTTCTGAATCCACCCACTTCTTTTTGTCTGTGCTGTAACCCCATTAGTCCATGCCAAATGCATCTGGACTGATACAGTTTTCCTTCTAACAGTTCTTCTTGCATTCACTCCTGCTCCTTATAATCTGTTTTCAGGTGAATGAATGAACATATATTTAATTATATAAAATACAGGTATTCTCTTATTGATCTGTTGTGTAATAGGCAGTGTAAATGACACATATTCTTAAATGCATTTTCAAACACTACTAAATTGTTTTGGGATGAAATGTATTAATTTCTACAAGCGAGTGACTGCTTACTTTTAGCAAGTGCTCCACCTTGATTGTGAGAGGATTCCACAAAGTGCAATGTGGTGACAGGTGCAGAGAAACTGACAGTGGGGGACAGGATGGGAGCCGGGGCAAGCCCAGGGAGGGGACTAGGAAAAGTCCAGAACAAGGAGGACGATGATCTAGTCAGGCAGCTAATGACCACCAACGGTCAGGTGTGCTCAGTGTGCAAAGCCCAGCAAAGGGTGATGCAGGAATGTGTGGTGGTTTCAGGAACAGCTGTCCATGAATGGCAGGGTCTAGGCCATTTAGTAGGTTGTAGGTAGAACTCTGGTTCAGGGAGAAAAAGACAAAGCAAGACAGATGAACCCCCAAACTTGTAGGAAGTGGAGTGAGGCACAGGTTATTAAAATGGGAACTCAGACTCAATGAGAAGGAGGTCTCTGTAACTAGAACTGATGCACAAGACGGAGCCTGAGTCTGGAGGTAAAAGTGGAAGTCCAGCCTTGTGCCCTGGGGTCCCCAGTCAAGCTGCATTGCAGACAGCATATATGACTAGAAGCAAAGGCTAGGTTAGAAGCCTTTCTGTCTTTCTGCCCGAGGTCTGCGTAAATCCTGGAGCAGTGTTCTCAAAGCTGTGACAGCAAAATGGGAACGCCCGGAGAACCAGAAGAACATACCAAAGCCTGAGCCCCACACCTGGGGATTCTGATGTAAGTATCACAAACTGGGTGGCTTCCAGGATTTTAAAAGCCCCCAGGTGGGTCTAATGTACAGCCCAGGCTGAGAGCCTTGGCCCTAGAAACCGGAGCCGAACTGAAACACAGGTGGAGGGGTCAGTAGTGTCACTCGTGGTGGGGAGGGACACTGAGGGGTACCTGGAAACCAGGCAGAGTCTGATAAATCCTATTCCAAAACAAATGGCTTTCATTTTTTTTTGACATCGTTAGAAAATATATTTTTTTAATTTTACCTGGATTTTATTTCATTATTTACAAGACGATTTTTATTCTTCTTTCATTTGGTAGACTAAGAGACTCTTAAACCCAAGGTTACGGCTTGAGGACAATATACGGCACTAATTATTTTGCTGGAAGCAATATTGCTTAGTGATTTAAAAGGCAGGCCCTAGAGTCAGACAGACCTAGGTTAAAATCCCAGCTTGGCCACTTGTTAAATCTGTAAATGAGAAATGAGATTAAAGGTAGCAACTGCCTATCTGATGAGGTCTTTGTAAGGATTAAATGAGCTTATATATGTAAAGTACACAGCCTGGTAACTATCATATAATATAATATAATACTCATTTATCACCTCCACATAATAGTACTAATTTTCTTAGCTGAAATCTTTCTTTAAAGATTATGATTTTCATTTTTTTTAGTCTCACACTATCATATAGGTAACTTAATATACACTTCCACAACATTTACACTCTATAGTTTTGAATTAATTAGGTGCTTTTGATTGCAAACAACAGAAACCAGTTTTGATTTCCTTAAGTGGGGTGGGGCAAATGGTTGGGGAAGATATATGGGACACAATAACTACCAAGTCATGATAAAGCCAGGAACCATTCAGAGCCGCTCCAAATGGGAAGACAAATCTAAATCAGATGCAAAGTTTTCTAGCCCTATTGTCTCTCCTCCAAATTTCACATCTTTATAATTTGTTTGAGCCATCTGCAGACCAATCTAAAGGGAAAAAGACACTGGATGACGCATTAGTTTTCTATTGCTACATGACAAATTACCACAAATTTAGCAGTGAAAAGATACACATTTATTATCAGCTCATCCTATGGGTGGGGAATCTGGGTGTGGCTTCACTGGGTTCCCCGCTCAGGTCTCAGCAGGCTGACTTCTTGTCTGGAGGTGCTCAATCCATTTTCAAGCCCATTCAGAACTCTGGTTGTCAGCAGAGGTCATTCAACTCCTTGTGGTTATAGGACTGAGGTTCTATTTTCTTGCTGACTGTTAGCTGGGGGTTGCTCTGAGCTCCTTGAGACCACTCTCAGGTCCTAACCATGTGGCTCTCCCACAGCATGGCCATGTGCTTCCTCAAAGCCATCAGGAAGAAGCTCTTAATCAGGCCCTTCCTCAAAGCCATCACTTAAAGGTCTCTCCAGCCTGCTGCGATGGAGTCTTCTGTAATATCATGGAATCCCAGAAGTGACTAACCCTCTTTGGGAGGCCAAGGCAGGCGGATCACTTAAGGTCAGGAGTTTGAGACCAGCCTGGCCAACATGGTGAAACCCCATCTCTACTAAAAATACAAAAAAAATTAACTGGGTTTGGTGGTGTGCCTGTAATCCCAGTCACTCATGAGGCTGAGGCACGAGAATCGCTTGAACCTGGGAGGTGGAGCCAGGTGGCGCCAACTGCACTCCAGCCTGGGTGACAGAGCAAGACTCCCTCTCAAAAGGAAAAAAAAAAGGAGAGAAAGAAGAAAAAAGAAGTGACTAACCCGTCATATTTGCAGGTGCTGCTTACACTTGAGGAGAGGGGATTATTTGGGTCATGTACACCAGAAGGTGGGGATCTTGGAGGACAGTACTGAGTTGAATAGTGTCACCCCTAAATTCATGTTCACGTGGGACCTGTGAAAGTGACTTTGTTTGGGAATAGGATTTTTGTGGATGTAATTGAGTTAAGATGAGGTCATACTAGATTGGGGGTGTCTTTCCAAGAAGGGGAAATTTGGGCAGAGAGAGACGCAGGGAAGAAGGCCGTGCGAAGATGGAGGCAGAGATGGGCTGCTGCCATGAGCCATGGAACGCCAAGAATGCTGGCAACCCCTGGAAACTAAAAGAAGCAAGGTGGGATTCCCCTTAGAGCATCTGAAGGGAGCACAGCCCCACTGATGTCTTGATTTCAGATTTCTAGCCTCCAGAACTGTGAGAGAAGAAATTTCTGTTGTTGAAGCCACTCAGTTTGTGATATGTTGTTACAGCAGCCCTAGGACAGGAAAACAGGGCCCACCTAGAATTCCACCCAATCCAGGTGATTTATGAGAATGAAGCCAAGGGGCACGGAAGCAGCGATTCCTCTGAAAGGGAGGCCCAGGGCAGACAATCTCTTGGTGATCTCGACAGATCATACGGTAGATCCCTACCACTTTTCAAATTTTGGTTTGCATGATTTTAATTTTTCTTCCTCTTCCTCTTCTTCTTTTCTTTTTTTCTTGAGACAGTCTCGCTCTGTTGCCCAGGCTAGAGTGCAGTGGCATGATCTCCGCTCACTGCAACCTCCGCCTTGTGGATTCAAGCGATTATTGACCCTCAGTGTCCCAAGTACTTGGGAATACAGGCATGCCCCACCATGCTGGGCTAATTTTTTTTTGGTATTTTTAGTAAAGACGGGGTTTCACCATGTTGGCCAGGCTGGTCTCAAACTCCTTACCTCAGGTGATCCACCTGCCTCAGCCTCCCAAAGTGCTGGGATTACAGATGTGAGCCACCACACCCGGCCTCTTCTTTTTTATTTCAGAAAAAAAAAATCATATTTACTTAAGAGTTGTAAGAATAGCACATTGGACTCCTGCCTACCCTTCACAAAGATTTATCAACTGTTATTATTTTGCATGGTTTTCTGTTCAGAAACCATGGAAAGGATAAAGGCATTGAGTCAGAAAGACATGAATTGAATATCCACTATCACTGGTTTTGTGATTTTAGAAATGTTATTTTCAAACACCTTGAGCTTTTGTTTAATCACGTGATGCCCTTTCACAAAGCTGGCTGAGAGCACATAAGGCAGGCCCGGAAGGCACCCAGCAGAGAGACTAGCACACGTGGGTGCCTCATACATGTGTGATTTTCAATGCTTTACACTGATTTTCCTGACTTCTTCTTTTTTTTTTTTTTTTTTTTTTTTTAAGACAAGGCCTCACTTAGTCTCCCAGACTGGAGTGCAGTGGTACAATCACAGCTCACTACAGCCCTGACTTTTCCCGCTCAGGTAATCCTTGCACCTCAGCCTCCTATGTAGCTCAGATCACAGGCATGCACCACCAAACCTGGCTAAGTTTTGTATTTTTTGGTTGAAACGGGCTTTCTCCATGTTTCTCAGACTGGTCTCAAACTCTTGAGCTCAGGCAATCTGCTCCTCTTGGTTTCCCAAAGGGCTGGGATTACAGGCATGAGCCAGTGCACCTGGCCAGTTTTCCTGATGTTTTAAACAAAAATTTCTTTACCTACTTCATTTGATAAGGACATCTCCTCAGGATTCATTTTTCTCTGTCTATCCCAAGTGTCTCCAGGCCTCAGTCACCCCTGGAGGATAAATGGGACAGACTAGTACACACTCAGACCGACCTTTTGCTGGCCCAGTGCCTCTGCTTGCTCTCACAGCATCTCCAGTCCCCCTGACAACAACTGGGTGTTCCCAGAAGGTGTTCCTCATGTGTGCTATTGCGCTGGTGACCATGTGATGCTGCTGGACCTCACTACTCTTCTTCCCATCCCCCAGGCATGGCCGTCCTCTCTGCCTGTTGCCACTATACTTGGCTGGTCACTCCACAGTGTCCCACCAGCCACAGTGAATGTGCCATTGCTTTGGATTGCTTTGCTGAACACAAGTGTCCACTCTGACAGTGGCCAAGTGCCAAGGTCACACAGCGACCTTCAGGAATGTGGGGGACCCCCTGACAATGGGGCATCTGTGCCTAATGCCCCTGACAGTTTAGAGAAGCAGCTCTTTTTGTTTCTACTCACAGCTTTCTTCTCTGCAGATGCAGACATGGGTCTGAAGGTGAGGCTGGGTAGATCTGGTATAGTTATTGTCTTGTTATTAGGAGTCCCCACCCCACTTCAGTGGCTACTTAAAGGTCAAAGTACCTAGTGTCTTCTTTCCTAGGTTGAGTTTTCTCTAAATAGGCTCTTCACACCTCTCCTTACCCCAGGATCCCATTATCCCCTTCACCTGGCCTTGAGAAGTGCCAGATGTTTCTGCATGCCAGCAATAAACAGAACTAGTGTGTTCTCCGGAGGCTCCTTAGCAGCCACATCAACAGGCCTGTGAGGCTTCCCTATCCCCCTAGATCAATGAATGTGCCCGGAAGGGTCTGGATCCTACAGAGAACAGAAGGCTCAAGCCAAGATCTTTCATATCTATATCAAAGCATCTTTGAATTCCTTCCCTTCTCTTCATTTCCCCGTTTCTCTTTTTCTTTCTTTCTATATCTTTATCAAAATTTTAATTCAAAGGGTACATCTTTTTGAGTTTTCTTTCTTTTTAACCAAAGAAGAATGTCAGAATGATCGTAAGAAAAATAAAGTCGGCAGTAACACACAAAAGATCAACTGAGCAATCTATTTAGTTTATCATCTCAGTACTGATTAAAAATATTATGGTTGAAGAGAAACAAGTAGAGAAACAAATTTTTCTTTCACGTAGTTAAAAATTTTTAGTGGCATAGGTGTTCCATCTATCATTTGAAATGCCCACATGGGGAATATTCAAAGTCTAAAACTCCAACAGCAATGTAATTTAGTACTTAAAAAGAACTGTGTGTCAGAATACAGCATTATTGCCAGAGGGATATTCCAAGCAGATGAAAGTCAGGGTAAAGATAAAACAACCATTTCAATTGAACAAACGTGGAAAGATTTATTTCAATAGCTGTTTGTTGAGTAGCCTTCCCTGGGTTAGCTGCTAAGTTCTAGTATTGAAGAGTCAGAAATACTTACGCTTCTTTTTTTTTTTTTTTTTTTAATATTTTAGGCCAGGTGCGGTGGCTCATACCTGTAATCCCAGCACTTCGGGAGGCTGAGGCGGGTGGATCACCTGAGGTCAAGAGATCGAGATCAGCCTGGCCAACATGGCAAAACCCCGTCTCTACTAAAATACAAAATTAGCTGGGCATGGTGGTGCACACCTGTAATCCCAGCTACTTGGGAGGTTGAGGCAGGAGAATCGCTGGAACTCAGGAGGCAGAGGTTGCAGTGAGCTGAGATTGTGCCACTGCACTCCAGCCTGGGTGACAGAGCGAGACTCCGTCTCAAACAACAACAACCAAAAAATGAATACAGAGAGAAAAGAAAATGCAATACTTCCAATTCAGTAGTGAATTTTTTTTTTTTTTTTTTTTTGCTGTTTTGTTTTTGAGACAGAGTCTCACTCTGTCACCCAGGCTGGAGTGCAGTAGCACAATCTTAGCTCACTGTAACCTCCACCTCCCAGTTTCAAGCCGATTCTCCTGCCTCAGCCTCCTGAGTAGCCAGGATTACAGGCACGTGCCACCACACCCAGCTGATTTTTTTTTTGTATTTTTAGTAGAGAGGGAGTTTTGCCATGATGGGCAGGCTGGTCTCGAACTCCTGACCTCAAGTGATCCACCTGCCTTGGCCTCCCAAAGTGCTGGGACTGCAGGTGTGAGCCACCGCACCTGGCCTAGTGAAATATTTTGTACCAATTACAGGATAATCAGAAAACAGTGTTCCTCCTCCATGAGGGACCTTGTGAATTGTTTATATGGAAGGAAGGTACTCAAGTTGGCACTGTCTTAAAATATAATTTTATTGTATGTTGTACTATTATCAATGGCCAATTGGCTATATCTGTCAACTTTAGTCCATAAATTGAATAGTAGAATCTAGTTGCTGTTAAGTGAAGAATGCTGTGCTGTTGTTCTGTAAAGCAGATTCCTTTCACATATGAGATTTGACAGCAATAACAAGGGGCACGTGAATGCTCTTGTGAGCATGCTCAGTGGAAGGCTCATGGGAGTCTGATTAAAGCTGAGAAAAGTGGGGAAACAATGATTATCTCACACAGGCTGGGAATTAATTATCTCCAACCAACACATTCAGTATCAAAGTGAGCTGATCTCACTCACTGTCAGACACTGCAGAGTGAGAAACAGATGATGGTTCTGTGGCAAACATCCTTTTGCTGAATATTCTACCTACGGTGAGTGCAATGATTGAAAGATGAGTTCAAATACTGAGGCATTTATAGCATCCAGCTATTATTGTTGCTTCTCTGGTTCTTTCTGGGCTCAATGGACGTCTCTGATTTCAACAATTCCCTTTAACAATGTATAACAGACGATGTAATCTGAAGTTCTGTGGAACCATCCCAGGAACACACGGAGATTCTTGAAAACATCCCAAATGTGGCTCTTTAATTATCCGGCAGCATGTTGTTTAGTAGCAGATGAAATACCAAAAATCTTTGGAAGGAGAAATGTTTTCAGGACTATAAGGCTAAATTGGAAATGGAAATGCAAATTTGTTATGTTTAGAGTAAGTTTCATGGCTGGGGCTTTTAAAAAAAATTTTAAATCAACCTCATATTTGCTCTACCAAAAAGACGGAAAGTCTCCCTCTTTATTTAAGTGTCTTATCTTTTCTAGTGAAAATTGAAATGACTATCATTTTACTAATCATTTATTTTCCCATTTAAAATAACTTCATGTCTCTACCAGATACAGTTTTTCTTGTACAGAGTGCTAGAGTGAAAGTCAGATTCACAATCTTGTGATCCACCCTTCTGGGCATCTAGGGAGAAAAAATAAACAACCAACAACAAATAAAAACATTCTGTGACATTAAAATTGTATGACTACAGGGAGGGTGTTGTGGGGGGTTACCTATTTTCCTAGTCACCTCTGAAGTCCTGGCATGTTAGGGCAGGCAGTGAGGGATCTTCATAAGAGGCTCCAGTGGATCTTCAGAAGGAAAAAAAAACAAGATATATGGGAGCTGCCTTGTAGCCTTAGGACTGAGACTTGTCAATAAGAAGCACAGGGAAAAAGACTATCTTTTACCCTTCCTACAAGATCCAGTATGGACAGGGAATTTATTCTTGGGAGCAGAGTGAAGATATCTTGGGAGCAGAGATAACTCAGCCCCCAGAGGTGTAATATTGAGTGAAGCACTATGTTATCACTTTTGTGTTTCATCTACATAATCTCAGTGCCTAGCCCACTACCGAGCAACTAATAGGCATTCAAAAATATTTTTTGAGTTAGTTTATATTTTCTTTTTACCAAACTTCTAGGTAACTTGCCCAACTTTAAAGATGCAAAGGATCTGTGAGAAGCAAATTATAGCTGTTATGCTAGAAGCATGTTAAGAAACAGAAAGTAGGGCTACAGAATTTGGGAGTTGTGCTAGTCAGGATACATTAAGCAATACTGTGGTAACAAAAAACCACTAAAATATTAGAGACTTAACATAATAAAAATTCGTTTCTAACTCGTGGAAAGTTCAATGTAGATGTTTCTGGTCATGTCCTCTCGGGTTGTTCTCTTCCAGGTGGTGACACAGGGATCCAGGTTGTTTCCAACTAGTACCTTTGTCATCCCCTGTGCCACAATTGTCCTCCACTCTATGCTTTCCAAACAGCCAACCAGGAAGTGAAAAGAAAATGTGGAGAAGGCATACCCACTTTTATATGTTTCTCCTTAGAAGTTATACATCACTCCAGCGTGAGAGTTCCATTATTGAGAACTAGATATGAGGGGGCTGGAAAATGTAGTCTAGCTATGTACTGAGATAGAAAAAAGGAATTTGGTGAGTTTCTACCATGGTGTCATGACATGGTGAGAACCTGATAAATGTACCAGTGAGGAGAGTAAAAAGGTTGGGCTAATGGCTGGAGAAGCCGAGCTGGAGTGATAATGTCAATGTGGCAGCAATCATGAAGACCAAGGGAGAAGCAATCAAACAATAGCAGTAAATCAAGGAGACAGATCAAGGTGAGGGCAGTCACACTGAAGCATAGCAGAAGGCCAGCAGAAGTGAAGGCTGTGCTTTGGAGTGAAGGTCTGAGCCCATAGGCCTCCATGGAGAAGTACCTTGAGATGTTTCTAGGAAAAGGAAGTCGTTAGAGGGCCTGGGGATTAGGCAGGTCTCCTTGTGAGGGCCAGACACACAGACAACTCTCATAGGTAACTACTTATTGGCTGTAATCTCTGGGCCATGGAAAGGTGAATTTATTAGTTACAAGTCACATAAGAGCAAACATAACCATATCCATAGACATGCTAGTGTCTTTCATTGATTAAGCACTAACTGTGCTCAATATTAGAGAATATACATATATTCTCTAATTTTTACAACAGTGCTACAATGTACTAATTTTCCTTAGTTTCCATGAAGAAACTAAAGTTTAAAGAGATTAACTTGTTATCATTTTTGTGAGTGAAAAAGCTGGATTTGAACGTGGTGAATCTGACACTAGATCCCAAGCCACAGTGCAGTCACATCTATATTCATACTCTCTATTATATATGTGAATACATTTTTAAATTTATATTTTGTGACAGAGTGTATCAAGTAGCTATTGTTGCATAACAAACTGCTGCTAAATATAGCAACTTAAAAACAGCTCTTCATTATTTTTCACAAGTCTGTGGGATGGCTGAACAATTCTGCTGATGTGGGCTGGGTTTAGTTGATTTTGGCAAGTATCTCTCACACCCCTACAATCAGCTAACAGGTTGGCGGGGGGCTGCCCGGTCCGGGATGGCCTCAGCTGGGGTGGCCTGGCTCTTCTCCATGTGGTCTCTCATCCTCCAGCAGGCTAGCCCGGCTTTTTCTCATGGCAGTGGCAAAGTTTCAAGAGAGTGGGCACACACTAAGCCTCTTGAGGACTAGGCATAGAACTGGCACACCACAACTTTTGCCACATTGGCCAAAGACAGTCATAAGACCAGCCCAGACTCAAGAGTGGGGAAATAGAATCCACATCTTGATGGGAGGAGCTGAAAGGTCACTTTGCAATGGGTTTGGATACAAGGAGGGGTAGAAAATGGGGTCATTTCAGTAATCAACCTACTGCATCTAACACCTTAGGTATTTTTCCCCTAAAAATAGGTAAGAGAACAGCATGTTTGCTTAAAATGTGGTTTTATTAATTAGTGCAATAGCACATGAGTCTTCCAAAATGTATATGTTGTCTAGTCCCTCTGGTCTAAAAAGGGCTGAAATGGACAACATGTTAAATGGATAAATACCTTTTTTATTTAGGGAGGCAGGGCACAAAAATACCCACTTCCAGGCACCAGATCCATCTAAATAGAAAATAGTCTTGTAGTTGATGATTTTTAAAAAGCAAAACAAAACTGAAAATTTGACTTCCTGTATGCCCTGCAAAGAAGGGCGGGCGGAGAAGCTGTGAATGTGTGAGGAGCAGCTGGCTTTTATTTTTAAGCACATATTATTGCTACGCAGATTTTTTCTAGAAAAATGGAAGGAGACTTACTAAGGAATTCTAACACACAGGGATACCATTTCAAGTAGGTGCTAATGAGATTGACGTGGTCTTTTCAGAATAAACTCGTCTTTATAATCTATTCGTTTAGTCTATAAAGTGGGAAAAAGAAACACAAAATGCTGAATGAAATGTGGAAAATGCTAGAGATTCCTAATAGGCCCTCAAGAAATGTGTGGATTGTCAGAGCCAGGCTTCATTCACATAGACTTTTCCCTCAGGGAGTACAGTTTGGACATTCATAATTATGAGAATCTCCATGTCAGACTTCCATAACACTAACATCCTTTGTTCAGAGGGAATTATCCAACACCATCAGTGCTAATTTCAGTGCCACAATATTATTCTTAGGTGAAAAGTTATGAATAAATTTAAAGTGTAACATGTAGAAAGCCAAGGGCAGGGCCAACCAAATGCTTCCTCTCCTCTTCTGAGCTCACTTATAGTAAATCTGGAAATGATATGGCAACTGACTCATAATTGAATTGTTTTATAGGTTTTATGGCCAACTTACAAAACTAATTTCTATAAACTTTCATCAGGGACGGTAAAAAATGTCTACAGGAACAAGCGAGATAATATACTTGGCTAAGAAGGCAAGGTGTAAGTGGGTAGAGGTGATTGGGGGAATTATAGAATCCTCATTTAAAAGGAACTGATGAAAACTTAAACAAAAACACTGTGCAATCCAAAAAAAGCAAGTCTCTGAGTCAGATCTGACCTGACTGAGTCAATTCATGGCCTTTATGATAGATCAACGTTAGATCAATAGAAAACTACATGCCTTTAATCATAACTCCTCTTGTACCAAATTAGCACAAGGATGAAATTAATTTTTCTTCTAATTTATTTTGTACCCTCTCCTTTAGAAAGTTAAAATAATATTACAAAATTATGTGCCAATCTCAAGAAGCACGTGTATATGTGATTATCACCTCTGAGATTTCACCTTGAGTGTTTTCTGGAATTGTCTACATGTATTAAGAAATGCAAAACTAGTATTTGGGGATAACAAAGATTCTAAACCCCATACTCTCTCTTGAAACATATATAAAATTTAGACCAAAGGGTTACTTTTTCTTGTATTACCCATGTGGGCTCTAAATAATATATTGTGAGACCTGAATGTAGCTGGGACTCAATGTGGCTTCACTTTTGTGCCATGTCAATGGAAAGAAACAGCAGAAAAGCAGAAATGAATATTTGTCTATATGATTTCATGCAAACAACTATATGTATCAATAAATTTCCTATTTTCTCTAATCAGAAAAATCACTGAAAACATGACTAGTCACTTTTTGAATCATTCTCCACAGTGTTGCAGAGCATATCATCTTTCTTTGTAGAGAAATAGCATTGACAGCATGTGTTATGTCATCACTGGGAATGTCATCCCAAGGATTAAGTACCCATTTGTGAAATATTAGATCACTTGTTTTTATTTTTGTTTATCTTGTTTGTGTTTACGCTTGATCTCTACAACAGAAGCATGTACTGTTTTGCTTTTGAAAGATC
Source organism: Pan paniscus (assembly GCF_029289425.2). NCBI lineage: Eukaryota > Metazoa > Chordata > Mammalia > Primates > Hominidae > Pan > Pan paniscus. Next base: position 29,298,168 of record NC_073255.2, on the reverse strand, counting down.
TTTAAAATAATTCTATCGATAATATCACCAATTACAATTGTGAGATGATATCCCACAAACAGACAAGTAAATCTGTATTAAATAGTTTTGCTCTTTTCTAACTGACCCCATCAGCTGATTCCAGAATCACCCAAAACTGGCATTGATTGAGATCAGTTCAGGCCAATGTCCCTTTCCCAACAGCACCAGCTGTTCAAAATAAAGTACAGTCTATGATAGAAAGCCTATAATATGAGAAACTTTGGAGGGATTTGATTATGATTCCTCTCTTTTAAAGGATACTTTTGAAAAAAAAATTGCAGTTTACAATAGGCACATATGATAATCAACTATTTCAATGGTATTCAGTGTTTTAGAAAAGACCAAAGGCATGGAAGTGGGGTTGCTGTTCTTGATGTCTAACAAAATATCTTAATCATCTTCTCTAATCTTCCACTATTTTCCACACAGGCAGGAGTTGCTACTTTGTAAATCAATTCCCCATTCCCAGTTCCCCACTATAGAATATTCCCCCCACATGCACCCAGCACAATGTCTTCCACTCAACAGTGCCTGACAATCTGATTCTTCCTCTCCCATTCCTGCCTTTCCTTTACTTCCACATGTCTCCTCTATTTCCCCTTCACCCTCACTCCCACTCTAGAGCCTCCATTTGTGCTCCCTACAAAAAACTTTGGAAAGTATAGTCTGGCCTCTTACTCCAATTATTTTTCTTGGGAAAAAATTTGTCCATTTCCCAGATTCTGCACCAAAAACGAAAGTTCAGGTTCTGACAGCCACAAAGCAAAAACCCTTCCTGAAAGGCAGAAAGAAGATAGAAAGACTTCATATTCATTCATCCTTCTTATCCTTGCTCTGCTTCAACAGGCACTAGGCACATCTTTTCCTGTGTGCCATGCTGTGGGATTGCATAATCAGGTCAAGGAAGCTACAAGCCCCTACAGGCCGTAAAAATGTAATGCTCATCAAACACAATGCTAAAGTCTTCTCATTTCCCAAACCACGTATTCTTCCATTTGATTTGCACATGCTTCTTTCAAGAACATTTTTGCTGAAATTTTTTGGCAGGAAAAGTTAATCTTATGCTCCAAAATGTAAGACAGGTAGTCAGTTGGTTGAAGCTTCACCTTGTGCTTACCAAGAGGTGGAAACAGTGAGATTCAGTGACTTTGCTAGATTTTAATTGGAATGAGAATAATATTTTTGAAGTAATCCAGGGAGTTTTCAGCCATAACCTGTTCTGGCAATCCACCTAAATTTAGTGACTTCAAAGAACCATGATTCCTGTGGGTCACAAATTTGGACAGGGCTTAGCTGAGTGATTCTTCTGCCATGCATAGCTTGGTCTGGGGGATGTCAGTGGAATTCCACTGGCTTCTGGGCTTCCTTAGAAGATCTATGACAATTTCGCTCACAGGTCTTGTGCTGTGGTGGGGATGGCTGGAAGGCTGAGCTCCACCGCACCCTGCTTGTCTCCACATAATTTCAGGGCCTTTCCATATAGTCTTTCCAGGGTAATTGGACCTCTTACGTGGCAGGGTTCAGGGTTTTAAGAGTGAATGTTCCAAAGGACCAAAAAAAAAAAAAAAAAAAAAAAAAAAATCTGCCATTCTCTGAACCAGAAATGGGCACATTGTTATTTCTAGTATATTCTATTGGTTAAAGCAGCCATTAACTCAACCAGGTTTAAGGTAAAGATGCAGAGAGCTACCATTTGAAGTCAAGAGTGTAAAAAAGAAATTGTGGTTATCTCTTATCCACTATACTGCCTTATCAAGATCTACACCTGGAAGACTAAGCTCATGTGGTTTCTTCCATAGCAGGGGCTGGCAAACTGGCCCACAGCACAAATCTAGCCTTCCACCTGTTTTTGCAAACAAAGCTTTATTGGAACCCTGTTACACTTATTCATTCATGTATTGTCTATGGCTGTTTTCACACTGCAACAGCAGAGTTGAGTAGCTGCTACAGAGACCATGTGGACCACAAAGACTGAAATATTTACTATCTGGCCCCTCATAAAAAAAGTTTGCCAAACCCTGTTCTACAGCACACAGAGAACCCAGGTTATGACAAAGACAGTAGAAAACATACCCTTTCTGGCTAGGAGTGGTGGCTCAAGCCTGTAATCCCAGCACTTTTGGAGGCTGAGGTAGGCGGATCACCTGAGGTCAGGAGTTCAAGACCAGCCTGGCCAACATGGCAAAACCCCATCTCTACTAAAAGATACGAAAATTAGCCAGCCATGGTGTGGGGTGCCTGTAATCTCAGCTACTCAGGAGGCTAAGGCAGGGAGAATTGCTTGAACTGGGGAGACGGAGGTTACAGTGAGCCGAGATCATGCCACTGTACTCCACCCTGGGCAACAGAGTGAGACTCTGTCTCAAAAAAAAAAAAGAAAAGAAAAGAAAACACACCCTTACACACCCTTTCCAGCCTTGGTAAACTGCAAGCAGAGAGAGGAGAAGCTCAGACATGTGTACTTGCTTGTGCCTTGTACGAGCAGGGTCCTCCAGGGGGTCCATAGTGAAAAAATTCAGCTGTTCAGGAATCTGAGGTCACTAAAGGTACAGGGCTAGTGGCATGCTCTTCTGGCTGTCCTGGAGATGGTGAAGGAGCTTTTAGGAGAAGTCCTGTGCTCAGGCACTGCCAATGTGGCAGGGCACAATACTGCAACAGGTGAGCTGGGGCAGCAGTTCTTATGTGGGGGTCAGAAGGCCCCACAAACTTTGGCAAACAGCACAGAGGTGAACAGTCCTTGGGAGCAAGCTTGGAAAGTTTATGACTGGGGCAAATGTCTGCAACCAGACAGACCCCTGTGGTCATCAGTTCAGAGACTAGACCAGAGGTCTCACTCACCAACAGAACAATAAGAGTCTGAAGCTCCCCGAAGGGATACAGGCCCTTGCACACACTCCATTACACTTGCCTACCCTCACCAAGAAGAGCATGTGGAGGAGAAAGTTGAGTCATCTAAGAACGACAGCTTACACTGAAAGAGACTGCATTGCCATAAATTGTGGCAAATTCAAATTTTGTATCTGAATACCTTCTCCCAACTAGTCAATAAGGTAGGCCTGAAGAATGTCAGATTATTTATAGGGAATAGATAAACTATGTTTGTTTTACATACCTGAGTGATGAATATAAATTTTAGACCCTGTTACCATAAGATTATATGAGTTTCCTATATTCTATATTCTTTCAAGTTAAATCTACATTGTAAAGGTCTTAACATCATTGGTACAGAATGAACTCCCTTTTTGAGAGATGGAGGACATTCCTGTGGTAGATCGCAAAGAGAAGTTTATGAGCAGCTTGGCCTAGTTCCACTGGGGTTTGGATTGATAATGACCTTGGGCAATGCAGTGTAATATAATGTTGAAAGAAGCCATTAAGGCCAGTTTCCTACCAAGCAAATAACAGTGGAGTTAATTCAAATGACTCCCTAGCAAAGTGTCTGCCTCCACCAAACACCACTATCACTTTGCTTAACATGATAAAGGGTTCAGGGCACTTATTTGCAAATGAACTAATTCTGGCGGTTGGGAAACACTGTTGGAGGAGTAGTTTTTAGCTGGTGACTTCAAACATAGCTGTAGCAGTGTGATTTGTCTCTGGCATGGTTGGCAGGAACTGCTTAAAGACCTAGGGAAGGGGTATCCTGGATTTGAAAATAAGGGCAACCCTTCTCTAGGGAGTCAAATGGGTTCTTGCTAGGCATAGGAAAAGCCATCCAGGAAGACAGAGGTCTTAATGGACAAAGGGTCTACCTTGAGCCAAATTTCAAGGCAGGTTATTTATCGTTGTGTAATAAACCAGTCCCAAACTTAGTGGCTTAAAACAACACCAATTTTATTATCTCTCATGAGGCCATAGCTGATGGAGCTCAGCTGGGTGGTTCTTCTGCCCCATGTGATATCATCTGAAGCCACAGTCATCTGAGGATCATCTGGTTTTGGAAAATGCTGATGGTGCTGAAGTCTCCATGGGGGTTGTTGATCAGAGCACCTAGATTCTCTTCAACACAGTCTCTCCATGTAGCTAGGGTCTCTCAAAGCATGGCAGCTGGGTTGCAAGAGGAAGGAAGTAGAAGTTCCCAGTTCTCTTATAGCCTGCACTTAGAAGTCTTAGAATTTCACACCTTCCACATGTTGTTGGTCAAAGCGATCCCCTTATTTCTGCTTCAAGGGGAGCAGAAATAAGCCCTATCTTTTGACATGAGGAGTGGCATGGGCATACAGGGAGGGGCGAGATTGTTGTGGGCTATATTAGTAATTTTTCCAGAGAAACAGAACCAATAGGATAAGTTTCCAGTGCTCCAGAGAAACAAAACCAATATGGGAAGAAGAGAGAGAGCATTGTATTTAAGTAATTGGCTTACACAATTGTGGGGAGGCGACGTCCAAAATTTGCAGAATAGAGCAGCAGGCTGCAAACCCAGGGAAGAGTTGCAGTTCAAGCCTGCAGGCAATCTTCTGGCAGATTTTCTTCTTTCTTGGGGAGGTCAGTCTTTTTCTATTAAGGCCTTCAATGGATTGGATAAGTCACAGCTGTGTTATGAAGGGGCATGCTACTAAAAGTCCAGCAATTTAAATGTTAATCTCATTCGCAGAAAACACCCTCACAGAAACATCCAGAAAAATGTTTAGCCAAATATTGACACAAAATTAACCATGACAGGGGCCAAACTGCTATATTAGGCCAAGGCCTTTTCTGTCCACCCCGTTGTGATCACCCCTCTCCTCCCATGGCTGCCACTCCACATCTTCATTTTGCTTCTTTTTTTCCTTTTGGGCTTCAGGCTTTCACCTCCACCATTCTCTTTTCTGCCTCAGCATCTGTTCTGGGCTCTCCCTTCTACTTTTATTTTCCATGGGCAGCACAGTTAATGAAATATTTTCCATCTTGGCTGGTGGGATGCCTCATTTGTGTGGCACCCAGGGAATGAAGTACTCTAAGAACGGTGGTGAGTGAGGCAGGAAGGACACCGGACTTGGAAACAGGCCACCCAGGGCTGCAGGAGGTACCTGCTGACTTCCCCTTTCAGACCCCACGCTTCCCTCCATTCATATGCAGATTGAGCATTCTTGAACTTTAGTCTATGTATCAACTGGAGAGGACCACAGGAGTGCAAGGCTTTCTCTTTCCTTCCAGGCACCATATGCGCTCTGCAACAGTGGCCATATGGAGACAGTGTTGTTTTTTTATTTGGCTTTGTTTTTAAAAAGCAGAAATTTCTGAGTTGATAGGAGAGAGTAGCACCTTGTCCAGGCAGTGGGAAAAGATGCATTTTTAACAGGTAAAACTTGGAGGGGGGCAGTCACATCTGCGGGTAGATAACTACCACCTGTATTTACGTGGAAGCATGGATTACCCTCTGAGTTTGAGGGAAAACATATCACAAAACTTGTATTTCACACTTTTCACCTGGTCTCCAGCTGTAGGATGAATGCAAAGCAAGTATATCTATGTCTGCAATATCTAAAAGCTTTTCCATGTGCACATTTTACCTCAGAGAGGTCTCTTTGTTTGAATTTTTCTTTCTTCCTGAAATGATTATGAAAATACACTCACACACACACATACACGTGCACACAACTTCAATGGGTTGTTAAAAAGAAGAAACACTTTGAATTAACAATCAATAGACGAGTAAACATTATCTTAGGTATCCGAGTGAATAATAACATGTAAGGGAAAACCCAGAGTCAGAAAAACTGGGTTCATAAACATATATGAGCATATCTACAAATCTGTGTGTAAATGCACAGAAAAAGTTCTGGAGGAGTAGCTACCCAGTATAATTGTGGTTATGTTGGAGAGGAATGGTATTAGGATGGTGAAGGGGGCATTTCACTTTTTATTCTACATATTTTTGTGTTGTTCTAATATTTCATGCCAAAGCAAAGATGCATCTATTTCTTTACTTTTTAAAAATTGTGAAAGAGGGAATGTATTAATTTCTAGGGTTGCCATAGCAAAGTGCCACAAACTGGGTGGCTTAAACAACAGATATGTAGTGTCTTACAGTTCTAGAGGCTAGAAGTGTCCAGGCTTGGTTCCTTGTGAGGGCTTTGAGAATCTGTTTCAAGCCTCTTGTCTAGCCTTCTGATGATTTGCTAGCAATTTTGGCATTCCTTAGAGTATAGTAGATGCACCTGACAATGATAACTTGACTTAAGCTTACATTGAGAATGAGCCTACATGGCAGATGCGCCTGAATGTGTGTTTGGAGTTACAAAATCTAAGGAATCTAAGGAGCGGCCAAACCAGAGACTTATTCCTTATCTGTGAGGAACATTGGACTGTCCCCCAAGCCTGTCCCATGAAATGTAGGCTATGCAGGGGATTGAGGCTCTTTGTTTTGAGTTAAATGAAGGTTGCCAGGTACAGGTAGTTAGGGGGAGGGTGCTAAGGTAAAATGCTATGTAAACTGCATGCTTCTTACAAGCAGTGGCAGTTCTCCCGCCCAGCTCACCACCATGGAACCGCTCTGTATGTAAGTTTCCAGCTGATAAAACCCTGTGTCTCACGGGGTCTCGTTTGCTGGCTCTGGGTCTCTTCTTCAGCTTCTTGAACCTGGTGCCATCCCTGTTGAGGTTAATATGGGTCCAGCACAGTATTTGGCTTATAGAAGCGTCACTCTGATTTCTGCCTGTCTCTTCACATGGCATTCTCCCTGTATGTGTCTGTGTCTAAAGTTTCCCTTCTTATGAGGAAACCAGTCATATTTTATTAGGGGTCAACCCTACTCTAGCCTGACCTCATTATCACCAATTATATCTGCAACAGTCCTGTTTCCAAATAGGGCCACATTCTGTGGTACTGAGGGTTAGGACTTCAACATATGGATTATTTGAGGGGACGCAATTCAACTCATGCTAGAGCAATGAAACAAAAATGAATGCCTTATATTACTTTTTGTTGTTGTTGTTGTTGACATGGAGTCTCGCTCTGTCGCCCAGGCTGGAGTGCAGTGGCACGATGTCAGCTCACTGCAACCTCTGCTTCCCTGGTTCAAATGATTCTCCTGCCTCAGCCTCCTGAGTAGCTGGGGATTACAGGTGTCTGACAGCATGCCCAGCTAATTTTTTGTATTTTTAGTAGAAATGGAGTTTCACCATGTTGGCCAGGCTGGTCTGGAACTCCTGACCTCGGGTGATCCAACTGCCTCAGCCTCCCAGAGTGTTGGTATTACAGGCATGAGCCATGGTGCCCAGCCATATATATATAAATATATATATATTTATATATATACATTTATATATTTATATATTAATATATAAATATTTATACATATATAATATATATTAAATATATAAATATTTAATATTTATAAATATTTATATAATTATATATATATATATTTTAAGAGACAGGGTCTCATTCTGTTGCCCAGGCTGGTGTGTTACGGCACTATTATAGCTCACTGCAGCCTTGAACTCCTGGCCAAAAGCCATCCTTCTGCCCCAGTCTCCCAAAGTGTTGGAATTACAGGCATGAGCCACCATGCCCGGCCTATTCGGAGACTTTAATTTCTTTTTCTTTTTGTTTCTTTTTTTGAGACAGAGTCTCGCTCTGTCACCCAGGCTGGAGTGCAGTGGCACGATCTCAGCTCACTGCAAGCTCCGCCTCCCAGGTTCACGCCATTCTCCTGCCTCAGCCTCCCAAGCAGCTGGGACTACAGGCGCCCGCCACCACGCCCAGCTAATTTTTTGTATTTTTAGTAGAGACGGGGTTTCACTGTGTTAGCCAGGATGGTCTCGATCTCCTGACCTCGTGATCTGCCCACCTCGGCCTCCCAAAGTGCTGGGATTACAGGTGTGAGCCAGTGCGCCCGGCCTTATATTACTTTTAATTAAAAACAATCTTGGAAAGAGTTGTAGGCAGCCCCCTGCTGTGCATGAGCTCTGGCAGGACCGTGGAGTGGTCATTATCTTCTCTAAGCTTCAGTTCTGCATCTATAAAATGGGGTCAGGAATATCTGCCTGGAGTTATGGTGAGGATCAAATGATAAAATGCATGCAAAAGAGGCTTATCCTGTGCAAATAGCTATGTGAAGGTAAGTTTCTGGAGGTTTGAACAGGGGAGGAGCTGAGCTCCTTGCACCCTGTGATTGAAGATGAAATGTCCAGTCTCGGGAAGCAATCATCTAGAACAGTCAGGAGATGCAGACCTGTGCCAAGACCTTGTGATCAAGAGGTGACAGATGTCACATCCAGCTTTCCCTCAAAACCATAAGGTGCTGTCATAAGTTGAACCTGTGGGAAGGGATAACAGGCTAAAGTTTGCATATTTTAAGGCTTTAATTCAGTGCACAGAATGACAATTTTCATTTAAACAGATCTTAATTATTTTCTGAGCTTCAAAGCATGGTCAAGGGGAAGCACAAAAGTCAAGAGAAAATAGGTTTATGACCTTGGCTTGGAGGAATAGTTCTTACCCTTATCTGGATCACAAATTCTTTGAAGAAACTGATTTTTAAGAATGAAACAAACAAGCAGATAAAAAATCATGGCCGCTTATCTCAGAGAAAGTCATCTAGACAATTTTCCATTATTTCTGGGAGCTCACAAATTTCAGGTTCAGAATGTCTGATATGAATAAAAGTTCTTAAGGTAGAAGGCACTTGAATACTAAAAAAAAAAAAACAGTCTTAAGAAAGGAAACATATACCTAATGCTAAATGACAAGTTTATGGGTGCAGCACACCAACATGGCACATGTATACATATGTAACAAACCTGCACATTGTGCACATGTACCCTAAAACTTAAAGTATAATAATAATAATAATAATAATAAAGAAAGGAAACAGTTTAGAAGGAGCTAGATTCTTTCTAGTTCAAGAATAAAAAAGAAATCATCCTCATTCTCAGTAGCAGAGAATTGCAAGTGCTTTCTCTTCATTCCACCATTTGATAAACCCTTGGGTTCATGGCGTCCTGGAGCACCGAGCTTTTTGACCTTGAATGGAGGTGATCTGAGAAGTCCTCCACCTGATGACTGTCAGTTAACTCCCAATGATAGGCACTGATGGCAAAACAGTGACAGTCTCTTTGACCTTTGTCTTAGGGAAGAGGTGCCTTGCAGGGCAACAGCAGCTTTTTTGAGTTTCAGACGTTTTATTTCTGCAGATCTGGGAGAATATCTGACAACATGAGAATGTGGCTTCCTGCAAGGAAGCCTGAAGAGCCCCCAGTGCACAGAGTTGCACCATTGAAGGGGAAGAGAGGAATGCTTACAAGTAGGGGGTATCTGAGATAGGAAACTCAGGGCCTGCTTCTATCCCCACTGGGGTGGGGGAAATAAACCAAAACCACCAGATGGTCTGAAGGAGCTGCTGGCAGGGCAGATCTGCAGCCTCATTCCCACGTGCAACTACCCAAAGAGTTGGATCTGAGCCCCTGTGCCTCCACATGACAAGGAAATAATGGAATGTTTTGCATACACCAAAGAGGGGTCCAGAGGTGATGAAGGGTCTTAGGCAGATCCATGGTGTTCCCCACCCTCCCTGGGAATGTGGCCCCCAAACAGCAAAGGTTCTTGAGAGCCTGTGAGGACACAGAGGAGCTCAGGAAAAGCTGCACCTGCAAGGGCCTTGTGCCTGAGCATGAAGGAAGCTGCCAATCACATGGACCAATGAATGGTCAAAGATTCGAGGGAAACCCAGTGTCTCTCCCAGGGCAGAATGTAGGGTGGCCACAGTGCGACCTGGTTGGCATATCTGTCCTTTCCCTTCTCACCCTCTGTCTCCCAGCTCAGATGCAACCTTGTATACACTGATTGACTAAGATGAATGGGAACTCTAAATGGAAACAAATTAAGTTTAGCTGTATTTTTGTACATACATATATAAAAATATATGTGTGTGTGTGTGTGTGTGTGAGTGTGTATTCCTTGCCCTCCCAAGATTGTGGCACCCTGATTCTGCTACATTTTTCCTGTTGACCTATACTAAGGAAAAAATGTTATTACTTGGACTTAGAACATCTTGCTATTCTTTTCTTTAAAAATTTGTATAAATTAACCTCAATTATACTTATTACTGAGTGAGAAGTTGGCAACCTGGGCTTTGGCATTCTTTCATATTTATGGTGCTACCTTTTTCTATAATACTGAACTACAATGGCTTGAGCCACCAGCCCATATAAAGGGAGAAATCCAGGGTCCTGGCAGACACCTCTGGGAATCCTCAAAGGGCTTATGTATATCAGTTGCACAATGGCTCAGACCTTCTCCTTCCACTGCACCCTCAGCCTAAGGTCTGTTTTTCCACGGCTGTGGGAGGAGGCTTCTACTTCCTACCCCATCACCTTGTGTCACAGGCCACTCCGTTTCCCACCTCTCCCCATAGTATCATTGACACAGGAAATGTTCATAGCAGATTTTATTGAAGATTTGCGAGGGGCAACAGAAAAGAGTTGCAGCCCAGAAAACAACCTACAATTGAACATTAGATATTTCCCAAATATTCCTGCCCCCAGGAACACCTGGCCAGCCATTGCTTTCTCTCCTTCCTCCAGCCTCCTGCCAGTAAGCTCAGACTCCTCTGGGTGGCCGAATCTTCCTTTTCTTTTCTCTGTGCAGAGCAATGTAGCCTTTTCTTTGTTCTGCTTTCTTCTTCGAAGTGTTCTGCCCTGCAGCCTGGTTTTTCATGTCTAATTGGGTGATCAACAACAACAAAGGCCCTCTTTAGGAGGGTTTCTAGCCTCAGCATTTGAAATCACAATTGTTTTTCTCAAGTACTTCAATCCTCCAGTGAGAATGAATGGCCCAAGACCCATCCTGATTTGGGGCAGGGAATTTTTACAGTTTACAACCTTCAAAGTGTCCTCTTGCCCCAGCCATCATCGAGTTTTTGGCCATTTTGGAATAGGGTGAATGAGCAGCAAGACAACCTGGCCAGTTTGGTCGTTCTGACCATCTCTCTTATTGATCCAGAGTCTGCAGACCCATCAGTTCTATAACAATCCACAATCATCATTAAGGCAACCAAAACAAGAGGGCAGGTGGCATCGCTGGTCTTTTCACACATACAAATACAGCCCATGTCCTTCTACAGGAAGAATGACATACCTGAGCTCCTCAACTGTGGAAGTGAAAAACCGACATGTTAAGATGGGAGAAATCGTAGATAAAAGATGACTAAAAATAGCAGCCACACAAAGCAGCAGAGCTGCCTAGAATACTAAAAGCTAAAAAACAAGTCAGCAATAATTACTAACATAAAAATGTTGGCTTTATTCTCAGCTCAGGTTTCAGATATTATATGCTGCACACTTGCAGTTTGGCTGGAAGGAATTAGGCAAAATCAAATATGCTATTACCTATAATCTCATCTGGTTTAATTTTAAGAAAGTTTTTAGTTAAGGGAGAAAACAAGGTTAAGGGAGTATTGGTACAATCTTATTACATTCTGGAACAGTGAGGGTAGACTGGACCAGAAAGCACCCATCCCCTACCCTCCTACTGATAGTGGCAAGAGGCAGACAGATCCTAGGCAGACAGGGGCGGGTCCCTGGTGAAACCCCACCTTCAAACCAAAGACAGCTTGTAAAGCCTAGCTACAAGTCCTGTCTAAATCCACAGACAAGGTTGAGAAATCTGTCTTCCTATTTGGCATGCTTTCCTCTGATTGATCCCCACTCTTCATCTATTTTACATATATGTACCCTTCTCTAATTGGTTTTTTACACTGTTGTGCCCACCTTAGAGTGGTGCCTTTGTCTTACCCTTTTTTTGCAAAGCAGTCAGCACATACTTCCCATTCTGAGCACATAAAAGCCCCAGACCCAGGCACACAGAGAGACCACCCAGCTTCAGGTGGGGGACCACCCTTGCATCCCCTCTCTGCTGAGAGCTGTTCTGCCACTGAATAAAATTCTTCTCTGCCCTCCTCACCCTTCAATTATCAGTATAACCTCATTCTTCTTGGTTGCGGGACAAGAATTTGGGAACCGCCAAACATAGGTACAAGCTGTAACACAGGTGAGCTGAGGCACGCCTGGCCTAGCTGTGGGCTGAGCTGATGCACAAGCCAGGCACGGCCCAGCAGGCCGAGTGGGCAGGGCACCTCCCACAGCCATGGAGGTCCCAGGTTAGCAAAGTGGCCAAGAAAAATCCTGGGTCACCACCAGCCAGGATTGCATCTGTTGACAGAGTGCCAGATTGCTGAGAAAGTGTGCAGGGCACCTACTTCGAATAGTTCCTTTATCAGCAGCCTGCAGAACCTGCAACAATCACCACAGGATCGATTTTCCTCAACCAGAATGAGCTCAGCCCCTCAGTGTCTTAAGCATGGGGGGATCCTTTTAAGAATATGAATAGCCTGGAGACACAGTCCCTGCACCAAGATGCTTCTCCACTTGCTTCCTTTGGAGTTGACTCCTCTGAAATGAGACATTTGCCCTCATGGCCTGTTTTACAAAGTATACATATAAACACACCCTGCCATTTTTTGAATGCACTGGCATGATTGTTTTATTAAATTAGACACGTAAAGAAGATTAGTGTCTTGAGGGCAAGTTTTGGTGTGATGGGGGAGGAGAAAAGGGCTAGTCAAATACAGGTGCTTAAAATGAGTTTCAGATAAGGTACCATGGAGTGCTATGCAACTGTAAAAAAGAATGAGTCATTCTCAATGTACTATTAGGGAAAGAGCTCCTGGATATATTGTTGAGTAAAAGAAAAAAGCAAATTTATTCAGTTACCACCATTTGTGAGGAAAGGAGTAAAAATAAGAAAAACTATGTGTGTGATTTTATTTGCATAAGGGTACGCTGGAGTAATATACCAAAAACTGAAATTATAACTCATAGGAGGCTGAGGTGAGTATGATGGGGTGGGAAAAGGAATAGGTGGGAATCAGGGTAGAGGTAAGACCTCTTAATGTATTTCTTGTTATATTGTTTTGATTTTTGAACTCTGTGACTATATTAGCTACTCAAATACATAAATGATTTAAATAAGGCAAAATAATAATAGCCCATTCCCTTTTTACATCTCCTGAATTCAGTGTGTTTTGTCTTTGAAGGACCACATAAGTCCTACATAGATTAATTCATCAATAAGCCTGAAAACCCACTGCAAGTGTGGTATTATGCCAGGTACCTGCCAGGCCCCTGCCAGGCCCTGGGGATGCCCCATGGGCAGGGTACACCTAGCTCTGCTTTCAGGATGTTGACAGCTTGTCTGGGGGCAGGGCAACTTAAGGCAGACAGATTGCTGTAGAAGGGGAAGACTCCAAGAGCTTCCTTGGACCTCCCACCCGTGTCTTCCCTTGCCCTGGTAACACTGTCCTCTGGGCTCCCAAACACTATGGCTCCCTCCTCTTCCATGATCACCACATGTTTCTCAGGTCCTTCTCTTCTGACCCATGAGTTCCTGTAAGGTGGAAGCCCTTACTTATACATCTCTAGGCCTCGTAGCCTAGTTCTTGACACAGCCTGCACCTACCGAATACTGTTTGAGTGAATGAATGGATGAGATGCTTTCCAGGGTGGGCAGCCTGGGGGCAGCAGGGGCAGGAGAAGGGATCCTGGTAAAGGAAAGTGACCACTAGAGGCTCTGGAACAGGGAGGGGAAGGTGAAGTTCTAGGCTTGTTTCATCTTAATTAGGTTGTATTGGTTAGGGCTCTCCAGAGAGGCAGAATCAATAGGATGCATATAGAGATACATGAGAGAGGATTTATTAGGGGAATTGGCTTATGCGATTATGGAGGCTAAGACATCCTGCAAGAGGCCCTCTGCAGACTGGAGACTCCAGAATGCTGGCAGCATGGCTTGGTCTAAGTCTAAAGGCCTCAGAAACAGGAAAGCCAATGGTCTGAGAACTGGGCAGGGCAGGGGCCCATTGTGGGGCATGCTAGTATAAGTCCTGGAGTCCAGAGGCGAGAAAGTCTGGAGTTGTTGTCCAAGGACAGGCGAGGAAGGGCTTATCCCAGCTCTAATAGACACATGGACACATTTGCCTTTTTTTTTGAGACGGAGTTTCGCTCTTGTTGCCCAGGCTGGAGTGCAATGGCATGACCTCAGCTCACTGCAACCTCTGCCTCCCGGGTTCAAGTGATTCTCCTGCCTCAGCCTCCTGAGTAGCTGGGATTACAGGTGCCCGCCACCATGCCCAGATAATTTTTTGTACTTTTAGTAGGAACGGGGTTTCACCATGTTGGCCAGGCTGCTCTCAAACTCCTGACCTCTGGTGATCCACCTGCCTCGGCCTTCCAAAGTGCTGGGATTACAGGCATGAGCCACCATGCCACGCCCACATTTGCCTTTTTTCTGTTTTTGTTTTCTGTGCACCCCAGTGGATTGGATGTTGCCTACACACATTAAAGGCCGATTTTCCCCACCTAGTCCACTCCGACTCACATGACAATGTTCTCTGTAAACACCCTCGCTGTAAACACAGACACACCCAAAGTGATGCTTTATGAGGTTTCTAGGTATTCCTTAATCCAGTCAAGTTGATACCTAAAATTAACTATCACATGGGCTGGAATGGGTTTGTTACCCTCATCAACCTCTGCCCAGGAACTGGATCCCTTCATGAAACCCAGACGAACATATCAGCTCAGAAGTGATCAGACATTGAGTGTAGAATAGCATGCGTATGGGGTCCAGGCAAAACAACTCATGTATCTCCCAACTCAGCAAGTTCTCCTAGGTCACTGCCACTCACCATCTCAAGACACAGAGGGCATTAATCGTAATAAATACAAATGAGGTGAAGTTCATGTTGCATGGTAAAATTATCAAGAAATTGAGATTCAGGCCAGGAGACAGCACTGTTATTTGTCTTAGAGATTTACCTGCTGCACTCTGCCTGAATAGATTCTTAACTGGATCAATTTCAAACCTAACCCTCTGTTTTTCAAATGTGGCAACTTAAATCATTTACTGAAAAGAAAAACATTTCTTCAAGCTTTGTGTCTTTCTTAGTTATGGATGGTCTTCTGGGGTCAATTTTGAAAGCAATTTATGACGATTCAGCCTCTGGACTCCTATTCACTGCAGCATGTGTCAGGTGGATATTTCTCCCAGGTGGTCATCAAAGCGAGCCCTACATTTACAAGGTGGTTTCTGCACTGTAAGCATTTATTTGTGTGATTTTGCCTGTCATGCCAGTGAGGACGGTCTCCCCTCCAGCTTTTAATTACTGTGGGCCCAGAAATGAATGAAAGTCCTTGGGGAGTAGACACACAGGGCCAGGGTCACAAAGGGAAGGTTGTCTGAGCTGTCAGCTTCATCTGTGGCCCTGATAATAAGCTGCAGGCCAAGTTGAAAAGAAAGTCACTGAGCTTGGTCAGCAGCCTGGGGGCCACCAGCATCAGCATTAAGCTAATGAGACAGAGACAAATTAAAACAATTTTCAGGATCAACAGCTGTCCTTGGGCCTCTGGCTCATAACTGGCTTTATGTTTTCCTGGACTGCTGCAGGTGCAGAGCTGGGAGGAGAGAGAAAATGAGATCTGACTGAGGCAGGGTGCCCTGACAGGGTGGGTCACCCCAGAGGCTGCCTCTCTGTTCTCAAATTCTGCATGGGAGCAGAGGGACATTGCAGAGCCCAGACAATAGCAGGGAGAATTGATTCAAAATAGAAAGAAAGAAATCAGGAAACTGAGAAACAAAGCCACGCATAGACAGAAAATGAAGACGAGGTAACAAATAAGAGTGATATAATAGCAATAAAATAAAGTGAGGGGTGAGAAACAGGCAGAAAATGAAACACATAGGTTTAGAATAGATGAGGAGATACATAATTGGACAAAAGAGGAGATTTATAAAAGGCATTGCAAATGGAAAATGAGATGGAGAATTCATGTCTATGTGATATATATTCGTTATAATAGAAAGAACAAATATTATAGCCCTCTTGAATAGTTGCAATGTATATTTGCGTATTAAAAGCTCTAAAAAGTCCTCCAGAAAAATATTTAATTCTCTAAGCTTCTTTGACCCTAGAATACACCTCTTCTCTTTTTTCTGTATGATAACAACCCAGAATTTAGTTCCCATTGTGAGAAAAAGCTGCAAGGGATTTTCATTCTTCATAATTGACATGGGAAGAATTTATCTTATGTAATTAGGCCAATATATTAATATAAGAATGGGCCACTTTACCAGTGATCAAGTTTGTGGTCTACTTCCTGGAACCTATACTTCAACTTGCTTTGTAGCTCTATACTTACTGTGGGAAGGGAAAATAAGGCCCTGCAGTAACATTCTACACACTTGGCAATTTGTGAAAGTCTTTGGGAAGCATGATGTGAGAATATCAGGGTCAACTTGTATAGGTCAGGAGTTCAAGGGATACATCTGGGCTGAAGGTACAGATTTAAAAACCATGAGATTAACAAATGAAAATTAAGTGATCAAGAAAAAAATTAAATACCTGGCTCATGAAACTGTAGAATTAATAGAAAGAAAAAAAAGAAATTGATGTCTTTTTTCATTGTCTTATTTCTTCATTTTATCATGTGTTTTAAAATTCTTGGATTTCTCCCATTCCCTTAAGAAAAAAAAGAAAAAAAACACCAATGAATCTGCATTGAAAACCAAAAGCAATAAAAAAATAGGAAAAGCAAATTTAAGGGTTTTTTGGTTTTGTTTTTTTTTTTGTTTTTTGAGAAAGGGCCTCACTCTGTTGCCCAGGCTGGAGTATAGTGGTGTGATCTCTACTCACTGCAACCTCTGCCTCCCAGGTTCAAGTGGTTCTCCCACCTCAACCTCCCGAGTAGTTAGGACTACAGGCACGCCCAACCATGCCCTGCTAATTTTTGTATTTTTTGAGTAGAGACGGGGTTTCACCATGTTGGCCAGGCTGGTCTTGAACTCTTGACCTCAAGTGACCCACTGGCCTCAGCCTCCCAAAGTGCTTAGATTACAGGTGTGAGTCACTGTGCTTCGCCCAATTTAAGTTTTGAGTAAAAGCAGTGAGACTGATTGATTTTTGTAACAATCACTAGAAAGAAAAAAGAAAGGAACATGTATTAGGCATCTATTGTGTTGTTTTATATGCCAACCAAAGAGTGCCGGTTTCTTCAGAGCAGTCATCTCAAGATGCTGTAGTTTTATTCCAATCATGTCGCCAGTGCTCAAATACTTCTTGGTAGTTCACTTTCAGGCTTTCCTTCATATGTATCATCTTTATATTCTTTTCTGGTAGCCCATTGTCAATGTTTGAGTATAGACA
Source organism: Pan paniscus (assembly GCF_029289425.2). Classification (NCBI taxonomy): domain Eukaryota; kingdom Metazoa; phylum Chordata; class Mammalia; order Primates; family Hominidae; genus Pan; species Pan paniscus. Next base: position 29,280,968 of record NC_073255.2, on the reverse strand, counting down.
TAAATTTTTATAAACATTCAATAGTAATTTAAAGAATATATTTTGGTATATGGGCGGATTATCAAGCTGATGAATATTATTTGGAAACAAAAATGAGATAGGACCATAAAGGTTTGAAACTGGTTGTGAAGGTGGCTTGTAAAGATCTCTGACAATGTTTCCTTATGAGGGTCTCCAAATATTTTGGGCAATCTTTGTGAAAGAGGGCTTAGCCTTAGCTTTTAAGCCGTCTGTCTTACTACTTTGGATAAAGATAAATAAATTTTGACCCAGTTTTTTAAAAAAGAGTAACTTATGCTTTATGGTTATACTTGAGATAGGGTAAATGAAAAAAAGCTAAGACAGTAGATAATAGAATGCCAAATGTAGATGTAAAAGAAATGTAACCTCAGGATTATGGGGAAAGAATGCATAAAATGAGAAAATAGCAAAAAGCACATGAGGATCAATTGCAGGGATAAGAAAGTAGAAGAAAGGTGACATAGAATGAATGAGGTAATGGGTAAAATAAGTTGAAGAATGGACCAGGCATGAGGAAATCTAACAAATGAGATCAGGAATAAAGTAGTGAATGAGAGAAAAGATTACACAGTAAATTAGAGATGTTCATTTTATGGGCAAGGAAATGAGAAAATGGAAATGAATATTAATAAAATTAATCATGGCAACCAAAGCTGTGGAAAAATGGATAATGAATGAATAAGTGAGCAGAAAGAATGGATGAGGGAATGAGAAAATGAAAAAAAAAAGAAGGCTGAGTGATTGAAATCATGAAAGTGGAGGCAGAGAAAAAATAGACAGCTCTAAAGATGAAAATAAAACTAAGTTGATTAGCATAATGGGAAAAAAGAGTTCTGCTGTGAAGAAATGAAGAGAAGGAATGGATACTTTCCAATCTAATCAAAACCTTATGGAAAGTTCTGTAGTTTTCTCTTGGGGGTGTCTGCTGTTTTCTCTCCAACCAGATGTGGCTGGATAGCCCTGGAGAAGAGAAGGGCCAGGAATTCTAGAAGCAGAGAGGGACAGCAGCCAGGGAAAGACACAAATCACTGAATTGCAGAGATGTGGCCAAACATAATCTTCATTTAGAGGTCCTCCGATAAGGATAAAAACTCTAAGCCTTATACCTCACTATCCCATTTTCATGTCTCTGAACTCCTTTAAAATCAGTGTTTTCTTCCCTCATCTGAATTTATTCTTAAAGGAATTAAATAAGGGAAATGAGTTTTGCTATTATCGTTAGGAGATGAGAAAATAAAATAATTGCAATAATTGTGCTGTAGTGGATTCCTGAGTGTTTGCTCAAATCTTTTTAGTTTGGCATGTGACCATCCATCTAGCTAAAAGCTACATTTCCCAGCCCCCTTTGCCACTAGGTGTGGCCATGTGACTATTTGGACCAATAGGCTATGAACAGAATTGAAGTACACCACTAATGGGTGAATCTTGGCCTTTAAAGAGCTGGCCATGCATTCCCATTTCCTTTCCTAATTCCTGCCACCTGGGAGAGGGCAAAGGTGGGAGTAACATCCACTTCCACCCAGCAATGGAAGCCACATATTGGGAAGGTGGCAGGCAGAGCAGATCCCAGACAACCAGAGCATTTCTACCAGATCTGCACCACATATATCTGGATCTTTATGTGAGAGGGAAGTTCTCTCCTAAATAAGTATATTTTGAGGTTTCCTTGTTATATCAGCTTAGCCAGTGCTCTAATACACTACCTGATCTTAGAATTAAAAATACCACTGATTATTAACAGTGTGTGTATGTATGTATGTGTTTGTGGATACACACACACATATAGTATGTATTGATATGCTGTATTATTTCAATGTAGGGATGGATACATATTATCCCAGATGTAGAGATTGATATATAGCGTGTACATAACATAGCGTATTATATATACTGCTGATATAAGAATGGGTTTATTGACATTTTTGTGAGATCTTCCTCATGGTCATCAACACATTTAAGCTTTTAACAAATTTTTATCACTTTCTGTTTTTCATAAAGACTGTTTCAGATTAAGAGTAAGACCTGTATCTCCCAAACAGCACCCCTTGGCTATGTGGTGCAATCCTTGAGGGAATGCATCACAAATTGTCAAGTGACTTGGGGGTATCTAAGAGTTAAGGGCAAAGATTCCAGAACCAAACTGCGTGTGTTCTTATCTCAGGTCCAGCTCTTACTAACTTTGTGGCTGAGGAAAAGTTACTTCCCTGTGCTTCAGTTTCACCGTCTGTAAAAGGGGGATAATAATAGTGCCTACCTTCTAGTTGTGGTGGGAATAACTTAAAGTAATATATGTAAGGCACCCAGGACAGCACCTGGCACATAATATGCGTAAAAGAAGTGCTTGTTGTGATCGCTTTTGTTATTGTTGTTGCTGTTATTATTTTTAACATTTTGCCATTTCCAGAGTTGTCTGAAAGCAGCCAGGGGTGGTAATATACCCATTCAATAGATGAAGAAAATGACTATGAAAACCCACATTAACTTCTTAGAAGATCCATGGCTTATGATTTCCATAAATTAATAATTTATGGAAGTTGATTTTTTTTCCCCAGGTTCTATCTTAAAAAGTGTCTTTGAATCACCAAGGAGAACTTTACTGTACCCCCTAAAATACTAACTATAAACCTCATTATCAATAAGTATTTGTTAAGAGGCTGGAAGAGAAAGACAACTAAGTTAGCTCAAATAAAGTAAGAGAGAGTTGATGTAACTCTCCCAAGGTCACACAGTGTGTAAAGTTGACATGAGAACCTTGGCAGTTTGTTTTTAGAATTGCAGCTCTTAACTCTTAAACAGCTTCTGGATGTCACTTCACAATGTACTCATAATTTAAACTTGTCCCAGCCACAGGCTTCGCCTTATTATGGCACCAATCTCAGGCGAGGAATTTGATTAGCCCATATTCCGTCTGACGTCTGTCCTTGGTCCTATCAGCTGTGGCCACAGGGCTGGGTCACCTGATCCAACATGACTTCCCAGACGGAACCTACCGGTGGAGGCTGGGAGTGGGAGTACTTCCAAAGAAAGAGAGCTTTAAGGACACAATCACCTCAAAACCTATCTTCTAAAACTAAAATGTGAGAAAGAAATTTAGATGTGTGAGTAAATAAAAAACTATGTTAACCTGTTTATGGGAACAGGCCAGGGAGCTAGACAGAGTTGGCTGCCACCACTAGATAGGCAGGACCATGGACCCCATAAGAGAAGACGACACTGCTCAGAGGAAGAACATAAAGAACACGTGACCTGCGGAACTGCAGTGACTGGAGGAAAACGGTCCCATTGAGCAGCCTGAGGCTCACAGTAGCAAATGTTCCAGAGAGGTTAAAAAAAACCAGGAGGGGGACTCAGAACTGCCCTCTGGATTTGGCAATAAAGGTCCAGCCATTTCTGTGGGAGCAGATCAGGGGAAAATGGGCCCGACGTAGAAAGCAAAGTGTTGATGAGAGCATCGTGGGAGGTGAGGACATCGAGACAAGGAGGGCAACTAGTTTTCAAGCTCAGCTCTGAAGGGAAAGAGAGCCACAGGGCAGTAGGTAGATGGAAAGGGGTGCAGGCAGAAGGGTTTCCCATTTTGTTTCTAGTAGAGTTTTGAGCATGTTTTATAAGCTGAGGAGAGTCACTAGAAAATAATTGGTTGAAGATGAGACAGAGCAGTTAACTGATGGAGATATTTCTGACTAGAGGGTTATAGGATTGATTTTGGACAGAAAGAAGGCTGCATCTATTTTAAATTACCTGGCAGGTTTTATAGAATTGATTGATTAAAGTCAAGTTAACGTGGAAAAGTGCTGGAGAAGTCCTGAATGTTGTGGTTATATTTGTTTTTAAGTTGTATTTTAAATCAGAGTAATACATGCACATAGAGAAAAAAGAATCTCGATGAGCTTATAATAAAAGCAAGCAGTTCTTGCCCCACCTGTCTCCATCCCTATCCCACATCCAAACACGGTCACTATTAAGAATTTTAATGTTCTTCTTTTTAATTCTTTTTTATTTATCTGTGTTTTTTCCTGAAGAATATAGTCCCCCTACTTATCTGCAGTTTTGCATCTATAGATTCAACTAACTGTGGATCAAAAGTATTCAGAAAAGAATCCAATTTTTTTAAAAAACCCATATAGCAATAAAAATAATACAAATAAAAATACAGAATCACAACTATTTACAGAGCATTTATATTATATTGGTTATTATAAGCAATCTAAAGATGATTTAAAGTATACAGGAAGATGTGTGTAGGTTATATGGAAGTACACTTTATACAATATTTTATATACTTTTTTTATACTTTATATACATTTTACATAAGGGGCTTGAACATCCAAGGATTTTGGTAGCCACAGTGGTCCTGGAACCAGTCCCTGAAGGATCCTGAGGGATGATGATATGCCTATATCCATTTCCTAATTTATCAAATATAGATTCTGTTTGACTTTCTGCTATGATAGGTGAGGATTTAGGTGACTTCCATTGTTCACACCTCCCATAGCTCCTTCTTCATAAAATTCTTTCAGTATTTTTATTTCCTCTTTGTTACTTTTATAAATTTAGATGCTATTCTCAGAATCTTATTATTCCATTCATTCATTCATTCATTCATTCATTCATCATTCCACAAATATCTATTGAGTGCCTTCAGGTACATGCCTTGTATTCCTGTAAGGGGCTGGAAATATAACAGCAAACAAGATGAACAAGGTCTCTGCTTCTGTGGGGCTGACATCAGGGTTGTAGGGAGACAGGAAATAAGTGTGCAAACAGATTAGAGACAGTATCTCTCAATTCCTTATTTTGTACGATTAAGATGCCAGCACCCTTACCTTTTTCCTCACTTTTTCTATTTTTCCTGTTCCCAACTTTGCCACTTGTCCTTTAATTTTACATTGCCAGAACATTGTGTTTTGAAAACACAATGATTTGGGGGTTATGTTTATTGTAAAAGATGAAAATCGGCCGGGCGCGGTGGCTCACGCCTGTAATCCCAGCACTTTGGGAGGCCGAGGCGGGCGGATCACGAGGTCAGGAGATCGAGACCATCCTGGCTAACACGGTGAAACCCCGTCTCTACTAAAAATACAAAAAAAATTAGCCGGGCGTGGTGGCGGGCGCCTATAGTCCCAGCTACTCGGGAGGCTGAGGCGGGAGAATGGCGTGAACCCGGGAGGCGGAGCTTGCAGTGAGCCGAGATGGCGCCACTGCACTCCAGCCTGGGCGACAGAGCGAGACTCCGTCTCAAAAAAAAAAAAAAAAAAAAAAAAAAAGATGAAAATCAATAAACAATGCTTTCATTGTTGTGTTTTTTTGTTTGTGTTTTGTTTTTGTTTTTTCAAGACAGAGTCTCACTCTGTTGCCCAGGCTGTAGTGCAGTGGTGTGATCTCAGCTCACTGCAGCCTCTGCCTCCTGGTACAAGTGATTCTCCTGCCTCAGCCTCCCAAGTAGCTGGGACTACAGGCATGCACCACCTTTCCTGGCTAATTTTTGTATTTATAGTAGAGACAGGGTTTCACCATGCTGGCCAGCCTGGTCTGGAACTCCTGGCCTCAAGTCATCCATCCACCTCGGCCTCCCAAAGCGTTGGGATTACAGGCATGAGCCACCACGCCTGGACTCATTGTTGTGTTCAAATATTGTCCACAGCACAGCGAGGTAGGGTATTGTGCTTCCGGTCTCAGGTAGTGTTTCGTGGCACTCAGGTGCTGGAGCCAGACTGCCAGGATTTGATCCTGGCTCTGCCACTCACTAAGTTTAGGCCTTTGGCAAGTTCTTCCTAATCCTCTCTGTGCCCCAGTTCCATTATCTATAAAATGGGTATAATAATAGTGCCTGTCTCTGAATTGTTATGAGGATTAGGGAGCTAATAAACATCAAGTGCTTAGAGTGGCTCCTTGTCTGTAGTTTGTGCTACATAAATGTTACCTATTATGAATGCATTTTTTTTTTTTTCACTTTTCTTCCTCCCACTCCTCCTTGTTTTTCAGGATGTCTTCTTTATCATCTTCTTAAATAATTCGACATTCTCAGGAATACTATTAAATCCCTTGGATACTAATTGCCCCTGAATTCCCTCCCTCCTGGAGTTCTTTATCCTCCTGAAGCAAATTGGACTGCTTGTTCTTAGGCCTGCCACACAGTTACCTCATTAGGATCCTCCTTCATTACGCCTCTGGGTTGGATCTACTGTTGTCTGGATCCCATGTGAGCTAGGACAGACCACAAAGGCCAGTCCAGGCAAGGCAAGGAAAGAGGACAACCTAGAATTGGGCACGATTACATTGACTTCAGTTTAGTGTTATTTCAAAGGCTGCCCATGAGATTAATGATATATAATGGTATCAGTGAGCTTCACCTCCTCCATCTCCCACCTCACAGCTTCCCTTGTTTCTCATAAAAATCTAGGGGTCCCAGCAGCCAGGAGGGTAAGTGACCTGCCTGGTCAGGGAACCCTAGAACGGCAGGCTTTCTGCCTTTTTCCCCTTTCAAAGGAGGGAACCAGGGTGTTCCAAGCCATGCCATCTGGCCTTGATGTTGAGTTCTAGGATCCAAATATCTCGCTACTCTATAATTACAAATCCCAACTCTTGTATTTTGTTTCTTAACTGCACCATTGAGTACTTGAGGCTTCAGGGCAGCCTCCTCTTTCTTTGATTTCCTTTACTTTTTGTTCTGGGGCACATCAAGTCATCTCCTATGGTAACTGGTGTGGGCTATGAATTTCCAAGCCTGTGTAGTTTTAAACATGTATTTATTCTAGTTTCCCACTTGATTGACAGTTTGGCTAGGTATAGAATGATAAGTGAAAATGGTTTTCTGTCAGAAATGTTGAGTCCCTTCTTCAGTGTCTTCTAACTTCATGAGAAACCTCGAGGCTAGTGTGGTATTTTGTTTCTTGTACAGGACCCAGGGAAGCTTCTCTGGTGGGAAAATTTTCAGATATTTTTTTAAAAATTAATATTCTGACATTTCACAACCTGCTGTGAATGTTTTTATTTTACTAGGCTGGGCACTTGCTGGATTTTCTAAGTATAAGCACCCCTGTACTTTAGATCTTGGAAATTCTCTCATATTTTTCATTTGATCATTTTTTTCCTTGTTTTCTTTTCTTTTCGGTCTCTTATTAGTCTGATGTCAGATATTCTAGAATGATAATCCATAATCTTTAATTATTTTTGTTATATTTTCCATCTCTTTTTTGGGATACTTCTTTCTCAAAGATAATTCTAAATTTGTTTTTGAACTTAACTCCTTACTATTTGAACTTAACTCTTTATTTCAGTTATTATTAAATATATCTTTTATATCTAAGGGTTCTTTATTTCCTCCATTTTTTTCGTAGCATTCTGTTATGTTTTCATCATGCAATATCTTCTCAAATATCCCTGAAGATAATCATTAATTTATTTTCCTTTAAATTTTCTTTTGTTTCTTGAATTATATGTTCCTTCTGGTGTTATGCTTTTTCCCTGTATTTTTCTTGGTTCTTTCTTCCGTGTCCAAGGCTTTCCTTGGATGTCTCATCTTTCTTGGCTATCCACACATTTTTAAGGGTAAGGCCTTGAAACTTACTAAGAACCTGATATGAGGCAGGTTAGTGATTGGCAGGCTTCTTTTTAGGGTCATCAGGCATGAAACTGGCTCTTATTCTGAGAGTTCCAAAAATGCTTGAATTCAGAAACCTTTGCCCTGTAATCATTTATTTCTGTAGAGAACAATCCTCCAATTAGCCTGAGGTAGAGCAGATTATGTAAAAGCTCTGTAGTCTTGAATTTAAATGGCAAGTATTAGTATGAACTCTTCTATCTTATATCTGTAATTCCTTTTTAAAATACAAAGAATCTGGTTTTCAGGGACCCAGGGGATACTAGAATGAGAAAGTGCTGTTTTTGTGCTCCAGAGTTCAGTTTGCACATGGCAGCTAGAATAGACTTTTTTAAAATAAACTTTTAATTGTAGAACAGTTTTAGATTTACAGAAAAATTGTGAAGATAGTACAGAAAGTTCCCATATATCCTACCCCCAATTTCCTCTGTTACTAACATAGTAGTATGGTGTATTTGTCATAATTAATGAATAAATACTGGTACATTATTATTAACTAAAGCTCATACTTATACTTTGCTCAGACTCCCTTAGTGTTTACCTAACGTCCTTTTTCTGTCCCAAGATCCCACATTAGATTTAGTCATCATTCTCCTTAGGCTCCTCTTGGCTGGATTTTTTTCTCAGACTTTTCTTATTTTGATGACTTCGAGGAGTACTGGTCAGGTATTTTGTAGAATGTCCATCACTGGGATTTGTCCGATTTTTTTTCATGTTTAGACTGAAGTTATGAATTTTGGAGTGGGAGACGACGAGGTAAAGTATCATTCTTATTACATCATATCGAAGGTATATACTATCAACATGACTTATCACCACTGATGTTGACTTTGACCATCTGGCTAAGGTAGTGTTTTCAGGTTTCTCCACTGTAAAGTTACTTTTCCCATCCTTTCCATATAGTAGTCTTAAGAAGAAAGTAATTATGTCCAGTACACACTTAAGGAGTAGGGAGTTGTGTTCCACTACGTTGAGGGCAAAGTATCCACATAAATAACTTGGAATTCTTCTGCACAGAATGCCCTTTTAAAAGCACAAATAAGGGTATTTTGAGCCTTGATTAAAATGCTCTAAGGACTTCTCTGCTTTCTTAACATAAAATCCAAACACTTTACCCTGGGCCATGGGCCTATGCCATCTGGTCCCCACTTTCTGTGGTCTCCATGGGCCATGGTCCTATACAATGTGCTCCTACTTCTTACTCCAGGCTTCCTACAGGCCACATATGATCTGCCCTGATCTTTCTCCTCAACTCCATTTATTCTTCCCCTCTCTCAGTATGCTCAATCACACGGGCCTACTTTTGATTTCTTAAAAAGGTCAAGCACATTCTCATTTTAATGATTTTACCATAGCTGTTGCCTCCTATTTTTACAGGGCTAATTCTTTCTTGTCATTGAGGTCTTAGCTTAAATGTCCCTGATGATGTGGCTGCCAATTTACTTTCTATAAAATCATCCTGTTTCACTTTGGTTATAATACCTATCTCACTCTCAGTAATTTCAGGTTCATATTCTGTTTATCATCTACCTCTACTCATCTAGGATGTTCAAGTGTTGTGAGAATAGTCTTTATCTGTCTTGCCTATTACCATGATACTTTTACCCAGAACTGTGCCTGGTGCTGTAGCACTGAATAAATGAATGACCTGATTTACCTTCCCCTGGAGGCCTATGGAGAGAGAGGATATGAAAATATGAAGTCAGTCTATCACCTTGAATCAGAAGTTTCTGCAACTATGTTTAAAATGGTTAAAATAGTAGTTAAAAATGGTTAAAGTTGATTATTCGTGAGAAATCAGTAAATAAAGGCAACATGAAATGCACTTTTTAAAAGGAAATTCATTATATGGCCTTCAGTCGATAAAGCACAGGGCTCACTGCCTGGCTTTTCAGTTTACTTTAGGTTAAGTGAACCATAACTAAGTTGGGAGCTTCATTATATTTGCATAGTTAAAAGCACCGTCACCTCCAGTGTTGTCTTTTAAATAAAAAGCAGCCTTCCCAGACTTAAAATTTACACTGATAGATTCCACGGTCTGGAAATAAGTTGGGCTGAAAATGAGCCAAATTAATCTCTACTTCCTCCTCAGTTACACACAGCAAAAAGGCTTTCAGTAGCCCAAACCAAACTCTTTAGGCATGAATTTCCAGCTTGGAGCTCCACCTACCAGCACCAGTGAGTTCTCTCTTCTCGTTTAAGAATGTAGCCAGGTGGTCTAATCAAAGAAAGAAGGATCTCTGTTGCAGTAAGTTAGGTATGCAGGCTGAGTTTTCCCTAGCTGAAGTGCTTGGGACCAGAAGTGTTTCTATTTTGGAATATTTGCATTATATTTGTTGAGTATCCCAAACCTAAAAATCTTTTTTTTTTTTTAAATTTTTATTTCCATTTGGGGAAGAGGTGGTATTTGGTTACATGAGTAAGTTCTTTAGTGGTGATTTGTGAGATTTTGTTGCACTCATCACCTGAGGAGTATACACAGAACCCAATTTGTAGTCTTTTATCCCTCACCCCTGTCCCACCCTTTCCCCCGAGTCTCTGAAGCCCACTGTATCATTCTTATGCCTTTGCATCCTTATAGCTTAGCTCGCACTTATGAGTGAGAACACACGATGTTTGGTTTTCCATTCCTGAGTTACTTCACTTAGAATAATAGTCTCCAATCTCATCCAGGTTGCTGTGAACGCCATTAATTCATTCCTTATTATGGCTGAATAGTATTCCATCATATATACATACCACAGTTTCTTTATCCACTCGTCAAAACTAAAAATCTGAGATCCAACATGCTCCAATGAGCATTTCCTTTGGATGTGATGTTGGCACTCAAATGTTTTGGATTTTGGAGCATTTCAGATTTTGGATTTTTGGATTTTGAGATGTTCAACCCGTATACGCAGGTTATATTAGTCAGCAAGAAAAGACAGTAAAAGATACTTTGCAATTTGTTCCTGAAATATATGGCATAGACTTGGTCTGACCCAAGTTTAATTGTCATATAGCAGTTATGTATTCAGAAAGGCTAATATTTGGGGGCTGGTCACAGTGCCAAGTATGGCATTCTAAGCTTTGCCTACCTATTTGACGGAATATGGAGGCTCCAGTTTCCATCAATATCTGCCTCACCACAAGCTTCTAGTGTCTCTACTCTCAGCTTGAAGGAGCGATCAACTATAACATAAATCACTGATGCTGTGTACAGCACTTAGAGAGACTTGGGGTCCAGTAATTCCATCACCTGGAGATTTCATAATTTTCCATCACCACCTGAAGATGGAGGTTCTTTTATTGTTGTTTATTGTTAATTATTTTATTTATATGTTAATTATTTATGTTATTGTTATTTTATTGCTTATTGTTATCCATCATGTATTTTATTGTTGCTGCACAATTCAATCCTGCAAAGCTTTTTACACCTTTGCTACCCAAGTGTGGTCCAAAGCCACATTTTTGGCATCACTTGGGAGCTTGTTAGAAATGGATGTTCAGGTCCCTCCCCTGACCTAGTGCATCAGAACTTGCATTCCACTAGCATCTCGGGTGATTCATGTGCACATTAAAGTGGGAAAAGCCCTGCTTTGACCCACCAGGTCTGCCCTGTACCAAGCAGATGGCATAGCTGAATAACAGGCCTCCGAGGTCGCCATATGTTCACAGGCTTGGCTCTGAAGCCTGTCCACATCCCCTTGATTTCTGACCCCATGGGTTGTCTTTCTTTATATGGCTTCACTGCTGATATCTAGCATCTGGCACTGTTCTGATGGTTTTGGCCTATTCTTCCCTCCATTAACAGGATGGTAATTCTTCCCCTGGGTTTACCACCGAGATGAGCATGGGTAGAGGTGAGAAAGCAAGGGAGTTGAGAGAATGTCAGAAAGGTGAGGAAGAGAAATGTTTTTGAAGTATCTCAGGTAAAAATATGTTACAAGAAAACTAAAATATTTTTGGAACCCAAAAGAAAAGCTGTGGTCCCAGAACTCAGGGAGCAGGGCTGCCCCTGAGCCCTCAGCGGCAGTGATTTACAGACACTGACACCAGTGCTGCATCATCCATGAGCTTTAGCTGTCACCTGACTCTGCTGCTGTGTCTCTTAGATCAAATGGAGTCAGACAGAGAATTTGGTTCGGTCTGGCCTATGGAATGCTTCTCTGTGCATTGAGGGGCAGAGGGTGTGCTCAGGTCTGATCTAATCAGCTGTGGTTCAAGATGAATGTACAAGGTGCAAATCCCACTGCTGAGGTTGGAGGTGCGAGACAGGTTCTCTTAGATGAAAATGTTTTTGGAGCGGTTAGCATTTCTAACATGGTAACTTAAGCCACAGTGAAGAAGGTATATGCTGAGTTTTGGGGTAACCCTTATTTCTGTATACCAGCTAACCTGTAATCTTCAGACTTCCTGGCTCATTAGATCATGATGCGTAGTTTAACATGGACTATGATGTGTTTATGATAGTCTTTTGTGTTTATAAAACAGATTTTATCTGCAGTCATTGTGGGTATATAGTTTCTTGAGACAATATCCAGCTAAAGACATCATACATAATACAAATAATCTATATAGGGCCTATGGGAGAGCTTCAAACGTACTTAAATATAATATTAGTTCACTTTAGGTTTAACTCAGAAGACGTAGCTACTCTAGTTCAAACATTTGAAATGAGCATAGTTCTAGATCAGTTTGTTTCGGATGTTTTCGTTAAAGCTTTTGGTTTAGTGAAGAAAAAATAGTATATGGGTTAGGTTCAGAGTTCTGCAAATAAGGATGGTTCATTCCTGTTTTTGTACACAGGATATTTATTCAGTGCAAGTTCTTGAAGCGTATATAGTAACACAAACATACCTTAATTATAATTCTCTAAAAGGAAGTGGAGAAAACTCGAAGTCCTTCTTGTTCTTCCTGTTGCCAGATTGGTTTACAACTGAACTGTCTTGATGAATAGGTTTTGGTGATATTTTAGAACGCTTTCTAGTAATGAAGATCCCAATTTTTCCTTGGTTAGACCATTCCACTAAGTTTTTCTCATGAGACATTCTCCCATATAATTACCTGCAATTCCTCACATGGCAGTTTACTTTCTTAGCCTTGTTTTCAGCAGCATGGGAGAAGAGCTGGTTACTGTCTCGTAACTGTCCACTGAAGAGATGAAGAGTGTCAGCCTTCTCAAGTTCAAGTGAAACAAACACACTTTCAGTTGAGTGTAGACTCCTTAGGTGTCTTTAATTAACTTGTCTTCAGTTAATTGTCTTTGTCACACAGGTGGCCTTAGAAACTGCAGGTATGAGATTTAACTTAACTTGATAGCCACACCTTAGTATAATATCTGGCATTCTTAAGGAAGCTGCTCAACACACATTTAGTAAGTGGAAGGCACGTGAAGTTTTGTCTGTATCAAAAGTCTATCTTTCTACCAAATGAGTTCCCAAGGAGATGGTGACAATTGAGAAAAAGGAATCTAAGATGATGTAAACATTTATTAGCAGTAGTATACATTTTTCCATCTCTGTTAGGTGGATTTGGAGGTAAGCATATTTATGAAATAGAGAAAAACTTGCAGTGAAATAGAATTGTATCGACTCAGAATTAATGAGAATTTGGACAGGGGATTACATTTACATTTGATTACTTATATTAAAAAAGGGGGGAGTCATTTTGAAGCACATTAATAGGACGTAGAGAATTTTAGAGAACATGTTTAACCTGCTTAAGCAAATAAGCAGCCCTGGCTCTTCACATTTTACATGCAAATCTCAAATGATCCTTCTTTATTTCTTGAAGCAATTTTGCCGGGAACTTTACATGAGGAAACATTGTTAATGATGCACATAATAATTCTATGCTTGAAAGTAATAAAATATTCTAATTCAGATTCTAATTCAATGTAGCCTTTTCCAATTGCTTCATTTCCTCAGGCTTTACTATGCTGCTGCTACAGAAAGAAATACTTGGGGACAGTGGGGTAAAAAAACACTTTGGGAAATATAATCTCGTTAATAGAGAATAGTTTCCCAGCTGACCTTCAGGAAGAATAGAATGAGCAAACACATGCAGTAAGCTGGGAAATTTTTATGTAGAGCCAATTTTGATTTATGTGAGTGAATACCATCTTCCTTGAGTATTTACCACATGGTCTCCACATTCTGGAAAAGGGACGATGTCTATGTAGTCTCTTAAAAACTGGCTAGGTTTCCTGAGACAGGAGGGCAGAAGAGTATGCAATAAAACAGGTTTATGCAGGAGGATGCATAGTGAAGCTGACGGAAGTGACATTTGCTGTCAGAACCTTCAGTTGCTTTTCAAAGCTCACCCTTACCTTGCCCTCATTCCTCTAGGAATGCAGTTGCTCTCCTGGCCTGGGCAGTGGCCTCCTGTGGCCAAGGCTGTCTCAGGCTGCAGCACTGGCTCTATTGTGCATGACAGAAGCCCCCTGTGATCACTTTGTCCAGGTGGTAAAACGATTAAGGCTCTGTCACCAGAGGCTTAGTGAAAAGATGTCTCTAAAGGCAATCACGAACCAAACCCTAGCTCTCCAGCACTACACTGGGCAGCTAAGCTCTGACTACAAGGTGTCATCTGTTTAGCAGTTCAGTAACCCTTTACTTTGAGAGCCTGATTAAATTATTACACATCTTATGCATGTATCAAAATATCACATGTTCCCCATAAATATGTACAAATATTATTTATTCAAAAAAAATCTGACTAGCAAGATATCAGACCTATCGGCCTTGAGGGAGTCTTTTAAAAATGCTATTTATAGTGCATAATCAACCTAATCCTATTTGCAAGTACAGTATCATACATAATGAGCCATTTGATTTGTAAATTTTCTAATACCATTAATCTGACAACTTTTGTGCCAGGTCAGAATGCCTGAGAGGCCTGCCTTCATTAATAACATCTTACAGCTGATACTTCTGTGGTTTATTTCACATGTGTGGGCGTGTACAGGAAGGGGATATTCTAGAAGGGAGGGTGTTCTCTGTACCCTTGAGTCAGGCCTTTTGTCTCAGCTTGTCGAAGTCATCAAATGGCACAGGAGTAGGTGTTGAATAGTAAGGTTCTGTTCCTGATTTGGCCCCTCACACTTGTCTGTGTGATCTTGAACCAGTCATGTACCTTCCAAGGGGAACACATGATCCTCTCCTCCAGGAGATCTCCCCAAACCCCCCTAAGTGGGTACCTCTCACCATATCCCCCCAGTTCTCCATGTGCATGCTTCTATCATACAACCAACGGCATTGTATTGCAGCAGTTTTTCCCCCCAGTGTGTTTCCCTTACTGGAATGCAAGCTCCATAAGGGGAATGCAAACTCAGTAAGGGGAGGGTCTGGATGCTATTCACCTTCAACTGCCAGAACCTAGCAAGTAATGGCACACAATAGGAAATCAACACATTTGATCATCAGAATTGAACTAAGTTGTCTTCAAGTTAGAAAAGCCAGTGATTCTAAGTTAGGCAGTATTCAGGGAGAAGTAAAATGGGAATGTTCAGATAACATTCGCTGGTGAATCTGATCATAAACTGTGACCGATACTGTTGAAACTAATTATTCTTATCCTTGACTACATATTAGAATTGTCTAAGGAACTTAACAAGAAATAAATAAAAACAGTGCTCCTTCCCTGCCCCCTCCAGCAAGATTCTGACTTAATTGGTTACTGTTCCCACCCTTTTCTACAACATGGGGTCATAATTAACCCCCTCTTCCCAAGTGATTCTGTGTGCAGCCAGGGATGAAGATCACTGGTCTAAACCTTACTCAAAGTCAGTATCAAGCTATTACTAGTTATTAGAGTTTTCAAACTTCATACATAAAGCATCAAACATGTAATTCATGCTCATTATATTAAAAAACTTAGAAAAATACATATAAGCAGAAGAAAGTGATAAAAATATCTTTAATTATACTATAGAGAGCTCCTTTTTACATTTTGCTACATATACATTTTTTCTCTAAGAAAAACACAGATTCTGTTTTGTAACTTACTTTTTTCCCACTCAGCAGTGTATTGTAAACATCTTTCTATGTCAATAAAAGCATTTCTTCACCACTGTTGATTAAGTTTTAATGGACAGAACAATAGTGTGGTGCTTCTTTCAACCTGTTTCTTTGCAGGCCTACATAGGGCATCCTCTTATGCATGTTTAGAATTTAGATTTGCTGCAGAAATAGTGTTGTTTTCCTTAACATCTCAAACAATCATTTCTCACACAATGCATCTAATAAGGAATATTTTCTACTTTTGGGGTATCTATTCCATTTCAGATACAACTAGAGATCTGAGGATAAAAGATCAGGCCAGACTGGATTTCTATGGTAGTATTGATGCTAACCAGCCTACTCTTTGACAGAAAGTTTTTTTGGGAAACTTTTTATGTTTTGAATCCTGTACATAGGATAGATAAAATCATGATACTCAGGTTACAAATGGTAGTAATTTTAATGTTTTTATAAAATTATTTTATGTGTAAAAATGATATAATTGGGTAAACAAATACTAAATAAACTTTGTGTTTAACCTAAATCGTAACCTAGAAACAGAATACCAACAAAGTTGTAAAGAATAAAAAAATTAAGAAAATAAAGTAATTTTTAAAAAATCACTAAAGATATCTGTGGGGATTGTCTGGTTATCCAATTATCTCCTGAATCTCCCCAAGATTCTGAGTTGAGACACTTTTCTTTCTCCCATGCAACTCCCCACCCCATCCCCAAAACAAAAATTCTGGGAACTCTGGAAACCATCTGCAACACTGAGGCACTATCACTAATACTAAACACTTGTGGCTCACACCTGTAATCCCAGGACTTTAGGAGGCCGAGGCAGACAGATCACTTGAGGTCAGGAGTTCGAGACCAGCCTGGCCAACGTGGCGCTTTAGCCAGGTGTGGTGGCGCACACCTGTAATCCCAGCTACGAGGAGGCTGAGGCAAGAGAATCACTTGAACCTGGGAGGCAGGGGCTGCAGTGACCCGAGATCATGCCACTGCACTCCAGCCTGGGCGCTGGAGGGAGACTCCATCTCAAAGAAAAAAAATAAAATAACATAAACACTAATGCAGAGGGTACTTCATCTCTTCTCTCCCAGGCTTGCCCTTTGTTCCCCTGGAGAATGTGAGTGGACTTACCAGACTTGTCCGGTGGGGTGCTCTGTGTTTCAATATTTGTGTATCCCTTTCTTACCATTTTGAATTAATTCCTGAAAATTCTGCCACTAAGTGAAAGCTGTTACATGAAAAATTATTTTTAATGGGGAAAATTATGATTAATTTCATCCCAATCCAATATATCTAACCAATTTTTACAGGTGAAAAGAAAACATTTCAATTGAATGATAAAGATAAATATATATGAGCAATGTACAACAGTTTGAAAATAAGTAAATGTAATGTGTGGATGAAAAGTGAGAAAGGTTTATGATACTCACCAAGGGAGGAAGAGAAGCTTGATCACAGGTGGTGGTGGATAGAGAGAGTGTCAGGTGTAAGAGGTGGGGAAAAATCAAGTGACCAATTTAGGCAGAGTGTCTGGGCTCATCAGCACACTCAAACTGCACTTAATAAGATTAAAGCACAGGCAAACATTAGGGCAACACAAAGGTGAGAACCTTTGAAAACAGGTAGAAATCGTGCATGGGCACCAGACTGAAGAGCCGTAGAATCTGCTGCATCCTCACCCCCATTAGTTGGTGTGTGCAAGAGTAAAATATCTGGCATTCATCCAAACATGGGGCAGGATTCAAACTTGTTCCATATGATATTTGCTATCTAGAAACTGTGATATTGTGTAAATTGATTCATATGTGTTTTAACTGGAACTGTAATGTTGAAATAGTACTTCTCATGATGTGTTTACTTGTGTGCTTTTGAATAAAAAATCATGACACACACAGACAGAAACATACACACAGAGACACATATATACATATACAGACACATACACACATACACATATACATGCAGACATACATACAGACACATACACACAGACAGACACAGATGGACATAGACACAGTACACACATAGACACACACATAGACACATATATGCAGATGGACACACACACACACACATACACCCTGCATAGTCTATTGCCTGGAATCTGGTTTAACTTTCCAGAAGTCATTATGGTGAATTATCATTAACCGAAAGGCTCTCTGTCAGGTAAGTCTATACAAATATGCCGTAGTCAGAGACATGGTTTTGGTATTTTAGGAAAAGGTAATGTGAGTCTCGATGTTTCATTTGTGTGCGTCATTTCATTCATCTGGATAAAGTACAGGATTTTTCATAATGAGCCTGCTTTTTAATTTTTCTAATTTTCATTTCCATTAAAGAGACAGTTTACCGGTAGTTCAAAGATTTGTGTGAGTACAAGATGGATTTACGATAATTGTGGAATGTATAATGAATACACAAAAAGGTTTTAGGAAAGCACACAGCAGTGATCACATTTTTCGAGAACAGTTGTTGAGTCTTACTGGTGGCAATGATCATTCACTTTTTCAGCCAGTCGAATCTCTTGTTGCTGTGTTAATAGCTCAGTCATATTTGCAGTCATTTACATGTTTTCAGGCATTAGGCATTCCATTTGGTTAGAGCATGAGAAATTTTTGACATTAGGAAATAAAAATGCCTTAAATATTATTTGTTAATTGTTTGACATTGGCTGTTAAATTATCAGAGCAGCACCTATAGTAAGGGAATAAAGGATGAAGCTGAATGCTAAAAACGATGCTTACCCTTTCATAAGACTAAACTACATTTTTTAAGCAAAGGATAAAGCCCGAGTCTTTTCATTCTATAGGTGACATTACTATATAGTTAAGCATCTTAACCAAGTCAGAAACAGAACAAAACGGCCAGGAGTAATTTTAATTTTGCCATCTAATGTATGAGAGGTAGGAAATACTATGTCTCAATTTTTTAAAAATGAAAACAAAACACTAGACAGGCTCTAAAATAAAACACTCTTTTCACAGTTCTTCAAGCAACGTACCAACCTCCTACCAATTCAAACTACAGTTCTAAGGGGGAAAGAGGCCTCTAGTAATTTCGGGGTTGTGGGGGAAAGGCATGGGGCTTAGTGAACGGAACATAATGAAAGTCTTGTCTTGCTACTCTGCATTTTTACCTTGAATTTATTAGGTGTATGCTTTCTCTTTCTGTAATACATTATGCACTCCCTCTAGTGTCAGAATTTGTATATGATCCGAAACCAAGTTTGATAAAGTGCTGCTATAAACATTAGAGTAAGGTTCAGGCTTCTAATTGTGCCATATTTCAAAGATATTAAAGGCCACCTAATAACATGAAGAACAGCCCTGCATGAAGTCACCCTGGCTAAGAAAAGAACGCATATTTTAACCTGTGTTATGAAGAGTTTCATGCGCGTCCGTGTGAAACCACCAAACAGGCTTTGTGTGAGCAACATGGCTGTTTATTTCACCTGGGTGCAGGCGGGCTGAGTCCGAAAAGAGAGTCAGGGAAGGCAGATAAGGGTGGGCCCTTTTATAGGATTTGGGTAAGTAAAGGAAAATTACAGTCAAAGGGGGTTTGTTCTCTGGTGGGCAGGAGTGGGGGTCACAAGGTGCTCAGTGGGGGTGCTTTTTGAGCCAGGATGAGCCAGGAAAAGGACTTTCACAAGGTAATGTCATCACTTAAGGCAAGGACTGGCCATTTATACTTCTTTTGTGGTGGACTGTCATCAGTTAAGGTGGGGCAGGGCATATTCACTTCTTTTGTGATTCTTCAGTTACTTCAGGCCATCTGGGCGTATACGTGCAAGTCACAGGGGATGCGATGACTTGGCTTGGGCTCAGAGGCCTGACATTCCTGCTTTCTTATATTAATAAGCAAAATAAAACAAAATAGTGTTGAAGTGTTGGGGCGGCGAAAATTTTTGGGGGGTGGTATGGAGAGAGAATGGGCGATGTTTCTCAGGGCTGCTTAAAGCGGGATTAGGGGCGGCGTGGGAACCTAGAGTGGGAGAGATTAAGCTGAAGGCAGATCTTGTGGTAAGGGGTGATATTGTGGGGATGTTAGAAGAAACATTTGTTGTATAGAATGATTGGTGATGGCCTGGATACGGTTTTGGATGAATTGAGAAACTAAATGGAATAACAAAAGGAGAAAAACAGGTGTAAAAGGTCTAAGAATTGGGACGACTCAGGATATCTGATTAGAGAATGCCTAAGGAGATTCAGCATAGTCCTGCCAGCAAAGATTATTTCTTTACTTCAAGAGTTAAGAGTGGCAGTTTGGGGATAGCACCAGGAGATATCAGCTGTGATGGCTTGGAAAAACAGTGTAAACCGGCAGTGTAAACAAGAGCAGGGCATGTATGAGTAGTTGAGAATGGTGGGTGAATAGGAGTATGACTAGACAGAAGATAGTAGGGATGACAAGTTTTTTTGGGGCACAGTCCAAGTTGGTCTGGTGTCTGGAATGAGACTGGGGCCTAATAAAAATGAGCGTCTATACAGGAGCTTAAATGGGCTGTACCCTGTAGCATTCCGAGGACAGGCCTGAATTCTGAGAAGGGAAAGTGGTAAAAGTATTGTCCAGTCCTTTTTAAGTTGGTGGCTGAGCTTGGTGAGGTGTGTTTTTAAAAGACCTTTAGTCCATTCTACTTTTCTTGAAGACGGAGGACCGTAAGGGATATAAAGGTTTCACTGAAACCTACTAAGAGCCTGAAAAACTGCTTGGCTGATTTGACTAATAAAGGCTCGTCTGTTATCAGACTGTAGGAATTATGTCTGACAGAAGGGAAGAAATGACTGCGGTGGCCTTCTCAGACCCTGTAGGAAAGGCCTCTACCTATCCAGTGAAAGTATCTACCTAGACTAAGAGGTATTTTAGTTATCTGACTCAGGGCATGTTGAGTAAAACTAATTTGCCAGTCCTGGGTGGGGCAAATCCTCCAGCTTGATGTGTAGGGAAGGGAGGGGGCCTGAATAATCCCTGAGGAGTAGTAGAATAGCAGATGGAACACTGAGAAGTTATTTCCTTGAGGATAGATTTCCACGATGGAAAGGAAATGAGAGGTTCTAAGAGGCGGGCTAGTGGCTTGTACTATAGCATAACCTACCTTTGCTGGTGTGTGGTGATTAGGCCTGGTGGAACTGCCATCAATAAATCAAGAGTGATCAGGGTGAGGAACAGGAAAGAAGGAAATGTGGGGAAATGGGGTGAATGTCAGGTGGATCAGAGAGATACAGTCATGGGGGTCAGGTGTGGTATCAGGAATAATGTGGGAGGCCGGATTGAAGTCTGGGACAGAAACAATGGTAATTGTGGGACTTAAAGAGTGAGTACAGCTGAAGGAGCTGGGGAGCAGAAAGTATATGCGTCAGGTATGAGGAAGAAAATAGATTTTGGAAGTTATGAGAACTGTAGAGAGTAAGTTGAGCATAGTTTGTGATTTTGAGGGCCTCTAAAAATATTAAAGCAGCGGCAGCCACTGCACGCAGACATGAGGGCTAGGCTAAAACAGTAAGGTCAAGTTGTTTGGACAGAAAGGCTACAGGGTGTGGTCCTGGCTCTTGTGTAAGAATTCTGACCGCGCTAACCATGCCTAGGAAGGAAAGGAGTTGTTTTGTAGAAGGTGCTAGGGTTTGAGAGATCAGTCGGACACGATTGGCAGGGAGAGCACGTGTGTTTTTGTGAGAATTATGCAGAGATAGGTAACAGATGAGGAAGAAATTTGGGCTTGACTGAAGTAATGGGGGCTGTCTGTGAAGCCTTGCGGCAGTACAGCCTAGGTAATTTGCTGAGCTTGATGGGTGTCAGAGTCAGTCCAAGTGAAAGCGAAGAGAGGCTGGGATGAAGGGTGCAAAGGAATAGTAAAGAAAGCATATTTGAGATCTAGAACAGGATAATGGGTTGTAGAGGCAGGTATTGAGGATAGGAGAGTATATGGGTTTGGCACCACAGGTGGATAGGCAAAACAAGTTGGTTGATTGATAAGGCGCAGATCCTGAACTAACTTGTAAGGCTTGTCTGGTTTTAGGACAGGTAAAATGAGGGAATTGTAAGGAGAGTTTATAGGCTTTAAAAGGCCATGCTGTAACAGGTGAGTGATAACAGGCTTTAATCTTTTTAAAGCGTGCTGCGGGATGGGATATTGGCGTTAAGTGGGGTAAGGGTGATTAGGTTTTAATGAGATGGTAAGGGGTGCATGATCGGTCGCCAAGGAGGGAGTAGAGGTATCTTATACTTGTGGGTCAAGGTGGAGGGATACAAGAGGAGGAAGCAAAGGAGGCTTTGGATTGGGAAGAAGGGCGGCAATGAGATACAGCTGTAATCCAGGAATAGTCAGGGAAGCAGATAATTTAGTTAAAGTGTCTCAGCCTAATAAGGGAACTGGGCAGGTGGGGATAATTAAAAAGGAGTGCTTAAAAGAGTATTGTCTAAGTTGGCACCAGAGTTGGGGAGTTTTAAGAGGTTTAGAAGCCTGGCCGTCAATACCTACAACAGTTATGGAGGCAAGGGAAACAGGCCCTTGAAAAGAAGGTAATGTGGAGTGGGTGCCTCCGTATTGATTAAGAAGGGGATGGAGTTACCCTCCACTGTGAGAGTTACTCGAAGCTCGGCATCTGTGATGGTCTACGGGGCTTCCGAGACAATTGGGCAGTGTCAGTCTTCAGCCGCTAAGCCGAGAAGGAGTCAGTCAGAGAGCCTTGGGCCAGCGTTCCAGGGGCTCTGGGAGTGGCTGCCAGGTGAGTTGAACAGTCCGATTTCCAGTGGGGTCCCGCACAGATGGGACACGGCTTAGGAGGAATCCTGGGCTGCAGGCATTCCTTGGCCTGGTGGTCAGATTTCTGGCACTTGTAGCAAGCTCCTGGGGGAGGAGGTTCTGGAGGAAGGCCTGGCTGCTGTGGTTCAGGCGTTTGGAAGTTCTTGTGTGCTGGAGATGTGGCTGGGGTTTGTCTCACAGTGGAGGCAAGGAATTGCAACTTTTTTCTATTATTGTACACCTTAAAGGTGAGGTTAATTAAGTCCTGTTGTGGGGCTTGAGGGCCAGATTCCAATTTTTGGAGTTTTATTTAATGTCGGGAGCAGATTGGGTAATAAAATGTATTTTGAGAATAACACGGCCTTTTGACATTTTAGGGTCTAGGGCTGTAAAGTGTCTCAGGGTTGCTGCCAAACAAATCATGAACTGGGCTGGATTTTTATATTTGATGAAAAAGAGCCTAAACGCTATCTGATTTGGGATAAAGAAAAAGGAGCATTAACCTTGACTATGCCTTTAGCTCCAGCAACCTTTTTAAGAGTAAATTGCTGGGCAGGTGGGGAGGGCTAGTCACAGAACAAAACTGTAAACCGGACCAGGTGTGAGGAGGGGAGGTGATAAAAAGATTATAGGGTGGAGGAGCAGAGGCTGAGGAAGAATTGGGACCTAGCTCAGCCTGGCGAGGAGCAGCCTGGGGAGGAAGGGAGAGGTCAGATGGGTCTGTAGAAAAGGAAGATTAGAAAGACTCAGTGACGCTTGGGGTTGGTACTAAGGGGACAGGCGGGAGGGAAGGAAGGAAGATTTGGGATGAGTTGCACTGGGCACAGAGACTAGGAAGGGACTGATATGTAAAAGAATGCCTGGACGTCAGGCACCTCAGACCGTTTGCCTATTTTACAACAAGAGTTATTTAGATCTTGCAGGATGGAAAAATTCAAAGTGCCATTTTCTGGCTATTTGGAACTACTGTCGAGTTTGTATTGGCGTCAAGCGGCAATGCAGAAGAAAATAAGGCATTTAGGTTTTAGGTCAGGTGTGAGTTGAAGAGGTTTTAAGTTTTTGAGAACACAGGCCAAGGGAGTAGAAGGAGGAATGGAGGGTGGAAGTTTGCCCATAGTGAAGGAAGCAAGCCTAGAGAAAAGAGAGAGTAGAGAAACGGAGGAAAGGGGTTCGGGGGTTCTTACCTTCCAGAAAAGTGGGAAAAGGGGTTGGGGCACAGAGATAAGAGGTCGGGGCGTGGAAATAAGGGATGGGGCACAGAAATAAGAGGTTGGGGCGTGGAAATAAGGGATTGGGGCGCAGAGATACGAGGTTGGGGCTCGGAAATAAGGGATTGGGGTGCAGAGATAAGAGGTTGGGGTGTGGAAATAAGGGATTGGGGGTTCTTGCCCCGTAGAAAAGCGGGACTTGCCGCTAAGGGTGAAGGAGAAGGGGTTGAGGGGTACTTGCCCCTCTCCCAGAAAAGCAGAGAAGGGGTAGAGACAAGGAGAGAAGGGGTTGGAGTACTTGCCCTGTCCCCAGAAAAGCAGGGAAGGGGTAGAGACAAGGAGAGAAGGGGTTGGGGTACTTGGCCCTTCCCCAGAAAAGCGGGACTTGCCGCTAATGGTGAAGGATCAAGGCAGGCGTCCCTGCGTGGTCTGACACCCTTGAAACGTGGGTGTATAATCAGACAGTGTCCCTGCAATGATTAAACACCGAGGGAAGGCTGCCTTCCCAGTCCGTGACCCGCGCCGGAGTTTTGGGTCCACGGATAAAACGTGTCTCCTTTGTCTCTACCAGAAAATGAAAGGAATTGAAATTAAGAGAAGGGAGAGATTGAAGTGTAGCGCCAAGATTGAAAGGAGAAAGAGGTTGAGGGATAGTGAGAGAAGTTGGAGAAGAGAGTAAAAAGAGGCCGCTTACCGGATTTGAAATTGGTGAGATGTTTCTTGGGCTGGTCAGTCTGAGGACCTGAGGTCATAGGTGGATCTTTCTCACAGAGCAAAGAGCAGGAGGACAGGATTGATCTCCCAAGGGAGGTCCCCCGATCTGAGTCACGGCACCAAATTTCATGCACGTCCGTGTGAACAGACCACCAAACAGGCTTTGTGTGAGCAACATGGCTGTTTATTTCACCTGGGTGCAGGTGGGCTGAGTCAGGGAAGGCAGATAAGGGTGGGGCCGTTTTATAGGATTTGGGTAAGTAAAGGAAAATTACAGTCAAAGGGGGTTTGTTCTCTGGCGGGCAGGAGTGGGGGGGTCACAAGGTGCTCAGTGGGGGTGCTTTTTGAGCCAAGATGAGTGAGGAAAAGGACTTTCACAAGGTAATGTCATCACTTAAGGCAAGGACCGGCCATTTACACTTCTTTTGTGGTGGAATGTCATCAGTTAAGGTGGGGCAGGGCATATTCACTTCTTTTGTGATTCTTCAGTTACTTCAGGCCATCTGGGCGTATACGTGCAAGTCACAGGGGATGCGATGGCTTGGCTTGGGCTCAGAGGCCTGACAAAGAGACCTCTTCCAAGCTTTTTACCCCCTCCTCAAAGTGACCTATAAATTAACTTAGAGCTTTATTAAAGCTTTAAATTCCTTTAGTAATCTTAAGTATTTATTAAATTCTGTAACAACAACCAAAAAAAGAACACTGCATATAAACAAAAACACCCCACCTGAGATAAAAGAAAACTGCAGCTAGAAAGCATAAAGCCCGTGGGAACATCATGAAATGTGTTATTGTCAAGTTTTTGCAAAGTTTATTAACTATTTTTTTGCTTTTTCTCGGAAATAGAAGTTAACATGGCTGTTGTGTGTCTGTGTAAAGCATATCACATAAACTCTCTTCCCTAACACAACTCTCTTGTTGTTTGGGTTCCTTTTGCTTTCCTACCCAACCCACAGGCCTGAAGGAAAGCCGACACCACTCCCAGCTGCAGGGGTGGCCCTGGGTGACCTGTGGGTAATCCCATCCTCCTTCCCAGTGAAGGCTCAATAATAGGCTTGTGACCCAATTCTGGCCAATGAGAAGCATCAAAGAAAGTTCTCAGTCTTCTGGGCAAAGTTCCAGAAGTGACACTTTTCTTTTAGATACTGACAGGTACTGATGTGAGGCCTGGAACTGCTGCAGCCATCGTGTTACCCAATGTGAGGATAAGGCTGACACTGTGTGGGAGGTTTGAGGCAAGAAAGTCACAGGGCGATGCAGCAGAAGCCCCTAGACAAATTGATTGGAAACCCAACCTGCTGCTGGGCCTTTAGGCATGGGAACCAATATGTACAGTATTGTTTGTCAGTTTTATTTGGGATTTGTGTTACTTGTTGACAAAATTATCTCCAACCTTACAACTCTTGTCATAGTTAATTAAACAACCTTCTTACATTGAAAACCCAATAACATATAACCCAGTTTTACATCCACTTCCATGCCAATTCACACAAAAAACACAATATACAATAGTTAATGAGGATTGTATTTATGTATTATTGCAGAACAAGTTACCCCAAAACATAGTGACTTAAAATAATAGTAAACATTTATTAGCTCTCAGAGTTTCTGTGAGTCCGGGATTTGGGAGCAGCTTGGCTTGGTGGTTGCAGTCAAGATGTTAGCTAGGGCTGCAGGCATCTGAAGGCTTGACTGGGGCTTGAGGATCTGCTTCCAAGATGGCTCACAGATATGACTGGCAAGTTGGTGCTGGATGTTGGTGGGAGGCCTCAGTTGCTTCCCTCATGAGCCTCTCCATATGCTGTTTGAAGGCCCTTAGGATGTGACATCTACATGGCTTCCCATAGTCAATTCCCATGACCCCTAAAGTTAGTGATCCACCCAAGAAAGTAAGAGCCAGGTGGAAGCTACTGTCACTATGATCCAGCTTCAGATGTTATCATAGCATCATTTCTACAACATTCTATTCATTAGAAGCAAATCACTGAGTTCCGCTCATATTCAAGAGGAGGAGAATAAGCTCTACCTTTTTTTTTTTCTAAATTAATAAACTTCATTTTTAGGAGCAATTTTAAGTATGACAAAACTGAGTGTTCAGATAGTTCCCATATAGCCCCTGTTCCACACACGTATAACCTCCCCTACTATTGGCATCTTGCACCACATCGGTACATTTCTTACAACTGATGAACATGTGTTGGAACATCACCCAGAGGCCATCGTTTACATTAGGGTTCACTTTTGGTATTGTACCTTTTATGGGCTTTTTTTTTTTTTTTTTTTTTTTTTTTTTTTTTGAGACAGGGTCTCACTCTGCCACCCAGGCCGGAGTGCAGTGGTGCAATTACAGCTCGCTGCAGCCTTGACTTTCTGGGCTCAGGTGATCCTCCCAACTCAGCTTCCCAAGTAGCTGGGACCACAGGCACACACCACCATGCCTGGCTACTTTTTAATTTTTTTGTATAGACAGGGTTTTGCCATGTTGCCCAGGCTGGTTTTGAACTCCTGGGATCAAGTGATGCTCCAGCCTTGGTCTCGGATTACAGGCATGAGCCACTGTACCTAACCCATTTTATGGGTTGACAAATTCACAATTCACCATTGTTACTCCAAAGCACAGGGGCTTAAAATAAATAATAAGCTCCACTATGTTTTGGAGTAACAATGGTAAATAGTTCCATTGCCCTAAAAATCCTCTGTTCTCTGCCTATTTACTCCTCCCCGTCTCCTAATCCCTGGCAGCCACTGATCTTTCACTTTCTCCAAGTTTTGCCTTTTCCAGAATGAAATGCTGTTGAAATCATACAGTTTGTAGCCTTTTTAGATTGGCTTCTTTCACTTAATAATATGCATTTAAGTTTCCTCCATGCCTTCTCATAGCTTGATAGCTCATTTCTTTTTAGACCTGAACCATATGCATTGTGTAGATATACCAAAGTTTGTTTATCCATTCACCTACCAAAGCTACAAGATGAAATCACACTTCTAGAAACGAGGTAGTCCTGAACAATTCTCAACTATCAATAACTTATTTTCTTACAATTAAATAAAATGTCTCCCTGAATACTTAACACATTTTAGATATAAGCCAATTAGTTGTAAATCTTCCCACCTCTAACATACACTCCTGAGGCTTATTCATTCTTTCAAGAAATATTCACTGGTCCTCTACAGTCTCCCATGCAAATACCAAGCGAACGGCAGCCAGCACTGAGCAGACAGACACAGTCTCTGTTTTCATGGAGTGCATAGCCAAGTCAGGTGTGATGGAATGGAGACTCCCATTCAAAGACTCTATTATGGAAGTAAGCACTTGTGGTCTTTGATCATGTGGTTGAAACCTTTTAACTCCTAGACCTGACACATTTATTTGAAGGGAAACCGAGAATCTTTGGAACTAGGTCCACCAAGGTCTTGCTGTTATGATTCTTGAGTGAAAGCCGTATATGGGGGCATAAACAAAGAAATTATAGGCAGGTTTTTTAAAACTGGAAAAAACTAGGAAGGAGGCACAGATTTGCCTTCAGCTGAGCAGGGACAGGTTCCAGCTCACGCTGACCTTTCCCTGCCTATGGTTTTAGTAATCTGCACCACAGTACTTAGCACTTGGTTCCTGCCTATGCACTGTCTGGTACAATTTAAAGTGGCTTCTAGTCCATCCATGGATTTTCTGCCCAGCAGGCTAGTTAGCTTCTTGAAGGCAGAGAGTTACTCTTCCTAGAAGTCTGTGTTACCTTTCTTATAAGCCTTTCCTTGGGGCTGAGCTCAGGGGGCCCTCTGTGAATGTAAATGTAAGCTGATACCTGGGCAGGCCCCAGTGTCTCCAGTGTCCCTAAGGTGCCCCTCCCCTTTCGTTTCTCTTTTCTTTTTTTTTTTTTTCTCTTCTCTTCTCCTTTCTTTCTTTCTTCCTTTCTTTCCTTTTTTTTTCTTTTTTTTTTCTTTTTTTTTTTTTTTGAGACAGAATCTTGTTCTTTCGCCCAAGCTGGAAAGCAGTGGTGTGATCTCCACCTCCTGAGTTCAAGTGATTCTCCTGCCTCAGCCTCCCGAGTAGCTGGGATTACAGGAGCCCGCCATCACGCTTGGCTAACCTTTGTATTTTTAGTAGAAATGGGGTTTCACCATGTTGGCCAGGCTGGTCTTGAACTCCTGACCTCGTGATCCACCCACCTCAGCCTCCTGAAGTGCTGGGATTACATGTGTGAGCCACTGCGCCCGGCTCCCCCTCTCCCCTTTTTTCCTTCAAACCCATCACTCTAGACTTGGTCTTTTTGCCTCAGCATCCTCATCTTGCCTCCAACTTCTCAGGGTCTGTCTCTGTGATTTTCTCTTTTCAATCTCTTTCCCGGCATGAAGGTGACCTGCTTTATCTTCATTCATATCACACACATTTACTGAGCACTACTATGTACCAGGAACTATGCTAGGTGCTGGGGACACAAAGGCAACTAACACGTAGCTCCTTGCATTAAAGGGCTTTGTAGTCTCAAGATGAGGGAGACTCAAGTGAATCAAGGATTATGGGACCATGTGAAAAGCACTAAGACACACACTAAGACTCTGAGAGCCCCAGGGAAGGGCCAGTCAGCCAGGTGGGAGTATTACATCAGACTTCTGGAGAAGGGGGGTGTTTTAAACAGATGACCCTAAAATATTCAAGCTGCAAGAAACCTAAGTAACCTAATACAACTACCATATTTACAAATGAGGAGACAGACCCATTGAGGGGGTGGGACATTGTCAAAGGTTACATTCCCTGCCGCGGACAAAGCCAAGACTAGAGGTAGAAGTGGGATGTAGCTGGGTTTGGCAGTGGGGGTGGAGGTGGAGGTGTGATGGTGCTACAATTCTGGCCGCAGTCTAAAGTCAAAGTAGAGTCCGGGCGTGGTGGCTCATGCCTGTAATCCCAGCACTTTGGGAGGCCGAGGTGGGTGGATCATCTTAGGTCAGGAGTTCAAGACCAGCCTGGCCAGCATGGCAAAATCCCGTCTCTACTAAAAATACAAAAATTAGCCGGGTGTGGTGGTGCATGCCTGTAGTCCCAGCTATTCAGATGGCTGAGACAGGAGAATTGCTTGAACCCGGGAGGCAGAGGTTGCAGTGAGCTGAGATGGTGCCACTGCACTCCAGCCTGGGTGACAGAGCAATACTCTGTCTCATAAAATAAATAAATAAATAAAGTAAAAGTGGAAAAAGGTAGCTAGTCAGTCCAATAACTCAAGTGAGAGATAAGAGATGAAGAGATTATGGTGGCATGGACCAGGACAGAGGGTGAAAGGTGATCAGATTCAACAGACATTTCAAAAGGAGAGCTGGCAGGTTTTGCCTGTGGTCTAGATATGCTATGTAAGAGAAAGAAGAAACCTGATGGCTCCAAGATTTGGGTCTGAGCAACTAGAAGCTTGGAATTTTCAACAACTAAGGTGTGGAAAATGGTAGAAGCAGTAAGGAAAAATACATATTTGTTTTGGAACATGTCGAATTTGAGATGCCTATTACATATCCTAGCAGAGATGCCCAATTGCCAGTTGCATATACAAGTCTGGAGTTGGACTGGAGATATGTATTTTG
Organism: Pan paniscus; assembly: GCF_029289425.2. NCBI lineage: Eukaryota > Metazoa > Chordata > Mammalia > Primates > Hominidae > Pan > Pan paniscus. The sequence continues at coordinate 29,251,118 of NC_073255.2, read as the reverse complement.
CATGTATCTGTATGTAGATGGAATTTAAAACCATGAGATCATGTGATCACCTAGAGAAAGAGTGAAGATAGAGAAGAAAAGAGGTCTGAGGACTCAGCCTGGGACACTTCAGTGTTTAGATGGGAAAGACAGAAAGAACTAGCAAAAAAGGCCTCAGAAGGAGTGGCTGATAAGGTAGGAAGAGAACCAAGAGAGAATGTTTTCCTGGAGGCTAAGTTAAGAAAGGAGGAGGGTGTGATCTACCATCAAATAATGCTGATACGTTAAATTAAATGGTTAGTGAGAAACTACCACTGGACTTGGCAAGATGGAAGTCATTGGCAACCTCATCAAAAGCAGTTTTATGGAGTGAGGGGAACAACAGCCTTGTTGAAGCAGATTCAGAAAGAGTGGGACCCATTAGGCGGGTCAGAGAGGCAGGCCGCTGGTTCTGGCAGGGGGGATGGGTGGAAATTTGCCTCTAATAGTAGAGAGAAAGTGGGGAAGAAGCTGTTGGATGTTTGAGAAGAGAGCTATGTAAGAGTCACCCAAGAGACTGGAACTGTGAGTTAAGTAGGTCATTATAGGTGGACAACAAGACCTCTCAATAACATTAGAGTTTTGTGATTTTGTACTTACAGCAAGGTCAATCAGCACAGTTGTGTGTTCTCCTTCAGTCACAGTCAGCTGTCTTGGAGCTGGAGAGAAGTGAGCAGAGGACTGGATTTAACCAGGGCTGTGTTTTGCTGAGGGTGGGAGAGCAAGTACAAAGATGGACCAAGGGTCTAAGTTGGGAAAAGAGGAAATTGAAGCCATAGGGGTTAGAGGAACAGTAAAAAGTAGTAGGGCCAGTGGATTAGTGGTTCAGTGGGGTTGAGGACCTGTTGAAATTAGTGTACTGGGAGAGAGACAGAAAAATAAGAGATGGGGTCAGAGAGTGGGAGGATTGAAATTGAGATTATGGGGAGGGTGTACTTTTTGACAATGACTCAATGTAGGGCATGGTCATGGGAGTGGATTTGTGGCTGGCAGGGGTGGGGATGGGAGTGTGGAAGGTCATCGGATGAGCAGAGGTCAAGAACGAGAAGTCAGAGTTTGGGAAGAATCATCTATGTGGATTCTGAAATCACCAAGAACTATATCAGGGATAGTGTTGAGGGGAAGGGAGTGAATCAGGTGCTAAAATCCTCTCGGGATAAGGAGGAGTGACCTGAAGGTGTGTAGATGATTGTGACAATTTTATTACAGTCTTTAAAGGCAACAGTATATCAAATATGACATAGAACCACAAATCTGGACATAGAACCGCAGCCCACCTAACTGCTTCCTAGACAGTATGGGGAGGTCATCTATCTTTGCTGGCAGATAAATACAAGATCTCTTTCATAGATATCAGTTAGTGCAGCTGCATTCAAGCAACTGCTCCATATAGCAAACAGTACTCAATATTTCCAAGAGGTGCTTGAGAGACTGCCAATTGTGTTGGGAGAAGGGGGAAGGGAATGGCGGGAGGGAGTGTGGAAGGGAGTTGTCTAGAGGAAAAAGAGAAGGAAGTGAAGGGGTTCTATGTTCTCTGCTCTATGTCCCACACAACCCAAGAAGCTCTATATTTAATTGTTTAAATTTGGGCTTTTCACTTGTTGTGTGCAATACACATAGGACACATCCAACTCTCACAGACCTTTCCTTGCTTATGAAGTTAGGATTCAAAGAGAATTCCAAACATGTTCCTTACAATCAGTTTACTGTATGGGGTTTCATTATGCAGGACAATTATAAGGGCGTAGAGTTTGAGTCGAAACCCATCTAAATCCACAAAATAACGGATTGGGGTCTATTTAAAATAAACTTCTCGGGAATTCCACTTTTATTGGGAACAATTTATTTCTCCTATTTTATTTGCTAAGTTTTTATTCCAGTAAACGAACAAGTTTAGGCGGAGGTGTATAACACATAGGCGAATATAACCATTGATTTTTTTTGCACTGATATAATTTTATTGTGGCATATGTTTCATCAAGATGTTGTGACATTACCTCAGGGTAGGCTGACACATTCTCCTTACTATACAATGTAAATGTTTTGACTCAGTGAATGTTTCCTTCAGGACAAACACCAAAAGCTGGCAAATCCATTTTGCTAAAAAGCCTCTTAGATTATGCACTATTCATCCCCAAAGATGAAGCCTGACCACTGAGAATTTGTTTTTCTTTGTTTTAAATCATAGAGAAAAGCTTAGTTTTATGGTTACTCTTCTATGTGAAGGTCAAGAAATTGTTCTTGTCTGTATTTATCTTCCTCTGAGAAGGTGATCTTGCCTCTTCTTTTAAAAACAAATTCCAAAGTGTCCCACCAGATGAAATGAGCAAGCAATAGCTTTCTTGCTCCAGTGACCAATGTAGTGAATAAAAAAAAAAAAAAAAAAAGGCTTTGCTTATCTGGCATTTGGGTAAATTTGCTTGGGAATAATCACATTGGTTCACCCAGTTTTCCTCTGAAGTTCAAACATGCCCAGAGCAGCACCTGGTCCAGAGATTTCCATGCAGATAGCATCTGAGGTCTACAGGGCTGGCTGTGCAGAGTGGCACCCAGGAAGGTCACAGACAATTTATGAGTGCCTGTACAGAGGTCTGGACCTGTTGTGCACTGCTGTTTTTTGATTAGGGCTCCCTGAGAAGGTTCAAAACATTCTTTTTGTAAATCTGCATGTGGCTTTTCTCTATTGCTAATAAGCTGGTAATAATGAGGTTTAGTTGCCAGTGCCCATCACTATAGCAGATAGTTTGGGTTACTGGGTTCCAGGGTCATTCTCTGGACCTCAGTTGGAGTGCTGTGATTGGGATAGAGCTGGTAAAAGGACCAGGGATGAAATAATGTATAAATTTAGGCCTGAATCCTAGTCACGGAAACCCAATCACCTTGGACACCTATTCTTTTATATTTTGGTGAGAGTGGTCCTTTGTTTACATAGGGCACATTTAGTTTTGATTATTTTACTACTTCTCACAGATGCAAGCATTGGAGCAGTGAGAACACTATATTTGAAGTCAGAAGGCCTCAAGACCTGGCTCAGACATGAACAGTGCAATCATAGGGCAAGCACCTAATATCTCTCACTTTCAATCTTTCATCTACCTCACAGAGCTGTTGTGAGGCTCCAATGGAACTTTATAATGGCTACTCAGATACGAAGCTTATTATGAAGACAATTGTGTATACTCGAAACACACTCAAAGATCATTGTTGTTTGGCCTCTCCTTGTAGAAAAAAATGTTAAGTTGTTTTTATGGGGTTCACTAGATGGATATCCAAAGCCCAGCATAATTTCCACAGCATAATTCCTGCCATATTTGCTACTCGTTGAGTGAATGAATAAAGGAATGAAAGAGTGTGTGATGGAATGAAATTGTCAGAGACATAAGTGTGTGGGGTTAGCTGAGCTGTCACTGCAGCCACCATCAAACACTGGCACGTGCTCACATCACTCACTGGTTCAGGAGGGCTTGGGGGAGCACCAAGTGCTGTGACGAGAGTAGATGACCCCAGTTGGTGGGTGCTATGGCAGACCTAAGACATGGGCTACCTGGAGGGGTGCCTTAGGCAAGTGAGGAGTGAGTGAGGGTTATGATCGGAGGGAGAAACTGCAGCAGCTTTTGCTTAGAGTTAGTCTGATCATTCTTTCTCAGAATGGCTCCAACCATTCTCAGGATAGTCATAGGACCTGGTATGCCAGGGTATAGCAGCCAGTAGTGGGCCTAATTGGGAGTCATGGAATTGAGGATGTTCTCTGATGTTCTCACAGTTGTGCATCCCTTGGCTCTCACTTTCCCCTCAGAGGAGAGTGGATTTCAAGTTCAGTACAAGTTCCGCTTCCACCCAGCATGTAGGAAGCTGAAGATAGTGTCACTCTCACCTTAACAAGTAAAAAAGCTTGATAAACAATAGTGACAGTTCTCCTTGAAACCATTAGAAAGATGAGGTTTAGGCCACCAAATAGCCTGAAATCCAAGAAAAGACAGGGCCTTCCAAGGAGAGATGGGAGAGAACCACCAGCTCAGCAGAACAGAGCATAGGAGAGATGCCCAGGCTACACAAGGATTAAGAAGTGAATATGAAGGATTCAGCTAAAACTGTAGATGGTGGTAAATGGCAAGGGTGGACCAGGGTGAGAGTAGAGAGTTGTGAGGAGCTGCAGTCACAAGGGGAAGTCACAGGGACACATGCAGATTCTTCTCCACAGGCCTTTGCAGGTGCTCCCTGAGAAAGATGGCACAGGGAGAAGACAGCCTGGAGGAGGGGAGTGGCCACATAATATGTGGAGAGAGCTCCCCTCTAGGAGGTGGAGTTTAGTTGCCTTCTCCTCAAGAGTGAGCCAGACTTAGTGCTTCTGATGAATGGAGTTTGGAAAGTGAAAAAGTAACTTTATTGTGGAGAAAACTGTTAGGTGATCCAGGTCACCGTCACCAATGATAAATCAAGTGGAACTCATGGCCTCAAGTGATTCTTCCACCTCAGCCTCCCAAATAGCTGGAATTATAGGTCAGTTATGGCTTTTTATTTGGGAGCAATTTTACACTTTACACAAAATTTGCAAAGGTAGTTCAGAGTTCTCGTTTATCCTTCATCCAACTCTCCCTAAAGTTAACATCTTATATAACCATGGTATGTACCCTGCCATGATGCCTTGAGAAGGACACCTCATCTCTCTGGCATTTTTACCCCAAATCCATAAGCCCAGTCTAGTTGTGAGAAAACAGAAGACAAACCCAAACTGAGAGACGTACTACATACTATCTGACCAGTATTCTTAACAATTTTTTGAATTTTTGCATGAGTGAAAAATCAGACCTTGACAATGACCTTGAGCAGTAGGATATAAATAACTCCCACACACTTAGCATTCCAATAATGGAACACTAGGCATAAACAAGTTAGAAAGGGTCATGAAAAACAAAGGAAGATTGAGAAGCTGTCACAGGTCACAAGAGATTCAGGAGACATGATGACTAAACACAAGGTGGGATCCAGGATAGGATCTGAAACCAAAAAATGACATTAATAGAAAAACTGGTTACATCTGAATAAAATAAAAGCTTACTTCATAGTAATTTACCAGTGTTAATTTCTTAGTTTTGATGCATATAACCACTGTTATGTAAGATGTTATAATAACATTAGGGAGAGTTGGATGAAGGATATATGAGAACTGTGAACTATCTTTACAAATTTTCTGTAACTGTAAATTGCTCCCAAATAAAAAGTTAAAACTTGCTGATAGTTTCAGCTACTTGAGAGGCTAAGGCCAGAGAATCGCTTGAGGCCAGGAGGTCGAGTCTAGCCTGGTCAACAGAGTGAGGCACTGTCTCAAAAAAAAAAAATAAAATGTTAAGGAACTGGGGGTAAGGGAAGGTTTGATGATAAAGGGGAAGGAAGGAAATTTTTGAGGTGATGGAAATGTTCTATATATGATCTATATATGTTTGTCACATATATATATATATATATAACTCACTGAACTATATCCTAAAAAGGGTGAATTTTTTATATATAACAGTTATACATACAGTTGACCCTCGAACAATGCAGGGCTTAAGGGTTCCAACACCCCTGCAGTTGAAAATCTGCATATAACTTTTGACTCCTCCAAAATGTAGCTACTAATAGCCTACTGTTGACTGGAAGCTTTACTGATAACATAGTCAATTTATACATGTTTTGTATGTTATACGTATATACATATTTTATATATTACACAGTGTATTGATATAATGAAAGTGAGCTAGAAAAAGAAAATGTCATTAAAATCATAAGAGTCAATGTATTTACTATTTATTAAGTGGAAGTGGATCATCATAAAGGTCTTCATTCATCTTCACGATGGGTAGGCTGAAGAGGAGGAGGAAGAGGTGGGGTTGGTCTTGTTATCTCAGGAGTGTCAAGAGCAGATGAGACTCTGCATATAAACAGACCCATGCTGTTCAAACCCATGTTGTTTAAGGGTCAATTGTATATATATAAAACAGTGTATAAGTTATACCTCAATAAACCTGACTTTAAAAAATATACAGTGCATCATTGTTGGGGACTTACATAGATGTGAGCCTTAGTAGAGTATGAAAGTGAAAGCCTCACTCTTTAGAAAACTCATCATGCCCTTGTCTTTCTCCTACTAAGGACCTCACTTTCAATACATTTTTAAAAATCATATTTATCTCCAATTGCGTTTTTTTTTTTGAAAAATGCTAACTGTGGGAGATGGGCCAAGTTTTCATTTTTCATAATACGGTAAAAATATTTATAGATATTTCAGCAGCTCTGGCACAATACACAGAACCAGTGAGTCCACATTACAACAGAAAGTCATTGGGTGACAGTAAGTCAATTTCTCCTCTATTACACTGCTTCCTGTTGGCGGAACAGTAGCAACCAGGAGAGTGGTGCTCAAAGCAATCAAGTGGCTCTTTAGAGCAAAGGGAAGGATAACTTTAAAAAATATTTATTAAAGATGTATATGGCATAAAAGAACTTTTAAAAATTATTTTGTATTTTATTATTAACTGGTTATTAGTAATTAATAAGATTCCCATTGTCTTCTGTTCCCTAGCCCTTGCAGGAAACTAGAGTTACTAACCTTCCAGAGATACTCTTATGCAAATGTGCATATGCATGTATTCTTTTTAATGCAAACAGGAGCATATACTACTTTCTTCACTTTGCTTTCTTTTTCTAGTGTTTTTAAAAAAGATATGCTTATCGGTCTTAGTCCATTTGGGCTGCTATAACAGAATACCATAGACTGGGTGGCTTATAAACAACAAAAAAATAGTTCTTATATTTTGAGAAGTCAAGATAAAGGCACTAGCAGATTCAGTGTCTGGTGAGGGCCTGCTTCCTGATTCGTAGACAGCCATCTTTTTGCTGTGTCCTCACAAGGTGGAAGGGGTGAGGGAACTCTCTGGAGCCTGTTTTATAAAGGCATTAATCCCATTCATAAGGGCTCCACCATCATGGCCTAATCACCTCCCAAAGGCCCGACCTCCTAATACCACCACACTGCGGGTTAGGATTTCAACACATGAATTTTCTTGGGGTGGGGGTGACACAAACAGTCGGTATACAGCACTGTCTCATTACAAGATGCATTTGAAGCAGTTTATTATAATCTATGTAAAATAATTGTTTAGGAAAGTAAAGAGTTGTAAAAAAATAAAACTAAGTCAGCAGAGAGTGTAGTACAAAATACACATGCCCTAAAACACTGTACAACAAGAGGTGGGCTACTAATGTGGCTCTGAGCTTTCTAGCAGCAAATGCAGAGGAAAATACAAGCAGTTATGTGACTGTCGTGCCCATAACATAAAAACTAACCATTCTTTTCTTACATTTATGTATTCCCTCTGTGATAATTTGAAACTATTGAATTAAAAATAAAACAAGCAACATTTATACCAAAATCATAAAAATAGCACCAGCTGATTCTACAACCTGAGAAACATTTTTTTTTCCCCAGGGAGCCTCATTTTTTTAATGAAAATCTTCACATCCTCACCTCATCTTATTTTCACTTTATGTATGTAGAAAATTAATCCACATCTCCACAGATAGAGATGACTTATGTTGGAAACACGGAGCCCATGGCTGCATAGTATTCCATTGTATGGATGTACCATAATTTATTTCCCCAGTCCCTTCTTGATGGGCATTTACAGTGTTTCTAGGATTTTGCTCTTGCAAACCATGCTTCCATGAATTTCCTCATGCATGCATCATTTCACACATCTGTAAGCATATTTGTAAGGTAAATTCCTACAAGTGGACTTGCTGGGTCAATGTGTATGGCTAATGTTTATTTTGACGGCTATTGAAAAATTGCCCTTCATGAACAGTGTGCCAGTTTCTATTCCACACTCCCACATGTGACTGTGCCTGCTTCCTTGTACTTGCCCTGCTTAGCATATGATCCTACTCTGTGATGTTGAAAAACAACTCTTATGAATGAGAATGAACATTGTTCTATATGTTTAAGAGCATAATTTTTTCTTTCCTTTTCTGTGACCTGTCTGTTCATATCCCTTGTTCATTTTTTTTTCTATTGAACTCCGAGTGTGTGGCTTATTAATTATAGGAACACCATCTAGATTAAGGACTTTATCCCTTTGTACTATCCGTTGCATTTTTCCCCTTGTGTGCTATTTATTTGTCTTTTGACCTTGTTCATGCCATTGTTTTTGGCCATGTAGAAATGTTTTGTTTTTATGTGTTAAACTTTCTCGATGGTTTTTAAAATGACTTACGATTTGGGGTTACATTTGGCAAGGTATTTCCTACTTCATTCTTTATGTTTCAGTTTGGAATTTATTTAGTGTATGAAAGTTGATTCATGCTTCAAAGTTATCCTCTTCCCGATAGCAATCCAGTTGTCCCAATAGTGAATAATCTATCTTCTCTCCCCACTCCTTGATTTGAAATGGAGATGGACAGCTTCTTACCCTGAAAGGAACCCATGGTAATCTGTAAAATACATCCCAACACTGCTTTCTTACACCTCAGGCAACAGGGGAATCAAAGCCTCCATGTGAGGCCTCAAGAAAGGCCAGTTCCGCTCAAGCCCCTTCCTCACCCAGCAGACCAGGTGGACACCGGGCTGGCCTGTGTCCCTGTACGTGAATACACTATAGACTTGTGTTCTTATATCTCATCATGGATGCTCTGGGCAGATAAGATTTCCAAATACCTTGTTTTTTTGTTTTTTGTTTTTTTTTTTCTCCAAGGGTGAGTTTCTCCAGAGAGTGTGACCTTCTCTAGGTGTTCCACTAGAGGGTGCTTCAACTATACATATTTACATAGACGTAAACATGACCTATGTTGTTTGTGTGGGCTGCACACACACATGCCAAGCAGCTGCTTTTTCCTGAACAATCTATGACATGGGCGTGCAATCTGATTTTTAATTCCCTCAACTCCTTCCACACATGATCAGATGACCTTCCCAAAGATCCCTCCTCTCCCAGTGAGCTGCCGGAACCCAAGGTAGTGGGAAATGGAGATCTACTGAATGGAAACTCTTAGCAGTGGTAGGAAAGGAGGCTCATGGGTTGAGTTTCTGTTTTTGCTCTTTTTCTCTGGAGGAGACTTTTAGGGATGATTTGGGCCTTCAGGGATTCCTTTGAAATACAGGAGAGGGCCACAGCTCAATTAAAAGTCACCGATAAGTGTCCAAAATTTGGGAGCCACATAGGCAGTGGGATGGAGCTGTTATTGGGTTGATGCTCCCGGAAGATGAATCAGGGTCCGTGGGGGCTATGGGGAGATGGAGTAAGGGGTGAGAGTTGCTGAGTGGGTCAAGCAGGTGGGGACTAGCAATCATCGGGGAGAAGCTGAAGGATGCAGATTTTTCAGAGATTTCCCTTTTAGGAAGGGAATTGCAGTAGTGGTTTAGATGATTACTTTTTTTCTAAAAACTCAAAGTGGAATAAACAAGAAATGTGGACTTGGGGGGACTGGTGAGCAGAGCATGATATGTCACAGAAAATGATGAAAGGAGCCCAGTAACTTCTCGGAGCTGAAGATAATGAGGTAGCCATTTTTAAGAGACAGTGAGCAGCAGTTTTTGAACTTTGATGCATGTTAGAATCATCTGGAAGGCCTTTTTAAAGAAATCTTGATTTCTGGGACTCGGACTCATGCATAAGCATTTTTTTTTAAGTTTCCCAGGTGATTCCAACGTGCAGTCAAGTTCAAGAAACAATAGCATAGATCAGTGGTTCTCAAGCTCAAGTGAATACGAGAATCACCTGGAGAGCTTACTAGACCACAGCTTACTGGGCCATACCCAGAGTTTATGATCCAACAGGTCTTGGGTCGGTGACCAAAACTGAGTGCTTGAAATATGGTTAGTCTGAATTGAGATGTGTGATAAATTTGAAATACACACCAGATTTCAAAGTCTTACTACCTAAAAAATACATAAATTATCTCAATATTTTTATATTGATTACATGTTAAAATGATAACATATCGGATTTAATGGGTTAAATAAGATATATTATGAAAGTTCATTTCACCTGTTTCTTTTTACTTTTTAAAATGTGGCTACTGAAATATTTAAAATAACATATGAGCTTCCATCATATTTCTATTGATCTGTGCTCATTTAGAATAACAGTGCACAAAAGACAATTTTTAAATCACCTGCATAAGAGTTACCTGAAGTGCTTGTTAAAAAGACAGTTTTCCTAGTGATGGCTTACAGATTCAGAATGTCTTGGGGGTGGGGGGCGGCAGGGGGTCAGGGAATCTGCATATTAAACAGCTTCTTGGGTGAGCTTGACGTGCTAAAGTTTCACATGCTGGCTTAGGCGAACAAAGAAAAGGAGGGGAGAAATAAAAATTTTTCATTTAGGATTTGCTGCATTCATGACATGGTTCAAGGCCAATGAAGAATTCAGAATGAGATGATTGAGGATGCTACATCTTCATAAATGAAGCCCAAGTGAGGGAGTAACTTGTCTGGGGTTAGTTGAATTGGAGAAGTAGGAATTTGGGACATCTGTCTCCTTGCTACTCAAAATGTAGTCTCTGGATCAACAGCATCAGCTTCACCTTTGAGTTTACTAGAAATGCAAATCTTAGGCCTTGCCCCAAACCTACTGTCTTAGTCCATTTGCGTTGTTAGAAAAGAATACCTGATGCTGGGCAATTTGTAAAGAAAAGAGGTGTATTTGGCTCACAGTTTTGCAGTCTGTATAAGAAGCATGGCACTGGCACCTGCTTGGCTTCTGGTGGGGCCTCGGGCTGCTTCCACTCATGGCAGAAGGCGAAGGGGGGCTGCGTGCAGACAGCACATGGAGAGTAGACCAAGAAAAGAGGAGGAGGTGCCAGGCTCTTTTCAACACCAATTCTGTCAGGAACCAAAGGTGAAAACTCAATCCCTTTATGAATGGCACCAAGCCATTCATAAAGGATCTGCCATAAGGCTCCAGCAATGGGGATAGAATTTCAACATGAGACCTGGTGGGGCCAAAAAATCCCATATTCAAACCATAGTACCTACTACTCAGTTTGCATTTTAACAAGACGCTAAGATGATTCAATTGCACCTTAAAAATTGTTTTACAACTTTATTTGGGCATATTTTACATATGTAACTTACCCATTTCAAGTGTACAATTCAATAATTTTTAGTGAAATTACCAAGTTGTACAACCATCACTATAAATCAGTTTTAAAACACTTCTATAATATTACCCCAATAAGATCCCTCATTCCCTTTACTGTCAATCTGGTTCCTTCCCATCTCTTTCCCAGGCAACCCCTGATCCACTGTCTCTTATAAATTTATCAGATAAATGGAGCTATACAATATGTGATCCCTTGTGTCTTGCCTCTTTCATTTAATGTTATGCTTTTTGTGGTTTGTCCATGCTGTACAGATACCAGTACTTCATTTCTTTCTATTGCCAAATAACATTCCATTGTTATGATTATATCGCATTCCGAAGCAGGAAATCTCCCTGACTCCTTTGTGGTGGGAACTGGAGTGCACAGGTGCTAGAACTAGCCGCTGCTTAGGTGCCAACAGGGGCGGACTCCACTAGCTTGGTCCTGCTGTGTTCTACTCCTCGCAGGAAGGGGAATGCAGGTGAGTGGGTGCAGGAGCCAGGGTGAGCACTTCTGGGCACCAGCAGGAACAAAACTCTGTGCAGCCCTCCCCACCCCAGTAACACCTAGGGGGGTGCCCACAACCCTGAAGCCCCAGAAAGAGTGTTACAGTCAGTGCTCTTTTAGCTTTGCTGTCCACGGATGGCTTAAGTGTTAACAGCTCAGTGGAGGGTTAGTCTGGCAGCCTTTTGCACCTGCACCCCAGTTCTTTTCTGGCATCCAGGAGGAATGAAGTTGCATGAACAAATTGGAGATGGTAAATGCCAGGGATTTTATTGCTGACCAAAGTGGCTCTCAGATGGAAGGGGAGCTGAAAAAGGGATGGAGTGAGAAGATAATCTTCCCCTGGAGTCCGGCTGTCCCCAGACTCCTAAGCAACGCCATCAAGCTGTCCCTCTAAATCAAGCTGCTGCTCTTTGACATCCAACCGTAGTCTCTGATGTTCTGCTGCTTCTCCTCTTCTCTTCTTTTCCTCTGCCAGTGGAGCCTGGGGTTTTTATGGGCACAGGTTGGGGAGCAGGTTGGGCCATGGATGGTTTTGGAAAAGGCAACACTCGAGTGGGGAAAGAAGTGGGAACGTATGCTCCCACTTTGGGCTGTGGCTCCAGGTTAGAGGATGGCACTCTAGCCGGGGACTGCCCTCCTCTGCCCAGAATTTCCCTGCCTTCTGTCCCTATCAATTCTGTTTATGTGTTCATTAGTTGATGGACATTTGTGGGGTTTTTTTTTCCCCAATTTTAGGACCATTATGAGTAATACCTAAAAGAACATTTGTGTACAAGTCTTTTTGTGGCATATGTTTTTATTTCACTTGGGTAGATGAGAGTAGACTCACTGGGTCAAATGGTACTGCACACTAAGACTTGAGAAGCACTGTTCCAGACCTTTTCTGTGTGTGCCAGGATGTGATAACCCCTTGGGTAATGGAGTGCTCATGGGCTTGTCCAGGTCTGAGTAAGGCTTGGTTCTGTTACTAGTAATTGTGTGATGTTGAACAAATAACTTTATTTAGTTGGTGAAGTAGATTTATAATCCCTACTGCATAGGGTTACTGTGAGATATAGAGCCACAAGTAGACTTTGGAGCAAAAGAAACCTAGGTTGAAGGCTAATCTGGCTAACTTTCTATGGCTGGATAAGTTGCCAAACCCCCAAGGCCAGTTTCTTTGTCTATAAATGGGGGATAATAATAATATATTTCTTGCTAGGCTTAAATAATGTGTTCACTACCTTAACAAAATAATCAATAAACACTGGCAACTATTACATAAAACACCTAGCTCAGATTGGGTGCTCAGGAAATGCTGGGTCACTACAAGATGGTTTCTACATCTTGGATCTTTCCTGGGGAAGAGATCAATTAAGAGGACACACACACACACACACACACACACACAGCCTGAGTTATTTTGCTTTGTGTGGTAGAACCAGGAGTTTCTCCTAAACAAAGTTAAACCTTCTCGATGAACTCACTTGTGATTTGTAAACATTCAACTCCAAGTCCAGGAGACATGTCTGTGATGCTGAGGTTTCAGTTCTGGAACATGTAAATGTACACTACTTGGTTACAGGCTCAGATTAGCTCAGGAGCTTCTTGAGCACCATGGCTTAAGGAAGGATTTACCAGGGAGTCCTGGGCTATATTGACTTTACTTAGCAGAGCAGAAAAACAACCTGCAGCAGCCATGGGGGTCATGGGTCAGTGAGCTTGACTGACCATTTTTTCAGATAATTCTAGGACCAGCTTTCAAGGGGAAAGTGAATACTGTCACCACTTCAGTTAGCCCCTGTTATAACCTAGACGTACACCATGCTGACATGCCCTCTTCCTCATTCTAATGTAAAGACCTCTTGCAAAAAGACAGGCATTTACACATGGGCACAGGATGCCTAATTATAAGAGCTTTTGTGCATAACCCTGTCCTTAGGTGAGGTCTGATGCCCTTGACTCTCCTCATCCATTCCCTTTGCCCATGTGGCTGCAGGCTAACATGACTGCCTCCCTCTCTGTAGCAGGAAATGTCCTGCATCTCTGCTGGCCAAAATGTGTCCACAGTCTGTTGTGGCTGCGAGGACCCACTCGGTGAAGAAGTGAGGAGATCTCTTTCTTGCTATCTCTAGAAGGCCACTGTATTAGCTTACTCAGGCTGCCACAACAAAATATCTCAGATTGCTTGGCTTAAACACCAGAAAGTTATTTTCTCCCCGTGGTGGAGGCTGGAAAGTCCAGGACTGAGGTCTGGTAGGGTTCAGTTTCTGGTGAAGGCCCTCTTTTGGGTTTGCAGGGGCTGCCTTCTTTCTATGGCATGGCAGACACATGGCAGAGAGAGAGGAGTTTTCTGGTGCCTCTCCTTATAAGAACACTCATCCTATTAAATCACAGCCCCACTCTTACGACCTCGTTTCATCTTAATTACCTCCTTATAGGCACTGTCTCCAAATACAGTCACATCAGGGGTTAGGGCTTCAACATAAGGGTTTTGGGGGACACAATTTAGTCCACAGCAGCCACTTACCAGAAGGATGGTTTAGGAAGATCCCACTCTTTGGTGAATACAATGGTTCTCCCTGTTGGTGGAGGTGGGGAGATGTGAGAGCTGGAATGGGAAACATCTGCTATAAAGCTAATGCCAGCCAGTCTTGTGTTAGGCTTGAGAAACTAAGCCCTAAATCAATTGTGTTCACAGGGGTAAAATGATTATCATTGCAAAAAGGAAGGATAAGAGTTGAGAAGTGGATATCGTTTCATCTTATGCGTCAAAAATGGGGGGAAAAAAGGAAAAGCCTTCTGAATCAGGCACCAATTGCTTAGCTTTAATTGTCTATGTGACTGTGATTGCAAAGTTGTCTCCCAGAATTTAGTGGAAGTATTAAAGTGTATTAGATCGCTGCTGGGGCTTAATGACAACAGGAATCATCCCAATTCAGAAGGCAATTATTTATCTGGTGACCTTTTACAATGTGGCAAGTTTTCCTTCAGGATTTTTTACAGTGACTGATATTTCCAATAAACATGGGTCTTTCCCTTCCCCCCAGTCAATTGTTAGTATTTGAATGTCATGAAACTAAAAGCTGTGAAATTAAACCTGCTGTGCAAGTTACGAAAATGGGGAGACTGAAATGAGACTGTAGGTCCCTTTTATATAATATCAGTGCACCATAATGATACAAATTCAGGGAAAATGGACTGTTGTGTTGATGGGAATATGTAGTATTGGGCATGGAGTGTTTGTTTGGAGGGGTTAATGTCAATTTCTTTAATTCAACACTGCCATGATTGCTGGGTCATGCCAGAGGACTTTGTATTTGCTTTCCCAATTTCTATCCCAATCAGCTGTGACACTGCAGACAATTTCTTTTGTGATCTGCAGAGCTCTAAGGTCAAGGGAAAGGGGGCCTGGATCAACCCATCACAATATGTGGACGTCTAAAGGTGCTTTTATGTATTGATCTGAAATGTCTCTGTGATTTCCAAGCACATGTGCTTTAGTGGACTGTATTTATGTTACCATGATCACTGATTGCTCTCATAATCACTGGAAGGGAGGTTGCTATTCCCATCTTTGATTTACAAGTGAGAATGCTGTGTTCACAGTGTTTTAAATATAGGTTTAATTTTTCGGGTATGTTACGGCCAACAGATCAGAAGACAACCACTATTGAGAAGATAATTGTTACTCACAGTTCCCAAAAGGAGGAGGCACGCTGCACCACACAGGGTCCCATGGGGAAGCACCAGGGTGGATCAGGAGGCAGAGGGGGTTAGGGGAAGACTTGGGCAACAGGCTTTATCATGATTTCCCTGGAAAAGGAATGGGTGAGGCAGGGTAAGCAGGCTGAGGATTGACCATTTCAGCATTTCAGCAGGCTCTGGGTCACACAGGTTGTCCCCAGCCATCTGGTACCTGACCCTGGGTGATGAGAGCAGGTGGATGATGGCCCAGAAGGCGAGAGCCTGATAAAGCAGGTCGTTGGGGTGTGAGCTCTGGAATGTTTTGTTTGCATATCAAAAGTGTGCTTGCAGATAAGTTCTTTATTATCTCTAGAAATTGGCTGTCTCCGGGAAGGGCAGTTTCTCCAGGGTCAGCAAGGCCCCAGGTGTCAAAGCATCAGAAACACATTGTTAATAAACAGAGGAATGAGGTGCTGTGCATTAGGACTCAGGGCTAGTCTGGGGCAGAACTGTACTTAGAAAGCAAAATATACAGGTTTCTGGAACCTAACCACAGAATCATAGTTTCAAGCTAAAGAAGAGACCTCCAAATCATCCTACCTTCTTATATGAATGAGGAAATTGGAGCTCAGAGAGGCCATGTGGCCTGCCCAAGGTCACCAAGCATCATGACTTCTTTCTCCTCTGTCCAGTCCCTTTCTACACCATCCTGATTTGCCCACTACTTTCCAATGTTATGACCCTGGTCCTGTCTCTCCCACATCCCTCCAATTACAGGCACACGGGGGAGCATTTCTCTTTTTTACCCAGTTTCCTAGACGTGAGCAGTGATTATGTAATTGGCCCATTTTGGTTTGGGGCAGCGTCAGAGCAAAAGAAAGTGGTTTATTGGAAGAGGTCTGCATCAAACCAAGCTCTGCTTGAAAGAAAGGAGCTCTCTATTCTATTCATAAACAGACAATCCTTCTGATGAGAGAGTCTCAGTGTTCCCTTTTTGATCAATTTACCCTCAAGACCTTACATCTTTTTCATAATATGGCCTCAGGTCTGATATATTTCCTTTGGTTCTGTTACAGTAACCAGCCCCCAGTGTCTAGACATTTCTTTTTCTACGAAGGTAGGAGGGTATATTGATTTTTGCAGTTTGTAAGTTTAGTTTTCAACAGAGTTTCAGATCTGCAGTATGAACAACTTTCTCCGGTTTGAGTTGTATGGTCAGCGAGCAACTTTCTCAGTGATCCTCGACCTCGGATGCACATTAGAATTATCTAGGGACCCTTTAAAAATCCAATGCCAGGCCGGGCGCGCTGGCTCATGCCTGCAATCCCAGCACTTTGGGAGGCCGTGACAGGTGGATCACCTGAGGTCAGGAGTTTGAGACCAGCCTGACAGACAAGGTGAAACCCTGTCTCTACTAAAAATACAAAAATTAGCCGGGTGTGGTGGCAGGCGCCTGTAGTCCCAGCTGCTCAGGAGGCTGAGGCAGGAGAATTGCTTGAATCTGGGAGGCAGAAGTTGCAGTGAGCCGAGCTGAGATCGCGCCACTGCACTACAGGCCTGGGTGATGGAGCAAGACTCTGAAAAAAAAAAAAAAAATCCAACGCCAGATCCCCCTCCTCGGACATTCATACTTGATTGATCTAGGGTGGGACCCAAGAAATGGGATATTTTTGATGCTCCGGAGTGATCCTACCGTGGAACCGGAAATACAAATCACTGAGCTACAGGGAAACTGGCCAGCAGGGACAGGAAGGTGATGCCCTGGATTCATCTGAGAGGATCCATAGGCCTGAGATACAGAAACCACTGGCCAGATGGTCTTCTCATTTCACACAGGACTCCCCTGTTCCTACCCCTCCGTCTGAACACAAAACCTGATGACACCACACTCCGCCTGAAAATCCTTCAATGCTTCTCTACTAACTGAAAATAAAGTAAAAAAATCTGCGGTGTTGGCGTTGTGGTTACTATTACTAGGTAACAAACCACTCCCAAATGTCAGCCATTTTATCATGCTCATGGATTCCGTGAGTCGGGATGCAGACAGCACACAATGAGGACGGCTTGCCTGTGCTCCACAGAGTCTGGAGTCTCTGCTGGAAACTCCCAAGCTGGGGGCGGCTTAATAGCTGGGAGCTGGAATGATCTGGAAGTGTCATCACTCACATCTGGAGTTGATGCTGGCTGTCGGCTGGGATCTCAGCTGGGGCTGTTGACCTGAGCACCCACCTGCGACCTCTCCTTGTAGCCTGGTGGCCTGAGTACCAGCACGGTGGCCTCAGGCCAGCTGGACTTCTCAGCTGGCGGTTCAGTGTTCCAAGAGTCAGAAAAGTGCCTCGTTTGACCTAGCTTCAGCAGTCACGTAGCATCGCTTCCTTCTGCTGCATTTGTAAAGCAGTCATAAACCTGCTCAGATTCAAGTGGAGGGGATGTAACCCCGCCTCTAGATGGGGGAGGGTGGCAAGCTCCCATTGTGGAAGAGCATGTGGGATGGGAGATATTACTGGAGACATCTTTAGGATTTTGCTCAGCTGTAATGGCTGCATCTCATTGTCTTATTCTTCACTCCAGTCCAGCTAAAGTGTTTATAGTTCCCAGAAGATACAATTCTCTTCCATACTGCCTTTGCTTCATGTTTTTCCTTTTCTCTAGAATGTCTCTCCTGCTCAAATCCCCCTTCCTAATTCAGCTGCCTTGTAGGGCTCGGCTGGAGCAACACCTTCTCAGGGAAGGTGTTCATGGGGTGCTGGGTGCTCCTCGGTGCAGCTGTGCCTCTCTGTGTGTCTCTCAGATGGGCCTTCATCCCACTGCAGGCTGTTGGGGGATTCAGGTCTCCCTCTCCCTCACTATTCTGTAAGTTTCTTCAGGATAGAAGCTGTTTTCTTTTAATGTTCCCAACACTTAGCAGTGTTTGGCCTAAAGTGGGTGTTCAAAAAATAGTAATAAATGTAGTTCTATTATGGTGAGCACACACCTTTTAAAACTAAGATTTAAAAATTGGACTTGCCTCCTAGGCTTGCAACACTTCCGCAATATTGAAGAGCTTAGGGAATCCCATGGGAACAGAGACTCACCAGTTTCTCCTGCTTTGCACTTGTCCCTCAGCCCTAAGTGGCCATTTACATCCCTTTTGGTTTCTCATTCCCATTACAAAAAGGCCTCCCTTGAGTATTAACAATAAATTTTTTAATGTTGCCGAAGTGCTTAGAAGACGGAAAGAGCTGTATGTAAGCTAAATATTATTATTAATAATGGTATGAGATTGATTATTCATTTCCACAGAACTTCTCCGGTTTGGTCTGCGCAAAATTGGAAATTGGTTGTGTTAAATTGGCTTACCTGCTCCATTTGGCGCTGTCAGGAAAATCAATGAGACACACATGAATATTCTTCCATGTACATAGCCATTTTCAAAGTTAGACGATCATCAATATTTATTGTAAGCAGATATGGAAAAAAATGGATGAATATTTAACACATGGGGGCATTTAGGTATTATTAAATGTGCCTGGCCAAGCAAATTTTGAAGCTATATTTGGGCTTTAACTTACAACAGAAAATCCATATTATTAATTAGATACATGGTCATGTTTGAAAGGCTGTCGCTGGAATGGTCTTGGAATCTGAAGGCAGAGAACAACTTCTGAACGGCAAAAGCTACTCTATGCCCTTATGCCTAGCAAGGAGTTCCAGACAATTGCAGGATGGTGCCTTTAGACATTTCCTGGTCTTACTGATGAGACAACATCCTAATGTCAGATACGAGAAATTCCCAATTTAGAGACACATGTGCTTCATAGGCCCTGGATTCCCATATCACAACTGATAGCGAACTTTGCAAGAAGGGACATTGCTCACTGAATGGTTTGAAGGAATAGGCTCTGATTCCAGAAGTATCAGAAAGATGATGGAGCAGGGGCTGTGGGAAGAGCATGGGAGTATTAACAGGAAGTAAGAAAAATGTGGGTTCTAATCCAGTGTCAGCTGTGTGGCCTTGGGAAATGACTTTTTAGAATGATTTTTTTCTCTATCGACCTTGGTTTTCCTCATAAGTAAAATGAACTATGAGATCTTTAAAGTCCTTTCTGGAGCTAACTCTCAATAACTTTATAGATGTTGTATTGAACTCAGTGTATGAAGCACCCACATTTGTTTTGCCCTACCCAATAACCCTCCTCCAAAACCCACTCAGTGAAGTGTCCCAGACAGTGGGCTCTGATTTGGCCTTTGGACAGGAGTCAAAGCGGCTATAGCTTCCAGGCCTGACCCAACTGGGCCCAGAGACTTTGGTTCCTGACAATACTTCTGGGCTGAGATGGAGCCCCATGACAGAGGGTAAATGTTAGAAAAATTTTTCTGTGAAGAGCCAGCTAGTAACTATTTTAGATGGTCCCTGTTGCAACTACTCCATTCTGCCCATGAAAGCAGCAACAGAGACTACCTAAGCAAATAGCTGTGGCTGTGTTCCAATAAAACTCTGTGGACACAGTTTCGAATTGCATACAATTTTCCCATGTCACAATATATTTTATGTCTTTTCATTTTTTCCCAATTGTTTAAAAATATACAAGGCATTCTTAGTTCAAGGACACACAAAATCAGGAGGACTGCCCATGGTATGACTGGGGAAGGGTCCACCTGTGGTCTTCAGGGTGAGGGAGGTGAGATGACACATCCTATAGGGGCGCATAATCCATGAAGGAAAGCAGCACCCACCTCCTCCAGCTCATTAATTCCCCACTAAAGGCGGCAGCACAGAGGAGCACACTCTGTTAGGGGGTGGAGAGTGTTCTGAGTTCTTCTGTTTCCTGCCCTTTAGGAGTCCACCCACAGGGTATCCCCTGCGAGGCAGCAGAGACACGATGAGCCATGTGAGGGTTCTCTGTATGAGTCAGGGTTCTCCAGAGAAACAGAACCCATAGGTGATATATAATACATACTCCTGTATGTGTGTGTGTATCAGTATGTGTGTGTGTGTGTGTGTGTATAGATCTGTGTGTGTGTGTATATATATATAAAGATCTCTCTCTCTCTAAATATATGTATATATCCCTACTTCTCTCTCTCAGCTAGTGAATGACATTGCTTCCTATTCCACTGAGAAAATGGAAGCATTCTGAAAGAACTTGTAAACGTTCCCAGAACCACATCTACCTGCCTAACAAAAAAATTAATATATATACAAAATTATATATATATAATTATATATGTATATATATATTTATTTATTTATTGAGAGAGGCAGAGAGGGAGAGAGAGAAAGGAGAGATTTATTATAAGGACTGGCTCACACAATTATGGAAGCTGAGAAGTTCCAAGATCTGCTGTTGGGAAGCTGAAGACCCAGGAGAGCTGACTGCATAAGTTCCAGGCGGAGAGCAGAACACCAATGTCTCAGCTCAAAAGTCAGGCAGGTGGAATTCCATTCTTACTAAGAGTTTTTGTTCTATTCAGGCCTTCGGTTGATTGGATGAGGCCCACCACATTAGGGAGGGTAATCTGCCTTTCTCAGTCTATGGATTCAAATGTTAATCTCATCCAGAAACACTTTCTACAAAAACTACAAAGGAATTAGCCAGGCATGGTTGTCTGTGCCTGTGGTACCAGCTACTCAGGAGGCTGAGGTGAGAGGATTGCTTGAGCCTGGGAGGCTGAAGCTGTAGTGAGCCACAGTCACACCACTACACTAAGCATAGGCAACAGAGTGAGACATTATCTCAAAAAAAAAAAAAAAAAAAAAAAAATCAAGCAAACAAAAAGCAAAGAAATTGAGCAGTAGCTGGAGGCATAAGTGGGTTGAGTGGGAATGTGTATGTATGCGTGTATGTGTGTACATATGTTTAATATGAGTGATATAGTTTGGATAGTTTTCTTCGCCCAAATCTCATGTTGAATTGCAATCCCTGATGTTGGATGTGGGCCTGGTGGGAGGTGTTTGGGTCACGGGTGTGGATCCTTCATGGTGTGGTGCTGTCCTTGTGATAATCAGTTCTCATGAGATCTGGTCATTTAAAAGTGTGTGTCACTTCCCCACCCCACTCTCTCTCTCTCATTCCTGCTTCTGCCATATGACATCCCTGCTCCCCCTTTACTTCTGCCATGATCATAAGCTTCCTGAGGCCTCCCTAGAAGCCAAGCAGATGCCAGCACCATACTTCCTATAAAGCTTGCAGAACTCTGAGCCAACTAATCCTCTTTTTCTTATAACCAGTGTCAGGTATTTCTTTATAGCAATACAAGAAGAGCCTAATGCCATGGAGCAACAATCCTATATGTGAAGGGAAATAATCTAGAATAGAAAAGGAAAGTCACAATGCAAGTAAAAGAAGAAAGAATTGCTGAGGTGATGTGCTTGAATAGAAGAGACGGATTGGGAAGGAGGGCACAAGTGGAGTGTTGGCCATGGGCAGCCCTTGTCTCTCTTCTTCATAGCTGCAGCAGTTTTCTACTGATTTCTTTGCTTCCATAGGAATAAGGGGATGCTGGGTGCAGTGGCTTATGCCTATAATCCCGGCACTTTGGGAGGCTGAGGCAGGAGGGTCCCTGGAGCCCAGGAATTCAAGAACAGCCTGGGCAACATGGTGAAACCCTGTCTCTACAGAAAAATACAAAAATTTGGCCTGATTTCCTTGCTTCTAATCTTGCCACCCACAGTCTAATCAGTAACTCTCACAAATACAGTAGCAAGAGTGATTTATTTAAAACATTAGTCAGATTATGTCATTTTTCTCAAAACCCTCCAAATGGTGTCACAGCCACTTAAAGTAAGAGCCTGAATCCTTATAAGGCCCCACTGCCCAGCTCCCTGTGGTCTCTGTGACCTTTGATCACTCTGCTCCAGTCACATTGATCACCTGGCTGTTCCTTGAACGCATCAGGAATTCTCCTGTCTGGAATGTTTCTTTCTCATGGCTCACTCCTTCACCTCCTTCCTGTGTCTTCCCAAATGTCCCCTTTCAGTGAAGCTTTCCCAAAACACCCTAAATAAAGTTGCATCTCTTCCCATTTTTTTATGGAGCTTGTGGCAAAAGTGAGGCAAAGAAAGTTTGTGCCTAAGATATCTTGCTTTCAAGTGTCATTAATAATGTAAATTATTCCCAAATAGCACCAACCTAGTTTGTCTACAAACTACCAGAGGCAAGTAGGCACTTGGATCAGATAAATTTTTTAACGTCATAATTTTTCTTCCTTCTGGAGTAAGCAAGCTCGAAACTGCCAGAATGAGTGACCATGAGTTGGCAGTGGCCAGTGTTGCAAGAGATTACAACTCTTGGTCAAGGGCAATGTAGATGGCTTTGCAAACTCATTCCACATTCATGGAATCCCGGACATTTTCAGTCTGGATAGTTTTGTAGCCAGGAGACTTGATACTTGGTCTCAAAGGAAATTAAATCAATATTTTTACACCCTGATTTCGTAAACATCCAAATTTTTTTATGAATTTAACTGAGAAATTTGGAATGTTTCTTGCAACATGCATTTCATATAACCCTTAGCATATTAGATTCCCTGAGACTCTAAATGTCCTGCCAACCAAGGAGAAAAAGAGGGCATCCCTTGCTCGAATCCTGCAGAACTTCTTACCCTGGACCCCTTGCACTCACCCTTACTGCAGTCACTCCCAACTGTAGCAATTGTAGCAGCTCTTCTCCAGTTGGTCTGCTGTGCCTTCCAGTGGAATACTTTTTGCTTCTTTGGGGTGTCTCCTATTCTGAAGTCTGTCAGACACACTGATATTTCCTTCTTTCCCTCCTCCCCATGGCCTCTGCACCACCTCCAACACACTGCAGGGTTTGTGAGTGTTGGAGGTTGGTCTTTACCCACTCATAGTTTGGGGTTTGTGGGAGGACTTTTCACTGGCTTTGTTGTACATGTTGTCCCCCTAGGCAACCAGCCTGTATCCCAAACCTCCCTCTTATAAATCTGACGGTAGGATTTATTATCCAAAGGATAATAATTTAAACCCAGAGAGGGTAAGGAACTTGCCTGGGGCCTCACAGCTTGCAAGCAGTGGATCTGGGGTTGAATCCCCGTGTGTTTGACTCTGAAGTTTTTCTCTTTACATTATTCAAAATGACATCTCTTAATAGTGTGATTATTAACATATGCCATTTACTCTTCTGGGACAATTATCCTCCCTTCGGGTTTTCCCCCGAATCCCTAACTCTGCTCAGTGCCTTCTGTTGTGCTCCACCTACATTTACTTTTTGGAGAAACATATTCATTCCTGTGGTTTCATCAGTCACTTCTGTACAATGTTTCTATTTTCCCGCTCTCCAAATGTCTTTCCTTTAACACCGTATCCCAGCTCTCACACTGACTTTGGGACATGTTCATAGGGATGTGAATAGGACCTACTTCAGATTCAAGTCTAAAAAAAAACCAAAACAAAAGAGGCAGTGCCTCCCCTGACCAGAACCTCCTCCCCAGGCTCTTCCGCTACATTTCCGCTTGCCTGCTTGATTTCACGCCATCTGCTCCATGAAGAGGGGCTTCTCAGTGGAGTTGTCACGAGCATTATGAAGTGTTAGCAGCAGCTGGTTAAGCATATTTTTGCTACAGTAGAAACATGGGGGTTGGATACAACAGCACAATATGGACTATTTTGGCAAGGAAGAGTAATGGGTGACAGATGTGGTACATGATGTTTCCGAGCTAGAGACCAGCATGACCTGAGCATGTCTCAAAGGCAGGATATACCCATCTCCTGTCATGTGGGAATGAACAGCAGAGCCTGGACAAAAGCAACTCTGGAAAATCTGGCTGAAAAATCAGCTCTGGGGTGTGGGTAAAACCATTACTTTAGATGTGAGAAACTCAGAAAGTCACTGAATGTCTGTGCCCTAGTTCTCTTATCTGCAATGCTGAAAATCCTAGCAGGTACCTCATAGCGTTGTAATGAGGATTAATTGAGATAATAGAAGGAAATCTTCTAGTTCAGTGACTAACACATGGTAAAAGAGCTCAATAAATATTAGGAATTATTGTTATCTTCTTCTTCACCATTATCTGTATGTTATGTAAAGTTGAACATGCCCACTGAAGTGTGGTATTTTAAAGGAAAGATACGAAGCAACATAAAAGCAAAATAGGTTTTATTCATCTATCCATTTACCCAAGAAATATTTATCAAGTGCTCCCATGTGCTGGACATAGTCCCAGCATTAAAGATACCACAGTAAACCAAACAGAAGAGATCCCTCATGGACACTTTGTTCTAATGAAGGAAGACAGAAAATAAGCCAAGAAAAAATAAATATACAAACAAAACCAAAAATATTAGAATGTGATATGCATTCTGCAAATAATTAAAACAGATTTCTGGGACAATGACTGAGTGGATACTTTAATTCGGTTGGTCTCGAATGGTAAGCAAGAGACCGTCATGTGAAGGTCAGAGACACAGCATGCCCGACACAAGGCACAGGAGTGCAAAAGCTCTAAAGTGGGAAGTATTTTGGTTGTCTAGGGAGGGGAAAGGAGGCCAGGGTGAACTCAGAGAAGTAGGCAGGCCAGATTGTATAGGGCCTTATAAACAAGGGCAAGGAGTTTGGAATGTATTCTGGGGCAACCAGAGTCGTTGGTACTGGATTAGTTCTCTTACAGTAAACAACTGTATAACTGCAAAAATGTATGAAACAATGGCTTTCAGACATTGGATAAAAGGCAGAGCAAAACTGTGATCCTTGAAAGAAGAGAAGCACCTTGGCTTCTGTGTGGATGCACTTTCTGGAACACAGTGTAGGGAAATAGGGCACAGGCACAGCATAGCAGTCTCACTGAGATGAGTAGGCAGAGATCCATGTTTGGGGGTGCTAAAGCAGCTGCAATTTCACAGGGCAGAATGCCAGAAAGGAAGGAATTATACACAGAAGAAACTCCAAAAATCTGCATAGGAGTTCTCTTCAGTCTTCGGCCAAATATTAAGGTACACATGCAAAGGGTAAGGCTGATGGCTGGGCTGAGAGTAGCTTCTGGGGAGCTGTAAGCTGAACAGAGATTTCAAAGGTCAAACAGTGCTCTTAAGGACAGATTGAACACTGCACAAGAGAAAAACGATAGAAACTGGCTAAACTAAAACACACAGAGAGAGATAACCCTGAAAAAATGGAAGAGAAACTTACTGACTTGTAGGACATTGTCAAGCAGTCTCACATGTGTAATTGGAATCCAGAAGGAGAAGAGAGATATTTGAATAAATGATGCTCTAAAACTTTCCAAATTTAAAGAAAAATATTAATTTACATTCAAACAGCTCAAACAAACCGCAAGCAAGATAAATACAAAGAAAATCATACCTAAGCATATTACAGTCAAATTGCCATAAATAAAAAAGAGAGAATAGTAAAAGCACCAAAAAAAGACACATTGCATTTGAAGGAACAATGATAAGATTAACATGTCTTCTTATAAGAAACAAGGCAAATTAGAAGATGGAACAACATCTTTGAAATACTGCCAAAAAAAAAAAAAAGTCAACCTAAGTTTTAGATCCAGCAAATGTATCCACCAAAAAATTAAGGCAAAAATAAAGCTATTTTCTGATAAATAAAAGCTGAGAGAATTTGTCACTGTGGGAATTGTACTATGAGAAATATTAAAGAACTTGGAAAGATGGAGGACTGGAGGAGGTGGGAGGGAGCTCAATGGATATGAGGTGAGACAGGAGATAGGAGGAAGAAAAGGGAATCACAATGTAGATGGTCTGAAACTTACCATGGGGTTGCATCCTAATAAACCCATCCTAAGTTGGAAATATTGAAAAACTAAATGCATTTAATACACCTAACCTGCTGAACATGATAGCTTAGCCTAATCTATCTTAAACATGCTCAGAAAATAACATTAACCTACAATTGGGCAACATCATCTGCAACACAGCGCACTGTGAAATATTGGTTGTTGAGCTTTGTGACTGCGTGGCTGACTGGGAGCTGCAGCTCACTGCCACTGCCCAGCAACCAGAGAGAATATTCTACTGCATATTGCTATCCCAGGAAAAGTTCAAAATTCAAAATTTGAATATGGCTTCTGTTCAACATATTGCTTTTGCACCAGCATTAAGTCAAAAAAAGTATAAGTCGAACCATTGTAAATTGTTTGACTTGTAATGCCTTCATCTGTAATGCCTTCATTAGATTGCTAAATCAAAATGTCCTTCAGGAAAACAAAGGAAAATGATACCAGATGGACACTCATACCTATACAGAGAAATGAAGAGTACTTTTAATTGTTAATATGTGAATAAATATAAAAGACTTCTCTCTGGCCAGGTGCAGTGGCTCATGCCTGTAATCCCAACACTTGGGGAGGCCGGGTGGGTGGATTGCTTGGGCTCAGGAGTTCGAGACCAGCCTGGGCAACCTGGCAAAACCCTATCTCTACAAAAATTAGCTGGGTGTGGCGGCATGCACCTGTAGTCCCTGTTATTCTGGAGGCTGGGTGGAAGGATGGCTTGAACCTGGGAGGTGGAGGTTTCAGTGAGCTGAGATTGCACTACTGTACCCCAGCGTGGGTGACAGAGCCAGATCCTTTCTCGAAAAAGGGAAAAGAAAAGACTTCTCTCCCTCACTTCTTAATCTCTTTAAGAAATACTTGTTTAAAGCAAAATGATAAAAATGTATCATGGAGTTTGTACAATGTAGGAGTAAAATGTATGTCAGTAACTGTACCAGGGACAGAAGAGGGCAAGTGAAAGCATACTGTTGTAGATTTCTTATACATGAAGTAGTCTAATATTTTTTCAAGGTAGACTGCATTAAGTTAATAGAGCTTACTGTAATCTCAGAGGACCCAATAAAAAAAACTTTAAATGAAGCACAACTAAAATGTTAATAGAGGAAATAAAGTAAAACAATAAAAATAACACACAAAAAGGCAGTAAAAAGGGATAAAAGGGACACAACCCAGATATCATAAATGGAGAAAAAATAAAAGAAGGTAGTCTTAATTCAATTGTATTACTAATTACATGAAGGCAGATATCTTCAGACTAGATGAAAGGGCAAGAGCCAGACATAGGCTATTTACAACACGTATGCTTTAAATAAAAAGACACAAGTAAGTTAAACATATAAGAACTTAAGAAACATAAAACTAGTTGTAAGGAAGCAGAAATAGCTATATTAATATCAGACAAAGAGACTTTAAAGCAAAAAGTATCATTAGGGATAAAGGAGATATCTCATAATGATAAAAGAATCAACCCATTAAGAAGACATAATAATCCTAAACATGTATGCAACTAATAACAGAGTTTCAAAATACATGAAGCAAACACTGACAGAAATAAAGGGAGAAATAAATCTACAATCATAACAGAAGATTTTTAAGATCCCTTTCTAGTAATTGATAGAACAAGTAGATATGTATGATGAGAAGCCATTGGCAGGTTTTGGGCCAAGGCAAGCACAATCTTATTTGATTTATAAAGACCGCTCTGTCTTCAAAGTGGAAAATGGATTGTACAGAAAACCAGGAAAAAGTTAAGAGGTTAATACAGTAGACCAAGCAAGAATGTTACTGGCCTGAACTAAGGTGGCAGTGATGGCTCTGGGGAAAATGGACAGATTTGAATATCCCCTGTTGAGATATCCACAACCAGCCAAGTATAAGAGCCTTCTAGGCATATATTTGCTCAATCTTTGACTCTACTTCTCATGCAGTAAGTAAAACTGGAATAAACAACTAGCTGTATTAGCCAGGTGTGGGGGTGGGTAGTCCCAGCTACTTGAGGCTGAGGCAGGAGAATCACTTGAGTCCAGGTGTTCGAGGCTGCAGTGAGGCATGATTGTTCCATGATACTCCAGCCTGGGTGACAGAGCAAGACCTTGCCTCCAAGAACAAACCAACCAACCAACCAACCAACCAACCAACAAACAAACTATAGTTACTCTGCAAACCCAAAGTCTAACATATTCCTATTTACCCTAGGATAGTAAGTAAAAAGCAATCCAGTTTGAGGCAGATCAGGAGTGGAGTGGATACATTTGCTGATGATAAGATTGTCAAACCCTCATAGGAAAGAATTTATTGAATATGAACACAGAGTCAAGATTATATTTTTAAGCTTGGTGCTTTCGAGAACATTTGAACTCTTGCTTGTCCGGCTATTGGCGTATATATTTGCGGCAGAACATTTCAGTGGGTACCCTTCCCTTAATTATTTGTGCTGAATCCAGCTGCCCATTTTGTCTTCATCGTGCTTTCAGGAAGGCAAGTGAGTGGGAAATGGACCCACCAGTGTGGACAGCTGTAGATGTGTTTGTTGGGTAGAGGTCCTTGCTAGTCCTGGTCATTAGCAGGTGCTCACAAAGGACTCCACTGTGCCTAAACTCCATTCCTGTTTACACAAGAAAAAAATGGAGCCCTCCCAGACTGGGACCTGAATACAACCCTACTGTAATTTAACAGATATTTTAAAAACATTTTTCTGTAAGCTGGGCTGTTGTGTGTACTATGCTATGGTGATGAAATGGTGAAAAGCCAGAAAATTTCCCTGTTCTCATGTCTACTGTTGAATGAGAGGAGACAGACATTAAGCAGATCATCAGGTGAATAAGTGATGAGAATTGTGCTATGTGTGATGAGGGAAAGGTACCTGACAACATATAACACTACTGTGGGTATTTGGGGGAAGAGTCCTTGAGGAAGTGACCTCTAATCAGAAGTTAGAGAAGAGAAACTGGATGAGGATGGGGGGAAGAGCAATCCAAACAGAGAAAAGGCAAAGACCCACAGAGGGAAAAGGAGCAGGGCATTTGAAGGATTGCAAGGAAGCCCACGAAGCTAGAGAGAAGAAACAGAGAGACAGAGAAAGGTTAAAGAGGCTGCAGAACTGGGTAGGGGCCAGATTATTAAGGGATTTTTTCCTATGAGCAGTGGAGCAATGGGAATTCAATCTAAGGCTTTATGCTTTAAGTAACACAGTGCAAGAAAGTCTCAAAGACCGATTTCTGGGAGCTTAATTTATTGTTGCAGGACAGAGTTTGAAATGCATTCATCCTGGGCTTTAAGATTCATGAAGAATCACCAGAACACTGAAGTCCTGGGGTTACAGTTGCTGCAACTGAAGTCCAGGGGTGGGCTGTCATTGAAGCTTCAAGCTAGGAATGGTTTAGGGAAGGCCCAGAACTTGTATCTCAGGAGCTGAAGGAGCCACCTGGAAAATAGGCTGTACTGCCCGTTAACACAGCATCTCTTTCTTTGATCCAATTACTGAATTAGAAATGGGGGTGTTAAAGATGAATGGAAGTTTTTAACATTAATCACCATCTAATGATGGCAAAACCTGGGAGATGTCAGATTTTATTCGATAGATTTATCCTAAAAGTGATATGTACACTGACAGTTGAGGAAATTAATGGTTTGACTTTATGGAGGACTGACAGGATAAACTGACTCTGACAGGCTAAATTAACACAAGGCTGTAACAGAATGTAAAATGCCAACTTCATATTTTGAATGTAATGCTTTAGAGGCTTTTGATATTGATTTCTAAACCTTGCAGATATGTTTAAATAAATGAAAATTCAGGAGAGGACACTGTCTTGAAGAGACAACATCACAGCAGAGTGATGAATAAATAATTTATAAGTGGCCTTTCAACCATGCACATGTTTAAAATTCACAGATTTATTAATATAATCAAATATGGTAAAGCAAAATGAATCAATTTCAGGCTCGTGTTTGCAATTTTAGTGCATATGTAAATTCCTTGAGGGCAGAAATCTGTCTAATGCATCTCTGTTTTCCCAGTACCTAGACAGTGAAGGCACACGGCTGCCACTCAACAAATGTTCGTTGCAAAACTGTGTGGCATATCAATCAGTATTAGTAATTGATACCAGGTTATTGGTAAACATTTACCATTTTTCTAATTTATATAACATACAAATTATATTTATAGACAAAAATGAATTGCAGGATTTCATGGAAAATATATTTTACTAAACTTCTTAACCTCTAGAATAATTTGGAAAAAGTGTTTTAATCAGAATGATGTAGTATCTTCCAGAGTCAACTACATTGAGCTAATTATTTTTTATCAGTTTTTCTATATAAAAGAGATATACAATTTACATTTTTCCCTCTTTTTTTTTCCTAAACACATTTTCAATGTGATCAGTTCCTTTCTAAAGAGAAACTTTCAGAGCACAAATGTGATTCATTGATTGAGTTTATGTTCCTATCAAGTTTTACTCTTCATAATTATTGCCATGCATTTCCTTTTGAGGCCGTTATTTATTGGCCAATCCACCTGGCTTAAATTGGACAAGATATAAACTTTGACAAAAGTAAGATTTTTAGCACTATTTAGTCATAAATTTTACAATATGTGGTTTTAACTACTGTCAGTTTTATTTTGTGTTGATTTTTCCTTCCAGTAATTAATTACGTATTGAAGAAAATTCCATTGGAAAATTGTGAGAAATGTTGTAAAATGTAGAGATGTAGAAAGATCAGGCTTGGTGGGAGATGGGAGTGGTTTGGATGAACAGGAGCTAAGACAGGGAGATGGGAGAGACAGAGAAAGAGGTAAAGGGGCAGAAGACAGGGAAATAATGCCTTCGTGAAATTGTTAAGTCAAAAATATTTACGTTCATTAAAAGAAATGTTTATTATTAATGAGTTCTTGCGCTTGGCACCTGCAAATTTAATTTAGAATAAAGTTAAATACACATTTTCACTAAGTACAAAATGACATTAATCTGCTAAGAAATTTTAGAAATGCTGAACTGCAACCTTCTTGCAAAATCTCATAATAGTTCTCTGTATTGAATAAGGGCCCTCTCTGAAGCTCATTTTCCAAACATAATACCCCAAGCACATTTTGGAGGTGAAAGATCCAGCCTTGAAATGCAGAAACCACTTCCTAAGCTTGGAGACAGAGCCTGCGAGTGCTCATGCACCATTTTCTAATCTTATTCATTAAAATACTCATTCCTTGGGAAATTGCTATGAAGCAGTACTTTTCCCATCGATTTTTGACCACAGACTCCAATGTATGAATAAAACGTTTATTTAAGTCACTTACCCATTTTTAAGATGTATTATGTCTCTTTTTACTTACCGTGTAAGTGTTCTTTATATTTGTGGATTTTAGTCTTTTGTTTATTACATGTGTTGCAAACATCTCCCAAGCTGTGATTCTCTTTTCACCCTCTTTATGGTATCTGTGATGAACAGAACATCTTAATTGTAATGTACTCAAATTTAGCCATTGTCTTTTATGGGTTATTGTTTAAAAATACTTTCTAACCCTGAAGTCATGAAACTATATTCCTATAATATATTCTAAAAGCTTATTGTTTTGCCTTTCACATTTAGGATTTTAATCTACGTAGAATCAATTTTCCTGTATGTTATTTGGCAGAGGTCCAATTTCATTTTTCTTCATAACCCAATTTTCCCAGGTCCATTTATTGAAGAGATCATCTTTTCTTTGCTGATTCTTTTCAATTTGTCGTGCATGATGTTCGTATTTAAGTCACACTTTTGTGTTCTTCATTCCTCTTGCATCTCAGACCTATCATCTGTCCCTATCTTTCTGCCTGAAGTAAATTTTTTATAATTTCCGTTGATGGAAAACAATGTTAGCTTTTGTTTGTCTAAAAACGTGTTTATCCCCATTTTTACAAGATATTTTCCCCAGATATGAAATTCTAAGATGGCAATTATTTTCTCTTAGGACATCATTCCAATGTATTTTGGTTTCCACTGTTGCTATTGAAAAAAAAAAAAGAAGAAGCAGTGAGTCTAATTGTTGCTTTTTTTTTTTTTTTTGAGACGGAGTCTCGCTCTGTCACCCAGGCTGGAGTGCAGTGGCGCGATCTCGGCTCACTGCAAGCTACACCTCCCAGGTTCACGCCATTCTCCTGCCTCAGCCTCCCGAGTAGCTGGGACTACAGGCGCCCGCTACCACGCCCGGCTAATTTTTTGTATTTTTAGTAGAGACGGGGTTTCACTGTGTTAGCCAGGATGGTCTCCATCTCCTGACCTCATGATCCGCCCGCCTCGGCCTCCCAAAGTGCTGAGATTACAGGCGTGAGCCACCACGCCCGGCCCAATTGTTGCTTCTTTATAGGTGACCTGTCCTGCCCCTTCCTCCTCGTACGGTGGCTGCTTTTTAAAGATATCTTTGTTCCTGGGGATTCTTCAACCAAAAGTGCATTTTATTATAGAGAAGTGGAGAGTTTTTTATTCCTTCTTTCTTCCTCTTCTTTCTAGAGTGGAAAGGACTGAGCATATGTGCATATATGCTGGAGAAAGGATCAGAGATGTTGAAGATATAGAAAAGAAGTTAATAATTGATGAAATGAGGTTCTTGAGGAAGAGGCAAAATATAGGGCCCAGAGCTCAGGTTGGAAGCAAAGATGCCAGCTGGGCGCGGTGGCTCACGCCTGTAATCCCAGCATTTCCGGGAGGCCGAGGCGGGTGGATCACCTGAGGTCAGGAGTTTGAGACCAGCCTGGCCAATATGGTGAAACTCTGTCTCTACTAAAAATGCAAAAATTAGCCAGGCATGGTGGTGGGCGCCTGTAATCCCAGCTACTCGAGAGGCTGAGGCAGGAGAATCACTTGAATCCGGGAGGCGGAGGTGGCAGTGAGCCGAGATTGGGCCATTGCTCTCCAGCCTGGGTGACAAGAGGGAAACATCATCTCAAAAAGAAAAAAAAAAAAAAAAGCAAAGATGCCTTTGTTAGAAGAGAAAGGATGAGTGTCAATATTCTTAATACTTGTTGCTCAGCAGTGAACAGAAAGTTATCGGGTTTTGCATGATGGATTCCAGCTTGTCTGTAAAGAAGAGGATGGATCATTCATTATTTAATAACTGCATTAAGTGCTAGGAACAGAGTGGTGACAAAAGAAGCATATTCTTTGCTTTCATGAAGCTTATATTCCAAAGAGGGAAACTTACCCTGCATAAGCAAAAAAAATAAAACAAAATTTTTAAATCATCAATTGTGATAACATGCCATGAAGGAAATATACAGTGTACTGTATGTAATAAAGAACAGGGTGAGAGTACCTCTTTAAACAGGGTAGTTAAGGTTAGTATCTCTGGATGGTGAGACCTAGAACTCAAGAAGCCAGGGATCCTGGAAGAACTTCCCAGGAATAAGGAAGGGCAGGTACAAAAGCCTGAGCTGGGAAAGAACTTTGCACTTCTAGGACCTTTCAGAAGATCGGGGTGCTTAGGGTACAGTAAGTGAGAAAAAAGAATGGGCGGGGCGAGGTTAAAGAGCTACCTGGAGAGAAAATTATGCCAGACTTTGTAGGCCATGGTAAGAGGTTTCTGTTTGTGTGCAAGTTAAATGAATAATCATTAAAGGTTTTCTTAAGCAGAAAAGTGATTTGATATGACTGTCCTTCCCCAAACTGCATCATTTCCTTACTGCCCTCATTCTACTCTATCTTTGATAACTGTAGTTATTAATCTAGTATATAAGCTTTCCTATACATACACACACATATATACACACATGTACACACATGTGTGTATATATTTGCTGCATTTTGATTTTTTTCATTCAATAGTATCTCATGGAAACGTCTCTATGTCAATTAGCATAGGTTATCATTCTTTCATTTTTAGTATATTCTTTCATTTTTAGTATATGTGCTGCTGAAGCTAGCACACTCAATCTTTTTGTTTACGACTTCCATATATCGGGTATTCCCCTTATGTTGTGATTGTTGCTTCTAGTTTTGGCTTCTAAAAACCATGCTGGAACAGACAATCCTGTATGTATATACTTACATATTCATGCTGATATTTCTAGAGGATATGTTCTCAGGAGCAGAATTGCTTGATCAAAGTATGTATGTATTTTTTACATTAAGATGTTTCCAGATTCTTTTTCAAAGTTCTTATTTGTTAAGATTTGTACAAAAATATATGTGAGTATCCTTCCCCCATATCCCTCTATGTTGCTTTATCTTTTTTCTTTGTGATGAATGCAAGTATACGTATTTACATAGGCATATATACATACATATGTGTGTATATATAAAATTTAGTACTTTATAGTGAGTTAGCTTTTTTTTTTTTAACTAGTCAAAACAGCAGATCCACAGACAGTAGTAATATGAGGTTGGGTCGGAGGTGAGTCTAAAGGATTTTGCTGCTATTTAGGGAGTGTCTCTTAAATAATATTTAGTTTCAACACCTAAAAAGTGGATAGAAACTTGAATGAATAGTTGCCTCATAATGTCAATAAAGAATTGATGACAGTAAAAGTACCTGCTAGACATGTGCTATCCAATACAGTAACCATAGTCACATACGGCTGTTTAAATCTTAATTTTAATTGAAATTAAGTAAAATTAAAAATTCAATTCCTCAGTTACACTAGCTTCATTTCAAGTGTTCAGTGGACACATACACTTAGTGGTCACCATATTAGGCATCACAGATGATGTCCATCATTGCAGAACGTTCTCGTGAACTGTGTTGTGCAATAAAGAACTCTGATATCATGTTACAGTGACACAACTATATATATAGAGTTATATATATAGTTATATATAGTTATATATATAGTTATATATAGTTATATATATAGTTATATATATATTGAAGGTTTTTCATTTCTCTATCTCCTTCAGTTCTGCACTGATCTTAGTTATTTCTTGTCTTCTGCTAGCTTTTGAATTTGTTTGTTCTTGCTTCTCTAGTTCTTTTAATTGTGCTGTTAGGGTGTCAATTTTACATCTTTCCTGCTTTCTCCTGTGGGCATTTAGTGCTATAAATTTCCCTCTAAACACTGCTTTAGCTGTGTCCCAGAGGTTCTGGTATGTTGTGTCTTTGTTCTCATTGGTTTCAAAGAACTTATTTATTTCTGCCTTAATTTTGTTATTTACCCAGTAGTCATTCAGGAGCAGGTTGTTTAGTTTCCATGTAGTTGTGCAGTTTTGAATGACTTTCTTAATCCTGAGTTCTAATTTGATTGCACTGTGGTCTGAGAGACTGTTTGTTATGACTTCTGTTCTTTTGCATTTGCTGAGGGGTGTTTTACTTCCAATTATGTGGTCGATTTTAGAATAAGTGTGACATGGTGCTGAGAATGTATATTCTGTTGATTTGGGGTGGAGAGTTCTGTATATGTCTATTAGGTCCACTTGGTCCAGAGCTGAGTTCAAGTCCTGAATATCCTTGCTAATTTTCTGTCTTGTTGATCTGTCTAATATTGACAGTGGGGTGCTAAAGGCTCCCACAATATTGTGTGGGAGTCTAAGTCTCTTTTTAGGTCTCTAAGGACTTGCTTTATGAATCTGGGTGCTCCTGTATTTGGTATATATATATTTAGGATAGTTAGCTCTTCTTGTTGCATTGATCCCTTTACCATTGTGTAATGCCCTTCTTTGTCTTTTTTGATCTTTGTTGATTTAAAGTCTGTTTTATCAGAGACTAGGATTGCAACCCCTGCTTTTTTTTTTGCTTTCCATTTGCTTGGTAAATATTCCTTCATCCCTATATTTTGAGCCTATTGTGTCTTTGCATGTGAGATGGGTCTCCTGAATATAGCACACTGATGGGTCTTGACTCTATCTGTTGGGAGCCAAAAAGGCCAAAGGGATTGTGACCAGCTCAGCTTTCCACTGGAGGCTATATGATCAAACAGCAAACTGTTTATCATGAATGCAGGATGTGGGCAAACTCACACTGTGCCTGCCGCCAGAAGGTTTGCTGAGGGTGGTCACTGCCTGGCGCTGGGCTCCTTGAGGTTATCTACTGGGATATCTAGAGCCTATTGTTCGAGGAATGCAGTCTTGCAAGCCTACTCTGGCCTGAGCAGCTGACCTTTTCTTCCACCCCCCTTCTCGCTATCTCTTTTACCAATAAATTCGAAGGGCTGTGGAAAGTCTGGGCCCTTGTCCACTAGAGGCAAGGTGCCCCTTCTTCCAAATACACTCTTTTGTCTTTGTCTTTATTCCCACATTCGCCCCCCTTTGTTCAATCCCCCAAGGTCCATGCAGGTAACATCCAATTTGCCAGTCTGTGTCTTTTAATTGGGGCATTTAGCCAATTTACATTTACATAATATTTATGCAATTTACAAATACATAATATTTACATTTAAGGTTAATATTGTTATAAGTGAATTTGATCCTGTCATTATGATGCTAGCTGGTTATTTTGCCCATTAGTTGATGCAGTTTCTTCATAGTGTCGATGGTCTTTACATTTTGGTATGTTTTTGCAGTGGCTGGTACTGGTTTTTCCTTTCCACATTTAGTGCTTCCTTCAGGAACTCTTGTAAGGCAGTCCTGGTGGTGACAAAATCTCTCAGCAGTTGCTTGTCTGTAAAGGATTTTATTTCTCCTTCACTTATGAAGCTTAGTTTGGCTGGCTATGAAACTCTGGGTTGAAAATTCTTTTCTTTAGGAATGTTGAATATCGGCCCCTACTCTCTTCTGGCTTGTAGGGTTTCTGCAGAGAGATCCACTGCTAGTGTGATGGGCTTCCCTTTGTGGGTAACTCGTCCTTTCTCTCTGGCTGCCCTTAACGTTTTTTCCTTCATTTCAACCTTAGTGAATCTGACGATTATGTCTTGGGGTTGCTCTTCTCAAGGAGTATTTTTGTGGTGTTCTCTGTATTTCCTGAATTTGAATGTTGGCCTGTCTTGCTAGGTTGGGGAAATTCTCCTGGATAATATCCTGAAGAGTGTTTTCCAACTTCGTTCCTTTCTCCCCGTCACTTTCAGGTACACCAATGAAACATGGGTTTGGTCTTTTCACATCATCCATATTTCTTGGAGGCTTTGTTTGTTCCTTTTCATTCTTTTTTCTCTTATCTTGTCTTCATGCTTTATTTCATTGAGTTGATCTTCAATCTCTGATATCCTTTCTTCCACTCGATCGATTTGGCTATTGATACTTGTGTGTGCTTCACGAAGTTCTCGTGCTGTGTTTTTCAGCCCCATCAGGCCATTTGTGTTCTTCTCTAAACAGGTTATTCTAGTTAGCAATTCCTGTAACCCTTTAGCAAGGTTCTTATTTTACTTGCATTGGATTAGAACAGGCTCTTTTAGCTCGGAGAAGTTTGTTATTACCCACCTTCTGAAGCCTGCTTCTGTCAATTCGTCAAACTGATTCTCTGTCCAGTTTTGTTCCCTTGCTGGCAAGGAGTTGTGATACTTTGGAGGAAAAGAGGCATTCTGGTTTTTGAAATTTTCAGCCTTTTTGCGCTGGCTTTTCCTCATCTTAGTGG
Organism: Pan paniscus; assembly: GCF_029289425.2. Classification (NCBI taxonomy): domain Eukaryota; kingdom Metazoa; phylum Chordata; class Mammalia; order Primates; family Hominidae; genus Pan; species Pan paniscus. The sequence goes on along the minus strand of NC_073255.2, from coordinate 29,213,590 downwards.
ATTTATCTAGCTTTGGTCTTTGATGTTGGTGACCTTCGGATGGGGTTTTTGTGTGGATGTCCTTTTTGTTGATGTTGATGCTATTCCTTTCTGTTTGTTAGTTTTCCTTCTAACAGTCAGGCCTCTCAGCTGCTGGTCTGCTGGAGTTTGCTGGAGGTCCACTCCAGACCCTCTCTGCCTGGGTATCACCAGCAGAGGCTGCAGAACAGCAAAGATTGCTGCCTGTTCATTCCTCTGGAAGCTTTGTCCCAGAGGGGCACCCGCCAGATGCCAGCCAGAGTTCTCTTGTATGAGGTGTCTGTCGACCTCTGCTGGGAGGTGTCTCCCAGTCTGGAGGCATGGGGGTCAGCAACCCACTTGAGGAGGCTGTCTGTCCCTTAGCAGAGCTCGAGCACTGTGCTTGGAGATCTGCTGTTCTCTTCAGAGCCAGCAGGCAGGAATGTTTAAGTATGCTGAAGCTTTGCCCACAACCGCCCCTTCCCCCAGGTGCTCTGTCCCAGGGAGATGGGAGTTTTATCTATAAGCCCCTGTCTGGGGCTGCTGCCTTTCTTTCAGAGATGCCCTGCTCAGAGAGTGAGTTAGCTTTTTCATTGATTTGCTTACTCTTTGGTCTTTCTCTTCTATGAATTGTTTCTTCCTTCATTTTATTAACAGATTACTTGCCTCCTTGTCATTTTGAAAGATCTGTCTACATGATAAGGTATTAGCTGATTTCTACCTTGTAAATAAAGATTTTCCAAGTTTTTGGTTTTGATGATATGATAATATCTTTCACTACTGCAAAATATTATTTTTATATAGTCAAACACAGTTGTTTCTAGCTTCTAGATTTTAGTCTTGGTTAAGAAGTCCTCTCTCAATCCATAAATTTTACATGAAGTATTTTTATTTACTTTGAAAGACTATTATTATTATTTTAAAGCATTTAGGTTATTAAATCACTTGTAAATTTTTTTTAAGAGATGCAGTCTCACTATGTTCTCCAGGGTACAGTGTAGTGGCTATTGATCGTCACAATGCACTACAGCCTCAAACTCCTGGATGCCAATGATCCTCCTGCCACAGTCTCCTGAGTAGCTGGGATTACAGGACTGCGCCACCACGTCTGGCTTTTTTTTTTTTTTTTTTTGCTATTTTTAATACGTTTTTTCCTGATCAATAATTAGTTGTGCCAATAATTAGTTATTAAATAATACCCCTTTCCCTCTTACTGGATACATCATCTTTGTCATATGCTACATTTCCAAATATACTGACATCCATTTCTGGATTCCTTACTGTGTTATGTTCATTTTTTTCCATCATGTTGCATTGATCTATTTGTATATTGATTTGATTTTGCCTCTACATTCTAAAATATCTTGTTCTGTTTTAAAGCATGTTCACATATCTACTGAGGCAAGTGCACCCTTGAAACTGTTGTTATTCATACTCGTCATAACTATTCTTGGGCATTTTTCCTTCCATTCAAACATTAAAACCTCCTTCTTCTCTACTCCCAGCCCACCTCCCATCAAATAAAGGACAAAATCCAACCAAACTAAAAAAGCCCACAAATAGCCCTCAAAACAAACAAAAAGAACCTGTTTGTATTCTAATTGAAATATTAGATTTATAAATTGATTTGGGAAAAAAATGGCATTTTTAAAGACATCAATTTTCTTATCTTAGAACATGGCATATTTTCCCTTTTATTTAGATCTTATTTTGTATTCTTCAATAAGCTTTTATAGTTTTAATCATCTAAGTCCTGGACCTTTTGTTTAATTTATTTTAAAATATTTAATAGTTTTTGTCATCCTGGTGAAATTATTCTCTTTCTCATTTCCATTTCCAGGAGCTTATTGCTATGATTGAGACAATTTTGGAACATTTATATTATTAGGCACCTTAACAAATGATACTATGAACTCTGCTAAACTTTTCTTAAAGTTGCTTAGGAATGTGTTTAGAGCAAGCTGTGTTAGCCTGTGGAGGTGAGAGAATAATGGGTATGAAGTTTGTTTGGTCCTGATTACACTGTGTACTGTCCTCTAGCAATTATTTTGAGAAGTATAAAACCCCAAGATGACTGGTGTGCTCCTGGCCCAGGTCTGCTGGTTCCCCAATCTGTGCAGTCCCAGTTACAGGCTGAGCACTCAACTTGTGCTTGTAAGGCTGGGCCTGCAAGGGGATGGTTCCGCTTCCTAAGAGTCTTAGATGTCTTCACCCCTTCTGATCCTTCCTTTGCAGCTGCACACTGGCTGGTGAGGGTTTGCGGGTGAGGAACCTGGTGCCTCCATTGCAGGATGTCACTGCTGCTGCTGCAGATCCTAGAGCCTCACTATGTCACCCAGGCTGGAGTGCAGTGGCATCATGACAGCTCACTGCAGCTTTAACCTCCCAGGCTCAACCAATCCTCCTGTCTCAGCCTCCTGAGTAGCTGGAAATACAGGCACGTGTCACCATGCCTGGCTAGTTTTTAAAAGAATTATTTTTGGTAGAGACAGTGTTATTAGTCTGTTTTCATGCTGCTGATAAAGACATACCTGAGATTGAGTAATTTATAAAGGAAAAGAGATTTAATGGACTCACAGTTTCAAGTGGCTAGGGAGGCCTCACAATCATAATGGAAGGCAAAAGACATGTCTTACATGGCGGCAGATAAGAGAGAAATGAAAAGGAAGTGAAAGTGGCAACCCCTTATAAAACTGTCAGATCTCATGAGACTTATTCACTACCACGAGAACAGTATGGGGGATGGTGGAAACCACCCCCACGATGCAATTATCTCCCACTGGGTCCCTACTACAACATGTGAGAATTATGGAAGCTATGATTCAAGATGAGATTTGGGTGGGTACACAGAGCCAAACCATATCAGACGGTTTTCCCTATATTGCACAGGCTGGTGTCCAACTCCTGGGCTCAGGTGATTCTCCCACCTTGGCCTCCCAAAGTGTTGGATTTATAGGCATGAGCCACCTTTCAGTAACCTTGATTGCATTACCCAAGTGTCGGTAGTCTCTGTTAGTCCGTGCTTGCTTTAACCACTTGTCAGTACGTGGCTGTGCTAGATCATATAAGTTTTCCTTAAATACTGACTTTTTTCATTACCTAGTCCTTTTTATCCCATTTAGTATTTTAAATCTTAAGTTACACATTGTGCGATTTTAACTCTGCTTTCTCTTTGCTTCTGCCTAGCATCTCTACACCTGAGACTTTATTTTCAACCATTGCTTATAAATTGCTAAATATTTGTTGCCTATAATTTTATCCACTTTGTAATCAAATCTCATCATTGTGTCTCCTAAATGAAATTTGAATCTGTTCACCTCTCTCCATCCGCACCTTTGCCACCCTAGCCTGATCTATCGTCACCACTTACTTGGACTACTGCAATGCAGCAGCCTCTTAACCGGCCCACTCTTGTCCTTTCGGCCCCCACCTCTGCCACAAAATATCTCCTCCACAATGCAGACAGAATGGCCACTTCAAAATGCAAACCTGATAACATCTTACCTCCCACCTCCTCTCCCCTAAGTCCTCACTGGTTTTAGAACAAATACGAAACTCCTCCTCTTGGCCCTGCCTGCCTCAGGCCCTGTCCGCCTCCCCAGCTCACTCTCACCCTCTGCTCCTGACACATTAAGCTCCCTTAGACCCTTGTCTGGCCCTGTCCCCTCCCACCCAGGGCATTTGCATGGCTCATTCGTTCTGCCTGGAAAGCTCTTCCCTCCCCTCTTCTACTAATGAAGGCTCCACCTCATCCAGCAAATCCCTGCTCAGGCATTGTGCCTTCAGGGAAGTCTGTGCAGACCCCCGAATCAGAGCCCCTCCTGGCCTGGGGCCCTCTCCCTGTAGCACATCACACAGCTGCCAAGTTCCAATTTTGGTATGAGTGTTAGAGGTCTGTCTTCCCCACTGGACTCTGCATCCTCCCAGGAGGACAGGGAGCATATGGACTTCTGCTCACCCTTTGTCCCCTGCTGGTAGCATATTGCCCAGTTGAGGGTAGGTATTCCAAAACTATGTGTTGAGCAGGTACATGAATGATTAGCGGTCGCAGTGAACTTTTAATAACACACATGGGATGGCTGAGAATCCTGGAACAATAACCACATATCCATAGCTAGCCGGGGCTTCCCTCCCACACCAACTTACCTGCCTTTCCTAAACCAGGCAGCTGCAGGGATGCTCAACAGGTGGGTGTACTTGAGCCTCTGACTCTGGGGGTCCTGAGGAGGAGAACCAGTGCAGGGCTTCCTCTTTCATGAGTTAGTCAAGAGCCTGGAGAGTAGCACTGGAGAGCCCCAAGATCGGAATCAGGATCAAGAATAGGTGGTTTCTGGAAAGAGCTTGATACACAGAATTCCATGCGTCACAGGCTCTGTGTGGGTGTGCCTGGACTGGCTGGCCACCAATAGGTAGAGCAGGAGCTGAAAGGGCGGCAGAATGCTACCTGTTCTGGGCCTGGGAGTGAGGGGGGCCCTTCAGCCAGAGTGCCTTCCACATCATGCCTCATCAGGGGCCTTGGAGCCCTCTGTGGGCTGCACCATGACCCACAGAGACGAGAACACTTCTTTTACTGTACCACTTGCAGAAATGCCACCATTGGAGAATTTCAACAACTTCAGTGAGCCCCAGTGAGCTGATAGAGAAAAAGAATTCATCTGAGAGACCCAGTAGCCAAAAAGAACATATTGATAAGCACAAAGAGAGCCCATGCCCAGCAAATAGAGCTGAAGAAGGCAGACAGGACAATGTGAAGAAAAGTAACAATGAAAGTGTCAAGGAAGATTAAAGTACAGCACTTTGTGGAGCTAATAGATAATGTTTTCCCCAATAAACAGTGGAGCAGATGCCTTAAATGAGAGAGCAATCAATCTTGGGATAGAAACTAATGTCTAAGGTCACATAGAAGAAATATTTCACGTTACAGAGCAAAAATATAAAGAGGTGGGAATGCTTTGGGAAAAAGAAAGTTAGAGAACTGACCCAGAAAATCTAGTGTCTTGGTAACAAAAGGAGATAAATAGATAGGAAAATGTAACAAATAAATACAGTTGAATTCTGCTACTATAGCTTAAGTGGGCTCCAAAAAGTCAATTGTAAAAACTATGAGGTGTGCATTACTGTGAGGTCAAGCAGTGTCCTGGGTGGACCTGTGTGGATTGCCAGCCTGGAATTTCTGGATGTCCAGCTGTGCGCTCCAAAGTCTTGCTGGGCCAGCTGTGGGTTGTACTACCTGCTGACAGCTCTCTGCTCCAGCTTAAATATCAATAGGGACATATCTGGATGCTATGGTTGGCTGGGACCTCTAGATCAACAGAAGCAATCTGAGAAATCACCCAGTTGGTTGGTGCTCATTTCATCAATCTGATGGGAGATTGGACCAGAGGAAAAATGATCCCACTTCCCAAGGCAAGGTTGCCTGCAGTTTCACCACCTGGCTGCCATGTCATCATCTGTTCCATGCCTCTCCTCCTTTCCACCACATAGAGCATAAGCATTTTAGACCACTCCTGTTTGTGATGGGAGCTGGACAGATGACAGCGGCAATATGGATCTGCATTTTCATGGGTTTGTACCATAATAAAAGAAGCATCCCTTGGCTGAAGAAAAATCTGCAGATTGAAAGCACTTACCAAGTTCCAAGCAAGGTCAGAGAAAAATGCCACTGATGTAGGTATAGTTTTATAAAGTTCCTAGACTATATGATTAGGACAAAAGCTAACAAGCTCCTAAGCAAAAGTAATAAATAAATAACAAAAGAAAGGAAAAATAATCAGACGGGCATTTGCAACACAAGAAGCTAGAAGATGATTAAATAATATCAACATTATGTAAAGTCAAAAGGACTAGGCAGGGCAAGACGGCTCACGCTTGTAATCCCAGCACTTTGGGAGGCCGAGGCGGGTGAATCACCTGAGGTCAGGAGTTTGAGACCAGCCTGATCATCATGGTGAAACCCCCATCTCTACTAAAAATACAAAAATTAGCCGGGTATGGTGGTGAGCGCCTGTAATCCCAGCTACTCAGGAGGCTGAGGCAGGAGAATTGCTTGAACCCGGGAGGTGGAGGTTGCAGTGAGCTGAGATCGCGCCATTGCACTTCAGCCTGCGTGACAAAGCAAGACTCCGTCTCAAAAAAAAAAAAAAAGACTAAAACTCAGAAATTGTTCTTTCAGAGTTAAAGAAAGCTATTCTAAAGGGAGTAGAATTTAGATGTATCATCCACATACTCACCTAATAAAAATAAGAAAGGTTTTTAGCCTAAAACAAATGAGTAAGAAGAAACCTTAGGATAGAGGATGATGAAAAGGAGGGAAACAGTGGTTAGCCACAGAAACTGTCAATTAGATTAAATGTGGATTAAAAAAAGAAGTCTGACTTCTGTTTCACATAATATGGTAGCTTAGATCTCTTGAAATCTTATTATAAAACACCTGGAAATAGTGGATAAAATCTTTAAAACACCCTTTTAAATATGGCCTAAGTTGCAACAAAGTACGGGAGCTCCTTCAATGGCTGGAATGAAATGAGTTCATAAAGCCAGAACTAAGTGGACCCTGGAACCATCAGCTACTCTGAGGGCTTCTGTCAAACCCTAAAGGCCTAGAGCTTCTTGTCTCCCCACGTGCAGGGGAGACAGGAGACCAAGCCCCTAGGCCTGAGCAAGACGCAGGATGTGAGCAGAGATCCCTCATAAAATCCTGACCACAGAAGCCCAGTGAAAGGGTAAACTGGAAAAATTCCACAGCTCAAAGGCAGAGAGGAGAGAAAAAAAATCTGTCTCAGCATTGGCGCTGGGTAGAGGAGGAATACAAAGCTCCTTTGAGAACCAGGGACTCGAGGCTGACCAGCAAGTAGTCTCCTGCTTCAAATGTACACTCTTGGCACAGTTGAAAAAACTGCACAGTAAAAACTTCAAGCAGACTCATAGCACCAGGCGTTTGACAAAAGCAAACAGAAACACTTTCAGGAGAAATGCATCCTCAACAAGTCCTCAGAGAATTCCCCCAAATTAAATTCCAATGAAGATAAATTTACAGTAGAAATACAAGCAAACAAGGCTCTGTGAGCCAAGTCAGCAGAAGCAACCATAATGGAATCAAACCTAGACAATAAATATATTGGAATTGCTGGAAATTTACCTGGATAACTCTCACAGATACAGCATAAAATAAAAAGAACAAGTTATGGAACATACGCAGTTGATAGTCTATTTAAAGTTAAAGTAAAAAATGAGGAAAACTAAACTATACAACAAACATGTTTAATACGTTTGAAAACATAGGGAATATAAAAAAATTAAAAATAAAACCCACATAAATAGAAGCTATTGAACAATTAAGAAAACACCAGGTCTAACTAGGTTTATAGATTAAAACTAGATTACAAAAATGTACATGAACAGATCATATAAGATTGAAAAATCTTATACACATGCTTTATGATAAAAGAAAAAGAGGGACTCTCCCCCACCAGCTCATTCTAACAGACTAGCACAACTTTGCTAATGAAAACTAGACAAGGACAAAGTGAGAAAGGGAAATTATAGGCCAATCTCTCTCCTGAACATAGATGCAACAATCTTTAGAAAAATATTAGCAAAGCAAACTCAGCCATGGATGAAAAAATAATCCATCATGATCAAGTGAAGTTTATTCTGAAAATGCAAGGGTAATTTTACATTATAAAGACTATTACTGCTCTTCATCATATTAATGAAATAAAAAAAAAGTGATTATTCCAATAGATAGTTGGTAACTGTTAAGTACAGAGTGTCACTCATAGCATCTGCTGTATGTATTTGTTAAGTAAAATTAATAGACCCAGAACAAATATTCAATAAAAACAGTTCATAATTTTTTAAAAAACAAAACTTTATTAACTAGGACTATTACATAGAGTATCTATCAGAAATTTGTTTTCCATTTGACATTATTTAGTAAAACTGAAGACATATTCATCCTAACATCCAGAAATTCTACTCTCACATATATAATTCAGTATATACGCCAGGAGTATGTACAAGAATGCTCAAAGCAGCATTCTTGAAAACAAAAAGCTGGAAACAACTCAGGCGCTTAACAAATGAATTAATAAAGAAATTTTGGTTCAGTCATATAAAAAATATTACATAGCATTAAAAAAAAGTATGCCATGTGTATCTGGACAGCTGTCATAGACATAACATAAATAGATAGAAAAGTGTTATGGACTGAATCGTGTTTCCCAGAACTTTATAGGAAGTTTTAACCTCCAATACCTCAGAATGTGACTATATTTGGAGACAGGGCCTTTAAAGAGGTGATTAAGGTGAAATGAGTTCATCTGTGTTAGCCCTGAGCCCATATGATTACTGTCCTTTTTTTTTTTTTTTTTTTTTTTTGAGACAGAGTATCGCTCTGTCACTCTTTCACCCAGGCTGGAGTGCAGTGGTGCAATCTTGGCTCACTGCAACCTCCACCTACCGGGCTCAAGCAATTCTCTTGCCTCAGCCTCCCAAGTAGCTAGGATTATAGGCGCCTGCCACCATGCCTGGCTAATTTTTGTATTTTTAGTAGAGATGGGGTTTCACCATATTGACCAGGCTGGTCTCTAACTCCTGACCTCAGGTGATCCACCCACCTCAGCCTCCCAAAGTGCTGGAGCCACCGTGGCATGAGCCACTGTGCCCAGACGATTGATGACCTCATAAAAGGAGAGAGGACACAGACAACACACAGACCAAGGTGCAACCATGTGAGTGCACAGCGGAAAAACAGCCACCTGCAGGCCAAGGAGTGAGGCCTGAGAAGAAACAAACCTGCTGACACCTGAATCTTGAACTTCTAGCTTTCAGACTGTGAGAAAATAAATTTTGGTTGTCCTTTCTATGATAAAAGTCTTAAGAAGAGTAAGGGAATGAGAGAAGAATTCTGCCATCTCTTGAGCTCCATACATTGAAATATTCCTTTCATGAGTGTCTGGATGTTAGTTTCCATCCCAAAACTGACTGCTTTCACATTTAATGCATCTACTCTACTCTGTTGGGAAATCCTTATCTATTAGCTCCACAAAGAGCTGCACTTTAATCTTCCTTGACACTCTCATTGTTACTTTTCTTCGCATTGTTCTCGCCCTCCTTCTTCAGCTCTATTTGCTGGGCATGGGCTGTCTTTGTGACAATCAATATGCCCTTTTTGGCTACTGATTCTCTCAGATGGATTCTTTTTCTGTATCACCTCACTGGGGCTCCTCAAAAATTGTTGAAATTCTTTAACAGTGGCATTTCTGCAAGTGGTACTGTAAAAGAAAAAGACACATAGTTTTGCAGTGCCTACCTTCTGCTGGGCAATATGCTACCAGCAGGGGACAAAGGGTGAGCAGAAGCCCATATGCTCTCTGTCCTCCTGGGAAGATACAGAGTTCAATGGGGAAGACAGACCTCTAACACCCACACCAATAGTTGGAACTTGGCAGCTGTGTGATGTGCTACAGGGAGAGGGCCCCAGTCCAGGAGGGGCTCTGATTCGGGGGTCTGCACAGACTTCCCTGAAGGCACAATGCCTGAGCAGGGATTTGCTGGATGACGTGGAGCCTTCATTAGTAGAAGAGGGGAGGGAAGAGCTTTCCAGGCAGAACGAATGAGCCATGCAAATGCCCTGGGTGGGAGGGGAAAAGCCAGACAAGGGTCTAAGGGAGCTTAATGTGTCAGGAGCAGAGGGTGAGAGTGAGCTGGAGAGGTGGACAGGGCCTGAGGCAGGCAGGGCCATGAGGAGGAGTTTCATATTTGTCCCAAAGCCAGCGAGGAGTCACTGAAAAATGTGAGGACTTGGGGGAGAAGAGGTAGGAGGTAAGGTGATGAGGTTTGCATTTTGAAGAGGCCATTCTGCCTGCATTGTGGAGGAGATATTTTGTGGCAGAGATGGGGGCAAAGGGACAGAGTGGGCCGGTTAAGAGTCTACTGCATTGCAGTAGTCCAAGTAAGTGGTGATGATAGATTAGGCTAGGGTGGCAAAGGTGCCCAAGGAAAAAGATGAACTGATTAAAATTTATTTAAAAGCACTATTGGCAGGATTTCATTATGCATTGGATAATAATCATATTTAACAGTTGCTGAATGCCTTTTTTAAAATAATGTGCTAGGTACCATTCTAAATACCTTACGTATATTATCTCATTTACTGTTTATAGTAGCCTTATGAGATAGGTGCTTTTATAAGACCAATTTCACAGGTGTGAAAACCAAGGCGAGAGACTTTAAGACATTTACCCAGGCTGGGAAGTGGCTACCCCATTTGCCATCAAATTAGATATAAGGACATGGGCCTGAGGGATGAGGGAGAGGCAGGTGTTAAGGGGGACTCTTGGTTCTGGTTTATGCCAACTGCATGGACTCTAGGGCCTTGTGCTGGGCTAAGAAGCCTTAGAAGAGGGCCAGGTTTGGGGAAGGAATTCGATTTTAGCTTAGTTTTTACCATGATGAATTTAAGATACTTTGAGATATTCAAGAGATGTCAAGGAGGCAGCTGAATATATAGGTCTGGAGCTCAAAGAAGAGATGCAAGCTAGGCATCCAAATATGTTAGTCATCAGCATAGTCATTAGCATAATTGATGTTGTGGGCACTAATGAGATCATGGAGAATATAGAGTAAGAGGAGGAGAGTCTAGGATAGAGCTTGGAGGATCTTTAATATTCAACAGCTAGACAACAAGGACAAACCTAAAAAACAGAAGGCCCACACGGTTGGAGGAAACCCGGAAGACTGATATGTCTGGAAGCCAAGGGACAAAAAATTCAAAAAGGAGGAAATGGCTAATAGTGTTAAACGCTGCTAAGAGGTGAACTGAGATGAGGTTGAATACATGGAGGTGTCTGGATGTGTGGGAAATGGAGGGAGAATGGCAGAGAGCTAACAAAGAGACCAGCTAAGAGACTGTGGGTGTGGTCCAGGCATGGAGTGATGGTGGCTTGGTTAAGGGGTTATTGTTGTCATGGAGAGGAAAGCATGTGTGTGTGTATATATGTAAAATTTTTTTTACTATATATGTATATATATATGGTAGGCCAAACTTGCTGATGGATTGGAATCAAGGATAGTGCTATGGTGCCATAGTTTGAATGTTTGTTCTTCTGAAGCTCATGTTTAAATTTGATCCAAATTCTGGAGTTGGAGTGTTTGGATCATGGGGGTGAATCCCTTATGAATGACTTGGTGCCTTTCTCATGCTAATGAGTCCTCACTCCATTAGTTCCTATGAGAGCTGGTTTAGAAAGAGCCTGGCACCTCCCCAACTCTTGCTTCAGCACTCACCATGTGATCTCCACACATACCAGTTCCCATTTTCCTGCCATGACTGGAACCAGCCTGAGAGCATCCCCAGATGCAGAGCCCAATCTTGAACTTTTCCAGACATCAGAATCGTGAGCCAAATGAATCTTTTTTTCTTTATAAATTACCCAGCCTCAGATATCCCTTTGTAGCAACACTAAAGGGAATAAGATAGTTTCTAGCTGTGAAGCTGGTGCCTCTGGGTAAACAGTGTTGCCATTTACTATGATAGAAAAAGAGATGAGGAGGAATAGATTTAAGGGTAGAAATCAAGTCTGTTTAGGCCAGGCTGTGTTTGAGGTGTCTGTGGAATATTCAATAGATAGATAAGTAATTTTGGACACAGAGAAGAGATCATGGGAAGAGTTACAGATTGTGGAAGCTTCACCCCTGAGACAGCATTTAAAATATTGGGCTGGAATTCATCAATCCCAGAGAGAAGGAACATGGCTGTCTGCTGAAAATCAGAGGCAAAGTAGTAGAGTAGGGGCTCGAGGAGAGTACTAATATTTTGTCAAGTGGGTAGAAGAATAAATTGATGAAGGACACATAGGAAGACTTCATGTCTTCAAACAACCTAAAGACTACACTTTAGTAGCACCTGTATGCAGAGCTGTGTGATTTTCTCCGACCAGGCTCAGCAGTCTGACTTTGGGAGATGAACTGGGGACTTTAGCTTTTTTGAGCTCCAAGATTTTGCCTGGATTTTGGATTTGTTTTCTTGATTTCCCATATTCCAAAGTGATGACTTGATCCTGCAGTGAATATAGTTGACCTGGAAGAATGACGTGAACATCTGCGAGATCTGTAACACTCCTGGATGCTCGTGTCTTCCTAACTCAGAGATACTGGCACAGGCATGAGTCAACCTGAGCTTCTGGTGCCCATTGGACACCTACCACCTGAGTCAGCTTCCCCAACCCTACCACCCAATCCAGGTGTTCTCCCTCATAGTCATTTTCCCATGTTGCCAGAGTCCTAATTCATGAATTTGTGATTCACCTGCCTAAGTTGTGCCTTTCATTACCTCTCATCCAGACAGTGGCAAGAGTACCATAATTGGTTTTCCCGCATCTAGTGCCTTCCCTCTCCAATTTGTCTTTTGGTTGCTGGATTAATCTTTTTGAAACATAGCTCTAATCCAGTTTCTCCCCAGCCCAAACAGCTCTGATAGCTCTCTATTTATAGAACAGTAGTTTTTAGACTCTGAACAGCAGTGCCCTAGGGGTTCATAGAAAGGAGAGTGGGTGTGCGGTCCAGGAGGCCTGTATCCCCCTTGCCCTACCTAGCTGACTGTGAATTTGTACCTGTTTTACACATCAGTCTCTGGTGTATAATTACAGACTTTACAGAATTATAATTAATTAATTTTCAGAGAATAGAGAGCAAGGCCCTTCAAAATCTAAGTTCATTACCTTTTAGACCATCTTTTCTGTACTCCTCTGTTCTAGCTAGAAGAAGCTGTTCTTAATACCTCTATACATTTGCTCATGTTAATGTCCTTCACTGAAACTTCCCTCCCATCCCCAAATGTTCAAATCCAATCCATCTTTTAAGGATCAAATGGTCCCTTCTCCATGAACTGTTCCTTGATTTCTTTCTGTTGGAATTCTCTCTCCTTCTTCTAGATTCTGAGAACATTTTATCTGGCTCACTCTTATGACTCTATCTTATGTTAGTATTTATTTGTTACATGTATGAATGCAACCCCCACAATTGGGGTACAAATAGATTCACATCTCCTTCAACAACTAATGTTTATTAAGCACCTATTATGGGCCAAACACAATTTTGAGTGCTAGTGAAACAGTAAGAAATAAAGCCTCTGCCCTTGTGAAACTTATATTCAAATAGGAGTAAGAGGTGATAAGCTGGTAAATATGTAATATGAGATAGTGATTCGTTCTGTGGGTAAAAGCAAAAGAGGATGGAAAGAGAGAGAATGCTGGCAGGAGGGAGTGCTATGAGGTTGCAAGGGAAGACCATCAATAAGGTAATGTCTGAGCAGAGTCCCAACAGGTGAAGCACTCAGGAAGAGCATTTCAGGCACAGGGATCAGCAAGTGCAAAGGCCCTGAGGTGAGAGCATGTTTGAGAAACAGGAAAGAGGCCGCCTTGCCTGGTGCTGAGTGAGCACGGTTAAGCAGATCAGAAATGAGATCAGAGAGAGGGCAGTATACAAGAGATCCGGTAGACCAGTGAAAGGATTTTGGCTTCTACTCTTTTATTTATCCAATTAATTGAGCACTCATGTGTTTATATTAGCAGAAAGTCAATTATCTCACCTTTGAGCCCTCTTTTCCACCCCAAATTGTTAACACTTGAAGTTTTATTTAAAAGAGGTTAGTTTTGCTTCTGTGTGCCAGGAGAAAGAGGTCACTCTGGTCAGTCTATTACCATTGTGGCTTTAGTTGTTCCCACGTGGGATTATTATGGAACCCTTGTCATGCACAGCCAGGTGGATGCTTTTCTGTGGTTATGGCCACGCCTCAGCTGGTCCAAATCCCTGCCCAGGCCGTAGTGGGACCCTAAACTGGAGCTAAAGGATCACAGGTTTTATATGTCATCAGCTCAGCCCTTGTTAGTAAGCCCTTGTTAGTAAAGCTTGGCTACCTTACCAACGGGCTGGACTTGGAGTGGCCTCTCACCGTAGCCGCACACTGCAATAGCTGCTACACTGCCCACAGTGGCCCTAGACCCCAGCAGAAGCTCAGCAGAACTTCTATCCAGTGCTGTAGCACAATACACCTTTATGAGCCAAATTCAACCATGTGTGTTCATCATGGAGGCGCACCCTGTGAATGTTAAACTATATCTTCGGGTGACTTCACCTCTAGACGCAGAAGAGGAGGCTGGCATGCTATTTAGATTCCATCTCACCAGGCATCTCAGGCTTATTCCTTCCATGTGATGCAGGAATTGTCTGCTTGACAATTGTGTAATTGACAGTAGGAATCTGTCTGATTTTACCTAAGAAACCTCCCCAGCACCCAGTTCAGTAAATGGCACTCAGAAGGCATTTGTGGAATGAAATCCGCTATCTTTTAAATGACCAATTCAATCTTCTTCATTCGTTATGAAGTGTTTAAAAATGGGCTACCAGTGAGGAAATGATTTTCCTATTCCACTCCCACCAGCTGGTATTTGTGCACTGACTGGAGTACAACTGTGCTTTCACATTTTATTCAAACGGACTCTGCTACACCAGATGCTCTTGCATTTCTGCTGGCTGGTCAAGAGATGGCCTTGCAAATGGGCCAGGAGGCGAGGGAGGAAGAAGACCAAGGGGAGGCGGTGGTGAACTTGTATTTTGCTGGGGGAAGAGCTATGAGTGAGAAGGGAGGGGAGGCAGCGCATAGCAGGGTAGTGGAGCCATCTTCCCAAAAATGTCTCCTTCCAAGAACCTGCCCCCCAGAGACAAAGAGGCAGAGTGAGATCAGGGCTGGGAAAATCACGGTCACCTTTTGAGTATTTAGTTGTGCCATTTCATTTCTCTTTCTCTCTCTCTCTCTCTTTTTTTTTTTTTTTTACTCATACAAAATGTTATATGTTTATGGGGTACATGTGAATATTTGTTACATGCATAGAATGTGTGATGATCAAGTCAGAGCATTTGGGGTGTCCATCACCTTGAGTGTTTATCATTTTTATGTGTTGGGAGCATTTCAAGCCCTCTCTTCTCGCTACTTGGAAACATATATTACATTGTTGCAGACTGTAGTTATCCTATCTGCTATCAAATATTGGGGTTATTTCTTCTATCTAACTGTACATTCGTACCCACTAACCAACCTCTCTTTATTCTTCCCCCCCACCGACTCACACACGCTTCCCAGCCTCTAGTATTTATCATTGTATTCTCTATCTCCATGCGATCATTTTTTAAAACTTGCACATAGTGAGAATTTGCAGTATTTGTCTTTCTGTGCCTGGCTTTTTTCTCTTAACATAACAACCACCAGTTCCATCCATGTTGCTGCAAATGACAGTATTTCATTCTTTTTTATGGTCAAATAGTATTCCATTGTGCATATATACCACTTTTTCTTTATCCATTTGTCGGTAGATGGACTTCTTGCATTCAATTGGCTGGAAGGTTTCCTAAATGGCTCCATTTCCACCTCCCTCCAGAGAGTCAGGGAAAAGTGGCCGTCAGAACTCAAAAGGAGATAGATCTCAGAGGAGAAAGCATTCTCTTCCACAGTCCGCTTGGGGCTGCGATTATTTCTTTTGAGAGCCCTGAAAACTTAGCTTTATCTACTGTGTGACTTTCTCTTTAAGCTGTACCTGGCGCTCCATTAATTAGCAAGTCTCTTAGTTAAACGCGACTCAGTCTTCATGCTCGGGCTTGTGATCCACAGTGAAGTCAAATGCTGAATCCAGTGCCTTCTCGCTATTTCCATGGCAACCAGCCACAGTCACCCTGGTGGAAGTTTGTGCCTTCATTCTAGACTCCTGGGATAGAGAGGCAGGGTGAGGAGAGAGACAAGCTCTATTCAAATACAACTATCCTGAACAATAGCTCCACAAATGACTCTGTGAAGTGGATTGATTTGCAGAACACTTACTTACTTAGATCCAGCACAAGTGCCTGCCTTCCTCACTCGATGTCCGCTCATATTTCCATACATCATTTAAAGGGATATTTTTTATTTATGTCTTTAGATTAAGTCTCATTTTAGAAGTCTGTTTCTGGTAAAGAAGTCAGAGTTACGCTAATCTTCTTGACATTCAGCTTAATTTAAAATTAATCTCTTTTCTTAATTGTTCATATCTTTTCACTATCAACCCCTTCCTCCCCCTAGTAAAGCACATTGACTACACCAATTATTTGGCTCCTAGGACAGTAGTCAAGCAGAGACCACACCAGGGACTGTGCATGTGATTCTAGTCTAACTTGCCAAGTTAGAGCCGGTCCAGAATCTGAGGATGGTTCTTGTCATCCCAGACACTGTGGGAAAATTGCCCTTTGGACATTTTCTGAGGTGCTGCTGTTGAAGCTGAAGACCCCAGGACACTCTGAATGAACTTTGTAACATGTATGGGTGACTAAGTACACGACTCCTGCTGTACCCATCTTTCTTGCTCTCAGCAATCAAGTTTTGACTCATGGCAATTGAGATGGAGCTTTCTGGGAAGTGGACACCTGATAGGAAAAACAAACCGACACTTGCCTTGTCATTCCATCATCAAGTTCAGATTGCCGCCTCCCTCCACTGAGTCATTGTGTGAGAAGGAGGAGTCTTTGAATTGGCATTTAGGGGATAGTTTCAGGATCATATTTCTCAGCCATTAGCTCCAATCTGTCACGGGGAGTGCAAAGCTCAGTTCCCAGTTGGCAGTGCTGAGACACCCCATACTCTCTCCTGTTTGTCATCCTTGTCTTTCTTCAACTTACTCCTTCCTCTCCACACTATTTCTTTTTTCTTTTTCTTCTTTTCTTTGAGACAGAGTCTCACTCTGTTGCCCAAGCTGGAGTGCAGTGGTGCAATCTCAGCTCACTGCACCCTCTGCCTCCCAGGTTCAAGCAATTCTCACGCCTTAGCCCTGCCAAGTAGCTGGGATTACAGGCACCCACCACCACACCTGGCTAATTTTTATATTTTTAGTACAGATAGGGTTTCGCCATGTTGGCCAGGCTGGTCCTGAACTCTTGACCTCAAGTGATCTGCCTGCCTTGGTCTCCACACTGTTTCTGAATGACTATACATGAGTGATGAGGACACAGCTGTAGAGGTAGGACAATTGCTATGTCATTGATGAATGTAACCTCCATCCAGACAGGAGATATCATATATGGTCTTTGGCCACCACGACACACTGGGACCCATTATCGGACTTTAATGATCAGAATTTCAGAATGTAGAAGAAGTGGCCTCTCCTTAGTGTTAGTTCTTGCTGGTTCCTGAAGTGAGGAAATACATTGCCTTGGTACAAGTTTGTCCAGAGCTGACTTATCCATTTGGTGCAATACACAGAGTGCCCAAGGCTCACGATGTTATTAGGGGTCCATGAAGAGGTTTTAATTTCTTTTAAAGTCAGAAGAAAAAAAATACAGTCCAGCTTGAATTATACTCATCTTTAAGCCTGTGTAGTTAGTCATGAAATACCATTTAAAATATTTTTTATGGAAGAAAGGGCCCATGATGGCAAAAGTGGCTAGAGTCCCCAAAAGTCATAGTGCAGCCCCTGTGTCTGTCATTTCTAGTTGTAAATCCATTTGAACAACAAATGACACACATGATGATGACAGTTTAAGATGTTAGGCCGAGGCAGGTGGATCATCTGAGGTCAGGAGTTCAAGACCAGCCTGACCAACATGGTGAAACCCTGTCTCTACTAAATAATAAAAAAAAAAATTAGCTGGGCGTGGTGGCATATGCCTGTAATCCCAGCTACTTGGGAGGCTGAGGCAGGAAAATAGCTTAAACCCAGGACGCAGAGGTTGCAGTGAGCTGAGATCCTGCCATTGCACTCCAGCCTGGGCAACAAGAGCGAAACTCCATCTCAAAAAAAAAAAAAAAGGATGTTAATGACACAGCATGCAACAGGAGTTTTTAGAACTAGCAGTCAGGATTGGGTGTCAAGCTACTTGTCCTTTTAAATGGTGTAGTGTGTGTGTGTGTGTGTGTGTGTGTGTGTATGTGTGTTTGATTCACTGAAGGTCTTCTACAAATCTGCCTTCCCACATCCCTGTCCTTGGTCAAGTAGCTTTCTTCTAAAATCTTTCTGAAAATTTAAGAATTGTCCATTATTTCTTGAGGCACTCAGGAAACTAACTTGGTCATTTCTCATTATGAAACAGTTCATGTACCCAGTTCCTTGGAAAGGCTGGAAGGATGCTTTTGAAAGCTGGCTATTTTAGCCAGGAGCGTTAATCATGCTGATTCTGCTGTCAACTGAGGTTATACCATCTGATCTTCCATTTCCCTTGTCACAATCATTTATGCTCTACCTCTTGACATGACACATAAGTCCTTTTTTATTCTATTACATATTAAATACACCAAATACATGAACAACTCTTTGTTATCTAGTAAAATAGAATATAATGTGGGTCCATCTCGGCATCTTAAAAGCATCTAGCTACCGAAGTGCCTAAAGGACCTGCCAGATACTTTTACCTGTAGGGCAATGAGGAAGCACAAATTCCACAACGGCTACATAATAAGGTTACAAGAACATAAAAACGTTAAATTATGGGTTTTTGTTATTGCTGTTGTTATTTTGTTTTTTTGCAAGGGGAAGATTCTTGAAGATTGAGTCTACCCTGTATATGGAAGAAAGGAAACCAGTCTTCATTGACTACTTCTCTGTGCCAGCTTCTATGCTGGGTTCTTCAACAGATTATCTTTGAGCCTCATAATCTACCTGTTGTCTTTATGTTACAGGTAGGGGAACCAGGAGACAGTTAACTACCTTGCTGTAAGTCACATAGCTAATATTTAGTAGAAATAGGATTCAGACCCAGGTTCGTGTGATGCTCCTCCTTCTCTACACCCTGGATCAGCAAACTTGTTCAGTAAAAGGCCAAACAGCAGCTGCTCACACTGCCATTATAGCATGACAGCAGCCATAGACATGTTGTGAACAAATGGACAGGGGTGTGTGCTTGTAAAAGTTTATTTACAAATGTAGGTAACAGCTGGACTTGGCCCATGGTGGGTAGTTTGCTATGCTCTGCTTTTTGCTATAGGATTTCAACCCTGGCTGCCATTGGAATCACTGAGAAGCTTTGAAAACTCTTGGTATACAGGCCTCATCCCATATCAATTAAATTAGAATAATTTTTAAAGAAGCCTTCCTGGGTGATTCCTACAAGCAGCCACAGTTGAGAACCCCTGCTCTACAGCTCATTTATGAATCAAAGCAGCCAAGTTAGAGATACACACAGACACACACACATAAAACCAATGAAATTTACAGCTAACCCTCTCCATGTATCCAAATCTTGTTCCATCAGTAGCCAACCAAAATCCTACCTTCTCAATTACACCTTGCTTGTCTTGATCAGAAAAGTTGAGACCTCCCTTATCTGATTTTTACTGACATTGTGTTGCAGAATTAGTCCTATTGCAACGTATTTTGTATAATTCAATGGTTATTCAAATCTTCTACTACTATTTAAATCTTCTACCATTATTTAGACATGTGGGCAAACCTTGTCTTCTCAAACAGTCTGCAAACTGTGGGTGTATAGCTTACTACACAAGATCTAGCTTAAGGCCAGCTACAAGGTAGTGCTTGTAGGTGCAAGGAGCTTTCTTGAGAAGGACATAAATGAAAATGTTGGGGGTTTGAAAATAGATTTTAACATAGTTTGGTAGAATTCAGTAATCTTTGTGATCTCTCCCTTCTCCCCCAATCTGCTCCCCCTTCCATCTTCCCCAACTTCGTTAGTATCAACTCCATCCTTAAAGATCTTAGAATTGAGCCTTACTTTTCTCCTTTCTCTTACATCTACATCAAAATCAGAGAGCATAAATGAGCAGTTCTGTCTTTACCGTATACACAAAATCTGACCATTATTTAACATGTGCCCTGCTACTAGCCTGGCCGAGGTCATCACTTCTCACCTGGATTATTGCAAAACCTTCTAAAATGCTCTCCCTTCGTCTGCCCTGGCACCCTATTCTGCCTATTCTCAGCACAGCATCCAGAATGATATTGTTTAAAAAAGTTTAACTCTGCTCTAAATGTTCCAATGGCTTTTTATTTCACTCAAAGTGAAAACCAAAGTCCTGAAAAAATATGCCATTATTTATCTGACCTCATCTCCTACTACTCTCCCCATTGCAGCTCTCCCAGTGTCAACACTGGTGGACTCCTTGCTAATCCTTGAACATGCCAGATGTGTTCCCACCCCAGGGCCTTTGCACATGCTGTTTCTGTTTGCCTGACTGCTCAACTCCTTGGTATCTATATGGTGACCTCTCTCACTTCCTTCAAGTTTTTGTTCAAAGTCACCCAGTGGAGCCTTCATGACCTCTAACACTGAATCTCCTTTTCTCCTCAGATATACCCTACTTCTCCTTTGTGCTTTGTATCTCTCCATAATGCTTCTCGCCTTCTGACTTACTGTGTAACTTACTTGCTTGTTTTGTTTATTGACTATCTCCCCTACTTTGAAGGTAAGCTCCATGAAGGCAGGATGCTTGCCTTTTTAAAACCTGTATCTAGTGCCTAGGGAGATGCCTAGCACATTACAAAGGACATCTGTCATTGAGTAAAGGATAGGCTTTCAGCCTGCTAGGCAGTTTCCTTAGAATACATATGTTGGTGACATGGTTTTGCTGTGTCCCCACCCAAATCTCACCTTGCATTGTAATAATCTCCATGTGTCAAGGGTGGGGCCAGGTGAAGATAATTGAATCATGGGAGTGGTTTCCCCCAAACTGTTCCCATGGTAGTGAATAAGTCTCATGAGATCTGATGGTTTTATAAATAGGAGTTCCCTGGCAGAAGGTCTCTTGCTGCTGCCATGTAAGACATGCCTTTGCTTCTCCTTTGCCTTCCACCATGATTGTGAGGCCTCCCCAGCCATGTGGAACTGTGAGTCCATTAAATCTCTTTACTTTATAAATTACTCAGTCTCAGGTATGTCTTTATTAGCAGTGTGAGAACAGACTAATACAGTTACTATGATGGGCATCTCTGGTTCTGGTCCATCAGGACCCATTCACTTCTCTTATGGTGATAGGATACTTTTATTCCATAAGAGACCCTGTTATTTGAATTCATCAAGCAGTTTCCTCCCCAATTCCAGCTCCAAGCACGGGCCTGCATGAGTCTGGCTTTGAATGCTCTGTCTCCTTTGAATGCACTGAATAGTTATTACAGTGGTTGGCTTTGAATTGAGAATGTCCAACCTAGGTGAATCCAAATATTGCTTGTGACCTCTCTGAGAGAGATTTTAAAACATTATTTTCCCATTGGGGTTGCTAAATCGGTAGAATGAGGGGGCTGGCGTCATTTTCACCATGTAGCAAGAACCCATTCAAAAGACAGAGATAAATAGGATTTAAACACTATTGTTTGGACTTGACTCACACATTTCTAAAACTAAATCTTCCCTGGATATTTCATCTGTGTTAACTCAGTACATTGCTGTTATTATTTAAGCTTGGGTTTCTGTTACTTGAAACTGAAAGAGTCCTGGGAAAAAAATTCTGGTATGAAAAGACTAAATTTCATTGCTAAAAATCTTTTTATTTTTACTTTTTCCAAAGACTGATTAAGAAACCGAGGTAATACAATAAAAACAGAATACACATGCAATTTATGAAGAGATGTTACAGAGGCTGCTTTTTATTGTTTGGTAGAGAATAGTGTCTAATTTTTTATAATTAACTCAGTCAACATATTTAGCACTATTAAATTTTTATTGAGCTTTAAATTAGCAAATTAATGCATGATATGAGTTAGATTCTGTAGTCCTAAATAAGGAAAGACATCAGGGACCTCCTTATGCTAGGTTAATTACAAAATAAATGGCAGAAAGGGCTTCAACTTTAATGCAGTCTCTCATCTTAGTATCCCCCTTGCATAGTGCCTGCCACATGGTTGATATTCAGTAAATTGTTGATGAGTGAATCAAAGAATAATTGAGTGATTGAAATAGCAAGTTGTTCTTAGCATTCTATTGGGTCATAGACTTGGATGAAAACTCTTCCCAGAAAAATGCATACCCTCATGCACATCACACACACACACATAAACACACACACACACATTTGCATAAAATGTCTGGATTTTGCAGTGTCCTTGAAGCACTCATAAACTTGGAAGGTGTCCCTAGATCCCAGGTTAAGAAGTGCTTTGAATGATCCCCCTGCAATATATGGCCTAGGCAGTATTTCCATCTAGAATTTTAGTACTGAGAAGGTGCAAAACCTTATTATAAACATGGACTGTTGAGGCAGGTTATTGCATTGGTGGTTCGATGGCTAAGTGGTTTTGGAATTAAATGTGGATTGCCTTGGCCAATACATGTGTGTACAACCTTGGGTAACTTAGTTAACCTCTTTAAGTTTGCATCAATTTCAAAATATATAAAATGAAAATAATAAGTCAATCTCCTTCATGTGACTTAATTAAATACTGCACATAGAACAATTAGCACAGTTTCTGTTATTCAATAAGTGATAGCTGATGATGGTGTTAAAGCCACTTATAAAAGGCAATATTTTAAGTAGAGTGAACTCATGTTGTCTAGCTCAAGTGGGAATATTGCCAGCCAACAGGGAGATAACTATGGGCTCTTTCATGGCTTCTTTGGGTTTAATTATTTGTGACATGAAGTTATATTTTCTAATCATTATAAAAAGTTGATTTTATTGCCTATAGGATAAAAGTGATAATCCCTCTATCTAGTCATCAAGACCTTTATGTAAGTAGAAACCCATGGACCAGCTAAGGCTTAAAATTTAAAAATAAATTTAGTTAAAAGTTGATAGAGTTGGCCAGGTGCAGTGGCTCAGGCCTGTAATCCCAGCACTTTGGGAGGCAGAGGCGAGCTAATCACCTGAGGTAAGGAGTTCGAGACCAGCCTGGCCAACATGGTGAAACCCCCTCTATACTAAAAATACAAAAATTAGCCAGGCGTGCTGGCAGGCACCTGTAATCCCAGCTACTTGGGAGGCTGAGGCAGGAGATTCACATGAACCTGGGAGGCGGAGATTGCAGTGAGCTGAGATCATGCCATTGCACTCCAGCCTGGGCAACAAAAGCGAAACTCCATCTCAAAATAAATAAATAAATAAAATAAAGTTGAGTCACCTTATGAAAGACCCAGCCAGAGTTGCCATCACTCAATTTCTAGGCTTTCTCTTTCATGATTGTTGAGAGATTATATATTGGTAATAAACTGGTTATATTAATTGTTCAAAGCACAAGAACTTCTTCATCCTCTTGGGCAAGTTTCCTAATTAAAAAAAAGATGCTTTTACATCATTAAAAGGAGTATGTAAAAATTCATGAATAAACAATGAGGCAATTTCAACATGTTCATTGGTCAGTTAGAAAACATTATTAATTATTTGCTCTGTGCTGCCCTTCTTTTCCATTATTGATTCATTCCCCATAATATTTATAGAGGATCTGTTATGTGCCAGGAGCTGTTCCAGGTTTGGAGGGCCAAGAGATACTTGTACCTGGGGTCAAAAGAGTGTTATAATAGACTAGACTCTCCGTTACTACCTTCATTCTATAAGCCAATCAGTACCTAATGATTTTCTTACTGGAGTGTTACTGATGGTAAAGAAGAAATGTCCCTATGTTAGGGCTCAGCACTGAAGCTAAGTGAAAACGACCTGCTCCTCATTCTCTCCACCTTATGTGGCCTTGCTCTAAATCAGGGCTCTCCAACTCAAATGCCTTCAGAAGCCACAGAATAGCTTAAATGTGGAAATGCTGGGTTTAGAAAGACAGTGAGCTGCACTTGGAGGGCTCTGAGCATCGTCTAGAGACATTGATTCTGTTTTTAAAAACATGATGCTTGCTTGAGCAAACTCATTCAGTTTCTAAATGCTCCTCTCAATGAAACCCCAAAGGGAGAGGCACTGAAACAGGCATGGGCAAAATTTTTCTGTCAAGGGCCAGGTCACAAAGATTTTCGGCTTTGCAGGCCATACAGTGTCTGTCACAACTACTCAACTCTGCTGTTGCAGCTCAAAAGCAGCCCTAGGCATACATACACAAATGTGCATGGCTGTACTCCCATGAAATTTAGCCGCCCATAGCTGGCCAACTTAGCATTCTGAGAGCCAAGCAGTTCCTTGCACATATCAGGTGCTGAGGAAACATTGGTAGATTCCATGTAGTAGAAGGTGTATTCCTCATGACCAAGCTGGTGCTCAGAGCTCAATCCTCCCCTCCCCAGAAAAGGGCTGAAGATGAACATCTCTCACTTAGAATAATTTCTTTCTCTGGGCAAAATCCAGGGTTGAGCTAGATGAGCCCTGAAGTTCCTTCTATGTTTAAAAAACTTGAGGAAAAGAAAGAAGGCAGAAAATAAAGTTCCTTGAAGGTATACTCTGTCCCAGCTCCCAACTGCAAATTTAAGCAGATTAGGAAACTCCACGTATCTATGTTTTGCACAACATGTAAGACATAGTTATTTTACTGACTTGGAGGCTAGAGATGATTTTGCCTCCTGTGAAGACACCATCAAGCCACCTTGGGTAAAAAGTGCTGTGCCTGCCAGGCACAGTGGCTCACACCAGTAATCCCAGCACTTTGGGAGGCCGAGGTGGGTGGATCACCTGAGGTGAGGAGTTTGAAACCAGCCTGGCCAACATGGTGAAACCCCACCTCTACTAAAAATACAAAAATTAGCTGGGCATGATTGTGGGTGCCTGTAATCCCAGCTACTCAGGAGGCTGAGGCACAAGAATCACTTGAACCTGGAGGGTGGAGGTTGCAGTAAGCCGAGATTGCACCACTGCACTCCAGCCTGCGTGACAGAGTGAAACTTTGTCTCAAAAAAAAAAAAAAGTGCTATTTCATTCCCAGTGTAATAGCTTAAACCACTTGAACTGTCAGCTGCTTCCCAAATAGAATGTAAAATGATTCCCTAAGCAAATCACTCATCGTTACTTCTGACTTCCATCAAATAAAGTGAGTAGTTGTTACACCATCTAGATTCGTTCCTATTGTGAAATATCCACAACACAGCCTGATCAAGCCATGTTTAGAGAGTTTAGATTTGTAGAGAATAGACAAAATGCCTCATGTCCTTTTCAGGGAGAAAAAGACAAGAGAGAAAATCCAAATGAAAAGGCCCAGAATCCTCTGATTACAGAAGCCAAAATAACCAAAAGGTGATTCATAGCAACTGTTATTACAAATAAGAGTCTGGGTCTGTTTTAGAAAGTTGTTAAAAGCAGAGAAGGTGGCCTAAGTGCTTTTTACAAATTATACTTCCTTTTTATTTTCCTACATATAGCACTCATGGAAAAAAAAAAAATCTCATAAACAGGAGCAGCCTGGTCTGTTTGCTTGGCCAAGGGCTCTTCAAAACTTATAGAAGGAATAGGAACAGCATTTGAGAGGGAAATGAGGTAAGAAGACTTGAAAGTACACTATTTTCATCCAGTCCATTCTCTGTGTTTTGTAGTTACTGGGTGAAAGGGTTAGGTGAGGATCTTCCTATTCTACAGGTGGGTTGTTCAGAGGAAGTATGGTAGAAACAAGTGCTGCAGTCATACTGCCTGGACTGAAAACCAATCCTTCGCCCATATCCTTGGGCAAGGTACTGATGTGCTCTATGCCTCAGTTTCCTCATCTGTAAACTTGAAAGCAACAATAAAACATGTCACATAGAGTTCATGTATGGATTAAGTGATATACAATTCAGCAATCATGGAGCCTAGCATATGTAATAAGTGTTAGTAAATGTCAGCTGTGGTCCTGTGGCTAGAATTTTGTTAATGAATAAGATGCATAATCATTTCAAGAGACTTTTATTAATTTACATCTTGCTTTCCCACTTCTGGGGACAAAGATCCTTTAAAATTTTATACTTTAATTTGTGATACATATAAGGTTAATTTTTCTTTTTGGTCAACCAATAAGAAAACCCAGTAATACAAATTTATATTCTATTTCAAATTCTCATGATGCTACCAGGGTCAGAAATGTCATGTTTCAACAAGGTGGCTTAGACAGGAGATGACAATTTGATCAAAAACTTTCACTAGAAAAATTGCCCTATAACTTTGGGTCCCTAAAGCACAAGCAGAATAAAGCAGATGGTGACCGCCCTATAACAAATATAAATGACATAATTGTTTACTTGGTACAATTTAAATTCAGCCGTTAAACTTCATACAGTCAATTTTGGTAACTGATCCCCTCTGATCAAAGATTAAGTGCCTTGAGGCAAAAAAAAAAATTGTTTTGACATTGTGAGATCAATAAGTGCTGGAAGCCACTAAACTGGAAGCTAGTGACACGGCCCTGAGTATATTTTACAACGTAGATTTAGATTTCAGTACAAAGTCTATTGCCATTGTTTAAAATATATGAAAGAAGTTAATATCAGCATGTGAGAAATCATAAGTGTGATTTCATTTTATTCTTTTGTCTGGTTTTGGGATAAAATTTATCTGCTAAATAATTCTTCTAAAAAGGTCAAATTGAATTAAGAGTAAGGTTTTAAAAATGCTTTTCTAAAACATTGGTCATTTAATTGTTTCACTTCTACTAAAAGTTCTTGAATATGAGCACTCATTTAATTCTGTAAATTACTGAACCCAAGTGCTTTCATTATGTAGCCAAAGCCCACGTGCGTCTAAGTTTTTCATTTAGAGACAGGCATTGATTTTCAACATTGCGCATCCCTCTCCAGGCACCTTGCCTTTGCAGAGGTGTGAGCACTGTTACTATTTCACACAACCATATGTGGCTTAGGCCCTGACTAAGAGATTTCTGGATTTAAAATGCTATTCTTTTCTTGTGGTGATGAGTGTGTTGAGAGACCAACCATCTTTACCTTCCTTTCAGGTCAAGGATAATGGCAGGCCTTCTAACCTCCCCAAAATTAGATCATTAGGTTCTCAACTTTCCACTCTCGTGGCTGCTATGGTTGCCCACATCTCTTTCAAAGAAGTTTTACTGAGGGCACTAGGCAAGCACACCTAGAAGGCATTCCTCAGTACCTCCCTAGTTTTAATTTTGTAGCTTCCTGTAATGGAGGACAAGCCCACTAACTCCTTACTTAAGGGTAGTTCTCTTCATACCTAAGGGTTGCTCTTCAGGAGGGGCAATGGAGGAGCACTGACTTCTCCTTAGCATTTTAAAATATTAGGGCACTGTAAAATCCCAGCTTCCTGTTGACCTTGTCTCTTCAGAACCTCATCAGGCACAGATGCAATGATGCATAGTACCTACAAATAATAGGTGCAGGCACCCAGTAATTCCCCAAGGTAGACATGTAGTTAAACTAACCAACCTGCCTGGATTGTAATAGACACTCCAATGCTGAAATGGACTACTCTGAATCCCCCAAGATAACAGATTGTAATCCACCTCCTTTTGAATAATTGTCCCCCTCTAAACATTTGAACTTTCTGATCTCAGGTATCAGAAGTGTGCGTATTTTTTACTCATTTTTTGGGGGTGGGTGGGTGGGTGGGGGATGGAGTCTTGCTCTGTCGCCCAGGCTGGAGTACAGTGGCGGGATCTCGGCTCACTGCAACCTCAGCCTCCCGGATTCAAGCGATTTTCCTGCCTCAGCCCCCTGAGTAGCTGAGATTACAGGCATGCCATACCCAGCTAATTTTTGTATTTTTAGTAAAGACAGGGTTTCACCATGTTGGTCAGGCTGATCTCAAACTCTTGACCTTGTAATCTGCCTGCCTAGAACTCCCAAGACTCTTTTGTAAAAAAAAAAAAAATGTGGTACTACTAAATAGACATCATACCCATGTTTAAACAAATTCTATTCTGAGGAACTGGAGAAAGAGAGAGAGACAGAGAGAGACAGAGAGAGACTAATATTTCCTCCACTTACTGAGTGGAAGCCCTGGAGTCAGAAGGAGAGAGGAACACCTACTATTCACTCAATATTTTTGCTTTGTTCTCTAACAGTGGGAGCATCTTGCCACACTAAGCATGATTCTAGTATTTACAAGATGCATATTTTTCTTTAACATGGCTACTAAAATTGAGCCAACCACTTCATTGATGCTCTACTAAAGAGACTGCAATTTGTTCCACCACTGTAAGAAAAGCTAGCGTTGGGGATCTTACTGAGAGACTGAGATGGCTTCCAATGCAGCTCTTTGCTAAAGGGTTTTTAAGGGTAATGATGACTAGAGAGAATGTTCACTTTATATTGTCTTTAGAATGGAACTATTGGCTGGGTGTGGTGGCGCACGCCTGTAAACCTAGCACTTTGGGAGGCTGAGGTGGGCGGATTGCCTGAGCTCAGGAGTTCAAGACCAGCCTGGGCAACATGGTGAAACCCCATCTCTACTAAAATACAAAAAATTAGCTAGGTGTGGTGGCCTGCGCCTGTAGTCCCAGCTACTCGGGTGGCTGAGGCAAGAGAACTGCTTGAACCCAGGAGGTAGAGGTTGCAGTGAGCTGAGATCTCACCACCACTGCACTCTAGCCTGTGCGAGAGAGCAAGCCTCTGTCTCAAAAAAAAAAAAAAAAAGAAAATAGAATGGAACTGTTGCACAAGATGCTTCTCTCTCGTATTTTTCTCTGTAGCTAGTTTTCATAAGCTGAGCCTGAATGTATTCACTACTCAACTTATTCAAAGGGTTTCTTTATTTACTTGGGCTCCAAATGGCACACTTCTCATGAGTTGCATTACAGACAGAGAAACCAGATACTCCATATTAATAACATTATAGTTTTTTTTTTTGTCTACAGATCTGGTTTTATCTGCAGGAGCATCTCCCATGAGAGTTGAGGAAATTCATAACTGGTTGAACAGCTGTTGGCATTGATCAATGTACTCCCGGATGGACACGGCCCTGGCTTGTTTGGCATTTATATCCACGCCTTGGCTGAAAGTTTAGAGGGCACATTGATTTAATTTGTGGATGACAAGAGCCTGGAAAGGATAGCAAATTCATTGGCTGATAGAATTAAGACCAAAAAGACTGACAGGCTGGAGCAATGGGATAAATCTAACAAGATGGATTTTATCAGCAATAGAAAGAAGATCCTGCACTTAGGTAAAACAAACCAGGACTCAGGGCATATTCTTAGGAAATTATTCATATAAATCTTGAAGTCTGGGATAATTAAGTGCAGGTAACTGGTGTGCATGTGGTAGTGATGGTGAGACATGGTTTAGCAGAAGCAGTTTTGCAGAAGATTTGAGGGTTGATATGGCTGCCAAAATCCAGTGAGATCTTAGGTTATAGAATTAGAAATAACAACAATTACCATGGTAATGGTGGGGATTGGGGCAGTGAAAAGAAAAAGTGGGCAGGAAGAGGTCAGGAATGTCTTTCATTTTAGGAAAGATCTTCTCCATCATCTAGTGTAATATGTCCTCTAGTACCTTCCTGAGAATAAATGGAAGGAAAATTCAAGACATTTGATTTCTAAAAAATCATTATTCAACTTTCATGTTTGATTAGTAGGCTGAGTAGAAAATTTTAGGTTGGAAATGCTTTCTTTTAGAATTTTTATATATATATATGTATTTTTTACTATACTCTAAGTTCTACGGTACATGTGCACAACGTGTGGGTTTGTTACAAAGTATACATGTGCCATGTTGGTGTGCTGCACCCATTAACTCGTCATTTACATTAGGTATATCCCCTAATGCTATCCCTCCCCGCTCCGCCCACCCCACAACGGGCCCCGTTGAGAACATTTGGACACAGGAAGGGGAACATCTTTTAGAATCTTAAAACTATTCTAGCCATTATTTTCTGGCTTCCATAATTGCTGTTGAGAAGCTCAATGGCATCCTTGATCATTCATATCGTGAAAGTTGTCAGAATCAAAATGGAGTCACTGGTGCTGAAAAAGCCTGACAAATAGAGCCAGGCTCATTTTCCTTTAAAACACTTTGCCTTCTCTTACTTCCCTAAATACACATAGAGTTGACTATGACATGCATATTCCCATTGCAGTGCTGTACTCCTAAATATCTTTTTCTTTTAGAGGGCTTCTCTCTGTTTCTTATTTAGGTTGATAGTACAAAACCTGTTTTTCTCTCCGGAAATTTCTTCTCTTTGTTCTAAGAGTTTTGAAAACACAGCGGTGTGCCTCATTCATTGTATTCTGAACATTTTTCTTGAATTTTTTTTGGCAATTTCTTTCCCCTCATTTTATCTTTCTGTAATTATTATTATCACTTTTTTCTGTTTTCTGTGTACCAGGAAGTCTTCTAACCATGGAACAAACAGTAACTCTTCTAATCTTCATTGCAGCTCTAATTTCCATTTCTTTAACTTTTTGCTCTATTTTGGGGAGCGATTCCAAACCTTATTTTTCATATTTTACTTTCTAGGAGCTTCTTTTTTGTGTTATCTGAATGATCTTTTTATTTCAAGTATTCTGTTATTATTTCATGAGTGCAATATATTTTCTGTACCTGAGGATAGGTTTTATTTGTTTTCAACTTTTTAAAATCTCTAATATCTGTTTCATCCCAGTTGCTTTTGGTCACTTTCTCATATTAGAGATTTTCCTCAAATAGCTAATGATTTTTGGCTATCAGCTCATATGTAACATTGAGATATTGAGAAGCTAATTCAAAGCTCTCTTCATTCGACCTTACCATTGTGGTCGTCTTAGTAGGATGGTATGGCAGGACTATTTCATTTGGGAAACAATTGGTATCAGTATCTTTAGGTCTTGTCTTCAGGCTGATTACATTCCCCAGAGAGGACACTTCTAGTTGCCTGACTAATAAGAATACATTTGGCTTCCAGCATTATCAGGACCTAGAGGAGAAACAGGGTATTTAGTATGTAAATTTTTTGGATATTGAATTCTTTTGTTTTCAATATATACCTCTGCCCTCAATTGTTTCATTTCTCTCAGTCTAGAGACCCTCTGATTTACCCACTCCAGAAAATAAACTTTGAAACTTCATGGCTGGGGTTGGCAGTCACCTAGCTGCATCAAATTGGAGAGGGGATCCAGGAGTCTAACTGCTTCTCAAACGGAAACTAAATCAGTTCTGTTCTTTTCAGTTCCACTTTTCCTCCCATGTCCAGAGGCACCTGACAACACCAACTCCTAAGCTTCTTGGGGTTCTGCGATGTATACCAGACTGCATCTTGGCTTTCCTGCAACTTTCCAAAGTCTGCTAAGTTAGATGCCATTTCACTGTGTCGCTGCTGTTTCTTCTATTCTCTTTGTGGATTTATGCCTTTAAAACAATCCATTTACTGTAATTTAGTGGAATTTGGCAAGAAAATCGAAGTTAAATCTGTCTGTTTAAGAAGAAGATCTGTGTACAGTTTTTATTGCAGCACTTTGGAAAGGCAAAAAACTAAATACCACAAGAAGGCACTTCAGTTAAATAAATTTTGGAATTCACTGTGGTTCATCCCCTACCTTGGAGTACTAGACAGTCGCTAGAATGAAGGTGTAATATCTATAACAGTTTATTTGAAGGATTTCCATCATATATTGTTAGGTGGAAAGCAAGGCCCAGATAAATGTATAAAATAGGATTCTACTTTATTTATCTATCTATCTATTTATTTATTTATTTGAGACAGAGTCTCTCTGTTGCCCAGGCTCGAGTGCAGTGGTACGATCTCAGCTCACTGCACCCTCCATCTCCTGGGTTCAAGCATTTCTCCTGCCTCAGCCTCCTGAGTAGCTGGGACCACAGGCGTATGCCACCATGCCCAGCTAATTTTTGTATTTTTAGTAGAGACGGGGTTTCACCATGTTGGCCAGGATGGTCTCAGTCTCCTGATATCGTGATCTGCCCGCCTCGACCTCCCAAAATGCTGAGATTACAGGCGTCAGCCACCATACCCAGCCAGGAATCTACTTTTTAAAAACAAATGACAAAATTTCTATAAATGTTAATATATATTTATAAGTTTAGGTTAAAATTGATTTCCCCATTTGGGGCAGGTGGGGCTGGGGAGAGGCTGAGGGTGAACACAGAATAAAAAGTAAAGACTAGAAGAAAACAAATGTGTTTATAATAAAAGCATATGTATAATGTTCTATTAGTATAGTTTTATTTACACATTTGCATATATATATAGAAAGATGTATAAATGCACAGTTACTGAAATATTAACAGTGATTTACTCTGGATAATGGAATTATTTTTGCATTTTTCCTTACATATTTTTGTACTAATTTCTCTTTTTTTGTGGTGAACTCACATTATCTTAATAACGTAGAAAAAATTCTTTAAAAATATAAGTTCAAAGTGACCAGAAGAGGCTGGGCGTGGTGGCTCACTCATGTAATCTCAGCAGTTTGGGAGGCTGAGGCAAGCAGATCACCTGAGGTCAGGAGTTCAAGACCAGCCTGACCAACATGGCGAAACCCTATCTCTACTAAAAATACAAAAATTAGTTGGGCATAGTGGTGCATGCCTGCAATCCCAGCTACTCAGGAAGCTAAGGTGGGAGAATCCTTTGAACCCGGGAGGTGAAGGTTGCAGTGAGCCGAGATAGCGCCACTGCACTTTAGCCTGGGCTGTGAGACTCCATCTCTAAAATAAAATAAAATAAAATAAAAACCAAAGTGACTAGAAGATAAAATGATTTACAAATTGAAATAGCAGAGTTTATTCCTAGCATAGTGGATAAGGACACAGCAATTGGAGTCAGAGAGATTTTATTTGAAATTCTGGCTGTAACATTAATAAGACTATTTAGCTTGAGGCTTAAGAGCAAGGGTTGACTGGGATTTGAATCCCAGCTCCACTGTTTACTGGGTGTGTGACTTTGCACCAGCCACTTAACCCTCTATACCTTAGTTTCCTCACCCAGGAAAATGAAGATAATGATACTACTTGCCTCATAAGATTGTAACAAAGATTAAAAGAGTTAACATTAGTTTAATGGTTAGAACAGCGCTATACACATGCTTGATTTCCCCCTCTTTCTTTGCCTTGTTTAGTTTTCATTTATAGATTTTTTGATATTTTATTTTATTTTACCTCTTCTTTTAGCATTTCAACTATATACATTTTTTTAAACTTTTCCAGTGGTTGCCCTAGGGTTTGTAATATAAACTTTTAATTCATGTAAGTCCACTTGCAAATAATACCATTGTGCCTTTTCACATATAGTGCAAGTATCTTATTTAAAATATTTTCAATTCCTTCCTCCCATCCATTGTGACATTTGTTCCGCTTATCAATATGCTCTAATCACTCAGTACGTTATTACTACTATTGCTTTAACCAAAAAGTTATCTTTTAGATCAACCAATTCTCTGATGCTCCTCCTTTGTAGATCCAAGTTTTTGACCTATATCCTTTTCCTTCTGCATGAAGAACTTTTAGTATTTCTTGCAGAACAAGTCTGCTAGTGAGAAATTCCCTCAGACTGTTTTTCCGAGAAAGTCTATTTCTCCTTCACTTTTGAAGGATAATTTCTCTGGATTTAGAATTCTAAGTTGGCAGTTATCTTTTTTCAATGATTCAAAGATTTCACCCCACTTGACTTTTGCATGGTTTCTGACAAGAATTCTGCTATAATTCTTACCCTTGTTTCCAGTGGCAACGAAAACTGTGGCCCCAGCAGTTTCTCACTCTCCAGCTACTCCACTGGCAACTTCCAACAATTTGTCAAAGTGACCACTTGCATGCTCTTGCCAGTCTATGGCTCCAGTTGCTTCTGTTCCAGGTAAGCAGACCTCTGCTATATTCTCTGTCTCTCCAGATTTTGGGGTGATAATTTGTCCTGTACAAGTACAAGTCATTGATTTTCAGTTTGTCCAGCTTTTTCTTGTTGTTAGGATAAAAGTGGTGACTTCCAAGTTCTTATGTGTTGGAACTGAAACCAGAAGTCTACATACTTGTTTCTAAAACCGGGTTTCTTAAAAACTCTCTGAACCTCAGTTTCAACATTTGTAACTGGATGTAACAATATCTACCTTCTATGGTGATTGTGGGGAATAAAGGAGAAAATGTGAAGTGCCTAGCACATAATACCCAGCAATGATTGGATAATGCTACACATCCCCTCCTCTCCCCTGCAATGAAATCACTAGAAGTGTGCAGGCCAAAGTAGAAAGAACCCTGGGTAAGAACAAGGTGAAGATTTAGTATCAGAAGGGGGAAAAAGTTCTTTACAATCTTTCCTGCCTCTGATTTTCCATAGTTTTCTCACTCCCATTTTCTAAATGTGGTCACTCTTAAGAGAAAGTTAATTAACAGAATATGCAAATTAAAGAGCAGTTATAACACTAATTAACATTTTCATAGTAATAGCTAGTCCACTTCGGTACATGTGTAAATCAAGACATCAGTGTCTCTGCTGCCTACAGAACTTCACACTGGAAAATTGCAATTACTTTGCTATCAAAGCAGAACTGAGAAGCGTGGAAATGGTGGCTTCTAAAAGCCTCTTCGTCTAACACAGTGTCCGAATAGGTCGATACCATGCTCTGATAGATGAGCAATGACTTTGAGCTTCATTGTGGCCCATCCTTTGGTTGGCAAGCAGTGGATGGAATGATGACACAATAGCATCCCCTGCAGGACTGAGGTGACAACCCCAGAACTTGAGCGGCGACTTCTTTACCTCTTCCCCCTCCCTCTTTCAGTCCCAGGAAACTAAAGCTGTACCTTTTCAAAATGTGGGCAAGCTGGATTTTGCTGTGCTTTGCTGGAAGATAGTCACAACTTGTTGAACAACTCCCCTGAGGACAAAGCAATTGGGCGGCTCCGAACGCTCAGGGAAACAAGTTGTGTTGGTAAAGAAATTGCTGGCCAGGTGCGGTGGCTCACGCCTGTAATCCCAGTACTTTGGGAGGCCGAGGCGGGCAGATCACGAGGTCAGGAGATTGGGACCATCCTAGCCAACACGGTGAAATCCTGTGTTTACTAAAAATACAAAAATTAGCTGGGTGTGGTGGTGCGCGCCCATAGTCCCAGCTACTCTGGAGGCCGAGGCAGGAGAATTGCTTGAACCGGGAAGGTGGAGGTTACAGTGAGCCGAGATGGCACCACTGCACTCCAGCTTGGTGACAGAGTGAGACTCCATCAAAAAAAAAAAAAAAAAAAAAAAGAAAGAAATTGCTGTGCCAGCCGTAGGAGTTTTTGTGCAGCAACATAAGCCATCTTCCCATACATGCTTTGTGCAGCATTAGCTGAAGACACACACCTGAATTTATGGGGCTCAGGATGGCTCTCTGTCCCTTTATTATAGATTACATGCTGGATAGAGCTAGATACTCTAAAAAAAAAAGCAAAACAAAATTTTGCCACTATGACCATGTCTTTGTAGGCTGTGATAGACTTGCTTTCTAAACGCTTCCTCCATCTATGCTTTCCAACATTCACTGAAGTTTTCACTCTCCTATGTTTATGTAAATGGGACAAAACTCTTGATTTTTCAGTTAATATAAGAAATTACACAAATGCATTGACTTGAAGTTCTTTTCCAGTTCTTTTCTGGTTTGACAGAGTGATATTTTCATTAATTACACTAGTTAAGAATTGTGAACCCCCAAAATATGAGACAGGTCTCAGTTAATTGAAAAAGTTTATTTTGCCAAGGTTGAGGACACCCATGACGCAGCCTCAGGAAGTCCTGATAACATGTGCCCAAGGTGGTTGGGGCACAGCTTGGTTTTATACATTTTAGGGAGACATGAGACATCAATCAATATATATAAGAAGTGCATCGGTTCAGTCTGGAAAGGCAGGACAACTTGAAGCAAAGTCAGGAAGACTGGAAGCGGGGAGGGGGCTTCCAGGTTATAGACAGGTGAGAGAGGAACAGTTGCATTCTTTTGAGTTTCTGATTAGCCTTTCCAAAGGAGGCAATCAGATATGCATCTATCTCAGTGAGCAGAGGGGTGACTTCGAATTGAATGGGAGGCAGGTTTGCCCTAAGCAGTTCCCGGCTTGACTTTTCCCTTTAGCTTAGTGATTTGGGGGCCCCAAGATTTATTTTCCTTTCACAGAATACTGAGCTATCCATCACATTATTACCAGAACGATAAACTATCAAGTAAGATCAATACTCAGAATTACCTTTTTTAAAAGATTATTGGTTCTTGTGAGAAATAACTTCCAACTCAGATGGTTCAAGGAATTACTTATAAAGGTATGAGTAACGTTAAGGGAAGCTGGGGTACCCAGAGACCAATAGCAGTGGGAAACCATCTCTATCTGTAGGGCTGGAGGGGCAAGGGGAGCCCAAGGAGAAGTGGATCCCTGAAGAAGTTTCCCCTGTCACCTCTAGCCCTTTCCTGGGCAGGGGGGCTGGTGCCATAAGTAGAAACGTAGCCCAAAATAGAGAGAGAGTGGGAATGAATACCCTGCCCCGTAATTCCCGAGTGAGGAAGGAAGATGCTCATTCTCAGGCTCATGCTGCTCAGGGTGGAACCTGAGAGTGAAGACCTCCTTAGATTTTGCATGAGTATTTTGCTTGCTTCCCCCAAGTCTCATGAGGCCCTCCCGTTGGTCAAAGCCAGCCAGGCCCATGCACACAGGGCAGGGCGGGGTCGGAGTGGGGTGCTGGGTGATGCGTTCTGTGCAGTACAAGGCTTAGAAAAGAAGAGAATGGATCTTGGGAGCAGGGAAGAATAATGGAAAATAACAAGCACTGTTATTTTGCAGGCCATGGCAACAATTTCTAGTTTTAGGGCTTTTACAAGATTGCTTTGTTCATATTAGTTTTCAAGGACAGATTTTTGATAAAGGAAGAAAATAAGTTGGTAACAGTCATTCACACACAAAAGCAAGACTGATACTTGTCTGACTGCTCTCAATTTAGTGTTTTATCAAATTAGATTACTGGAACTAGTTTTATGGGAAAAAGATTTGTCTCCCTCTGTAGAAGGGGAGAAGACGGCATCTCTTTCATGTCTTTCTGAGGTTCCTTTTGTTAATTATGAAGGCATGCATTTTTAAGGTCAGGCTCTGAAATTCCATTAGTTAGTAGTATAAACAAAACAAGCTAGCTGGTAGGGTTCTGTTTTATTGACAGAAATGGGCAAAATGAAATTTTACTAATAATAGTGAAATAAGGAGCATATAACCTTATTCTTCCATACACACTTGATACACACCTTTTCTTTTCTTCCTTCCTTCCTTCCTTCCTTCTTTCCTTCCTTCCTTTTTTTTTTT
Source organism: Pan paniscus (assembly GCF_029289425.2). Taxonomy (NCBI): domain Eukaryota; kingdom Metazoa; phylum Chordata; class Mammalia; order Primates; family Hominidae; genus Pan; species Pan paniscus. The sequence goes on along the minus strand of NC_073255.2, from coordinate 29,176,522 downwards.
TTTCAGAAAAACAACACTTTTAACATTTCATAGGCATCACTCTGTGTGTAATGACGAGGAAAGGGCAATCCAGCACGTTCAGGAGCAGAAGCCTAGTGGTCAGCTAAGTGTCCTCTCCACTCGGCCACTCAGACCTCAGACCCTCCTTGCTGTCTGAGGAGCCCATTCACAAGGACAGACTGCCATGGCCCCTGGGAGTCCTACCAGGCTGATTGGATGTCAAGTGATAAATCAGAGAATACCAAGCACCTACTGTGCAACTATTCTATACATTTCACTGGACATAATTTTGAAATACAGAGATAACTCAAAAGGAAATGCATTCAGAGTAAAGCTTTTTTGTATAAAATCAGCCTTGGCTCAGACATTGCTGCCGAGAATTTTAGTCTCTTCTGGTGGCAAGAGCTAAGAAAAAAAAAATCTGGAAGATATTGAGCAGTTATCTATATCAGGCACTGTTAGGTCTATTGTAAGTATTAGCTCACTTAAGGTTATCACAGCCCTATGAAGCAGTCCCAACTTTTAGTCCTTGTTTTTGTTTTTTTGAGAGGGAATCTTGCTCTGTTGCCCAGACTGGAGTGCAGTGGTGCAACCTCCACTTCCCAAGTTCAAGTGATTCTCCTGCTTCAGCCTTCCAAGTAGGTGAGATTACAGGCACCTGCCACCACGCCCAGCTAATTTTTGTATTTTTAATAGAGATGGGGTTTCACCATGTTGGCCAGGCTGGTCTCGAACCCCTGAACTTAAGTGATCTGTCTGCCTTGGCCTCCCAAACCACCGCACCTGGCCTAATCCTTTTTTTTTTTTTTTTTTAAGATGTAGAAAAGAGGATCCCAGAGCTCCTGAGGGTAAAGCTGGAATAGGAGTCCAGCCTCTCTGCCTCCAGTGCCCCTGGTCTTAACCAAGCCACAAGCATCTTGGAGCAGATGAGGCTGCTCATCTGCCATCCAAAACCCATTTTGTTTGGGTTTTGTTTTGTTTTTGTTTTTGTTTGTTAGTTTGAGACAGGGTCTCACTTTGTCACCCAAGCTGGAGTGCAGTGATGCCATCATAGTTCACTGTAGCCTGGAATTCATGGGCTCAAGTGATCGTCTTGCTTCAGCCTCCTGAGCAGCTGGGACTACAGGCACATGACACAGCACCTGGCTAGTTTTTTGTTTTTTTTTTAAGAGACAGAGTCTCACTATTGACCAGGCTGGTCTCAAACTCCTGGCCTCGAACAATCATCCCACCTTGGCCTCCCAAAGTGCTGGGATTACAGCCATGAGCTGCTGCATCCAGCCTCTTTTTTAAATTTAAAAAAGTATTTAGGAAAATATATTTTTATATGTAAATTTAAAGACCATTATTAAGGGATGTTGGAACAATAAAAATCTTCTGTGCAAACTGTAAAGTTTCCCTCATTTTACTTCTAGTGGGAGTCAAACATACAAGCTTTCCCATTTTGTTTGTGAAGTATCTGTTAAAAAGAGAGAGAGACTGGAGGGAATGACTATTGATGGAGGAACTCCTTTCAGGTGCTAGGGATTCAATTCAGGAACGAGCAGGATAGACATGGTTCACCCACATGCAGCGTCTCTGAAAGTAGGAAGATGTTTCCAAAATACTAATGAAAAAGAAAGCAGGTCACACAATGGTATGTACAGTATAAGCATGTTGGGATTTTAAAAAAGAAAAAACTGTTTGAGTGTTTGTAAATGGAAGCTTATTTATCAAGATGTTCTCTCTAGGTGGTAAAATGGAAAGGATTTTAGCTTTATTCAAGTTGCTTATACATAATATCTAAATTCCCTAGAATAAATTGATGATCATGAACTCTCAAGACAAGAACTGGGCCTCATTCTTCTTTGTAATTGCAGCACCCAGACAGGTGCCAGGTACAAATGGGCACTCACTCAGAAGTGGTTGTTGACCCAGAGAATGGTCTGCAATATTCAATGACCACCGGCTCAAATGGCACATTGCTTAGTTCCGTGTGATTGCAGCCAAGTTTTAGACAATATCAACTACGTTTATTTTACTGACTGATTCGAGTGTGCTGGGTGGGTTAATTGTCACGCCCAAGTAGAAACATAAGAGCAAATTCCTATCAGTACATGAGGCCCCTGACTGGGTTGAATCTTGATATGACTCAGGTTGGTAGCTAGAGTTTGGGGGTCTTTGCCCTTCACACTGCAGTGACTGTTAAATTCTGCTGAGATGTGCTAGGTGTCCTGAAGAAATGGAGATGGTGTTGGACTAATAGAAATGTTAACAGATTTTTATTGCTTTATTGAGTTCCTCAAATTATGCTATTAGGTATAAAACATTATTTAGAAATTGTTAAAATGCATAATTTTGGTCCATTGCTTTTATATTATCCATACCCATAATTTGTATTATGGATTTGTTTTGTTCATGTGCAGGCTCTTTAGACCTTGGAAACAGGAAAGAACAAAGTGTTATGTATGCATTTGCTGGTATGTGAAGGGCTGTGAAATGTAGTGCTGGCTTCGACAGATAAGCCAGTCAATTTAAGTTATATTAAATGAACTCACTTTTAAATAGAGCTATAATTTCAGCCTGGTTGGAAATGGGCAGGGATGATAGGGTGAAATTTAAAGTCTATAACAATTTCTTTTTAGGACATGATTTTCCAGATTTGGGTTGGGAGGCAACACATGATGATCTATTATAGTCAGTGCTTATGGGGGTTAAAATAGAATCTCAGTCATTTACATCCATCCCAGACTTTCTCTTTCCCAAATCAGGTCTTACCTCATGTTCTTTTATATCTAATTCTTACAAGCTTTTATAAAGCTCTTTGTTTTTAAACTTTTTATTAACTTGGGATCTGCAAACAGAAAAAAAAAGTACAAATAATAATTGTACAGTTCAATTAATTAACTCAAAGCAAACACACCCATGTAGCTACCACCCGGGTCAAAACATAGAACGTTACTGGTACTGCATGAGCTCCTCATACCTCCTCCCAATCAGTGGCCCCTTTATTTCTCCCCAAAAATAACCACTCTTCTGACTTCTACACCACAGAATAATTTTGCCTGATTTTGAATGCAAATTTATGCATCATGTGGTTATGTGTGGCTGTAGATCATTCATTTAATTGCTGAATAGTATGCTCCTATTGATGGGCGTTAGACTTATTTCCAGTTTGGGGGCATTATGATCCTTCTGCTTTGAATAATTCTGTTCATGTCTTGATTTACATATGCACACTTTTCTGTTGGATATATATCTAGAAATAAAATTGCAGGATCATATTGTATGTTTGTATTCAACATAACAATGTGATACCAACCAGTTTTCCAAAGTGGTTAAGCTCTTTATACTTCATCAGTAGCATATAAACATTCCCATACTGCCATGTTCCTGCTAATGCTTGGTCTTGTCCATATTTTTAATTTTAGCTATTCTAGTGGGTTTGTTCTAGTACTTTGTTGTGAGTTTAATTTGCATTTTCTGGATAATTAAGGAGGTTGAACACATTTAATATGTGTATTGGCTACTTCTTGGAGTCTCTTGCCCATTTCTTCTGTTGGGTGATTGGCCTGGTCTGTTGTTTTGCAGGATTCTTTATGTTCTGCATATGTTATTTGTGTTGCATATAACTCCTCTTACTATGTGGCTTCCTTTTCGCTTTTCATATCCTTTTTGATAAACCAAAGTTCTTAATTTTAATGTAGTTCCATTTATCAATATTTTCATTTGTTGTTATTGTTCTTTATGTCCTGTTAAAGACATCTTTGATTGCTCCAAATCAAGAAAGTGTTTTCCAACATTAGCTTCTAAAAGCTGTATCAGTTCTCCTTTTACATTTAGTTCTATGTGCTACTTGGAATTGATTTGAGAGTATGATGTGAGGTTGGATTTTGGAAGCTTTACCAGGCTTTAGAGCTCCTACAGTTAAACAGAGCTTTGCTTTCTATCATTTACAATTTGCATCTTAAACAGAACTTTGCTATCATTTAGAATTTTCATTGTATACCTGATAAATGAGATATTTTAGATGTATTTACAGAGATTTTTGAATCATATATGACTCTCATGTATTCATAAAAAGAAAAATATAAGCAATTAATTGGTTAGTGTGTGGGTATCCACTCCTTGACCCTGTAATTCCTCTTCCATGCTTTTCAGTCCTGCTATGTGCTCCAGGAGGCTGACCTGCATGGACTCTATGAAAAGGCTTCTTGCCTTTTGGATTCTGGTTGGTTCAACCAGTGGGGAGCAACAGAGGGAGATCAGAGGGTAGAAAGTCTTAGGGTGGGGTATTTATTCCCCCAGCTTCCTCCCTTCCAGGTCTTTTCCCTCTACCAAAGGCTACAGCTATCCTTCTATACAGTTACCCTCTTGCGTGTCTAAGAAGCATTCCTTCTCCTTGTCCCATGGAGTGAAAGAGTAGTAACTGCTCCCTGCTCTTCTGGCCCAAAGGTACTCCACTCTCCTTTTCTGATTGTCCTAAACCCTTCACCCAGTGGCTGGATGGATCCAGCATGCTGCTGCCTTCCAGTATGTCCACCGTATTTCCATCTTCAATAACGGCAAAGCCTTATTTCAAGCAGCCAGCAGGGAAGCAACTGCCTACCATAAGAATATGGTGGGAAAGATACGGCAAGGCTCAGAATAATGATAACCAACTATAGCCCCACACTCATAATGTCCTTGAACATGTAGGACGACTTCTGATCCCAGAGTCACAGTGCAGATTCTGAGGAGTTGATAAGTGCCACTGAACAGAATGAGTACATTTTCCCCATCACTAACGGTACTCAAGCACTACACTTGAAAATTGCTGTAATCTCAGTCCAGAGACTGGCCCAGCAATATGAGTTTTAACAAACCTCCAGGTGATCCTTACGCATACTCAGGTTTATAAAGCACAGATATACAATATTTTGAAAGTTGGGGGATCTATGGTGATCTCCATATTTGCCACTGGATTAAATTACTGGATATTAAAAATACATATTCATTTTTACACATCAGATGTTACAAAGATGTGTAAAGTTCATCATTTTCTCTTCTCCATTCCCACTCTTTGAAGGGAAGCAAATTTAATAGTGTGACAGGAATTCATTCACACCAATCTATGTTTATTCACACATATACAAATATATATACTCCTATATGTGTTTTTTCCTTTTCATTCCTTCCATTTTTGTTGTTGTTGTTATTTAAAAAATGAGATCACATCCTAATACACAAGATTGCTTTGCAACCTGTCTTTTTCACTTAATGTATCATGGATATCCCTTCAGGTCAGCACATGCAGTTCTAATTTCTTTTCTTTAGAAGTTGTAGGATATTCCAAAATACGAATGCTTCATGTCTTATCCAATCATTTTTCTATTGACTGACATTCAATATGTTTTCTGTTTTTCACAGAGGCTAAATTAGAGGGCTCCCACTGTGAAAATAATTTTTTTGGCCTTGAATGTGAATCATAGACTGAATTTAAAACTAAAACTAAAAAGGCTGATATTTGAGAGTATTTTTGTGCATAAAAAAGGGCCTCAAAAGATATATAACTCAGATTGCCTGAGCTGTTCAAGCTAGGCTTCTCTGTTTTCTTTTCTTTTTTTTTTTTCGAGACAGAGTCTCACACTGTCACCCAGGCTGGAGTGCAGTGGTGCGATCTCGGGTCACTACAACTTTGCCTCCTGGGTTCCAGTAGTTCTCCTGCCTAAGCCTCCCAAGTAGCTGGGATTACAGGCACACACCACCATGCCCGGCTAATTTTTGTATTTTTAGTAGAGACAGGGTTTCACCATGTTGGCCAGGCTGGTCTGGATCTCCTGACCTCAAGTGATGTGCCCGCCTTGGCTTCCCAAAGTGCTGGGATTACAGGCATCAGCCACCACGCCCAGCCTGTCTCTGTTTTCAAGCATTCAGCAAACACTTGTCAACTGTCTTCTAGGTGCAGGCTTTGTGCCAGTTGCTGGGAATGAGATTGTGAGCAAGACAAACATGATCTTCATCCTCATGGAACTTGCTTTCTGTTGGAGTGACATGTAGGCACAAAAGGCAGCTGTAAAGCAGGGCCAATGATGTCAACAGAGGTGCCAGGGAAGGTACTATAGAGAAGGGGCACCTAACCAGCTCTAGGAGTATCCCAAAAGGTTTCCTGGAAGAGATACCAAGTAAGCTATGACCTGTCAATTGAATGGAAGTTAGTCAGATGAAGGAGGAATGGTGTTCAAAATTGAGAGGCTAGCGTGGTGAACTTGGAGAATTTGTGAGTTGCATGAGGGAAGGAGAGATAAAGCTGGAGGAATAAAGAGGATCCTAGTCATGAAACCACTTAAAAATTTCAACTTTTTCTTTTATTCACCACATTCCATGGCAATATGATTCTCATAGGAAATGCAGACTTGGCTGAAGACAGATCACATGTTTCCAGGACCTGTGCACAGGTGTCATGTGTAAGCTAAATTGTTTGGGGAAAGACAAAGAAAATGTGGGAACCATGTGTCTGTGAAGGGGCTACATGAATGAGACAGAGGTTTTAGCAGCTGCCAACAGTAAAAGAAGATGATGAAAGAGGCTTTCTGGGAAGTCTTTTTTGTTTGTTTGTTTTGTAAAACCCTTAAGCCACCACTTTATGGACAACTGCAGTAAAAGGGCTCTGGTGTTTCTCAAGACTTCTTAATGAGATCACTGTTTGTTTGAATGAGATGCTGCATTGAGCATGAGCCAGGAGGGTGACAGTTATATTTGGGTTACACATCTGCTATATCATTAACCCTGGCCACAAATCTTTTCAGTAGCCTGAAGGCCAAGTGCCAGGGCAGGAAGCCAAGCAGTGACAAGGACTACACCTATAGTCTAAGGTGTGTTCTTCCCATTTCATCCTCACTACCTCCTGTCCATGAGATAACATACCTCATGTGGGTATCTGCCTCCTCCCACTCCCAGATGTCTATGACATGGTTGTATGCATGTCATACACTGTGAATGTTTCCACGACAACACGTAAGACAGCTACACCCTCTCCTTCTTCTCATCTCTGTCTCTAAAAAATTGGCCAGAGTCATCTAATTCCATGCTGCGCTTCTCAGAATTCTGAGTGCCGCCTCTTAGAAGGTCTTTCTTTCCTATTTTTAGCTAATACGTGCTCACAATAATGCATTCAAACCATATAGAAGGATATACAGTAAGAAGATATACTATAGGAAGTCCAGTGCTCACTCCACCCCCACCCTGCTCTCAGAGGTAACCAATTTGATGTCTATCTTTCTAGATTTGTTTCTACACATATATACAATATACATCATATATAACAAAACTGAGATTTTACTATACACTTCATAAGGTAATTGCTTTTCTTAAAACAGTGTATCAGGGATATCTTTCCATAGCAGTACATGTAGAACTTTTTCTTTTTAACTGCTAGACCTGGTACCCATGGACCATAATTTAATTAATTCTCTGTTAATGTACATGTGGTTTATTTTCAACTTTTTCTGTACACAGGTTTATGGAGATGTAGATATATCAATGTGTATGGATGCAATCTATTCTACAGGATAAGTTCCTTGTAATGAAATTAATGCCTCAAAGGACTACATTTTAAAGCCTTTCCTTACATTCTTGCCCAAACTACATAGTTCCAGTAAATTTCTTTTATTTGTGTCTTGTGAGGACTTCCTCATGCCAATGTTACAACAAATTTTCCAAAATTTTGTATGATAGTTTGCTTTTTTAACGCTGATAGTTTTTTATCCAGGGACCACCAAGTAGCCTATCTTTGTAAATAAAGTGTTACTGGAACACAGCTATACCTATTGGTTTCCATATTGTTGATGACTGCTTTTGTGCTACAATAGCAGAGGTGAATACTTGCCAGAAATTATATTGCCCCCAAAGCTGAAAATATTTACCATCTGACCCCTTCTAGAAGATGTCCAACTAACGCTTAGAATTTATTTTATTGTTTGTTTGTTTTTGTGAGGCAGGAACTTATCTTCTCGGTTGACATAAAACCATTCAATGAAAGGTTCCTCTTTTTCCTCCTGATATAAAATAAGTCATCTAACAAATTCTGCTTCAGGCTCTATTCTGTATCAATGATTAATTGCTCTTTTTGTCAGTCACTGCCATGCATGTCATTTCTTCAGTTTTATAGTTTTTTTTTTCTCCAATAGTTTTATTGTTTAAGTGTTTATGTTTGGTATATTGTCCTTAAAGCCTTTTGTGTTTTTTCATTCTCTCTTTCAGATGAATTTTAGAATCTGCTTGTAAAGATCTCAGTGGGGTTTATAATCAGTATTTTATTTACTTTAGTTTGAGAGAGAATTGAAATCTTTACAATATTTTATGACAGTGACTGTTTCCTCATGGCCTCACCCACACTAAACATTATTTTTTTCACCTTTGCCAATGGGCAGATAATAAGAGTGTTTTAATCTAATAATCTACAATGGATAAAGTAGGTATTTTTAGCTTATTGTTTATTTTTTCTCAGCTTTTTCTTACTATATGTTAAGATGAGGAAACGCTGCAATTAATAAATATGTAAAACAGGAATTTTACCACATTGCCAGCCTTGCAGTTTCCTATGCTGCAAAAAAGTGTTAAGGACTGGTCAATTGAAAGACATTGATCCCTAAAATAAGATCTTTAGCAAGCATCCTCCATACTGACTCAACATCGCTGCTCCAAAAGGCTCCATCATTATTTCTGTTGCCTAAAATAATTTTTAATCAGCTACATGTTGAGTGAACAAGTACAAATAATCCTCTCCTTATACAAGCAAGCCCCACGAAGGACGGCAGAGAGTGGCTTCATTCCCAGCTTCTCTCTATCTCACCTGGAATAACTAGCCCTGCTTCCCTGCTCTCTTGAGCTTCCACCAGCCTCAGCAGGGGGAGTGTCTCTGTTTGGATTCCAGATAAACAGCTTCTGGATGGAGATTCGAGGTCAGGAAGTTCCCTGGGGAGTGCTCTTGTGATTGGAGAGAGAAAAACTGAACTACTATACAGTCATAGAAAAGGTCCCCACAGTCTTGTCTCACATTCTGGAGAATTGTCCCAAATTAGGGCAAGGGGGCTTGGTCTTTATACCTCTGCACTGAGGAGACTTGGGTGGGGGCTGCCACTAGAGAGGGGATTCGACCTTGAGTGAACCAGCTGTCTTCAGCTGAGGGTAATTCCCAGAGGGAGACTCAGCTGAGAGTCAACATCCTCAGGACTTAGGGAAGTGAGTGCCTCACACCTGAAGGGGAAATCTGGGCAGCACACCACAGCATCCACTACAGGGAGCTCTTCACCTTTCCTCCTGCCACTCAGCTTACCTGTGGGCTGAAAACTCAACAACTTTTGGGTGCATTGATTAGCTTTGGTACTTAGCCTTTCGTGTAAATTTCTCATGTCACATGCAGGTAACATTTTGTTTCTCCTAAACACATCACCAGATTCATAAGCCAAATAGCAGGGAACAAAGGCTGCAGAATTATGTTTTTACCAAAATCTCAAAATATGTTATTCAAGTAAATGGGGAAAATATATTCACTTTTTTTTAAAAAGAAAATTTTATATAGTCATTGAACTAGCATGTTCTCTTGTCACTTTTTTAAATGTACAGCAAATGAAAAAGTTTACAGATTACAAGGACATTTTGCAATAAATCAAAAAATATATTGCAAAATGATTCCTGTGGTCTTCAGTAATAATAACAACATCAATAGTCATAATGGCTATCATTTGTATGGTGCTTTAGTGCTTACAGAATACTTTCAGATCACCAACTTGCTTGAGTCTTATGAGAGGCAGAAATGATTATGATCTGAGGCTTACAGAGGCCAGGTAACCCATGCCTCAGTCCAGCACCAGCAATAGCCCATGGCCGCTGCAGGTCTGGTTTGTCTCTGGAGTCCTCCTACCTCCCCTTCCTCAATCTTCTCCCCAGCTCCACTCTGCCCTCGCTCATGCTCATTATCTGTTGTTCCACCCAAAACACCCACACTCCCCAGCCAAGATCCCTCCTTGGGAAGGACCCATGTCCTGCTTTATCTGTGTCTATGCATTAAAATCTGCTCTCAGATGGCTGTCCCTGGGAAAGGGACTCATAAACTATTCACACCAAGCTAGTAATGTTCAACAATGATGTATAAACTGCCCTCTACCCCCACCCAGGTATATGTTATCTGCTTTTTAACAGGACCATATGGTGTTGAAGTATGGAGCAGGTTAATTAGAAAGATATTTTGGAGAGGGCCTTCCCACCTGCCCCCTCCTCACCTCATTCATGTTATTTTATTGCTCTACCTGTGAAGCATTAATCATATAGAGCACTGGACATGGAGTCAAAAGAATTGAATTTGAGTCCCTGCTCTTGGACAGGTACTTAACTTTGCTGTCCTCAGTCTCCTCACCTCTGAAATGTGAAGATTGGATTAATGTTTCACTTTGCAAGGTGATTGGAGTGACCAATGACACAAAAATCTCAGAATTACCTAAAACAGAAATTTTGTCAAAGCTCCAGGACTAGAGAACTTGTACTGGAGACGGTGCAAGAATGAGACCAAGATCTCACTGCCCCATGGGCCTCACACCACCAGCCACTGGGGTCCCAGGAGGCTCTCCTGAAACACGTGAGCTGCAAGGCTGAGCTGAGCTCTGCCATTAGCTGTTACTTGACACCCTGTCTTCCCTGTACCACCGCTGTTTTTACATGTTTTACTTTGGCTTGTCCTTGAGTATGTAACAGAGATGATGTCATTGAAATACCTCGTTAGGCTTATCTCCTCTCAGCAATTTAGTTTCTAATGCCCCCTCCACCATTAATGCTGTTTTATGGCTCTAGGAAAGGGGAAGGTGATTACTGCCCAGAACAAAGAAGGTGGGAAGAAAGAGGCGATATGGTATAGAGGCAACAGGTGGAAAGGACAAGTAGAGGCCCTTTTGCCAGACAGAAAACAACATATAGACATGATAAGACTATGGTTCAAATGCTGCTGCTCTTTGGGGTTAGCTCAGTGTGTATGGGGAATGGAGGAGAAGTAAGAATATAGAAAACCCAGAAAAAGGGAAGGGGTTTGTAGGATGCTTTTCTCCAACACTGGTGTCCAGAGTAGAAAAAAAATGGCAATATGCAATATTTAGGTGGATAAAAGGATAAGACAATACCCTCTGCTTTCCTGTGTGTATGGCAGGGGAGGCAGCTCAGAGTGCTGGCTAGACCACGTGTGCTCAGTTGAAGGGCACAGTGTCCCTCTAGCAGAGGATTGAGAGTAAGTGTTCAACCTCTTAGATGGATGTGATTCACAGCCAGAGATTAGTGGATCAACAGCATAATGAGAGGCAATGTGAAGGCCCAGTTAGACAGGACACATCGTGCTTGAACCACCCTGAGAGAAGGGATCACAGCCAAGAGCACTTTAACAATGAGTGAGGGCAGAGGCTACTGCTGCCCAGACATGAGTGGCAATAAATTGCTGCTTCTTTGGGGGTAAGAAGTCCCTGGAGGGCAACATTTAGGTCAAAAGTCCTTCCCCCAACACCAAGTTTCTCCTTGCACTTAGATTATATGTTGGAAAAAGGAAGGGAAACTTTTGAAGGAGAGAAACAATCCAGATATAGAGTTTGAAATTTAAATTGATTACATACCTAAAATGAGTCAGAGGAGATTGAGTTACATTTAATTGGTAAGTTTAACTCTTCTCACCATCAATGTGAAAGTTACCTTGCAAGAAAATTCAGTTCCACAAGTTTGGAATAAAAAAAGTTACTTTTTTCAATGTATATAATAGATAGTGATCAAATCAGGGTAATTAGCATATCCATCATCTCAAACATTTATCATTCCTTTGTGTTAAGAACATTCAATATCCTCCTTCTATCAATTTGAAACTATATATTATTGTTAACTCTAGTCATCCTGCAGTACTATAGACCATGACAACTTATTCCCAAGGAAAGTTACTTTCAAAAAAATTTTTCGAGATATAGTATGAACCACAAATAAATGTCTGTGCTATAAATGAATAAACAGTCCACCTTTAACATTCTGGCAAATCCCAATCTTAGAAAATACCATGTTAACAATGTAGAAGACAATTTTTAGTTCTCTAGTATAAGTTGTTCCTCTAGAGCAACTGCATTGTAATCTTTCAGGATGTAATTACTATTCATCATTCTGTTATGAAAAACTACCAATAAAGGCTGCTAGGGACTGATACCAGGAACAAGGTTTGACAATTTCCAACAAGTTAATTATTTTTAAAGTTCCTCCTATCTCTTGATCCTTATGGAACACTGACATCGATTTTGGCATTATGAAGAAGTGGCCTGGGATGTGGCTGTCTTTCTTACTTACTGCCTCCCCTCACACTTTAGTAGCTGAGATGTGGGAGAATGAATGCTACATCAATGGGGAAACATTCTACAGTTATGCATAGGTAAACAGTTATACCAAAGTCATTTCTCCTTGATAAGATCAGGTGCAACAGGAATTTAAAGCAATGACCCCATTCAGATCTTTCAAAGATATTAATTGCCAACTTTGTTAGAGAGATCCCGCAATCTGGGACTCAGAGGCTATAGGTCATCAATGTGGTAGGTGCCGTGAGTGAGGGACAAGTCAGGGTTTGCATCTTTATTGGTCCTTTCTTTCCCTATTGAATCCAAAGGACTCAGATTTCTAAAGGCCAGGTTGATGATGTAACTAAATTAGCTATTGAAATCCCTTTTTGTAAAACCATCCCTAATTAATGGTATGACAACATACACACCTATTTGCTATGTCTTAGTGGAGGGAGAGAACAAGAATTTAGTGAGCACTCACTATATGCCAGGTATTTTGTCAAGTATCTTATTCATTTCCTCATTTAATTCTAGCAATTGTACAAGGTTGTATTAATCATGTTTTCAGAAGCTGAAACTAAGGGAGACAGAGAATGTGACTTGGCTGAGATCATCCAAGTAGTAAGTGATGGAGCACGATTATAACTCCTGTTACAAGAAAGTGCCTATTCTTTCTTCTATTCCATACTTCTTTGATAGGAGCTGATTTTCTCACTATTCTGTGGTTTCCTTAACTATTTATGCTATAAATTTATGTGCGTCTTCCTGTCTCTTTGATTGTAGCCTTACTGATACATTTGCCTGAATACAGTTGTGTAACTGTCTCGTGTACATGCAGGAGACATAAGGAATGACTGCCATTTTGTGGACACACAGGACATAGTAACAAGTGGAGAATCTGTGACTGTAAGATCCAGTTGAGTAAAATTCAAGTACTAAGATGATACAAACAAATTAGAAATGCTGAATAGAATATACAGTGTTGAAAATGTAAAATAGAGCTCACAAAAAGAATAACAGTACCAGAAATTAAAATTAAAACTAAAAAATCAAAGATCTAAGCAACTGTGCTCATGCTTCAGCCTTTCTAAGATAGTACCAGGAATAAGTTCAAGTAACCTAGGAACTTAGATTTTAATGCTTACATGAGGGTGATAAATTAGGCCTCCAGCCCAAGCGAATTGGGAAGGTGGAACTGATCTTTCAGCATAAACAAAAATAGCCATCAAATAGCGGTTTATTACAGATACAACAAATAATGAAAGGATGGACTAGAAAAAACTATGCCCATGGCTTAGCTTGCCTGTCCATGCCTGTGCTATAAAAGTGGGGAGGGTGTCTTCAAAGGGAACTGAAACCCTAGTTGTACATCATGGTGGTTTGGGAGTTAGATTTCTATTACCCCCATAATCCAAAAGTCACCAAGCCAAAAAATTGATATGAGATGGTTGGTGATTCCCCTGGCATACTTGGCAAATATAAACACAAAGCAGCTCTGAAGGATCATTCCCACAATCCAAGTTATATGGAGTTTCCACAGGGAAGCAGAACACAAAAGATAGATGGGCACACTTACTACACTGAGGTAGTAAGAGCTCAAGGACCCGCTGAAGAGAAATTCAGAAACTAGAAGAAAGATTTGAATAAATTATTCAGCATGCAGCATAGATTGTAAAAAATAGATGGGAAATAGAAATAAATTAAGAGATTTGGAACACAGAATAAGAAAGTTTACTCAATAGAATTTGACGAACAAAAGAACATAGAAAGTAAGAGAGAGACAACATTTAAAGAGGTGGCTGTGAATAGATAAAAGGCATAAATTCATCTATTTAAAACCACAATAAATCTCTACAAGGATAATAAAAAGAAATCCCACATCTGAACACATCATCATCCTGAAATTCAGGCCACCAAGACGAAGATAAATTCTTACAATCAACCATAGAGGAAAAGATGAAAAGCAACCATAGTGGAAAGATAAAAAAGATAGAAAATAAGTTATGAATGACTACAGACTTCTCAAGATCAACAGTGGAGGTTGGGAGTCATTGAAATACTAGCTTCAGAGTGTTAACAGAAAATTGGAGATGTAGAGCACTGTATGCAGCTAAAGTGTCATTCAAGAGTCAGGGTGAAAAACATATATTTGCAGAAATGACTAAAATAGTTTAGCATTTAAAGACCCTATCTTGAAGAACTACTGAAGGATATACTCCAGGAAGAAGGAATTTGAACCCAGAAAGAAGGAATACATTGAAAGAAGTAATAATGAACAACGAACAACAAAACATTGGTAAACATGAGTAAATATAAATAAACCTGACTATACATTTTTTTTAAAAAATGCCTTTCTAGCTTGGGAGGACAAACAAACAAAATGTCTAGAGCGGGTTATTGTAATTGAACAGATTTTAATGCCCTTACTTTGTTTAGGTAGAAAATATAGTATCCAAACTAGCAGAGATATGAAGTGGAATTAGGAAATTTGACTTATTTAATAGAAGGCAAGAAAAAGAAAAAAAATGAAAAAAAAAGCATGGCAAAGAGAAAGAACAAAATAAGTTGTAGAAATAGATCCATATATATTCAGTAATCGTAGTAAATGTAAATAGTCTAAATTTACTAGTTAAGAGAACTTTTTGTTTACATTTTTCAAATAGCTATATTGTGTTACAAAAGATACAACTAGAACTTAATGGCTACTAAAGGTTGAAGGTTAATAGATAAAAGAAATAGGTAAATATCAATTTTTTTAAAGCTAGCATAGCTGTTATGAGTATTAGACACACTAGACTTCTAGATGAAATGCATTTTTGAGGTTAAAGAGGGTTGGTACATGAAAATAAAGATCCCAGGTCTTTCTGACATCTTAGCAATTCTCAGTGCTGCCTCTCCCTTGTGACCATAGTGCATGATGTCACACAATGATTTAAATTACCTGTGGGTAAAAAGGTATAACTCAAGGAACATTGGTATATAGTCAGACTGGCCTTGGTTAAAGTTCCAGCCTCGCCAACCACCATGTTTGTTGTCTTGTTTCATTTCACCTCTCTGAGCCTGTTTCCTCGTCTGTAAAATGTGGCCAGTGTTTCTGCCTCTCATGGTTTCAGTGATAATTAAAATAATTAAAGTAAATAAAGGGCCAATTTATACTAGTTTCTAAATAAATGTTAGTTCCCTCATGCCCTATTTCTTATCACCAAACAAAACCTGCAAAACTTACTTATAACTTTAGAAGGCAAATAGCTATTTAGGATTTCAAGCAGAAAACATTTTTCTTATGAAGAGTTAATTATCCATGAAATTAAATATTTATGCATTCATAGAACCAATGTATTTATAATGTTACAATATGAAAGTGGCTGGTCTAGAAATTATAAGATGTTTTAATGTCTTCACAGCTAATGTTTCTCCATCATGGGAATATTTTTACATTACCTTTTACAATTATCTAACAGGAATAATGTACTGTAAGGTTACTTAGGAAAATAGCATGCAGTTGAAAATTTATATTCAGGTGTGTAAATGCTGACTGCTGGTTGAGATGCTCACTTGTAAGCAGCTTGACACTCAAGCATGTTTTCCCTTAAAACAAGATCATAAATGGCAGTTTGTTTCCCAAGATGGGTGACCAACTTATCCAGGTTTGCCTAAAGCAGAGCGATTTCCCAGGATACAAGACTTTCAATGCTAAGCCTAGGACAGTCCTGGGACAACCAGAATGGTTGGTCACCTTGCCAGGCCAACACCCCAAAACTGATCTGCCTGCCTCCGCCACTGCTGCTTCATCCGAACCCTGCTCTGCCAGGAGCCGAAGTTCCTCCTGTTGTACGGCTGGGCACAACACTTCATCTCTGACAGTCACCTGAGCCCCCAGGGATGAATAGCTCTGGCGTCTGTGTGGGGAGATAAAATAAGCATTTCCTCTCTGTTACGTTTTATCCCTTAGACCCCAGTGTGCCTTATCCTATGCCTAGAAAACACATCTTTCAAAAACATGATATTTTTAGCTCTGATCACATGCTCTTCTCTTATTGTTGCCCAAAATGAGGCCCCCATGTTCAGGGTGGAGGTATAAGCAGCAAAAGAGGATCAGATGCTGTCATATCCCCTCCACGGTCCTTATTCTCTCATCCCACCACCCACACATATCAACTCAGACAACAGATGCTCACTCTGAGATGCATGGTCCATCACCACTTCCCCAGACAGTGATTTCAGAATCCCAGTTGGAGCTTGATTAAGTACTGCAGAGCCATTTTTCTAGGAATATGATGTTGTTAATAATGACCTTGACATCCACAAAAGTAAAGCACAGGCTATTGAACAACTGCCATCCACCAAGGTCCAATTCAAATGACACTTCCCATTCCTCACATACACTAGTGGAAATGATTTCAGCCTCCCCTGTTCTCCCATAGCACTTACTTTATGCTTCTATTTAAACATTGATCATGATCTGCCTTGCATTATAGTTCCTTAAGCATGTGTCTATCTCCTTTATAAATTGTTAGGTCTTTAAGAGCAGGGAAACTGTCTCACTCATTTTATATCACCCCTAGAACCTAGCAGAGTACCAGTCACAGGGAGACTATTCAATGAATATTTGAGAAATTGATAACATCCTTGGGACTCTAGAAACCCATTAGAGATCAGCTGGTTCCATTTTAACCTGATCAATAATCCAGCCTGTTAGAAAGAGTGACTATATTAAATATGTTCTGCCAACATTGCTTATTCTTGCATTAAATTTCACAGACCAGTTAATTCAGTAGGCCGTTCTGTTTCGAGAAGACTTGGCAGTGATAGAAAAGATACAGGTATTAGAATAAATACAATTCAAATTATTCTAGGCAAGCTTTAATTGAAAACTTATTTGAATGATGTTATTCTCTCTAACAGATAATTCCCAAATAGTAAGGTGTTATTTAGTGAGAAGAAAGGGTAAAATGTGACTTTTATATTCTATAGAAAGATTCTCATTTCAACTTAAATTGCTTCATAATACCATAGTAAAGCAGCCAAACTAATGAGTGAAGTCAAATTTCGATAAATACACCGAACAAATCAGTTTAAAATTCAATTAAATTCTGAAAAAGCAAAGAATTCTGAAATTAGGAATAGATTGGGAATCAAAGGAATCCATGTCTTATAGATAAAACAGTTTGTAAAAAACCAAATTCTTTATGTTTAAATATCAAAATAATTTACCCAAGGACATAAAGAGTTGTAAAATATACCCCCTAAATAGAGCCAATACATTAGTATGGAATATAAGTGGTAACAATTGGTGAAAACTCCAAAATCTTCACTAAATTCAAAGCCAGGAAAAAATCACCAGTGACCCAAAAAGCATTTCACAGAATTTTGGTACTTCAATATTCAAGACTTTTTGGAAAAAAAAAAAAAAAGATTTTTTAAGAACTTGGTATTAAAGGTAATGCCAGGTAAATCAAACTTCCAAGATGACAGAAACGAACTGTGTATTCAACCAGTAACTTTCAGAGATCCACGAAGCTATGGTTAAATAAACTTTCATATTTTTGTCAAGACCCTGCATAAATGCTACCTGTACCTCCTGAAAGAACCACAAAAAACCTTTGTGAGGCTGTTCAACAAACATTGCACTTGTTCTGGCTCCTCTGGGATCATTCTCAGTATTTACAATCAACTTCAGACTGAACTAGCTCTTGTGGAGAATCTCCTGTGCGTCAGGCAACAAGGGCAGTATCAACATATCCATACCACCCTTCCCATAATTGCACAGCATTTGAATACTGCAGCATTAGAATGAGTTTAAATTGATAGCTATTACTTAGCACATTAAAAAAAAATGAGCCCGGATGACACATATGATTAATTATATGTTATTCCATTCTGATTTTTAAAAGATCCTGTGTGATTTCACACTGTGCTAATTTTTCTAATAGGCAGAAGAAAAGGCAATAATTTTATTGTGACAATATTACATTCCTCCTACCCAGAACCATGATAAAAGAATATCCCACTGAAACACCTCATTCAAAAGGTTGTTTTCCTTTATGATGATAGAAAAGGTATTTGTTTAGTTCTGATGACATTGTAAATGATTCCAATGTTCTGCATGGAGGAGAAAAGAACAATTTTCTATTGTATACATATTAATATGTAACCATATAAGCATAATGTTTGTGCATTAGAAAGAGAGGAAATAATTAACTGCCATCATGTTTACCTTCCTGTCATCAGTAGCACATGTGGGACCTGCACATGGGTGTGCTAAGTTGGTGAAAAGAAATTGGTTTTTCTATTACTTTCAATGTCAAAAACCACAGTTACTTTTGCACCCATCTAATAATATTGAGCACTTGCATCCGCCATCTTTTTTGTTTTTGTTTTTGAAGTCATAGTCTTGCTCTGTCGCCCAGGCTGGAGTGCGGTGGCGCGATCTTGGCTCACTGCAAGCTCCACCTCCTGGGTTCACGCCATTCTCCTGCCTCAGTCTCCCTAGTAGCTGGGACCGCGGGTGCCCGCCACCACGCCCGGCTAATTTTTTTTATTTTTAGTAGAGACGGGAGTTTCACCGTGTTAGCCAGGATGGTCTCGATCTCCTGACCTCGTGATCCGCCTGCCTCGGCCTCCCAAAGTGCTGGGATTACAGGCGGGAGCCACCACGCCCGGCCGCATCCACCATCTTTACTTCACCTAATGGGAAGCATCACACGATGGTGTGCAAACTCCAAGCCGGTGCTGTTTTTTCCTTCTCTTTAAATCTGTTTTTCTGTTCTGACCCTTGTCTAGGCAGGGGAAAGAGGATGCAAGATAAAATATTCCAAAGAAATAGCGAATCCTTGCCTTCCTGACCCTGGGTGTGGAACCACCCCTACAACATTTATTCTCTGAATTTGTTAATTTGTCCGTAAGATTATGGTTAAGAGATCTCAGTCTGAGAAGTCTAATCCTAATTTGGCTGAAGGAAAAATATTGGTAGAGAGGCCTCAGTATGCCCTGGAGTCAAGTCTGTAGGAAGAGCAGATGGGATGTTTTTAAAAATAAAAATAAAAAATAAGGAATGCCTGGGAGAAAAGAGTTTGAGATGACTGTGAGACTAGACTTGATTTTGTCCTAAATGAGGTTTTCGCCTTAGAACATAACCCAGTTGTCCAGGCCTACCACT
Source organism: Pan paniscus (assembly GCF_029289425.2). Lineage (NCBI taxonomy): Eukaryota > Metazoa > Chordata > Mammalia > Primates > Hominidae > Pan > Pan paniscus. Next base: position 29,157,058 of record NC_073255.2, on the reverse strand, counting down.
ATCAAATTCAAAGTATGGGAATCACAAATAATTAAAAAGTAATCAAAATATGCATTACTGTGTCATATCTGCATGTTCTCTACCTCCTATCTGGCATTCTTCATTTGGCAATTGCTGCTTATCCTTCAAACCTCAGCTCAAGCATCAGTCAGCTGCCCTAGGAAGTCTGTCCTACTCCTGCACTCTCCTCAGCCTGGGGTGAGTGACCTTCACTATCCCAGTAAAAGCACGGCCCACTTCTTGTTAAGGAAGGAGATATTGCTACCCCTGAAATAGGAAATACCAATTTTGGACATACTGAACTTTTTTTTTGAGACATGATCTCACTCTGTTGCCCAGGCTGGAGTGTAATGGCACGACCTTGGCTCACTGCAACCTTCACCTCCCGGGTTCAAGTGATTCTCCTGTCTCAGCCTCCCAAGTACCTGGGACTACAGGCACGTGCCACCATAGCCAGGTAATTTTTGTATTTTTAGTGGAGATGGGGTTTCACCATGTTGGCCAGGCTGGTCTCAAACTCCTGATCTCAGATGATCCGCCTGCCTTGGCCTCCTAAAGTGCTGGGATTACAGCTGTGAGCCACCGTGCCCAGCCAACATATTGAATTTGAATGGTCTATAGGATGTCCACATTTTAGCCTTAACCCATGAGACCTCTGGCCTCTGTTCTTTCTCTTTTCCTGTCTCCCTCTGCATGGGAGACAGTTGCTATTCTGACTGATTCATTAGGCCACATTGTCTTAACAGGCAGGGACACAACTGAAAGGTAACGAGCAGTCACAAGTGGCGTTTCTCTTTTTCCATCTGCTGCTAGAAGTGACAGGCTGGCCCTTCTGATCTATGTGGCTATTTGTGTAAGTGAATTTGGGAATCTTCCCCAGAAACCTTACTTTTCCTGTCACTCTTCACTAGGCTGCTGAGATTTGGTTTGGAAACGGGGTGCTCTGGAGGCTTGGGCGGCAGCCAGGCACCCTGACTCAGCTTACCAGGCAGCCCTACATTTGGGCCTCATTGGATGCTTGTTCACCTGGCTCTGTTTCCTAGTTGGCAACTGACTCTTATATGTACAGCTCCCTTGTTAGGAAACTGCAAAGGGAAGCATGATGAGTGGGAAGGTTCTAGCACCTAACTACTTCTTAAACCTCTGACACATCTCTGCACTTCCAGCAATGTACTGTAATTATTTGCCTCCCTCATTAGATAGTAAATTCCCTGAGAAACTAATCTTTGTATCCTCAGTGCTTAGTACAATTGTATCCTCAGTGCTTAGTACCAATACATATTAGGTGATGAAAATATGTTAAGTGAATGAATGAGTTTGGCCATTCTTAGACCTAGTTCATCAATCTAGCCTCTGCTACTCTCTCTCTGTTCCTGTCAAGTAGAGCTCTGAAGGTTCCCTTCACAAGCTGTGCTAATCCACACAGTTTTTAGCCCAGACCCAAAACCTCCTATTCTCAGGTCAATCCACATTCTCTGGTAAGCATTTTTCAACTAGTCGGCCCACACTAATTTCCTTTTCTCAATACTTCTCACACAATTTGTTTAGTACTTCGTTACTCTCTAATTTGTTTTCAGTGTGGTACACCAGAGTTATGCTCTTAACTAGATCATACACAACCTGATCTCCACTTGCATTCACTTCTGGAAGACATTGTCAAGCAGGGCAAAGTTTTCAAGTAAAGAGGAGCTGCTGTCTTGTCCCACTAACTTGAATGAGGTAGGATAAGTCACTTACTTCCTATAGGCCTTTCTGTGAAAATTGAGGGAGTATTCATCTGCTTGAGTATGTCTTGGGTATTGCAGGAATCAAAATAAAAACATGAGACCTGCAAAAAATTATGCACACATTATACCTCATAGATGATGGACTAGAGCTAGGGTGAGAGGAGACCTTAATAAGTGCTGATGGGTTTACTTGATAATGATTATGTTGCTCATAGGGATCTCATTAATGAAGGCTAGATTGTTCTTACTATAACTCTAGTAAGCATTATCATTATTGTTTGCAATGACAGCTGAGTGATCCAGTGCCTTTAAACCTATTCTAAAACCTATTTAAACGTATTTCAAACCTATTCCCATTCTAAACCTGAAAATGTTTGAGAAATATTACTATAGAGAATCTCCTGAAATGCAGTTTTGCAGTTTTTTAAAAGTTTGCTATCTTTTTATTTCTGAAAGCTAATTCTGGTTCATTAGGGATTTAGAATTCAACACAGGAGTCATCAAAAACTTCATTTTTACCCACTTCTTTTCTATTACTTGTAACGTTATCTTAACCTGAATTTTGATTCCCATAAAGGTATACATGGAAATTTAGGCAGGAATAATTATCCCCATCTCATGGATGAGAACCCAGCCATGTAGTGAATTTGAAGGTCAGAGAGCTTGAAAGTCACTGAGTCAGGTTCATGGGGCCCACACGGTGTGAAGGTTAAGTTCTCCTTCTAATAAGATGAGGTGAAGAAGCAGAGGGATCAAGGCCTGGGTTGAGTATAAGTAAAATGTGGTTGTTTAATGCTAAGCTTTCTAGGCATTTAGGTTTGATGAGGTAAGAGATTAAAATTTTTGTTTAAAATTGAATTCCTGGATTCTCTCTGAATGGGTCATATACATTATTCCTGTTTGCTCTTCTCCATGTAATCAAGAGTTCTACAGTCATGCATCAATTATCAATAGGGGTACTTTCTTAGAAATGCATTGTTAGGTGATCTTGTTGTTGGGCAAACATCATAGAATGAATGTACTTACACAAACCTGGATGGTATGGCTTTCTATACTGCTAGGCTATATGATATGGCCTATTGCTCCTAGGTTACAAACCTATACAGCAAGTGACTGTACTGAATACTATAGGCAATTGTGACATAATGGTAAGTATTTGTGTATCTAAACATAGAAAAGGTACAGTAAACATTCAGTATCATAATCTTATGGGACCACTGCTATATGTGTGGGCCATCATTGACCAAAATGTTGTGAAGTGGTATATGACTATATGCGTGGTGATGAGTACTCAGCTTATTTGTGCTGAAAGATGGATTTTTCAGTCAACTTTCTTTGTGTATTACTAATTTTAATAAAGAAAATTCCCAGATATACTAGGTTAATAACTTTGATGTGTAATAAATTATGACTTACTTAACTTTTTAGATTTTAAAAATGCTTTACATATTGGTATTTAGTTCCAAGAATAAAGAAATAAAAATAAAGGAAATTTTAGGGAAATTGTGGAACAATTTTATCTTAGTTTCATTAAAGGAAATTACATTTTGCAGCAACACTGACTCCATTGCCTGAAAAAAAGTTATAATTTTTTATATGCAGAGAATATTGTATATTCTACAAGATTCCCTAGGTCATGATGAATATTGCTATTCATGCATTTTTTTGGTAAAGTTTTAAGATGTCATACAAACATATTTATACATATTTTTTACAGTGTGGTATGAAGTACCAGTATGGAATGAGACTCATTTTCTTTGATTTAGAAATGACATGTAAAAATATAATAACATTCATTCTAAAGTAAGCCCATGCAAGTAGGTACTTGAAGGAGGAAGTTTAATAAATTTCAGCTAAATTAATTAACATGCCCCATGTTGTATGAAAAGATAATCATCCCACTCATTGTATTTCTCACTCAAATTCTAACAGTAGTGACCAAAATAGATGTATAGACCTCAACGGTCTGATATGGTAGCCACTAGAGACTTAATGGCCATTTAAGTTAAAATTCATTAAAATTAAATAAAATTTAAAACTCATCTCTTTATTTGCACTAACTACATTCAGGGGCTCAAAAACCACATGTGGCTAGTGGCTGCCATATTAGACAGAGGGATAAAGGACATTCCACAGAAAGCTCTAGTTAGTCAGGAAGTCCTTCTGCTGACAGCACTGGTTAGGCAAGGGTTCCATGTTAATGGAAGGAAAGCTCAGAAAAATTTCCCAAATTAGCATTCCTTTGATCAATATCTTCAAATGCATCTATAAGTTTTACACACATACACACACACCCACACAGCTGATCTTGGTTATCATGAATAATCATATCTTCATATCTTTCATAGCCGCTGTTTTAATATTAGCGAAACGAACCCTGAATCTGCTAGTTGAGGGAGACTAATGACTAATTGTTAATAATAAGTTTAACGAAAATAATCCTCACTATTGTAATAGATTTTTCATTGAGGAGGATACACTTTTGAATGCATGATACTTTATTTAAACGCACATATATACAATGATGACAAAGGAAAACATTGCAGAATTCAGCACAATGGCTGCATGCATTGGTAGGATGGGTGGATTCTCGTTTTACACGATGAAATATGGGCTGAAAATAGGAAAAGGCCAGAGAGCAAGTCTCAGTTCCCATCACCACATTGCAGGGTCTTCAAGCCTGTAAAACATAAGAAGCAAAGCATGTAAGGAAAGCTGCCCAACTTCCTGAGGTATGAGCAAGGGTGAGACATTTAGATCTGAAGTGAAAGATGACCGGGAACTGTTGAAAAGTTTCCTGTTGGCATTCTAAATAAGAAGCCATGTGGAATATCAGATCGTGAGGCGGAGGCACAATATGCACAGCCCCAGCTGAGCAGCATTCCACGATGTTGACAGGCGTCTTGGGCAAACATCAGAGGGAGCATTTGAAAGGCTCTGTATGTATCAAAGGAGCCGAAGAACACCACAATCTTTTGAAAATCAAAATTACAGAAATCACATGAAGCTGTAACAGGAAAGTTATTGTTCCTCAACTCTAAATATGCTTCCTTTTCCTGCCAGCTTTATTATGTAGTAAGATGCTACTTATTAGACTGTAATAAGACCTTTTTAATAAAATAGCACTCATAGGCAACTTCAAGACTGTCAAGTTTTGTCTCCTTCTAACTGTACATGATGGAGTCTGTCAATCAGGGTGCAATTAATTTTACTTCAAGCACTAACTGTGTGACCTTGGGCCACAAAACAAAGACAAAAACCAAGGTTCTAAGTAGGTCTGTGTTGTTATTTTTCTAACAGTAAGTCGATATAGTCTACCCTAAACTTTTTACTGTGGCAAACATCATATGCATGTCAGTGAAACATGGAAAGACATTTACTGCTTAGTATTAAAGACAACCCTGGCCAGGCATTATGGCTCACAACTGTAATCCTAGCACTTGGGCAGGCTGAGGAGGGAGGATCTCTTGAGGCCGGGAGCTCGAGGCTGCAGTGATCTATGATTGCACCACTGCACTCTGGCCTGAGTGACAGAAGGAGACCTTGTATATGAATAATAATAATAATAATAATAATTTTTTAATTAAAAAAAGATAACCCTTACAAATTTTCTGCCTGTTTCCCTTGCATTTGCTATTTAAGCCTGGGCTGGTTCCTCCAGGGACAGGAGCACTGGAGTTTTATCTCAGTTCAAATCGTTGTTCCCTTTAGAGAAAACAAATCTCACAACTCTATACTAACACCCTTCGTGCTGGCTGGCCATTTTACAAGAGAGCTGAGGGAGGTTAGAAGGGAAGGTGGGTGGCCCAGCGGGTCACCCTGCTGAGTCTCTAGGGAGAACTTGATGGAGAGCCACATCAGTCACACTCACTGAGCAAGTGTTCTAGTGACCTCTTCTGGGGAACTTGGTTCTTGACATTGTAGAACTCTGGGTTTAAGGCAGCCAAGCTGCCACAGACGTGGGTGGACCCTGTGAACTATGATCTTACTGTGGTTAGAGACAGGAAGCAAGGACTGAAGAGTCAGGAGGTTATGAAGATGGAAGAGGACCAGGCTTCTCTTCAGCAGCACTCCTTGTCCAGGAGGCACCAGAAAACCTTAGCTCAATGTTTAACACTTAGACATTGGTGGGCACCTCTTTCCAAGACAGACCCAAACTGCAAGAAAGTCCTGAGACTACAGATAAACTCCTAAGAATACTGTCATTCAACGTGCATTCGTTGAATGTAATAAATCACTATATGACACAAGTTGAACTAAAATATGTCAAAAAGTAATCCAGAGCACCTAATTTACCTACAGCTTCATGTAAAACTGGGAAAGTTGGAGTAAAAACCACGTGGGACATTTCCTAGGACATCTGGACACTCCACATACATAAAATCTACAGATCTTCCCAGCCAGAGATGGACAGTTGGTCATTTCAATTTAGAGTCAGGGACTCACTCTATGCTCCCCTGACTCCAACAATGTTAGAAATTCTATATAATTTCTAAGTTAAAAGTCAATTATTTTTAAAATCGTCAAAGGAGCACCAAATAACCTGGGCTAAAAAATGTTATTCCACAGAAGTTTAGAGATTCGACAGTGAGTACATGAAAAGAGAGGTCTCCTCTGCCTGCTTCTTCATCCTCATTTCTGCCGAAATCTCCCCTAGTCTAGAAGCCTGGTGGTGCCTCCCACCAGGCACCTGTCTCTGACTTCCCTCCCCTGGGCACCTTGAGCTCTGCAACAATGTCCCCATCACAAGCCTTGTCATACCGAGTTCTGGGAACATTTTCTGTGCTTTCTCTCATCAAGAGGTCTGAAATCAGTGTCTCTGGGCTAGATCGTTTTCCATATCTGGAAAAAAAAAAAAAGTCTTTTAAAGCAAGTTTGGAATAGGCGTAAAAACCTTTAGGAAAAAGGAAGATAGTCTCCTATTTGGGATATGAAAACTAAACATTATTGTCAGTTGTTCATCTGTAACAAGCAAGCTAGGTGTAAGAAGCATATATTATCGAAACATTATCATAAATATTATTTCAAATTATTTATATATATATTTAAACTTTGCTCAAATAATAAATAATCTAGGAGGTTATTTAAACTGAACCAAAATTCCTAGTCAAATTCCTGCCTTCTTAAACAACCACAAATAATATGTATAGAGATACATACTTTTATAACTAGGTGACAGGAAATTTGAAAACATGGAAGCATGGTTGTAAATGTTTCCACAATTAGTTAATTGGCTATTGTTCTGATGATACACAGCAGTTTAAATCTTAACAAGGAGACCAGATGATATTTCAAAGACAGTCCTAGAAAAAAAAAATCAGCAGATTGCCGTCCAAGACCCACCTGTGTCTTTGAATCCCAATTTTCTCGTTTGTAAAACAACCCCTGCTTAAATCAGAGTCTTTGTGAACATCCAGTGTGAAACGTGAGTCACAATGCTTTCAAAGTGACAAAGTGATACACGCATGCAAATTACTGCTGTTGAAATGCATCCATTCTTCTGGCTACCAACAGACCCTGGGTCTTATATTTTCCATATTCATTCAAGGTGCCAAATGCTAAAGTCTTTCCTAATGCTGTGATTTTAGCCTCCCTGTAAGTCTAAAGGAATCTAACTGATCCATGGAAATGTTCTTTTTTTTTTTTTTTTTTTTTTCTCCTGTAGCAGGATATGGGTGAGACAATACATACAGGTAAGGTTTCGTTTACCTGTGAGGGTAGTATATGCTCCCCACTCCAGAACACTACAAAAGGGCCAGACAAGTCTATACCAAATTGCATCTTTTGAAGAGGCCATTTTTCCCTTTCTCAGAAAAGGCATTGGACACCATTCGCCACTTTGTTTAGAAATAAATTAGTCTGGTATGGATTGGTTAATAGGTCCAACAACTGAACAAAGCTGACAGAGGGTATATTCTAATTGCCAAGCAAAATTATATCTAATTTTTTTGGAAATATTTTCTATGACTGTTCTTTTGCTGAGACTCAAGGGAAGCAAAAACAAAACAATTCCCTGTCCCACTCCCATCATGTGTGAGATTTCCTCAAAGATTTTCTGGAGTTGCGATATTAGACTACAGGCGCCTGCTTATACTTATTTATTCTGTCCATCCATTGGTTTTACTAATCGTAAAAGTCTAGGGCAACCGTAACTCATTTATCTTCATCATGCTCCAGTGAGTAAAAGAACTGCCAACTTTTTATCCAATTTACCAGTAAAGAACCTAAATCTGAAATAGGAGGATTTGCACAGTCATAATCTTGCATCCAGTACAGCACTGTTCACTCTTCTTCCTTCTTTAATTAATTCTGGATCATCCTTCCCCTCTACAATGCTGTAACTTTCAAAGATTGAGTCCTTAGAGTAAAGATTCTCAAACCTGGCTGCACATTAGAATCACCTGGGGAGTGTTAAAAACACACTCTAAAGCCCAGGCCCCATCCCAGAGGGTCTGATTTAATTGGTCAGGGGTGGATCCCAGCATCAGTGTATTTTAAAAGCTCCCCTGATGATTTTAATGTGCAGCCAGGAAGGAGAAACACTAATCTAAGGCTGAGTTTCTCTGGGACTGGCTATTCTGTGTAATGGGGGCTGTCCTGGGCATGGTAGGATATTTAGCAGCCTCCTTGGCATCTATACACCTAGGTACCAGCAGTGCCCACCTCCAGTTGTGAAAACCAAAAATGTCTCCAGACACTGCCAAATCACACCTGGGGAGCATAAAATCACCCCCAGTTGAGAACCACTGATTTAGGGGGCTATATAAATAAATCGTAGGAGACCCACACTCTAGAATAAGTAATGCAGCTTCCAGAAGCAATGAGCCAGGGGTATATATACAGCAAAAGGAATATAAGCACAAATTGAGTGCAGGGGGAATGCTGGTGGCGGGGGATGGGGGGGGAAGAAAGATAATGATATCAGATTATATCTATACTAAATTAAAGCACATCCACAAATGACCCTGTAATTTTCAGAAACACACATAGGAGTGGGTGTCTGTGGTGGGAAGGAGAAGATGGATGTACATTAAGAGCCTCGGCTGGTTTCTAAGAAGGAGTTTATACAAAGATGAGACAGGAAACTCTGCCTCAGAGACCAGCTCATTCCCATCTAAGCTGAATCTCTTGCCATGAAACCCAAGTCCCTTTCCTTTATGTTTTTTTCTCATCAAACATGTTGGAGATAACACTGCCTGTTGATGGTGGTGACAACATCCAAAGAAACTCAAAGGAGGGCTCCAATTCCATAATTCCTATAAAAATAGCTTCCATGAAATGTCATTAGCTTCATGATTTGTGAAATGAAGATAATTATACTCCTTTCAAAGCTTTGAGGTAACGACTGAATGAGAGAATGCCTAGGAAAACATTTTAAAATGCTAGAGCTTTGTAAAATGGTAAAGCTTTATGGCAATCATCTTCGGAAAAATGAGTTCTACTGTGTATTATGCTATAGCTAAATAACTAACAAAGGTTTTTCTAGAAAAAAACAGTTAATATCTTTTTGTTTGTACAAGTTCTCTTTGATCTGCATGACGGCATAACATAGCAGGAATTTGAATCAATTAACTTTCTGGGAAGTATGGAATATAAAATATTATTGCTTTTTGCTAATTAAAATGATCAGATTTCAAGGGATCACAAACAACTACTATTTAATTCTGGCATTTTCATGTTTTTCAGATTCTATATAAATTGGGGCTTTTTCAAAAGTTTTTTAGGATGTTAAATACCTTTTTGATGAAACAGGAAAAAGCAAACTATTTTAAAAGTATAAATCTTCCCCCCTTTTGGATCCTTTCCAACTACTCCCTGACTTGTAAACAGTAAAAATATGGACTAAATAAATAAATATATAAACCCCACAATACTTTAAACATATAATTTAAACATGTTAACTAACATTAATGCTTCTAAAGGGCTTATCCTTTAGATACGGTCAAATGACTAAAATCATTTAATCTCAGTAATTAAAATAAGATATTAAATGATTTAGAACTAAGATCAACCAATTTTGAAAACAAAATTTAAATCCTATGTAATTTGTAAAATAGTTTGGATTTGATTTTTCCCTTAATTGTCAATGTTGAGAGTGAAAATATGGCATTTCATTTTGACTTTCTGAATGTTCAGAATAAAGTTTACAATTTCTCAGATTCCATGTAATCCCTGAATTCATCCTAAAGTTACTGGACCAACGTAAGTTTCTTCTTAATGAAATACCAAGTGGGCACTTTCTTTTCAGAATTCACCAGCTATAAAATAGGGAGACCTCTGCATTTTAGATAAACTGTTTTCAGGCTAAATCTCTAATTATTGGGACTAGGATTTTCAAATATGGGAGTGAGACTGAAAAAAAAACACAGTACAGAAGAAAAAAAATAGCTCTATTTGTCTTTTTCTAAATACTGTCATTCAATTAGCCCTGGGCAGGCTGGAAAGTCTGACAATGTCTGTGGCAACCCTGCAGTTTACTCCTTGGTTTGGTTTTCTTTGGTGGTCGTTCTGTTTCTCCTAGACACCTTGCTAGCGTTTCCCCCTACAGCATTTCTCTGGCGCATTCTTGCCCCTTTCACTGGGTATTTTCGAGATTTCTGGACAGGGCCCCACTGCCGTAAGAACCACAACAAACCATAAGAGGTGAGTGAGAGGAGATTGCCAGCCTACCAGCCTGGGGAACCTGAATCTGGGGATCACGACTCTGTGACTGTAGTTGCACAAAATAGAAGGTACCCATTTTGTGTAGAGTGTGCCCTGTACAAACATTTACCTAGAGCTGACTAAGTGCCTGTTACTGTCCTGCCCTGGGATAGAGCGAAGGAAAAGAAACAATCCCTTTCCCTAACATCCCCAGGATCTCCTGGTGTGCAGGCACTGGCGCTCCCGGAATCGGTCCCGCGGTCCCACCCACCTCTGCCTGGTGATGAGGTTGATGTAGTGTCGCAGCGCCGAGTAGTATCTGGCCATGTCCTCCGCTGGTGCGTCCTCGCCCGGGTTGTCCGGCTTGGAGGGGTACGCCTCGGCCAGCGCACCCAGGCACACGAGCAGGGACAGGGCGAGGGTCAGTCCGGACAGCCGCAGTCGCTTGTTACCTAGCATCTGCAGGCACAGAAGGCTCAACGGACGGGCTTGGGGATTCAGAGCACCCACGCGCAGCACCTCCCTCCTCTGCCCCCCGCGCTCCTCCTCCTGCTACCACCCGCGACCCCCAATCCCCTCTCGTCCCAGTCCCGCAGAGAGAACCCAGGAGTGGCTAGCACCACCTTGCGGGCTCCGGGCACCGTCTGGCCGGGACCTGCCCCTCTGCTCCACCTGAAAACTTCGCGCAACTTCGTTCCAAGTCTCAGGGACCAAGAAGCGCGCGGCGAGAGTGCAAGGTGGGGGCCCCGCCAGTTTAGCATTCAAAACCGAATTGGAAGTTCTTCCTGCTGGGTCACTTTTCTCCCTTCTTGCCCAAACTCTTGTCTGGGAAGAAAAGTTTCTTCTCTGTTACTTTTGGTCTGCCTAGCTTCAGGGGATCAACGCTGACAGCAGAGATCACCTCGGGGTGACGACTGCGGTGGGGAAGGGGAAAGAGATTTTCTCCCTGGGCCAGAATTGCTCCAAAGAGATTTGGAGACCAAGAATCCAGGGAGGTGGCAGGGCGCGGGGCTCTAGAGCTCCAGGGATTCCTCACTCGATGGCGCTGCCGGGGAAACCTTCCTACCGCGCACCGCTTTCTGGGCCTCAAGGCGGCGACCCGCAGGGAGACCGCCAGCTGCCTTGGGATAGCGGTCCCGGGTTCTCCCTCCATATCTGCTAAAAGGTAACTCAGAAGAACCGCCCAGCGGGAAGGGCCCGGGAGAAGGGCCGTGGACAATCAGAGGGGAGCAGAGGAACAAGTGGAATTTAGCCGCCAAGAGGGCTGGTCCGCGTCGGGGCGCGGAGCCGGCATAGTCCGCTGGGGAGTGGAGCGCGATCATCCCAGGGCCCCAGGGCTCCACAGAGCGGGAGGCTGCGTCTCTAGCAAGTTCGCGGGCGCCCCGTTCGCTCCCACCCCTAGACAAACGGGTCGTAGCACTCACGGTGGCTGGCGCGCGGGCGTGGCTGGGCGGCAAGTACTATGCTGTCGGGCGAGCGTCTCCGAGGGGTGAGAGCCAGCGGATGGGGTGCAGAGAGCGGGTCGCGACAGGGCTTTTATGGAGCTTCCTCGCCGCGGCAGGAGGGGCCTCGGGCAGTCACGCTTGGGTGACTCCCACCCGCCACTTCCCGCCCCTGAGTGGCGGGGGGAGGGGGCTGGAACCGCAGCCGCATGAGTGTCGACTTAGGGAGCCACCCACACCCCAACCCTCCCGCCCCAGGCACTGCCTGAAGAAGCGGGGCCTGGGACCGCGTGAGCGAGGCAGCGCACTCCGAGCGCGCTGGACAACACCAAAGCCCAAGTATCTGCCCTCGGGCAGTGCCCGATCCCTGCTTTCCTTCTTTCCTTCACGCCCCGTCTAGTCCTGCCAGAGATAGGAGCAGCCCAGACGATTCTTGTCTCCTGCCAACAGGACTACCAACCCACTGGGTGCCGGAGTAGGAAGCACCTGAATCCTCTTTGTGGTGGGGCATCTCCAGGACTAGCGCGGCATCCTCGCCGGGCACAACTGCGCGCTGTTGGAGTGAGGCAACTGGGCGCACAGATTTTTCCTGTACTTAGAACAAGTCGGAGGCAGCTGCCGGAAGTCTCCGGCTAGAGGGTCCCAAAGCTGCGCTCCCCACCCCACCCTCGCCCGTGGTTTCAGGGGCTTCTGCCCCTTCTTTCAGCTGGTTTTTCTAGATCAGCCTTCCTCAAGTACTCGCTCAGACGCAGTGAGCCAGTCTCGGTCGAGACATGAGTGTGGCGACTCAAAATTCCCCAGAGGGGGAACACGGTAAACCTATTACCCCAGTTTGCTGAAAAAGAGCCACGCTTCCAGCTTCTAGAGACTCTTTTAAGCTCAATTTTAAAAATACATATTTTTTTTTTGCTCCAAAGTGACGGTAGTTAAATGAGCAACAGTTTCTGTCTTATTTACTGACCCTTGTATAGTCCTATGAACGTTCAATTAACGTTGAGAATGTGGGTTCTGATTAAGATGAAACATGTTAAAAACGATGAACATTAATTTGCTCATCGCATTAAACCTGTTGAATGAATATGCAAGATACAGAAACTATTATTACAGGATCAAGATTTTATGCAGTGGACTGAGATCTGAAAGTTCCGTGAATGAATGCTCCTGTATCTTTCTAAATAAAATGGCATTTTATTTCTAAATGAAATAAAAGTCTGAATCTTTCTAAATAAAAAGGCATATTGGGAAATTAAAGCTTTAAGTTCCATGTTATTTTAATGCTAAAAGGACGAGTGATTCTGTTAAACTGACACTTAGTTTTTGTGCTGTTCCAACAGCATTGAATTAAATATCAAAAACTGTGAAGCAAACAATCCTTTGCATGTATGTGTTTGTGGGATCAAACTATAATTTTGGAGACCAACATCCCTTTCACTTGGCAACTGCTTCTCTTTCTGTATTACACAAACATATGCTGAGGACACAAAAATCAGGGCTTTCAGAGTTGCTCAGGGGTGCTTACAAGACACAGCCTTCGGTAAAAGTGCAAAACATCTTCTAACTTAGAGCTCTTCCTAGATAAAGGGAAAGTTACAGTCCACTTTTCAATAAAATAATCTTATTTTAGAGTGTATCACAGATTCATATCAATTAAAATCTGAACTTAAAATGTATCACTGAATTTGGGAAAAATTACTTCTAGGAAGGCCCACACCACTATTGAGAGAAGGAGGCTTGATTAATTTAGCTTAAGATAATGTCATTGATTCTCAAGAATAAGAACTTATTCTGAGGGTTAAGGATTCAGAGAATAAAAAATAGGGGGTGATATGCCCTACATGTGTTTACATCCTTATCTCCTTTCTCTCCAGTCCAAGCCACATCCCCTGGCCAAAATACAAACAAAACCAACAGTTGGCAACTCAACCCTGCATCTTCTCCTAGCTGCTGAGACATTTCTCTCCTTTGTTTCAAAGTCAAGTTGTTTATTTCTAACAGCTTTGTTAAGATAACATTGAGATACTACTGAGCTTGTTGAGATTCAAAAGGAGGTGAATCAGTGGAGACTAGAGAAGGTAATGATGGAGAGAAGTCAAATAACTGGTAAAGGTCCATGTGGTTTGCAATTAGGAGGTCTTACTGATAGCAGGTTCATAGCTTGATTCAGATAGAACCTGGACCACATGAAACCCAGTGGTTTCATGACTAAACCTAAGGTAAAGAAGCAGAAGCAATGAATAGATACTGCTGAATATATACAAAGCTACAAATGTGTAAAATATTCAATTGGATATATTCTTACACATATGCATATGTGTTATATGCTCAGGAAGCCATCACTGAAACCAAGAAAATGAAGATTATACATCACTTCCCCAAATTTCCACATGTACCTTTGTAATTCCTTCCTTTTGCCTCTTCCTCACCCCCTCCTCCATTGATCTGCTATCACTAGAGATTTGTTTGCATTTTCTAGAATTGCACATAAATATAGTTCCACAGTAGGTACTCTTTGTGTGACTTCTTTCACTTAGCATCATTATTTTTGAATCCACTCACATTGTTAAATGTAGCAATAGTTTATTCTTTTTTATCGCTGGGCAGTATTCATTATATGATATACTTCAAAATTTTTAATCAATTCTACTGCTCATGAATTTTTGGTTATTTTCACTTGAAACTTTTACGAATAAAGCTGCCTTGACATTCATATACAAGTCTTTGTATGGACATAAGCCTTTAATTCTCTTGGAAAATACTTAAAACCACAATGGCTGAGTCAGATGGTGAGTGTATATTGGCCCACAGTTTGTTGGTGATCTGTTTTTGCTTCTGTTTTGCTCATTTTTTCCTTTATATTTTATTTTGGATAGTCTCTATTGCTATGTCTGTGAGTTCACTAATGTTTTCTTCTGTAATATCTGATTACTGCCAATCCTATCCAGTGTATTTTGCACCTTATACCTGGTAGCTTTCATCTCTAGAGTTTCAACTTGAATCTTTTTTTTTAAGTTACAGGACAATATAAAGCAATGAATCTTTTTTATATCTTCCGTATCTAAACGTGTCCACTCTTATCTCTAGCTTCTTGAATATACATTAATAATAACTTTTGTACTACTAACATCTGTGTGATTTTTGTATACTTTGGGTTGATTGATTTTTCTCCACATTATGGCTTATATTTTTCTTCTTCTTTGTATGCCTGATAATTTTTGATAGGATGTCAGATATTGTGGATTTTACCTTGTTATTTGTTTTTTTATATTTCTATGACTGTTCTTGAGCTTGTTCTGAGACAATTAAAAATTTAAAGACAGTTTTATCCATTCAGGTCTTGGATGTGAGTTTTGTTAGGTGGGACCGGAGCTGGTTTTAGACTAGGTTTACTCTTTCCACACTTTGAGGCAAAATTCCTTCTTTTTACTTTAACTGGTAACTGACTTCCCCCCAACATGCACACCTCAAATTGCACAGCTCTCCCCTCTGGCTGTTCGGATAGACACTATTCCCAGCCCTTGGTCAGCATCAGACACAGTTTACCCTTATCTTTTTGTGTGGTTCTTTTCCTGGTCTCAGGTGGTTTGTTCTTGTGTATAATCTGATCAATAATCAACTAAATCCTCAAGGGGGACACCCTTCAGAGTTTCAGAGTATTCTTTCTTTTACGTGATACTCTTCCTGTGGACACTAGCTGCCCTGGCTCCCTACACTTCCAGCCCCAGCTCCTTGGCCAGGATGATTCAATTCCTTCCTTCTGCACTGTAGCCTGGATGACTCCTTCAGGCAGTGTATTCTCATGCTGCTATGAAGAAATATCCAAGACTGGGTAATTTATAAAGGAAAGAGGTTTAATTGACTCACAGTTCTGTATGGCTGGAGAGCCCTCAGGAAACTTGCAATTATGGTGGAAGGGGAAGCAAACACGTCCTTCTTCATATTGCAGCTGGAGAGAGAAGTGGCGAGCAAAGGGGAAAAAACCTCTTATAAAACCATCAGATCTTGTGAGAATTCACTCACTATCATGAGAACAGCAGCATGTAGGTAACTGCCCCCATGATTCAATTATCTCACACCAGGTCCCTCCCACAACACGTGGGGATTAAGGAAACTACAATTCAAGATGGGATTTGGGTGAGGACACAGCCAAACCATATCAGGCAGTGATCTGGGACCATTGTATGGCTCTTGTCATTTGTTTTCTATCTCTAAGATACTACTGTCCTTTACTGATGTCCAATGTTTTAAGTGTTGTTTCATCTATTTTTGTCTAGTGTTTTAGTTGTTTCAGCAGGGAGGGTAAATCCAGTTCCTGTTTCTTCATCTTGGCCAGAAGAGCAAGTCTTGTAGCAAGGCTTCTTTAAAAATATGTTTCTATTCATTGTCTCTGGTTCTTCACCATAGGTGTAGTCATGAAACCACTGTGATCTAGGTTCTATCTGAATCAAGTTATAAACCTGCTATCAGTAAGACCTTCTAATTGCAAACCACATGGATCTTTATCAGATATTTGACATCTCTTAACCATTACTTTCTCTTGTCTCTCTGATTCACCTCCTTTTTCTCTGAATGTACCACCATCTCCTTTGCTGACTCACCCTTCTGTACCCATAGTCTTAGCCTTAACCTTTCTACTCCACACATAAGCTCATCTACTCCTACAGCTTATGATCCTGAAATCTCTCCCTTCAGCTCAGATTTCATACCTGGAAACCAGGGCGATATGTCTAGCTCAGAAAAACTCCATCAAGGGCCTCAAATTTAGATTATCAAAGTGGAGCTTCCAGTAACATGAATGTCTAATTAAATATCATATGAAGTGTAAAATGTTTTCAAAATTCTTCCATTGAACTATAAGGCCCCACATATTTTGGACCCTACATACCTCCTAGGCTCATCTAACATAATTTTTTTCTTCACTCCCTGTATTTCTGTCCATTGGCCTCCTTTCTGCTCCTTAAATATGCCAATCAGCTTTCCTATTTGGGCCTTCATTGTGCTGTGTCTGCTCTCTGAGATATTCTCTCTCCCTACTCTTTACCTGGCCAACACCTACACAACCTTCTGGGTTTACCTTGAAATATTTTCCGAGTGTTCTTTAGGTCCGTTCCAAGAGGCCAAATAGGAACAGCTCTGGTCTGCACCTCCCAGCTGATTGACGCAGAAGACGGGTGATTTCTGCATTTCCAACTGAGGTACCTGGTTCATCTCACTGGGACTGGTCGGACAAAGAGTGCAGCCCACGGAGGGCAAGTCAAAGCAGGGGTGGGCATCGCCTCACCCAGGAAGTGCAAGGAGTCGGGGGATTTCCCTTTCCTAGCCAAGGGAAGCCATGACTGACTGTACCGGGAAAATTGGGACACTGCCACCTAAATACTGTGCTGTTCCAACGGTTTTAGCAAACGGCACACCAGGAGATTATATCCCACACCTGGCTCAGCAGGTCCCATGCCCACAGAGCTTTGCTCACTGCTAGCACAGCAGTCTGATATCGAACTGCAAGGCAGCAAGCCTGGCTGGGGGAGGGGCATCTGCCATTGCTGAGGCTTGAGTAGGTAAACAAAGCTGCCAGGAAGTTCGAACTGGGCGGAGCCCACCACAGCCCAGTGAAGCCCGCCTGCCTCTGTAGACTCCACCTCTGGGGGCAGGGCATAGCTGAACAAAAGGCAGCAGAAAGTTCTGCAGACTTAAACGTCCCTGTCTGATAGCTCAGGAGAGAGCAGTGGTTCTCCCAGCATGGTTTTTGAGCTCTGAGAATGGACAGACTGCCTCCTCAAGGGGGTCCCTGACCCCTGTGTAGCCTAACTTGGAGATACCTCCCAGTAGGGGCCAACTGACAACTCATACAGCCGGGTCCCCCTCTGAGACGAAGCTTCCAGAGGAAGGATCAGGCAGCAATATTTGCTGTTCTGCAGCCTCTGCTGGTGATACCCAGGCAAACAGGGTCTGGAGTGGACTGCCAGCAAACTGCAACAGACCTGCAGCTGAGAGACCTGAGTGTTCGAAGGAAAACTAACAAACAGAAAGGAATAACATCAACATCAACAAAAAGGACATCCACACCAAAACCCCATCTGTAGGTCACCACCATCACAGACCAAAGGTAGATAAAACCACAAAGATCAGGAGAAACTAGAGCAGAAAAGCTAAAAACTCTAAAAACCAGTGCGCCCCTTCTCCTCCAAAGTATTTCAGCTCTTCACCAGCAATGGAACAAAGCTGGACAGAGAATGACTTTGACAAGGTGACAGAAGTAGCCTTCAGAAAGTCAGTAATAACAAACTTCTCTGAGCTAAAGGAGGATGTTCGAACCCATTGCAAGGAAGCTAAAAACCTTGAAAACAGATTAGATGAATGGCTAACTAAAATAAACAGTGCAGGGAAGACCTTAAATGACCTGATGAAGCTGAAAACCATGGCAAGAGAACTACGTGATGCATGTACAAGCTTCAGTAGCTGATTTGATCAAGTGGAAGAAAGTGTATCAGTGATTGAAGATCAAATTAATGAAATGAAGCAAGAAGAGAAGTTTAGAGAAAACAGAATAAAAAGAAATGAACAAAGCCTCTAAGAAATATGGGACTATGTCAAAAGACCAAATCTACATTTGATTGGTGTACCTGAAAGTGATGGGGAGAATGGAACCAAGCTGGAAAACACTCTTCAGGATATTATCCAGGAGAACTTCCCCAACCTAGCAAGGCAGGCCAACATTCAAATTCAGGAAATACAGAGAACACCACAAAGATATTCCTCGAGAAGAGCAATCCCAACACACATAATTGTCAGATTCACCAAGGTTGAAATGAAGGAAAAAATGTTAAGGGCAGCCAGAGAGAAAGATTGGGTTACCCACAAAGGGAAGCCCATCAGACTAACAGCGGATCTCTCGGCAGAAACTCTACAAGCCAGAAGAGAGTGGGGGCCAATATTCAACATTCTTAAAGAAAAGAATTTTCAACCCAGAATTTCATATCCAGCCAAACTAAGCTTCGTAAGTGAAGGAGAAATAAAATCCTTTACAGACAAGCAAATGCTAAGAGATTTTGTCACCAGCAGGCCTGCCTTACAAGAGCTCCTGAAGGAAGCACTAAACATGGAAAGGAACTACCGGTACTGACCACTGCAAAGACATGACAGATTGTAAAGACCATTGATGCTAGGAAGAAACTGCATCAACTAACAGGCAAAATAACCAGCTAACATCATAATGACAGGATCTAATTCACACATAACAATATTAACCTTAAATGTAAATGGGCTAAATGCCCCAATTAAATACACAGACTGCTAAATTGGAAAAAGAGTCAAGACCCATCAGTGTGCTGTATTCAGGAGACCCATCCCACATGCAGAGACACATATAGGCTCAAAATAAAGGAGCAAGCAAATGGAAAGCAAAAAAAAGCAGGGGTTGCAATCCTAGTCTCTGATAAAACAGACTTTAAACCAACAAAGATCAAAAGATGCAAAGAAGGGCATTACATAACGGTAAAGGGATCAATTCAACAAGAAGAGCTAACTATCCTAAATATATATGCACCCAATACATAAGAACCCAGATTCACAAAGCCAGTCCTTAGAGACCTACAAAGAGACTTAAACTCCCACACAATAATAATGGGAGACTTTAACACCCCACTGTCAATATTAGATCAATGAGACAGAAGGTTAACAAGGATATCCAGGACTTGAACTCAGCTCTGCACCAAGCAGACCTAATAGACATCTACAGAACTCTCCACCCCAAATCAACAGAATATACATTATTCTCAGCACCACATCACACTTATTCCAAAATTGACCACATAGTTGGAAGTAAAGCACTCCTCAGCAAATGTAAAAGAACAGAAATTACAACAAACTGTCTCTCAGACCACAGTGCAATCAAATTTGAACTCAGGATTAAGAAACTCACTCAAAAGCACACAACTACATGGAAACTAAACAACCTGCTCCTGAATGACTACTGGGTAAATAATGAAATGAAGGCAGAAATAAAGATGTTCTTTGAAACCAATGAGAACAAAGACAAAATGTACCAGAATCTCTGGGACACATTTAAAGCAGTGTGTAGAGGGAAATTCATAGCACTAAATGCCCACAAGAGAAAGCAGGGAAGATCTAAAATCGACATCCTAACATCACAATTAAAAGAACTAGAGAAGCAAGAGCAAACAAATTCAAATGCTAGCAGAAGGCAAGAAATAACTAAGATCAGAGCAGAACTGAAGGAGATAAAGATACAAGAAACTCTTCAAAAAATCAGTGAATCCAGCAGTTGGTTTTTTGAAAAGATCAGCAAAATTGATAGACTGCTAGCAAGATTAATAAAGAAGAAAAAAGAGAAGAATCAAATAGACACAATAAAAATTGATAAAGGGGATATCACCACTGATCCCACAGAAATACAAACTACCATCAGAGAATACTATAAACACCTCTATGCAAATAAACTAGAAAATCTAGAAGAAATGGATAAATTCCTGGACACATACACCCTCCCAAGGCTACACCAGGAAGAAATCAAATCCCTGAATAGACCAATAACAAGTTCTGAAATGGAGGTAGTAATTAATAGCTTACCAATCAAAAAAAAAAGCCCAGGACCAGATGGATCCACAGTCAAATTCTACCAGAGGTACAAAGAGGAGCTGGTACCATTCCTTCTGAAACTATTCCAATCAATAGAAAAAGAGGGACTCCTCCCTAACTCATTTTATGGGGCCAGCATCATCCTGATACCAAAGCCTGGCAGAGACACAACAAAAAAAAGAGAATTTTAGACCAGTATCCCTGATGAACATCAGTGAGAAAATCCTCAATAGAATACTGGCAAACCAAATCCAGCAGCACATCAAAAAGCTTATCCACTATGATCAAGCGTGCTTCATCCCTGGGATGCAAGGCTGGTTCAACATACGCAAATCAATAAACATTATCCATCACATAAACAGAACCAATGACAAAAACCACATGATTATCTCAATAGATGCAGAAAAGGCCTTTGACAAAATTCAACAGCCCTTCATGCTAAAAACTCTCAATAAACTAGGTATTGATGGAACGTATCTCAGAATAATAAGAGCTACTTATGACAAACCCACAGCCAGTATCATACTGAATGGGTAAAAACTGGAAGCATTCCCTTTGAAAACTGGCACAAGACAGGGATGCCCTCTCTCACCTCTTCTATTCAACATAGTGTTGGAAGTTCTGGCCAGGGCAATCAGGCAAGAGAAAGAAATAAAGGGTATTCAATTAGGAAAAGAGGAAGTCAAATTGTCCCTGTTTGCAGATGACATGATTGTATATTTAGAAAACCCATTGTCTCAGCCCAAAATCTCCTTAAGCTGCTAAGCAACTTCAGCAAAGTCTTGGGATACAAAATCAATGTGCAAAAATCACAAGCATTCTTATACACCAATAACAGACAAACAGAAAGCCAAATCATGAGTAAACTCCCATTCACAATTGCTACAAAGAGAATAAAATACCTAGGAATCCAACTTACAAGAGATGGGAAGGATCTCTTCAAGGAGAACTACAAACCACTGCTCAACGAAATAAAAGAGGACACAACCAAA
This sequence comes from Pan paniscus, assembly GCF_029289425.2. Classification (NCBI taxonomy): domain Eukaryota; kingdom Metazoa; phylum Chordata; class Mammalia; order Primates; family Hominidae; genus Pan; species Pan paniscus. The sequence goes on along the minus strand of NC_073255.2, from coordinate 29,135,662 downwards.
TGGAAGAACATTCCATGCTCATGGGTAGGAATAATCAATATTGTGAAAATGGCCATACTGCCCAAGATAATTTATAGATTCAATGCCAACCCCACCAAACTACCAATGACTTTCTTCACAGAATTGGGAAAAACCACTTTAAAGTTCATATGGAACCAAAAAAGAGCCCATATTGCCAAAACAATCCTAAGCAAAAAGAACAAAGCTGGAGGCATCACACTACCTGCCTTCAAACTATACAAGGCTACAGTAACCAAAACAGCATGGTACTGGTACCAAAACAGAGAGATAGACCAATGGAACAGAACAGAGGCCTCAGGAATAACACCACACATCTACAACCATCTGATCTTTGACAAACCTGACAAAAACAAGAAATGGGGAAAGGATTCCGTATTTAATAAATGATGCTGGGACAACTGGCTAGCCATATGTAGAAAGCTGAAACTGGATCCCTTCCTTACACCTTATACAAAAATTAATTCAAGATGGATTAAAGACTTAAATGTTAGACCAAAACCCGTAAAAACCCTAGAAGAATAACTAGGCAATACCATTCAGGACATAGGCATGGGCAAAGACTCCATGACTAAAACACCAAAAGCAATGGCAACAAAAGCCAAAATTGACAAATGGGATCTAATTAAACTAAAGAGCTCTTCTCACAGCAAAAGAAACTACCATCAGAGTGAACAGGCAAACAACAGAATGGGAGAAAATTTTTGCAATCTACTCATCTGACAAAGGGCTAATATCCAGAATCTACAAAGAACTTAACAAATTTACAAGAAAAAAATCAAACAACCCCATCAAAAAATGGGCAAAGGATATAAACAGACACTTTTCAAAAGAAGACATTTATGCAGCCAAAAGACACATGAAAAAATGTTCATCATCACTGGTCATCAGAGAAATGCAAATCAAAACCACAATGAGATACCATCTCACACCAGTTAGAATGGCAATCATTAAAAAGTCAGGAAACAACAGGTGCTGGAGAGGATGTGGAGAAATAGAAACACTTTTACACTGTTGGTGGGACTGTAAACTAGTTCAACCATTGTGGAAGACAGTGTGGCAATTCCTCAAGGATCTGGAACTAGAAATACCATTTGACCCAGCCATCCCATTACTGGGTATATACCCAAAGGATTATAAATCATGCTACTATAAAGACACATACACACATATGTTTATTGTGGCACTATTCACAATAGCAGAATTGGAACCAACCCAAATGTCCATCAATGATAGACTGGATAAAGAAAATTTGGCACATATACACCATGGAATACTATACAGCCATAAAAATGATGAGTTCACGTCCTTTGTAGGGACTTGGATGAAGCTGGAAACCATCATTCTGAGCAAACTATTGCAAGGACAGAAAACCAAACACTGCATGTTCTCACTCATAGGTGGGAATTGAACAATGAGAACACTTGGATATGGGGTGGAGAACATTACACACTGGGGCCTGTCGTGGGGTGGGGGTTGGGGAAGGGATAGCATTAGGAGAAATACCTAGTGTAAATGATGAGTTAATGGGTGCAGCAAACCAACATGGCACATGTATATATATGTAACAAACCTGCATGTTGTACACATGTACCCTAGAACTTAAAGTATAATATATAAAAAAAAAAGAAATATCACTTCTCTGTGGAGGATTTTCTTGGTCTTCCAGCCTGGATTAGTTCCCTATTATATGCTCTAACAGGACCTAAATTTCTCATTAGTTACATATACCTACAGTTCAATCTTACATGTATTCTTTAGTTATTGTATTAGTATTTGTTTAATATCTATAAATTTTGTTATGTTAACTTAATAGAAGGGATGATGCATCTCTATTATGATTCCCAGCACTCAATAGATACTATAGTTTGGTTTCTTTGACCCCTCCAATGTCATGTTGAAATTTGATCCCCAATGTTGGAGGTGAGGCCTAATGGGAAGTGTTTGGGTCATAGGGGTAGCACCCTTATGAATGGCTTTATGTTGTCCTTGTAGTAATGGATGAGTTCTTGCTTTATTAGTTCCTGTGAGAGCTGGTTGTTTAAAAGAGCCTACTACCTCCCTCCTCTCTCTCTTGCTTGCTCTCTCGGCACACGATTTCTGCACACACCAGCTCCCCTTCACCTTCTGCCATGAGTAGAAGCAGCCTGAGGCTCTCATCAGAAGCAGGTGCTAGTGCCATGCTTCTTGCACAGCCTGCAGAACCATAAGCCAAACAAACCTCTTTTCTTTATAAATTACCCTGTATTCTTTTATAGCAACACAAATGAATTAAGACAATAGATTTCCAATAAATATGTATTGATCAAAATAAATATCTTTATGCAACTGAAGTTTATAACTGAGTTTTAGAAGGGCCTGATAGAACAGGGATTGGCAAACTGTAACCTATGGGCCACCTCCCTACCACCTGTTTTTGTAAATAACGTTTTGTGAGAATGCAGCCACACCTATTCATTTACATATTGCTTATGGCTGCTTTCTTGCTGCAATGACAAAGTTGAGAAGTTACAACAGACACTGTATGGTTCACAATGTCTAAAGTATTTACTTTCTGGCTCTTTATAGAAAGTATGCAGAACGTTGATTTAGAATTTAAATATTTTACGTAAACTATAGGTAAGTAAACATAATAGACAATTTGAGGGTCCTGAGCGTGCCAAACTACTTCCTGCCCGGGGCTCTTCCTCATTCTATTTTCTCCTGAGCATGCCAAACTACTTCCTGCCCGGGGCTCTTCATCATTCTATTTTCTCTTTCAGCGAACTCCCACTTATCCTTCACATTTACTCTATATGTCATTTCTCCATGATCCCTCAATCTATATTAGGTTCCTCTCCAACTCACCTCATTGTATGATCCCACAATATCTTATAATTTACCTTTAAAGATCCTTTAAAGAACTTTATCTTTAAAGATAGCTCTAACTGTCTATTTAGGTATATAGTCAAAGTGTTATTTTTAGTTTGATGTGTCTAACATTTCATAATTGTAAGCTACCTGAGAGCAAGGATACGTGTTTCGTTTTGCTCACCATTAAAATCCCCATACTTAGAATAACATACTTGTATACTTGGAAGATACTTGGCTCTTGGTAGGTGCTCAATAAAAATGAGTTAAATGATCATGAGACTTGGCGTGTGATTATATATATAACTTGTAGCTGAAGTTTGTTAGGATTTTAGGGGTCCAACAAATAACAACTACCCACCACTCCTGCCGCCACCATGGCACCATGGAAACTGATCAATAGTCAGAAGTCAGACATAGAGATCAATATACGAGGTTTGTCACTAGTAAACTATAGATTGCAAGATGTACCTTTAGCTCTGCTTGCTTTTTAAGAAACAAACTCTAGTTTTTCAACATTTATTTTACTTCTAGCAAGCTACATAAGGCAATTTTGCATGCTGTGTTTCCTTTCTAGAGTTATTTTTAATTTTAATGGTGTCCTTTAACATATGCATGTATTCAAACACTGCTTATTGCTTATCTCACATATCAACATTTTCTTTCAGGTGTTTGTCTCAAAAGAATTTAAAAGAGTAGCCACTCTGTAAAGTTAGAAAGGAGTAATAACATTAATATGCTTCTCTTCTTTAATACCTTTTCTTCCCCCCATGGATCACACGGATGGCGAATAACAAGAAATCAAACAGCATCCTCTTGAGATGGGAACTTTCTTAGTGGAACTGAAATTATGAAAATAGGACAGAGAAATGGCACAATTAGTTTAGATGTTAGAGAAGCAAGGGATGATAAGGACACAATATTTATATTTTCTAGTAACCTAGAAGACCACGTTATCCATTATATAAAAATTAAACTAAATTTAAGAATGAGAAAGGATGATAATCTAATAGTTTAATTTTAAGAAATAATCTGAGGATTATTTTCTCTTAGAGAATTTATGCTATGTACATTTATATTATGTGGTTTTAAAAATTATTTTAAAATTTGTTAATGCATATACATAATTTCTTTTGATTAATTTTTTGAATTATCATTTGAATTTTTTTTTTTTTTTTTTGAGACAGATTCTAGCTCTGTCGCCCAGGCTGGAGTGCAGTGGCACCGTGGCGCGATCTCGGCTCACTGCAAGCTCCGCCTCCTGGGTTCACACCATTCTCCTGCCTCAGCCTCCCGAGTAGCTGGGACTACAGGCGCCTGCCACCATGCCCGGCTAATTTTTTGTATTTTTAGTAGAGGTGGGGTTTCACCATGTTAGCCAGGATGGTCTCGATCTACTGACCTCGTGATCCGCCTGCCTCAGCCTCCCAAAGTGATGGGATTACAGGCGTGAGCCACCGCACCCGGCCGTAATTTTTTTTTAAAGATGCAACTTGAAAGTCTTGCTCCTATCCCTGTCAACATTTATCTCATTTTCCTACCTCCCACTGGGGTAATCATTTTTATTAAGTTTTTGCATATGTTTCCCAACTTTCTTTATGCAAATAAAAGCAAAAATTAATATATGTTCTTATATTTCTCCTCTTCTTATAAACAAATGCAACATGCTATACACACTGCTTGGCATCTTGATTTTATTATTTAATATTCTCTCTTGGACATCTTTCCGTTTTAGAACTAAAAGCCATCTTCAATCTTTATTAAAAACAATTTTTGACAGAAAAAATTTCATTGTATAGATGTATTGTAATTTTTTTTACCAGTCCTCTATAATGTGCACTTTGTTTCCAGTCTTTTGTTATTAAAACGTAACGAAACTAATAACTTTATAAATTTGTCATTTTTTATATGTATATTTGTAGGAAAGTTTCTCAAACGTGGGATTGTGAGGCTGGACACTATGGCTCACACCTGTAATCCCAGGCACTTTGAGAGGCTGAGGCAGGCAGATCACTTGAGCTCATGAGTTCAAGACCAATCTGAGCTAGCGAACATGGCAAAACCCTGCCTCTACTAAAAATACAAAAAAGCTAGCTAGGTGTGGTGGCACGAGCCTGTAGGCTTAGCTAGCTCTGGGGCTGAAGTGGGAGGATCGCTTCAGTCTGAGAGGTTGAGCTTGCAATGAGCCATCTTCACTCCTTTTCACTCCAGGCCAGGTGAGTGGGAAAGAAAAAAAACAAAGTGGGATTGTGGGTTCAACAGACATTTGTAAATCTTATACATAGTTGCCAAATTGCTGTACATAGGGGATTTAAAAAGTCCCACTCTCACTAACAATCTAAAAGATGTCATTTTCCCACAGCCTGAACCACAGTATAGTCACATTTTGGATTCTGATAATGTGACAATTAAAAAAGGGGGAAGGGGAAGAGGTATTTTGAAGTATCTTAGATTACATTTATTTTATTATAAATGAGATTAAGCATCTTTTCATGTATTTACAAGCCATTTTTTACATTTCCTTAAAAATTTTCTATTATGTATAATATTAGATATTATATAAGAATATCTAAAATATTCTTTGACCTTTTTTCTGGGTTGTTGATCTTTTTAAAATCAATTTTATTCATTCTTTTAATAAATATTTTGAGAGCTTACTGTGGCCAGGAACTGTTCCAAGCATTTGGGATATATTTAAAAACAAAATACATACAAGGCTTACAGTTTAAACAGAAAATGAATAATAGACACAATTTTACAAGTAAATGACTTGGTTTGTGAGACAGTGATGAGTGCTATGCAGAAAGTCACAAAGACTTGAAGAAGGTGAAGGAGTGAGCCATGCAAATCACGGGGGCAGAGCATCCGAGACCACATAAAACCTGACATGATGACCCTAAGGAGGGCATGAGCAGAGTGGTAGCAGGGAAGGGGTGAAAAATGGTTGTATTCCAGATATATGTTAAAAATAGAGCAAATAATCTGTGAGAAAGAAGGAAGATAGCCAAGGATGACTGCAGATTTTTTGGCCAGAGTAACTGAAAGTATGGGGTTGCCCCCAGCAGTAACAGGGAGTAGGTTTGGGGTTGGCATTGGGAGCTCAGTTGAAGATATGTCAAGATTTGGATGTCTATTAGACCCTGAGATGTCAGTTGTATGTCCGAATCTGGAGTTAAGGAGCGAGATCAGGCCTTGATAAATAAATTCAGGAGTTGTTTGCCTTTTGATGACATTTAAAGATATGACAGTAGATAAGATGACCAAGGAATTGAGTGGAGAAAGAGGCAAGAAGGTGTCCACATCAAGTCCTGCAGTGAGCTGACATTGAGAGGCCAGAAGGTGAGAAAGGAAGAGCAAAGTAGCCTGAGAATGAGGGACCAGAGAGGTAGAGGAAAACCAAAAGAGTTTGAAATTTGGTATTCTAGATGTCATGTGCAAATGTTTTTTCAGGAAAGAGGAAATGGACTCCTGCATCAACTGCTGAAAAGTAAAGTCAAATTGACCACTGGCTAAAATTGACCACCAGCTTGAGCAATGTGGGAGTCTTGACAAAAAGCAGTTTCAGTAGAGTGGCAGAAGGAAAGACACTAGATAGGATTTAAGAGAGAAAAAGAAGATATTGGAGACAATTCAGGGAGTTTCACTGCAAAGGAAAGTAGTAAAAGGGGCAGTAACTGGTGAGGGAAATGACATCAAGAGAAATGTTTTTTAAGATGGGGAAAAAGGGAGCATGTTGGTCTGCTGGATGGAATGATCAGGAAGAAAGAAAAAGTGGCACTGAAGGAGAGAGTTTCTAGAAGATTTTATATATTTGAGAGTTTCTTCTTTTGTGAAATGAGTTGCAAAAATTAATTTGTGGTTTGTCACTCATCTTTTGACTTTGTTTAATGTGTTGTTTTTGCCTTACAGAAGTTTTAAATTTAAAGTTGAATGTATCAATCTTTTCTTGTGTGCTTCTGAATTTTAGCTCTTAGTTTATTTAAAAGGCCTTCCACACGCTACAGCAGAGGTCTGTGAAATAGGGCTAAGGACCAAATCTAGTCTCTCACCTGTTTTTGCAAATAAAGTTTTATTGGAACACAGCCACACTCATTTGTTATGGTTGCTTTTGCACTACAATGGCATAATTGAGTAGTTGTGACTTTAAAATTGTGGTAAATACACACTACATAAAGTTTTCAGTATAACAGTGAATGATGAGAAAATACTATATTTTGGGTGGAACTATGTATAACCACTAAATAGAATAGTAGACAACATTTCTTATTTAATACTATATATTCTAGAGCAGTTTATGTTGTGAGGAAAGATGTTTGGAGAGGGTGGTAGCTCACAAATCTAAAATATTTACAACATTTGACACTTTATGAAAAAGATTTGCCAATCCTTGCTCTATGGTAAAAAGTAAATTTGTTCATATTTTTTCTTGTGCTTTTATTTTATGATTAATTTATTTTTTCTTTCCTTTTGCTTTCTCTTTTTTTACATAAAAACTTAGCTTTTGTCCTGATATAGTGAATAAATTAAAATTTCAAGGTTTTTTCCTCTATATTGACAATTAGTTTTCTCAATGCTGTTTACTGAGAAGTCTATAATTCCCCCGCCCCCTCACCCACGACCGCCAGCTTTGGGATGCCGCCTTTAGCATATACAGTAATAAATTCCTATGTGTGTTGATTTCTGGATTTTCTGTTTTATTCCGTTGGTCTTTCTGCCTATACAGGTATAAGAACCACACTGCTTTAGTAATATGGGTTAATACGTAGTTAAGGCTTGTTCCACATTTGCCATCATTGGTCTCTTTCTTTCTTTCTTTCTTTTTTCAGTGTTTTTGATTTTCTAGTAATTTTTCATTAGGCTGAATATACTTTTAATATTTCATCACCTTCCTTTATGTTACTTTTTTGGTTTATTTTAGTAGTCTTGTGTTTCCTTTGTTTTCTATCCTTTAAGATCTATGATCTTTTTTTTATTTCTTATTTTGGCAATTGGAAAGTATATAATCTGTTTTATTTCCGCTAGTGTTTCTCTTAACAAATTTGAGTAATTTGAACTGAACAGTGGTTGTTATTTTGTCTGCCCACCTAGTCGCTTCTCCTGCCTTCTTTTTTTTTTTTTTTGTGATGGAGTCTCGCTGTGTCACCCAGACTGGAGTGCTTGGCTTGGCCCACTGCAACCTCAGCCTCCTGAGTAGCTGGGATTACAGGCACCCACCACCAAGCCAAGCTAATTTTTGTATTTTAAGTAGAGATGGGGTTTCGCCATGTTGGCCAGGCTGGTCTTGAACTCCTGACCTCAAGTAATCCACTCACCTCAGCCTCCCAAAGCGCTGGGATTAGAGGCGTGGGCCACTGCTCCCGGCCCCTGCCTTCTTCTTTGTTAATAGGTCCCTGATATCTGTATTTCCAGCCAAGGGGCTGAATTATGGTAACTCTCTCACCTTTGCTAATGATTGGTTTACGGTTGAATTTCTGACCTGTTTCTGGCCAATGAAATATTAGGATAAGTCAGCTGGGGGATTCTAAAAAAGGGTTTTCTTTCTGTCAAGGAAGAGGCATGTCCTTTGCCATGATTCCCTCTCTTCCTGCTTTGGAGATGATACTTTGGAGGTGATGCTGAGAGTTGTGGTAGCCATCCTATGGTCATGAGAGCAATATTGAAAGTACACTGTGGCTGGCAGAATGCAAAGACCAAAAGGGCCTAGGTGCCTGACAAAATCAGTGAGATGCCAAGCCAGTCTTGGGACTTACAGCCTTTAGATGTCTCATTAAGTAATAAATGACCATATGGTTTAAGCCACTGGTAGCTGGGTTTTCTGCTACTTGCAGCCAAAAGCATTCCTAATTAACAAGCTACTTCTCATTCTTGACTTTTTTCCTCTATTACTTTTGTTATTTTTTTATTTTCAAGTTATTTATTTTTTAATAAAAGAAATCTCTACTTGGGCCTTACTTTTACCTTTCTATTTATAGTAGATTTTCCTTTGTTTTCTTCCCATGCTATCTGGGCTCTCCTTGACTCCTTATCTCAAAGATAAGGGCTAACTTAGGCCTTCTGTATTCAAGAGTTGTGTTACATTTGCTTTTCTGTTGTCTGAGATGGTGGCAAGGATGAGACTGAGTGAAGTCTGGGAGAAAGTGTGGAACCAGGGCTATGGGTATCACAGTTGGGGGAGTTCGACACTGCTTTTTCTATAAGTTAGTTAAAAATCCTGTACTGAGGTTTACTCTGCAGAGTTGGAGCTATTTCTGATTCTGTGATAAAAGCCTGTGGCTTTCAGGTTGTTCATCAGGTCCTGGGTGAACTCAGAGCCTTTTCTTCTCTCAAAGACAAGCTGCCTTCAGTGATTCTTTTCCCCTCTCCTCTCCCTGCTTGCTTCTCCTGCTCCTTTCTGGGATTTAGGTAGGAAGGTTATGAAAAAAAAATGGATGAATAAAGAGTTCGTCCCTGTTGTCCCTTTTCTGCTTGCATATTGTGTTTTATTTTCCCAGCTAGTGAAACAAACCAATCCCAATTCTTAGTAGTTCTTCCTATCTCTGATAAATGAATATCTACTTTTCTCTCTTGGTATAGAGAGGCAATCACTTAAAGGGATTCTGAATCTTTTCTTTTGAGCTTCTTCTCCAACTACCATTTCTCAATTAGCCTGCTTCCTTCCAAATTAAAGGGTATCAGTGAGCTTTTTCAGTCATTGTTTCTTCAGATTTTTGTCCACTGTACTGCTTCCGGAGGAGTCCAGCATAAGCTACGGTCAATTTCCAGAATCTGCTGTCTGTAGATATTTTTAAACCCTTATAGTATGGTGGTACTTCTTCCTTAATTTGAAAGCTCCTAACATCTTTCCCCCTTTGGCTATTCTTACTTATTTTATGCATTTTGTTAGATTTGGAAGCAGGGAAATTTCTTGATCCTGCATTTTCTTTCACAGAGAATCTGTGAAATTGAAAGAGTTTATTGATAACACTGCTTCTATTGCTATGTATTTTTAGCAGTATCTAGAAGTACATGTACAAGAGAACTGTGGCAATTACAAAGATTATTTGGACCAAAATTACCTCAAAATCTACCTGAAACATCCATATAATTGCAGGAAAAAATATATTTTTTAGATTTGAATATATTCTGATAATAGCTGCAATTCTCTCCTCCACTTTGCATGTGCAGGCACAAACTGAAGATTCTGAAATAGCACCCATCGTGCTGAGATGAGACTGGCTTTGTGTTATTCTGACCAGTTACAGTTTGTCTTCTATTATTATTAGCACGTGTCCCATACTTCTAGTTTTACCAACCCGTACAATAGAAGAATCCTTATTTTACTGAGAATAAAACATTAAAGGTGACTGTGGGAATGACAAGTTCATTTTGCCACATTGAAGGCAGACTTTCTAGGAAGATATTGACTTCCTGTTGTGTAGATGACACAAATGCTGCGGAAAGCAACCTGCACCTCAGGTGACAGCACTGATGAGCCTGTAGGCTTCTCTTCTGGTAAGTTGGATTTGAAGAAGTTTCAGGCTCTGATATGAGGATGTATCGTTTCAATCTTAAAGACTAGTGTGGAGAGTGTGGACTGGATGTCCTTCAAGACCCACTGAAAGGCACTTCTAGACTCCTAGGACTCCAGACACAACCACTTTCCCAACCTCACTTGCTGATAGAATTCAGATATGATTTAGATCAGATCCAGTTGCTTGGGACTTTGATTCAAAATTGAATTATAACACTAATGAAATGTCCCATTTTCTCCATTTATACTATTAAGCATTTTTAAAAAGTTTTTAACAACTCTGAGTTACGAAGGGCATAAGTTATATAAGGAGAGAAACAGGCTGTGGGCATCCTCTTCCTAGCCCAAACTGAGGCAGAGGCAGTGTGGCCTGGAGCAGGTGGCCCTGGTGGAAGGTTCCAGATTCTGCAACTTCCTGACTGCGGCAGGAGCGGCAGTGTTCTTGGCAGCCTGGTTCTGCGATGAGGTTTCCGGAGTTGTTTCTGGAAGCTCAACCTAGAGCCTGCGTCTTTGCCACCCACCCCTACAGACTCTACCCTTTAATAAGTCTCTTTCTGCTTCAAGTAACTAGAATAGATTCCGAGGCCTGAAACTAAGATCTCCGAGCAACAGCAGGACCATGGGAGAAACACTGTTAGATTGGTTCTCTTGAGTCTCAGAGATGGAAAACACAGGCCTCTGTAAGGCATTACGCCTCATCCAACTGCTTTCAGGGGCCCATTTTAACTGCTGGAGCGAGGAAAATGGTCCTATGGAGATCTAGGGCATGATTCTCAGAGATGTGTGCTGTTGGAAGGACAGCTGGCATCTGGAAGCATGAAGGAGCGTGCAGAGTCCAAGAACTCCCACTGAATCTTCCTTCTCCAAGGCTGCTCACTTCACAGCAAGAGTGTCACGACAGTTAGGATGGCTTGGCGGCAAGTAATGGAAAACTCTCTCCCCAAATAAGAAGCCCAAAGATAGGGCATCTCTGTTATAAGTTAATTCAGCTGTTCAATTATGTCATCAAGGCAGAGGTTCTCTCCACCGTTCTGCTCTGTCATCAAGACATGATGGCTTTGACTTGGAGATTAGCTCCCTGAGGGGTTGTTAAATGTTTGTCCCCAGCTTTGGTTTCATTCATATACACCAACATCCATTTGAAGAAAGGTTTGCATTTTTTATTGATATATAATACAATAATACAATATTACATACTTAGGGGGTATGTGTGATATTCTGATACCTGTATATGATGAACAGTGGTAAAATCTGAGTACTTCAGATATCCATCACCTCAAATATGTATCTTTTCCCTGTGTTGGAAACATTACAAAGCTTCTCCTCTAGCCATTTTGATGTATACAATAAATTATTAACTATAGTTTCCCTCCCTACTATTGAATACTAGACCTAACTCCTTCTAACTGTATTTTTGTACCAAAATGTGCATTTTTCTGTGTGATTTTTTTCTTTTCTTTTTTTTTTTTTTTAACAAATGCTAGAACTTTGTGTGGATGCTCTTAGCGTCCACTTCCTCCTGCCTTCCTGGTTTTGAGCTTCTGCCTAACCCGTTCTCTAGCAATGGGAATGGGAGCTCAGGAGTTGAATTCAATCAGTCAGAATTTACCCTGGATTGCAAGATGGATTCGCTTTTCCCTGAGAGTAAACCCAAATAAAAAAATTTGCTGTGACAGCAAAGAAGAATGGGAGGATGGCTGTTAGGCAACCAACAGGGTCACTTCCCAGGGTGTAGTTTGTGTGGGTTTCGTTTTGTGTTTTAAACTTAATATTTTTTCCTTTTTTTTTTTTAGTGAAAAAGCAGCATGCTCAATAGAAACAAAGTAACCAGTACAAAAGTCTTACAGTAAAAAAAAAAAAAAGACTCTCTACCCATCCTTATGCCATAACTTACACAAAAATTATGAAATATCATTAAGAGAAAAATTTAAAATTCTAAGCAAATGAAAGAGAAAATTTTAAGATTCTAAACAAAGGAAGGGAAATAACATATTTATGGATTGAAAGTACTGACATTGAAAAGATTCTACTCAAATTGATTACAGATTCAATACAATCCCAGTTAAGACCCAGCAAAGTTTTTCTAAGAAGTCAACAATTGGTTTCTCACATTTGTGTGAAAATGCAAAGGGCATAATATCCAAGATAACCTTAAGAAGAAAAAAACTGGAGACTCTACATATAGGACATTGTGGCTTATTATAAAGTTCCAGTCATTAAGACAGTGTAGAGTTGATACTAGGAAATATAAAAACATATCCATTCATATCTAATGACTCAATTATGACTTAGTTTCTGTATAGAGGGGGGAAGAATGGTCTTTTAAAATAAATGGTACTGATTCAATTGGATATCTATATAGAAGGTGTAGGTAGTATTTTTCTCCATTTGCTTAGAACTTTTAAATTTTATTTTAACCATATTTTATACTTTTTGTATATACTTTTTTCCAGATTAATAAAATTCTTTTCTATTTCTAATTTGCTAAGACATTTTATCACAAATAGATTTTGAGATCCTTTTGTAGTTTGTAAGTGTGATGATTGGGTTTTTTCACACTCATGTGTGAGATATGCCTTCCTTAAAGTTTGTTACACCATCAGCACATTACCCATCTGACAAGAAAAAAAATAGATTTTGACTCTCATCAAATACTTTTTTGCATCTATTGACATAATCATGTGGTTTTTCTATTTCACTTTGTTAATGTGTCTGATTATGTTGATTCGTTCTCAAATTTTAACACTCTCGCATTCCTGGACTAAAAGTCACTTAGTCACGATGTAGTAACCATTTTATATATCACAGGATTTAATTTACTGTTTTTACAAAAATTCTTATATATATTTCATGAGAGAGCTTGGCAAGTAATTTCCTTTTGAGTAATGTTCTTTTCAGAATTTAATATCAAAGTTTTGCTGGCATCATAAAATATGTTGGGACGTGTTTCTTCTTTTTCTTTTATCTTCAAGAATTTTAGGAAGAATCCACTAGTGAAGTCATCTGGGCTGAGGAAATTTTTTGTGGAAAAGTGTTAACTTATACGTTCAATTACTTTACTAGATATAGAACTATTTAAGTTTTGTATTTCTGTTTGTCAGTTTTGGTGAGGTCTATTTTTATAGGAATTTTCTCATTTTCCCTACATTTCCAAATTTATTGGCATAAAGTAGTTCCTCATATCTGTTTTTTTTTTTTTTTGAGATGGGGTCTGGCTCTGTTGCCTAGGCTGGAGTGCAATGGTGTGATTTTAGCTCACTGTAACCTCCACCTGCTAGGCTCAAGGGATCCTCCCACTTCAGCCTCCTGAGTAGCTAGGACCACAGACACACACCACTACATACAGCTAAGTTTTTTTTTTTTTTTTCTTAGTAGAGACAAGGTTTCACCATGTTGCCTAGGCTGGTCTCAAACTCCTGAGCTCAAGCAATCCTCCTGAGTCAGCCTCCCGAACTGCTGGGATTACAGGTGTAAGCCACTGCACCCAGCCTCACTCTTATTTTTTAATATCTCTGTTGTCTGTAGTGATGTACACCTTTTCATTCTGACATTGATAATTTGTGACTTGTCTCTGTTTTTATCTGTCCTTGTAGCTGTCCATTAATCTTACGAATCTTTTCAAATGATAAACTTTTAGCTTTTTATTTTTCCCTATTTCATGCTCATTTTCTATTTATTAACTTCTTCTCATTTTTTAAATTGACTTTCATCTACTTTGGGTTTAATTTGCTGTTGTTCTAACTTCTTGATTATACTTAGCCAATTGCCATTTCAACATTTCTTTTTTCTAAAATATGCATTTATTGCATAAATCACCCCCAAATGCAAATTTAGCTACATCTCATGAGTTTTAATATATTGAATTTTCATTATTATTCAAGCGAAAATATTTTCTAGTTTTTATTGGAATTTCTCATTTAACCCATGTACTGCCATTATTATTGTATAATTTCCAAATAGTGTTTTTTAAGTTTAATTGTACTATGGTCATAAAACATACTGTGTATGATTTCAATCCTTTGAGATTTTCTGAAATTTGCTTTATGGCCCAACATAATATCAGTGTTAGTAAATGGTCCGCGTGCACTTAGGAAGAATGCGTATTCAATTGTTAATTTTGTTGTTCAAATCTACATACCTATTTCCTTTTTTTCCACCTACCTATTCTATTAGTTATTCAGAGAACTGTCTTATCAACTTGCATTTTGGTAATAGATTTGTTTTTTGGTAACAGATTTGATTTTGGTAATAGATTTATTTCCTTTTTTTTGGTTTCTGTCAATTTTCACTTTATATATTTTAAAGCCATAATATCAAGTGCATGTATTTTTAAGTTATTGTATCTTGTTGGTGGATTGGCCGTTTTATATATAAGAAACACCCCTCTTACTCTCTAGTGATGCTTCTTGCCTTAGATTCTACTTTGTATATTGATGTAATTATACTAGCTTTGGGGGGGCTAATGTGTGCATGGTGTATTAAGCCAGTGTCCCTGAGAAGCAGACTTTGAGTACAGAAGGTGAGAAGTAAACCTAGGAATACTGGTAAGGTTGCCTGAGTAGACACGGAAGGGAAGGAAGCTGACAATGGATGCACTAGTGAGTTGTTGGCTGTTTACAGCTAGGGCTCACTTCCCCTCTTGGAAGTCTCCTCTTGGCTCCTCAGTGGCTTTGCTGGGAGACTGCATGGAAACACCTTGGAATTTCTCCACCTGAAGGTGAGCAAGCTGGAGTATTTACTGCCAGCTCACATCCTCCCTAGACAAGGGTTGCTCCTGAGGGCATCAGCTCCTCAGAATTTCTACTCTGTCCCATTTCCCACCAGCTTGCATTCCCCACCAGCCTGCTTCCAGGGTTAAAGAATGCCCTCAGGCAAGACCCAGTGCTACATGCCACTGAAAGACATCTGGAAAGTCATGACGAATGCCAAGAGATGAAGCAGGGCACTCACAGTGTCTTCTACTCATGGAATCTATTTCCCCGTTCTTTCACTTTGAACCTTTTTTGTGTCCTTATGTTAAAAATGTATCTCTCATAAGCAGCCTACAACTATTTCACCCCCACCCAGAGTGGCCATCTTTGTCTTTAAATTTAGCCAATTAGTTCATTTACATTTAATGTAATTACTAACGAATTTGGTTTTATAATTATCATGTTCCATTTTTTTTTATTTATCATCATGTTTTATGTTCATTTTTTAAAATTTCTTGCCTTTGGATAATTCAATTTTAAAATTATGTTATTCTCTTCTTTTGCTGTTACTATATTATTTTCCTATTGTTTTGGTTTTTACTCTAGAGATTCTATACTAAATACAGTCAAATACAAATTATACTTTTACCATCTCCTTCTGGATAACACATGGACCTCAGAATTGAGATCTGGAGCATTTACTAGGTCGGCAAATGGACATCTTTGGCGGGTCCTGGACTCCAATTTTTATTTTCTAAGGACTGTCAGTCAGTCTTCCAAAAACCCTCTGCTCTGCTTCTCATTGGCTTTCCACTTAGCTTCTTCATCTCTTGCCCTCTGCAGCAAAAAATTTTCCAATTCATTCTGAGAGAAACCAGTTGTTTTTGGGCTATTTCCCTACATCTCCTCTTTTACCATGATCTTAACCACTGAAATCCTTCGCAACCCCCAGCTCCAATTTTTTTTATTATTTTTTATTGTTTATTTTATTTATTTATTTATTTATTTATTTATTTATTTATTTATTTATTTATTTTTGAGACAAGGTCTTGCTCTGTCACCCAGGCTGGAGTGCAGTGGTGGGATCTCAGCTCACTGCAACTTCTGCCTCCCAGGTTCAAGCAATTCTTGTGCCTCAGCCTCCTAAGTAGCTGGGCTACTCAGCCACCACGCGTGGCCACCATGTCTGGCTAATTTTTATACTTTTAGTAGAGATGGAGTTTCACCATGTTGACCAGGCTGGACTCAAACTTCTGACCTCAGATGATCTGTCCTCTACGGCCTTCCAAAGTGCTGGGATTACAGGTGTGAGCCATTGCACAGGTTCCCCAACTCCAACTTTTGTCTCCTCAGTTCTCTGAGAGCCCCCAAAGTTCTGCAGGTTTCTCTGTTCCTTAACAGCTGCCCTCCGCCTTGACTTTCACTCTCTTGCCAGCACCAAGAATCAGCAAGTGCCCCAGAAGGGAAAGCAACTTCCAGGATATCTGCCTACTTGGGCTGTCCCCTTTCCCTTGCTTGCCTTAGCAGCTATTCAAATGCCTTCAACAATGTTTTATGTGTATTGTCCAGCTTTTCTGGTTGTTTTGACGGGAGGGACGGTCTGTTAGAAGCTACTCTATCATAGCCAGGAGTGAAAATTCTTCTAAAATGTATTTACTCTGTCATTTTTTTGATGGACATTTAATTTTTTCCCTAGTCTCCACCTGTTACAAAAATTGTAGCAAGAAGTAAGTTTGGACATCTGTCTTTGCTGATGTGTGCATGTGGCTGTTGAATTCCTGGAAAAGTAGTTTCTTGGTCAAAGAAAGCATGCATTTGAAATGTTGATAGCTCTTACCAAATTTTCCTCCCAAGAGATGTATCAATAATGTGTGAGAAAGTGTGTTTCCCCAAAGAGGGTGTGTGCTTTTATAGAAGAGGTACAGGAGTTTCTTCAGAGATACCTGAAGATAGGAAGATGAATGTGTCTGCTTAAATTCTTGGTCCCCCCATCTGGCCTCAGGACAAGATGGAAGGGATCCCCTTTCCAAAGTGAAAAATCCATGTCTGTGCTCAAAATATCTTTGCTCCATAATAGGACTAGAACCCAAGGGAAGTAAAAACTAACTGAGCCACAAGGAAGACCAAGTTAATAAATGGACTCATAATGAGGATGGAGAATGCCCACTGTTTCTATTAAACTATAGGGGTTACGGGAAGCCTCTTTTTATAGACTTTTAAAATGCTGATGAGCTCACCAGAAGTTCTTTTCCAAATACCCATGGCTCTAATTGTTTCAGTGTTAGTTCAAGAAAGTTATTTTCATTTTGAAACAACTTCAAAGTTCAAATTTTGAAATACAAAATTTCCTCTTACATGTCTAATGGTTTTGTACTATTGGGAAGTAATGACTTAGGTTTTTATAAATGTATTTGGGCATCTTAAGGATGGGTCAATTTGTTAGCTTTCCGGGAATGTCAAAGCATAATATTGATAACTCCTTATTTTATTACCCTTATTCTTATTTGATAAATTAAGGTAGTATCCGATTTTGCATTTGGAAGCATTTATTTCATTGTTCAAAGACTCTTTTTCTTTTTCTTTTTTTTTTTTTTTAGATGGAGTCTCGCTCTTGTCACCCAGGCTGGAGTGCAGTGGCATAATCTTGGCTCACTGCAACCTCCACCTCCTGGGTTCAAGCTATTCTCCCTCAGCCTCCTGAGTAGCTGGGATTCCAGGCACCCACCACCATGCCTGGCTAATTTTTGTACTTTTAGTAAGATGGGGTTTTGCAATGTTGGCCAGGCTGGTCTTGAACTCCTGACCTCAGGGGATCCATCTGCTTCAGCCTCCCAAAGTGCTGGGATTACAGGCATGAGCCACCGCGCGTGGCCCAAATACTCTTTTTCAATTCAAATTCTTTTTTTTTTTTTTCTCCCTCTCTCATTAGGTCCTGGGGGAGATAATTTAAAACAACCTACATGAGATGGCCTTCAGGAATAATTAAATCAAGCACATACTGTGTGCACCTTTGGCTATTTTAACCAAATCTTGAGAGCATCCTCTCTGACTGGGAAACACACTGCAGCCTACTCATGAGAATATTATTCTTTAAATTTCAATGCTACAGCAATACTATCTCGTAAGATAATTGTCTCCAGCGAGATGAAATAAGGCCAAGAAACCAAAGCTCTCCAGCCTCTTCTAAGTTTGCTTCTGATGCCTGCCTCTCATCCTCGCTTCTTCCAGCAGACCCCAAGCTGCCTCCAGGCTCCACTGTGCCAATATTCTTAAAGCAGTCTGGTTTGCTGGCATGTTTTAGTATTCCATTTCTCACACCCTCTGATGGCCATTTTATTTTATTTTTAAGAGGGGAACTAAGATAGGTGGCCTGAAGTACAGTAGTAACTTCCTTGAATCATGCTGTCCTGGCTAATGTCAATGAGATAACTAAGGCACATCCACAGATCACATTCTGGGCCTTTAAAAGCACTGCATACAAACTCAGTATTTCGTTTAGACAGTTTTCTTATCTTCTTCAACTGGACCTCTTTGCTGACTCATGTCAGCTTTGAGCTCAGATTAGCCTGTGAACTTTACCTGGCTGAAATTCAGTTTGGCCTCACTTTGCCATTCTTGATTCCACTTTTGATTCAGACTGAAATATAAGGTAAGGCTATGTTCAATACAAGAACCTTACAATCTGATGAACATGGACTTACTCAAGGAAGAGATTTATCTGCCTCATGTGAGAAGAAGTCTGGGTTGAAGTAGATTAGGGCTGGAACAGTAGCTCAAGGATGCTATCTGGGAACTGAGCATTTTTTCTTCCTGCTCTACTGCCCTGAGGATGACTGATGTACCTCCAGCATCAAGCTCAAATTCTAGTCAAGAAGAAAGAAGCAGCAGCAGAAGCCCAGCCAACTTGAGATTGTTTCATTCATCAGATCTACCATTGTCTCTGCTAGCTGCAAAAAACTCTGGGAAGGTAAGTTTTAGCTTTCTAGTGCCTATAACAGAAGAAAGCATGGAATGGGATGTGAGTGGATTTTAAATGATCCCGTTTTCAGTGTCTACCTAGTAGGTTTGGGTTCTTTTGGCATCTTGTCCTACTCATTCCAGGTTTCATCTTCAAGATTCATCATTGAGAAACCATGCCAACCACTTCCCCTTCTGCTGCAAAGACAGGGCAATGAAAGCCAAGATATAAATAGTTTGTCATTTACTTAGAATATTTTTCTTTAATGTTGGGAGAGCACAATGGCCGGATGTCAGAAAATCTGCATTTTAGTCTTAGATTATTTATCTAAAACTGTCATGTTTTGAGCAAATCATTTAAAGTCTCTGAGTCATCGTTTTCATAAAATGGAAGAGTTGGGCCAGAATCTTCTGTCCTTCCCTCTTGCCTAGGATCTCAAATGTCTATTATTATAACAGTCCCTTGTTACCACAGGGACTCAAAGAGGCCAGGCCCAGAGAAGAGGCCCCACCCTGCTGCCCATCATGCTCATCTTCCTCTATCTTCCAGTTGTCTCTTAGAACCTCCCAGAAGTTGGACAGAGATAACTAAGGGGACTAATATGAATTTAAAACTATATTTTTCATTGTCCTTATTGACTTTTGGCTTTAAAATATGAACTATTTTCAACTTTGTTGGTAGAACCACAGTTCCCCCTTCAGGTAGTGGTGGCTTCTCTGGAATCACAGGAGTGACCTAGAGATCAAGCCATTGAAATGGTGTCATCTACCATTTATTCACTGCTTGGCCTAATATGGCCCAGGGAGCTGCCTTAGAACCAGTCTTCTATCTTGTTGATATAGCAAGTTTTCTTCAGGCCTGTGCCTATAACCTTAGCACCTACTGAGTCTGTGAAATACTTCCAAAACTTGCTTAACTGTCTAGAATCCTGGAATATTGCTGAAGATGGAAGGAAGTATCTGAATATGCAAATGTATGCAGCTACTGTAAATCCTCTAAATAACTTAGAACACATTTGGGGGCTAGGATTTGTGATTAATTTTCAGATATTTTCTACAACTATTGTCATTAGTTTATTCTCTCAACTTCTTTTCAACTCAGGCATCTTTTGCTTGGCAACTGGTTTACCTTATCACGGGTATAAAGTAGTTAGATATGTACATTGTGTTTAGTGCAATTTTAGTCAAAGCTTTGGACTCTCTCTTCATGTCATGATTATCCTAGAAAATGTTTGAACTCTCTCTTCTAGTGGGTTCTCCATGGGAGAAGGGGGAAGGGGTGCAAGGGAGATTGTTGGGGGATTGACCAGAGAGTATGTCTCCAAACTGTATGTTCAGTGGGCAACAAGCTGACCATGGATGCTGCAGCCAGGGAGTGGGGTGTCCTCCACAGCCATGTCTCTGGGGCAAGGCTGGAGCTGAGTCAGCTCTCTGGGTCTCTTGGAATCACCTTGAATGTTCTTCCAATCTCCTCAAAATGGGGTAGTTCTACCTCTTCCTCCTGGGAACATTATTCTTCATCTAGAATCTTCTGGGGCATAAAGGGAGAAGTTAGGATGAGGTAGACCAGATGTCTCTGAAACTATACATCTGAGAATTTTAGTCTCATGCTGCCTTTATTTCTGCTTCGGATGGAGAAAGGATGAGATCCTAGCAGGGGTTCTTAAGGAGTCTGTGGATAGAATTCGGGATGTCTATAAACTTGAATTGTAAAAATACATCTTTATTTTCACTATTCTTTAACTAAAATTTAATATTTAATCATGAAAGTGGGCAAAAACCACAGCAGTGTTAGCAATACCTGTGATTTTGATACCAATAGGAATCATAGTAAGTTTATGTCATGTTAAAGTTATTGCAGAAACTAGAAAATAGCATTATATCCACAACAACTTTAAAAATGTGGTGATTAGTGGCCCCCACCACTAGATTTTATTTAAAGCATTAATGAAGGAGTATATATTTTATAATGGCACATTTAAAATATTTTGATAATATTAAAAGCATTTTAATATTACTGTCTTTCTTTGATTTTTGTTATGCATTTTAAAATTTTTTGAGGAGGGATTTTAGCAGATTACCAAAGGGGGTCATGGCACAAAAAGTTTTCAGGACACCCACCATAGGGATGCAAATTTATAGAATACACAAAGGACGGAGATGGAGGGAAAACATACTTTAAAATGTAAACAGATTATCCTGCTAACCACAGTACGAAAGAACTAAATATGAGCCCATCTGCAAAAGTTATTTCAATCTAATGTATATTTCTCCTAACTTGATTAGCGTCTGGGTACAAATGGGGCAATGTTAATGGTGAAAGCCACATTTCCCTTGTATCTACCACCTACTCCAGTTATCTCCTACTTTTACTCAAAGTTTTTTTTGTGGGAATTTCTGAAAGTGTTTTTGTTTCTTCCTTTCTTGCTCTCTTTGCGGTTTGATGGTTTTCTGTAGCGGTATGCTTTAAATCCTTTCTATTTTTGTTTCGTACTTCTAAAGATTTTTGCAGGCCAGGCACTGTGGCTCCTGCCTGTAATTCCAGCACTTTGGGATAACGAGGCAGGTGGATCACCTGAGGTCAGGAGTTCAAGACCAGCTTGGCCAACATGGCGAAACCCCATCTCTACTAAAAATACAAAAATTAGTCAGGCATTATGGTGGTCACCTGTAATCCCAGCTACTCAGGAGGCTGAGACAGGAGGATTGCTTGAACCCAGGAGGTGGAGGTTGCAGTGAGCCAAGATCATGCCACTGCACTCCAGCCTGGGTGACAGAGCAAGACTCTGTCTAAAAAATAAAAATAAAAATAAAAATACTAAGATTTTTGCTTTGTGATTACCATGAAGCTTACATAGATCACCTTATACTTAGCCTATTTCAAGCTGATGACAGCTTAAGTTTGATTACATACAACAACTCTATACTTTTACTCCTCCATCTCACATTTTGTTTTTGATGTCAGCTTGCTATCAACTTAACAATAACATAGTCACTTAACACATATTTAATATGTTATGTGTATTATATACTGTATTCTTACAAAAAAGTAAGGTAGAGAAAAGAAAATGTCATTAAGAAAATCATAAAGAGGAAAAAATGTATTTACTATTTATTAAGTGGAAGTGGATCACCATAAAGGTCTTCATCCTTTTTGTCTTCCTGTTGAGTAGTATGAAGAGTAGGAGGAAGAGAGAAGGTGGGTCTTGCTGTCTCAGGAGTGGCAGAGGTGGAAGTGAAAGTGGAGCAGGAGAGGCAGGCAAACTGGGTAACTTTTATTGAAAAAATTCTTGTATAAGTGGACCTGCTCAGTTTAAACCCATGCTATTCAAGGGTCAATTGTATTATTTCTCTTGTGGCCTGCAGAATTTCTGCTGAGAAATCTGCTGATGATCATATTGGCACTACTTTTTATGTGGTGTATTTCTTATCTCTTGATGCTCTTAGAATTTTTGTCTTTGAATCATGATAGTTTGATTATTATTAATATGTGTTTCGGTGAACTCCTCTTTTGGTTGAATTTGACTGTAGACTTCTAAGCTTCCTGAACCTAAATGTTGGCATCTATCCCTAAATAAGGAAAGTTTTCAACAATTATTTCTTTAAATATGCTTCCTGGCCCCTTTCCTCTTTCTTCTCCTTTTGGAACTACATTATGCAAAGGTTTGGTCTCTTGATGGTGTCCCATAATTCCCACAAGATTTCTTTATTTTTTTTTTCCATTCTTTTGTCTTACTGCTCCTCTGACTGGATAATTTCAAATGTTTTGTCTTCCAGTTCACTAATTCTTTTTTCTGCTTGATCAAGTCGGCTTGTGAAGCTTTCTATCAAATTTTTCAGTTCAGTCATTATAGTCTTTATCTCTAGATTTCTATTTATTTTTTATTGTTTCTATTTCTTTGTTACACTTCTCACTTTGTTTATGTATTGTTTTCCAAATTGTATTTAATTTTCTATCCATATGTTTTTGTAGTTCACTGAACATCTTTAAGAGGATTATTCTGAATTCCTTGTCAGTTAATTCATAGATCTCCATTTCTTTAGGGCCTATTAGTGGAATGTTATTAGTTTATTCTGGAGGTGTCACAATTCCCTGGCTCCTCATGATCTTGTGTACCTGCATTTTTGCATTTAAGAAGACAGTCCCCTGTTCTGGCCTTTGCAGATGTTCTTTAGTAGAGATAGACCTTCACTATTCAGTCTGTGGTTTTTGAAGGACCAACTAGTGATGACCCTAAGCAGGTAGAGCTTGTCATAGGAGTTGGCTGGGTCACTGCCTTTGCTCTGATGTGGAATGGAGCTTTTGGATGGGCTCTACTATCTGGCAAAACCACTGGGTGGGCTCTGCTATGAGGTGGAGCTATTGGGTGGGTGATGGCAATGGCTTCTAATCAGGTCACAAGATGTAGTCCCTACTGGGTAATTCAACTATTTGGGATTTCTAGTTGGGCAGGGATGCTGACTGGGCTCTGAGGTTAGGTGGAGTCACTGGTTGAGATGAGCAGGACCAGAGTCTATGCTCCTTAGAAATGCACAATTGAGGATTGCCTCCCTGTCAGGGTGGAACCAAGGAGTGGGCTTTCGGCTGAGTGGAACTGCTGCTTGTCTTCCCATGTCAAGCAAGTCTAACCCCTATGCTTTGTCCAAAATAGGCAAAGGCCAGCATCTCCCTACTTGGTATAGGTTGGTAGTGTGGGCTGTGAGGTTGGCATGGAGACTAGCTATCTAGGGACTCAAGTTAGGTTGAACTCCCACCATGCTTCTGAAAGCAACCAGCTCAGCTTTGCAGGTGGGCTGTGAAGTTGGCTGATATTTCTAATAGGGTGCTACAGCTGGCAGAACATAGAAGTACCACCAAGATCTGCATGCTGGTCACTACAACCTCTGCCTCCTTTCTTTGTTTCTATGTGACCCAAGGTGGTCTAACCATGCCATTATCCCCAGTGTTCCCTGTGAGGTGAGGCGAGATTGGAGTGGGCTTCCTGGAATGCTAGGAAAGCTGGATAACTGTCTCTGAGTATCTTCTCTCCCAGTAGAAACTGTGGGCCCATGGAAATCCTCTCTGTCTAGCACTGGGCTGAACTGAGGGAGAGGTAGCACAGCTGTAATGAGGCTGTTCTCCTTACCCTTCTAATTTAATTCCATTCAGTTCTGTGGACCACATTGGTGTCTCAGGCTTGTTCCTTGCATTGGGGTTTTCAAAAAGTTGTTCTGGTCTTTGGATAGTTGCTAGTTGAATTTTCTGTGGGGAGAAGTGGAGCCTTCGACTTCCTATTCCACCATCTTGCAGACGTCATCCCTGAAGATATCTTAAATGAGCTCATGATCTTCCTCTTTTAGCCACTCTTATAATATCTATGCCCCAAGGTGCATTCTTTGAGAATCAAAGTTTATCTTCTATAGTTCCTAAGTTACAAAGCCCCATTTGGCCAGAAAAATGCCACATACCCTAAAACTCTCCACCTTATTTCAGTGAAGTAAGGAACTTATTCCCCTTCTCACTCTTCACCAAAGCCCCAGAAGCTTTGGCTTCTTTGGCTAAAAGAGTCAATGTTGGGTTTGGGCTTATTGAAAGGGGAAAGTTGAGTCAAATGAGGGGAAAGAAGATGGCAGTGGGTTATTTCTCTTTTGAAAAGAAAAGTCACTTTAGCTCCTTCGGATAGTCCCTCTATTCTTTTCCTTCCTTTCTTTTTTTTTTTTTTTTTTTTGAGACGGAGTCTCGCTCTATTGCCCAGGCTGGAGTGCAGTGGCGTGATCTTGGCTCACTGCAAGCTCCACCTCCTGGGTTCATGCCATTCTCCTGCCTCAGCCTCCAGAGTAGCTGGGACTACAGGCGCCCACCACCACGCCCAGCTAATTTTTTATATTTTTAGTAGGGACGAGGTTTCACCATGTTAGCCAGGATGGTCTCGATCTTCTGACCTCGTGATCCACCCGCCTTGGCCTCCCAAAGTGCTGGGATTACAGGCATAAGCCATCGCGCCCGGCCTAGCCCCTCTATTCTTAAAGGTTCAAATCTGAGTCCCTGGGATGAGCTCAGGAAATCACAAAGTATACATCATGCTATTCCCTTTACGATCTCCCTCTTTCCAAAACCCACTTCCTCTTTTTGAGCCCTGAATGTCAAATCATCTCATTTAACTTGATTCTTGGTAAGCCTGCCCTCCTGATTTATCCAAACCACTTAGACCTAAACTATGAACCCCAATATGTTGAACACATTTCTCCTTTGCCCCTCCAGACCAAGTTCTACACTTCTCTACTCTGCTCTGTGACAAGAGAGGCTGAAATTTATGGAAGGCATGAACAGGCACCCTTGTCCTCTGCCTCCCAGTTGGGTTCAGCCAATGGGAGGTACTGTGAGGAGATACACAGTGAGAGGAAAGAGAAGTCAGGGTCTTTTCTTTTTCTTTCTTTCTTTCTTTCTTTCTTTTTTTTTTTTTTTTGAGACAGAGTTTCACTCTGGTTGCCCAGGCTGGAGTGCAATGGCATGATCTTGGCTCACCGCAACCTCCACCTCCTGGGTTCAAGCGATTCTCCTGCCTCAGACTCCCAAGTAGCTGGGATTATAGGCATATGGCACCACACCTGGCTAATTTTGTATTTTTAGTAGAAACGGAGTTTCCCCATGTTGGTCAGGCTGGTCTTGAACTCCCGACCTCAGGCGATCCGCCCACCTTGGCCTCCCAAAGTGCTAGGATTACAGGCATGAGCCACCACACCCGGCCTAAGTCAGGGTCTTTAATTCCTCTAGCTTGCTCCCTGCCAGGTCACCATGAGCTTAGAAACATCGTTACTGAAGACACAGCATCTGCTAGGTGGCTGTCTCTTAGATCTATGGGTGCTGTCTCTTAGATCTATGGGTACTTTCTCTGGCTTCTGGTAATCCTTCCTTTCTCTTACCCCTTCAGCCTAGAGGACACAAGCTCTCACTGTTGCTGGCCTGGAGTATTGAAACAGCCCTTCTTTCACATACCTCTGCATGCACCTATGTAAACAGTTCCTTTATTGAGCTCTCCTCAGTTCCCCATTTGAGTGTGCTAGGTGTTGCTGAGATCTTGAATGATTTACCTGGCTGTATCACTCAGTCTCAAATTATAAATTCTCCGTTTTGTCCCTGTTGATTAGGAGAGAAGCAAAACCAAAGCATACTGTCCCAACAGTTCTGTGTATTCCTCTGTCCCCCTGTCCAGCTATCTCTGAGCATGTACTGTGGATCCCCATGCAGAGGCTGACTCTTTGCTGTGAAACCCAATGACAAATATGCAGGGCTTTCTTTATCATTGTCTCCCACTCTGTGTTGATTTTTCACCATAGAAAGAACAGAACAAGGCCTATAAGCAACAACTCAACTCCTGGGATCACAAAGAGGAAAGTAGAAAGAAGCAAAAATATAAACTATACCATTACCAAAAAAGGCAGCATTAGGACAGGAGGCAACCTGCTCAGTATTATGGGGACAACTTTATTGGAACCTAAGACTTTGGAGAAGAGATCTTTTCTGCTTGAGCATTAAAATATGTGTACCTGAGTCAATCCCAGCAAATGGTCATGCTGCTCAGATAATCTCTTCTCTGGTAGCCACATTGCTTGAATCATTTACCTTCCAGGAATCTAATTGCAAAAGTGATCATTCTCATTCTCATTTATTATTGATATCCCCACTGTGGGAAAGACATTGTGATTGGTGCTTCCGTAGGAGTAGGGCCATTTAGGAAAAAACGGTAATGTTTAAAGCACAGTAGGAAGAAAGAGGTATCCAGAATAAACATTTTCTTAAAGCAGTAATCCAGCTGGTGGTATAATACCTGTTGCAGATATTTCTCTGCCTGTTTACAGTCCCACCATCCACACATTGATTAGCATTGTGGGCAATACATAAAGGAATAATAACAATTACTTGAGGCCCACTGCGAATTAAGCATTGTACTTGAACTCATCTAATTCTAATAATAGCACTATGAGGTAGACATTATTACTCCCTATTTTACTGAAAAGGAAACAGAGACTCTAGAAGTTGTCCAAATTCACATAGTAAGGGATAGGGCAAGAGGTCAATCTGAGAGCCTTAAGCAGAAGTGACCGATTGGACCTTCTGGTTATAATTTGTGAAAATAGGACTATGTATACACACCCATTTATACATATATAGAGTGGTGTACTCAATATAAAATTATTAAGTCAATACAAGGTCCAAATGGATAGTGAAGAAAACATATGTAAGACTACTGAGTGAGACAGAGTGTGTGTGTGTTCTTGTTTCTGAGGCAGTCACCAGGAATGGGAGATTTAAACTCGGCTTTGAACAGTAAAGAAGTTTGGGATGGGTGGGGCGAATAGTGTGGGTCAAATCACAAGAGCGGAAAAGTACCAGTTTTGAGCAAGTATAGAAATTTGGTTGGGGCAAGGGTTCATACAGGAAGTAATGAGAAATTAAGCTGGAAAAGGAGACCAGCTGTGAGGGAAATGGCTATCAGTCCGCAGTGATTAGACTTTATACTGCTAGAAAGGAGATATGAAATGATTAAGCAATGTTTCAGAAAGATTGACCAGTCACACGACAGAGTATGTGAAAGGAAACAGATTAGATTTATGGAGCCCAGGAAGAGGGTGACAGCAGTCATCCAGGTGTGGAGTGAAAGAGGATTCAGGTGGTGGCCAGGCCACAAAAAGATGAAATGGATGAAGAGGCATTTAGAAGGAAAAATCAAGAAGATATGGCAACTGCTCATAATATTTAAAAAAATAATAGCTAATTCATTCATTCTTTTCCACAAATATTACTTAAGTGCCTTCTTTGTGTCAGGCACAGTTATGGGCTCTGGGTGTATTGCAATGAACATAACAGGCAAGACTATTTCCCTCATGGAATTTATATTACAATGGAGGAGGCACATGATAAACAAACATGTGAAATATAACTTCAGGTGGATAATTTGTGCAATGAAAATACATGAAACAGGATTAAGGGGCAAGATAGCAAGACACCCTCTGGGTGTCTCTGAGGATGCAATATTTGAGTGGAAATCCAAATGAAGTGGGTGAGTAAACCATGTGAATATCTCTGAGAAAAGTATTCCAGGCAGAGAAGTCAGGAAGTGCAAAGACCCCGAGGCAGCTACATTCAGCCTGAGATCAGAACAGCATACCACTGCAACCAGTGTAGAGTAAGGTGGAAGTGAAAGTGAGGTTGAGGAGGCAACAGGGGTGGAATGCTGATGGGCTTTAAGGGCCATGGAGAGGACATTGCATTCTATTTCAAATGAGATAGAAATGGATGGGTTTTGAAAAGGGGCATGGCATGATCTGATTTACAATTTTAAAGGCTCACTCTGGCCACTTCGTGGACACCTGATGATGGTGGAATGAGCGTAGATGCAGAGACCACTTAGAAGTTTATTACAATAATCCAGGTGAAAGTTGCTAGTGGCTTGGATTAGTGAAAGAGAAGGCAGTAAGAAGCATGGGATTTGGGATGTGTTTTGAAGGTAGAATGAGCAGAGCTTTCTGATGGACTGTACACAGCACATGGAATAAAGAACCAGAGAAACCAAGAAGGCAATTCTGTGAGACTTTATGCTCTCAGATTCTTAAAATCTACCTTGGAGTGGGGTTAATCTTGGTTATTTGATTCTTTGCTTTTTCTATATTCCATTCATCCATCAGTAAGTATACTAGACTCTACCTCAAAACACATCCTGGACCTGTTCAGTTGTCATCACCTTCCTCACAAGCACACTGCTCCATACACCATTTCAATGCCCCTTAGCTAGCCTCCCTGCTTCTCCTCTTGCCTCTCCCCTGATAAACAATTCCCCACATCTGTCCAATTTGATTGGCCTCTGCTAAAACCCTGTTAGTGAATTATTGGAATAAGTATTTAGAATAAAACCCAAAAATTTCAGCCTCTGATTACAAAATCTTACATAATTTGTGCCTGATGGCTTTGCTGACTTCATCTCATTCCTCTCCTCCCCTTGCCCTTTCACTGTGGTCACTTTCAGTTTCTTAAGCATACCAAGCCTTTGCTCTCCACAGTCCTCATATCTTCAAAGCCCAATTCTTCATATTACTTAGCTCTCATCTTTAATATTACATCCTTGGACAACCTTCTGAAACACCCAAGTCTTGTTTGACTTGTGAAGAGTCTCATTCCCTTCTTCTTGAATTTGAGCTGGCCTTAGTGCCTTGCTTGACCAATAGGATGCAGTGGAAGTGACATTCTGAGATTTCTGAAGCTAGGTTCCTTGCAACTTCTGCTTGAGCTTCTTGGAACACTCCTACTGGGAGTCCTGAGCTGCCATCTAAGAAGTCTGATTACCCTGACAGTGCTGTGCTGGAGAGACTGTGGGTGGTCACTCCAGTCAACAACCCCAGCCATCCACCCAGGCACCAGACACCCAGACAAGGCCAGCCATCAGCCAAATACCACCCAGATTAACACCACGTGGAATGGAAGAATTGCCTGGCTGAGCCCTCCCCAAATTCCTCATGCACAGAATTGTGAGAGAATAAAATGATTGTTGTTTTAATCCATTAAGTTTTGGTAGTTTGTTATATAGCAATAGATAAATAGAACACTGTCTATCACAATATTTTCCTTATTTGCCTAAGATTGATCATTATTTGATATTTTTCTTGTTCATCCAGTTACTCTATGAGTCAGCTATCTATATAACCTGATCTATCTATCTATTATCTATCATCTATTTACCTCCACTAGAGCTATCTACCATCTATTTACCTCCATCTATTTACCTACACTATCATCTATCTATCTATCTATCTATCTATCTATCTATCTATCTATCTATTTACCTCCACTAGAATATCAGCTTCATGAGAGCAGAAGCCTTTCCTGTGTTTTTACTGTTCTATCTTTAACACCTAAATCAGCGCTTATACACAGGAGCTCCATAAGCCCTGTCAAACAAAAGATTTTCTGCCTTTCTGAATATCCTAAGGGAAATGAGTACAACACACACACACAAATGCAGAGAAGAAAACCTGGGTAATCTCAAAATATAATCCTCCGGGTTCTCAGATTAAACAATATAAGGATAGTACTATATTATTAAATCAATCAATAATTTATTAACTAGCAAATTAAACAGAAAAAATCCGACATGATTAGACACCAAAAAGACAATTAATTAATTTCAGGAGCCATTCTTGGTTTTTAAAAAAACAGTAAAATAAGAAGAAAACTATAGTACTTAAAATTGATGAAGATTATTTACCAAAAAGATGCAGTAAACATCATATTGAGGCAGTGCACTGCTTAGTGCATAGATAATGTAGAGAAAATGTCTGCTGTCCGCTATTAGTGGGTCTAGCATTTCTCATCCAAAGTGTCAACAATCTGATCCTGCATTATAAAGTTGTGTTTTTCCAGTTGTGACCAGTATGTAATTTGTTACATGATATTCTGGCAACATGTAAATATCCAATTCTCCATTCATCTTTCCCCTATTTGCTTTAGCATCCTCAGATGATCTTAGCCTGAGTCTTCTTTTTAAATGGGTTGCAAAATGGCAATTTTCTGATTTTATCATTTTCCCACATTTATTGGCAGCCATTCTTCTCTATGAAGAACTATCCCTTATCAACTGGGGCTACTCGGTTATCCTAATGTAGACTTTTTCTGGAAAAGCAGGATAAATACTTAATTCTTTCTGCTTAATAACCAATTTTGAAATGAAATAGGTTTAATAACCACCTCCAGTGGTGACCCATGAAGCTTCTTTTTTCTTTCTTGCATTTTTTTTTTCAATGTGGCTTTCTCTGTTTGGCTCCATCTATCTACCTACCTATCATTACCTATATAGGAAAAACAGGTCTCTGAGCTGATCTGACACTCCCAGGTAAGTCTCAATGTTCTTACTGACTGATCTAACACAGGTAAGTCATGTTGCTATCCTGTTGGACATGAACAATCTCACAGAACATCCACTGCAGACAGTCATGGTGCAGCCCACAAAATACCAACCTTCGCCTCTCTTGGCTAATATGAGTGACTGCTCCTTACCAATTATGGCTTTATCCTCAATCTAATCTGCCCTGCCTGTAGATAAGATTTATTGAGATATTCAATCATAGAATTGCTTCTGCTTTCTGACAACACCCAATTTAGAACAAACCTTCCTTGGCCACCCCCCCACCCCCCGCAAAACTACCCAGCCAAAGCCCAAATGCCCAGGTTCTTTCTAACACCTTCTTACTGAGATGTTTCCTTCTCCCCTCCTCCAATCTCCGTGCCATCAGCCCCAGTTCCCTGTGACATGCATTCTCCTTTGCTGCAATAAATGAGAGAAAGTCATCTAACTTGTTCAAGTACAGCTGTTTCTGGTGGTCTTTTGCTGAAAAGAAATAAGAATTTTATATTATGATATATGGTATACATACCTTCACATATACGATACAAATGAAGATCCGTGTGTGTGTATGCTCAAATCCATTATAATAATAACTATTATTATTGGTGCTTAAATTCTCCCAAGTTTATCTGTGGGAGACCCCCTTCGAACTTGCTTATGTGACTCCTTGGCCCAGCACCATTAGTCTCTGAAAGCATCCTTGGGTTTTGGCATGCAAAGATGTCCCAGGCTCATCTTAGGCATTCCTTGCCCCAGACCTGGACAAAATTTTAAAAAGCCAATGATTTCAGATGTGGAAAGTCAAAATACTTCATAGCTTGTTGGTTGAAGTTGAATTTTTGTAGTTCAATGTTTTGGGAAAATAATTTAAAGGTATTTTTAAATATTTAAAAGTATTCATACTTATTGACTCAGCAGTTCCATTTTGGGGGGAAATCTAACAGGAAGAAATACAAATGGGAAAATGGAAAATATAGTAATGTGTCCATAAGGATGCTAACTGCAACATTGATTATGTTGACGAAAGAGTAGAAACTAAATATCCACCAAAGGCAAATGAGGGACTAAGTTATAGAATATCCAGGGTGTCAAATATTATGCACTCTTTTATAAGAATGAATTAGAACTATAGCTGGAAAATAGCTGTGAAATACTGATAAACATGATATATAGCATGGTCTAATTTGGAGGATAAATCCTATACTTATATTTTATTTAATCATGAAGGAAGAATTTTAACACCCTGTTAACTAAAAGGAGTAGAAATGAATACAATCCATATTTGATTTTAGTGTAAAGTGTATTTTTTTTCATTAAATCATAAGGAAGGGCTGGGCACGGTGGCTCACCCCTGTAATCCAGCACTTTTGGAGGCCGAGGAGAGTGGATCACGAGGTCAGGAGATCAAGACCATCCTGGCTAACATGGTAAAAACCCGTCTCTACTAAAAATACAGAAAATTAGCCAGGTGTGGTGGCATGTGCCTGTAGTCCCAGCTACTCGGGAGGCTGAGGCAGGAGAATTGCTTGAACCTGGGAGGCGGAGGTTGCAGTGAGCTGAGATCGCGCCACTGCACTCCAGCCTGGGCAACACAGCGAGACTCTGTCTCAAAAGAAAAAAAAAGGAAAAATAAGTAAGCAACAACCCAACTAAAAAATGGAATTTGATTTAAACAGTTTTTAATTCATAGGCAATCCATAAGACAAAAGATAGACATTTTAGGGAGAGAGTTAGCCAGTGCTTGTACCTGACAGTTTCTTTACAAGTGCCTAGATTTCTCCGAGGAGAATGCCATCCAAGCCCCACTTGTAAAATATCCTGTCTGACATATTGAGTCCCAGGTCCTATATATTAAGAACAGAAGTGGCAATTTGGATGCAGCTCCTTATACTTCTTTATCTACTGTTACAAAGAGAAAAGCACTCAACTACTTAATTGATGGGGAGAGAAAGTTCACCTTGAAGCATCATAGACTGCCCTGTAACTAAAGTTTGCATTTGGCATATACATACATATGGAAATTTTATGAGACTGGGGACAAAACAACTCTGGGAAAAGTACCTGAAGTCATTATATTTTGGTGATTTAAAAATAAATTAACAGAGCTTTTCAAAGATATGGGCACTAAAGCCAAATGGAAGATAAAGCTGAAATGAGAAAAAGGTTCATCCCTACCACCGCAGAAGGACTTTCTGCCGAAGTAATTTCCGTTTTCCGGGTGAGTGGGTTTGCATTCTAGCTACACTAATGCAATAGTTCTATGTATGAGTAATTTTAGAGCTCCACTCAGCAATTCCAACTCCACTGATAAAGCCTTCTTGTGGCCAAAATAGTATGTTTACCCTTATCAAAAATGCATTTCCATATGAGAGTAAATTGTGACAAACATAATAAAACATTGCGACTAACAATGCTATAAACAAACCCTGATTCTGCTCATGACGATGAGAGCTTTCAGTAATCACATAGTACATGGTTTAAGTATAATTTTCTGATGGCACAATAGCCCCAAGCAATTTTTTTGTTTGTTGTTTTTAAGGCATGTGATATTATTTAGAAAGTACCCATTGTCTGCAAGTCTAATGTTATAGGAACAGGAAGCCTAATAATTCTTCTCTTTCTTTGAACACATTTCTCATTTATCTTACTGGGGTTTCAAAAGAGCCCAGAAGAGGCGACCCTCCCCTGTGTAATCACACGACTCGGTTTTAAGGTCTGCTGCTTTGGGCACCAATTTGTCACTAGCTCCTGCTTAAATGCCCTGAATAATTTAGATACCTGCGGGTGATGGGAGAGACGGTGAATACTGAATCTTCTTCCCAAGCAAAAATACCCAAGTTTTAAGTTTTAGCTGAGAGCAGAAGTATAATTTCTTCTTTTAGTGACTATGGGGTTGGTTGTGCTATTTGCCTTCCCTTACGTTAACCTAAATTTTGACTGTTTGAGAGCATCCTCAAGTCAAAGGAGTTTTCTCTTCTAGCAAAAAAAAAAAAAAAAAAAAAAAAAAAAAGAGGTTATTTCTCTTTCTTTAATATTTAGGGAGGGCAGACTGCTCTCCCTTCTCTTGTTACCCATTTTTTCTCTAGGAAGGGTTGATGATATCAGTGGTCTATGTACTCCAGTTCCCTTCTCTGCTTAATGTAAACCTCCCTCTCCTGCTTCCATTCATTGGATGGAAACCTCTATGTCTTGGCATATACCCGGTCATCACTTCACACTACATTTTCTATTGAACCTACCAAATGAGACTTACCATTCTAGGTTAAAAAAAAAAAAAACTTCTTTTCCATTTAAAATGATTTTTAATACAACCACACTTCACATGAAAAACCTCACAGACTAGCACAATGTCAAGCATTTAGTAGATAATTAATATTTGTTAAATGAAATATTCTTAATCATGAATTTGTCTCATACGTTCAAAGCTTGGGGTGATGTTGCCAGCTGTGAATAAAGATGTGATAGTGTGATACAGATTTACAGGGAGTCGAAGGAACATGTCAATGCTACCATCAGTGGGCAACTTATCAGCACCTGAATCACTTTCCTATGGGATAGAGATCTATTCTATGCAGAAATTGGTCCTTACAGTTTCCAACTAAAGGCAATAGAAAGAAATGTGCATTTAATATCTCCCGCCGGGCACGGTGGCTCACGCCCGTAATCCCAGCACTTTGGGAGGCCGAGACGGGTGGATCAAGAGGTCAGGAGATCGAGACCATCCTGACTAACATGGTGAAACCCCGTCTTTACTAAAAATACAAAAAATTAGCCGGGCGTGGTGGCGGGTGCCTGTAGTCCCAGCTACTGGGGAGGCTGAAGCAGGAGAATGGCGTGAACCCAGGAGGCGGAGCTTGCAGTGAGCCGAGATCGCGCCACTGCACTCCAGCCTGGGCGACAGAGCGAAACTCCATCTCAAATTAAAAAAAAAAAAAAAAAAAAAAAAAAGATAATATCTCCCAATAGATTTTAGGATCGATTCTATCACATGAACTTATCTGAGTATCCAGAAAATAATCAGGCAATAACTGTTCACCTCTAGGAGTGGCTAAAAATATATTCTGTTCATATAGAAAAGATCAGTAATTTCATTTGTTTTATTGTGAGAATAGTTCTACAGATCATGACTGGCTGATAAAGTATTTTTACTGATTAAATCTTGTAATTAGTTACATATGTGCTTGCAAATAGTAACAGGAACAGCAAATAACATTATTTGCATTTACACATATGCTTGCAAATAATAACAGGATCAGCAAGTAACATTATTTGTACTTACCTATATGCTTGCAGATAATCACAGGATCAGCAAGTAACATTATTTGTAAAGGTCCAAGCATGTTACATAATTCAGTGTGAATATCATATTTGACACAATATGAACAAGATAAGTTAGAACAAAATCCAGATGTTTTCTTTTAACTAAAAATGAAAATTGCTGCAGTATTCAAGTTCAAATTTTCTTTTCTTTTCTTTGTTTTTTTTTGAGATGGAGTCTCGCTCTGTCGCCCAGGCTGGAGTGCAGTGGCGCTATCTCGGCTCACTGCAACCTCCGCCTCCCGGGTTCACGCCATTCTCCTGCCTCACCCTTCCGATTAGCTGGGACTACAGGCGCCCACCACCACGCCCGGCTAATTTTTTTTTTTTTTTTTGTATTTTTAGTAGAGAGGGGGTTTCACCGTGTTAGCCAGGATGGTCTCGATCTCCTGACCTCATGATCCGCCCGCCTGGGCCTCCCAAAGTGGTGGGATTACAGGCGTGAGCCACTGCGCTGGGCCTCAAGTTCAAATTTTCAAAATGCTTCAGGAGTTGCACAAATTCTCGGAGTCTTGATTCCTAAATCATAAAAAGAAAGTCATGAACTTCCACTGAGCATAGGTTGAACTTTCCTCTTAATATCCTTCCCAATTTAGTCAGACCTTCCTGCACTTCCCAGATGTGCCAAATAGTAGGATTATATGGATTGCCCTTCCCATCTATCTGTCCTTAAAACATGGAGATTTCTGCTTCCTTTATTTTTTAGTTTTTATTTGAGATAATTTGTCACTGAAAATTGCAAAAATATTGCGAAGAATGCTGCAATCCTTTGTAATAGTTTTACAATTTTCAATGATTCTTGAAATTGATTCATCAACACAGATTCTCCGAGTGTTGACAATTTTCAAATTTGCTTTTGTTTCCCTCTCTCTCTCTCTATACATATAATTGTATTTATATGCACATATATGTATATTATATATACATACATTTTTAATAAACATTTGAAACTAAGTGACAGACATGCTTTCCCTTTACTTGTAAATACTTCAAAGTATATTTTTCTAAAGACAAGAACATTCTTTTATACAATCACAGTATAAATTATCAGCATTAGGAAATTATCATTGATTCTACATTATTCTTTCACATACAATACTTACTTAAATTTAGCCATTTTTTCCCCACTAATGTCCCTTATAGAAAAAGGGGGAAAAATCCAGTTCAAGATCAGACATTGCTTTGATGTCATGTCTCTTTAGACTGCTTTAATCCTTCATGAACTGAATGTTTTTGATGTGCACCGGTCAGTTCTTTTGTGGAATGTCTCTTAATTTGAGTGTGTCTGGTGTTTCCTTGTGGTTAGATTTAGACTGTGCATTTTGGGTAGGAAAGCCACGGTAACAATATTGTGTTCTCAGTGCATCCAAGCAGGAGGTACATGAAGTGTCTTTGCCCCATTACTGATGTTAACTTTAATCACCTCTTGCTGGGTGAGGTGTCAGAGCCCTGGCATCAGAAAGTGGTCCACTCGCAGGTTGGTGAGAAGAATTTACAGACAACAGTATAGGTTTGAAAAAGAAAAGTTTTATTAGAAAGGAAAGGAAGAACGCTGCAGAAGAGTGCAGTGAGGCCCTTCAGCGAGACAGGACTGAGCGTGCCTGTCTCAGGGGTATTTTCCTTAGGGGTATTTATGAACCCTAAAGGGGGGCTTAAGGGTAATTTGGACCATGTAAGCCACATAGGTCATAATAATGATGATCATAATAAATCATAATAAATGATGACATTTGTAGACATTGGTGCCTAAGTCAGCAAGGAATGCACGAGGAGTTTCTATATGCTTGCATTCCAGAGATGTATAGAAATTCTAGTTACTTATAAATTTTTGGGAAAGAAACCTGGAACCAGATGCTTGCTTTAGATAATAGGGAAGTCCAGTTACTTCTGATAAAGATTTTTGCCTCTGGGTGTTCTGCTGGATGGCCACCAGGTGATCTTTGCTCTCTTCATTTTCCCCCTGACAAATATCTTGGTTGAATCTTTTCCGCTTTATATTCCTCCATGCTCACGTCTACCTGCTGCCTATTGTGGTCTCAAGAAAGGGAAAATGGCACAGTGAAGAGGGGCATTGGGTCTGTCTGGCTACTTCCTGCTGAAAGGGGGCATAGAGGGGATAAGTTGCATTTTTCCCTTTCTTGTTCTGTGTCATGAAGGGAATGAAAGATCATGAAAAACTTGTTCGTGGGGAAAGACTGGATTCCAGCAAGAGGCCCCATGTAAATGGAAGTTGCTGTTGCAGGCCGATATTGGGATTGCCTAGTCATCTGTAGGTGGAATCCTTGTAATCTGGAAGATATAAACTTAATGAGAGTTTTAAAGAGGCAGGATCAAATATTAAAAGAAGAATAACGAGGAATAAAGGTCCAAGGAATGGGAGAAGCCAAGTGATTTCTGGAAACCAGTCAGTAAAGGTTTTGGCACGTTTTGGTTACTTTGGGAAAGTGTGTGTAGCCATTTGGCTTATTTGAACATTAATGTTCAAATTAGTGATACAGGAGCTAGAAAGAAATTATTTAGGCAGATAGTGAGAGCAACAGAGTCCTCAGCAGAATTTCTCTTTTAACAAAAAGCAGCCCCAAAAATAATTTCTGTTCTAACAAAGAGCAACCTGAAAAATCGAGCTGTAGGCATAGATAAGCAAGCTGGAAGCTTGCACGGGTGAATGCTGGCAGCTGTGCCAATAGAAAAGGCTACCTGAGAGCCAGGCATGTTCAACACGGGGGCTCCATTTTCCCTTTTCTTTGTCACCACATGTACAGTAAAGCAGCAGGCAACATTGCACCGGCCAGGTAGAGAATTCATCTGCATAATAAAAAATTGGGGTGGGGGTGGCCAGATTCTTGAATGCTATGCAAATGGCATGCCCGGTCCAACCAATCTTTTGCCCTACGTAAATCAGACACCACCTCCTCAAGCTCATCTGTAAAACTTTCTGCATTTCACCATGGAAGTGGCAACCCACTTCTCCAGGACCCTTCCCTCTGCAGGAGATAACTTGTCTCTTTCTTTCACTTATTAAACCTCCACTCTTAACTTTACTCTTCGTGTGTTCACATCCTTGATTTCCTTGGCATGAGTCAACAAACCTTGGGTATTACCCCAGACAAATGATGCCACTTTAGTTTCCACTTTTCCAGACACATTAATGTAGGTGCAACAGGTTTTGCTGACGACAGCACAGACTCCTCCTTGTTCAGCTAGGAGGTATTCCAGGGCTCATCTATTATCAAAAGCCATTCCTGCTAGTGAGTCCAAAGACTTTTCCAGCACCGATAGACTTGCACCAGTTTTTGCTAAGGCTGTTTCAAGGGAGGAGGTAAGTTCCCATAATATGATTTCATGGTAGCTAAAACCTCCCCAAGAGCTGAGGGTTGCGATACCTCCTTTAGGTATTGTCTGCCAGGTTTTTCTACAGGAAAGTTGTGGCTTTTTCCCTTAGAATTAATAAGTGATTTGTGGGAAGTTATTTTGAGACTACATACATATCCAGTATGTCATCAAATTACCACTCATTGATGATTTTTTTCTTCTTCTTTTAAGTTTTTCCTTGCATCTCACAATGTTTTTTCAAAGTAAACTGACAATACCCTTCTTTTCTTTATATAACACATTTTGCAATGGTTTGGGAAGTTCTATTGAAATTGAATTTTTAAATTTTTATTCATCAAGTGTCTACTTGTGAGAATTTGTTAGAAAAATTTTAAACTCTCTATTCCTCTCTTTATGTGTAGAATTATAGCAGATAATTTTAATGCAGTTAAGCTAGTCCTGTAATTCAGCAAAACTGTTTGAAGACTCGTTGATTAAAATGCACTGCCAGTAAATACATAAGAAGGCATCAATTTGATAAATCTCAAAATGGGCTTCCAGGGAAGAGGTGAAAGTGAGAAAACTTGACATATTTAAATTGAGGTGCACTTTTAAGTGAAGATACATGTGCCTCCAGCAAAACAGCTAGCCAAAGCTCTCAATTTGAAATTAAATGTTGATGACTAATTGCTTTCCACATTCTATTTCCTCAAAGTTGCTAGAGTGAATGTTTCTTTGTTTCACAAATACTTATTTGAATAATAGGGCTTTGTGTTTTATTCTGCATAATCTCTTCATCTCTCAGGATGTTCTTTCCCTGCCTTTAACTCTGGGAATGTAAAATTCATTCATGGGTGGCAAATAGAGAAGAGTTGTAGAAGAAATGATGGAACTCCTACTGGGCTGAAGTATGAAATTATTCACCCAAACCAGAAATACATTATTAATTCAGCTCTGTCGAGATTACCTAAAAACTACTTGTGGCTGTATGTTCGCTAAGGATCCCAGTAGGGTGTCGTTTTAAGAGGCTTTTGCACTCAACAGAATATATCATCTCAATGACTTCAGTGGAAGCTCTTTAATAAGGTGGTCCATTCTCGTAAAGCTCCACTAGATCAGCAAAAAGCACCATATACCTGTAGCATGCTAGCTCCCAACCTTGACTCTACATTGTAACCACCTGGCTCCCATTCTGAGACTCTACTGGTATTGGTCTGAGTCTAATGGCCTGGCATTTAAGGCTTTTAAAAGCTCCCCAGGTCATTCTAATGGGCAGCCAAGGATGGGAACCACTTCTGTAGAAGGTTTTTATTTCCCCCTTAAGGCCTAAGAAATAAAATTCTAGTCTCCCTATTTATGCAGATTTCTGTGAATTACTATACTTTCCAGATCCCCCACTAGTGTATTTCTATACAGAGGGTGAATAAAAAAACAATTTTTCTAAGCTGTTTTGTACACTAGGGGTTGCTAAAAACTTCACAGACTAATGGACTAAAAAATATCTTATTTGGCTTAAGTTTCACCTAAGAGAGTAATGAATTAGAAATATTTTATTCTCCTCATTTAGTTCCACCGTACCTGTCACATCATGACTTCCTCTTCACATTTGTTTCCATCACTATGATGCTTTCAGATATTGGCAGCTAAATGAGCTGGTTCTGGGGTTGTTATAATTATTTTAGTAGTGTTTATCGAGTGCCTCCTAGCTACCAAATGCTTCATGCATAACTTCTAAAATTTTATTTTAAGCAGAAAATCATCAGCTTGAAATAACTAAGAGAAAGCCAGGATTAGAACCTGGGTCTGAGAGGTTCCAACATCATTACTGTGTCTACTGATGAAGACCCTGTAAAAGACATTTTCCCTCTGTTAATTAGTCCAACACACAGCCCATTCCTTCTCTTGGCAATTGTTATTGGCTTAGAGGTGACCATGGATCTCCTGGGAAAAAACTCAGCTATATTCCATGGTTGAAAGATACTTTAATGCTGCCTTTCTCCTGCAAAATATGAGTAAGGAGGCACAGAGCCTTGATTTCTGCTGGCTGCCATTTTATGACATGTGGGAAAAAACAAACAAAAAAACCCGAATTTAAAGGCAATGCTGAGAACAATGGAAAGTTCCAAAAAGTCAGCAGTGGGGCCAACATTATCCATAGGCAGCTGCCTACATAAGTGATTTCATGGGCACTAGAAGGATTTCCCAAAACAACTCCTTTCTGCTCTTAGGTGCCTGGAATTCCCTTAAAGGAGAGACTCTGATTAGGTATTTAAAATGAAGACTTAATATGCAGACAACTTGGAACAAGGTAACTCACTGACTCATATCCAGTGGTTGACACAAGAATATTTTCTGGGAGCAGATTTGGAGGTGAACACACAGAGATGCAGATGGCAGGAAAGAGGTAGAGAAAGAGACGCTGAAAAGGAAGGTGGTGGTTGGCAGGAGGCTGGATGGTTCTAGGACTAGCGCCAGGAGAGGTCATGGAATTTGTCTCCCCAGCAATATATTCTGGCTGAAATGGCTTCCATATCCTCCTGTTTGAACAAATGCAGGTGGCCTAAAGGATTTCTCAGGGATGCTTTTTTTCTTTTTTGGTGTACATTTCTATGAATTTTAACACGTGTATAGATTCATGTGAACACTGCCATAATCAGGATAAAGAACAGCTCCACCACCTCAATAAAGCACCTCATGCTGTATTTTGTGGTCATCACCTTCCCCACCTATAATCCCTGGCAACCTCTGACCTGTCTTCCAGTGCTTTGTTTGAGACCATCAAATAAATAGAATAATACAATCTGTAAATTTTTGAGACTAGCTTCCTTTTACTAAGCATAGTGTTATCCAGGCTGTCATGTGTATCAATAGCTTGTTCCTTTTTACTGCTGAGTACAATTTCATTGTATGTATCGACCACGGCCTATTTATTCATCCATTAGTTGAAGAACATTTGGATGGTGGAAGAGAATATCTTTGTCTTATTCCGAATTAAGGGGCGTTCAGTCTTTCAGCATGGAGTAGGATGTTAGCTGTAGGGTTTTTGTAGACACCCTTTACAGAGTTGAGGAAGTTCTCTTTTATTCTTAGTTTGCTGAAAGTTTTTACCATGAATACGTGTTCTAGTTTGCCAAATGCTTTTTCTGCTTAAATTGATATGATCATGTGTTTTCTTCTTCTTCATACTGATAGTTTGACAGATTCCATTGATTCATTTTTGATGAACAAACCTTACATTCTTAGGATAAATTGCCCTTGCCATGGTGTATTGTTCCTTTTAATGTATTGTTGGATTTGAATTTGTTGATGAATGTTGCTGAAATATTTTGTTGATTGTGTTTGTGTCTATGTTCATGAAGGATACTGGTCTGAAATTTTATTGTACTGTCTTTGCCCAGTTTTGGTACCAAGGTAATGCTGGCTTCATAAAATGAGTTGTGAAATGTTCCCTCTTCTTTTGTTTTCTGGAAGAGAATGTGTAGAATTAATGTTATTTCGTCTTTAAATGTTTGATAGAATTTGCCCACCAAACCATCTGGGCCTGGAGATTACTTTTTCAGGAGGTCTTAATCTAAAAATTTATTTGTAGATAAATTATTTATCTTATTTATTTTTTGATAAAAGTACAGATATAGTACTATTCAGGTTATCTACTTCATCAAAGATGAGCTTTGATAGTTTGAGGAATTACCTCGTTAAATCTAAGTTGCCATATTTATATGTGTAGAGTTGCCTGTTGTATTGCTTGCTATCCTTTTAATGTCTGTGGGGCTTGTAATGATTTCCT
Organism: Pan paniscus; assembly: GCF_029289425.2. NCBI lineage: Eukaryota > Metazoa > Chordata > Mammalia > Primates > Hominidae > Pan > Pan paniscus. The sequence goes on along the minus strand of NC_073255.2, from coordinate 29,093,344 downwards.
CTCTTTCATTTATGATCATGGTAATTTGTTTCTTTTTTGTCTCTTTTCTCCTTCTCTCCTTTTTCTAACAGTCTTGCTAAAAACTTACCATTTTTATTGCTCTTTCCAAAAAAAACCAAGCTTTTGTCTCACTAGTTTTGCTTTTCTGTTTTCAACTTCATTTACTTCTGCCATTTATTTTTTTTCTTCTGTTTGCTTAGTTTTATTTTGCTCTTATTTTCTACTTTCTTAAGGAGAAATTTCCATTGTTGATTTGAGACTTTTTTCTTTTCTAATATAAGCATTTAATGGCTTACATTTTCTGCAAAGCACTTATTTCCCGGAGCCCTCAAATTACTCCTCACTGCCTTCTTTCCAAGATTTGTAACTTCATTCAGCAGGAGACACAAGGTGTGGTATGCTTCCTCTGTCTGACCCAGAACTGTCTAGTCTTTGAAAATAAAATTTTTCTAGGAATTTTCTGCCAAAGAAAATTCCTCTATTTCCAAGCACACACACCAGCAAGATAAAAGTATGGCATTTTTCTGGTGGTTTGCCAGAAGTGCATGCTTAAAGCTAATGGCTACCAAGATAAACTTTTTTTCATGATTGGTGCTTAGCTTTTGAACAATTTATTATTATTATTATTAATTATTCCTCCAAACTTCTGTTATAGAGGATATACTGTTAACCTCTCTTTAGAGAAGAAAGCCAATGCCCTCACAAGAGACATCTTTTGGATGGAGTGTCTAAAGGCTCAGTCAAGCCCCCAGTTCAAATGGCACAGGAGAAAAAAAATTGATCCCCCGTAGACATTCCTATGGCCTACCTAGTTTGTTCTTTAATCCATTTGGCTTGACCTAGAAGTAGCAAGTTAGTTCCAATGAATTGAGATAGGGAATCTCACTGCACTATTTGTCTTCCAGTGTTTGTAAAGGAAAAAAGTCAGGGAATGAGCCAGGATTATGCTTTGGAATCCCGAGGCCACTGGTTATTGCTCTTTATTCTCCTTCGTCAATGATACAAGGATACCTTGTAATCACTCTGTCTCCACCCCAGCCACATATGTTTTAATATTTAGTATTTGCATTGGCTAGGAAAGCATCATTTCTACTGCTAATCTATCTGTGTAGTCATGGTCAAGATTTTCTTTGTTAATTCATATAGAAATCAATATAGGCTGGTGCAGTGGCTCATGCTTGTAATCCCAGAACTTTGGGAGGTAGAGGCAGGTGGATCACTTGAGCTCAGGAGTTTGAGACCAGCCTGGGCAACATGGTAAAACCCTGTCTCTACTAAAAATATAAAAATTAGCTGGGCATGGTGGCTTATGCCTGTGGTCCCAGTTACTCGGGAGGCTGAGGTGGGAGGATCTCTTGAGCCAAGGAGATAGAAGCTGCAATAAGCTGCGATCACGCCACTGCACTCCAGCCTGGGCAACAGAATGAGACCCTGTCTCAAAAAAAAATTTTATAAACAGTGCACAATCACTCAGATGAATGTGTGAGGCCCCACCTTATATACATCAGCCCCTGAAATCCCACATTTTGTCACAATGGTATAGGCTGAGTCTTTCCATTAGTGAAGACAGACTACAAGAACCCCCTTCAAAAGCAGAAATCAAGACATTTTCCCATCATTATTGCAACTCCATAATTTGATCTTTGGTTGTAATAATAAGAGTTGAGCTTTGAGGCTGCTTTCTGAACATTTGGATAAGCAAATTAAAATAAACCTAGCAACTGGACAGCTATTTTCTGCCACTGAGCAGCTTATAGAGGATCACCATATGTGTTTTATACCTAGAATATCAATTTTTAAAAAATTTAACCCAGAAAAAAATTTGAACCCAGAAAAAATGAATTAAGCCCTAAAATGATTCTCAACCTCATCCAAATTTTCTTGGATGATTTATGAGAATCCCGTGAAATCCTAGAGCATCTTCACTACAACCGCCAATCATATTTGGGCAACAGATGTGCAGAAGTGACAGTTAGTAGAGAATTCTGGTTAACAGAATGTCAGCTATTCAAGAGTTCACTTAGGCACCAGGAAGAATTTATTTAAATATTGACGTGGATGACAACCCCTTCATCTGAAATACACATGAACTCACTGACCTGCCTGAAACTCCTCTCCTGTGCCTGTAGTCATCTCCCGGCAGCATCTTGGCCACAGATTGTCACCATCTGGATCATAATACAGGAAAAACATGATGCTTAGTAAAACTGAGATGAAGGTGATATCAGGAGCTGTCAGCATCATAATATCTACGTACTGGGAAGAGACGTGAACTTGCCTTTTGCAAAGAAGTTCTGATTTCCTCAGCAATGAGTCCAGGCTTCCTGTACCAATTGCTCAGACAGCATCATGTTTTCTTGTTTTCTTGTGACTTGCTGAGAGCCTGAGGTATCTTGAATTTTATTTATCTCCTAAATCATAGAAGGAAGTAGAGAAGTCTGTAATTACTAGTACCTCATATTCACCGGAATCCTGGTGAGGGGACCCCACCATGCCTTTTCATCGGCCACAGCATTCCCTGCTTAGATGTTTTCCAGCCTTTTCTTTTCCTGTGACCATAGGTTTTTCTGTTACAGCATGATATACTAGATCTGACCGGGCTCCTACTAGTCCCATGGGCAAGCCAAAGGTTCTTCTCTTCCCGTTGGAGGTTCTAATTCTACTGACTCTCTCCTCTCTGGCTCCCTTCACCTTGGGAAAAAAACACACATGAACCAAGACAGCTTCCACGTCATTAAGTTACATGTGATTGGTAACCAAAAATTTACCAATCACAGATAGGCTAATTAGTTTATGGAAACACAGGTTGAGTCAAGACAGGCCGTATGTAATTTTCTATGTAGATGTGTGTAGTTATTCCTTGTATCTTTTCCTAAGCACCCTCTTCCTGCTTGGGATGTAAGATCCAGCCTGTGCGGCTGTTACAGGTCTTTCAGCCAAAATTCCTTGGCACAGGTTTTGATGGTCAGTTTTATTGATTCAGAAACTTAATTTTTTTTTTACTTCAGTGTATATTCATGTCTGGAAGAGGGACTCACTTAAGCTAAACTAACAATAGATTTATAAACTAGATTATCTATGCATTATTAATTTATAGGCAGATTCAGATGTAGCTAAAAAGCCACATCTGATAACCAGTAAGTGGCAATCCCTAAACTAAGGTTTAGACTTATTGGAGAAAGGCTGAGATGGAGCAGAAGGTTATTTGATGATGTGCTATCTGAATAATCAAAATGAGATGACCCTAAGACAGTGGTTTCAACCAGGGGTGGTTTTGGCTCCAAGGAGGCATTTGGCAATGTCTGGAGACATTTTTGATTGTCACAGTTGGAAAGGAGGGTGCTATTGGCATCTGCTGGGTAGAGGCCAGGGACACTGCTCAACATCCTCTGATGCACAGCACAGGCCCCTGCAAAAAAGAATTATTCACTCCAACTATGAATAGCGCTGAGGTTGAGAAATGCTGCCTTAAAAGAGAGCTCTACCTGGGCCTTAGACTTCTTTTGTCATTTTCTCCTTCTCTGCATGGAGGCGAAACACAGCAAAGCATAACAAACAAAACTCCTCAATAAATCAAATCAAATCATTAACTTCCCTATGGAGCCAACAAAATGCTAGCTATTAAATGTCCCAGTTGTTCCACAGAATTAGCTGTGAATGCTTTCTGGCACATTTATTCCTCCTCTGAGTGAGAGGTGACAGCATCATTTAAGAATATGTATTTCTTTTCAGGCATCGTATGCATGAGAGGAGGAAACATGCTGGGAGGAAAAATCTTGGGGTTCTGATCAAGTCACAAAAGGGCAAAAAGCACACACTCCAGGCTGGGTGAATGCACAGAGAACTGTCCACAAGGAAAGATTAAATAATTACTGTTAAATAGCTCATCAAAGCTTTGGGGGTGGGGGTAAAAAGATAAGCTTCTTTAAGGAGAGTCCTGCTGCAAACAAGAAATGCAAGCTTCTCCTGAAAGCTTTTGGATTGGGGTGAGTAGGGAGGGGTTAGGATAGAGGTCAGGGCCTGGGGAGTTAGAGCTGCAGGTTGGGGAGATAGCCGGAGAGCCATGGTGAGAACAGGAGGAGGATTTTCTGGATTCGGGGTGGTGGAGTAGCTGGAGCTGACATAGGCCCCTGCCCTTTGGATATTACTGTGGTCCTGCCAGTGACCTCCCCCAACAGGGCCATACCCCAAGGTTTCAAGTCCTTTGTAAGAGTCAGGCAAGTTGATCCCAAATGATACAACGCAGCAAAGCAGCATTGGCTCCCCAGGCATCATGACCAGACCCAGAGGAGACACATGGAGAAACAGGGGTTGCCCCAGGGCAGGCAATGCTGACGTTAGTAGAAAGCTGGAGGTCTGGGGCTGCAGGCAGGCACAGAGCTGGGTGGCTTCAGATGATACTCGGGCCTGCCAGTGGAAGGCTGTGGGACTCTGAGCCCCATCTCCATTTCTGTAAAATGAGGAAGTTAGATTAAATCACAGAACAGATTTTTCCCTACTCTGAAGTGTCTGGTTTTATCATTCATATCTACCGCATACTGTTCATCAGCTGGTGCCTACACTTTTAACCTCAACTTCCTTTCACTAGCTTTGCTCTGTCCTCAAGTTAATGGTTAAATCTGAAAAACATTTTTTTAAATCCAAAGGTAATTGTTTTGAAAAAATAATAATACAGTTTTGAGGGGGCCTTTGTCTGGGTTTGGCCTCCCCCAGAACCCAAGCTGGAGATAAGGATTGAATATAAGCACTTTTCTTGTGAGATGATCCCTGGAAACACCGGTAGATATAGGGAAGTGAGACAGGGAAGGGACAGGAAGAAAATGAAGCATGTTTTGTGCAGTCAGGCCATGCTGGAGCTCATCTGCTCTGAGGCCACAAACTCCTTTTTACAGGCTGAAATGTCCCTGGGCAGAGAGTCACAAGTGTTCATGGTTAGCAGTCTTTGGTGTATAGAGGTGAGTGCCACATGATATGGATGACTGGTTCATAGCATCTGCTGCTAGGCCTGCAGGCAGGAGTGAGTTGGGAGCCCAGTGGCTGTGTTCTCATGTACAGTGTAGCTTGGCCTTGAGACTGAAATGAAAGGCAGCTTATCTCAGAGCTATAGGCTGCTCTTGGGGTCATGGAGATCGGGACTGAGAAAGCTAACCCCAAAAGAAGGCAAGGAAGAGCAAGAGCTCCCAGGGGAATGAGGCCAGAGGGTGTGAGGCAGCACTCTCTATGTGCAGGTGGCAGGTGGACTTAGGGTGAGCAAGAGCAGCAGAAGCTTCACCTCTAGACTTCCCTGAAGCAGTGGGAGGGTAAACTCCACCTAGGAGAAATTTCTCATTGATGTGTCCTGGCCAGAAGATGGGAAGTGAAGGTCTTTCTCTTACAAAGAGCAATGCAAGTAAACAATTCAGAGGTGTTCAAGGCAGTTTAGTTACCTTTAGTCTGCAGCCCCCAAAGCCCTGAGGGCATTGGATTATTGAATGAGGTCTGAGAATTCACACAGACCCTAAGCATTGTCCTATATATTGAATAAATGTAATGCCTGGCACTTATATGTACTATAATATTTCAAATACAAATTCTTTTAAAAGTATGACTGATTATACAATAATCTTTAGTCATGTATTTTTTAAATTAATGAATAACAATACATGCATACATGGGGTTATAAAATTATTATGACTTTTAGAAGAAACTGCAGTTATGGAACTTTACACGCATATCATTTCATCTGACCCTCACAAAAACCCTCTGAGGCAAGCACTGTAGTATCTCCATTTTGCAGAGGTTAACTAAGGCTCAGAGAAGTTAGATGACTTACCTGAAGTCACAAAGCTAGAAATTGGAGGATCCAACTTAAGACCTGTTGTGCTGCCTCTGCACTGCACACTTCCAGTGTAAATTCATGTACAAATAAGTACACATGTACAAAATAATCTAAAAGAACAAGATAATCAAAATAACCAAAAAACTAAGAGTTGAACTACCATTCGGCCCAGCAATCCAATTATTGGATATACACTCTCAGGAAAATGAATCATTCTACCAAAAGGACACATGAACCCGTATGTTCATTGCAATGCTACTCACAATAGCAAAAACATGGAATCAACCCAGGTGCCCATCAACAGTGGCCTTGGTATTTAAAATGTGGTACATATATACCATGGAATACTATGTAGCCATAAAGAAGAATGAAATCACATCTTACGCCACAATATGGATGCAGCTGGAGGCCATTTTCCTAAGTAAACTAATACACAAACAGAAAACCAAATACCATGTGTTCTCACTTATAAGTGAGAGCTAAACATTGGGTACACATGTACATAATGATGGGAACAATAGACAAGGGGGACTACTATAGAAAGGTGGGGCAAAGACTGAAAAACTACCTATTGGGTACCATGCTCACTATGTTGATTATGGGCTCAATCATACCCCAAACCTTAGCATCACGCAATATACCTTCGTAACAAACCTGCACATGTACCCTCTAATCCTAAAATAAAAGTTGAAAAAGAAAAAAAAGCCACAAAGTTTTAAACGTGTCTTTAAAGGATTTTAAAGGAATCTCTTAAGTGAATCAGGAAAATGGAATTAATGCAGTGATTCTCAACTGGGGGCAATTTTGTCTTCAGGGGACATTTGGCCACGTGTGGAGATATTTTTGTTGTTGTCACAACTGAGGGATGCTACTGGCATTCAGTGAATAGAGATCAGGGATGCTGCTAAATGTCCTACCAGGCACAGGACAGTCCCCCACGACAAAGAATTATCTAGCCAAAATGTCAACAGCACCAATTTTGGTTTGATTCTGTAAGTGGAACTCCTAAAGGCCAGGCCAGAGCACCTGAGCCTTTCTGTTACTCTGACTCCCTTATTTGGGTAAAACCAAAAGAAGGCCCCGATGCCCTGGCTGTGCTCATGGAGCACATCAGGCACTCTCCCTGTGTGCTGTCTTCCGGCCCTGGACGTGGCTTCTACACCAAGAACAAGCTGCTTTCATCAGTGTCCTTTTGGGTAATATATTTTTAAAATGTTTACCAAGTAACTGGAAGGTAAAAAATTAGAGAATAATTGAGAAAATATCCGTCCATGTCCATTTGTTCTTGGAAATCATGACCAGCATTACAGCCACAAAGAGCAAGGTTGGCGTTCCAAGTACCAGTATATAATGAGGGACAGGAAGCACCTACCTCGCTGGCCACTGCATGTTGCTCTGTACATTGTGCTTGCCAAAACCAGGTCTGTCATCATTATCCTGTTAGATACTGTGGTATGGGTCTTGCCCCTAAAAGCTGTAGTCTCACCATTTCAACTCCTTAAAATCATCTTATCGACATATACTTTAATGCCCACTTCACTTATGGCATCATATTGGAGGGTTTGGTTTTTTCTCTAATTGATCCTTATTAATTTTCAAAGTTCTGGCAGGAAATATCATATTAGTAAGAACTGAGCCAAATCTATTACCTTGAAAAATCATCCATCTTTTCACTCATTAATTCATTCCCTATTCATTGAGCCCTTTACTACACTAAGTAGGATTGCTGGGTCCTATAGTATACACACATCAGGTTCTGTGTAAGCTTACAATTACAAAAACAAAGACAGCAGCTCACCATCTAGCTAGCTGAGATAGAATTACTTTTAACACTGCTGACTGGGAGTGGTGGCCTGTAATCCCAGCACTTTGGGAGGCTGAGGTGGGCGGATCACCTGAGGTCAAGAATTCGAGACCAGCCTGGCCAACATTGTGAAACCCCATCTCTACCCAAAATACAAAAAATTAGCTGGGCGTGGTGGCAGCCACCTGTAATCCCAGCTACTCAGGAGGCTGAGGCAGGAGAATAGCTTGAATCTGGGAGGTGGAGGTTGCAGTGAGCCGAGTTCACATCATTGCACTCTAGCCTGGGTGAACAACAACAACAACAACAACAACAACAAAAAGGAAAAGAAGAAAAAGCTGCCACATAACTTATGATTTAGCAATTGCATTTTTCAGGGGCTAGCTAAAGAAATGTCCACACATATGTGGAAAGATGCAGCTACAAATGTTTACTGTAGTATGACTGGGCTAAAAAAAATGGAAACAACCCAAATATTCATCAATATAATAATTGCTAAATAAAATGTGGTATATGCACACTACGCAATTTTATATAGCTGTTAATAGAAAGGATCTACTTCCATAGGTAAAAATACAGACAGGTCTCTAGGACACAGAGTCTTGGAGAGAAGGACCCTAGAGATACACACCAAACTCATAGCAGTAGTTACCCCTAGACACGTGGGAGGAGAGGGAACATGAATGAAGAATTGTGGTCAAAAAAGAGGTTAACCTTTTTTCCCCCAATATCATTTATTGAAGAGCCATCCTTTCTCCATTGTGTGTTCTTGGCACCCTGTTGACGTTCAGTTGGCTGTAAATGTGTGGATTTATTTCTGGTCTGTTTATTCTGTTCCACTGGTCCATATGTCTGTTTTTATGCCAGTACCATACTGTTTTGATTACTGTAGCTTTGCAATATATTTTGAAATCAGGAAGTGTGATGCCTCTAGCTTTGTTCTTCTTGCTCAAGATTATTTGGCTATTTGGGGACTTTTATGGTTTCATATGAATTTTAGGATTACTTTTTCTATTTCTATGAAAAATCCCATTCGAATTTTGATAGGATTTACATTGAAACTGTAGATTGCTTTGGGTAGTGATATAGTTTGGATATATGTCCCCTCCAAATTTCAAATTTCATGCTGAAATTGGATCTCTAATGTTGGAGGTGGGGCCTGGTGAGAGGTGTTTTGGTCATGGGGGGTGGATCTCTCATGACTAGCCTGGTGCTGTCCTTGGGGTAATGAGTGACTTCTCACTCCGTTAGTTCCTGTGAGATCTTGTTGTTAAAAAGACACTGGCACTTCCTTCTCTCTCACTCCCTCTCTTGTCACGTCATATGCTGACTCCCCTTCCCCTTCTGCTATGATTGGAAGCTTCTTGAGGTCCTCACCAGAAGCAGATGTTGGTGCCATGCTTCTAGTACAGCCTGCAGAACCATGAGCCAAATAAATCTCTTTTGTTTATAAATTATCCAGCTTCAGGTATTTATTTATAGGAATTCAAGCAGACTAAGGCAGGTAGTTTGACATTTTAAAAATATTAATTCTGGCAATCCATAAATACAGGATATCTTTCCATTTATTTGGTCTCCTTCAATTTCTCTCATCAATGTTTTATAGGTTTCAGTGTACAGATCCTTCACGTCCTTGGTTAAGTTTACTCTAGGTATTTTTTTTTTCTTTTTGATGCTACTATAAATGAGATTGTTTGCTTAATCTTTTCTGGATAGTTCATTGTTAGTGTATATAAATGTAACTGCTTACAAAAATTACATTTGTGTTGATTTTGTGTCCTGCAACCTTATGAATATTTTCATTTTTAAAGAAGATAGTCTGTGTCGCTTATGCATTTTGCATTTAAAACTAGTAAAAACCACAAATCATTGCAAATATAAGGCAAAGCAGTAGTATAAAGAAGGGAAAGCTCTGCTCTACTTGGGAGTGTTAAGGAAGACTTCAGAGAAAAAGAAGTCTATGAATTGGGATTTTAAAAGGCTAGTAGGAGTCTGACAGGCTGAGGTGGAAGAGAGCGGCATTATTACAAACTAGGGCAGCAGCAAAGATACAGAGATGCAACCACACTTTGGGCATTTCCACATAACTGGCCCATTCAGTGGAGAGGAATGGATTGGGGCAGAGGAGTGTGACACTGAGGGAGGCATATACATCTGGGAGTAAGACTGCACTGGAAACAGTGATTTTTATATATATCTTGCTCAGGAGTTTTTGAGCTTACTCCTGTAAGCAATGGAAAGCCTGCAAATGAGAGGTGACATAACCAGATGTTGAATTTGGAAAGAAAGAGTGATTTTTCTGTCCTGAGGCTGCAGAGGACAGATGTGCTCATTACCCAGCCAATTTATAGCATCACAGCAGACTATCACATGTCTATATTGGTGTTCCTTACATTGCCTAGCATATATGGATTATTATTCTTATAAAGGTTTCCAAGCATAAAGGAAAATGTGAAGTATTTTTGCTATTAAAAGTAATGGCAAAAACCACAGTTGCTTTTGCACCAACCTAATAATAAAACATATGCCTAATATACAGATTTCAGTAATTTTTAATTAAAATGATACCACACATATGGAAGAGTGCACAAATCTTAAGAGTAAGCTTGATGCGTATTCACAAAGCAAACACACCTAATAAACCACAATAGAAATGAAGATGTGAAACATTACCAGCATTACAGAAGGCTCTTTCATGACCCTCCTAGAAATCACACTCCCAAAAAGTAACCACTATTCCAACTTCCTCTGGAGTTGATATTTGAGTATAACATGAGGTAAGAATTAAGATTTTTTCACTGATATTGCTATGGAATTGGTCCAGCTCCAGTTATTGAAAAGACTGTCACCACTCCCAACCCCTGCACGTCAGTGTCATCTGTGTTGTAGAGCAGGTGACTCTGTGTGTATAAGTCAGTTTCTGGACTCTACTTGGTTCCATTGTCTATTTGTATATCCTTGTGCCAATGCTTTACTGTTGTAATATGTGTAACTTTATAGTAATTCTTGATAGCATTGTGAGTTATTCAACTCTGTTTTTCAATTTTAGCAGTGCTTAGCAAGAGAAACAAGTTTGACCAATAAATAAATAAATAAATAAATAAATATTATCAGTGCTATTCTCAACCTATTGCATTTCTGTGGAAATTTTAAAATCAGATTGTGAGCTGCCCCAAAATGCTACCCGAAGTTTTATTTGGATTGCATTGAATTTATGGATCAATTTGGATGGCAATTGGTATCTCTATAATTTTAAGTCTTCTAATCCATGAACTTTGTACATGACCACAACTATTTTAGGACTTCTTAAACTTCTCTCAGTAACCATTTGGTAGTTTTCTGTTTAAGAGATCCTTTGTTAGATTTGTTTCTATGTTTTATTTTTTATGCTAATGTAAATGCTATCATATTTCCATTTTTATTTTATAATTGCTTGCTGCTAGTATATAGAAATGCAGTTAATTTTTAAATATTTACCTTTAAACCATTTTGGCTAAATATGTGTATTACTCCTAATAGATTATCTGAACATAATCAGGTTGTGTGCAAATACTGACAGACATTTATTATTTTCAATTTTTATATCCTTTATTTTTTCATGCCTTATTATACTGCATAATACCACTAATACAATGTTAAATAGAAATGATGATAATGGACATCCTTGTTCTGTTATGATCTCATAGTGAAAATCTTCAGTATTTCAACATTTAGTATATTGGCTGTAGGATTTTTGTACTATACTAAGGAAGTTTCCATTTCATCTTAGTTTGAAGTTTTTATTTTGAGCGAATGTTGAGTATTATAAAATACTTTCGAGGCATTTGTTGAAATGATCATATGATTTTTCTCTTTCATTCTATTAATAGTAGAATTTGCTTGTCTAGGTCTCAGTTTCTCCCATCTGTAAAATGAGTAGATTGGGTCAGATGATCTGAGTTCTTCCTCTAATATTTCAGGGTGCATGAATTTTCGCTGTCATTAAAACATTCCGTGGTACCACCAGGGTTCTTCTTGGACTGGCCCTCAGAGAAGTTTCCCTAGAGTTTTCTAGAGTGACCTCCAGGAGGTCAGAGACTTGAAGCACTATCAACTTCCGAGCACCTGCAGATATGTTATGAGCAAATCTCTACCCATCTTATTGGCCCACTTTGACCCTTTCAATGGAGAAGAGAAATGACCAACTAGAAGGCCTAATCCGAGTCCCCTAGTGTAGGTACTTCCAACCAGTCTGATTCCATCTCAACTCAAGGCTGGAAGGATGAGGAGTCCTGAAGTGGGAGCTCAACACCTTGTTCTGTGAGGAGAAAAGAAGAAATTCTTTTTTGTTGTTTTTTTGTGGTGGTTTGTTTTTTTAATTTTTATTTTAGGTTCCAAGGTACATGTGCAGGAAGTGCAGGTTGGTTATATAAGTAAACATGTGCCATAGTGGTTTGTTGCATCTATCAACTCATCACCTAAGTATTCAGCCCCGCATGCATCAGCTATTTTTCCTAATGCTCTCCCTCCCCACACCCTACCCCTTGACAGGCCCCTGTGTGTGATGTTCCCCTCCCTCTATCCATGCATTATCATTGTTCAGCTCCCACTTAGAAGTGAGTACATGCGATGTTTGGTTTTCTGTTCCTGTGTTAGTTTGCTGAGGATAACGGCTTTGAGCTCCATCCATGTCCCTGCAAAGGACATGATCTCGTTCCTTTTTATGACTGCAGAGTATTCCATGGTGTACATGTACCACATTTTCTTTATCCAGTCTATCATTGATGGGCATTTGGGTTGATTCCATGACTTTCCTATTGTGAATAGAGCTACAGTGAACATACATGTGCATGTATCTTTGTAACAGAATGATTTATATTCCTTTGAGTATATATCCAGTAATGGGATTGCTGGGTCAAATGGTATTTCTGGTTCTAGATCTTTGAGGAATCACCACCCTGTCTTCCACAATGGTTGAACTAATTTACATTACCACCAACAGTGTAAAAGCATTCCTGTCTCTCTGCAACCTTGCCAACATCTGTTATTTCTTGACAAAAAGAAGAAACTCTTAAAGATGAGAACCTTAATGAAGAAGACTTGAGAGAAGGGTGAGTTTAAGAGTTAATGTATTGGAACTAGGTAGAGGTAGCAATTGTACAGCACTGTAAATGCACTAATGGCCAGTGGATTATACACTTTATAATAGTTAAAATGGTGGTGGGGTGGTGGGGAAGTCCAGTACACGGCACTTAAATGCTGTCTGCAAAAATAATGTTAATTCTGATGTTCTCCATTCATGCTCCAGTAAACTTTTGAAAAAAGAGATTAGACTTGGGCTTTAGAGTAAAATTAAGTCCAAAGTGTGAAAACTTTAAGTAGACAGTTTGGGATCAATGCAAGGAACACTGTTTCACCAGTCTGAAATGTCCAAAGATGAAACAGGCTGTCTTGGGGTCAGTGAGTTGCACGTTGGTGGATTCAAACTCAATGCACTTGGAATTGAGAATTGGCTGGTGGGCTGAGGTGACTCTAAGGCTTTGCTAACTCCAACTCTGACTCATGCTCCTTCTCATTTGAAAGTCGTCCAGGCCTTTCACCTTCCTCATAAATAGTTTCTTTAAAGCCAGGTGCGGTGGCTCACGCCTGTAATCCCAGCACTTTAGGAGGCCAAGGCAGGTAGATCACGAGGTCAGGAGATCGAGACCATCCTGGCTAACACAGTGAAACCCTGTCTCTACTAAAATTACAAAAAATTAGCCCGGTGTGGTGGTGGGCGTCTGTAGTCGCAGCTACTTGGGAGGCTGAGGCAGGAGAATGGCGTGAACCTGGGAGGCGGAGCTTGCAGTGAGCTGAGATTGGGCTACTGCACTCCAGCCTGGGCGACAGAGCGAGACTCCCTCTCAAAAAAAAAAAAAAAAAAAAGTTTCTTTAAATAGATAAGAGTTCATTGCAGAGTCAGGAAATCTAACTATTTAAAGGGTGTTGCCATTAGATGACAGTGAGTCCAACTTCCCAAGGGTTAGAAGGTTTTGGGTCATTTCTCTGTTGTAAGAGTATTATAAGCCTAGTTTGAAAATAGTATCAGAAATAGCAAATGGAACAATTATTTTCAATAAGAATGATGATTGCTATGTATTCCAGTTGTTTTTTTGCTGCAAACAGCCCCCAATTTAGTATAAAATGGAAACCATGAATTCTGTGGGTCAGGAATTCAGGAAAGGCATGACAGAGATGGTTTGCTCCTGTTCCATGATGTCTGGGGCCTCGGCTGAAGACTTGGTGGTCTGGGGGTGACTCCAAGGCTGGGGGCTGGAATCATCTGGAGGCTGCTTTATGCACATGTCTGGGGCCTGGGCAGGGGCTTGGCAGGAGTGCCTACAGATGGGTTCTCCATGTGGCCTGGGCTTCCTCACCTAGTGGGATCTTCAGGGTAATTGGGTTCCAAAAGTCAGTGTCACAGCAGAAAGGGAGGAAGCTGCGTCTCTTCTTGTGACAGGTCTCAGATGTCACACAGCATTACTCAGGCTGCGTTCTACTGGTTACGTGTGAGTCGCAAGCTCACTCAGATTCAAGGGGGAGGAGACCTGAACCTCTTCCCTTCCAGGAGCATGTGGGATGGGAGAGATTTTCACAACTACCTCTGGAGGCTAGAATCGGCCACGCTGTTGACATCTTTCTATAATATCATCAACAAGTCCTTCATATCGCCCAAAACTCTACCTTCTCTTCTTCCCACCATTCTGAAACCACGTGCCTTCCTGCCCTCCTTATTACAGACAGAAGGGGTTTGCAAGTTATTTCCCTTTTCTTTTTTTTTTCTATCATCCCTTTAACTAATTTCACCACAAGGCACCTTACTATTTTATCTTCTTTTGTATTACTTCCATTTCTCCTCCTCTCTTTTTGTTCCATTTATGAGTGAAGGGGAAAAACTCTCAAGTCTTAAACAGAATGATAAAGATCTGCTAGAGACACATGAAGGAAAAGAAAGCTGGATGTTTCGACATTTGCTTAGACAGAATGAGGAACCAGAGCCATGGAAGTCCTTCAAAGTGATAAGGAGGCCTTTTTTAGAATCCCCCAAGTCCTTCTCTGCCTTTCTAGGTATGCCAGATTTCCCTCAAGAATAAGGTTTTAACATACATGAAAAACTTGATTTTATCATATTTTATTTCAGTTATATTACAGCTTAAATAAGCTTTTGTGGTTTGGCCTGGGAATGTAGTATGTATTCCAAGTTTTTAACTAGTGACTAACAAGTGAGCTTAAAAACCCCAAGGACCTTGTAAGCTGGAGGTGGCCTGTGTAATGCTTCTGAGGCTCCTAGCCTTAGATTGCAATTTACTACTTGCTCAAGCACCTTGGCCAGCTGGAATCCAGGACAAGGGAGGCAATCCTGAGATCAGACAAGCCACCTGCACTCTGCTAAGTGCTGTGCACAGCCAAGGTCTCAGAGCTGTCTTCTGTCTCCACAGCCCCTGTGCTTTCTAGTCCACTGACGGACCCTGTGGCCTGGGGCTGCAGGGGAAACTGAAAAGGTAGATGTTCCATCTTGTCGCCCTGCCCTAATGAAATTTCACTTTTCAAAGCCCATTCTGGAACAAACTACAAATCCCATCAGAATTCTGAGCGTTCATGTTCTGATTAGGGGCTAAAGAGGGTAGACTTCTTATTACTAAATCCAAAGGAAACTGCACTTCAACCAGGTTCACCCAGAAGCAGCAAAATGACTGACTTGGGGGAAGGTTAAAGTGTGGAATAAATCCCATGATAGGAACTTGCAAGTACTTGCTCAGTTAAACATAGCGGTTATTGGACCTAACCTGAAGGCAACTCTGACTCTCACTGACAAGTTTACCCATTCATGCAAAAGTGGCACAGCTCTTGTAAGAAGAAAACAATTGTTCCTGGCATATTATCACAGGAAACTATCTCTCATTTTCCAATGCAATGAAAGTATGGAATCATCAGATATATTTCTTCAAGAAATACACAGGGTCTTGAAATTTTCCTTGTAGGGGTACAAGGAAAAATAGAAACAATATTAAAATCTTCTTCAACAGGCCGGGCGTGGTGGCTCACGCCTGTAATCCCAGCACTTTGGGAGTCCGAGGTGGGCGGATCACAAGGTCAGGAGATCGAGACCATCCTGGCTAACACGCTGAAACCCCGTCTCTACTAAAAATACAAAAAAATTAGCTGGGCGTGGTGGCATGCGCCTGTAGTCCCAGCTATCGGGGAGGCTGAGGCAGGAGAATGGCGTGAACCCAGGAGGTGGAGCTTGCAGTGAGCCGAGATGGTGCCACTGTACTCCAGCCTGGGTGACAGAGCAAGACTCCGTCTCAAAAAAAAAAAAATCTTCTTTAACAGGGCTCCCACTTACGGCCACTCTGATCACCAAGTTAGTGTTGGCCCAGCCTCTAGCCCCAGAGAAGCCAAGAATTAGTGCATCGATATTTCTCGTCTTCATACTGCACAGTGAAGTCAGTAATTGATCTTGTCTGATTCATTAGTAAATCGCCCCTGTCCCCTCATCCTGTGCGTCCATTGCACATCCTTGTTCTCCCGGGACCACACATTTCCCTGTGTGTTGCAGGTACTTCCAAAAACAGTCTCCTATAGAGACCTACTGCTCCAGTAGTTTCTTATCAAGGGCCCATTTGTACAGGGGAATAATTTTCTAGTTGGAAAGCAATAGACACAACTTACATTTATTTTTAAAGAAAAAAATTATCAGCGCTAACGGAGCTAATGTCTCCTGCTGGGATGTTAGGCTACTGAATTATTCTCCTCCAAGCGATTTGTAGACCCATTAATTGAGAAATTAGAGAAATAAGGGCACATATGCCTATGTAATTAAACTGCCCATTTTGCCTTTCTTCAGTAAAGCAGTTTCCAAGGATGTTAATTGGCCGGTGAGTTTCCCCGTGCCTGGTAAATCTTGATAAGTTGTACATTAAAAAAGAACTGCTTCCACCTTTAAACTGTCAGGGGGCTTTTTTTTTTCTTTAAGCAGATTTAGCACTTTGAAGAGTTAATTACAAATCCAAGAAATATTTCTGTAAGGTGTGCCTCTTGGCATATTGGATGCTAATGGCCCCTTCCTGCCATTAAATGATAAAAATTTTCTATTAGATTTTTTTTTTTCTTTGCCTGTGACTGTGGGGAGGGAGCTTTCCTGAGAGCAGCCACCAGATTGCTGCTTTGTTTTTAGTGAGACATTCATTTCCTCGGAGTTTTGCTTTATGAGGAAACAATTTGATTTCTGTGTCTGCAGTTCTCCCAGTCCAGTGTCTGCCATTCATCACCCTAGTTATCCTGATGTCATCACAGATACATTGTCCTTTTTATGATGATTGTGGGAGAAATGACCATTCGTGTCCTTGGCTTCTCTGTGTCTTTATCGGCCCTGACACATTCCTTTTGATAGTTAATTGTCCCTTTTCTCCTTACTTTTATTTCCAAGAAAGAAAATAATACATGTATACTTTACTTTAGGGAAAAAAAAGAGAAATGGCAAAGTGGAAGAGAGAAATTGTGTTTTGTGCAGTTTTTAAACAAGCAGCAATGGTAACTGGCAAGAGTCCTTTCAATATTTTTTACATTGACAGTTTACAGCAATCATTTATTTGTCCCAGATTTTCTGGGACAGTCTCAATTGCAAATATTTTGGCCTGCTCTTGTCTCTTCAGACAAATGCATTTAAAATAAGAAAGATTAAAAAAAACTCCTTTGTTGATGAATATATCCTGAAGTTTAAGTTCAAAAAATATAACCACATTGAGCATCTGAGTAAGCACAGATAGAGTTTACAGTTAAAATTAAATGGTGCAGAGGCAAATCTGGCATATTTTAAAGGGGTGTGTGATTTCACTGCCGATAGAGGCAAATAATAAGCAGGTCAATAAATAAGTATAATTAGATGCATTGTCAAATTAAAAAAAGAAAAAGTGCAGGCTTTGGAACAAAATAGATGTGGGTTGGAGTCCTGGGAGCCTCGGTTGGAATCTTGACTCCATCATCTAGAAACAAATTCCCACCAAACATGTCTGAACCTCAGCCATATTAAATGAAAACAATAATATTCATCTGATAGGGTGGTGGTTAGGGCCAAAAGAGCAAAGGTTTGTAAAGTTCTTAGTGCAGTGCCTAGCATATAGAATTGCCCGAAATAAAAAGAGGCACATTCATAATAGGATTTTTAGGAGTAACATAGCTATGTTATAGTTAATACAAGACTTTCTGGAGAGGGCAGGAAGGAGGAAGCAGTGAGGAAGGAGAATCCGCAGCGTTCTGGCAGGAAAGTACTTCTTCCTTCACTGTGTCTTGTCTTAAATCAAGTGAACCCAGGCTCCCACCTCTGCCCAGACCTGGAGCCTAATAGCCTAGGAGTGGATGGGCTGGGCACTAGAACGGCCCCAGGACTTCCCTTGGATGTCCCTTGTCAAAGAAGCCATGTTGTCTGTGTCCCTCTCAGACACAGACCCATCATTAGAGCATCTTTGAGAAAATCTGTGCTCTTCCAACCCATTTTTCCTATTGAGCCAGGGCTAGGGCAGGACAGGTTGCCTACCAAGTCTGCTTTCCTCCTCTTCATTCCAGGGCTCACTGCATGAGTGAGGAGCAACTCACTGCTCACCACCTCATCACAGCTGCTTGAAACTGCCACTTCCAGAATCATTTGAGTGCACTCGGAAACTTGGCAGCAGTTGTTGGTCAATTGCTCTTTAGAGTAGATTCCAGAAGTGGGTTCTGAGCCAGCTGTAAGTGGAAATGGATCTGGTTAACCAGTGGCTCTCAAAACCCAGATGCATTAGTCTCATCAGGTGGGCCTGTTAGAAATGCAGCTTCCTGAACCCTCTCCTTGGTGATTCTGAGGCAGCAGCTATTTCTACAATGTCAAAGAATGAGCTTCTCAATGCATCTATTATTTCTTTAGTGTGTACCCAACCCAGCGCTAAGTGCTTTGCATACATGATCCATTTTTGTTTCTCCTCAACCCTGTGAGGCAGCTATCACTGACACCAGCTAGGAAGCTCAGGAAATCGAGGTTTGGAGAGGTTAAGTTACCTATTTAAGGTTACTCAGCTGGCCAAACTCTGTAGGCCAGCGATGCTGAAGCCCTGTGTCACAGGTCACTCTTGTCCACTGGATCCCCAATAGCCCCCCAAATCTTCTCTATGTGAACTCCACTGAATTTGTTTTGGATCTGGGTGGACCAAATGCATGGTTCTAACTTTATGAAACAAGAAACTAAAAACGTAAACACCACTTTCTAATGGTCCTTCTGGGTAATCCAGGGCCCTTAAAGGTCCCATCTTGCCTTATAAAAGAACCATTACTAGGCATAAAAGAAGATCCACTTCCCCAATGTTTTTTCCACTCTCCAGTAAAAGAGTTTATTGAAGACTTCTTTCTACTATCTTTTGCCTCGGAAATAAAGATGTAACAGGCCATCATTTCTGTAATCCTTTTAGGTATTTTTTTCTACATTTCAATGGCAGTAATATTTCTTCAATATGCTTTTTCACCCTGTTTGTCTAAAGTGGATGTGAGACAGTTTGAAGTGATTGGCTTTTCCACTTAATAAGAAACATGTAACCACAGGCTAACAGGCTACTGTTTGATTTCTACAATTTTTCCAAAAGTATTATTATTTTGCTTTCAGATAACACTCCAAAAAAATAAATATTATTGTATCAACCATTCTACTTAGCATGGGTTTTGAGTATTAGAATTGAGCCCCAAGATTGAAGTCCCTTGTTAATTTCACTAGCAACACATATGTGCATCCACTTAGTATAACACAACTAGGGGGACTCAGCATGGAGAAGAGATTTCCGTTTTCAATTGTGAAGACCATGGGGAGGATAAGAATAATTCTGAGGAGCTGTTAGGAGAATCTTTTGGCTGTTTTGCTTTCTAAAACCAAGAAGATGTGGAAACAGCAGACTACCCTCTTATCTAGAGGCTGTGCCTGTAATTTTAAAAAATATTAAATGGGGAAGCAGTTGATGAGCTATTTTCTAAAGTCTAGATAAGCAGCAAATATATGCTAATCCTAAAAGAGAGGCCATTTTTGGTGGGGAGCAGACTGGAGCTTTGTTCTAGAAACTCTTTCTCAGTTAATAAAGCCAGAATGGCCTTGTAGAACCTCAGTTTCAACAAATCATAGTTCATTCTGTCTAAGCAGAGCCACTACATGTGATTGTGTTGGGCTCTCAGGGCCTTGGGGTACCTGGCTGAGGCTGAGTGAGGTTGAGTCATCTCACAGCCTGTCCTCTGCAGGCTGAACCCATCCAAAGGTGACATATGCCACCAAGGCATGCACCTGTAGGCTTGGCCACCCAGGTAGAGCCTGGGTAACCTAAGGTGTACCCTCTCCTCTTTCCTGCTTACCTCACATGGTAAATGTGTCTGTTGTTACTAACAAGAAAAAGGAATCAGGAACAGGGATTGTCTCCAGGAATGAGCCAAGTGATGGAGTTTCTTATAGAAAATACTATTCAGTTTTAATTTGTGTAGTTGATTTTCAGATAGTCATAAGTAAATATTAAATGTTTATAAAAATGCAAATAATTCCTCATGGTTTAAAAATTGAACTTCAAACCTCTCACAAATTAAATATAAACAATTAATAGAGTGGTATCTTGGGGTAAGGATAAAGCAGAATCTTTTGGCTTTTTTTAAATAAAAAATAGAATCTAAAATTTTAAAAAGAGGCAACAGTAATGACAAGGGAAAATACATGGTGATACTGAAAAACAGTGCTTACCTTGTAAATGCCAAAGAAAAACCCAAAACATTCAAGGCAGAGTGTTATAGAAAGCAAACTCGAAGCTGCACTGTAGAGATGCAGTGACAGATCTGAACAGAATCTCTGTCCACTCAAACCAATAACTGCATCCACGCCTTTGGAGGTTCTGCTGCAGTCTCTCAAGCAGTGCAGTTTTTCTGGGGACATCTGGCAATGTCTAGAGACATTTTTGGTTGTCACCATCTGGGGGTGGCTACTGGCATTGAGTGGGGTGGAGGTCAGGCGATGCTGCAAAACATCCTACATTGTTCAATACACCACAACACCCCCACTCATGACAAAGAATATCCAGTCCAAAATGTCAACAACAGTGCTGAGGTCATCAGGAAACCCTGCTCCTTTAGGACTGCATCCAATCCTGAGCAACAGAAAAATCCTACTGCTGCAGTAACTTAAATAATTAAGAAGTGTGTCTTAATTATTAAGACACACTTAATATAAGACACACTTAATTATAAGAAGTATAGTGGTTGCCAGGCCAGAGCTTATGTTGCAGTCAGTGATGTCATCAAAGGCCCAGGAGCCCCAGAAAAACTCTTAGAAGATGCACATTTCAACTGGGCACATTACCAAAATCAAACTGAGCTCGCTAGTAGGAAAACAGAGTCATGGATATTGCATAGGCCAATGGCAGGGTCAGTCACAGATACCCTTTCCCTTTGCTGTGATGTCTCTGCCTCTAGCCTCCCTTAACTACCCAGCAAAGCTCTATCCAGCCACTTTCTACCCAAATTTGGCTCTTTATTGGAGTCTTCCAGGTGATTCCCAGGCCACACTGATTTCCCTGAGCCAGATTTCAGTCTTTGGGGACAAGGAGAACCTCAGGGCCAGAAAGGAGGCCCTAAGGGACAGAAATAGAGCTTTTGCCACAAGAGCAGTAGTTGATGAATTGGACTTGTTTCTTTGCAGGGAGATGGAAAGGTTATAGTAAGATGGCATGGACATCTGTGAACAGAATAAAGAGATGCCAGTGAGGAGAAGTAAACTCAGATTTTTTTTTTAGTTGGGCAAGCTTAATTACTTAAAGTAAAATCTCAAGTAAAATCAATAGCAAATTCAAAAATACAATGTAAGGATTTTATAAAGGGTTTCTGGCAACGATTACATAACAAACCAGTGGGTGGGAAAGAAAACATAAAAAGTAAAGCCAAACAGCTTGCCTATTATTACTAATAGGCAATGCTATTAATAAATAGCTTGCTTATTATTATTATTGCAATACTGCTAGCAATAAAGGTGACAAAAATCATAATCATAAGGTGAAGGCTTTGAGTCGATCTCCAGTCCACTGGAGCCCATTGCAAAGAAGGATACCGAGGTGTCATCTGAGCTTGGGAGGAGAGTAGGGTGATATTTTACTGATTAGTAATTGGTAGAATCTTCCAAGGATGTGGAAGGGGAAATAGTGTTGAGTGAGACATATATCTTCCTAGCCATGACTTTGTCTATAAATCCAGATAACAGGTTGGCCACAGAGACATTGGTCATGAAAAAGTGGGCCATACAGTGGTCTCCTTATGATAGTGTGTGGACTCTCCCTGAAATTACCAAAGAAGTTCCCAAGACTTGGCTTTTCCTGCCAGTCCAGAGAAAGTTGATGAGATTATATCTTAAGTTTTCTTTACATCATTCTTGAACTGATCATTCATACATTTGTTAGTGGCTTCCAGCAACAGCTGCTTCCAAAGGACCCCATCATCCTAAAATGGCTCATTATGCCAGCCTAATGAACCAGTCCTCTAAATCAGAAGTCCTTTGATCTATTTAAAAATGAAACCCTGGAAGTCCCCAAAAAATCCTGCTAAGCAATTCTTAGAAGACTGCTTAGTAGGGGATAGATCAGGATTTATTGAGCTCTAAAATGATCTCCCTAATAATTTGGTAGTGTTTTATTTCTTTTTCTTTTACACTTCTGTTCTGATTTCCCTTGAAACAATATCTCTCAGAAAACCCTATAAGACTGAAAGATTTATCCTGTTTTTAAACACTTGGACTCTCCCTGAGAATTGCACTCTGTTGGTAAGGAACGCTGCTTAATTCTGTGTTCTAAACAGCCCCTCAGTAACAGTGGAAGCTCTCAGTAAATACTTAGTGATCAATTTCAGTTACATTTGCTCAGAATGATCAAAATGGCATGGCTGTACTATTGCACATGCATTAAGTGACATTAGAGTGATATGTTTTAAACCTATTTTCAAACCTATTTAGAGTTTCCTTGCCAGTGTGTTTGATATAACAGGGCATGTGTTTTGAAAGAGGCTGAAGGAGAAAAAGGGATCTGTGCATAATGACCATAAGCGTATCCTCCGGTTGCTTTCCTGTTTCAGGGGCATGTAGGATGTACTTAAAAGGTCACTGATTAGTCCAGTTCCATATCAGTAAACAGTGTTTTGAAACAGACGGAGGAAAATAATAGCCAATGGAGTTTTACCAATATAATAAATTAAAAAGCAGGGAAACATGGTTTATAGATTATTTTCTCCAGCAGGATGCTTTCAAATATGACAGAATGGCACCTGAATAGCACACTGTGGACATATTTCACCGGTCTTTGATCAGACTTGATATCTAGATTGGATTTTTATTCTGCATTAAAATGTAGATTGATCTGGCAAAATCTGATACAAAATTGCCTGGAACGAACAGCACAGGAAAGGATGTTAAGCTGAAGACAGTGTAGAGTCTGGCTCAATGGGTTTGGGAAATCCAGCCCATAGACTTGCCTATCATCCACGACTGCCTTGGTAGCTCATCTAAATTTGAATGGGTCTATGCACTGCCACCCCTACTTTTTTGCTCTTTTTTCCATCTTGCACCCAACTGACATGAGTCAAAGGCCTTCAGTGTATCCCTTGGCAAATTCAGGCGGTTTTCCACCCAATAGCCATTCTATCTTGCTAAGCAAACTGTGATGTTGTTTAGGTGTCAGTTGACCATGTGTCTCAGAGACACCTGGATTTCACCCACCATCCCTCCTCCTCTCACCCAGAGGAAGATTCTTGACAGGTCTAAGCCCATCACGGGTAGTTCCAGTCTCCTTCACTTTGGTTGGTTTAAGTATGGGCATGTGGCACAATTCTGGTCAGTGAAATATGAGATGAAGTCTGTGGGGAGTGCCTAAAAATATTCCCCTTGCTTTTAAAAAGTTCACAAAACCCATCCTTGTCTTTTTTGGACATTGATGTCTACATCAATGGGAGCATCCATCTTGGAGCCATGAGAGCTGCCGGCCGATGGAGGAAAGCCAACACACTGAGGTAGCAGAGCAGAAGGAAGAAAAGAAATGGAATCCTTTATTACACCATTGAGATGCTGAGTTCACCCAACCTGCCCACTAAAGGTAACCACTATCCTGAGGTAGTAGACACTGTGATGTACCACAGATCCCTTCTTCAGGACAAAGGCATTCATTTCCTCAGCTACCAGAAATATTCCTTCTCTGGAAATCACATTTGGGTATTGCTTCACTCCAAATAGGTCCCCTCCTTAGGGGAAGCCTGTGTCTAATAATTGATTTGTATGGGGCACAAAGGCCTAACCACCTTGCTTCAATGGGGGAATAACTCTAAAGAACATCCCACCTCTAGAGTTTTTTGTGGATCAGCTTAGGCCTTGTGATTGCATTGCAGTTTAACTTCCTCTTCTGTCCAGTACTGCTTCTCTTTCCTCTTTACATGTGTTGTTCATGAAAGCACTTGTCAATAAATCTGCTGCATGCAAAACTCCATCTGAATCCATTTCCAGTCTAACCCAGCATAAGAGAGTTAATTTTTAAAGTAATCACTCCTTTGCTTTTTAAAAATGACTTTGCCACTGAAAATCACATGCATCCTTAAATGCCGTTTATTATAACACGTGCCTGGTCCCTTCCCCAAGAAGACTTTACATAAATAGAGTCATACACCATGTGTATTTTTTGGTGTCTGCCTTTTTCACTCAACACTATGTTTGTGAGGTCTCATGATTTATTGCATAATACTTGAATTTTATTTATTTTATTGTGTTATAATATTGTAGAAATTTACCACAAGCTATTTCTACATTATACTATTGATGGGCGTTTGGGCTGTTTACAGTTCGGGGGCTATGATAAACAATGTTGCTATGAAGATTCCAGTACATTTCTCCAACACACACTTGCGTGCATTTTTGTGTGGTATATATCTAAGAGCGGAATTGCTGGATCGAAGAGTTGGCATAGGTGCAGTTGTAGAATTCTGTCAACGGTTTTTAAAAGCAGTTGTGTGTACCAATTTACTGTCTATTAAAGTATAGGATCGTCGCTTCATATTCCTGCCAATACTTGGTTTTGGGGGCTCTAATTTTAATCTTTACGATGGATATGTAGAGGCATGTGTGGTCTAATTTGATTTACCTTATTGCTAATGGGGTTGAGACTTTTTCACGTCTTTACTGACCATTTGGATATCTTCTTTAGAGAAGTATCTGTTCATATCTCTTGTGTATATTTTCACTAAGCTGTTTGTCTTTTTCTTATTGAGCTTTAATGTTCTTTACCTATTCTGGATATAAACCATTTGTTGGTTACAGATGTTACAAAAGTCACAGCTTTCACTGGCTTGATTTTTCACTCTCTTAATCACATACTGTATCTTAATGAAAAGAAGTTCTTAATTTCAGTGTAATCAAAATTATTAATCTATTCCTTATAATTAGTACTGCTCTTTTGGTTCTGATTAAGAAATATTTGTCTCTCCAATATCATGAAGCTGTTCTTCTATGTTACTTTATAGTTGTTTTATTGCTTCATCTTTTATACATAAATATGTCTGCAGTATACTTGTAATTGTTTCTTGTGTACAATCTGAAATTATTTTTTCCCACACCGATATTTAACTATCCCAGCACTATTCCCTGAAAAGGCCATCCGTTTCCACTGATCTTGGCAACACTTTTTTGAGAAATCAAGTGTCCGTATATGCATGGGCCTGATTCATGGGCTTTTCATTCTGTCCTAATTAGTCTATTTGTTTATCCTTTCATTGGCACCAAATTGTGCTATTATAACTCTGTAATATTGATACCTCCAATTTCTTACCGCCCATTCATCTTTGGGAGTTATGGTTTTATCCCCAATCCTCCACCAAAACCGCTCCATCAAAAACACTCTGCAAAATCTCCCTGGTCAAGTCTCTAATGACTTCCATGATGCCAAACCAAATGGCCCATTCTTGGTCCTCATCTTACTCAACCTCTCAAAAGCACTTCACGCACTTTTTTCACTAGGATTCAAGGAAATCCCACTCTCATGATTTTCTTCCTAAATACCTGGCCATGTCTTCTGAGTCCCCTTTGCTGAATCATTCTCCTCACCCTAATCTCAAAATGTTCAAATCTCCTAGAGCTCAATCCTTGAACTTCTCTATCTACACTGTCCCTTAGGTGATCTCCTCCCATCCCATGGCTTCAATTCCAGCTACTCAATGATAGCATCCACATTTATATCACTAGCCCCAGCATTTCTTTCAACTTCCTCATTGATATCTCCATTTGGATGCCAAGTAAATGCCTCAAACTTAAAATGTCCAAGACAAGATTACTGCCTTCCATCTTCTTCCTCAATCTAATCCTTCCTAGTGTTCCTCATCTCCGTAAATGGCATCATTCAACTAGTTTTTCAATTCAAGCCCCAAACTTTATTGTCATCCTTGATACCAAATACATTCTGAATTTAATCACGTTTGCCACCTCCATGAGTCCCACTCTGGTTTACATGAATCACTTAAGAATGGCTAGAGTTGGAGAAAACTTAAGCTTAAACCAAGGATCAGCAAAGTAGGGTCACCAGACCAAATCTGGCCTGCCATCTAGTTTGGTAAATAAAGTTTTATTGAAACACAGCCATTCTCATTCTTTTCTGTATGGTCTATGGCTGATTTTGTGCTACAACGGCAAAGTTGTCATTGTGATAGAGACTATCTGGCCCATCAAGCCTAAAATATTTGCTACCTGGGCATTTACAGAAAAATTATCCTGACCCCTGACTTTAGGGGGTCATTACTAGGCTCATGTAAGGACATCCAGAGGCCTGTGATCAAAGATTGGTGCAGGGGCCAAATGATATCATGAAGGACAAAAGATCTTTCTAGTTTTCTATTCTGTCATTCTTGGCTTATTGCCTTACAGTCACAAACTGACTACTGCACCTCCAGGTATCATGTTCAAATTCCATATAAGAAGAAGGGGATAAGCTAAGGAGAAAAAGGAGGAAAAAAAATAGTGTCAACCATATCTGTCACCCTTCTTATCAAAAAAGCAGAGATCTCCCTAAAGCTTTCTCAGCAGATTATCTGTTATATCTCACTGGCAGGAGCCATGTTACATGGCCACCTAGAGCTGCAAGGGGAATCAGGAGACCAAACATCTGGCTTTTCAGCTTGTCTAGTAGATGAAGGAAAGGGAGAGGAAATGGAGAATTGGTGCTGGGTAAGCCATGGCACAGTGTGTGCATATGAACCCATTGTTATTTCTCTCCTGGACAACCTAACTTGTCTCCCTGCTTACATGCCTGCCCTTCACAGTCTATTAATCACACCAAAACCAGGCTGATGGTTCTCAAAAACAAATCACATTTTGTCACTTTTTGCTCAGAATCCTCCAGCTGCTCACATCACACTTAGAGTAAAATCCAAAGCTTTCCAGGATCTCAATTCTGATGGTTCTCCAGTCTTCTTCCTGCCTCTCCCTCCTTGTTTCACTCTTATCCAGCCACACTGGCCTTTAGAGTGTTTTTTAAACACACAAACCATCCCGCCTGGGGGGCTCTGCTTGGGCATGTCTTGTCCCCACATTGTCACATGACTTGCTCCATCACTATGTCCTGGTCTCTGATCAAATACCACCTCCTCAGAGAGGGCTTCCCTGTCATCTAAAACAGCACCCATATCACTTTTCTCTCCTTGCTTGCTTTATTTTTGTTCCTAGCACTAATAAGAACATAACATTATAATTGATGTTTATTTGCCTAGTTGCATATAGAATATAAGCAATGACAGTATTTATTTCATTACTGTATTTCCAGACCCCCTAGAAGTAGGCCTTGGCACAGAGTAGGAGAAATAATTGTTAAATGAATTAGTGGATTCCCATTACTACCAGTTTGTCCATGTTTAAAACTCATTTTTCCTGATGTTCACAAGGAAATAGTAAGATCTGAAAGTCTGGAATCTTATTTTATTCCCCCTTTGTCTCTGGGTAATCCTGAGGATGTCCATCAGTCTCTCAGAGTCTCAGTTACATCATCTGAAAACCAGGGTTGGAGACAAAAGTTGCTCTCTAAGTAAGTGCTAGTCATCCTCAATTCACCAAAAGGATCCCTATCCAAACAGCAAAAGGGTCCCTATCCAACCAGAATGTCAGCAAAAGGATCTCTATCTAATCAGAGATAGGGCAAAGAGTCTGTTCCATAAGATCCATCCAAAAGATGCCAGATACCTCCTTGTGCCCAAGAGCTTGGCTTTCCTCTGCTCTCTCTTTTGAGGCTTGTCCCTTTTACAGAGATTTAATATATGTCACAGAAACAAGGTAATGAATCCTTTCTCTTTCAAAGCACCTTTCATTCACCCATCAGTAAAAACAGCCAGAGCATGATCGATTGTAAGCAATGGACATATCCTCTCCTTTCATGGTTGAGCTTTTGTTGCTGCCTTGTGTCTTGGCTATTGTGCAGTCTATGTTCCATGTCCTATGTGCTATATAACCTGAATTTTTGAATCTTCTAATATATACAAAGCCATGCTGTGATTCTGGGAAAGGTTAAGGAAGAATAGGCAGCCCACTGAAATGTGGCAAGTCAACATTGTGAGACCTTTGGAGGTGATCAGGTAGGGAGAGATCTCTGGGGACTATGTCTGACTGTCACCTACCCTGAGAGGAGAAAAAGGCCAGAACATGGCATGGTCCCCTCCACTTAGGTCAGCAAGAGTGGGCAAAGCCCAAACCCCTGCAGGAAGACTGAGGTTCAAACAGCCAGAAAAGGAAGAAGAAACTGACTGATGTGGGGAACTAGGGCCACTTCCTCTAGCTTCTTTTGCGTAAACCTCCTGGAAAATGATGCTGCCATGAGTTGCCAGTTAGAACTGACTCAAATCAAATGAGCAGGTGAAAAGTTTCCTAAATTTCTGTTTCATACTGTTGATGGTTAATAGATAGATTATGGGAGGTGGTTTCTCCCTCCCCCACCAGAAACTGGCCGGAAAACTTACTTCTCATCGATGTGTGAGCAGTGGTCAAAGTATTTGTCATGGTGTAATGTGTCACAGAATGACTTTTATGGCATTACAACAAATGCAGGCAGAGATCAGCAAGGCTCATGAGATTTGTTGTCACATTAGAGTTGACCTGAAAACCTTCAAAGTCATGTATTTGTGATACAAGTCACCCTAGCACTTTTCAAGGCACAAATATTCACAGTATATCCTATTAAAACACTCACTCAGAAAGCCACTGTTATAATTATATGCTTCATTCATTCATTCAATATTTACTTATTACTATCATCAATACTTTCTACAGTGAGTTCTAACACATCCCAGACTTTAAGATCATCTTTGAAAACATTGCTTTTTCCATAACAAGAAGTGTATTCACTTAACATACAAGTAGATTCCTTATTCTGTTATACAATTCACACATTGTCGCACAAGAATAATACATTATCCTGAAGTTGAACCTGACTTTCTCTGTATCAAGGGTGATTAGTCGGCCATTTGTCTTGTTATTTCCAAGTCAAAATTAATATTTGCGTGCCGATGGAATTCCTAATCCTTGTGATATTTTTCAATATGTGACTAGCAAATAGATTCTAAACATATCCAGAGCAGGCATCTTATATTCCGCTTTATGCTAAGCACTGAGATTGAATTCACAAAATTTTTCAAGTTGCAAGGAACCTTAGAGTCATGACCTCTCATTCTACAGACGATTGACAGCCAGGTAGAGTGACTCGTTCAAGGTCACCAGCCAATGAGTGGTTAGATTAGGACTCTTTCACCTTTACACCCAATTTTCTGGTGTTTTACACCACATTGCCTTTGGATTTGATGTAGAAGAAACACTTTTTCAAAGTCTGGATGGATAAAAATGTGACATTAAAAACATTACCTTAAACTTTAAGTGGGGGAACTCCAGAACCTAATGTATTTGAATTCTCATTAGGAAGAGATTTTATTCAAAACCACCCAGCAATGGTCTATTACTTTATGGGCATTCTACATTTCTCTATGTTCTATAAATTATTCCCAAAAGTTAAAATAATCAAAAACTAATCACCAGAAGTTCAAGCTACTTATTCACATAAAGTTATCAAGTATTTAAATTTCAAAAATGTAAATTAGAAAGACAATGTTCTTTTTATGTGGTTTGTAGTTTGTAAATATATGATAGACATTTCCATATCTGCAAATAATCTAATAATCTGTAAACCTTGCAGTTGAGAAGAAAGAAAATAACACCTCTTGGAAATGGCTCATGAATGTAGCCTCAAAGTCCACGGATATGCATCTGGGTGCAAGAAAAAGAGCATTAACATAGAGGAAAAGTCTCTGGCAGATACAAATTTGAGTTTTAGAAGATTTCTACCTTTTAATTTCATGTGTACATAAATGAATATTAGTAATGTGAAAGCTTTTTAAAGAAGAAGATGCTATGGTAACTTCGCTTCAAGGGGTACATCATCCCTGCAATGGGAAAATGCCCAGAATTTAGAATGTGTAAGCAGAACCCATATGAAGTCCACAGATATCTGGGTTGAGCTACAAAGCATTAGACTTTCAAACCCCAGAGCTTCTATTACTGGACAAGTGAGAAAAACCAGCTGCACTTTTGCATTCTAGTGGTAGGCGGAGGAAGAGTAGCACTCTGAGTGTCTTTCATCACACTCACACAGGTTATCTTCTCCATTTGATAGCTTGGCAGACAGGTTCACTGAATTGGATGCACCAAATTCGAGTAACTCAAATCTAAAGTCAATCAGCCTTGTTTTGTTAGTCTCTGAAACGAGCTTTTAAAAAGTGTCCTTTCTGTAACTCCTGAACACAAAACTGTCCTCATTCTCCTGTGTAAATTGCTTTCTATGACAACACCCCTCCTGTACACAGCAGCCCTTTAGGCTCAGACAAGCTTCCTTTTTACTTGCACTCAAATCCAGAACTTTGTAAACAGGTTTCTCCCACCCTGCTTCGTAAGGCTTTCCTCATTTTACACAACTGTCAAAAGCAACAGAGGCCAGAGTGGTGGGAGGCAGCCACGGTAGGTGTATTGATAAAAGATGCCAGCGTCCTAGTTCCAACTCTGACACCCCCTTTCAATATATAAACTTCTCGCCACACTGAAATGTTCATTATGCCATTCAGAAGTAGAGGTCTAGTGGGACAATTTGCTGTAAAGCGCCTCCGTGATTATAAAGAGAAAATCAGTCACTTATTCTGTGGGGATTGTTCATAAGACTGACAGACATGCTCAGTGTGGAGCCGGGAGTCTGCACCTGGTCAGGAAACTGCAAGATGGGACAACGGTTTCTCTGTTGCTAATAATTATGCCTTGGGTTTAATCACCAACTTCATGCCTGACAAAATGGAAGCCAAAGACTGGGGAAATGATGAAGCAATAGGTATTTAAATCATGGAACATTTTTCATTCAATTAGTATGGTGATGAGGCGCGCCGTTTGTTAGGGATTCTAGCTGATGCCGACAGTATTCAATTTAAGGTTAGTTGAAATGACGGCAGCAGAGTTGGAGAAGTGACATACAACAATGAATATGTCAGTTCCCTATAGGCTGGAGATAGACTTTTGATGGCTTGAATCATAGCTCAGAAAGGTAAAATTGAAAAAAAGAAAGTAATTTGCTGCCTGATATTCACAGTACTTTCTCTTCATTTTAGTGAAAGCAAAGAATGGGGTTAGGAAAAGACAGACAGCCTAGAGGAAGAAAACAGATGACTGTAGTCTGTAAATTCCATTTGCATATCATTAATCAATTTAGGCAGCTGGATGGTCTGGGCCTATTACTTAGAATACTATGTTAACCCAGCCCACTTTGTACTAGTCTAATTGCTCCATGGTACAGATAATACCACAGGAAGTGATAACATCACTGCTCTGGCTTTGAAGCTGTCAACTTGACTTTTTTTTTTTTTCTTTGACAAATTTCACAATGATAATCACATCTCTCCCTGGGAGGTTGCTTCTTGATGTCATACTTTTAAATTTAAAATTGCTTATGAAATGATCTTCTACTTTTTCCTTCTGTCCTTTCCACCATTTGCAAAACCCTATCCATTCCGAGAATCACTAATCTTCATTAATTGCACAAACAGCATGTGAAATCTCTGCCAGGAGGTCTACTTTGATGCCCACCCTGCCATGAATATTAATGTATAGGCTTTTCCCAATGACTCAGGAAAAACTCAAGAGGCAGGGTCTATTGAGACACCATGTTTATTGCCACAAAGTGGCAATAGAAAAAAATTAATTAATTGAACAATTGGGAGTTCAGCTATTCAGTTCATTATCTCAAAGTGAAAGAGATGATAAAGACAGGATTAACTCTAGCTGGATGGGGATAAAAGGACCAACTTCAGTCACCTCTTAACCACAAATGTGTAATCCATGCTGTGGAGTTTTCTGGGGTAAAATTTTAAATGCAAGTGTTTCTCCTTAGTTAAGGGTACGTAGATATCCTCTCCTATTATGTATCTATTGGTGTGTGCTCTGAGAATACTAAAGAGTAATTTTAGTATTAGCCCAAGTACTTGATGACTGTGTATTATATATGCCTCTGTTCTCATTCCTATGCCTGCTGGATGGGATGCACAAGGAGCTGGCTTTGAGGACGGAAGTCCTGCCATACCTAGCCATGTGATCTTGGGCAACCATCTGTGGGCTTCAGTTTTCTCGTGGGTAAAATTATTAAATAAAAAGGTGAATCACTAAAGTTTCTTCTGTTCTTATATTGCATGATTTTAACCTTTTAAGTCAACGTGTATTGAACTACTGATGGGCCAGATACTGTAATGTACCATGTGCCTCCCAGGCATTCTCTCATTTGCTCCTCCCAGCAGCCCTCAGAAGCAGATACAATTATTCATCCCATTCACAGGTGAGGACACCGAGGCCTAGAGAGAGAAAAGTCAAGCTCTGCATCTCATGCCCAGACATATGCCTGCCATGTGCCTCCCTATAACAGGTCTTAGGTGTTACTTTTTCCCTTCCTTCTTTCTTTCTCTGCCTTTTTTCTTTAGTATTAAAATTATTGTTTTTATGGAAATACTATTTGCTAATTGCTTAAAAAATCAATAAATACATAACAGCATGAATAACAAAACAAAACTAATCTACATCATCACCATCCAGGAAAAACTTACTAATATTAGGTAAGCATTATTCCAGATACCTTGCTATACACATGTACACCCAGCTGGAGCTGGCTAGACACACAGACAAAATGGGCAATTATTTCTAGAAATAAAGTGTGTAAAATTATATTTTACTTGGTTCTAAGAATGAAAAAGAGGAAACTGAAGAAATGAGTCTCTGCAGGAGATATTATTTTCTAAAAAAGCTCTTTAGGGTTAAGAAAATAAGTTTATCAAAAACAGTTAGAGATGGACAAGGTCTCACTCTCTCACCTAGGCTGGAGTACAGTGGCACAATCAAGACTCATTACAGCCTCAACCTCCCTGGCTCAAGTGATCTCCCCATCTCAGCCTCCCGAGTAGCTGGGACTACAGGCACATGCCACCAAGCCCAGCTAATTTTTTTTTTTTTTTTTTGTATTTTAGTGGAGACAGGGTTTAGCCACATTGCCCAGGCTGGTCTTGAACTTCTGGGCTCAAGCAATCCAGCCACCTCGGCCTCCCAAAGTGCTGGGATTACAGGTGTGAACCACTGTGTCTGGCCTATATACTTCATATTTCAATTTCAGACACCATTTACTAATTCTCTGCTATGAAAGGTGAGGAAAGTAGCCCTAATTCCCACGTTCTGACACCTTCTGATTTTCATTAGTTATATTACTTTTTTTTTACTTGATAATAATAAGATTTTTAACATTTACATTCTATGCTATACTCATAATTCTCAGGATTTGGAAGTAACTTTATAACTCCAGGATTTGTAGGTTGGGTTCTCAGTTTAAATGGATTTATTGCTCACTTGTCTTTTTATCACATAGCTTCTTCATTCCTGAATACTTTCATTCTGACTCATGTCTTAGTTGACTGGAGTCTATCAAGTGGATTTTTCAAGGAGGACTCAGAAATGCTGAAACTCTAAATTCTTCTGTGCTTGGGAATATCTGCTTGATGCTCTTATGTCTATACAAACACTTGCCTGGATTTATTATTCTTGGGTCATTTTTTTTCCCTCAGAATTTTGTAGACATTCCTACATCGTCTCCAGATATTGGGACTGTGGGGAAGTCTGAGGCCAGCACCATTTTCCCCCTATGGGTAATTTATTATTTTCCTTAGGCCTGATATCTAAAGAATTTTTCCTTTATCCTTGACTGTAATAACTTAATACCATCACGCCTCCATGTTGAATAATTTTTATCAATTTGTCCTGGGCGAAACGTGGGGATTGTTTTATTCTGCAGATCCAGTTCTTCAAGGCAGGGTAAGAGTACGCTTCCATATGATTTGGAGGATAATAGATAGATAGGTTCCCCCCATATGAAAGTGCCCTCCCATAACCTTCTTACTAGTAAACCACTCTGTCTAAAACTATATCTTGTTCACTGTCATTTCCCTAGTGCTTGGCAGTATCTGGCACACAATGGACACGCCAAAAATATCTGGTGAAATAGAACACAGGATAAATGGAAACGAGGAGGGTTGGGGAGAGGCTAGAATGAGAAGGGGCACTGGAAGGAGGGGCGAAGATTTTACTCTGTGCATTGCTATGTCGAAGCAGTAATCCTTTAAACACTACTCGATTTTAATCCACTCAGGAAAATCACGGGTGGGGTGAACCACCGTTGACAAGGTGTTGTGCCTACCCCTTAATGTGGGGGGTGATGGTAAAAAAGTTTAAACCCACTGGTTGGGCTAAGAAGCACTTGAACCCTTTCATCTTGGACACTGGTCTCCCAACTGCACTCCTGCTTGAGTGAGTGTTTTCCTGATCCAATTCATCTTTCCAGCTGCCTTAACAGTAATTTTTTTTAAAGAAACAACTAAAAACAAGTATTCACAGAGACAATCTGCAGTCTTCGATTCTTAAATATTTCCCTACTGATTTTTCTTCAGGAAGAAGCAAAGAAGTCTAAGTTCTTTGGAGTAAGATGCTCTCAAATGCCTAGGAACACTGATCTCCTAACTTGTCTTCCTGCTTTGAGTGTCCCTCTGAGGTTAAAGTTCCTGCCTCAGTCTCCAACAATAGTAAGTACAAAATCAATGTTAGTTCCTGACCGCTCCCCCTCTCTGTGTATTGGTCAATCACTATCTGATCATATTGTACTGAAATTAATTCTTGGAATGTCTGTCTTCCCCTCGACTATAAGCCTCTCTGAGCAAGATCCATGTCTTACTCATTTTTGTGTCTGCAGTTTAGTTCCTGGTTCATTGTAGGTTCTCAATAAACGTCTGTTAGAATGAGTTGATCTCTTGGATCCAGTGCCCCAGAAAGATACGTAAGTACTATTTTTATCCTTTCCCATTGTGTGTCCACCTTCTCTCCAATCCTAGATCACCAAAAGTGAAGCAGAAGTGATGCGAGTAGCAATTTGTAGTATCAAAACAACTTCTTATAGTGCACAGAAAGCCCAGCACTGTCTTGTATGGGAGACTCGTGGTTCTGCCACTATCTTGCTGGGTGACCTGAGATAACTTCTTTTCTCTCTGGGTCTGATTCCTCACAGGTCATTTCCACTGCTGCCCCCTGAGGAGTGCCACTGGAGATGATCTCACAACAAAGAGAGGGGGGAGAGGTCAGGAACTAACATCTATTTTGTAGTTACCACTGTGGTATGGTTTGCAACATGGCTCTGTAACCCTCAGGATCCCTACCAGATATTTTCATCTATTCCTTTATTCTCCTCAGGTCCCTGGCCCTCCCCTTTCCTCTGTGCTCTCAGCAGCTGACCTTGTCTTTTCCTTTACTGAGAGTAGAGGCACCTCTTACAAATACTCTGGCCTCTGCCTGGACTGACTGGGCTAAATTGTCTCCAAAGATGGCCACCAACCATTCCTCCCACCGGTCTGCATGCAGGCTGCTCCTCCCGTCAGAAGATGGAGACTGCTTCCTTGCCCTTGAATCCAAGCTGGCTCATGACTTGCTTCAATGAACAGGAAATGGCAGAAGTGATGCTCTGAGGCTTCTGGGCCTAGACTTTAAGAGATGTTGCCCCTTTCCTTTTTCCCTCTTGGGATCCAGCCTACCACATAGAGAAGTTTGGGTTGACAACTAAATGTGAGAGAGAGACAGACAGAGAGAAGAGGGAGAGTGGATTCAGCTAGACCTTAGTCATTCCAGCCATTCCTAGCTGAAGCACCAGCATGTGAAAGAAGCCACCTTCTAACCTATCAGAACCCCCAATTTTACTGACCTCAGTCAACACCATGTGGAACAGAACTACCCCAGGGAGCCCAACCAACCCATACAATCATGAGAAATTAAAAACTGATGTTGTAGCCTCCTGAGTTTTAAGGTAGTTTGTTACACAAAAATACTGGAATTTTGACCCACCTTCACCTCCAATGCCAACCTAGTAAACCTGGATATATCTTTCAAAATTTGGCTCAAGTGTCAACTCTTTCATGAACCCTCTGTGTCCTTTTCTTGCTCATTCAAGCCCTATTTTCTCTTCTCCTCCCCAAAATTCCACAGTACTTTGTATTACAAACTATGTGCTTACAACCCCCAAAGTCTCTGGGCATCCAGAAGGCAGAGATTTGGCTTAATTCATTTTTGCCTCTGCTTAGCCTAACACCCGGCACATTTAGATATTTAGTTATTGTTTGCTGAATGAATGGATGCATGAAGAAGAAAATTTAACAGATGATATCTACAGGCACATCTGGCTCCAAAATTGAATCATGTCATCTAGCAATGCTCAGTAAAGTTAACGTAAGCAATTTCTCATACTACACTAAAGTGGAAGGATGACAGACAGCACACTACACAGAAGAGTTGAGATGTCCAGGAGATTGTCCCTTGCTTGAACTTATTGTTTGAATCAAGACAAATTAATTAACATCCATGCATTGAGTCCAGTCTATGAAAATGTATAAGACTTAGTTGCCCCTTCAAAGAGTCACAAGCAGCCAAAATTTATTAAAGGCACTGCACTGGGCACCACTGTTTCATTTTACAGATGAGTCAAGTTAGGCCAGAAAGGCCTCAAGTCTCACAGTTGAAAGAAGGTGGAGATGGGATTCCACCACAGGCCTGTCTGACATTTAAGCAGAGCACAGTTTTGCCTAGTTCAGAACAAAACACAAAAGTGGGAGAGAGCCAGAACAACCCTTCAGTCATAGAACCAGGCAGGTGATAATGAAGGCCATGTCTTTTGGCAAACCTCATTATCGAATAACAACAAAGACCTAAACACAGCCTCAGCCATGGTCTAGCACACATCATCTTCACCCAGAGCACTGCAATGCTTTCTTAGTGTCTATGTACTCTTAGGCCTTCTTTCATTTCCATGCTACTTTCAGAATTAACTTCCCCAATACAAATATGATCCAGTTATGCCCCTACTGTAAATCCACAGAATAATGTGGCCTCCAACCACACCTGGACATTTTTTCTTGTTATCTCCAATCATTCTTAAACACAACACAGGTGATGATAGAGTTTGAATATTTGTCCCCTCCAAATCTCACGTTGAAATGTGATCCCCAAGGTTGGAGGTGGGACCCGGTAGGAGATGTTTGGATCATGGGGGTGGATCCCTCATGAATAGCTTTGTGCCCTCCCCTGTAGTGAGTTCTCACTCCATTCATTCAAGAGCTGGTTTTTTAAAAGAGGGTGGCACCCCTCCTCCTCCCTCTTGCTCCTTCTCTCACTATGTGACCCATCAGTTACCTTTGGCAAAAGCTTCCTGAGGCCCTTACCAAAAGCAGATGCTGCTGCCATGCTTCTTGTACAGCCTGCAGAACCATGAGCCAAACAAACGTCTTTTCTATATAAATTACTCAGCCTCAGGTGTTCCATTATAGTAACACAAATGAAAGGACACAATAAATGACTGGATGACCGACTGTCTCCCGCACAGGTGTGGGTTATTTTCAGGGCTCCATGCATTTGTACACGCTGTGGCCTCTTCCCATATTGCCCTTCTCTCCCTACAGACATTTAAACATCCTTTTAGGCTCGGTTCAAACCTCGCCTCCTCTGCAACACCTTCTTATTCTCCCAAGCAATATTGCCTGCTCTCTGCACCCCCACTTCGTCTGCTACTTGCTTGTCACCTATGCATGTTTATGTATCTCTCCTCAAATCTGAAGGTCATTTTTGTATTTTTCTTAATCTGGCTTTCATCCTGAGCATCTAGCACAATTTCTGACACAGCCTAGACCTGTTATAAATTCTTTCTGAATGCAGAAGTACATTTTTTTCTTCACTCACATCCCTGGCTTGCTGGAAGAATACAGAATCTACAAATCTTCTTGCTTGTCTTCTCCTTACAGTGGAAAGTGTGGTGTGTTCAAGTTTTTAATAATAATCTTTCTCAAAAACTTTCAATTCTTTGGAAAGAGATGTTTAAAATCCCAAGGCCATTCCCTACTGCAAATGTCTAACACGCCGTTTGTGAAGCTGGAACAAATGGATTATATCCCTTTGATTTTCTGGCATAAATTCCACCATGTGGTACAGACTTCCTGTTTCTGCCATTCGTTCTCATGACAGCTGCAGTAGGAAGCAGCCTTGTGCCTTCGGGCTTGTATAAGTTTCCATCTTTGTCTGCAAGGCGATACCTGCTCAATGTAGTTCATAGCAGGGACTTAAGAAATTTGAGGGCTTTCAGAGTCTTCCATTTTTCCCTTGCTCTGAAAGGTGCATTTGGTTAATTAAATCATAAAATTCAAAGATTTGAACACACT
Organism: Pan paniscus; assembly: GCF_029289425.2. Taxonomy (NCBI): domain Eukaryota; kingdom Metazoa; phylum Chordata; class Mammalia; order Primates; family Hominidae; genus Pan; species Pan paniscus. Next base: position 29,054,855 of record NC_073255.2, on the reverse strand, counting down.
CAGAATTCAGTAATGAGGTACATGACATACCATGCCATTGTACAACCTGTTTCAAAAGGGATTTCTGCCTTTAAGCTTCATGGATAATTCTTGTGTCACATTACCAGCCTCAGGTAGGCACATTTAAGGATCACCAAATCAATGTTTGATGACATGAAATTAGAAATTCCTGCTACAACCTTGTGCAGCTCCACTGGCAAAGCGGGAGGACAACAGAGGATGACTCCTAACAGGGTAAAGTACCCTATGGTCATGACAGTCATACAGATTGTGCAGGGAGCAGCCAAGAGAACTTCCGAGAGTGCAGGCTCCTGGTGCCCTTCACCCCTAGCAGAGGTCGGGCACCAGGTGCAGACTGTAAATGCTCAGCATTGTAAGAGTGGAGCCTTCTTACAACATGTTTGTTTCCTCTTCAGTATCACGAGGCCTGTGCTAAGCTCTAGAGCAAGTTAAGATAGACAATCAGGATAAGTCTTCAAGTAATGAACAGATTATTAAAATTCAGAGGGTGATTCCTACTGACACCCAGGGTTTGCTTTCTACACCAAGAGAGATAAAATAATATCTTTAAATAAGTTATTATTATAATCCACTCTCTCCCAAACCAATAGGCTCATTTCTCCAGGTACTTTGTCATTAAACTATTCACAGCATTTTCATATTTACTAATATCATAGCTTACTCTGCTAATATTAAATTATTTGACAACATAAGCCAGAGTTTACTCTGGATTAGCTCCACAGAAAATGAATGTAGAGGCCAGTGAGCCAACCAAATCACTGATCCTTCAATCCAAAGGAGGAAATGTCCTATTAGCTTAACAAATACATGAATTAACATACCTAGAGTAGAGCATATTAGCTGTAAGCTGGTGGTTTGAAATCATTCATCTGGATGTGGGACAGTATTGTATACACAAAGCACAGGCTTTAGAGAAAGACTTGGACGTCAGCCCCAATATGTAACCTTGGGTAAGGGAAGGGGGTAATTAAAAGTTCTATGACTCAGTTCCCTCTTATGTAAATAAAGCACGTTCATAACAGCTACCTCCTTGGGTCATTGCAAGTATTCAATGAGGAAACTATGCAAACCACGTAGTCTAGGGCCTGGCATGTCATAAGCACTTGATAAATGTCTGATTATGGTCATAGAAAGAGAGGAAATATATAGAATAAGATCTGGTTTAAAAAATAAAGATAAATAGAAAGTACAAAATAAAATGGCAGAAAAATTTCTAAATCCATCATTAATCAACAAGGAAATGAGTTTCAATTGCAGCTAAGATGGAATAGCAGGGACCAACGGGGACCAGATTTACCAACCCATCTGAAACAACCAAAAAACTTGACAAAATAAAAGAAACAATGTTTTTTAAGACACTGGATACTGGTAATGAAAGTAATCCCCAGGAGATGGGAAACAAATGAAGAGAGCCCTAAGATTACCTCAGTTTACCACCTTCAGCCAAGCAGAGCCTGATAGATTCTTTGAATTTAGGAGAACAAGTGGGAGTCAGGGGAAATACAGGCAGCTAGAGTTTGCAGGACAGAGTACTAGAGATAAGTGAGCTGCCCAAAATGAGAATTCCAGGGATCTACACAGGGTCCTTCTTGAATATTCGGGAGAACACTGATCAGTATGTACATATAAGGAAATGACTCAAAGCTAGGGAGATAAAATTACCCTAAAGGATTACAGAGAACATTACCTATGGCTCACACTAGTCCAGGAATAGTGTCTGTTTCTACCAGCCAATTGGAAAAGCTCATAACTAACAGGGCACTGAATGTAGTACGCCGAAGGGCCAGGACCATGTCTCAGTCATGAGAAAAATCAGTCCTGAATTAAATGCTCCCTCATCTAAAAATTTTTAAAGCAAGACCAAAAAGGATCAAGCTGTTTTCAAGTAACTGAACTGCGTACAAAAACAAAGTTCAAGAATATTTATATGAATGCAAAAATATACCAGAATCCAACAAAGTAAAATTCACAATATCTGGCATCCAATCAAAAATGTTCAGATGTGTGAAGAGGCAGAAAAATATGATTTATAGTAAGAAGAAAAAATCTATCAAAATAGACCCATAACTGACAAAGATATTAGAATTAGCAATGAATTAGCAAAAAAACATTTATTATAACTGTATTCAATATGTTCAAAGTGTTTCGTAGAGACATGGAAAATACAAGAAAACCCCAAAAAGAATTTCTAGTGATGAAAACTACAATATCTGATATTTTTAAATGTGCTGGATTAGCTTAACATTAGATTAAACATTTCAAAAGAAAGATTCATGAACTTTAAGACATAGCAACAGAAATTATTCCAAATAAAACAGAGAAAAAAGATGAGTTTTTAATTTGTTTGTTCATTTTTTAAGAAACAAGAAGAGCACCAGTGATCTAAGGGACAATTTCAAGAAGCCAAATATAAGTGCAATTAGATTCCCCAATGGAGAAGAGCAAGGAGGGGAATAAAAAATATATGTTTAAAGAAATGAAAGTGGAATTTTTTCAAGTTCATAAAAACTATAAAGCCTTAGATTCAAGGCTACCAACGAACCCCAGGCATAAGAAACAAAGAAAATTTCAAGGAACATCATAACAAAATTGCTCAAAACCAGAGATAAAGAGAAGTTTTACAATTAGCCAGAGGAAAAAAGACACATTAAGAACAGAGAAACAAAAATGAAGATGATAGCACATTTCTCTTCGGAAACAATATAAATGAGAAGTTATTGTAGCAACATCTTGAGACTACTGACAGTACAAAACAAACAAAACAAACTCCCAACATGTCTGTACTTAGCAGGAATGTCTTTTTTAAATGAAGGCAAATACGACTTTTTCAGACATACAAAGTCTGAAAGAATTAATCTCCAGCAGCCCTGCACTACAAGAAATGTTAAAGAAAGTCCTGTAAGCAGAAAGAAAATGATACAAGATGGATCTATGCAAAGGAATAAAGAGCATTAAAAATGGTTAATACATGGGTAAGTATGTATCTTTTATTATTTAAAATTATTTAAAAGATTATTTATTATTCAAATAAAAATAATTACAATATGTTGTGGAGTTTATGTCATGTGCAAAATAAAGTATATAGTAACTGCACAAAAACTAGAAAGCGTGGCCGGGCACAGTGGCTCACGCCTGTAATCCCAGCACTTTGGGAGTCCGAGGTGGGTGGATCACCTGAGGTCAGGAGTTCAAGACCAGCCTGACCAACATGGAGAAACCCCGTCTCTACTAAAAATACAAAATCAACCAGGCATGATGGTGCACGCCTGTAATCCCAGCTACTCCGGAGGCTGAGGCAGGAGAATTGCTTGAACTCAGGAAGTGGAGGTTGCAGTGAGCCAAGATTGTGCCATTGCACTCCAGCCTGGGCAACAAGAGTGAAACTCCATCTAAAAAAAAAAACACACACAGACACACACAGAAAAGAAAAGAGGAAAAACTAGAAAGGGTAAAACCTAATTACAGAAGTATACTATTATAGCATTCTTACACCTATATGAAGTAGTGTAATAATTTGAAGATTGACTATGATAAGCTAATGATGAACAGCATAAACCCTAAAGCGACCTAAGAGTTATAACTAATAAGCTAACAAAGCAGACAAAAAAATAATTAATAAAAGGTACTCAATCCAAAGGAAGTCATAAAGAGGATAAAGAAAACAAAGGACAAATGGGACAAATAGAAAACAAATAGCAAAGTGATAGATTTAAGTCTAACTATATCAATATCTACATTAAATATAAATTATCAAAATACTCCAAATAAAATACACAGATTGTTGAACTAGATAACAAAGCAAGACAACTATATGCTGCCTACAAGAAATGCACTTCAAATATGAAGATACAAAATAGGTTAAAGAACACAAGGTTGGGAAAATGTGCTATACTAGTCAAAAGAAATGTGAAGTGACAAAAGAAATGTGAAATGTCTAATATTAATATATTAGACAAGGTAGACTTCAGAGCAAAGCATATTACCAGAGACAAGGTAGGTCATTTCATCATCATAAAGAGGCTAATTCATCAAAAGAACATAACAATTCTTAACATCTATGTACCTAATAATGGACCTTCAAAATGCATGGAGTAAACTGATGGAAATACAATGAGTAACAGAAAAATCCACAGTTAAAGCTAAATAAATTTCAATACTTAATTGACATGTATAGGATGTTCCACCCCAAAACAACAAAACACACATTCTTTTCCATTGTACAATGCACATTATCAAGATATACTATAAAACAACTCTCAATAAATTTAAAAGGATTAAATTTATATGCAGTATGTTCTCTGACCAAATAAAGTTAAATTGTAACTTAATAACAACAAATACAAATCAATTACTCTTTCCAATTAAAACATAAGTATTGTCATATTTGATACATGTTGCATGCACACACACACACATATGACTATATACTGTTTGCAAGTGACAAACCTAAAACATAAAGGCTCAGAAAAGCTGAAAATCAAAAAACTGAAAGTATACATGAGGTTAAAAAGAAGATCTTATGGCTGCTTACAAAAATAATAGATACTTTGACACAAACATTATTAGTGGGATAAATAAATTCACTACATAATGAAATGATTTTTAGTTCACCAAAAAGATAACACAGTTTTAAACTTCATGCAACCAAAAAGAAAATATAGAAACATAATACCATTTACATCAATACCAAAAAATAAAATACTTAGGAATAAATCTAACAAAATATATATAATTTCTGTATGAGGATAGTTTTAAAACTCTAAGATATACAAAGATGGAGAGATATTTCATATTCATAGATGGGAAGATTCAATAATTAAGATTCAGTTATTTCCAACTTAATCTAATATGCAGTGTAATTTAAGTCAAAATCCTAACAAGTTATTTTGTGAATATTGACAAACTGATTCTAAAGATTATATGGAAAGGCAAAAGACCCAGAATAGTCAATACAATACTGAAGGAGAAGAACAAAGTTTCTCTGACTGGAGAACTGACACCACCAATTTCAAGACTTACCATAAAGCTACAACAATTAAAAGAGTGTGGTATTGGTGAAAGAATAGACAAATAGATCAATGGAACGGAAGTGGGAGTTCAGAAATAGAACCACACAAATACATGAAACTGATCTTTAACCAAGGAGTAAAGGCAATTCAATGGAGAAAGTCTTTTCAACAAACGGTGCCAGAATAACTGGATACTCATATGCTAAAAAAATTACTCTAGACACTGACCTTCCATCTTTCACAAAAGTTAATTCAAAACGGACCACAGACCTGAATTTAAAATGCAAAATTTAAAAACTTCTAAAAAATAACACAGAAAAAATCTGGTTTGGTGGTAAGTTTTTAGATACAATGCCAAAAGCAAAATCCATGAAAGAAAAAATTGTTAAGTTAGACTCCATTAAAATTAAAACTGCTCTGCAAAAGACACTGTTAAGAAAATGAAAAGATACACTGCAGGGTTGGAAAAAATATTTACCAAATACCTGTCTGATAAAGGACTTGTATCCGAAACATACACAGAACGCTTAAAACTCAACAATAAGAAAATGAACAACCCAATTTTTAAAAGGGCAAAAGATCTATACAGATACCTTATCAAAGAAGTATACACATGACAATTAGCATATGAAAAGATGCTCAAGATCATATGTCATTAGGAATTGCAAATGTAAGCGACAAGATACCATTACACACTTATTAGAACGGATAAAATTCAAAACATACTGACATGCCATATGCTGTCAAGAATGCGGAGCAACAGAAATTCTTGTTATTGCTGTGGGAATATAAAATAATAGAATCACTTTGAAAGACAGTTTCTTATAATACTAAACATAGTGTTACAATATGATCCAGTAATTATACTCCTAGGTGTTTACCCAAATGAGTTGAAAGGTTATGCCCACACGAAACCTGCACACAAATATTTTGCAACTTTGTTCATAATTACCAAAACTGGAAGCAACCAAGCTGTCTTTGTAGGTAAATGAATAAAGAAGATGTGATACATCCATAAAATGGAATATTATTCAGTGATAAAAAGAAATGAGCATCAAGCCACAAAAAAAGACATGAAGAAATCTTAATGTGTTCTTCCTAGAAGAAGGAGCCAGTCTAAAAGGCTACATGCTCTATGATTCCAACTATATAACATTCTGTTAAAAGCAAAACAATAGATTTTGCCAAAAAAAAAAAAAAAAAAGCAGTTGCTAGCTAGGGATCTGGAGGAAGAAAAGATGAGTAGTGGAGCACAGGGAATTTTTAGGACAGTGAAATTATTGTGTATGATACTGTAATGGTGGATATATGACATTACACATTTGTCAAAAACCCATAGAGCATTACAAGGCAAAGAGTGAATCCTAATGTAATCTACAGACTTCAGTCAATATAAAGTATCAGTATTAGTTCATCAATTGTAACAAATGCAAAATGTTAGTAATAGGAAAAATTGTGAGCATGGGAGACAGAGGCCATATGACAACTGTCTGTGTTATCTGCTCAACTTTCAGTAAACCTAAAACTTCTCTTAAAAATAAGGTCCATTAATTTAGAAAATACAGCTTCAACTTACAGAAATAAAAATTTCCATATTTATAAATAAAATCAATAAATCAACAAATATACTGAAGAATTCTAGCATATCTCTGACAATAATTGACAGATTATGCTGACAAAAATAAGTATATCCTATATTTGACCTACACAATTAACATTTGTTTTGTGGGACATATTTCAAACATGACACTTAACAATAGGAGAATTCACACTCTTTTTAAACACTGACACATTTATAAAAATTGACCTCATAGTAATCCATAAAGCAAGTCTCAATTTCAAAGTGTTGATATCACTGGGGTCATTTTAAGTTGGAAATCAATAATCAAAATATATTTTTAAAAACCCATGCACTTGGAAATTTGAAAGTGTATTTCTAAGCAAATCTTGGATCAAAGAAGAAATAAAAGTGGAAATTATAATAATGTCAAAACTTACGGGATACAACTAAAGCATCAGTTAGAAGATAAATTATGGTATTAAACATTTACATTAGAAAAGATTAAAGGCTAGAAATTAAAGAACTAAGTATCCAACTTAAACATGTTGAAAAGAGAAGAAGTACTAAAGAAGCAAGAAGAGGGAAATAAGGACAGAAGTACTCAACTGGAAAAGAAAGATAACATAGAGAATTAATAAAGTCAAAAGTTAGTACTTTCTAAAAGGCTAATTAAATTAGCAGACCCCCTGCCAATATAGATTAAGAAAAAAAATGACAGAAGCAAAAGAAGAAATGAAAGGATATTATAGATACTTACAATTTATTAGAGAGAATTATAAACAGCTTTATGCCAATAAAATTGAAAACATATGAAATAAACAAGTTCCTAGAAAGTGTATTGCTAAATTTGACCCAAGAAGAGAAAATCTAAATAATCTGATACCTATTAAAGTAATTAAACCAATAGTTTGAAATCTTCCTACAAATATCAGGATAGTGATTATATTCAGGGGTGGGAAGTGAGAAATGGATGAAGGATAGAACATAGAGGGTTTCACAGGTAAAGGAAGACAAGAAATAACCAAAATCAGAGCTGAACTGAAGGAAATTGAGATACAAAAAAACCATACAAATGATCAACAAATCCTGAAGTTGGTTATTTGAAAGTATAAAGTAGAGAGACTGCTAGCTAGATTAATTAAAAAAGAAAGAAGATTCAAATAAACACAGTCAGAAATGACAAAGGAGACATTAGCATCAACCACACAGAAATACAAAAAAAACCAAAAAACCCCTCAAAGACTACTACAAACACCTTTATGCACACAAGCCAGAAAACCTAGAAGAAATGGATAAATTCCTGGAAACACGCAACCTCCCAAGATTGAACCAGGAAGAAATTGAATCCCTAAACAGACCAACAATGAGTTCCAAAATCAAATCAGTAATAAAAAGCCTACCAACCAGACAAAGCCCAGAATTAGATGAATTCACAGCTGAATTATAACAGATATATAAAGAAGAGCTGGTACCATTTCTACTGAAGCTATTCCAAAAAACTGAGGAGGAGGAACTCCTCCCTAATTCATTCTATGGGGCCAGCATCATACTGACACACATACTTCGTAATATAGTTTGCCATCTTTTCTTTGGTATTGTTTGTATTTTCTTTCTACAAGTTTTTTTTAAGCCTGTTAGATTTGGGTTAGGATTGCATTGAATCTATGGATTTACTTAGGGGTAACTGACAGCTTAACAATATTGAGTCTTGTGACCTATGAACACATTATTTCTCCTTTTAGTTGGTTCTACTTTAACTCAGTGATATCTTGTAGTTCTCCTTTTATAGATCTTTCGCATCTTTAAAAAAATATATCCCTAAGTATTTGATAATTTTGATGATACTGTAAATGGTATTTTTTATTTGAATTTCAAGTTGTTTGTTGCTAGTATATAGATGTAGAATTGATTTTTGTATATTGACCTTGTATCTTGCAACTTGACTAACTTATTGGTTCTGTATCAGTTCTAGAAGTGTTTTTACAGATTCCATTGCATTTCTATATTAACAATTACACTGTCTGTGAATAACAACAGGCTTACTTGTTTCTTTCCATAATAGATGACTTTCCTTTTTCTTTGTTGTGCTGGAAAGAACCTTCAATATAATGTTGAATAGAAGTGGTAAGAATAGACAGATATATTCGTATTAGTCTTGATCTTCAAGGGAAAGTATTCAGTCTTCCACCATTAGGTATAATGCTGCTGTATGTTGCTTGTAGATGCCCTTTATTAGGTTGAGGGAGTTCCCTCTATACCAAGTTGGCTAAGAGATTTTATAAGTAATATATGTTGGATTTTGTTAAGTGCTTTCTTTGTATCTCTTGAGATATTCATGTGTGTTTTATTTTTTATTTGGTTAATATGGTAAACCAGTTGATTTTCAAATGTTGAATGAGCATGGCATTCCTGAGATAAACCTCCCTTAATCATGATGTATATTATGCCTTTCTTAGATTGTTGGATTCACTTTGTTAAATTTGCTTATCATTTTCACTCCTATGTTTACTACATTACATTATTGTAATTTGTCTGTATTTGCTGTCAGCATAAAGCCAGACCTCCACAATTATTTTGGAAGTATATCTTATTCTTTCATTTTCTGGAAGAATTCATACAGAATTATTTTTTTTTCTCCCTTAAATATGTAGCAGAATTCACCAGTAAAGCCATCTGGGCCTGGAGTTTTCTTTGTGAGAATATTTTTAACTACAAATTCAATTGTAATGGATACAAGCTAATCAGTTTATCTATTTTTTCTTAAGAAGTCTCTAGTAATATGAGTCTTTCAGGATATTTATCCATTTCATCTAAATTATTAAATTTGCTAGCATAAAATTGTTCATAATGTTCCCATATTATCCTTTTAGTATCTATAGAATCTGGAATCATGTCACCTCTTTTATGCCCTATATTAGTAATTTGTGTCTTCTCTGTTCTTCCTGATTAGCAGAGCTAGAGGTTTATTAATTTTATTAATCTTGTTCATTTTTGGTTTCTTGGATTTTCTGTTTTCTATCTTATTGGTTTCTTCCTTACTCTTATTTTCTTTTTCTTACTTACTCTAGGCTGAATTTTCTCTTCTTTTCTAATTTCTTAAGGTTGCAGTTGAAGTCATTGATTTTAAGATCTTTCTTCTTTTCTAATAAAGATGTTTAGTGCTATAAATTTTCTTTCTGCTATGGCTTCAGTGTTATCCCACAACTTTTATGTATGTTTTTTCACTTTTATTCAGCTTAAAATAGTTTCTAATTTTCTTTTAGATTTTTTTTAAATCTACAGGTTATCTAGAAGCATGCTACTTAGTTTCTAAATATTTGCAAATTTTATCGTTTTTTTCTATTATTGATTTCTGATTTAATTCCATTGTGGTTCAGAAAAGATGCTTTCTGTGATTTAAATCCTTTTAAATGTATTGAGACTTGTTTTTAATAAACTTGTAGACGCTTTATTATATGATTGAGAGGAATGTTAACTTGATGTTTTAAATATTTATTGGGGAAGCTTTTTAATTGTGCTGTTAAAATCTTCTATATTTTTACTAAATATTTTTTGTCTGATGGCTTTATTTCTTTTCTTTTCTTTCCTTTTTTTTTTTTTTTTTTTTTTTTTTGAGACAGGGTGTTACTCTGTCACCCAGGCTAGAGTGCAGTAGCACTATCTTTACCCACTGCAACCTTTGCCTCCCAGGCTCAATTGCTCAATTGATTCTCCCACCTCATCCCCTCGTGTAGCTGGGACTACAGGCATGTACACCCAGGTAATTTTTTTTTTTTTTTTTTTTTTGCAGGGACAGGGTCTCACCACGTTTACCATGTTGCCCAGGCTGGTTTCGAACTCATGGACTCAAGCAATTCACCTGCCTTGGCCTCCCAAAGTGCTGGGATTATAGGCATGAGCCACCGCGCCCAGTCTGATGGCTTTATTTTTGATACAGGTATATTAAGTTATCCACTATGATTGTGAATTTGTCTGTATCTTTTTATAATTCTGTTAGTTTTTCTTTATATGTATTAAAGCCATGTTGTTAATGCATATAAATTCACAATTGTTATATCTTCTAGGAAAAACTCCTCTCATAATGCAGTGTGCTTCTTTATCACTAGTGATGATTTTGCTTTTAATTCTACTTTATATGATCTTAATATTGCTGCACCAAATTCTCTATTTGTTAGTAGTTGCCTGTTATATCTTTTTCAGTTGCTCCAGGTATTTTTGCTTTTGGTATGTCTTTGATAAACAGCATTTGTTTGTTTGTTTTAATCAAATATGATCATCTTCTTCTTTAGATAGCCTGAGGTTGACCCATATACAATTATTGTGATAATTGATATAGTTGGGTTAATTTATACACTTTTTTGCTGTGTTTTCATTGTATAATCTTCCTGTCACCACCTCCCCCAACTTTCTTTTTGCTTCTTTTTTTCTCCCTTATATTCTTTCTCTAGGATTGATGAAATTATCTTTATTCTTTTTATTTCTCTTCTAATGGTTTGGAAGCTATAGACTGCATTTCTATTATCTTGGTGATTACTTTCAACATACATATAAAATGTTATATTTCCTGACAAAGTCTAAAGAAATTTAATATCCTCATCTTTCTAAACAAAGTGATGATCTTAGTTGACATTGGCCCATTGAATTCCACCTCTTCTATCCTCCTTGTATTTACTGTCTACATTTTATTCCCAACTCTTTTAAGCAAACAAAAATGTTAATCTTGAATTGTCAGTAATTAATTTAACAACTTTTTTTATCTATTACTTTGTTCATTAATGCTTCTTACATCCCATATCATTCCAGGTTTTCTTTTTTTTGAAAGAACTACTAAAGAACGTTCTGAGTTCTTTAGTAGTGCTTCCAATAGAAGTTTGTGGGTGGGTTGAATTTTGGAAGTGGGAGGAACAATATTGAATCTCTCAATCCAACTGTTATTTCACTTAACACCTTCTTAATATTTTTCCCTCTTTCTTTGTGCTTCTTTCTTGGTAAATTCTTCAATACTATTTTCGAATTCAGTAATTCTCTTTGATTTTTCCAGTCAGATTTTATCCCATTTATTGAGTTTTCATCTCGATTATTATACACATTTTTTAGTTTCACGTTTTTTTTTAGTAGAGACGGGGTTTTGCCGTGTTAACCAGGGTGGTCTCGATCTCCTGAACTCATGATCTGCCTGCCTTGGCCTCCCAAAGTGCTGGGATTACAGGCATGAACCACGGTGCCCGGCCTAGTTTCAGGTTTTAAAATTGGTTCTTTATATCCATTTATCTTTGATTTCTACCCACTTTTAAATTTCACAAAACATTTTACGGTTATTATTTTTTCTTTTATTTCTGAATAAGTTACACATACTTATTTTAAATTCATTTTGAGAATGTTCAATTTTTATTTTTTCAAGAATTAATTCTCCACACTTTATTGACTTGCTTTCTTAAAGTGGTTTTTCTTTATGTGCTTTATTATTTCCCCTCTCTCATCATGCACTGTTTTCTCGTGGTTTTGCAGCACCTCCACCCAACTCTTGGTACTCCGATGATAGAACAGGCCTTATGTCAATAGCCAAGGGCTTCCATTCTTGGGGCAATTTCACAAATTTAGCTATTGAATCAGCAGGTGCCCTGACATAGGTTCTGTCTCCATGGCCTTCTCTGCTCCTTCTGGCCACATTGGCTACACACCTACTTAGCTTTTCTTGCATTAACTCTTTTAAACAAACAAACAAAAAGCTTTCTTTTAATTGCCAGTATTAAATTAGATATATACAAGCTATAGCCCAGTCATGTCTTCTTTTCAGTTTCTTTTCATGGTAAGAAACCCCACCTCTTTGCTGCTGTCACTCTTACTATCCAGTAGGGCTCAAGGTGCTGTAGGTCCTTTCTACCCCACAGAAATCCAAGTTCTGGCCAACTCTGAGCATTTCTAGATTCAAAATCCAGTGGGTTGGTGGCCTCAGCCTGCACTTATGGCTAGAAGCTTCTATTTTGACCTTTGTCTACATAGATGTTTGTTTTTGAGCATGGCTATCTTTGGAGTATGTGCATGTGTGTGTGCGCATGCATGTGTGCTGTATTTGGAGCAATTTAAAACTTGAACTCATATTACCATCTTGAAAAGAAGCAAAGAGAAGAGTCTCTCAATTAAAGTGGCTTCATTCTGTTTTGACATTTATAAAAGTCTTAGGTATCTCATTTTTGTACATAAATCCTTTTATGCTATTTGAAATTTCAAAATACTATAAATGAAATTATGACTGCCTTGACAGGGAGGTTAAATTCTTTCCACAGACTTTTAAAAAATTGCACATGCTACCCCCACCCCTACTCTTCCCAATTCCTAGGTATCCTACTTTCCCAGGTTCAAAATCACTGTCCTAAGAGGAAATGTGCTGCTCTAATCAGATCAGCTTGAGAAAACTCAGAGAGTAGGAGAGCTAACAATCAGGGAACCTGTGTGACTAGGGGAAGACAGGGATGCCTGGAGAAAACAACCTGACCTGCCCGCACAGAGGGACCCTTGTTCCAGAAACCAGGAGAGGCAGCTGATGGGCCCACACAGTCAACACTTACTCTGGTCAATTTGTTCTCAAATTCTAACCATGGGAATAAACACTACTTTCGGTGAAAACATTCCTTGTATTTCACAAACATCTTCCTGACAACATTTACAGAAATCAAAATAAAAGAACATCAAAACTCATTTATTTACCCAGTGGGTAAATAGATGAAGAATAAGAACAGATGGTTCTCATAAGAGGAAATAAAAAGTGATCTAACGTACACACGTGTTATCCTTTATTGTAATCAAATAAATAAAAATTAATGAAACATTTTATATCTAGGAAGAATTTTTTAAAATAATACTCAAGTATAAGGTTGCTATTAAACTAGTATATTCATACTTACTGCTACATTGGAAACTGGCACAATTGTTTGGAAAAATAACATAGCAATATGTATTGGGAGCCATAAAAATGGTTTTTATCTACCTTTTAGCCAGTAATCCAAACTCCTAGGAATTTATCTTAAGAAAACATCAAAAGGAAAAAGTGTTCACACAGCATTATTTACAAAAGTGTAACTAAATGTTGAAGAGGACAAACAGGCAGTAAGTTTCCCCCAACAGTTTTAACAGCTTTATTAAAGCATAATTGATGGGCAATAAGGTGCACATAAAGTGTGTAATTTGTTAAGTTTTGACCTATGTGTACATCCAAGAAACCGTCACCACAATCAAATGAACATAATCATCCTCCAACATTTTTAATTGAGCAGAAAACAGTTAGGGCCAGATACTTGCTAAATGAGGCTACCCCAGCCATCACCCACACCCACTCCCAGGCACCAGCAGACCACCCAGGGACAGGAATTGGAATCATTGGGAGTACAGTGTTCCTGCTGAGGAGGTTTGCCCTCCCCTCTTTCTTATGGTGTTCAAGAAACTGGGACTCCAAAAAATAGAGACTAAAGATGACTTTAGGCAAGAGGAGCCCAGCAGCCACCAGCTGACTGGGTAGGTACCAGGCTTCAGTCTCTGCAGGCCCACTTTGAAGATGGCTACCTGGCTGAAGATTTCTGAGGGTGGGAACTTGCTAGGGCAGCTCACACCAGCAGCAAGAAGGGATCATGGTGTAGCTGTTCTTGAGTAAAAGATGGCACTGCACCCTCTAGCCCCCTGTGGCCCTTGCAGGGTATGGAGGAGAAACCAGTAGTTTCCTGGCTCACATGAGGGAGCTGAGGAGTAAAGAGGGAGGCAGAAACTACAGTGCCCTGGCCAAGGGAAGTAATGTCCTACTGAGATAGGGGGTTGAGGGTGTGCGTCAACGGCATGGCTTAAAAGGGATGCTGCTGTTACTTTCTGAGAGGGTCCTCAGTGACAAAGGGACCAGAAACACATGCCCAGAAAATCACATGAGACAAAGACAATGTCAGCAGAACACACCAACAGCCAACCAGAGTGACCAGTAGAAAGCTCAGGGCCACTGCCCACCACTGACAGGTGACAGTAGGTAGCTCAACCTTCCCCATTCCTTTATTTTTTTATTTTAAGACACAGAGTCTTGCCCAGGCTGGAGCACAGTGGTGTGATCATAGTCCACTGCAGCCTCAAACTCCTGGGCTCAAGTGATCCTTCCACCTCGGCCTTCTAAGTGGCTGGGACTACAGGTGTGTGCCACCATATCTGGCTAATTTTTATTTTTTTATTTTTTAGAGATAGGGGTCTCACTATGTTGCCCAGGCTGGTCTATAATTTCTGCTCTCAAGCAGTCCTTCTGCCTTGGCTTCCTAAAGCCTTGGGATTACAGGCATGAACCACCGTACCCAGCAGCTTCCCTTTTTACTCCAATTTCTCCTCCTCCCCACCCAACCCTCTGGTGATAGAGGAGTAAAAGCCAAAACATATTCCCTCCCAACTACAGGTTTCAAAGACCATGATACAGCCAGAGAGAGAAGGGAAAAGAGAAAATGAGATTAGATTTTCAACTGGACCAGATAGAACTTTTAATAATGAGATATGACTTTAAAGCTATGGGATCAGCCCAAGATGTCACTGAAGGACAGGCAAGGGAGGTGGTAGTTGGAAGAAAATAGATTGCTTATGCCTGTACTTCACTGAGTTTAGGAAATTCACTATACCAGAGATAATCACAAAATTAAAAGGAAAGTGTAGCGTATCAACTCAATCCATTACACAACATGTAAAAATATAATTATTAAGCACTATGCAGAAAAATGGAGTGTGTTTACACACTATCATCCTAAATAATAATGATTACTTCAAAACAGATAAAAATGCATAACAATGCACAACTATTAAAACAGGTATGTATGGACAAAATCTTAGAGTAAGAAAAATAAAGGTCATTTTGTTAATGTGGTATGATTATTGTTTTTAAATTACGTTTTTCACATTTCTTTTATAATATAGAAAAGTGGAAAAACCTAAAACCCTCCTGTCTTACTATTAAGAAAAGTATTTGTATTTCCCATGTTCTTTTCTTTTTTTGTTTGTTTTGATCCAGTACTATTTATGGAAACATCGCCCTTTCCCCACTGCACTGTAAACTTTATCATAAATTAAGTGACTGTGTAAGTGTTGGGTTTGTTTCTGGACTTGCCAACAGATTCCACTGGACAATTTCTCATTTCTTGTGAGAATAGCAAGCTGTTTTAAATTATTATATCTGGCCGGGCACGGTGGCTCACGCCTGTAATCCCAGCACTTTGGGAGGCCGAGGCGGGTGGATCACGAGTTCAGGAAATCGAGACCATCCTGGCTAACACAGTGAAACCCCGTCTCTATTAAAAATCCAAAAAAAATTATTATATCCTTATAATAATTCTTGACCTTAGGGTCTTAAGCTTTACTGTGATTATTTCTTTTCTTCCTCTTCTTTCTCCTCCTTTTCCTTCTTCTTCAGTTCCCAAATCTATTTTGTTATTTAGATTTGATGTCATTTCTAGAATCAGCTTGTGAATTGCAACAAACAACTACTATTATTTTGTTTGGAGTTCAATGAATCTATACATCAATTTGGAGAGAATTGACATCTTTCCAATACCAAGTTTTCTAATATATGATTTCCCATGTTCTTTTCTCTTTGATGCCCTGACAAATAATTTTGAGCACTTATCTGCCAAGTTGAGGCTGTGCCAGATGTTGTGGACACAGCCCAGAGCAGAGCTGGTGGCCTCACTGCCCTAACATGTACAAACCTGCAGGGATGCAAGGTGCCCAGACTGTGCAAAGCAATGGCAGCTGCATGGAGTCCAGAGAGAGCACCTGGAGGCCTGGAAGGCTTCCAAAAGAAAGTGGTAAGCAAGGGGAGACAGAAAGGTTGCCTAGAGGGTGGTCCGGGGAGGAGATTGAGGGTAAGAATGCTCCAGGCAGGGGCAGAGCTTATAAGAGAAGTTTGCAAGGGCTGGAGCATGTAGTAGGAATTGAAGCTGCAGGTTGGGGGAGCAGGGATGCAGAGACAGAAGCTGGGTCAGGCCTTACAAATCTTGGTGTGAGGAACACTGATTTTAAGATAAAAGCATTTTAAGATAAAATATAGATTTTTAAGATAAAAGCTAAATATAGATTTTGAGCTAAACTTTTAAGCTAAATATTATTTTTAAGATAATATATAAAAGCATATATATACACATATATAATGCACACACATGCATAACATTCATAATGCTTTTGTAGCTGAATTTCTTAATTTCTGTAAACTAGGACACATGTTTGAATTTGGAATTTTCCAGTCTTCTATAATATTTCCAATTCTACATGCTTATGTTCTTAGAGTTTGCACTCCTCTGAGATATAAGACAAGTATTTGGAAGATGCAGGATTTTACTGAAGTTCTCATGGAAGGCTTTGGGCCCACTGGTCCCATCCATGGGCATTTTGTCCCCTCCACAATCCAGCTGAGGGCTGGACTTCCCTGGGACCATTCTCAGGGGTCACAGGCATAACCTGCCCATGCATTAAAGGTTGGCGCAGAAACTTGGGGCACCTCCAGCCATTAATTCAGATTCATCTGTTTCAACGTATTCCCATCCACCCACAGACTACTGGGGGCCACCCAGAGGCCTGAGTTTCCACCAGTTTCTCACATGAGAGAAAGTTGAAGGAAAAGGTATGAAGGCGGATTTCACTGTTGACAGGTTGTCTTTCAAGTGTGGGTCCTGGCGTTTATGAGGCAATGACGAGACACCTAGAAAGAAGCACATCTCTGAGACATGACAGTTCAGTCCCAAAGGCCATTAATAGAGGGCCAGCTCATCAACACAGCTGCAGAAACAGAGCAGAGCCAGCCTCGCAGCCCCACACGCTGAAGCCCCCGCTGCAGCATTCCATCTACTCTAGCGCCCATGCAAATTGAAAACCTAAAATAGTTCACTCCCCATAGCCACTGGCTTTGAAGAATCTCTTTTGTCTCCATGAAATAGCTCCAGGAGACAGAACCCAGAGGAAAACTTTTTGAAGTGAACTTTTTCCTTATAATTTTATTTAAATTTGAATATTTTTGTAGAAATAATAAAGTTATCCACTAATTATCTGTGTGACACAAAACAATCTCATTTTAATTATGGCTAGTTGTTATGTAGTTTAAATACAATTAGAAAGTTACTGAGTTTAGACTGAGGGTTTTCTGACACAATCACATCTCTGTCTTTTTAAAATTTATTTTTATTTTTATTTATTTTATTTTTTTAAGGGACAGGGTCTTGCCCTGTCTCCCAGGCTGGAGTATGGTAGCTTGATCGTAGCTCACTATAGTCTCAAACTCCTGCACTTAAGCAATCCTCCCAAGTAGCTGGGACTACAGGCACATGCCCCTACGCCTGGCTATTTTTTAAATTTTTTGTAGAGATGGAGTCTCATTATGTTGCCCACGCCAACCTTGAACTCCTGGCCTCAAACAATCCTCTTTTCTCAACCTCCCAAAGTGCCGGGATTATAGGCATGAGCCACCATGCCCGGCCTGTGTCTTGTTTTTTTAATTTATAAAAGTAACACTTGTTCATTGCAAGTTATTTATGTATTATGCACATATGTATATATACACACATGCACATATATAAGTATATATGTATATACATCCATATATATGCACACATAAATATATACATCTATGTGTATACATACATATACATAATCTGAGGAATCAACTAAGCACCAGAAATACTCAGCTTTACTCCCTGCTGGGCCTGCCTGGAAGCCAGCTATTCCCACTGTTGGGAGCAGAGCCAGGCATCAGCATCAGCTCATGAAGCTCCCAATCAAGGTGAGAACTCTCCTGCACCCGTGCCCTTCAGCACTTCTGCTACTTCTGCCCAGTGGGCTCAGAAACATCAGATTGCCCCAAGTGCAAGTGCTGGAAAGACAGCAGCTCGGGATGTCCTACTGGCCCTAGTTTGCCTGTGATTTTCCAGATTTAGAAAGTCTTGCATCCTGGGCCTCCCAATAGAGAGCAGAGAGACCACACCCCACTTTCCCTTCACAGCACCAGATCTGAGTTCCAGGAGGTGCGAACATTTAAGGCTAAATCAGGTGGGAAGTTTGCCCATCACAAAGGATTGATGTTCTATTTTTGTACTGAATGAAAACTGTTTGCAACTTAACGTAGTTGTTACCAGTTACCTAAAATGAGCAAAGAAACCAGAGTCCTGATATCATTTTTATACAGAGGCAGTGATGGTGGGGACAAAAAATTGTATTTTAATTGTATATATCTATACCTACACACACATATAATTTTATAACAGAATTTTAAAAAATCTTTTAGAAACACAGTCTCATTCTGTTGCCTAGGCTGGACTGCAGTGGTGCTATCATAGTTCACCACAACCTCAAACTCCTGGGCTTAAGTGATCCTCCCATCTCAGCCTTCCGGGTAGCTAGGACTATATGTGTGTGCCACCATGGCTGGATAGTTTTTCTTTTTTTGTAGAGACGGGCTCTCGTTATGTTGCCAGGCTGGTCTTGAACTCCTGGCCTCTAGCAATCCTCTTGCCTTGGCCTCCTGAAGTGCTGGGATTGCAGGCATGGGCCACCATGCCCAGCCAACAGTATATTTTAAACAGTACTGTCTGACGCTTGCTTTTCTTACAGCACATCTATTTCTAAATCTAGATATCCTGTACATTTAAAAAATTATGACATATTCATATAATTTGATATCCTCCACTTTAAGATAAATCCACATGTAAGAATGTGCAGAGATCCTATACAAGTTTGTGTCAATGAGTACACATTTAGTGGAATATTCCACTAAATTCTAAGGTCCAACAGCATCAGCATCACCTGGTAATTTGTTAAAAGTGCAGGACCTGAGGCCCACCCAGACCTACTGAACTGGAATCTTCATTTTAACAAGATCCCCAAGTGACCGATTTGCACAGTAAGGTATGAAAAGCCCAGATCTGCAACATCATTTTTAATTCTTGACAATTACACCACTGTATGATTGGGCCATGAGGCTAGAGTTTAGTCATTTGATTCTAACTAGTGTTAGGAGAATTTATCCATCTAGATGGCCAGGAGCCATTTACTAGGAAACCTTGTTACAGTCAATCTCATTGGCCTTGGGTGATAGAGACAATTCCTGCTGGGCTGAGGTTGTAGGAAAACTGAAGTCTGGGTGTAAGGCTATACTGGAGAGGCATCTCACAAATAACTGTTCTCAGAATGGTTTTAAAAAAATGTTTACTATGTTGTGATAACAGATACTTCCAAACAAAAGGAACAGGAAGTTGGCGTCTTGTCCGTCTGCCATTCAAGAGGACTGAATACGTTCCATTAAATTCGCCTGCAAACTTTTCCTGAAGAGCCCAGCAAGCAGCGATGAAAATTACAGAGTGGCTCCCAGGCACTTTAGTGGGTAATCAGCTGAAATTGAGCTGTTTTCCATATTCTTTGCTGATAATGCAAAAGGAACCTTTAAAACAAACAGCTCCAAGTCACCACACATCCTACAAGCTGAAAGGGCCCATGTGGTCCACACAGATGCTCCAGCCACACACCAAGCCCTGCTGCAGAGTAATTGGTTCCCACAGCTATCAGAGGTGAGAGCCAGCCGACTGCCCGTGCCTTCACAAATGGCCAGGCTGAGCTAGAGGGTTTATGGGTCCAGGGCCAATCATCGGGATAAATTAGCTGTCAGGAAGTAAAAGCAGCTCTAGGGAAATGGCTAGGTCTGTCTAAAATCTCTGATTTTCTTCACACTAGGTGCAGTTTATCCTTGAATGGTGCTCGCTCATGCTGTCCAGGAGACAAGGACTCTGGGTTAAAGTATAGGATTCAGGACTCTAGGTCTAAACAGACCCAGGTGTTAAATGCCCAAGATTATCGACCAAAGTAGAAAAAAGATGTAGGGATTAGAGATTCAGGAAAAGCTATTTCCTCTAAGATTTTCATGGTTCTGAATGGAGCATCTGGGGAGAAAATTCATTTGGGGGTTGCTAAGAGGCCAAGAGAAGGGAAAATGGAAAGGACGCTAGCGTGACACATGGTGGGACATGCAGGGAGGGGCAATGGACCCAGGCTTGATTCAGATGCCAACTTGCCATGCCCTGGCTATGTGTAAGCCAAAAATGTATCTGAGACAGGCCTCAATCAATTTATTTTGCAAGGTTAAGGATCATGACCCACGGCCTTAGGAGGGCCTGAGAACATGTGCCCAAAGTGGTTGGGTTACAGCTTGGTTTTGTATTTTTAGGGAGATATAAGACATCAATCAATATGTGCGAGGTATACATTGGATTGGTCTGGAAAAGTGGGACAACTTGAAGCATGGGCTTACAGGTCATAGGTGAATTCAAAGGTTTTCTGATTGGCAAGTGGCTGAAAAGAGTTAAGTTACTATCTAAAAGCCTGGAATCAATAGAAAGGAGTGTCTGGGTTAAGATAAGGGGTTGTGGAGATCAAAGTTCTTATTATGTAGATAAGTCTCACAGAAGGCTGCCCTTAGAAGCAATAGATGGCAAATGTTTCCTATTCAGACCTTTCAAAGGTCCTAGACTCAGCCAGGCGCGGTGGCTCACGCCTGTAATCCCTGCACTTTGGGAGACCGAGGTGGGCGGATCACCTGAGGTTGGGCGTTCAAGACCAGCCTGACCAACATAGAGAAACCCCTTCTCTACTAAAAATACAAAATTAGCCGGGTGTGGTGGCGCATGCCTGTAATCCCAACTAGGCAGAGGTTGCAGTGAGCCAAGATCATGCCATTGCACTCCAGCCTGGGCAACAAGAGCGAAACTCTGTCTCAAAAAAAAAAAAAAAATGCTAGACTCTCAGCTAATCTCTTCAGGATCAGAAAAGGACCTTGAAAGAATGTAAATTCCCACACCCCCTTCCCACAAGAGACAGCTTTGCAGGGCCATTTCAAAATATGTCAGTAAGATATATTTGGGGTAAAATATTTCCATTTCCTTCAGGGCCTGCTATCTGTCATCTGATGTTATACCTGACTCAGGTTGAAATTGTTACTGTATTGCTACAAAGAGTCTGTTTTGTCAGTTTTAAGATCTCTGTTTGAATGTTAATGCTGGTTTGTGGCATCTAAACTCCAAAAGGGAGCGAGTAGAATGAAGCACGTCTGACCCCTACTTGCCATATAGCCTGGACTAGTTTTTTAGGTTTCTTTGGAATCCCGTTGTCTGAGAAGGAGGCCCATTCAATTACTTAGGGGGCTAGGAATTTTCTTTGTGGTTGACGTTCATAATCTTAATGGCGGCTTAAACTCTCTGACCCTTACTTTCTATGAAATAATGGAAAATCTCACAGGTAAGATACTGTAGATGAAGTCACCTAGGACATAGTAGTTATTTGATAAATTTTCTTTTCCTTCTTTCATCCCCTGAAAATGAACCAAACCTCACACCCTTTCCTCTCTTTACTCACAACCCAAACATAAGAAATGAATGTGAAGGTTCATAAAGAGCACATGTCACTTTTAGAAAAGATAAACTCAATATTTTTAGTACCACTTATAAACAATAAATTTTTATTCAAAATATTTACTTGCTATATAAACAGCTACCAGTTTAATTTCAATGGGAAAAACTATTCTTAGCATATGTTTGATGAGCAAAATGTGGACAGAAAAAAAAGTCCTACTGACTAAGTCCTGGAGAAGATGAACACTCTTGTATACGTTCAACAATGGGTGTGTAAGTTAATTGTAGAGAGCTCTTTTTTAGGGAGCATTGTAAATTACCTTGGATCTCAAAATTTCACTTCTGGAAATGTAAATAGTAATCATAAATATCCACAGGGATGTAGTTTCCATATTATACATTATATAAGCAATATGAAAATGCTTATAAAAACTATTATGTTTATATAATTATACAATACATGAATATATGTCATTGTAAAAAAATTTATGTAACATGGAAATATTACATAAAATATGAAAGTTGCTTTTTACTCTCATTTTCCTCACCCCACTTTCTCTAAAAGTAACCTCTAATAAAGTCTGTTTATCCTTACGGATATTTTACTAAGCGTTTAAGATATATATGTATGTATGTGTTACATTCTCTGTAATCCCAATGCCATTTATTATATAGTTTACCTTCTGCTCAGGGATTTGAAGTGCCATTCAAAAAACAAACAATTGTTAATTGATACAATGTATGTTATGCAGAATGAGGAACCTCTCCAATGTCAATATGAAAGCTTACTAGGATATATTATTATTATTATTATTATTATTATTATTATTATTGAGACAGAGTCTTGCTCTGTTGCCCAGGCTGGAGTGCAGTGGCACGATCTAGGCTCACTGCAAGCTCCGCCTCCTGGGTTCACGCCATTCTCCTGCCTCAGCCTCCCGAGTAGATGGGGCTATAGGCACCCGCCACCACGCCAAGCTAATTTTTTGTATTTTTAGTAGAGATGGGGTTTCACCATGTTAGCCACGATGGTCTTGATCTCCTGACCTCGTGATCCGCCTGCCTCGACCTCCCAAAGTGCTGGGATTACAGGCGTGAGCCACCGTGCCCAGCAAGGATATATTATTAAGTGGAAAAAAGAGTAAGGTATGGAAAGACTGCATATACTATTCATGTAAGAAAGGGAGAAAATACGTATTTGTTTTTGCTTATATTTGCATAAAGAAATAAATAATAAAATCATAACTTAAGTGATTATCTGAAGGAGATATGAAGTGACAGAATGGAGTGGATGGGACAGAAATGGGAATAATACTTCTTTGTGGCAGGCAGAAAAATTACTCCAGGCCCTGGTATGACTATTTCCTTATACCCAGAACCTGTGAATATGTTAGGCAGTGTGACAAAGATGGATTTTTTTAACTTTTGTTTTAGGTTAGGGGGTACATGTGAAGGTTTGTTACACAGGTAAACTCCTGTTATGAGGGTTTGTTATACAGATTATTTCATGCAGGTACTAAGCCCAGTACCCAATAGTTATCTTTTCTGTTCCTCCCTATCCTCTCACCCTCTGCCGTCAAGTAGACCAATGTCTGCTGTTTCCTTCTTTGTGTTCATAAGTTCTCATCACTTAGCTCCCACTTATAAATGAGCACATGCGGTATTTGGTTTTCTGTTCCTGCATTAGTTTGCTAAGGATAATGGCCTCCAGCTCTATCCATGTTCCCACAAAAGACATGATCTTATTCTTTTATATGGCTGCATGGTATTCCATGGTGTATATGTACCACATGTTCTTTATCCAAAGTGTCCATGATGGACATTTAGGTTAATTCCATGTCTTTGCTATCGTGAATAGGGCTGCAGTGAACATTTGCGTGCATGTGTCTTTATGGTAAAATGATTTACATTCCTCTGGGGATATACCCAGTAATGGGATTGCTGAGTCAAATGGTAGTTCTGCTTTTTGGTAGTTTCCTCTTTGAGGAATCTGCAGATGTAATTAAGGTTTCTAACCAAATGACCATAAGATGGGGAAAGTATGCTGGATTATCCAGGTGGACCCAATGTAAGCATAGTGGCCTTGAGATAGAAGAGGGAGAGAGACAAAAGGCGAGGGTCAGAGGAAGAGCTGACTATGGAAGAAAAGCAAGCTCTGAAAGCTGCAAGGTTGCTGGCTTTGAAGATGGAGGAGGGGCCAAGAGCTAAGGAATACAGGCAGCCTCCAGCAGCTGAAGGGGGCAAGAAAACAGACTCTCCTTTAGAGACTCCAAAAAGATATGCACCCTGCTGAGTAATCAATTTCAGTCTTTTGAGATCAAGGTTGACCCTCTAACCTACAGAACTATAAAATAATAAATTTGGGTTATTTAAACCTCCAAGTTTGTGGTAAGTTGTTACAGAGACTGAATATATTCTTTCAGCTTTTATATTGTTTCATTTTTTGAACCATGTCAATATAAAGCCATTATATTAAATCAAATTCTCAGTTTCCAGAAAAATTAAATGCCACCTTTATCATATACTAAATGGACAGTCTATACATGAGTCTGTTTCCACAGGTCTGTTTATGGATTTTTAAAATTCTATTCCATTGATCCATTTCCCTAACTTCTGACCAATATAACATTGTTTTAATTATTATTATCTATGCATTTATTTTTATATCGGGCATGGAAAATCTCATTATCTTTTTAAAAAATTTTCATCCTTGTTCATATTATTTTCTGAATGAACTTTAGCATTATTTTGCTGAGACTCATTAAAAAATCATATTGGGCTATATTTAATTTAGCAATTAATTCAGGGAGAATTAACTTCATTACAATATTGAGTCTTTACAGTAAAAAACATAGAATATCTCTTTGTTTGCTGAATTTTTCTTTATGGCCTTAAGTAAAGTTTTAAGATTGGTTGAAATGCATGCATATCAATCTTTCACTTTGCTGGTTAGGCTTATTCCTAATATTGATGTAATTGTGGGCTCTTTTTCCCTATCAATTTCTAATAGGAATATAGGAAAGCTATTCATTTTGAAAAATGTTGATCTTCTACCTGTTCAACTTTCTCATATAACTTAAAATTTTGGGTTTTTTTTTTCAGTTGATTCTCCTAAAACTTAGTATTGCAATTAATAAGTTGCTTTTAATTTTCCAATATTGCCATTTCTTATCTCTCTTCTTGTTTTACTGCATTATCTATGGCTTTTAGTACAATGTTGAACAGCAGAAGTGATAGCTGAAAGCCTTGTTTTGTTCCTGACTTAATAGGAATGTTTCTTTTTTCTATTAAGTATGATGTTTGCTATAGGTTTCTATTAACATTTTCTAAATTAAGGAAGCTTTATTCTATTCCTAGTTTGTCAAGAACTGTTGTTGGTAGCAGGTGTTAAAATTTTATCAAGTGCTCTTTCAGTATCTATGGAAATGATCATATGACTTCTATATTTTAATATAGCAATGTAATGAATTATAATATCAGATCCCTGATATTAAAATATCCTTGCATTTCAAGGATAATGCATGCTTTGTCATAATGTATTATCATTTCATTTTATTGCTAGTTTCAACTTAAAAATATGATTTATTATCTTTTGTGTCCTTGTTCGTAAATGTTTCATATTCTTTTAAAGAATTTATATAAATAATAATTATTCTCAACTTGTGTTTCAGTAGAATTTACTTTAAAAATGACTTCTTGTCTTCTTTAGGAATAGGGCTTATATTTTCAGTTTTTTCTATGGTTATTAGTCTGTAGTTTTTCTATTTCTTTGAATCTATTTTAATTATCTGTATTTTCATAGAAAATCATGTATATCTTATTTAAACATAGTGGTATAAACTTGCACATAGTTTTGTCATTTTTAAAACGTCTTATTGGTGTTCATATTCATTTTTAATGCTATTTACTAGGGTCATCCATCTTATCTTAATCAAGCTGTTTTATCTGATCATTTCGAAGTATCAGATTTTGCTTCTATTGTTCAAATACACTTTTTATGTTCTGTTTTATTTATTTTTATCTTTAAGCTGAAGACTTAGGTCACTTACTTTCAGTTTTTATTAGTTTCTGATAAATACTTTCATGCCTGTAAATTTCGCATGGGATGCCATTTTTCCCACACACCACAGCTTTTAATATGTAGTGATGTCAGTGTTGTTTATTTTTTAAATGTTATAATTATTAAATTTATGCTATATCCAAAATATAAAAGATGTTTAAAGGTTTCAAGATAGACTATTTCTGACCACTCTTCTCAAATTGTTTTATTGATTATTTGGCAACCTATTTTGTATTGATTTTAAGTATTCTTCTTCTTCTTTTTTTTTTTTTTTTGACTGAGTCTTGCTCTCTTGCCCAGGCTAGAGTACAATGGCACGATCTCAGCTCACTGCAACCTCCACCTCCCGGGTTCAAGTGACTCTCCTGCCTCAGCCTCCTGAGTAGCTGGGACGACAGACGCGTGCCACCATGCCAAGCTAATTTTTGTATTTTTAGTAGTAGAAACATGGGGTTTCACCATGTTGGACAAGATGGTCTTGATCTCTTGACCTCGTGATCCTCCCACCTCGGCCTCCCAAAGTGCTGGGATTACAGGTGTGAGCCACTGCACCTGGCCTAAGAAGTATTCTTTTTAAAGCACAAATCTGATCCTGCTTCTCTCATGCTTCGGTGGCTCCTCACTACCCTCAGGATAAAATTTAAATTCTCTCACAGGGCATCTTCACAGCCCTTCACTCTCTCAGCCTCACTCACATCTCAGTATCCTTGTTTATTATTCCTGCTGACTCCTCCCAGTCCCACCCATTCAACTCCACCCTCCAACCCTCCCACCATTTATCTCATTGAATCACAATTGTGTACACTTCAGCTACATAGAATTCTGTGTTATTTCATAAACAGGCTGTGATGTTCTCTCTTGCTTCAGGAATGTAGCTTGTTTGCTTTCTTGGTGGAAAACATTTTTCTCATTTCTACTCCATTAATTGAATGGTTCCTGCTTATGCTTCAGGTCTGAAAATGCGTGTCAGTTTCTCCAGAAAGCCCCCTGCCAAGGTTAAGGAGCCTCTGTGTATTACTCTGTTCTCACACTGCTGTAAAGATACTACCTGAGGCTAGGTAATTTATAAAGGAAAAAGGTTTACCTGATTCACAGTTCTGCATGGATCAGGAAACTTACAGTCATGCTGGAAGGCAAAGGAGAAGCAAGCACCTTCTTTACAAGGTGGCAGGAGAGAGTGAAAGTACGGGGGAAATGCCAGACACCTACCAAACAACCAGATCTCATGAGAACTCCCTCACTATCACAAGAACAGCATTAGGGAACCACCTCTATAATCCAATTACCTTCCACCAGGTCCTTCCTGATAGCAGCAGGAGGCAAATTCCTAGGCAGATAGGGGAAGGTCCCCCATGAAAGCCAACCTTCAAGCCAAAGACAACCTGAAGCCTGAAAACCAGGCTTTCAGTTCCGGGTAGAATCCACAACCTGGAGTGAGAACTTCCTTGATGCCTTTCAGCCAATCAAATGGTGTTTTCTCCAAGCTCACCCATGGACCAATTAGCACACACTTCCTGCCACCCATGGACCAATCAGCATGCATTCGCTCCATTCTAAGCCCATAAAAACCCCCAGACTCAGCCACACATAAGGACTACGTGCCTGCTAATAGAAGCTACCCACTTAGGGTCTTCTCTCCATTGTCACTCAATAAAACTCTTCTCTGCCTTGCTCACCTTCCAGTTTTCCACCTAACCTCATTCTTACTGGATGCAGGACAAGAACTCGGGACCTGCTGAATGGTGGGTACAAAAAGGGCTGTAACACTTTTCTGGCTAGCTCACCGAGCTGCAAGTGGGAGCAAAAAGGGCTGTAACATGTTTCTGGTTGGTTCACCAAGATGTGGGTGGTGACACACTCCTGTTTCCCAGAGTGTGGATGTGAAGAGCAGTGACCTTTCTGGGGGCCCAGACCTCAGGAATCCCCTAGCCACAGCTGTAACACTATAGCCCTCCCACCCTCTGTTGCTACTGGGTGGCCACCTCATGTGACAGGAAGGGGCAGTGGGGCTGGGCCAGCCCAGGAGCCACAGGCCAGAGCAAGGTGGTGGGTCTGAACAAACTGAAAACATTCCCCCACCATTTGCCCAGCGGTGCACAGCAGGAATGAGAGCTATAGCACACTGCCTTCCACCCCTTGGGACTCCACAGTTGCTGGCATCTCTGAGTTTTCGGGTGCCATTGCATCCACTGTCCAGAAGTGGGTGC
This sequence comes from Pan paniscus, assembly GCF_029289425.2. NCBI lineage: Eukaryota > Metazoa > Chordata > Mammalia > Primates > Hominidae > Pan > Pan paniscus. The sequence continues at coordinate 29,026,605 of NC_073255.2, read as the reverse complement.
CTGCAGCAGAAGCCACTTGCGGTATGCCTGGTCCAGCCACAGCCCCCAGTGCCAGTTCCTAGAGCTGCCCACCCCGCCACAGCAGCCAACATGCCTGTCTGTGCATAGTGGCTGGACCCCACACTTGCTTGCTCATACACCCCTTACCATTGCATGCCTGGCTACCCTTGGCGGGTGTGGAATCTGGGCCAGTAGCATGAGCCAGGCATAGCCTGCTGGGCCAAGTAAGTAGAACCAGCCACAGAGGTTGCTGGCTGGTGAGGCAACACCTAAAGGATCCTGTGACACTCCCTTGACACGTGGGGATTACAATCTGAGATAAGATTTTGGTGGGGATACACAGCCAAACCATATCATTTCACATCTGGACTCTTCCAAATCTCATGTTCTTTTCACATTTCAAACCCAATCATAACTTCCAAACACCCCCTCAAAGTTTTAACTCATTCCAGCATTTACTCCAAAGTCCAAGTCCAAAGTCTCATCTGGGACAAGGCAAGTCTCTTCAGCCTATGAGCCCATAAAATCAAAAGCTAGTTAGTTACTTACAAGATACAGTGGGGGTATAGGCATTGGGTAAATGTTCCTGTTCCAAATGGGAGAAATTGGCCAAAATGAAGGGGCCACAGGCCCCATGCAAGTCTAAAATCCAACAGGGCAGTCATTAAATCTTAAATCTCCAAAATGATTTCCTTTGACTTCATGTCTCACATCCAGGACATATTGATGCAAGAGGTAGGCTCCCAAGGCCTTGGGCAGCTCTGCCCCTGTGGCTCTGCAGGGTACAGCACCTGCAGCTGCTTTCACAGGCTGGCGCTGGGTGCCTGTGGCTTTTCCAGGCATATGGTCAAAACTGTTGGTGGATCTTTCTTTCTGGGGTCTGGAGGGTGATGGCCCTATTCTCACAGATCCCTAGGCAGAGCCCCAGTAGGGACTCTGTGTTGGAGCTCCAATCCCACATTTCCCCTCTGCATTGCCTTAGTAGAGGTTCTCCATGAGGCCTCCATCCTTGCATTACACTTCTGCCTGGACATTCAGGAGTTACCATACATCCTCTGAAATCTAGGTTGAGTCTCCCGAAACTCAACTCTTGTCTTCTGTGCACCCACAGGCCCAACACCACATGGAAGTCACCAAGGTCTGGAGCTTCAGCTCTCTGAAGCAATGGCCTGAGCTGTACATTGGCCCCTTTTAGCAGTGGATGAAGCTGGAGCAGCTGGAATGCAGGGTGCCATATCCCAGGGCTGCACAGAGCAACAGGACCCTGGGCCTGGCCCACCAATTTTCCCTTCTAGGCCTCTGGGCCTTTAATGGGAGGGGCTGCTGTGAAGGTCTCTGACATGCCCTGGAGACATTTTCTCCATTGTCTTGGCTATTAACTTTCAGCTCCTTGTTACTTATGCAAATTTCTGCAGCTGGCTTGAATTCCTCCCCAGAAAATGGGTTTTCCTTTTTTATCACAGGATCAGGCTGCAAATTTTCCAAACCTTTATTCTCTGCTTCCCTTTTAGACATAAGTTCCAATTTCAAACCATCTCTTTGTGAACACATATAACTGAACGCTTTTAGAATAAGCCAGGTCACATCTTGAATGTTTTGCTGCTTAGAAATTTCTTCCACAAGATACCCTAAATCATCTCTCTCAAGTTCAAAATTCCACATATCTTTAGGGCAGGGGCAAAATGCTGCCAGTCTCTTTGCTAAAGCATAGGAAGAGTGACCTTTGCTCTACTTCCTAATATGTTCCTCATCTCCATCAGAGACCACCTCAGTCTGGACTTCATTGTCCATATCACTATCAGGATTTTGGTCAAAACCATTCAACAAATCTCTAGGAAGTTCCAAACTTTTCCATATTTTCCTATCTTCTTTTGAGCCCTCCAAACTGTTCCAAGCTCTGTCTGTTATCCAGTTCCAAAGTCACTTCCACATTTTCATATTACCTTTATAGCAGTACACAACTCCTGTTACCAATTCTCTGTGTTAGTCCATTCTCACACTGCTATAAAGATACTATCTGAGAATGGGTAATTTATAAAGGAAGGCGGTTTAATTGACTCACAGTTCCGCATGGCTAAGGAAACTTACAATCCTGGTAGAAGGCAAAGGAGAAACAAGCACTGTCTTCAAAAGATGGCAGGAGAGAGAGAGGGACAACGCAAGGGAAATGCCAGACACTTATTAACACCAGGATCTCGTGAGAACTCCTTCATTATCATGAGAATAGCATGGGGGAAACTGCCCTTATGATCCAATCACCTTCAGCCATGTCCCTCCCTCAACGAGTGGGGATTACAATTTAAGCTAAGATTTGGGTGGGGACGCAGAACCAAACCATAGCAGTCTGATAGTCTCAACGTAGCACATTCTACATCACCTCTCCCATTACATTGCAACGGTCCATTTAACTGTTTGTAACTTCTACTAAAATTGTGAGCAACTTATGGGCAAAAGACTATGTCTTGTTCACGCCACTGTGTTATTCCCTTCTCCTTAGCCCATTTCAAAGTGCCTGGTGCTCAGTGAATATTTGTTGGATATTCACTTATTCAACAAATGCATGTATATAAGTAGGGAAAACAACAGAAAGAAAAATTACATACAAAACATTTTTAGTTATTTATTATGAATTTACTACCTTCCAGACACTGTACTGAGTATATTATATGTACTATTTATTCACACCATGATGATACAGAGGTTATCTTTAGGGAAGATTTGAGAAGATGTTTATTTTATTCATTCTATTTTATTGAATTTTCCCAATTTACAAATATTCTTCATAGAAACCAGAGAAAATAGTTATTTAAAGGTGCTTTTTGCCTGTGGAGGTCATATATATGAGTATAAAATGCATAAAGGGAATGGCCATTCTCTGAAAACTGACCTTGTGGACATAGCTCTAAGCCAATGGGAATGCAGAATGTGTTGTGGCCTCTCTCTAGACCTCCAGAGCTTCAATCTCTGTCAATTCTAAAGGCACTTGTGGGCTCTATGCATGTGGCACTCCTTGTTTGTTTCTCGAACCCCTAAGTGAAGTAGTCCTCACAAACACAGCTGCTGCTTCTTTAGACATTGCTGATCTCTCATTCACTATGAAGCTGTGAATAAATCAAAGACTTGTCTTGCTGTGTGCTATAGAATCACCAATGCAACATAATAAAGCTTAAGTGGGCAGCATCAAGGCCACTGGAAAATATTCTTGAGCGTGCTCACCTCTATTACATCCCCATCCATCCTATGAAACCACATAAAAATTCTAACACATTAATATTCCTAGTTTATGCCCACAATTCTCAGAACCCTCATTTGAGGCCTTTGACTAATGCATAGTTGTTTGAACAATAAAAATTGATTTTTTTAGTTCACAATAGAGCTTTGTGTGAGCAAGTGCACGTGCTTTTCATTCAAACATAAATAGCCCCACTTAGTTGTGAATGAAATCAGCATTTATTGTACTAATAGTTCACAAAATGAATTAAACAAACATACCTAGAGTTGAACAAGCTTTATTCCTACCTTCAACCACGATGTCTCTCCTTTCTCAATCTCTATCTCAAAAGGATACTTAAAAATAAATTCTGGAATCATAAGAAATAAGAGTGAGCAATATAGGTGTATCTACTGCAACCTTAGTAAACATGAATAACACCTCATTAGACATTAAATCACCAGTCTTTATTCCTCTGCCTGTGAACTGGTTTCATATCACACTCAATACTTTTATGGAAAGTTATGAGAAAGGGAATGCAGCATCTGGTACCTTTGTTTTCTTTCTTGAAAACCTCAACCTTCTCAATAATAGAGGTCCCCTTCCAGCTGTGATATTTTATGACTAATCTTTGCAGTTTATAATCATAATGTTCCTCATGTATTACATGATTCCTGTGTGCCAGGTGCACTCATTCTCCTAACAACTCCACGGAGTAGGTATTATCCCCATTCTAAGGAAGCGGAACCCAAGTCTTAACCAGGTGAAGTCCTGTGTCCAAAGTCACAGCTGCTAAATGGAGAAGCCTGGGCTGGGCTAGCATCCAGCACTTTGTCTTTCAGCAAAATGACTAGCAAGAGCAAACAACAAAAACCATCCCTAGCACTGCTGGATTGTTTTTCACTTAAAAAAATGCATAAACAAATAAGCTGCTAGATTATTTTTTCAAGTTCCTATTTGTCTTAGGCTCCATGTTTCTTGAGCATTTAACCCTACTCTCAGGTAAATGTTCAAGAAAAAGCTGCCTTGGCCAGGATCCCCGCATCCTACACAAAATAGGATCATGGGGAACTGGGTTTTGGGAGAGGCCTTGGTGTGAACCTTAAGGTAGGAAAGTTGGAGAAATTCAAAGATCAGGAATGTGGAGTACAGGGTTTCAGGCATAAAGGTTGAATAGAGACACCCACTCCCACTGTGTTCCATTCCCCAAACACAAATCTCTTGAGGCCACAAAGCACTGAAATGTTGTCATGACAGGTCATACCTCTGAAAATCACAAAGTACAATAAATTTGTCTTGCATAAATGTTCTACTCATGTCTTCATCAGTAATGCAGTTGGCCACCAAAGGAATGGAGAGCATTGAGCCACGGCTAGATAGTGAGGAGATGCTAGTAAAATAGTAACAAAGCATATAATTCCCCAGTCAAATGGAAGTAAAAATAGCAATTAAGTCCAACTAAGTTAACACAAAACATGTTTTTAATGTGCATATTGATTGGTAATACAGATCCTGTCTTGGTATCCAAGGCTGAAGGTGGGGTTAAAAAAAAAAAAAAACAAAAAACTGGAGTATGTTCTTTCTTCCCAAGTCTTTGCTTTTCCATGCCTCAAAGCAAGAGAGGGGTGCACTCCCTTCCACTCAGGAGGTGGGAAGGCAAGTGTAGCTGATAGGTTTCCAGGTAACTCCCTAGCTACATAATGGGATGAAATATTTTCTCACCCAAGATCACAGTAAGTGTCCAAATCTGAACGGCAACGAGATGCAGTCGGTAGTTCCGGCTACTCAGGAGACTGAGGCAGGATGTTCGGTTGAGGCCAGGAGTTCAAGGCTGTACTGCACTATGATTGCACCTGTGAATAGCCACTGCACTCTCGCCTGAGCAACATAGTGAGACTTTGTCTCGAAAAAATCAAAACAAAACAAAAAAATCTGAAAGGCAAGAATTGCTGACTGGGAGGGCCAGGCATAAGTTGCCAAAAGCAGAGACTAGGGGATGATGGGATGGGGGCATAGCTAAGGGATAGGATCAGAAGCTGGCATGGGGTCCTATGGAGCTAATCATCTGTGAACTAAGATTAAACAGTTTGGGAGTCAACAAGGAGGGTCTGGGTCATCCTCAAAAACAGCATCTGCTCTTTGAGACCCCAAAGCACCAACAACTAGACAGAACAAAGGGAAGAGGTAACATGAGAGGACTCATGGAATCAATGCTGGAGGGGCTCAGGATCCATCATCATGATAGGTGACATTTAGTGTGTACTTACTTCATGTCACCTTGTGCTACACGCTCTAAAAGTATCGTCTCATTTAACCATTGCAAACCCTATATAGGGAAGCTGACCACAGAGCCCAAGCTTTGAACCATTCCACTTTACTGCTATCTAAAGAACTTCATGCCTCCCTGAGTCCCGAACACATCCTTCTTAAATGGTAGCTTGCAGACTGTTCTGAACAAAAGAAGTGACTAATTCTTGAATCTCCTTTAGCTATTACAGCAAATCATTGTACAGATGCTGTACTCTGCAGAGGCGCCAGCACTCTAATTATCCTGTGGAAGGATAATCAATGCCAGCTGCCGGCTAGAGGAATGCAAAATCTCCACTGAGTAACCGAGAGCCCCTGCTGAGACTGACTGGAAGTGAGTTCAAGGAAATCTTTTTAATGTTAAAAATAAGTTTAGGCCGCGTACAGTGGCTCATGCCTGTAATCCTAGCACTTTGGGAGGCCGAGGCAGGCAGATCACCTGAGGTCGGGAGTTCAAGACCAGGCTGATCAACATGGAGAAACCCCGTCTCTACTAAAAACACAAAATTAGCCAGGCGTGGTGGCGCATGCCTGTAATCCCAGCTACTCGGAAGGCTGAGGCAGGAGAATCGCTTGAACCCAGGAGGCAGAGGTTGTGGTGCGCCGAGATCATGCCATTGCACTTCAGCCTGGGCAACAAGAGCGAAACTCCGTCTCAAAAAATAAATAAATAAATAAATAAGTTCAAATCAGAAAGCATGGAAGGGTGGAGTCAAAATCCAACAAGAGCATTTGTAACAACATCCTCAAAATACCCCATCTTCCAGATTAAGGACACCCTGGAAAGGTGACAGATATGCTCATGTGTTCTTAGGAATCTGATCTCCTACAGAGAAAAGTTTTCCTCAGTCAGGAGTTTCTTGCTTCATTTGTTCACTAGCTTCTCTCACTTTTCAGCATTGTTCTTGTTCTCTCTCCCCTTTTTCTAAAGATTTTCTACCACCCCAAAACTTGTTCTCCAACATTCCCCAGGGTCCAAGAAAGTACCCAGGATGATAGCCTGCATTCCAGTTCTTCCCAAATAAAACTCCTGTAAGCCACTATTTTAGATTGGATTCCCTAGAAGCAGAGCCTGAGACAAGGATTCTTGTAGATGTAACTTATCAAAGAAGGAGGGTTCTCAAAAGAGAAATGAGACAAGCAGGATGAGGCAGAGAAAGGGGCTAAGCAAGTGTGCCATCTCAGCAGGACCCTGACTATAGCCTGGTCTCATGAGAGCTCTGGAACAAGAATGTACCACAGAGCCCATCCCTCTGTGGGGAAAGGGGACCAGCCTTTTGTCCTCCATGTCAGTCAGTTGTTGGCTGTACCCTAAGGGGTAGTACATGGGGAGGGGCATAACCCCCCCAGGTAGGCAGCCTGTGTGTGCTAGGAAAGGGATGGCTCTGGCTTGACTGCTTCCCATTTTCATAGTTGTATTCATCTTGTACTTTGTTCCCAGATGGGATTTCATACTTTCGATTGCCCAGTTTGCGCTGTTTTCTAAAGAGAGTGAAAATCTTGCTTCAGTGGCTCAAGAATATAGCAATTCTCAGTAATCTGTCAAACTATTTACTTGGGTTATATTTGGGGTGTTTTTTAAAAAATCTATTTTTAAAATTGTAGGGAGAGCCACCAAGTCTCTCCTGACTTGCAGCATTGCACAACACATGAAAGTCTCTTTGTAATTCCTTTCGCATTTTGAATTATGTCTGTCCCCTCACAAAGTATCATTTGTTCTGTCTCCTCTAGTTCTGACACCAATGTAAATGAGGCCTATTTATGGAGATGGTAGAGAGATGGCAGCCATGCAATCTTTACCTTTCCTTATTTACTATAGGAATGAAGCCGATTGTCTTCCAGCCCACAGATGGCACATGTTTCAAGCTCAGAGGATGAAAGGTCTGAGGAATATTTCAACATTGATTTAGAGGCAAGAAGGAAAGGGCAATGAGCTACCTGTGTCCAGGAAGATAGCCCAAGAAATACGGAGTTACTGGGAAGTTTGGTTTAAGAGGCAGAGGTCAAGTATCAATTGTATCATCATGTAGCCCCCAGCAGAAAAGAATAGCTTAGAGCATAAGCTCTGGAGTCTGAGTCTCAGGGAGTCTGAGAGTTCTGAGTTCAAATCCTAGCCTCTCCACTCTTAAGGCTGTGTGTGATCCACGGTGTAATCCTGGGAAAACTACTCAGTCTCTAAAACTCATTCCTCTTCTGGGAAATGGTGATAAAAATACATACTTCTCAGGGGTAATCCAAGAATTAAGTGAGGAAATAAATCTGTGAAGCTTAGCAAAACCCTTGGTACCTGGTAACTCTATTTGTTCTTTTGGTTGCAAATAACAGTAAATTGCTCATGTGGGTTAAGCATTAAAAATGGAAATGTAAAATTAGGCTACACAGCTCATAAAGCCCAAGAGGAGGATTATCATCAGGCCTCAGGAAGAGACTAGAGCCACTGTGTTAGTTCGAGTCCTCCTGATGCAGATGCCAAGATGGGATTAGCTGTAGAACAGTTTAATTGGAGGAACTACCCATAAAGGGAGTAGGGGAAGGAGCTGGGGAAGACAAAAAGAGCCTGCAGATTGTGGCGCAGCTCTGACTCCTGTGGAGAAGAGGGGGAAGGAAGCAGGGTTGGGCAAGAAAGAACCTTGGACTGCAGCTCAGCTGGAGAACATCCCAGGCAGGCCCACAAGACACCTTAGAACCAAAGTTTCTGGGTTGAGGAGTCCTGTATCTTGCAGGAATGGACCTGTAACTCATCCTGCTGTGCAAGGTTATTGTTGGGGAGTAGCCCACTGGGGAGCTTTGGAACTGTTGTGGTGGTGGGTCCAGCTGTCAAAAAGTAACTGGGTCTCCCTCTGAGCCCCAATTCCTATTTTACAGGACAAGAGGCTAATCGGCCACATTTGTGTTATGTTCATTGCTGACCAGGGAGGGCAGGGTCATAGATATTAATTATCATGGGACGGGAGGGGTGGAGTAATTTCCAGAAAAGTGACAGAAGAGGCAGAGACTAGTACCAACAGACAACTCAATAGGAAAATATTCAATAAAAGGTGCCAATATTACTCATGGTGTCACTTTAAAATAGTTCCCAGCATAGACAGTGTGACATATGAAATTGACAACTAGTGTAAACATCAACTCTAAGCATTCAACAGTCCTAAGAGAAGTCCCACATTTTAAAGGTGGCCAGCTGGCAATACATCAGAAACACCACCCTTTAGAGGAGACGACTGCACGTGCTTCAGCACTCCATCTAGCAATCAGTGCCCAAGACCTTGTTAATTAGCAAAGTGAATGTCAGAAACGGGATTTTATTATGAAAATAATGACTTGATAACTAGCGATGATAAATGCTAAAAATGGGCTTTCATCGATAAAAATTACAGGTATTTAAAATATATGGATTAGCTGAAATCCTTAGAGACATATCTCTTTATTTCTTGCCTAGGGTATAAGAGCCCAGTTATGCTGTCACCTGCACCCTTAGGAATGGTGCTTTAGTTCTCATCCCTAAATGGTCCTGTGTCCAGGCCCTGATTGGGAAGATTCTGGTTTTCTGAGTGGTCCAGGACTTTACAGACTTCACAGAACAGGATGTTAACTGATGAGTGCTTGCTGATGTATGTTCTGTTCCATAAATAACTGTCCACGTGGCAGGATTTGGTCTCACTTCCACATCGCACAATCGTCAGCTTATGGAAAAGCCTTAGGCCCCACCCACCTCACGGCTTCTTTGGCATCTGTTTTTATCATCCCCAAAAGAACTTTAGGTTTGGAATGTGACTAGACTGAGTTAGATCAGGTTGCAATGATAATGAGAAAGCCATTAAGTCACTGGCTCCTCCATGAAGCTCCTAAACCCCTGTGTCCCATCTGAAAAAAGCTTGGGTGCTCTAAATGCAACCCCCTCAGCTGTCACTCTGCTTGGTGATGTAAGAGTTTTTTGTTTGTTTTCCAAATATATGACTCTCCTCCCAAGACTGTATTAGATGAGAACGCTCTACCCCTCATGTCCTGCCCATAATACATGCCTACCACAATTTCTTGAATAAATGAATGAATGTCTGAAAAAATGTGCAACATCATTCTACCCGCTTGTGCAGTTCTAAGGAGCAGGCAGATTCCTTGTGGTTTTGTAGCCCTCTCCAGCTTAGGCTGACCTTGTTTCCCCCTTTTTCCCTCTCCCAGAGGCCCTCTCCTGACCTGGGTCAGCACCGCACTCCCTTCATATTAGCAGAACCAACAGAGCTAGTGCCTCACACAGAAAAATCTGTGACCTTTCAAAGCGTGACAGGTAATAGCATAACAATAATAGTCAATCTCCAGAGTCCTCCAACTTTCTTCCCAACTACTGTGACACTGTATTAAGGTGGCAGCCACAATAGAAAAAAGGAAAAGGATGCTGGATTGGAAAAAGCTATACAGTGTGTGACCTACCATGCAAATATGGAGATGGCAGCCCCTATCCCCCACATGTTCAGCACAGGACTTGGCTTCACTTAACACAACACTAAACACTCACTAAGTTTTCCATTATTCATTTGCCAGTTTGTAGCTTTTTGTGGTCTCCTTGATTCTCATCCCTGAATTGCATGTTTTTAAATGCATGTTAGCATTACTACAGAGGATTTAAAAAACAAGATAAAGGAATGGAACGAGAAAGGTGTGTTAAGTCAATGTAGCCTTAAATCAAGGTAGTGATTGGGCCTGCAGAGGAAGCTAAACTGAGAGCTGGTGATGGAGAGTGGACTTCCAATCAATTGCATTGGGCCTGTTTCCCATTATAGCAAATAATCGAGAGCTGTCTGTAGAGGCATCAAAATTTCCACTTTAGCATGGTCCAGCATAGTGGCAATGATGAGGGCAGACATAGTCACTGTTCACTATCTTTGACATAGTTCAGACATTAAATATCTCAATTTTTTAGCTATAAAATGGGAATTAAAATAATGCTTTTAATTAACTTACAGGATTGTTATAAAATAAAAGCATGAACATAGACATCTTTGTTAATCATACATACAGGGCCATTCCACTAAGGGATGACCATTAGAATTATTTTTCCTCAATAATACCTACCACCAACATGTGAATCATTCTCCAAGTCTGTGGGCTAGCTAAGGAGTGGTAACTAGTTTCCTTTAAAAATATATGAAAAAGATTTTTATCCATGCCACTCACTCAGGAAAAAAAGTCTCTACAAACATCAGGCTAAATGAAAACTTCACTTCTGAGGATTATATTTAAATGCATAAACTAGTGCAGGAAAAAGACAATCACCTTTGCTTCAAAACAGGGAAGGTTTCCAGGGTCTCTAGGTTTTCGTCCTTCCCTACCTTATCTTACCTTCTCTTAGTTTTCTAGGGTCAGAAATCAACTTTCTTTTTTAATCCCACAGTCTTTAGACTTGATCCTGCTGTTTTAGGTGTGCCACTGTATCCCACAATGTGCAGTACAAAGCATGGGAAGGGGATAGAACGTTTTTTCTCATCAGATGCCGCACATTCAGAAAGAAAAGTTAAAACCCTTAATTTCTCCCACTAACGACTGAATTGTTATCCCAAAAATGTATATGTTGAAGCCTTATGTGATGGTATTTTGAGATGGGGTCTTTGGGTCATGAGGATTGATAAATGAAAAACTTCAGTCAAATAAATTTAAATTTAATTGAGCAATGAACAACTTGTGAGTTGGGCAGTCCCCAGAATCACAGCAGATTCACAGAGACTCCAGCGCAGCCATGTGATGGAAGAAGATTTATAGACCAAAAAAAAAAAAAAAAAAAGGGAAATGACATACAGAAATGGGAAGTGAGGTACAGAATGGCTGGATTGGTTACAGCTCGGCGTTTGCCTTATTTGAACACAGTTTGAACACTCAGCAGTATATGAATGGCCACTGGCATTGCCCAAGACTCAGCTATTGTTACAGGCTCATACTCCTAAATTAGGTTTTCAATCTTGTCTATCTATTAAGCTAGGTTGCAGTTTGTCCACAAGAACTCAAATATAGAAGTACGGAGTCCTTCTCAGGCTATATTTAGTTCACTTTAAATAAACTGCTCACTTTAACTCTTGAGGGTGGAGCCCTCAAGATGGACTGTTGGTGCCCTTGTAAGAAGAGACCAAAGAGTTTGCATTTGTCTGCTTGCTCTCTTGCTCTCTCTCCCTTACTCTGTCTTTCGCTCTCTCCCATGTGAGGACACAGTGAGAAAGCAGCTGTCTACGAGCCAGAGAGTCCTCACCATGAACCAAATCACCCAGTACCTTGATATTATACTTCCAACCTCCAGACTGTAAGAAAATAAATTTCTGCTGTTGAAGCCACCCAGTCTAAGGTATGTTGTTATAGAAACCCAAGCTGACTGAGACACGCCCAAGCAGTAAAAGAACAGATGGATTTCACAGTAAAAGGTAAACTATAAACAAAAAATGTTCTTGCAACAAAGGACAATTTTGGGTGAGTGCAAATTACTCTGCTTTCAGCCAGAGAAGCCAGTCCAGGGCATGGCCCCAGGAAGGTCCCTGCACACCCCTTGTCTGTCTCCATAAGCCAAATAGGAGCATTGTAACAAGCTGAGAGAAAGGAACGTTAGGACCCTCAAATCTTAGGATCCAAACTTTAATAAGTATCAATTGTTCCTTTCTCATGTGTATTAGTCCTGGTGAGTTAGCTTACGCTGCAAAAACAAACAAGGCTCCAATTTTATTTCCACTTATGTTACAAGTTCATTGAGGACAACTGGGGACTGTGCTCTGTGTCCTCTCTTTAGGACCCAACCTGGCAGTCCCTATGTGGAACACTGCCCATTGCTGTGAAAGAAGTAAAACGAAAACTTGGCAAATGATGCATTGGCTCTGAAAACCTCCACCTCGAAGTGGCACACATCACTTCTGCTCACATTTTCTTACCAGAAGTGAGTCACATGCCTACACTTAACTCAAGGGGGAGGGAAAGGCAACTCTACCATGTGCCAACTGGAGAACTGGAAATATTTAGTGAGCAGTTTATTGTCTACTACACAGTGCTTAGAGGTGAAGAGAGCATCAAGAGAGGGGTTTTTAAGAGTTTTTCTTTTCCTAATTACTTTCTTCCTATATCTTCCAGATATCCCCACCAGTCAAAACAATCTGCCTCCTAGAGTGTTTAAAATTCTGATATTTCAAACTTTTCAGGACTCAAGGGGTCCTATTTTCTTTTAATGCCCAAATGACACTAGACCCAGCCCCCATTCTACTTGACCTCAGGAGGTCCCACCTCTCACAGGAACTCTGCCCCAGGCACGTCATTGCATAGCCCTGGTTCATGCTTTCCAATCTGGCTCTTGAGCACTGCTCCAGGCTGGGGAGAAGGAGAAGGGATGGGACTTATGAAGGAAAACATTCCAGAAAAGTGGCATTGAGTAAGAAGAACATTTAGGAAGAAAATCACTGATCCATAATAGTTTTTTAGGAATGCAGAGAAAAATCAAGGATATATAAAATTATCTTAAACCAAGGAGGAAAGGTAGTAGCATTGAATGTGGATGAGACTGTACTTAGCATTTGCATTTTGTATCCATCAAGATGCAATGGATGGGAGTTCTGATTCCTGCTTAGGATGTTGAAAGCTGGAAAGAGCTTTGATAACATACCAACAACAAGAAAAATCCAGATAACAGAAAATTAGAGTTTGTAAAACTCATCAGAGAGCTGAAGCCACAGGCAACCAAGTCTAAGGAAAGACAGGTATCTCCAAGAAGAGATGAAATGTGGGCACAAACTCACCTGTGGCAGAACATGGAAGGCAGGAAAGCCAAGCACCATACAAGTAAGAAGAACTCAGGTGAAATTTTTAATGAACTGCTACAGGCTAATGCTAGCATCAAAGAAGAGAAACCCTGGGAACTGCAGACACAAAGGGACTTTGCAGGTTCTTCAAGCACACAGAAGGGCAGGATGGGAGATGTGAGAGAGCCTCCTCTGGTAGTGAATATCACCCCTTCCAAAGCCCTTCTCCCCTGTGAAACAAATGACTTCACCTTCCTGGAGTAAGGGGAGTAAACCTGTAGCCTCCAGGGCACAGAGAAAGATCCACAGTGTCTGAAGGAAGGAGAAAGAAAGGAAAACCTCTATCCTGGGGAAGGATTGGGAAACTATCAGCACAGAATGTTAGAGAGCTCCTACCATCGAGGAAGGAGAAGGATGACTGAAAAGCCCTGCCTGTGAAACCCACAGGCACAGGGCTGCCTGATTCTGAGACAGGGCCACCTCCCGCCCCGAGGCTAGCAAACACAGAGTGACAAGAAACAGTAAATTAATGCTGTGTGAAGAGCAAGAGTACAGAGAGAGACTACCTTCTGGAGTAGGCAGAGAGAAACATTGAGAAAAGCCCTCCAGCAACCCAGTCCTCACCCTAAGCATAATGTAACACTATTAGAGTAGAAGACGGGGTGAACTGACAGCAACCACAGCAACCAAAAAGCCCAAATCCAGCTCAATTCCAGATCAATTCATCTTCACTCCCAATTACCCTCCACCAAACACACTCTAGTGGCCAATCAGAAGAGCCATGTTCATTTCTAGGCATAAATATATTTACTTCAGTCTCTACCATCTCACAAAGTATTCACAGTCAATCCAAAATTAAGAGATACACACACAAGGAAAGGAAGAAAAACATTACCCTAAAACCAAAATTAGACAAAAACGTTGCAAAGTAAGAAAACTACAGGCCAGTATCCTTCGTTAATGTTGATGCATTAATGTAGATGCATAGAAAATGATAGCAAATAAAATTCAGCAATAATAAAAAAAATCATGAAACAGTTGGCATCATCCTAGAAATACAAGGCTGGTTCAATATTCAAAAATCAAATATAATGCATGATATCACCTGACTAGAGAAGAAGAACCAAATGATCAGATCAATAGGTGCAGAAAAATCATTTGACAGAATTCAACATCTTTTCATGACAAAAACTCTCAGCAAACTAAGAATAGAACCTCACCCCTAAAAAAGGCATCTACAAAAAATCTACAGGTATCATCATATTTAACAGTTGAAAGACTGAATGTTTTTCCCCCAAAATGGGACAAGAAAGACATATCCACTCATTACTTTTATTTAATATTGTCTATATTCTAGCCCATGCAATAAGAGAAGAAAAATAAATAAAAGACAAATAGAATGGGAAAGAAGAAATAAAACAATCTCTATTAACAGACAACATGTTTTTGTAGAAAATCCCAAACAATCTACAAAAAGAAGCTTCTGGAACTGACTAACTAACGTACACAAAAAGCTCATAGAACTAATGAGTAAAATTAGTAGAAATACAAAGCCAATAGAAAACAGTCAATCATATTCCCTATACAGGCAGTGAACAATTGGAATTTAGAATTTTTTTTTAAAAATACCATTTACAATAGCACAAAAAATGAAGCACTTAGGTATGAATTAAACAAAATATACATAGGATCTGTATACTGATGAAAGACCTCTGATGAAATACATCAAAGAAGATCTAAATAAATGGAAAGATCCACCATGTTCATGGATCGGAAGATTGAATATTGTTAAAAAGTCAGTTCTCTCTAATTGATTCAAGGCAATCTCAGTCAAAAAGCTCTTGCTTAGATATCAACAAGCCAATCCTAAAATTTACATGGAAAGACAAAGTAACTAGACTAGGAAAAGCAATTACTAAAATGAAGAACAAAGTTCAAGGACTCACACTACTCAATTTCAAAATTTACTATAAAAGCTACAGTAATCAAGACACTGTAGACTTGACAAAAGAATAGACACATTAAGTAGAAAGACCAGAAGTTGGACCAAACAAACACAATCAACTTATTTTTGACAAAGTTTAAAAGGCCACTCAATGGAGAAAGAATAGAATTTAATTTTTTTTTTTTTAGATGGAGTCTCTCTCTGTCACCCAAGCTGGAGTACAGTGGTGCAACCTTGGCTCTCTGCAACCTTCGCCTCCTGGGTTCAAGTGATTCTCCTACCTCAGCCTCCTGAGTAGCTGGTACTACAGGCACGTGCCACCAAACCTGGCTAATTTTTGTATTTTTAGTAGAGATGGGGTTTCACCATATTGGCCAGGCTGGTCTCGAACTCCTGACTTCGTGATCCCCCTGCCTTGGTCTCCCAAAGTGCTAGGATTACAGGTGTGAGACACCACACCTGGCCAGAATAGACTTTTCAATAAATGGTACTGGATTAGTTGGACACCCATAGGCAAAAAAAAAAAAAAAAAAAAGTAGAATCTCAACAACTCAAACCACCTGACACCTTATACTAAAATTAACTCAAAATGAATCAAAGAACTAAATGTAAAACTTAAAACTGTAAAACTTCTAGAAGAAATAATAGGTAAAAATATGTAGTACTTCGAGTTTGGTGATGACTTTTTCAATATGACATAAAAAGCATGATCGATTTAAAAAAGTAATTATTTGGGATTTCTCAAAATTAAACAGTGTGGATGAGACACTTAAAAGAATGAAAAGACAAGCCATAGACTTGGAGGAAAATATTTGAAAATCACATCTCTGATAAAGAACTTGTATCCAGAATATATAAAGAATTCTCAAAACAAAGAAGTCTCAAAACGCTAGAAAAACAACCCAATTTTACAAGGGGGTGGCAATAATTACGTAACTATAGAAGGTATAAAAATAGCAAATAAGCATATGAAAAAGTGCTCACATACTACCACATACTTATTAGAAGGGCTACAATAAATTTTTTAAATGACAATATCAAGTTTTAGTGAAGTGGCCACTGGAACTCTTGTTCATTGCTGGTGGGAATGCAAAATCATACGGCTACCTGGGAAGAAAAATAGTTTGGCAGTTTCTTGTAAAGATAAACATATTCACCGAGTCTCCCATTCCTAGGTATTTGCCCAAGAGAAGTGGAACTTACGTCCACATAATAACATATACATGAATGTTTACAGCAGTTTTATTGATAATCACCAGAAACTAGAAACATCTCAAATATCTTTTAACTGATGAGTAGATGAACAAACTGTTGTACATCCACAGTATTCAGCAACAGAAAGGAATGTACTATGGATACCCACAATAGCGTGGGTTAATCTCAACTGCATTCTGCTACATAAAAGAAGCCAGGTTCAAAAAGCTACATGCTGTGTGACATCCTTTTCCTTCCTCAATGGTAGGAGCTCACTAAACTCAAAGTACTACATATTTTTACCTATTATTTATTCTAGAAGTTTTATTAAAAAACTATATGACATTTTAAAAAAAGCGAAACTATAGGTACAAAAAAATCAGATTAGTGAATGCCAGGGGTTAGAGATAGAGTTAGAGGTGGTCTACAAAAAAAGTTGAACAGGAGAAATTTTTGGAGTAATAGAACTGTTCTATATCTTGATTGTGGTAGTCATTACATGACTATAAGCCTTTGTCAAACTCATTGCAGTGTACTCTAACAAGATTTATTTTACTGCACGAAGTTAAGACCTCAATAAACCTGAATTTTTAATGCCATGAATTGAGATTTAGAGTAATAGCGTCTTTGACTTGCATATCTGATAGGAGACAAGAGGAGAGGATTTTTTTGTGGGGGGGAGGGGTTGCAGTTTAAGCACTGGAGGCCAATTCATAAATTTCTTTTCTTTCCTTGAAAGAGAATGCAGGCGACCATGCTTTTCAAGGCAACATCTCCACAACAACCACTGAATGTTACCTTTCCTTACACTATTTTGAAGGATGTGCTACTTTAGAAATAAGCAAGCCACCCTCTATAATAGCAATCATTTTTAAAAACTGACTTGTTATTTTTGTTTTTGGTTTTTCATTGACACATAATAATTATACATATTTATGATGCATGATAATTACACATATTACAGTGTGATGTTTTGACACATGTCTACTTTATGTAATGATCAAACCGTGGTATGTAGCACATTCATCACCTCAAACATTTATAATTTATTTGGATTCTATATAATTTCTTGGACACAATTTGTAACTAATAGTACAGCTTTTCTCAGGAAATTATATGATTGAGATTAAAATTCACTCAAGTATACATGGCCATAACAAAGCAAAGATGATCGTTTTCATGAGGAAAACATCAATTAGGAAATATTAAGTTTCCATGGGAAATTATATTAGCTGACTTCCTGTACTGTATTTCTGTCATATAGAGCAGAGGTCCCCAACCCCTGGGTCACAGACAACCTGTTAGGGACCAGGCTGCACAGCAGGAGGAGCGGTGGGCGAGCCAGTAAAGCTTCATCTGTAATTTACAGCCCCTCCCCATTACCGTCTGAGCTCCATCTCCTGTCAGATCAGTGGTGGCATCAGATTCTCATAGGAGTGCAAACCCTACTGTGAACTGCACATGTGAGATCTAGGTTACACGCTCCTTATGAGAATCTAATACCTGATCATCTGCCACTGTCTCCCACCACCCCTAGATAGGACCGTCTAGTTGCAGGAAAACAAACTCAGGGCTCCCACTGATTCTATATTATGATGAGTTGTATAATTATTTCATTATATATTATAATGTAATAATAATAGAAATAAAGTGCATAATAAATGCAATGCACTTGAATCATCCCCAGACCATCCTCACGCCCCACACCCCAGTCCATGGAAAAATTGTCTTTCAAGAAACCAGTCCCTGGAGCTAAAAAGATTGGGGACTGCTGATATAGAGAAATACTTAGAGAATTCCCTTAAAAACTGAACACTATTTAAATGCATAAAGTTTTAAACATTTATTCACTTGTGAAAGTGAAGTGGCCATTTTAAAGAGGAATTCTCCATTTCAGCTTCCATGTGAGGACAGGTTACAGCAGATACTCTATTTGCCCATATAGCTCCTGTGTGTGAATTAGAAAGAGAAGCCCTTTACTTCAGGCAAACATAGTTGACCCTGGGATACCCCAGTTGGCCTGCAGAGAGGGGACTGAGCTTTCAGATTCAGGCCCCCCAACTCAGCTGGGGGCCCTTTGGCATGACACAGTTATACATGTTAGCCCTGTTGCCACTACAGAAATGGAAATCCAGTTTGGAAAGAAGAAAACTGAGTGAATAACATAATGAATACAATCATATGAGTGGGTGAGGGATGGCCACAGATCAGTTCTGGCCCTTCAACAGTAGAATCAAGCCATGTTCCTTGATGCCTCAGAGAGATCTTTTTCAACAAGTTTAAAAAAAGCATTATCCTAATCACAAAGCAGGTATATCAAGAGCTGGTTCTAGCAGGAAAGAGAATTTGGATCTAGATGAAATGAAATTGTGGATGATCCAGAAAAACTAAAGAAGTTTAAGATACAGACATTATGTGTGACTGAGACATTTCCCACTATTTGATAACCCAAATATTCTCTCTTGTCTCTAAAAATCTTGCAATTTAGCTATAGCTCTGTTTGGTTGAGTGAGCTCACACTGCCCCCTGTAAATGAGTGTAAATGTCTTTCCCATAGTGAAAAGAATGTTTTTTCTTTCACTCATAATCAGTGGTTCAAAGTAGACAGCTGGGTTCTGGCTAGGTATTGCCTATTAACCACATTCGTAGATGACTGCAGTCGCCCACTTGTAATCACTTGCAAACCTCTAAGTTATCTATTGTGGAAGACAAAGGGAACCATGAGAAATGCACAGAAGGAGCTGACAGTCTCTCTCAGGTCCTGGGCTGGTGTGCTATTCAATCTGATCTCAGAGCAGAGCAGTTCCAACCTCTTAGAGCCACTTACCAGATGTTTCAGATGGGAGTGGGCACCCTGGGCCAGTAAACAATTGCTTCACCAAGAGTCCTCTTCAGAGCCACTGCACGAGGAGTAAGAGACTGGATGCAGAAGCCAGGCTGCCTGTTTGAATTCTGACTGCCATTGTGAGATTTGGGTCAAGTTATATAAAACTGTTTATGCTCAGTTTCCTAATTTTAAAATGGAGTATATAGTGCCTATGTCAAAAGACTGTTAGAAGGATTAAATGGGAAACAATGCTTTTACCCTCTTTATAAAGTGCTGTTTGTGTAAGGCAGAAGGACAGTTTGGTGTTGGGAAAGAACACACGACTTGGCAAAGAATCTGAGTTACGGCTGAGGCAGGAGCACTTATTAGCTTTGTGGTCTTGATCAAATTATTTACATTCTCTTAGACTTGGTGTCTTCATCTGCAAAATGAATATACACCTTTATTTCCTATCTGTGCCACTGCAGCATCAAATAAGAGTGTATATAAAAATATTGTTACCTGAAATCACCTTGTAAAAGTCATCAGTTTAATTTTCAGAAAATTCAAAATGAATCACACAAATATAAAATGGATGTGTGTCAGAGATTTTATTTAATTCATTAATTAATGAAGGAATCGTTATTAGTAAGTCTGATCCAAAGGACACTTGGGGAGCAGAGTATTTATATATAATTTAATAAATAAATGTCAGAATAAAATTGCTGGGTTAGTTACAAAACTGGTAAAGATACCACAGTGCAATAAGTCATAACCTTTGGGATTATCTTTTCTAGCAGGTAGTATCATTGGTATTTCCACTGGACAAAAAATATGCAAGTTAACACAGTATCTGGGATATAATCAAATAGTTAAGCAAACACCAGTTCATTCCCGTAGATAATTAAACCTTGAATGAGCCTGTTAGCAATGACATGCAAGTCATCTTTTTCCTTATTTCTGAATTCTGGATAATCATTCCTAACCTCATTATTCATCAGAGCACTCCCAAGCTGGACAGACCCTTAGCAATCACATAGTCCAGGGATATTTGACACTGGGTGAATGTTAGAATCGCTTAATGTTAGTTTCTATGCTCTACAACAAATTAACAGAAACTTAGTCAACAATACCCATTGATTATCTCACAGGTCTGTAGGTCAGAAGCCTAGGCATGGCCTGCAGGGGTTCTCTACTCAGGATCTCAGAAGGCTGAAATCAAGATGTTGGCCAGAACACTGGCACACAGAGGCTTGATCAAGAGGCATCAAGCTCCCTCAGATGGCTGGAATGATTCATTTTCTTGTGATGGTTGAATTTGTGGCACCTTGTTTCCTCGAAGCCAGCAATGAAGAGAGAGTTTCTGCTGTCTTAAGTCTCTGACTTCCTGGAAGGTCTAAATCTTCTTGTAAAGGTTACACCCATCACACCTACCCAGGATAATCTCCTTTTTTAATTAGCCCAAAGGCAACCGATTAGGGACCTTAGTTATAGCTGCAAAATACCTTGATTTTTGCCATATAATGTAATGGGAATGATATCCCATAACCTTTGCCATATTCTATTGGTTAGAAGCAGGTCACAGGTTCTATACACACTCAATGGGAGGGGATTCCACAGGGTGTGACTCATCATCAGGGGTCACCCTAGAGTGTGTCCTCCACACCTGGAGAGTTTAGTAATACCTGGACCCCTGGAAGAAATTCTGATTCAAATGGCCTATGGTAGGAACGTAGATGGTGTTTTCTAAAAAGCTCTCTCGGCTGATTCTAAAGTGGCTGGCATTGGGAACCCCTCATCAGGTCCTTTGCTCTCAAGTCACCAGACTCCCACACCCTAGTGCCCTTGCATTTTGTGACCTCAGGCAGAGTGGCTCACAAACACTTTAAAAAAACTAGCTGATGGTGATTTCAGCAAGATCAGATTCTTCGAAAGAGAACTCTGACTCTCCAGGACTGTGACCGCAGGTCACCCTGTGGAGCCTGGAAACATGCCCAGTGAGAACCTTCAGTTCTTGGTCCAGCTCAGTGCTCCATTCCTTTTGCTGCAGTCTCCCCACTGTGCCAGCCGTGGTGAAAACCTGTAGCAAGCCATGATGAAGTGTGTCTGCTATGATGTGCAAACCATAAGATGCACCTGATGTAGTGTGCAAGCCATGATGAAGAGTGTCTGCCATGGTATGCAAGCCATGATAAGACATGTCTGTCGTGATGGGCAAGGCAAGGTTGTACACTAAGGTGAGATACTGGAAATACCACAGAAACACAACACATCCATGCAGGCAGGGCAGGTGGCTGATTAAATTTAGACAACACACCTTCATAGTTCATAGCTGACTCCTTGCCTGTAATAGCAGATCTCATAGGTGTTTCATAATCGGCATGGGGATGGCCAGACATTTCATCTGCTTTGTTTTGGGCACCAAATGGATCATGTGGAATCTGCCAAATTAAAAAGGTGGGAAGTCACTGCCTTCTTGGGGAACCCTGGCCAGTGCCATTTGCACAAATGCCTCTACCCCAACCTCGCCGACCTGGCCTCTCAGCCATGATTCGCATTCAGATTCAGGAAGATTCTGTGAATCTTCCACAGAAGTGGGAAAAATAGCAATTCTTCCCACAGAAATGGGAAAAATAGCATAGAATTTTGCAGCTTACTTTAAACACACACACACACATACAAAGCCAGTGTGCTCTCTCTAGACAAATCTCTGTGGAGAGGCCTCTTCAAGCAGGTTATTGATTTTCTAGGAAAAGACTCTACATCTTGTGTCTGCATTACCAATATCTCCAACTGAAGCTGACCAGGCTGCCTCCCCTCCTCCACAGCGGATGAGACCACATGTATCCAGTGTCTCTCACATTCAGTACACACACACACACACACACACACACACACACACACACACACACACCCCTACCTTAGAGATTCGGCATTTATCATTGTGAAGAACTGTCCTACAAAATACAGAGGCTTTGAATACCTGTGGTCCACACTCCCTAAATGCCAGTAGTAGCCCCAGTTGCTGTCAAACCTTCTTAGGTTCTCCAATGTCCCCCTGGAGAGGCTGTGTTACCCCAGAATGAGAACCACCAGCTGGATCCGTGTTGGGAATTTGCCCTCACTCTTCAGGGCAGTGGTTTTCAAACTAGAGTGCACAATGGAATCACCTATCTCAAAACCCCTTATCCCTGGGCACCATCACCAGAAAGTCTCATGTGATTGGTCTAAGCTATGTCTTTAGATTTTAACCACTGAAAGGTTAAAAACTGCCGCAGATGATTCTAATGTGTGGCTGACGTCAACCTTCCCCATGGGTCTGGGACTCCGCGATGGCTGACGGGCCAGCATCTCTTCTGCCTGGTGTGCAGGCTGGCACAGCTCGAGCCAGCAGCTGCCTTGGAGTCAGGACCAACGTTCCGCTCAGTTCCCCAGTGCCCCCACACTGGATCTGACATCCACTTGGCTATTCTGCACCATGCCCCCTGCCTGCCGAGAAATTTATGGATCAGCGAGAAGCTAACTGCTAAATGAAGCAGCCCCCAGCTCATCCTCTTCAGGAGACACCGTGAAAAGGGAAATGGAAAGCCGTGCATACACTGCTTGGGCAGAGAGATAGAGAAGCTCAGATCTCTGGCTTGGGAGCAGGAGTCCTGCCAACTGCCTGGGGGCCTTCTGGAAAGGAGTCATCACCAACAATGTGCTGGGGCCAGTTAAACGTCTCTAGGTAGACCTGCTTAATTATGGTGACATTTAGCAACCCCACACTGGGTTAGTTAATGAATATCTCCTCCTTCATGGCTCCTAGGAGAATTCACTCCTCTGTTCTTCTCATTTATCTGGCTGGAGTTCCCTGGGAAGCTAGTTTAGTAGGGCAAAAAGGTAAGTATTTGTTGCAGAAAAATATGTTTTGTTTTGTTTAAATCTTGTGAACTAATGGTCTTTTTTGTTGTTGTTATTGTTGTTTTAGGAAGTAGAAAAGCTTGGATTCTAAGGTAGTGAGCCAAACTTTCAAGAAGACAGCTGAGAAAGCATACCTCTGATTTGCTTCCAGCTCCAACTTCTTTCTTATTTTTAATCCATGCCAGAAATGCCAGAAGACAAGATTGCAAGGGGCACTCTGAATCTGCCAAGTTCCATGATGTTCTGTGACTCCTACCATGGCTGATTTCAATCTACCAACATTTAAATAGCTGGCTGTCTTATCCATTCCATCCTCAAACATGGACAGTTTTACGTCCTCTAAGAGTCCCCATTTACATCTCATGAAGCCACCAGGATTTAAACACCAGAAACGCATGCTACAAAAGGGTGGTGCTGTGTCTGACAACAACTTGGGAAAACAGATAGTAAGAGACTCTAAGAGACCCTGGGAAGCCTGGAAATAGAGAAAAGCCACATCGTTGCAGAGGAGAGACTCAAAGATAGGCATGGAGAGGGATGTATAGATGCCATCACACAGAGCAGGACACTAAGCTTCCAGAAGGCTTCCAGTTTCATTAGCCCTTTTCTTCTCATTAGAAGAAATCTAGGAAGTGTGAATAACACATTTAAACATCATTTAAAAGTGATCCAGGATCCAGGTGTGGTGGCTCACACCTGTAATGCCAGCACTTTGGTAGGCCGAAGCAGGTGGATCACTTGAGGTTAGGAGTTCGAGACCAGCCTGGCCAACATGGTGAAACCCCGTCTCTACGAAAAATACAAAAAAAAAAAAAAAAAATAGCTGGGCATGGTGGAGAACACCTTTAATCCCAGCTAATTGGGAGGCTGAGGCAGGAGAATTGCTTGAACCCGGGATGCAGAGGCTGCAGTGAGCTGAGATTGTGCCATTGCACTCCAGCCTGGGCAAGAAGAGTGAAATGCTGTCTCAAAAAAAAAAAAAAATTGATCCAGGAAAGGAAGCACTCACCTGAAGAGTTACTGTGGGGTCCAGAAGAGCTAGGAATGGTGCTTGTTAAGTCCCTGGGCAATGTGGCACAACCATGGGGCCACCCCATTGAGCCATGTGGGTGCAAGGGCCACCTGCCAACGAGTTTCTGGACAGCCCAAGGAAGTATGGTATGGCTTGTGTGTGCAGACACCAACTTGGTGCTATCTCCAAAGGTCTGCTGCATTGCAGAGAGATAACACTCTCTTTATGAAACAAGCTCCAAAGAATAAAAAGACAAGGGAATGTCACACACTATTGCTTTTAGCAATGAACATGAGTTCCATAGTAATGGGAATTGACCTTTATAACAAGCAGATGTAGATAATAATACCAAAAGGCAACATGGACTGCTCACCAGGCACTGTTTACACACTTTTCATATATTGATATTTACTCCTCCGGACCACTCTAAGAGGTAGGTGCTTATTATTAAGCCCATTTTACAGCTGAGGAAACTGAGGCCCAGACCACCTCAATAACTTGCCTAAGCTCACATGCTAGTAAGCAGCAGAGTGATACTGAAGCCTGGCAGCATGGCTCAGAGTCACGAGGGCTGCACTGTGTATGAGACCTCCCCTCTGCAGCACTTTGCACTGGCCGCTGTGCCTTCTGGGCAGAGGTACATTTCCTGATTTTCCTTTTTGACTGCAAGCTCCTCCAGGGCATAGACCCAGAGTGTCTGGCTCTCACTGAGTCCCCAGAGAAGTCAGTTCTTGACTTGTAGTAGGGTCTTGCAAGGCAGAGGTACTGTCTGGTTCGAACTTCTGGGCACTGATTCTGCTTTATCCTCTCAGAGGAGGAAGGATCCTTGCCGACGCTGAGTTTACACAAGAATCAGAAAGAGTAACATTTGTAATAGTCACTGAAATGAAAGCAAATAGACTGCTAGTGTGAGTTATTTGCAGTGAGGCTACAAGGGCAGAGACATGGCAAGGAAAAAGGTCTCTAGATCAGTTCAGACCGTGGCAAACAGAGTGTTCCATTACTGACTCTGGGGCCAGAGGATGCCTACTGAGACCTGCTGCTTCTGCTCCCCACTGCATGGCTGTCTTCCTTCTGGAAAAAATACGTTTGTAACATTGGCTAATTAAGTTAGGGACTTTAAACTTACAAACCCCTCCTGAGACATTGAAGTCGTAATAAGCATCTGTTGGTGGAGGAATGAATGAGTGAATGAATGAATGAAGGTTTCCCTCAACTGCCTGGTACTGTTGGAGAAATTCACTGCCAGTGGACCACAATGGGGAGAAAGACTCCCAGATGCCTTTTCTACAGCTCCCGAGTCTCCCAGCCTTGAAACACTGAATCCTCAAGATTTTATTCCCTCTGTCCAATGCCCTGCATGTACGGGGCAGAATCATTACAAGGGTCCAGTATGCAGCTGAGCCTCAGGGTTTCACATCTGTGAGTTACAGAGAAAAGAAGGCTTCAGGTTCTCGGTTCATTGCCCCACAGTGACACACTCTTCCCCAGACCGGAAGAGGAACTCAGTCTCCTCCTCGCATCCTGCCTATGCTTCATCCATCCAGAAAAGTCAGATTTGAAAGAATTTTGACTGACTTCTGAGGATTCTTTTTTTTTTTTTTTTCTGAGATGGAATCTCCCTCTGTCGCCCAGGCTGGAGTGCAGTGGCGCGATCTCGGCTCACTGCAAGCTCCGCCTCCCGGGTTCACGCCATTCTCCTGCCTCAGCCTCCCAAGTAGCGGGGACTACAGGCGCCCGCCACCACGCCCAGCTATTTTTTTCTATTTTTAGTAGACATGGGGTTTCACTGTGTTAGCCAGAATGGTCTCGATCTCCTGACCTCGTGATCTGCCCACTTCGGTCTCCCAAAGTGCTGGGATTACAGGGAGGATTCATTTTTTTACATGAGTTGCATTTAAAATCAAAACAATGTTTTTCCCTCTTTTCTATACTTTCTCTCTTTTGTCCTGGTCTTATTTTGTTTTTCCTTCAAAAAGAAGAAATAACATATAAGCCCTTTATAATAACATGTTATTGAAAAGCTCAAATATTTCATGGACATATGTTTTGAATAACTAAGAGGTATTACTGTACATTCAAATGCTTCCCTGACATGCTGTAACAAAAGGTGCCTTGGAATGTCTAAACATGAAATTATCACTGTAGTTTTCCTACAGTTTGACTGAACTATTTCCTGCCTCTATATCAAAGAATCCCATTACCCCCTAGATGCACCCTATCAGTGTTTCAAACAAGTGGCATTTTGCCCAGTTTAGAATTTGCAGCTGCTAACATGCACAGATAGTCCAGAGCTCAGCCCTGACTGGCGTTGTGTACAGAAAACAAGCTGTATGCAACTTACCAGAAACATAGATGCATTTCTTGAATGTGTCCAGTGACTAATGGTATGAGAAATGCCCACAGGGCTATGCTCAATCTAAGGAAAACTTTTTAATTAAAGAAGAGATTTTCAATAGCTCACATCTTGGGAAGGTCCACTGGGTTTAGGAATAGAAAGTTACTGGGCTATCAAGGATAAGTCATTCCACTCTAGGCTGAGATCCTTTGCTTTCACAGAGGAGAAAATATGCAAATGACTAGAATTCACAGAGTGGCTTGATTGATTAAGGGAGAAGAAGGCCTTGGGATGTGATAGCGAAGGTCCTGAGGGTTGGAGACCCACTGTGCTCATGTCTGACTGGTGACCTCAGGTCAGTTGCTGGGCATCAGAAGCTCAGCTTTCCATCTGTGACATGACCAGCACAGTGCTTGGCATATCAGATACACTGAACTAATGATTGCTGAGTTAAGGAAGGAAGGAAAGATTCTCAAGCACTGTTGCAAACTCAGATCTCAAATAACACATGCCCTCTCACCCTTCTCATCTTCTCAAGCCCCTAGATCCTAATCTGACCCCCCATGAGAAGGGGCCAGGCACTGCCCTGGGAAAAATGGCTATACATGGTCCTCTGATGAGCTGGGGAAGGAAGAAGCATCTTTGAGCATAACCCAGTTACAGAAGAGTAAGTTATGGGTTCATAGTCTCTCCTGCCCCAATTAGCACGGCATGGTCTGATGCCTCTTTAAGTCTCTTCCAAATCCTTTCTGCTTTATCCCAGGTTAGGCAGTACTTCCCCAGCCCTAAACTTCAGGCTCATCTGTCTTTCCTGCCCTCTCCCATTTCTGTGTCATGGCCAGAGCTCTTTCTCTAAGAGCCCTTGTTCAGTAGAAAACCAATGCCTTTGCTCTCCAGCACTCAAGTGTATGCTTGTGAAGGAGAAGCAGCCCTCCCCACAACGACCGAACTCACCGGCCTTCATTCAGAAGCACCCCATGAGGTACCTGTTCCCAGGCAATCAACCCAGGAGAAAGAGACAGCATGTCTCCTCTGCTGTTATCCCTTTGCTCTTCCTCCTTCTTCTGTACCCTTTGGGACCCCTTGGTTCCTCCAAGATCAATTCACACATCTTCCCCTTAACATGATGAGACACGGACAAAAATTAGGAATGTCTGAAAATTCAGAGGGCATTCTCCCCTCTGTCCATCCCCCAGCTCACACTGCATCGCACACATTGAGGTCATGCATAGTGGAAGAAGATATATTTTGAAAAGGAAAAGAAAAGCAAAAATGTTGAAATAAAAGAAGAAAAAGTAAAAACATCTAGAAATCCTGGGTAACATGGACAGAGAAAAGAAGAGTCATGCAGGATTTTGGAAGTTTGGGCTTAACAGTCAAGGGAATGGAAAGGAGAGATTCAGGAATTAGCTGCATTCTGCATAGAATCAATTGAGAAGGGGTTAGAGAGAGAGAGGATTTTAAGATAGTTTGCTGCATTAGGGACATATTTCCCTCAGAGACTGGGTAAAGATTTGAATTATGGATCGTGACTTTATGATGTCTTCACTATGTGTCTCTGAATATGATCCAGTGTCAAAATTCATCACAGATGGACTCACTTGTATTTTGGGGACAGTTACTCACTCTAAGGAGGCCTTCTCCCCAGGCTGGGTTCCTACATGTTCCTTTCCTGTCCTTGACCTCTACAAGTCCTCATCTACTGATCCATATTCTCCTCCCCAAAAATACAAACTTGAATCACTTATTCTTGCCCCAGGCACACTAGAATTTTGCAAAAATCCTTATTATTTGAGAGGACTGGCTTCCCTTCTTTCCACTTTCAGAAACTCTTTTCCTCCAAACTGATCCCAATTTCCCATACTAGTAACCAGCTTCAAGGTGGTAGCCAGGAGAAGGGGAGATGGTAAAAAGTAGGTGAGGAATACTGAAGCCCTCAGTGGGGAGGGGAGGTGGCTGGATGACTCGGTAAGGTTTCCCCAGTGCCGACATCAGTATACTTAAATAAGAACATTCCAAAGGCTTGCTTTGTCTTAAAGTTGGGATTAGCAAGGGCACGTGTCACTCTGTAAAAGCCTAGTTTTCCTAGAAGGCACAAGAAGTATAGAGGATTGGAAAACATGCAAGGATGTGGCATTCCACATGCTCCAAAGGGCCTATATTAGAGCATTAAACTCTCTTCCAATTCTTAGCCGGCAATGTCGATTAAATGGATAACTTGAAGACAGCCAAAACCACACAATTTCCATCAAAAGGCAATTCACTGCTTTCATAACAGTGGGGATGGCTACCGGTAGTTAAAAAGGCAGAAGTGGCTCATCCATCTCTGGGAATAATTTATATGACTTGGATGACATTTAATTTAACACAGGTCACCCAAAAGGATGGTGATTTAATGCCCCAGCTTTTTTTTTTTTTCAGTGCTGCGTTGCTGTCATTAGGTGAGTTTCACCTCATACTTCTTTGTTTTTATTTGAAGAGAAATCTGTTTGAAAGACATAATTGTAAACTATCACTTTTCCAGCTGTAGGCAGGGAATAAAACCCCCAAGGTGAAACATCTGACCTTGAAACTCAGAGTGAATAAGCCTCTGTGCTCCTAGCAAGCGGAATGAAGGTAGATTTGTGAATTAAAACAACAAAGTAGACTCCAGCTTCCCTAGGAGATGGAGCCCGGGAAGATGGACTTTTCTATTGTTGCCTGCCATGTCCAGGCCTCAGATGCAAATAATATCCTCTCTGCAATTTTGTGAGAAAAAAAACCTACTGTGGCAGTGACCCTGAAAAAGCACCTCATCATCAATCCCCATTGGTTCTGGGAAATGGCCAAGCCACAGAAAACCTTCTTTCCTCTTTTGAAATGTCCCCAGCCTGCTAGCTTGTCCCCTTATAGCCACACTTGACTGTCAAATGTACCCGAAGGCCAAATGAAGAGTGTTCCCTGCCTTCAAAAATCCCACCCTAATAGAACAGTCGCCAATCAGACACGGCCTCGGTGTTTCCTCCTTTTTACCCTAAAAACCTCACTTTCCTTCAAACACCCTTGAACCCCTGCTGAAATGAAAGAACAGGAAATGGGTGCCCCTGCCACAAGTTTATGAAAAATCAGCCTTGGCTAATTATTGCCTCAGACTGAGTTTTTCTTTGATACCCATAAGAGAAACAGTGTCACTCCCTGAGCACCAATTAATAATAGTGAGTTGGTGAGATATGGGATTGCACAAAGTTCCACGGGAAACTGGAATTTGGATTCAGGTCTGTCTGCCTCCAAGGCCATGC
The DNA here is from genome assembly GCF_029289425.2 of Pan paniscus. Taxonomy (NCBI): domain Eukaryota; kingdom Metazoa; phylum Chordata; class Mammalia; order Primates; family Hominidae; genus Pan; species Pan paniscus. Next base: position 28,996,854 of record NC_073255.2, on the reverse strand, counting down.
ATTGTTCCACACTCCACACTTCCCACCTCTCTGGTTTGAACAACACTTATTTCTGCAATCCAGAAAAGTGAGAGAGAGGAAGTCCAGAGGGAGGTAGCCCTGGGGCTCAAATAAGCAAAAGGCCAACCACACCTTAACTCAAAGGGGCTTGGGAGCATGTTTATCTCACTGGTGACCAAGCCACCAATGCCAAGCACATGGGCCGCTCTCTCTCTCTCTGTCTCTCTCTCTCTGTTTCTCTGTCTCTGTCTGTCTCTCTCTCTGTGCATACCTTGGACTGGCTGTTGTCATCACTGAAGCTGCACTTGATGGACATTATAACTTAATTTCACTCACAAAGCAATATTGAGGTATGAGGCAGAGAAACACAAGGCAGGGTTTGGTCTGTCCAATACAGAGCCTTGCAGGTCCTTGAGTTCACGCTGAGTCCTGACTACTCCAGGGAAGGACCCAGAAACTATCAGCACTTCTCATAGGACTCCCTTGCGGATCTTGCTGAAATGCTGATTCTGGGTCTGCGGGTCTGGGCTTGGGATTGAGATTCTGCATGTCTGACAAAGTACCCAGGTGAGGTCGATGCTGCTGGTCTGAGGTATCAGGCAGTTATTCTCAACCCTTCTTGCATATTATAATCAACAGGGAGCTTTTAAAATAATACTAAAGCCCAGGCCCCAGGCCCAAAGATTCTGATTTAATTGGTTGTGAGTGGGACTTGAGCATGGACACCAATATTCTAGAATCCCCTCAGCAGCCAGGCATGAGAACCACCACACAAGAGCCTCCAGGTAATTAATTCTGGCAATCCCACTCTCAGGTATGAAAGGATGGGATAGCTGCATTTGAAAATGAAAAGCTTCAATAGTGACAACCTTTTCTTAGTTTAAGGTGGCCTTTCTTCCCAGTAATTCCACTCATTATAAACACTTGTGCATTTGTGACAACATGTAAAAACATATGTTTCCTCATAAGGAAGCTGGGTTTTCTCCATGGTCCCAGCAGCTATTGAGACTCAGCTGTAAGGTTTAGTGTGCCAAGGAAGATGGGGATGTGAGCTGCCCAAATCAGGGGAAGTTCATCGCACAGGGAAGAAAAGTGAGGCTCTGCTGGGAAGGGAGTAGGGGGTAGCCCACCAGACAGGAAGGACGGGGAAAGCCCTGCTGTTGGAAAAAGAGCAGTTCAGAGGAGAGCCCGCAGGAGATGGGATAGGAAATAGCCTGTCCCTGATGTGTCCACTAGAAAGACCAGAAGCTTACCCCAGGGTGGACTTTGACAGCAGACACCAGCAGGATACCCAGTGACCAAGGAGACTAATGGCATCCTCACAGAGGAAGAGAAACCCGGCGACCACACAGAAACCCACACAGACCAACTTCCTTCCCCTAAAGCTCCTGCCCTCATCCAGACACCATTTTGACTGAGAGATGCCAGGGTAGAGAAGCCCATAAGGCTGATGTAGATCATTTACTCAATGGAGATGTTCAAACCAAAGAAGGCTAGGATCTTTAAATGGCAAATTTACGTTTCCCTGGCCATGGCCCACCACTGGCAGGAAGAAGGGAGGCTTGGTCCCAGAACAGTTGCAGGAACCAGGCTTTTGCTGGTCTTCCTGGCATGACTGAGTTCTCTTGCATGAGTTGTTGATCCTATATACCTACATATATAGCTAAGGCATTGTGAGCACAGAAGACCTGATTTTTTTTTCTTTAGAAATAGCCTAAAGGAGAAAAGAACACAGAGTGATCCACCTTTTCTCTATGAAACCTTAAAAGGCACAAGAGAAAGGTCTTTCTAGTAAGAAAAACACAATTGTTGTTATACCTGCTGAGTACTGCATCAAATTAAAAACCCATATCACAGTGCTCCTTTAAATCTGACCAGGTAGAGAAAGTGTTTCTCAGCAATCTCCAAAACTGGTAGGAAAAAGGTTATTATGTCAGTTAATCACCACATGAAGAGTCCTCCTAAGGAAGTCCTTTTCAGACTTTCCACAGCTTCTTAGGCCCCTGTGTGGCATTTGCCCCCTGCCTCCTCCCCTGGGTACTTGCCCCACCTCCTTCTAGGCCTCTAAGCCATCCCAAGATGGGGTCATTTGAGGGGACTTCACAGTCTCTTTAGTATACACTGGGAGGTTGTGTTGACAGGCCATCAGCCTAAGCAGTAGAAATCTTCATTTAACGTGTTCTCTTGTAGTAAGCATGTCCTTTTTATTTTCTGTATTTTTGATGTTTTGACATCTGGGGCCTTGCTGACCCTAGACTAGCCAACTCTAGACCACAACACCTCCTATCTGGGGCTCTTGCGCTGGACTGCAAACCGTAAATAGTACCTTCCTGCCCTTCCCAAAGCAGAAGGGGTTAAAATCATCTCAATACCATGACTCTGCAAGTCCTCTGATGTTCCCTTTCTCCCATCCAAGTACTAGCCAGGCCCTGCCCTGCTTAGTTTCTGAGATTAGAGGAGATGGGGCATGTTCGGGGCAGCATGGCTGTGATAATATCCCCTTACTAATGCTCCTGTAGTAATGTCCTTACTCCCCACATGTCTGGCCAACCTAAAGCTTAAATCTGGTTACATGGCATTTTTATGTGGTGCTTTACCATTTACAAGGCACTTTTGCTCCCATCATCTTACTGGATTCTCCCAGCCACCCTGTGGGGTCAGTGGGAATTAAATTTCTGATAAAATCCCTCTCTGCTCAACCGATTCCTGAATATTAAAGGAAATTTCAGCAAAATTTCATTATTGCAACATGCTGAACACCAATGGAATTCAAAATCTTTTGAGGCCATTTCTACCAATCTTAGAAAATTTCTCTCTATTCAGCCAAACAGGGCTCTGTTCAATAGGAGCTGAATTCTGACATGAAACTTGGAACAAGGAAACTTATCTAATACCATTTGCATCCATAATACTTAGGTCAAGATCACATGCAAAAAACATCCATAGTCTACACATTCATTCATCACTAAGGAAAAAACTCACATGCAGAAGGTTCAGGAAATAGATGTGGGAAAATGTATTCAGAATCCTACTACAGCTAGAGCTATAATTAGAAGTCTTGTGCTTGCCAGCTCTGAAGTGCTAATCTTTAAGATGGTACAGATATTCAAGAAAACTAATAAATCCTTTTTAGTGCTATGCTTCTCTGTAGAACATATGAAAATGGGAGTTTTAAAAGTTACAAATTGGATGACCACTTACAGATAAATTTTGCTTTGTACAGTAGATTCTTTTTTAAATGTGTAAGCTGACTGAACTTTTGTGGTCAGGTTGCATTTTAAGTAAAAGAATCCAGAAAAGGAAGCGTTTGCTATTTAAGGGGATCATATATATATATATGATTCCAGTTATTATTATATATACATCTATATATGTAATACATATAATCACCTTAAAGTTATCTTCTAATTTATATATTTTGTAAATCTGTAATTTTACATTTCAGATTTGCTTGAAGTAGGATACATATGGATTTAATTTGCAAAACAATTCATCTAAACTCCCTTATTTAGAAGATTTTTTATGTATTAGAATATGATTTTGTAAATATCTGCTGGTGGCTGCATTAAGGATCTAAATGTCCTTTTCTAGTTCCAATTTTGATACAAACTAGTTGTGTGACTTTAGACAAATTACTTGTTATGTCCGGTTTCTTCTTCTGTAAAATGAGAAGTTTAGATTAAGTTATTTTTCATTTTCTGATTTTCCATATACACTCATGTGTTCAACTTTAATACTTGACATATATCAGAATGTTAATATATATTAAGATCAATTTTCTAAGAACAATTTTTACATTTTTCCCTGTAGCTTTAATGCTATTAAATTCAAGCCTGCTTAATGCTTCTACCAGGTAATGATTTTGCAAGATGTTTTATGTATCCAGCCTTGTTTACTCCTGTGAAGCAAGGAATATTACTTGAAAATAATAACTGTGTACTGCTCTCCAGTGGAGAATCATTACATTTATGACCTTGAGTTTCTATTGAATTTCTCTCTATGTGTTTATTATCCCATACTCAGCCGATGACCATATGTTCTCCTCAAGACAGCTACTATTACTGTCAGAGATACGCTTATAAGATTTATTTTTGTCATTATTTACTTTTTAATGATATTTATACTCTGGCCATACATGAGAGAAGACAGATGCATCATTTCCCCATCCTTGCCAGACAAAAAGGAATATATTCAGAGTCAAACAAACAATGTAGCACATACTTACTTCTCTGCTTCAAAACAGAGTGCTAAAATCAGGGTTGCTGTGTATGGTTGCTCAGGCTGTACACTGTACAATTCTCAGGAACATCATTCACACCATTTGCATGCATTGTGCAATCTACAACCTGCTGAGCCATATACTGAGACTCCTGCTGCAATATATGTAGCAGCTGGGCCAGTCAGCATATTTCCAAGCAGAAAAGGCAATTCTTGTAGTGTATGCAGTACCATGGGGTTTACACTAGAAAGGCTATAACCAGAGATAAGATAAATCAAACAATCACCCAGTGTCCATAGCTGACATATATTTCTCTTTACTACTAAATTCCTATAATCTAAGAATACACCTGCTGTCTCTATTTTCTCATTTCCTTCAAAACTCCCTCCAGTACAGCTTCTGTTGATCTAACTTACTGAAATTGTGCTCTTCCAGGTCATCAGTGGAACAATATTGACTGAATTTCTCAGTTCTCTCTCTAGCTGGCCACCCTCCTTTTTGTGCCCTTTCTTGATGAATGGTTTCTTCCTTTGGATTCAGTGATAGATGGTGGAGGTCCCACCAGAAGGGCACTCTGAATGGATAAAATCTGTGTTTGTTAGAAAAGTTGCCAACTACATGCCAGGTGAGAGAAAGAAATCACCTGGCTGTTCCTAAAGGGGGCCTCCCTTAGAGGGGCTGGGGGAAAGAGCGTCCACAGTGGGAGAGGTGTGGATCAGGGAGAGATCAGGGAGGCAAGAAGGAGTCTTGTACTGGGACTGTACTCTGACCTGGGCCTCTGACTCCTGCTTTGGCCCTGCCAGTGGCTTGATATGTAACCTGGGGGATCTCCTCACTAGTGGGAGAGCATGCAGGATCCAGCTTTCTGGGACTTGAGCATCCTGTGAATGAATGTGATTCTGGAAACTCACTTCTGAAACAATGGCTGAGAGAGCATTTACACAAAGACCAGGACCAGCCTCCAGGAGACGAGGACCAGCCTCCAGCAGTGTGGTCTGAGCCCTGGGTACAGGACGGCTTTCCCAGCATCATGGGTGCTCCCCTCTGTATAGCTGAGAATTTCACTCCACCCCCGAGCTTCAGCCACAGAAGAAACCTAATACACCTTGCCCGCAATGTTTCTGAACCAGCTGGGGTGCTCATCCACAGTGGCTCAAACCTCCACAGCCTGCCTTTTCTGAGTCATCAGGATCTGAAGGACTTGAATCACTGGGATGTCACCCAGGTTCTGCTATTTGGACACAACTCTCCAAGATGACTTTCTACTTATTCACAGTCAGAAAAATGAGACAAGACTGAGCCAGACTGAGCCTTCCCCAGCCCTAAAACTCATAAGTACTAGGGAACCCTGAACATTAACAAGTTAAATACTTGAAAGGAGATGGTCAGAACTTTGGGAACTCTATTTTGAAAAGACAGAGATGTGGAGAGGATCTCCGATATTTGTACTCTAGGGAAAAACAGGGCATATTAGTTATTCCAAATTGTAGGGGCACCCAGTTATAATGTTCAACTCTGGCCCTCCTTCTCCTTCCCCTTTACTCATCCTTCTACCCTTTCACTGTCTATTCTTCCTCATAGTCCCATCCCAGATACCTTCTAAGACACAGGCCAGGGTGCACTTATTTGCCCTTTGCTATTCTCTCTCTAACCTCTTTTTCTTACAGATTCCCTAAACCTCCGTAACTTCAACCACTCCCTAGGGCAATAGCTGGGAAAAACCCAGCTAAGAAGGAGCAATCCTGAAGATGTCCTTGCATGGCAAACCCAAACCAAAGTAAATTCTCAGGCCAAAGGTCACAGTCCAAGATAAACCCATGGACCTAAAAGAGAGAGGAGATCCCCTCGGTGAATAACTGAACCCGATAGACTCAAAAAGCCCAGAAATGTAAAGACCACACAGCCAGAGAAAGGACAACGATTCTGTTCACTTGAGTGACAGGCGAAGCCTTAGTATTAAAGCAGGGACAGGCATGGGGTTGCGCTTGAGAGTAATCCTCAAAGGAAGTCTCCACTCAGACAAAATGACTTTCCAAGCTTTAAAGACAAATTAATACTCCTCCAAATCACAAAGAATACAAAAGGGATAATGTTTAAAATAAAGAGAAGAAGAAGATCAAACTTTGCCTTGAGTGAGGTGCGGAGGAGGCTTGAGGAGAATGTGCACAAACCAGAAAGTAGGTGCGATCACAGTGCTCGCCAGCTGCCGGCTCTCCTTCTGAAAGGAGCATATTCCAAGACCTAGTGACTGAAATAATTTGACAAGTTCTTACTCTACAAAGATGGCTATAAGAAGCAATGGAAAATTGAAAACAGAAGAAAGGCTATCCAGAGAAACAGAACCAATTACATACATACATATACGTACATACGTAAACATACATATACACAGAGTGATTCTTGGTATCACAGCCATTCAAAGAGGAGAAATGTACCAGAGTATAGACCAAGGTCAAAATTAATAATATGAAGCAAATGAAGGCAATTTAAAAAGTGAGTAAAGAGATTATGGGGGTTAACAATACAATAAATAATGTTGTAATAGACAAATGAGAAGACTTTACTAATAACTAAAGGTATTTGCAAGTATACTCAAGAAACTTTCATGAAAGGGACCATATTCTGGCATATAATGTGTATTTAATAAAAACAAAAAGTCAAAAATTCAGCTTGCCACATTCTCAGTTCCTAGTGCGATAAAATTGAAAATTTTTAAGAATTAAAATGTGCCTTATTCCATGAACATTAAAAAAAGAGGAAGGAAAGTTCTTAAACAGTATCGAGTCTTGGAAGAAATACACAACACCTGGCACAAAATGTTTTAACACAAAAAATACAAATAAACTACATTAATATTTGTGGAACACTGTGATGCCAATAGAGAATTTATTGCTCTAAATGTCTACAATCTTTTTTTTAAGGGGAAATGATGTTCAATTTTAAAATTGTTAAATGGGGATGAAAAAGCAAGCCAGAATAAACAAGGAAAGAATAATGAAATTAAAAATCAACAAAATGGAGAAATAGAGACAATAAAATGTATCAACAGAACCTGTACTTAGTTCTTCAAAAATATAACAAATTCAAATATATTTCCAGTTCCTGCAAAGATGATGATTAGCTGGTTCCCCAACTTTTGCAAAGAAAACTTGTAATATAAGGAATAATGAAAAGAAATAAACCTAGAAATGGGACAGAGGAGGCTAAAGACTATTTTAAGCTGGTTTGAATGGGACGTGCTGGAGCCTGAGGCGAGGGCGTACTTCTTATCTGTGAGAAGGTGAAGGAGGGAGGAGCTGCTCCTGTCCTGTTCTGTCCTCCACCATGCTACAAAACTCACAGCCTCAAGGCAGAAGGAGTACAGATGTCTACTGGGGTGAAATCAAGGTATACTCAAAGCCCTGCTGAAGAGAGGACAGGCATAAAATGTATAAGAAAAAATAAAGAGCCAAGAATAGTTAAGGCATTTTCAAAGAAGAAAAACAAAGGAAATGTGCTCTACCAGACAGAATTTGTTAAGAAGGTGCAATAGTTCATCAGCATAGCATTGATACAGGGATAGACAAATTGATCAATAACATAGAACACAGCACCCAAAAATGAGATTCTTGCATATACAGAAATTTGATGGATAATAGAGGTGGCTTTGCAGATCAGTGGGAAGTGTAGGAAATGACTGTTTAATAAGTGGATCTGGGAGGAGTGGTCATCCACATGGAAAAACAAATGAAATAGAACCCTTTCTTCACACCATACCAAAAAATCAGTTCATGTAGATTCAGTGCTTAACGTTAAAAGCAAAGTTTTAAACTTAGTAGATAAGGTAAATAGGTAAGTAGATAAGATATGGCCTCAAAATAGGAAAGAACACACACAAAAGTACTATGAAGAAATCTACTGATAAATATGATTATCTTAAAATTAGAAATACTCATTTAGCAATATATACCTTAATGAAAGTGAAAATACCAATTACAGACTATACATAAGCAATCTAAAGGTCCATCAACAGGAGAGTAGATACGTAAAGTATAAAATATTTACATAATGGAATATTATATATCTGCCAACACGAATAAACTGTAGCAGTAAGCAACAATATGGATGAATCTTAGGAACACACCTGGAGTGAAAAAAGCAAATCCTAGAAAATTAAGTAATTCTGTTACCCTTTCCTGGCCTTACAATCTGTGCTCAATTATTCGCAATTTGACAAAAACTCCATTCCAAATATATCTCAATTCCTTCCTGACCCATTCACTTAAGCCAGCTGAATTAAGTATTTGTAGCACCAGGTTCCTAAGAAAGAGGCCTGTTTCTCAGAGTTTCTTGGAAAGTATTGGTGCCACTCATCTGTCCATTATACTTCCTCTCTTGGGTCCAGGCTTTCTTGCTGGCATAGAAATGGTGGTAGGGACACTTCCTGGGTCATGACAGGATCCCCTAACTTCAAGAGCTTATTTGGAGAAAGCTAAAATGTCAAGACAAACCAAACATCCACTCTTTTTCCTGCTCTCTTTGATTTTGCTGCATCAGAAGTGAGCCTCACTTCTCCAGGGCTCTATTTTTGCCTAGGGCTGGTTACTTGTATGAGGATCCCAGGGCTTCATTGATTTAGTGTAGCAAAATGTGGCAAGCTAGGAACCATTCATTTTGGCAGTCAGCAATTATAGGTGAGTACAAAGTGACCTTGCTTTTACCTTTCCAAAGTACCTTTAGTACAACAATCCTGCTCAGCCCTTGATCTCTTTCTTTACTTCCCTGTGAAAGCACCATGCTCTTCTTGCAGGCTTTGCATTTGCTATTCCCCTGCCTAAAACAGTCTTTCTCCCTGTTTCCTTGTTACCTGGCCAACTCCTACTTGATTTTCAGTTTTCAGATTAGACATTCCTTTCCTGGGGGAGTCTTTCCTTGACTCCTCACAGCTGAGTTAGGAAACTGCTTGGTGTTCCTCTACTTATTAACATCCTAACACAGCTCTGCAGTTCTGCATCCTCACCTGCATAGCACAGTAGACTGAAAGATCCCTGAGGGCTGGAACTGCCCTGAAGATGTCGCCTTTCTTAATATCACCAATGCCTAGCACAGAGCTGGGTGCAGAGGAGGGACACAGTAAATCTGGGTTGAAAAAAAAGTGATATGAATCCAGTATTACAATATACTGAAGTAAATTCCTGCTGAGTTTAAAGACTTCAGCAATTAAGAATGAAGATAAAATTGGAGAAAGTATATGGAATCTCTGTAGAGAGGAGAAACTTTTCCACATACTGAAAATATTGAAGTCATCAGAGAAAAGATGGATATTTGTATAAATATAAAAATGAAAACAAAATATGGTAAAATCTATTTAAATAAGTAGAAACGCAACAGAATGGGGGAAATGTGATAAATGTAACTAAAGTTTTGCATTCTGTATACATAATTGGTACATATATGTAAGGTCTTATTCTATAATCAGAAAAGAGAAATACATGCAAAAAATGGCAAACTATAAAAAATGCACTGCCTCAGTAACAATTCAAGAATGCAGATTTTAAAATCTTGGAGGTGACATTAAATTCCTGCTAAAATAAATAAAAATAATAAGCCCCACTGTTCGCAATGCTGTGGGAAAATACAACGATTACTGTTGACATTGTAAGTTGCTTCAATCTGGAGAGCAATCCCGCAATATGAAAAAGAGAACCAGGAGATGTTTACATGCAACACTTTACAATTTCACTTTGGGAGGTACATCATGAGGAGTTAACCTAAACGACAGCTAAAGGTAAGTTGTACAAAGAAGTTCCTAGCAGGGCTGTTTATAGATTCTGAAAACTGGAAACAATCCAAATGCCAATTGATAAAATTAGGGGATATAAATGTAATGGGGATCTATCAGGGTCGCATTAATCTGATAAGCTTAGGGACTGTGTCCAGCTGTGGAAGCCTGATATGAAGTAAGGAAAAAAGAAAAAGACAAAATCCAAAACATGTACATACTGGTTGCAGCCTCAAAAAGGTCAGAAGGTAATTCAGAGATATTACATTCTGCTCAGCTTTTAATCTTCTCTGATTCCTTTGTGAATAAAATTTCTTCCCCTTTCTTCCCCCTTTTATAAAGAAAGTTAAAAAAAATCTGACTATACAAGCATTTTAATTGGTATGCAATGTACATACAGTTTATCACAGGCTATTATGATTACAATCGTTATTATTTAATGCACCAAGGCCAAAACTGTTTTATTAAGTAAAAGCCAACTAATTAAAAGAAAGGGCACACAGTGGCTGCAAAAACACACATTTCAGCTTTCCGTGTACCAGAAAATTCTCTCCCAGCCACACTGCACACACACATCCTAGGGGGTGCCCTTCTCCTGCAACCTCCTCTTGCTCTTCATTTCTGCTGCTCTTTTATAATTATGCAAGATTAGTTCAAATTGGTATGGATTATGCCTTGATATCTTTAAAGATACTTTAAAAGTCTAAAAAGGCAAAGCCAAGAATAATTCGGAGTAAGAGGGAGAACTGCACAGACTCACTAAGGAAGCAAAGGGGTACAAGGAAAGTGGCTGCCCCAGAGGCTGGTTCACCTCCAGAACCAGCTCAGTCCTAAGGGTTCCTCACCTCAGACAAGCTCCTCAGTTTCTCTGGACTTTAGTTTCCTCAGGTTTCATAATGTTGGGTTGGACTACATGACTTCTCAGGTCTTTTCCTTAAATGTTATCCTTCTTAGAGAATGGGGGAAGTGTGGTCTGCCACTTGCTTGACTCATGGTCAAGGAAACATCATTTCTCTAAACTTTGGTCCTACCTTTTTATCCTTTTTGCAATTCATGAGGTGAATCTGTTGATATGCCATTATTTTTGGCCATCGTGTTTTCTTCTTTTAGAGTCCTCTGAACCATTTTTTAAAATAAGTTTTATTTTTAGAATAATTTTAGATTTAGAGATTCTGAAGCACCTTGTGACAATAGAGAGTTCTTTTAATACTTATGTCAAACATACAAAATACTCATAATTTTGGCTAAAAAAAGTTACTTTGTAAAAGCTAAAATATTTCTACATTTTCTTTTACTAGAAAAATAATGGAGATAAAACAGCTGCTAATTAGGAATATACCATCTTGATTCATAACCAATTTCTGGGCATAGTTAAGCAGCTAAAATGTTTCTTTTCTTTTCTTTTTTGTTTTAATAGCATTTCTCTCCTTTTATGACAGGAAAATGGCATAAAATTAAGCTGTTAGAAATCTCATTATATATAAATTTAATGTCAAATATTTAAATAGAAACAAACATTAAAATGTAAGTGATGAAATTAATTCTTTTAAAATGTTAACTTCTGTGAAAGAAGATCAAATTATTCACCAGTCATATTTCTATTAGATGTTCTCATAGGCTCTTGCTGCATTATAGGAATTTCTGGAGCCAGCCATTTTGCATAGATTACATTTCTTAGAACTATTAGGGAGTGACACCTTAAAGAAATAGCTTGAAACTTAGGGACTCCCACTTGAGACATAAAGGTAAAAAAAAAAAAAAAAGAAATCAATGACATTTTACATAACTTCAATTAATAACAGTGAGTCTGCATTACTAATTTCCATGTACTATTCCTCACTTGCTAAAAACTTTCTTGCTTACTTTTCCTAGAGCTTCAATAGGATGTTTATAAATTCATTTTGCTTTGTTGTAGAAATTTGCACAATAATGGGCCTTATGACTCAGAGTTCCTAAATCCTGCCTCTGGGAAATTGCCATGTTCCCAAGGGCCCAGAATAACTTGGCTATTTTATAAGAAAAAAAAGTTTTAAATAACCTCTATTCAGCCTACTTGTTGGATATCTCTAAATTCCCTCTTCAACAATGCAGATTAACTCCATCCATCATAACCTCATATCAAAGCATCTACTGCCCCATCTCCCTTCCTCTTACACACAGCTCACCCCTCTCTCTCCTCGATGCCGCCTGTGCAATTCCAAGGTCTGTTTCCATTTTCCTTGACTTATTCCGAGGCTTCACTAAATTAACTTCCACCCCTTCTCTGCTGTCTCTTTTACCAACTTTTTATATTCCTCAGTTTACTCTTTTTCTAATTATCCCCAATAAGAACATATCAGCTTCCTGCTTGCCTTTCTACCTTCCTGCTTTTCCTGACTTTCTGCCTTTCCAGACACTCCAATCCAAAAGCCATTATATGGGCCAAGCAAGGCAGGCATCTGAAGCATCTGTGTGGAGGGCAGGGTGTGGCCGTGGCCAACAGCAGGTGTTGGAGCCTAAATGGGATGAACTGGGCTCCTCCATTGAGGAGGAACATGAACAGGTTGGGGGTCCTGAGGTGGTTTGATGAGGAGCACTGGAGCCTGAGCTGAGTAAGGTGGGGGCCCACGTGGTAAAGGGGGGACAGTGGCAGCCCAGAGTTGGGGTTTAGAGCAGGAGAAAGGTCAGGACCACATCTGCATGGGGCAAGGGTGGGAGAAAGTGATGCCTACAGGAGACAGAGTACATACCAAGTTGGTTGATCCAACAGCGAAATATATTATGGATAACTGGAGCCAAATTTCTTGTTGTTAAATAAGGTGGTTACAAATGTGGTGTTGGATTGGAATTGGAAGTATTAGTATAAATGGATGGGTCTCAGTATGGAGAGATATAGGAACAAATATAGATCTGTGTGTGTGCGTGTGTGTGTGTGTGTGTGTAGCAATGGGCAAGCCCAGTGTGCAGATCTTGGTTTCCAAATACCATTCCCATTAAAAGGAACCAGTGCTACTTGAAGAGATGTCTGATTCTGGGGCTGGAACAGGGAAAGTACAGCATGGGTCTGGAAAATTAAATTATGTCAGAAAGTAAGGAAGAACTCAAAGAACAATGGGTATGTGTCAAAGGGATACAGGAGCCAGACTGAAAGAGCTCCCACTGGCCAAATCTAGAACCATGTGGAGCACCAAAATAAGTAATATCAGTAGATTACAATTCATTGAATACAATAGGAATCAGATTAATGAATGAATGAATGAATGAAAAAGCTATTTCTTACAACAATATAATGCCAACTGATAACTGTAGAAATACTAATAGGATTAGAAAATCATTATGTGATAATTATCATAGTAACAATTGAGCCAAGAAACATATTGTTGCTGAAACTGATGAATACAAATTTGATGAGAAACAAGATTTTTACATAATTTTAAAATTGTCCTATAATCTTCCAGAGTGTCAAGGTCATGATAGCCAAGGAAGACTAGAAATGGTCCTGGACTGAAGGAGATGAAAGAGACATGACAGTTAACAAAAAACATGATCTTGGGCTGCATTATTTGCTATGAAGGATGCTATTAGGATAACTGGTGAAACTTCCACAGGTCTGAAGTTTCGATGATATTAATGAATCAATATTAATTTCTTGATTTTGATGGTTGTATTATGTCTATGTGGAAGAATGTTCTAGTATGTAGCAAATATATGCTAAAATATTCCAAAGTCATGGTATCAGGTCTGCAACTTAAAAATGATTCAAGGGGGAAATGTTCTCCATATGCTTCTTGCAAGATTTCTGTATATTTGAAATGACTTCAAAATTAAAAGAGAAAATATGAAAAAGAATGTGCTGATTGGGGATCTTTGGTTGAAGGCAAGGAAACTGATAGTGAGCAACTTAAAAAATACAGAAGTATTTTTACTAGCAGGAGATTGGATAGCCAGAAGGAAGACCTGAATAAAAAGAGAGCCTCGGGAAGGACAGGCAGCAGGCAGCTCTGGGAATCTCAGCCACAGGCAGGCTGGGTCCATCCCATCCTGAGGGCCTCCTCTCAGCATCTCCACCTGGGTAGGCTTGAGCTTCAACCTTGGCTTGCCTCCCGAAGTTCAGGTTTGCAAGATGAGAAGTTCCACTGCTCCATTTGCCTCTCCCAGTTCCTGTTTCCCCTTGGTTTCATGATCTTGTCAGCCCTTCCATACTTTCAAGAAGCTTTTGTTTTCAGCAGGAGGGCTTGTCCAAATAATCTAGCTGACTGTATTCCCAAAAAGAGAAATCACTGCTTTATTCTCCTCAGGGCACTAACCACTTTTGAAAAATTCTGTATATTTGTTTCCGTTCTGTCTCCCCCAGCAGACTGACAACTTGCTCGCTATCATACCTTCTCACAGGGCAGAAACTAGCATGAGCACAGACGACCTCCTCTATCAGACACCCTGCAAGCCTCCAAAGACTGACCCAGGTGCTTCCTCTTCACGTTTCCCAAGACAGTAAGAATGCATCCATTCTTCCACACATCACTCTTGAAACCATCTTCAAGATCTGGCTTCCCTGGGCTCACTGCCCCAGGTGCTGCCTTTCAGTTTCCATGCACTTCCATCTCCACCCAGTACATGCTGGGAATGGTTCTTCTTTCTTTGGAAAATTCCCCTTTATCTTTAATACCCTGGTCAAACATGACCTGCTCTGCGAAGCTTTCCCCATCATCCTTAGCCAAGGCCCCATAGCATCTTCTACCTATCTCTACTATTGTATTGAAATTCTTCATTTATTTTTCTGGTCCCCCACTGTAATATCATACTCATCATTGCATTCCCAATACATAGTAGAAGACTCACAAATGTTCACAACATCCTAGAGCTTCAGAGCAGATTGGTGCTCTCTGGTCAAACTCATCTCGAGTATTATTGACTCTCAAATTACCTAGGGAACTTATTAAAAATGCAGTTCCTGGCTTTGGCCCCAGGATATTGCAATTAATCCATTTTAAGTGAGGGCCCCAAAACCTGTATGTTGAACAAACATCCCTGGTGATTCTGGAAGAAATTTTGAGACGTGCCATTCTAGACCATTTTAAACCCACAGCCCATTTCTCATCCACTCCGGCCTGGGTGGGCCACTCTGGGGGATGTGAGCCTCCGTTAAGCCAGGCAGACGTCCCTCACAGCTTCTCTTTGTCGTGCTGATGTTTTGATGCCTGTTGCCACTTTCTTAGTCAGATTTCCACAGCAGCTTACTAGAGGCTTCAATTTTGCTGAACTCTGCTTTAGGTAACTTTGCATCCTGCATCAACTCATACTCGCTTTGACTTTTAGTTTCCAAACTTCATGGTTTCTATTACCAGGTCCAGATATAGCTGAGACTCCCCACTCTGCCCCCGCTCCCCTCCACATGTAATTTCCTATCATAACCCATTAGACGTCCTGGGCCCTGCCAGCCACTCTGCCCAAGGTTTCCAAAGGCCCCGACCTAAACTTCTCACATCCACAGTTCTTTCTGAAACACTGTGACAAAAGTCAAGATGAACGGAAACTTCGAAGAAAAATCCACTTCTTTTTCAGTTATAAAATTGGCTTTTTAAATTTCACTGGATGCTGGTTTAAGGAACTGAAATATCTGAGTTCTCAGGCTTCATTAAGCAGTGTCCCTGTCATGTCCAGGGAAAAATCCCAAGGCTCTTTTGCTTCCTGGGCTGTGACACTTTTTATCTTCGTCCCCCCCATGAACCGCACTAAATTTGTTTTCTTATCTGCTTTCCCCAGGAACATAAGCAAGCTACATCTGGCATGGTCAACCGGTATCAAGATGGTCCCAGCAGCACTCCATTCTCAGGCATTTATTCTCAGGGCCCAGTCAATGTCATAAGTGGTATGATCTGATCTAAGTCATCATGTCTGGGCTACAGGATGCTAAGAAATTATTCTGATTATCATATGGGGATAATAAATGAGAGTCTCCAACTTGCAAAAAATTGGTTTGTATTGTTCCCAGAAACAAGCTGAAATGTCCACAGAAGCCAGAAGGATAAGATAAATGTGTGAATTCGGTAGATCTAAGAAAATAAGACTTAGTATGGATTGTGGGGAAATGAGAGTAAATCTCACCAAAAGGTATTCAGATTAGAGAAAAAACGGTGCTAGAAGTTCCTACAAAATAAAGTCTGCTGAACTGCCATCCTGCCATCTTCATCTATATCCTTTAAAAATATATGTGATATGTTTTTAGCTAGGAATTTTAGTTAGATTCTAGGTTAAGCTACAAATGAAAAGACTTTAAAATTCAGTGGCTCAAATATGACAGACATTTATTTTTATAACAGACTAGAAGTAGGTGGACAGTCCAGGGCTGTAGGCAGCTCTACTCCATGAGTACTCTCAGGTATCAAAGGTACAGCTCAACCATCCTCCACACAGGCTTCCACCTGTATCAGGGTTTGTTCCAGCTGCCAAAGGCAGGAGAAAGGCATGTCCCAGAAGTTGTACACAACACTTCCACCTAATTACACAGGCTGCAGTGGAATACTACTAAAACCCATGGAGGGAGTTGTAATACTAACAGACAGAAAGGAATAATAGATACTGAGGGGTAGCAACAATTTCTGCTGTCCTAAGTTTTTGAGTAAAAGCCAAGTGAATCCCTGGGACTTGCTGGCAAGATGGCTGAATAGGAGCAGCTCCGGTCTGCAGCTCCCAGTGAGATCGACAGAGAAGGCAGGTGATTTCTGCATTTCCAGCTGAGGTACCCGGTTCATCTCATTGGGACTGGTTGGACAGTGGGTGCAGCCCATGGAAGACAAGCTGAAGCAGGGTGGGGTGTCGCCTCACCCGGGAAGTGCAAGGGGTCAGGGGATTTCCCATTCCTAGCCAAGGGAAGCCATGAGAGACTATACCAGGAAGAACAGTGCACTCTGGCCCAGATACTGCACTTTTCTCATGGTCTTTGCAACTAGCAGACCAGGAAATTCTGTCCAGTGCCTGGCTCGGTGGGTCTCACCCCCATGGAGCCCAGCAAGCTAAGATCCACTGGCTTGAAATTCTCACTGCTAGCACAGCAGTCTGAAGTCAACCTGGGATGCTCAGTCTTGGTGGGAGGAGTAGGTGGTTTTACCCTCACAGTGCAAACAAAGCCACCAGGAAGTTCTAACTGGGCAGAGCCCACTGTAGCTCAGCCAGGCTGCTGCGGCCAGACTGCCTGTCTAGGCAGGGTACCTCTGAAAAAAAGGCAGCAGCCCCTGTCAGGGAATTATAGATATAACCCCCATCTCCCTGGGACAGAGCACCTGGGCAAAGGGGCAGCTGTGGGCGCAGCTTCAGCAGACTTAAATATCCTTGCCTGACAGCTCTCAAGACAGCAACGGATCTCCCAGCACAGTGTTCAAGCTCTGATTAGGGACAGGCCACCTCCTTAAGTGGGTCCCTGACCCCCATGTATCCTGACTAGGAAATATCTCCCAGTAGGGGCCGACAGACACCTCATACAGAAGAGCTCTAGCTGGCATCTGTTGGGTGCCCTTCTGGGACAAAGCTTCCAGAGAAAGGAACAGGCAGCAATCTTTGCTGTTCTGCACCCTCTGCTGGTGATACCCAGGCAAACAGGGTCTGGAGTGGACCTCCAGCAAACTCCAGCAGACCTGCAGAAGAGGGGCCTGACTGTCAGAGGGAAAACTAACAAACAGAAAGGAATAGTAGAAACATCAACAAAAAGGACGTCCACTCAGAGACCCCATCCAAAGGTCAGCAACATCAAAGACCAAAGGTAGATAAATCCATGAAGATGGGGAGAAAACAGCACACAAAGGCTGAAAACTCCAAAAAACAAAATGCCTCTTCTTCTCCAAAGGATCACAACTCCTTGCCAGCAAGGGAACAAAACTGGATAGAGAATGAGTTTGATGAACTGACAGAAGTAGGCTTCAGAAGGTGGGTAATAACAAACTCCTCCAAGCTAAAGGAGCATGTTCTAACCCAATGCAAGGAAGCTAATAATGGTTAGACGAATTGCTTACTAGAATAACCAGTTTAGAGAAGAACATAAATGACCTCACGGAGCTGAAAAACACAGCACAAGAACTTCGTGAAGCATAAACAAGTATCAATAGTCAAATCGATCAAGCAGAAGAAAGGATATCGGAGATTGAAGATCAACTCAATGAAATAAAGTGAGAAGACAAGATTAGAGAAAAAAGAGTGAAAAGAAACGAACAAAGCCTCCAAGAAATATGGGACTATGTGAAAAGACCAAATCTACATTTGATTGGTGTACCTGAAAGTGACGGGGAGAATGGAACCAAGTTGGAAAACCTAAGTCTATCTCCAGTCTTAAAAATGCATTTATTGATAAATCAATTCTGAATCAATCAGCTTTTGATCTTTGGCAGTTAATTTTAACTCCATGTGAATGAAGAGAACTACTCACAAATTCACCTGAGCACCAGGAAAGGCAAGAATAATGTAAGGAAGGCTGGATGGTAATGAGCCTTAAGAGCCTCATTTGATAGGTGTAATAAAAGCAATCAATTACACTTATTACTAGTACATAACACACTGTGACAATAACTGCACAAAAAAGGGTACAATTCGAGGCAAATGGAAAGGGCAGAAATCTTATTCTTTATTATTTAAGCACTTATTGTTGCTGTTTTTAACCCATCTTATAATACAAACCTAATGGATATACATAAACCACAGAAGGCAACAAATTAGACCTCAATAAGAAATTTTTTAAAACGACGGCATGGTATAATGATATGGAGACAAAAGTGACTCCATCTTGGATGCTGATTCATTATGTTGGCTTCTCATTAGCCGCAGTCCCATGCATGCCTCCTGATTCCTACTTTATTTACTGTCCTTAGTATAAGAACATGTCAACCTTGATGTTATGGCACGAATCATAGTCTATGATGCACACAGCATTCTTGCCTGAATTCTGAAGGGTCACCTTTAATTGTCCCTAGGAGAGCACATCCCCCATTCCCTGCAGCATATAAGCCCTGGATCTGGGGAGTAACAGCACCAGGGTCTACTTGTCTTGCTGCTCATGAACTTCCATCCATAAGTTCCCCAAATAAATGACCCTTTAGTGACAAACTGGATTGCTCTGCCTCATCCTTTGTTTCTCAGCTCCTTCGGCATTTGGGAGCCACTTCGCCACTTTCACCGAAAAGATGGGTCTAAGAATGAACTGGCACAACTTTGATAGTGAGTTTTAGTTGGTGGCTGTGGTTTAGTTGGTTCCTGTGGTTCCTAGACCACAGGAAAGACTGATTGGCTACAAAATCACAGCATTCCTAAGATTCTTTTTATTTGATTTATATTCCCTGGATTTACCTCCCTGGACATGTCTTGCATTTTCATATACCCATGATTACCCATGATGTTGTCACTGCCTGCAGAACCTCTGCTATACCTACCTCCTTACCATAAGCTTCCATGTCCCAGGCCTGGTGGTTACTTCTTCTGGGGTTTTCCCAGATTTTCCCCAGCAGTTAGTCACATTTTCCTCCTTGTTCCCACAGTCATACTTATAGTAGATAGGATCAAAACTTATGCTGGGTCCCATTGATTTTGTGTTAGTATTCCCCTCAACAGTGTCCACTCATTAAGGGCAAGGCCTATGTTTCCTTTACTAACCTCAGTTTTTCCCTCTTCCTAGGATAGTGCCCCATACATAGCAAGTGTTTAACAGTGTTACCAAGTTTGCAAACAGAAGTTTACATTTCTAGCTGCCCACTATACTGTAAAATGTTCCTAGCTGCTCATTCTAACCCATCATCCACTGAACTTCCCATACCTACCCAGGGAGCCAGGTATAAGGAGGTTCACTGCAGCACTGCTTATTGTTGTGAAAAGCTAACAAAACTTAATTTATCTATTACAAAGGTCATGTTAATATAGACTGTTTAATTCATTCCCTAGAATACTCTATAGCAGTTAAAATGAATAAATTGATCTGCATTTATCAATCAACAAGAATAAATCTCAAAAAAAAATTAAATTTTAAAAATCAAGTTCTTGAACAATATGTAAGTATGATGCTATTTGTGTAAATTACATGCATTATCTTTTCAATAAAAACAGGTATTTTTTCAAAAATAAATTTTAAAAATAAGTACATTTCCCTCAATACCATTTTCCCTCCAGCTTCTGTGCTTTTTACAACTCACACCAGTATGAAGTTCAGGAATTGGAAGCAAAATTCCATAAGAAGGAGAGACCAGAGCCTAGGAGGCTCTGTCCCATACAATTCTTAAGTTTCTATCAAATAGGGAAGTTCAAATCTTAATCTAGATACCCCCAAGGAATCTCTAAGTAATTCTTCTTTGACTACACATGTGAGATGAAGAAAAAAAAAAACTGAGAAGGATACTAATAGCCTTTGGCCTCCAAAGAAAATTTAGAGTAGTCAAAGAAATGAAATTTAAATGTATGGATTTTAAAACCTTGGCCATTAACAAAGGATGCATCCATTGGTGAGTGGAAAAGAATCCCCATGCCAGGAAGGAAGGCTAGAAAATCTCTGCTCCTAAAAGGGAGGGCTCAATGTCTGCTTCCCTTTGATGCAGGAGGAGATCTGGAGTTATAACTATTCTCCATTTGCTCCTACCTACAAATCCATTCTCTCCTCTGTTCCAAGTTTGGAGAGGCTGGGTTCTATGTACTATTTCACCCAGTATCCTCCCTGCAGCCTGGCTTCTAGTTGAGTTTGTTCAGTGGGACCTATTAGCAAGAGATGGAGGGTGGAAAGAGAAATTGGGGTATCTCTTCCTCCTTTTCTACCCACTTTGGTGTCATAGTTCTGGTAGTGACTGTGTCCCTGTGCAGCTAAGGTCAGGCTGGGCTGCTCCTGAGACCTGGAATCTTTTGCTAGGTCTACCTGATCAACCATACAGGCATTCCTTTCTCAGCACATTGCCAGGAAGAGAGGCACAGGGCCTTCCTCCTAAAGGATTCAGACCCCTCTGCTCTCATCCGCTCCAGGCAGGTAGGATTGTCTTCTGGAGGGAAGAAATCCTTCTCCCTCCATGTTTCTGACCAAGATACATGATCCATGCCCTGAACCTCTCCCCAGTTCATGGCTTAGTCTTTGAAAACAGAAGCCAGGATTTCTGCTTTCTGCCTTGCCACATGCCCCTACTGAGTTAATGAGCACAGGGCCAGGCCCCTGCTTGAATGGAGGAAGAAAAGAGGCAGGGGCAGAGAGGGCAGCAAGGACACAGATCACTCACTCAAAGCATCAGAGCACTGCTGGTCAGACCCTCCACAGCTCATTTGGGCCCGGTCTACCCTGCTCACTTCCATCCACATTTTAGCCAGTCTCAACCTCCCGACCTTGCCTCCACCATTCCACAGCTTTAGCAATGGGTGCATACATGGTCTTTGCACAGGCCACTTAACAAGACAGAAGCACTGTTTACTAAGTTGCATGGCATTTCCAACATGCACTGCATTCTCAACTGGCACTCTGCTGGGCCCCAGACATCCCTGTGGGGGCCTCTCTAAGCCTCCTACACAGTCCTCTCTTAGACAGGCTGAAGGTGCCCATGGAGGACAGACGGCGTCGGGGCAGGGGGGAGCGGGCGGGTCTTGCACGGAGTTTGGATCAAGAGCATAAGCTTTTCTGCAAGCAAGCCCTGCATCCAAACTCCAACTCTGCCAACCAGGAAAAGTGTGATTTTAGTCCTCTATTCCCTCAAATATAAAATGGACATAACAATAGCACTCACATCATAGGGTTACTGCCAGCATACATGAGAATGTACATAAAGCTCCATGCCTGGAACTTGGGAAGGGCTCAGTAGGGGAATCTGTGCCTTCATTATTGTTAAGATTATCTACTACATATGTCCCAAACTCCCTGGCTCTTCTGGAGCTCTCCTGGCCACTTTCTGCCCCTGAGGATCTGAAAACACAGGCAGGTTATTTGTGAAAGGGACAAAGTAGGCAATATGGTTACCGTGGTGCAATCTAAGGAACCATGACCCCCACACTGTGGTCTTCCAATGGCATACTGGGTGACGGGCCATTTGGCAAGCTGGTATTGAGTGCCCACTACATGCCAGTCATTGCATTAGATGCTAGGGACACAAGGACAGTGGTCTGTCCTCTTGAGGCATTAACATCTCATGGAGAAACAGACCTATGACAAATCCCCAATTAAAAAAAAATAACTTCGGCTTTTAAATTAAAGTCAAGGGCAATATGATTGACAGGACACAGTATTAAACATATTCCCACTTACCATTAAAATGGATTCTGGGACAAACTCTCCATATTATATGATGAGGCCTTTGACAGAGGTGAGCCCCAAGCACAGACATGACAGAAACATTTCTAACCCCAACCCAGAGGGTCATAGAAAGACCTCAGAAAATGTAACACCCGAGAAGAGTCTGGAAGAAGGAGCTGAAGGTTACCAGGTGGGCTGGGGGTAAGGGAGGAGAGCAGGGAAGATGTGAAACAGTTACAGCTGAGCACTGGAAGCAGAAAGTGAAAATGGAAAAATGAGTAAAAGGCAGGGCCTAAGAGTCTCTTAGATCACAATAAAAACTTTAGGCTTTATTCTGAATCTCCTAAAAATGTAAGAAGACAAGTAAAATGGTTAAATTTTGATTAAAAAAATAATTCTGATGGTAGTATGAGAAATGGATAGGAAGCAGGAAGCCTGGTGATAGGGAAGACATTCAGGAGGCGACTGCAATAATCCAGGTGAGAGACGAGGATGGCCCAAACTAAAGCAGTGGTGGTGACAAGGGAGTAGGCATAAAAATAATTGTTATGATAGTGTTTATAATTCCATATATTATAAACAAAATTATGGTATGAATGTCAAGATTCCATATATATACCCAATGTATATTATAAATTTATAATATATCTATATATTATAAACATATACATTTATAATTGTATGCATTATTGCAAAATTATTATAATTTACAAAAAATATGTAAGTATAATCATGTTTATAATTGTTATTGTTTTCTGTGTACTGGGCACTGTTCTAAGACTCTATATGGGTTAAGTCTTCTAAACTTCACAATAGTCACTTTGTG
This sequence comes from Pan paniscus, assembly GCF_029289425.2. Taxonomy (NCBI): domain Eukaryota; kingdom Metazoa; phylum Chordata; class Mammalia; order Primates; family Hominidae; genus Pan; species Pan paniscus. The sequence goes on along the minus strand of NC_073255.2, from coordinate 28,973,840 downwards.
GCAGGCACCATTATTATTCCCATCTTCAGATAAGGAAACTGACACAGAATCACATGGATAGTAAACTTGTAGAGCCAAGATTCAAACTCAGGCAATTCTCACTCTAAAGTCATAATCATTGCTGTGTGCTTCCAAGAGATTTTTAGAAAAAAAAAATCAAATTGGTTATGCGGCTTTAGGGGGAGAAATGAAGGATTTCTTCTAGATGGTTAACTGGTGGGTAGTAGAGGGAAAGACTTTCAGAGGATGATGAGCTTGTTTTGGACAAGCTGACTCTGGTACACCCACTGAACACCCAAGGAGGGATGATGTCTAGTGGGCACACTGGCAGCTAGAGAGATGCTGTCTTACTCACCTTTGAGATCTCAGCATCTAGCCTCTTAGATTTTTAATAAGTGTGTGTTCAATGGTTGCAAATTTGGAAGTCATCAAGACTTTTACAAGAGAGTAATGTAAGAAGAGAAGTCAGTCAATGATGGAGTCTTAGAACCAACGTATAAAGAGTAGGCAGAGGAAGATCAGCCACAGAGGTGCTAAGTCAACACATGTTAAGTCCTCCATGTAAGCGATACTTCTCCCTTTGTATGACATGGTGCTGAGGTGGGAAGGGTGACGGACTGCAAAATAGAAAACTATAAACATTGATCAAAGTTAGCAATACCTAGTTATAATATGTATCTAACCTGTTATGAGAAAATGCTCAGCAAGACCTCTAAATAAAAGGATAACATGGACGATGAGGGATGTGGATGAGAAAGAAGGAAATGGTCTGGTTGACCAATGTAAGCCCCGACCAAGTATTGCTTACCAGACTAGCATGGCTTTCACCTCACTCTTGGCAATGGACAATGTTGATATTCATACCAGAACTTGTATTGTTCTAAGACATTTACAAAAGTATCCATGTGTCTTTCTACCTCTCCATGAGTTCTGTCAGCAATAACTACTGATTATCTTATTTTACTAACGAGGCAAAAAGCCAACCCCTACATCACGGAAAGATACTGGTGTTGGAACCTAGTCACATAGCTCCGCTTGGTGATGAGCTGTTTTGCTGTTTATGAAACCCTCAAGGCTTTCTGTACCAACTTATACATCTTCACTGAACATAAAAAGATAAATTGAAAAAAGCCTGGCATTTATCCCCTTGTTGGGTGGAGGTATCAGGTGCTAATTAGTTCCTAATGCTTTGAATAGGGAAATGTTTAAAACAACTTTTCTCCTCCATTTTTTATTTCATATGGTTTCCTCTATTGCCTGTCCTTAAGATTTTACCAGACCTGTGAAGCCAACTCTCATTCTCAAATATTTTCCAGGATGGTCCCAGTGCCTCAGTTCTTATTGGCTAATAAAACAATTCATCCTTACACCTGCTGTTGACCATTTGCCAACACTATGTGTACATTACTGTTAGAATTAAACCTAAGTATGATTGTAACTTTTCATTCATATAATATGAACATTTTGTAATGCACATGGGACAGAAAATTCAAATATGCAAGGTACAGAACGAAGACTCCTAACACTTTAAAGAAAAAAACAAAAATACATCATTTTATCAAAAATATAAAAGAGAATAAATGTTTACTGACGTTTAAGTTCAGTTTTCTAAGCTCAGACAACAGGTTGATAACTTTAATACAGATGAAAGAGGAGAACATGTTTTCTCTTCTCCCTGGAGAGGAAAATGCATTATCTTCTCTTCACAGCTTTCATGCACCTGACAGCTAAACTTAGCCATGGGCCAGTGAACAACTCACTTGTTCAGTTAATGCCATAGCAATGAAGAAATCTTTTGCCATATCAGTTGCAAGTTTTTGTCAAGACATTAGACATTAGACAAGGATCCCAGTTGAGAAATGTCTGTGGACAGTGCCCCTCTCAGGAACACAGCTCCGAGTCCTGGGGCTCTGTAATGGCTCTCACGTGCTCTTCTCAGAGAGCATGCAGAGGAGCCAGAGTGACAGGATCCAAAGTTCCTGGGCCAGGCTGGGAAGAGCTCCCCCTGGAAGTAGCTATGGCTCCCCAGAACATTCATGCAAGTGGGAGGGGCTGTGGCATGACCAGAACTGGGGAGACCAGGGTATAAAGTCTTACTTAGGTTTCAACTTTATTAATTACACAGCTTCAATCACATCACTCAGCCTTTCTGAGCCTCCCTTCTTTACCCTCAAGTAGAAATGAGGATTCTGAACCACCACCTCTCAGCTGTTTTGAGGAGTAAGTAATATCAACAAAGAATGTTCAGAAGGACATGAAATGACAGCTGAGATCACCACCCGTTTGAACTTTTCAGCCCTGCTTTTCCCCTGCCATCCTGGTCCTAAGGCCACTTCACATCCAGAGCACAGCTTGCTCTAGAAGACTTTTCTCCCAGAAAAATTTCTGGGAATACACTGAGGTCAGGTAAAAGAGGAAGTGAGACATTTAGAATATATATTGATATATGCTAATGTAGATACATAGATATGGGTTTTTGCTTTGCCTTTTCTTACTTCTTGCTTTTATTTTTGTTTCTTACTGATATGATCTTGAATAGGTGATTTTTCACCCTTTTTGGTTTCTGATTCTGTGTTGGTAACATAAGGAATGTCCATTTGAATGCCTAATGGGATTCTCAAGCTTAATTGTCTGGAACCAAGTTCCCCAATCCAGCTCCTACCAATGTCAATAGCAATTCCATTCCCTTGTGGCTTAGCCAGTCACTTGGAGTCACCTTTGACTAGGCTCTCTTATATTTTACATCCAATCCATTAGTAAATTCTGTTGGCTGTACCTCCAAAATGCCTCCAATCCAACCATATCCTGCAGTCTCACAGCCTTCTCTAGGCTGAGTGGCTATCAGCTCTCCCTGGTGAACTGAATCAGGGCTAACTGTTCTTTCTGCTTCCTTCTCGCTCTTTGCCCCCATCCCCAGTCTATTATCTGTCCAGCAGCCATAGAGATTCTCTTAAAGCCTGTGCATGTCTGCCTGGGGTCCCTGAGGGCAAAGTCCTCATGTCTGCCTTGGGCCCATGAGACAAAGGCTTCTGTATGCACATTTTATTTGACATTGTGGTCGCAGGGAGCAGGAATGAGGGGCAGGCTTTGAAACAGGAAAGAGGTGGGGCCAATACAAGAAAGTGTAACTTAAGCAAGTGATGCTTTGTCCCCAAGGGACCTCTTGATGAACATTATTAATAAGTCTCAGAGACATGCACCTGAGGGAAGAGAAGGGGAGCATTAGCTTCTATACCCCAGTGATCAAGGATTGCTTCAAGAGCCTGTTGTACCTGTGTGAGTCTAAGGAGATGTCTCTTACTACATACAAGTTCAGAGGAGCTTCCAGGACAAGAGACTAGGCCAGTGGCACAAGCCTGCAGTGAAGCACTTGTGAAATTCAAGGTGGAAATGGTTGCAGCAATTGTGGCTGGAAAAAGAGGTAGGGCCAAGGCTAAGAGGATTATTCCATACCCCTACTCTGCTCTCAACCACCTCACAGCTTCCCATCTCCCCCATGATAAAATCCAAAGCCTTCACCACTACCCACACCAGCCTCCTCACTGTGCCTTGAAGACCCACCAAACATGCCCCATCTCAAGGTTTCTGCTGTCACTCCCTTCTTGCCCCCACTTAAAATGTTCTGTTCAGATGCCACCTTATCAGTGAGGCCTTCCCTGACATAATCTTGTATAGAAAATCCTGAGGAATCTATTCAAAAACTATCAAACAAGTTCAGGGTACAAGACCTATATTCTTTGTATTTCTATACACTAGCAATGCAACATTAAAAACTAAATTTTAAAAAAATCTCATGTACAATAACATCAAAACCAGTAACATATTTAAGAATAAGTTTAACAAAAGAAATGCAAGATCTGTACACGAAAACTATGAAACGTCATTGAAAAAAATGACAAAATGCTGAAATAAATGGAAAGCTAGCCAATATTTATGGATTGGAAGACTTTATATTGTTAGTTGATCTAAAGATTTAAGACAATTGTATCAAAATCCCAGTTGCTTTATTGTTTTGCAAACACTGACAAGTTGATCCTAATATTCACATGGAACTGCAAGGGACCCAGAATAACCAAAATAATCTTAGAAAAAAATGAAAAAAATTGGAATATCTGTAATTCCTGATTTCAAAACTTCCTACAAGGCTATAGTAATCAAGACAGTGTGGTACTAGCATTAGGATAGAGATATAGCTAATTAAATAGAATTGAGAACAAAAACCAAACTCACTGTACCTATGATCAATTGATTTTTTACAAGATTGCCAAGAAAATTCAATGAGGAAAGAATAGTCTTTGCAACAAATGGTGCTGGAACAACTAGATAGCCACATTTAAAAAAAAATGAAATTGGGCCCCTACATCACACCATACATTAAAAATTAACTCAAAATGTAACAGCAAAACTTTTGAAACCTTATAAGAAAACATAGGAATAAATCTTTATGACGTAGGATTAAGCAATGGTTTCTTAGACAGTACCAAAAGCACTGGCAAAAGAAGAAAAAATCAGTAAATCTGAATTTATGAAAATTAAAAACTTTAGTGCTTCCAAGTACACTATCAATACAATGAAAAAAGAGCTGATAGAATGGGAGACGATATTTACTAATAATATGTCTGATAAGGAACTTGTATTCCGAATATATAAATAACACTTATAAATCAACAATAGAAAGACACATAACCCAATTTTTAAATGTGCCAAAGATGTAAATTGACATTTCTCCAAGAAGATAGACAAATGAGCAAATGAGCAAAAAGCACATGAAAAACTGTTCAACATCATTAGTCATTAGGGTAGTCAAATAAAACCACAATGAGATATCACTTCACACCCACTAGGATAGCTGTAATTTTTTAAAAACAGACAACAACAAATGTCGGCAAGAGTGCAGAGAAACTGAAACCTTCATGCATTGCTGGGAGAAATGTAGAAATGATACAGGACTTTGGAAGAGTTTAAAAGTCCCTCAAAATGCTAACCATAGAGGTGCCATATGACCCATCAATTCCACTCCTAGGTATATACCAAAGAGTCATGAAAACACATCCACACAAAAATTTGTGCACACATGTTCTTAAAACTTGCACACAAATGTTTTTGGCATTATTCATAATTACCAAAAGTGGAAACAACCCAAGTATCCATCATCAGATGAACTGATAAATAAAATGTGGTATAAACACACAATAGAGTGTTATTCAGATTTAAAGAGGAATGAAGTACTGACACAGTCTATGGATGAACCTCGAAAATATCATGCTAAGTGAAAGAAGCCAGACAAAAAGGCTGTATTGTATAATTCCGTTTATAGAAAATATTCAGACTAGAAATATCCATAGGAACAGAAAGATTAGCGGTTGCCCTGGGCTGGGAGGGGTATAAGGGATGGAAAATGACTGCTAATGGGTAAAGGTCATTTTTATTTTTTTGGAAGTGATGAAACTTCTAATATTAAATAGCAGTAATGCTTGCACGACTCTGTGAATGTACTAAAAACCACTGAATTGTACACTTTAATAGGGTGAATTTTACACTGCATAAATTGTATTTCAATAAAGCTGTTATTTTTTTTTAAATGACAATAGCAAATACTTGCAAGGATACACAGAAACTGGGTCTCTCCTATATCGCTGATGGGAATGTAAAACGCTACAGCTACCCTGAAAAAAAAATGGGTAGTTTCTTTGAAAAATACACACACTCTTATTACGCTATCCGACAATCACCCACCTAAGCATTTATACCAAAGAATGAAAACATAAGCCCATACACAGACCCATACATGATTGTTCACAGCAGCTTTATTTGTAATAACCATAAATTGGAAACAGCCAAAATGTCGTATAAGGGATGAACAGTTAAACAAACTGTAGTATATACATACCACGAAGTACTACTGAACAATAAAGAGGAATGAATTATTGATACACACAACAATTTGCATGAATCTTAATGGCATTATACTGAGTGAAAGAAAAGAAGCAGTTTCAAAAGGTCATACACTGAATATCCCAATTACCTTGATGTGATTGTTATACATTGTATGCAAGTATCAAAACATCATATGCACCCCAAAAATGCACCACTTTTTTTTTTTTTTCGAGATGGAGCCTTGCTCTATCACCCAGGCTGGAGTGCAGTGGCACAATCTCAGCTCACTGCAAGCTCCGCCTCCTGGGTTCACACCATTCTCCTGCCTCAGCCTCCCAAGTAGCTGGGACTACAGGCGCCCGCCACCATGCCCGGCAAATTTTTTGTATTTTTAGTAGAGATGGGGTTTCAGTGTGTTAGCCAGGATGGTCTCGATCTTCTGGCCTCGTGATTCACCTACCTTGGCCTCCCAAAGTGCTGGGATTACAGGCGTGAGCCACTGCGCCCGGCCAAAAATGCACCACTATTTTATAATTTTTAAATGTAAAAAACTTTATATACTATATAATACCAATTCTAGTGCATTCCTTTAAAGAAAATTACTGTTATATGTTTAGGGAGTGCAAGTGGAGATTTCTTACGTGCATATATTGCACAGTGGTGAAGTCTGGGTATACAGCACATTCTTGAGATGACAAAATGGTAGAGACAGAGAACAAATTAGTGGTAGCCAGTGGTTATGGATTGGGGGTGTGGGGGCATTTAAGGAGGTGGGTGTGGCAATAAAGGGGTAGCAACAGGAAGAGCTTTGTGGTGATGAAATAGTACTGTACCTTGAATAAGGTGGTTACGTAAATCTATACGTGTGATAAATTGACACAGAATTTTACGCACACATCATACCAATATCAATTTTCTGGTTATGATATTGTACTAAAGTTATAAAAGAAGTAACCATTGGGGGAAACCAGGTCGACCAGGGGAACCTTGTTCTAGCCTTATAACTTCTTGTGAATCTATAATTATTTCAAAATAAAAGCTTAAAATAATAACAAAAATTTACAAAACACTGTTCTATAGAATCTTTGTAAAGTCCTTTCAAGCTCTATAATCATTTTGGTGAAAAGAAAACCGATGTCCCATAACATGAAAAATGGATAAACTGGACTTCAACAAAGTTAAAATCTTTGTCTCCACAAAAGATCCTGCTAAGAGATACAGACTGGGAGATAATATTTGCAAACCACGTATCCGACAAAGGATTAATATCTACCATATGTAAAAAACTATCAAAATTCAGTAAAGAATCCAAATAGAAAATGGGCAAAAGGTATGCAGAAAAAATTCATCAAAGAGGATATACATATGGCAAATAAGCACATGAAAAGATAGTCAACATCATTAGCTATTAGAGAAATGCAAATTAAAACTACAATGACATATCACTACACACCTATAGGATAACTAAAATAAAAAGTAGCGATAACACCAAATACTAGCAAGATGTGGAAAAACTGTATTACTCATACATTGCTGGTGGAAACGTAAAATAGTAAAGCCAGGCTGGAAAACAGTTTGGCAATTTCCTTTCAAAACTAAAAACAGACTTACCATGCAAATCAGAAATTATACTCTTTAGTATATCTCCCAGCAAAATCAAAACTTATTTTTCACACAGAAACTCACACATGAACCTTCACAGGAGCTTTATTCATAATATCCAAAACATGGAAACTGTTCAATGTCTTTCAATGCATGAGTTTGATTAAGTACACTGTGGTACATACATACCATGTAAAACAATTCAACAATAAAAAGGAACAAACTACTGACAACATGCAGCAATTTGAAAGAAAAGTCAAGAAAATTATGAGTGAAAAAAGTCCATCTCAAAAGGATACAAAGTGCATGATTACATTTATATAACACTCATGAAATAACATAATTATAGTGAGGGAGTACAGGTGAGTGGTTACCGGGATTAGCGTTTCAGGAGGGAGGGTGTGAAGGTAGCTACACAAGGAGATCACAACTGAGTCTTTTTTTTTTTTTTTTTTTTTTTTGAGATGCAGTCTCGCTCTGTCACCCAGGCTGGAGTGCAGTGGTGCGATCTTGGCTCACCGCAAGCTCCGCATCCCGGGTTCACGCCATTCTCCTGCCTCAGCCTCCTGAGCAGCTGGGACTACAGGCGCCCGCCACCATGCCCAGCTAATTTTTTTGTATTTTTAGTAAAGATGGGGTTTCACCAAGTAAGCCAGGGTGGTCTCCGTCTCCTGACCTCATGATCTGCCCTCCTCAGCCTCCCAAAGTGGCTGTGAGCCACTGCACCCAGCCACAAGTGATGGGACAGTCAATAATCTTGAGTGTGTGGTCAGGAAGATGGCCAACTAGATTACCTAGTGCTTGTCCCTCCCACAAAAAGGGACCTATATTTCGACTAAGAGTGACTGAAGAAGTAAAGAGCACCAGCGGAATGGCAAAAACTCTGTGGAGCACTGAAACCCAGGATAGCACCATAGAGAGGGGAGTGAGGCATCCTCCCTCTGCCACACTCTCTTTTCCTTCAGGATCAGCTTGGATCCAGGGGGAACTTCTTCCTACGAGGAAAAGGTAAGTTAGAGAACCCCAGCAGTCCCCACTGCTACCACAAATGCCAGCAATCCTTGCTATAAGAGATCACCTCAGTCTTCACAGATCCTCAATTTAGTATGGAGAGTAGCTAGGAGTCCATGCAGCTACACTGCCTCATAGCAACAGCCCACCTTGGCCCACCCCCATGGCCAAAGCTGCTACTGCTCAGTGCCATCTTGAAACTGGACCTACTACTAGAATGCATCTTGCCCTGGGGGCCAGTAGCAACTGACTCTCTCCATCTCTGAACCCTTGCCATTATTCCACCACTCTCACACAAGTGCCTGCAGCACTACAACCCCAACTGCTTGGAGCCTAGACCAGACAGAATGACTGAGAACTTAATATTTGAATCCACACAACAACTATCCCCTTGGTATGGGGAGCAGACCTGCACAGCAGGGAAGCTACCAAACATCCTGTTGGCTGCCATGCCTGTCTCCTGAGCCTGCAAGCACTTACACTTGGCCTGACAGCTGGTCCTGCTGTGTCCCTACCCTTAGGATAGGCTGCTGCCTGCCTAGCCCTACCATGCCTACATGCACCTGTGTGTAGCCTGACAGCCAGTCCTGCAGTGTCCCCAGTTGTACCTCCATGGAGTCACCCAAGGCCATTGCACCCATGAAAGCCCATGCACAGACTGACAGCAAGTCCTGTGGCAACCTTGTCTCCTTAGACTGGCCTCTACAGAGCTGCCCAGCTTCACCATACCCACTAGCAAATGTACCCAGCCTCTGAAAGCTAGCCTGGCAGAAATTTCCTGCAAAGCCTGCCAGACACCTTGTCAGCCCTCTATGGCTGCACTTGATTAGTCCAACATCCAACCTGTTGGGAGTGGAGGCACCCCCACTCCCAGCAAAAACACACCACTGCCATTAAAAACACCCAAAGCCTAGACCACTGAGGTAATCAACACAGCATTGACAAGGATTACAGCTGAAGAAACTACATAAAGACCAGACCACTGAGTTTACCCAGGAACAAAGTCAATGTTTCACACCCAACTGACTCCCTAGGACCTACCTAAAGGGAAAAGCCTCTCCCTAGGGAAGCTACCCCATAAAATTGGAAACGGCAACTATTATACTAGATGCACATATAGCAACATAAGGAAACACACACCCTCACACACACACACAAACACACACAAAACCATAAAAAAGCAAAGAAACATGATACCCACAAAGGAACACTAAGTCTCTAGTAACAGATTTCTTAAAAAAAAACTTTGACAAAATTCAACAACCCTTCATGCTAAAAACTCTCAATAAATTAGGTATTGATGGGACGTATCTCAAAATAATAAGAGCTATCTATGACAAACCCACAGCCAATATCATACTGAATGGGCAAAAACTGGAAGCATTCCCTTTGAAAACTGGCACAAGACAGGGATGCCCTCTCTCACCACTCCTATTCAACATAGTGTTGGAAGTTCTGGCCAGGGCAATTAGGCAGGAGAAGGAAATAAAGGGTATTCAATTAGGAAAAGAGGAAGTCAAATTGTCCCTGTTTGCAGATGACATGATTGTATATCTAGAAAACCCCATTGTCTCAGCCCAAAATCTCCTTAAGCTGATAAGCAACTTCAGCAAAGTCTCAGGATACAAAATCAATGTACCAAAATCACAAGCATTCTTATACACCAATAACACACAAACAGAGAGCCAAATCATGAGTGAACTCCCATTCACAATTGCTTCAAAGAGAATAAAATACCTAGGAATCCAACTTACAAGGGATGTGAAGGACCTCTTCAAGGAGAACTACAAACCACTGCTCAAGGAAATAAAAGAGGATACAAACAAATGGAAGAACATTCCATGCTCATGGGTAGGAAGAATCAATATCATGAAAATGGCCATACTGCCCAAGATAATTTACAGATTCAATGCCATCCCCATCAAGCTACCAATGACTTTCTTCACAGAATTGGAAAAAAATACTTTAAAGTTCATATGGAACCAAAAAAGAGCCTACATCGCTAAGTCAATCCTAAGCCAAAAGACCAAAGCTGGAGGCATCACACTACCTAACTTCAAACTATACTACAAGGCTACAGTAACCAAAACAGCATGGTACTGGTACCAAAACTGAGATATAGATCAATGGAACAGAATAGAGCCCTCAGAAATAACGCCGCATATCTACAACTATCTGATCTTTGACAAACCTGAGAAAAACAAGCAATGGGGAAAGGATTCCCTATTTAATAAATGGTGCTAGGAAAACTGGCTAGCCATATGTAGAAAGCTGAAACTGGATCCCTTCCTTACACCTTATACAAAAATCAATTTGAGATGAATTAAAGACTTAAACGTTAGACCTAAAACCATAAAAGCCCTAGAAGAAAACCTAGGCATTACCATTCAGGACATAGGCATGGGCAAGGACTTCATGTCTAAAACACCAAAAGCAATGGCAACAAAAGACAAAATTGACAAATGGGATCTAATTAAACTAAAGAGCTTCTGCACAGCAAAAGAAACTACCATCAGAGTGAACAGGCAACCTACAAAATGGGAGAAAATTTTCACAACCCACTCATCTGACAAAGGGCTAATATCCAGAATCTACAATGAACTCAAACAAATTTACAAGAAAAAAACAAACAACCCCATCAAAAAGTGGGCGAAGGACATGAACAGACACTTCTCAAAAGAAGACATTTATGCAGCCAAAAAACACATGAAAAAATGCTCACCATCACTGGCCATCAGATAAATGCAAATCAAAACCACAATGAGATACCATCTCACACCAGTTAGAATGGCAATCATTAAAAAGTCAGGAAACAACAGGTGCTGGAGAGGATGTGGAGAAATAGGAACACTTTTACACTGTTGATGGGACTGTAAACTAGTCCAACCATTGTGGAAGTCGGTGTGGCGATTCCTCAGGAATCTAGAACTAGAAATACCATTTGACCCAGCCATCCCATTACTGGGTATATACCCAAAGGACTATAAATCATGCTGCTATAAAGACACATGCACATGTATGTTTATTGCGGCATTATTCACAATAGCAAAGACTTGGAACCAACCCAAATGTCCAACGATGATAGACTGGATTAAGAAAATGTGGCACATATACACCATGGAATTCTATGCAGCCATAAAAAATGATGAGTTCATGTCCTTTGTAGGGACATGGATGAAATTGGAAATCATCATTCTCAGTAAACTATCGCAAGAACAAAAAACCAAACACCGCATATTCTCACTCATAGGTGGGAATTGAACAATGAGAACACATGGACACAGGAAGGGGAACATCACACTCTGGGGACTGTTGTGGGGTGGGGGGACGGGGGAGGGATAGCATTGGGAGATAAACCTAATGCTAGATGACGAGTTAGTGGGTGCAGTGCAACAGCATGGCACATGTATACATATGTAACTAACCTGCACATTGTGCACATGTACCCTAAAACTTAAAGTATAATAATAATAAATAAATAAAAAAGAAAATGTGGCACATATACACCATGGAATACTATGCAGCCATAAAAAAGGATGAGTTCATGTCTTTTGTAGCGACATGGACGAAGCTGGAAACCATCATTCTCAGCAAGCTATCGCAAGGACAAAATACCAAACACCGCATGTTCTCACTCATAGGTGGGAATTGAACAATGAGAACACATGGACACAGGAAGGAGAACATCACACACCGGGGCCTGTTGTGGGGTGGGGGGAGTGGGGAGGGATAGCATTTGGAGTTATACCTAATGTTAAATGGTGAGTTACTGGGTGGAGCACACCAACATGGCACATGTGTACGTATGTAACTAACCTGCACATTGTGCACATGTACCCTAAAACTTAAAGTACAATAAAAAATTAAAAAAAAAATAAAAGGGAAATGCCTGTAATCTCTGAAAAGGAATTCAAAATAACAATCTTAGGGGAACTTAGTGAGATACAAAAGAACAGAAACAATTCAATAAAATCACAAAAACCATTCTGATCTCACTAAGAAATTCAATAAAGACATAGATACCTTTAAAAAGAACCAGACAGAAATCTTGCATTTGAAGAATTCAATGAATGAAATAAAAAATATAATTGAGAGCTTCAACGAAAGACTACATCAAGAAGAAGAATATCTAAACTTCAGGACTGTTGAAATATCTCAGTCATAAGGGAAAAAAAGAAATAAAAATTTTAAAGGATGAAGAAAGCCTACAGGACTTATAGGATGTTATTAAGTGAATAAATTTCACTTATAGAAGTGTCAGAGGAAGTAGAGATAGTGCAAAGCATAGAAAACCTATTTAATAAAATTATAACTGACAACTTCCCAAGTATTAGGAGAGGTATGAACATCCAGATTCAGGAAGTTCAAAGGTCTCCATTAGATTCCACCCAAAAAGATCCTCTCTGAGGCATATTATAATCAAACTGTCAAAAGTCAAAGAAAAAAGAGAATTTTTAAAGCTGCAAGAGAAAAGTGCCCTTAATATAAAGAAATTCTCATGAGACTATTGCCAGATTTCTCAGCAGAAACATTGCAGACCAGGAGAGAAGGGGATGATATACTTGAAGTGGTAAAAGGAAACAAAAAAACTGTCAACCAAGAATATTATAATTAGCAAATGTATCCTTCAGAAATGAAGCAGAAAATAAAGAACTTCTGAGATAAGCAAAAGCTGAGGGAATTTATCACCACTAAACTGGCCTTACAAGAGATGCTTAAGAGAGTGCTACAGCTGGAAATGAAAGAATAATAATTATTATCATGAAAAGACATGAAAGTATAAAACATACTAATAGAGGTAAATTTTATAAATCAAATTCAGAATGCTCCACTGATGTAATGGTGCCAATGTGAATATCTCAACCCTCTAGTATACAAGTTTAAAGTCAAAATGGCAAAAAAAAAAAAACTTGGCCATAATTAGTGGCTAAGGAACATTTAACAAATAAATAAGTAACTTAAGGTGACAAAAATATAAATTGTGAGGGTGAGGGGGAAGCCTAGAGTATTTCTATATGAACAAAGCTAAGCTACTATCAGCTTAAAATATACCTATAAAACTCTGTTAGCCCAATGGTAACCACAAAGAAAAAAATTAAACCAGATACACAAATGAAAAGAGAAAGGTAACAAAGCTTAGCAACACAGAAAACCATGAAAGCACAGTGGTAAACAAAAAGAGAGGAAGAAAGTAACAAAGAATAACCTATAAAACAACCAGAAAACAATAAACAAAATGGTAGGAGTAAGTCTTTATTTATCAATAATAACCTTCAATGTCAATGGATTCCATTCTCCAATGAAAAGATATAGAGTGGCTGAATGGCTAAAAGGAAAACAAGGCCCAACTATATGCTGTCTGCTTGAGCTGCACCACTGTTAAAGACAAACATAGATTGAAAGTGAAGGGACAGGAAAAGATATCCCATGCAAGCAGAAACCAAAGTGACAGGAATAGCCATATTTATATCAGATAAAATAGACAATAAGTCAAATCTATAAAAAGAGACAAAGAAGGTCATTATGTAAAGATAAAGATATTAAAGATATCAACTTGACAAAAAGACATAACAATTGTACATACATATACACTCAACATTTTGAAACACCCAAATACATAAAAGAAATATTATTAGATCCAAAGAGAAAGATAGACTGCAATGGAAGAACAATAGAGAGCTTCAACACCCCACTCTCAACAGTAGACATATTATCTAGACAGAAAATCAACAAAGAAACATCAGACTTCAACTACACCATACTGCAAATGGACCTGACATTTTCAGAATATTTCATTTCATAGCTGCAGAATACACATTATTTTCAACTGCACATGAAACATTCTCCAAGACAGATCATATGTTAGGCCAAAAAGCAAGTCTTACCAAGTGTAAAAAGCTAGAAGTCATATCAAGAATCTTTTTGGATTACAATGGTGTAAAACCAGAAATCAATAAAAAGAAAAACTTCAGAAAATTTAAAAATACATGGAAATTAAATAATATGTTCCTAAATAACTAACAGATCATGAAGAAATTAAAAGAGAAATATAAAAATTTCTTGAGACAAACAAGGAATATATCATACCAAAATCTACGAGACACAACAACAAAAATTCTGAGAGGGAAGTTCATAGCAACAAATGACTACACCAAAAAAGAAGAAAGATTTCTAATAAACAACTCAACCAAGAACCTAAAAGAACAAACTAAACATAAAACTGGTAGAAGGAAAGAAATAATAAAACTCAGAGCAGAAATAAATGAAATAGAGATTTTAAAAAATTCAAAAGATAACAAAATGAAGAGTTTTTAAAAACAAAAACAAAAAAAAATACCCAACATTTAGCTAGACAGAATCAAAATTAAAACACTCTTCAGCAAATGAAAAAGAACAGAAACTATAACAAACAATCTCTTGGACCACAGTACAGTCAAATTAGAAATCAAAACTAAGAAATTCACTGAAAACTGTACGATTACATAGAAATTGAATAACCTGCTCCTGAATGACTTTTGGGTAAATAATGAAATTAAAGCAGAAATCAAGAAGTTCTTTGAAACTAATACGAACAAAGATATAACATATCAAAATCTCTGGGACACAGCTAAGGCAGTGTTAAGAGGGAAATTTACAGCACTAAATGCCCACATCAAAAAGTTAGAAAGATCTCAAGTTAACAATCTAACTTTACAACTAAAAGAACTAAAGAATCAAGTGCAAACAAATCCCAAAGCTAGGAGAGGACACAAAATAACCAAAATCAGAGCTGACCTGAAGGAGACTGAGACATGAAAAACTATTCAAAAGATCAACAAATCCAAGAATTGGTTTTTTGAAAAAATTAATAAAATAGACCACTGGCTAGAGTAATGAAGAAGAAAAGAGGGAAGATCCAGATAACACAATAAGAAATGACACGGGGGATATTACCACTGACCCCACAGAAATACAAACAACCATCAGAGATTATGAACATCTATATGCACATAAACTAGAAAATCTAGAAGAAATGGATAAATTTCTGGACACATACACCCTCCCAAGACTGAAACTGGAAGAAATTGAATCCTTGAACAGACCAATAATGATCTCTGAAATTGAGTCAGTAATAAATAGCCTACCAACCAAAAAAAAAGCCCAGGACCAGATGGATTCACAGCTAAATTCTATCATATGTACAAAGAAGAGCTGGTACCATTCCTGCTGAAAGTATTCCAAGAAATTGAGGAGGTGGGACTCCTCTCTAACTCATTCTATGAGGCCAGCATCATCCTGATCCCAAACCTGTCAAAGATACAACAAAAAAAGAGAAAACTTTAAGCCAATATCCTTGATCAGCATTGATCCAAAAATCTTTGACATAATACTTGGCAAACTGAATCCAGCAGCCATCAAAAAGCATATCCACCACAATCAAGTGGGCTTTATCCCTGGAATGCAAGATTGGTTCAACATAAGCAAATCAATAAATGTGATTCATCATATAAACAGAATTAAAGACAAAAACTACATGATTATCTCAATAGATGCAGAAAAGGCCTTCAATAAAATTCAACACCCCTTCATGTTAAAAAAAAATCAATAAAGTAGGTATTAAAGAAACATACTTCAAAATAATAAGAGCCGTTAATACAAACACACAGCCAACATCATACTGAATGAGCAAAAGCTGGAAGCACTCCACTTGAAAACCGGCAGAAGACAAGGATGCCTTCTCTCACCACTCCTATTCAACATAGTGTTGGAAGTTTTGGCCAGGGCAGTCGGGCAAGAGAAAGAAATAAAGGGCATCCAAATAGGAACAGAGGAAGTCAAACTATCCCTGTTTGCAGATGACATGATCTTACATCTAGAAAACCCCATAGTCTTGGCCCAAAAGCTTCTTAAGCTGATAAACAACTTCAGCAAAGTCTCAGGATGCAAAATCATTGTACAGAAATCATTAGCATTCCTATACACCAACAACAGTCAAACCAAGAGCCAAATCAGAAAGGCAATCCCATTCACAATTGTTACGAAAAGAATAAAATACCTGGGAATACAGCTAACTAGGGAGGTGAAAGGTCTCTACAAGGAGAACTACAAAATACTACTCAAAGAAATCAGAGATGACACAAACAAATGGAAAAACATTCTATGCTCATGGATAGGAAGAATCAATGTTGTAAAAATGGCCATACTGCCCAAAGCAAGTTATAGATTCAATGCTATTTCTATCAAACTACCATTGAGATTCTTCACAGAACTAGAAAAAAACTATTTTAAAATTCATATAGAACCAAAAAAGGTCCTGAATAGTGAAGGCAATCCTAAGATAAAACAAAGCTGGAAGCATCGTGCTACCTGACTTCAAACTATGCTATAGGGCTACAGTAACCAAAACAGCATGGTACTGTTACAAAAACAGACACAGAGACCAATGCAACAGAAATAAGGCCACACACCTACAACCATCTGATCTTCCATAAACCTGACAAAAACGAGCAATGGGGAAAGGATTCCCTATTCAACAAATGGTGCTGGGATAACTGGCTATCCACATGCAGAAGATTAAAACTTGACCCCTTCTTTATACCATATACAAAAATTAACTCAAGATGGATTAAAGACTTAAATGTGAAACTCAAAGCTATAAAAACCCTGGAAGACAACCTAGGCAATACCATTCAGGATCTAGGCATGGGCAAAGATTTCATGACAAAGACACCAAAAGCAATTGCAACAAAAGCAAAAATTGACAAATGGAATCTAATTAAAGAGCTTTCTGCATACAGCAAAAGAAACTGTCAACAGAGTGAGAAGACAACCTAGAGAATGGGAGAAAATATTTGCAAACTATGCATCTGACAAACGTTTAATATCCAGCATCTATAAGCAACTTAAACAAATTTATAAGCAAAAAACAATCCCATTAAAAAGTTGGCCAAGGACATAAATAGACACTTTTCAAAAGAAGACATACATATGACCAACAATCATATGAAAAAAAGCTGAATATCACTAATCATTTGAGAAATGCAAATCAAAACCACAATGAGATGCCATTTCTCACTATTCAGAATGGGTATTATTAAAAAGTCAAAAAATAACAGATGCTGGCAAAGTTGTGGAGAAAAAGGAATGCTTATACACTGTTAGTGGAAGTGTAAATTAGTTCAACCAATGTGGAAGACAATGTGGCAATTCCTCAAAGACCTAAAAACAGAACTACCATTTGATCCAGCAATCCCATTACTGGGCATATACCCAAAGGAATATAAACCATTCTACTATAAAGACACATGCACACATATGTTCATTGCAGCACTATTCACAATAGCAAAGACACAGTGTCAACCTAAATGCCCATCAGTGACAGACTGGATAAAGAAAATATGGTACATATCTACCATGGAATACTATGTAGCCAAAAAAAAGAATGAGATCATGTCCTTTGCAGGGACATGGATGGAGTTAGAGGCCATTATCCTCAGCAAACTAATGCAGGAACAGAAAACCAAATACCACATGTTCTCACTTACAAGTGGGAGCTAAATGATGAGAACACATTGACACAAAAAGGGGAACAACACACACTGGGGCCTATCAAAGGGTGGAGAATGGGAGAAAGGAGAGAAGAATCAGGAAAAATAACTAATTGGTACTGGGCTTAATACCTGTGTGATGAAATAATCTGTACAACAAACCCCCATGACACAAGTTTACCTATGTAATAAACCCACACATGTACCCTTGAACTTAAAATAAAAAGTTAAAAAAAGAAAACCCTAAAAATGCCACCAAAAAACAGAACTATAAATGAATTCAGTAAAGCTGAAGGATATAAAATCAACATACAAAACTCAGTAGCATTTGTGTATACTAATAGCAAACCATTTGAAAAAGAGATCAAGAAAATAATTTCACACAAAAAAATAAGATACTTAGGTATAAACTTAACCAAGAAGGTGAAAGATCTCTACACTGAAAACTATAAAACTTTAATGAAAAAAAAAACTGAGTATGACACAAATAAATGAAAGGATATCATGTATTCCTGAATTAGAAGAACTTATGTTGCTAAAATGGCTATATTACCCAAAGTGATCATCAGATTTAATGCAATCTGTATCAAAATACCAATGACGGCTGGGCATGGTGGCTCACGCCTGTAATCCCAGCACATTGTGAGGCTGAGGTGGCAGATCACAAGGTTAGGAGATCGAGATCATCCTGGCTAATACAGTGAAACCCCGTCTCTACTAAAAATACAAAAAAGTTTAGCCAGGCCTGGTGGTGGGCGCCTATAGACCAAACTACTTGGGAGGCTGAGGCAGGAGAATGGCGTGAACCCAGGAGGTGGAACTTGCAGTGAGATGAGATCATGCTACTGCACTCCAGCCTGGGCGACAGAGACTCTGTCTAAAAAAAAAAAAAAAAACAAAAACAAAAAAAACCAATGACATTATTCACAGAAATAGAAAGAACAATTCCAAAACTCACATGGAACCACAGACAACCCTGAATAGCCAGAGCAAAACAACAAAGCTGGAGGCATCACACTTTCTGACTTCAAAATATGCTACAAAGCTATAGTAACCAAAACAGCATGATACTAGCATAAAAACAGACACATAGACCAATGGAATATTATAGAGAGCCCGGAAATAAATTCATGCACCCACAGCCAACTGATTTTCATCAAAGGTGTCAAGAACAAACATTGGGGAACAAAAATAGTCTCTTCAATAAATGGTACATGGTAAATTGGGTATCCACATGCAGAAGAATGAGACTAGACCCCTACCTCTCACCATCACAAAAAAAACCCTCAAAATTGATTAAAGGCTTCAATGTAAAACCCAAAACTATGAAATTACTAGAAGAAAACATGAGGGAAATGCTTTATAACATTGAGCTGGGCAAGGATTTTTAAAGTAAGATCTTAAAAGCACAGACAACAAAACCAAAAAATAGACAAATGAGACTACATCAAACTAAAAAGACTTTGTACAGCAAAGGAAACAATTAGCAGAGTTAAGAGACAACTTACACAATGGGATTTGCAAACCATACATCTGACAAGGGCTTAATACCAAGAACACAGAAACTGAAATAACTCAACAGCAAAAAACAAAAACAACAACAACAAAAAAAACTCAATTTAAACATTGGCAAAATATGTTAATAGACATTTCCCAAAAGAAGAAATTCAAATGGCCAAGAGGTACATGGAAAAAATGCTCAACATCACTATTTATCAGGGTAATGCAAATAAAAACCACAATGAGATACTACCTATCTCTAGAGTGGCCATTATTAAAAAGACAAAAGAAAACAAGTGTTGGCAAAGATGTGGAGAAAGGGGAACACTTACACACAGTGGATGGGATTGCAAACTAGTACAGCCACTGTGGAAACTCTATAGAATTTCCTCAAAAAATTAAAAACAGAACTTTCATAGTATTCAGCAATCTCACTACTGGATATAAAGGAAATGAAGTCAGTATGTCAAAGAGATATTTTCACTCCCATGTTTATTGCAACACTATTTACAATAGCCAAAATATGGAATCAACCAAAGTGTTCAAAACTGGATGAATGGAAAATAAAATGTGATATATATATAATGGAATATTATTCAGCCATGATTTGATCATTATACAATATATATGTATCAAAACATCAAATTGTGCCCCATAAATATGTACAATTACAATGTATTGATTTAAAAATATTAAATAGGCCAGCTGCGGTGGCTCATGCCTGTAATCCAAGCACTTTGGGAGGCCAAGGTGGGCAGATCACTTGAGGTCAGGAGTTTGAGACCAGCCTGGCCAACATGGTGAAACACTGTCTCTACTAAAAATGCAAAATTTAGCAGGGCATGGTGGCACACGCCTGTAATCCCTGCTCCTCGGGAGGCTGAGGCACGAGAATCACTTGAACCCAGGAGGTGGAGGTTGCAGTGAGTTGAGATCACACCACTGCACCCCAGCTTGGGTGACAGAGCAAGACTCCATCTCAAAAAAAAATTTTTTTAATAATAGAGAATATAAAAATAAAATTAACAAATAAGTGAAAATGTATCTTTTCTAGTTACATGGAACTACATGTGTAATAAAATTGCACAGATACTCACACCCACAAATGAATACTTGTATAACTAGTGAAATCAGAATAAGCTCTATAGATTCTGCCAATGTCAATTTCTTGATATTGATATTATACAATAATTATATTAAATGTTGACACTAGAGGAGCATGGATGAGGAACTATCCATTTCTTCTAACCTTCTTGTAAATCTATAATTATTTAAAAATAAAAGTTAAGAAAAAAAAAAAGAAAATCAGTCTCCCTCCTCAACCTCATCTGTGTCCCCCATCCTTCCCTCTCACAGAAAAGAAATTGAAGGTAACTTCTTCAGTTTAAATTTTAAATATCAAACAAAACAGGCCTTTTTTTCTTTCTCATAGGCTTCTATTTAGATTAAATTATATATTAAGTGAAAACAGTCTATTAATATAACCATGGCAGAAATAAATTAGGTCTATAAAATCATGTGGCCCAAATTAAACTGCCTATAATTTACACACTCAAAGTAAACCAAGCACAACAAAAAACTGTTAGAGAAATTAAAGTTTCTAATAGTTAAAAAAAAATATTGCATGGCAATCAACTGCTTCATTAGTTCTGATATTGCATACATTTAAATATGTGCATATCATTTCCTAGTTTAATTTAAACCAGTTGTCTACAATTCAAATATACTTTCTCTGAATTCAAAAACTCTACAAATGGAAAGACCATTTTCCCCCAATAATACACACAGTGAATTAGCTAAGATGTCAGAAAAATGTTCTCCTTAGGACAAACATGCCAAGATCACAGGGAACTCTTCAAAAGTGGGTACTTAACTCTGAGAAGAGAGCTAGTGAGAAGGATAGGAAAAAAGTCTGAGCTGCAAAGTAACTAAGGATGATGCGATAGATATGAAGATGTTTAGGCTCCAAGAGTGAATTATAAGCATAAATATAGAATTCTCTAAAAGGGCTATGAAAATGAATTATAAAAACAAGACTATTTGGAAGCATTACTATTTGTAAATATCCCCTTGGTATTTTAATTTCCCTCACATAAACATTAGCATAGATCTTCATAAATTAGGAGTCTGTGTTCTCATTATATATTCAGCACAATTAATGTCATTCCATCTTCTCAAGCTGTCATTTCCTGATTAAGTTTTCATATTCTTCTTTGGTTTTGATTCCTTTTCCTTAAACTAAGGGTTTTAAACCACCACCATTATATTCCCTGAGTGGAGAGAAAACTCTTTCACAGGT
Source organism: Pan paniscus (assembly GCF_029289425.2). NCBI lineage: Eukaryota > Metazoa > Chordata > Mammalia > Primates > Hominidae > Pan > Pan paniscus. Next base: position 28,952,024 of record NC_073255.2, on the reverse strand, counting down.
TTTTAAAGAAAGGCAATTCTCAACACAAACCTAATAACAGGGTCTTTGTACCCCATCTCGTTTCAGTCCAGATGACTAAAGCTTCAGAGACCATAATTTCATGTTACAGCTCCTCCCAAGACAGAGCAGGCCCCAGGAACATGGAACTGGAACTCACTTCCAAATCTTCACCACAAAGGTGAAGAACACAGCCACCTTTCTTCCCCAGGAAATTACCTTTCTTTCCATTAAATTTCTTTCAAGAAAATTAAGGCTCCTCCCCCTGCTCCTGTCTTCTCAGGGTAGTCACTCTTGGTAAATGCTAGGTAAGTTTCTGTTCCTACCTTTACTGTAACAATGAAAGAAATAGAGATTAATTTATGACAGCCCCCCCAACCCCCAGTAAAGTTCCCTCAAAGCTTGTGTGAAGACTTTCATGTAAAAAATATTCATAGCACTATTTGCCTCCTTATGCATGTCACACAACTTTAGTATCCACTGAGCATCAAAATACACAATGACCATTGGCCTACGAGGGACATACCTCAATGTAATAAATGCCACCCATGACAAACCTACAGCCAACATAATACTGGAGTGGGAAAAGTTGAAAGTATTCCCTCTGAGAACTGGAACAAGACAAGGATGCCCACTCTCACCACTCTTCTTCAACACAGTGCTGGAAGTCCTAGCCAGAGCAATCAGATAAGAGAAGGAAATAAAGGGCATCCAAATTGGTAAAGAGGAAGCCAAACTGTCACTGTTTGCTGACCACATGATCGTTTACCTTGAAAACCCTGAAGACTCCTCCAAAAAGCTCCTAGAACTGACAAAAGAATTCAGCAGTTTCTGGATACAAGATTAATGTACATAAATCAGTAGCTCTTCTATACCCTGAAGACTCCTCCAAAAAGCTCCTAGAACTGACAAAAGAATTCAGCAAAGTTTCTGGATACAAGATTAATGTACATAAATCAGTAGCTCTTCTATACACCAACAGCGATGAAATGGAGAATCAAATCAAGAAGTCAACCCCTTTTACAATAGCTGCAAAAAAAAAATACTTAGGAATATACCTAATCAAGGAGTCAAAGACCTCTACAAGGAAAACTATAAAACACTGCTGAAAGAAGTCATAGACGACATAAACAAATGGAAACACATCCAATGCTCATGGATGGGTAAAATCAATATTGTGAAAATGACCATACTGCCAAAAGCAATCTACAAATTCAATGCAATCCCCATGAAAATACCACCATCATTCTTCACAAAATTAGAAAAAAAAAAATTCTAAAATTGATATGGAACCAAAAAAGAGCCCACATAGCCAGAACAAGACTAAGGAAAAAAAATCTGGAGGCATCACACTATGTGAATTCAAACTATACTATAAGGCCATAGTCACCAAAACACCATGGTACTGGTATAAAAATAGGCCATAGACCAATGGAACAGAATAGAGAACCCAGAAATAAACCCAAATACTTAAAGCCAACTGATCTTTGACAAAGCAAACAAAAATGTAAAATGGAGGAAAAGACACCCTTTTCAACAAATAGTGCTGGGATAATTGGCTAGCCATATGTAGGAGAATGAAACTGGATCCTCGTCTCTCACCTTATACAAAAATCAACTCAAGATGGATTAAGATCTTAAATCTAAGACCTGAAACTATAAAAATTCTAGAAGATAACATTAGAAAAACCCTTCTAGACATTGGCTTAGGCAAGGATTTCATGACCAAGAACCCAAAAGCAAATGCAATAAAAACAAAGATAAATAGCCGGGACTTAATTAAACTAAAGAGTTTTTGCAAGGCAAAAGGAACAGTCAGCAGAGTAAAAAGACAACCCACAGAGTGGGAGAAAATCTTCACAATCTATACATTTGACAAAGGACTAATATCCAGAATCTACAACGAACTCAAAAAATCAGTAAGAAAAAAACCAAACAATCCCATCAAAAAGTGGGATAAGGACATGAATAGACAATTCTCAAAAGAAGCTATACAAATGGCCAACAAACATATGAAAAAATGCTCAACATCACTAATGATCAGGGAAATGCAAATCAAAACCACAATGCAATACCACCTTACTTCTGCAAGAATGGCCATGATCAAAAAATCAAAAAACAGTAGATGTTGGTGTGAATGTGGTGATCAGGGAACATTTCTACACTGCTGGTGGGAATGTAAACTAGTACAGCCACTATGGAAAACAGTGTGGAGATTCCTTAAGGAGCTAAAAGTAGAACTACCATTTGATACAGCAATCCCACTAATGAGTATCTACCCAGAGGAAAAGAAGTCATTATACAAAAAAGATACTTGCACACACATGTTTATAGCAGCACAATTCACAACTACAAAATTGTGGAACCAACCCAATGCCCATCAATCAACAAGTGGATAAAGAAACTTGGTATGTGTATATGTGTATATATATGTGTGTGTGTATATATATGTGTGTGTGGGGGTACATATATATGTATATGTGTGTGTGTATATATATGTGTATGTGTATATGATGGAATACTATTCAGCCATAAAAAGGAATGAATTAATGGCATTTGCAGCTACCTGGATGAGATTGGAGACTATTATTCTAAGTGAAGTAACTCAGGAATGGAAAACCAAACATCATATGTTCTCACTCATTAGGGGGAGCTAAGCCATGAGGATGCAAAGCCGTAAGAATAACACAATGGACTTTGGCGATTCCAAGGGAAAGGGTGGGAAGGGGATGAGGGATAAAAGACTACAAATAGGGTGCAGTGTATACTCCTTGGGTGATAGGTGCACCAAAATCTCACAAATCACCACAAAAGAACTTACTCATGTAACCAAATACCACCTGTACCCCAATAACTCATGGAAAAAAAATACACAATGACCAAAAAAGGGATTATAAATTCCATATATTTCTAAGTTAATTTGTATTTTATTTACCACAGCAGCACAAAATACTCATAAAATGCTGGTTAATTCATGCATGCATATTTACTTAGTTCACAGCCAATATGTGGTGTATATATGTGCTGACAGGTGTCTTACAATGATGTTTTACCCCATATCCAAGTTGGAAACCACTGCTCTGAGGAATGTTCCTGAAGGAGTGAGTTGAATACGATTCCCTGTTACAACAGCAACTTAGTTTGGGATTTTAGTGATTGGTATGATGATGGATAATGCAAGGAAAATTAAAAACATCATAAAAAGATAAAAGCATGTACAAGTGATTTGGAGGTTTCACTGAGATGACCTGGGGTGTTATTCATGAGAGCCAACTGAACTACCACAGGCAGATAGGTGCACCACACACAGGACTCTTAAGTGAAGGCAAATCTTTTCCAGTTCCTGGGGAGAATCTTATGTTACAATACCACTTTCAGACTCACTCACTCTGTTTCTGTGTTTCTGTTTTTTATTTTTTTTAATGTTTTGTTTCTGAGTCAGTTTGCATTGGCCACCATTTTTTATGATTTTCATTGGAAACCTGGCTTTGGTTATATAGTCCAACAATCTGGTCTCTCGTGGGTGGCAGATGACAGACAATCTGGTATCTGTTCAATGGAAGATGACGAGAAACTGGGTTGTCTCTTTGTGTTTGTTTGTTTGAGGATTATGACATCTTCTGGCTACCTCCCTGTGGTTTATCTGTTTGTGCACCACTATGAAAAAAGTCAATTAAGAAGAAAAAAAAAAGTTGGTCCCGCTAGAATGGAGAGTAGATTGTAACTCAAGAAACAGATAACTAGTGTGTCTTTGACTTGTTGTGTATCCCTGGTCTTCCTGTTACCCAGCTGCAACCAACCAGTGAATTTTGCTAACTTGTGTTGCAGTTGGGAAATGGAGGCTGCTGGTTCTCTTTATATCGTTTGTGTAAATAAAAAGACTCTTGCCTTTAGTTCAACCATTGTGGAAGACAGTGTTGTGATTCCTTAAGGATCTAGAACCAGAAATTCCATTTGACCCAGCAATCCCATTACTGGGTATATACCCAAAGGATTATAAATCATTCTACTATAAAGACACATGTACATGTATGTTTATTGCAGCACTGTTTACAATAGCAAAGACTTGGAACCAACCCAAATGCCCATCAATGATGGACTGGATAAAAAAATGTGGCACATATACACCATGGAATACTATGCAGCCATAAAAAAGGAATTAGTTCATGTCCTTTGCAGGGACATGGATGAAGCTGGAAACCATCATCCTTAGCAAACTAACACAGGAACAGAAAACCAAACACTGCATGTTCTCACTTGTAAGTGGGAGTTAAACAATGAGAACACATGGACACAGAGAGGAGGACATTACATATTGGGGTCTGTCGGTGGGTGGGGGGCAAGGGGAGGAAGAACATTAGGACAAATACCTAATGCATGTGGGGTTTAAAACCTAGATGACAGGTTGATAGGTGCAGCAAACCACCATGCCACACATATACCTATGTAACAAACCTACACATTCTGCACATGCATCCCAGAACTTAAAGTAAAATAATAAATAAATAAAAAGGCCTTTGCCTTGCTCCACAAAAGGAGGGTAACTAGCCCTTTGAAGTTGTTTATGAATAACTGCCCTTCTTTCTATATCTATGTTCATTAATAGTGCTCACTGTCACTCTCTTGCTTTCTCTCTCTCCTGCTCTGTCTCTCAAAAATTTAAAAGTAGTTGGTCATAAAAATCTATAATTTGTGCACATTATAGGATATATAATCCAAGTACAGAGATCTACCCATGTAAGGGAGAAAATGCACAAAAAGCTTAAATTAATGAAACTGATTTGTATGGCTTTGAAGACAGAGATCTGCGACATCTGTAAGAGCTTTGTGTACTTTGAACAATCTTTATAAGAACCATGTGGATGAGCCAGAACCTGAGTTGGAATGGGCAGGGTAGGATGACTGCTGGTTTGTCTGCTGCTTTGTGACCTCCAAAGAAAATGCAAGCGTTCTGTCTTTTCTCTCCTCTATTTAAAGAAACAGATAATTACACAGATTTCAAATGAGCCAAGTCAAGATATAAAGAAAAATGAACCTTAAGTTGAGCCTTTGGTGTCATTCACAATCTGAACAATCACCACAGAAAACAGCATACAATAAAATAAGGAGAAATTCAGCTAAAAACTCCAGCTTGCCCAGGAATTGATAGATTCTTCAACTGTGTGAGTGTGAAATATTTTCAGAGCAAACGTACTGGTATATCTTGTCTACTTCCAGTGGAAAGTAATAAATTAGATTATAAATTCTCTAAATTTTAATAGCACTTTGTTTTGTCTTATAAAGACTAATAAGCATATATTTCAAAGAAATCCAGAATTTTCAGAAAAATAAAGAACCATTTGACTTCTACTGCTTTAAATTGCTAGCCCTTTGAGAAAGCTTCAGATACTTACTGAAGCAATATCTCAGGGAATAGGGTGGGGGAAGGGGAAGAGTTTAGTTTTAAATTGGTTGCTGATATAGTTTGAATGTTCGTCCAACCCAAATCTCATGTTGAATTATAATCTCCAGTGCTGGAGGTGGGGCCTGGTGGGAGATGTTTGGATTATGGGCAGATTCCTCATGAATGGCTTGCGCCATCCTCTTGGTGATAAGTGAGCTCTTGCTCTGAGGTCACCAGAGATCTGGTCATTTAAAAGTGTGTGGCACCTCCCCTACACACTCTCTCTTGTTTCTGCTCTGGCTATGTAATGTGTCTGCTCCCATTTCAACTTTTGCCATAGAGCAAAAGCTTCCTGAGGCCTCCCCAGAAGCAGATGCTGGCACTATGCTTCCTGTACAGCCTGCAGAACCACGAGCCAATTAAACTCTTTTCTCATAAATTACCCAGTCTCAGGTATTTCTTTATATCAATGTAAAAATGGCCTAATACAGAAAATTGGTACTGAGGAGTGGAGTATTAATATAAACATACCTGAAAATGTGGAAGTGGCTTTGGAACTGAGTAATGGGCAGAAATTGGAAGAGTTTGGAGGGCTTAGAATAAGACAGTAAGAGGAGGGAATTTGGAGCTTCTTAGAGACTGGTTAAATGGTTGGTACCAAAATGCTGACAGTGATATGGACAATGAAATCCAAGCTGCTGAGGTTTCACATGGAAATGAGGAAATTATTGGGAAACTGGAACCAAGGTCATACATATTATGCCTTAGCAAAACACTTGGCTGCATTTTGCCCCTGCCCTAGGGATCTGTGGAAGTTAGAACTTGAGAGTGATGACTTATAGTATCTGGTGGAAGAAATTTCTTATTTTATTTTATTTTTCTGTAAGTTATTGGGGTACAGGTGGTATTTGGTTACATGAGTAAGTTCTTTAGTGGTGACTTGTGAGATCCTGGTGTACCCATCACCCAAGCAGTATACACTGCACCATATATGTTGTCTTTTATCCCTCGCTCCCCTCCTACTCTTCCCCCTAAGTCCCTAAAGTCCATTGTATCATTCATATGCCTTTGTGTCATCATAGCTTAGCTCCCACATATCAGTGAGAACATATGATGTTTGGTTTTACATTCCTGAGTTACTTCACTTAGAGTAATAGCCTCCAATCTCAATCAGGTCATTGCAAGTGCTGTTAATTCATCCCTTTTTATGGCTGAGTAGTATTTCATCATATATATATATTGAAAAAGATAAAAGCATGTACAAATGATTTGGAGGTTTCACTGAGATGACCTGGGGTGTTATTCATGAGAGCCAACTGAACTACCACAGGCAGATAGGTGCACCACACACAGGACTCTTAAGTCAAGGCAAATCTTTTCCAGTTCCTGGGGAGAATCTTATGTTATAATGTCACTTGTATTTATCCCTCACTCCCCTCCTACTCTGTGATATCTATCTATCTATAAATAGATAGAGATCACAGTTTCTTTATCCACTCATTGATCGATGGGCATTTGGGTTGATTCCATGATTTTGCAATTATGAATTGTGGGGCTATAAACATGTATGTGCAAGTATCTTTTTCGAATAATGACTTCTTTTCCTCGAAAATGACTTCTTTTCCTCGAAATGACTTCTTTTCCTCGAAAATGACTTATTTTCCTAAGATACCCAGTAGGGTGATTGCTGGATCAAATGGTAGTTCTACTTTTAGTTTTTTAAGGAATCTGGTGGGAGAAATTTCTAAGCAGCAAAGCATTCAAGCTGTCGCCTGGCTGCTTCTAACAGCCTACGTTCAGATGCAGGAGCAAAGAAATGACTTAAAAATGTAATTTATATATAAATAGGAAGCAGAGCATAAACTCTGGAGATTTTGCAGCCTAGCCATGTGGAAGAGAAAAAGTACACTTTTTCAGGAGAGAAATTCAAACAGGCTGTGGAGTAATCACTCACTAGAGATATTTGCATAACTAAAAGGGAGCCAAGTGCTAATATCCAAGACAATGGGGAAAAGGCCTCAAAGGCATTTCAGAGACCTTCACAAGAGCTCTTCCCATCACAAGCCCAGAGGCCTAGGAGGAAATAATGGTTTCATGGTCCAGCCTGCTCCCCTGTGCAGCCTCAAGACACTGCTCCATGCATCCAGGCTGCTCCAACTCCATCAGTCCTCAAAGGGGCCCAAGTACAGCTCAGGCAGCCACTTTGAAGGATGCAAGTCATAAGCTTTGGTGGCTTTCACGTTGTGTTAAGCCTGCAGGCATGCAGAGTGCCAGAGTGAAAATGCTTGGCAGCCTCCACCTAGATTTCAGAGGCTGTGTGAGAAAACCTGGGTGCCCAGGTATAAGCCTACTGCATGAGTGGAGACCCCACAGAGAACCTCTACTAGGGCAGTGCTTCAGGGAAATATGGGGTTGAAGCCCCCACACAGAGTCCCCACTGAGGCACTGCCTAGTGGACCTGTAAGGAGGGGGCCACTGTCCTCTAGACCACAGAATGGTAAATCCACTGGTAGCTTGCACTTTGTACATGAAAAAGCCACAGGAACTCAATTACCCATGAGAACAGCCATGAGGGCTGAACCCTGCAAAGCCACGGGGCAGAGCTGCCCAAGGCCTTGGGAGATGTTGGCACTATGCTTCCTGTACAGCCTGCAGAACTGTGAACCAATTAAACCTCTTTCTTTATAAATTATACAGTCTCTGGTATTTCTTTATAGCAATGCAAGAATGGCCTAATACAGTTGCTAAGTTCCAAGATAAAAAGCAAAGGAAGGCAAGTTGTAGGGGGGAAAAATTATCCTAAGAGGACTTTAGTACTTTTAAACAAAAGTTAAAGAGTTTTAAAGATATATATGGATATATGTGTATATGTAAATGTGTACACACGTAATATACATATGTAATATATATATGTATAATGAAGATCAGATAATATTTCTAATCAAGGTAAACTCTCAACAAAATAAACGATTCCCAGTTTTATCACTGCATGAAAAATGTTAACATAACATTCTACTTTATACAAAACTTGGTGTTAGTTACCCGTGAAAAGTCTTAACTGTTTTAAGCTATCTAAATTTCCTAAACTAATCATATGAGTCAAATAAATCATCAATTCCACAAAATATTTAAGGTTATCAAAAATAAAAATTGTAAATTCTAAATTAAATTAGGATAAGCAATGTCTTTATTTAAAAAGATTAACAGTTATGAATCTACGTAAAATTTAAATTTCTTCTGTCTAGTAAACTCATAGTACGAACAGGAATTGTGCTTACCTGTTTTGCGTGAGCCTGAACACAGTTTCTGAAATCCTTAGAAATTTTCTAAGGAACATAATTTTCTGAAATCCTCTCAGTTAACTCTGAGAGTTATGACTAATATTAAGAAAAAACAATCTTTTAAATATTAAACTTCATAGAAATAAAGAGAATGCAAAATACACAGCCCAGTTTATGTATATTACCTAGGTACATACACACATCCATCCACATATATACATTCAACATGCACATCTATTCATATATATATACACATATATATACACACACACAACACACAGACACACACACAAATACATATATGTATACGTTCCCTTACCTCTTTCTATACATTAGAGAAAAGCTAACAGCTTCAGGAGAAGGATGTGAAGATCTATCTGGGGAATGTGAGTGTACTTGTTTACTTTTTCTGCCTCAAGAAGGGTGAAGTGGAGGTAGGTGACCATGGGTAGATGTATAATATGTGTGCACATGAGGCACAGCAGCCCACAAGGGAGCTCTCCTGCTCTACTTAAGCCTTTGTGTTGATAGACTATTTTCGGCAACCTGCTTCCCAGATGCCTCCATACCTGCTGGGGGAAGTAAGTTACTTTGGTTTAAAGTTGAAGCCAATATAAGAGATTAAGACTACACTAGGTACAAGCATTTACAAAGAAGTGCAAATGCATTTATAAAATAATGGAAATTGCTTGCTGGTTTACATAGAAAAGAGGAGACTAATTTTGGACCCCAGAAACCAATACAAAATTTGTGAATCCTTTAAAGGAAAATGTTAAATGTATAGAATACAAAAAGAGTAAAACTAGATTTTAGTTTTCTTCCTGTGAAATGACAAATTGGTCTTTGTGTAACAGTTTGTTAGTAAGAAACAGTACAAACCATTCTATGCCTTCTCTTTACTCAGCAGCCTCTTAACTCTTTGTGTTTTCTTTATTCATTCTTGAAACAATTTTAACAAAAGTCCACTCTGAAGAAGCTAGGATTTCAAATAATTAGTTATATGCTTCTGTGGTTATGTTCTTTCTTGTCAGAAGTCATTCATTTCTTGTCTTTACACACCTATGACTTCAGCTCATAGCTTGTTTCCTTTGAAAAATATTTTGGATATCACCTTGCCCAATTTAGGCCCCCATTCAAAATAATTTACCCTTTATAACCTAAACTGATCTTTAGGATTTTCCAGATTGAATAATTTCAAAGATTTGTTCCCCACTCCCACATTTTGAAAAAGAAGAATTACTAGATATAGTTGAATATATTTGAAAGTCTCCACATTTTTACTTACCTTCACACTATTTATCAAAGCCTGCAAGAATAAAAGAGCTAGTATATCAGAAGGGAAACAAAACCTCCCTAAATTAATGACATACAAGTAAAATGTTATTAATCTGAATATGTTTTATAATTTAGTATCTCTCAGATTGGAAAGAATACACTAATGGTCCTGTAAGACTGGCATAACTTCCAACAAATGGATTTTTTAATTAAAATTTTGTTTCTAGGTTTAAATATTCTTGCTAATTAAGAACAGTTATAACACATTATTGTTTGAATTAAAAGGTATGTTAGGCCATTCTTGCATTCCTATAAAGAAATACATAAGACTGGGTAATTTATAAAGAAAAGAGGTTTAATTGGCTTATGGTTCTGCAGGCTGTACAAGAAGTACGGCACCAGCATATGCTCAGCTTCTGCAAAGGCTACAGGGAGCTTTCATTCATGACAGAAAGCAAAGCAGAAGCAGGCATCTCACATGACAGATTGGAAGCAAGAGAGAGCCAGGGCGAGCGGTGCCACACACATAAAACAACCAGGTCTCACAGGTACACACTCACTATTGCAAGAACAGCATCAAACCATGAGGGATCCACCCCCATAACCCAACAGTTCCCACTAGGCTCCACCTCTAACATTGTGCATTCCAATTCAACATGAGATTTGCGCAGGGACAGCTCATGCCTGTAATCCCAGTACTTTGGGAGGCCAAGGCAGGCGGATCACTTGAGATCAGGAGTTCGAGACCAGACTGGCCAACATGGGGAAAGCCCACCTCTATGAAAAATGCAAAAATTAGCCAGGTGTGGTGGCGGGCACCTATAAGCCCAGCTACCCAGGAGGCTGAGGCAGGAGAATTGCTTGAAACCAGGAGGCAGAGGTTGCACAGAGCTGAGATCAAGCCACTGCACTCCAGCCTGGGTGACAGCCAAACTCTGTCTCAAAATAAAAAGATTTGGGTGGGGACAAATACTCAAGACTATATTAAAAGGCTCTGGAAATATATCAATATCTACCCCATCCACAATATATTTTTCCTCTATGGTAATTATTGATTAACTCCTTGTAAATTTCATAATGTATTATATATCAACAGAGGAATCCACCATCCCTCTTTCTGATATTATTTGTTGTAATAAACTAACCCAAGCCATTGAATCTTATTGAGAGGTGAAGCCAGCTGGGCTTCTGGGTCGGGTGGGGACTTGGAGAACTTTTCTGTCTAGCTAGAGGGTTATAAACGCACAAATCAGTGCTCTGTGTCTAGCTAAAGGTTTGTAAATGCACCAATCAGCACTCTGTAAAAACACACCAATCAGCGCTGTGTCTAGCTAAAGGTTTGTAAATGCACCAATCAGCACTCTGTAAGACAGACCAATCAGCAGAATGTGGGCAGGGCCAAATAAGGGAATAAAAGCTGGCCACCTGAGCCAGCAGCAGCAACCCACTAGGGTCCCCTTCCACGCTGTGGAAGCTTTGTTCTTTCACTCTTCACAATAAATCTTACTGCTGCTCACTGTTTGGGTCCACACTACCTTTATGAGCTGCCCACCTCGAGGGTCTGCAGCTTCATTCCTGAAGTCAGCGAGACCACGAACCCACCGGGAGGAACAAACAACTCCGGATGCACCACCTTTAAGAGCTGTGACACTCACTGTGAAGGTCTGTGGCTTCACTCCTGAAGTCAGCAAGACCACCAACCCACTGGAAGGAAGAAACTCCGGACACATCTGAACATCTGAAGGAACAAACTCCGGACACACCATCTTTAAGAACTACAACACTCACCGCAAGGGTCTGCAGCTTCATTCTTGAAGTCAGCACGACCAAGAACCCACCAGAAGGAGCCAATTCCAGAAACATTATTATTGACAGGTATTTTCTGCTTTTTCTTCAAACTTACCTATAGGCTCCTTCCACAAAATGCAGATCGGACATGGAATCTTCTGGAAAAAATATCAGAAGACCCTCGCTAAGTCTCATGTTCTCTTAATTAGGGGTATTAAAGCAATAGACTAAGGGGTGCAGGTTTGCCAGGGTAAGCTGACACTGTCATCACAAACAAATGTCTGTCAATCTGTACCAGGGACCCAGGTCAGTAATTCCAAGACTCTCTTAGTTCAAAAACAGATAAATTTTTTAAAGTAGACTGCTAACTAATCTAACAAAAATAAGAATTAATTACCTAGGAGCAAATGAAATTAACTCAGGTATGAGTAATGATGTATGTTGATGGACATATGAGAAAGCCCTTTTTATTTCTTCTTGATCTGTCTTTAAACTGCAATTTAATAGGCTATACATATATTAAACTAGAATGAAACACTCTCCAACTGATATCTTCAAACTAATCTCTCAGAATTCAGATAAAACATTCTATGAAAGATCTTAATAATATTATGCTAATAAATGATCAGAAAAAATCTAAGAAGAATGATTCTGTAAAACTGACAAATTGAGTGGCCTTCTCTATAAAACAACTCAAATAGAAATAATAATGGTTAAGTATTATGAAAAGTCCTTTACTAAAATTTTTACTTTCCATGATCATGTTATTTACATAGATTTAATAAGAATATGTCCTGTTTCACCCTTTTCAACAAATAGTGCTGGGATAATTGACTAGCCACATGTAGGAGAATGAAACTGGATCCTCGTCTCTCACCTATACAAAAATCAACTCAAGATGGATTAAGATCTTAAATCTAAGACCTGAAACTATAAAAACTCTAGAAGATAACATTGGAAAAATCCTTCTAGACATTGGCTGAGGCAAGGATTTCATGACAAAGAACCCAAAAGCAAATGCAATAAAAACAAAGATAAATAGCTGCAACATAATTAAACTAAAGAGCTTTTGCAAGGCAAAAGGAACAGTCAGCAGAGTAAAAAGACAACCCACAGAGTGGGAGAAAATCTTCACAATCTATACATCTGACAAAGGACTAATATCCAGAATCTACAATAAATTCAAACAAATCAGCAAGAAAAAAAAAACAAGCAATTCCATCAAAAAGTAGGCTAAGGACATGAATAGACAATTCTCAAAAGAAGATATACAAATAGCCAACAAACATATGAAAAAACATTCAACATCACTAACGATCAGGGAAATGCAAATGAAAACCACAATGTGATACCACCTTACTCCTGCAAAAGTGGCCATAATAAAAAAATAGTAGATGTTGGCATGGATGCAGTGAACAGGGAAGACTTCTACACTGCTGGTGGGAATGTAAACTAGTACAGCCACTATGGAAAACAGTGTGGAGATTCCTTAAGGAGCTAAAAGTAGAACCACCATTTGATCCAGCAATCCCACTACTGAGTATCTACCCAGAGGAAAAGAAGTCATTATACGAAAAAGATACTTGCACACGCATGTTTAGAGCAGCACAATTCACAATTCCAAAAATGTGGAACCAGCACAAATGCCCATCAATCAATGAGTGGATAAAGAAATTCTGGTGTATATATATATATATATATATATATATATGTATATGCCCCACAGCCAGAAGGCATTATATATATATACTATTATATATAATAGTATATATATATACTATTATATATATAGTATATATAATATATACTATATATACTATTATATATAGTATATAATATATATACTATATATACTATTATATATAGTATATAATATATAGTATATATAATATACTATTATATATAGTATATAGTATATATATACTATATATACTATTATATATATAGTATATACATACTATTATATATAATAGCATATACATACTATTATATATAATAGTATATATATGCTATTATATATCATAGTATATACATACTATTATATATATATATATGATGGAACACTATTCAGCCATAAAAGGAATGAATTAATGGCATTTGCACCTACCTGGATGAGATTGGAGACTATTAAATTCTAAGTGAAGTAACTCAGGAATGGAAAACCAAACATTGTATGTTCTCATTGATATGTGGGAGCTAAACTATGAGGATGCAAAGGCATATGAATGACACAGCAGACTTTGGAGATACAAGGGGAAAGGGGGTGAGGGATAAAAGACTACAAATAGGGTGCAGTGTATACTCCTTGGGTGATGGGTACACCAAAATCTCACAAATCATCACTAAGGAACTTACTCATATAACCAAACACCACCTGTTCCCCAATAAGCTATGCAAATAAATTTTTTAAAAAAGACTGAACTGGTTTTGTAAGTTGATATTTGGTTTTATATAAATGCATGTGTGCACAAACACACACAGCCCACCAAGATATTTTTCCAATCTATGTAGGCAGTATAATTTATGTTCATTTAATTGGATAATAATTCCAACTTACACAAAAATGTGAAAATTCAAGATTAATATTTTGAAAGTTAACATTTAAATGATGCATAAGATTTAGAAGTAAAAAATGCAGAGTTCATATCCATTGATATTGGACTATTTGAATGAAAAACATCAGCCCCCAAAAAGTTTACATATCTTACAAAAGGTTTCAATTCCTGACAGCGTCATTTGGAATATAAATGAGAAAATAAGAATAGAGTTCTTAAGGGGAGGAAGTAGGGAAGAGAGGAAGGATAAGTAAAAAAAATCAGAAAATCATAAACTTAACTTTGGCTTAAGTTTAAGTTAACCATTACTTAAGAGTAATAAAAAACACTTAACGACATATAATGTCATTTGTGACTTTGCGTAAAAAGAAAAAGTGTCTGAATTTACTAGATTATTTAAAAAAACAAAACAAAACAAAATACCCATTGGATAGTCATTTAAGTTTTCTCCTGGCAGAGTATTTCACTTAACTAAGAATGAAATAAAAGGAGAAATGTGGGGGAAAAAAAAAAAAGAGTATGTCCTGCTTTCTACTGGAATATAATTGGAAAAATCAAATTTATAACCACAGTCATGCCATAAATGTCACATGGAAAAACAAATCTCATTTAATTGGATATGATAAGCCTATGACTAAGGAACAGGAACTGTACATCATATGAGAAAATGATGCCTATAAATTTTCCACAGAAAAATCTGGCCTGGCACATGCTTTGTAGCTTATGAAATCCTAGCCTTATAGATGGTAAAAAAAAAATGCCATATTCTGCCTGGCCAGAAGCGTGGGAAGCTATAGGAAGCCCCGACAGTTATAGCTACTGGCAGTGAAACCTGGGAGAGGAGAATTGGACAGGTCTTGGTTCCTGGTCTCAGTAGACAAGTTAATAAGAGCAATAAAAATACTTCTAGCACATAAAATGAATAAAAATTCAACCCTAAAGGCTTTATAAAGCTTTCAGATAGAAACTAGCTCCCAAGCCTTAGTATCCTTTGACTCTAGTTTTATTAACCACATCACAGTAAGGTATTTATACATTAATCAACATCCCTTTTTATACCTAGGTTAGTAAAACCAGCCAAATAAAAGAAAGCAGCCAATTAATGATATGAATCATAAAATTGCTAAGCAAACTTATATGATCAAGTCAACACCTTTGCAGGGGATTAAGGACTAGGTGTGTCTGTGAAAGCAAAACTGAAACCTTGCTGTGCCTCCTTTATGAGCAACTGCAAACCATGCCCCACGGCCAGAAGGCACTTTATACCGAGATCAACAATATCAACAAAACAAGAAACAAAACCAGGATTACCCTGTCAGGATTACTCTGGTTCTCAAAATAAATGAGAACTTGAGCCATTAGGTCATGGACTCCCTAAAAAATATCAACAGAAAACTTTATTCCTGACTTCTGAAGTCTTGATGTCTCCAGACACAAGATCACCCTTTTTTTTTTTTCTTTTTTTTTAGATGGAGTCTTGCTCTGTCACCCAGGCTGGTGTGCAGTGGCACGATCTCGGCTCACCGCAAGCTCCACCTCCTGGGTTCACGCCATTCTCCTGCCTCAGCCTCCCGCCACGCCTGGCTAATTTTTTGTATTTTTAGTAGAGACAGGGTTTGTATTTTTAGTAGAGACAGGGTTTCACTGTGTTAGCCAGGATGGTCTCGATCTCCTGACCTCATGATCGACCCGCCTCGGCCTCCCATGATTACCTTTGAGTATATGTTAATCAAGTGAGAAAACTGCTATTTGCATACTGGGAACATACTACATACAAAGCAGTCTTGGTCATCTTGATTTCTTTTCTTTCAGTAACTAATATATTTTACTTGGAGATTAATCTTTAAAAGCCTGGACACCCTTGCAAAACCTCTTTGCAAGTAACTCATTTTTTTTTCCTAAATGCTGTCTCCATGCCTTCCTACCATGTTTACAACCCCAACGTTTCAACATGTAGTCCCTGCAAAGCTTTGACAAATTCCTTGTAAACCAGCTACCCTGACCCTGGCTCAGGCCGGGGTGCAGCTAGGAGGCAATCATTCTTTTACAGCCCCTGTGCATGTCTGTCCCGAGGTCCCAAGAGACCTGGAACAGCCCTGAGCCTCCACGGTTTGCATCTGGCAGTAACTCGCAGTCATCTCTCTGGCACCACCAGGTTGTCACCCCTTTTCAGTCCCACAAGGTTCATTCCATGGAAGAGAAACACAAATGCCACCTTTCCATGTCTAGAAATGACCCTGAGAGGGAGCAAAGAGAAGGCAGACTTGAAGGAGGTCTTTGGAAATTAAATCAGTCCAAGCGTAGAGAATCCATAGTGGATTAATCTTCTATTTCCTTTCCACGATGAGCCTGTCCCTATGAATAGAGTTGCCCTGCCTCTCAGCGGTTATCTGCCTCTTCAAAAAGTTAATGCAGCTTGCAATTAGATCTTTTTTCTCTCCTGTTAATCTTGGTTCTGAAACCAGACTACTGTTCTTCCTCTGCTGTCAGCCTTGTAAGCCAAGTCTCAATTAGCCAGCCTGGCAGTGATTACCATCTTGTCGCTTCACTGTTCAGACATTCTTTAATTTCCTGGAGTACGCCAGCCCCCTTCCTCTCCTCTTCCCTCCCTCCAAAGCACTTTTGCTAAAACTGCAGCCCATGACGTCTCAAGCTGCATTATCTCTGCAGGGGATGGGGGAGTTGACGGGTAGGGATGCCTTTTGCCTTAGGTTCAAGCACACTACCCTGGTAGCAATCTTAACAGATGAGGCTTTTCTACTGGTGCTGCCATGAGTCTCTGACTGTCCTAGTGGGATTCTCTCATGAACATATGGGCTAACGAAGTTTACGTGAAACTGGGAAACCCCAAAGCAGACTTTAGTTTTTAAAATAAAATGGGCCAGGCATGGTGGCTCACACCTGTAATCCCAGCACTTTGGGAGGCCAAGGCAGGCAGAGATCACCTGAGGTTAGGAGTTCAAGACCAGCCTGACCAATGTGGAGAAACCCTGTCTCTACTAAAACTACAAAAATAGCCAGGCGTGGTGGCGCATGCCTGGAATCCCAGCTATTTGGGAGGCTAAGGCAGGAGAATCACTGGAACCTGGGAGGCAGAGGTTGCGGTGAGCCGAGATTGCGCCATTGCACTCCAGCCTGGACAACAAGAGCGAAACTCTGCCTCAATAAATAAATAAATAAAATAAAATAAAAAGAAGGGTGAAGAGGAGGATTCAGGCCCTTAATCTCAACAATGAAAGGTGCTTGGTTGAACCTACTTATAATAAATCTCATCTCAGAAGCTAACTCAAAACTTTCAGAGTTCTATTCCAGTTCTGCCAGTAACTGAGTACCCTTGAGTAGAGCCACATCACATTTTGGCCACAGTTTGTTTATAATGTTAGAAGTCTTCCATTCAACTGCAAGTTAGAGGTCTTCCATTTAACTTATAGTTTAAAATACAAATTTATTCTATTTACTCTGAAACCACATTATAATAAGTATGTGAGAGAAGAGACAAGGAAATTAGGGAAGAGCAGACAGGAGATGTTCACCAAACTTAGAAGCTGGAATATGGACTGAAGAATTAGAAGAGATTTGGAAAGTAAATACCAGGTGGCATCAGAAAGAGATGAAAGTGAGAACAGAGCTGTTTCACACTGCAGAGCCTTAGAAGGACTCATGGACTGGATACTGTAAGAGCCATAGAGGGTAAGGGGGCTGGCTTATTCCAGGAAATTAAGGAATGTCTGACAGTGAAGTGGCAAGATGGTAATCACCGAGGAGGCCAAAAAGGGGTGAGGAGCATTAGAATTTGCCATAAGATTAAACCCCAGCCTCCTTCCCCCAGGCCATCTGCCAGACTACCCCCCTTCCCCTACCATGGCAGGACATTGGAGGTTTATTCTAGGGGAAAAAATTGAACCAGAGTGGCTCCAGGTCCCAGAGCACTAGGTGGGGCAAAGACATCTACTGAAAAATGAAGATAAATGGATGACTTCTACTGAACCAGGAAACCACTGTCACCCGACTCAACTTGAAGAACACCCAGCTAAACAGAGGGCAGGAGGACATAAGTGGATTCTTCTCTGGAAAAATGCAATGGTCCCAGAAAAAAAATGACTATAAGGGGAGAAAAAATTCCTCTACCCTCTTAGGTTCAGTGACTGGGCCTATGAAGTTAAACTGACAGCAGACAGATTAACAAGAGAAAAACAGAACTTATTAATTAACACTTGCGTCATACATACATGTGGAAGAACTCGATGATGTGTAACTCAAAGGGGTGTTGAGAACTTGAGTTTTTCATGGCTTCTTAACAAAGCAGAGTAAATTTGAGGAGAAGTGACAAGACAAAGGAAAATGGGCTGAGGCTTTTAGGGGCAGGAAGGCAAATATTTGGAAAAAGGTAAAATATATGGGAGAAGCCAATGGAAGATAAGGATTATTTAGCAAGATTTGTTATGTACATTTTTCTTAGTGCTTGACACCTCTGGGCTGATAAGAGTCTAGAGTTGTCTCCTGGTGATTAAGAATTCTGCTCTTCCTGGTTAAGAGACAGGGAGAAATCTTCCCAAATTTATGTCCTGCTGTTAGGCAGCTAGCAGAAGAGCAGAGAACTTTTCTTGAGCTTGCTTCTTCCCAATTGCCTTCAACTCCAAATAATCCTTATTCCAAAATGGCACATCTTGGGATGCCCAACATGATGCACAAAAATTATCCATAAGTGCAGAGTAGTTGAGTCTCCCAAAGAAATAGCCAATCATTTTCCATGAGCTCTACCAAATGACAAATTCACACACACACACACACACGTGCACAGAGCTTTAAGTTAACTTTTTAGCATGTAAACATGAAAACATCTCAAAGCATCCTCAGATGTTTGAGGAGAGCCTAACATGAAAGACCAAGAATCAAACATACAAAGAGAAGAAACTCAAAAGAAACAGAGATACTATAGACATTGGCAGAAAACTAAAAATAAATTACAGAACAACACAGACTACAGTTAGTATCTTTAGAAGCAGAAGATATTGAATCCCTAAGACAAGATCAGTGTATGGAAGGAAGGGAAAAAGAAAGGAGGTGAGGAAAGGGAGGAGAGGGGAGGGTAAAGAGAGGAAAGGAGAAAATCCAAGAACAAGAAAGAGCTCTGGAAAAACAAACTAATTAAAAATCCCCTGAAATTTTCAAAATTTAAAAGAAGATGAGGAAATCTCTCAGACCCACCCAAAAGACAACAAAAGGGAAAATCAGAAAAAAAGTAAGAAAGTTAGATTATTTCATGACTAAATCTGATTAATAGCTCCTGAAAAAGGAAAATCAAGAAAACAAAGAAATGATAAGTAAATAAGTAAATAAGAAAGGAACTAAAGAACGTTCATTCCCAGTGTGAAAGGGCCCATTGAATGTCCAGTGCAATTAATGAAAAAGATACCTCCTTTAGTACATATCACTATGAAATTTCAGAACACCAGCTATAAAAGAAAAATCTTCGGCTGGGCGCAGTGGCTCATGCCTGTAATCCCAGCACTTTGGGTGCCCGAGGCGGGTGGATCACCTGAGGTCAGGAGTTTGAGACCAGCCTAGCCAACATGATGAAACCCTGTCTCTACTAAAAATACAAAAAAATGAGCCGGGCATGATGATGTGCGCCTGTAATCCCGGCTACTCAGGAGGCTTAGGCAGGAGAATCACTTGAACCCGGGAGGCGGAGGTTGCAGTGAGTCAAGATTGTGCCAATGCACTCCAGTCTGAGTGACAAGAGCAAAACTCTGTCTCAAAAAAAAAAAATTATCTCCATGCACTCTTTCTCAAGAAGCAATTTTATCACTTAGGAACTGTGTAAAGAGCCAATTGTAGTCTCTCTAGTAAAAGAAGTCTAGAGGTAAGAATTCCAGCCAGTTTGTGACTCCAAAAAATCATCAGGGACATATTTCATTCTACCTTCTGATTTCTACTGTAAGTACTTTCATCCTCAAAATCAATATAGCTATGAGAGGATCAGCCATCGCATCCATGTGCCAGGCAGGAGAAAGGGGAAGAAAAAAGAAAGCACACAGGAAAAAGAGTTGTCTCAGAAATCCCACGCACTTATATCTCATTGATCACATCTACCCACAAGGATGCCTACAGAACATAGCTTTATTAGATGAATGCATTGCTGAACCCATAATGTTAAAATAAGGATTCCACTAAGCAGTAGGAATAGAATAGTAAATATTGGTTAGGCAACTAGGAGTGTAATGAAAGACAGCCCCCACCAAAGAGAGCGGGCAAGCCAAGAAAAAAAAAAAAAAAAGACAGGAGAATTGAGACACAGATGAGCTAATATAGCGGGGAGCCAGTGGGAAGTCCTACTTGGAAAGCTGTACAGGAAGTCAAGAGGGCACCAGTCTAGAGGGAGGCCTCCAGGGGAGATGGATCTACAACTGATTGGGATGACTGATATGTTTGACCAGGTGTATTCATTGGATAATGTGATGGAAAGCTAAGCAAAGGAAAAAATGTTGTACAAGGAAGGAAATATGATCATAACATGCGCCTTGGTTCATCAGTGAACAATACTCACATTTTCATAATAACAGATATAAGAAAGACTGAATAAATACATTCATTCCATTTATTTAACCCATAATTATGCTTCTATTTGTAGAATGGAAGGAGAAACAGTAGAAGCAATAGGGGTAGGAAGTCTCTTTTATAATAAAAGTTCATTAGACATATCAAAAAGTGGTGAATTAAATAATATAAGTATAAGCATACCACTTAAAAGTAATTACCAAAAGCAACAGCTAAATGTTTAGGAGAAAGAGATACACAGGGAGGATAGATGGTCTTCATTTTAAGCCTTATATTACTACTTTAAATCTTAATATGTATGTCTTGCTTAGATTAAAATTCAAAAAAATTTTTATGATCTAAGGACTAAGGAAAATGTTCATTAAGTATTTTTCAGGAAAAAATCAGGTTGTTAAACAATCTGTGCAGTAAAATCCCAATTTGGGGAGTTTGGATGGGGTGAGTACATGTGCAGAGAATAATGGCATGACACAGAAAGTACATACTGTTTGTTAATACCTAGGACTATAAATTTTATTTATAGAATAAAGTTTGAATAATGAATGAATAATAAGTGAATAATAGAGCTTACCACTAGGCAAGAGACTAGCCTGTAGCTGATGGCAAACGGGGACTTAAAAATTTTAACGGTGTTTGAATTTTTATGAGAAGAATACACTTATAAGTGAAGAATATATCTGTGCATTTTTAAATAATAGACTTCTTAAAGGGAAGTGGGGGGATGCCTACATCCTATCCTCAGCTCCAGACTTTCTCCATGATTCTATGACCTTCTCCAACCCAAGTGGGACCCAAATCATGCTTTTCCTTCCTTCGTGTGTGTGTGTGTGTGTGTGTGTGTGTGAGAGAGAGAGAGAGAGAGAGAGAGAGAGAGAGAGAGAGAGAGAGAGAGACAGGGTCTCACTCTGTCACCCAGGATTCAGTGCAGTGGTGCCATCAGCCTCCTGAGTAGCTGAGACTTCAGGCACATGCCACCACACCTGGCTAATTTTTCTATTTTTTGTAGAGACGGGGATCTCACTTTATTACCCAGGCTGGCCTCAAGTGATCCTCTCACCTCAGCCTCCCAAAGTCCTGGGATTGCAGGCATGAGCCACCGCACCCAGCCCCTTTTCTTCCCCTTAACCCAATCCTGACCTTAGAGCTGAGAGCTCAGGCAGGGGTTGCCCAATGGCCTCCCCAAAAGCTGTGTGTGTGCAGGCGACAAATACTAGTTTTTAAAGGAGAAGCTATTCTCCTATTTCTTCTGTGTTTTGCTGTAGATTATATATGGAAAGGAAATTTCAGCAATACACACACACACAGAACTGCAAGGCCCCAGGACAGCACATTCTGCTCCTCCTCTGATTCCTGTACCTGTGGGGTTCATCTACCAAAACAAGCGCAACTTCGGCTTGTTTATCCAGTACTGGGCCTGTCCCTTCAAACCATGTGGAAGGCAGGAGCCTTGGCCATTCCTCCACTGTACTGTTCCAGTATGAGGGCCTGAATTTTCACTTTATAAGCAAATGCACATGTATGTATGTAGACACACACATGTGTGTATATATTAAATTTCTAGAACTGAATTCAAATTCTGTGCACCCAATATACATAATGCAGTATACGGGTGCACAGAATTCTGTGTCTTTTCACCTTCTGCAGCAATGATCTTTGGGGTCATTTTGCCAATTCTGTGTCTTTTCCCCTTCTCTAGCAGTGATCTTTGGGGTCAATTCATCCACTTGCTTCTGCCAGAGACTGGCTCTTCTCTGCCACTCCTGTCTCCGCACCTCCTGGGTTGACTCAAATGCTTTGATGAACCTATGTTGCTGCAGCCCAGTGGACACCCTCTCAACCTTGGTCGGCACACATAGACGGCCTTAGCTGCTGGGCTCTTCTTGGCCTCATTGGTGAGATTTTGCTTTCACCTCAGTAATCTATTGTAGTTGATCCTCAAAGTGGCCCCTGAGTCACCCTTGGCACCACCAGAGACCCTATTCCTGACCAATGTCTCTCCAAACAAACATGTTTATTCTTTCCCTTGACTCATCTCCATGCCCATGAGGAGACAGAGGAAATGATTGGATCTGTCTTTAAGATGTGGTAGGGTCTAGGATCCCTCACATGTCTAAATGCCCTCCACTTATTTGGCCGTCACCCATGTTTCATGGCACAAATGGAGCTGCCAGTCTTGGAGGGTCCTGTGGGAAGCAGGGCACCAGTGGTCACTCACTCTCAGATGCCCCAAATGCCAAGGAAGAGGTTCCCCTGAGCCCAGGCCCTTGCTCCCTTTCAGCCCCCAAAGGATGGGATAATCAGGGGAGAAAAATCAGAGCACCGCACCTAATTCTTCCTTCTCTTCCACTTCTGAGTCTCCTGCTGCATTCCTCTGCTCTTCAGAGCACATCTACCACCAAATCTCCTGCCCTGTCTGTCCACACTGGTGAGTGAATCCATATTCTCCCACACCAAAGAAAGGTGATTTTGTTTTAACTTAAAAGCTAAAGAATGAAGTGTCTTTGTCTCTCTTATAAACTATTCCTAACGCCAGTTGCCCTCCAACCCAAGGCCACCATGGACACACCTGCAGTTGAACAAGTTGAGTTTATTGCTTGTTCAGTGAAGGAGAAGGCACACAGTGAGGCTGTGGTGCATCTCAGAGACTGGAAAGAACGTACAGGATTTTGGCCCGTGTTCAGCTATTTGGGGGAGGGTTTAAGGTAGTGGGATATTCCTCTGAACTGGATGCTGCAGGAAATGAGGATGGGGTAATTCTACACTTAGGTTTTTTTTTTTTTTTTTTTTTTTGAGATGGAGTCTCGCTGTGTTGCCCAGGCTGTAGTGCAGTGGCCTGATCTCGGCTCACTGTAACCTCTGCTTCCCGGGTTCAAGCAATTCTCCTGCCTCAGCCTCCTGAGTAGCTGGGATTACAGGCATGCACCACCATGCCTGGCTAATTTTTGTATTTTTAGTAGAGATGGGGTTTCACCATGCTGGCCATTCTGGTCTTGAAGTCTTGACCTCGTGATCTGCCCGCCTCGGCCTCCCAAACTACTAGGATTACAGGCGTGAGCCACCGCATCTGGCCTGGGTATCTTAATAAATCTTATCTAGAAGGTGGAATGACTGGACCAAGGCTAAAGCTATACTTGGTAAACAATAGCAGTCACTCGCATTAGCCAAAAAAGGGATGTTTGATATTTTGTGGTTTGGACAATATTCATGTTTTGTGTAGCCTCAGGCATAGTCCTGTTTTGTCTTTGTGTAGATTTTTGTGTATAAATGTATGGGGTACAAGTGTAATTTTGTTACATGCATATGCATAAATTGCACTGTTGTAAAGTCAAGGGCTTTTATATAACCATCATCAGAATAATGTACATTGTACCAGTTAAGTAATTGCTCATCATGCACCCCCCTCACAATCTCCCACTTCCTGAATCTCCACAGTCTATTATTTTACACTCTATGTCCATGTGTACACATTGTTTAGCTCCCACTTATAAGTGAGAATATGTTGTACGTGTCTTTCTGTGTCTCTTCACATTATCTTCACTTAAGATAATGGCCTGCAGTTCCATTCATATTGCTGCAAAAGACATGATTTCATTTTCTATGGCTGAATAGTATTCCAATGTGTATATATACCATGTTTTCTTTATCCAGTCATCCACTGATGGACACTTAGGTTGATTCTATATCTTGGTTATTGTGAATAGTGCTGAAATAAACATACCAGTGCAGGTATCTTTTTGATATAAATATTTCTTTTTCTTTGGGTAGATACTCAGTAGCAGGATTGCTGGGTCAAAGAGTAGTTCTATTTTTAGTTCTTGATGTTCTGCAACATTGTTCATGTTCAATGGGAGAACACAGGCCTAACTAGTAGACCCAGGCCAGCTCCCAGATGCCAGGGGCTGCTTTTCTTTTTCTCACTTGTCAGCTGCGAAGCGGGAATGGTCTGGATCTGCACGCTGTCAAGCAGGAAATGGCACATCAGTTATGAACTTGACGGGATCTGCCACCATAGGCCTAACGCTGGTGCTGCAGGTTGTCCCTGATTTGGCCTCTTTTGTCTGATCTCAATTGGTCAAAACTCAAAGGGGAGAAAGTCTGCAATGGGCAGCTCCAGCACCCCATGTATAAAGGAAACCTTGAAGCAAACACAAGGACCAGCATTGGAGGTACCAAACACCATGCTAGGACCACAGCAGCCGGCTGGCGTGCATATAGGCCTTGGGCCAGTGTCAGGACAGCAGCTCAATGTGGCTCTGGGTAGTTTGAGCTTAGCCAAGCAGATATTGCATCCCTGGAAAGGGAGTCTCTTCATGCCAGAGAATGCTACCCCCAGAACAGGAGAAGCTTCAATAGGTGGGCCTTTTAGCTACAGGTGTAGGGAATAATTTTTGCAATGAGGGCCTGTTTTCTTTCTTTTAAATGTGTCTTAGCCAGGACTGCTGGCAAGGATTATAAACTGCAAAGAGCATCTAAGTTCCCCATGCACCATGGAACATTAACACATGAATCCAATCTTTCAACCCTTGGTGCTGGGCATCAATATGAGGCACTAGACCAGCGGCCCCAAATTATGTTCCTATATTTTAGATCCTCAAGACCTAGATATGAAATGCAGAGGGATGAACTTCTGAGAAACCAGTCACCTCCACCTGTTCCAAAAGTCACCCACGTGAAGCCGCCATGAGGATGGACTTTAGGGCCCTCAATTGTAGATTCCACCACAAGAAGCAGCAGCTTTTATCAGTGGGCAAGCACAGAGGAACTGAGTGGCTAGCAAAAGAAAGGTGGGGTTGCTTACCACAGAGGAAATAAGTAGTCTTCTTAGAATGAAAAGCAGGAAAAAAAAAAAAAAAAAAAAAAAAAACCCCATGGAATTTATTTCAAGCCCAGAGTCTTAGAAGGGAATTAAAAAGACTTCAGCAAGAACATGCTATATCTACAAATAAGGTTTACTTGGTGACTCAAGGGAGAATCAGATCAGCTTAAGAAACAAGTTTTAGTCTTTCAGTCAGAACACTGGCTGTGAGAAAAGAAGATAAAAAGTAAAAATAAAAGACATACGATTGAACTCCAGGGAGGAAAAACTTGCCTTAGGAGAAAAGTAGGAGATCTCAAAGGCCAAGCTAAACAGATGTGAAAGGAAAAGAAGCTGTACTCCAAACTAACTGCTCACTGAGCTGCGATGAGGGATGCGCCAGACGTTTTAATTATTACCAGATCAGAGCGGGTGATGGAGCCAATGTGATCCAACAGAGGAAGGCAGGGGAGACCACAGAGAGCTGAGGGAACGATGGCTTGGGGACACCACCGAAAAAACATCAGGAACCATCAATAGCCAGTCTCTCCAAGCAGCAGGTGGCAAATAGCCATGGAGTGGGGCGCAATGGCTCAGGCCTGCAATGCCAGCACTTTGGGAGGCCGAGGTGGGCGGATCACCTGAGGTCAGGAGTTTGAGACCAGCCTGGCCAACATGGTGAAACCCCATCTCTACTAAAAGTACAAAAATTAGCTGGGCATGGTAGCAGATGCCTGTAATCCCAGCTACTCAGGAAGCTGAGGCAAGAGAATCTCTTGCGGGAGGCGGAGGCTGCAGTGAGCTGACATAGCGCCACTGCATTCCAGCCAGGGCGACAAAAGTGAGACTCCGTCTCAAAAATAAAAAATAAAAAAATAAAAGCAATGGGGAAACCACCCCTTGAATGGCAGGGACACTTACAGGAGATACATGGGACAGTTGCACTGACTTAAAAGGGACAGGTCCCAAAAGCTAGCATGAAATACTTCAGGAATTAGTAAGTGAATTTCAACATCTGGAGGCAGGCACAGCCTACACAGTGAGAAAATGGGCCTGAGAAAAACATGGGATGAGGCGTGGGGGAGGGGAAGATGACAGGACAAATGCTGGCTGGCAGGAAAATGCCAGAATACATGTGCAGGACGTGCAGGTTTGTTCCATAGGTAAACGCGTGCCATAGTGGTTTGCTGCACCTATCAACCCATCACCTAGGTATTAAGCCCTGCATGCATTAACTATTTATCCTGATGCTCTCCCTCCCCCAACTCCCACCCAACGGCCCCAGTATGTTTTTCCCCTCCCTGTGTCTATGTGTTCTCATTGTTCAGCTCCCACTTATAAGCGAGAACATGCGGTGTTTGGTTTTCTGTTCCTGTGTTAGTTTGCTGAAGATAATGGCTTTGAGCTCCATCCATGTCCCTGCAAAGGAAATGATCTCATTCCTTTTTATGGCTGCATAGTGTTCCATGGTGTATATGTACCACATTTTCTTTATCCAGTCTATCATTGATGGGCATTTGGGTTGATTCCATGTCTTTCCTATTGTGAATAGTGCTGCAATGATACACGTGCCTGTATCTTTATAACAGAATGATTTATATTCCTTTGGGTATATACCCAGTAATGGGATTGCTGGGTCAAATGATATTTCTGGTTCTAGGTCTTTGAGGAATCACCACACTATTTTCCACAATGGTTGTACTAATTTACATTGCAACCAACAGTGTAAAAGTGTTCCTATTTCTCCACAGCCTCTCCAGCATCTGTTTCTTGACTTTTTAATAATCACCATTCTGACTGGTGTGAGATGGTACCTCAATGTAGTTTTGATTTGCATTTCTCTAATTATCAGTGATGTTCAGCTTTTTCTCATATGTTTGTTGGGCACATAAATGTCCTTCTTTTGAGAAGTGTCTGTTCTTGTCCTTTGCCCACTTTTTAATGGGGTTTTTTGTTTTATTCTTGTAAATTTATGTTTCTTATAGATTCTGGATATTAGGCCTTTTTCAGATGGATAGATTGCAAAAATCTTCTCCTAGTCTCTAGGTTGTCTGTTCACTCTGATGATAGTTTCTTTTGCTGTGCAGAAGCTCTTTCGTTGAATTAGGTCCCATTTGTCAATTTTTGCTTTTGTTGCAATTGCTTTTGACATTTTCATCATGAAATCTTTGCCCATGCCTATGTCCTGAATGGTATTGCCTAGATTTTCTTCCAGGGTTTTTATAATTCTGGGTTTTACACTTAAGTCTTTAATCCACCTGAGTTAATTTTTCTTTTTCTTTTTTTTTTTTTTTTTTTTTTGAGATGGAGTCTTGCTCTGTCGCCCAGGCTGGAGTGCAGTGGCGCAATCTCGGCTCACTGCAAGCTCTGCCTCCCAGGTTCACGCCATTCTCCTGCCTCAGCCTCCCGAGTAGCTGGGACTACAGGCACCCGCCACCAGGCCCGGCTAATTTTTTGTATTTTTAGTAGAGATGGAGCTTCACCGTGTTAGCCAGGATGGTCTCAATCTCCTGACCTCGTGATCCACCCACCTCGGCCTCCCAAAGTGCTGGGATTACAGGTGTGAGCCACCGCACCCAGCTGAGTTAATTTTTCTATAAGGTATAAGGAAAAGGTCCAGTTTCAGTTTTCTGCATATGGCTAGCCAGTTCTCCCATCACCATTTATTAAATAGGGAAACATTTCCCTATCGCTTGTTTTTGTCAGGTTTGTTGAAGATCAGATGGTTGTAGATGTGTGGTCTTATTTCTGAGATCTCTATTCTGTTCCACTGGTCTATGTGTCTGTTTTGGTACCAGTATCATGCTGTTTTGGTTACTGTAACCTTGTAGTATAGTTTGATGTCAGGTAGCATGATGCCTCCAGCTTTGTGCTTTTTACTTAGGATTGTCTTGGCTATACCAACTCTTTTTTGGTTCCATATGAATTCTAAAGCAGTTATCTCTAATTCTGTGAAGAGAATCAATGGTAGTTTAATGGGAATAGCATTGAATCTATAAATTATTTTGGGCAGTATGGCCATTTTCACAATATTGATTCTTCTTATCCATGAACATGGAATGTTTTTCCATTTGTTTGTGTCCGCTCTGATTTCCTTGAACAGAGGTTTGTAGTTCTCCTTGAAGAGGTCCTTCATTTCCCTTGTTAGCTGTATTCTTAGGTATTCTATTCTCTTTGTAACAATTGTCAATGGGAACTCATTCATGATTTGGCTCTCTGCTTGTCTACTGTTGATGTATAGGAATGCTTGTGATTTCTGCACATTTATTTTGTAGCCTGAGACTTTGTTGAAGTTGCTTATCAGCCTAAGAAGCTTTTGGGCTGGCCGGGCGTGGTGGCTCACGCCTGTAATCCCAGCACTTTGGGAGGCCGAGGCGGGTGGATCACGAGGTCAGGAGATAGAGACCATTCTGGCTAACATGGTGAAAACCCCATCTCTACTAAAAATACAAAAAATTAGCCAGGCATGGTGGCAGGCACCTGTGGTCCCAGCTACTCTGGAGGCTGAGGCAGGAGAATGGCATCAACCTGGAAGGCAGAGCTTGCAGTGAGCCAAGATCGCACCACTGCACTCTAGCCTGGGGGACAGAGTAAGACTCTGTCTCAAAATAAAAAAAAGAAGCTTTTGGGCTGAGACAATAGGATTTTACTTCTCCTTCACTTATGAAGCTTAGTTTGATCGGATATGAAATTCTGGGTTGGAAATTATTTTCTTTAAGAATGTTGAATATTGGCCCCAAATCTCTTCTGGCTTATAGAATTTTGGCTGAGAGGTCTGCTGTTAGTCTGATGGGCTTTCCTTTTTAGGTGACCTGGCCTTTCTCTCTGGCTGCCCTTAACATTTTTTCCTTCATTTTGACTTTGGAGAATCTGATTATTATGTGTCTTGGGGCTGATCTTCTCACGGAGTATCTTACTGGGGTTCTCTGGATTTCTGGAATTTAACGTTGGCCTGTCTTTCTAGGTTGGGGAAGTTCTCCTGGATGATATCCTGAGGTATGTTTTCCAACTTGGTTCCATTCTCCCTGTCTCTTTCAGATACCCCAATCAGTCATAGGTTTGCTCTTTTTACATAATCCCATACTTCTCAGAGGTTTTATTCATTCCTTTTCATTCTTTTTTCTCTAATCTTGTCTGACTGTCTTATTTCAGCCAGACAAGATAGTCTTCACACCCTGAAATTCTTTCCTCAACTTGTGGTTGCATTGTGAAGTTCTCGGGTTGTGTTTTTCAGCTCCATCAGGTCATTTCTATTCCTCTCTAAACTGATTATTTTGGTTAACAGCTCCTGTAATGTTTTATCATGGTTCTTAGCTTCTTTGCATTGAGTTAGAACATGCTCCTTTAGCTCAGTGGAGTTTGTTATCACCTACCTTCTGAAGCCTACTACTGTCAATTCATCTATCTCAGCTTCTGCCAAGTTCTGAGCCCTTGCTGGAGAGGTGCTGTGATCATTTGGAGGAGACAAGGCACTCTGGCTTTTTGAGTTTTCAGCATTTTTGTGTTGATTCTTTCTCATCTTTGCAGGTTTATCTAGCTTTGAACTTTGAGGCTGCTGACCTTTGGATGGGGTTTTTGTGGGGACTTTTTTGTTGATGCTGTTGTTGCTGCTTTCTGTTTGTTTGCTTTTAACAGTCAGGCTCTCTTTCATAGGGCTGCTGCAGTTTGCTGAGGGTCCACTCTAGGCCCTATTTGCCTGGGTCCCTCCTGCACCTGGAGGTATCACCAGTGGAGGCTGCAGAACAGCAAAGATGGCTGCCTGCTTCTTCCTCTGGGAGCTCCATCCCAGAGGGGCACCAACCTGATGCCAGGGGAAATGCTCCTATATAAGATGTCTGGCAACCTCTGTTGGGGGTGTCTCACTCACCCAGTTAGGAGGCATGAGATCAAGGACCTGCTTAACAAAGCACTCTATCCGCCCCTTGGCAGAAGCGATGTGCTGTGCTGAGGGGAATCCCGCTTGGCCAGACTGCCCGGATTCCTCAGAGCCAGCAGGGGGAAAGACTAAGTCTGCCGATCTGCGGAGGCCGCCGCCACCCCTCCCCGCAGGGGCTCGGTCTCAGGGAGATCAGAGTTCTGTCCCTAAGCCTCTGGCTGGAGTTGCTGAAATTCCCACAGGGAGGCCCTGCCAGTGAGGAGGGATGGGTTAGGGTCCAGCCTAAAGAGGCAGTCTGGCCACGATCTGCCACAGCAGCTGTGCTGTGCTGTGGGGAATACCTCCCTGGTCCATACTGCCCAGCCTCCCCAACTCTGTCAGGGGAAAAATGGCGGAGCTGCGGTGATGGCAGCCGCCCCTCCCCCTGGGAACTCAGTAGTCTTAGGCTGTCTCCAGCTGAGTGGCACAGAGAATCTGCACAGCTCTGTGCTCAGGACCCAAGACCCTGGTGGTGTGGGCTCATGAGGGAGATCTCCTGATCTACGGGTTGCACAGATTGGTGGAAAAAGCATGGTTTCCTAGGCGGGGTAGCACAATCACTCACTGCCTCCTTTGGCTGGTGGTGGGAGCTCCCCTTGCCCCATGTGGCTCCCGGGTGGGCTGTTGCACCACCTTGCTTTTCCTCACTCTCCATAGGTCACATCAACCACCTAGTAAGTCCCAATGAGAGAACCTGGATACCTCAGTTGCTGGTGCAGGACTCAATCGCCATTTTCATTCTCTTGGCAGAAGCCTCTGACCACAGCTGTTTCTAGTCAGCCATCTTGGCCCCTCCCCCTGGTATTTCAGTTCTTACATTTTAAGAGTTAGCGAAAAAACAAAGAATACATACTAGAAACCGCAAGTGACCCCCAAAGCCTAAAATATTTATTATCTGGCCTTTTACAGAAAAATTGCTGACCTGACAAAACATTTTCCTTCTCTCCACACCTCTACCTCAGCCCACCAGCACTGCCTCTCTCTTTGAGAAGTGCTTGGGAGAGGGCTTCAACCTCCTTCTCTCTCCTTTCGCTGAGAAAAGAATGGCTAAGGATTGGTGAGAAGCACCATATGTTAGGTCCTGTCCCACATAATGAGAGTTGGCATTACTTTGCCTCAAAAGAAGGTTCAGCCACTCTCCCTCCATCTTCCTCATGCTATGCCTGGTGTGTGGGTTTACGAGGCTCCTGCTGGACTCTATTCTACAGAGTCAGCTCTCTCCATTTCTCAGGCCCCCAGTGCAGACCCCTGGGGAAGGCAGAGCATAAAGAACCACAATTTTGCCCCAGTCTGAATTCTCCATGCGAGTCTTACCCAGGACCCCCCGGGGTACCTCCTGGCCCATCAATAAAGGTGATTTCAGGACTCTAGGCTGGGGACTGATGGCTTCCTTCACATGACAAGAACTTGGCTTTGTAGGTAGACTCCCTTCTCCAGTGGTTTTGTTTATGTTCAAGGGCCTTTGAAGCCCTTGTATAAATTAAAGGGAAAACTGAGTAAACTCCTTTCAGGAAGGCTTTATCTTTCTCTGAGATTCACACCTTGCTACAAAGAACATGGTGATTAAGTAATTAGGGCTCTAGAGTCAGACACATTTGGTCTTAAGTGCCAGTTTTAGTCATTTACTATCCATGCCAACCTTCAGCAGATTCCTTTAACCCCTTCGGGATCCAGTTTCTTCTTCTGTTAAATGGTGTTAGTAATACCATTTATTAACACCATTTAACAGAATACTTTGATAGACAGCATGCTTTTGGCTGTAATTTACAAAAAAAAAAACAACTCAAACATGGTATAAACAATGAATAATGTATTGAGTCATGTATCTAGTAGTCCAGATTTTAGGCAGACTTCAGGGGCTGTTGATTCAGCAGTGCCATCAAAGACCTCTATTATTATTTTAATTTTTCTGCTCCACCATCAATAATGTTGACAACTTCCCAGAGCTCATTCCCTTTTGTAGTGCAAATCAGTGGTTGGTAGCAAATATTGCTGCTACCTTCATCATCCTATAGAGATGGAGGTCCGTTCTAGAAACTCTGATAGGGAATAGGTACATCTGGATGGACATAAATGAGAACCTTGGCCACAGATGCTCCTGAACCCTCTGGGCTGCAAAGGTGGTGTGCAATCCCTTGCTGGAGGATAGCAGTTTCCCCTTGCCAAAAGAATGTGCAGAGGCTATACCTGAGGCAGATACCTTGTAAGATACTTGCCCTCCTCAAGACTGTCTTCCCTCATGCTCCTAGGCTAGTAGCTGGAGTCAAAGATCATCAAGGCCGGAGGAGGAATGTAAAAGAGCTGTAACACCTGGCTAACTTACACCCTCAGAGGCCTGGAGAGCATGCCTGGGGATGATGGACAAGGGCTGGAGGCAGTTCCAAATATAAGGCTGGATAAAGGAAGTTTATACTTTGGGCTCGCACCTTTGGCCACATGGGGATTCTCCATAACCAGCTGATGGAAGATGAAAAAAAATCTAGATGTGGTTCACAAATGGGATGGTTCCATTGTTAGTGTTGCTCTCACACTACAGCCCTGCCTTTCAGGTGACCCTGAAAGACAGATGGGGAAAATGTTAACAGTACAACTAGTCTTTAACTTAGTGTGAAGAGGCATAAGGTTAAAATAGATGTGAACTCCTAGCGGTGGCAAATGGCATTGCTGATTGGTCATGGACCTGGAGGGAAAAAGATCCAAGACAGAGTTCTAAGAAGAAGCATGTGGGTAGACATATGGGAGTCAGCCCAACAAAGTGTATATCTTTGTATCTCCTGTCAATGCCTACCAGCAAGCACTCACAATTAAGGAGGCTCTGAACAACCAGGTGAACAGAGTGGCTTTTCCAGTGAAGGTCAGCCAGGTTCTGACTTCAGTCCCCCAGTGCTTATACAATAAGCTCATAAACGGAGTAGCCATGGAGGCAGGGACGAAGGCTATGCATGAGTCCAACAGACCAGGTACTCCTTGCCAGGGTGATCTAGCTAATGCTGCCACTGAATGTCCTACCTGTCAGCAACAAAGACCAACTGAGCTCTCCATATGGCATCATCCCTCAAAGAGACCCACTAGCAACCTGGGGCTAGGTGATTACACTGAAGCCCTCTCATCCTGGAGGGAAAGTTGTATGTCCTTCCTGGGATGATATGCCTTCATGGTATTCATTTTCTTGCCAACACCATCATCTAAGAACGTATCCAGGATCTAATTTACTGACATACAATACTACCTAACATCACATCAAACCAAGGGACTCACATTGTGGCAAAGGAGGTGTGAAAATGGGTCCATGATCATAGGATCCTACCATGTATTGAATCACTCAGAAGCAGCAAGTCTAATAGTATGTTGGAATGGTCTCTTACAGATACAGCTATGGCACCAGCTTAGAAGTGACACCTAAGGTTAGAAGTTCTATCCTTCAAAATGTGGTACATATTTTGAACTAAGAGCATATCTACGGTTCTTGGTAGCTGAAAGGCAAAATAATTGGATCTAAAAACTAAGTAGAAGAAGTAAGAGCAGCCCCTCTCACCACCATTCCAAATGATCCATTGGGAAATTTGTGCTGCCACTTTAGATTCTGCTAGACTAGACGTTGTGGTTCCAAGGAGTGGGATCCTTCCACTAGGGGACATAGGATTCTACTAAACATACAGCAGCCACTTGGTTATTTAGGACTTCCATTCCAGTAGTTCAACAAGCAAGATTAATATGTCAGCTTGAGCAATTGACCCTGATTATCTGAAGAGTTGAGATTGCTGCTGCACAATAGGGGCTGGAAGTTATGGCCTCCTTTGCTACAGTGGGTTACCCCTTGAAGCTTGCTAGTGATTCCAGTAAGTAGGCAACTACAGCAACCACAGTCCAACAAGGGCAAAACGACCAGAGGTTCTGATCCCTCAGAGATGAAGGTCTGGGTTATCCCACTGGTCATATACCCTAGACAAGCTAGCCAAGGTGATAGAGAATGCAGAATGGACAAAAGAGGAGTGAGATGATAAGCATAGTTGCAGTCTCTGGACTGCTATGGCAAAGGGGAGGGATGTAGATTGTCCTATGACTATTCATGTGGCAAGTCTATTTTTTTTAATTGTCGCTAACTGCCACCTTGAAGTGTCAATGATGGAATAAAGTAAACTTACTGTGGGGCATTTAGCAGGGAAAAGGGTGGGCTATAGCAGTCTTTGTCAGTGCCTCACCCACATCCCCTCTTACTATGTCAGGGGTCAGTGGCCCAACTTCCCTCTGCCAGCACATGTGCTTCTTTGCCCGGGAGCTTTCTCTGGCCTCCAGGGCCCATATCAGGACAGAAGAGGTAGGGTTTTGCACATCCATCAGCCTAGGTCCCTCAAAAGGAATAACATGGAAGCATTCTACATTCGCCCTTAGAGTGTCCCAGGCAGCTTTAACACTATCACCCTTTGTGCTAGCTGGCTCAGTAACGTGTTCTGGTTGGGCTGCCTTCCCTTCCTGGTCTTACTTCTCCACTCCCCTTGTTGGTGTTTCCTTCACCTTCAGATCCCTGTTTCCAAGTCTGATTTTGCCAGAATCCTACCTAAGGTAGTCACCTTCAGAGGCTGCTAGGAAACCAACTTGTTACTTTTAAAAGCTATAAACAGGGAAAAAGAAACAAGTACTTATCCTGCCTCATCTACAATATTTGTCTTACCAAATATTTGACAAGAAAAAAAAATCCTTCATAGAAGTTCTCCACCTAACAGTAAAGGAAAATGGTAGAATTAAAATATCATCATTTGCAACTACCAAATAATTATTGAATCTGGGCAATAATTATTGACTTCAAACCTTGAAGCAAAGGGACAACTGAACATCATGACATATCTCTTACTAGAAGCACACAGCACCACCTGTGAGGTAGTCTGGTGCCCCAGAATTCAGTGCTGAATCTGAATCAAACATCTAGACCTAACTACCAATTTACAGAAAATGTAGAAACAATGTAAAACCTTCCTCCAGGATTATCAGCAAAATCCAAACTGTGAGAGCTGTGTAGAGCAAACCAATCGATTTCTTCTACTAAAAATAATAATAACTGCAAGAAAGTAAAAGGAAATGGAGAGGAAAATCAATAGGCTTAAGAGATATATTAACCGATTGCAATGAACCTTTTGAACCATCCATAAAGGTGAGGGGTGAGAGGAATTTGGAAGAAAAGGAGAGGTGAGCAGAACAGAGGGAGAGAGACAAGATCTGTGTCCTGTTTTCAAAAAGCTTGTCTTTTAAAGAAAAGGCTGTTTATTCAATGAGGTTTACCTACTAGTTAATTAGATGCCTAGCAAGACTTTCTTCCCATTAGAGAGGGGAAAAAATAGATGAGAAGCCTCAGTGGAGTGGGAGACAGCTTTGAAAATGAGAACGTAAACTTAAAGAGCATTTGGTATTCTGTTTTTAAGTATGTCAAACTCGATTCTAGAACCCCTGGAGCTTATAAAAGTTGGGAGGGAAAAGGAGAAGGGGTGTCTAAACCCTTTATTATTAAAACCTTCTTGTCTTTGCCCTTTCCTCTGCTTTCCTTCTTCCTTCCTTCTTACAGAGAAAGGAGACAATTTATCCCCTTTTCTGTGACTAAGCACTCATTCATCGCTGCAGAAACAGCACCTGTGCCCCACTGAACCTCACGGAGTTGAGACTTGAGGACTTCTTTTGACATCAGAGAGCTTGAATGGAAAGGTTTTCAGCATGCTTATTTGAGGAGCAGCTTATCTGAATTGCGGGCTTGTTTTTGAAAGCAAGAAAGGAGACTCAATTAGTTAGCATAAATACTTGCTTCAGCATTTCACCCATTTATTCTACCTGAGCAGGTGCACAGTCCTTTAATCATAACTGTCAAGAAAGGAAAGCTTGCAATTTCCATCATTTAAAAAGAAAGAAAGATGAAATAGAGGAGGGGGAGAATGCAACAAATGAACACATACACTGAAAGACTGGGGTCAGGGAGAGGTGGGTGGAGGGGAGAGAGAAGAAGGAAAAGAATGAACACAGGATGTTATATTTTTCTCTGGGCTTTTTGTGAATAATATATAACTCTTTGATTATAGAAAGATGGTTTTAGAAGATTTGTCTTAGAGACAGAGTGAGAAGTTAAGGACCTTTCATAATGTTCAAAAAATGTCAAGGAAAGATGTTCAGAAGAAAAGAATTAAATAAAATCACAAATTATTTACAATCCTCCCTCCTTACCTTCTGAAGAAGGTGGAAATTGTACCACCTCTCTAAGACTCTTTTGAGGGGGTGTGGAGGCTCAGCACATATAGGGATGCATATTGCAGATGCCCAGGGAGTGAGTGTTAAGCTGCTTTTACACAAGAAAAGATAGTGCGATAGAAACATCTGGAGAGGAAGACTTAGAATGAGTTACCTGGAGGAATACAGGAAGATGTGGAGAAGGTGTGGGAGAGGAAGCAGGAAGATAAGATGGAAAGTGACAGAAATTGAACATCTGCTGTAGGGAGAGAAACACTGAAGAAAGAGATGGGTAAAGGGAATATTTAGAGATTTTGTTGCATGATATGCCATATAAGAGTCCCTTGCACCCCCAACCCCCATATCCTTCCAAATCTTTACTAAAATATTTATCATTCATTGAGGTTGGCACAAATACAGAGGGAGAGAGGAAAGAGAGAAACTAAAACCTCAAAGCAGACCTGGATAAGAGTATGGTAGGAGTGTCAGAAGCAGGTGCTTTTGGTTTACAGGAGTAAAGTACAAAAACCCAGAGAGAGAAACCATAAAAATCTATATAACTTAACCTCCAGCCAGGAAGACGTGACAAAATCATCACTTGTCTTGCCATGTAGAGAACATACTTTATCAGAACAAGAGGGGAAAAAGCCATCCAGTGAGAAGTCTGATCTCTTAGAAAGTAATTGGAATTCTCTGCTATACTCACTAAAACCCTTGAGGCAGCTGACTGGTTGGTTTGTCATCTTATCTTACCAATTATCAACATCAAAATTACTAAATCGCAATTTAGCCAATGAGTCATCAGTGGTTTAGGCAGCTGCCGCATTCGGCTCCAGTCTTCAACTCACTTCCTGTAGTTTCACAGGGAGGGATTTTTACTTGATTCAACAACACTTGAGCTATCAGAACTACATTCCCCATCTGACAATACAAGACACCCTCATTTTAAAAAAAATCAATGTACGGAAAAGCAATTCTTTATGTCATTTGTAATAGAAAGATAGTACATCATGTAACCCAAATGTTATTTACATGGCTGTCAGGACAAGTGTGCTTTATTATGGCCCAGTTGCTTCACCTGCCAAAACCTTGCATCATGCCTGGAATGCCCACTAAAATGCCCTTAATATCATTTGCTGTAATTTAAAGTCCTAAGTCAAAAGGAATGAGAATATTTTTGAAGTCCTTATAACTCATCAAATAACCTGTTTGGAAATATAGTCACAAATGTTTGTCCCACCATTCAGAAGGAATCACACTACAGATAAGAGAACTCAGAAAAAGCAAATAAAACAAACATACCAAATTGCTACTAAAGTAAAACATATTAGAAACAAATACAAATCCAGTAGAAAAATCCTTCTAGAGGACAGGGATCTGAACACAATACACATATTTATTTACTTTACTTATTTATGATCTACTTCCAAAAACTGTGTCAAGAAGCTTATAATAGGAATCATATATACCCCCAAAAACTATTGTGTAGAAAAGGAGAAAAATTAATATACTAAATATATAAGGTATTGTTAAACAACTCTTTTGAACATTACATATGGTACTGGCAGCAAAGGCAAAAAGAGAATAAGATGGCTTACAAGTTACTTATCTCCTAATATTAAAAAAAGATTAAATAAATACAAGTATAAATCTTTACAGAAATAATATAAGTTCCTCAGGAGGGGAGAACATTTTTTTGTATAAAATTCTAAAAGATATGACCTCATAGTCTTCATATAGAGGGCATAAAACAACATAGTATCTTCAGCATCTTTCTTATTGGATCCATAACTAAGAAGAGATTTTGTCTATCAGAATACTTACTACTGTCCAGGCATAAAACAAATAATTGAAATATTTATAACTCCCAAACTTCAATTTTGGCAATTATACCAAGTATTCCTTTAGCAACAATATGAATTGCTCACTGATTTCAAAAATCACTGATTTCAGTTCTCCCGCCAGTTTTCTGTACCTTTTCACAGAGGGATCCCAGTAAGTAGTGACGTGTCTCACAAACTTGCGGGCAAGGTGGTGAAAGCAACAACACCAAGCAACGGCAATGATGCCCGGAATCCAGGTATTGCAAAACTAAAATTCATGCCTGTAAAGTTCAAAAAAAAATGAGCCTAACATACTTAAAGGAACTTCCTAATCCTAGAAAATCAATATTATCCAAATAATGGAATCAAAGTGTTAGAACTGATTTTCTAGGTCGGGGGAGCAAGTGTTCATTATCTTTTGTCATGGAAGTTCATTCGATAGAGCATGAACCATGAACACCTTTCATCTTTACCACGTCTCTACTCAGACACTGTTTAATTAGGTTAATAGAAACATTTAAGGTTTTGATAGTCTTTTAATTCACCTGCGCAAACAGGGACAGTTGGAATTCAATTTTGGAAACAATGATACAAGCCATTTGAAAAAGCTTTTTCTTTAATCTCCCTGAACACGTTTTTGGCATCTTATTAACATTTTCCAAATTGAATGAATCTGTCTCTTTGTGTTAGCAGATAACTTAAGAATAGGGATAGGCCAGCAGTCATTAGCAATTTATCGTGCTTGCTGATAAATGGGAACCTGGGCTGCCCAGAACATTAAGTTATAAGGGCAGCAGAGACTGCAGAGTCAATGATGCAGACTGAATGGTATCACGGCACACTCGGCTTCCTCCAAGTGCATCAGCTGGCGAGGACTATCTTTCCAATCACTTAACTCTGCAAAAGTTGGCAATCACGTGCATTTTTTCCCAGACAGCTCTGCTGAGCCACCATGCCTCAACATGGCTGTAGGCTTAAATCACCCAATAATAATAATAAGGAAGGAAAAATAGCTATGAAAAACAACAAAAGAAAGAAACAAGAGAGGTAACACTTTCTCACACACATATAAAATGCATTCAGGTGCCACAAATATGCCAGAATATACTGGACATTTGCCGGGCACAGTGGCTCACACCTGTAATCCCAGCAGTTTGGGAGGCTGAGGTGGGTGGATCACCTGAAGTCAGAAGTTCGAGACCAGCCAGACCAATATGGTGAAACCCCCTCTCCACTAAAAACACAAAAATAGCCAGGCATGGTGGGGTGCGCCTGTAGTCCCAGCTACTCAGTAGGCTGAGACAGGAGAATTGCTTGAAGCCAGGAGGTGGAGGTTGCAGTGAGCCAAAATCACAGCACTGCACTACAGCCTGAGTGACAGAGTGAGACTCCATCTCAAAAAAAAAAAAAAAAAAAAAAAGGAATATATTGGATATTGGACATTTACTGATTAGAAAGAGCCTTACTATGACTGTCCTATCTCTCCAACTTCACCTTACAGCTCCCTACAGCTCCCTTCTCACTGGTCCATGTGCTCTGGCCACAATGGGCTTCCCTCTGTTTCTCCAACATGCCAACCTCACTCTGCACAGGGCCTTTGCACCCACTGTTCCTCTGCATGGAACATTATCCCCGCAGAGCTTCAAACAGTGTCTCCTTTTCACTATTCCAGTCTCAGGTCAAACGTCCCTTTTCAGAAAATCTAGGCCTGATCCCATCTCTCACCCTAATAACTTTATCTTAACTACCTCTGTAAAGACCTTATTTTGAAAGGTCACATTCTGAGGTACTAGAGACAAAGACTTCAACATATGAATTTGGGAGGACATAAGCCAACCTATAACATCAGCCCTTACGCACTTTGACGTCAAGAATGCATCTTTTTTGTTATTGTATTTTCAACATGTAGCATAATGCAGGACTTTAAGTTTACTGATTAATAAGGCTCTGTCCTGAGGGCCAATCACCTGTTAAATAAGATCCTATGCTTTGATCTCAATTGTCAGAGCTCAGGCGCCTGGTAAAAGTTCAAACTTTTCAGAACGTGAAATTTACACATAGCCTTGTTCTAAAGGACATTGATTATTCCAGCAAAGCTGGGAAGGTTTAGTTATAACATCCAAAAGCAAAATTTAGAATTCACAGAAGTGTAACAAGGATAGTAATTAAAATACCTGACATTTCAAGGCAGTTTTCTTATACATTATCACATCATGTTCTCAAATCTTGCCTTCATTCATCAAATAATTATCAAGCACCTATTGTTATCCAGGTGTGATATTAAGCACAGATATAACCCTGAAGAAACTTCTGTCTCCTCCCTGTAGGAGGTAATAGTCAGGGTATGTGGCAAACCAGTCAAGAAGCAATGTCAGGCCTGTGCAAAGCCAGGGCAGGTATTTTTATGCTGTAAGAGAGATGAATACACCAACATCATGTGCTCCTCTGACGACAAGCATAGGGTTCCCGCATCATCCATCCTTTCTACAAATAAGGAAACCACCAAGGGGCAAAAACAGTGACTCCTTAAACATAACAAGTGCATTATGTTACAAGAGTAAAACTCAGCTCTTACCTCCCATGAGGTAACTGTGACTGTGCCAATTGCAAGGAGGAAAGAAGGAACTTTCCCCCTACTAGCAACAGCAGCACAGCTCCTGTCACTCACTGACAGCAGTAGCAGTTGTTCCATACCAAAATAATACCTATCTAGAATGGAAGTTTCTTGCAGGAACAATGAAAAATTATAGTACAATAATTTTTCTATAAGTTTTTTTTTTTAACTTTTAAGTTCAGGGGTACAAGGTACAAGTTCAGGTTTGTTACATAGGTAAACTTGTGTTGGGGGGTTTGTTGTACGGGTTATTTCATCACACGGGTATTAAGCCTAGTACCCATCAGTTATTTTTCCTGATCCTCTCCCTTCTCCCACCCTCTATCCTCTGAAAGGCTCCAGTAAGTATTGTTCCCCTCTTTGTGTCCATGTGTTCTCACTGTTTAGCTCCCACTTATAAGTGAGAATATATGGTATTTGGTTTTCTGTTCTTGTGTGAGTTAGCAAAGGATAATGGCCTGCAGCTCCATCCATGACCCTGCAAAGGACATGATCTTATTCTTTTTTATGGCTGCATAGTATTCCATGGTGTATACGCACCACATTTTCTTTATCCAGTCTATCATTGATGGGCAATTTTTCTATATGTCTTTATGCAGTAACCTATCTAGAATACTAAGAAGTGGGACGTAAGTTTTCTTTAACAGCTTTTATGGGTATCAAAACACCAGTGAACTGAAAATTCGTTCATAAGACAGCCCCTACAAATTCCCCTCAAAGCCAATTCAGTCGTTTCACACACCACTCTAACAAAATTTGTGTAACATTTACAAACTATAACTTAACTCACCTCAGAGCAGTTAAGAGAAAAGATGCTATAAAAAAGAATAATTTCGAAATAACCTAAGCTTGTTTTTTAATTGAAGGGAATGCATAGCCCTCAGGAATACTTCGTGAAATCCCCTTTCCTCTCCCATCAGCTTCTCTTACATACCACAGATGTCTCCAGAATTCACTCTCTTCAAAATTTTTATTAAAAAGCAAAACAAAACAAACAAACAAAAACCACTCCTTTTATCCCAGCTCATAGTTATGAAGGGAATCAAAAGATGAAAAGTTAGAAGCATGCCTTCCAAATCTACAAATATTTATAGAGCACCTGCTATGATGACTGGGCTAGCTGATCCTCAAGGTTTCGTCAGCTATTAGCTGATAAAAGTCATGTGTACCAACAGGCATAGTTCGTGACAGAGGGGTGAAAACTCAGTGAGGCACCGTGTGTCATGCCTAAACTAAAGGAATTTTTAGCCTTCTAAATAGCTGTCCCTTTCAGCTGTTTGAGAAAATTGCTTATCACCAAATGATAAAAAACAACAAATTTCCATTTGTTCCCGTCAATGTAAGGGATTTCACTCAACCAAAATACACTTCTAATACAGGAGTTATCGAGTTATCTACCAAAATTGTGAGGCATAACTGTTATTACCAACTCCTCCTGAAAATCCGCTCATTTAAATGCCTGTAGCCTAGGTGGCATGCATTCACTGGCTCTAACTACTACCGTACATAACCTGCAATCAGAGATAATGAATGGGATCCACTGAAACTTAAAACAATGGAAGCCAGTCCTCAACTCCTGGCAACAAAAGAACGATGGATGGAAGTTTGGAAGAGGTATGGTGGGGATAAAGTGGGCAGTGACAAATTGTTGGTGGAACTGGTGGTTTCTTGAAACAAAGCTGCATTAAATGTGATCACATTGTGGAAAACACTTGGTTTAAAAAATAAATGTAGCTGGTGGTCCCTTTGTGTCTGAGACGGAATACGTTGTAGATACGGGTCAGAATTCAGAGCAGATAAGTTTCAGAACTATTTTGACCAACTAACATTTTCAATGATTTAACAAAAATTATTTTTCCAAAGCATACACTCTGCTAGGCACATTTACATAAAGTGTATGTTTAAATAAAGTGACTGTGGAAGGTGCACCAGTTATTTATCGCTGCATAACAAACTCTCCCCAACCAGGTGGCTTAAAATAATTTATTATTTTATTTTCATGGCTCTGAGGATTGACTGGGCTCAGCTGGGCACGTCTTGTTTGGGGTCTGTATTAATCACAGACTTGCAAAGGAACAGACCAAAGAGATATATCTTTGGATATATCTGAGGGAGAGTGAATTCTGCCAGCACATGCCCTTTGGATGCAAACTGCAACTCTTCCCTGAGTCTCCAGCCTGCCTACCTGCTGTTCAGATTTTGGATTTACCAGGCCTCCACAATTGCATGAGCCAATTCCTAAAAAAGAAATCTCTCTCTCTTTACATATATATATATATATATATATATATATATTCTGATCTCTTAGCTCTGAGCTCTGAATATTTTTGTCTGGGGGATTATTTCTTTTCTAATTGGTAAGTGTATTTGTTTTCTGCTGTTGCTGTAACTGCAACTGCAAAGGAACAGACCAAAGACCAATAGGATGTGTGTGTAAATATATATATAGTAAATATAAATATATTACTCAAAATCCATTGATTTTAATGCTAATCCTACCCAAAACAAACAAACAACAACAACAAAAAAACCATCACAGGAACATCCAGAATAATATTTGACCAAATATCTGGGCTTTCTAGCATAATTGTGTTTCATTTGCATTTTCCTAAATACTAATGAGTTTCCGCATCTCCTCATAAGTATTTCAGTCATTTGGGGTTCATCTAGGAATTGCATGTTGTTCATAACCTTTGTCCATTTTTCCATTGAAAAATAATAACATTTTATTTTTACTTGTTAATTTACAAAATTCTTTTATTCAGACATTAGTTTCTTGTTGGTTTTAGACATTGGAAGCATCTTCTGCATATCAGTCATTTGTTATCATTGTTCATGATTTCCACCTTAGAACAGAAATTTTTATTTTTTAATATAATTGAATCTATGCATTTTTCACCTTATAGATACCCTTATGGGGGGTTAAGAATTCCTTCTCCAACTGTAGGTCATAATGATATAACCTTTATTATTTTTATAGCTTTGCCCTTTACATGAAGTTAGAGAAATCCAGAGTCCAAATGTATTGTGTAAATTGGGATCCCATTTTATTTTTCCCATATAATAAATCAAGTTTCCTAACATGATTTATTAAACAATCTACACTTCTCTGTTGATTTTGTTGCCCCTAATTCTGTTACTATTTTCTATTCTGTTCTTTCTGTAGTTATTTCTCCTTATATATTCTGCATTTCAAATTTATCTGCTTTCTATTTTCTTTGATAAAACGTACCATATCCATTTACTTATTAATTCGTTCAATGTAACAATTTTTGATTTTGTTAATCTTCTCAATTTTTATTGTTGTTGTTGTTGTTGTTGTTGTTGTTCATTGTTATTTATTTTTATTGTTTCTTTCTTGGTTTGGGAATTTTGCTCTTTTTAAGAAAATTCTTAGCCGGGCGCGGTGGCTCACGCCTGTAATCCCAAAACTTTGGGAGGCCAAGGC
The DNA here is from genome assembly GCF_029289425.2 of Pan paniscus. NCBI lineage: Eukaryota > Metazoa > Chordata > Mammalia > Primates > Hominidae > Pan > Pan paniscus. The sequence continues at coordinate 28,907,382 of NC_073255.2, read as the reverse complement.
AGGCAGATCACGAGGTCAAGAGTTCAAGACCAGTCTGGCTAACATAGTAAAACCCCACCTCTACTAAAAATACACAAAAAATAAGCCAGGCGTGTTGGTGTGTGCCTGTAATCCCAGCTACTTGGGAGGTTGAGGCAGGAGAATCGCGTGAACCCAGGAGGCAGAGGTTGCAGTGAGCCAAGATCACGCCACTGCACTCTAGCCTGGGCAACAGAACGAGACTCTCTCAAAAAAGAAAGAAAAAAAGAAAATTCTTGGATTGAATTATTACTTAGATTAATGTTTTTCTTCCTGATAAAAATATTTAGAACTATAAATTTCTCTGTAAATATCACTTCAGCCACATTCTACAAATGTTGAAATGTAGTATTTTCATTGTGATTCAGTTCTAACTATTCTGTAATTTTTCTTATAATTTCATTTGAACCAAAGAGCTATTTGGCAGTGTGTTAGTTTCCAGTTATAGGAAATATTTCTAGTCAGATTTTTTTTGCTGGTTTCTATTCTTCTTGCATTATAATCAACCTAGACTGCATAATATTAATTCCTTGGATTTATGATTCTCTGTGGCCTAATACATATTCAATATTTGAAAACGTTTTTTCCAAATTCAAAAAGGATGCATTTTCTCTGTTTTGTGGGTATCCAGTTCATATATATATAATCTTGGTCTCATTATTTATATTATTCAGATGTATATTACTGCTACGTCACTCATGCAAAATGTACTATTGGATCTTCTATTTTTGTCTGGGAGATTATTTCTTCTAATTGGTAAGTGTATCCATTTTCTGCAGTTGCTTTAACAAATTACCGCAAATTTGGTGGCTTAAAACTACAAAAACTTATTATCTCACAATTTGGAGGGCAGAAGTTCAAAATCATTTTCATGAGTCAAAATCATGGTGCCAGCAGCACCACACTCCCTCCAGTAGCTCTCACGGAGAGTCTGTTTTTTGCCTCTTTCAGCTCCCAGTGGCTGCTGGCATTCCTTGGTTTATGGCCACAGCACTCCAGTCTTTGCCTCTGTGGTCACGTCACCTTCTCTCCTTCTGTCTTATTAAATCTCCCTCTACCTCTTTCTTATGAGGACACTTATGATTATCCCAAATGATCCAGGATAGTCTTCTCATCTCAAGATTCTTAATTTAATCACATCTGCAAAGTCTTTTTTTGTTTTGTTTTGGTTTGGTTTGTTTGTTTTGCCATATAACACTGACAGGATCCAGGGATTAGGGTGTAAAAATCTGTGGGGAGGGAGGCATTTTTCAGCTTACCACAGTGAGTATAATCCATATGAACGAATTGTCATTACCATGATATTATGACTTCTTTCTACCATCTCACCTCATCTCATGATTCTCATTCACTGTGCTTTCTTTACTATACTTTATTCATATTTTTCATTTACTATATTTGCTTGCTTTTTAGTGGATGGATCAAATTTTCTCTTGCCGATTTAATGATTACAAATTCTATTTATATTCTTATAGTGATTGCCTTTGGGTTCTTTTACCATTTGACTAAGAATTCACAGCCTGAAGAAAAAGTTTACCCATAAGCACCCCAGCAGCCTATACTCTCCAGAAGCAACGCCGGTCAGGAGCTGCCCCTCTCCCCCTTCCCTTCCTTTTCTAGGCACCAGGAATAAGTCCCACTTGTTGAGCTTACTATGTGGCAGGCACTGTGCTAGGCCTTTAAACTTGTTACCTCATTTATCCTCATAACGACTCCCTGTAGTAGACATCTTTGTCCCACTTTTTCAAACGAGTAAAGAGTTTGGAGAGGTTAAAGAACTTACCCAAAATCACAGAGCTAGTATGTGGCAGTGCTGGGGGTTTAAACCACTGAACAGTACTGGGTCTATTTCAAATTTATGCTTTGTTGTGACAATATAAGATAAGACTGCATAGAGTCATGTCGAAGAGTTGCTTACTTCTTTCACAAATGCAGCTGATTTGCAAATGAAAACACACACTGTGTTCAAAGATGCCTGAAACAATCTTCTTGATTTTCCTATAACAATGCAGTAGTACAGTGGGGATACTACGGTTTTTAGAATCAAAAGAGTTAAATTCATCTGCTTCTTGATTCTGCCTCTTGCTGGAGAACTAAATTTTAGACAAGTCATATAAACCATCTAAGCTTCATCTTCTCATCTTTAAAATGAGGATAATGACAGTATCTACCTCATATAGTTTTTGTGAAAGCACTTTTTATGGACATGTTTTGTAAATGTATATATCTATTTAAATCTTGACTGCTTATTAATAAGCAAAATGAAACATAAAAATATACATGGAAGTCCTTGTTATATTGAAAATATTGTTAGAGGATTGACAATCAGGAAAATGTGGATTCCAATTTTATTTTTGCCTTGGTTTCCTCATCACTCACATGAAGAAACTCAACTAAACAATTTCTAAGGCTATTTCAGCTCTAGTCGTCTTTGAGTCTATTCACACAGACTGTATAGAACTTGAGCTGGCATTGCAATTTTTGCTTTGTTTTAGTGCTACCCAGAAAGAGAGTATTTATGGAGATGAATAACAACAGTGGTAGGTTGTGTGTTTGTCATGTTTTCCTTGACATCAGGATAATGGCCACAGTGAGATTTTATATTCAACTTTACTGTCAGGGTGCTGCCCATTGGTCAGATAGCAACTCCTGGGAAAAGCACTGAGATTATGTGAGTTGAAATATTACCTTTTAGCTCAGCTAAACAAGCGAAGTGGAAGCATCTTATTTAAGTTTTAATTGGAGCAGTCTGTCAGTGCTCCTGTTCACAGAGGCGGCAATGAAACCCAACAGTCGACAGCCCTAAATCATCATCTTTGGAACTGGCTCAAGAAGGATATGCAGTATTATAACATAATTTTAGGTCTAAAAGGTGAAAAATATCTACTCTTTTATAAAACAAACAACAGAATCTTCTTGACTGGTGGGGAAAAGTGAAAAGGTTGAAAGTGGTCTATATCAAGTATAAGTAGGAAGAAGTGAGGTTTTTAGGATAATTACAGAGGAACATGCATTTAACAGGCTGAGAAACACTGCTCGAAAGAGAGAAAATAAACTATTCTTTAAATGTTTTCTGTTTAATTGAGTTAGGATTTTGACCAACCACAGATCCGGAACTAAAAAAGAGCACATATTTAATATGAGGATTCAAGAGAAGTGCCTCAAACTAAATAGAGATGATCCACCTTGAAAAAAACTCGTGACTCAACTCATGGCGGCCAGCACCAAGGGCTTCATTACTAACAATGCCCCCTCATATCCAGAATCCATGCATCCCTCAGCATATTTGTGATTTCCTGTGATGGAAATTTATTTTCAATGTTCCCTTTCTTTCAATGTTCAGAACGAGTCGTACTGGGTACCTGAATAAAAGCCATTTGCAAACATTAAATTTCCATTTCTCTTCTTGGCTGACCATAACAGAATATTGTAAAGAGCTTGTCTCCTGATACCTGCACATTGTTTCTCAAGTTGCCACTTACCGTATTTATACTATGTAACTAGGCAGCTGACTGCTCTGTTCTTGTTGTGCCCTTTGATTACAATAATTACCCTCGAAAAGTGAGGGTAATTATTCTTAGATTAGAATTTATACCCTACTTTGGGCCATGGTAAACACCTAGTTACTTCTCTGACAAAAGAAATAATTATGCTGTTTCTGTTTCCACTCCACGTTATGTTTTGAATCCTGAATAGAACACTGATTTCACAGTGTTTTGGACAATATGTACAATTTTGAGGCACAGCGTCCTTGTTGACCACTGTTAGCAAGCACATTTATTATGCTTCCCCAAAATGAATTTCAGATTGAGATTAAGCCGAAATTCATGAAGTGCCTTCTCTAAGTTCCCACTGCCCTAAGCACTTTTACAATCATGGATCGATATATTGACAGGATGTTTGGTGATCAACTTAGTGGAGGTAGTTAGATTCGGAAACAGTACAAGTAAGTGGACCTTGTTTTCAAGTGTTGGTTCCAGTGCCTTTAAATCAACATTATCACAGGTAAAATTTAGGAAATCTGAATAAGATCAGTGGATTGTATCAATGTCAATATCCCGGTTACCATATTGTACTACAGTTTTACACATTGTTACAACTGGGGAAAACTGGGTAAAGGGCACATGAGGTTTCTCCATATTATTCCTTTCAACCGCACATGAATTATCTAAATAAAAATTTCAACTACAGTCCACATTGCCTACATGATTATTTGCACGGCATTCATTGTGTGGAGCTTGCTAATAGACACAGACAGAATCAACCTTCACTTTCTGAACATCTGTTTCTAAGTCTCTGAATGTTTCTGTCATTAGAGAAGATTATCTCTCATTTACTCCAAATACCTGGTACTTTCCCAACTACCATACCTTAACTGGAAATATCCAGGGGATAAATATATTCTTGGACATAAACTTGGTTAGATGGATTACCCATCTAAGTTTATCATGCTGGTATTGTATCATGATTTAGTTTTCTATAAGGTCAATTTTGCTTTTTGTTATTGCTTCTGCTGCCATTTTAAATTCTATTAGTGGTACTGCTTTCTTAAATTATTTCCTTAGTTCTCCATAAGCTCTCTGAATCCCATAGTTTAGGGATTTTTTTGGAGGCTTCCTCACAAAAACATGACTGGTTATTAATTCAATCTCCAGTTCCTCTCTCCTCCCCCAAAGGATGGGTGGTAGGACTGAAAGTTCCAAGCTTCTAACCATGGTTTGGTGTTTCTGGTGACCAGCCCCATTCTGAAGCTATCCAGGAGCCTACCCAGAGTCATCTCGAGAACAAAAGATGTTCCTATCACCCAGGAAACTCCAAAACATGTAGGAGCTTTGTGTAAGATGCTCTTATCACATCCATCACTCAGGAAATTTCAAAAGTTTTAGGAGCTCTGTGTCAGGAATGAGGGACAGAGACCAAATATATATTTCTTATTATGTCATGGGCAAGGGGGTATAATGTGGTCTCGCTCAAGATGTCTTCCCTACTTTGGGGCCAACTGACCATATTACTAAAAGGTAATACCATATCCCTGAGGACTAAGAGTGTTATGTTTTATAAAGGTATATGTGTTTTCTAAACATGACCATCTTAGCTGCTATTTGCCAACATCTCTATAAATAGTCCTGAATAGATTTATTACTTTCCCCTTTTCCAAGGACTACAAAATGCAAGAGAAGATTCTTAGAGAAACAATCAAATCTCTCTTAACCAAGCTAAACTCTTTGCCAACTTGGGGTCTTCCCACATGCCATTCCCTCTTCCTAAATGCTAGTCCCCAACTTTTCTCCTTGCTAATTCCTGTGGGTCCTTTGGTGATCAGCTTGCATACCTTTGCCTAAGAGATGCCTTCACCATTCAGTGAAATTTAAGCTTCTTTTTGTTATTTCCTATCAAAAGGCTCTGTTCTTTTTTGTTTAGGTTTATTTGTTTAATGCCCGTCTGCCCCACTAGCTGATAAGTTCCATGAGCATATGGATCGTGTCTGTTTACTTCACTACTGTCTACCTAATGTTTGTCACGGTGCTAAACACTCAGTAAATATTTGTGGAATGAATGAATGGACAAGCTAAGGAGCCAGAGACTCTGTTGTGTTGACTTTTTCTACGTTTGCCTATTCCCAAATTCCCAAGGAGAACAGATACCAAGTGCTGTGCAAACATTGATTATCATTACTACTATTTTATCTGAACTTTTGGAATAAAATCTCCCCCCAAATTAGGGGCAGTCTGTATTTTATAATGTTTTGATCCAGAAGCCACACAAAGCCCTGTCTTTAGATGGGAATCTTTATAATGTAGTATAAACAGCATGGAATTTATGTCCAAAAACGTAAATGTGGATTTAGACTACTGAATGTGGTTGGGCAACCTATTTAAATAAACTTAGCTCTAATATGCATGACTGTAAGAAACAATATGGCCTGCTTGAATCTTTGTTACAAGGATAAAATGAAATAAAGAAAATACTAAATATCTACTACTACAGTTAAAAAGGGATTTCATCTTAATTCAGACCAATTGATAGTGGTTTCCTGGAGTGCTGTGCTGAGAATCGTGAGGCCTTATCGGGGTTCAGTGAAAAGAGTGCCCATGATTGATTAGCAATGGTGGCCAAGAGCAAAGAAAAGAGAGCGGTGGAAAGTATACCCTGCATATACCAACTGACTAGCAAATGGTAGATATATAATGATTATTGGTTATTGTCCTTCTTTGCTGCTATAAATTCTAAGTGAGTCTGAAATAAAGATAACCATAAAACATCTTAAAACCTAAAGCAAAAAACTAAGGGCAATTGAAGACTTGTTAAGGTTAGGCCAGAAGGAAACATGACTTTTAAAAGATAGGTAGAGTTACGTATCAGTTCTAATAACATGTATTCATAAAAATCCAGGTACAATTCGGCCCAAGGTCTTTGTGTCCTGGCAGTCAGCCTCCCTCACCCTGTGGAATGGTACAAGTGACTCACAATCGTGAGTGTTCCCATCATAAGCAGCACAAATCTGAACAGCTGTCTTGTGACAAATGGAGCACAAAACTCCAGGCTTTTAGAGGATTCTGCTTCTGTGAAGATAATTGATGGGCTTTTGTAAGTAGGTTAGTAAGTAGTACATTTGAATTTGGCACAGGTGTTTTCATGCAAGCGTAGCAGTGATCAGCCAGATAAGGTAAGAGGGTAAAATATCATTTAGCCCTTGCCACAAACGACAGCTAAACATGAAACCAGCTTGAAGAGTAAAAGCAGATCATTTAGAGTCGTGGGAAACATGAAATAATTGGTTTAATTTTCAAAGGTATTCTGATGGGTCCTCAAAGGACCCTGAACTAAACCAAATATCAGTCTGTTAAAATGCCGATATTTATAATTATGCCCTGTCTCCAACTATTTCAAATAAACTTGGTGTGAAAGAAGAAAACACTTATTTTTCTCTCCTAAATCTTTGTGAGCTTTTCCTAGGGTTAATTACTAAAAGTTGTATATGACTGAATGAGAATAGTTTTTTGGCTGTTTTGTTCTGCCAGTGAGGGCAGCCCACATCCACCAGAAGACTCAGTCAGCCCTACCTCCAGACAGACCCTATCACCTCATTCCTGCTCCAACACCACCCTCTAGGAAGCTGCTTTGATGTGTGTATTTCAGTGGTCCTTGGCAGCAAACAGTTTGACCGCCACAATTTAATGCTATTTGTAACAGTTTGTTATAATGCCAAGGATAAGAAGTGATTTGAGGGAGATTCAGAGAATGACACCCCTGAAATAAGCTCCTTATCCTCATTTGGTGAATCTATGAGGTACCGATTCAGAAAGTCAAATAGGGCCCATCATCATATCAAAGGTCTTGCCAGTAGTGACTGAGTTAGAGAACCTAGACGCAAGTCTCCTGATTTTAATGCCATCCTTGTTCCTCTGTGCCTTCCTGCCATAATCAAGTTCAGAAAAGAAGGACAGCCTCAGGCTTACAAAGGAGCATCTACATTTCCAGGCCCAGCTCTGCCACTGTCTAGACTGTGTCAAGCAAGTCGCTTAATCTCTCTGGTTAATGAAAAGGTTAGGACAAGGTGATCTGTGATGTCCCTTCCAAATTGGACACTCTAGTCTGTAAAGATTGATCCAGGTCTCCTGTTTCCTCCTTAACACTTTTTTTCTTTCTTTTTTTTTTTTTTTTTTTTTGAGATGGAGTCTCGTTCTCTCACCCAGGCTGGAGTGCAGTGGTGCAATCTCAGCTCACTGCAAGCTCCGCCTCCCAGGTTCATGCCATTCTCCTGCCTCAGCCTCCTGAGTAGCTGGGACTACAGGCTCCCACCACCACGCTCGGCTAATTTCTTTTGTATTTTTAGTAGAGACGAGGTTTCACTGTGTTAGCCAGGATGGTCTCAATCTCCTGACCTCGTGATCCGCCCACCTCGGCCTCCCAACCTCCTTAACATTTTAAGAGAGCTCTGTAGTTTCTAGGTGCTAGCAGTCACACAAGTTCTCTTCAATATGTGGCCTCAAATAGGCCACCCTTGAGACAGCCTTGACTGGGTCCCTTGAAGAAACAACCCTGAATTTTGCAGCTCAGACTCACTTCCATAGAAGAAAGTCAGTTTCATCCAGAGCCTTCAGAGAAGATCAGTAACCTCCAAGAATGCTCCACGGAATCTGATCTGCAGCACTGTTTCCTGTGTTCTCTGTCTTTTACCTGCACACTGTGGACAGCTTTTGTATTAGAAGTGTCTTTGAATTTCCACAATACATAGATTTGCTGTTTTGTTGAGTAGTATCATTTGGAAGGCCATCTAAAATGTCTCATTTGGTATTGCTAGAGGACTACATGAATTTTAGATAGTATCCTAAATGGCATCAATGAACTATTAATGCAGCAATTTAAATCCCAAACATTGCTTGTGACCTTGATGGATGCATGGCACATATCCTAATCACTCATCTAAGACCTTTCTCAAATGGAGCAATAGCAATGAGGGATCTTTACATGGCAAGTATCCAGGCACTGTGTATTGTCAGACTTGCAGGATGCTTGTGTCAAGTCTGCTTTAAGATAACCTCAAAGCATATGAATCACAGAAAGCAGGTTTGCTGACCTCCAACTCTTAATAGACCCCAAAGCAATTATTTATTTTTTTAAAAAAAACACTGCGTGCACTACAATTCTAAGATGGAGAGAGAATTAAGGTGTTTGTCACTGGTATTTAGGAGATGATTTTCACTTTCAACTGATGTCCAGCTTTGTGGGTTGCTTAAAATATGATGCCACTGTCATCTCCAGAAAGTCAATGCATGTAGAAATGCTTTAACACCCAACATCCACATGTTCATGAGCACATTCACTTGAATCTCAGCACGCATCTGTACACATAAGAAAGACAAAACAGAAGGAGAGAAGTAGCTCTCACCAGTTGAGCTCTCAAAGGCCTAGCCACAGAAAAGAATGAAAGACCCTTGCGAAAGCAGCAGTGTTTTCACAAGACAATTGTTCCACAGAGGTGGCCTTGATCAGAGCAGGTTCAGGTGTAATATGTAATTTACAATGTCCTCAACATAGGCCAGGAATTATGTTGGCTGAACCATTAGTTCTGTTATCATCATGGACATGTGAATAATCATACCCCCAGCTTCTGCTGTTGGTTGTTTTGGTTTGTTTCCTCTTTTTCAAGATCTCTGTGGAAAGAGGTAGCTGTTGGCAGGAGCAAAAAGATGTACCAGCACAGCCACCATCTTGGGAAGACACTCTAGTAACAACAGTTTCAAACTTGCATGTTTCATTGATCTACTCTTATACTGATGACTCCTAAATCTTTCTATCTCACCCTCAACTTTCTGCTATGCTCTAAGTTATTATTTCCATCTGTTTACTGGAATTATTATTTCCATCTGTTTATTACCTAGATATCCTGTAGTCACATCAAAATCAAAATTCCCTTCCTAAACGGGCAGTACCGTCTGTGCTCATCATCTTGGAGTATGACACCATGGCTAGAAAGCTCAACCAACTCCCCCTCTCTTTTACTTTCACTTTCAGTGATTCACTCAATATGTTCAGTTTATCCCCAAAATGTCTCAACAGTCTCCTCCACCCATCCATCGCTTCTGGTGCTGTGTTAATCCAAATAACATCAGTTCTTGGGTCTAACATAATCATCATGTTTCTGAGGTCACCTATATTCCAGGATGACCCTTCTGAAATGTGGATCTAATCAGGCACTCTCCTGCTGGAAAACCCTCACTGGTCATTCATTGCTAACAGGCTTACATGTCGGTTTTGCTGAGCAACACTGATCATTTTCAGTGCTGGCTCCTTGTCCCATCTTCATCTTCACATATTGCTTTGTATCTAGAGGGCATTCAACAGATTTGATGACGTAACTTGGCCTACCTCTCACAAACAAGTGGAAAGAGCGTATCTAGAGTTATGATCCTAAGGTGAATCTAAGGGGTTGTAGGTGCTGGGTTTTAACGCCCAGGAAGGAATGTTTTAAATCTCTTCTCCCATCACCTGTCACTGGCATGGCTCTGATTACCCTGTGAGCCAGGGGCTTTATGTTCCAATCCTAAAGGAAGTTTCCTGCTGAGGAAGAGCAGAAGAAATAGAGCTGGGATTGGAGGTTCCTAGACTGTGACAGTATAGAAGGCTGTTATTACTGACTGTGCTAACCAAAAATGCAAATGCTACTGCCTTGAATATTCAGCAACAAAAAAAGTACAGGGTTGCTCCTGGAAGATTATTTTCTGATGTTAACCTTACACAGCCCTCCACTCCACATGTCTTACTACGTATTTCCTGTTTTTCTACTCCTTAATGAAAAGATATATCTGGAATATTCCAGGTTTGAAATCAACCTACACAATTACATTAAGAAATTCATTACGTAAATGTTGACATTAGAATAAGGGGTTATTGGAAAGAAGGATATACATTTCAAGACAACAGACAGATCACTCAATAGAGACATTTTTCCTCCCCTGGAAAAAGCATATCCTACAATCTGTAGCCACAGCAGTTTATTTGAATCAGAGACTCTTACCCTGCTGGTTTGGAGGTGGATCTCAGGAAAGCAGGGGTGGCCTTTCAGTCTCATCCCAGTCATAGCCATGCTTATTATTAACTCCTTTAAAAAATAAGGAGGAGACTGAGTGCTATGGTTTGAATGTGTCCCCCAAAGTTCATGTGTTGAAAACTTAATCCCAATGCAGTAGTGTTGAGAGATGGGACCTTTAAGAGGTGATTAAGCCACAAGACCTCTGCCCTCATGACTGGGTTAATGCCAATATTATGGGAGTGAGTTTGTTATCTTGGGAGTGGGTTCCTTACAAAAGGACAAATTTGGTTCCCTTCCCTCTCTCATGCGCATGTGATCTTTTGCCCTTCTGCCACGGGATGATGCAGCAAGAAGGCCCTCACAGGGTGCCAGCACCTTGATATTGAACTTCCCAGCCTCAGGAAATGTGATAAATAAGTTTCTGTTCTGTACAGATTACCCAGTCGCAGGTGTTCTGGTATAAAAGCACAAAATGGATTAAGACACCTGCACTCAGGTTCAACCCCTGTGGACATGCACATGGCCAGACCTGACAGGGTCCATTTGTGAATTACACATAGCTACTATTCTGTTTCATCCCAATTTGAACTAAAGGACCAAAAGCCAAGCCATTAGTCATTTTAGAATATAAATGGAATTTCATGTTCCTATGACTGATTGGTCTTGATTTATGAAAAAAAGAAGGACTCCGTGAGGAAAAACAACAAGAATCAAATATACATCCTCTCCAGGACTCATAAAATGAGATGTAATTGGTCTGGGCCTCTGCTCTTTTAGTGCTCTGTGTAATCTTAATATCTTTAAGAAACTAAAAGCTTCTTTTGTAAACCTGTTTGGGCTTAATTGATTATCTCAAGGTCAACGTCAATGTATTTATGTTTCATTTTCCCTTTTACAGACCAAACAACAGTGCAAGCTCAAGTGCTCACACATATATCAAATACCAGATATAAAAACAGCATGTAAGTAACATGCTAGTTAACTAGTAGCTGAGGGGAGGAGCAGAAGCTAGGTACTTGTATGTGCTCAGTGAAATGGGCCCAGGCTCATTCATATACAAAATATGTACACTTCAATTTCCTTAACCTTAAAATGGACCTTGTACAAATATACTACAGAATTACAGTGTATCTTAACTAATGTAGGGCTGGGTGGTTTTTTTTTAATATCAAGTTAACATCACTGCTAAGCAGTACCATGTGTACCAAAAAATATCAAGACCATGTGTATAAAATAGAGTCATAAATCTATCTGCCTCCAAAAAAATTATAGTTCCTCTTTGTTTGGACCAAATAACCATATCACTACTTATGAAATTATTGTTGAGCATCTAATATATGCTAAGCATTAGCCAAATAAATCAGTGGACAAAATAGTTATGGTCTCTACTTCCATGGAACTTACATTCAAGTTAGTGTTATAATCCAAAAATTAAATAAAATAAGCAAACAAAATGATCACAAGTTATGGTAACTGCCTCAAAAGAAACAATGAAGGGGTTCAGGAATCAGAAGCAACATAAAGATCATAGAGTCCTTCTTTTGTATTCTACAGATAAGGAAAGAGATTTCCTTTTTCAAAAAAACAGGTATACTATAGTTTATTTTCAAACATAATTTTTCTCTCTCCAGTTCCCATTTTTACTAAAGACAAATTATAGGACAGATTTATTTATAAAAATAAGTGTTAGTCTTATTATACTTGGCCTGAGTATTTGCATAAAATCAACAAGCATAATTATTTGCCATATAGGCTCTTTTTTTTAGTTGGTTTTGTTGGAACTTTATTCCATAAGGAATCTTAGTTAGACTTTTCAAAGCTTTTAGCCAAGCCACAGATTTATCTGTGCCTGCAAATACCTGTTGGTGAGGTTACAGAGAAAAGGGAACACTTATATACTGTCGGTGGGAGTGTAAATTAGTTCAACCATTGGGGAAAGCAGTGTGGCAATTCCTCAAAGACTACCATTCAACCCAGCAATCCCATTACTGGATATATACCCAAAGGAATACAAATAGAAATTATAATTATTCTACATGCACACATATGCTCACTGTAGAACTATTCACAATAGCAAAGTCATGGAATCAACCTAAATGCCCATCAATGGCACAGTGGATAAAGAAAATGTGGTATACATTATGGAATACTATACAGCCATTAAAAATGAGATTGTGTCCTTTGTAGGAACATAGATGGAGCTGGGGAGTATTATCCTTAGCAAACTAATGCAGGAACAGAAAACCAAACAGCACATGTTCCGACTTACAAGTAGGAGCTAAAGGATGAAACATGGACACAAAGAGGAGAACAACAGACACTGGGGCCTACTTGAGGGTGGAGGTTGGGAGAAGGGAGAGGATCAGAAAAAATAACTATTGGGTACTAGGCTTAGTACCTGGGTGATGAAATAATCTGTACAAGCACCTGTGACATGAGTTTACCTAAATAACAAACATACCCCTGAACCTAAAGTAAAAGTTTAAAAAGATATATAAATAAAAAACATTTAATTTTTTTAATTTTAAAGAATCAGAGTTGATTTATAGAGCAAATATAAGACCCTTAGGAAAGCTACCTCATACTTTGTCTACACAGTCCCTGTGCAGCATTCCTAACCTGTAGTAAGTACAGAATGTCACTTTCTGACAGGCTCAGGAGCCCTAAATTGTCTTGGGGCCTCAAGGTGAGGAATTCACCTAATTATTCAGGAAACAGATTTCCTGGTATGCCCAAGGTCATACAATAACCTTACAATCCCCTCATTTGACAGATGAAGTAACTATCAAAACTACATTCCATGCAAACACAGAATTTTAGCACCAACCAAATTACTCACAGTTTTGATTCAAACACATTCACGTGGCATTCTCATGTAATTATGACTCCAGTGCATGGAAAACAGTGTCCTGGACACTGTCACCAACCATCTGGCCATTTCTTTCAGGTCTTACATTTTGTAAGACTCTCATGCATGTCAATAAATTTGTATGCCTTCTCCTATTAATCTGCCTTTTGTTAGGTGATTTTTGAGTGAACCTTCAGATGGAGAAGGCAAAGTTTATCCTTGGCCTCTATACTGCATTTTGCTTATCCACTCATGCATGAATGGACACTTGGGTTGTTTTCATATCTTGGCCACTGTGAATAATGCTGCAATGAACATGGGAGTGCAAATATCGCTTCATGATCTGATTTTAATTCTCTTGGACATATACCCAGAAGTAGAATTGCTAGATCATATGTTAGTACTATTTTAAATATTTTTAAAACCCCATACTATTTTCCATAGCTGCTGCAACAAACAGGTATATTTCATGTACTCTATCCTATACATTGTGCTTAGCACAGAGGACACAAGCAAGACCAACCCTGCCTCAGGAAATGTAAAATCTGTTTATGGAGATATATATACAAATAGGTAATAGCAATTAGAGTGGTAAGATGTTCAGTGATGTTACTTACAAGATGTTAAGGGAGCACTGAAGGGAGTTGGTAAAGGTTCCTTGTAGCTGAAGAATGCACAGGAGCTGGCCAAGTGAAGAAGGGTATGACACTTGTATTAGTAAGAGAAAGCAGATGAGCAGAAAGAGAGTTGTCCAGAACCATGGAGCTCCAGAGAAGACCACCCCCACAAGCACACACTGCTGATTGTCAGTTGTGCCCTTTATGCCTGATTGCATCCAGTACCACCAAGCCCAGCCAGGACACCCAACTAATCTCATGCCTTATACAGCTCTCAACAGCTCACACTGACCTCATCTCCTGCTTGTCCCTGACTCCTGAAACACTTCACTATGGCTTCACTGACACTTTATTCATGTTCAATCATTATCAAAATCCCTTCTTGGAATATTTCCTTCACTGCTTATTTTACTAAAACATGCTCTGCCCAAGATCTGCTTCCTCCATGGCCCTCTCAAGTGGTGGCTATTTCCTAGCTCCCCAGCTGTCCACACTGGGCATGGAGATAGGGTAGAGTCATTTTTGTTTTTTTGTTTTTTGTTTTTTGCTGTTTCAAGATCATGCTCGTCCCTCCCTTCTCTGCTCTTAAAAAAAACAATAAACAGCTTTTGCACTCACATCAACAGGTGATCCCCAACTTTCCCCTCCTTATTGCAATTAGCTACACCTTCCAGGTCATTCGTTCTTAGTGTTTTAAGATTGTAGTTACCAGCTCACTGTCACTCTCACCAACACAATCTTGTTACTTTTTTCCATTGTTATTATCCTTGTGTGTCTTAGTTCATCCTTGCTGCTACAACAAAATACCACAGACTGGGAAATTTATAAATTTATTTCTTACAGTTCTGGAGGATGGAAGTCCCAGATGAGGTACCAGCAGGTTCAGTATCTGGCGAGGACCTATTCCTCATAGATGGTGCTGTCTAGGTGTCCTCATATAGGCAAGTACGGAAGGAAGTGGGAGGCAGATCTCTGAAGCCTCTTGTATAAGGCATAAACCCTACCCATGAGGGCAGAGCCCGCATGACCTACTCACCCCCTAAATGCCCACCTCTTAATCACATTGGTAATTAAGTTTCAATGCATGAATTTTGAGGGACAGTTTCAGACCCTAGCAATGTGGATGATGCCCTAACACCAAGTGCTTTCATGTCTAACCTCTTTAATGACCTTGTTCTCCCCCATCTCAGCAACCCATTTCCGTGGTCATTGCCTCAGCCTTGTCATTACCAATAACAGAAACCTCTTCATAACCTCAGTTTCAACAATCTCCCTCTCTGACCATCACCCACTACCTTTCTTGCTCACTAGGCAACTCTCCTCTAACAATTTTTCAACCCCACTGGCCCTTCAGGCATTGATCTTATTCTCCATGTCTTCATGTTCTCACTTGCATCCTTTCCTAGCTTACCTTTCTTAGTCCATTGTTATAATCACTTCACTTTTGGCTTTCTTGAACTCACATGGAAAAACTCCTAACTTGTTTAGATCTGAGTTTCTACTTATTCTATACCTGCATCCAAGCAAACCAAGCCTTGTTGGAGAAAACCACATGATCATGCTGACTCGTCTATTAAATTGGTGACTACAAACCTTAAGTAGACCCTTAGAGTTGCATAACACTTCTATGACATTTACTGGGTCTATTCAATCTTCCGATCTTCTAGATGAAAATTTTATACCTTCTCTTCTCTCCTCAAATCTCTAATATTTCTTTCCATCATCACTCTCAGCTAACTTTGTTCCTGTTTCACTAGAGTCAGCTAAAGAGAACTTCCACATCCTCTCTCCACCACATGTACTCATCTACCTGTAGCTGTACCACATATTATATGTTTCATTGTGTTCCTAAAGGAAATGCCCCCACTCCTATCTAAGGCCAAATCCTCCACTTATTCTCTGAATCCTACCCACTGTTGCCTACTTAAGGACATTGCCAAAGAAGCTATTCCCCTCTTCTACTGTATCACCAAATTTTCCCTCTCCACTGAGTCATTCCAAAAGGACACCTATTTTAACGTCCTCCAATTTGATTTCATATCCACTTCAATCCACCATTCTGCTTCTCTACTCCCATTTGCAGCCAAACAGGAAAAGCTGTCTATATGCATTGTGTCCAACTCCTCTTCTCCCATTATCTTTTTCATTGACATAATACTATAAAATTCATAATTTTAAAGTGTGCAATTATGCAGTTTTAGTATATTCACAAGATTGTACAACCATCACATTAATTCCAGAACATTTTAATTGTCCCAAAAAGAAACCTCATACCCATCAGCAGTTACTTCTTATTTCCTCCTTCCCCCAGACTCTGGCAAGCCCTAACCTACTTTCTGTCTGTATGGATTTGCCTAGTCTGATCATTACATATAAATGCAATCATACAGTCAGTCACCTTCTTGTTGCAAAATCTAGTGACTAAGTCTCAATCCTCATCTTATTTAACCTGTCAGCAATATTTGACACAGGTGATTCTCCTCCTTGAAACACTTTCTTTGCTTTGTTTCCAGGACCCCACATTCTTTTGATTTTCCTTCTATTTCACTGGTCATTTCTCTTTATCGTTCTTCATGGGGTCCCCATTGAGTCCCTGATCTCTAAATGTTCAAGTACCTGTGGGCTTGATCCTTGGATCTGTTCTCTTCTCTATCCACCCTTATTCTCTTAGGGATCACATCCACTCTTGCGATTTTAAATTACATCTGCATTCTGACAATCCCCAAACTTCTATTTCTCACAAGAATCTCTCCCTCAACTCCAGAGATGGAACTTTCTCAAGGTGTCCATTTGAATGTCTAAAGTCATTAGACTCTGCAAATCTAAAACCCACTACTGAAGTCACCACCATATCCTGCTCCCCCTCAGTCTTTCCCATTTCAGTTCATAGTAACCCTATCCTTCTTACTGCTCAGGCCAAAATCTTTGACTTCTGAGGTTTCTCTTTCTTTCACATATCCATGCAAGAAAATCTTCTTGACTCAACTTCTAAAACATATACACAGTTAAAAAAATTCTCGCTACAAATCTAAAACCCACTACTGAAGTCACCACCAAATCCTGCTCCTCCTCAGTCTTTCCCATTTCAGTTCATAGTAACCCTATCCTTTTTACTGCTCAGGCCAAAATCTTTGACTTCTGAGATTTCTCTTTCTTTCACACACCCATGCAAGAAAATCTTCTTGACTCAACTTCTAAAACATATACACAGTTAAAAAAAATTGTCACTACATTCACCCCTGCTTTACCACTCAAAAGCATTGTCCTGGATTATTGCAATGACCCTGTAATTGGTCTCTCTGTTTCAAACCTCTGCCCATTCCTCCCAATACTATTTTCAACATAGCAACCCAAACAATCCTTTTAAAAAATAAGTTGGATCATATCACACTTCTGCTCAAAATCCTCCAAATGACTTTGCATCTCAGAGTAGAACCACAGTTCCTTATAATGGCTGACAAGGTCCAAAACAAAATGACTTTCGTTACCTCTCTGACCTCATCTCCTGCTCTTAGCCACCTCCCTCACTCCATTCCAAAGTTGCTACTCTTCAAATATTTCAGGCATTCCCCTGCCTCAAGACCATTGTATTTAATGTTCCCCTTGCCTGTTCTCTTCCTCCAGATTACCTGCATAGTGTATTCCCCTTTTCAAGTCTTCACTCAACTCCTCCTCAGTGAACCATCCTTTGAAATTTCTATTGATTCTCCAGCCCTCCCTGTACCCTTTCCCACCCCACTTTTCCCCATGCCATGTTCACCATCTTATATACCGTATATTTTACTTGTTTGTTTATTGTATATCTGTCTGCTGTAGAATATCAACTCCACACAGGCAGGAGTTCTTATGTGGTTTGTTCACCAACATATCATAGTGTCTAGCTCAGTGCCTGACACAGTCGACACTCAATATGTTCTTATTAAATGAGCAAGCCAATGAGGTTCTCAGCCCCCGGCTCAAACTGGAAACCTTAAATTTACACTCTCATGCTTTCTCCTCAGTCTAGGGAGACAGTGAAGGTGGACTGTAGAATGGATTGAAGTAGTTGCTGGACAAGCATGTTAGAAAGGGGAAATATATGTGAGTTGTGGTTACTGGTGATAAAGTCATTCATGGGATCACCATGGGAACCAGTCTTGGTAAGGAAAAAAAATGAAGGCACAAAAGGGGATGACAGACCAGGTGAAAATACTATATTTTAGGGTATGAAGAGTTCTGTGAGGTTGAAGATTAAAGACTTAGAAAGATACAAAGTTGTGGTCACAGAGTGAGATTCAGAGTTCAAATATCAGAGGTATGTCCATTATTGATGTTGACAAGGTCCAATGTATCCAGATATGAGTGACTGAGGGGTGTAGGATGAGGCATCTCTGCAGACAATGAAGTACCTCAGGTTCCTGGAAGAAGTCTTCATCTCTTTACTTGTCTTCTTTTCCCTCTGGAAAATCAGTCATTCCTGAGCCATAACTGCTGTTTGTGGCCTGAAATTCCCAAATCTGCACCACAGTGAACTCCAATTCCATATTTCCAATTGCTCCCTTATAGATGAGAATTTTCCTTACTAGTCCATAAGCTCCCTGAGGAAATAAATGGTAACTCATTCACTAACATTTACACTCCAGCACCTAATCTACTGCCTGTTTAGTGGTAGGTAGTCAGGAATTTTTTTTTAATGAATGCCTCATATGTACATCCATTTCATGTACATGTCAAATAGTTTATAATTTTTCCAAATATGTTTATAAGCATACATAAACAAGCATGTCTGTGTATGTGAGCCAAAATGCAAACAATCATTATTGAGGTGTGTTAAATCATGTCAATTTTTAATTTTTTCTTTATAATTTTTGGTATTTCTTGAATCTTTATGATTAGTATATTTTGCTTTTAAAATCTGGTCAGGAGCTATTTTCATTTTTTTTAAGTAAAGAAATGCTAAGTTTATTATTGTCAAACCAAAGTCACCTCCATTCTTCCTGTATCTGGACTGGAAACTTTGGCATTGTCTTCAAAGCCTGCTTCTCCTACATAATCATATTCCATCATTTATGAAGTTCTACATGTTCCTCCTTAGTCTTTATCTCTTGCTTCCCATTTCCTCTGCCTCCATTATTTGCCTAGGCTGTCAATACCTCACACTTGGTATCTCAGCCAGGGCAGGCTATGTTCTCCTGCGCTAAGCAATTTAAACTCCCAGTGGCATAGAACAGCAAAGGTTCGTTTCTCCCTCATGATACATGCTCATTATGGGTTGATTGGGAGTTCTGCTCCTTGTCTACATACTCTGGGACCTAAAGCTGATCAGGCAGACAGTATCTGGAGCCTGACAGTCACTGGGGCAGAAAGCAAGAGAGCTCAGGAGGCTCTCATGCTGGCAGGCAGTCACTTTCACCTAGGGGTGACACACATCTGCTCACAACTCATTGGCCAGAAGTACTCACATGGGAGCCAAGAAGTGGAATCATGCCATGTGCCTGACAGGAAGGAGAAATGGAAATATTTAGCAAACAGAATGAATATATACACTTGCAGAGAGCCTACACTTGAAAAAGCCTCCTGCCTCAAAACTATCCTGTCTACCTGGCCTCCTGGGTCACTGGTTTAGAGTCACAAAGATCAGGCTCCAGATTTAACCCCTCATTTATTAGTTGAGTGACCACAGTGATTTAATTTCCTCAGAGCATTGTTTAGTAATAACTTCTCCCTACCTAGATTTCTGAGAATACATGAAATATTGAATGTGAACTCTTATAGAAATTTATAGTAATAAGTTGAAATAACCTAATGCAACATTAATTCAATAGCTGGCTCAGGAAGCTGATGGCATTTTTGATGCCACTTATTATGATGCCTGGGGTGTTGGAGGTGGGAGAAGATTATCTCCAATGGGCTCCTCAGTGCTGTAAAGCACTTCCTTTGCTGTAATCTGACGAGGTGCTTTTGGATGGCCTGGGTCATGCCTTACTTAAAATGCTACCCCCTTCAGTCAGCTATGTGTACCCTGCCTCTTACCGTGAAACCCTCAGGTCACATGGCCTGAACTCCTTGCAATAACCATCTTTTCCCCTTTGTACTGTTCTCTTCTTCTCTTCTCTCTCTTAGGACATTTCGCTTGCTACCTAAAGAAGTACCCTCTTCCCAAAGGCATCTGGCCTCCCTCTCCCTGTTATGGAACATCTCTGTGCCATCTCCCACCACAATCCATGGCAATGCTGTCTGATGTCAACCCAATGCTGACACTCCCTTGCCTCTGAACTTTGCTTATGCTAGTCTCCACTCCAGAAATACCATCCCGCATCTTCTCTTGCTTTTCAAGCTCCACTTCCTCTACATTTTTCCCTGCTACCACAGTAAACACTACGGTTGAAAGTTGATTTTTCTGCACTTAATGCTTACATTTTGGAATTTATTGCTTCCTTCCAAATCATTTCACATGTGTCTATTTTGCATCTCCAGAAATCGTGCTAGAGATTTCTAACACATTCCATTCCTGTGGGCTTCTTCAGTTCCCTCTCCTAATCCTCCCAACTCCCACCTAGGTGCAGAGGCTGGACTGGGGAGACTAAAGAACACGCTCAAAACAGAAACAATTTCCTTCAGTCTCTGAGTACAAAAGCAAAACTATTCAGGGACCAGCATGCTCATCCCGGGAGGAAAGCATTTTAAACATCACATGTCATTTGAAACTTAACCCAACAACTGTATCAAATGAGTCATCTTTGAAATACAAAGGAAAGTTTAGTTGCTTCATAGGGCACCAAGGCCTTTATGCTACCACCAGTGATCCTCACAGGTCAGGATTAAGAGCAGATATTCCTCAGTTTTCAAGGCTAGGTTTAGCACCTGGCTATAGAGTTCAGGCACAGACTGAGGAAACAGATTACTGAAGAATACCCCCCTGAAAGAAGCCATTTGTCCATGACACAAACAAAAAGAGACACACTCGTCTTTGCTGAAACTCACTCTAGAGGAACACAATATGTGTAACTGGGGCACTGCAGAGACAGACAGATCATGCCTGGGGCTCCACCCGCTAATGCAATCTGCCCAGCTGGAGGAGACACAGAGAATTGTTAAGGCCCTAAATCTGACGATACACCAGCAACAAGATGAACACCCAGAACACAGTGACTGCTGGAGGGTTTGAAGGCACCCAGGCTGAACAGATGGAACACGGAGTCATGGAAGGGCAGAGACACACAAACATCACGGCTTCCTGAAAAAGAAGCCTTTTATGTCAGCCTCAGAGGCACTGCATTCTTGAAAAGTTGTCCGTGTCACTTTGAAGTTTGTCCCATTCAAGAGAAGCAAAGAAATATATGATGGGTGATTGCCCATTATTTTCAGGGGAATTGCATCTCAAACTATGGACCTTTTATCTCCCCTTCGTAGCTAATTTCCACTTACCATCTGCATGGATTTCTTGTGCCAAACAAAAAGAGAAGTGTGGGAATGTGTGAGTGCTTAGTAAGTTGATGGGCTCTTCAGGGAACTAGCCACACAAACGCACTCTTTGTAACAGCTGCCATCTCTGTTCAAGGGGAAAATCTAAAACTGATACTACCTTGAAACGGATTCATTGTAAACATGTTCCCTTCATGTTTTCTTTATGTTTGGGGGCATATTAGCAGTTTAATTTTTACTGAATTATAATTAGTGAGAGGTGATTTATTTTAGAAACTTTCCAAATTAGGGAAATTAAAGATTTTTTTCCCCTGTATTTTTTGTGTGTGTAATTTTCTTTGAGATTTCATTTATCTTTTAATGCTTCAGCAAATGAACAAACAACTTTTAAAAATTCCTCTTGTGGAGAAGCAACTGTTGACAAATTTCTACTGATGTGACAGAAATCACTCTGCAAAAAGTACCATAAATTACGGATGGCGGCTTTTGGATGCTATGTCTCACTAAAGATGAATAATCAGTTAGAGAATGGAGATACGCAAAATGAAAAAGAAATAAATCCCTACTTTCAGTTTTTAATTTCCAGTTAACTGACACAAGAGTTCTTTTAAAACAAAGGTTAATAAAAAGAAGCACAGGCCAGGCGCGGTGGCTCACGCCTGTAATCCCAGCACTTTGGGAAGCCAAGGTGGGCGGATCATGAGGTCAAGAGATCAAGACCATCCTGGCCAACATGGTGAAACCCCGTCTCCACTAAAAATACAAAAATTAGTTGGGTGTGGTGGCGCACGCCTGTAGTCCTAGCTACTCGGGAGGCTGAAGCAGGAGAACCGCTTGAACCCGGGATGCAGAAGTTGCAGTGAGCAGACATCACACCACTGCACTCCAATCTGGCGACAGAGTGAGACTCCATCTCAAAAAGAAAAAAAAAAAAAGGCTGGGCGCTGTGGCTCATGCCTGTAATCCCAGTACTTTAGGACTTTAGGAGGCAAAGGAGGGCGGATCACCTGAGGTCGAGAGTTCAAGACCAGCCTGGCCAACATGGTGAAACCCTGTCTCTATTAAAAATGCAAAACTTAGTTGGGCGTGGTGGCTGGTGGTGGGTGCCTGTAATCCCAGCTACTTGGGAGGCTGAGGCAGGAGAATCACTTGAACCCAGGAGGTGGAGGTTGTGATGAGCCAAGATTGCGCCACTACACTCCAGCCTGGGCAGCAAGAGTGAAACTCCATCTCAAAAAAAAAAAAAAAGCATACATAATTTTTATTCTGTGAATCTGTGAAGCCATCTTTCAAGTTATGGTCCCCAATTCTTTCTGTTTCCATTTGTAAGTCATAAAGACCAGATACATTTGGCAGTAATAATCTTTTATTTATATAAATTGTGCAGAAAAGCTTAAAGGTGGTAATTGATCCTTTATCCTATGAGCCACAAAAATTGAGCCTCAAAGTTGAGCCACCGTTCTGTCTAAAAGGCAAAAACTTATTTTAGAAATGGCCCATATGGCTCCACTTTGAGCTTGTAGTACTGACAGGCAGCTATGGGGAGCCAGATGGTGACATAGGTAGCATTCCAACATCATACATCTTCTTCATTAAATTAAATTTTCAAATAAGAAACTTAAAAACTAAATATAATGGGATACAATTATCTTAGGAATCACACACATGCAATGTGCCTTGCTGTTTATTTTATTTTATTTTACTTTGACCTATTTTGGTACATAATTATTAACTAGAATTGTGGAATACATTAGATGCAATCATATACTTGATAATATTGGTGAAATGTTAATTACCTATTGTATGATTATTAAATGAATTTCTCTGTGTTAGGCAAATATAAATGGAGAAAAGACAAATATAATCAAAATATTCCAACCTAGAGAAAGAGGAGGGTTAGCCAATCAGGCTATTTGTGACCTATTTTGGTACATAATTATTAACTAGAATTGTGGAATACATTAGATGCAATCATATACTTGATAATATTGGTGAAATGTTAATTACCTATTGTATGATTATTAAATGAATTTCTCTGTGTTAGGCAAATATAAATGGAGAAAAGACAAATATAATCAAAATATTCCAACCTAGAGAAAGAGGAGGGTTAGCCAATCAGGACTAAGGTTTGCGGCATATATTAGAAACCTTAAATAATGGTGCATAAAGAAGATATTTTTCACTGAAGAAAAAGAAATTCAGAGGTTGATGATCCAGGACTGGAAAGGAAGCCCCAGGGTCTTTGGGGACCAGCCTTCTTCAACTCTCCGTGCCATCATCCTTAGTGCGTGGTTTGCATCCTCAAGGATGGCATCATGGCCCAAGATGGCTGCACGTACAATGCTGTGCTCCAAGCCTGAAGAATAGTGGTAGGCACGGCTGAAATGGCACCAGTGTTGTTAGCAAGGCTTCCTCAGAAGTTCCAACCAATGCCTTCTGTTTATATTTCATTGGCCACTCCTTTCCCAGCAAAGAATACTGGGAAATATAGTTGTTTCAGCTAAGGATTTGGCTGCCTTCCAAAAACAAATGCCCTACAGGAATTCTGGTAAAGAATGGAAGGAGAATGGATATTGGGGAGAGAACAAAAAGTCCCTGCCACAGGTTTAAAGAATCCCATTCAGGAAAATGAATATGGAGACAGGGGCCAGAATAGCCAGATATTCTTGTAGAGCAAACATCAAAACAAGGCAAGGGAAGTCTTTGGGCCAATATGAGGAAGGACAAAAGAATTTCAGAGTTCGAGGGTCAGAGGATTTCCAATAGGGTAGGAAGGAGTCACTGATCAATTGCTAATGGTCACCTTGCCTTTGTGACAGCTAAGAAAAGAACTAATTGCTGATTCTTAACCAACATCCACAACATCAAGAAACAGAGTCATAAAACAATGAAGTCTCCATGCCAAGTCAGGCATTTCTCAAGCATCTGGGAGATGTCAAGCAGGCCTGACCCTGCAGTTCCATGCCTTCTCTAAGAAGGCCACTTTTAGAGACTACGTAAAGGCCAGGCATCTAGAATGGGTCTGAAACAGGCACCTGTCATTGCACCCATTGTTTTCTATACTGGGTGACCCTCAGGCCTGCAGAGCATTCACTGAGAAGTAAAAGCCCATGAGTCATGGGGTAAAGAGGGTCTTCCCTATCTCCTGGCCGCTATCACACTCCAACAGATGGACTTCTGCCTTAAGAGCTTGGATGTCAAAAATGCATACCTGAGGAGCCTGTCTGTAGTGGGAGGTGGGGCCACGTAATAGGGGGTTGGAATAAGCTCTTCCTGCTGCTCAAGCAGCTATGCCCTTTCTTGGAGTTCTCTAATGTTCTTAGAGTCTGAGTTGAAATCAAAGTCAGATGCCCCAGGTAGACCAGAGTTGCAGGGTCTCTGAGCCCAAACAAAATGCAATGATGGAGGAGAGGCCTGGAGTACCCAGAACATCTGGCATTCAAGATCAAGCAGTTTAGAATAAGATGAAAACTACATCTTGAGGGGTTTAATCACCACATGGGGCTCATTTGTACATTTTTCTAAAGTGGCTTACACCTTCTCAAACTTGGCTCAGATCTCCTTTCCTGCAAGTCAGGGCTTCCCTCCTCACTCGCCTCTCCCAGGGATTATTCCAAACATCAAGAATAGTATTTGTTTCCTAAGGCTGCCATAACAAAATACCATAAACTAGGTGGCTTAAAACAATAGAAATATATTCTGTCATAGTTCTGGAGGTCAGAAGTCCAAAATCAAGGTGCTGGCAGGTGTGGATCCCCCTGGATGCTCTGAAGGAGAATTCTTTCACACTTCTCTCCTAGCTTTTGGTGGCTACTGGCAAATCTTAGTATTCCTTGGCTTGTAAACATATCACTTCTATCTCTGCCTCTACTTTCATCCAGACTTTCCCTTTCTATGTCTCTAAATAACCCTCTGTCATTGAATTTAGAGCTCACCCTAAATCCAGGTTGATTTAATCCCAAGAGCCTTAACTTAATACTATCTTCAAAGACACTGCTTTCAAATAAGATCACAGTCCCAGGTACTGGAGGTTAGAACTTGGACTATTCAACCCACTATGAGAAATAAAAATAAAATAGAAACCAGAATAAGCCAAATTCTCTCATCTCTCAAAATTTTAAAGTGTGAGATGCCCAAAATTGTGATTTCAACAGTGTTAATGCTATGAGTCTCTGATACAATCTTTCCTTTCTGCTAAAATACATATGGAGACATCAGAAAAACATAAAAATTAAAAACTAAATTACATAACCACAGAGGCAAAAAACAAGTTAGCAACTTTTTGCCAGAATCTGGGAGCATGCCCACCAGCTTCAAGGCCTATGGAGCTTGCTTGAGAAAATTGGCTGGTGGTTTACAAATACTCTGCCCTTTGAAACCAACAGCCATGCTAGTCTGAAATTGGCAATATGTCAGGAGGTCCTAAAACCTCCCCTAGATTTGACAATTCACTAGGAAGACTCAAAAGACTCAGCATATAGTTGTAGTCAGAGGTATGATCTATAACAACAAAATGGTACCAAGCACATTCAGCAAAGTCAAAAGGCCCCTGGGGTGAAGAAAGAGGGAAAGCAGGCACACGCTTCCAAGATTTCTCACCCAGTGGAAATACACTGGGCATGTTTAATTTCCCCAGCAACAAGTCATCACAACATGGATGAAATGCAGCCAACCAGGAAAGCTTGTTAGACTCAATGACCAAGGCTTTTATTGGGGGATGTCCCCAGATGCAACCCCCTGCCTGGCACATACCCAAACTGTAAACTCTCAGAAGGAAAGGAGGTGTTCGGCGTAAACCACACTGTGTGTAAAAACAGTTAAATGGGCACAGTGAGCCACTCTTATCAGTTCATAGTGGGAATCTAAGCTCCCAGATGACAGCCAAGGGCCACCCTTTGAAGCAGGCCTTTTCAAGGACAGCAGTTTAGTTCTACTCTGCTAACTCTTTTCTGCATAGGGAGGCTGAGAAAAGACTGTGCCTTCCTTCTCCCTCTGTCTTCCCTGACCCAGAGAAGCAGAGTGTCAGAAAACAACAACCACCCCCAGGCTCTGCAGGATGCTTTGAGGCAGGTAGGGTTTGGATCTTGCCTTTACACCCTCAATGGCACCTTTTAACCTATATCCATTTAGAAACCAAGACTGCGTTACTCAGAAGTAAATAGAAGAGAAAGAGGAAGGGGAGCATAGAAACCCCTTGCATTCCAAGAGGTAGGGTCCCTACACATGACAGGGTCTAGGTAGAAACAGGGATGGTAGGGTGCTGGGAGCAGCATAGACTCTTTTCCCCTGTATCGCATGAAAAGATCATGATCAGGTTGGGGGTGGGGAGCAAGTGGTAAGAGAGAAGAACCAATGTCATCCCTGCAGAATCAGTG
This sequence comes from Pan paniscus, assembly GCF_029289425.2. Taxonomy (NCBI): domain Eukaryota; kingdom Metazoa; phylum Chordata; class Mammalia; order Primates; family Hominidae; genus Pan; species Pan paniscus. The sequence continues at coordinate 28,880,583 of NC_073255.2, read as the reverse complement.
TTTTTCCTTTTTTTTTTTTTTTTTTTTTCGACAGAGTCTGTCTCTGTTGCCCAGGCTGGAGTGCAGTGGTGCAATCTAGGCTCACTTGTAACATCCGCCTCCTGTACTCAAGCCATCCTACTACCTGAACCTCCCAAGTAGCTGGGACTACAGGCACACGCCAAAATGCCCAGCTAATTTTTGCATTTTTTGTAGAAACAGAATTTTGCTATATTGCCCAGGCTGGTCTTGAACTCCTGAACTCAAGTGATCCACCTGCCTTGGCCTCCCAAAGTGCTGGGATTACAGGCATAAGCCACCCTGCTGGGCCAGAATCAGTGTTTTTAAAACATGCTATGTGCCCTGAGATTCCCCAAAAATATCTCCCACTACAGGGAGAAAGGACAGGTCAAAGAATGGGCTCAGCACATCTCCGAAATTCAGTCAGGGCGAGTCCGCTTTTTCCTATTTGCAATAACAAGCTTATGCATAATTTTTCATATATGAAATAGGCTTCTTGAAAAAAAAAATAAGCAATTTAAAATCATTGCACTAGATGAGTGTCTGCCAGACAGTGGGAAGTGTTTTAGTTACTGAGACATCAACTAGGCTGCAGGTATAGAACTGGGAGGGAGATTGTACTAGCACCAAGCAGACAATGAAAGCAGACCGCTCTTACCTTTTCTTTGGAAAACACCAAATCTGATAACCTGGTTACCCACAGAGGAAGTAAACCATCTCTTCTGCAAATACAAATGCTAGAAAATGACAGAAAAATAACTGGTGGTTTTTAAGCTCTTAGACATGAGCTCCATCAAGTAGATGATGAAAGCTATAAACTACAACAAAAATGAACACACAATTGTGCAATACTCTGGCATAACAATTACAAAAGGTTCACAGATCCTCCTGAAGCTCATATCCATGTTTAGAACCTCGTAGAGCTTCAGAGCCCATTTTAAATGGAAAGACAGACCTAGTCCAGTTGTTATTCAGTTTTGAAACCAAAAGAAAGACATTCTTAAAAATGCAATTATATGAAAATGTTTATTCATTCAACAAATATTAAATATCAATAATGCTTTAGGGGCAGGGAAACTGTGAATAAGCAGACAAGCCAGTTTCTTTTGTAGAGCTTATGTCTTTTAAGAGGGAAACAGATGTAAATAGGAAAATAAATAAATGCCTGAGATAATTTCAAGTAACTGCTATGAAAAAGGGCCTACTTGACAAGATGATCAAGTCTGAAATAAGATCCAAATGACTAGAATGAGCAAATCAAGTGAAAACCTACATACAGAGCATTCCAGTAGTGGAAACAGCAAGTACCAATGCCCTGGGGTGGAAATGAGCCTGTTGTGTTAAAAAATAGCAAAGAAGTCCAGAGAGTGAGGGTCAGCGAGGAGGAGATAAGGTTGCAGAAGAAGCAGAGCCAGATTCTGAAGGGCTCCAGGGGTCATGGTAGCCAATTAAGCTTACATCCTAAGAACAGTGGAAAGCTGTTGAAGAGTTTCAGTAAAGAGCAACATTCTCTGATTTGCAATTTTTTCACAATTTTTTTTTCTTGTGGTAAATATACATATAAAATATACTGACTTGACTATTTTTACATCTCTAATTCAGTAGTGTTACATACATTCATAATATTGCACAACCATCACCACTGTCCATCTCTAGAACTCTTTTCATTTGCAGAACTGAAACTCTGTACCCATTAAACAATAACTCCTTATTCCTCCCTCCTCCCAGTCCCTGGCAACCACCATTCTACTTTGTGTCTCTACAATTTTTTTTGAAAGGGTCTTGCTCTATCACCCAGGCTGGAATACAATGGCGCATTAGCCTTGAACTCCTAGGTTCAAGCAATCCTCTCACCTCAGCCTTGCAAGTAGCTGGGACTACAGGCACACACTACCACACCAAGCTAATTTTTAAGAGATGGGTCATGCTATGTTGCCCAGGCTGGTCTCAAACTCCCAGCCTTCAAGTGATCCTCCTGCCTCAGCTCCCTGTCTCTGCAATTTTGATTGCTCTAAATATTTTATGTAAGTAGAATCATGCAGTATTTGTCTTACTGTGACTGGCTTAGTTCACTCAGCATGATGTCTTCCACGTTCATTTATGCTGTAGTATGTCAGATTTGCCTTCCTTTCCTTTTTAAGGCAGAATAATATTCCACTGTATATATATTTACTGCTGTCATTTTGCTATTTGTTTTCTACATACCTTATAGCTTCTTTTTGTCCTTCATTTCCTGCATTACTTTCTTCGTATGTATTTGTTTTTTTTATAGTGAAGCATTTACATTTCTTTCTCATTTCCTTTTGTGTATATTCTATAGCTACTTTCTCTGTGGTTACCATGGAGATTACATTTAACATTCTAAAGTTATAATACTCTAATTTGAATTTATACAGCTTAACTTCAATAACATACAAAAACTCTGCTCCTTTACAGCTCAGTCCTCACCTCTTTCAGTTGTTGATGTCACAGAATTACATCTTTACGCATAATCCATACAAAAACATAAACTAACAATTCTTTTTAATGCATTAGTCTTTTTATTGTAGTAAGAACACTTAACTTTAGATCTGCCCTGTTAATAAATGTTTAAGTGCACAATATAACATTGTTAACTGTAAGCACAATGTTGTATGGCAGATCTGTAGAACTTACTTGTCTTCTGTTACTGAAACTGCATACTCCTTGAACAGCAATCCCCCATTCCTCCCTTCTCCTAGCTCCTGGCAACCTACTACTCCATTCTCTATTTCGATGGTTTTGAATATTTTAGATATTTCATATAAGTTGAATAATGCAGTATTTGTCCTTATGTTCCTGGCTTATCTCACTTAGAATAAGGTCTTCCAGGCTCATCCACTTGTCACATATTACAGGATGTTCATTTTAAAGACCGAATAGTATTTCATGTATGTATATACCACATTTTATTTATCTGTTCATCTCTCAATGGACATTTAGGTTACTTCCATATTTTGATTATTATGAATAATGCTTCAATGAACATGAGAGTGCAGTTGTCTCTTTGAGAGACTGATTTTAGTTATTTTGGATAAGAATTAATTAGCTTCTCTTTTGGAAACCACCAATCTGATAATGGCTAATTCAAATTCTTATCCAAGATATGGAATTTTTTGGTCATATGGTAGTCCTATTTTAATTTTTTTGTGGAACTTCCATACTACTTTCTATAGCGGCTGCACCAATTTACATTCCCACCAAAAACGTACAAGAGTTCCCTTGTCTCCACATTGTTGCCAACACTTGTTATTTTTTGTGTGTTTTTTATGTAACAGCTATCCTAACAGGTATAAAGTGATATTTGATTGTGGTTTTGATCTATAGTCCCAGATAATTAGTAATAGTGAGCATCCTTTCACATACCTGTTAGCCATTTATATGTCTTCTGTGGAAATATGTCTATTTAATTCTTTTGTCCAATTTTTAATCTAGTTATTTGGTTTTGGGTTTTGGTTTGTTTGGGGTTTTTTGCCATTAAGTTATAGGAGTTCCTTATGGATTTTGAATATTAATCCTTATCAGATATGTGGTTTGCAAATATTTTCTCCCATCCATAGATTGCCTTTCCAGTCTGTTGTTTCCTTTGCTGTGCAGAAGCTTTTAGGTTTGATATAGTCCCACTTGCCTATTTTTGCTTTCATTGTTTGTGTTTTTGGAGTCATAGCTAAAAAATCATTGCCAAGACCAACATCAGAAAACTTTTTCCGTATGTTTTCTTCTAGGAGTTTTACAGTTTCAGGTCTTACATTTAAATATTTAATTCATTTTGAGTTTATTTTGGGGTACAGTATAAGATAAGGGTCCAAATTTATTATTTTACATGTGGATATCCATTTCCCCAACACCATTTGTTGAAGAAACTATCCTTTTCCCCTTGCACATTCTTGGCACCCTTATCAAAGATAAGTTGATGCCATACATGTGGGTTTATTTCTGGGCTCTCTATTCTGCTCCATTGAACTTACGTCTGCATTTATACTAGTATTACACTGTTTTAATTACTGTAGTTTTGTAATATATTTTAGAATCAGGAATGATGTTGTCTCCAGCTTTGTTCTTCTTTCTCAAGATTGCTTTGGCTATTTGAGGTCTATATGTGATTTGAGGTCTATATATGATATATGATTTTGTGGTTCTATATATGATTTTTTTGGATTGTTTTTTATTTTTAAAAAATTGTCATTGGGATTTTGATAGGGATTACACTGAATCTGTAGATCGGCTTTGGGTAATATGGCCATTTTAATAATGTTAATTCTAATCCATGAACATAGGACATCTTTTCATTTATTTGTGACTTCTTTAATATTTTCATCAATATTTTATAGTTTTCAATGTACAATCTTTTACCTCCTTGGCTAAGTTTATTCTTAAGTATTTTATTCTTATTGTTAATGGGGTTGTTTTCTAAATTTTTTAAGACAATCACTGTTAATTTATAGAAATGTAACTGATTTCATATGTTGATCTTGCATCCTGTAATTCTCCTGATTTCACTTATTAGTTCTAACAATTTTTGGTGAAGCCTTTACCGTTTACTACATATAAGATTATGTCATCTGAAAAGATAATTTTACTTCTCTCTTTCTGACTTGGATGTCTTTTATTTCTTTTTCTTGACTAATTGCCCTGACTAGGACTTCTAGTACTATGTTGAATAGAAGTGGCAAGAATAGGCATCCTTGTCTTGTTCCTAACTTTAGAGGAAAAGCTTTCAGTTTTTTTACCATTAAGTATCATGTTTTTGGTCTTTTCATATATAGCACTTATTATGTTGAGATAAATTCCTTCCAACTTGATAAGACTTTTTATCACGAAAAGATATTGAATTTTGTTAAATGCTTTTTCTGCATCTATTGAGATAAAAATGTGATTTTCATCCTTCATAATATGTGATTTTATTCTTCTGTTAGTATGGTTTATCACATTTATTGATTTGCATGTGTTTGATCATGCTTGCATCCTAGGGATAAATATCACTTGGTCATAGGGTATGATTCTTTGTTTTTTCTTTGAGACGGAGTCTCGCTCTGTTGCCCAGGCTGGTGTGCAGTGGCGCGATCTCAGCTCACTGCAACCTCCACCTCCCAGGTTCGAGCAATTCTCCTGCCTCAGCCTTCCGAGTAGCTGGGATTACAGGCATGTGTCACCAGGCCCAACTTACTTTTGTATTTTTAGTAGAGACAGTGTTTCCCCATGTTGGCCAGGCTGGTCTTGAACTCCTGATCTCAGGTGATCCACCGGCCCCAGCCTCCCGAAGTGCTGGGATTACAGGTGTGAGCCACCGCCCCCAGTAGGGTATGATTCTTTTAATGAGCTATTGAATGCAGTTTGCTAGTATTTTGTTGAGGATTTTGCATCTATGTTCATCAGAGATATTGGACTGTGGTTTTCTTTCCATGTAGTGTCTTTTTATGACTTCGGTCTCAAGGTAATGCTGGCATTATAAAATAAGTTTGCAAATATTCCCTCTTCCATTTTTTTTGGAAGAGTTTTAAAAGGATTTGTATTAATTCTTTTTTAAATGTTGGATGGAATTTACCAGTGAAGTCACCTGGTCCTAGGTTTTTCTTGATTAGGAGGTTTTTGATTACTGATGCAATCTCCTTGTTTGTTAGTAGTCTGTTCAAGTTTTCTATTTCTTCATGATTCAACCTTTGTAGATTTCATGATTTTAAGAATTCACCCATTTCTTCTCAGTTATCCAATTTGTTGGCAATCTAATTGTCCATAGTAATACCTTCTGATCCTTTTCAATTCTCTGGCATCAGTTGTAAGATCTTTTTCATTTCTGATTTTATTTATTTGAGTCTTCTTTTTTTCTTAGAAAAAAATTTCAAAAAAATCAAATCATTTTCATTTCAAAACATCCACTCTTAATTTTGATTTTTTTCTCCCCTCTATTTAATTTACATCTGCTCCAAGCTTTACTATTTTCTTTCTTCTGCTAGCATTGGGCTTAATCTATTCTGTTTCTAATTTCTAGGGGTATAAAACTAGGTAGTTTATTTGATGGCCTTCTTCTTTTTTACTGTGGACATTTATTGCTATAAACTTCCCTCTTAGTACTGCTTTTCCTGCATCCCGTAAGTTTTGATATGTTTTCATTTTAGTTTGTCTCAAGATATGTTCTAATTTCTCTTTTGATTTCTTCTTTGATTCAGTGTCTGTTAAGAATGTGTTATTTTCACACATTTGTGAATTTTCCAGTTTTTCTTCTGTTACTGATTTCTAGTTTCATTCCACTGCATTTGGAAAAGATATTTGGTATGATTTCAGTCTTCTTAAATTTGTTAAAACTTTTTTGTAAATAGCATATGATCTATCCTGGAGACAGCTTCATGTTACTTGAAAAGAATGTATATTCTGGTGCTGTTGTGTAGAATGTTTTGTGCGTGCCTCTTAAGTCTATTTGATCTATAGTGTTGTTCAATTTCTTATTTCCTTATTGATTTTCTGCCTGAATATTCTAACCATTATTGAAAGTGGAATGTTAAAGTCTCCTAGTATCATTGTATTGCTGTCTGTTTTTCCTTTCTGATCTATCAATGTCTACATTCCGATGTTCTGGTATTGGGTGCATATATATGTTTATAATTATTATATCTTCCACATAAATTCACTTTTTAATTATTATATAATAATCTTCTTTGTCTATTGTCAGAGTTTTTGACTTAAGCTTTATTTTGTCTGATATCATTAAGCCACCCTGCCCTCTTTTGATTACCATTTGCATAGAATATCTTTTCCCATCCCTTCATTTTCAGCCTATGCATGTCCTTAAAGCTAAAGTGTTTTATAGATAGCATCTAGTTGGATCTTGGTGGGTTTTTAAATCCATTCATCCACTCTATGTCTTTTTATTGGAAGTTTAATCCACTTGCATTTCAAGGAATTATTGCTAGGTAAGAACTTACTATTGCCATTAAATTAATTGTTTTCTGTCTGCTTTGTAATTCTTTTGTCTTCTCTTCCTCACCTGTTTTCCTTTGTGACTTATTATTTTTTTAAGTGAGCAGGTTTTGATTCCTTTCTCTTTTTGTGTGTATATCTATTCAAGGTATTTCTTAGTGGTTTCCATAAGGCTTACATAAAACATCCTATAATTATATTAGTTTATTTTAATCTGATAACATCTTAACTTTAAGTGCACACAAAAACTCTACTTTTATTTCTCTCCTACCTCACATTTTATACTATCGATATCACAATTTACATCTTTATTGTATATTTATTAACAAACTTTATAATTATAGTTATTCTTAATACTTTTGTCCTTTAACTTTCATACAAGTGGTAAAAGTGATTTACACACTTCATTACAATATTACAGTATTCTGTATTTGTCTACACATTTACCTTCACCAGTGGGTTTTCATATGCTTTTATGTTGCTCTTTAGTATCTTTTCATTTCAACTTAAAGAACTCCCTTTAGCATTTCTTGTAAGGCAGGTCTGGTGGTGATGAACAACCTCAGCTTTTGCTTTCGGGAAAATTCTCTACATCTCTCCTATATTTTGTTTTAAAGGACAGTTTTTTCAGGTATAATTTTCTTTCTCCACAGTGTTTTTCTTTTAGCAATTTGAATATATCCACCCACTCTATCCTGGCCTGCAAACTTTCTGCTGGGAAATCAGCTGTTAGTCTTATATGTGCTTTCTTGTATATAATGAGTCACTTTCTCTTGCTACTTTCAAAATTTTCTCTTTGTCTTTGACTTTGGACAATTCAATTGTAATGTGTCTTGGCGTAGACTTCTTTGGGTTTATCATATTTGGATCTCTGGGCTTTGTAAATCTAGATGTTCATTTCCCTCACAGATTTGAAACACTTTCAGCCATTTTTTCTTTAAATAAGCTTTATGCCCCTTTTTCTCTCTCATTTCCTTCTGAAACTCCTATAATATGTATATTAGTTCACCTGATAGACTCCCAGAGGTCCCTTAAGCTGTCTTCACCTTTTTTTGTTCTTTCTTCTTTTTACTCCTTACAATAGCCACCTGCTATGTTTGAATGTTTGTCCCCTCCAACACTAATGTTTAAATTTAAGTGGCATTGTAACAGTTTTAACAGGTGGGAACTTTAAGAGGTGATTAGGCACTTCCAGTTTTAAAATGGCAATGTAGAAGCTGGCTTCACTCACCCCACAGAAAACCTAAAACAAATATACAGTACTGAGATTTTCACCAGCAACAACCCAGAACTCACCTATGAGGGTGAGACAGATCCTGAGGCCAAAAAGAAGTGAAAAAATTCCAAGCAGACAGCAGCAAGTGCATAAAAAGTGTCCACCCAACCCACAGTTTCCACAGTGGAAAAAAATGAGATTGAGGTGATCAATTCCTTTCTCATTATTTGGGTTCCCTGGAGACCTGTTCTTGCTTTAACCTACAAGAAGCATTGTGAGTGCCTGAAGGAAGAAATATCCCTGAGAATAGGCAAAGACGAAGACAGGGAGGCAGTAATATCATCTCCAGCACCAGAAACTGCTCTGTAACATGGCCAAAGGTGATGGCAAATCAAAGTGGCTGTTCAGCAGCACCACACTGTAGGAGGTACATTTCACAGGTCACTTAAGTATGAACTCTTCGACAGCATTCCCATACAAGAATAATGCCTTTGGGACCTCCTGCATTTGTGAAAGGTAGCACTTTAATCATTTATTAGCTTAACACTAAGGTAAATCTGGGCTTAAGTCAACCCTCGAGCCAAAAAGGAAGCAGCAAACTAGTGGTAAAGATTTGCTAAGCAAACATATCCAATAAAAACAAAAACAAGCCAAACAAAGAAGACTGAAATAAGTAACTAATCTTTTCATGCAAAGACACAGATGTATACCCACAAGAAACAACAGCAAACAGCAAATCATGACCTCCCCAAAAGGGCAAAGCAAAAATCCATTGAAGACTCTAATGAGACAGTGATTTGTGATCTCTCTAAAATTTCAAAATAGTAGTTTTAAGGAAACTCAGTGATCTCCAAGATAACACAGAAAAGCAACTCAGAAATTTATCAGAGATATTTTCTTAAAGGACTCAAATAATTTAAAAATGAAACAGAAATGTTGAAACCAAGAAATACATTTCCTGAACTAAATAACTCCTTAGAGGTTCTCAAGAGCAGAATGGACCAAGCAGAGAAAAAAATTAAGTGAGCTTGAAGACTACTATTTTAAAATACACAGTCAGAGAAGGAAAAACAAGGAAAATGAACAATGACTGCTTACAAGATACAGAATTAAAGACTTAAACGTAAGACCTAAAATCATAAAAATCCTAGAAGAAAACTTAGGCTATACCATTCAGTACACTGGCATGGGCAAAGACTTCATGACTAAAACACCAAAAGCAATGGCAACAAAAGCCAAAATTGACAAATGGGATCTAATTAAACTAAAGAGCTTCCGCACAGCAAAAGAAACTATCATCAGAGTAAACAGGCAACCTACAGAATGGGAGAAAATTTTTGCAATCTGTCCATCTGACAAAGGGCTAATATCCAGAATCTACAAAGAACTTAAACAAATTTACAAGAAAAAAACAACCCCATCAAAAAGTGGGTGAAGGACATGAACAGAAACTTCTCAAAAGAAGACATTTATGTGGCCAACAAACACATAAAGAAAAGCTCATCATCACTGGTCATCAGAGAAATGCAAATCAAAACCATAATGAGATACCATCTCACACCAGTTAGAATGGTGATCATTAAAAAGTCAGAAAATAACAGATGCTGGAGAAGATGTGGAGAAACAGGAACACTTTTACACTGTTGGTGGGAATGTAAATTAGTTCAACCATTGTGGAAGACAGTGTGGCAATTCCTCAAGGATCTAGAACTAGAAATACCATTTGACCCAGCAATCCTATTACTGGGTATATACCCAAAGGATTATAAATCATTCTACTATAAAGACACATGCACATGTATGTTTATTGTGGCACTGTTCACAATAGCAAAGACTTGGAACCAACCCAAATCCCCACCAATGATAGACTGGATAAAGCAAATGTGGCACATATACACCATGGAATACTATGCAGCCATAAAAAAGGAGGAGTTCATGTCCTTTGCAGGGACATGGATGAAGCTGGAAACCATCATTCTCAGCAAACTAACACAAGAACAGAAAACCAAACATTGCATGTTCTCACCCATAAGTGGGTGTTGAACAATAAGAATACATGCACACAGGGAGGGGAATATCACAGACCAGAGCCTGTCAGGGGATGGGGGGTGGGGGGGATAGCATTAGGAGAAATACCTAATGTAGGTGACGGGTTGACGGGTGCAGCAAATCACCATGGCACATGTATACCTATGTAACAAAACTGCACATTCTGCACATGTACCCTAGAACTTAAAGTATAATATAAAAAAAAAGAAAATTGCCTTAAAAGACCAAACATGCTATAGGATGTTTGTTTTTATTGGATATGTTTGCTTGAATGTGCTATAGGATATTTGATTAGATATGTTTGTTCAAGAGAGAATTAAGCAAAAGCAAATGGTAAAAAAACTTATTCAAAGAAATAATGACAGAAAACTTTCCAAAACTTGAGAAAATATAAATATTCAGGTACAAGAAGGTCTGAGAACACCAAACATATTCCATTCAAATAAGACTACCCCAAGGCATATGATAAGCAAACTCTCAAATGTCAAGGACAAAGAGAGGGTCCTAAAAGAGGCAAGAGAAAAGAAGCAAACAACATATAAAGGAGCTCCAATTTGTCTGGCAACAGGCTTCTCAACAAACTATACAGGTTTGTTATACAAGAGAAATACAAAGAATCATTAGAGACTATTATGAACAACTACTTGCCAACAAATTGGAAAGCCTAGAAGCAATGGATAAATTCCTAGACACACACAATCTGTCAAGATTGAACCATGAAGAAATAGAAAACCTCAATAAACCAATGTGTAATAAACTCAAAGCCACAATAAAATGTCTCCTATCAAAGAAAAGCCCAAGACTGATGGCTTCACTGCTGAATTCTACCAAACATTTAAAAGACAGTATCAGTCCTACTCAAACTCTTCAAATAAACTGAAGAAGAAGAAATACTTCCAAATTCATTCTATGAGGCCAGCATTACCCTGATGCCAAAACCAGATGAGGTCTCAGCAAAAAAATACAACCACAGGCCAACAGCCCTGATTAAAACAGATTCAAAAATCTTCAACAAAATACTAGCAAACCAAATTCAACAACATATTAAAAAGATCATTCACCATGTTCAAGTGGGATTCATCCCAGGGATGCCAGCACAGTTCAACATACACAAATCAATAAACATGATACATCACATTAACAGTATCAAGAACAAAAACCATAGATAATTTCAATAGATGCTGAAAAGCATTTTATAAAATTCAACATCCTTTATGATGAAAACCCCCCAAAAATGGGTATTGAAGGAATATACCTCGAAATAACAATGACCATATGTGACAAACCCACGGCTAACATACTGAATGAGGGAGAATTGAAGGCCTTTCCTCTAAGGGCTGGAACAAGACAAGGATACCCACTTCCACCACTGTTACTCAGCATAACACTGGAAGTCCTGGCCAGAGCAATTAGGCAAGAGAAAGAAATAAAGGGCACCCAAATTGGAAAGGAAAAAGTCAAATTAGCCTTGTTCACAGATGACATGACCTAGACAAACATAGACTCCACCAAAAAAAAAAAAAATCTGTTAGAACTGATAAACAAATTTGGTAAAGTTGTAGGATACAAAATTAACATACAAAAATCAGTAGCATTTATACACACCAACAGCAAAAAAACTGAAAGAGAAATCATGAAAGCAATCTCACTTACAATTGATTCAAAAAATATATAATACCTAGGACTCAATCTAACCAAAGTAAAATATCTATACAAGAAAAACTACAGAACTCTGATGAAAGAAATCAAAGACACCCCAAAATAGAAAGATATACCACATGCACGGATTGAAAGAATTAATGTTGTTAAAATGACAATACCACCCAAAGAAATTTACAGATTTAATGCAACCCCTATTAAAAGAACAATAACATTCTTCATAGAAATAGAAAAAAATTCTAAAATTTATATGGAACCACAAAAGACTCAGAATAACCAAAGCAATTCTGAGCAAAAAGAACAAAGCAAAATATTCTACAAAGTTATCATAACCAAGATGCATGACACTGGCATGAAAACAGACACATAGACAAATGGAATAAAACAGAAAACCCAGCTAGAAATCCACACATTTACAGCCAACTCATCTTTGACAAAGGCACCAAGAACATACAATAGTTCTAACATACAAGAACATACAAAAAAATGGCCCTAGGAAAACTGGATAACTATATGTAGAAGAATGAAACTAGACCTCTGTCTCTAACCATACACAAAAATCAACTCAAAATGGATTAAAGACTTAAATCTAAGACCTGAAACTATAAAAATTACTAGAAGTAAACATTGGGGAAATACTCCATTGGTCTGGGCAAAGACCTTTTGTAAAGCCTTTAGAGGCTTTATAAAAGCCTCTAAAGCACAGGAACCAAAGCAAAAATAGACAAATGGGGTTAATTCAAGCTGAAAAGCTCTGCACAGCAAAGGAAACAAGCAACAATGTAAAGAAACAACCTACAGAATGGGAGAAAATATTTGCAAGTGACCTACCCAGGAAGAACTTAATATCCAGAATATATATAAGAAGCTCAGATAACTCAGTAGCAAAGAAACAAATAATCCAGTTTAAAAATGGGCAAAGGATCTAAACAGACACTTCTCAAAAGAAAACATTCAAATGTCCAACAGGTATATGAAAAAATGCTCAACATCACTAACCATCAAAGAAATGCAAATAAAAACTACAATGCAATATCATCTCACCCTAGTTAAGGTTTGAGGTTTGTATCAAAAAGGCAGGAAATAACAGATACTTCCAAGGATATGCAGAAAGGGGAATCCTCATCCACTGCTGGTGGGAATGTAAGTTAGTATAGCCACTGTGGAAAACAGTATGGAGGTTCCTCAAAAAATTAAAAATAGAACTAACATATGACCCAGCAATTCTGTTACTGGGTTATATCCCAAAGAAAGGAAATCAATATATGAAAGAGATATCTGCACTCCCACATTTATTGCAGTACTATTCACAATAGCCAAAATATGGAATCGACCTCAGGGCCCATCAGTGGATGAATGAATAAAGAAAATGTAGTACATATACACAGTGGACAATTATTCAGCCATAAAAAGAATGACATCCTGTCATTCTGGAGGCTACTATGTTAAGTGAAATAAGCCAAACACAGAAAGACAAATATTGTATGTTCTCACTTATATGTGGGAGCTAAAAAAAAAAAAAAAGTGGATCTCATGAAAATTAAGACAGAGAATAGATTAGTGGTTACCAAAGGCCAGGAAGTGTAGAGTGAGAGAGGGATGAAGTAGGGGGAAGATTATATATGTAATTATTGCCACAGAACTGTGAACTTAAAAATGGTAAATATGGTAAATTTTATATGTATATTTTACCTGAATAAAAAAATTAAATTAAGAAACTACTGCCAAACAGGTGATTAGGCCAGGAGGTCTCTGCCCTCATGGGTGAGATTAATGCCATTGTAAAAGGGCAAGTTCAGCCCCCCTAGTGGACAGGCAGGGGGAACAAAACAAATATAATTGTAATGAGAAATTTTAACACACTATTCTCATCTTCCACAAACCAAATAAAAAGTTAAAAATGCGCAGGAATCTGACTAATTAGAATCACCCATTAGATACATATTAAACTTTCAGCCCAGCAGAGAATAAACCATATAGTCAAGAATAAATAAAAGATTTATTAAAATGTATCAAATATTGAGTACTATAGGAGAGCTCTATAAATGCTGAAAAGCAAAAAATACACAAGCCACCTTTTCAGGCCACAATGAAAGAATACCATAAATTTTTTTAAGAGTTTAAACAAAGAAACAAAAAGGGAGTCCTGACTTCTTGAACAAGTATTGTAAAACACTGCATGTATAATCATTGGTTCAATAAGGAAAAAAAACTGTAACAGAAAACACAACTATCCTTCCGGAGCCCGCTGGCATTGAACTATTCTCATGGCTAGACTGCAGAAGCTTGGAAACTAAAAAAAAGCTATAATGACTGCGAGACTGAGTGACCCCCACCAATGGACTGCCAACTAACACCAATTTTATCTATATTGTGCTCATCCTCCACCAGTTAATTTGACAGAGTAGGCATGCAACACACACGTAGACACACATACACATTGAATTAACTGGATATGAGAAAAAAGAAATACACTTAAGGTAGAGAGGTGACGGCAGAACAAAAATTGTATGTGGCCATCTGCAAACTAAACACATTAAATATTGTAAAAAATCTTTTTGTCTTAAAAAGTCACAAGGGTGATAAATCTTAGAGAGCCTGAAGTTGGCCATTAGGCTTGATGAAGTGGGCAAATTCTTGGGTATATGTGCCAGGTGAGCACGAATACAATAGGTGAGGTAATCAGTTTTGGAGCCTAAATAAAACTTGGGCCATTTCTTTTTGCTAGCTTTACATACCAAAGGCCACTGCTTTGATGGTGGGTATTTTGGCACGTGGGTATTCTTTATGTAATTTTCTATATTTTCCTATATGTTTGAAATATTTTTTAACTTTCAAAATAAAAATACTTATTATATTACTTACAAGAATGCTACAAAATAGACTCCTATTGTACTGATGGGAATGTATATTGGAAAACAATTTTGAAATACTTATGGAGAGCCTCTGAAGTGCTAATACCCTTTAGCTCAGTAATTATATTTGGGGGATCCTATCCTTAAGGGGAAAAATATAGTCAATATATTCATTGGAATATCATTTATAATAATAAAAAATGGGGAAATCAAAATTCACAAATAGAATAATTATTATTTAACTCAGGGGTAGGCTGTAGACAGCAGCCTATGAATCAATTCCAACCCACTGGCTATTTTATTAGCGCATAGGCATGCCTATTTGTTTACATACTATCTGTGGCTGTTTTCATACTAAGTAGGCAGAGTTCAGTAGTACCAAAAGAAACCATACGGTTCAAAAGCCAAAAACATTTGCTATCAGAACCTTTGTAAAAAGTTTGCCAACGCCTTGCTTAAAGTATGATATATCTATATAATAAAATATAATGCAGCAATTTAAAATTATGCTTATTACAGAAATTTTAATGACATGACCAGATATTTAGACTATTAAGTTAAAAATGTATGTACACCATAATTTCAACCACAGTACAGAATATAAAGGTAACTTATTTATATCTTCAAGAAATATTTACTGAATATCTGCTATGCCTCAGGGCATGTTTTTAAAATGCAACTCTTGGCCAGGGGAGAAACTCCGAATACAGACACCTAAACAGGTGATTACAATGCAGTGACAGAAGTGCTTTGAAAGGTGAGTCAGAGGATTCATGAGAGTACATAGAAGGGTTGTCTAACCAGTGCTGGGACCAGGGGAGGCATTCAGGGGAAAGTGATGTTTCATTTAAAATCTAAAGGGAAAGAGTCAGCTAAAGAAAGGTAAAGGTAAAGAAAGAAAGTGTTCCAGTAGACAACACAGCAAACCAGAGGGAAAAAAACAGGCAAAATGAAGGCCTAAAGATGAGAGATGGTGTGATACTTTGGGAAATCTAAAAGTAGCCCAGTATGGCCAAAATACAGACTCTAAAAGAATACCAAAGAAACCTTAATCCTGAATGGTGTGATTATAGATCACACTCCAAGGTTATTAGGGTAAAATTTAACACTAATATTCACACCTCCCCTACCCACATCACCATCATCTTCTTCTCACCCAGTGGCCCCCTCCTCATCTCAAGAAAGAGGGCTCAAGTTCATGAGCCACTGAGTCATTGTACATAATAAGAGGGTGGGAAGAGTGAGGAAAAAGGGGAGTGTTACTAATCTGTGTGTTGGCAGAAAATTGGAGGGGGTTGGGAAACCAGCAGTGATCACACACACTTTTGCTGTTCGATGAGAAATGCAAGTAAAATATTTTAGTTATTTTTTAATACCTATTGAACTGTGTTTCCTTAAACAAAACACGGGAGCTGAACAACCTGGACTCCTCAAATTATAAAGATCAAGTGTGCGACAAAGAGTGTATTTATTAAGTGTGTTACAAAGATTTATTAAGATACAAAAAGGTTTTTTTAATAGGATTTATTTCTATAAATAGCAAACTCTTCATCTCGTAAATCCTTTTACAGACTTTAAAATTAGATACTCTTTCAGTAATTCTTGAGGGATCATTTTCCTTAATGGAATTTGGGTGGATAATCCTTTCTACTGTTTACTTCACATCTAACTATGAATCACCTTGACGTGCGGTTAGTATCTGGACAGGTGGATCTACCCCACATCCCCATCCTCATTTGTCCTTGTTTCTATGTTGTCCCTAACTAGGGAGACTGTAATTTCCTCACACGACTTTGTTTAAGTAATTCTATCTATCTTATTCTAGTCTCATTTAACTGTTGTAGAAAGCATTCAGAAGCTGTGGCTCCATCTTTCTAAGAATAATCTATAGAGTATTGCTGTTCCCATTACTAGATTTAAACCTTGCCAATGAGTCCCCAAATCTAGCACTGATTGTAAATAACAATATTGAAAGCTCTTCCAGATCCATACTTGTAGGCTGCTAAAATCATGCCTTCTGTGCATGTGTGTCTGTGTGTGTGTGTGTGCCACACACACACATGCATATTTCACCCCCCATTACATCATACCTAGATAACTGCAGTCACTTGCTAAGTTATTTACCTCCTCTAAGCTATCTTATATATCTTTCAATAATATCTCTTTTGCAATTACTCCTCTGTTTCAAAAGCCTTCAATGACTTCCCTTTAGCCACTGGATAAATTCCAAGCTCCTTACCCTAGTACTTCAATATTCTTCAAAATCAGATTGCGATCTATTAGTACATTCTCACATTGCTATAAAGAAATACCTGAGACTGGGTAACTTATAAAGAACAGAGATTTAATTGGCTCAAGGTTCTGCAGGCTCTACAAGAAGCATGGGGGCATCTGCTTCCGGGGAGGCCTCAGGGAGCTTTTACTCACGGTGGAAGGCAAAGCGGGAGCAGGTGTCTTAAATGGCAGGAGCAGGAGCAAGGAGAAAGGGGGAAGGTGCTGCACACTTTTACACAACCAGATCTCATGAAAACTCACTATCACGACAACAGTACCAAGGGGGATGGTGTTAAATCATTCATGAGAAACCCACCCCCATGATCCAATCACCTCCCCCCAGGACCTACCTCCAACACTGAGGATTACAATTCAACAGGAGATTTGGTGGGGACACAGATCCAAACCATATCACAACCTATCTTTGAATCCATATTTTGCACTAGCTCCTATTACTATAATTGAACCAGGCTACTCAGACTCCTTTAGGCTTTCCTATTCCCTCTCTCTGTCCCTACCTACAATGCCCCCACCTCTCTTCCTCCATCTGAATCCAGTCCTGAATCCAAGGCCCAGCCAAACCCTGAGCCACACTGAATCACGGGGTTCTCACTCTCCTTCACCCATCAGCTGTACTACTTACTTGGCACATTTTACATTCTGACATATCAAGTTTCTTTTTCCTGTGTGCTGGTCTTATCCCTTCCAGCTAGATCTTAAATTTCTTGAGGACCAAACAATGACTTATTCCACTTGTACCAAGTGCTCAAAAACTACACCTGGTCCTAGATCATTTATTTTATAATAAAAACATTTAGAATTTGACCCACTCTCAGCATGGAGGTTGGCCTTCTTTCTACTACTATTCCCTAAAGTTGCAGGAGCCTTATGGCTGGACTTTCTCCAGGCTGCTGTTCAGGCAAAGCTAATGTCTCTCAGTTCTGTCTGAGCTGCTCACTTTACCTCGGGGCTGAGAGGGCAGCTGGTACTGACTGGCTAAGAGCTAAGGGGCAGTGGGTGTAGTACACTCAACTCTAATTTGGGAGAAAATGTACATAACCCTAGAGGCAAATAATATTTACTGTATAACTGGATAAAAATGCTAAATATTGAACCCTCATCATATGTCTAAATGACAGGTACTGTACTAAGTACTTTACATACATTCACATACATTTAATTCTCATAAGAATCCTATGAAGCAGGCATCATGAGCCTTCATTTTACAAATACAAAAACCACATTTCAGAGAGGCTAAATAGTTGCTAAAAAGCACACAGATAGAAAATGGAAGAGCTGGGACTCAAATCCAGGTCACTTGGACTCCAAATCTTGGAGTATCACCCATTTCATGATTTGCCTCCCAATCATAGCCCAGTCTTCCCTCTTCTGGCTCTCTCTTTGATGAACATATCATTTTTTAAGAGCCATATAAGCTAATACAATCTCACTTTATAATCAGATGTAGTCTGATCCGCTGAGCTGAGAATCAGTAACTTCTTAGCAGGGTCATCACCTAGAAATCTATGCTATTTAAACACGTATGGTACTTCACATTTGTGATCTCCTGAGCAGAAGGCAAATTAAAGGTGGCAACATGATGGAGACTCTTACCTTTCCCCCTCCTCCTGTCTTTAGTGTGAACATGAGTGATCATGATGATATGTTGGAGAAGGGGTGGAACATACAGGAAGGGGGCTGATAAGTTGTTTCATAGCTCAAAGACATGAGATTGTGTAAAAAGATTCATGTCTGAGGCAGGTGTGGCCCAGGACACTGTTTGACTCCTGTGGTTTGGGGTTGACTATGTAGCCGATAAAAATAGTTTTGAGTCTGCCAAGCAACTTCAGCCTTCCATTTTCTTTTTTTTTTTTTTCATCCAAGGACCTTAGAAGCCATAGGTACAAGTATACTTTGTGAGGTTGGATAGAAAGGAGTCTTGCTAGCTATAAAAATGTGTATAGAAATATAGCTGAAAAGGGTGATTTTTGTCCTGAGCCTTGTCCATGAGTCAGATTCCACAGGGCCTAATTTTTCTGCAGCTCTTCCTCATCCCTCCTATGACACATGATAGATTTGCTGATAATGAGCCACATGACCCCTGAACACTGAGTGGTTTCTTGACTCTAGTGACTTCTTTAGTCCTCTATGTGGTCTTTATTCTGGTAGAATTTCTTCTACCCACGTTGTAAGCAGCCACCTTCTTTGGAAAACTTATGGTTACCAGTTGCTTGTCAGTATAACCAAGTCAATGAAGTTGAATTGTGCTATGTCTGCAAATTGCAAACAAATCCAGCTTAACTTCAATTTCTGGGAAGAAACAAGAACAAATCATCCCACATTCAATTGACAGACACCTAGAAGACCCATTCCCAGAGCCACTGTTCTAGCCATATTCTAGTATTTCATTATAGCTGTCCTGGTGCTGACATTTGAGGTGAAGCATGACGGGAAGGTGTCACCTCTAAACCTACTCTTCTGCAAACTGGAATTGTATGGAAAGTAGCCCATCTCTGAAGGACAGAGTGAAGATTAACGAGACACTCCTGGTAAATTGGTCTCAGAATCTAAAATGACAGCAAAGGGGAAACAAAATAGCTCAACAAAGACTTGGCAACTACAAAAGAAAGTGTTTTTAAAAATTCTTTCATAAGTCTAGTTTCTGAGCTAAACACTAAAATACATTGGACTCAGGAAAGTTGAATTCTTGAACAATTATCTAAATGTTGTATAGCTATTTCCATCTTGTTAAATGATAATATTGCCCTCAATGTCTATTTCATTTACTATTTTTCATTTCTTTATTTGTGCTTCTTCCTAACCAGGTCTTCCTGAGACTATTTTATCACCATTTTATTTTATTGTATGGTGTCAAACTCCACAGTTCAGCATCCTGACAACTCCCTTGCAAACACCCTCGCTGCTTTGCCCCTTTTTCCCTTTATTGAACTCACCTAGGAAAAATACCAACCCTGGTTAATGCAACAACCCATTTAGTCTACCCCTGTGCCAAAGCAGCTCCTCTTGACCCAACTTATTTCCAATTTATAACCACAGATTTCAAGGAGGCACCGTGTACTGCCATAGATAACCCTATTACACTTTCCTAGTAAAATCATATTCTCTGACATGATTACTTCAGATTTAGTCTCTTTCCTCAAATCTTCAAAATCCCTACCCATCTCATCCTTAATGACATCATTTTATAGAAAAAATAGATGCAACAGAACAAATCTCCCTCATCTGGCCACTCCAAACACCATCAACTAACCTTCATTTTTTTATTTTAGTAAAATATGCATAACATAAAATGTGCCATTTAACCATTTTAAGTGTGCAGTTCAGTAGCATTAAGTGCATTCTTTTTTTGTGCAACCTCACTACTATCCTTCTCCAAAACTTTTTCTTCTGCACTTATTTTTTTAAAGAAAATAATAATAGCTGCTTTTATTGACTACCTACTATTTGCGGAGCATTTTTTCCTAGGAATTTATATGCATGAACTCATTTAATCCTCACAACCATGAGGTGGGTATCATTTTCTCCATTTTATAGAACTGAAATTTAGGGGCAAAAAAGTAGAGAAATCGCTCATGACACTGAGATATCTCACACCTGTTAGGATGACTGCTATTAAAAAAAAACAGACAAGTTTGGCAAGAATGTAGAGAAATTAGAATCTTTGTACACTGTTGGTGGGAAAGAAAAATGATGCAACCCTCAAGGAAAACAGTATGGAGTTTCCTGAAAAAAATAAAAATAGAGCTATCATATAATCTAGTAATTCCATTTATTGGATATTTATCCAAAGGAATTGAAATCAGGCTCTTGAAGAGATATTAGTACTCACATGTTCATTGCAGCATTGATTCACAATAGCCAACAAGCTGAAACAACCTAAATGTCCATCAGTGGATAAAGAAAATGTGGCATACAATGGAATATTATTCAGCCTTAATAAAACAGGAAATCCTGCAGTATGCATATACAACATGGATGAACCTGGAGGACATTATGCAAAATGAAATAAATCAGTCACAGAAGGACAAAGATGGCATAATTCCACGTATATGAGGTATCTAAAATAGTCAAACTCATAGAAGCAGAGAGCAGAATGGTGGTTGCCAGTGAGGGGAGGAACGGAGAAATGGGGAGTTGCTGTTCAATGTGTAAGTTTCTGTAATGCAAAATGAATATGTTCTAGAGATATTCTGAATTACATTGTGGCTATGGTTAACAATATTGTATTGTATACTTAAAATATATTAAGAGGGAAGATCTCAAGTTAAGACATATTACTACAATACAATTAAAATTTTTTTAAAAGTTGACCAATAGGGCACAAAGTTAATAATTGTTATGGCCACACATTCTACCTTTCATCCTGTAACAATGGCTAAACTGTGTATACTACCATCTAAGGGTGACCCCTCCACCCATTTTCTTTGGTCCTATTGCTTTTCACTTGCTCAAAGACTTCACTCCAAGCCATTGCCTTATTTCTCTTTCACATCTTCAGTTTCTCCTTTCCTACTGCATCTTTTCTGATGGCATACAAATATGCTTATTGGCATCCATTTTTAACAACAAAAGGAATACTCTCTTTTGACTCCACATCCTCCTCTAGTCCCTGCCCTGGGTTTCTGCTAATTTTCACAGTAGACATCCTTGCAAATGGTGTCATACTTGTCTTTACTTCCTTTCATCCCATTCGCTTCTCAGCCCTCAAAAACTTCACGTTTGGTTTTCTGCACTGACATCAATTTATCATGATTTAAATTCTACCAGTGATTTATTTTACACTTTTCAAAAACATTCCTAAACCTTTATCTAGCTATAAAGATCATTAATCAAGCAACTTTGTTTCCTACAATGACAGCCAAGTAATTAAGTCCTTTCACTTTCTCTGTGTTCTTTGCAACTTCCCGGTCTTCGTTAATTTAATTTGAGGTTTTAAATTCCATCGTTGTTCTCTGTAACATTCTCTTTATGATTTTTAAGTTGTTACACTCCACATTGCAACTATGGTCACACTATCACACTTATTTCTGTGTATTTATTTAGTGTCACAGTATGACTTTTTTTCTCTTAACACTCCTCACAATTTAATATGAGTTCAGCTCTTATTGAACAGAAGGACAGGTACAAATACATTTTTCAGGAAGAATACCTAGGTGGTACATTTTATAAAAATCTTAAAGTATGGGAATGTCAATTTATTGCTTTCACACACAAATTTAGGAAGGCTTAGAATTTTTATACCATAATCTTTTTCTCTGACAAATTTTGTAGAACAGCAGATCTTAAAACTGGCAATGTGATCCTATTTCCAGGTTTGATCAGTCTAAGATGGGGCTCACTCAACTGTGACGTTTATAAAGCCCCAAAAGTGACTGTGATGAGACGACAGTGTTCAGAAACACTGCAATTGTCATTTCTCCAGTTTCTGTGGTATTCTGGATTGCAAAAATGTTTTAATAATGTGAATTGTTTCCTTTTTAGGTAATTTGTTCATCTTCTTGTATGCCCATGTTTAAATCCAAAGTCTATCACCTAGTACTGCTGCTGAGGTGTGGATGAGGTTATGTAACTTCTCAGAGCCCCAGCTTCCTCATCTCATTGCTTATAAATGTATATTTATGTCTTATATCATCTTTGCGAAAGATGATAATGTTTAGTGTTCAGCACATGATGAATGATCAATAATTTTTTTTTGCTTACCCTTAAAATTTATAAATTTCAGCAGGATACATACAATCGTGGATTTGTTTTGTTTTGTTTTGAGACAGAGTCTCACTCTGTCCCAGGCTGGAGTGCAGTGGCACAATCTCAGATCACTGCAACCTCCGCCTTACAAGTTGAAGCGATTCTCTTGCCTCAGCCTCCTGAGTAGCTAGGCTTACAGGCACATGCCACCATGCCCAGCTAATTTTTGTATTTTTAGTAGAGATGGGGTTTCACCATGTTGGCCAGGCTGATCTTGAACTCCTGACCTCCTGATCTGCCCACCTCGGCCTCCCAAAGTGCTAGGATTACAGGTGTGAGCCACTGCGCCCAGCCAATTTTTTTTTATTTCAATAGCTTTAGGGGTACAAGTGATTTCTGGTTACAAGGATGAACTGTATAGCAGTGAAGTCTGAGATTTTAGGGCACCATCATCTGAGTAGTGTACACTGTACCCAATATGTAATTTTTTATCCGTCATTCCCCTCCTGCCCTCTCCCTTCCAAGTCTCCCACACCCATTATACCACTCTGTCTGCCTTTGCATACCCAGAGCTTAGCTCCCACTTATAAGTGAGAACATAGGTTATTTGGTTTTCCATTCCTAAGTTACTTCACTTAGAATAATGGTCTCCAGCTCCATCCGAGTTGCTGCACAATACATTATTTTGTTGCTTTTTACGGCTGAGTAGTATTCCATGGTGTATATATGCCACATTTTCTTTATCTGCTCATCAGTTGGTAGGCACTTAGATTGGTTCCGTGTCTTTGCAATTGTGAATTGTGCTGTGATAAACATACACAGGCAGGTGCCTTTTTGATATAATGACTTCTTTTCCCATGAATAGACACCCAGTAGTGGGACTGCTGGATCGAATGATAGATCTACTTTTTGTTCTTTGAGACATCTCCATACTGTTTTCCACAGAGGTTGTACTAATTTGCATTCTGACCAGCAGTGTGTAGGCTGGTCCCTTTTCACCACATCCACCATCCACATCTATTGTTTTTTGACATTTTAATAATGGCCATTCTGGACAAGGTAAGTGGTATTTCATTGTGCTTTTAATTTGCATTTCCCTGATGATTAGTGATGCTGAGCATTTTTTCATATGTTAGCCAGATGTACATAATCTTTTGAGAAATATCTGTGCATGTCATTGCCCACTTTTTGATGAGATCATTTGTTTGTTTGTTTCTTGCTGTAGAGTCTGGATATTAGTCCCTTGTCAGATGCATAGTTTGCAAATATTTAATACCATTTTGAAGGTTGTCTATTCATTCTGCATGTTGTCTGATTATTATTTCTTTTGCTGTGCAGAAGCTTTTTAGTTTAATTAGGTCCCATTTATTTATTTTTGTTTTTGTTACATTTTGCTTTGGGGTTCTTAGTCATTAATTCTTTGCCTAGGCCAATGTCCAGAAGAGTTTTTTTCCTAGGTTTTCTTCTAGAATTTTTATGGTTTCAGGTCTTAGATTTGTCGTTATTCTATGTTGAATTGATGTTTGTATGTGATGAGAGATAAGGATCCAGTTTCGCACTTCTACGTGTGGCTGTTCAGTTTTCCCAGCACCACTTTTTGAATAGGATATCCTTTCCCCAATTTATATTTTTGTATGCTTTGTCAAAGATCAGTTGGTTATAAGTATCAGGCTTTATTTCTGGGTTTGGGTTCTCTATTCCGTTCCATTGGTCTATGTATCTACTTTTAAACCAGTTCCATACTGTTTTGGTTACTACAGCCTTGTAGTATAATTTGAAGTTGGGTAACGTGATGTCTCCAGATTTGATCTTTTTGCTCAGGATTGCTTTGGCTGTTTGGGCTCTTTTTTATTCCATATGAATTATAGGATTGTTTTTTCTAATTCTGTGAAAAATCATACTGGTATTTTGATAGGAATTGCATTGAGTCTATAGATTGCTTCACGTAGTATGGTCATTTTCATGATATTGATACTTCCATGAGCATGGGATGTATATCCATTTGTTTGTGTCATCTATAGTTTCTTTCAGCAGTGTTTTTATAGTTTTCCTTGTAGAGATCTTTCACCTCCTTGGTTAAGTATATTCCCAAGTCTGTCTCTCTGTCTGTTTTTTTGTTGTTGTTGTTGTTTTTTGCAGCTGTTGTAAAAGGGATTGCGTTCTTGATTTGATTCTCAACTTGGCTGTTGTTGGTGTATAGTAGTGCTACTGATTGGTGTACATTTACTGAATTCATTTATCAAATCTAGGAGTATCTTGGAGGAGTATTTAGGGTTTTCTAAGTATATAATTATATCATCAGCAAGCAGAGATAGTTTGACTTCATCTTCTCCAATTTGGATGCCCTTTATTTCTTTCTCTTGCCTGATTGCTCTGGCTAGGACTCCCAGTATTGAATGGAAGTGGTGAAAGTGGGCGTCCTTGTCTCATTCCAGTTCTTAGGGAGAATGCTTTCAGCTTTTCCCCATTCAGTGTGATGTTGGTTGTGGGTTTGCTATATACGGCATTTATTATTTTTTGGTATTTTCTTTCTATGCCTAGCTTGTTGAGGGTTTTTATCATAAAGTGATACTGGATTTTATTGAATGCCTTTTCTGCATCTATTGAGGTGATCATATGGTTTTTGTTTTTGGTTCTGTTTATGTGATGAATCATATTTATTGAATTGCATATGTTGAACCATCCCTGCATCCCTTGGATGAAATCCACTTGATCATGGTGAATTATCTTTTTTATGTGCTGTTGGATTCAGTTTGCTAGTATTTTGTTGAGGATTTTTGCATCTGTGTTCACCAGGGATATTAGTTTGTAGTTTTCTTTTTTTTTTTTTTTTTTTTTGTTATGTTCTTTCCTGGCTTTGGTATCAGGGTGATACTGGCTTTATAGAGTAAGTAAGGAAGGATCCCTCTTTCTCAATCTTTTAGAATAATTTCAGTAGGATTGGTACCAATTATTCGAATGTCTAGTAGAATTTGGCTATGAACTCATATGGCCCTGGACTTTTTTCACTGTTGTTGGCAAATTTTTTTATTACTGATTCAATCTCACTCTTTGTTATAGGTCTGTTCAGGATTTCTATTTCTTCCTGATTCAAGCTAGGAGGGTTGTATATTTCTAGAAATGTATCCATTTCTTCTAGATTTTCTAGTTTATGTGCATAGAGGTAGTCACAGTAGTCTCAAATGACCTTTCAGATATCTAGGGTGTCAACTGTAATGTCTCCATTTTCATTTCTAATTGAGCTTACTTGAATCTTCTCTCTTCTTAGTTAATCTAGCTATTGGTCTAACGATTTTATCTTTTCAAAGAAACAACTTTTCATTTCATTGATCTTTTGTATTTTTTGTTTCATTTTATTTCATTCTACTCTGATTTTTGTTATTGCTTTTCTTCTGCTAGCTTTGGGTTTCATTTGTTCTTGTTTCTCTTGTGCCTTGAGGTATGACATTAGGATGTCAATTTGTGATCTTTCAGACTTTTCGATGTAGGCATTTAGCACTATAAGCTTTCCCTTTAGCACTGCTTTTGCTGTATCCCAGAGGTTTTGATAACTTATGTCATTGTTATCATTAATTTTGAAGAATTTTTTAAATTTCCATCCTTATTTCATTGTAAACCCCAAAATCATTCAGGAGCAGATTGTTTAATTTTAATGTATTTATATAGTTTTGAGGGTTCCTCTTAGAATTGTTTTCTAGTTTTATTCCACTGTAGTCTGAGATGATACTTGACATGATTTCAAATTTTTTAAATTTATTGAGACTTCTTTTGTGGTGTATCATATGGTCTGTCTTGAAGAATATTCCATGTGCTGATGAGAAGAAAGTATATTCTGCCATTGTTGGGTAGAATGTTCTGTAAATATCTGTTAGGTTCATTTGTTCTAGAATGCAGTTTAAGTCCAGTGTTTCTTTGTTGACTTTCTGCCTTGATGATCTGTCTAGTGCTATCAGTAGTGTTGAAGTCCCCCACTATTATTGTGTTACTGTTTATCTCTTTCCTTTGGTCTGATATTGTTTTACGAATCTGAGAGCTCCAGTTACCAATATATATGTAGGAATGTAATATCTTCTTATTGGGTTGATCCTTTTATCATTATATAATAACCTTCTTTGTCTTTTTTCTTTTTTTACTGTTGTTGCATTAAAGACTGTTTTATCTGATATAACAATAGCCACTCCTGCCTGCTTTTGGTTTTCATTTGCATGGAATATCTTTTCCCACTCCTTTACCTTGAGTCTACAAGAATCCTTGTGTGTTAGGTATGTCCATTTGGTTTGTGATTTTTTTTATCCATTCTGCCAATCTGCACCTTTTAAGTGGAACATTTAGACCACTGACATTCAACTTTTAATATTGAGATGTGATATACTGTTCCACTCCTCATGTTGATTGTTACCTAGTTACTTTGTTTTCTTTATTGTATTATTGTTTTATAGGTGCTGTGAGTTTTATGCTGTCAAGAGGCTCTACACTCGGGGATACTGACATTTTGTCGTAAGATTTAGAACTCTTTTTGTATTTCTTGTAGGGCTGGTCTTATAGTGACAACTTCTCTCAGCATTTGCTTGTCAAAAAGGAATATGTTTCTCCTTCATTTATGACATTTAGTTTGTTTTTTTTTTTCGATACAAAATTCTTGGCTGAGAGTTTCTCTGTTTAAGGAGACTAAAGATAGGAACTCAATCCCTTCTGGCATGTAAGGTTTCTGCTGAGAAGTACGCTGTTAGTCTGATAGGTTTTCCTTTATAGCTTGCCTGATGCTTCTGCCTCACTGCTCTTAGAATTCTTTCCTTCATGTTAACTTTATGTAACAGAACCTTGGTTATGTCCTTTTTGCAGCAAATCTCCCAGGAGTTCTTTGAGCCTCCTGTATTTGCATGTCTAAAGTTCTAACAAAGTCAGGGAAGTGTTCCTCAATTATTCCCTTAAGTAAGTTTTCCAATTTTTTTGCTTTTTTTCTCCCTCAGGAACACCAATGATTCTTAGGTTTAGCCATTTTACCTAATTCCATATTTCTTGAAGACTTTGTTCATTTAATTCTTTTTTCTTTATTTTCATCTGACTGGGTTAATTCAAAAGCCTTGTCTTTGTGCTCTAAAATTATTTATTCTACTTGGTCTAGTCTATTGTTAAACTTTCCACTGCACTTTGTAATTCCTTAAATGTGTCTTTCTTTCTTCTTCTTGGTTAGTCTATTGTTACAGCTTTCCACTGCATTTCCTAATTCCTTAAATGTGTCTTTCATTTCCAGAAGTTCTGATTGGTTTTTCTTTAAAATGTCTATCTCTTTAGAAAATTTTTCATTCATATCCTAAATTTTTCTTAAATTCTTTATGTTGGCCTTCACCTTTCTCTTGTATATCCTTGAGTAACTTCATAATCAACTTTTTGAATTATTTATCAGGTATTTCAAATATTTTATCTTGGTTTGGAGCCATTGCCAGCGAGCTAATGTGATCTTTTGGGGGTGTTATAGAGCCCTGTTTTGTCGTATTGCTGGAATTATTTCTCTGGTTCCTTCTCATTTGGGTAGACTAATTATTCTAAGTATTTCTGAATTCATTTTTTTTGTTGTTTTTTTTTTGAGATGGAGTCTCACTCTGTCGCCCAGGCTGGAGTGCAGTGGCGTGATCTCACTGCAAGCTCCACCTCCCGGGTTCATGCCATTCTCCTGCCTCAGCCTCCCAAGTAGCTGGGACTACAGGCACGCGTCACCATGGCTGGCTAATTTTTTGTATTTTTAGTAGAGATGGGGTTTCACCATGTTAGCCAGGATGGTCTTGATCTCCTGACCTCGTGATCTGCCCACCTCAACCCTCCAAAATTCTGGGATTACAGGCGTGAGCCACCGCGCCTGGCCTATTTTGACTGATTTTAAAAATTTTTTTATTTTCCCCTTGAGGATGTGACTTCACTGTTCATAGTTTATTATAACCTAATTGGATTCTGGGTGCTTTCAGGGGTGAAGACTCAGTACGAATTCTTTCATTATAAAGAGTCTTTGTATGATGGCTTTCTCAGATGCTGGTTGTAGTAGCAATGTGCTCGGTGTGTATGTAGGTTCACTGTCTCCTGTGGGGTTGGAATGGAAGCGGTCTCTTGAAGCTTATCTCATTCTCCAGTGGTGTGCACTTATTTATTTATTTATTTATTTATTTATTTACTCTTTTCCCCAGTATTTTATTCACTGGGTTGAACAGTTCAGGTTTTAGGCTAGTAGGAGGTGTCCATGGGTTAAAAACTGGTTGTGCCTAAAGCAGATGAGCAAATGCAATACCCATTGGTGGGCAGAGGTCCCTGCCTTGACAGAGGTGGCTGAGGGAGCTCTCAGGGAAATGCACTGAGGTCTTTTCAGGGAGAAGGGTGGGAGCCATCTCTGCTCCCCTGCCTGGCCAGTAGGAAGGTGATCCACCTCCAAGTCACACTCCTGACCCACTGTTGCAGCTATTCAGATCAGACAGGCACCTCTTTTTATCTGTAGGAATGCTGATGTTCCATATAGAGAGGGATTATGATTCTACCTATCATACAAGCCTGAACCTGGAGGGCACTCCTCTTGTAGGGATGCAGCCACACTGAAGTGTTCCAGAAAGGCTGTCTACAGGTGCACCCATGCCGAGCTCCCATGGGAGAAGCCCCATCTGTGTCTGCAATGGTAGATGAGTGGGAGAAGACCTCTTTTCCAAGACCCTTCACTAGCACCAGGGCTACCTGACTGCTGCAGTAGAGCTACAGATGTTCCCCACTGAGCCCAGCACTGCACCAGTGCCTCTGCTAAAAGAAACTTCCCACAAATGGAGAGTTCTGAGACTGAAAGCCTGCCATTAGGATGCTTTCATCCCACGGGGTGCTCCCTTGATGAGGTATACTCCCTCTTCTCCTGGGAGTAGCAGTCCCTAAGAGCTAGACTACTGGGAAGCCTGCTGCTCCTCTGGGTCTAGGTGCCAGTGGGGCTGCCACACTCCAAGCTGGTGCTGAGGAATGTCTACAAAGAATCCAGTGATGTAAGCTGTCGAGTCTCCCAGCAGCATGTACTCGCACCATCTCTGATGGGGATGGCAAGGGAGTGATGTAGGTTCTGTGAGACTTTCTTGGTTATAAATAGCCTTAGTATGTTGGCTTTCTCAACTGCTAGTTGTAATAGTGATGAACTGGTCACATGGACACAATCGGGACCTCCTAGTTAGCCAGGGTGATGCAGGCAACAGTGATAGTTGAGATCACGCACAAGTTTTCTCCTTCCTGAGTGCTGTGTCATTTTGCTGGCAGATGTTGTAATGGACTGTGTCAGTTGACTTCCAACCAGGAGGTAGCACTTGCAAAAGAACACCAGCTGTATTTGTAGCGGTGGGACTTGTGCCTGCCTTATGTTACCCAGGGGAGGTACTCTAGTGTCTCAGGTAATAGGTGGGGCTATAGAGCTCCCAAAAGTTCCTGCCCTTTGTGTTAAGCTACTAGGGCAGACAGAGAGGCAAAGGCAGGTGGTGGCTGTTTCAGGCAAGTCTGTGCTCGGGCTCCCCATGTGTGGGCACAAGCAGCAGCCCCAGTGGGGATAGAAGGCAGTTCTTTGGGCACTGGGGTAATGTTTCAGGGAGGAGTGCAGCCATCTCTGTTACACAAAAGAGTCTGCATGGGGAGTGGGGAGTAGCAGGTGGCAGTAAACCCCACCAAGCTCCCAAGCACTTGGCAAGGCAGTTCTCACACCCACGATGTTCTGCTATCAGCAGCTAGCTGGGTTCCAGACAGTCTGTGCTCAGAACTCAAAACTGCCCCAGGCCATAAACCTTCCCCATAACACAGAAACCATGGCTTCCATGCCATGCCTCTCTCTGTCCACCCACAAAGCAGGGACATCCAGCTCTCTGCCCATGGCTATAGCACACTTCCCACTTGCCTCTTGGTTCTGGCCAAAGGGGTTTGTCCCCACTCAAGATTATACTGTGAATCTTTGTTTTTATTATTATGCTTTAAGTTCTGGGGTACATGTGCAGAACGTGCAGGTTTGTTACATAGGTATACACGTGCCATGGTGGTTTGCTGCTCCCATCAACCCATCATCTACATTAGGTATTTCTCCTAATGCTCTCCCTTCCCCACCCCCCCACCCCCCATGTCCATGTGTTCTCATTGTTCAACTCCCACTTATGAGTGAGAACATGTGATGTTTGGTTTTCTGTTCTTGTGTTAGTTTGCTGAGAATGATGGTTTCCAGCTTCATCCACGTTTCTGCAAAGGACATGAACTCATCCCTTTTTATGGCTGCATAGTATTCCATGGTATATATGTGCCACATTTGCTTTATCCAGTCTATCATTGATGGGCATTTGGATTGGTTCCAAGTCTTTGCTATTGTGAACAGTGATGCAATAAACATACATGTGCATGTGTCTTTATAATAAAATCATTTATAATCCTTTGGATATCTACCCAGTAATGGGATTGCTGGGTCAAACGGTATTTCTAGTTCTAGATCCTTGAGGAATCGCCACACCGTCTTCCACAATGGTTGAACTAATTTACACTCCCACCAGCAGTGTAAAAGCGTTCCTATTTCTCCACATCCTCTCCAGCATCTGTTGTTTCCTGGAGCTTCTGTCAACCTGTGACCACTTCCTGAGTTATCTGGCTGACTTCCATGAGGTCCCGTGAGGCAGGATCATGAGTGGCTTCCCCCTATTCCTGCTGGAGTCTGAGAGTGCACAGAAAGTGCATCCTGATGCCACTCCTTCTCATTTACTCCCCACTGATCATTAAATCAGCTCCAGCACTGGGTAGAGTTAAAAATCTTCCCCTGTGGCCTGGATTGCCAGGTTGCCTAGTGGGAGTATATATCCCAGAGACAGTTTCTCCCCCTCTCATACTCTGAGGACTTACAGTTTTCTACCTGGCTCAAGTAGGCTGCAGTCCATCACTTCTTTCAAAGGGTCTGTGATTTCTTTCAGTTTTCCTGCTCAGCTCCATGTTGCTTCTCAGAAAAAGTTCACAGTGTGACTCTCTACACACTATTTTGTCTTTGTAAGTGCAAGAGGTATGCTAATAATGCCTCCAATCTACCATCTTGGAGATAAAAATCATGGATCTCTTAATCCTGCCTGGAATACAAGTCCTTTCTCAATCTTTAGATTCAGATTTGCTTGGTTGTTTTGATAAGGAGTTTTCTTCTAATACAAATTGCATTATAAATTAATTCAACCTTAATTAATCATGTGTCCTTCTCCAGCAATATTTATTATTCCTGGGCTAGATCTTTGTGATCACTCTTTCATATCTGTTATCTTCTCTCATCATTTTCAACTTTCTATTGTTTATTCTGGGAGTGCCCTCTCAATTTTAGCCTCTACCTCAGTGGTTCTCAGTGTTCTAAAGAAACTTCAGTGGAAGCTCCAGAGAACCCCTTTGGGACCCACTGTTTGGGTGAAGGAAGAAAGTGTAGTCAATGGGGCACTGGGACCCCATCTGCACTTCAACCACAATCTCATTCATCACTTTTACATGGTAAGGGTCTATGTGTGCTTTCTTTAAAGAAGAGGATCCATAGCTTTTTAAAACATTTCAAAACTGCTGTCATATATTACTTATTCCATTTTCTCTGTGGAATAATTTGTTCTTTTCTGACTTCAATATGGATTTGAATTTGCCTACTATGGTTTTCATTTCAGTAACTCCCTTCCTAAAGTTTCTTCCTGTTCATAGAGGTGATTTCCTTTTGTATATTAATAAAAATCATCAAGCAAATATCTTCTAAAATTTTCTTCTGGTTCTCATAGCAAAGCTAATTTATATTTTATAGTTTTATTCTGTGTCTTGTCTCCCTACTTTGGTGCTGTACAGGCTGTTCTTTCAACTGTTTATTTACTTATCATTAAGCAGGAGGACCCGTCCAGGCCCTATATTGGAGAACAGACTGTACAAGTGTGTATTCTATAATTTCCCCTCTAGAACTGGAAGAATCATCCATCAGATATGAAGCCAAGAGCAAGCTGATGTGCAGAGCTTTGAGCTCCGTTCTCAGTAGTTAGGTCAACTAAGTAATTTCACCCAACACTGGACCACCTCCATCATTCCCTAGTCATAAAGAAGAAAATTCATTTCCCAGGGAAACTGAGTCCATCTTTGAACCAGTCCTCTTTAATGAGGAAAGTGATGTAAGGAGAGTTATATCTTTTTAACATCTTTACTCCTGAGGGTTCTCAACAAGTGCTTTTCATTCTTCTCCATCTCCAGCCACATTACATCTGAAAACTGCAGCCTTAAAAGGAGAGTTGATGCTTATCATCTAGACATCATATCTTTCTGTTTTGTAACTGTACGTTTTTGCACATACTTAAAATGCCAGCTGTACCACCCTATCCTATATGACTCATCTATAAAATTCTAGATTATTTTTCAAACTTCTGTTTAGTGATTCCTTCCTCCATTAAGACTTTTCTGGCTAATCTCTCATGCACACAGGATTAATCTCTACTACTTTTCTCCATGCACATACTTCTATTCAATTTACTTGTTTAAACTTCTGTCTTCTCTACTAGACTATCCCTTGAGGCTATCAAAAAAAAAAATGCCTAGCAGGGTGCCTAATCAGTAGTGTTAAACTGAAAGGACTGGTTCTGAGACATTTTCCAGCCATCTCCAGAAACAATTTTTGTTCAGAGAGAGGTGATTGCCTGACACTCTGGTTTCTAGAACTTTCACTGGGAAGATGCAGTGGTAGTGAACTAAGGGGTCACCTTCAAATTATACCTGGAGATGTTGCATTGTATAGGAGCAGCCATACCAGAAACAGTATGGCTAGAGTTTCTTAATCCAGCCCACCAAAGGAAACAGCAGAAATTCCTTCTGGGTAATGGAATGTAGTCAATTCTCATCCTTAATTTTGAGAGCAATTGCAGATTAAATCATGAGCCACTTAAGGGAAGGGACTGTGTTCGACATCTGCATCTCTAAAAACTGACATGGGGCTTCGCACTTCATAGGAGTACAGATGTTCATTGAATTAAATAATTATAGTAACCATGTGTTTTCATAGGTTTTTAATGGGTGATTGGGGAAAGTCCAGTCAGGATGAGTCACATAGCAACAATATTTTTTAAAGCTACATTTTAAGTAGAAGTGTAGTATAAGGATAGGCAAAGAGACATAGAGAAACTGCTTTCAAATACGAGGTCATTTAAAACACACCACATTTAAAACTGTGGTGGGCTGTGAGCCCACCACAGCAAAACCTAGTTCTGGACAGACCCCCATGGCCCCATAATCCAGTCTGCCCCAGGACCAGGCAGGGTTTCACAGTTTCAGACCTCAGACTTGTGTGACAAACTTGATCTTTGGCCTGCACCATTACTGGGCTGATATCAACAGCCCATGCTCCAAATAGCCCTCTGCAGCAGACAGGCCTCAGCCACTCCAAGTTTTTGGCCTACACCAGCACTGTGCCTGCTGTAGTTAGCCCTGGTCTTCCGGCAGCACTATATCAGCTACAACTGCATTAGGCTTCTGGTGCACCACAGCACCATGCCTGCATGGTAAGCCCCCAGCTTCTGACAGTGCCATGCTAGCTGCGGCTAACCCAGATTTCTGGCATACCCCAGTGACACACTGGCCACAAATGCCCCCAGCTTCTGGCACATCCCAGTGTTGCACCTGCTGGAGGGCTTTTCCAGACAAAGTTAATCTGTGAAGATTGGAATAAGTATCCACTTCTTCAAATGCACAGACATTAATGTACAATCACAAGGATACAGAGCAATCAAGGAAACATGACAATACCCATGGACAAAATAAAGTGCAAGTGACCAACCCTAAAAAGATGAAGATGTATGAACTGCATGATAAAGATTTTAAAATAACTATTTTAAGAAAGCTCAGCAAACTTCAGGAAAATACAGAGGAAAAAAATCAATGAAATAAGGAAAACAATAAGGGACCAGAATGAAAGATGTATTAGAGTAGTTGAAAGTAATTTTTAAAAAATCAAACAGAAACCCTAGAGCTAAAGATACAATAAACAAAATGAAAAATGCAATAGAAAGCATCAACAGCAGAATTAATCAGGCAGAAGAAGGAATCTGTGTCTCAATGATAACTTATTTGAAAATATATAGTCAGAGGAGAAAAAAGAAAACTGAATAAAAGAGAATAAAGAAAGCTTACAGGATTTATAGGACAGCATCAAAAGAGCAAACTTCAAATCACTGGAGTTTAAGAGAGAAAAGAGAAACATAAAGAAGTAGAAAGCTATTTTAAAGAAAAAGTAGCAGAACATTTTTAAACCTGGAGAAAGATTTAAATATCCAGGTACAGGAAAGTCAAAGTTCTCCAGCCAGATTTAATCCAAATATGACTACATATCATAATCAAGACATGTTGTAATCAAACTGTCAAAGATCAAAGGCAGAAAGAAGATTCTAAAAGCAGCAAGAGAAAATAAGATAACATATAAAGAAGTTCTAATACAGCTAGCAGCAAACTTCTCAACAAAACCTTACAGGAGGGGAACAGCACACAAGAGGGCCAGTGGTGGGGTGGGGATCAAGGGGAGGGAGAGCATTAGGACAAATGGCTAATGCATGCAGGGCTTAAAACCTAGATGACGGACCAGGCACAGTGGCTCATGCCTGTAATCCCAGCACTTTGGGAGGCCAAGGCGGGTGGATCACCTAAGGTCAGGAGTTCAAGACCAGCCTGACCAATATGGTGAAACCCCATCTCTACTAAAAATACAAAAATTAGCTGGATGTGGTTGCATGCGCCTGTAGTCCCAGCTATAGGAGAATTGCTTGAACCCGGGAGGTGGAGGTTGTAGTGAGCTGAGATCTCACCATTGCACTCCAGCCTTGGCGACAGAGCAAGACTCAATCTCCAAAAATAAATAAATAACGATAAAAAAAAAAACAAAACCCTAGATGATGGGTTCATAGGTGCAGCAAACCACCATGGCACATGTATACCTATGTAACAAACTTACACATTCTGCACTTGTATCCTGGAACTTAATGAAAAAAAGAAAAAGAAAAAATAAACCTTACAGGCTAGGACAGAGTGGATATTATATTCAAAGGGCAATTTTAAAAGGCTACTGTATTCAGCCAAGAATACAGTAACCAGGAAATATGTCTCTCAGAAATAAGAGAGATAAAGACTTTTCCAGACAAATAAAATCTGAGGAAATTCATCACCACCAGACCTATGTTACAAGAAATGTTAAAGGAAGTCCTTTAAACTGAAAGAAAAGGATCCAGATGAATAGCACAAAAAAATACCAAAAAAGTATAAAATTCACTTTTAAAAGTAAGTGCACAAATTCAGAATTATCTAATACTATAATGGTGGTGTGTAAATTATTTATATCTTGATTACAAAGGTTGAAAGATAAAACTATTAAAAATAGTAATAGCTGCAGTAATTTGTTAAGGAATATGTAATATAAAATGATGTGAATTGTGACATCAAAAATTCAAAAACAGGATGGGGCGCAGTGGCTCATGCTTCCCAGCACTTTGAGAGGCCAAGGCAGGTGGATCACTTGAGTCCAGGATTTCGAGACCAGCCTGGGCAATATGGCAAAACCCTGTCTCTACAAAAGCTACAAAAATTAGCCAGGCATGGTGGTGCATGCCTGTAGTCCCAGATACTTGGCAGGCTGAGGTGGGAGAATCACCTGAGCCTAGGAAGCGGAGGTTGCAGTGAGCCAAAATCACACCACCGCAGTCCCACCGGGTGACAGAGTGAGACCCTGTCTCAAAAAAAAAAAATAAAAATAAAAAATAAAATATGGGGATGAAGCAAAAGTGTAGAGTTGGGTTTTTATTTTCTTTTGTTTTTACAGTCAAAGTTAAGTTGTAATCAGCTTAAAATTGCCTGTTATGACTATATAATTTTTTGTAAACATCCCAATAGTTGCAAAGCAAAAACCTATAGTAGTGTTAAAAGGAACTAAATATGGCCTGAGAAGGATTCTGTACTTTTTTTTTTTTTTTTTTTTTGAGATGGAGTCTCGCCCTGTCACCCAGGCTGGAGTGCAATGGCTCGATCTTGGCTCACTGCAACCTCTGCCTTCCAGGTTCAAACCATTCTCCTGCCTCAGCCTCCCAAGTAGCTGGGATTACAGGCACCCGCCACCACGCCCAGCTAATTTTTGTACTTTTAGTAGAGACAGGGTTTCACCATGTTGGCCAGGCTGGTCTCGAACTCCTGACATTGTGATCTACCAACCTTGGCCTCCCAAAGTGCTAGGATTACAGGCATGAGCCACCGTGCCTGGCCAGGACTCGGTGCTTCTATATTTGAATCCTTGTGGACGAACTGCAGCCTAACTTAATAGGTAGACAAGATTGAGAACCTGACTTGGGAGTATGTGCCTGTAACAGTGGCTGGGTCTTGGCCAATCCCAGCAGCCATACACCAACTACTCATACACTATCAAGTGTTCAAACTGTGTTCAAATAAGGCAAACGCTTAGCTGTAACCAGTCTAGTTATTTCTGTACCTCACTTCTGACTTCTGTACATCACTTCCCTTTTCTTGTCTATAATTCTTCTTCCACCATGAGGCTGCACTGTGTCTCTCTGAATCTGCTGTGATTCTGGGGGATGCTTTATTTGCAAATCATTCATTGCTCAATTAAACTCCTTTAAATTTAATTTGGCTGAAGTTTTTCTTTTAACAATAGACATACAAAAAATAAAAAGCAGGGAATCAAAACATCACTAGAAAATCACTTAGCTACAAAGGAAGACAGCCAGAAAGAAAGAAAAGAACATAAAGGATCTATAAACAACTAAATAGAAAACAATTGGCAAAATGGCAGTAGTAAGTCCTTACCTATTAATAATTACCTTGAATATAAATAGATTAAATTATCCAACCAAAGGCATAGAGAGGCTGAATGGATTACAAAAAAAAAAGACCCAACTATATGCTCCCTACAACAGACTCACTTCACCTGTAAAGATAGATACACACAGACTGAAGGTGAAGGGACAGAAAAAGATATTCTGTACAAATGGAAATCAAAAGAAGCAAGAGTAGCTATATTTATATCAGACAAAATAGACTTTTAGTCACAAACTATAAAAAGAGACAAAGAAGGTTATTATATAATGATAAAGTGTCAATTCAGCAAGAGGATATAACAACTGTAAATATATATGCACCCAACATCAGAGCACACAAATGCATAAAGCAAATATTAATAGATCTGAAGGGAGAGATTGATTGCACTATAATAATAGCCAGGGACTTCAATAGCCCACATTCAGTAATGGAAAGATTATCTAGATGTAAAATCAGTAACAAAAACATTAGACATAAACTACACTCTAGATCAAATGGACCTAACAGACATATGCAGAACATTCCATCCAACAGCTGAAGAATTCACATCCTCAAATACAAATAAAATATTCTCCAGAAGAGATCTGATGTTAGGCCACAAAACAAGTCCGAACCAATTTTAAAAGATGAAAATCATACCAAGTATATTTTCTGACCACGATGGTTAAAAAACTAGAAATTAGTAACAGGAAGAACTTTGGAAAATCCACAAACACATGAAAATTAAGCAACATGTTCCTGAACAACCAAAGGGTCAATCAAGAAATTGAAAGAGAAATTTAAAATTTTCTTCCAACAAATGAAAATGGAAACACAGCATAGCAAAACTTATGGGATATATCAAAAGCAGTTGTCAGAAGGAAGTTTATAGCAATAAACACCTACATCTAAAAAAAGAGACAGACACATCTCAAACTAACTACCTAATGTTTCACCTCAAGAAACTAGGAAAACAAGAACAAAGCCCAAAGTTAGTAGAAGAAAGGAAATAATAAAGATAACAACAGAAAATAATAGAGAAAAACAATAGAAAAAAACCTAAAAGTCAGTTGTCTAAAAGATAAACAAAATTAATAAACCTTTAGCTAGACTAAGAAAAAAGAGAGAGAAGACTAAAATGAATAAAATCAGAAAAAGGAGATATTACAACTGATACAACAGAAACATAAAGGATTATAAGAATTTTTTTTTCTTTTTTTTTCTTTTCCTTTTTTTTTTTTTTTTTTGAGATGGGGTCTTGCTCTGTCACCAGGCTGGAGTGCAGCGGTGCGATCTTGGCTCACTGCAGCCTCCAACTCCCTGGTTCAAGTGATTCTCCTGCCTCAGCCTCCCGAGTAGCTGGGACTTCAGGCGTGTGCCACCATACCCAGCTAATTGTTGTATTTTTAGTAGAGACGGGGTTTCACCATGTTGGCCAGGATGGTCTTAATCTCCTGACCTCATGATCCACCCACCTTGGGCTCCCAAAATGCTGGGATTACAGACCTGAGCCACCGCACCTGGCCAAGAAATTATGATGAGTAATTATACAGCAACAAAT
Organism: Pan paniscus; assembly: GCF_029289425.2. NCBI lineage: Eukaryota > Metazoa > Chordata > Mammalia > Primates > Hominidae > Pan > Pan paniscus. The sequence goes on along the minus strand of NC_073255.2, from coordinate 28,841,516 downwards.
TGGATAACCTAGAAGTGGATAAATTCCTTGATACATACAACCTACCAAGACTGAATTATGAAGAGGTAGAAAATCTGAACAGACCAAGTCAGTAATAAAAAATTTTCCATCAAAGAAGAGACCAGGATCTGAAAGCTTCACTGCTCAATTCTATCAAACATTTAAAGAACTAATAACAATTTTTCTCAAACTCTTCTAGAAAATTAAACTGGAAGTAATACTTCCAAACTCATTTTTCAAGGGCAGCTTCACTCTGATATGAAAACCAGACAAAGATACTCCAAAAAAAAGAAAGAAAGAAAACTACAGGCCTATATTTCTGATGAACGTAGATGCAAAAAAAATCCTCAACAAACTATTAAAAAATAGAATTCAACAGTACATTAAAAAGATCATTCACCATGATCAACTGGGATTCATTTCAAAGATGCAAAGATGGCTCAACATATACAAATCAATAAATGTGATACATCATATTAACATAATAAAGGACAAAAATGCTATGATAATTTCAGTTACTCCAGAAAAAGCATTTGACAAAATTCAACATCATTTCATGATAAAAATGCTCAACAAATTATATATCATATGTCTAGAAAACCATAAAGACTGCACCAAAAAACTGTTAGACCTGATAGACAAATTCAGTAAAGTTGCAGGACACAAAATCAAAACACAAAAATCAGTAGTGTTTCTATATACTAACAGTGAATGATCTGGAAAAGAAATCAAGAAAACAATCCCATTTACAATAGTTACCAAAATAAGTAAATTAATTACTTAGGAATAAATTTAGCCCAAAATGGAAAGATCTCTACACTGGAAACTATAAACTCCTGATGAAAGAAATTGAGGAAGACATAAATAAATGGGAAGATATCCCAGGTTCATGAATTGAAAGAATTAATATTGTTGAAATGTCTTTACTAATTAAAGTGATCTACAGATTCAAAGCAATTCCTATTACAATACCAATGACATTCATCACAGAAATAAAAAAAAAAACCCTAAAACATACTTGAAACCACAGAAGACCCCAAATAGCCAAAGCAATTTTGAATAAGAAGAACAAAGTTGCTGGCATCCCACTACCTGACTTCAAAATATACTATAAAGCTACAGTAAACAAAACAGCATTGTACTGGCATAAAAACAGATGCATAAGCCAACAGAACAAAATAGAGAGCCTAGAAATAAATCCACATGTTTACAACCAACTGATTTTCTATAAAGGAGCCAAGAACACACAACAAAGAAAGGATTGTCTCTTCAATAAATAGTGTTGGGAAAACTGGATATCTACATAAGGAAGAAATGAAATTAGACTCGTCTCACACCATATACAAAAATCAACTCAAAATGGATTAAAGACTCAAAAGTAAGATGCAAAATTGTAAAATTACTATAAGAAAACATAAGGGAAAGGATCCACAGCATTGGTCTGGGCAATGGCTTTGTGAACATGACCCCAAAAGTACAAGCAACAAAAGCAAAAATAGACAAATGGGACTACATCAAATTAAAAACCTTATGCAGACAAAAAGGGAAAGAATGAATAAATTGAAGAGACAACCTACAGAATGGGAGAAAGTATTGCAAACTATACATCTGATAAGGAGTTAATATACACAATTTATAAGGAACTCAAAAAACTCAATAGCAAGAAAACAAATAATCCTATTTAAAAATGGGTAAAGAATCTAAACGGGATTTTTCAAAAGAAGACATACAAATGGCCAGGAGGTATGTTTAAAAATGTTCAGCCTCACTAATCAACAGGAAAATGCAAATAAAACCACAATGAGATATCACTTCAAACCTGTTACAATGGCTACTATCAAAAATAGGAAAAAATAACAAGCATTTAGTAGGATGTGGAAAAAGGGAACTCTCGCACACTGTGGGAATGTAAATTAGTACAACCATTATGGAAAACAGTATGAAGGTTCCTCAAAAATAGAATTATCATATGATTCAGCAATTTTACAACTGGGTATATATACGAAGAAAATGAAATCAGTATGTTAAAGAGATATCTGCACTTTCATATTTATTGCAGCACTGTTCACAGTAACCAAGATATGGAATCAACCTAAGTGGCCATCAGTGGATGAATGGATAAAGAAAATGTGGCATATGTACACAATGGAACACTATTCAGCTTTTTAAAAATGAGGAAATCTTGTCATTTTTGACAACATGGATAAACTTGGAGGATATTATGTTAAGTGAAATAAGCCAGACAGAGAAAGACAAATATCACATAATCTCACTTATCATGTGTAGAATCTAAAAAAGTTGATCTCATAAAATATAGAATAGAATGATAATTACCAGGGTTGGGTTGGTTAGTTGGGGGGAGAGTTGGAGAGATGTTGGTCAAAGGATACAAAATTTCAGTTGGGCAGGAGGAATAAGTTCAAGAAATCTATTGAACAACATGGTGACTATAGTTAATAATATTAATAATATGGTATTCTTAATAAATGCTAAGGGAGTGATATAAAATGTCCTCATCATAAAAGTGATAATATGTGAGGTAATGCATATGTTAATTTGCTAGATATAGTCATTCCACAATCTATACATACTTCAAAACATTATGTTATGCATGGTAAAGATGTACAATTTTATCTATCAATGTACAAAATCAAATTTTTAAAAACTTAGCAATAATCCAAAATTTTCTAATAGATTCAATCTGCCCAATAAGAAAGGCTTTTTCCATGTATATAGAATCAACTTTATTGAAATCAAAAGCTATTTTCTTTGTTGCTAATGTTTCTGTAATGTTTAAGAGCTTATTCATTTGTACTACAGAGTTGGACATGTGTTCTTCACTGGTCCATGCAGGACAAACAGCTGAAAATAATTTTTGGTGTTTATTAGTATATTTTAAGTTTACCTTTCTTGGTTTAGGCTGAATCTATCTACAATTAGCTTTTCTTATTAAAGTTAGCTCAGGTCAGTTTCTCTTTTCAGGTAATATTTAAGATATTGTACTATGTGTGTTCTGATTCTCAGTACACCCAATTGATACATGCAGTTCCTTTCTTCAGGTTCCCTCTGAGCCCTTATGCTGGCTGCTATGCTCAATTTTTCCAGATGCTGGTGAGAGAACTTTTACCATTGTCTGTGGTTGCCTCTCACTCACTGATCCCTACAGGTCAAGGATGACTTATCTGATATGTGGAAGAGGAACAAATGTCACTATTCATGTTGCAGTTTTTTTCTACTATGCAGAAGTAGACTGGGCAAAACTCTTCAGCTGCCCCAGGTGGGGGCCTGTATTAGGAAGCGTTCTTCAGAGAAAAAGAATGAACAGGGTTACTAATTCAGGAGCTATGTATTAGAGTTCTCCAATAGAAAGAGAAAAGGTGGAGGGAGTTATTATAAGGAATTGGCTCATATGATTATGAAGGCTGAGGTGTGCAGGAGGCAAGATGAGACCCAGGAGAGCCAATGGTGTAGTTTTAGTCTGAAAGCCAGTAGACTTGAGACTCAAGAAGAGCTGATGTTCCAGGTTGAGTCTGAAGGCAGGAAAAGTCCATTGCCCCGGCTCAAAAGAGTCAGATAGCAGGAATCTCCTCTAACTCATGGGAATGTCAGCTTTTTGTTCCATTTCAGCTTTCAACTGATTGTGAGGGCACTCACATTAGAAATCTGTTTCACTCAGTCTACCAAATCAAATTGCATCCAAAAACACCCTCACAGACATTCCTAAAATAATGCTTGACCAAATAGCTGGGCATCCCATGGCCCAGTCAAGTTGACAAATAAAATTAGCAATCGCAGAAGTTAAGTAATTTCAGTTAGGGGCAGTGGTTATTGTGTAGAGAGTCCCATTCCCACCTCCAGTGCAAACCACCTTCTCTAATCCAGCTTTCTTATAGAATGCCAAACTAGGTAATGTGGCTGGCACTTCACTTTTATCTTCTTGTGACAATTATGTCTTTCAAGTGGATCAAAACCCAGAATAGAAGAGGGTTTGCTTAATTATCAAATCCCCACAAGCAGTCTTCTTTAACAGCTAAGAAAAATTACTTTTCCTAATTTCTTCTGGTCCTTTCTTCCCACTCCCTGACTACAGGGCTCGAGGAGAGCTTCCCTATTCACTTTTATGTTCTGTTGATTTCCAGCCCACTTTGAAATGTCTCCATCTTTCTGTGGCCTGGTTCCAGTTACATTTTCCGCAATTAGCCTGGGGATAAATAGACACACAGGTAATAAAATGCTCAGTCCAGTGGTGCTTCATCAACCACCATCGTGCTTTCTAAACCTGAAAGAATGTAACAAGAGACACTGGCCTTCCACTTGGTAATTTTCTACTAAAATCAGCCTGATACCACAAAATATTTTTTTAGCTCAGGCACTGAACACATCCCCACTTTCCCTCAAAACTAAAAAAAAAAAAAAAAAAAAAGCTTAGAAAAACTGATGATACAATAAAAAAAAATATCATCTATTACATATTCTTACCAAAAATTTTTAATCTGAATCTATCAGTCAAGCTCTAGAGTTAACTTTCAGTTTGCAGGAAATAGCAGGGACAAGAGGTTAAATGTTCCATGAGGAAACAGGCAAATCTAGAATCTATAAGACAACCAGCCTGGGCTCTTCAAAGAATCAAGGTTTTGAAAAACTATTGAGACATAACAACCAAATGCCATATGTAAAGTTAACATGTAACCCTGTTCAAAAAGGGGTGGGGGAGCTATAGGCTCCTTTATAGATTTCATCTGGGGACAATAGTGGAAATTTTAGTATGAACCATACTAAATATCCACAAACCAGCCCCAAAGCAGTGTTTCCCAAAGTGTAATCTCTATTAGAAACTCCAGGCCAGATGCAATGGCTCATACCTGTAATCCTAGCACTTTGGGAGCCCGAGCCAAGTGGACAGCATGAGGCCAGGAGTTCAAGACCAGCCTGGGCAACATAGAAAGGCCTTGTCTCTACAAAAAAGTTTTTTTAAATTAGCCAGGCATGGCAGCACACACTTGTAGTCCTAGCTACTCATGAGGCTGAAGCAGAGGGTTGCAAGCCCAGGAGCTCAAGGTTACAGTGAGCTATGATTGCACCACTGCATTCCAGCCTGGGTGACAGAGCAAGACCCTATCTCCAAAACAAAAAAAAGAAGGAGGAAAGAAAATTACAGGTTTCTCAGTGCTTTACTTACTGATTCTGACTCAGTCGGTCTGAAGTGGGGCCTGGAAATCTATTTCTCTTCATTTTCTCCCAGGTAATTCAGATGTGCAGCCACATTTGAGAACCATTGCCCCAGATAGCAAACATTTGTTCTAAGTAACCAGTCACGCACCACCATCCCCACCACACACACACACACAGTCTCCTTCTTTTGGTTCTGCTTATTTTCCCCTTTCTGGCCCCATATTCCCTTCCTACCTCAATTTTGATACCCACTCTTGACCCAGTTGTTTTGGGTTATCCTCCTGTCTACCCTCTGGCTCGTTGGGCCTTGGACACATGTATTTGGTGCTTTTCTCACTCCCTTCTTCTTCCTCTAGGGCCTTGGAAACTCTTCCCTTCAGCCTGTCTAGCTCTCTAATGCAGCACAGGTCCCAAACACCCCTCCCTCAACCCAAAGAGAGGAAGGCATTCATGTAGAGCTCATTGATGGCCTTATCAAAACTCCAGTGCCAAAGCACAGGACTGTAAGCAACGTGAGGAAGCAGGGGCTGGACAGCCATCTCTTGATACTTTTATGAGGTCCAAGGGCCCCCTGCCCTTCCCCCACACTCTTTTAGTAGTTTAAACACAATCTCAGTTTCTTTTTTTTTTTTTTCATTACACAGATAACACATGAATGCAGTCTCACTGTAAAATAATTCAAACAACACAGATAAGCTAAAGCTGCAGTGCCCCATTTCCGGGCACCTCCCCAAAAGTGACTGATAACAAATCGGCATGTTGTACATTTCTTCACATCTTTTTCCATTTACATATATCAAGTTAAAGAAGTTCTCAAAGGTGGGTGGAGAATTTTGCCCCTCAGGGGGACATTTGGAAAAATCTGGAGACATTCTTGGTTGTCACAACCCAAGTTGTGACACTAGCAGTTAGTGCTCACACAGGACTGTCTCCACAACAGAGTTATCCAGCCCAAATGCCACAGTCCATCGCTGAGAACCCCTGAGTTGAACTGCATGAATCTGCCAATGACTGACCAATTTTGACCTTTAAAAAGGCCATTTCGTGTGGTACAACCCAATATATTTGTATACATATGGAAACGTACAGTTTTGTTTGTGGCTGTCTTACATAAATACATCATACAATGTAGTATGATTCTATAGCTTTCTGATTCCACAGCTTTCTTTTCTGATTCTATAGCTTTGTTTCTGATTCTACAGCTTTCTTTTTCCTTTAACAGTATGCCTGGAGGATTCTCTGTGTCAGGAGCCAGAGCTCTATCCAATTCCTTACAGCAACTATGTGATGTTCTGGCTGAGAAGGCTCTCTGTGGTCCCTTAGTCACTCCCCTGTGGAGGGATGTTGGATGTTTCCAGTTCTTTATTAGTGTAAACCAAAAGGCATATGAGCATCTGTCTCTAGGTCAGATAGACAGGTGTCAATCAGTTTAGACGTTTATTTTGTCAAAGTTAAGGATCCACCTGGGAGACAGGTCTGTGCCTTTTCCCAAAGAAGATTTTGAGGGCTTCAATATTTAAAGGGGAAAAGCAGGCTGGAGGGGAAAGGAAAGATAGGTCACATTACTGAATCCACATGTTGCAAGAGAAAAGGAGTAGGTAGGGGTTAGTTAATTATGTATTATCTCACATTCCGCAAATCGGCACTTTCCATAAGAGAAGGTGAACGTAGAGTGGCTACCTGTGGAGATATTTAACTTTTTACCTGTAGCTATCTGCTTAGGAACAAAAGGAAATGTAGCTTCTTGCATGACTCAGCTTTCAGCTTCATTTTTTCCTTTGGCAGAGTGAATTGGGGCCCCAAGTTTTATTTTCCTTTCACACTAGTAAAAACCACACTCCAATGAGCTCCTGACCCACTCCCTTACCCACACACTGGTCAGGTCTAGAGGGTGGGGATGTTGAGGATGGGGGACACTGAGGACCAGAAAGGAAGGGACTGGGGATGAAGAAAGAACAGCTTGGGCTACCAGGGAGGGCAGGGACTTCCTTGAGCTCCTCCAGCCCTGGCTGCCACCAGCTCACGTAACTGCCTGTTATCCTGCACAGCAGAGGCCATTTCAAGCCATGGGTATTTACAACAGGGCTGTGTGAGTTCTGAAACCCACTTTTTAGGCTTTCCACCGTGCTACTCTCTCGGGGTGAGTAAAGGGCTCAGGGAGTGACGTACATCACTTGCCTGCCACCGAGGCCTCCCCCGGTGCTGCTGGGAGTTTCTGTCACACCTCTGAAACCTACTCAACTGTCAACACATCACTCAGCAAAACAGCCCCCCACATTTTCTAGGCATGCAGCATTGTTCTATCCAAAGAACCAGAGCCAGAAGAAACCTTTGCTTTAAGGGCTTTAATTACCATGGAAAACGGCATGCAGACTATTCCAAGACAAAAAGACAGCCTTCTCCACATGTTCTGAGAGAAAAGCATATTGTCATCTGAAAGAGTAATTTATTTCCACATAATTGGCTGTATAAAGGGCATCTTTGGTATCTAATTCCTTAAATAACTGATGGCCTACTGGTGCCAGTGCTGACCCCACAGGGGAAGGAATGCGTAATTAATTTACTCATTTATGATTAATGCATTTCCAGCTTTCCTTTGCTGCCACTCTTCAAGGAGAAAATTGCCCAGCCCTGGGACTCTATTTCTGAACACCTAATTCATTTAAAATAAAGAAAGAAATCTGGATGACAAGAAGTCGGTTGTTAATGGAAGACCCCTGAGGCCACACCTTTCCTGTGTGCCCCTGTCCGTCTCAGAAGTCCGTTTGAAAAAGGGTCTTTGCTCAGCTGTCACCAGTAAAATCTTTACTACACATTACTACATGTCTGCTTTTTAATTTTTGTTTGCTCATTTCCTGTTTTGTTTTTTAACCACTATGGTACCGTATGGTACCGTAATGTTTTGTTTTTTAACCACTACGGTAGGTAGGTAGGTAGGTAGGTAGGTAGGTAGGTAGGTAGGTAGGTATAGAGAAGTGAAGAAGGGAGGGAGGAAGAGAAAGAAAAAAAAAAGCATTTCAAGTGGCCCCTACATCTTCACATAGCATAAAGGCTAACTATTTTGAACCACACCCAACCAATCTGTTTTCAGTGAGGAAAGATGATATAACACAAGCTGCCAACATTTTTTCCTGGTTATTCATGGTGTTTTGTGAACATCCTATTGTGTCTTTTTAATTGCTCTTTCTTGAGCTCAAATTTATGGAAAAGAGTAACTCAGTAATATGGGAACCCAAATATAGCTCTTCATTCATCCAGCACCATTTTTAAAGCAAGGCTACATACCAGGCACTCCCTTATTTCCTTTTTTTTTTTTCCTGTTTCTCCATCAAAACCAAGTTACCCTGTGTGTCATATTCTCTGTCTTACGAGATGATCAAGTTCATATTTAGAAAATTGTGCTCCCCACACCTCCCAAGGGTGGTTTATATTCACCATTTGTGAGGTGTTATTATTCCAAGGCGGTAATATGCTGGTGTCTTTAATAGGGCACCTTCACAAATCTCCTAAATACTCTGTTATACTATTTCCAAAGCCATCATTTTAGTCTCTTCCCAACCCTGACTTTCTCAGGTCTCTGATGGCTGGGTTGGACTTTTAGCTTTTAATGGCATCATTACACATCCTGGACAATCCCCGTGTGACCACAGGATCCCCAGAAGCAGCAGATGGGATCTTCCATGTAAAGCTCATAGTTAGAACCCTTTAGGGCCTCCTAAAATAATGCCCAACTTCCAAATGAATGTAGTCCATGTCTTTGTTTATGCTCAGAGTAACCAGTGAGGAAAATGTCAATGGGAAGGTTAATCACAACCTGCTTCAAGAAGTACATTTAGATTATTATTACTATTATTATTATTTACATTTTACAGATGAGAAAACTAGGGGTCAGGAATAAGTGTCAACCTTCATACAGCCCCATCAATGACACAAATTCATAGCCCATTGGCCACCAAATTTGTAACTCTTTTTTGCTAATACTGATTCAGTAAAAAAGAAAATCAAATGTGCAGTTTGAGGAATCAAGGAGGTAAGGGGGTAAGGCATGAGCTGCACCTCAGTGCACAGAGTTCCAACACAGTTGGGTGAGAGCCCATACAATGGGATTCTAAGGGTTCTTGAATGCACACCTTGGCAAGATCCCCAACAATCATAGTTCCAAGACCTGTACACTTAGCAGATATCCTAAACCCTTGGGCATGACCATTGTCATCGCCCTGTAGCAAAAGTTCACAAACCCAGGCTGCACATGAGAATCACCTGGGAGCTTTTAACATATGCAAATATCCAGTTACCAAGAGATTCTGATTTGGTAGGTCTGGGGTGGGGCCCAGGCATCAGAGTCAGTTAAAGCCTCCCAGTGGTTCTCATGGTTAGCCAGGGTTCAGAACCACTGGTCTGCAAGCAATCTTGGCCCATTGCTACCATGAATGGTCAGGATTGCTGCTTACTCTCTCTTCTGTGTCTCTCCTGGGGCCTGTCCTCTCAAGTGCTTTTTAGCAATTCCTTCTATTAAGGCCTTCCAAAATCACCTTCTCAAATTTCATTCCAATTAATAAATTTGAGCTTTTTCACAGGGAGTGGGGAGCAGTGAAAGGAGTGTGGACAAAGGGAAATTTTGCATTATTATTTGTCACTGAAAATTTATGTAGTACTCACAGTGTGCTGGAATAAAGGATTTCAAGATTCCCTTATCTGGTTTTCAGCGGCTATAAGCACAGTTAGTCATGCGGTTTTATGCTCCTCTGTTTAACTGCCTGTGAAGTTAATAGGTAGATGCAATGCTGGAATTGAGCAGGTTCAACTCTGAACTCAATATATGGCTTCTAAAAAAAAGAGCAATTGTCGCCTTTAAGATTGCAAAAATCCAATTAAGTATCACTCTCCCCTGCCACTCGATAGACTTAGACCCTGGAAGTAATGTTAATGACACCACACTAACATCCAGGACAATCACCATGCCCCTTTTACTGAAATCACACCAGAGCCAGCGATTATATGGAAAGTGCAAGAATTTTAATGCAACCCCCTGGCTTTCAGTTGTCAAACAAAATGCTATGAGAGGCAGGGGCTGATGAGGGCCAGACAATAAATCAAAAAAGAAAAACGTGCCATTATTCTGTTTTCTTTTTCCAAGAAGAAGTATTCAAGGTCAGCAAAACAGACACAGACATTTTCCCCCAAAGATATGTCCTTTGGGATCCACTGCCCCAGCGTCCATGCCCCTCCGTTTGTTCTCCAATGTAATTAAGATATATGTACTTTTCTGGGCTTTGGGAGTTGCTGACAGACAGCTCAGCTGCCAACAAAGAATAAATTGCCAGAGGCGGATGCTCAGTGTTAGATGGCGCCCCAGGCAACGTGAGGCTGTGCAGCTACACCTGAGACCTAGGCAGACTACAAAGGAGGGTGTTAAACGGTTTCAAGACACACAAAAACGGGCATTTGATTTATATTGCAGTCTCCCCTTTAAAAGACAGGGATAAAAGGATCTTCCCAACACTGAGCAACTTCAGCTAATCCATGCCACTTGCCCCACTAGGTCCCAGCAGTCAAACCCCAGGCCTCTTCAGGGACCTCTTTCCTCCTCAGACTGGCTGAAAATGGGCCTGGTTTCTTTTCCACTCCAAAACGTGGGTCTGATTGCTCACACTGAGTGAAAGCAAAACCAGGTGACTGCGATGTGCTGAACTGTGTGCCCCTAAAATTCACGTGTGGAAGCTCTAGCCACCAGTACCTCAGAATGTGGCTGTATTTGGAGATGGGACCTTTAAAGAGATTACATTTAAATGAGGCCATTAGAGTGAGCCCTAATCCAATCTGATTGGTGTCCTTATAAGAGGAGGAAATTCAGACACACAAAAGAGACACTAAGGATATGCACACAGGAGAAAAGACCACGTGAGGACCCAGGAGGAAGTTGACCATCTGCAAGCCAAGGAGAGACACCTCAGGAGAAACTCAACTTGCTGACCCCTTGATCTTGGGCTTTCAGCCTCTAGAATTATGAGAAAATACATTTCTGTTGTCTAAGCCCCCGGGGTTTGAGATATTTTATTGGGGCAGCTCTAGCAAACTAATCCAGGGGCCCCTATATTGATGTAATTGAATATTATATTGAAATGCAAATCTGAAAATACTGATGTTTTTGTTGTTGAGGATGGCAGAGTGAGTGCTCTCCACCAGGCCATTGTGTACTTTGCAAACAGCAGCCAGCTTTCACATCTACGCTAAGAAGCTTCAAGAGAGAGCTGGCTGTGAGAAGAGCCGGTGCTCCCTCAGTGACCTCTTGAGACACAGCTGTTCATAAAGACAGGAGGGAACCTCCGCCAGCCTTGGAAAGTGTTCTTGGGTGTTTGCCAGACCTTGAAAAATCCAAATTCAATCACAAAAGTGACAGCTATTCCACAGACAGGGACATTTGCTCCATTTGGGCTAGTGGGGGCCTGAGAAGGTGTCCTACAATCTTCACTTCAGTAGCGGGTAAAAGTAAGACATAGCTAATCATTTCAGAGAACTCTGAGACAAAGTACCTTCCGAATAGTCTGTTGTCATCCCTCGGACTCAAGAACAGCTTCAGATGAGAGCAGCTGCCGCGCAGCATTGCCAAGGACTGACCCTAGCACACACGCAAGATGACCAGGGCCCAAGGGAGGAATCTCTCAGGGACCTGCCACACACAAGCCCATCCAGATCCTGCCTCCAGAGGCATCCCTCACCTTGGACCCTAAGTCATGTCTGCAACACTAAAAGTTTCTTTACAAAACTTTATTTTCTTGTAAGGCAATGCCATGAGTGATAAGAGGTGCCATCTGACTCAAATTTACCTGCATTTACCAACCAGAAAATATTTTCCAGACAAATGTAAGTAACCTTTGCCCCAGTGTCCAAGTGGAAATGAGGAGAGGTTGACAGAGGGTAGGTAAAAGGAGAGTCGTATATCAGTTCACCAGAGAGTCATTACCATGTTTAATTTCCCAATGTATTGCCTCATCAGATTTGCACAAAATCTCCCTGGCTTTCCAGAGTGATGTTCATTGGTGCCACACGTCACAAGACCTAGAATTCACCAGGTTCACAGCTGGGCCAGAGTCCTGCCTGGCTTAGTCTGTTCAGGATGCTATAACAAAATATCATAAACTGGGAGCTTATAAACCACAGAAATGTATTTCTCACAGTTCTGGAGTCTGAGAAGTTCAAGATCAAGGCACTGGAAGATTCAGTATCTGGTGGGACCGGCTTTCTGGTTCATAGACGGTGCTTTCTTGTTCTGTCTTCACATGGCAGAGATGCTAACAAGCTCCTTGGGCCTCTTGTATAAGGGCACTAATCCCATTCACGAGGGCTTTGCCCTCATAACTGAATCACCTCCCATATGTCCCTGTCTTCTAATATCATCCCCTTGGGGGGTTAGAATCTCAACACATTAATTCTGAGGGGACACAATATTCAGATCAAAGCACTGCCATTAATGGCTCCATGTAGATCTCTCATATAGTCTACTTACTCTATCAATTCTTTTCAATGTAAACAATTTCATAAACAACTCCAATTTAACAACTTCTACTTTAGAGTATTTCATATTAAATTACATTAAAATATAAGCTGGCCTCACTTTGTTCTATAATTTCTCTCTTCATTTTTCATTGGACTCCCATTCTAGCTTTAAATAGCACATTCTTTTGGTCAATATTCAATTTGTCATCACTTCTAAACTGTAGTTTTCAGTTTCTGGACTCCACATTATTGTCTACCCCATAGATGAGGGGACAAGGAATCTTTGTATACATCAAAGAGTTCCTGTTTAAAGGTTCCTTGTAGATCCCCTTGCAAGGTCATTTTGTGCTGTACCTATTCACACATACATAGAAGTATATTTGCCCCATTTTGCAGGCTTTGAAAGATGGCTTTTCTGTATACAAGATTTCCTTAAAGTGGAAACTTCTTTACATACACAGAAATATATTTGCCCCATTTTGCAGGCTTTGAAAGATGGCTTTTCTGTATACACGATTTCCTTAAAGTAGGAACTTCTTTGTATTCTTTTCTAGGAGGAAAAGTGCTTCCTTCTTTAGCCTTCTCTGAAATCGGTTTTTCTGAGAACACTTAATTTTGGAGGGGGCACCTAAATTCTTTGAAAAACATTTTTACTGGTTTATAATTTCTTTTTGATTCATGCTCCTTTTGTTTGCTTGTTTGATGCCATGGGATATGATATGGTTTGGATGTGTGTACCCACTCAAATCTCATGTTGAAATGTAATCTCCAGTACTGGAGGTGGGGCCTGGTGGGAGATGATTGGGTCATGAGGGTGGATTTCTCGTGAATGGTTTAGCACCATCCCCTTGGTGTTGTTCTCATGATAGTGAGTGAATTCTCACAAGATCTGCTTATTCAAAAGTGTGTGGCATCTTCCCCACCCCACCATTCTCTCTCCTGCTTCTGCTCTGGCCATGTGGTGCCTATGCCCCCTTCATCTCCTGCCATGATTGTAAGTTTCCTGAGACCTCCCCAGAAGCCGAGCAGATGCCAGCATCATGCTTCCTGCACTGCCTGCAGAATCATGAGCCAATTAAACCTCCTTGCTTTATAAATTACCCAGTCTCAGGTATTTCTTTATGGCAATGTGAGAATGGTCTAATACAGAGTAATACCTTGATTTCCTACTACTTTACAGTTTTATCATTACTCAAATGGGGTCTGGAAGGGAAAAGAAAAATATCTCCGCAAACTGTCATACAGCCGTATCTCACCATGCACTTGATCTGATTTACTCTTGTCTTGCTTTGCAAGGATCCTGACAAATCCTTCTGATTTGGATGGCTTTTCTTAATCGATTTGTCCTGAGTTTCTAAAATTATCTGTCCCTTGATCTTCAATGATCCATCTTCCTACTCCAGCCAAAGCTGCATTGTCCATTATATACCTAGTCAGTTTAACTAAACATACATATAATTTTTAAAAATTTCTTAGACTTTACCATGTTAGTAAGATAAGCTACCTTATTTATTTGAGATATATAAAATCTTTACTTTGCTTTTCCTAGTCATTTCCCAGTTGTGACAACTTAAGTAAATGGTCAGATTTATCTCACTTGAGCTCTGCCATAAAATGCCAGTGGAAGAAGTACTATTCTGATTATTTTGTATGAAGTAACTGAGGGCTCAAAAAACATAATTCACTTTTCTGGGGCAGTGAAGCCAGAATTCAAGTCCTGGCAGTGGTACCAAAGCTGCATTCTTAATCTCTAGCTTAAATACCATGACTGGGGAGAACAGGGATATTTAAGTGATTAGATCAACAAACTATGGATACAAGTTTAGAGACTGTTCAAACACCCAACACAACATCCACTCAAGGTGACCCACGGGAGGCATGACTGAATGGTAACTGGACGATGAAGCTGACACTCAGTAATTGCATAGTGTTCTGGAAAAAAGAATATGCTGATGAAAAGTGGGTTGTTACCTCTGCTTGTTATCCATAGCAAGAAGCCCAAAAGAAAAATATCATCAGGGTGCAGCAGCATTATCCAGGGAGAGATGCCCAGGCCGAGCTTCACGAGTGTTTATGAACATGAGTGTGGCAGACAGATGCCACAATGAAAATGGATGCAGGCAGACACCTCCACACTGGCCTGGGAGCCCCCACAGCACCCCAGAGAAAGGCAGGCGGCTCCTGGAGAAGTGGGAGGCCTCAGGCAACCAGAGCTTGGAGTAGGTGGGTGATTATACCAGGTGCTGTGAAAAGCACTTGACATATATCACCTTAATCATTTCAACAACCCTATGATGTATTGTTATCCCTCAATTGGGGTGTAATTGCATAAGTTCTCACAGATAAGAAATAGCTGAAACTCTATACATGAAGTAAGTGTGCTTTTCTTAATAGCTTGTGTATCTGCAGGCAGATAAATGGGTTCTCTGCATTTCTCTGCCTGCAGATACACAGGCTATTTTTTTAAAGTGCATTCTTGCACCCACTAATCTGCTGGTTTGAGAGAATCCTGTAGTACCTGAGAAACAGCTCAGGGATCCATGCTCAGTTCTATGGGGTGTGGGAAGGGGTCAATGTAGAGACCTTGTTTCCAGTGGAAGCCAGAAAAGTTCATATCCCGCAAAAAGGAGTCTTAACAGAAAGTACAGGCTGACTTGAATCACACTGTGCTGATCCAGAGCTTTCCTCGGATCAGCTGGAGAGCTTTAGAAAATACTGAGAAATACTGAGAAAATCATCTCCTCCACCAGAGATTCTAATTTAATTGGTCCAGGACGCAGCCAGAGCCTGGAAGATGTCTTAAAGCTCCCCAGTGGTTCCAATGTGCAGCCATGGATGAGAAACACAAGGAGCCTTTCAAATTCCTTGATTAAGTTTAAGATTGGCCTCCATAAACTGAAAGAGAATGTCCTCAGTCAAGGGGCTCCCAGGTGGAAGGGGAAAATAAGGGGTGGAGCAGGAGCTAAGCTCGTCAAGAAGAAAAAGTTCATATCCAAGAGCTTTTATTTTTCTTCCTTCTAAAAATGTTAAGAGGTGTGGCAAAAAAATATTGATTAAAGAGATATTGTTTGCTTACCAAACTGACAACATTGTATGATACTACCCATTGACATTGGTGAGAAAAAAGTGCTAAGGGTTCTCTCATTTACTGAAGACTGAAATGCAAACTCTGAAGTCTTTAGGGAAAGAGACTTGGCAACATGTATGAAGGACCTTAACAGCACCTGAAGCTTTATATATGCATAGAAGACAGGTAAGGAAAGATATGCACCAAATCATCAGTGATTTTCTCTGGGTGGTAGGATTTCAGGTGAATTTTGTTTCTCTGCTTTTACATACCTATGTTTTCTATATTTTACACAATGAGTATGTCTTGCTTTGGAGAGGGGAATGAAATGTAAAAATAATGTTTTGTTAAAAGTTTTGTACCTATGGCATGACTTTTACACTCATTTATTTCCCATCAGTTCTTCTCCACCACTCTAATTTTGCTTTTTGGGGCTCATAAGTTATTTACAACCAAATCTGACTGCATGCTGATTCCCTGTAGAATGGAGCACACAGCCCTGGGTTGTGTTTCTCAGATTCCTCAAGATTCTCTCAAATAAGATTTAGGATCTGTAGATATAGCATTCTCCATTTATCTGCCTATATAGAAACACAGGCAAAAAAAAAAAAAAATCCAGCACATTTCATTATGCCTTGCTTAGCAGGGTTGCTTCACTCTGAAGCCCAAACATTCGTTAAGAGCATGGACTCAATATAAATGAGGTTAGTCCAGCCACTGTGGAAAGCAGTCTGGAGATGTCTCAAAGAACTTAAAATAGCGCTACCATTCAACCCAGCAACCCCATTAATGGACATATACCCAAAAGAAAATAAATCATTCCACCAAAAAGACACATGCACTCTTAGGCTCATTGTTGCACTGTTCATAACAGCAAAGACAAGGAATCAACCCAGATGCCCATCAATGGTACACTGGATAAAGAAAACATGGTATATATACACCAGAGAATACTACTACACAGCCATAAAAAAGAATGAAATCATGTCTTTTGAAGCAACATGGATGGAGCTAGAGGCCATAATCCTAAGCAAATTAATGCAGGAAAGAACCAAATACTGCATGTTCTCACTTATAAATTGGAGCTAAACATTGAGCACACATGGACATAAATATGGGAACTATAGACACTTGGACTTCTGAAGGGTGGAGGGAGGGGAGTAGGTTTAAAAGTTACCTATCAGGTAGTATGCTCACGACCTGGGTGACTCACTCCAAACTCCACACCTCAGCATCAGCAATATTCCCATGTAACAAATCTGCACAGGTACCCCCATACCTAAAATAAAATTGAAAGTTTAAAAAAATCATATTATGCCCCATAAATATACAAAATTATTATTTGTCAATTAACATTAAAAACAAATATTTTAAAATGATGTTAAAAAATTAAAAATAAGTTTAAAAAAAAAGAACATGGACTCTGAAGTCAGAGTCTGGTTGGAATCTGAGTGGTGTGAACTTGGGCAAATTAATTAACCTTTCTGGGCCTCAGTTCACTAAAATGTAAAGCGGGGTCAAGAAGAAAAGCCACCCCAGGGAACAGAGATGAGTTGCACTGAGTTTAGCAGGTGTCAGCCTTTATTCTGCCACAAGGCAGAACTTCATTGCTGTATGATCTGGAACACATCTCAACTTCCCTGAGCTTCAGCTTCCCCACCAATAAAAGCTGGATGATAATAATAAATCTTCCCCTCTCACTTCGTAGTGTGAGGACCAACTGAAACAGTGTATGAAGAATCTAAAGGGATGTGCAAATGCCAGTTATTATTATTCGTAGTAGTAGTAATATTTTGAGATGGAGTCTCACTCTGTTGAGAGGCTGGAGTGCAGCGGCATAATCTCAGCTCACTGCAACCACCGCCTCCTGGGTTCAAGCAATTCTCCTGCCTCAGCCTCCTGAGCAGCTGGGATTACAGGTGCCCGCCACCACACCCAGATAATTTTTTTGTATTTTTAGTAGAGATGGGAGTTTCACCATGTTGGCCAGGCTAGTTTCGAACTCCTGACGTCATGTGATCTGCCTGCCCTCAGCCTCCCAAAGTGTTGGGATTACAGGCGTGAGCCACCACACCCAGCAGTTATTATTTTTATCAGTTTGTATTACATTCTCTCATCCTTGATCCTCTCATCCCCGATGGCTATACAGAAGCCAAGAGTAGGGTTGTGCAGCTTATATTTTTAGGGAAGCAAAGAGGCCCAGAGCCTTCCACTACCCTCATCACTGTCAAAACAAATGAGTGACTTTGGCAGTATTTCAACTCTATGATGTGTGCTGAGCCTCAGAAACCTGGCAGGGCACAGCAATCGGTCACACACCTGAGGTGACTGCTGAACTTTGTGGCTTTTAACTAGAAACCCACACAGCTCTGCCCAGATGACCGTGCTGGCACAGTGGGCATGGATATAACTCCACAACACTTAAGAGTTTTAAAATGTCACATTTCTACAGCTTTCTAAATCAAATAAAAAACTGCTCTGAACATTCACCCACCAGGAACTGCAAGGAAATTCCATCTCTGTCACTATAGCAACGCTCTAGTCCCCTCCATGGGGTCTTACAAGATTCCCTGATTAACAGGACACACAATGCAAAGGTCGTGAGCTTCAGTCCAAAGTAACGTTTGCCCCCTGAAGCTGCAATCAAGCCTAGCCAGCTTTGAGCTGGATTCTGTTCTGGGTGGACTCAGAGAGAAACCCCTGGCCTGGGTGCTGTGGAATGTAAGACAGTGGACTCAGCATTGTAAACAAACTTTGTCCGTTTTCTAAAAATAGCTGGCAGGAAGGCAGAAAGATTAGGAACCCACAGCCAGAGGCTGGACAACCACTGCACCCAGTTTATTTACGCAGCAAAAGTTTTGTTTGTTTGTTTGCATGCTGTGCAAAGTTCCTCTTGCCTATTAGTACCAACCTAATATCTACTGAAGAATTACTTTGTGGTCAGCAGGGAAGGAGGCTTAGCCACTCCAGCAAGTGGAGGGCAACTTGTAAAACTCAGGGAGGAAAGGGGGTGCCTTATGGTTATACCTCAGCAACCTGTAAAAGGGCCGTTTGTAAAGGATTCTGATGACATGCATTTGAAAGGGGACACAGTATTTGTCCAGTAAGATGTTCAGAATCCATCATTTTATTGAGACAATTTTTCTCTGTCAATTTATGTAACATGAGGTTTTGTCTATTAAGGGCTGGGGAGAGAAGGCCATCAACACAAGGCAAATGAAATTCCCCTAAGGGCCAGTTCCAGACAGGAAGCTTTGTAATTTTTCCAGATTCAAATGATCAATTAAATTGTTCCAACCAGGCACAGTGGCTCATGCTGTAATCCCAGCACTTTGGGAGACAGAAGAGAGCAGATCACCTGAGGTCGAGAGTTCGAGATCAGCCTGGCTAACATGGTGAAACCCTGCCTCTACTAAATATACCAAATTAGCTGGGTATGGTGGCACATGCCTGTAATCCCAGCTACTCAGGAGGCTGAGGCAGGAGAATTGCTTGAACCCAGAAGGTGGAGGTTGCAGTGAGCCGGGATCGTGCCACTGCACTCTAGCCTGGGTAACAGAGTGAGACTCCAACTCCAAAAAAAAAAAAAAAAAAAAAAAGGTTCCAAAATGGAGATTTATGTTTCATGTTTCAGCTTTTAACTCTCTCTCTGACTTGCTTTCTCATCAGCCATCTTCCCCAAATGACTATAAATCAGACCTTGTCAGTCAGTGCTTAAACCCTCCAGCAGCCTTCCATACAGTCAGGAGACAATCCAAATTCTTTCCATAAGGTGGCCCTGGTACCTCTCTGAGTTTATCTCCTATTGTTTCTTTCCCCCAATGCCTGCCATTCACTTTACTCTAGACGTTCCACCATCCTTGCTGTTCCACTGACATTCTGGCACACTCCTGCCTCAGGGCCTTTGCACATGCCATTCCCTTTGTATGAAATGCTCTTTCCACAGATAGCCACATGGTTTCTGCTTCACTTTAGTCAAGTCTTTACTGAGATGTCACCTCAGTGAGGCTTTCCACCACCACCATGTACACAGTGGCTGCACTCGTCTACATTCCCACCAATGGGTATAACAGTTCCTTTATCTCCACATCCTCATCAACATCTGTAATTTTTTGTCTTTTTAATACTAGTCAATTCCAACTGGGGTAAGATGATATCTCATTGTGGTTTAAATTTTCATTTCTCTGATGATTAGTGGTTTTCAGCATTTTTTCATATACCTGTTGGCCATTTGTATGTCTTCCTTTGAGAAATGACTATCCATGTCCTTTGCTAACTTTTCAATGGCATTATTTGAGGTTTTCTTTTCCTGTTAAGTTGTTTGAGTTCCTTGTATAGTTTCTATATTAGTCATGTGGCCAGCTTCATCCTGTCAGATGAATAGTTTGCAAATATTTTCTCTCATTCAACAGGCTGTCACTTCACTTTGTTGATTGTTTCCTTTGCTGTGCAGGAGCTTTTTAATACAATATAGTCCCATTTATCTATTTTTGTTTTGGTTGCCTATACTTTTGAGGTCTCAGTCATAAATTATTTGCCTAGACCAAGGTCTAGAAGAGTTTTCCCTAGGTTTTGTTTCAGTATTTTTATAGTTTGGGGTCTTATGTCTAAGTCTTTAATCCATTTAGAGTTTATATTTAAATATGATGAGAGACAAGTATCCAGATTCATTCTCCTGCATGTGGCTATCCAATTTTCCCAGCACCGTTAGTTGAAGAGGGTATCCTTTTCCCAATGTGAGTTCTTGTTGGCTTTGTTGAAAATCAACTGGCTGTAAATAAGTGGCATTATTAGTAGTTTCTCTTATTCTGTTCCACTGGTCTACATGTCTATTTTTATACCAATATCATGCTGTTTGGGTTACTATAGGCTTGCAATACATTTTGAAGTCAGGTAATGTAATGCCTCCAGCTTTGTTGTTCTTCCTCAGAACTGCTTTTGCTATTTGGGCTTTCTTTTGGCTCCATACGAATTTTAGGATTGTTTTTTCTAATTCTGCCAAGAATTACATTGGTATTTTCATAGGAATTCCATTGAATCTATAGACTGGGGCAATATGGTCATTTTAATTATATTCATTCTTCAAAACCATGAACGCTGATGTATTTGCATTTATTTGTGTCATCATCAATTTCTTTTATCACTGTTTTATAGTTTTCCTTGTAGATATCTCTCACTTCCTAGGATAATTTCCTAGGTGTGTTTTGTTTTGTTTTTTTTTTGTAGGTATAGTAAGTGGTGTTGCCTTCTTGATTTCTTTCTCAGCTACATCATTATTGGTGTATAGAAATGCTACTAATTTTTGTACATAGATTTTGTATCCTGCAACTTGACCAAATTAATTTATCAAATATAAGAGTTTATTGGTGGATTCTTCAGGTTTTTGTAGATATAAGATCATATCATCAGCAAAGAGGGACAATTTAACTTCTTCTTTTCCAACTTGGATGCTTCTTTCCCTTTCTCTTGCCTAATTGCCCTGGCAAGGACTTCTAGTACTATGTTGAATGGAAGTGGTGAAAGTTGGCACCTTTGTCATTTTCCAGTTCTTAGAGAAAAGGCTTTCAACTTTTCCCTATTCAGTATTATGTTACCTGTAGGTTTGTCCCATACGGCCTTTGTTGTTTTGAGATATGTTCCTTCTATCCCCAGTTATAGAATTTTTATCATGAAGAGATGTTGAATTTTATCAAATGTTTTATCTGTGTCTATGAAGATAATCACATGGTTTTTGTTCTTCATCCTGATGATGTGATGACGTATCACCTTTATTGATTTGCATATATTGAACCATCTTTTGCATTATTGGGGAAAGTCTCACTTGATCATTGTATACTGTCTTTTCAATGTATTGTTGGATTTGGTTTGCTGGTACTTTTTTGATGATTTTTGTGTTAATATTCATCAGAGATACTGGCCTGAAGTGTTTTTGTTGTTGTGTTTTGTCTTTATCTGGCTTTAGTATGAGGGTGATACTAGCCTCATAGGATGAGGTGGAGAGAATTCCCTCCTCTTAGACTTTTTTGGAATCGTTTTAAGAGAATGGTATTTTTCTTCTTTGTGTGTTTAGTAGAATTCAACTGTGAATCCACCCAGTCCTGAGCTTTTCTTCGTTTGGAGACTTTTTGTTACTGATTGAATCTTGCTACTCAACATTGGTTTGTTCAAGTATCTATTTGTTCCTGATTACATCTTTGTAGGTTGTATGCTTCTAGGAATTCATCTATTTCCTCTAAGTTTTCCAGTTTCTCGGCATATAATTGTTCATAATAGTCTCTGATGATCTTCTGTATTTTTCAGGTATGAGAAAAAAGGGTATGTTTCCTTTTTCATTTTGTTTATTTGGGTCTTCTCCCCTCTTTTTTTAAATTTATTATTACTATACTTTAAGTTTTAGGGTATATCTGCACAATGTGCAGGTTAGTTACATATGTATACATGTGCCATGCTGGTGTGCTGCACCCATTAACTCGTCATTTAGCATTAGTTATATCTCCTAATGCTATCCCTCCCCCCTCCCCCACCCCAAAACAGTCCCCGGAGTGTGATGTTCCCCTTCCTGTGTCCATGTGATCTCATTGTTCAATTCCCACCTATGAGTGAGAATATGCGGTGTTTGGTTTTTTGTTCTTGCGATAGTTTGCTGAGAATGATGATTTCCAATTTCATCCATGTCCCTACAAAGGACATGAACTCATCATTTTTTATGGCTGCATAGAATTCCATGGTGTATATGTGCCACATTTTCTTAATCCAGTCTATCATTGTTGGACATTTGGGTTGGTTCCAAGTCTTTGCTATTGTGAATAATGCCGCAATAAACTTACGTGTGTGTGTGTCTTTATAGCAGCATGATTTATAGTCCTTTGGGTATATACCCAGTAATGGGATGGCTGGGTCAAATGGTATTTCTAGTTCTAGATCCCTGAGGAATCGCCACACCGACTTCCACAATGGTTGAACTAGTTTACAGTCCCATCAACAGTGTCAAAGTGTTCCTATTTCTCCACATCCTCCCCAGCACCTGTTGTTTCCTGACTTTTTAATGATCGCCATTCTAACTGGTGTGAGATGGTATCTCATTGTGGTTTTGATTCGCATTTCTCTGATGGCCAGTGATGGTGAGCATTTTTTCATGTGTTTTTTGGCTGCATAAATGTCTTCTTTTGAGAAGTGTCTGTTCATGTCCTTCACCCACTTTTTGATGGGGTTGTTTTTTTCTTGTAAATTTGTTTGATTTCATTGTAGATTCTGGATATTAGCCCTTTGTCAGATGAGTAGCTTGTGAAAATTTTCTCCCATGTTGTAGGGTGCCTGTTCACTCTGATGGTAGTTTCTTTTGCTGTGCAGAAGCTCTTTCGTTTAATTAGATCCCATTTGTCAATTTTGGCTTTTGTTGCCATTGCTTTTGGTGTTTTAGTCATGAAGTCCTTGCCCATGCCTATATCCTGAATGGTAATGCCTAGGTTTTCTTCTAGGGTTTTTATGGTTTTAGGTCTAACGTTTAAGTCTTTAATACATCTTGAATTAATTTTTGTATAAGGTGTAAGGAAGGGATCCAGTTTCAGCTTTCTACATATGGCTAGCCAGTGGTCCCAGCACCATTTATTAAATAGGGAATCCTTTCCCCATTGCTTGTTTTTCTCAGGTTTGTCAAAGATCAGATAGCTGTAGATATGCGGCATTATTTCTGAGGGCTCTGTTCTGTTCCATTGATCTATATCTCTCTTTTGGTACCAGTACCATGCTGTTTTGGTTACTGTAGTCTTGTAGTATAGTTTGAAGTCAGGTAGTGTGATGCCTCCAGCTTTGCTCTTTTGGCTTAGGATTGACTTGGTGATGAGGGCTCTTTTTTGGTTCCATATGAACTTTAAAGTAGTTTTTTCCAATTCTGTGAAGAAACTCATTGGTAGCTTGATGAGAATGGCATTGAATCTGTAAATTACCTTGGGCAGTATGGCCATTTTCACGATATTGATTCTTCCTACCCATGAGCATGGAATGTTCTTCCGTTTCTTTGTATCCTCTTTTATTTCATTGAGCAGTGGTTTGTAGTTCTCCTTGAAGAGGTCCTTCACGTCCCTTGTAAGTTGGATTCCTAGGTATTTTATTCTCTTTGAAGCAATTGTGAATGGGAGTTCACTCATGATTTGGCTCTCTGTTTGTCTGTTATTGGTGTATAAGAATGCTTGTGATTTTTGTACATTGATTTTGTATCCTGAGACTTTGCTGAAGTTGCTTATCACCTTAAGGAGATTTTGGGCTGAGACAATGGGGTTTTCTAGATATACAATCATGTCATCTGCAAACAGGGACAATTTGACTTCCTCTTTTCCTAATTGAATACCCTTTATTTCCTTCTCCTGCCTAATTGCCCTGGCCAGAACTTCCAACACTATGTTGAATAGGAGTGGTGAGAGAGGGCATCCCTGTCTTGTGCCAGTTTTCAAAGGGAATGCTTCCAGTTTCTGCCCATTCAGTATGATATTGGCTGTGGGTTTGTCATAGATAGCTGTTATTATTTTGAGATACGTCCCATCAATACCTAATTTATTGAGAGCTTTTAGCATGAAGCGTTGTTGAATTTTGTCAAAGGCCTTTTCTGCATCTATTGAGATAATCATGTGGTTTTTGTCTTTGGTTCTGTTTATATGCTGGATTACATTTATTGATTTGCGTATATTGAACCAGTCTTGCATCCCAGGGATGAAGGCCACTTGATCATGGTGGATAAGCTTTTTGATGTGTTGCTGGATTCAGTTTGCCAGTATTTTATTGAGGATTTTTGCATCAATATTCATCAAGGATATTGGTCTAAAATTCTCTTTTTTGGTTGTGTCTCTGCCCGGCTTTGGTATCAGGATGATGCTGGCCTCATAAAATGAGTTAGGGAGGATTCCCTCTTTTTCTATTGATTGGAATAGTTTCAGAAGGAATGGTACCAGTTCCTCCTTGTACCTCTGGTAGAATTCGGCTGTGAATCCATCTGGCCCTGGACTCTTTTTAGTTGGTAAGCTATTGATTATTGCCACAATTTCAGCTCCTGTTATTGGTCTATCCAGAGATTCAACTTCTTCCTGGTTTAGTCTTGGGAGGGTGTATGTGTCGAGCAATTTATCCATTCTTCTAGATTTTCTAGTTTATTTGCAAGGAGGTGTTTGTAGTATTCTCTGATGGTAGTTTGTATTTCTGTGGGATCGGTGGTGATATCCCCTTTATCATTTTTTATTGCATCTATTTGATTCTTCTCTCTTTTCTTCTTTATTAGCCTTGCTAGTGGTCTATCAATTCTGTTGATCCTTTCAAAAAACCAGCTCCTGGATTCACTAATTTTTGAAGGGTTTTTTGTTTCTCTATTTCCTTGAGTTCTGCTCTGATTTTAGTCATTTCTTGCCTTCTGCTAACTTCTGAATGTGTTTGCTCTTGCTCCTCTAGTTCTTTTAATTGTGATGTTAGGGTGTCAATTTTGGATCTTTCCTGCTTTCTCTTGTGGGCATTTAGTGCTATAAATTTTCCTCTACACACTGCTTTGAATGTGTCCCAGAGATTCTGGTATATTGTGTCTTTGTTCTCGTTGGTTTCAAAGAACATCTTTATTTCTGCCTTCATTTCGTTACGTACCCAGTAGTCATTCAGGAGCAGGTTGTTCAGTTTCCATGTAGTTGAGTGGTTTTGAGTGAGTTTCTTAATCCTGAGTTCTAGTTTGATTGCACTGTGGTCTGAGAGACAGTTTGTTATAATTTCTGTTCTTTTACATTTGCTGAGGAGAGCTTTACTTCGAAGTATGTAGTCAATTTTGGAATAGGTGTGGTGTGGTGCTGAAAAAAATGTATATTCTGTTGATTTGGGGTGGAGAGTTCTGTAGATGTCTATTAGGTCCTCTTGGTGCAAAGCTGAGTTCAATTCCTGGGTATCTTTGTTAACTTTCTGTCTCATTGATCTGTCTAATGTTGACAGTGGGGTGTTAAAGTCTCCCATTATTATTGTGTGGGAGTCTAAGTCTCTTTGTAGGTCACTCAGGACTTGCTTTATGAATCTGGGTCCTCCTGTATTGGGTGCATATATATTTAGGATAGTTAGCTCTTCTTGTTGCATTGATACCTTTGCCATTATGTAATGGCCTTCTTTGTCTCTCTTCATCTTTGTTGGTTTAAAGTCTGTTTTATCAGAGACTAGGATTGCAACCCCTGCCTTTTTTTTGTTTTCCATTTGCTTGGCAGATCTTCCTCCATCCTTTTATTTTGAGCCTCTGTGTGTCTCTGCATGTGAGATGGGTTTCCTGAATACAGCACACTGATGGGTCTTGACTCTTTATCCAATTTGCCAGTCTGTGTCTTTTAATTGGAGCATTTAGTCCATTTACATTTAAAGTTAATATTGTTATGTGTGAATTTGATCCTGTCATTATGATGTTAGCTGGTTATTTTGCTTGTTAGTTGATGCAGTTTCTTCCTAGCCTCGGTGGTCTTTACAATTTGGCATGTTTTTGCAGCGGCTGGTACTGGTTGTTCCTTTCCATGTTTAGGGCTTCCTTCAGGAGCTCTTTTAGGGCAGGCCTGGTGGTGACAAAATCTCTCAGCATTTGTTTGTCTGTAAAGTATTTTATTTCTCCTTCACTTATGAAGCTTAGTTTGGCTGGATATGAAATTCTGGGTTGAAAATTCTTTTCTTTAAGAATGTTGAATATTGGCCCCCACTCTCTTCTGGCTTGTAGAGTTTCTGCCGAGAGATCTGCTGTTAGTCTGATGGGCTTCCCTTTGTGGGTAACCCGACCCTTCTCTCTGGCTGCCCTTAACATTTTTTCCTTCATTTCAACCTTGGTGAATCTGACAATTATGTGTCTTGGAGTTGCTCTTCTCGAGGAGTATCTTTGTGGCGTTCTCTGTATTTCCTGGATCTGAATGTTGGCCTGCCTTGCTAGATAGGGGAAGTTCTCTTGGATAATATCCTGCAGAGTGTTTTCCAACTTGGTTCCATTCTCCCCGTCACTTTCAGGTACACCAGTCTGACGTAGATTTGGTCTTTTCACATAGTCCCATATTTCTTGGAGGCTTTGTTCGTTTCTTTTTATTCTTTTTTCTCTAAACTTCCCTTCTCACTTCATTTCATTCATTTCATCTTCCATCACTGATACCCTTTCTTCCAGTTGATCACATCGGCTCCTGAGGCTTCTGCATTCTTCACGTAGTTCTCGAGCCTTGGCTTTCAGCTACATCAGCTCCTTTGAGCACTTCTCTGTATTAGTTATTCTAGTTATACATTCGTCTAAATTTTTTTCAAAGTTTTTAACTTCTTTGCCTTTGGTTTGAATTTCCTCCTGTAGCTCGGAGTAGTTTGATTGTCTGAAGCCTTCTTCTCTCAACTCGTCAAAGTCATTCTCCGTCCAGCTTTGTTCCGTTGCTGGTGAGGAACTGCATTCCTTTGGAGGAGGAGAGGCGCTCTGCTTTTTAGAGTTTCCAGTTTTTCTGCTCTGTTTTTTCCCCATCTTCGTGGTTTTATCTACTTTTGGTCTTTGATGATGGTGATGTACAGATGGGTTTTTGGTGTGGATGTCCTTTCTGTTTGTTAGTTTTCCTTCTAATAGACAGGACCCTCAGCTACAGGTCTGTTGGAGTTTGCTAGAGGTCCACTCCAGACCCTGTTTGCCTGGGTATCAGTAGCGGTGGCTGCAGATCAGCGGATTATCGTGAACCGCAAATGCTGCTGTCTGATCGTTCCTCTGGAAGTTTTGTCTCAGAGGAGTACTCGGCCGTGTGAGGTGTCAGTCTGCCCCTACTGGGGGGTGTCTCCCAGTTAGGCTGCTCGGGGGTCAGAGGTTAGCGACCCACTTGAGGAGGCAGTCTGCCCGTTCTCAGATCTTCAGCTGTGTGCTGGGAGAACAACTGCTCTCTTCAAAGCTGTCAGACAGGGACATTTAAGTCTGCAGAGGTTACTGCTGTCTTTTTGTTTGTCTGTGCCCTGCCCCCAGAGGTGGAGCCTACAGAGGCAGGCAGGCCTCCTTGAGCTGTGGTGGGCTCCACCCAGTTCGAGCTACCCGGCTGCTTTGTTTACCTAAGCAAGCCTGGGCAATGGCGGGCGCCCCTCCCCCAGCCTCACTGCCGCCTTGCAGTTTGATCTCAGACTGCTGTGCTAGCAATCAGTGAGACTCTGTGGGCGTAGGACCCTCCGAGCCATGTGCGGGATATAATCTCCTGGTGCGCCGTTTTTTAAGCCCGTCGGAAAAGCGCAGTATTAGGGTGGGAGTGACCCCATTTTCCAGGTGCCATCTGTCACCGCTTTCTTTGACTAGGAAAGGGAACCCCCTGACCCCTTGCGCTTCGCGAGTGAGGCAATGCCTCGCCCTGCTTTGGCTCATGCACGGTGCGCTGCACCCACTGTCCTGAGCCCACTGTCTGGCACTCCCTAGTGAGATGAACCCGGTACCTCAGATGGAAATGCAGAAATCACCCATCTTCTGTGTCACTCACGCTGGGAGCTGTAGAACAGAGTTGTTCCTATTCGGCCATCTTGGCTCGAACCCCCTTCTCTCCTCTTTTGTTACTTTAGCTAGCGGTTTATCAATTTTGTTTATCTTTTCAAAGAACTAACTTTTGTTTTCTTGATGCTTTGTGACGTTTTTAGTCTCATTTCATTTAGTTCTGCTCTGATCTCTATTACTTCTTTTCTTCTGCTAATTTTGGATTTGGTTTGTTCTTGCTTTTCTACTTCCTTAATATGCACTGTTATATTGTTAGTTTGTAATCTTTCTACCTTTTCAATGTAGGCATTTATTGCTATAAATGTCCCTCTTAGCACTGCTTTTGCTATGTCCCACAGGTTTTGGTATGTTATGTTTCCATTTTCATTTGTTTCAAGAAAATTTTTAATGTCCATACTAATATCTTCATTGAACCAGTGATCATTCAGGGGCAAGTTGTTTAATTTCCACTTATTTGGACAGTTTCCAAAGTTCCTTTTTGTGTTAATTTCTAGTTTTATTCCATTGTGGTCCAAGAAAATAACTGATATGATTTTGATATTTTTAAATTTGTTGACACTTGTTTTGTGGACTATGTATCACATGATCTGTCCTACAGATTATTCCATGTGCTGATGAAAAGAATGTATATTCTGCAGTTGTTGAATAAAATATTCTGTAAGTGTCTATTAGGACTATTTTGTCTAAAGTTCAGTTCGAAACCAATATTTCTTTGTTGGTTTTCTGTGTTGATGATCTATCTAATGCTGAGAATGGGGTATTGGAGGCTCCCATTATTATTGTATTGCAGTCTATCTGTCTCTTTAGATTTAGTAATATTTGCTTTATGATAATGGGTACTCTAGTGTTGTATGCATATATTTAGAATTGTTATGGCCTCCTGCTAGATTGATCCCTTTGTCATTACATAATGACCTTATTGGTCCTTTTTTTACTGTTCTTGATTTAAAGACCTTTTTATCTGATATAACTATAGCTACTCCTGCCCAGTTTTGCTTTCCATTTGTGTGGAATATATTTTTCTATCCCTTTACTTTTAGTCTATATGTGTCTTTACTATTAAGGTTAGTTTCTTGTAAGCAGCATATAGTCAGATGATGAGGTTTTTGTGTTTTTTTTTAAATTTTATCCATTCAGCCATTCTGTGTCTTTTAAGTGGAGAATTTATTTACATTAGAGGTTATTATTGATATGTGAGGCTTTTCTTTCCTGTCTTATTATTGTTTTCTGGTTGTTTCATATATTATTTGTTCCTTTCCTTTTTCTTACTATTGTCATTGTGGTTTAGTCGATTTCTGTAGAGGCATCATTTGAGTCCTTTCTTGTCCTCCTTTGTGTAATTGCTTTACTAGTGAGTTTTATACTTTCATGTGTTTTCATGATGGTAAATGTACTTCACTTCCAGGTTTAGGAATCCTTTGTGCATTTCTTGTAGGACTGCTCTAGTGGTAATGAATTCATTCCATACTTGTTGTCTAGGAAGGATTTTATTTCTCCTTCATTTGAGAAGGATAATTTTGCTTGGCTGGCAGTTTCTTTCTTTTAGCACTTTGAATATACCATGCCATTCTCTTCTGTCCTGTAAGGTTTATACTGAGAAATCCAAAGTTAGTCAAATTGATTTTCCTTTATAGGTAAGTAGATACTTTTCTCTTGCTGTTTTGTAGAATTTGGTCTTTGTCTTTGACTTTGAACAGTGACTAAGATGTGCCATGGAGAAGACCTTTTTGTATTATATCTGCCTGGAATACTTAGCCTTCTGTATCTTGATGTCTAAATCTCTTGTTAGACTTGAGAAGTTTTCTTCTGGTATTTCATTAAATGGGTCTTCTACTTCTTTGTCTCTTCAATCTCAGTAATACCAATCATTCAAATATTCAATCAGTTTATGTTGTTCCAAATGTGATTAGTGTTTTGCTGACTTTTTTTATTCTTTTTAAAAAAAGTTTTGTCTGACTGGATTACTTCAAAAAACTTTCAAAAGGTGTGGGACCCAAGACTTATATTCAAGTTCCGCAATTCCTTCTTCTGCCTGATCTACTTTATTGCTGAAGATTTCAAATGTATTTTGTATTTTTTTCAATCAATTCTTCCGTTCCAGAATTTTTATTTTGGTTCTTTTTAAAAATATGTATCTCTTTTGTAAATTTCTCATTCATACCCTGAATTGTTTTCCTAATTTATTTGTATTGTTTTTCAGAATTCCCTTATATCTCACTGAGCTTCTTTAAAATCAATATTTTGAATTCTTTATCAGGGACTTTGAAAACTTGTTTTGATTCAAAATCAAATTACTGGAGAATTATTGTGTTCCTTTGGAAGTGTCATATGTCTTTGCTTCTTCATATGTCTTGTGCCCTTATGTTAATATCTGTGCATATGGTGTAATAGTTGTTTCTTCCTATTTTTGAATTTGTTTGGCAGGGCATAACTTTTTCCTGAAGATATATCTATGGCATCAGTTATACAGGGCACACTGACTTTGATTCTTCATGCATGCAGTAGTGTAGTCTCTGTATGATTTCTTTGGCTCTAAACATTGTCAGTGGTGTCTGTGATATCCTCAGTAGGTTAGGGCATGGTTATTAGTGGAGGCTGTAGTGAAGTTTTGCTGATGACTGAAATGCCAGGTGGGCCAATCTTCAATCTCTGGTGGTGGTAGTGGTGGGATGAGTACGCCTATCTTTGTGCCCCAGGGTGGTGTACACTGGCACCTGTGTTTACAGTTGCTGGCAGGCCAGGTCTTGAGCTTTCAGGTGGCTTGCTTGGATGTCAGCAGTGGCAGTGGTGGACTGGGTAGGTGGGCAGGTGCTTAGGCCTCTGTGCAGCCAGTGTGGGATGAGGAATGGCCACAGCAGTGGCGGGACAATTCTCTGGGTCCTGAATGGTGTCTATTGATGTTGGCAGAGGCTGTGATGAGCTGAGTAGACCAGTCCCCAGGTCCTCAGGTGGTGCTTGCAAGTAGGTGCAAGCTGAGGTGATAGCAGCCAAGAGTTTAGTCCCAACCTTAGGCCCCTAGGAGAAGTGCCCAGGTGCCCAAAGTTGTGGATGGGGCTGGCAATCCCCAGGACCCGGGGCTATATGCTCTGTCTGAGAGGGGATAAAACTGGGCTGGACAGGCTTGTGCTCAGGCCCCCCAATGGTGGCAGCAGGCACCAGTCATCGTTGGTAGGGGTGGAGCAATCCTCGGGCCCTAGGCAGAGTGCTCAGGTGAGGGGTGGTAGCAGCTGCACTGAAGCCCTGCCACTGGGAGGGTGGGGCTGCCCTTGGTAGCCACAGCCTGGGCCACTGGGTAGCGAACATGTGTCTCTTTCACACACTAGTCCCAGAAGGGCTTGCCCCCACCCTAGTGGTGGTACTTCATGCCTAGCTCATACATCAACCCCAGCTGCAGGAGCTTCCACCGAGCTGACAACCAAATTCCAGGGGCAACTCACACTCTGCTTGCTTCCTGGCACCAGCAGCTGCAGCCCATACCTCACTCATTTCTTAGCCCTGCCTATGGTAGAACTCCCAGCATGCTCCCCAGCCTCAGGAACAACAGCTCACGTTTCTGTAATGCCTCACTTCTGGCACCATTGGGCCCCAGAACAGTGTGCAGTCTGCCAAAGACTAGGTTCAAAAATGGCATCTTGCTGTATTATCTGTTTAGGTCTCAGAAAAGGTGTGGGACCCAGCAGTGGGAACTGGAGAAGTTACATCCCATGGTCTTCCAGCAGCTCACCGGGTTCGTTTCAGGGGTTGGGAGGGTCATGTGGTTCTCCTATGGCCAGAATTGTACAGTTCCATGGTGGGACTGTGGGCTACTGGAAGAGTCTCTCACTCACCCTTTCCCCACATTAGGAAGTTGCTCTAAACCAACAAATGTTTAGGGGGATTAAATTGCCCATTCACATTTCAGTTACATTCATGGAAAATGTACAAATCAGGGAACTGAAGACTCTACTCCATGGGCTCCATTTTCTTAATAAGTAAATTAAGGTAACTGGATTAGATACGGGATGACAAGCCCTTCTGGTTTAAACAAAAGTTTAAAACCTTCACGGACCTTATATTCTAGCAAAGAACACAGATAGTAAGCAAATAATCACAAATGTGGTGAGTATTTACACAAGACTTCTAAGTATATAACACATGGGCTTAACTTGGCTGGGGGGTATGTAGTTACAGTTGAACAATACTTGCCTTTGAAAGAGATATTTTAAATATTCGTGCCAAGACCTGAAGTAGCTGGGAAAGGAGGGGGGGTCAGGGAAAAGGAGTTGGAAGAGTCCATTCCCAGCAGAAGGGGCAGTGTGTGTGAAGCCCCAGGGTGGGAGAGAGTCTATGTTAGATCCAGAGGTCAGCAGGTAGAGCAAGAGGGCTAGGCAGGGCTGGATTATATAAGGTCTTGTTGCTTATGGCAAAAATATAGGGTATTACCCTATAGGCAATTGGAAGCCTCTGCAGGGATTAAACAGGGGAATGTCATTAAAAGATCATCTGCCTGCAGAAGAAAGAGAGAATGGATGGGAAGAGGGTGACACTGAGATCAGCAGACCAGTTGGGTGGTTAAGGTGATAATCCAGGAGTAAGACCAGGGTCACAGCAATGGGATGCAGAGAAGCAGGGAGATTCAAGAAAGATATATGTAAAGAAGAATGAACAAGACTTGGTGAGACTGACAGGCTATAGCAGGTAAAGGGAACAGAGGGGCCAAGGAAGACTTGACCTTTCTTCTTTGTGTAACACAGTAGATGTTGATATTTACTGAGATCAGATACTGGGAGAAGAAAACAGACTTGAAGGAACATACGGTGAACTCTATTTTGGCCAGATTTTGGCCAGATTTGTAAGGCATCCATACAGAGAAGCCAAATAGATAGTTGGATAGATAGGCCTAGATCTCAGAATAAAGGTCTAGGCTCTGTTGTTTACTAGATGGCAAGATTAATAGATTCTAGAAGTGCGTAAGAGCCAATATTATTCCAACAGTCAGCAAATTGACCTTTAGTTCAAGGTGGGAGATGCCATAAGCTCTCCCAGAAGCGAAGAGACTTAAGGGCAGTGACAGGTAATTCCATGTGCCTAATGCCAACTAGACAATGATCTAACCTTGGTTCTCTAACAGTAGAACATGCTCATCTAAACCAAAGACTCAAGAGTCATCGGAGAATTGAATTATGGCAGCTTACATTTATTAAACCAATACTACATAACAAGCCCTACATATTACCTTATTTATTACTGTGGGGATAATCATTGTAAATAGTTGTTGATATAGCCCTGAGTTCATATTATCTATCTTCTTGTTGGATTGTTATGTGTTATCTCACTCAATCCTCAAAACAACTCTATGAGGTAGGCATTATCATCATCCCCATTTTATACATGAGGAAACTAAGTTTCAAAATTATGAATGACTAACCCAAGACACTTGACAAGGGAGTGCAAATGCCATGATGCAAACCCAGACCTGTCTGACTCCATAGCTCTCCTCCTAATCTCTAGGCAACAAGCTTCCAGAAAGTTAACCTAGCAGATGGATTTTTTCTTTCCCTGAGGTTTAAGAAACAAGCTCCAAAGCAAAACAACTAGTCATTCTGCTAAGCCTCCAAGTGTCCTGTCCATACTGTCATCTCATATTAAGAAATACAGTCAGGAAAGATGCTACTAGCAGGAAAAGGTCTACTTTACAGTTACAGAATGAAATTGCCAAAAATCCAATTTTTCCAGCCCACTACAGCATATGGTCCTAGGGAGCCCAGGGCCAAAAACAAGTCGGTATTGCTTATTTTTCAAACCTCCCCACACCTAGAAGTATTGCAGGCCATCAGACAACAGTCACGGTATCTCAATGTAGCAGTGGGAGAAGTCACTTCCTTGGTATGTGACCTTGGACAGGAGACTTAATTGGAACTTTAGTTTTCTAATGTGTTCAATGGGGCTAATGGTGGTGTTACTTTATTTCAATAATGGCTAGCCATACCATAGGGCTTAATACAGACGAGGCACTGCTCTAAACACATTGCATATATTAATTATTTCATTTTTCCCTAACCCCACAGGATACACTGAGTATTATTATTATTAATCTATTATTATCCCCACTTTACAGATGAGTGAACGAGGGAAGGAAGTTCAGTAATTTGCCTAAGTTTGCTAGCAGTCAAGTTGCTTAACAGAACTAAGACTCGACCCCAAGCAATCTGAGAATGACTCGCCACCAAACTACACAGCTTCTTCAGGCTGTGAGGATTAAATGAGATGATGTATGTAAAATATTCTAGCACATACTATATGCTTCATTAACACTATCCCATTATTTTTATTATAATTATTATGATTTAAAAACTGAAGCATAGGATGGTATTTCAGACTGAGGCATAACAGCACAATTTCAGAGTCGACTTCCAACCTTTCTTAAGTTGCGTGAAAAAAAGAAACATTATTTACAAGCAAGACTCTTAAAACCCATCCTGGAGGAATGGCACATTTTTAAGCATCCCATTTAGAAAAGCAGTTCAGTAAATGCCAAGGGAGCTGAATGGCACTGTGGACCAACTGCTGAGGGAATTCCCCAAACAACTATCTGGAACACTGTCTTCAGGGGATCATCAATGCACTCATCCTTGCAGTCTCTGCCTCCCTACCTGACAAACTTGAGAAACTGTCACACTCTTTTTTTGAAGGAGAAGAAAATAAAACTAATTAGAAAAGCCTTCTATTGCAATGTGAAGCCTACTTTTAATCCTAAACTTAGAAGAGGTAAGGCAGGACTGTGACTATGTGTAGAGGCTTTTATGTTCTTCCCACAGCAGCCTCCTCCTAAAAATGTAATGATATCCCCTGAGAGTAGTGTCCTCTGATAACCACATTTAAAGCAGACTCCTCAACTTATCCTCCTTTATTCCATCGTATAACACAATCCCTAATTACATCATTTAACTTCTGTTTCTCATCTATTTATCCCAACACACACCTCTATAGAAAAGCAAGTCCCCTAGTCTGTTCAGTCTGCAAGGGTTCTGTCTTGTTCACCAACATATCCCCAGTACCTAATACATTTCAGTAAAGGAATAGAAATTCCAATCTCTATGAACATCTTTGAAAAACATTTAAAGACGTCCAAATGTACAACCCACAGCAATCACTACAAAAATACCCTTTCTTTTCCTACTCTCAAGCACAGTGTTGTCCAATAGAAATACACCACTAGGTACCAATGTAATTTTAAATTTTTTGGTAGCCACATTTTATTATTTATTTATTTATTTATTTATTTTGAGACAGGGTCTCAATCTGTTACCCAGGCTGGAGTGCAGTGGTGTGGTCACAGCTCACTGCAGCCTTGAACTTGACCTGCCAGGTTCAAGTGATCCTCTTACCTCAGCCTCCCAAGTAGCTGGGACTACAGGAACATACCACCACGCCCAGCTAATTTTTGTAATTTTTGTAGAGATGGGGTTTTGCCATGTTGCCCAGGCTGGTTTTGAACTCCTGGGCTCAAGCAATCCACCCACCTCAGCCTCCCAAAGTGCTGGGATTATAGGTGTGAGCCACCATGCCTGGCTATAGCCACATTTTAAAAAATAAAAGTAGAGTGACATCAGCAAGATGCCTGGCATCTCTACTCCCTCCCACAAGAAAGGACCAAGGCAATGAAAACACAGCTAAGATTTGACTGGCATGTCTAAGGGAGAGTGCTGGAGTGCAGCAGTAGAGTAGAGGCACACTTGTAGTGATTGGAAGTCCAGGAGAGCAACATGGAGGCATGCAGCCTCTGTAGCCCCATCTCCTCCACTCAGATCAGATCAGCCTGGAGATAGGAGGGACATTTCTGGGGAAAAGGTAGGCAGAAGATCCCTACCAGCTCTCATTGTCACTGCAAACACCTATAGTCCTTACTACAGGAGAATCCCACAGTCCTCACAAGCCCTGAGTCCAGTCTGGAGAACTTTCAGGAATTCACATGG
This sequence comes from Pan paniscus, assembly GCF_029289425.2. Classification (NCBI taxonomy): domain Eukaryota; kingdom Metazoa; phylum Chordata; class Mammalia; order Primates; family Hominidae; genus Pan; species Pan paniscus. The sequence goes on along the minus strand of NC_073255.2, from coordinate 28,805,347 downwards.
CTGCATTGTCCTGGATTAGGAGCACAGGGTGTGTACTCCCTATCCACCCCTGACCGTGAACCAAGCTGCATATGCCCTCAACCTGAGAAATAGCTCAGTGAGCCCTCTCCTGGCAAAGCTGCAACACTGTCACCACAAACTCTGTCAGCCTAGGCCTCTGAGAAACTCACAAATGCCACTAGTATGGATTACAGCTGAGGAAACTATACGGAGACTACAACACTGCATCCATCTAGAAGCAAGGCCAACACAACCCAATGAAATGACAGGCCAACACCCATTCCAATGAATAAGGACTTCCCCACAAAACCTACTTCAGAAATTTGGAAGAAGCAAATATCCAGCTACATAAAAATCCGTGTAGGAACACAATCATGAAAAAGCAAAGAAACATGTCACTTCCAAAGGAAAAAATTATTCTCAAGTAACAGACCCCAATCATAAGGAAATATATAAAATGCCAGAAAAATAATTCCAAATAATAATCTTAAGGGAACTCAGTAATAAGAATAATAAAAATAATTCCAAATAATAATCTTAAGGGAACTTTCTTACAAGAGAAAACAGATAGACAATTCAATGATATTGGGGGGAAATTATTATTTGAATCAGAAATTCAACAAAGAGATAGATATCATTTTTAAAAAGCAGAAATTCTAGAGCTGACGAATTCAAGGAATGAAATTTAAAAACACAATCAAGAGCTTCAAGAAATGAAAAAACACAATCTAGTATAGAACAGAATACACCAAGCAGAAGAATGTCTGAACTTGAAGACAAGGGTTTTGAAATAACACAGTCAGACCAAAAAAAGAAAAAAGAATGAAGAAAGCCTACAGGATATATGAGACACCATTAAACAAACAAATATTTGTATTATAACATTCCACAAAGAGAATAGACATGAAAAAGTGAGGAAAACTCAAAATAGATTCAACTTAAGCAGGTCCCCTCCAAGGCACATTATAGTCAAATTGTCAAAAGACAAAGGTTTTTAAAAGCAGAAGAAAAAAGTATTAAGTCACATATAAGGGATCCCCACTAGACTGGCAGGAGATTTCTCAGCAAAAATCTTACAGGCCAGGATAGAATGGGATGATATATTTAAAGTACTAAAAGAAAAAAAAACTGTCACCCAAGAATATTGTACCCAGGAAAGCTATCCTTCAGTAATGAAGAAGAAATAAAATCTTTCACAAAAAAATAAATAAATACTAAGGGAATTCATCACCATTAGACTGGCCTTAGAAGAAATGGGAGTCTTACACATAGAAGTGAAAAGAGGGTAACTAGCATCATGAAAACATGGAAAACTATAAAACTCATTGGTCGAGCCAATACACAAAGGAGAAAGAGAAAGAAATCAAACCTTAACATTACAGAAAATCACAGGCAGACAAAAAAAAGAAACAATGAGAGAGGAAGTAAGAAAGAAAGATACACAAAACAATCAGAAAACAATCATTAAAACTAACGGGTGTTAAGTACTCACATTTCAATAAAAAATTTGAGTGCAAATGAATTAAATTCATCATTTAGAAGAGATATACTGACTGAATAGATAAAAAAACAAGACAAAGCTATTAGGCTGGTGCAAAAGTAATCACAGTCTTGTCATTTTTTAAAAAGTAATTTAAAAAACTACAATTTCTTTTGCACCAAACTAATATATGCTGCCTACGAGAAATTCATGCCTCCTGTAAAGACACACATGCACTGATAATGAAGGAGTGAAAAAGATATTCCATGCAAGTGGAAATCAAAAGTGAGCAGGAGTAGCTGTACTTATGTCAGACAAAACAGACTTCAAATTAAAAACTGTAAAAACAAAGAAGGGCATTAATAATAATATAAAGATCAATTAAGCAAGAGAATATAGAATTGTAAATATATATGCACCCAACACCAGAGCACCCAGATATCTAAAGCAAATATTATTTGATTAAAGGGAGAGATAGACTCCAATACAATAATATAATAGTTGAGAACTTCAACACCCTACTCTCAGCATTAGACAGATCATCTCAACTTAAAAGCAACAAAGAAACATTAAATTCAAACTTCACCATAGTCCAAATGACCCGACAGATATTTATAGAACATTTCAACCAACTGCTGAAGAATTCACTTTTTTTCATAAGCACATAGAACATTCTCCAGAATTGACCATATGATAGGACACAAAACAAGCCTCAAAAAAATTTAGAAATATTGAAATCATATTATGTATTTTATCTGACTACAACAAAATACTTCACATCAACAACAAGAAGAACACTTGAAACTATATAAATGCATGGAAATTAAACAGCTTTCAAACAAACGACCAATGGGTGGAGGAAGGCACTAAGAGTAAAATTTTAAAATTTCTTGAAACAAATGAAAACGGAAACACAACCTACCAAAATTTATGGGACACAGAAAAAAACAGAATTAAGAGGCAAATTTATGGCAATAAATGCCTATATCAAAAAACTAGAAGGATTTCAAATAAACAACCTAATGATGCACCTCAAGCAACAAGGAAAGCAAGAACAAACCCAACTCAAAATTAGTAGAATGAAAGAAATACTAAAGATCAGAACAGAAATAAATAAAATTGAGATTAAAAAAAAAGATTGGCTGGGTGCAGTGGCTCATGCCTTTAATCCTAGCACTTTGGGAAGCCAAGGCAGGCATATGGCTTGAGTTTGAGACCAGCCTGGGCAACATGGTGAAACCCTGTCACTACAAAAAAGTATAAAAATTAGCCAGGTGTGGTGGCATGCACATGTGGCATGCACAAAAAAAAAAAAAAAAAAAAAAAAAAAAAAAAAAAAAAAAAAAAAAAATCAACAAAACAAAAAACTAGGTTTTTTTTTGAAAAGATGAACAAAATCAACAAAACATTAGCTAAATCAACTTTTTAAAAAAGAGAAAGACCCAGATAAATAAAATCAGAAATAAAAAAGAAGACATCACAATGGATATCACAGAAATACAAAGGATCTTTAGAGACTACCATGAACAGCTATGTGCCAATAAATTTGAAAAGATAGAAGAAATGGACAAATTTATTGATGCCAACAATCTACCAAGATTGAACCAAGAAGAAAGAAAAAACCTGAACATAACAACAACCAGTAAAAAGTCTTTGACAGAGAAAAGTCTAAGACTGGATGGCTTTACCACTGAATTCTACCAAATCTTTAAAGAAGAATTAATACCAATTCTTCTCAAACTATTCCAAAAAATTGAAGCAGAAGGAATTCCCTTAACTCATTCTACGAGGTCAGCATAACCCATTACCAAAACCAGACAAGGATATAACAAAAAAGAAAACTACAGGCCAATATCCCTGATGAACATAGACACAAAACTCTCAACAAAATACAAATTTGGTTTAGCAAACCAAACCCACCAACATGCTAAAAAGATAATACACCATGATCAAGCGGATTTATCCCAAGAATGGTTCAACATATACAAGTCAATAAATGCCATATATAACATCAATAGAATGAAGGACAAAAACCATATGATTATCTCACTAGATGCAGAAAAAGCTTTTGATAAAATCCAGTGTCCCTTCATGATTTAGAAACATCTTAATAAATCAGGTAGACAAGGAAAGTACCTCAACATAATAAAGGCCATATATTGATAAACCACAGCTAACATCTTACTGTCCAGGGAAAAGCTAAAAGCTTACACTCTAAGAACTGGAACAAGATAAGGATGCCCACTCTCACTGCTTTTATTTGACATAGTATTGGAAGTCCTAGCCAGAACAATTACGAAAGGGGGAAAAAAAAAAGTCATCCAAATTGGAAAGAAGGAACTCAAATTGTCCCTGTTTACACATGACATGATCTTATATGTACATAATCTGAAAGACTCTATCAAAAAAACTCTTAGAACTGATAGACAAATTCAGTAAAGTTGCAAAATACAAAATTAATATACAAAGATTAGTAGCACTTCTATACACAAACAATAAACTAGCTAAGAAATTAAAGACAATAAAAAAACTACAAAATACTGATGAAAGAAATTGAAGAAGATACAAACAAATGGAAAGACATCCCATGCTTATGAATCAGCAGAATAAATATTGCTAAAATGACAATACTATCTAATCTACAGATTCAATGCAATCCTTATCAAAATATCAATGACATTCTTCACAGAAAGAGAAAAATATCCTAAAATTTGCAAGAAATCCCACAAAAGATCCAAATAACCAAAGCAATCCTGAGCAAAAAGAACAAAGTTGGAGGTATCACACTATTAGACCCCAAAATATACTACAGAGCTGTAGTAACTCAAACAGCATGGTGCTGGCATAAAAAGAGACACATAGACCAATGGAACAGAATAGAGAACCCAGAAATTAATCCACATGTCTACAGGCAACTGATTTTTGACTAAGGTGCCAAGAACACTCATTGGAGAAAGAACAGCCTCTTCAATAAATGATTCCAGAAAAACTTGATATCCATTTGCAGAAGAATAAAACTAGACTATTCACTTCTTACCCTATACAAAAATAAATTCAAAGTGGATCAAAGACCTAAATGTAATGCCTGAAACAATGAAGCTACCAGAAGAAAACACAAGGAAAACACTTCAGGACATTAGTCTGGGAAAAGATTTTATAAATAATTCAAAATCACAGTTAACCAAAGCAAAAATAAACAAATGGAATTATATCAAACTGAAAAGCTTCTGCACAGCAAAAGAAACAACAAAGTAAAAAGATAACCTACAGAGAGGAAGAAAATATTTGCAAACCACACATGCAATGGGATTAATATCTAGAATATAAAAGGAACTCAGTCATCTCAACAGCAAAAAAAAAAATCCAATTTTAAAATGGGCAAATAATTTGAACAGATATTTCTCAAAATAAGACATACAAATGGCCAACAAATGTATGTAAAATGCTCAACATCATCAGGGAAATGCAAATGAAAACTACAATGAGGTATCATCTCACTCCAGTTAGGATGACTTTTTTTTTTTTTTTCCAGACAGTCTCACTCTGTCTCCCAGGCTGGAGTGCAGTGGCACAATCTCAGCTCACTGCAACCTCCGCCTCCTGAGTTCAAGTGATTCTCCTGCCTCAGCCTCCTAAGTAGCTGGGATTACAGGCGCCCGCCACCATGTCCGGCTAATTTTTGTATTTTTAGTAGAGATGGGGTTTCACCATGTTGGCCAGGATGGTCTCAAACTCCTGACCCAGGTGATCCCACCTCGGCCTCCCAAAGTGCTGGGAGTACAGGCGTCAGCCACCACAGCCTGCCAGGATGACTATTATTAAAAAGAAAAAATAACAAATGCAGGTGAGAATATGAAGAAAAGGAACTCTTAACATGCTGTTGGTGGGAACAGTACAACCACTATGGAGAATAGCATGGAGGTTCTTTAAAAACAAAATACTAAAAACAGAACTACCATATGATCCTGCAATCCAACTACTGAGAATTTATCTAAAAGAAAGGAAATGATTATATCAAAGAGACTTGGGCACCATCATGTTTATTACAATGCTATTCACAATAGCCAAGATACAGAATCAAACTAGGTGTCCAGCAACAGATGAAGGATAAAGAAAATGTGGTATATACACACAATGGAATACTAGTCAGCCAGAAAAAAAGAATGAAATCCTGTCATTCATGGCAACATGGATGGAACTGGAGGACATGATGTTCAGTGAAATAAGCCAGGAACAGAAAGTTAAACACTTCATGTTCTCACTCACATGTGGAAGGTAATAAAAGTTGATCTCATAGAAGTAAAAACTAGAACAGAGGATACTAGAAGCTGGGAAGGGTAGCAGGAAGGAAGGGACAAGAAGAGATGTGTTAACTTTAACACATCTTTAATCCAGATAGATAGGAGGGTAAGTTCCAGTGTTCTATACCACTGTAGTTTGACTCTAGTTAACAATAATATATAAATAGCTAAAAGGAAGATACTGAATGCTCCCAATACAAAGAAATGATAAATGTGTGAGATGATGGATATGTTAATTACCCTAATCTGATCTCCATACATTACATGTATCAAAATATCAAAAACGTATCCCATGAATATGTACAATTATTTTTTGTCAATAATACAATTTCTTATAAAGTAGATAAACAAAATTAACTTTAATAATGCATTTAATTTAATCTAATATATCCAAATTATTGTCAACATATAATCAATTTTTTAGTTATTAATGAGATCATCTCATTGGGCCAGCCACACTTCAGGTGTTCAGTAGGCACATGTAGCTAGTGATTACATATTGGACAGCACAGGTCTAGCACCTTAAAACTTCCAAGAACCTCTCTCTCTTTCACATCTTAGGAAAGCTCTCTGTGTACTTGCTGTTTCTTCTGCCTAAAATTTCCACTCCTTTCTCAAGAGGCATCTCCTCATTGCTTAGGTATCCAAACTGCATTATTTATTGCATATCTGCTGTTTAAGAGCTGTCACTCTCCATTAGAACATAACCCCCCTGAGGCAGAGACCCCAGGGTCTAGCACAGTGCCTGGCATACAGTGGCCCTTAATAATTATTTTTGAATGAATGGATAAATGAATCCATTAGATACCATCCCTTTCCTCCCTTGCATCTGCCTTCCTAGAGGGCACAGACACACTCCAATTTAGTGCTACCCTGGGGAATGTGAATCATCTTAGGCCGTCCCTGGCTGCTTTTGTGCAGGATTTTGATCATTCGTGGTCACCGAACCCCTTTGACAGTTTGTGTTATCTATGGACTCCTTCTCAAAATAATGTTTTTTAATGCATAAAATAAAATTCACAGGATTACAAAGAAAACTGATTAATTATATGTAATTACAGTTGGTAATTTTTCTTAAAAATTGTGGTATAGTAATATTACTTTTTATTAATGCATTAAATAACAGGACCCTGCAATGAGTCTAACAGCTTCCCTAATTTTGCAGTAGTGGTGAGGATACATAATATCTTGAGATATCTGTCAAACTATTATATAATATGATATGAAAACATTTATAACTCTTATGGGTGACAAAATCTTAAGTGCTACTAATATTACTCTACTCATAATTGAAGGAAATGGTACAATTCAGTTAGGAAAAATAAAGAGGATTTTTTTCCCATACAAGTTCACAGATTTTCTTGGATTCTATCCCCTTCTTGGCATCCATGGACCCCAGGTTAAGAATCCCTACTTTATTGTGAGAATACAACCCCTCAATTTTGTCCTTTTTCTGCTCAAAGATTGGGAAATTAAATAGAAAATGCCTCAGTGCTCCTTTCCACTGCAGTCTGGGAGTGGGGGTTAGCTGATGCATGAAAAGTAAAAACATTCTGTCCAGGTAGCATACATACTGGTCAAAAGCATGAATTTTAGACTCACACTAGCCTGGCTCTGTCACACCCTAGCTCTTTGCCCTGGGGCAAATATCAGCCTCTCTGAACCTCAGCTGCTTTACCTGTAAGATGAGACAAGACTTTCTACTCACAAGATGGGCAGCAGGATGATATACAACAATGAATGTACCAACAGCTGGGGACTACACACACACTTAGCAGATGTTCCCTGGTAGTGTTGTTGCTGCTTCTGTCAGCCCATCCCTGCTTCACCCCCTTCCTCTGATAACAGCTCCAGTATCTAGCAGGTTCTCCACACTGAATTCCTGAAGTTTTCTAACTGGCATCACTTGCCATCTTTGGTCTGCACTTAGGTAGGCTCCTTCATTGGCTCCCATCAGACCTCATGCCATGGCGGAAAGCAATTGGAGTTATCCAGGCCGGAGCTGGCTTCCGGGACGTCTATAGGTAGGTGAGGTTGGTCAAGTTATTTTACCCCTCAGGGCCTCATATTAACACTATTAAAAACAGGCCTCCCTCGCAGTGCTACCATGAGAATTAAGTGAACATACCATTTTGTACAATAAATGCTAATTATGTCTTTTAGATATTTCTTCAAATAGAAATAAATTACTAAAGGAAGCACTCAGGTATAGCAAAAGTCATTGACAGAAGGAAACAATAAGAAAACAGGCTTTGTCACAAAAACTTCGTTTCATTTTCATTAATTTAATGTTTTTCTGACTTCAAGTTTCCTAGCCACAACCTCCAACCAAACACCTACGGAAAGATAAGACTCCCCAGTAAGAAGATGGAAAGCCCCCTATCCCTACCCCAATTATGATGAGGGCTAGACTGTGCTGCTGGCAAGTGAAATGTTAGTTTTGCTTTGGGGGCAAAGGGAAAAGTCAAATTTCTCTAAGGGTGGCGAGAACACCTCCATGAGCAATGTGATTCACCCTGAGCTGTCCTGTAACTCAGGGTGGTTTGGTTTTTGTTTTTGTTGTTGTTGTTGTTGTTGTTTTTAATGGTTTCTAGGTAGATGGGAAAATATTAATAAAAGCTAGCTTTCAGGGGCTAGTCTCAATACTGTGAACACATAACCATCATCTCCCTAACCCACCTCCTCTGTCCCCAAACTACAGGGAAAGACCATGCATTTTGGAAACAAATGTGGGCTTAGAGTCAGACAGATCTGGATTTATGTCCCAGCTCAGTCACTTACCACCTGGATAGATTTCAACAAGTTCATTTTTTCTGAGCCTCAATTTTCCACATCTGCAAAAGAGAAAATACTGTTGTTATGGAGATATTCTGGGGACTAAAGTTTCCATAGATAAAGCACCTGGCACACAGGAGGTATTCGGTAACAGCAAATAATACTACATCACATGAACCACAAGAGTTGAAAAGCAGGGCACAGTGACACAAAAGAAAGAAGGTGACAAATCATGGTACAAGGAAGGATGGCAAGAAATCAAAATGAGAGACTGGATTGCCAAAGGAATTTCAGCTTATTCAGTGCTGCTGTGAAATAGAAAAGAATGTAGAGATGATTAGAAGGTAATTTTATGTAACACAAAAACAACTTATTCATTAGCACAGGACAGAGCAAGAGACGAGAAGTGACCTGCACAGGAGGACGATTACAGATCTCACCCACAGCATCTGAACAGGCATCTCATCACACATCACATCTCACAACAGCCCTGTCCAGCCCTCCCTGTGCACGTCCTTGCTCACCAAGAGGCTTGGAAGGGAAAGGCAAAGTAATGGCAACAATTAAAATGCTAGAAAAGAGTAACTGAATTGTCACTATTTGTTTGTTAATCAGGTTATTTTTAATTGTTCAATTTCCCTTCCCTGACCTTTGGGACCCTAATAAACAGTGACAGTCTAAAGCCCTAAGCATACATGAAATCTATTAATTTTTCATTATTTAATTCTATTTCCAGTCCTCTTTTCCCTTGCAGATATAAATAGGAAGATATCAGTGCCCAACAGCAAATAAGAGGTTTCTTTTTGCTGTCATATTCTAACCGGAGTCCCAGGAAGCTCTATTCTTGATGAATACTTCTTTTTTCTACCCTTTTTTGCCTACTCCCTGCATCTTCTTCCTGTCTGCAGTCACTCTCCCTACTCTCTTCCCTAGACAGCTATGTTGCCTAAAGGACTGTGAGGAGAGCCAGGCCTGAGACCCACAATGACAAAAGAAGGAAGATGAAGAGGTGACAATGGCTCTTGCCATGTGCAGGGCATTATTCTAGATCCTGCAGGGGAAGACAGGGATGGCCCACCAGACACTTACATTCTCCTTATCCTACACAATGAAGTCAAACGTCCTTGCTTCACCAACACACAGGGGCTCCACAATGTGCCCTCAACCATCAATTCCAGCCCCATCTCTCCCCTCTTTTGCTACCAACACACAGACTAGAATCCAGAACTAACTCTGGGTCCTGGTTCTTTGCATGGAGCTGTGCTACATCTGAAAATGTGGGACAAAGTGAAGCTTGACTCCAACACTACCTCTTACAGGCTGTCTTCTTGGGCCAATTTATTGACCTCCCTGGGCCTCAGTTTCCTCATTTGCAAAATGTGGCTAATACTTTCACAGGACCACATGAAGATGACATGAGATGACACATGTCAAGTGCCTCATATGTGAATGAGGAAAAACTCCCACTAGAGGCTCACAGCTCCCTGCTGGGTTAGATGCGGGTAGGACAAAGGGAGGGGAAAGAAGCTCCCTATTAAAAAACATTTTTCTCCCATATTAGTAAGCCAATAAGAGATTCAATTGTGTCAACAATCTCTTATTACAAATGCAAATCACCCCTGTGTTAAGCTTATCAATTCCCACCTTTGTATAAATTATTTAAATCAAATCAGTACCTTCCAGAGTTTGAGATTTCAGTGTTGTGATTATGATGCAGAAGAGCAAGGTTATTTTTAAAACCTTTTTAGGAGGTTGCCTCAGTGCTCCTTTCCACTGCAGTCTGGGGGCGGGGGTTAGCCGATGCATGAAAAGGAAAGATATCCTGTCCAGGTAGCATACATACTGGTCAAAAGCATGAACTTTGGACATTCAGAGCACAGCAACTAGGTGGCTGGAAGTCAGGGCTGGGTTGGGGAAAAGAAAATAGTAGAGGGTAGAGGAAGGACGAGAATCCTGAAAGTGAAGCAGAAGGCCATGACATACCAATTTGTCCCACTTTGTCACTGTGCCTTGGGCTCAGATGGCAGCTGGAATGCTACTGACAATCTCCAGGCCTGCTGCCTTTGGCTCACCAGCAGTGGATTGAAACATCCGGATGCATTTGTCAGGCTGTCCTGTCAGCTTGCCCTCATGCAGCCAGACTTCTTAGTATAGGCTCTTTCAACTCCCACCAGCCCAGGTGCCTCCCACATAAAACCCTTCCCTGTCCCTTACAGAGATGACATTAAAAGTATGGAAAGAGAAGTGAGGGAAAGGACGGAGAGCAATGAGCACACATAAAAGTAGGTCAGAATCCCCCTCCCCACTCCTCCTTCACAGTCCGTGCAATATTTCCAAACCAAAGGACTGTAGGAATGCATCCCCCACATTGCGCACATGCTCCTCAGCATCTTGCATGTATATGGCATTTCATATGTTTTCAAACCATTTGATTTGAAATAACAGACGTGCGAGCAGATTGTGAGCAGAGCAGGTAGGACTATTCCCATTTAAAATAATGAGGAGATTATGGTTCAAAAATGTTGGCCCTTCCCCAAATTCCAACTGCTAATTAGAAAGTAGGCCATTTTGGGACCCAAGTCTCTTGATGCTTCACTGCAAGATAGCGGGATTCAAATTTTATATGAGGCCTTTAAATGACTACATCTCAGGGACCTGGATGGGAAGTCTCTACCTGCATGAGGCTATGTGCAGGAACTACAGGTTTCAAACCCTGCCTCTGCCAGTGACTACTCATGAAATTTTTAAGAACTTTCTCTGTGATCATTGACTTTCTCATCTGTCAAATGAAGTGTGTGTGGACAATCTTCTGACTTTAAAGCACACATGTGTGTATGTTTGCATAATGTGGGGGCGGCAAGTAGTGCTGGGAAGGGAAGAAACAGAAAGGGTATAGAATAGATACTTGACACTTGTGACTCTGCATAATCTCATTCACCCACTATATTCAATATTCTGTCAAATGTTCTGAGTCTCTGCAAGACCTGAAATAGACTCAAATACTGGCAGCATTGCCAGTAACCCACGGTGAGGCTCATCCCCCTTCTCTTCCCATTCAGGACTCTGTCTCACAGATACCACTGACCCCCATCCCTAAAGAGCAAACAAGGTAGGACTTGGCCACCCTCAGTCCTAGTGCCTTGGCCATCAGATACCAGCAGATACTCTTGGCCACCCTCAGTCCTAGTGCTAAGCAAGCAGATACCAGCAGCATTGGTTAACCAGAGGGAAGAGACCCTAGAAGTCAGAAAACCCAGGGCCTCAGATACCACAACAAGGTCTAGAAGAGAGGCGTGTTCTAGGCGGGTGCATCCATTTGGCCCTGTGAGGAGAAGTGTTGCATGGGGGCCAGAATGGGGCCTCTAAAGCATAGGCTCAGGACAGCAGCCCCATGGCTATGGTCTAAGGGTAGCGATGCCCATTGCTATTTGCTCTTCTCCATCTCCAAATATCTTCTCCCAGTTCCTGTTGCTGGCAAAGTTCATTCATTAACACTTCTTCAAGTATAATGTAGATAAAGAAACTGCTTTGTCCTATCCAATCACCCAATGATTCCCAGTCTTGCTTTCATGCAAATATCTTCCATTATCTTGAAAAGGAAGGCAAGGAATTCTCAAAAATCATTTTTACCATAATTTAAATTAATCTTAATTTAAGAGGTAAAGTGCAAATTTATAAGAGGCAAAAGGTGGAAACAATCCAAATGTCCCTCAACAGATGAATTGATAAACAAAATGTAGTATTATATATACACACAACAAAATATTGACGCATAGAAAGGAATGAAATTGTGATACATGCTACAACATGGATAAGCCTTGAGGACATTATGCTAAGTGAAATATGTCAGACACAAAAGACAAGTATTGCATGATTCTACTTATATGAGGTACCTACAACGGGCAAATTCATAGAGAAGGAAAGTAGAAGAGTGGTTACAAGGGACTGGAAAGAGAGGGGGATGTAGAAACATTGTGTAATGGGTACAGAGTTTCTGCTTGGGATGATGAAAAAGCTCTAGAAAAGAGCAGTGTTGATGGTTGCATCATAGTGTGAATGTACTTAATGCCACTGGATTGGACACTTAAAAATGGTTCAAATGATAAATACTGTGTTATGCATATTTTGCCACAGTAAAAAAAAAAAAAAAAAAAAAAAAAGATAAAATGCTACACAGTACCCCCAAGGTTTTCTGGAGAAGAATGACAAAGAAGAGAAGACTCACGCCTGTAATCCCAGCACTTTGGGAGGCCAAGGTGGGCGGATCACAAGGTCAGGAGATCGAGACCATCTGGCTAACACAGTGAAACCCCATCTCTACTAAAAATACGAAAACGAAAAATTAGCCGGGCATGGTGGCTGGCGCCTATAGTCCCAGCTACTGGGGAGGCCGAGGCAGGAGAATGGCATGAACCCGGGAGGCGGAGCTTGCAGTGACTAACTGAGATCGCGCCACTGCACTCCAGCCTGGGTGACAGAGAGAGACTCCATCTCAAAAAAAAAAAAAAAAAGAAGAGAAGCGACAGCTCAAAATCAATTTTCCAAAAACAGTGTCACCTCCAAAAATACTGGGGGTGCTTCTTGCTATGGTCTGAATTTGTTTCCCCAAAACTCATATGTTGAAAATCACCAATGTGATAGTATTAACAGGGGGAGCCTGAAGGGGGTGATTAAGTTACAGGGAAGAACGCTGATGAATGTGGTAGTGCCCTCATAAAAGAGGTTGAAGGGAGCCGCTTTGCTCTTTCCTCACGTGAGGACACAGCAGCAAGGCACTATTTTGAAGCTGGAAGCAAGCCCTCACCAGACACTGAACCTGCTGGCACCTTGATCTTGGACCCCCCAGGCTCGAGAAGGGTAAGCAATAAATGTATAGTATTTATAAATTATTCAGTCTAAGATATTTTGTTATAGCACCCCTAACAGACCGAGACACCTTGGGAGGTCGTATAATATTTCAGCATCACCCAAGTGTCACATCATTCTTTTGCTCTCTTTATTTGTACCTTGTCCATTATCCCAAAAGTCTGCATTTATATAAGTTGGTTCTTCCTCTTTTGCTGTTCTGCACCACAATATCTTCAGTAGAAAGCAAACACCAAATTAAAAACCACACTCAGACCAATGCTAAACTCAACTTTGTTGCTAAATCAGTCCTAGATTACAGAGCTAAAACCTTCACCAACACCTAGCATTAGAATTAGCCATGGTTTGGGGTTTCTTTTTAATTTTCAGCTTTTATGGCTTTTCAAATTAAATGAACCCTCTGCACCCACAGTCATTCTCAATAGGTACAGAAATTTCCACTGGCACTCAGAAAATGATGACACATTACAGATGTAACTGCTGAAGCAATTATCTCTTTGTTATTTTAAAATGGCCACACACCATTTTTAGCCAGGTCTTAACTGCCACAGCGGGAAATGAGGCCATCGTCTAATTAATTTTTATCTCAATTATCTGGGCAGCTGCCTGAATCCTGATCTTCCGTTTGTCGGTGGAAATATGACATGATTGGAAGAGGTATATACATGAAAGAATATGGGCTCAAAAAAACTTTAATACTGCCTAACTTCTCCCTTCAGTAATCCCTTCTATGCTCATCTCTACTCCATATTTACCTTCTTAAACTTGTTCCTCAAAGCGTGGTCCATGGACCTCCAACACCAGCATCACCCAGGAGCATTGTTGGAAATGCAGCAGCATCTAGGGCACCACCCCAGACCCACTGAATAAGAATCCCAGTTGCATCCTGTTCCCTAGGGGATTCCTGTGTACAGTACAGTTTGAAGAGCCCTGTATTAGCTTCCTGTGGCTGCTGTAACAGATTACCACGAACTTGATGGCTTAAAACAACAGAAATTTAATCCCTCACAGTTCTTTCTGGAAGCCAGATGTTCAAAATTTGTTTTTTTGTACTGTTTTGTTTTGACCAAAATAAAACAAGATGTTGGCAGGCACACATTCCCTCTGCTAGCTTGAGGAGAGAATTTGCTCCTTGCCTCTTTCAGCTTGTGATGGCTGCTGGTATTTCTGGGTTTCCAGCCCAATCTCTGTCCCTATCTTCACATCACTTTCTCCTCTATATGCATCTCAGCTCTTTCTCTGCTCCGTCTCTTATAAGGATGTTTGTGATGGAATCTAGGACCCACTTGGTTAATCCAAAATAATCTCATCTCAAGATCTTTAATTTAAATCATATCTGCAAAGACTCTTTTTGTAAATAAAGTAACATTTACAGTTTCTAGGGATTAGAATGTGGATATCTTCTGGGGAGCCATTTTTCTGCCTATCACAGTCATGCGTCTGGAAAGTTTTACTTTCACATGCCAATCAGAATATAATGACACTACATAAATGATCTGTATAAATCACTTGTATAAATATCATCTCCAAATATAAATTTAGTAAATTTAACAAAAGGCCATCCTTCAAAACCTATTGTCAGCAAAGAAGCATTGAAGTGTCGAAGACTGCTCTGCGAACCAAATACAAGGCCTCTGAAGTTTCATTCTATCTGCAGCTCATAAACATATCCCTTACTTGCCTGGAATGCCTGCCAAACATTCTGATTTCTATGTCCCAACCCAGGCCTCCCAAATCAAAGTCACCAAGAAAGGGCCTGGGAATTTGTATTTTAAAAAGGCACTCTAAGGTGATTCTACCCATCAGTTTGAGAAACCCTGCTTAAACCAACACTTCTCATCCTGCACTGCACGTTTAGGAAATTTCTTAAAAATACTGAGGCCCAGATCCATCCAGACCAATTCAAGCTGATTCTCTTGAGGCGAGTATTTTCCAAAGCTCCCCAGAGATTTTAACTTGCAGCCTGGCTTGAGACCCACTGATTTTACCTCTCTGGGCCCAGTTACGAGTTAGAGGTGATTTAACAGACCCAGGCAAACCACTCATGAAACTATCTGGGCTGCTGCCCTTTGCAGAATACATGTTGAAGGGCCCTTCTTCACAGGATGGGTCACGCCTATGACAAGGCAATTATGAAAGTGCTTAGGAAAATCAGCCCTGCAGGAGTTCTCACCCCAGCCATGAGAAGCCATGGACAAATAACATTCACCACCCACTCATAAGCATCCTGCACCAGAGAATAAAGCCGTGCCCAAGCAATCCTTTCACCCAACCCAAATTCCATCCTACTTTATGAAGAGCAACTTATTTCTCTTCTTCTTTACCTCCCTCCCCAATCTCCACCACGCCACATACACTTTCTTCTAGCCCCACAATACCAAAGTAATCAAGGTTTTAAAATTTTTAATATTTTATTTAATACATTGAAATGTTCCCTACTTTCGTGTAAAGATGAAAAGTTTACATCTTTGGTCTTTCCCACAGAGTGTTATTGTCTAGCTGAGGAGCACATTGGCCAAACGATAACAATTGAAGTCAAAAGTTCTGCAAGAAACTAGCAGAAATCAGCAGAACAAGGAAAAGGGTATGAGAAGGAGAGAGTAGTAGCTCCTGTTGCTATAGGGAAGAATTTGTGTTCAGTGGAAAATCATGCATTATCTACAACTCACTCTTCCATGTTATCTGATTCTGAGACTACAGAGGCTATTCATCAACTCTAAATTATGGATAACTGATAGTAATGCAAAATAACCTTTGTCTATAAACAGGAAAATTCTGTCCTATACAGTAAAGAAAAAAAAATTTCAGTTGAATTGAATTTTTGAAGTGAGGACTTCCCTCCCCACTCAATGGGGGGAAAAATTGCCTTGATTTGCATGTTCACATCAATTTTTCTTTATTCCATATAAATTTGTTCTTTTTATAATTTTTCCTTTCAACCAGTTATAATATCATGATAAATACATCCTTAATGAATGTTTATTTTTATAGTTGCATAAAAGTTACGATTTTACCCTTTTTTGAAAATTCTCTTTTAACATTGATTATGACCACTTTAGATGCCAAAGAGGACAAGACCCACAATGACTGCTCAAGCTTATAGATAAACCCTAAAACAATCAGATGAAGGTAAAGAGATCTTGCCTCTGGGAATGAGTCTTTTAGACTATCCCAGGCATCTAGCCCCAAACTTGTTTTCTCCTGGCTCCTTCATTTCTAGCCAAGGGAGCAATCACCATCTAGGACCACAAACTGTTCTCCACCTGTGAAGCTGAATGCAGGTACAGAATGTATCAGAGCAAGGGATTCTTCTCGCTGGGACCTTGTTTGAGAAGAAATCTTGACTGTTTCAATCAGCTCTCTCCCACAAGGGGCTGTGGTGCTGTTTATAGGTGCCCACAACAACCTGGAGGTTTAGAAACAATATCAGGAACAATGCCAGTGGTGTTTTCTCCAAGCCCACAAGGATAGTAAAGGTAATGTGAGAGGGTAGGAAGTTTCCCAAAATGAAAAGAAAAAACTAGCTGTGGGGAAAATTACAGAATTAACCTAACTGCATGACATCACCTAGGTTAGTTATAATATTTAAAGCATGATTCTATTTATCTCATGACGATCAAAATTACAAATATTTCATCAAGGTAGAAAATTTTAAACCACTATTACCTCATTCTAATAATCTGTGCCACACATACACAATATTTTAGTTATGATATATGTATGGTTGCTTTGATCTAAATTTTCCCAAGGTCTCTGAAATTAGTCTTACTCTTCAATCATATGATTCTCTACCCAAGGCCTGGTCATCACCCGAGATTTGTTTATCTCCAAAGTCAGTATTTCAACCATGTAGCTCTTCAATCACAATCTTTTTGTTTTCCAGCTGGTTAAGATGATCCCACAACTTTTTCTTCAACTTTGTTGGTATACCTACCATCGAGCCCTCCACTTTCTCCCTATCCACTGGGGTATCTCTCTACTTCTCCTTATCAATTACCTCCTTCCTGTCTTCTCTTCTGTCCCTCTCTAGCTTTGATTTCATATTATTTTAAGTAATATTTTACAAATATCCTATACTCCCTTGCCCCTCTGCCTCTAAATCCCACTTCTCTAGCAAAATCTGTAACTCAGATGAACCCAACTACCATTTTCTTCAAAACTGTACCTGGGGATCTAAGGGATCCTGGGAAAATCTCATAGCTGGGTTAGTTGGTGGCACTGTACATTATATTGAAGGCCAATCTCAACCAGATCCTCAACTTGACTTCATAACCTCATCACATGGCTACAGACAATTCCCTGCCCACTCGCACACCTATCTCAAATGTTCTCTCTTCTCCTATCACCTGTGACTCCATCAAATCCCTCCCTTGCTCTCAGCAAACAATGCAAGGTCACAGGGAAGCAGGAGTCTTCAGATGCAGAGGCCATCGATATGCTGATGACTCCCTAATTCAAGCCTCCAGCCCTGGCCTCCGTATAAGCTCCAACCCCAAAATCAAACTCTTGATCATCCCCCTTAAAAAACTGTGGTCCTCTTTCAGTTCCCCATCTCAATGACTGGCACCACAATCAATTTCATTGGACAAAGCAGACATTTTCAAGCCATCCCTTTTACATCTTTCCCCCCAGCCTGAAAATTCATTTCCTCACCAAGTCCTGCATTTTGCTTCCTCTTTACATGTCAAATGAATCCACATCTTTCCATCTGTATTGCCATCCCTGAATTGCCATCCCTAAGCTGTTATCTTGCCTAGCCTAGGCTCTTGTTTGATAACCAACCACTACCTACAATGCAAGTGGCTCGTGGGCAGGCACTTTCACAGTAAATCACTCAAATACACAAGGCCTGGAAGAAACAAGACTTGCTGGATTGGCCACTGTAAAAGAGCTTATTTATTCAACAAACACTTTTTGCATTTCTACTCTGGTCTAGACATTATATTAGATAATGGAGAAAATATGATCTAAGAGTTCCTCCTCAAAAAAACTCACCATCTAGAAGGTAGTGGGAGCACTCAGTCAACAACAATAATATAAAGCAGAATACAAACATTCTGTAAGCAAAATGCTGGGGCAGGGAGGATGGCAGGTACAATTTAAAGAAAGAACAAATCCCAGACAAATGGATGTTTAAGAAAAACTTCATGAAGGAGATGGTGTCAACACACAAAGACAGGGTAGATGGACAATAAACACATTATAGGAGAAGTTGAGTTTCTAAGCAAAGAAGTAAAAGCCAGAAAGTACAGGGGAAAAAATTCAACCCGCTGATCACGGACTAATGAGAGATGGAGTTAGAATGGAAGAGTTGTTGGAAATCCACTGGGAGAAATTCAATGCGGCATGGGAAAAACTTCAAACAGAGGGTTTCTCTCTTTAAGTGGCTTTGCTTTAGGTGTAATTAACATTTTGAGTGACTTAGCTAAAATGAGGGAATGCTTTAAGTCTATGCCACTCCACGCAGACTTGGGAATGAATTAAGAAGAGCCCTGTTGATGACATCTATGCACTTGGTACTTGTATTGGTCTGTTCTCGTATGGCTATAAAGAAATACCTGAGACTGGGCAATTTATAAAGAAAAGAGGTTTAATCGGCTCACGATTCCACAGGCTATACAGGAGGCATGATGCTGGCATCTGCTCAGCTTCTGAGAGGCCCCAGGAAATTTACAATCATGGCAGAAGGTGAACGGGAAGCATACATATTACATGGCTGGAGCAGGAGCAAGAGAGGGGAAAGGGGAGGTGCTCACACTTTTAAATGACCAGATCTCACAAGAGCTCACTTGCTATTGTGAGGACAGCACCAATGGGGAAATCTGCCTCCAAAATCCAATCACCTCCCACCACACCCCACCTCCAACATTGGGGGTTACACTTTGACATGAGATGTGGGCAATGACACAGATCCAAACCATATCAGTACTCCATAGTTTCTCACAGCAGATGTAAAGAGGAGATGTGCCTGCAATTTCTACATTCTTAGATCTTCACAGTATTTAGATTGGCACCTAAGAATCCAACTGTAGTGCCTAACAGATCAACGTTTTCCATTCCTTCACATAATAACTGTGACTGGCCTGTTCTATTGTTCTTTCTCAGAGGGAAGAAAACACATTAAACTTCTCTGTCAAAGAAGCCATAGGCACATGGACTTGTGTAGTTGCCTGAGTTACCCACAATCAGAGCCGAAGAGATACCCACAGCAAGATCAGGACAGAAGAGAGTAGCACTTAAGCTTCACAGGTGGTATTTCTTATTCTTTTTATCCCTGGTGCAAAAAAGCAGAATGCAAAGAAGCAAATTATGGCACAGTGTTGGGGAAAGGGTGGGACATGGGAAGTAACTAGACCGCAATATGCCACCACATCTTCTCCCTCACTGCTGGCAGATGTCACCAGTCAATCAAAACATCTTTTCCCACAGAGTCTAGCAATGGCCTCGAACCATTTCTGAACTTACCACTCCAGAAAACCACTGCCAATCAGTCAAAGTTGGCCCACAAGAACAAATGATTTTTCCGTTCTTAGAATAACAGAAAGAAAATCACAATCTGTAGATCTGTGTTCAAACCCATTCAGACTGTTCCTAGCTATGTGGCCATGGGCAAATTCCCAATTCTGTAAGCCACAACTTTCCCACAGCTTTGAATGGAGATAACAACTTTGCCCTTACCACCTGCCAGAGTTGTGGCAAAACTCAAATGTGACAGTGCATGGAAGAATGCTTTGAAAACAGCAGGGCTCTATAGAGGTTAGATGTTCTCCAGATGGGAGGCATTACTACTTGTCACTTCCAGAACATTACATGTGCCCTGCCCAGAGCACATTCCTTACCCTTGGTTAGCTGCCTGCAGGGTCACATGTGAAAAGAAGCCAGCAGGAGGAATTCAGCAACTCTCTGCTGTCCTTTGCACCTTTTCATCTGTTCTTCCTCATCCAAAGCAGACAGCATGTGGACCAGCCAGACTGCCATCTTTACTACAATTCTCCTGGCAGCCCAGAATGGCCCGTGCCCAAGGAGCTGAACTTGAACTCAGCTGACTGGCTGAAGCCAGTCAGTGCTTAAGGGTTTGTAACAAATGCAAAATGCAACCACAGCTGTAGCTAAAGAAAACAATTTATAGCAGATTAAACAATTAACTTTTGAATAATAATTTCATATGAATTTATTTTGCATTTTGTGATGGTACAAGGTGCTCTGTGCAGATGGGACTTTCCTAAATTAATGAGGCACAGAGATTATCTAAAAAGAACCATTTGGCTGGAGGTTCTGGAGTTTTCCTCAGCAGGCTAAAGTTGGATGCCAGTGAAACTAAAAGTTGCAATGATTATGTCCTTGAAGAGAAAGTAACACCATGAAGAATGCTGCCAAGAGCATCCAAGGAGCAGCACCAAGACTGCAGGAGCCCTGTTCATGTTCCCAGCATGCACAGTGCACAGCTTCCTGCCATTTTTATTCTGAGATGTGGAGAATGAATTATAGGGGCAAGTGCAGAGGCAGATAGATAGACTTAGGAGACTACTGGAACAATGCAGATAAAGATGATGGCAGTGCAGGGGGAAAGGGGACTGAATCAGGGAGGAGGATTGACCAGACGTATTAATGGATCAGATGGAGGAGATGAATGAAAGGGATGAATTGAGAATGGCTCTGATGTTTTTAGCTTGAATAACTGGATGGATGGAGGTGGCATTTACTGAAACAGGGAAAACACAAAGGAGGTGTCGCTGAGAATCCAGTTTTATCTTGAGCATTGAGAGGGTTTTTCCTCCTGACATCGAATACATGGTCTTTTCCAACACCACTTCTCCCATTTTCCAACACCAACGAGGTGTCCTATAGTTCAATTCAATTCAGATGCTAACTACCTAGAGTTTAGCTTCAGACTCCGCAGTTTAAGGGCTCAATCCCAAGAGACTGCCCTCACTTCATATGCCAGGCACAAGTATCAGGTAACCTGTACTTGACCTGATACTTACTAAATTGGAGGTTCCCACGACCCCCTCCTAGTTTTAATAATTTGCTAGAATGGTTCACAGAACTCAGGAAGCCACTTTACTTATGTTTATGAATTTATTATAAAGATACAGCCAGGTACACAGGGCAAGGTCTAAAAGGGTCCTAAGAACAGTGTCTTTTGTCCCTTGTGGAATTGGGGTATATCACTCTCCTGGCACATGGATGCGTTCACCCACTCAGAAGCTCTCTGAACTGTTGTTTAGGGGATTTTATGGAATTTTAATTATGTAGTAATGATTGATTAAATATTGGCCATGGGTGATTGACTGAATCTCTAGCCCCTCTCACTTCCCTAAAGGTTACACGCATACATAAAAGTTCCAAGGTTCTAATCAAGGTTGGTCTTTCTGGTGACCAGCCCCCATCCTGAAACTATCCAGGGGCTTGCCAAGAGTCACCTCATTAGTACACAAGATGCTCTGTAACCCTTATCATGCAGGAGCTCTGGGTTCTAGGAGCTCTGTGCCAGGAACCAAAGACAAAGACCAAATATCTTTCTATGATACCACAGGGATGTAAGTTTCAGATGCTGTCTCTACTATTCTATATAACAGGTAGTCATATATGAAGCTGGGGCTCAGGGAGAAATCAGAGGCTAGATTCAAATTCTATCTCTGCTACTTATTAGCATCTGTGACTATTAATAGGTACTTAACCTCTCCACATCTTAGCTGCTTCATTTCTAAAATGTAAATAATAACCAGCTTGCAGGGTTCTATAAAAATAAGAAAGAGAGCATGTAAAGCTACTGTTCATTCAAAAAATATGTGTTGAGCCCCTGCTATGTTCCAGGAACTATTCTAGGTGCTGGAAATAGAACATGGGACAAAACAAACCAAAGCCCAACCCTCATAAATTTACATGCCACTGGAGAAGATCGACAATACAAAAATAAATAAGAAAGTATTCACCATGAAGTTGGTGGTAAGTGCTACAGAGAAAAATGGGGGGAAGAGGAATGTCATCATCTTAAATAGAATGGCCTGACTGAGAAGAGCACAGGTGAGCAGACGCCTGAGCAGGTGAGGGAGAGAGCCATGAAAATATCTGTAGAAGAGCATCCAGGCAATGAGAAAAGCAAGACAAAGAGACCTGAGGTGGAAGCCAGTGAGGCCAGAGGTGGCCCATTCAGAAGGGATGGCCGCTGCTCAGAATTCCAATAGTGTTCATTGTCAGGATGGCCCATGTGACATGCATCCTAGGCTACTGCTTTCCAGAGGTACATTGTTGTAACTCCCAACTTCATTGTAATCATTTACCTGCTCTTTAACTCATTAAACAAGAGCCCAGAATATTTTTATACTGCCATTCCTGTCCCCCAGCCAAGTGCCTCAGACAGGGAAGAGCAATTGTCATCTGGAACCTGACCAAACACATAAACACACACACACAAACAAGCAAATTGCCGACTCATCCTATTTACTTACTGAAATATTAGTCTCTTCGCTTAAGTTTCCTCGTCTCCACCAGAAACTAAGTTATTTTGAATTTATTTGCATTAAGGAGTATTCACTCTTGGGGAATACACTTTTAACACGGCATTCTCCAGCAAGCCTGGCTTTCCTGAAACTCCTTCGACAAGGACGATTGCCTATATTAGCTGCATCAGCAGCTAACCTAACCCTGGAAAGAATGAACCTAAGTCCCACACACCTGAATGCTTTAGCATGCAGGATGCTTTATTAGCAACACGTTTTCTCTGCTGATCATAAACATCTGCTGTTCCAAGGACCATAATTTGAGGAGCAAGCTTCTAGAGAACTAGAAATGCCTGTGGAGAAAGTTAAAATAATAACCAGTCTTCAAAATGCTCTGTGAGCAAAGAATAGGCACTCCAGTGACAATAGTCACTACCATTTATTGAGCACTTACTATCAGCCAGGAACTGTGCTTAATGCTTTACTTACCCCAGCTAATTAAGTTAAATCTTCACCATACCCTTGGCAAGGTAGATATTTGCCCCACGCTACAGAGGAAGAAGTGACATCTCAGAGGGAGGTTAAGAAACGCCAACCTCAGAGGGGTGTAGTTACTGGCCCAATGTCAGGCTACTGAAGGGTAGAAGTAGGATTTGAACCCAGATCAACTAGTATTGAAAACAGCATATCAAATGTATATGCAACAAAGATCCAACAAGGGATCTCATTCTAAAAGTCAAGCGAAGTTCTTTTTGCAGAAATGAAAGGCTTGTCCTTACTGGTAACCATGAAAAGCTAGAGCTGAGTACCTGGTCTGATTGAGACCAATGCCCAGGATGGGAGGGAGAGGCAGGCTGAGAGCCTGGCCCCCTTCCACAGGAGTGAACTGACAGACGAGTTGGACTTTGGTGCAAAGCACTGGAGTTTTTCCCCATGAATTAGCCATGGGTGATCAATGCTGATGACTGAGAACAATTATACTGCTCACAGCAGATGGGAGCATATGGTGCCAACCACAATGAATCAATGTGTCACAGCAGCCAGGCCTTCAGATACGATTTAGAAAATGTTGCCAAACAATGATTACGATATTAACAGGGGGATGGGGCCAGCAATTAACATCTTTCAGTCAATCACTTACAGCACTTTTTAAAAACCTTTATCCAATAGCTATTGCCACGGCTTCAGTTTATAGATAGAAAAACAGAGGTACAAAGCAGTTTGCCTCAATTTACAGAGTAAGTCATTGACAGAATTTGTGGGGTTTTTTGGGGAGCCTAATACGTAGATTCCCTCTTCTGCCTGGGTCTTGAACTAATCAAGAAATAAAATGGCAGAGGCAGATATGGAGCACAAAATACCGTCTTTATTACAGATAAAGCTAGGCTGGAAGACAAATGGCCTGGCTGACTCCCTTATAACCAACTTGGAGGGGCCACCTGAGGGGAAGGTAAAGTTCCCAGGGTCATTGGCCCCATGGTCTGGATGGATGAGAAAGGAGAAATCCCCTGCTCTCAAGACCTTGGTTAGATAGATTAACTCCCCAGGTGAAAAACATGGCTCAAACAAAGGCTGTTGCCAAACAGGTAACTCACTTTATCTGCTTAAGAAGTTTGTCTATTTAGGGGTGTCACTCTTTTTCTGATTTTTCTCTTCAGGGTCTTTGAGTCAATTATATTGCTGTAATTGGGAGATGGGCTTCCATTAAAGGGAATGAATATTATAATACCACTGCCAATCATCCCAAGAACAGGTTGACCCTGGCAGGAAATTAGGATTCAGGGAGACAAGCCCAAGATTGAGATGAGGATAAAATCTCTTCTCTCAGGCAAGAGATAATATCCAAGCAGAAGATCCTGTCCCAGTGTATTAGTCCGTTCTCATGCTGCTACAAGGACATACTCACGACTGGGTAATTTATAAAGGAAAGAGGTTTAATTGACTCACAGTTCGGCAGGGGAGGCTTCAGGTAACTTATAATTGTGACAGAAAGGGAAGCAAAAATGTCCTTCTTCACAAGGCAGCAGGAGAGAGAAGAATGAAAGCTGAGTGAAGGGGGAAGCCCCTTATAAAACCGTCAGCTCTCAGGAGAACTTACTATGATGAGAATAGCAGCATGGGAGTAAGTGTCCCCATGATTCAATTACCTCCCACCTGCTGCCTCCCACCACACATGGGGATTATGGGAACTATAATTCAAGATGAGATTCAGGTGGGGACACAGCAAACCACATCATTCTGCCCCTGGCTCCTCCAAAATCTCATGTCCTCACATTTCAAAACCAATCATGCCTTTCCAACAGTCCCCTAAAGTCTTATTCCACCATTAACCCAAAAGTTCAAGTCCAAAGTCTTATCTGAGACAAAGCAGGTCCCTTGTGCCTATGAGCCTGAAAAATGAAAAGCAAGTTAGTTGCTTCCTAGATACAATGGGAGTGCAGGCATTGGGTAAATACTCCTGCTCTAAATGGGAGGAATTGGCCAAAACAAAGGGGCCACAGGCCCCATACAAGTCCAAAATCCAATAGGGCAGTCATTAAACCTTAAAGTTCCAAAATGATCTCCTTTGACTCCATGTCTCACATCCAGGCCACATGGATTCAAGAGGTAGTCTCCCATGGCCTTGGGCAGCTCCACCACCCCTGTGGCTTTGCAGGATACAGACCCCCTCCATGCTGCTTTCACGGGCTGGCACTGAGTGTCTGTGGCTTTTCCAGGCACATGGTGCAAGCCGTCAGGTGATCTACCATTCTGGGGTCTGGAGGACAGTGGCCCTCTTCTCACAGCTCCACTAGGCAGTGCCTCAGCAGGGACTCTGTATGGAGGCTCCAACCCCACATTTCCCTTCTGCACTGCCCTGGAGAGGTTTTCTATGACAGCTCTACTCCTGCAGCAAACTTCTGCCTAAACATCCAGGCATTTCCATACATCCTCTGAAATCTAGGCAGAGGTTCCCAAACCTTGATTCTTGTCTTCTGTGCACCCCCAGGACCAACACCACATGGAAGCTGCCAAGGCTTGGGGCTTGCATCCTCTGAAGCAATGGCCAGAGCTGTGCCTTGGCCCCTTTTAGCCATGGCTGGAGCTCAAACAGCTGGGACACAGGGCACCATGTCCCAAGGCCACATAGAGAAGGGGGACTCTGGGCCCGGCCCATGAAACCATTTTTCCCTCCTCTGCCTCTCAGCCTGTGATGGGACGGGCTGCTGTGAAGGTCTTTGACATGCCCTGCAGACATTTTCCCCATTGTCTTGGTGATTAACATTCAGCTTCTCATTACTTATGCAGATTTCTGCAGGGGGGCTTGAATTTTCCCCCAAAAAATGGGTTTTGATTTTCTACAGCATCATTAGGCTACAAATTTTCCAAATTTTTATGCTGTGCTTCCTCTTGAACGCTTTGCCACTTAGAAATTTCTTCCAACAGATGCCCTAAATCACCTCTCTCAAGTTCAAAGTCCCACAGATTTCTAGGGCAGAGGCAAAATGCCACAAGTCTCTTTGCATAGCAGAGTGACTTTTACTCCAGTTCCCAAAAAGTTCCCCATCTCCATCCAAGACCACCTCAGCCTGCACTTCATTGTCCATATCACTATTGGCATTTTGGTCAAAGCCATTCAACAAGTCTCTAGGAAGTTCCAAACTTTCCCACATTTTCCTGTCTTCTTCTGAGCCCTCCAAACTGTTCCAACCTCTCCCTGTTACCCAGTTCCAAAGTCATTTCCACATTTTCAGGTATATTTATGGCAGCACCCCACTCTCTGTGGTACCAATTTACTGTATTAGTCCATTTTCACACTGCTATGAAGAAATACCTGAGACTGGGTAATTTGTACAGGAAGGAGTTTTAATTGACTCACAGTTCTGCATGGCTGGGGAGGTCTCAAGAAACTTACAATCATGGTGGAAGGGAAGCAAACACATCCTTCTTCACAAGGCAGCAGGAGACAGAAGAATGCATCAGATCTCACGAGAACTTACTACCACAAGAATAGCAGCAAGGGGGTAACCACCCCCATAATTCAATTACCTCCCACCAGGTCCCTCCTAACACACATGGGGATTATGGGAACTACAATTCAAGATGAGATTTGGGTGGGGCCACAGCCAAACCATATCACCCAGGAATGACAGAAAAGGAACTATACATGTTTCTGCCTGCTCACTCTTTAGATTTGTGTTTCCAGGGCACTATCAATGCTGTCTGGTCCGACTCTTTGTCAACGCTGTCTCAGCAACCAAGCAAGAAGAGTAAACAAAATCTCACTGAGAGCTGGACACCACAAAAGCCATTACAGCACTGAGCAGATACCATCAGCCTGAATGTCAAATAGAGCCGCACCAAGTCCATAGACCAAGCCTCACTAACTCTGAGCATCATCTTCTCTCTTTAGCCCCTGACCTGCAGCCTGTTACTAAGTCCCCTACTAAGAGAATTCCAGAATTCCTTAAGGGAAAAAAAAATCTTATGCCCCACTTCCAACTGAAATATTCCTCTATTCCACCCAACTGAAGATAACTTTCACAGTTTACTGTAGACATGTACTTTAAACAGAAGCAGTTTAGCTTCTGGTTGCATTAAACCTTTGTTCTCCAGAATAGTTTCTTGCGTTTATCTTTACATAACCAGAAGGCCTACTGAAGTGTTGCTGTTGTTGTTATAGGAGTAATCTGCCCCCAAAAGTCAAGTCAGACTTCCATCTCTAGGAAAACAAAAAGGGTACAGTCAATCTTTAAATAACTATTGCTAACCTACATCCAAGCCTTTGCTTCTACCCCACAAGGTTTCAAAGAATATTAACAATTCCATCTAATTCCATTACAGAAGGCCTAGTCCTATCTCAAAGTCGAGTACAGACACAGACATTTTTCTGTTTCCCTCTGACCTTAATAGAATGTTTATATTTTTGGAGCACTCTCTGTCAACATATTTTTATGCCTCAATATCTCCAGGAAAATAATAAACTCTGTTAGTAACAGCACCTCACAGACTCCAACAGAGTTTCATTTTGGAGAATATATAAGGTCTGCAATACACAGACCTTACAAAGACAAAGCAGAATTTTGAGAGGTGAATATTTTCATAGCTGAATTGTGTCTTAGTCTGTTCAGGCTGCTATAACAGAATACCTTAGACTGGGTAATTTATAAACAATATTAGTTCATTCCTCACAGTTCTAGAGGCTTGGAAGTTTAAAATCAAGATGCCAGCAAATTCAGTATCTGGAGAGGACACATTCCTCATACATGGCAGCTTCTATCTGCCTTCATATGGCAGAAGGGGTGAACAAGTTCCCATGAGCCTCTCTTCTTCTCCAAGACCCCACTTCTTACTAATGTTGCATTGGAGATTAGGTTTCAACAAATGAACACGGGGAGGAACACAAACATTCAGAACATTCCACCTTGGCCCCCAAAATCCATATCCTTCCCACATGCAAAATACATTTATTCCATCCCAATGGCCCCCAAAGTCTTAACTGGTTCCAGCATTAACTAAAATCTAAGTCCAAAGTCTCATCTAAATATCATCTAAATTAGATTTGGGTGAGACTCAAGGTATGATTCATCCTGAGGCAAATTTCTCTCCAGCTGTGAATCTGTGAAATCAGAAGTTATACGCTTACAAAATACAACGGTGGGACAGGCACAGGATAGATATTCCCATTCCAAAAGATAGAAATAGGAAGGAAGAAAGGGGTGACTCATCCCAAGTAAGTTCAAAACCCAACAGGATGAACAATCTTAAACCTTAAAGATGCCCCACTTCCGGACACACTGGGGAAAAGGTTAGGTCTCCAAGGCTCTGGGCAGCCCCACCACTCATGGCTTTGCTGGGCACAGCACACACAACTTTCCCAGGTTGGAGTCTCCTGCCTGCGGTTCTCCCAGCCTGGAGTAGCACCCCCGTGGTTCTACCATTCTGGGGTCTCAGGGATGGCCCCACTCCCATGGCTTTATGAGCTATTGTCATAGTAGGGTCTCTGCAATATCTTCTCCTCTGTACCATTTCTCTGCCTGGGCTCTGAGGCTGTCCAGAGCATCCTATGAAATCTAGGTGGAGGTAGCCATGACCCCACAGCTCATGCGCTCTGAGCATCCATGGTGATGACACCTCACAAACACCGCCAAGGTTTACTGCCTGTGTCCTCGAAGGGGCAGCCACTGTGGACTGCACCACACTTGGGCCCACTGGAGCCACACCTGGGCTAGCTGAGAAGCACTGCACCAGAATGCAGGGAACAAAGACTTGAGGCAATACTGTGTTGTGAGGTCCCACAGACTCTAGAGGCCCCTCTTTTGACATGTCATGCACAAGACATTTCAGTCAATGACAAACTATACACAATGGTGGTCCCATAAGATTATAACACTATATTTTTACTGTACCCTTTCTTTTTTAATTTTTAATTTTTATGGATACATAGTATGTATATATATTTATGGAGTACACATGATGTTTTGATGCAGCCATATATTGTGTAATAAACACATCAGAGTAACTGGAGTATCCATCAACTCAAGCATTTATCACTTCTCTGTGTTAGGAACATTGAACTTTTTCTATATTTAAATATGTTTAGAAATGCAAACACTTACTGTTGTGGTACAGCTCCCTACATATTCAGTACAGTAATATGCTGTACAGGTTTGTAGCCTAAAAGCAATACGCTATACCATATAGTCAAGGTGTAGCAGGCTGTACCATCAAGGTTTGTTTAAATACATTCTATGATGTCCATACAATGATAAAATCACCTAATGACCCATTTCTCAGAATGTATCCCTGTCATTAAGTGATGCATCACTGTAGTTGATCTAGTCTGTCCCCCAGTCCCTTGGCCCTGTGGGCTTTTGAGTAGAGTGGCAGCCCAGATGATCTCTCTGAAATGCCCCAGGGGTCACTCTTCATTGCCTTGATGAATAACACCTGGCTTCCAGTCTTACTACGTCTTACTAGTCTCTTTATGAAATAGTCACTTGGCCACACTGTTTCATTTTTTCAAAAGAATGAAAAGCATTCTTTTTCATTTTTTAAAACATGGCCAGGTTGACAATTTTCCAAATATTTAAGTTCTTCTTTCCTTTTGATTATAAATTTCATTTTTAATTTGTTTCTCCCTTCTCACATTTTACTTTATTAACATAGAGAAGCCATGCCACACCCTCAACACTTTGCTTAGGTATTTCTCCTACCAAATATCCTTTCTTCTCACTCAGAAGTTCTACCTTCCACAAAATACTAGAATACAAACTCAATTCAGCCAAGTTCTCAGCCACTTTATAAAAAAGATTGCCTTTCTTCCAATTTCCAATAAGATGTTCCTCATTTCCATCTGAGACCTCATCAGAATGGCCTTTGCCATCCATATTTCTACCAGCATTCTGTGCATGATCTCTTAGGTAATCTCCAAGAAGACGGAGGCTTTCTCTACATATCTCTTCTGAGCCCTCATAAGAATCACCCTTAATGCCCTGTTCACTTCAATGTAGTTTTTTTCTAGCATGCAAACTCCAAACTCTTCCAGCCCCTCCCCACTACCCAGTTCCAAAGCTGCTTCCACACATGTAGGTATTTGTTATAGCAACACCCCACTTCTTGGTACAAATTTCTGTCTTAGTCTGTTCAGGCTGCTATAACAAAATACATTAGAGTGGATAATTTATAAACAACAGAAACGTATTGCTCACAGTTGTGGAGGCTGTGAAGTTCAAAATCAAGATGCCACCAGATTCAGTGTCAGCTAAGGACCCATTCCTCATACATGGCAGCTTCTTAGTGTCCTCACATAGCAGAAGGGGTGAATAAGCCCCCTTGGGCTCTTTTATAAGGGAACTAATCTCACTCACGAGGGTTCTGCCCTCATGACATAATCACCTCCTAAAAGCCCCACCTCTTAATACTATTGCATTGGAGATTAGATTTCAACATGAATTTTGGGGAGACACAACATTCAGACCATAGCATCCCTCCACTTTCAACCCTCACCTTCCCCCAAAATAAGAATAAGTTCTTGGGAGGATCTAACTTACCGACTTTCCCCCTCTCATTATTTAATCAGCTTCATGTGTTTATTTCAAACTTTATCACTTCAAAAGTTCAAGTCCTTCTGTTACATTAATGTCTGGTTTCATTTTTCTTTATTCTCTGTTCAAACAAGTTGTTAAAGTCTATGGTTAAAGAGGAGCCATATAGAGAAGGCTAATGCTCATTTCATTAGAAAGCACTAAATTTTACATTTGTAGAGTAGAAACACTGCCTCAAAACATAGTGATCTCTGATTCCTTCTACATTCTCCTTAGCTTACAGATATCCTGAAAATGATACGCATTTGGTGAGCAAGGAAGAGTGCTATCCTACCAAATTTACTACAAATTTGAAGCCTTCTTCTGGTTTTTCACCTTTAATTTTCTGTTTTTTGTTTTTTTTGGGTTTTTTTTTTGTTTGTTTGTTTGTTTTTGAGACAGAGTTTCACTCTTGTTGCCCAGGCTGGAGTGCAATGGCGCAATCTTGGCTCACCGCAACCTCCACCTCCCAGGTTGAAGCAATTCTCCTGCCTCAGCCTCCCAAGTAGCTGGGATTACAGGCATGAGCCACCATGCCCAGCTAATTTTGTAATTTTAGTAGAGACAGGGTTTCTCCATGTTGGTCAGGCTGGTCTCGAACTCCCGACCTCAGGTGATCCACCCTCCTCGGCCTCCCAAAGTGCTGGGATTACAGGCATGGGCCACCACACCCAGCCTTCACTTTTAACTTTCAAAATGAAACAGTTGTATCAGGAATACGCCTCCGATAAACAAGACCAATATATGGAAATTGTATTATATAAAAGAAAAATAAACGCATATTCACTTTGTAAAATAACTTATCCAGTGAATTTCTTTACTAGCAAGTTTCCCCAGTACTTCAAAAAATGACACAATATATTTTGAATTTTGATTTTTACACATGGGAGGACAGACTTATGTAAAATGAGGTACAACTACAGCCATAAAGAAAATTCTTCCCCACCAATTCACCAACCCTTCTCTATACATTAATATATTTATGTATATACTCGTTCTAATCATGTGTATCCTAATGTATATAGAATATGAGTAACTGCACAAGTATACAGTTGCTATCTGCTATTTGGATAATTGCTGCAACACAACCTGTTTTCCATATCACACTAGAAGAGACTGAGCTGAAATGTCAGTTTTCAGAATAAATACTTTTAAGCATCTTACTTGGTGAGTTAGGAGTTCAGTATCTCAGGTGCCAAAGGGCTCTGACCTAACATTTGCTCATTCCTAGAGAAAACAGTTATGTTGAGTCACAGGCAGAAAGATAAGGAAAACACTTTTAGTTCTCAAATTAAGTTAGTCACTCGTTTTGCAACTGCATTCATGTCTGACAGCCTTGATAGACAAATATTTCAGGAGAAACTTATATAAAGAAAATAAATTGCCATTTGGCACTTTTCATGCCTGGCACCCTCAAGGAGAAGAAGACCCCATCTTTATTCCACAAGCAGCACTTCCTGCTGCTTTGTTCTTTATTTAGTTCTCTTTAAAGTTCAGCAGCATTTTAATTCTTTTTCAAATTCTCCAAAATTCTAAACCACTCCACACGTGACAGAATTTTAAATAAATCCTCATAGTTTCAAAAGTATAAATAAAGTCCTGAGCCACCACTGAAAGCAGCAACCAGTGTCTTTGTCAGGTACCCTTGCCTTCAGGCCCATCTTGATGTCCTTGGCTAGCACCATCTCTCCCTTCCCTCAGGCCACAGCCACCTGCTGCCTTCCACACACTTGGGGCTCCTAGTTTCATCCGCTATGTCTGCCTGCTACAGACTGCATCTCTCAGCACTGAATGCATTGCGTTGCATACTCTCATCCACCTTTCCTTTTTCCTAACAGGATCCTTACCATTTTTTTCCCCAAAAATTCACTCCTGCTCCACACAGTCATGTTCTTCAGGGAAGCTAACTCCATTCCCAGCTTTCAAGCGGTGGATCTGATTAGTGTGAGTAAATCAGTACCTAGCAGTCTCCCGGTGACTATCACGGCTTAAGTTGGCCCAATCAAACTGAAGGAAAAGACAGTTGGAAAAGAAGTTTTTTTCTCACTCTCCCTTCCCTCTTCCGGACATGAATAAGGAAGCATGAGGCCCTACTTGTCAGTGGCAGCCCTCTTGTGACCATAAAAAGAACCATCTTCAGTTTGAAATTGATGTGGAAATATCTGGGATGAATTCTTGATGTCATCGTTAAGCCACTAATCATACTCCTCTGAAGCTCACCTGACTTCTGAACTTCTTTCTTGTAGCACTTCTCAGAGGCTTTACCATTCCAAAATACTGTGACCCTTCAAGAGGGAAGTGTGGTAGTCTGTCCTTCCCAACCAGATTTGATCACACAGCCCTGTCTCTCTCAAGGACTAGTGTTCCACGGAACTCAGCTTGGGGAACACCACACTGTGGTCATTTTAGGATTATCTGGGGCCAAAATTTCTCCTGACATGCTGTCAATCACTAGCTACTAAAGAGCTGGGGGTAAAGAACACACAACGTAAATCCTTAAACCCAGAATGTCCTGCTTGAGATATACACTATGTGTTAATAGTTTGGACACAATCCAAATTCCACAATCACCTAATAATTTCTTTTTCTAAACCAAGTCAATACTAATTTATTAAATTATATATTTATTTTATTCACAAATATTTGGCATGATTCCTCTGCCCCAAATATTAAAATATCAACAAAAACAAGGCTTACTTCTGCCTAACATTCAAAGCCATCCTGATCTGACCCTTCTCTTATTAGCTGTTTGTCACAACTCCCCAGCCCAGTCTTCACCTTAGACTCATTACTCTCTCCCATCTCTTGAGTCCTCAGCTCAGATCCCAAATGCAGCAGCCTCATCCTTTCCAATTTTTTTTTCAGGTCTGGAACTGCAAATTAATTTTAATTATACATTTAGTTATATAAGCAATACATTAATACATGCTCCTTATAAAAATCTAAATGCTAGGCTAACATCCCCTTTGATAGCCCCAATTGTGGTTCTTTTCCTGCCTCCACAAAAGTAACCACTGTTATCAGCTTTATGTGTAATCTTCCAGACCTTTTTCTGGGCATTTATACACACATATATGGACCCACAGAACACATGCAGGCATCTTCCATTCTATTTCTGCTCACTGTCCTCACCTTGGTTATGGACAGCTTTAAGGTCCCGGAAGCCAGGAGAGGTATTGAGAGGTGACAGCATGCTGGCAGCCCTCGCGGCCCTCACTCGCTCTCGGTGCCTCCTCGGCCTCAGCACCCATTCTGGCCGTGCTTGACGAGCCCTTCAGCCCGCCGCTGCACCATGGGAGCCCTTCTCTGGGCTGGCCGAGGCCGGAGCCGGCTCCCTCGGCTTGCGAGGAGGCATGGAGGAAAAGGCACGGGCGGAACCAGGGCTGCGCGCGCTGCTTGCGGGCCAGCTAGAGTTCCGGGTGGGCGTGGGCTTGGCGGCCCCGCACTTGGAGCTGCCGGCCCGCCGGCCCCACCGGCTCCGGGCAGTGAGGGGCTTAGCACCCGGGCCAGCAGCTGCAGAGGGTACGCCAGGTCCCCCAGCAGTGCTGGCCCACTGGCTGTGTGCTTGATTTCTCACTGGGCCTTAGCTGCCTCTCCGAGGGGCAGGGCTCAGGACCTACAGCCCGCCACGCCTGGGTCTCACCAGCCCAATCCCCCCCATCCCCCTCAACTCGCCCCAACCCCCCAGTCCCCCCCACGCCACACTGTGGAAGCTTTGTTCTTTCTCTCTTTGCAGTAAATCTTGCTACTGCTCACTCTTTGGGTCCACACTGCCTTTATGAGCCGTAACACTCACAGCGAAGGTCTGCAGCTTCACTCCTGAGCCAGCGAGACCACGAACCCCACCAGAAGGAAGAAACTCTGAACACATCCGAACATCAGAAGGAACAAACTCCGGACACGCCGCCTTTAAGAACTGTAACACTCACCGCGAGTGTCCACGGCTTCATTCTTGAAGTCAGTGAGACCAAGAACCCACCAATTCTGGACACAGTATTAGCTCCTAGAAACTGGGATCAAGGAAAAGAGAAGTACAACTTAGTCCCTCTGGAAAAATGGATAATACACAGCATCCACTGTTACACCGAAAATGTCATATTCTCAGAGGGCAAGAACCGGACAGCAAAGCCCTCTCACAGTAAGGCATGGAGGAGAGAAAAGGAGCTATGGGGTGTTAGGAGCAAGGCTGTCAGGATCCCTGAAGAAGCATTATGATGTGGTTTGGATTTGTGTCCCCACATCTCATGTTTAATTGTAATCTCCCATGTTGGAGGAGGGGCCTG
The DNA here is from genome assembly GCF_029289425.2 of Pan paniscus. Classification (NCBI taxonomy): domain Eukaryota; kingdom Metazoa; phylum Chordata; class Mammalia; order Primates; family Hominidae; genus Pan; species Pan paniscus. The sequence goes on along the minus strand of NC_073255.2, from coordinate 28,770,133 downwards.
GTGGGAGGTGATTGGATCATGGGGGTGCATGTCCCCTTTGCTGTTCTTGTGATAGTGAGTTCTCACCAGATCTGGTTGTTTAAAAGTGTGTGGCACCTCCCCGCCGCGCCCTCTCTCTTCTGCTCTGGTCACATAAGATATGTCTGCTTCCGCTTCACCTTCCACCAAGATTGAAAGCTTCCTGAGACCTCCCCAGCCATGCTACCTGTGCAGCCTGTGGAACCATGAGCCAATTACACCTCTTTTCTTTATAAATTACCCAGTCTCAGCTATTTCTTTATAGCAGTGGGGGAATGAACGAACATAACTTACAACCTCCATCGGATGTCACAGGGCAGCAATGGTTTGACGTAGGCAACACTCCAACCCTCATCAACATTGTGCAGTCCAGCTCTTCCCTGGGATCCTCTTCACAAGCCACACTCCACTCCCCCAGCCCCTCTCTACTTCCCACCCCTTCCGTCTGGAAAGCTGGGAGAGCTGCCCTTTTGGATTTGGACAGCTACTTCCCAAATGTCCAACCAAGGGAAAGTGGGGAAAGAAAAGAAGGCCCACCCATGTTTAAAGTGAGTTTGCCTGTTCCTTGCCCACTCTTCATCGTTACAGCCAAAACCATTATCTCCTGAGTTTGACAGAAACACTCTTAGGACAAATGTGCTAATAGTGGCATGTTTTTCCCCAGGATCAGAGAGAGAGCACAACTGGGGGTGAGGTGGAAGGGACCCCCTGATGAAGTGGCAGTACAAGGGGAAAAGGGTGCTGAGCAAGAGTCAGACACACATCTGCACTAGCTCCCATCACCTCCCTCCCCATGCACTCCACCTTCCCCCTCATTTCCTGCACTGAGCCTTTGGTTATGAAACCTCTTTTGTTAATATCCACTAGATGTATTTGAATAAAATAACAAAATAGCCAAGTATAAATGTAAAGTTTCCATTGAAGATGACCTCACTAGATTCACAACTCCTTCAGAACAGCAAAGCCCTGTGTGAAGCCAGCAGAGTGGGTGAGTGGGCTTCACCTGGGTTCAGGCAATGCTTTTAATTGACTACAATCCTCAATTCGGGCTCATGTCCCAGAATACAAGGCAAGGCTGCTCTCTTCTGGTCATCTAAGACCTCTGCCTTTTCTTTTTTTTCTTTTGAGACGGAGTCTCGCTCTGTCGCCCAGGCTGGAGTGCAGTGGTGCGATCTCTGCTCCCTGCAACCTCCACCTCCCAGGTTCAAGTGATTCTCCTGTCTCAGCCTCCAGAGTAGCTGGGCTTACAGGTGCCTGCCACCACGCCTGGCTAATTTTTGTATTTTTAGTAGAGATGGGGTGTCGCCATGTTGGCCAGGCTGGTCTTGAACTCCTGACCTCAGGTGATCCGCCTGCCTTGGCCTCCCAAAGTGCTGGGATTACAGGCGTGAGCCACTGTGCCTGGCCTGACCGCTGCCTTTTCATAAAGAAAATCCAACAGCAAAAAAGAATACATATATATTTGGAATTTTGCCCAGCATAATAATTTCTGCCTTCCTCCCTGACTTCATGTCCTCCCTCTGTCTCCTCCCCCACTCTGTCCCTCACTGTCCCACTCACAGGTGATGCTCCTTCCTGGTTTAGGCCTTTGCACACGCTGTTCCTCCTGCCTAGAGTGCTGCTCCTCCTGGTCTCTGCATGACTATTTCTTACTTGCCATTCACACTAAATGTCTTGTCTTACTCTAAATGTCATCTCTCAGGCCTTTTCTGGATTTCTGCTCCAATATAGTCACTTTTTTATATCTATTTTAGCTTTCTGCATAGAACCTAGCAATATCTGATGTTTTTCTTTTTTCTTTTTGCTGTTGCTGATGTTGTTTTTTAATTGTTTGACTTCTAGACTAGAATGGGAATGGGAATTTGCCTTGTTCATCCCAGCATCCCAGACATCTGAAAACAGAGCCTAGCATAAATAAGTATTGAATGAGTGCATCTTTGGACCTGCAACTTCACATGTAAGCCCTTGCCTAATCCTCCTTCTATCTCAAAGCTTGTTTCTCATCCTTCCCTCCAACTCATGCTTTCCTCCAACCAGACTCATTTATTTAAAGTTCTCCTTTCATGCATGCTGTGTTGTCTTCCATTCTTTTCCACATACAGTCATGGGCCACATAACAATGTTTCACTCAATCATGGGCCACATATATGACAGTGGTCCCATAAGATTATAGTACTGCATTTTGACTGTACTTTGTTAATGTTTAGATGTATTTAAATCCATTGTGTTACAATTGTATTGCCATTGTGTTACAATTGCCTACAATATTCAGTACAGTAGTATGCTACACAGAGTTGTAGCCTAGACACAATAGGCTATACCATATAGCCTAGGTGTGTAGTAGGCCATGTCATCTAGGTTTGTGTCAGTACACTCCGTGATGTTTACACATTGATGAAATTGCCTATCAACACATCCCTCAGCATATATGCCCTTTGTTAATCGACATGTGACTGTACTGTTCTCTCCCTTTTCTGTTCCCCCACTTGCCTGAAACTCTAGCTTCTCCACCTAGCTGAATCCTTCCTGTCTTTTAGCTGTTAGATCAAACATCACCTTCTTCAAAAACAGTCCCCATCTACCTCCTTCCATCCTCAGCCAGGCTACAAGTTTCTCCTCTGTGTTGGGAATTCTCTGCTTGCATGTACCAAATTATTTATGTCATTGTTCTGGTTATGTGTCTATTTACTCCTATTTACTCTCCTAGAGATTGAGATCATGAATGGGGATCATGTTAGTTTCCATACATCTGCAGCCCACTGACAGGTGAGTACTCAATAAATGGCTGCTGAATGAATAAATAGAAAACATGTAAATATTTGAAAGAAAAGAAAGAAGAGCAATAGAAAGAGGCTGTGCATGGTGGCTCACACCTGTAATCCCAGCACTTTGGGAGGCCGGGGCAGATGGATCACTTGAGGTTAGGAGTTTGAGACCAGCCTGGCCACCATGGTGAAACCCCATCTCTACCAAAAATACAAAAAATTAGCTGGGTGTGGTGGTACCCGCCTGTAGTCCCAGTTACTTGGGAGGCTGAGGCAGGAGAATCGTTTGAACCTAGGAGGCAGAGAGTGCAGTGAGCCAAGATCATGCCACTGCACTCCAGCCTGGGTGACAGAGTGAGACTGTGTCTCTAAATAAATAAAGGGAGGGAGGGAGGGAGGGAGGAAGGAAGGAAGGAAGGAAGGAAGGAAGGAAGGAAGGAAGGAAGGAAGGGAATTACTGAAATGCAAGAGAAAAGACTTCATCTAAATCTTATAGATTTAGAAAAAAATCCTGAATGAGACCTGAGAAACATCATATCAAAGTTAGGGGGATCTAAGACCTGCAGTGACCCTCCTTCATCTATTCCACTGGTTTTGATGCAATGATGTAGAAACCTACTAGATGTAGCCTTTTCAAACTATTTCTATTTATTATAAAATTATTGAACACAGCAAAAGATAATCCAATATAAAATTACCTGGCATCTAAACTAGGCCTTCCTGTTAATATACATACACCATGTCTTTGGGGTAGGAGTAGAAGGCCACAGTAGTAACCTATAGGTGGGATCCATGATTGTGCACTATCACCCTGTAGGTATGGATGTGTGCCCTCACCAATCCACAGGTGCCTAGGCTCTCACTGGGGGTTGGATTCAGTAGAAGGGCTCTCATTAGAGCAAAATCAAAAATCTTTCTCCAGAGGCTCACCCTCCCAGCTCAGGCAAGGGGATGGAAACAATGTATCCCTGCAGCAGGAGCAAGTATCATGAAGGTATGAACGTTTGAGATCTTATAATTAATGGACACCTCTTGGTTGTCCTGGTTCTGGATATATATACTGTTTCTGTTACCCCAACCATATGATTGTAAATCTTATGTATATGTAAACTAAGCAACCCCAAAGGATTGGTTTGAGCTGTAGTTTTTATGTATATACAAATTAGACAACCCAATGTCAATTCTAGATATGGTTAAGCAGACTTCCAGAGTAGGCTTATTCGATACCCCCATGCATGTGGCTAGAGTTTTACATATTCACAAGTTAGGCAACCCTAGTATGTAGCTCCTAATAAGATGTGGTATTTCCTTTCACTGGACACAAGCAGCTGTTATAGGTTAGTATGATAAGATAATGAGACCAGGAAGGGCACGGTGGCTCACGCCTGTAATCCCAGCACTTTGGGAGGCAGAGGCGGGCAGATCACAAGGTCAGGAGATTGAGACCATCCTGGTTAAAACAGCGAAACCCCGTCTCTACTAAAAATACAAAAAATTAGCCGGTGTGGTGGCGGGCGCCTGTAGTCCCAGCTACTCCGGAGGCTGAGGCAGGAGAATGGCGTGAACCCGGGAGGCGGAGCTTGCAGTGAGCCGAGATTGTGCCACTGCACTCCAGCCTGGGTGACAGAGAGAGACTCTGTCTCAAAAAAAAAAAAAAAAAGATAATGAGACCAGAACTAGAACTATGTAATCACACACATACTCAATGCAGTGGAGGCTGTAACATACACCACATAGTCTTCCTTCTGTTATAGAGAGAAGTACACATATGATCTATTTCATTCTGCTCATAAAAGTGATAAAGGGAGCCAAAGGACTCGAGGCTCCTTCCCAGGTCTATGATACCTTGCATTGATCCTCAACAAAGTAGTTTCCTTTCTATCCTCCTTTATTTCCTGGTGGTACCAAGGGTATGAACTGGGATAGACAGAAAGGGTTTCTCAATGACAAATTCTGCTTCCATGACATAAGTTCTCTGCCCTTAACCACCTAAAACTTCTAATTGGCCAATTTCTCTCCTTGATGTCTTAAGAGAAAAAAAAGTAATAAAAATTACAAGTCAGAAGGTTTATGGCCCATGTCAAGCAACATGTTTCTAAGAAGATGGAATCAATACTGATGCAACCCATAGCCATATAATATAAAGCAAAGAGATGGATTTCCCCAAGATTCATCTAGGCCTATTAGTTTCATTTCTGTAGTTGGGCCTCATATGTGAAAAGTCTCCAACAGGGAGAACTTGTCATCTAGAGATATAATATCCTAACTTTTCAAATACAGTCATGCATCATTTAATGATGGGGATATGTTCTATAAAATGTATCACTAGATGATTTCATCATTGTGCAAACATTATAGAGTGCTCATACACAAACAGATGGCAGAGCCTACCACACACTGAGGTTATATGGTATAGCCTAGTGTTCCTGGCTACAACCCTGTTGAGCATGTTACTGTACTGAATACTGTAGGCAACTGTAACACAATAGTAAGGATTTGTGTATCTAAACATAGCTAAATGTAGAAAAGGTACAGGGAAAATATGTATAAAAGATTTAAAAATGATACATTTGTATAAGGCACTCACTGTGAATGAAGCTTGTAGGACTGGAAGTTGCTCTAGATAAGTCAGTGAGTTAGTGGAGAGTGAATGTGAAGGCATAGGGCATTACTGTAGTACTGTACTACAGTAGAACACTACTCCAGACTTTATAAACACTGTACACTCAGGCTACGTTAAATTTATAAAAATATTTTTTTCTTCAATAATAAATTAACTTTAGCTAACTAATTTTTTGACTTTATAAACTTTTTAATTTTTTAACTTTTCAATTCATTTGTAATAACATTTAGCTTAAAACACAAGCACACTGTACAGTTACACAAAAATATTTTCTTTTTTTTTTTTTTTTTTTGGAGACAGGGTCTTACTCTGTCACTCAGGCTGAGTGCAGTAGTGCAATCACAGCTCACTGCAGCCTCAACCTCCTGGGCTCAGCTGATCCTCCCACCTCAGCCTCCCAAGTAGCTGAGACCACAAGTGTGCACCACCATGCCTGGCTAACTTTTGTATTTTCTGTAGATATGGGGTTTTGTCATGTTGCCCAGACTGGTCTTGAACCCCCGGGCTCAAGCAATCTGCCCACCTCAGCCTCCCAAAGTGCTGGGATTATAGGTATGAACCAGTGCACCAGGCCTATTTTCTTTTTTATAGCCTTATTCTATAAGCTTTTATCTATTTTTAATTTTGTTTTTAACTTTTTAAACTTATTTGTTAAAAACTAAGACACAAACACACACATTCATCTAGGCCTCCACAGGGTCAAGATCATCAGTACCAGTGTCTTTCACCTCCACATCCTGTCCCACTGGAAAGCCTTCAGGGGCAATAACACTCATGGCACTATCATCTCCTATGAGAACAATGCCTTCTTCGAGAATACCTCCTAAAGGACCTGCCCGAGGGTGTTTTCATAAGTAAAAGGTGTACACAGTAAAATAATAAGAGGTATACTAAATACATAAATCCATAACATAGTCATTTATCATCAAGTATCATGTACTGTACATAATTGTATGTGGTAGACTTTCACATATCTGGTAGCACAATAGGTTTGTTAATACCAAGGGTCACCACAAACACAGGAGTGATGCATTGTGCTTTGAGGATACAATGGCTATGACATCACTAGGCGATAGGAATTTTTCAGCCTGATTATAATCTTCTGGAACTACCTTTGTATGTGAGGCCATTATTGACTGAAACAGCCTTCTGCAGTGTATGACTGTACCTGCATTTACTACGGTAGGAAAATACACCACGCCCTGGGAATCCTGGGCCCACACTCCCCAAGAGCTACATGGTTGTGGGGGCGTGTGGAGTAAAGAGGTCAGGAGGAGAACCAAGTCAAGGTATAAACATGGCACATCTTCCTAAAGCTCAATTTTCTTCAGAGATTTAGAGAGGAAAAATATGTATATGTATGGTATAAAAACAAAGTTGAACATAAAGCTGCCCTTGCCTGAAGGTATTTGACATGCCTTTTTTTTTTTTTTTTTTTTTTTTTTGAGACGGAGTCTTGCTCTGTTGCCCAGGCTGGAGTGCAGTGGCGCTATCTCGGCTCACTGTAAGCTCCGCCTCCCAGGTTCACGCCATTCTCCTGTCTCAGCCTCTGGAGTAGCTAGGACTACAGGCGCGCGCCACCATGCCCAGCTAAATTTTTTTTGTATTTTTAGTAGAGACGGGGTTTCACCGTGTTAGCCAGGATGGTCTGGATCTCCTGACCTCGTGATCCGCCCACCTCGGCCTCCCAAAGTGCTGGGATTACAGGCGTGAGCCACCGCGCCTGGCCAACATGCTTATTTTTTATGAATGAAACGTCAACATCTAGTCTGGCTAGTAAAGAGATTCAGGAAGGAGAGGGTCATTATTGATGATGGAATGAATTATTAATGGATGTAGTTCATCATAATGTTTAATGCAACATGTTCATGAATTTTAAAGATTAAATGAAGCATTTTTATTTATGTATTTATTTTAGAGACAGGGTCTTACTCTCTTGAGCTCAGGCTGGAGTGCAGTGGCGCAATCACAGTTCTCTGCATCTGCAAGTTCCTGGGCTCAAGGATGCTCCGGCCTCAGCATCCCAAGTATCTGGGACTACATCTGCAGGCCGACACAGCTGGCTAATTTTTTTGTAAAGACTAGATTTTGCCATGTTGCCTAGGCTGGTCTCAAACTTCTGGGCTCAAGCAATCCTACCGCCTCTACCTCCCAAAGTGCTAAAACTAAAATCGCATGCATCTAGCCATTGTGGGTGTGCTGCAGACAATTTCAGGTTTTGACCCCAGCCCCTACTTTTCCCAACCCCAGTCAGGCTGGTGGTCACTCCCCTTTGCCTTGGGGTATTTTGCAGTGGAAAAGTTTAAGAAGTATTGAATGCCTGTGGATTTTCATAAACATTGAATGAGGGCTGAAACCAAAAGGGATATTTGTGTATACTTTAAATGTAGAGAAAATTTAACTAATCAGAACATAGCATCTCTCCATTCTAGAGTCTGTCCTTCCTTCTTTCTGCTACACCACAGTCTCTCCCCAGCAACTCCTGCAAAAAGAAACCCACACACAAATCCTCACGCCTCCAAGCATTCTGAGTCAGCAAAGCTTTATTTGCACTGATGATAATGTGCACCATACATGGACATATCCATCTACCCCGACATCTAACAAACCGGGCTGGGCACCTCTGAGGATACAAAGATGAGTGTGGTGTTATCCCTACCCTGGAGAAATTCACAGGCATGTGAGGAATCCAGCTATCAATTTTTAAAAGATTTTATAATGTGATAAATTCATTAAAAAGCCACAAAGTGCTGCAGGAGCAGAGAGGGGGAAAAAAATTCCCTGCTCTACAAGGGCAGGATAGTCAGGGACGATTTCTCAGATGAATCAGCATTGGGGGCTCCGCACTTTCAGGGTTTTTGCAGCAGCAAAGTGAGCCTCCTGGGTGGAATCAGATGTGCCCTAGAAATTCGTCTGCCAAGCTGATTCTTCCTCACAGCCCTCCCTCACTCCAGTCCTAAGTGCTCCCATTGCCTACACTTCCCTCACAGCCTATTCTTCTAACTTTTAAATTATATTATCATTGCACAAGTATTTGTTGAACATCTTCCCTGTGAAAGGCTCACCTTGCATAGCTTTTAGTCTAACATTTAATACTCCCAAGAAACATATTTTCTACTCCTACTTTACTCATTGAGGCCGACAGAGGATAAATTACTTGCCCAAAGTCATGGCCAGGATGTGGCTGTGCCGGGTTTCAGACCCAGATCGGTCTCCACTCTTTGCACCCACTGTTTCCCTTGGTTATAAAGCTACCCTTGCCTGTAGGCATTTGACATGCTTACTTTTATAAATGAAATGCCAGCATCTAGTCAACATCTAATAAAAAGATTCAGGAAGGAGAGAGTCATTTTTTATATTAGAATGGATTTTTTAAATTTTTTCTTTCTACTTTTACATGTTTCAAAAAAATTTCATCTCCATCCTTTTGTGGTTCAAGAGCGTGATGATTGGGTTTTCAGGCTAATGTGTGAGAAGTGCCTCCCTCGAATCTTGTTATGACTCGATGTTGGCAAATTATGTCTGAAGTGAAAAAAATTTATCTTAGTTTGAGAATGTATTATTTATAAATTGGAAATTGTGCATTATTTATTTATTTCTACTGAAAGAAGCAGTGCCATGCATAAGGAGATAACAGAGAAACCCAAATTAGGAGATGGATAGGGAGGAAGCAGTGCAGAGTATGAGAAAAAAAAAAGCCAGAGATATAAAGTGAGTATAAAGTGAGGCAGCTTAGTGGAAAAGGTCACACGGCCCAATCTTGATGTCCTTTGAAATTTAAAAGACTCAGAAACAGTATCTAGAAAATGCTGATCTAAAGCCACAGGGGCATCCGACCACAAACCACATCTGGGAAATGTCAGAGAAGCAAGGTCCTCAAACCCTGAGTGTATATGGCTCAACCAAGCAACCCCTGGGCGAGTGAAACTCTGAGTTCACAATACACAGTCATGCTCAAAAGAGTGCCCAGCAGCAGGGTTCTGCCCTTCCATGAGGTGGAGAAAGAGCTTTCACTTGTGTCTGTGGCCCTGTCAGCTCCTCCAAGCTTGGATGCAAAGCCGAAGCTGGTAACATGCTGCCCCACCCCCCTATACCCACCAGGCCCAGGGTGACACTAGCGCTGCCTCAGAGCGAGGGTGTGTGACCGGCCAAAAGGGGATGACAAAAGTCAACAAGCCAGGGGTCCAAACATGAAAACACCCTCCCCTTGTGAAATCTCTGCCTTCTGTTATGTGCCTGAGGATGATCAGAGGCAGCACTTCCACTGCCACTTTGTCAGAGAACATTTCTCAGGGAAGGTCTGCCAGGGCTTTCTGCCAGATGCCTCCTGCTCTGACTGAGGTGGCTCAAGAAGCCATCTCAAGCTAAAGACCTACCCACAGGGAAGTTAATATGACGTTTTCAACTCCTATTTGATTTCTACTCTATTTCTGTGAGGTCCTTTTCAAATCTATGTGGGTTCATTAAATGCTCCCATAGACCTACGTGAGGAGGAAAAAATTAGTAAGCCAAACAGGCCACGTCATTCTTTCTTCCATAGCTGCCATATCAAGGGCTGGTGGATGTGGTCATAGTTGCCATTTCCCAGGAGCTGAGCTGATATCACAGAGGAAAAGAATTTTATTTAAGGCAAAAAAAAAAAAAGCCAGCAAATTTACAATTTTATGTTTCCAGGAAGCAGCAAATGCCAGGGGCTAGATGCAGATAAGATGATCTGAAACTAAAAGTGCAGCAGGGATAGCCTATCTCCCGGTCCATTTCTAAAATTCCATCTACTGATAAAGAATTGTCAGGTGAAGAAAACCTCAGACTTGCACCTGTGCAAAAGGGAAGGAGAGCCAGTAGTCAGACTGACAATCGGATCAGAAAGTATCAGCAACATTCCAGGAAAAAAGTTGAGAGAAAAAGAAAATGTTACACACACACATACACACACACACACACTGCATCAGGGAGTAGTCGTGCTGGTCAAAACAGATGCATAGCTCTGAGGTATGATTAATCCTTGCTTCTGTAACCTCAGCAACACAAAGGCTGTTTTCCACCCAAACCCTGGAGAGCCTGTCAAAATGAGTTAGACTGGATCTCCTGATCCAGTTCTCCTGTTACACAGTTGAGAAAAGTGACATGCCACAAATGCAGAGTGCTCAGGGCACTGACAAGAGCCCTCCACATGTGGCAGTTTCTGTCCCTGCTCGGTGGCAGTTACAAGCAAACATTTTCATATTTCTAGGAATGCTTCTTACACAGAAGGTGAAATCCATCCCTCTCAACAGTCATGACCCTGAGAAAATGAGCCTAAGCTGTCAGATCCGCCCGTGACCTGAAGTCCATAGGGACTATCTTCGCGCTGTCACTCTGCCCGAGGGTCTCACATGCAACCTGTGTCTCTCTACTCTCTAAGTGATGTTCCTCATAGTAATGACTGTTTCTCAGGAAGAGTCCATTGTCTTCTCTTCTTATTTTCTGTGTGCTTCTCTTCCATCTAGCTCACTTTCCCATAGTAGACGCACTACAGGAAAGCAGTAGTATGAAAAAACACCTCACCACAACACAGCGTTTCCCCAAGACGGGGTTATCCCAGAGCACAGGGAGGGCCCACAACAGAGGAGATATCGTTTTAAAATTGTACCTGTGTTAATTCAAATAGGCCTATCACGGGGTCTGAAATTCTACCATTAATGATGATTTCTAGAATACAACAGAGTCAAATGTGCCCTTATAAAATAAAATACTACAAATAGAAAACACTGAAAGTAGTTATTAGTGCAAAGCAATTAATTTTCTCAGCTATTGGATGACTGTGTGGGAATCTGATAGAGGAAAGAACAGGCTAGACATTGGAGACTCAGAAGGGTGGGAGGTAGGGAGGAGGTGAGGGATGAGAAAGTACTTCATAGGTAAAATGTACATTTGATTCAGGTGATGGATACACTGAATGCCCAGACCTCACGACTGTGCAATATATTCGTGTAACAAAACTGCACTTGTATCCTTTAACTTAATACAAATAATTTTTTTTTAAGAACAAAAAAACACTCTTAGAACTTCTACAGCAACCCAGGAAATCCCTGCTCCAGCCCAGCTCCTCCCAACTGTTCTGCCCTGGTGCTCGGGGGTTCATGAGATGAGGCTGAAAGTACCCTGATAGGCAGCATCAGCTTTGCATAGGTTTTATGCTTAAATACAACACTAAACTCTCCTCAGCCTGGCAGGCCTATTGTTGCTCATCACTGGCCTTTAGCTCCTGGCCATTTCCCAGTTAAAATCAGTAGTGCCCTTCCTGGAAAACTTCATTTTCTTTCCAGCCACTCCCTGACAAATATATTTTATCTCCTTTCTCTCTCTCCTGCCTTCCTCCCTCCTCTCCCCTCCTTCCTTCTTCTACTAACCATTCTCCAAACTTCCTCTCCTTTATTAGGCAGAAATGGGATGAGTTACACCGTCAAACATACCACATGAAGCATCGTCTCAAATGGATTTCCAGTGAATTAAGAAAAATTTGGATATAATATTTCTTGTATTTCCACTGAGCTCATAAAAGCCCAGGTTTTAGTCTGAAAACATTGCAGATAGTAAGACAGTCGGAACTGAACTGACTGCCTAAGGATTGCACCGAGCTCTGCCAGTACGGGCACAGGGTGGAAAATGCATGCACTTCAGAGGCTGCTGGCCTAGGGAGTCAGAAACAACTGGACTCAAATCCCAGCTCCACCTTAATAGCTATACAACTTTGGAGAAGTTGTTCAGTCTTTCTGAACCTCAGTTTTCTCATCTCTAAAATGGAATAACAATTCTTCAGAGTTGTACTAAATGAGTCAATAAACGTAAAAGAATATATTAAATGAATGTAAATAGAGTCTTTTTAAAAAAATTGCTTTCCTCTCTTCTTCCTGGTCAAGGTATCATTGGTTTCTTTTGATTTTGAGAGCAGAGGGCTGGTCCCAGTTCCATTTTTATAATCCTGGGACTTCAGTCAAAAGTATGTAGCTTCTTATACTGGCACTGGATACCTTGGGCTGTAGTAAGATGAAACCAATGTCAAATAAAGGACATGGTTTCATCAGATGAAAACTCCTGCTCAAGCTCCATATCACACCTCTCCCTATCTTTACTTCTTTCAAAAAAAAAAAAAAAAAGTCTGTTTCAACGAATAAAACCAGCCTAAAATCACCTCCTCTCTAAAGCTATGTTTGATCCATTCTTCCCACTGATTCATTCATTCAAAACTAGCATCCCTCTATATATACAAAAGATTGGTTCCAGCCCCTCTACCCCTGCCAACCTATATATACCAAAATTCTCACATACTCAAGTCCCACCGTTGGCCCTGTGGAGCCCGAGTACAGAAAAAAAACAGCCTGCAGCCATAAAAAAGAATGAGATCTACCGGGTGCAGTGGCTCACACCTGTAATCCCAGCTCTTTGGGAGGCTGAGGTGGGCAGATTGCCTGAGGTCTGGAGTTCGAGACCAGTCTAGCCAACATGGTGAAACCCCATCTCTACTAAAAATCCAAAAATTTAGCCGGGCGTGGTGGCATGCACCCGTAATCCAGCTACTTGGGAGGCTGAGGCAGGGGAATTGCTTGAGGCAGGGAGGTGGAGGTTGCAGTGAGCTGAGATCGTGCCACTGCACTCCAGCTTGGGCAACAGAGTGAGACTCCATCACACACAAAAAAAGAAAGAATAAGATTGTGTCCTTTGCAGGGACACGGATAAAGCTGGAGGCCATTATGTTTAGCAAATTAACACAGGAACAGAAAACCAAATACCACATGTTCTCACAAGTGGGAGCTAAATGATAAGAACACATGGACACATAGAGGGGAACAACACACACTGGGGTCTTTCAGAGAGTGGAGGCTGGGGGAAGGAGAGGATCAGGAAAAATAACTAATGGATACTAGGCTTAATACCTGGGTGTTGAAATAATCCATACCCCCCCAAAAAAAAACCCATAACACAAGTTTACCTATATAGTAACAAACCTGCACTTGTCCTCCTGAACTTAAAAGTTAAATAAAATAAATAAAAAGAAAAAAGAAGCCATCCATATTCTTGGGTTTTGAGATGAAGAGTTTATGGATGCTTATATTCAAGCATAGTATCTACTTTTTTTAATTCCATGAATACTGTCTTCCATCTGCATGTGGTTGAAAAACATCCATGTAGAAGCGGACCCACACTGTTGAAATCCATGTTGTTCAAGGGTCAACTGTAATTGAATGCCCTCTGTCCCTATTAGACAATGTGGATTAAATGGTGAGAAAAAAAGAGAGACATGAGCCCTGCCTTCCAGGAGTAATTACATATTTACAGATAGATCTCTTCCACTAGACTCCAGAGTCAGGGCCCAGCATTCTACATTCCAAGCTTGGCATACAGTGGTCAAAGAAAAATTTTGAATGAATGAATGATTGGTTGATTTCAACATTTCATGAAAGTCGTGCTTTTCTAAAAAGGAGAAATCAGATCTGGTTTAACTATGTTTTTACTTTTAAAAATCAGTATCTTTATTTCTGGTACATTTTTAGTTGATTGGCTTCCATCTTAGTCTACTTAGGCTGCAATAACTAAATACCACAGGGATTTATTTCTCACAGCTCTGGAGGCTGAGAAATACAAAATCAAAGTCCCAGCCAATTCAGACTCTGTTTTACAGATAGATGCATTCTTTCTTGCTGTATCCTCGCATATGGACAGACAGAGCTCTGGCTTCTCCTTTTCTTCTTATCAGGACACTAATTCCATCATAGGGGCCCCACCCTCATGATCTCATCTAAACTTAATTACCTTCCAAAGGCCCCATGGCCAAATGCCATCACATTGGGGGTTGCAGCTCCAACATATGAATTTGAGGAAACTTAGACATTCAGTACATAACAGCTACAATCTTTCTTTACACAACACAGGGAAACTAGAAGTTTCCAGGGGAGATTTTAAAACAATAGTTAGTTTGTTTAAAATAAATTTAAAAAGAAAAGAGAGGTTTCCAGGGACAAAAATTATGTTTCTGGAAAAATCAGAGCCAGGAGAGGTGGATTCTAACACCAGCTCCGCAACAAGCTATGTTAGACTTTGGTCAAGTTACTTTACTTCCTTATTCCTGAAAGAGGAGCTGGACTGATGATCCTTGGGCTCCTCTCCAGTTCTGCCATGCTAGGGTTCTCATGGGTATCTACCCTTAAAGATTATTTTTTAATTTGAGGGTCCCTGTTGTTACCTTTCCTCACTAATCTCTGATACAAATTGAAAAGAATCCCACAAACAATAATGATGGCTGTTTTCATTCAAGATGGCCCCATCCATCAGGGAAACAACAGCCCTCCACTCCCCCCACCCCACCCACATGTGTTACCACCAACATGTGTTTAGTTGGAAAGAAAAAAACAGAAATCAAATCGAAGCTCTTTCAGAAGGTACTTTGAACTAGAAAAAATACCTAATTCCACTTATATAGGAGATATTTCTTAAGAGTTTACAGATGCTTATATTCAAGCATAGTATCTATTTTTTTAACTCAACACCAAAACCATACAACTCAATTTTTAAAAAGACTGAGACTGATGTAGTGCTGCAATTGACATACACTTTTTTTATTTTGAATTCTGCAAATGTGTAATTGCAGTCAAGAAAAATATACCCACAGAATCTTCAAAGAACAGAAAGCCCCTGGTTGAAGATCTACTACATAAAATATTCATGTTATTAGTTCAGGTTTCCTCTCTGTGTTTCTCCAAGATAGCCTTAATCTCAACTGGAGATTTTAATAGAGGTAGATTGGCAATAAAAATTAAAAGGACTCCTCTCTGTCCCCCTGCTGTTTTCTATTAGCAAAGTGCATTACATTGTATTATTTTCCAATGTTTACTTAAAAGAGCTAATAAATATTAGATGGATACCTCAGCTAACAAGAATGGTGACCACAAAATATTGAACAGCTGAAGATTAGAATTTGAACAAAAAAAGTTTACATAAGCCATACTTCCGTGCATGTAGGCATCCCAGCCCCCATTGATTACAGTATATACTGTGAAATCACATAGGAAAGCAAAGCAGATTTATTCTCTTTTGCATTGAACCCTACAGTTATTTCCTTTTTGCTGGTAGATTGTGACTCTGCAGTTATAAGTGTGAACTATGAAATCAATAATAAAATTACAAATCAGCAGGCAAAGTGCATATCAATAAAATTGTCCATTCTTGAGCATCTACCACCTGGCAGACCCAGGGCCAGAACCCTGCACATGCACTGCCTCATACAAGTCTCACAGCACTGTAAAAAGGCAGCATTATCTCCATTTTACAGGTGAGAGATCTAAGAGAGGTCAGGCAACTTCTCCAAGGTCACACAGTTGGTAAATAATAGACAGCCAGTTCTGGTGGATTCCTAAACTCATATTTGCCCCTGTAAACTATGAACAGGGAACACAGGTGCCATCGAAGGCACTGAGGGATAGAAAGACACCCTCTCCTATGGATTGAATTGTGCCCCTTCAAAATTCATATAGTGAAGGCCCAACATGATTGTATTTGGAGATAGGGCCTCTTTGGAGGTAATTAAGATTAAATGAGGTCGTAGGGTGGGGCTCTAACCCAATAGGATCAGCGTCCTAATAAGGAAAACCAGAGTTTCCTCTCTTATCTCTTCAGGGAACGCACAAAGAAGAGGTCATGTGGGCACACAGTGAGATGGCAGAAGATTACACACTTGAATTGTGGCTAGTGAAACTGAGATTGCTGTTAAGTGTAAACACTAGAGTTCAGTCTTGGTATTAAAAAAAGAATATAAAATACTTTATTAATAATATTTATATTGATTACATGTTAAAACAATTTTTTTTTTTTTTTCAGAAGGAGTCTCTCTCTGTCGCCCAGGCTGGAGTGCAGTGGTGCGATTTCGGCTCACTGCAAGCTCCACCTCCCAGGTTCACACCATTCTCCTGCCTCAGCCTCCCAAGCAGCTGGGACTACAGGCACCCACCACCATGCCTGGCTAATTTTTTGTATTTTTTAGTAGACACGGGGTTTCACTGTATTAGCCAGGATGGTCTCTATCTCCTGACCTCGTGATCTGCCCACCTCGGCCTCCCAAAGTGCTGGGATTACAGGCGTGAGCCACCGCGCCCGGCCTAAAATAATATTTTTAATACATGAGGTTAAATAAAATGTATTATTATATTTAGTTTCACCTATTTTTTTTAATGTAGCTACTAGAAAATTTAGAATTACATATGTGGCTCCCATTATATGCAGATTGGACAGCACTAATCGAGAATACATAGTTAACAGGAAGAAAAATAGATTTCAGAATGACCTAAGTACAGTAGCTCCTCTATTTATAAGCAGATCAGATTCTGAAAGGCTGGTTCTAAGTCCATGTGTTGTGACTTCTAAGTGAGGTTGTCAATTGGTCCTCTTGGAAACAGATGCCAAGAAGGTGTTAGAAATACAAAAGATGTATTGGAGATAATGCCAGCGAAAGATAAAAGAAAACCTTCAGTCTATGATGTAGGGCTGAGTCCTATACAAGGAGAAGGGAGAGGAAGGAGAAGAGGGTAGCAGGAGGCTCAGACTACAGTGCAGCTCTTAGGAAATTCTGGCCAGCCCAGTAGGAAGCTCTGGCAAGCCCTTGCATCACTCCTGATGCTGCCTGGAAATCAGATGGACAAAACTCTAAATCTGAATCAGATATTGAAGGCATCTGCAACTACAGGCTATCAACTTACTGCACTCCTTGTGGCCAGTTCTCTTAAAGAGAGATCTGATAGGCACACCTCCACAGTCACCACAATCAGCAAGTGGGCTTTCACTTTGCACTCCTCGGATATTTTCCAATAAATAGGAAATATCTGCCCCATCCCCAAAATTTCCTGTCTCAATATACCTCCATTCATCCAATGGGTTGTTACTCTGACTAAAAACTAGGAGTCATCTCTGATTCCTTTCCTTTGCCCGCACTAATCATCTTCAGTAAGTCCTGTCCCCACTGCATTCAAAATGTATCCTGAATCTTACCAATACCACCTTCATCACAATAACTCTAGTTCAAGTCATTTTCTCTCTCACTTGAGTTACTCAGTAAACTCCTAATTGGTTACTTATTTTAATGCTTGAAATCAACAGTCTGTTCTCCACAGAATAGCCAGAGCAATATTTTTAAACCATAGATAAGATTATGTCACTTCTCTACTTAAAATCCCCCAGTGTCCTCCTGAATGACATAAAATTCAGACTCCGTGCCATCTAATACCTTGCCACATTACCAGGGAGCTCGTTAGAAAGACATCATCTTGGACCCCACCCCAGACCTAAAGAATCACAGGAGAGCCCCAGATGACTGATGTGCACATGCAAGTTTGAGAAGCATCCTCTCCTACCAACCCCGTCCTCAGTCATTACACATTAGCCACATAATCCCCCAGCTGTTCCTTGAACACACTAAGTACGTCCTATCTCTGGGCCCTTCCACTTGCTGTTCCTCCTGCTTGGAATACTCTTCCCCAAGATCTTCACACTCCTATTTACTGTCATCATTCAGTTCTTTTCTCAAATGTTACCTGCTCAAAGAAAATGTCTCTAATTACCCAAAATAATCCTCCCTCCATCTCAAGACATACTGTATCCCCTTTATCTGCTTTATTTTTTTCATGATATCTATAAGCACCTGAAATTTTTGTCTACTTATGTATTGCCTGTCTCTCACATTAGGATGTAAGCTCCATATGAGTAACAACTTATTTTGTTCACTGTTATAATCCTGGTGCTTTAAAAGGTGATTGGGACGTGGTAGGTGCTTAATTAATATTATTTGAATGAATTAGTAAAAAACTGAGTGCAGGCCAGGCTTGGTGGCTCATACCTGGAACTCCCAACACTTTGGGAGGCCAAGGCGGGAGGATTGCTTGAGCCCAGTAGTTCAAGGCCAGCCTGGGCAACATGGAAAGATCCCATCTCTACAAAAAGAATACAAAAATTAGGGGGGCAAGGTGATGTACACCTGTAGCCCCAGCTAATCAGGAGGCTGAGATGGGAGGATCACTTGAGCCCAGGAGGTCAAGGCTGCAGTGAGCTTTGTTTGTGCCCCTGCATTCCAGCCTGGGCAACAGAGCAAGACCCTGTCTCAAAAGAAAATAAGAAAGAAGGAAGGAAGGAAGGAGAAAAGAAGGGAAGAAAGAAGGAAAATGAGTGCATATGTGAATGTGCCTCTCTTTACTACGGATATGTGCTTTGTCAAAAATGTGGAAAATTGTTGAAACAAGTTTCTGCCTACTCTTTTTTTTTTTTTTTTTTTTTTTTTTTGAGACTCACTCATGGAGTCTTACTCTGTCGCCCGGGCTGGAGTGCAGTGGCGCAATCTCAGCTCGCTGCAACCTCTGCCTCCTGGGTTCAAGTGATTTTCCTGCTTCAGTCTCCCGAGTAGCTGGGATTACAGGCATGCACTACCACACCTGGCTAATTTTTGTATTTTCAGTAG